>NC_142502.1:55835000-60635000 GCF_057876585.1 Rhinolophus sinicus
TGTGAGTATTATGACTCCAGTTAGTACTGCAAGACAAAGAAAATTCTTCTAGCTGCAAAGATTTATATGCATTTGTGTGTGTGTGTGTGTGTGTGTCTACCTGCGAGTGTATGGATGGCATAAACCCCACCTGCATGTGTGTAAGAGATAACGGACAGTGTGGCTGCTGACTCAGAATTCAGGATAGTTTTAACCTCTCTACTCAAAATTTTTACGTAAAACTTTGGCCATTTTATTTGTCAGACTGTGTGTTGGAATGATGAAATACAGATATATAATTAACAAAGTAACACCTGAAGCTGAATAATATTGAATGTTAAACATATGTACTCACGGGATGTGGAGTACAGCATAAGGAACAGAGTCAATGGAACTGTAATAGCTATATACGATGTCAGAGGGGTAATGGATTGCGGGAGGGGGGTTATCACTTTGTGCGGGGTGTAAATGTCTAACTATTACATTGTTTTGTATACCTGAAACTAATACAAAATATTATTAAAAACAGCCTAGAATTTTCCACACAATATTTGGCAACATTTGTTCCCTCATAGCTAGATCTCATTTTATGTGTTAATTGTTCACCATGACTTTACCCAGAATGTATAAAATTCCTATGGTTCTCTACCTACACATAAATATACTTCAAGCAGGACATCGCTAACTCATATAACATTCTGTAGCATCTCAAAGTTTTCATTCTGATTGTTTTTTAGGAGACAATACTCAAAAGAAGCTAACTGGCAAATGCTTCAAACATAAGTATTTTCCAAATCCATCCATCCTTGTTCTCCTCCCACTTTCTCAAGTGTCCGTATTCTTCAGCGGTCACTTTACCTGTGTGCACACGGGCACCTCTGGCAAGCTTTCCCAATGACACACACATGCTCTCTCATCTCCTGGAGGATTAGTTCTTCTCCCAGTGTGGTGCTGGCATTTTAAGGCACAACATCCTTCTGTCCAGAAGGCAGTTTGTGTATTGGTCAAATAGGAGTGGCTTCAGGATACTGATAGGACATGCATGGGATTTAAAACAGGATTTCCTAGCTGGCTCAGAGCATGGGGAGGAAGAGCAGGCCGACCTCGGTAAGTGCCTGTCCTAACCCCTAGCATCCAAAAGGTGTGGAATTAATCATCGAAAGCACCGCACAACCTCTCCGCATGGCCTAAATCTTACATGAGATGAGAGGAACAGACAGATTTTTCAGGGGACCTGGCAAACCTGATAAGTCACCTCTTTGTTTACTTTATCACTTATCCTGTATCTTGAGCTTCACTCCAAAGAACACTTAGTCCCAGAAGTGGGCAGATTAAGAAAAGAAATTGCTGCTAGTCCTCAGCAGGTTCAATGCCATTCTCACAGCCAAAGCGAGGGATGCCTAACGTGCATTTAACTAAGTGTCATCCTTTCTGGATGGAGAGGTTTAGTTTTACTTTCATCTGTAAGTAATTTCCCACTGTGATTGGCTGACTTATAGTCAATTTAGTATAATTAATGGCAAATTACATTGTAATTCACATAGAATTACAAATTAAAAGCTATATTAAGAGCAAATGAATTAATCAAAATTAATGATATTATGCTCACTTGTTTTAAAGTGTTCGTAAGATAGGTCCTCCTAAAACATTTAAACTTTTGCACACCATCCATCACTCCTTCAATTACTTGATTTACTTTTGTGGCCAGAGGAGGTGACCATTTCTCATTAACAAGAACTCACACAAAGAAGGTATGTGCATTTAGCCTCCAGCAGGCAGGGCTCTTTTTCAGCTTCTGTTCTTGAAGCATAAGATCTGTGCCAGTTATGGAACCTGACTTATAATACTTCCTATAGACAAAGGGAACAATGAAAAAAAATCTGTTATATCTATCTTTAGAACCCATCAAGGACTTTGTTTTCTCCTAAGAGGATTTCTTCCCCCTGATTATATTTTATTCACCAGAATATCGAAATCTGTTTTCATTTCTCCAATATGCCACCCCACGTAACGAGGAAGTGGTCAGACTCAGGAGAAGAATCTCACCACAGAGAATGCATTGCTTTGTATTGTGGGAACAAAAAATAGTCAACGAATATTATTTCTCTATGAATGCTGCCCATGCTTACTATCTTAGAACAGCTACCTTTCTCCTCCAGGTGTGTCATGTTGAGGTTTTCTTCTTTGTTTTTGCTGGTAGCACAAGTTCTGGAGGCAGAGGTGGGAGAATCAATGTGTAAGGATGTCAGTATCCAGCAATAAATGTCAAGGCTTCTCCAAACAGCTCTTTTGAATGTAAAGAATTCCAGGGCCTCTGAGCCACTCCATGACTAAGTTTAGATCCTCTCCCTTAGAATGCCCAGAACAGGAAATCACTATGGGCTGACATGGCCAACTGGCATGAACACTGTGGTACCTCGGCACTCAACTGTCATGAGAAGGATTCCCATAGACACAGTCTGGTGATGCAGGATATGGGCCACAGACTCATTTCTATTGGAAAGACACTAATATTTATTTATTTCAATAAATTACTAGTTTTTTCCTATGGACAAAAAAGGGACATATAAAAGTTCAGTGACCAAAGTAGCCTCACAGGGTGATGATCAGATCATAAATTCCTAATCAAGCAGGTCATGGTGGATAGTCACGCCCCAGGCCTATAAAAGGTGTACCTTCACCTTAAGCAAGCCCTGCCCATTGTTTTTGTGCATCTAGGTTAACACACCTTTGAAATGCTTCTTTTGCAGACCCCTCGGAGGTTAACCACCCTCAAGGGAGCACACAGTCTTGTTAACTATCCTGTACCTTGCTTTCTCCCATCTTCATGTAATCTTCCTTATGTTCCCTCCTTAATTCAAAATGTATGAAGGAGACTGAAAATTTGTCATTCTGCAGAGCATTTCAGATCTTGCTTCCTGGCAATGTTGTCAGTTTGGCTCAGAGAAACTCTTACAAAAATTCTCTACAGGTTTGGACATTTCTTATGTCAATACTCCCGTTCTCTGAAACCCCATACGAGGCCATCACCCAACTATCAATTTCTGCTGCATAAATTTCTAAATTTTTAATATATTGGGTATAAAATGAAGATATAATAATTAATCGTGTCTGTTCGTTCCTTGCAATCTCTAACACGCCTGCAGACTTTCCTCTGCAAGGTCTACATAGCCGCGGCAAAAAATAATGGTGCTCCAGGTTCTCTTCCACACTGTTTTAAACATCTTGATCAGATTTTAAAGTGATCCTCCCTTATGGGCCTTCTCTCCCTGCTTTATACTTCATCATCTTGTACCCTGAAGGAATGAAGAGCTGTTCCCCACCTCCGTCAGAATTCTCCATCCATTTTTCCTCATCAAAATACTAGAGCACCAATTTTCCAGGCACTGACAAAGAAAGACCCTCAGCAACATCTTCCTCTACTACTTTTATTGGAGTCATTTTTGCAACTTCCCACAAAGCTACACAACAGGTGAAAATGAAAATTGTTAGTTTATTAGGAAATGTATACTGCTGTCTCTCTCGTTATAGAGTAACATAACCTCTTTGACTTATGAGAGGATGTATCCGATACTTTGCAGTTGCTTTCTTAGAGACTTGGTGTATTTCAAGAAAATACAGTGTGACCTACGCTGAAACCTATACTGTAAAGTGAGTCAATCATTTAACCTCTGTGATCTTCTCTTTCCTTCACTTTTTAAAATTTGGGTAATACTTGCCTTATCAACCTTAACAAGGCTGATGAGAGGCTCAAGTAAAATGACGTATGTAAAAATGCTTTAAAATTATATAGCGTTCCAGGATTGTAAAGCATTGTTATTGTTGATGAAATTCTGTTCCTAGCCTCAGGGTTTCTACCTCATGTATAGCTTACAGTTGCATTTTATTTTTAAATCCCTGATAACCCAGGTAGCAGCAATATTACTGCAGGCCACCAATGCATAAGTAATATTCTCCAGTCATTTTCTTTCTCACAGCAGCACCAACAAAAATATCAGTCTGGAAACAACATGAACCACAATGAAAATTAGAAGCAGAGAACATAAATATGTCATATCTCATAAATCACCTTGTTGTTCTGTTTCATTCATTTAAAAAAGAAGAAGAAGAAGGAAAAAAAAAACTATTAACTCATGGGAACAGCAGCCTATGAATACGAGTTCGGTCTCCTGTAATTTCTGGTAATCACTGCCCCTCACAGCTACTTGACAGCAAACAGCTCTAACACTGAGGATTCGCTGAAGCAAAGTCCCTGTAAAATGGAGGTGCCATGTGTCTCACAAAGGCCCACAGCCCAGACAAACAGCAAGGCACCAGTCAGGCTCCTCAGGAATAAGTCCTCACAGAGGAATTAGCCGCCAATAGATCAGGACGGATGACTAAATACACACTCACTGGAGCACCAAGCCCTGAAATAGCAGCATTGCTCCGAGTCCAGTTTGGGGGTCCTAAGGGGATAGAACATCCTCTGGGCATAGCACTATTTGGGATGCAAAGGAGCCTCTGTTTATTCTCTTCACTAACATCTACTAAGATGGAAACGGAGATACGCTCATCACATCTGTAGAAAAGATATGCAGCTGGAAGGAGCTGCCAGAAGTTTTGGGGGAAAAATTCGAGAAACGGCACACATTTAATTTAAGGGATAGTTAGTGAAAAAATAAAACAAGATATCGTGAAGATGCCCAGAAAGTGCCTATCTGAACAAAATAGTAATGACACATGCATATATGAAATGGAATTGAGGCAGGGCAGGAATATGATGAAAGGTTACAATTTTGTTTGGGGATAAGAGGTCTCAGGCCACAGTATTTTATTCCATGTCTATTTATCAAGTGTTAAAAAATGAGAACACTACTCATGGAAGTTTTTATTAAGTGACCACCCACAGTCTGATTTCTTTAAGGCTTGGACTGTACCACATGGAGGGATGATGGCTTGCAAAACTGTTTAGAGGGTACCTACGATGAACAAGAATTAACAATGAGTAAAGCACCAAAGAAAGGGGAAAGGGACACTGGGTGGTGTTGAAATGTCCAAACAAAAGCATTTCATTTTCCAATGTACCCATAGCATCGCAACATGCCCAAAGTTAGCAAAGAAATCATTAAACTAGTCGGCACAAGTCAATCCCCACCGGGGAGCAATCAGGCTTGGTGGGGAGGAGTAGCAGTGGCCAGCTCCATGTCAGATTCTAAGATCCATGAAAGCAGGGCCACGTCAGTCCTGTCCACTACTGCGGCCCAGAAGCCATCACGCAGCAGGAAATAGCAATGCTCACAAGCACATGACTGGGCACAGTGGATATTCAGTAATTGTTTGAAACGAATGAAAGAATGAATAAAGCACATGTCACAAAGCACAGAGTTAGAAATCAGCAACATGACAAAGACATGGAGGCAGGCAGATTCGGCTATTATCCTATCAATCTGTGGGCACTCCCCCTGAGAACAGGAATGGTCAGGCCCTTCCTAATCTCATTAAAGTCACCGGATCAATTTAATTCACCTCTGTGTCTACCACTCCCTAGTACTTTGAGTTTCTATTATGAATTAAGAAGCTGCGAACCAAAGTGGAAACAGCCCCAAAATTAGAAGACATAAATTTGATTTTGAACTGTGTTAACTCAGTTTCCCCATTTGTACCATAGGAGAACAAACCAATGATGAATGCAGAAGCATTCTCAAACTGGTGTGATATTCAAACATGCAGTATGATGACAGTATCGTTGGGCATATATTAAGTACTCTTTGCAGTTCCTGCTTCTCCACTGGTCAGAGGTGTATTTGGGTCAATTTATCATGGAAGAGAGAAAAGACACAAGCTGAGTACATTACTAGTGTCCTCTGTTTTCCAACTATAAAGGGAAAGTAGCTTTTTGTTTGGGTTCACCTCCTGGAACTCCTTTTGAGGACCATGATTAAATCAAACTGTAATACGGGCAGTTTTGTGGTGCTGATAGAAGCCCAGGGAGGGCTCACCAAAAACCCACTTCATCTGAGGTTGTTGACTCCTCTAAACATGACCTGACTTAGGTCTCTACAGATACAAAATGAGTGTGTTATTAGCAGTATAACATACAGATGCAAATTCCCAACAAAAACACAAGGAAAAATGTAGTTTTAAAAGACCAAACTCACTCTGTATACCTATGTTTCTAGAATAAATACAGCCTTATGTAGGAGTAGTAGGAGGTCTTATTATCCATTCAATACATTTTAATATGAAAACTCTACATTATTGTTTTTATCTGTTATTGATAAGAGTGTAAGAGACTAACAGGCAGTGCTCAGCATAAACGGTGCTACAGCCTCTGCCTCTGGGGATGCAGAAGCAAAGACAAGTGTAACCACGATTGCCCCCCAGCCCCAAACCAGGTGACTTGGTCCCTCTTGCCACTAAAATGGGATATGACTAGGACAAAGCAGGCTGCTAAGATCTGATCTTGTTCTACATCAGCCATGTAACCACTGACTTGTTTGGTCTTATTAGCCATTAAGTCCAGACAAAGTTAGGTTCAAAATACAAACCAAGATTAAAAGGGAAGAAAACTACTGACATATGGACTGTCCTTATAAAAATAATAAACCCTTTTTCACTAAAAGGAGGAAACAGTTACTAAATTAATAATTAAAGGAAAAGAAACCCTCTCCACATTCAGAGATGACACTAAACTAAATCTGTCTACGTGAACAATTAAACATTTTGATAAACCTTTTTATCCCAGGATCTAGCTTCTAACACTGTGCATAGCACATATTAGACACTTAAGAAATACTCATTTTTATTTCCACAAACTATATTTATCCATTTAAACATATCCTTCTTGTTTCTGCCATTTCAGAGAAGAAATAATAATCCAGAGAGCTGAATTGTGGTTTAAAATCATAAGGACCCCCCCCCCCCCCGCCCCTCTAGCTGGGGTGAGGACAGACAGCGGGGATGGAATTAGCAAAGCTGTACTCTGCCTTACGCTGCAGCGTGGTCTTGGGCATTTAGTAGGCCCTCAAAAAATACTGATGGATGGAGAGCCACACCTTCTCCCTACACTAACAAATACAAGAATTTACATTATATTCAAGCTTCTTCGACAAACTATACTCCCATGGAAAGTAATCTCCTCCGCATTCTGGTGAAAGAGGATCTGAGGTAGAAAAGGCAGAGACTGCACTTTCCTTGGAAGAAAACTGAGATTAGCCAGCGCGTCCTATGAAAATGGACACAGACCCTTTGGAATTGTTTCACTATTCCACTCTAAGTTTTATAGTTGGATTTCCACCCTCTACTGCCCCTGCTCAGTCATCTGAAACTACATGTTGAATCTAACAGGAGAAATTTCACAGGGCCCTATTGAAACAAAGCCCTAAATTAGAGTTAAAACCTGAAAGCAAAATAAAACTGGTGGAGATTTGCTAGGTCACGAATGCAAGTGACCTCATGCCTCATGCTTCCTCTTCAGCCTGCTTTGCTCATTTTAGCCTCCTCTTTCTTTGAGTTCCATAACCAATTTGGTGTCCTTCATGTGGAACCTGAGAAATTGCTGGCCTTGAAACTATAAGACCAAATTACTGAGCTGAGTTGAACAGAATTAAAAAGAAATTTTTTTGAGAGGTCTTCTATGTCCTTATACACTAATGTGTGTATATGGTGCAGTATCTACATCACTGTGACTATAAAGGGAAGTTCACTAATAAACCAAATAGTTTCAGGCAATGGAAGGCAGAAAAAAAATTGTCTACAGGGGATGAAGAGGCCCTCTGTGAAAGAAGAGACTTAAGATAAAGTTTGAAAAGGTCAGATGAAGAAAAAAAGGAGCAGATAGCAGGCGTGATCTTGGGGGATTTCACAGCTTTCCAGATCCACTGAATGGTTATTATGGCCCGCAGCACATTTTATCAGGAAAGGGATTAGATGAGGGACACCAAGAAAAAGGCAAAAAGAGTTTGTTTAGTGAGGATAATTTGAAGGTTCTCATGACACATCTTCAGACCCAGACTGCGTCTAGTCCAGTGAATAACGAAATTTAGGCCTTTCACCAAAATAAAGGGAATGTCCCAGGTTACATAATCAGATTGTAGATTGTAGAGGAGCCACATGTGTAAACATGTGTGTGTGTGTGTGTGTGTGTGGATGTGTGTGTGTTTACTGGGCTCTCCCATAAGTTACCAGTTGTACATATTAATCAAAGAGCACTACCCTCCATCCACTTTTCTATTACCTGTCTGACTTTGTGCCAATTTCCTTTCTCCTCCCCAACACCTCTCGCTTCGCTGTTCTTCTTTAAGACATGGGATGGGGATTTGTCAAAGTCAATGAGCACTTTATTACAGTGAGAACACTCCATAATGAACAATTCAGCAATTTAATGAGATTCTGTAGATCTGTCTCCAGCCTGTCCATCAAGTTTCACTTCTCTAAAGCACCCTGACACTAATCCGCCGGCATACCCAATCTTCACCCTGGGCGGAATATTAGATTCTTCCATGGTATATTGCATTACTAGTATAACCTCAGCAAAAATGATGAACTTAACTATACTTGAGGCAATATACCTGGTCTGATTTGATTTTTCTCCATTGGGTCGAGTATGAGGGAATTACTTATTTACTAAGAGAAAGCAAGAACAGTTTCTTATTGCTTGTTGAATGCCCAAACTGATCAGATTTATGTGAGTCTTTTTAATTCGTTCTTGAGGACCAGGTATAAAAACAATATTGCCTGCAGCAGAAAGCAGTTTTTAAAATTCTACATTATAGTATCAGTAACCTTTTAGAGGGGCAATTATGATAACTCTTAAGTGGACAGTATGGAATTTTTTGGACACTCAGACATTTCCACGTTACCATGTTCATTTGTGGCAGTGCCTTCAGCCACACCACAAAAAGAGATAGAAGCCACTAGGATGGTTCGTTCAGATCCCAATTCAGTTATAAACAATTAAATGCAGAATTCATTCCAAGTCTTTCTTTTTCCCTTTGGGAAGTGAAGACAAATTTGGCAATTTCCCACTTTGAATTGACCAGAAAATTTTGATGATTTGTGTTTGCAAGGAGAACAACAAATAATTAAAATGCATACCCAAAACTCATTCTCACTAACACTTTTGACCTCAGCCTGAATAAACATTATGAGAAATACCTAAGAAGCACAAAAAATGTTGAGGGCTTGTTTTCCACTCCTTGTATTTTCTTTGTCAAGATAATGTGATGATGGCAGGTATCAGTAGACTTGGATTTGAAGGCTGGTTCTGTTCTGTAACCCTAAGTAATACACACCAGCCTCATTTTGCTCATCTGGTAGGTGGGGTGATAACAGGCATCCTTCAGGCTTGTTGTGATAAGTCAATATGTTTGCAAAAAGCCTGGGTCCTGGAAGGCCCTCAGTACACGTAG
This sequence comes from Rhinolophus sinicus, assembly GCF_057876585.1. Lineage (NCBI taxonomy): Eukaryota > Metazoa > Chordata > Mammalia > Chiroptera > Rhinolophidae > Rhinolophus > Rhinolophus sinicus. The sequence continues at coordinate 55,844,372 of NC_142502.1, forward strand.
CTCTCATTACCCTCAGTAGTGGAAGCAACAGTGAAGACGGAAGTTGCTGATTAAAGTAATACAAAAAAAGGAAGAAGGCAGGAAGAGATCAGGCAAATTATCCACCAGCAGAGTCAGATGCTGAATTATTAACAGCTACTTCCGACTCTGTTTTGGCCAGAATTAGAGTATTCTATGAATGTCATTTTATAAGATACCAGGAATTCACTGCCTTATCAATTAATAGAAGACTTCGTATTTTCCCTTATATTCTGTATACGAATATTTTTCAAATAATCATGAAATCTTGAAGGTATGATGCCCTAGAAGTAACAATATGACCAGCCAGTGCTTCGGAGAGGGAGATGGACAGTGTAAGACAAAGGGGTAGAGGTGGGCTCTGACTGTTTCCCAAAGATACCATGTGGATTGTTCAAAGATAGTCACTGCAGATGGGCAGAAAAAGGATTTAAATTGAATAATCAACTTGAAAACAAAACATTCTCCTGTCCTGAGACAAAGGGTATTTGAGAAGAATGCTATGTCAGGCGAAAAGGCAGAGCTTAGGAAAAGAGCAATGAATGCAGAATGCAGCAAGGGGGGAGAGATTTTTCCACTGCAGTGCAAGAAGAGCTTCGTTTCATTTGAGGTCTCAGCTGCTCTCTGCTACAATAAAGAAATATTCCTGAATTGTTTAAAGGAAAGCCCAGAATTTATTCTGATTCCATTTGGTCTTAAATCTCCATAAATAGCCCTTGACAATCCATTTTCCTCATATTCAGAAACTATTTTTATCGGAAGAAAAAAGAACCCTTGACTCTTTCTGATGTAACCCTCTTAGGGTTTTGGGAAGCCACAGCGAGGGTCTAAGGAATCTCACCTGCGAATCCCTGAGTGAAGCTGAGCCAGCCGAGGCCTCCCAGCCTCAAGGGCTGGTGTTCTCCAATCACTTGGCCATCAAGGGAGCATGACTTCAAGTCCGATGAGGACCAAACCAAACAAAATACTTGTCATTGTTCCTCCATGCTTTAACTTATAATCATTCCATGCCCTCTCCACGCCATAAGAGACCCATGCAGAGTGCCCTTACCTGCCAGATCTGCTCTTCACTCAGGGAGGTCAGGCGGTCACTCTTCAGGACCTCCTGAAGCAGACAATAAGGAAGCGTTAGAACGTCTTCAGGGCGACTCTTCAGGAGCTCAGAGAGATGCTTCACTAAGAAATCGATCACTGCCTTCTCCAACAAAGTGAGGTTAAAGAGGTCAGCAAGTCTGTACAGATCCAAGTAATTAAAGCTATTTAATTCCTGGGTGCCAAAAAAATAAAAATAAAAATGGGGGAAAAAAAAGATCTCTTAGAAATCAATCCAAGAAAGAGCAGGCAAGAAATTCAGATTGACTCACTAAGGTTTGCGTGACAGGAGTAGGACAAATGGGACTGCACTCAATTGAGAATGTTTAAGAAAACTTTCAAATATAAGGCTCTGGACAAAGAACTGCTGTTCTAGAATTCATCATTTCTCCTCAAATTTCCCCTTAAAAGCCATATATTTAAATTTTTTTTCATTCCACTTTACCTTCCCCCCCTTTTTAATTTTTCAATTACAGTTGACATTCAATATTATTTTATATTAATTTTAGGTGTAGAGCATAGTGGTTAGACATTCATGTAATTTAAGAAGTGATTCCCCTGTAGTCTTGTACTCACCTGGCACTATACACTGTTATTACTACATTATTGTCTATATTCTCTATGTTTTACATTACATCCCCATGACCAGTTTGTAATTACCAATTTGTGTTTCTTAATCCCTTCACCATTTTCACCCTGCCCCTTATCCCCCAACCCAACTATCATCCCAATAATTCTAGTACCCATCTGATACCATACATAGTTATTACAATATTATTGACTGTATTCCCTATGCTATACTCCACGTCCCCATGACTACTGTGTAACAACCAATTTGTACTTCCTAATCCCTTCCCCTTTCACTCACCCCAAAAAACCCCTTCCCATCTGGCAACCATCAAAATGCTCTCTGTAGCTATGAATTTATTTCCGTTTTGTTTGTTTATTTTGTTCTTCAGATTCTACTTATAAGTGAAATCATATGGCATTTGTCTTTCATTCTCTGACTTACTACACTCAGCATAACACCTTCTAGGTCCATCCATGTTGTTGCAGATGGCAAGATTTCATTCTTTTCTTATGGCTGAGTAACCTTCCATTGTATATATGTACCACCTCTTTATTCATTCATCCATTCAGGGACACCCAAGTTGCTTCATATCTTGGCTACTATAAACAATACTGCAATGAACATATGGATGCATACATCCCTTCGAAGCTGTGTTTTGGGTTTCTTTGGCTAAATACCCAGAAGTGGGATTACTAGGTCATTGTCTCTTGTTAGTCTTTGTTTTAAAGTCTCCTTTGCCTGGTATAAGTATTGCTACCCAGCTTTTGTTATGTTTCCATTTTCATGAAATACCGTTTTCCATCCTTTTACTTTCAGTCTGTGTGTGTCTTTCAATCTGAAATGAGTCTCTTGTAGACAGCATATGTAGAGGTCTTATTTTCTTATCCATTCAGCCACCTATGTCTTCTGATTGGAACATTTAATCTATTTACATTTAAAGTAATTGTTGATAGACACATAATTGTTGCCATTTTATTATTCATATTTTTTATTATTCTTTCATCTTAAAGAAGTCACTCTAACATTCCTAGCAATACTGGTTTGGTGGAAACGAACTCCTTTAGATTTTTCTTATCTGGGAAGCTCTTCATCTCATCTGTCCTTTAATTCTAAATGATAGCTTTGCTGGGCAGAGTAATCTTGGTTGCAAGTCCTTGCTTTTCATCACTTTCAATATTTTGTGCCAATCCCTTCTGGCCTGCACAGTTTCTGTTGAGAAATCAGGTGATGGTCTTATGGGAGCTCCCTTGTAGGTAACTAACTGCTTTTCTCTTGCTGCTTTTAAGATTTTGTCTTTGTCTTTAACTTTGATGTGTCTTGATGTGGGCCTCTTTGGGTTCATCTTGCTCGCGCTTTCTGGGCTTGAATATCCATTTCGTTTGCCAGGTTAGGGAAGTTTCCTGTCATTATTTCTTCATATAGGTTTCCAATTCCTTGCCCTCTTTCTTCTTCTGGTACCCCTGTCATGTGAATGTTAGTAAGCTTGATGTTGTCCCAGAGACCCCTTAAACTGTCCTCATTTTTTTTGGATTCTTTTTTCTTTTTGCTGTTCTGATTGGGTGTCTTCTGCTACCTTATCTTCTAAATTGCTGGCTCAATCCTCTGCTTCATCTAACATACTATTGAGTCCTTGTAATGTATTTTTCATTTTAGGTATTATATTCTTTATTCCTGATTAGTTCTTTTTTATGTTTTCTATCTCCATTTTTATGTTTCCAATTTCTTTGCTGAAGTTCTCCCTGAGATCACTGAGCATCCTTATAACCAGTGTTTTGAACTCTGCACCTGGTGGTTGCTTATCTCTATTTTGTTTAGTTCTTTTTCTGGAGTTTAGTTCTGTTCTTTAATTTGGGAGATTTTTCTTTGTCTCCCCAGTTTGGCTTCCTCCCAGTATTTGTTTCTATGTATTAGGTAGGGTTGCTATGTTTCCAAGTCTTAGTAGAGTGGCCTTATGTAGTAAGGGTCCTGTGGGGCCTTGTGGCGTAGTCTCCCTAGTCACCAGAACCAGGTACCCCAAGTATGTCCCTTCTGCGTATTGTGTGTGCCCTCTTGTTGTAGTTGAGCATTGGATGTTCTCGGCATGTCAGTGGGAGGGACTGACCCTCAGGCTGATTGGTGGTGAGGACTATCCCCGACTACAGGGGGGAAACTATTGTGCAGGGGCTAACCCTACAAAGCAGGACTCACTTTAGTAGGGTTCTGGTGCCTGCCCAGTCTGCCCTTTGAGTTTGTCATCCTCAGAGGCATCTGGATGATGCTCCAGCTCTATCCAAAGCTGGCCAATGGGTGTGCCATCCCTGATGCCTCCTGGAAGAGGACCAACTGCAGGCCAAGTTCAGCTGCAGCCTGTGCCCTGCCTGGGACCACCTGGTATGAGCCCCAAAACAATCAGCAGATGGCCACTGCCCACACTGTGCTGGGATTTGCATGAAGAGGCCAAGCTGAGAACAAAGGCTGGCTTCCACTAGCGCCAGGCTTAAGGCTGTTCAGCCAAAGGTACTGGATACTCTGAATCCAGATACTGCTTGTTTGGGTTTTGTGAACCTTTGAGAGATTTTAGGAAAGCCTGAAACATAAGCTAAGGCAGGCATTTATACAGAAAGCCACTGGTGGCATCTTAGGTGTGCCTGAAAGTTGAGGTGGAGGGGGGGTTCTCAGAATCATGAGAGCAGTGCAAATAAACAGTGTTAGACAGGTTGATGGAGACTCAAATATGGTGGTGGCCTGTGCCTGCATGCCAGGAGAGTGGCAGGCTCAACAAAGAAACAATGGCTTCCACCAGCTTCTCCATCCAGGAGAAAGCTGCCCCTGCAGCTCTTGCCCTGAAGTCAGACAACTCAGTTCATCCCTTTATGTCTCTGGTGCTTTTCTAGCTGCTGCCCCAGCACTGGAGCTCAGAGTGAGAGAGTCTGTCAGTGAGTAAGTCTATGCCCTTGAAGAGCAGCTGCCCTCCATCTCACTCAACCACAATCTTCGCTGGTTTTCACAACAAGTAGTTCTTGGGATTTCTCTCCCAGCACTGGAACCCTGAGCTGGGGATCCTGGTGTGGAACTGGGATCCCTCACTGCTCTGGGAGGGACCTCTGCAGCCAAGGTATCCCTCCTGATTTTTAATGGTCACATGTGGGTTTGGAACCAGCCCATTCTACATCTCTGTTCCTTCTACCAGTCTCGAGGTGGCTTCTTCTGCATGTCCTTAGTTGTAGGGCTTTGGTTCAGGTAGACTCAAGGCAATTCTCAGTGATGGCTGTTCTGTGGTTTAGTCGTAATTTTGACATGGTTGTGCCTGGAGGTAATAAGCACAGCATTTACCTACTCTGCCATATTGACGGGGAAAAAAAATCTACTGAGATATCTTAAGAAAGGGATTGAAAGGGGTTTCTGGTTCACTGATTGAAATGTTACTTTGCAAAGTTTTAGAAACATTTTACCAATGAAGACCTTTTCTCTATCGTTACCATATTTTATAGCTCTAAGGTAATAATTTTTTTCTACTAAATATAATGTGAGGGCAGGTAAAGTGGGAGTCATGAGTAGATGACACAAACTAGACTAACTCTACTCTGTTTTACAAAACTTCAAATTATGTACATCTTTGAGTAAAAACAATCCATCCTGACTTAATGAAATTAAAACATAGAGTTTTACACACAAGGTCTCAGGAATAAAACCTCACAGAAATGATTCCCATCCTGAATAATTCTATATTTAATTCACCTAAGAAGAGCAATTTATAACTGTTCTTTGTTTTTTATCCGACTCGGAAATTGTGACAACCAATTGCAATCCTTCCCTCCTTTTCAAAGAGTTTCTGTAGGTGCCAGTCCACTGGCTCACGTGGTTGGAGCTCCATGCTCCTAACTCCGAAGGCTGATGGTTCGATTCCCACATGGGCCAGTGAGCTCTCAACCACAAGGTTTCCAGTTCAACTCCTCGAGTCCCGCAAGGGATGGTGGGCAGCACCTCCTGCAACTAAAGATTGAACATGGCACCTTGAGCTGAGCTGCCACTGAGCTCCCAGATGGCTCAGTTGGTTGGAGCATGTCCTCTCAACCACAAGGCTGCTGGTTGGACTCCCGCAAGGAATGGTGGGCTGCGCCCCCTGTAACTAGTAACGGCAACTGGACCTGGATTTGAGCTGCGCCCTCCACAACTAAGACTGAAAAGACAACAACTTGACTTGGAAAAAAATCCTGGAAGTACACACTGTTCCCCAATAAAGTCCTGTTCCCCTTCCCCAATAAAATCTTTAAAAAAAGAAAAAAAAGAGTTTCTGTAGCAATGTTTCATTTTGGGGAATTGTGCTTGTCGCTACAACTTATCACACTCATAGCCAGAGTTCTAAAATAATGTTCCCAGAGAACCATGACTCCTGTGGAATGCTGCAAGAGTCAGAGTAGGCACACAGGTGTGTTGATAGAAAATTTACTTATTTCAAGTAGAATGAGAGAGGGCTGTGTCCTAGTTCCCCCTTATTTTAACTTGTAATTATTAATGTGTGAGTAATATCTTCCAATAACTTAAGGAATGCAAAATACAACACAAGACACAAAGAACTCTTTCTAAAATACAAAGAACTCTTTCTAAAATATTTCTATTCTATTTTAATGTATTTGTCTCTGTAATATTTGGAAGTTTAAAGGACTATGTTCTAAATCTGTGCTATCCAACATGGCAGCCACTAGCTACATGTGGCTATTGAGCATGTGAAATGTGGCTAGTCTGATTTGAGATGTGCTTTAAGTGTTAAATATAAACCAAATGCAAAGAGTAAGAAAAATAGAATATAAAATAGCGCATTAATAATTTTTGTACTTATTATATGTTGAAATATTATTCTGGATATAGTGGGTTAAGTATATTATAATTAATTTCGCTGTTTCTTCTTAGTTGTTTAATGCAGCTACTAGAAAATTTAAAATTACATATGTGGTTCCTGTTAGTTTCTATTGGACAATGCTGTTCTAAATAATAAAATGTATGAGTACGATAAAGATACTGTAAACAGAGCTCTCCAAGTAACAGCTGCATCATCACCACGGCTACCTGTTTTTTTGGTGTTTTTTTTTAACTTTAGATTATATATCTTTTGGTGGAGATGACATTATATTCCTAACAGGAGTCAAGCCAGATGGCTTCAGGGATTAGCCATAAGATTCTGGTGCTTAATAGCTCTATTTACCAACACAGTTGAAAAGGAATAAATGCTTATCTTTAAAATGAAGTCTATTAAAGATGACCACAAAAATCCATTGCAACTCAAATATTTAAGGGTCCACTCACAGCCATTCAACCGAAACATCCTGGCTTCTCATTCAGTAGATTTTATCAAAGGAATACTGAAGGCTCTGTCTCTGGTACCAACTTTGTCAAGTATGTTTAAATGTGTTCTCCAAATCTTACTTTTTAGGATTAGTAAATTCTACTCTGGGAGGCAAGTAGGTGTAACCCTTGCACACAGAGCTTCCATAGCAAACTTTAGGACCATCTCCTCTGGATGAAGAAGTTACTTATGGTCAGTACATTTATGAAGCAAGTTTAACTGCATGAAGGCCCTGGATACAATTCCAGCATCCCAGTAAGTTGCTCTCAGCCCCCTGAAGTGTGATGGAGCAGGGGTGGGTGGGGAGGTGGTGTCAGTGCCTTTCAGGCACCCAGCTACATGCTCAAGTCCACATAGAGAGGTGCAGGCACAGAAGCAGAACCAACAAAGCTCTGCAAAGTAAGAGGGGCAGACACAGCTCAGGAACAGGAGTTTCTCCCCACTGGGTCTCCTGTCAAAAAGGTCTATACAACTAAGACTTTGGGACTGGATTACGTAGCAGCAACCAAATACTCCTCCTTAAGTATCTTATATAGAAATATTTGGTTTCTTCCAATTCAAAGCCTGAAACTTTAAAGCAGGACAATTCAAAACTATGGAGAACCAGAGAATTAATTCAACTTAATTGGGGATTTGAACAATTGTGCTTCTTTTCTGCTGTGTTTCTTTTGAAGGTGATTATTTAACACCTACTTCCACAGTCCTAAAATGTTTTAGTTTCCTATAGGTATAATTTTATATAACCCCCAAACCCAATCTAACAAAGCATTTTATATTAGTGGAGAACTGAGAAGGCTAAATGGACAAGTGTCAATGGCTAAATGAATAGCAAAAGGGAACTGAACTGACATGTTTGTGTACAAAAAAAAATCAGTTAAAAGTCTGTTCCTATGTTTACCTTTTCCTTTCTCCTCTCTTCTACTTAAAAACATTAAATTCCCCAAATCTCCAGCACTTTCTATACATGTTAAATGCTTCCACTCCCTTTGTATGCATACTTAGAACCTCAGTAGTTAAAATGTATAAAGTGGGAAGTTGAGGGAGAAAAGAAAAACCACCTTCATTGAGGTCATGATGTCACAATACTCATTCCTCCTATTAGAGCAGATGGGTTTTGTAAGCTTTAAGAGACCATGTATAAGCAAAACAATCATTTATAATGCTGCTTTTAAGGACTTCCATTAATGTGATGGGAGGAGATGGGAGGCAATGGCTAAATTGCATTAAATGCCCACCTATCACTCTGTACCTGGGGGGAAAAGATCATAAAAATAGTGCCATTATGTTTCTGGTTATAAAAAGTAATACATGTTCACTTCATAAAATTCAGGAAATACAAACTGTGGAAAACAAAAATCATTCATATTTCACCATTCAGAGATAATCACTATTAATGTTTATATATATACTTCTAGACTTTTTTGAAAGAAGTCTTTTATATACCATAGAAAGGAAAGAAGAATTGCTTTCAGGGGCAGAACAAACCATCAGCAGCCACTGGCACTTGGAATCAACCCAGGGTGGCTGAGAAGAGTAAGGGCTATATACTCAGGCAGACCTGGTTCAAATCCAGCCCAAATACTTACCGTTGGCCATGACCTTATGTCAATCATTGAACCTCCATTATTTCCCATTTACAAAATAGGAGGTTCAACAAGCTCATAGGGTTGTCATGAGGATAATGAATGAAAATCACTTATCACACAGCCTGACATGAAAAGTAGAAAGTAGGTTTGGCAGGCAAGGAACAAAACACTATATTTGAGCATTGTTGTTTGGCATCCATAAACCCTGATTCATCACTGATGCAAGGAGGTCAAAATGAAAAATGTGGTCCCTTTAGACATCCAAGTCTCAAATAAGCCATACCATTAAATCCAGGAAAAGGAGGATAGCCAAAGTAAAAACCATACAATTGCATTACAAACTGATTACCTGTTAATGACTGCCACATCTATATCACTAGCCCAAACCTCTCTCATAAGCTCTGAATTCGTTTTCCCAACTGCCTATAAAAGGACATCTCTTGGATATTCTACAGCCATATTGAATTCAACATGTCCACATTGAACTTATGTTTTGCAAACATGCATCTTCTCCTGTATCCATTCTCTTAGAGAATGACCACATCGGCCACCCACATGTGGGTCCCTAAAGGTGGCCCATATTCCTCCCTCATATCCAGTCAGTCACTAAGTCCTGTTCCCTCTTCATCCTTAGCATTCTGTTCCTCATCATGTCCCATCCAGACTTCCTGCAATAGGGTCTTGTATTACCATTCCTTCCCCCACAATCAAACTCTCAATCCTCTCTTTTTACAAGAATCTGACCATACTGATCACATGTTTAAAACCCACTATCAGATTCCCATTTGCTTATGGTTAAGTCTAAACTCAGTACCACTGCATAGCCTTCCATGAGCTGGACCTTCCATGACCTTACCCCGCAGTGGCACACTCCCACTCACCCTGGTCCGGGCCCATAACCCCCTCTTGTATCTGGCTCCTACACTACAGGAGGCAACATTCCTTTGCCCTAATCATTCCAGGGCCAAGTACTAGACAACTAGACACAACCTGTAAGCCCCAGAGCCTCCTCAAACTATTCAAACCAGACAATTGTGAGCCTAATGACACTGCCTTGTCTTGCCTTTCCCGTAGAAGCCACAATAAAGGCTCTTGCCCATGCATTCCCCTTGCTTCTTCTACTTCCTGACCAACCAGGTGCTTCCCCTTGCCCCCTGGTCTTTGGAACTATGAGTAACAAAGTATCTTTTCAATGGCAGTCATCCCCTGATCTGTTGGCTTCAACATACCTGAATAATTATAAAACCTGCATTGTAAAACAAGGTGTTGTCGGGGTTGCAGGGAGAATGTTCCAAACAGAGAAAGCAGTATATGCAAAATTCCTATGGATGAGGAATCATGTTTCCATTGTTCTGGCTGACCATCCTATCTAAATTAGGACATCCCACTTCCTCTCCATGTCATCCTCCATCACATTACTCCACTATCAGTAATTATCCTCTGCATGTATTTGCCTACTAATTTATAATGCGTTTTCCCCCAGCACCCAGTAAGGATGTTCTATGTTCTATTTTACTCACTGCTGTATCCCTAGTGGCTAAAACAGTGTCAAGCGCATGTCAGCAGCTGAAGCCACACTTGTGGAATGAATGAACCCATTTCACCTTTGCAGCTCCCCTGGTTCAGGTCAAATTGACCACTTCCTCCTATGTGCCTCCACCCTGCCGCCCTCTGTGGATTTCTAGCACAGTATTTGTCACTGTCAGCCCCCTTTAATTATACACCTATCTCCCTCCACTAAATCTAAGCTCCTTGGTGCCAGGGATGGTAATGTGTCCCTGGTACCTAGAAGGGAGGAAATGCTCAATACATATGAGTTTAATGAAAGAATGTCCATGAGCTCTTTCTGTTTACTTGTAACTAAGAAACCACAACAGGCCTTGTCTTTCTAATGTCTGTCTAATTCTGAACATCATCCAAATACCTCATTGGGCTCCCCTGCTTCCCATTCTCTTTCTGGCCTTCCTATACATACACACAAAGGTAAAGCCAGTGACCATTCAGTTTTTTCCAAGTGGGAAAATTGGCAATAATGACTAGAATTGAAAGTATTAACGGATAACTGCAATATAACAGCTCTGCTGTGAAAAAAAAATATTTTCAATCTACCCCAATTTTGTTTCAATCCAAAAGAGAATTATTGGCTATTCAGATCAAAGTAACTTTTCAAATGATACCCTGTCCTAATTATGAGATTGTCTGTTCTCTGATACTCTTTGACTTAAAAATCCAAGTACTAGGGTAGAGGCAGTCGTTTTGAATGGAAATTATAGCTCAGCAGCAAGAAACTCTCTTGAGTAAATGGAAATTCTTTTTTCTTTCTAAAAAGGCTTAATTTCTGTCACACTGCTTCTCTCTTGAAATTTAGTTTCTATTCAGAATTATGGTGCATACATTGTTCTTTGGGGAATCTTTTTATATAGTATTTATTTTCCTTTGGTTTAGGGCTATTCGGCTTCTCTCCTCCCTTCTATTTGTTTCTTACAGAATGAATGACAAGTTAAATAACAGAAGAAGAGCTATAAAAATGTGTCTCCAAAGCTATACTAGCTGTGGACTAAACCTTTAGTTTAGTCCTCAATAATTCTTAAACCTTATATGTTCCCGAAATTCAGTCTTTCTGTGTGCTCTATTTTAATTAAATCATTAAAATAGTTATTCCCCAGATTAACTACTGAATGTGATAGAGAAAAGAGAGCATGATTAAGGCAAATACTGTCTTCTTTTGGGTTATATTCAAATGTAATTACATTTGTGAGGCAAATTATCAGGTGGTGAGGACCTGGGTGGGAGGAAGTAGCCCAGTTTGGGGGCTGTGGGTAAACTGTGTGGCCATTATACCACTCTTCCCAAACCACCGGAGGCAGCAAGCGAATAAGCGTCATCGGCTTTTGTATATCCCCTGGTAGCGTTCTCATTTGTAGCAGTGATGGGCTGCTGTATCACCAGGTCTCTCTCAACAGCTCAATTAAGCAAGTGCTAATAATTAGTGATCAAAGTTCATACAAGACTTTATCCTATAACTTAGAGCAGGTTTAAGCCTATGCCTGAACTAATGTCACCCAGATTCACTTGCATTTTAATACACTTTCCTGAATGGAAGAAAAATGTGTAGCCTCATAGCTGGGATCTACATATCCACTGCACACAACCCACAGCCTAGCTTATGTATGCCATACCCAAGAGATGAGTCTTAATGTGTGCTAACAGGGATACAAGCTGAGAATCAACAATGCATATTTCTGACACAGTCTATCTTTGTTTCAGTCACACTCATGCACCCCCTGGCCTGACTGTCAGTAAGTAACACTTTGTCCATCCAGTACTGCAGTTTAATCATAGCCCCAGTACAGGAATTATACAGAATACAGAAAACATTTGTTGTCTTGTGATTGTATCTACTATAGACTACCTGAATACCTGCCCCACAAATATTCTTCCTCAAATCTAGGAGTCCCTGATAAACTGGTAAGATGTGGAAATCTGACTAAGATGCTTTGATTTACTTCTAAGAATGCCCATGCAAAATAGAGCCTTAATTAAGCACCTATTTCTCTTGTTGCCTCATTTAGTTCTGAGAACATGACTAACTTGTGAAACAAAAATAAGCATCATCAACCTGTATTGTTAGTATTGAAAACGATGAAAACTATAACTTGTGTCCAAGATAATAACTTCTCTCAAGGTCAAAATTAAAGTAACGCCATTTTGATTTCCCGAATTTTTTCTCCAAGATGACCAAATTGAACAGGATTCCAAATTTTTCTGTTTAACAACACTCAATAGATGTGACTATTTTAACAATGATGTGTTGCACCATTATAATTGTGATCTTTCATTTCCAATTATTGATGCCCTTCATTTATACTGCCCTTCAAAATGTCACCTCAAGTACCACACATCAATACTTTACTACAGCTAAAGATGGTCAGGAAACAGTGGTTTCTATGCCTAGTATATAATAGCACCCATGAAATTTGAAGTTCTATTATAAAATGTTGACATTACATCACATTTTGAGGACTCCTCTAAATGAAAAGTCACCCTTGTTACGGAAGTAAAGAAATATTTTTTTAAAAAAATATTCCCAAATCTATTCCAAATAGCCTGATAAACCCACTCTGCATATAAAATCAGTATGGTTTGATTTTTGTTTTTTAGCAATGTTAATTAAAAGCTAAATAAAAACATACTATTGGCTGCTTTTAGGGACCAAATACCAAGTTGGACTTGGGAAATACGAAACTTTTTGTCACTGACTTAATCCTAATGCTTCCCATTTCACGTTTCCTGTCACTTACTAACTAACTTGTCACTAAGCTATTTATGCATATACCTTCCAACGAGTAAAAATGTTCCTTATAAACTAGTACAAATGAGTTTTACGTTCTTTTTGTGCTATGGCAATTATAATGCCTGTATCATAGATTGTAACTGAAAAACATTTGTTGGATTATGAATTTTAAAAAGCAAAACAAATTTTTTTAAGTTTTTTTTTTTTTAAACCACATCAATGACTGAAATGGAAAGAGGTTGTAGGTATGATTTTACAATTATGCAAAATGAACAGATCTCCCACAATTCACTGAGAAAAGTGTTCTCAAATATTTGATCTGAGCTTAAGAAAACTTGATGCTAACTACATATCAGGGTTTCATACAATTGGTAAGTATGGCGGAAGGCCCACTTGTGGTGCCAGATGCATCAGGCCCACCTTCCACAGTGAATCTTGGGTCTTCTGACTTTCACATGTTGGGTATATTTTCTCTCCCTAGAATTTTGGAAAAGAACCTTACTTTTCTTGGTATTTAGTGATAAGCAAGAATATATAAATGTCCATGCTGTTTGACAAGTGGAACTGAATGTTCGTGGTTTTCCTTTAGGCCGTAAGGAGAACCCTAAGAATCCTTGTCACAAATAGTTATTGTTTGTGAAGAATTTAAAGCCTGTTTGATTCAACAGACTTTAAAAAGCTTGTAAGAAAAGGAAATTCTATATTATAAATGTTCTTTTCCCCCTGGTGTGGGACAATCAAGATCAAATTCCATTTCCTAAGAAAGCCTGGACACTCCAGCTGGAAGGATCATTCCCTCTTCTAACTTCTATTTGCAGGAGCTGCTTGCATCACTTATTTAACCCTTTGCCAGTGGTTACTCATACACAGTCTTCTCCCAGCTGTGTATGAAAGTGCAAGCTATATCTGTACTTCTTTAGATCTTCCTCTCTGTCTTCACAACGTGGCTACTTAATCAGTTTTGATTGAGAGATAGTGGGTAGTTAAGCAAAAAATATCAGACCTTCAAAAATTCAACTTTCATTGCTTGTATTTCTTAGTTTACAAGAAAACACAGATTCTTCTGCACCTCTGAAAATATTTGAATATTTTAAAATATTTTAACACTTAAATAATTTGTTAAATAGTATATAAATTTATGAAATATTTCAATATTTTAATTATTTAAAAGTACATGCCTAGAATGCTAGCCACACTGCAGGTAAATATGGCAGTTCAGGGAGAGGGAGGGAGGGAGGGAGAGAGAGAGAGAGAGAGAGAGAGAGAGAGAGAAAGAGAGAGAGAGAGAGAGAAAGAGAGAGAGAGAGAGAGAAAGAGAGAGAGAGAGATTGCCTAAACTTTTCACAATCATGCTATTTTCAGGCTGCCATTCAATATCAGATATATTGCCCTCTGATTCTTTATGACTCAGAAAAAATTATAAGTGCAACTGGTTGTACATATTTTAGTTTATAATTTTACACTGTTCCTGTCTCTTTCACTAACTCACAATTTATGGGGACAAGGAACTGGCTGCATCTTTAGTTTGGAGTTGTAGGAAAAGCACATCATTGGAAGCTGACCTGTCTGGATGGCCTCAGCAAATGGTTTACCTCTCTGAGTCTAATTTTCTCATCTAAAAAATCAGAAAAGTGATCTGTGGTAAGGATTCCCAAAAATGTATGTAAAGTGCCTTTCCTGTGGTAGATGCTCAACATATAGTAGCTGTCACTATTATTATTCCCTTTTTAAAATGCTATCAATAGTGCTTAAACTACAGCTGTGAATATTCCATAAATTTTATTCACTGATTGCGTGAAGGGAAAAAATAAAAACAATGAATGTCTAATATGGACTTTGTTTTTCTACAAATATCAGCAAAACTCAGAGTTGTCATGTAAAATCATTCATACTTTTGTACTTAAAAAATACTTCACCAGAGATAAACAAGGAGAACAGACGAGACATTATACTGGACCATCACCAAGTATGTATCACTATAATATACTCTGGTTCCCATGCTCTATATCACCCATAGCAGAAAAGGCACATGGAAAAAAATCTAAGGATGGAGGAGCTGCATTTCTTTATGACCTTATTTGAAAGATAAACTCCTTGGGGAAATACAATTTATTCAGATTATCAAGACCCTGCTGTGCAAATCTACAGTCTGGGAGCACGCTATGGAGATCAAAAAATATTTACTTTATTCTGTTGGGTATAAAAGCTTTTAATGAATGCATAATTAAGGCAAAAAAAAAAAAGTGTATACAGCTTTAGAAATTCTACTGCTGAGCCAAGCCATTAATATCCAAGGCACTATACCCAGTTGTGATTCCACCTATTTCCTATTTGGATTACAACCTAGTTATAAATCAAGGTACTACGTGACTACACAACCTGGTGCTGCAGAAAAGGAGTGCACTCCAGGAATAGAGAAAGCAACAAAAAGGGCTTTGTTGTGGATGTGTGATGAAGGGCTGGCCCTTTGGATCATGCTGAAACACATAAACAAAACCCAAACCTTTTAATAGCCTTGGGATGAATCATGTAGAAAAAATATGTCGTGTATGTAAAAAGATCTGTGAGTTTTCTCTTTAGTACCCTATATCAGAGTTGATAGGATAAAGTCCAATTGTTATAGGAAGAAAAATGAGCAATTCCTTGACAATGCAGGCCAGACTACTTGTGATATGATAAAATAATGTGAAACCAGGTATTCCATTTAGAGACGTATAGGTATATTTGTACATAAACATATAAACATATCGGACAATGCAACTATATATTCATATATTGATATAAATATGCATACAATACAATTTGATTAAAATATTAGCAGCAATTCAAAACATACAAGAAAAAGAACTCAGCAGCATGCTCTAATTCTTGGAGAGTTTGAAGAACTATTTAAATATATTTGTTCTGTATAACAGAGGAATTCTACAATTAGGTTACTAGTACATTTTCATAATCAATTGTATGAATAATATCCGAGGCTCATGAATAATTTTATATTGTTCCTTGAGAAAGTCTGCAGTAAGCTGGAAATCCAGAAGGATGGAAACACAGAGACATAGCCATCGTCAACAACTAATAACTCCGGCCCCAGTCAGCATGTGCTGCGTGCAGAATGCTCCTGCCAAGTTGACTAAAGCTGCCTCAGCACATCCGGTGATTACCACTGAATTATGGACGAGGTAGAGGAAATTAATAAAATAGTCTATCGGCAACTAGGACTTGAAAACTAAAATTTCAATAACTATAAGGTGTTTTTGAACTATGAGAGGCAAAATCAGGTTAAAACATTTAAAAAGAATAGAACGTGGACGTAATTATATTTCCTTAGCTCTGGTACACAAAGTCAGAGTGCTGGAAACCAGACCCGTGCTGCAGATTTTCAATACTCTGTCAATTATCCACAAAGACCATCTTAATCATTATTTTGCAAAAGAATGAGGATCGGAAGTGGTTTTTTTTCTTTTTTGTTTCAAATCTGTATTGTTTTGGCTTTTTATATTTTGAATGTTATGAAGAATACATAACATCGATATTTGTAGAAGTACACCAATTCAAATTTAACTAAATGTGATGACACTTTCAAAATCTGAATGTCAATGATTTAAAAGGCAGGTAATTGATGTGAAACAGTTTGTCTACAGCAGAGGTTCTCACACTGTGGTCCCAAGACCAGTAACGTCAGCATCATTGGGGACATTTTTAGAATGCAGATTCTCAGGCTCCTCCCCAGACCTCCTGGACCAGAAACTCTCGGGGGAGGGTCCAGCAGTCTCTTTTAATCAGCTATTATGGTGATACCACCCACAGTCAAGTTTAAGAACCACTGATATGGAGTATCCATTTGAGTGAAGAAAGAAATTATTCTAACTTACAGAAATATATTCTTGCAGCAAAACTAATTGTATGACACTAGCCCCTCATCCTGGCCTCTGAAGTGGAAAACATTATACTGAATGTGTAGGGCTGAGGCCAGGGTACGTGGAGCTGAATGAAGGACACAGAAACAAGCAGTCATTTCCCAGGGTCTCAGTGGATGATGCCCCTTAAGGTGCATCAGGGAAAGGTCTGCAGCAGCTCCATAGGGTATTTGTGGATAGAGTCAGAAAGCGGGTGGAGGAGAAACCTAAGAAGGAAAGACCGTGGATGGGAGGCGTGCCTGTGGATTGCAGTCTCCAAATAAGGAATAACTTAGATTTTTCCTTTTTTAAACAAATACGCTGCTTTTATTTCCACTAGTCAGGGAGCTTACAACACCATGCAACTATATGACAAAAAATTCCTATCACAGGGAGCTGTCATGGCACATGGAAAAGGAACCCAAACAAACAACATGCATTTCTAAGCAATTACTAAGCACTACAGTTAGAAATGAAAGATTTTTTCCAATTGTTCCTCAGATTCTGTAGATGAGGACGGGGCAAGCTGTTTTATTTGCAGGGAGGGCAGGGGAAACAATCAAGCAAAACTTCCTATTTCTAAAGCATCAATACCATGCAATGTGTTGCTTTTAAAAGCATTGATTTTACTATTTCTTAAAGTACAATTTCAATATGATGTTTTCACATTTCAGAGGCAGGAAGAAAGTGATGGGTCATTTATTTGTGACTAAAAAAAATAATACATGTACTTCTACAAAATCGAAGACAGGTGGCTAAGAGAAAAAAAATGACATTTACACAATGGTGGCTGTTTTCAAAAAGTTTCAGGAGCAGACATATCCATTATATTGTTGTTTGAAAGTACACAGTAAAGTCACTGACGTTTCCAGAAATGAGGGAAAATGGGTGAAGGGAGTGGGTAGGAAGATAACTGTGGAATTACTAGGGGAATTCACAAATGAAGCGTTCCATTCTGTTGGCTCTGGTTTCCAGGGCACCTACAGCATGTAGGATACTGTGCTGTGGGATACACTGCCTGTGTAATTTACTATCTCATCGAAGCCCACAACACCCCTAAGAAGTAGATTGTATATAGGATACCATATCTGTACTTCATAAATGAGGAGTTGGCACAAAGAGGTTAAGTAACTTGCCCAGGGTCACATAATTCTGGGACATGAACTTGTATCATGGTATACAGATACGTAAACCAACACAAACAATATGGTGTGATCAGCACCCCGAAGACTGCCAATAATTAACGAAAAGGAGGTAAATCTAACTCCAACAAGGTGGATTAATCAAGCAACTCTGCAAAGGGAGATGAGCAAAGTACTTGAGGGATAAATATGAATTCATAAGATGACAAAGCCAGAGAAGAATAATCCATGGAGAAGGAAGCTGCAGACAAAGGTATACGGAAAGGAGATGCATGAAGTTCACAAGGACCGTGGCCTAACACATGGGTAGTCATTTTTTTTAAAGGCTAAAGATACAGGAAGTTTCACAATAAAGATGAGACCGGTGTGCCAAATTAAGAGCAATGAACTTGATCCTGACGGCTCTGGTGAATTGACTAATGAATGACTTTAAGCAACTCTAGGACATCACCAGAGTATTCTTTTTTAATCAATGAAACAGAATTTTTCATGGGTTTAGAAAAACCTTTTAAAAATCAGTCAAACAAAATTTTCAAGACAGTATTGGAGTGGGGCAAGAGTGAAGACAGCAGGTTCATTGATTGGCAGGAAGGTTTCTTAGGCCAGAAAACAAGTGCACTAATAATGGCTTATTAGCATTAGCCGACAGGCAGGGAGCACAGTGGAGCTACGGCAGGAAGGTCCAGGAAGAGTAATCTATACCTGAATGATGTCAGAGACAGTGATGAGAAAGAGAAGAAGGCATATTTGAGAGCTATTTACCAGCTTAAACCAATAAAATTTTGTAGGATTCGTGCAATCACAGAGCAGTGTACGACTACGCCAAGGTTTCTGGTTAGGGTTACTATACATGATGATGGTTCCTTAACAAACATGAGGAGGAGCAGGTGTGTGAGACTGGACATGGATGAATTTGAGGTGTCTGTGGAATGTCAGCTGGAAATTTTGGCTGAACATAGAAGTGTGAATGGAGCTCAGGAGAGGGGACTGGGATGAATAATCTCCACATGTGGATGAAAGAGTGATGGTGAGGAAAAGAGAAGAGCAATCTCAGGGAGCCACCATGCCCAGAGGGATACTCAAGGAGCTGACGGAAGAAGAGTTTGTAGGGAACTAAAAAGAAGTGGGAGAACCAGGAGGAAAGAGAAATGGAAGAAAGAGTGGAACTACCAGTGTCAAAATGCTGTAGAGTGGTCCTATTAATAAGCCATAAAAGGCCCACTGTCCTCGATATTTAGGAGGCTTTGGTGACATTTGTTAGAACGGCTTTTGAGGCAGAGAACTGAGTTCAATAGGATTGAAGAATGAATAAAAGGCAAGGAGGTGCTGACACTGATCGCAGTTCAGTAGTGAATGGAAGGAGAGAGTTGCAGTAACAAGAGAGTAAGAAAAGTTCCTCCCATCGTATTGATCTATTTATACACTGAAAAAAAGGTGCCAGTGAAAAAGAGACATTGAAACCACAGGATACAGAAGGTTAAGGATACAGATGGATTAAGGACAGGAAGGTAGCCTTAGAGAGGAGGGCAGACATTTAATGATGGGTAGAAATTTCTGCAGGGGATGGGGGATGTGGGATGATAAATGTTTCAAATGAAACACAGATTTTCTTTTAATGCCTTTAACTTCCAAGTATTAATAATGGAATTAGGTGAGATTGATATTTGTTTCCTTTGTTAATTGATTCTGAGTTCTAGTATTAACTAAATACTGGAAACATTTTATTTTTGAGAAAAGTATGCTGAGAGTGATTTTTGCCCAGTTAACAACAGTTAGCTTAGGATAGAAATTATTAATATTAGAAAAATCCTTCAAGATTATCTTTCTTCTTTTAAAAAAACCCACAAACAAGGAAGATATAGTCAACCCCAGATTATCCACATAACAAATTAAAATGCCAAAATGACTTCCTTGGCCAGGTAGCTTGCCTCTGGACTGTCACTTACTGACATCCTTTCATGTGGACTTAGGGAATAAAGCCAACATAATAACAGGTGAAAAAATTAACCGGGATCCTAAAATGGCTGCTAAAAGATTTTATGATACATTTCAGAGCCAAATATTAATATTCATGATATTTGGCAAATAAGATATTCTAGATTACCCATCCCAGATAGTAAATATTCTTGATTAGAACAAGTAATTAGTAGTTGGCTATGATTTAGTAGGGCTGATACATTTCAAAACTTTCTGATCATTTTCACTGATTAAAAAAAATTCCAAAATATTAAAACCATTTGTAACATATTTTCTAAACTCTGTACTTTAACTTTCTCCCAATATAAGAGGATCAGCTCTAGTGAACTATGGAACAGCACACAGTTAGTGTATTTGATTAGGGGGCATATTAAAGGTATATATTGGTGCAATCATTTGTCTTACCTCATGTGGAAAAAAGTAGCTCAGTGTTGGAGAAAAATGAGCATGAGTTATAACTTCTTCTAAACCTTGAGGATAAATTGTTCCATTCAGAACACCCACTATGTATTATGTATTTAGGAGATACTGTTAATTTAAAAATTAATATTATAATAATACATTATTTAGAAGATAACCTCCTATAAGTCACTGTAGTATTACTTAGTTTAATAATCACAACCTATTAAAATACTGTAAAACTATGCACGATCCTCAGTGCAAAATACAATTCCAATAGAGAATATTTCCAACTTAAAAATAATGAATTGTGCACTGTTAGAGGAAATGTAAACTGGTGCAGCTACTGTGGAAAACTGTATGGAGGTTCCTCAAAAAGTTAAAAATAGCACTACCATATGATCCAGCAATTCCATTCTGGGTATTTACCTGAAGAAATCCAAAACGCTAATTTGAAAAGATATATGCACCGTTGTGTTCATTGCAGCCTATTTACAATAGCCAAGATATGGAAACAACCTAAGTGGCCATTGATGGAGGAATGGATAAAATAATTGTGATATACATACACACATATACATATATATACATATATATGTGTATGCATATCACAGAACTGGAGGGTGGGGCGTGAGAGAAATGGCTGAACTGTTTTCCTTTTTCTTTCTTTTTTTAGTTTAAATAAATGAATGAAAAATATAAAGACTATAAAGGGATTCTTGGGATACAGGCGTCAGGGCCCCTCTCCCCAAAGATTTTGACTTGCTGGGTTAGGGCACCTTGAAAGCTCCCCTGGAGATTGGAATGTGTCCCCACGGCTAGGCATGAGGTTTGTGTCATTCATAGATGTGTGGCTATTCTTCAATTCCCTAAAAGCCATTGATCAGATGCTGAACAAGGTGGACTCCGGAGGCACAACTCCGGAGATTGTCTCCTCCCAGTTCACACGAGCTACTGCATGGCTCTCGGATGGCCCTCGGCATTGTGATCTGTTCACTTATTTCTTGGGGTGGGATCCAGCCCACCTTATACTAAATTAGAAGCTCCACAAGAGCAGGGACCCAACTGTGTTCTGTATCACTGCATCTCACTGCCTAGCACAATCCCTGGTATGTAATGGGCATTCAGTAGTAGTATTTGCTGAATGGATACACTTGAAGCCATTAGTCTTTCGTGTAGGGACGTGTCATGGCCAAATCTGCATTTTAGATAGATCCCTTAGCTGAACTTTGTGTATAGGATTTAAGGATGGGAACAAAGAGACCTTTGTTTTTGTATTGTAATAGTCCTGGTAAAGTTAAAAAGGAATGCTGGAATGTAAGGAATAGATAAGGTTTAAAGTTTTTTGAGTTAACATATATAGGATTCAAAGACAAGAAACATGGTTTATTGTTTACTTTACAGAGCGTCTGTTGATTTTAATGTATCAATAGAATCCTCCAATATCTGATTAAAATATATTAAAGAAAAAACTTCAGATTTCTTAATGCTACCTTTGCCCATTTCCTCTCTTTCTTTTTCTTACTCTTCATGATAAATTACATGTCCTCTGGCCCAGAGTCTTAAAATTGGGCCTTCATAGCAGCCCTCTCCATCAAACTGAAGGGACAAGTATGAAATCAGACCCAAGCAGGTTCTGAAGGCACAAGCTGCACGGGCAAGTGGCTTAGATGCCCACAACTCCTACTCTGCTATCTTGCATCCTCTTCCAACCTACAGCCATGGCCTCAGGGAGAGTCCCGCATGACCAGCTGATTTAGAAATGAAAAGCTCAAGCCTAGCGGATGGATGGCTGTGCGCCATATGCTGGTACCACCTCAGAATGAGCAACTGGAGCACCACAGCCCCATACAGGATGGCTCTGAAGGGTAATGGTTCAGGGGAATCCTTCCAGCAGGCAGAACTTCAAGCAAAGTCCCTGGTGTCCATTTTTCCCAGAATGAAATATGAGCAGTGATCGCATGAGTCCTGGCTATCAGTTTGGCTGGATAGTCAAAGATTTGGAAGGAATACAGTTGGAAAACTGATAACAAGAAAGTCTCGGGAGGAAACATGTGGAAAGACCTCTCCAATGCACACAACATGTGAATACATTTGTCTTACACGGGAATGCTTACCAAAGGGCAACTACATCAGAGAACTGTAAATGTCTGAGAGCCTCTTTCCCCAGCCACCCATGGCCTTGCCAAATGGACTCTTGAGCAGAGTAGCTACAGCAACAAGAATGGAGTTTACATGTGGGTTCGGCAACATGACTTCCATTCATTAAGGCTGATGTGCTTACGGCCACCACTGAGTGCCCAAAATGCCCACAGCAAAGATCAACATTGAGTCCTCAACATGGTCCAGACCCCAGGGAGACCAGCTGTCCCGTGATAGCAGGCTGACTGCATTTCCATCATGGGGGAGGTAGAACTGTCTTCTCTCTGGAATAAACAGGTACTTTGGAAAGAGGTTTGCTTTCCCTGCCCACAATGATTTTGCCAAAAATCACCACCCATGGAATTAGAAAATACTTTTTTGATAAACAGATATGCCATATAATATTGCTGCTGACCAGGAAGCAATGTCTATTATTTGCAGCAAATAATGTGTGGCGATCGGCTCACCATTAAATTCACTGGTCTTTCCATAGTCTCCATTACCCTGAAGCAGCTGGCCTAACAGAATGGCAGAATGGCCTTTATACCACTTAATTACAGCATCAGGTATGTGAGGACACCTTGCAGGGCTGTGGTGGTGGCCTCCAGGATATGTTATATGCTCTGAATCAGTGACCGATATAGGATTCAAAGTTCAGTTCAGGTATGTACCCCAGGAAATCTTGCCTGAGTTGGACCTCCCCAAATGTACACACACACTCACTGGGTTCTTCTATGTCACATTATGTCTCTTTATCATAATCATTGTTACACTTTTCTAAAATTACCTGCCTACATATTTTTCTCCCTCTGCCATAAAATTAAAAATGCTCAAGGGCAGGACACATATCTTATTCATCTTTGCATTTCAAGAAGTTAGCACAGTACCTGCCTGTCACATATACAACATTCGATAGATATTTGTTAAATTGATCCAAAAAAGTAAATTCAGTGGGTAAAACTAATGGAAGACCGACTTATGAATTTTTTCCTCCCCTAATATAAAATTCCAATATTTAAAAAGCATGAATGAATTACTGAATGGACACACTATTTATTCTCTCAATACATAATGCTATGGACTGCAGTGGTGTCCCTCCCCCAGCCACATTTCTATACTGAAGCTCTAACGCCCAAAGCGATGTGATCTTTGGGAGATGATTAAGTTTAGGTGAGGTCATGAGGGTGGGGCCCTTAGGAAGGGATTAGTGTCCTTGTAAGAAGAGACACCAGACAGCTCGCTCGCTCTCTCTCTCTCTCTCTCTCTCTCTCTCTCTCTCTCTCTCTCTCTCTCTCTCTCTCTGCCACGTGAGGACACAGCTAGAAGGTGGCTGTCTGCAAGCCAGGAAGGGAGCTCTCACAAGAAACTGACCCTGCTGGCATCCTGATCTCAGGCTTCTAGCTTCCAGAACTGTGAGAAATAAACACCTGTTGTTTAAATCTTGCTGAGTGTGGTATATTGCTATGGCAGCCTGACCTGACCAATACATATACTGCACTCATGCAATATGAAGGGAGGGAAGGAGGAAGAGGTACAGAGGTGTAAGGCATGATCGCTGCCTGCAAAAACCCAGCAATAAGTGGGTTTGGTTAGACATTTCCAAGCACGTTAACCCCTCAGCAAAGTGATACAAGAGTAGCACTCAGTTACTTTCAGCTTCTGTGAAGCTATTTCAAGGATCCAGCGGTTCTCAAACTTCAAAGTAGAAAAAATATTCTCAGTAAAATCGCCATTTATGTAAAAAAAGAATGAAAGTACCCAGAATTCTTCCTAATACTGTCATAACAGAACAACATTTTTAAAACCTTTATACCTTCACTGAAGGAAGAAAATGACTAATTGTCACGGTAGCACATTTAGTGCAAAACTAAACGAAGACAAGGCATGACTAATAAGCATCACTCACAGGGGAGGGAGATTTCGGGCAGGAAGCGCTTCGTCCCTCCTGCTCTCCATACAGTCTCAGCTTCTGAGTGATTAATAGTAAAAATTTTGGCTTTGCTTTACTTGATGATCCAAATATGCACAGTGCAAACAGAACAATTCCTTCAATCTGGGGAAATGATTTTTTATACTTGTAAAAGGAGAAAAGAAAACAAATGGAGGGGGGCGGAATGAAAAAAACTCTCCTGTTTCCTTACAGTGATAAAATGCTCTACCTAGAGCACTTGTGTCCCTTGCCTCTCACATCGCAGCAGCATGTCTCCTCCTCTCTCAGGTCACGTCTTCCACATAAAAGTGCTAAACTAATGCCGCTTAATGACAAATTAATGTCCATGAATAAAAAATACACCTCTAATAGCATAGAGTAATTTGCCATTACAATATCATCATTGGACATGCCCCTGGTTTAATACGATGTATTTAATTCATAACCTAATGAGTGATATATAAAAAGAGGGAGATGAACCCTGCAATTACATTTATGTGAATCTGTCACCTTATTTGTAAAACCTTAGAGTCATTTACATTCAAATTAGAACAAATGAGTGATTTCACAAAGTGCAGTGATAAATGACCACAGCAGCCCAAGACAAAACTGTATTTCCTGTGAACACATTAACAGTTTCCTATTATTTGTTAAAAATTACAATGCATATTGCCCAGTGTGGTGTGAATAATGACTTTTTTACTGATTAGGTCAGAAGACTAATATGTAGCAAAATAAATAATTTTTCTTCTCATTTTTTCTGATTTTTGCTTTAAATTAACTACTGAATTCTGGTGGATTCACACTGCCACCTGCTGCCTAGGAACAGATATTAAAGTATGTTCCTATCAAAAGGAGTTTATTCACCACTTTGGTGGTCTTATTCAGAAAATCTACTTGACGGGTTCTTTCTTATCAATATATTTAAATTGCATATCATAATAAAGGCTGGTACTTGATGAACAAAAAGAACACTTGATAATCAAAAAATAGGATATAATTACTATTTACTATTTGGGGGTGGTGGTACAAAATGTGCAAACATTTTTTTTTCTTTTTTAAAGCTAACTACAAAGAAACGACATTTCCAGCAAAACATGAGTCTCCTAATGTATCGCTTCCAGGGGATAAAACACAAGTTCAGTGGTCAGTACCCTGATCTCATCACATTGAGGGTGAGGAAGGGAGGGAGTGTGTGTGTGTGTGTGTGTGTGTGTGTGTGTGTGTGTGTGTGATGACTTCCTTACTCCTGCCCCTTGGTACAATCTGAAGCAGATGACTGAAAGGCTCTGCCTGTCACTGAGGATCTCTACCACCTAGTCTTCTCCCCTGACAGCAAGTCCCACCATGAAAGGAAGGCCTTAGGAAAGGTACCAGGGCCGGGGAGGACCGGCCTGGCTTGGAGACAAGGCTCAAGATTTTTGTAGGTGAAATGATGAGCCTGAATCATGGGAACTAGTGGAGGTTTCCAAACCAGATCAGCATCCTAGTTCTGAATTTCAGTTTTTCTACCTGTAAAAAGAAAATAACACTCACCTGCCTTAAGGGGTTACTTAGGAGGGGGGCAATGGGGATCCTTGTACACAGCACTCAGTATGAATAGGCCCTCCATAAATGTTGGTTCCCTTCCCTAGAAAAGATAATGATGGCTCAGGGGACTACGGTTTGGCATGGATAGAGGCTAGAAACAAGCAGACCCCTTAGGAGGAGATTATGAACTCATTATAACCTATAGCCAACCATGGTGAGAGTCCCAAGAAAGGGAAGAACATTAGCGATGGAGGAAATGATCAGGTCTGAGAGATATCTGGGAGGTAGAAGCAACCCAACTTGATAACTAATTGGATATGGTGGTAAGGAAGGAGTCCAAGGCTATGTCCAAATTTCTGGACACCTAGTGGATTGATGGGACCATCAATACAGAAAAGGGCAGGTATTCTCTTGTTAAGTTTGAATTGCCTGTGTGATATTTAGGTGATGTTCAATAGCTAATTTTTGAAAGGGCTCAGAAAAACCTGAGTTTGGGAAAAGAAACTGGATTAGAAAGTTTGTAATGTTTATCTGAGGGACTTAGTAAACCAGTGGACACAATGGAACCATTGC
This sequence comes from Rhinolophus sinicus, assembly GCF_057876585.1. NCBI lineage: Eukaryota > Metazoa > Chordata > Mammalia > Chiroptera > Rhinolophidae > Rhinolophus > Rhinolophus sinicus. The sequence continues at coordinate 55,870,845 of NC_142502.1, forward strand.
ATCGTAGCCCGTCATTCCTGAGGATGGTCTGCAGAGATTCCTTTATTAAGATTTAAAATAGTGAACAGCATGAATGGAAACATGTACTCTGAAAAGCAAGGTAATTCATGCATTTTATTGGACCCATTTTAAAGACAATAATTGTGCTTTAATGAATTGGTGTGTCTTTCTGATGAAATTTTTAAAAAGATACAATGGACAAGGAAGAAGAGCAGAAGGAAGAAAAGGGCAAGAAGCACTCATATTTAATTTGGGACTGGACCTCAGATAGATAAAAGTCTGACCGGTCATGATTATTAATGATGTACTAACATGACAGACTACATAGGACAGAGTTCTATGGAATTTTACTGCAAAACAGGTGGGAAAGGATGCAACTTGAGGAGTTGTTTGCAAATCCCTCATCTTGAGATGACGGGCTATTATAGCCACTGCTCACCCCAATGCCTCCATCAATGAGCATCATTCTTACTGCTAGTCTCCCCATTTATTCTACAAACGTGCACTGAGTACCTGTGAGTTCTCAATGGCAGGCCCTGTGAGAGGGCCTAGGGACTAAAAGCGAGTAAGGTGAAGACCTTACAGGCTAGAAGGCTAATTCAATGGCTGTCCTCACTTACACAGAGGGGAGCTACTTCTTCAGTTCGGGATCTCTGTCCTCAGCAGCCTTCCAGAGCAAAAGCAAGTAAAAGGAGCCCACGCAGTGGCCCAGGGACCTCAGCGTGTCCCTTCCCTTTGCTGGGGGGAAGGGGAGCAGATATGCATGTGCAGAGGAGCTCCAGGCCAAGGCAATAGCTGAGGCTGGGAGGCTCAGAGAGGCTTGGGGCGGGGCGGGGCTCAGGGAGTATCAACCAAGGGAGTCTCCTTGGACATGCTTTTCAATGAGCACTGGAGGAGAAGAGAAGGTATCCGAGCAGAGGTCTACCCTTCACACCTTTGGAAGAAAACCAAAGAAATAATGGTAATTTGAGGATGACAAAACAATGCCAGACATTTTAGTGAGAAGAATGGCTTCAAAAACTCTTAGTCTGACAAAGCATTAAACAAGGACGGGGAATATATTAGCCTTGATTGATGGGGTACAATTTCTATGTACATTTTAAGCACTGAAGATTATATTTTAACAAAAAAATATTTTTATGTGCCCAACAAAATGGTACCATATGAAATTTAAAATCAGTTGACAATAACCAAGAAATTGTAAATAGGTATAGTTCTAACATTGTGTCAAAATATGAAAGCAGAGTGACCCAGTCTGGTAATTTTATAATCCTAAAAGAGATTATAGGGTAGGGTGCATGAGGTATGATCAAAAGATATGGTGAATGTTTAAATAAATAAAAAAATTATTACAGTAAAAGACACATTGCCATTAATCCCCCTCAAAATACTCCCTCTCGGGGCCAGCCCGGTGGCTCAGGTGGTTGCAGCTCTGTGCTCCTAACACCAAAGGCTGCCAGTTCAATTCCCACATGGGCCAGTGCCAGATGGCTCAGTTGTTTGGAGCATACCCTCTCAACCACAAGGATGCCAGTTGGACTCCTGCAAGGGATGGTGGGCTGCACCCCCTGCAACTAACAGCGGTAACTGGACCTGGAACTGAACTGTGCCCTCCACAACTAAGATGGAAAGGACAACAACTTGACTTGGTAAAAGTCCTGGAAGTACACACTGTTCCCCAATAAAGTCCTGTTCCCCTTCCCCAATAAAAATCTTAAAAAAAAACAAAAAACTCCCTCTCGCTTTGAACACACTTATCCCATCATTCTCACCACTTTTTGAAGCAGTTCTGGAAGGCCTCTTTCATGGCTTTACTTCATCCTCCATCATGACAACCTTACGGTGTGTCCTCATACACCTTATTCACTGAATCTGATACCATGCTAATTCTGGCTCTTCCCAAAGTCAAAATGATTCAGGACATCGAGGCAGCCATGACAGCACAACTAAAGACACTCACGAAAGATGACTTTCAGAATTGCTTCAGAAAGTGCCAAAACGATGGGATAAGTGTGTTTGAATTGAGGAGAAGTATATTGAGGGGGATTAATGATAATATATCTTTTTTAAATTTAAACTTTTTTTTACTTAAACATTATTTAAACATTATTAAATGTTATTTAAATTAAAAGTTTTTATTTAAACATTCACAGTACTTTTTGATCACACCTCGTAGATTTTTAAAAGACTGACATAATGAAGGTTTTTACAAACACATGATTTTGGTTCTTTTATAGTCAAAGTTTCCTTCTACATGTTGGACATCTTGCAACAATCACAGATAAAAAGGAAAAGTTACACAAGAGAATGAAATGAACACATATTGGTAAAAAGAAAGCGAAAATTTCAACCACTGCTCTAGCAGGCTAACAATAAATGAAGTGTCCACAACCTATATCTGTATGCAAGTTACACTTTTTCTTCAACAAAATAATGAACTGTATGAATTAAATTCCACAGTGTACAAGTCACTCGGTACCTCAACAAATTCATCTGATGGGTCTGATGGGGTAGGGGAAAATATTCATGAACTTCCCATGTTCATTTGGAATTCCCATTTACAGAAAATTATAGGCAAAGATACACACACACACACACACACACACACACAGACACACCTGTATATACACACTATTTTAACATGCATCATGGTAAGTAGCACTATAACTTTTGCAAATGTATAGCATTGATAATTACCTGCCATGGAAAAAAGTGAATCAGGTGATGATGCTGAAAGCTCAAGCCGCAATATTTGATGTAGAAATGTCAAATAAAAGTAATTTCAATTTCACAAGTCAAACATACACCTTTGAAATAACCTTTCTGCATTACTCCTATTTGCTACTTGCAGAAAGGGATTAAACACAGCTCTCCATACCACCCAACAATATTGAGGAGAAAAGAGAGGAACATAAGATAAAAATCGTTAAACATTCACTGTTCGTGTAAATGTGCTAAGATAATGACAAAACTTCCATGTGCTGCATTGCAATTGCTCCGTAGGTGAACATGGCTGACATCCCTCACACTGTTTCCCTGGGAAGCACTCATCCTACTTCCCAAGGTTACTGGGGAGACGAAATAAGATGATATATGAGAAAAAGCTTTGGAAACTACCTAATGAGTAATGGCAGTCAACAATAAAGGCCATATTTGGAATTATAGCAATGGATTAGGAAGGAAATAAAGTAATTGGGCAGGAAAATAAACAGGATTTTTCTACTTACTCATATGCACAAGGATAGTAGAATTAAACTGTGTGGATTTATCATTTTTTAAAAAAATTATTCCCACTGTTGTTACAATGCTGTAATAAATGCAAGTAAAATTCACACAAGCGGAGGGAATGGGAAGATCCCAATATAGGGAATTAGTACTTAACTCTCTGTGAAATAAAAGAGCCTTACAGTCACACTCTCTGCCTAAGATGTCCTGTATCTTCCTAACGAGTCAAAGGGTTTTCATCCAAGAAGGAAAAAAAAAAAATGGTCTCTAGAATCCTAAAGGCTTACCACTCACCATCTATGTCATTTTTGAAACCTCTGATTTTTTACCTATAAAACCGTGCAAAGTTGTTATAAGGACTGAACGTGAAACACTGGTGAATGCACAGTAGGTTTTCTTTCTTTTCCCCTCACAGAGCTTTTCCAGACCACCCTAGCAAATCAGAGGAAGAATGCACAGATCACGCATCACTTTTCCAGCATTTATTGCCTGGGAAGTTCATGTGGTAATTAATTACATATGACGTTGTGATATATTAGCAACTCTTACTGCAATCTTAAATGACATCCAGCCTTTCATGCATTTGTGGTTAGTTCCTTGAGACACCAAACAACATTGTTTCAAATCAAGACCCCAGCCAGCATCACCTTCCCGGCGGCTTTGGCAGTGAACCTTGTGCATGGTTTTTCAGTTACTCTGCTGACCAAGGATAGTGGGGACCTGGGGTGGGCAGGGAGGCTGGGGGACGAGATAAGACATAAGAGCTGCAGCTGCCTCCGAGGACCCTCTCTGCTTGTGTCCTGGAGAAAATCTACCAGCGCAGGCCACATCTTCCCCCCTTCCATTTTACCTGTCACTGGGCTCCAGTGGGTGGGGGTACATCTTATGATGACAGGGGAATGAATGTGAAGGGGCATACTAGCAGGATGAAAGCTCACGTACCTGGATGAGATAGTGTGAACATAAACTGAGAAGCTCCAACAGCTGTAGGTGACTGCCAGCTGCTAACACATCCTGGATCACGCCTGGCTCCAACAAAATCTATTTTGTTTTTTAACAAAAAGAAAACTATCAGTTACTTAAGAATTAATACATGTTTGACCTGCAAATATACTACTACTATGTTTAAACTGATGTTTAACATACTATGTCTGAATTAATACTGTTCCTTATTACGGAAGACAGTTCTTTTTTTAATTCTCATTAATGAGCTGTGGCCCTCAGTCTAACTGCTGAGTTCCCATTTCCAATAGTCACTTCCTGTGTGTAAGGCTCTGCATCTAACAACTTATTTTTGTAGAAGGATACCAACATTTGCAAATAACAATATAACAGTGTTAAAATTCACTTTGTGATGGATGTAATCTCATAAAAATTTTCAAAAACCAAATTTTAGTTTTTCAAAATGTATTTCAGAATTTTGTAACAGTATGGTTAACAGCTGTTTCAGGGAAAGGGGGCTTATGTTTCTCCTTGCAATATGAAACCAGAGATAGATATTACTCCATTTTACTTCTAAGTCTAACAACAGTAAATGTCAACCACAACCTGTCATTTTTCTCTTTCTCAATCTCAGATTCTCTAATCCTATTTCAAATGAAAGATGTAGAAATGGCATCTTCAGAATACAAAGACATCACAGATCGGGCAGCCGGATGGCTCAGTTGGTTAGAGCGCGAGCTCTGAACAACAGGGTTGCTGGTTCGATTCCCACATGTGCCAGGGAGCTAGGCCCTCCACAACTAGATTGAAGATAACGAGCTGCTGCTGGGCTTCCAGAGAGGTGGTTGAATGCCTCAGCGGGTTAGAGCATGAGCTCTCAACAACAAGGTTGCTCATGGGATGGTGGGCTGTATCCCCCTCAACGAAAGATTGAAAAATGACAAGATTGAAAAATGGCGACTGGACTTGGAGCTGAGCTGTGCCCTCCACAACTAGATTGAAGGACAACGACTTAGAGCTGGTGGGCCCTGGAGAAACACCCTGTTCCCCAACATCACCCCCCCAAAAAAAAGATATCACAGAGAAATAAAACTTCCCAAATATACTGTTGATATAAGTTCCTCATTTTTTTCTGGTGAAGTCCAACTGGGTGCCGAACTATTGCCAGCTCTTGAGAAACAGTATATTGAACAGCGCTGGAGAAAAATACACAACCTGCTGACTAAATTCACTTTAGGTGCACGGCTGTCAGGCACAAGGAGGCCTTCAGGGCTGCTCCCGACATCTTAACCCAGTTCCTAGTTCTTAAGCCCAATGGTGCCCAATGTCAAGTCTCTGGACCGGCAGCATCAGCATCACCTGGGAACTTGTGAACATTGCAAATTATTGGATGCCTCCCCACACCTAGTAATTGAATCAGAAACTATCAGGGTATGGCCCAGCAACGGGTATTTTAATCACAGGGATGCCTGAGAAACACTGATGTGGTGAATTCACTCTTCCATTCTACTACCGCTCACACGCACCTTTCTCCTCAATCCTCTCTCCTTACTCTAACCTCAGAATATTCCAAAGGCTCTCACTTCCAACTCTACTAACCCACGTACAATATCTATAGCAGCATGTTTTGTTTTTCTTAATACTTGTGCACTAGATCCCAACCCTTTCTGCCTGCAGGTGTCCCCTCTCATTCCTCCATCACTCTCTGTTCTCTTTCTACTGGATAATTCCCATCAGCATACAAACGCCATATAATGGCTCTGATCTTAAGAAATAAAAATCCCATCCCTTGACTCCACAGCTCCCTCCATGCCCCCCTTCATAACAAAGTTCCTCAGGAAAGTTGTCCATACAAACTGCCGCTATTTTCTCCACTCTCTTTTCTCTTGAACCCTGCCGAGTTTTGTTCACATAGTTCCTCTAAAAATTCTCCTGCTCAAGGTCACCAGTGATCTCCAAATGCAATAGCCATTTCTCAGTCATTAATCTTATGTGAGCCAGAAGCAGTTAGCAGAGTTGATTGCTCTTCTTCTGGGATTATTTTTCCCTTGCTTCTTGGCCAATGCACCCTCTCTTCATTTCTTCTTCTTCACTAAGCACCCACTCCCTCTCCAACTCCTTCCCAACCTGTAAGCTTTGGAGATGCCCGGAGCTCACTCAGTTCCCAGATCTTTTCTTTCCTCTTTCTGCTCAAACTGTGGATAATCTCATGTAACCCCATGGCTTTAAAACTATCTATGTCTAACTGCCGAGGCATTATCACCACTTGGATGTTTAATGGGCCCCTCAAACTGAATGTGCCCCAAACTGAACTCTTGATCGGCTCCACCAACCACCAACCCTGCTCCTATCCCTGTCCTCCCATCTCAGCAAACAGCAACTCTCAGTGATTCAGGCCGACACGCCAGAGTCATTCTTGATTGCTCTTGTTTTCCTCATATCTCACCTCCAATCCATCAGCCACTCCTATTAACTCTATTTTCAATAGTTCCACAATCCAATCACCATCAGTACTACTCCCACCATCTCCACTCTCCTCCAATTCACTGTCTTCCTAGATTTACTCAAGCCTCCAAACAATTGAACAGCTTTTTCCTTTGCCCCCTCGCACTATATTTAATATCAATCAAATTGGTCCTCTAAAAACATACATGAAATGATGTCAGTCCTTAATAAAATCCCTCCAATGTCTTTTTATCTCATTGAAAAAAAATCCAGTCTTCTCTATAACATAAAAGGTTCTTTGAATATGTTGAATGCCCTAGTGTTTACAACTGTCTTCTCTGCCTGGATCACTCTTCCTCCGAATGTCAGCATGGCTCATTCCCTTCATGTCCTTTAGATCTCTGCTCACACACCACCTCACTTGAGAGGCCTTCTCTGACCATCCTATGTAAAACAGTACCCCCTTCACCATCACCCCTCATTCCCCATCTCCTTAATCTGCTTTATTCTTCTTCAGAGCACTTAACCACCTCTCAGCATGGTACGTATTCGTCTATTTCATTATTTTCTGTTTTCTCCACTCAGGAGGATATGCGATCCAGGAGAGCAGGCACTTGATCTGTTTTGTAACCCCAGTGCTTAGAACAACGCCCAACACAGAGCTTTCACTTAAGACTGATGGATTTGTTTTACAATACATTATTGATAAATGAATTGATCTCTAGATAGATTATTCAATTCAGAGTTGATTTTATTAATCTAACACAAGAGGAAAGAGGAAAAAAGACCATAAATCATATTTCTGAACTACTTAAAGAAGTGAAAAGTTTAGCACATGTGACAAAAATACCAACACTCGTCTTATTCTGAAAATTCTTTATAGCGCCTTTCCCATCCAGTCAGAAGAACCCTGAAGTTCTTCAACTCCTCAAGGAGAGAGGCTTTGACTGACATTCAATAACTGCAGCTCCCATCACAGGAGCAAGGATGTAGTATATTCTTGCAGTAGAGGCATGGCCTGAGGCACAGAACGGGAAATAGATGGATTAGAAAGGTTAGTCGTAGCCTTTAAATCCTGTCAGTTGCGCTTATTTCACACAACTGGCATTCATGATAACCTCCAATGCTCGGTAATGCCAAACACAAAGACAGACATCACACAGACAAGATGAATATTCCACACCACGTGTAACATGTGCAGCACGAACCCTCACTTGGAAAACCCATTCCAGGCTTGTTTTTGTCTTTGTTTCTTCTTTTATTGCTCTGCAGGTTTGCTTGTTTTCCTTCTCTCATTATAAGTTTTCCTAAAAGATGCTTTAGCACAGAAAACCCGTAAGTGCTTTTACAGAGTACAATTTGAAAAATAAATAAATTAATTAATAACAAAACCCTACCAGGAAAGCTGAGTCTTACTTATGGAAACTGTACCAGTGTTTGTAAGCCCCACTTGCATTAAAGTCATTTCAATTCAACTTTGTTGATCTTTGGTGACTTGTTGTTCTAATATATTTTTCCAGAGAATTTGTGTCTGAGCATGAATACAAAGGTTCAATCTCCCTGTGATTTACAGGTGGTGAATTTGTCTCTCACCTGCCTGGAAGAACTGGCGGAAGAAGAGCCTCCTGCAGAGGGAAGGGATCTCAACATGCCCATCTATGGAGGACAACTGAGGCAGCTATGTTTAAGTGCTGCAAAGTACATGTTGGTTACGTTCAGGCCTTTTAGAGACGTATACCCAGCAACATACAGTCTGGCGGGCGGGTCACTTGAGGACCACCTACAGGAAGGGAGGGTGTTTCCTGAGAGTTCGGAGCACAGAGTGGCGGTGTGGGAGCTAATGGTAGTGGCTTGACACTTCCAATCACTCATCAAACTGAAGGAGCTTAACTCAGATGGAGGCATCAACAGTAGTCAAGGCGAACATCTGAATAGCAATAGAGATTAAGAAATACAGGACACAAAAGGCCAAACGGTCCAGAATGCAGTGGGGAAGGTGAAAACCTTGAAAGCTGCCCAACTGGGTCAGGCACTGCCTCTTTTCCCAATGACACTCACCTGCTTGGGTGGAGGCACAGCTGGGGCTCCTTCAGATTAGACAAGGAGGTTCCCATGCAATCTAAGGTGGGGCTGCGTGTCTCTTGTTCACGGGGCCATCTGTGTGGAATACACTCTCTGCCACCCACTCACACCTGACCTCCAGGTGGCAGACTACAGGGGGCTGAACTTGAAAGAGGGGAGTTGGATAGTGCTAGAGAGGGAGGTAACAATCTCATTATGGAACTAGTGGCAAGCTAGGTCATATGAACTGAGGAAAGGTCCACAGCTGACCGTACCCCAAATGTTGAGACTCTGCACTCATTTTGATCAACTGGGGATAAAAACTGGCCAGTGGCTGTAGTCAGGGGTGACACTGGGTGGTGGGACAAAGAAAGGTAAAAACCACAACTGCAGAAGAAAGTGGTCTGTAAAGATACCAGTGAGAGTTATTACATCAGAATTCAGTCACAAAGTGGTCCAATTGCCCTGCAGGAAGAAGGCATTCTTCAATACTTAGTCATGGGGTCAGAAACAAATGGAAGAGGGGTGTGGGGCCTCAGGTGGCCTTCTGCAGAGGGCATGATAAGATGCGCCATCAGTGCCCAGACCTCACCTGGCTGTGCTTTGGGAGGGCAGGGCTGGAACCGATGAGGCACACAGACCCCACAGTGTCCCCACCTTTCTTTCTTTATCTCCTCCTCCCATATCACCAAGTGTCCACCCTCTCAATTCTGTCTTGTTCTTTTTCTTCTCTTTAGTTTGCCTCCCACTTTTACACTGCTTCTTGGATTAGCTGCTGGTAGGGATTATCTTTAATAGTCATGGAAAGTCTCAGTGTGAACTTTTTTTTCTTCCTTATGGACAGGTAAGTTGGCATCTTCAGAAAGTTTTGCATTTCATTTCTTCAAAGCTATCTTCCTCATTTATTGCTTAAGGAAACTTTTAAATTACTTAATTCTGGGTTTGTGAATAGAGTAACTTGAAGGAATTGAACACATTAAAGCCAGGCAACTAAGGTTTTGTATTACTTATACAACTGTGCACACAGGGACATGAGCATTTTTACAAGCATTCATGCAACTGCAAATTAGAGGTGGTCTAATACTATTTATAAAAATATATGAGCACATTTTCCTCCTCCTTTAGAGTTTGGCTTTTGGGATTTTTTTTTTCAGTGTAGTAGAGCAAAATGGCCAATTATCACAATTTTGAACTTACAAACCATCAAGTAAATCGGATACAACAGCATAAGTATCTTTTAAATAATCAGGTACTCAAGACACACACAAACCTTTACATAAAGTTCTTCAAGAGACTTCTTATAAACAGAATATGAAGTGTAAAATCTAGCTATGAGAAACTGCCATCTAATTTAGTTTTTGTTTCAAAGCCCTCACACTAAGGATTTTTCATCCACAAGGTGGCGCCTATGTTTAAAGCAAAATGGTTTCCTGTGTCATTCACGTACAGCACCTCTATAATTGACACCTTAAGTTTATTTTTAGGAAAGAAAAAAATGAATCAAGCAAGGATAATGAAACATATGAATTCTACTTTCTAAATGTATCACTTGAGGAATGTTCATAAATATTTCTGTTGCAGTGCTTGATCTGAGCAATAACTGATCAGAATTCAGTAGTTGTCCACAAAGCAGTTCCCAATTTTTGCATATAGCTCCAACTTTTTGTCCTTGTAGTTAGAAATTATCATGATGTGGTCCCAACCTACTTTTAAAAACTTATTTCCAATTCTGCAACCTTATGGTCCCTTTGCTAAAGCAATAGCCCCCTATTCTCCACACTCAGGCAATAGTACTGTCTTCACTTTGAATGCACTCCTCCTAACTTCTTCCATCTCCAGATGTCAAAGTCCTACTCATTCTTCAAGATTCAACTCTAAGTCACTTTCAACTACACAAAGCTTTGCAAGATATTCCCTCACCCCAACCTCCAGCTGCAATTAATCTCCTGGGACTCCCAACCACCACAGATGTCTAAGGTGACCTACATGGGCTCTAGGTCATGCTGCCTAACTTCAAATCCTGGCTCCTATACTTGCTGGCAGAATGAGATTCAGAAAACTATTCCGTATGCCTCAGTATCCTCATCTGAATAGCGAAATAATACTACCTATCGAAAACAAGGACTGAGAAAAATGGGTATGTGGCATTACAACTGAATATGGCTGTGTGTCAACAAAATGGCTTAAACAAGTCGGGCTTATTTTTCTCACAAAACTTGGACTAGGCAGATTGAAGTGCCAACAAACCAGGCTCCTTGTATTTTCCTACTTGGCTAATCATAGCCTATGATTTCATGGTAAAAAAAATAAATAAATAAATTGCCATACCTTCAGATATTGCGTCTCTATTCAGAGCAAAAAGATAAGAGAGAACAGTAAGACAAAAACCATCTGCCAGAGAAGTCTGTCATTATTTATCAGAAAACAGTAGATTTTCTGCAAACACTGCCACATAGACTTCCATTTCCATTTCATTTGCCAGGTGTAGGTCATGTGGGTACTCGTAGCTGTAAAAGAACCTAGGCAATTGAGTTTTTATGACTAGAAGTACTACTGTTAAAAATCAAGTTGGAGCTCTGTATTGAAAAAAAGAGAGAATGGATATTGTGTAGGCAAAACAGTGTAGGCCATGACTCTTACTTAACACAGTATCTGTTTATGGTAAAGCTGCAGTGAATGTTAAGTATTATGTTTCTTTTTCTTCCAACTAAGTGTTTTTGTCCTGAATGAATTATGTGTGTGTATCTTATCACATGTTTTACCTGAGACTTTGATGGCAGGGTCCATTCTATTTTGCCTTCATTGCTATTGAATATCCTAGAAAAAGCACTTCTAGAATTATTTACTATAATCCATGAGTCTGAAAAGTATAGTTTCTGGGGGAAATGTTAAAAGATGTCAAAAGCCTCCATAGGGGAGGCTGGTCACGTAATTCTGATCAAGGAGTATCTAATTGAAGTTGTTAAAAGAAGGATACAATGGACGTTTCAACTAACAGTTGTAATATGTCCAAATAAAGGTAATCTTTGGGTAGTGTGTTGTATATAATGAATTTGTGATTTGGTTATTGATTCCTTAAATTACAAATTTTGTCAGGTGGCTTTCTTCCAAACATAGTAAATACTCTTGTATAAATTTCTAAAAGATTTAAGTATCAAACACTTAAAAGTACTAATTTCTTTTCAATTTATAAAAAAACAATCAACTTTTCCATCTATTCAAATATGATAAAAGAGAAACCCAGATTTGATTTTCAGAATATTTTTAAAGAATGTTAAAAAATCACAAAGGTAAAACAACAATAAAACTATCCTAGTAAAAGGTGTAGAAATCACTTTTGCGATTCTACTATTTTCCTTCACACGTTTACACATCCTCATTTGTTTCTTTGAAATTTCTAAGGTTACAGGCAGGTTGCAGAAGCATAGTCTTCTGTAAGACGCCAAGAAAAAAAACACCTTAGAATAGATAAGAACTCTAATATTACATTAATAGGAAAACTACATGCTGTCCTGCAAAAACTTTATTACCATTAATGCAATTTAGAGAATTTTCCAGTTGATAGATGTTGCTGCTGAAACTGGTTCTTCCTTTCCTATTTTCGGATGTGTGGAAGGATGATGGATTAAAAACTCTAGCTAGGTGATTGAATAGAGAGAAGAAAGAAGTCACATGGAATTATTAAGTGTGGTGTAATTAATGTTAAGCTAGAGAACAGCACAGGGTGCAGCAGGAGTGCATGGCTGGGGATGCTTCATTCACTGAAGTTGTGAAACAATTCTTCATATGGAAAAATGTGGTTCTTTCATACTGTATGAGCAAACCACACTTTTTTTTTTTTATCCTTTTCCATTAACATGTCGGCATTTCAAAACTCTGAGATTAATAGTTCTGTCAGCTAGTCATTTCCAATATAGTTTTCTTCATTATATTTAAATTAACAAAATATATTATTTAGCAAAATGTAAAGATAAATTGTATATACTGACATCACCTAAAAAAAATGGCCTAATTATTCGAGAAAGCAGAACAAATTTTTTACAGTTTCTAACTCTAAGAGAAAGAAGCAGTCCCAGCAATTAAATATAATGAAACATGAAGGTCATTACAGCTTATAAGAAAGACCAAATTAATTATTAAGACTAACTTTTATAACCAGTGCTCTTTCAAGTGTGGTGAACATGGGAGGTTTCATCCCATCGAGGTTTATGAATGAAGCTGGGCTTCTCCTTGCAGAGCTGGTTTCTTACAATCTAGCATGACCAAAGAAGAAAGAAACATTACTTTAAAATACTGACGTTCAAAGATGGAAGGTCTTGGAAAGAATGAATGGGGCAGATACCAATATTCATTGATAGTTGGCTATTACTGTGTTACAGCTGGGTGTTGGAGCAGAGAGAAAAGCAAAGAGCCAAAAGGAATGATGATTACACTGTGGTACAACAGTGCCAAGATAGTGGTGGAACAGCACGATGTAGGAGCACACGGCTAGGGATGCCTCCTTTCCCGGAAGGAAGCTGTGACATGATTTTTCATATGAAAAAAATATATCATTAATACCCAATTCCATGTTCATTTGGGGAATTCCCTGCATTTGCTTTATTAGAAATGGAGATGTGCTCGCTTCGGCAGCACATATACTAAAATAGGAATGGAGGTTTAAAAGTATGGCTCTAGTAGGGTCCACGGTAGGAACTTGGGCAGGTACCGAAACAATCCTCTGTAATCAGCCTTTTCCTCCCTCCCTCCTTCCCATCACTGGCAACCACAGCTTGTTTTACTGTCTCCATAGTTTTGCCTTTTTGAAAATGTAATATAGTTGGAATCCCAAAGTATATAGACTTTTCAGATTGGCTTCTGTCATTGAGTAATATGCATTTAAGTTTCCTCTATGTCTTTTCACGGCTTGATGGCTCCATTCTTTTTAGTGCTGAATTAATACTCCATTGTCTGGATGGACCACAGTTTATCCATTCACCTCTGAAGGATATATTGGTTGGTTCCAAGTTGTGGCAATTATGAATAAAGGCATTATAAACACCCATATACAAGTTTTTTGTGGATGTGAAGATGGAAACTTCACTTTGGTAAATACAATGAGTGTGCTTTCTGGATTGTATGGTAAGACTATGTTAAGTTTTCTAAGATGTGTCTTTTGAAAGTATTTTCTCCAGTCTATAGCTTGTCTTCTCAGTCTCTTGAAATTGAGTTTTGGAGAGTTTTTAATTTTAATGAAGTCCAACTTATCCATTATGTCTTTCATGGGTTGTGTCTCTGGTGCTGTATCTAGAAAGTCATCACCACAACCAAGATCGTCTATGTTTTCTCCTATGTTATCTTCTAGGAGTTTTATAGTTTTGCATTTTACATTTAGGTCTGTGATCTCCTTGGGGCTATTTTTTTGTGAAGGATGTGAGGTCTGTGTCTAAATTCCTTTTTTTTTTTTTTTCATGTGGCTGTTCAGTTGTTCCAGCACCATTTGTTGAAAAGACTATCTTTGTTCCATTATATTGCCTTTGTTGCTTTGTCAAAGATAAGGTGACAAGATTTATGTGGGTCTCTATTCTGTCCACTGATCTATTTGTCTACTCTTTCAACAATACCACACTCTCTTGGTGACTGTAACCTTACAGTAAGTCTTGAAGCCAGGTAGTGTCAGTCCTTTGACTTTGTTGTTCTCCTTCAGTAATGTGTTGGCTATTCTGGATCTTTCCTCTCCATATAAACTGTAGAATTAGTTTGTTAGTATCCACAAAATAACTTACTACGATTACGATTAGGATTGCAGTGATCAAGTTGGGAGGAACTGACATCTTAACAATACTGAGTCTTCCTATCCATGAAGGTGGAATAGTTCTCCATTTCTTTAATTCTTCTTTGATTTCTTCTATCAGAGTTTTGCAATTTTCCTTATATAGCTCTTATTCATAAATTGTTAGATTTATTCCTAAGCATTTCATTTTTTTTTTTCTTTTAGGTGCTAATGTCTAAGCATGATTTTAACTTTAAGTAGTTGGGAAAAAAACACAAAAGATGAATAATGTTATGATATGTGAAAAGAAATGAAATTCAAATTTCAGTATCTATAAACAAAGTTTTATTGGAACACAGCCATGCTCATTCATTTATATACTTGTCTCTGGCGGTTTCATGCTACAACAGCAGAGTTAAGTTGTTGTGACAAAGCTGTACACGTCCTGCAAAGCCTAAATTATCTACTATCTGGCCCTTCACAGAAAAATTTGCAGACCCCCTGTCTGCAGTGTAGGTGGGGGCTGGGAATTAGTTGCATAAGATTGTACCGAATAACATGGATCTGGATGACATCCCCAAAGAGGCTAGTGAGACTAAACGGGGATCCTGATACACGAGGAGTTCAGAGCCTATAGGGGGGAGAGGAGCAAGCAAAGACACCTGGAAAGGAATGACAGGGAGGGGAGCTGGGGGCACAGAATAAGAGCCCACAGAGTGTGGTGCCACAAGAGCCAAGAGAGAAAAGACGTCAATGGAGAGGTAGGTTGACTGCGCTGAATGATGCTGAGAGGTCACAATGACATTATTAATTGGCTTAGAGATAGCTGTGACTGTCAACAACTTTCAGGGGAATGCTGCAGATGGAGGCCTTCAGACTTGAGTGGAAAAGTGTGTAGAAAAATGAATAAACGTGAGTATGTTTATGCAACTCTTTTAATAAGTTCTGCTGTGGAAGGAAGCAGAGAAATAAGTGGTAGCTGATGGGAAATGTAAGAACAAGAAAAGAATTTGAAAGATAAGCAACAGAGCATGTATATATGCTGGTGGGAAGGTACAGGAGAGAAGGAGAAACTGGTGATAGAAGAGACAGAAACAAGGATTACTGGAGTGATGACTGACAGCCTAAGAGGGAGCAGAATCTAGAGCTTAACCTCCTCCACCATAAAAGATGGGAATACACAAAGTAAGTGCAGAGATACAAGGAGGTTTGGGGATTTCATGGTGAAAAGATGAAGATCTTCCTGTCTGTATCTATTTTCTCAGTGGAAGGGGACTTTCCCTTGTGGTATGTGTACTGGAGGCAGGGTAATAGGAGGCGGGGTAGGCATTGGGAAGAGAGAAGAAATGAGAAATTTATCAGGGAGAGGAGGAGAGTCCATTTACTGGGGAAGAAGATTAGCAACGCCTGGCAACAATGAGTATCCATCTGAGATTTCGGATCATGGATTTGAAATGAAAATAGTAACCTTTTCCAGCAACCATCAGCAGTGTTGATACTTATAGTGAGATTCAATTGCTAATTCTCCAAAGATGTCACAGGATAGAGTCAAGCTTGGCCTTCTCTAAGGCCAGAGGCTGTATTCTTTGGGATGTGCCAAACTGTTCTTACCCTGATATTTACACGGCTATTATCGACTTTTCAGGAGCTATGTCTATTCAATTACCATATATTAAATAGCTATTTTTCCTCCCTGCAAAATAAAATGAAAATTATCCTGTTATTTTTCAGGTAGTACTCTACAAAATAGTAAGGTTCAATTATTCATCCTCTTCTCTGAACTGTAACTTTTGGAGCACCAGACGTCCTTAGGTACTTCATTATGCTCCATACAGAAATAATTCAGGCCCCTGGCAATCCATTTCCAATAAATGCCATGGTGTGTCTATCTGGCATTTCTAATCACTGTTCGACCGACTTTGAGAAAACATTCACTGCATGTTTTTCATCAATGAATACCTAACATCTATTAGGTTTTTAACAGATAGTTGGTGCTCATTAACTATTTGATGAATTAATGGATCTCAATTTGAGAAAAAAAAAATTAAATGCATGGTTTTTTGTGGGTTTTTTTTTTTACAAAGTATACAATAGAAATAAAATATTCAGAAATTAACTTGGAACATTCCATGCATTTGAATCAGTCCTTCATTTGAATGTTCACATCATTATTCTACTCAAACGGAGTATCTACTTGCAATATAAATCTTCTCAAAAGTTCTGTCTGGCCAGTTATGTTTTTTATCTTGAAATCAACCACAAAGATCATATAGTTTTGTGATGAATTTGTTTTCTTTTTAAAAATCTTATATTTAGAATTGTAAAACTCCCATGTACTACATCATACAAATACTAAATGCTTCCAGCAGAGGGCTCAAGAATTCCATTTTCAGGAAAGAAGTTAAAAAATTTTGTTGTTCAACAGCTGCTATTGGAAAACTCTTTCAGAAGGCAATTCTCACAAAAAAATACGTTCCTCCTTTTGATCAAGTAATGCCAGGTCTGTGAATTTATTTAAAACAATCCATTAAAAAAACAACAATGGATAATAATAAAGTGGCATTATTTATATACTATGCATTTATGGATAAATGTACTTTTATCTAATTTCAGAAAAGAAATTGAAGTAAATTATAATCACAAATATATCTACTGGCTGTAAGCTTCCGAGCATCAAAACGAAAAAGAAAATGTAACCTAAAACCAGATGAAAATAAAAAAATAAATCCTTACTTCTCGAGGCCCTGCAATCTAATGGAAATTTTCCTGCAGACATTAGAAGCGCCATTGAATGAGTACACTTCCAATGATTTCAAAAGTGTATTTAATAGACAGTTTCATAAAAAGTAAAAGTTCCCAAAGAGATTCTTTAAAACCCAGACATTCTATTTTCTTTTGCTACCTTGATCCAGGTATGAAATTTAGAATAGCTGAGCAATGCTTCTTAATGATGGCAGTATACAACCTTCTAGGAAGCAATTTGGAAACTTGTGCAGGTATTTTTGGTTGTCCCCAAAATACCTGCATTTATTGGGCTGGGATGCTAGTCATGCAATATACAGGACAGTCACCTACCACAAAGATTTGCCCCATGTCCTGCACACCTAAGAGTCTTTCTGGACATGAACATAAGTAGAAAACTTGTTTATAAAACTCTAAGCCTAGAATCTAACTCTGTTTTACGTATAAACACATTTTTTTGTTGTTGTTGTTCTGTGTCAGGATACACTGAATTTTCCAGGAATGCGACCACAGTAAAAACCAAAAGAAGACTACCATTTGGTTTGTACGGAATTTTACCAAGAGTTGTTCACTTGTTAGAAAATCATGTCACTGAGGGCATGCCTCTGTGGTATCTCAGTTGCCACCAAAACATTCCTGAGTCAGTCTGCACCTGTATGCATCTGTCCCAGGCACAGCCATGCTACCTGTAGGTGTAGACAGGAGACTATTTCATGATGTCTTCTGGATGAGTTCTGCCCAAGCATGTACATATTGAAATACAAATTATTTTTACTGTATTTTCTTTCCTTCTGTCTGGCCTTTATACCACGTTTCCTCAAAAATAAGACCTAGCCAGACAATTAGCTCTAATGCATCTTTTGGAGCAAAAATTAATAGAAGACCTGGTATTATATTATATTATATTATATTATATTATATTATATTATATTATATTATATTATAAAGACCCAGTCTTATATTATAGTAAAATAAGACTGGGTCTTATACTAATTTTTGCTTCAAAAGACGCATTAGAGCTGATGGTCCGGCTAGGTCTTATTTTCAGGGAAACACGGTATATGGTTCAGACATTCTTATCAATGCTTAGAGTTGTATCAGTGGGTAGGTTACATTATCGAAACATTTCATTTCAGGAAGAATAAAGTTAGTTGTCCTTTCTATATTAAGGCCGAATAGATGAGGTTGAGAACCAGCAAGTCAGATGGACAGACGGCATATCTTCTGGGAATCCATTATGTGTACTATTTCTCCCAAATGAATATTTAGTGAGAGCTGTTCAGCAAACAGGCTGACTCTGAAATACAATCATTTTCTTCTATTGAATAAGGGGAAATTCATGTACACCATTACGCTGACATCTTATGAAAATTAAGGAGCTAATCAAGATTCTTCACTAAATAAACTGTTAACCTCCCTCCACTCAGAAGTGATTTGAAGGAACACCTAAAGGAAGGGTTAGAATTTCCTCAGGGAATGATTCTGAGTGCAGCCAATGCTCAAATTCCAATGATCAAGAAAGAGCACACCTGTAACAACTGTGATGATATCAGCTTAGAAATATTCCAAAACCGGAGTCACTGAGCAAATGGCTCATCTACCATAGCAAAGGAAAAATCTCCTATGAACACCATAAAACATAAAATGTTTAGCAATGGAACTTTCGGCTGAAACATTCAAGAGAAACAAGTGCACAGAAGCGCAAAATTCACCCGGCGTTAACTAAGTGGGTTAGCCTACTTTTGAGTTGCTGGATAGTCGCCGATTCCACTTTGGAGGACATTAGCTAGAAAAGGACCAGTGTTTTTGGCCCCACTTATGACAGTAAAACCATTATTAAGAGCATACAGGAAATACTTCCCTTTCTATTCTCTATACTGGCAGTAGGGTGGGGGAGGAAGGTAGAGAGAGTTGGAAGGAGAATGGAAGAAAGGCAGCAAATCCAGGTCATCGGAATGGAGTTTTATATAATGAAGATAAGGTTAAGACAGATGGGCCACATCCATCTATGTTATCTAATATTATCCCAGCTATCCAGAAACTCTCAAATTGTTATCAGTGCGCATGTTTTGCACACATGAGCTCAAGCACCTTGGCCCACAAGGAGTTCCAGCGCTGAACTGATGCCTAGAAAGATTATAAATGCTGTTCACGTATTGTTCAAATACATTTTGTTTTCATGGAGTAAGTTTCACAATGTCCCAAAGGAAAATATCTGTGCCTAAAACATGACTATTACTGAAGTAGAATGCAAGCCTAAGGTAATAAACTCTGACTCCATTTTCGATGTTTGCTGACTGCAGTCGAGCCCCACCTCTCCCTCTTCCCTGCTTGCCCCTCACCTGGGAAAAAATACAACAAAGTCTGAGCACTCTCTCCCTTGGTGTGGTGGGAAGTTCAAACCATGCAAACCCCTACCTTTGTGGAGAACTCTCCAGCCTCATCCCCTAACCATAATAAACGCCAACGTCAATCACCCCTACTTGCTCTCTCAAGCCATTTTGGACGTGCTTGGGAGCCTTGCAAAATATTAAGAAAAATCCAGGAAAGATTTTTTTTTTTTAAATGAAAATATCAGAGTTATTACTAAACCGGAAAGCGGATCTCAGAAGTGTGGACACAGTTAAAAACTTCCTCTCACACAGACATTTTAGACACTGAAGTGCTGAGCAAATGGCTTTGTAATTCCTGTAGTATAAACTACACCCTGAGTGCATTCTGACCAGATAGCACAGATAACAGGGGGACAGGCTGGCACGAAGCAGGGACTATCAGAACGGATCCTGCTCTACAGGTAGGAGGCCCTCCCACATGACTTCACTTGGTCTGAATCAACCGTGCGTGAGGAACACACAGGCTTTGGGCCCAGGAAGTTGTTCTTGGGTCCTCAGCTGAGAAAGGCAAGCTTCTGAGGGTCATTCTGGACTAGGACTTCTAAAATCTCATTTCTCATTTTTTCACAATAAACGACTAGGTCCTCAATCTGTCCTTGCCACCTATGACTACCAAACCATGTCAAGAGTTTATTATTTTACTTGATATCTTGGGAAGCAATAAAAATTCCACGTGGCACATGGTTCTTGTCTATTAAGTCAATCAACACTTTCTACAAAACCATGAATGGGAACGGGTAACATCTTCACCCAAAGAGAGTAAGCAGACACACCTGCCTGTTTGTTCCAATAATCCACTGATAAAAGAGAAAAATCTCTCCAAAGGTAAATAACGTAGACTTTCAAAAGATCCAAGAAAGCAAAAAGCCACTGATGAAATTCAAACTTCCTCCCTTCATTTCACTCTTCTCGAACCTTCTATGTCAACAATCCAGATCACTTCCTGCACAATGTGAAATCCTCTTCCTTAGAATGTAGATTTTAGACTGTGCCCTCTGGAGCCTGGGCACAGGCAGGTGCCTTGGGGGCCTTTTTCCTAGGCTTCTGGAGGTACTGCCAGGTGAAGCAAGGACTCTGCAGCTAAAATACCGAAACCACTGAATGGTCTTAACACTGCTCCCAAGAACATTTAAGGAAAATTTCTCCCAGATTTGTTCCATGTCACTCATTTAGTTCAACCGGGTTATGTTTATAAGGAAATCTGATGGGGACTTTTTCCATGGAAAGTGACACATCTATGCCTGAAGGCATGGTCCATGGGATGGCAGTTTTAATTAAGACTCCTGTCACTCTGCTGCCAGGCCTGATGCTCACGTCTCCGGAGAAAAGCATTCTGCTATGGAGAATAAACACAGTTTCGACGAGCATCAAACTGTAATGCTAGCATGTATGCCTTATCAGGGCTAGATATAAAAAGAAAAAAAAATCAGGTAGACACGTTACAGAATCAAATGAGAATCAGGAAGAAAACTTGACTATGTAAGAGCATGGAAATTAAGGGACAGTTTCCTTTAGTGTTCAATTCAATTGCATGAATATTTTTATATTACCACAACTATAGCTAAAAGAAAAAAAGGGTGTTTTTTGTTTTTTTTTCACTTAACAGTACTGTACTTGTCTAGATTTCCAAAGAGTTCAAAATACTAATGTTAATGGTCACACAAAATATCCCTGTGAAGAATATACTGAAGCATTTCCTGGATCAGGGAAAGGTAATTAGGATGGATGTCCCCCCAGAGATGGGTTCTTCTATGATGCTGAGGAGCCAAGGGTTGGACTGGTTGGATAATGAAGAGAAAAACAAGGAGACACAGACACCAAAGAATCCTTTTTCTGGTGCCCAGATATGACACAGGTGGTCATGGCTGACAAAGTTAGCTGTACCTGGAGGTAGGAAATTTTAAAGAGGACTAAGATGTCACTATCATTTGATGCAGTTTCTCTCTTTACTGAGCTTCTGGAATCTCTCCATCAGGCTACAAGGGGCAGAACAGGACAATCCTCTGGAAAGTAAAGGAAGCCAACTACGTTTAATATGGAAGGTATTTAGCATAGTACTTGGCATATGAGGTCTGACAATTAAGTTCATGAACTTACTGCAACGATGTTGCTAATCTTTTTTGATGTTAGAGGGATTATTCATTATGAACTTGTACCAACCAGACAGTTAACCAAGTTTACTATTTGGAAATGCTGAAAAGGCTGCATGAAAAAGTTAGACGACCTGAACTTTTCACCAACAATTTATGGCTCTTGCATCATGACAACGCACCAGCTCTCATGGCACCGTCTGTGAGGGAGTTTTTAGTCAGTAAGTAAATAACTGTATTGGAACACCCTCCCTACTCACCTGGTCTGGCCCCCATGACTTCTTTCTTTACCTGAAGATAAAGGAAATATTGAAAGGAAGACATGTTGATGACATTCAGGACGTCAAGGGTAATACGACGACAGCGCTGATGGCCATTCCAGAAAGAGTTCTAAAATTGCTTTGAAGGGTGGACTCGGCACTGTTGTTAGTGCATAGCTTCCCGCGGGGAGTACTTTGAAGGTGACTGTAGTGATATTCAGCAGTGGGGTATGTAGCACTTGTTCTAGGAGGAGTTCGTGAACTTAATTGTCAGACTCCGTATGGTCTATCTTCCTTGACATCATCATAGCCAGAGAGTTAAACAGTAAACTTTATTGTTCTCAGTCCTATTTGCTTCCATTTTTGGTCCTCAGTAACTCAAATTCCTCTAGAGGCTTATTGCAAGAGCTTTGGGGTGGGAAACCCTTCCATCTCCGAGCAGCGCTCTACTCTTTATAAAAGGATCTCAGTGTTAACTGCTCCTCACTGTCTGGCTGGGCTTTCTGAGCAACACCTGCTCACTCCCGGGTAGCTGACCTTTTGTCTAGTTTGGCCTAGGATTTCTCCCAGACAACATCTCCATCAGAATCCTTTCTCCCCTTCTTTCTCATGTCTCCTCTACTCAGCACTGGTCTAAAACAAAATGAATTCCTGGCGAGAGTTGGTAAGTGAGATTGAGGGAGGCCAAGAGGAAAGGGTCCTCTTGCCCACCAGAGTTAAGTGAGAGTCTGTGGATTTTTAGGTTCACTTTGTCCTTTTGTCCCTAAGGCAGATCTGCCCAGTGACAGTTTACATCACACCACTTGCTTCCGACCTCGCTCCCAGCGCCAGCCTGGAACAGGGCTTCCGTGGCTGGTCCTACGGTGTGTGGCTGTGCAAGAACAGCCACGGGGCTGCCACATCCCGGGCTCTGCTCGAGCTGTGTCGTCTCAAGCAGGATGTACCCACAGGAGGGCACGGCTCTAATTAGCGAGAAGGCAGAGTGTGTGCTTGCTCAGCCCTGTGTGTGCTGCTCAATAAGAAAAGCGCATGCATTTTCAGAGGATGTATTAGCATTAGGGGAAAAGTTTGCGCTTTCTTTAAAATTTCCTGGATGAAATCCGTGACCAATTTTAGAAAGGCTAGGCTTCAGAGCACTGTGTAGGAGGAACACGCACACGTCTTGTTACACTCAGCGGCATTCATTCATCACACCCACTCTAGACTTCCAACTTCTCTCCCAAGACAGCAGCACTTTTCAGACACTTAAAATACTTACATTTTATACTATGCGTACTACAACTGACTAAAGGTATAATCCACTGTCAGTAGAAATAGCTATAGGTAGATAAATTAAATGTTAACCCAGATTTTTACAAACCTACGTGCATGTCACGGCTAAAGACCATGTATTAGCCAATGTCCACAACAGTAAATAATAAGAAATTGAGGAACTATTGAGTTCATTCACACTTCCATATTCCAAACTCTTTACTTACTGTTCATTTCAATTTCATAGTAAGAGAAAGCAGCTGTTTGCATTTCCCTAAGTACAGTACAATTTCACTTTTTGCCATCCTTTGTGTTCATGTCTCAAAGGGAAAACAGATTTATTATTAAGTTATTTTGGTGTTTAAGAAATCCAACTGCCATGGACAGTGTCCAAGAAACCCAACCTTAACGCCACTCTGCAGCAAAGAGGAATCATTGTGTACGAAGGCAGCGCAGGATAGCCCTTGTGCACTGTGTTGGAAACGCACTCAGGTTGAGAGAACCATCAGAAGAGTTCCCTCTAAAATGTGCAAACACTTCCTCACCTTTTTCAAAAAAGTACAAAAATATGACTTAACCTTTCCTTAGTAACCTAGGACATTAAGAAAGAACAGGACATACGAAATTAAGAGGACTGGGTTTCACTTGCTGAGTCAGTCTGCACTGGGAGAATGCTCTCACTTCTTCACTGTGCTTTCCTGGGCTTGTCATCCTATGACGAGATCGCTGCACTCCTCAGGGAAGATTAGGTTAAACAGCCCACATAACGTGACTAGGGCAGGGCCCTGGCTCTTGTAGAAGGTGCTCCATGAAATGTCAGCTCACATCTTGTCCCCTCAGTACACAATCTATTGCTGTGTGCTGCAGGCGTGTCACCCCTCTGTGCATGCACATGTCACCGGATCACGTGCAGAATGGGTCACTGAGCAGAATAAATGCAACTCCAGGTCTGGCCCCAGGGATTGCTTCTATTTTTTTTTAAGTACTTATACCAGAGAACGATATTTATTTTTTCTCCTTTGGCTTTCTCTCTCCCCATAAAAGTGGGATATGAGCATATGACTCCTAGGCAATGGGGTATGGCAGCCTTTGTGCAAACTTGTTTCCTTTCACAAGCAGTTTATTTACCCTTCAAAAAGTCAGCCCCCCTTATGCTAGTTTCAGTTCATGTTTCATAGACCTTTGTACCCTAGTTTGAGTTTATATATATTGTTGTAAATGAAACCACAAAGCAATCAAGACAAACACTAAGCGGACACTTATATCTGAGTGTATGTTTTACCTGAGCCTTCACAGCAATTTTGTGCCCCTTTGTTTACTAATGATTTAAACGTGCTTTGCAGCCTATAGCTTCTGGGCTTAAAACATTTAGTTGTTAATGAAGCTAAGTACAGAAACTATTTACTTGGGTAGCTTTATCAAAAAACTAATATTTGCCTTTTCATCCCCACCACACACCAGGGAAGTGTGAGCTATGGGTTATCATTCGTACTTTAAAGATGGACAAATGCAGGTGTGACTGTAGTTCGGGTGTGAAGAGAGAAATATACACAAGACACAATTTAGAGGTGGTATCTTTCTTTACATCTATAAACCAAAAAGCATACAACACATTATTTACTCACCTCACTAAGAATATGCTTTAGCAACTCTTATGAATAATAACCATCTGCCTTACTTTCCACAGGCATGAAATCTGGCTGGGCCGATACTAAATTTGTTACCCATCTCCTTTCTATTCTCCTTTGCACCTGCTACTCAATGGATGATTTTTCCTTGCTACCTACTATTTTCATTTCAGCTGCCAGAGTTGCCTCAATTATTCTGTGAAACATATTCAGAACTCTACGAAGTCTAGAAAAGAGAATGGACAATATCATACCTTTTAATAAGCCTCTAAAGAAGGAAATTTAGTAGAAGAGTGAACTCCCAACATTCCTCGACAAATACCGCCTTCTCTGTGACGGTTTGCACTGAGGGCCCCAGTTGACCATACCCTCCTTTTTGTCTCCACTGTGTCTTGTATTCTGTGTCTATTATACCTCCCATCACAGTAAGGATGTATAATTATGTCTATGCCTCTTTCCCCCGCCAGGATGTGGCCAAACAATAGAAGAGACCCTGAGTTTAGCATAAAAGACACTGAACATAAGTTGGATGGAATGGAATTACAGAACAAAACTTTATAAAAGAAGATAAACATCCAGTCTCTATCAATTTAGTTGCATAGTTCTCAAATAAAAAAAGGAGTGAGCAAAATGGGTGAAGTGGGTCAAATGTACACACTTCCAGTTATAAGTCCTGGGGATGTAATGTCCAGCATGGTGACTACAGCTAACAATACTGTAGTGCGTATTTGAAAGATGCTAAGAGAGAATTAAAAGTCCTCATCACAATGGAAAAATTGTAACTATGTGTCATGACAGATGTTAGCTAAGCTTATTGTAGTAATCATTTTGCAATATATACATAAATCAAACGATTATGTTGTACACCCAAAACTAACACGATGTTATATGTCAATTTTATCTCAATTTAAAAATAATTTGTAATTTTATAAAAATAATTTATATTATTTTATCAAAATATAATTTATTTTATATAATTTATATTATCTTATAAAAATAATTGATAAAGTGGGTTCTAATAATTGTTTCACTACCATAAAGCTAGTTAAGAACCACAAAGATTCAGAATCCGGATTCATATTCTTCATGCAGTTTCGTTTTGATTTGCTCTGATAGTTGCACACTGACATGGCTCTTATATTTTATTAGTTGTCATTATTGTGCTTTCATTTCAAAAAATAGAAAAAAAAGATGTTTTCTGGAGACCGCTGTAAGGCCGACAATACGTTTAGGAATGAACAATTTTGGCTTTTAAACCATCACATTCTCATCTATTACTTGATATCCTGATTCTGAGCTATGTGTGGAGGACAGGGTGCAAAGATGCTAGACATAGCCTTTTTCTTTTTTTAAAATTAGTTTCAGGTGTACAAAACAATGTTAACAGTTAGACATTTATACCCCTCACAAAGTGATGACCCTCTTCCCCCGATCTACTACCCCTGACATCGCATAAAGCTGTTACAATTCCATTGACTCTATTCTCTATGCTGTATTCCACATCTTGTGACTATACATATATTAAATTATAGTTGACATTCAATATTATTCAGCTTCAGCTTCAGGTGTACACTGCAGTGGTCAGGCACAGATGGGCACTTATCTTATTAGACATAGTCTTTGAGGCTTTAAATTTTTTTGGTCTTGTTTTTAAGTCAATAAGGCCATGACTCAATCACTGAGTTTCAGTGGTAACAGTGAGAATTCAAATTACTTTGCAAACTCTTTCCCATATAATAGTTCTTTGGGCGATTTTAACATTACACTAGCAAACCACTGAGCTAAGATTAAAATCTTTTGTTCCCTGAGTCATATTTAAAATCATATTGCTTTATTTACCTTTCCATCATTTTAGTTACAAAATTAAGTAGCTGTGAAACTTTTTAACATCAAAATGAAGAATAAGAAAAATAAGTAAATCTCATGTTTCAGGAGAATCTCCTCTAGTGAAAGACAATTAAAAATGTTCAACCTCTCAGATCTCATTTTGTACCATACCTGTCCTGTGTATGCAAACTCCAGAGCCTGCTTTAATCCAAGGCTGGTCACACCATGTAAATTCACCTCGTCAGCTCCACTTTCCACCATACAAAGACTGAACATTGCCTGAGGTGGGAAAGAAAGGGAGACAGAGAATTATGGGACGGAAAAAGCAAGGGAACAAAACAAAGTCCTAGACAGGCTAGGAAAGAAAAAAAGTTTACAAGTGAAAGATGGATTTTGGTTTCTGAATCACTTCCACAAAGCTTCACTCACGCGAGCCACTGCAAATCACTTCGCTGTCTAACCAGGTACACACAAACAGTACTGCACACTTCACAGACAGAGTCTGTTTTAATCCCACAGCCGTTCTCTGGGGTGACTGTATTCAGGCCCACTCATGGGACTCATTCTCTTGATCCTGGGGAGTCACTGCTGTCATGAAATGTGCAGCACTCCCAAATACTCTCGCCAACAGGACACGGAAAGGAGCACCCTTGTCTCCCAACTTCTCCTTCTTTTTCCTGCCCCACCTCAATGACATACCTCATTTGTTTCATCTGCCACATTTCACACACTCTATCCCAGTGGTTCTCAAAATGTGGCCACTTGGCTGGCAACATCTGTATCACCCAGGAAATTGCTATAGATTCTTGGGGCCCCAGTCCAGACCGACTGAGTCAGGAACTCAGAGTGGGGCCCAGCAATTTGGGGGCAATGGGCCATCCAAGTGACTCTGATGCTCACTTGAAATTGAGAACCACTGTCTAAGTTATTCAGTGAAAATCAATTTGCCCCCAAACCAATTCTCCAGATGGTTTCAACTTATCAGCTCTTCCACTGAATGATCAATATGTCAAATGGAAACTTGAAAATTAAAAAGATGACAACTTGCCAAATTAAACAAATGGGTTGGACCTCCCCACTCCAAAAAGGGCCCACATTAATTTGTACACCTTTAACAAGTTTGACTTAAAAGATACAAAGAGAATATTCAATTTTGTGTTACTGATGATTAAATACACTATTTAGATGGTATGTATCTGCGTAGTAAAAAATTAACTTTACAAAGAGAGAGGTCTGTTTCTGCCCTGAGCTTCTTCTGGAAGGTGATCTCTAGGCCCTTGGAATATCCGCCTGATGGGAGTGTCTCTGTTTGTCTGGAGGCTTTTCCCACTGACAGTCTAGCAACATGATTTATGATAGGGGTCTTGGGCAAAACCATGTCAGTTTTGACCTCCAGAGGAACTGGAAACTAAAGGTATTAACTTGACCTCCAGGAGAGGCTAGAGACGAAAAGTCAGCCACACAGGCAGTCTATGATTGAGCCCCAGTAAAAATTATGGACCCCAGAAGTTTGGGCAAGCATCCCTGGTGGGCAGTCCTCTGTGTATACTGTCACACAGCATGGCCAGGAGGAGGTAATGCTATGACTCCACAGGGGAGGATGGCCAGAAACTCCGTGTTTCGTCTCCTTCTGCACTCTGCCCTATGTGACTCTTTCCTTGCTTGGTTCCAATTTGCATCGGTCCCCAGTAATGAGCCATATCCACGAGTACAAAAGCTTCTGTTGAGTTCTGTGACTCTGTCTAGTGAAATATTGAACATGAGAGTAGTTCTAGGAATCCCCTCAAACTCACAATTGGTATTAGAAGTGAGGAAAGTCTTGAGGAGACTGTCCTTTCAGATTTTGAAGTTTGGCTAACTTCACAGAAATATGAAAAACTGGGCAACAATACACCTCACTGTTCTATGCAGTAATATTTCAGTTCACACTAAATCTTTTTAATTTTAAAAATGTGATATTTTGTTTTGCCAGTGTATTACTATTCATCCTTTAGCAAATTTTTATTTTGATAAATTTATTGCTGATCCTCGCCATTTTATACATTTTAAATTAAGACTGTATTTAACTTTCAGAAATTTATTTATCATGAATAAACAAAATCTAACCTTTAAAATCTCATCTCAGTCTATCCTTTAGAAGCTGTTAAAGGCGAATGGTCAATGTGGTAAATCTGCAACCTGGTTAGTTAGTGAGTTGATCTGACTTCTCATAGTTGTCACCAGCAGTTAAGGTACTCTGTGTTAGGTTAAGAACACTGATTTTGAAGTCACATAATCCTTGGTTTGGTAAAGCACAGTGGTTAAGAGCAAACTTGTGACCAAATAATTCTGGGTTTGAAGACTGACAAGTGACCAGTACAAACGCGTAACCTGTGATTCAGTTTTCTCATCTGAAAAATGGGGCTAAAAAGTGTACTTACTTCATGAACTTATTTGAATATTATATGGCAGTACATATATAAAGTATTCAGGACAGTGTCTGACATATGGCAAGCTCTTAGTGAAATTTATATTTTGTGATAACAATAAAATAGAATGAAGTTTCTTTTATGTATCCTCTGGTTAAAAGGACTGCTACATTATAAGTACCCATTTCTGGGTTTTTGTTTTGTTGTTGTTGTTGTTGTTGTTTGAAAATGAAGTGTGACTATACATAAAAAATGCTAACAGGAAATTGACTAATGTTACATGGATTCTGCTTATGCATTTGTAAAAGATCTGAAATTTTAAAATTAAAAAGCATAGATCTCAAATAAAAAAATCTTTGAATTTGTGTAATTCTGAATGTGCTTCTAGACTTCTTATGGCTACTTTTAAAAGAATCAGAAAGAAATTTCAGTTGTTTTCACTGTCTGTTTTTTATTATATCGGTGCTTCAGTTTTTAATATTCCCCAACTAGTTTCTTTTTCCAGATCTCCCAAGTGGCACTTGCACCTGATATGGTGACCAGCTGCTGTCCAACAACCCTACATGCAGAGAAAGACAGAAATGACTCATCATGCAGAAGAATTATCGGGGTTGATGAAATGGAAAAAGTTCCCGAGAGCAAAAGTTAAATGAAAGAACAAGATGCCAAGGGAGCTTTATGAACCTGCCTTCCTAGATGTCTTTCAAAAGCAACCAATGCAATTGGCATAGAACCAGCATCCTCAACCACAGGGTTGTGAGCTGCTGAACTTGAAGCCTGGCTTGGTAGACTTGGGGAGAGAACACAACCCCTTAAGTAATGTACATATATATTTGTACATATTATTATAAGCAATAAAGGAACACCAAATTGGTCATTGTGGCTATAATATAGGGTATGACTGTAGAGAAAAGAAACTATTAATTTTACTCTGTTTACGTAGTATTATTTGGATCATTACAATGGATCTGTGTATTTCTGACAACTGCCTTTTGCAAACTTTGTTTTATTTTTAATTTTCAGGACTGTGTAGGCAGACACATCTGGTGCAAATCCTGGTTCTATAATGTACTACTCTGTTTCCCCAAAAATAAGACCTAGCTGGACAATCAGCTCAATGCATCTTTTGGAGCAAAAATTAATATTATATTACATTATATTATAAAGACCAGTCTTATATTATAGTAAAATAATACCGGGTCTTATATTGATTTTTGCTCCAAAAGACGCATTAGAGCTGATTGTCCAGCTACGTCTTATTTTTGGGGAAACACGATAATTATGTAGGCGATTCACCTTGAAAATGTTACCTTGGCTAACTCGTTAAATTCTCAGAAGCTCAGGCCCCTTATTTGTAAAATGAGGATAATATCTATCTCACAGGGTTGTCGTGAGATTTAGATACAATTATGCTTAAGGTCAAGCATAATACCTGGTACACAGTAGGTGCTTAATAAATAGAAACTATTATTCTAATCCACACTGATGGTTGTACTCTCCTATGTCTTCCGTTGATCCCTACTGGAATAAGAGCTAAGAAACAGCCCTTCCCTCTGCTCTCTGCCAAAATCCATTCCTTTCAAATACTTTCCTAATGACAATCCTATTGGTTGTCCTAGTACTGGTTGCAAGACTTCACTTTCATCACATCCTACTTTAAGGAAAGACCCCATCCTAAAAACCATCACCACCATTTCTATCAATGCATGACTTCCATTCTGACATCATATCACATAGTTTGGAAATTTAATGTTACAAATTTAACATAATTTTTAAAAGTTAAAAAATTGGTTACTTTTAAAAACGGTAACTATTAAATCAAGGTCAATATCTTGGGTTTAATAAATTTACAAGGCACCTCGATTAGGAAAAGCCTCACAGCATACCACGAAAGTAAGAAGAGCCTGGCCATCTGACACAGTGAAACACCAGCTGCCTAAGCTGCCTTGTGAAACAATGTCTAGAAACCCACAGCGAAAGACAAAGCCTCCTTGGGTAGCAAAAGAGGTAATGAGACCAAAGGTACTATCTTTTAGCATCGAACTTCTTGAAAAGGTAAACTAAGCTTCATGAAAGTGTCTTTCTTATTCACTGAGGAGATCCTAGACCCCAGCATTGCATGCATGCACTAAACACGGGTAAATGAATAGATGAACAAACTGACAAGCTCTTCAAAAATTCAGTGGCAGATGATGCCCAGCTATTCTACACGGCTGTAAACAAAAAGAATTAATTTGACATAAGAAAAAAACTGTCGGGATGTAAAATGTTTTTGATCCTGGGATATAAAACACAGCTAAAGTTAAAGAGAAAGAGTATCTACCATAAGCTAAATACAAATGAGATCATTTGGAAAAATGAAGACCATATGGTAATGTCCTCTATTAAGCCACAACATTCTGCTGAAGCAGAATGGGATGAGGCTCTGCCTGGGAATCTGAAAGCACGGCACAGACTCTTCCTTGGTTCATACTGTTCTGTCTTTGGAAGAGCCTTGGCCAGGCTGAGCTTTACAGTCATCACAGCTCACTCCGGCTGACAACATGCTGCCACCGCCACAAATCTTTCTAATTGGAAACCCAGTTTGTGAGAATACAATCCACTGTAAGTGCCTACCACAGAGAGAGTTGTGGATTTGAAGGGTGTCATTTGTCCTGTATTTCACACAGAAATGACACAAATTGAGTCCTAAAAACACAGTACATGAGTTAAGTTTCCTTGGGTCATGTTTGTTGACATGCAGTCACAGGATGAGCCGCAACCAGTGTTAAGCTGATACATTATTACGCCACAAAACTGGCCGATGGAAATTCTACTACATCTTCAAAGACAAGTAGAATGACAGCTGATAGACTTTTTTAAGCACTTAAAGTTGGTGAAATATAACCTTTTTACTTGGTAAACTATGTCTAGCTTTGGAGTTGTACTGAACATGAGCAAGATACACTGTGAATTCCCATTTTTATCAGGAATCCAGATGGTTTTACAGGTGAAATAACTGGAGTATTTTGGGCACATTCAACCCTTATCTTTTACAACAGAGTTAAATAAAAGTAAACAAACACATATAAGGAAGTTGAAAAGAGCAACTTGCAATGACTGCAGATCTAGCCCAATCCCTTGCATCTTTTATACGCCCAGTGTTACATAACCAGTGATGCTTACAACGGCCATAAGGCATTACAGAGATTTGCACTACCTTCTGAATCAACAAAGATTACATTTTGCTCAATTTAGTGTTAATGGTCATTATCCTTTATTGCATTTTGGTCATACCTTACATATAGAATGGGTAGTAAATCTTAGCTAATGAGACTATTCAACTCACCACAATAGCCCATTTCCCTGGCATTATGGAGAAAAGGGTCCTGACCACAGTTGAACTTGACTATTTACCTTTTTATCTCCCAAATGCAAAAGCAATCCAATCCACCCGGAGAGTTTAATGGCCTGAAAGAGTGGGGAGGCTTGGTTGGAAGGTTTTTTCCCCCCTTATATATTTTATATCTGTTTCAATTCTCCTCAAACAGTATAGTAATACTCTCAGAGAATAAAATATCAGGAAAAACAAAAATGGTAAAATTATATTACTATAATTATAATTAGGCAGCAAAAATTAATATTTCTAAAATACCAGTTTTCCCTCACCTTAGCCACATAAAGGAAAAAACCATGTTATACGCTAAAAACTGTGAAACATACTGGTTTTCCCAACATTTTCAAATACGTAGTTTTGTTTATTTGAAAAATCTAGCTGTATTTCACAGCTTTGCTCTTGGCACAGCTTCTTCTTAAATTAACTCCATGGTGATAACGAGCCCTTCAAAGCCAGCAAGATTATGGTTATGTTATTTCTCTTTAGAATTCTCCTCCTGGATGCAGCCATATTTCAACATCTTGCGTCTCCTGGGGGAGAATGGAATGAAATGGAAAAAGAACACAAATCAAGTTGTTGTTTTCTTATCTAAAGACATAGAAAGTGTGAAAGCCAGAATCTGTTGCCCATCATGAAGTCAGGTTATCCACGAATGGTATTTATCCTTGTCACTTGTTACATACTCTGGAAAATGGCACCCACACATCTGGCTTTAGTCTTGGGCCACTGTCTCAGATCCCTTAGCTTCTGCTCAGTCCTCTGTGCTTGTTACCTTCCAGTCTATGGTTATATCCCTTGGGTATGGGATTTCAATACTTTACTACCTACCATGGAAAGAAGTCCATTCTTTTATCTGTAAACATCTCTCAGATATTTAGAGATGGCACTTTTACTCTTCCTGTTGAATATAACTGATGAGCCACTATTGAATGACTCTTTCCCAACTAGAATGCCGTGGGTCTGTCCTCATACGGCAGCCAAGTCACAATCCTGCCTTTCAAAATCTAAGGACACACTAAGACCAAACCTGGACTTCCTGCATCTTGACAGCTGTCCTAAGACAGACTTTGGGGCCTGCAGGAAAGAGTGACTGAGCAGATGTATCTACAGGAATCTGTGGGAGTAGCTATAAAAAAAAGAATAATTTTAGAGGACAGTAATATCAGGAAAGGTTGAAAGCCTGAAGAGAAAAAAAAAAAAAAAAGGGGGTGGAGCAACTGAGGAGGTAGAGTGAGGGAGTCTATGTTGATTAAAATACGACAGGCATTCAGGGAGAATCCTGTGAGTAACACACGGAAGAGGCTCATGTGTGGCTCATCAAAAGCACACTGGGTGTGTTTTCAGTATCACAACTAAAACCTTGCTTCCCTTCTGAAAATGGAATTTTAAAACTGGAAGGTACTTTAGAGATCACGGGCTCCTCGCTACTCAAGGTGTGGTCCCTGGGTCAGCAGCACTGGCATCACCGAGGAACTTGTTAGAAATGCAGTCTCGGGCCCACCTCTGACCTCCTGGATGGGAAGGTGCATTTTAGCATGGGCTGCAAGTGAACCACATGCACATTAAAATATGGGAGGCACGGCTAGAGTCGGTCCTCCACCCCTTGCAATACTCCTTGCATATATGAATATTTGAAGTGATGAGACACCCAACACTTTACCAAAAAATGCAACATATTAATAAGACCCTCCAAATATTGAATCATAATCACCCTCCTGATACCTTGCTCCCCTTGGCCCCAGCAGAAGGTCAATAAATTTAATCTTTTCTGTTTAGCAACCTTTGTGACATGTGGTAACAGCTCTTACGTCTCCTATTGGCAAGAGCACCTAGTCCAAATTCTGAGTCTTAAAATGTTAGTGCTCAAAGCCAACACTAGAAATCCTGCAGTCCCAGGAGAAGACCAGAGTCCAAATCCCAGCAAGGAAGGACTGATCCCCAAATGCAGGGGGACAGCAAAGGAAGTTCCTGCTTCTGAAATCAAAGTAAAACACCCATGGTTTCAAGAAAGCCTTTAAAAGAGTAAATCACTCAATGTTCTTTGGATGGTGGCAGTGTTAGGAGCCTTAAGGCAAATCCATCACACAACCTTATTTTTACCAATTTCTTTGGTTGACTTTCTCTCATCCATTTCCTTCTTATCATATTTTTCTAAAGAGTGGTTGTGGGGACAGAGCCCCAGAAAGCAGTTTCCAGGCTCTCGGCCTCACATAGAAAGGTGCTGGCTCAGGTAGTAAATGGCCATCAACTGTGATTGGATGGCCATCAGCTGTGGCTACTTGGCCATCAGCTGTAACCAGTGAGCCATTGGCCACTAATATAACTGCCGTGGCTACGCTAGCAAGAAAATGGGGGCTAGCAAGAAGATGGTGGCTGAGCTAGCAAGAGCGGATTGCAGAGAGGCGGATGCCGCCAGCGAGAATATAGTGATATGACTCCCCTACTTATGGCTCCGTGGGTGTTCCTTTTGGCCTCACCACATCCTGCGTTCTTATGTGGGGAGCGGGACCAGAGACCCCGCATGACTCCCTGCATGACAGTGGTCATCTCAGGGCTACTATGGACATAAATCCCTCAGTCCCATTCCTATGGAATTCAAAAAGTAGGAGCTTTTAAGGAGTTTCAATTTGCCAAAACAAATGACAAGGCAGTTTCTTAGTGGCTGCCTGGAGCCCTGTTTAGGGCTGTGAGGCCACATCCAGGCTCAAGGGAGTGGTCAGGATCTAGTTATTGTGTTTGTCATGGGGATAATGACAGATGTGCCTGCCCTGCACCATAAAGCATATATATGTACAAGCACTAAAACATGCTGTGTCTGTCCTAGAATTCACGACGTTATCCCATAAAATCTATTACCCTTTTTTCTATAGAGAACTTTTGGGAAGAGTGTTGAAGATAATAGTGTGGAATCATCTCAATCATCACTTATTATTCTACTCTTTAAAAACCCAATGTACGTTAACAATCACTCTTAAAATTTTAACCCAAAATTTCAACAGTTCCTCTATTTTTAATGTTCTCTTTTAATATCTTTTTCTTCAACATATTAACATAAAATAAGGTATATAAGACTATAAAAATAGGCTCCCAGTCCAGCTGTGGAATTTCTCAATCTGTCATTTTATGCATCACTTTAGTTTGATAGCTGCAAGTCAGGCAATACACGTCGGAGCCACTCTCCCCATTATTAGGCGTACACACAGATGAGTGCAAGAGCTCCGGCTAACACGCTGTGTCTTCTAACTCCATTAGTTACTAAGCAACCACTTCACTGGAACCTTCATGATCCAGGGCAGAACAGGCCAGTTTAATATAAAATGTTCGGGTTGTCCCATATGTTCACTCCTTTTGCAAACTCATTTGATGCTTTGTCCGTGCAGGCTACACACAGTCTCCACATCTTACAAAATGGGGGGAAAAAAGAGTTTAAGAATAATCCATAGAGTTCAAAAACCTTTCAAAATTAACTAAAGAACTTCTGTTAATCCTATAAAAAATGTATACATATATATACAATTTTTAAAGTGACATGAACCATTTGATATGAAAAAATCTCTCGTATCACTTTAGCATCACGTGTCTCCAATTGAGAATGCTGGTAATTCAATCTTTCGGGAATCCAGGCATGCAAGCCCAAAATCCAATCCACATCAGATGGGCTAATTAAAAGCAATTGATTCAACAAGCAGCTGGACCATCCTACAGTGTGGACAATTTATTCTGAATCAGTTTTTTTTTATATTCTATAAATAAAAATTATAAACAGAATCAAGGCATATCTTACAGATCCCAATAATACTTTATACCAATTTATCAGATCACATGATCAGCTGTCTTGCCCCTCTTTTACAAAACATCTGTCTTTGCTCAATACTCAATTTCTAAAGGTTTAAAATTTTCATCAGCTTTATTATCCTTCAAACATGTGTTCTCATTCTTTCAGATGAAACTAAGGTTGACTGTTATCACTACAATTAAATAAGCATGAGTGAAATTGTGATTTTGAATAAAACACTGTAAAAGTTATAATTTTAAAAGCACAAAAATGATGTGGCAGAAAAAGTGAAATAATCTTTCAACACACACTTGAAACAAACACATATAAAGACGTTAGCACAATGACTCTATAGAGTAAATGATGAAAAGTTAGCTATTATTATTACATCATATACTTCTCCCTTCATAGTATTTACATTTAGTAGAAGTGAATCCATTTAAATGAAAAACTGCAGACCAGAGTTCACCATTCTCCACGTACTATAATGAGCACAGTGCACTATCAGCACAATAATGAAAATAGTAGCTGAAATGTTAATGATTTCTCGGGCATTGATGCAAATAATTTTAAAAGGGAATGTGACAATGATTCTTTAGAGGCTCTCAGCTTTCCATTTAAAAAGGAAATAATATTTGACCACTCCCACTATTAACTGGTGCTTCACCTTGAATAAAGGGAATTCTATTTTTAGCAGATGTGTTCAGTTAAAAGGAAATTATGAAGCCAATTTAATTAGAAAAACCAAAACCCACACACCTTTTGGTCCTATCCCACACAATACCCCAAATCAACCTTCTCCAGTTTATTCCACCATTGCAGCTTCTATAACAGGCGGATGTGTAGCTGTTGTCAGCCAGGCAATTAATGCTTATCGAGGATCCACCCGGTGTGAGGCTCCGTAACAGACTGTCTAGAAGATGTCAGATTTGACTGCTTCATTTGGCTTTGCTGAATGTCAAGGCCATCATTAATGGTGCTATTTTTTTCCCAGCTAAATTTAAAAGCTATTTCATGAGGCCTCTTCTTGGTAGATATTAACTAAGTGACTAAGCGTCAGATACAAAGCAGAATGCCAACAATTACTCATAGACAACAGTTGATTATGACTTAGGTGACAAATTGAGCACATTTTCAACTGTGGGTGATTTTTGTCAATTTCTACAGCTCTTTGGAACTATATTTTTGTAGGTTTTTTTTAAAGTCACAATTGCCTTAAGAAAAGTCTATTGCTACATTTTAGGTCCCTCTTCTAAACCAGATTGTGGTATTTTGAGGGGAAGAGACCACACGCTAACACATGAGGTCCCTAATCAGCCAAGGACTCGGAAACTTGTGAGTAGCCAGGTGTCCAGTTTTTCCTGGCTCCTAATTCCCTAGTGGCTTTAGGTGATCTGTCCATGTAAGACGAAGCAGGTTGGAACCCAGAGAAGAGCAAAATGTCTGCTGGGTCACAAGTCTTTTGGATTCAGCCCTTAAATCTTCTTTCCAACAGTACATACCCACTAAGAATCTAGTAAGTTTTATGTTGGGGACTTGGTACAATCATCATTCTCCTGTTTTTTAGCTCAATCTCAGCATCAGCAATGCATAGTCTCATGTGTGGGGAGAAGACAAGTTAGTGCCCCAGTGTCTCTGAGCCATCCTTTGGCTCCCACCCCCACTCTCCATCTATTATGCAGAGAGGTCTGTACGGATAAAGAAAAACAAAGTTAGTTTCAATGAAAATCACTTTTACTTGTGAAAGTTCAATCAGGTGTCACTGAAGTTTTGCACTTACTTTTGTCTCTATGGGCTCAGGCGTCCTTGTCACTGCTGAATAAATATAATCCAAAATCCCGGAGAGGGGAACGAGCTTTGCTCACTGAGCTGATGACTCCAAACGCTTAACACGTTGCGTACGGATCACAAGAATCTTCACGAGGGATTTAAACCCTGCCGTACGCAACGTGTTATAAAACTAAGTGGTGGCTTTTTGTCTTTACTATTTTTAGTTATATAAGTAATATACGAGCATAGTCTTCTTTAAAAAATTCAGTTATCATCAAAAGAATTAAAGTCTTACTTTCTGAGAAAGTAGGATTTGAGCAAAGACCTGAAGAGGAAAAGGGAGCAAGTCATGTAGCTCTCTAAAAGAGTAATGCAGGTAGAGGAAACAGCTGTGCAAAGTCCCTGAGGTGAGCACGCAGGCGTGTCTGAGGAATAGCAAGGAGGCTAGTGTGACTGGAGCAGAGAGAGGAAGGGCCTGATGAGGTAGACTCATGTAGACTAAGGCACTGACTGGCTTTTACTATTGGTGAAAGGGGAAGTCATCAGAGGGAGTTGAGCAGAAGTGACATAATCTGACTTTTGCTTTCAAATAAGATCACTGGAGCTGCAGTATTGAGATAGACTCCAAGGGATCAAGGATTGAAGTAGGAAGATTAAGTAGGAAGGAAGATACTGCAAAACTCCCGGCAAAAGATGACAGTAGCTTGCACCAGGGTGGTAGCAGTAGACGAAGTAGTTGGAGTCTGAATATATTTTGAAAGTAGTGTAATGAGACCTGTTGGCGGTTTTCATGTCAAGAACTACTCGGCACTTTGGGGTCTGCATTAATTATAAAGTTGCTATTAACTGAAATGGAGAACACTGTGCAACAAGCTGGTTTGTGGCAGGAAATTAGGAGTTTGATTTGGACACATTAGATTCATGATGCCTCTTAAATATTCAAGTAGAGATGATGAGCTGGCCATTGGAGATACAAGTTCTGGAGGTCCAGTTTGAAGATATAAATTTGGGAGTTACCATCTGTGATGATTAATTTTATCTGCCAACTTAACTGGGTCACGGGGTACCCAGATATTTGGTCAAACATTATTATGTGTGTATCTGTGATGGTGTTTCTGCGTGAGATTAAGATTTGAATCAATAGACTGAATAAAAAATTGCCCTCCCTAATGTGGGTGGGCCTCGTACAACCGGTTGAAGATCTGAATAAAACAAAAGGTTGAATAACGGAGTCTCTGCCTGACTGGGTTCAAACGGTTATAGTGGCCTTTTCCTGCCTTTGAATACAAACTGAAACACTGGCTCTTCCTGGATCTCGATCCTGTGGTTTTCAGACAGAAACTATACCACTGGCTCTCTTGGGTCTCCAGCTTGCCGACTGTGTAGATCTTTAGACTTGTCAGACTCCATGATTATGAGCCAAGTCCTAATAATAATAATAATGAATATATATATATATATATATATATATATATATATATATATAATCTGTTTCTATGGAGAAACCTAATATACCATTTTATAATATATACGTAAAGTCATTAGACAGTATGAGTATCATGGAAGCTGCTGTAGAGAGTGAAATGCAAGGACTGAATCCAGGCCACTCCTATTTTAAGAAGATGAGATGAGGTAAAACCAGCAAATACTATTGAGAAGGAGCTGTCAGGGTGTGGAAAGAAAACCTGGGAAATCCAAAAGTGTTGCAAGAGACAAGAAGTAATCGAGATGCTGATGAGTTGAAAAAAAAAAAAACAGAATTGGAAATTAATTATTTGATTTGGCTACATTTTATTTACAATTTTTGTATCTATGTTCCTAAATGAGATATGGTTCTCATTTCTTTTGCTGCCTTTGTGTTTTAGTAATAGCATTATGCTAGCCTTATAAAATAAAGTATGTGGCTTCCCATTTTCTTTTAGACTTTAAAACAGTTTTATATAATATGGGAAATAGCTATTAAGTAAAGTGCTGGTAGTATTAGCAAATGAAAAATTAGGGTCCATTGCCTTTCTGAAGAGGTATGTGGCTATTTTGACTATTTCTTGACCCAATTTCTTTTATTTTTCTCTTTTCCTGTGGTCCAATTTTGGTAATTTATATTTTCCCTAGAAACACATTCACCAAGGTTTTGAAGTTTATTGATATAAAGTTTATACAGTATCTCTGATAATCATTTTTCCTTTCTTCATCTCTAAATGTCACCCTTTTCATTTTTTATGCCCCAAATTATTATTTTTATATATGCATTGCTTCTTCCCTTTTTATAGTTCTTGAATACATTTTGCCATAGTTTGTCTACACAACTCATATTAAAAAAATAGTTAAAAATATTTGACAACATTAAGAAAACTTTCCTTGCTACTTTACAAATACATGCTTTTATCCTTATTTCCTTCCAGCTATTTTATTTAGGTTTATTTTATAATTCCAACTTTTGGAGTTGAAAGCATACTTCATTATTCTAAATCTTTCCTATTTTTAAATAAATGTGCCAAGACTTGGAGAGGACATTACAATGGGTTACCCAGATCCATCTTTAATGAAGAATTTTTGCAGTCCCAGATGCTGGGAGAACTGTGGGCAGGCAGACTTCAGCAGCCAGCCTCTTCAGGGATTGCCTTAGTTGCTGAGAGTACCTCATCCAAGATCACGCTCCTCCCAGGGTGCCCCAATGACCAATCCGTGCAAGAATATAATGTCCTGGCCACATCGGCAGAGCACTGAATGAAGGGCATTCAGCTGTGGAGTCCGCTGAAACTATTGTTGGGCTTGCATCAAAGATCAACTTAAATTCTGCTTTCTTCATCTCCCTCTGTAGGTGTTGATTCCAAGGGCTCTTTGCACTCAACTCTGTCTCACGGCATTCTTCCCAGGGAACCCAGGCTATAATCGTCCATCTTAGGAACAACATTTTAATTACTATTTAGTTTTAAATATATATATTTTTTAATTTTGACATTGACTTTTCCCTTAACTCATGAATTATTGAGTGCTTTTTAAAAAAACTGTAAGTGTATAGGAGGTAAGATTAATAACTTTGTCATTGATTTTTGGTTCTAATGGGCTCCTTATGGCCTACTTACTATGTGGTCAGAATTGACTTGCTCAACAAGTTTTTACAACTACTTCATGTGTGTTGAGAATGTGTGCTATCCAGATTCTCTACATTATTATTTTTTAATCTGTACGAGCATGATCTGCCAGTTTCAGAGAGAAAAGTGTTAAAAAAAATCTCCCACTATGAGGATTTGTTGATTTCTCCCTACGATCCTATTATTTTCCTAAAATATTTTGAAGACTTATTATTATAAATGGATTTTGGTTCATAACTATTACCTTCTTGAGAGATTGTTAGTTTGGTCAGCACTGAATATAAGTTTCTGTCCCTTCTAATTCTGTTCATCCTGAATTCTGGTTTGGGACATCATTACATATACTTTATTAGTATCTGAGTGTCTGACGAACACATTTTTCTGAGGTATGTTCCTTATAAACAAAATACACTTAAGTTTATATTTTTAATCAATCTGAGTCTGTGCCTTCAATGGATGACTTTGAACAGTTCATGTATATTGTGATTACTAAAATACTTGTTCTGATATCTGCTGTTTTATATTGCTATTATTCTTCATGGCTTTTATTTGTATCTTTTTTTTCTCCTTGGGCATACCTATCAGTGAAAAAAGCTTTCTTCCTTCAGTATTAATTATACTGATTGCATCAATAACCATTTTCCACATTATCATAGTTTCATCCAGTTGTTGAGTCTGTTGATGATTCTGCATTAATTAAGGTAACGTGACATTAAAATCTTAGGTAGTTGTATAACAGATAATACCCAGCTTCCCATGGTTTCACTCACTCCTGACACAGCTCAGTGTATGCATTCCTAACTGAACCACCATCCTCATGTCATACAGGGCCTACACGTCTTTTATCTTGGAGCTCTGCTTCCTCTGGATCCTTTCCACTTGGCTTAGAGATGGGGAAAGAGACTGTGGAGCAGGCACATCTATTCATAACCACTTAAATCTCAAAAAAGATTACATCTCACCAGAATAGTGTGATCATTATATATGATGAATCATATGTCTATGCTTTATTGTATCAA
The DNA here is from genome assembly GCF_057876585.1 of Rhinolophus sinicus. NCBI lineage: Eukaryota > Metazoa > Chordata > Mammalia > Chiroptera > Rhinolophidae > Rhinolophus > Rhinolophus sinicus. The sequence continues at coordinate 55,912,904 of NC_142502.1, forward strand.
TAATTCAAGCTTTATTATAGGATAGTTTTACACTTATTGTATTATACGTATACAATAACTTAGCATAATAATCTTTAAAGGATATATTTTTCTTAACTAAAATTTTAACTATTCCCCAGCTACCATAAGAGCTGTAATATTTAAATTAGCTGTAATTTAAATTAGTTGTAATATTTAAATATTAAAAGTACCAAGATAAAAAAATGAATCTAAGTATTTTTATAAGAATTAGGTATGAAGACTGTTAGTCTACATTAAGATAGTTGACAAAATAAAGGTAAAAAGACATTTTTCTTACCCGAAAATAATATCCAAAAGCCCACATTATTAAAGTTAATTAAATATTATAGGGTTTTGGCAGATAAAAATAAAAATATGTTCCATTTGTCTACTTTATAAAATATCAACATGTTCTTCAAATTCTACTCAATATAAAGCCAATGTATATGTGTGTACTATATATACTTATGGAGAGACTTTTAAAAGGAAGAACAGTTAAAAAAGAGAAAATAATAATTTTAAAAAAGAAAGAATAATGACACAGAATAAAACAGATAAACATATACAAAGAGATCCAGGAATAGCCAGACAGCACACACACAAAAAAAAAAAGCCATGCAGAAATTCAAAGAAAGCACCATGAGAGATGCACTCACCACTTATAGTTATCCAAGCAGAGAAAAATGAACAAAACTTTCATGTAAAAATAACTCTACCTTGAGGATACGCTTCTATGGCTATTCTACAACTATAAGCAAAATGGCATGTTGCTTCTTGGTACTTTACTGCTCGCAAATTCATATGGTCACTCAATAACTACTAGTTGAGTGCCTGCTATATGCTATGCTCTGTTAGACGTGGTGCAGATTTTATAGTGGATACAAAGACAAAAATCTCTGCACTGATGATGCTTATATGTGGAACTGAGTTATCTACAGAATGGAGGCTTCTTTCCTCTCCTATGGAGTAACTTTTCAATTTAGTTGCCATGGTCAATCATTTCCTTTAACTTTGGTTTTGGTTTCTGGCAATGTTTAAAAAGCTGCGACTCCAAAACACATTTCTCGCTACAATCCTAATTAGTACAGAAAAAAGCTAGAATGTTCAATGTCACATTCTGTGCTCTGTTTCACTACTGTGAAAAGTCCTCAAAACTTTTTTTGATCGTACAAACATCACTTACACATTTGGAGCAGTAGCCCTAATATTTGTATGTTTATAAATTATACACACACACACACACACAAACACACACACATCAATATATATGTGCATACGAGTATATATATCATACCAATCTGTTACATATATAACATAAAAGAAACCCCAAAGCAGAAATAAAACTGAAATGGATATTTACAGATAGTAAATTTTCTCCCACATCCCCAGAGCTCATCTGTACTCTCAAAGGTATACAAACACCCATGGAAAAGACGACGGCACTTAGGTAATTTTTCACACTTTTAAACTTTATGGCAACAAATGTATAAAATAGCTCTTTATCCATTTTGACAAATACTATCTGTGACAAAAGGAGAAATAATCTAATTCAATGAGTCACAAAAGGTTGCAAAGTTGGCTTGACTCCCAGTTTGCTGTTTTCTTAATTAATATAAATTTTGATTAAAGGTGTTTGTGGAACTTATATCAAAGATTGAATAGCTTCTTAATAAACATACTGTTTACTAAATGTTACTTTATCCTTCCACAGACTCAAAGGCCTTAATAGGTCTTTCATTTTTGGACCTGATGTGTGTACATGTGCATGTTTGCACGTGTGTGCTGGGAACCTTATTAATAATAAAAATACTAAGTGTGGCATTGGTGTAGATATTTTTATTCTCTTCTAATCACTGCCATTTACACTATGTCAGTACATTTTTTAAATGAGCTAACAGAGCAAGTACTATTATCCCCATTTTACAAACAAAGAAATCAAGGCACAAAAACTAAAGTAATTTTCCTAAGATAAAGTGGCAAGTTAAAAATATAAAGAGAAGATTCTAGCAAAAGCATCACCTAACACTAACTCAGGATATTTTTTTGTTACCAAACTGCTGCAATACACTGATTATTGAAATCGGCATCTTCTACTATAACACGCAACTTCACGAATCTTTTTCTCATAAAGTACCAGGATTGTTATTCTCCACAAGAAAATGTCAAGTTTATTTTAAGAGCACTTACTGCATTTCAAGTATTTAAAGGATAGGGAGATATGTGTCCTTTTCCCACAAAATTAAACGTCATGGAATCGCTACAGGTTAAGGTTACAAAACTCACTGGTCACGCACCATTTGAGGGCATGTGATCTCTTGTTATTGACAAGGCAACGCTAAAACATTAAAAATGGGGCTGCTTTTGAATTATGGTGCTGAGGAAGGCACAGTGAAAAATAATAATCATCATAATTAAGTTTTCTATATCAATATTTTGCTTTGAGATAAAGGAACCCAATTACTTCTTGTACAATGGTCTCTATATGCAGTTTAATTGCTCTTCAAATCTGAGACCTATGATCGGGTGTCATTTCCCAAAATGATCAGGTGGCACCTATGAGGTCAGGGCTACAGAATGGTAAGTAAAACCACATCTGAAAATTCACACACACACACACACACACACACACACACACAATCAAGGAAAAGTTCACTGCAGCTATCTTACAGTTCTAGAGATCAGAAGTTTGAAATGGGTTTCACTGGGCTAAAAGCAAAGTGTCAGCACAGCCATGGTCCTTCTGGCAGCTCTAGGAAGGCTGTTTCCTTGACTTTTCCAGCTTCTAGGGGCTGCAGCATCCCTTGGCTCACGGCCCCTTCCTTCCAAGCTAGCAATCCAATCACTCTGACCTCTGCTTCCATGGCACATCTTCTCTGACTCTTGTGACGACCTCTTCCATCTTTTAGGGAACCTCGTGATTACACTGGATTCAGCTGCATAATCTAGGATGATCTCTCACCCCAAGGTCCTTAACTTTGTCATATCTGCAGAGTCACTTTGCCATGTAAGGGAACATTCACAGACTCCAGGGATTAGGATGAGGACATCTTCGGGGCCATTACTCTGCCTACCACAATTCTCGTAGCTAATGGCACCCTTAAATAGAACATTCTCTGAGGTCCACACAGCTTAGTGGCATGGAAAATTTAGGGGGTCCGGAGGAAAGCGGACCTAAACTAAGCTGGGATCTGGACTCTGACAGTAGCAGTTGTGTGATCTTAAATCATTCCACGTTGAGCAAGCTCAATTTCCTCATCTGTAAAGTTGTTGTAACACATACATCTGAAGTTATTGGAGGATTAAATGAAGATAAGGGATGTCAATACACAGAGTCCTGAGGTTAGTAAACAAATATACAAGATGTTAAGTGAATGGCAGTTTATCTCACCTTTCATGTTCAGACTTTGCATAATAATCATTATTTCCTTAGTTAAGGGATATATTCATTTTCTGGCCAATCCTTGCACTATTAATCTTCTTTTATACTAAGAAGCTTCAAATAGTTTTATTTTAACATTTATATAACTGGGATATTGATTTGCAATGTTCCTGATGCTTGATATATATATATATATATATAACCCTGACTTGATATATATATATATATAACCCTGAGTTGATATATATATATATATATATATATATATATATATATGAAATATGTATATATATATGGCATACTTCAGTGGGTTGGGATTTTAGAAGAGTTTATAGTTTTTAAAGTTTATGGCAAAGGAATTCAACATTTTTATAACTAGAGAGTTTTCTTTGCCCTTTTAAAGTGATTTTTTAAAAAAATTCACTATGTAAAAAGGCACAGATTTTTTAAAATTATTATTATAGCTTTGAGATTTGTTCCCACCACACATATACTTTGTGATGAGTAATTCCTAATTGTCATCACTATCAGAAAGCTTCTCTCATTCCAACTATTAGGACATAATTCACTGTTTTCTTTTTGCTAGATGATTTATCACAAAGCTTCTTAAAGCTGACTTTTGCCTACAACATGAAGATATGGCTCATATTATTTTCAACATCTTGCAGCTTTCAAAAAGAACATGTCTAACATTCTGAAAAACAGAAATTGTATTATAAGACCTCAAATGCTGGCCTAATGAAATTTAATGTGGACTTGGCGAGACAAGAGATGAATAACCTAGCAAGGAAATCACAGCGCACAGGATAAACGCAGTTTCCCAGCGTGTCTCTCCTCCTATCCCCACCTCGACACAAGATACAATAAAGCTCCACTGGGAATTTCTCGGTTACCGGATAGAAGTGGAATCTTGTTATAAGCAAACTGCAGAATATACAGGTATAGGAGTTACGGTCCAGAAAATACTTCCACACATTCATAAATATTTGCTTTGCCTTGCTGGAAAATCTCCCATGAAAAACAGTAACCTTGCTACTCTAAACTTCTAACTTGCTGTCCAAAAGACTCAGGGAAACAAATGACTGTTTTCCTGCTTAGAAGAAGAAAAAGAAAGAAAATAAAGTCTCATAAGAGATTAAAGGAATGTACCTTTTATTCTTCTATGTTACTTTTTTTAGACCTAAAAAAAATTGTTATTCCTTCCCTAAGTGGCAAGGTTTGAGGCCATCTGGATTTTTTTTTTCAACATTAGAACCAAAATGTAATATACAACAGGATATTAACAGATATTTTTTTCCTTTAGGAAAACACTTCTACAGTACTTTTCTTCACTCATGCATACACAAAATTGAGGAAAGATGAGGAATAAATTATTCTGTGTCTAAGTTAATGTGATTGTATATCATCAGAAATAATTCAGGGGAATAAAGCACCGTACAGACTATTTATAAAATATTTCTGATGATTTGAATGAATGTTTCACAAAATATTTGATGCACCAATTATGTGCAAAGCCCAGGGCTGAGTATTCAGCGAGGGTGAGAGGGATGAGGGAGGGATAGACATACATACAAGTCCTGACTCTTCTAACACTGTCAGCCCTGTTCACCAGCCCGACCGGGACCCACCACCTTTGCTTCTGTAATCACTGCCCTTACCTCTCGACCCGTTCTGCTGCTGCTATCATTGCTTCCACTGCCTTTCCATTTACTGATAATCTTCCATGGGCCAGGAGTATAACATAGGGTGCTCCATAAATAGTTTTGTATACACTCACTTTTATGTTTTTAAACCAGTGCCCAATCCTTTTCTCTCCTGCAAAGTCTAGGGGAATAAAACCTGTAACTTGTTTGGGCCATCTCAGTTTGTTTATTTCGTCTTCCTCTGGATGAGGCTGAACAGAAGTCCTCACTTGCTGCAGCCTGAAAACACAGCAGCCTCCCAGAGTGGTATCAAAGCTTTTTCATGAGGAATACAATTTACCGCAAGGCTCTAACCTCTGTATACATTTTTAAGATGCTAGGACTAAGGTCAAGGAAACCCTTACACACTTTTAAAACCACTCTTGAATATGAAATCGTATGATGGTATGATACTCTGGGGAGGTGTAAGCATGAAATATAGGCAGCCTTCCTTTCTACTGTCCATCAAGATCTCATTCCACTTCCCTCAAATAGGAAATTTACGTGGGATACAAAAATCTATTCAAACAGTAAGCTAGCACCTACAACAACAACAAAACTCACAAATTCCCCTTTCGTAATGTATAAAGCAAAGGAACATCTCACATTCTTTTTAATTCCATAAACAACTTTCCAAACATTTTAAATTATGTTTACGATAACCCTTGATTATAAAGTAAGGTGGAGGAAATGGCATGGACAGTTAATCCTAAAAAGTAACAGTGAAGGGAATTTTGGGTGATGGAGAGCTCGGAGTATGTTCAAAAAATTAAAGATTTACATCTCAAACCTACAGCCTTGGGAAAAAATAATTTCAAAATAAAAGAATCATTGAAATCTAAAGTACAGACAAAATTGGCAAAAATTGTCTTTGCTGAATAGCCTTAGACAATGTTGCTTCCTAGCAGAATTTTGGTTTAAAAACCAAAACTCTTACCTCTGTTTGGAAAATAAAAACCACCACCAATACTAGTGAACCATCAATTTAGCATCCAGTATGTTTCAGAACCGTGGTTTGCACCTGACATTTATTATCTCATTTAATTCCCACATCCACCCTATGAAGTAATTGCGAATTCGCCTACCTATATAGTAGCTGGAGGAGAAAATGAAACTTAGCACAAGGACATACACAGTCAGAAAATATATGAACGAAGCTGTTATAAACCAGATCGGTCTCAGTCTAAAGCGTACTGCCTCCATAATTAATTCTCTTACAAAAATGTGGGTGCTTTATTAGAGTGCAAGATATATTCTCTTTCTTGTTCTTAAGCTGTATAACTCATTTTTTTCATTTAAGTTTTTTTTTATGTGAGACTTTTAAAAGTGAAATTATTAGAGGCAACTGAGGATGCCACAGAAGCATGTCAAGGAATCAAGAACACAACAGCCTCAAGGAGTCCGGGCAGTTCCTTCAGCCCCGCATGCTTTCAGGGGAACTGACAAGACAGAGCTCATGGCAGGACACACCTCCATGTGCCAGTGGAGTGAAGGGGACAGGGCCCCATGTGCCATGGGGGAAAACAACGTGATAACACCTGGGCTTCAGATCTCCCAGCCTTGGCTGTGCATGGCTGCTCCACAACTTGATAACTAGGGGACGATAGGACACTTCCCCAACCTCTTTCAGTGTTCACTTTCTTACAGCTAAGTGGGAGTAACTATCACATCTGGTTCATGTCAGTCAAATGCAGCTGAATAAGTAACTGACTGGCACAACAGTTGCCACAAAACAGGATGAACTATCGTGATCTCTTCTGCTTGCTCTCCACCTCCAGGGCTACCTTAATGCTTCCCCAGCCTGGAAAGCCCTCCTGGATATTATATTGTGTGGCTAAGGTTCTCCACTTCCAAGAAGCCCCCCAGATAACTCCATGCCAATGTTCTCCCCATTCTTTAAAACCATTTATTTATTCACTAATTCATTCCGCAAAAACATTAATTGTGTTATTATGCTCCAGGCACTTTGCTAGATCCTATAGGGGACAAAAAAAAAAAAATCCAATTTCTTTCCCCAGGGAGTTGAAACCCAAATATTTAAAGCTATGCAAGTCAATTACTATCATATGCCTGGTTTTTTAACCAGGGATAAAAACATCTAGATAAAGGGCTATTTTAAAAATCAAATGAGACTATTTTTTGGTAGATGTCATTATTATTACTATACAAACATGCATCAAATCATGAAACTGTACACCTTAAACTTACCAGTGTTATATGAAAATTGCATTTCAATAAAGCTGGATAAACAATTAAAAACAAAAATGGAATGGGGTATGTATCAACCTTATCAGTGTATCAGCGCTCCTCAAGTCGGCTGTTTGCAAGCTGCCTCTCACCCATGGAGACAAGGGAAGAAACCCCTGTCAGGACACAAATGAGCTCACTTGCTACTTCTTCGAGAAAGCCTTTCTGTGAAAAAATGCCAGTTGAACTAACCGTGTTTCCTGACATGGCTGATTTACATTCAATAGCTCATCTGTGTGGACAGTTAACAAGCATGTCGCAGACTGGCACGGTCCGCAGGACACGCGTGGCACTGATCATCATTTTCATATGTCATCCCCTAGATCCGGGCTTCCTTTCCCAAACTCCACTGAAACCAAATTCTTAAAGAACACTGAATGTTTCTGCCTCTTCCTCAATCTGCTACAGACTATGTCAATCTCTTAAAACTCTTTGCTGGCTTTTACTAGAATGTACATGCTGGTTTTCTTTATATGTCTTGGATGCTTCCTTTTCTTGTCGCCTCAGCCAGCTTCTTATTCTCTTTCTGCCACCTGAGGAAAGGCATCCTTCAGGCTCTAACCACAGACTTTTTTTTTCCTGTTCTTCCTTTTCCCTCCTGAGGTGCAATTTCACATACTTCTGAGGTCTCAACCTTCACCTCCTGTGCAGAAACTGCAGTGATGTTTTTTATACCATTTGCAATATCCAGCACAAACTTTTCTGCATATATTGGATCGTCAGTAAATGTCTATCGAACTGAGAGAGTAGTGAACTATGTCTGTTATCAGCCACGAAGTTAATTTGTTCTTACCACATTAAGAAGTACTAATAAAGAAGCACCTTGATTTGTGAAGTAGCAATAGCTACTGTATTGAAAATATTAAATAACATTAAATATTAAATATTAAGCAAAAATCTAAGAAAATTAAAATGGAACTGTTTTTAAAACTTTTAAATAAAAATATTAGAGGTAAATTATTTTACAGTTGCAGAAAGTAAAATAAATTTATCATCAAGAAAAAGATTATAGCAGGGATAAAATAGTCTTAATATTGGATTTTTAACTTTTCCTACTGTCACCATTTCTTTGATTCAAAATGTAATCAAATACAGTGAAAACAGATAACTACAACCAACAAATAAATTATTTTCTTGATGGTTTTGCCATCGAAATTCAAACCAAAAAGGAAATATACATTTCAAGACCCCTTGTGGGGTCTTCATGGTATCTGCAAAGCCCATAAAAATCTCATTCTCTAGCTATTATGTACTCTTTAATTCCTAACAGACATTGTTCTACTTTTTAATTATTTCTGTGAACAGATTTTATGAAATCGAATGTTAAAACAAGCATTCCTTTGATGGAGAACAATGAATCAGTTTACCATGTCATGCATAACTCAAATGTACTATAAGAATGCCTGTGTGATTGATACATGAAATGCAGCTGTTCGGGAAAGGAAAGAACACAGCACAGTGCAAATATGCAAGAATGAGCAATGCTGCCCTTGCTGCATAAACACCCAATAGCCACAGAACTCAGCAGGGCTTGTTTGGCCTCAAGCAAAGCAATTAATCACAGAAGAGGCCTGTGTAAGATAAACTATGGAAATTATTGAACACAATGGAATTTAATTTTAGTGATGCTCACGCACCAATAACTGCAGAGTAATGCTGTGCTATGTAGGGCAGTAGTATATATTTATATGCTCACAGTGACATCAAAAAGATAAACTAAATAATTACCCTGTGTATGGAGGATTTGGGGAGTATTTTGCTATTATCGTATTCATATATATATATATATTTTTTTTTTCCTGAAAAGAAGATTAGTTAAGTTACTCCCAGCTCAAATTCTCTTTTTGAGGACTATATAATCAGATTGTGACAACATTCCTGGAGATCAAATGAGTGAATCCTAATTACAGCAGTGAAACCAGGGACTGCTCAGGATTTGCCCAGAATAAAGCTGTGCAGGGGTGTCTGAACGAGAAAAAAAAACTGTTAAATGTCCCTTACTATTCATAAAGCACTTGATGGTTTACAAAGTACATTTTTATTCTTCATTTTATTTTTTCAGCTTCACTGGAAGCATTGGGGACTCCCAGAATGGATGGAGGCGGAGGAGCGGGCTAGGAATAAAGGCAGGAGGCTACATGCTTGGCGGCTGGAAGCAAATCAACCGTCAATGTTCTGTTGTTGTTTATCTCTAATGTGATCAACACAATATGTCTTATACATAAGTGATTTCTGAGACTCAGAAATGTTGATGCAGAGTCTATAAAACCACCAAACAGGAGACAGCAGGAACCCGACAATGCTGTCATTTACATTTACGTTTTCCTGTCAGCAGTGCTGTTATCTTCAAGTCTTTCCAGGAAACCTTCTTAGAAAATAAGACAAACTAAGGTGTGAAACACATTGTACATATAATAGATGTTCCTAGGGGGAAACTTTGGAGGAGGGGATTGGTGTGGCTCCATCCGCATGACACGGCAAGAAACTGTTCCCATCAGACTGTAACAGGGGAGAAGGAAGGTCTGCGGGGCGCTGGGCACTGCAGTGAGCGAGGGATGCAATGATCAGGAAAGGAAAAAGGCACTGGCTCCACCCCTGCACGGGGACTTAAAGAAAGTCCTCATGTAAGCCTTCCTCACTTGCTCCCTCTGTGGCACAGCTTCTTCAAAACGCCTGTGGCTGTTCTTATACTCAGGACTGTGGTGAGTGAGCCCCCCCCCCCCCCCCCCCCGATCCTCAAGCCAGGAGCCTCATTCATCCTAAGTCTTTCCTCTCCTCTCCCTCTCCATCCATCACAACATCCTGTGGATTCTCCCTACCATGTCCCAATCACTCGACCACCTCCAAACCACGCCTCACTCATATCCCCTTCTATCCAGCCACCTGCTCCTTGCTAAGGTTAGGCCTTCATGGGCTCTTATTTAAAAGCTCTTCATGCCCCTAGTGTGAACTATTTAAATTTGGGCGTCCTTTTCTTTGTATTTAAGATGACGATGATACCTATCGTACAGGTTTCTTTCGAGGACAAAATGAGTTGATACACAGAAAGCACTAATGATAAGTGCCTGTAGCACAGTAAATACTCCGTTAGTGGTCGTTATTATTATTTTGTTATTGTTAATTGAGAATGTCAGAGAGAGGAAGAGGATAAAAACAAGGTCCAAGGCCCAAAACACCACCCCAAACCCCTAAAACCAATTACACTATACTGTAGTTATTTGTTCACTTGTTTATCTCCTACCAGACTATAAATTCACTCTGTGTCTAGAAAATAGTAGGCGTGTGACAAATGCTTATTGAATTAAAAAAAAATTTTAGTCCTAATTATATATTATATGCTCATGTAATGGCCTTTTATGCAATTTTAGCCAAGCAGTGACTGGAGAGTATGATTAGAAAAACACAAGGAAACAGATTTATTTATTTTTTTAATCATGGGCTTTATCCGTCTTCTCTCAAAACTGAAAACTACATAGGCAGAGCATACTCCGGCTCTAATGGAAAATGATGCTCAAATATTTAACTTTCAAAAATGTCATATTTGAATCACTTTACTATCACATATGCGAAGCTATGTTAGGCAGCGAAGACATCTGCTTCCTTGGCCAGAAATGTAGGTGTTCATGGAGATTTAAGATGGAGACAGCAAATGTTAAACAACAGCTTCCAGAGCTACAGACTGGCCCGCAGCCCAGGGCTGCCCACGTTAGGGCCCGGCAACTTTGGTGCCCCCCCCATAGTCAGAGGGACTACCACAGAAAAGAGGACAGGAAGCACGCTTGTCCCCACACCAACGCACACACACTCTCAAAATAAGGCCCCTAATTTCTCCTGCTACGTCTGGGTCAACACGTCCTCATTCAGTTTTGTGTAACAGTACTTTGATAAACCTCACTAGTCCTCAGCTAGTCAGTCCTGCTCAGAGAAGTTACAGGGAAAGGGGCTGTAACACATAATATATAATCTTTAATTCCTTTAAAATTTGTTTTCTAGTTTTACTGAGATATAATGGACATGTAACATGGTGTAAGTTTAAGGTGTACAACATGATGATGTGATACATGTATATATTATAAAATGACACCACAATAAGGTTAGTTAACACATCCATCACCCAATTTGTCTTGTATGTGTGGTAAGAATTTTGAGACCTACTCTTCTAGCAATTTTCAAGTCTACAATACAGCACTGCTAACTACAGTCACCATGCTGTACCTTAGATCCCCATAACTGATTCATTTTAAAACTGGAAGATTGTACTCTTTGCCAACATCTTTCCATTTCACCCACTCACTCCCCAGTCCCTGGCAATCATTATTCTATTCTGCTTCTGTAAGTGAGATCATACAAATTTGTCTTTCTGACTTATTTCATTAGCATAATGCTCCCGTGGTATGTAATTACAAATGTCATTATTTCCTTCTTTTTCATGGGTAAATAATATTCCATTATATAAACACACACACACACACACACACACACACACACACACACACACACATACACACACACAAACTTCTTTGTCTATTTATCTATCCATGGATGAACACTTGGATTGTTTCCATATCTTGGCTATCATGAATAACGCTGAAATGAACATGGGAGCACAAATATCTCCTTGAAATCCTGATTTAATTTATTTTGGATGTATACCCAGAAGTGGAAATTCTGGATCACATGGTGGTTATATTTTTCATTTTTTGAGGAGCCTCCATACTATTTCACCTCCATTGTGACTGTACCAAGTTATAGTCCAACAGTGTGAGGGGTTTCCTTTTCTCTGAATCCTATTCAATACTCGTTATCTCCTGTCTTTTTGATAATAGCTATTCTAACAGGTGTGAGGTGATATCTCACTATGGTTTTAATTTGTATTTCCCTGATAATTAGTGACATTGAGGACCTTTTCATGTACCTGTTTGCCATCTGTATGTCTTTTTTGGAAAAATGTGTATTCAGTTCCTCGGGCCACTTTTTAATTGGATTATTTGGGGGGTTTTTTGCTGTTGAGTTGTATATATTTTGGATATTAACCCTTTATCAAATATGTGTTTTGCAATTACCTTCTCTCATTCCATAGGCTGCATTTTTATTTTGTTGATCTTTAATTGCTTGAGAGAGACATGCTACAGTTTTCAGGTTTCAGAAAAGGAGGGGCCTTGAATATAAACTTAGGGAGATGGCAGGGGATGAAGCCTCTGTGAAGGGCTTCACACCTTTTGGTTATAATATATCTTGGAAGATGCACAGGGTGGACTAAGAAAAGATTAGGAAGTTACAGGTGGAAGGACTGGTCATCAGCAAGGCTGAGAAGTGGAAAGTCCCTCAGGTGGAATGGAGTGTGTTTGAAGAACAGTATGGCTGCAACATCAAATTAACGGATGAGAGAACAAAAATGAGGATGAATGATAAAGATACAGCATGAAGGCACCCTCCAGGAGTCTGGCAGACAGGCAGTGAGGAGCTCTGGAAGGAAGACCTGAGCAGGAGAGTGAAAGTACCACGTATTCATCTGCACAATGGTTTGCAAAGGGACAACCAAAAGAGGAGAAAAGTTAGATGGCTACTAGAAAGTTCTAAGCAAGAAGGAGATGTCAGATTCAGAAAATGAAAGGATGGAAGCAAAAAGTTATGCTGACCCATCAAAAGGTGAGTGAGTCTCCAGCCAGATGAGCCTAAGGAGGAACTCTCCTCTCCTCTCACACACAGCCAGGCGGAGCGTGAGCAGGAATCAGTCGCAAGTTTGTGCAAGAAGTGAAACAGCTAAGGTTTACTGAAGGTCTCCTGTGAGCCAGATACAGCACTTAGTGCCTGAAATAACCGTCTCATTTAAATCTCTGTATCAAGCTCTTCTAAGAGCAGTGCTGCTTGATAATCACCAATTCACAAATGGAAACAACACAGGTTCACAGAAGTAAGACGAGCTGTCTCTGCTCAAAGAATACATAGTGAAGAGGGTGAATAACCCAACAAATATTCATTATAGCAACACGGACTGTGGCAAACAGTGGCGACCAAAGAGACACAGGTCTCGCCACCGTTTTCAAACTCAGATCTGAAGCCTAAGCTCTTCCCTGTCTTCCTTCCACCGCTGCTTCACATGCTTATAAAAGAAGTCTCTGGTCTGACTCAGCTACAGCCTTTGACTAATGCCATGTGGTGCCCACAACACTGATATTAAACCTAATTTCAAGTCACTTAACAATCCTTCTTACTTAGCTGAAGGATATGTTTTCACCGTCTTTTAAAATACTGATGGTCACAAGAGGTCACAGTACTTTGTGCTCAACTGCTCATTATTCATATTTTAAGCAAGAAAAGCTGATACCAACCCTGTTCCTTTCTCAATGTAAAGGAACAGTTTACATAAAATCTTGGGCCTTCTCCTCACTCGTGCAGTCCCACCTTTCCTGAATCAGAATGATAATCTGCCAGAGAGCAGAACACAGAGTACAAGAATCTATTTACATTAAAGTACTTAATTAATTTGAATAGGTCTCAGTAGAAAGAAAAACCATATTTCTATAGGCAGGATAGGAAGAATTAAAATATACATCAACTCCACGACCATTAGAAAACATTTCTTCATTCACCTGATAAATATTTATTGAGCATTTTACTAAGCCTGAGGCAACACTATAAGGCTTGTGAGAGATCGTATACAAATTTCTAAAACAGGGTACTGTTTCCAGATGTTTCAGTGTGGTACAGCATAAGACACAGGAAGACAAACATAATTCTAGTTAGGGCAGGTGGTTGTTGGGAGGTACTTCTCCATGGGTCTCTTACATTTCTGCATGTATTATGAATGAGGCACTGACTGTCCTTTGTTCTGAACTCTCTTTTCAAGGATGTTTCTATAGCAAACAGCCTTGGATGACAGAGTGGTATCTCCCTTTGGAGCAAAGGACAGTTTTGTTTACAATCCTGAACGATACAGTGTCTCTGCAGAGGTTAAGGGCAGGCATTGCTTGCTGGTCCAATACATTAATGTCTGTTTCCAGAGCAAAGGACGGACGTGTTTCCTACCCATTATAAAAGACTCGGGTTCCCTAAGCTCAATGAGCCTCTCCCATAACGCAATCTACTCTTCAGGTCACCCTGTGGGAACTGGGGCTCAGGGAAGAGGTGCAGATAAGCTGAGATTCAGATACTGCTGCTACAGTGAGTAATAAACTGTCGTTTGTGTCCACCTTAGGAGTCACAGGTCTTCTATCAGCATCTATGAAACTGTGATAGACGAACTTTCTGACTTGCACATAGGATAAATTAGGATAAATTATAGATCCTCGACAGTTCTTGACAGTGGTAGGTTACAAAAATGGCCACAAATTCTTCCCCCTCCTGCATCCATACCCTTTGGTACATCTTCTTACACTGACTCTGGGCTTGGCTATGTGACTTGTTTTACCAATTGGACACTTGTGAACACTAAACAAACAGAAACTTCAAGAACACCTGTGCACTGAGGCCTGCTCTTGCTGTGTTTAGAATTTACTTGTCCTATGAAAACTCCCAAGCTTGCCTGTTAATGAGAAATACATGCCCAGTGTCCCCTACCCTCCAGCCAAGAGCCTACCAATCACCAGACACGTGAATAAGGCCAACTTAGATCATCCGACCTCCGGCCAACTCTCCAATTAACTGCTGATGTGAGAATGAATCAGCAAAGATCAGCGGAAGTGGCAGACCAGAGGAACTACCCCACTTCTAAGTTTTGGGTGGTTTGTTCTGCAACAAAAGCTAACAAAAGATGCATCGTAGAAGGCAAAAACTCATCCCAGTATAATGTCAGTATTACAAGATCCTTAGGGCTCAGTCTATGTCTGGTTAAATATTGTAACTCCAGCACTTAGCACACTGCCTAGCAAAAAGTTAAGTGCCAACTGTTCCAACATTGTTTCGGTTTATCTATCTGAGCAATCAATACACAAGTCACCTAATTTGCATCTCACACACAGATCATGAAATTGAAGGAGCTGTGTATGAATCCAGCAGGACATGTGGTTCAGTGGGAAAAGCCCAGCTTCCTTTTCTCTCCCGGAGCTGAGCTCGGCCTGCAGGTCCGTGGTGAGCCGCGGACGCGGGGCTCTGTTCACCAAGATGGGATTTGTTAAAGTTGTCAAGAATAAGGCCTATTTCAAGAGATACCAAGTGAAATTTAGAAGATGCCGTGAAGGTAAAACTGATTGCTACACCGGGAAATGCTTCGTAATCCAGGATAAAAATAAGTACAACACACCCAAATATAGGATGATCGTTCAGGTGACCAACAGAGACATCATTTGTCAGGTTGCTATGCCCATATAGAAGGAGATATGATAGTTTGTGCAGCTTATGCTCATGAACTCCCAAAGGATGGCATGACGGTTGGCCTGACAAATTATGCTGCAGCACATTGTACTGGCCTGCTGCTGGCCTACAGTCTTCTCAATACGTTTGGCATGGACAAGATCTATGAAGGCCAAGTGGAGGTGACTGGAGATGAATACAATGTGGAAAGCATTGATGGTCAACCTGGTGCCTTCACCTGCTATTTGGATGCAGGGCTTGCCAGCACTACCCTGGAAATAAAGTTTTCAGGGCCCTGAAAGGGAGCTGTGGATGGAGGCTTGTCTAACCCTCACAATACCAAATGGTTCCCTGGTTATGATTCAGAAAGCAAGGAATTCAATGCAGAAGTACATTGGAAACACATCATAGGCCAGAACGTCGCAGATTATATGCGTTATCTAGTGGAAGAAGATGAAGATGCTTACAAGAAACAATTCTCTCAATACACAAAGAACAACGTCACTCCAGACATGATGGAGGAGATGTATAAGAAAGCTCATGGTGTTATATGGGAGAATCCAGTTTATGAGAAGAAGCCTAAGAAAGAAGTTAAAAAGAAGAGGTGGAACCATCCCAAAATGTCGCTTGCCCAGAAGAAAGATCGGGTAGTGCAGAAGAAGGCCAGCTTCCTCAGAGCTTAGGAACGGGCTGCTGAGAGCTAATAAACCAAACAAGTTTTCTATGAAGATTTTTCATATAGGCAATAATAAACTTATTAAGCAACTGGAAAAAAAAGAAAAAGCCCAGCATGGTACTCAAGGAGACAGACGCTCCAGTGCGTGATAATTAGCTCTTCTATGCAATATCTGGCAGTCCTTGGGCAGGTTATTTAAGCATATTGCATTCTAGTTTCCTTATATGCAAAATGGGAAAAATAAATCTTTCTTTACAGGCTTTATAACATAGGTATCATAAAGGAGGCACTGGCTGTGTACAACCTACCAAGTGCAGGGGCATTGCAGAGAAAGAGATGAAAAACCGGGAATAGCAGCAAACACTGTTAATTGCCAACAACTCTCTTGCATTCCCATGCATGCACTTGTTCACATGCTCTTTCTCTCACATATACACATGCACAAAATCAAACCATTTCCCAAAATCAAATTAAAAACCCAACCAGCGAAGACCTGAGAGAAGCTAAGCACCAAGAGGGTTATATTACGGTCCGCAGGAAGACAAAACTCGGATTATATAACGTGCACATGTTATATATAACAACCCAAAGCGTGTTGTTTGAAAAGCCCTCTGAAAAACATAACCCACCTTTCTAAAGATTAATGCCCAACAATTTGAGAGTGTATCATTATATTAATGGAATGAAAGGTCACTCTTCAGAGATTCTGCTTCATTTCTTCAGTTTAGAATTAAATTCCTACTTTTAATTTTAGAAAGACATTTTAAGCAATTACTTCTTTATCCTTTACATGACTAGGTTTCATCACATTTAAAACACTTTTTTAAAAAGTCTGTCTTTTATGATTTGGCATCTTTGAAATTTCTCTTTAACTACTAGTTGGCAACTGAGTGCAGATGACATTGTCTCCTAAACATCAAAAACAAGATTATTATTGGAAATATACAAATAAACCGATAAATTGCCCATGGGCCTAAGTTGGTTTCTGTATTATTTTGAGACTTTGGCAAGGGGAATTTTAAAAAACTCACAATTACATTTATATCCTCATTTATATAGATTGTATGCTGTTTTAAAATTATTAACCAAAATAACATTCAAAAGGAAATTAAATAAGAATAATGTATATTCAGAAATCAATGTTTCAAAATATTCTGGTGAATAATTGTCCAGATTTTCTTTCTTATATCCATATAAGAAGTAGAATAGCATGCCACTAAGAGTCAGATAGATTTTAATTCCAGATCTGCCATTTAGGAACTCTGTGACTGATTACTTAACCTCTGAGTTATCTCAAATTACTTAACTTCTGAGATTCAGTTTCCATATATGTAAAATGTTGACTTTTTATAGCATGTGTAGGTGTTTGTAAAATGAGTTGTTGTGAGGATTAAAATCCCTTCTCCACCACCCAAATCACAGGAAGTATTAAATAAATGACATTTGACCAGCTATAACCATACTGTACAATTTCATCCTCAAAACAATAAGAATGAAAAAAGGAAAAGGAAAAAACAAACCAACATGGCACATCGCATTAGCCACTGGAAATCAAACTCCAGAGTTCTGCTCAACAAGGCAACACGCCGCCTTCTGCCACAGGGACACCCACATAAAAGTCCATTACGCCAACTGCATCTCTGGCCTGGGAGCAAATAGTTGGAAAGCACTAACACAGGCATAGAACAGGCATAGAAAATCCGAAACACTACATATATTTAGGGACTTAGTTTATTTTCACAAATTGTTTACTGATTGTCCTTTTGATCTGAATCTAGAAACATCCTATCCCCAGCCCACTCCACCCCTCCATTATGGAACACTACAATGCCACTTTCTTATGGTGATAAAGTGTCAAACGCCCCTCAGCTCTAAGGCAAGAGAGAGGTCCAGAGGTCCCATTGGAGGGACGTGCAGATATCCAGCCATGAGAGGATCCCAAAGGGGCCCCAAATTTCATTCTGCCCAGGAAAGGACCCCAACATCACTGGCTCTGGGGACTATCATCTAATTGGCTGATGGTTACATGACACTTCAGGAAACTTCATCCTCCTCTGTGCATTGATATCTTAAGAGAGAGAAACAAACAACCTTGGCTTACCCGGAAATAGTCACTGCATGCTGCAAGGACCGCCTTGTGCGCATGGAATTTCTGTTCCTCGGCAATCAGGGTGACATCGCAGAGGATGCCATCACTTCTCTGTTGATTCAGCGCGGCCAGGACAGTGTCATTGTGAGATTCCGAGTGGCAGAGCCTCTGGCCTGTCAGCATTTCTTGAATACTATGAATGAGAGCAATCAGATCAGCACTCGTCCTCTCACCAGAGCAGGCTGCCCCCGTGCTCCGTCCCTCCTTTGGCACCAACTTAAGGAATGCACCACGGCCCTACTGCAGAGAGAATTTTGATTCCCCCATTTTCTTTCCCTCCACCCTGCTCTTGCTCTCCATTTCTCTAATTCTCTCTTTTCCTCATCCCCTTTCCTACTAGTGCTTCTCCTTCTGAACGTGTGTGTGTGTGTGTCTGTGTGTGTGTGTGTGTGTGTGTCCCTGTGTCTGTGGACTGGCCCATGTCTCCAGGCCTCTGTCCCCTCGGTGTGTGTGTACATCTCCAAGTGAATGTGTATCTGGATGTGTGTGCATCTGTGTGGGGCTCTTTCCACTCTGTGACCCCCTCCCAAACTCTCCATTTCCTTCTCTAGCTTTGTACCATCTGTGTGGGATTAGCACAGTCTCAGAACGTGATCACTGCCATGCTCGGATCCAGCACAGACTCCACTGGGCCTGCATGACACACCAGAGACCCTGGAAGTTACCACATCTCCCCACGGGACTCAATACTCCATTAACAAGTAAAACAAAAGTGAGCAATACTGGTTAAGGAAAAAATGGCTGCCAGTGAACATTCCATGTAAAAAGCAGTTAATTAAACCCTGATGGCTTATTATAACACTTGGGAAATTATGCACCACGAGGAGAACATCAATAGAAATGACACTGTTAGTGAAAAACATGTAAGGCTAAAAGTAAAATATATCTGTATTATCAGCCGTCAATGTCTATATGTGATCATTGTACTAGATTTATGAATTACTCTATAATTTTATGTTCTGTTCTTTTTTTTTTTCATTTTGTTTCTTCTTCTTCTTTTTTTTTTTTTTTAAAGATTTTATTGGGGAAGGGGAACAGGACTTTATTTGGGAACAGTGTGTACTTCCAGGACTTTTTTCCAAGTCAAGTTGTTATCCTTTCAATCTTAGTTGTGGAGGGTGCTGTTCAGCTTCAAGTTGTTGTCCTTTCAGTCTTAGTTGTGGAGGGTGCAGCTCAGCTCCGGGTCCAGCTGCCATTGCTAGTTGCAGGGGACACAGCCCACCATCCCTTGTGGGAGTCCAACCGGCAACCTTATGGTTGAGAGCCCACACTCCAACCAACTGAGCCATCAGGGAGGCAGCTCAGCTCAAGGTGCCGTGTTCAATCTTTAGTTGCAGGGGGCGCTGCCCACCATCCCTTGAGGGAGTCAAGGAATCAAACTGGCAACCTTATGGTTGAGAGCCCACACTCCAACCAACTGAGCCATCAGGGAGGCAGCTCAGCTCAAGGTGCCGTGTTCAATCTTTAGTTGTAGGGGGCGCTGCCCACCATCCCTTGAGGGAGTCAAGGAATCGAACTGGCAACCTTGTGGTTGAGAGCCCACTGGACCATGTGGGAATCGAACCGGCAGCCTTTGGAGTTAGGAGCATGGAGCACCAACCGCCTGAGCCACCGGGCCGGCCCTGTTCTGTTTTTTTGAAATTGCTAAATTGATCCCTTGTGAAACTCCCCCCTTCATTCCCTACCCCATTCTAAAGTGTTCTTCCTATGTCTTTTCAAAACTCCTAGGTGGAACTCCAGATCTTCCTAAAATAACGTAAAGGCAATGTCATAAACACAAAACACAAGCTGGATTTGTAGTTAGCTATGGACAATTCCAGCTTTGATCTACAAAAATCTCCACAGTGCTCTAAAATCTCAAAACTGGCACTGGACTAAGATGGGTGAGTTGCACCCATCAGAACTCACACCCAGAAGGAGAACAAGGGCCATTAACCCCAGTGTGAGGCCGTGAGGCCGGTGGACTCTTCTCCAAGCTGAGTAAACATATCACGGGGATGTCTCAGCACTGTCTCTCCAATCCTGACAATGCCTGCATCTGATCCCTCTCCCTCCGAGTGGAAAGAGCCACTTAGGAAAGCCAGGAGTCGCCACTGGCCCAAACTGCATGGTTAATTTATTTGAAGGGCTCTGTCCAGCCTGTGGTGCCAGTTGGCTGGTAAATTACAACTCAGCACAAATCACACCACCTTAAAGTGAACCAAATGCTTCGTGTGAAGTGCCCGCGCACAGTTAGTAAGCTTTATTGGACATATTGACTGGGGAGCCTCAGAAATGTCAGAACTATTGAAAGAAAAAGAAAACTTGACAGGAGGTGATGAGACAGGAAGTTCTCGTGGGAAGGTGGGAGGATTATTTTCAGTTAATATGCAGCAGTGAGTTTTGAAATGATTCCTGTCATCAAATATTCATATAGGGGCTCTAGGTATCAGCAGACTTTTTAAATAAGCAATTGAAAATGCACTTAGAAGCATAAATAACTTTTTTAATACACGTTTCTGTGCAAAGCCTAAAATGGATTTTAATTAGCAGGGCTCAATTAAAGAAATGAGGAGGTGAGAAGAGAAATACTGAGAGTGCCCTCTGTACTTTATCAGCTAAGTAAAGCATTGAAATAGTGTTTGAAAAATTTTTCCTAAAAAAGGGACATTTTAATATATTTTATAAACACAAAGCTCTTACTATGTTCCATGAATTATTCTTAGTGATTTATAATTATTGATTCACTTAATATTCATAACAATCCTATGAGGCAGGTAATGTAATTATCTCTATTTTACAGATAAGAAAACTGAAGGTCCAAGATCAGGCATTTTGATAACTTATCACCAAGAACACAATGTAATTCATTCTCCTATTTAAAAGAAAAAAGAAAAAAAGACAAAACAGAAAAAGTGATAATCTGTAAAGAATATCTCAAAAATCTGATTGCAAGGGGAAGAAATCACAAGGTCCATATTAATTATTATATATATATATATATATATATATATATATATATATATATATATATATATGTAATGCACAGTTAATCTCAAAATCAGCATTGCCTTTTAAAAATACTATACATGAACATAACATGAGATAGTGATAAGAAATGTTTGAAATCATGTATCAAAATATTTATCTTTGCACTGTAAGATTAGTTTTGGAACGGAAAATAGATTTTATTATTTAGAAAATTTATTTGAAACTCTCATAACTCTTCTCTCTTTTAATGTCACCTTAAATGTTTAATAAATGCATTTTGAAATTTCATCTGTAGTGGAACAGAAAATATACTAAAATAATTGCCTTAAACTGTTTCCTTACTCATTTTCCAAATGCAGTGTCACAATTGACGTCCTTTTATTAAGACTGAATTAGTATTTGCATTTCAGATGGCTATTGACAGTGAATAAATCTTGCCATGGAAAGAACAGCTGTAAACTGAAATTTGGTGAAGAAGAAAAGGCTCAGCTCTGAAACAATTGTGATGCTGCAAAATTTCACTGGATCATTCAGCTGGGTTTAAAATATTAAAGCTTACAGTAAACAACATGCTAAATATTTAAGTCAAAACTTGGCACAAGATACCAAATATTTTGGAACCAATATGTTAGGAATCCTTAAGAGCAGAAACAAATACTTCAACATTTGGCAAGAAATAAAGGCCTATTAATCAACAAATCATTATTGTATTCTGAAAGTAACTTCCCTCTCGCTCTCCAATGTAAATGACAAAAGACCTCAACCGTCTAAATGATAAGGCACTTGGGGGCACAGAACACAGCTGGAAGGTAGGCTCATTTAAAGTCAACAATCATAAACCAGGGAGAGTGAATCAAGGCATTTGAGGTGATCAGACATTGTGATAACCTATCACCAAGAATACAATGTAATTCATTCTCCTGTTTACATTAAGATGGGGAGCAGACACATGCATGGCAATGGCTCAGCCCCTTGGCATCTATAACTTACACCAAATTAGCTCACTAAACCTTCCCAACTTAGATCAACGTTCTTCCATTATGTGGGAAACGCAGAAGAAGAAAGGAAAATCATATTCCTAAAACTTCCTAAATTACTGGGGAACAACAAAAACAAAAACAAAAAAACATAAAACATGACGCACATTTCCCAAGGGCATACAGATTTGAGTGTTGTCTTGGGAATGGTCTTCCATGAAAGCAATGTTGCCACCTCAAAATGCACAGGTGAGTGCAGAGGGTGACCTGACTTCCCAAAGGCAATCCCAATAGCCCTTCCTCAAAGGGATCCCCTAGAAGTGCACCGTCCAATGCAAGAGCCTGTGGCTGTTGACCGCTGAAATGAGGACAGACCACATTGACACGTGCTGTAAGTGTAAAATGCACAATGGATATCAGATGTAGTGTGAAAAAGAGAAGAATGCAAAATATCTCATTAATAATTTTATTTGATCACACGCTGAAATGATAATATTATGGATGTATTAGGTTAAACTCTATAGCTACACTTCGTTTTCTCTGTGTCTTTTTGCCTTTTTAAAAAATGTGGCTACTTGAAAATGTTTCATTGTAAATATGCTTGGCACTATGGTTCTACTGGACAGTGTCCAAGTTCCTAGTGGGATGTGTCCCTCACTTATTTCCACCTGAACTCTCTAGGGACTTCGGGCACCTCCTCAAGCTGCCTGTACCTCACAGGGACCAGCCTCTGTGGGTACAGCATGAGAAGCCTCAGACTCCTGCGAGCACACTGCTTTTTAGTGATGCCAGGGGGCAACCATTTCACTGGCCATATGTCATCACCCAGTAACAGGGAGAAAAATAAATGAGGTCTTAGGAAACAGGGCTATTCGTGACTTCAAGTCCTTAACTTTCATTCTGAAACTGATGGCAAAAGCTAAAAACTCAAGTGCAGAGCATGCTCTTCACATCATGGCACGCCCCACTCACAGTGAAGCCGTGCTTTCGTGCACACGTCACTACTTCAAGTTCATAACATTTTTTATCACAGAACTCTCACAGGGTCTTATTTTCACAGAACAAATTTTGACTGAGTTCAGTCCGTTTTTAAGATTTAAATTTCGAAAGAGCTGTTTGGTTTTTAAACATCCTACATTTCAAAATTTAAAATTCAAGTCAATTTCTGTTATCAGTGATTACCTAGTATTAATATTAATATTTAGATACATAAAAATATACAAGTAGTTTTCAAGTAAGACCCCCAATAAGGTATTCTGTACTTCTATTATCAAAAGCCGTCAAGTAGCATAAAGAGCCTCAGTTTTTAAATAGACTACTTTACACAAGAAAGAAAAAGATTAGATAAAAAACCTCAGAGAAATAGAATTATTCATGATGGTCTCAATTCAGTTTATTGATGAACTATCAAGTGAGTACCTTAATGACTTTAATCCCACAGTTAAAATATTTATATACAACTTAAATACATTAATATTAAAACAACTCTATTTACTTAAGTGGGGAGGCTGTTAAAAGGCCCCATAATGGAACTTCATTTTATTTTTAATGGAACACTTTATAATTTGTGAATACTTTAAAATGAATGCTAACAACTAATAGCAATGGTTCAAACAATAAGCAAAGAAGAAAATATGCTTAGAGAATGATTAAGAAATAATGAAGGCTATACAGAAAGGAACTTAATTAATAAGTGAACAGTTTGGTTTCCTTCCTTCCTTCCTTCCTTCATTCATTCACTCAACAAACATTTATTCATCCTGTGCCAGGTATTGTGCTAGGTCCTGGAGATAAAATGGTGAACAAAGCAAACTTGGTTGCAGCCCTCCTGTGACATTCAGTTTAGCAAGGCAGTTACGCATTCGTCAGGTAATCCGGCCACCCTGCAGAAGTAATGTTGGAGCTGCGGGCTGCAGGATGAGAGCAAGCTACTGTGGCCGACAGGGGAAAGAAGAGATTTCCAGGCAGGGGAACAGCTAGTGCTCTAATCGCCCGGCAGGACAGAGCATGGCCCTTACACAGAATGCTAATGGCTGAAACCCTGAAGACAAGGGCAAGCACAGTGAAGGATCTGCGGCTCAGAAAGAGGTCTTGGCTAGCAGTGCACATTTGTGACTCATCTCCACAGCGTGGGTAACAGCAGCGCAGCTGTGTCTCCAGAACACAGCTGAGAGACAATCAACAGTCAAAGGTCGCTGATTCAAAACACAGAAGCAGGGCCGGGCTCAGTTGTGGGAAAGGACAGCTCATTGAGTTGCAGGAGAGAGGGAAGTGGAGAAGCAACTTACTAAAACTCTGGGCATTTTTGGCTTGTCCAGTCTAAAGATTTAGTGGAACCTAGTCTCCACTGGACCATGTAAGCATGGAAACATGGATATCTGGGTTCATCTCAGTCGGGATTTTTGTCAGAAAAATGCATCAAAAGTGCACGGAGCAAGATACATGAAGAAGTCAGAAGAGTAGTAGAATCTGAACTGGATCAGAAGGGACATGAGGAAAAGAAAGGGTTGCTGGATTGGTAGAAAGTAGCAGGACCAGTAGATGAGACACTGCGATGAGGTCAAAGTACAACCACAGTGGCTAAGAGTGTTACCTGGAAGGAGAAGAGGTCCTGGTAAGAGCACAGTGGCTGACGTGGTTTCAGAAATAGAGCAACTACTGGGATGCAAGGTCCAAGGTGTGACCGCAGATGGGTCCTGCGTGCAAACACTGAGAGCACTGGGAGGTTGTACAGGATTTGTGATGAGGGTGAAGCCTGGAAGCCAGGTGCCAGATGCTCGGTCAGAAAGGGAAAATGACCCCGACTGCAGTGGAAAGGAGGCAAGAGCGAGGGAGTTGAAGCGCACAGTGTTTTGCAGCGCATGCCTCTTTACTGGTTTGAATATTGCTGCTTTCTCAAATAACCAGTTTGAGGAGAAATGATCTAGAAGCAAAACGATGTGCCAGGGTGACAAAAGTCTCTCTACTCATCCTAAAATACATGAGATGTGAGGAAATTATAATGCCACCACCTGAGAGGGCTCCCAGAGGAATGGTGCCTCAGGAGAGGGGAGGTCCCCATGAAGTCAGGAGGTAAACAGAACTTTTCAGGGTGAGGGAGATGATAATAAGTTCACAGGACACAGGGGAAGCTTGAAAGGTGGGGGTGGAAGGACTCTGTTCTCATAGCAGAGAATGAAAGACCACTACAGAGACAATAGTGCTGCAGAGGACAGATGGAGGTAGGATCGGAAGTGATCAGTAAAAGCGAGATGGCAGATTGAAAGTAAAAAATCATTTTGAAAAGAATGCACATGGATCCTGGTAGCCAAAAATAAGTTACCTGGCTGAGGTGGTGGCAGACAGATACCATGGTCTCTATGTGCTATGTTGGCTGGACACCAGATCTAGAGCAGGATTTCTCCACATTGATGAAACCGACATTCTGGGCTAGATCAGTTTTTTGCTAGGGGGGGAGGGCGGGGGGGGGGGGGCTGTACTACGCATTTTAAGATATTTAGCAGGATCCCTGGCCTCTACTCGCTAGATGCCAATAGAACCCCCAATCCCAGTGACAACCAAAAATGTTGCCAGCTATTGCCCAATGTACTCTGAGGACAAACTCGTCCCCCACTGAGAATCACTGGTCACCTGCAACAGGCTTCCTTGGGCAGTGCAGAGGTACTATACTAGCTGTCACAACGCCTCCATTCTGAACACATTTGGGAACTAGTTATCTCTAACAGCTTCAGAGTGGTGGAAGAAAGCTGGTCTCGTTATTTCAGACACATACCCAACTCTTCATATTGAAAAAAGAGGGCATTTCCCAGGTTTATCATCTCTCTTATTCTTTGCTCTGAAGATCCTTTTGAGTGTTTCCTCAGAGGGTGATGAAGACTTGCCTCCCCTGAGAATATTCAAAGGAATGCCTTGCATTTTCTTACTGACTGTCCCTCAGGTGTGGGAATGTGCCAAGCTGCTTCCTGCCCTCAGCATTTCCCCATGTCATCCCATCCTGCAGATCTCAGATCATACAGCACTTCTTCAGGAAGACATTCCCTCATTCTATCAGCCCTGTACTTTTCCTTCAAAGCACTTTTCACAGTTATATTTGCATTGTTACTAGGGTGATTTAATGTTTCCCCCATAGAATATACATTTTATGAGCACAGTAACCTTATGTGTTTCATTCACTGCTGGATCCTCTGCACCAAGTACAGTGGTTGGCTCAATAAATAGCTATTAAATAAATAAATTACTAAATGAAAATGTTCTGAGTATTTTGAGACTATATATCACACTCCTCAAAGCCACTGCTGTAAAGGAGATGACAGTCATATATAGAGAGACTGTTTTCTGATTCTTTTTTAAAATCACACATTATTATGGCAGTACACCTTTTGTTTGAGGGAGGTTAGCATCCTAAATAAGAAAAAAATTAAAAGTAGTATCATTCAAAGAATGATAAAACATGTCTCTAGGTCTGACCAGTAATTAGATCACAGCGGTTAGCCCTGGGCTACCATACTAAACTCACACATACTCTCACTGGTTTGCTTAATTTTATCAAACGTGTGTTGTGACCCTGCTCTGCACTTGGTCCTGAAATGTGCAGTGTGACCATTTCAGGGCTGACCAGACCTATATCCTACAGGGCTAACCTGAGGCTGCGTTCGGACGGCATTCTCCAGTTGGGTTCTTCAGGGTCTCAGCCTTAGAAGTCTGCAGCAGAACTGGCAAGCATTCCAGCTGAATATAAAGACAAGAAAGACAAGAAAGAAAAGCACAGTGAGATAAAGGCAAAAAAAGCACACTCTGAGCCTTCATGATTCTAATGCTTTAGAATGCCAATTTTATAGAACAGGTGTAACATTCTAACTGGTTAAAATGATTTTAAGTGTTTTAAGACTTTAACTTTATTGGAACTTCAGGAACTAAAAAGAAAATGTGTTTGAGAACAACAACAGCTAAATTAAGGGTTATAGTAAAAATTAAAACATCAGATGTTGGCCAAAGGGAAAAATTCAGATTTGATAAAATAAAGCTACAAAGGTCTAAACCACAAATGCTAGCTGATGCATCCTTTATTGCAACTTTATTTCCCTTCCAAACATGAATATTAGTGAAATTAAGTTAAAACCAAGTATGTCTTGGCTAAGCATATACAGAAAGATGATTTTCTATTCAAGGAGCAGATTTGTGAAAACTAGATTAGAAAAAACACAGAGAGAGGATGAAAATTAATAGGAAATGAAAAACAAATTCTTTTACTATTATATTTTTAATTAAAATGCATTGGGGTGATAATGGTTAGTAACACTACATAGGCTTCAAGTGTACAATTCTGTAATACATCATCTCTATATCACATTGTGTACTCACAAATTCTTACAGGAGCTTTAGGATTAGCATAATTGGAAATATATAATAGGATAAAGTTGTCAAGCTTGAAATTACTCCTTCCCTACATATTCATTTCATCCCACCTCCGAATCCTCTAGCCCCCCTCACAGCCTTTGTTTTCAATTATTGGAGTAACTCTAAACAGAAAAGTAAATTATTTGAATAGTTTGGGATATGGTCCATGACTATGCTTTACAGCTGTCATTAGAGGGTTTGGCTCCCATTTTCTAATACACTCAAGTGGCAAAATTAATTCCAATCTGGATAATCTTAAACAGGCTCCCTTCTGTTTCAATTATATTTTGAAAAGCGATCACAGGGTGAAAACCCTTAGGAAAGGAATATGCTAAGATGCGCTTATTTCTGCTGATTTATACAAAAGAAAGAGCTATGATTTCCAATCTAACTAAAATATAGTATTTGTTATGTTGTATACAAAGCCTCAGTCAGTATGACTATAATAATTCATGTAATAATTAAATCAAAATTTCCTTAGTATTCCATTGTTATTGAATACCAGGTTGTTTTGAACATTTTTCACACAATTGTCTTTATTTCTTGTTTTCTTCAATTATTGAACATAGGATGTCTGTGCTTTCATTTATTTCTAATTCAAGTTTTGACAAGCCTAAAAATGAGCATAATTTTCCATAGATCCATTATGACTGAGCAGTACAGAGCCTGAGAATAATTCAAGGCACATTGTTTAATTAGCTAAGAGACTTTCTTAACAACCTATCATTGCTATAGTTTCCTCTCAGAATCTAGGTTATAAACTCCAGGCAATAATAGCCTAAAACAAACACTAACAGAGATGGTCACTTGAGCTTTAAAATGTCAAAAAGAACATTTATTATAACAGAGAGGTAAAAAACCAATTTTTCAGAAAGTCTAATATATATATATATTTTTTTAATTGGGAAAGGGGAACAGGACTCTATTGGGGAACAGTGTGTACTTCCAGGACTTTTTTTTTTCCAAGTCAAGTTGTTGTCCTTTCAATCTTAGTTGTGGAGGGTGCCATTCAGCTTCAAGTTGTTGTTCTTTCAGTCTTAGTTGTGGAGGGCGCAGCTGAGCTCCAGTTCCAGTTGCCATTGCTAGTTGCAGGGGGCACTGCCCACCATCCCTTGCGGGACTCAAGGAATTGGACTGGCAACCTTGTGGTTGAGAGCCCACTGGCCCATGTGGGAATCGAACCGGCAGCCTTTGGAGTTAGGAGCATGGAGCTCTAACCGCCTGAGCCACTGGGCCGGCCCAGAAAGTCTAATATTTTTAAACACTCCCAATAACTAGGCAAATGAAGAACAATCCTAAAAGTTAAAATCATCCAAATTAATGGATATTGCACTTGATATTTGTCAGACTTTCAACAGTGATAATTAAAAATCATAAGATAAATTAAATTCCCTTGTTGTTTGGGGACTGAGTCACTACATTAGTTATTTTTATACTAATCCTATCTTTATATAAAATGTTTGCTCATCATTAACTCTGAAATATTGCATTAAAATATTATATCTCTCCCTGAGTTTTTTGGTGGCTTCTTAAATTTTGCATCTTACTCGCCTCACTCTAGTCTCAGCTGTTTTCTGCCATGTGGATTAGGAAACCAAGAAAGTAATTCTACAGGTTAAGAAACAGAGAAAAAGAAGCCGATGTACAGAGAAAAAGTTAGAGGCAAGAGATGGAAAGAGGGGGCAGCCATTTAGCTCAGTTGGTTAGGGCACGGTGCTCTTAACAACAAGGTTGCCAGTTTAATCCCCACATGGGCCACTGTGAGCTGTGCCCGCCACAACTAGATTGAAACAACTACTTGACTTGGAACTGATGGGTCCTGGAAAAACACACTTAAATAAGTAAAAGTTAAAAAAAAAAGAGAAAGCAATGGAAAGAGAAGATATTCTGGATTTTCCATGCATTCCTGGCCCTGGGGGTACATAAATAACCTAGATCCTTATAACAAATTCCATGGATTTTTTTAAGCTAACTCAACTGGGGATTAAAAGATCCCCAAGAAATTCAAGTAGGGTCCTATATAAGATCTGTTTGGGGGAAAAGGGGTGCTCTGCTGCTTTAAAAACAAACAGAGACACACATATTCCTTTATTATGAGCTCATCTAAAAACCTAACCACCAGTTACAGTTCAAATATTGCTTCTATGGGAAAAAGCACTCCAAGACCTCCCCATAAAGCATAAGTTTAAATAACTAAAGTATACATTTTTGTGACATTTAATGCTATTTCCTCTACATTCTTTTTTTTTTTTAATTTAATTTTATTAAATTTATTGGGGTGACAATTGTTAGTAAAATTACATAGATTTCAGGTGTACAATTCTGTATTACATCATCTATAAATCCCATTGTGTGCTCATCACCTAGAGTCAGTTTTCCTTCCATCACCATATATTCGATCCCCCTTACCCTCACCTCCCACCCCCCACTCCCCACCCCCCTTACCCTCTGGCAACCACCAAACCATTGTCTATGTCTATGAGTTTCTGTTTCTCATTTGTTTGTCTTGTTCTTTTGTTGCTTTTGGTTTATATACCACATATCAGTGAAATCACATGGTTCTCTGCTTTTTCTGTCTGACTTATTTCGCTCAGTATTACACTCTCTACATTCTTTAAAAGGCCAAGCTCCTGAAGATTCAGTTTTAACTGCTTTCCACACAAATTCATTACCTAAGGAGGCAAATGCTGTTTATGTCCATGGCTTAGTGAATGGCATTGAATGTATAAAAATATTATTTTGGTGAACAGAGAATTCACTGACTCCATTAAACATTATTTAAAGGCAAGAAATATATTTATAAGACTAGTTAAGAAAACATGTTAAAATTTTAGAATAGTTAACAAAACATGTTAAAATCAGCTTTCTAGCTCAGCTTAATGAATTTAGGAAGGAAGGAGGGGATATCCCTCTGCAGCATAGCTACTGTAAAAAAACAAGGCAGATACAGTGCTTACCAATTTATCAATATAAAGTTTGCCTACGGTACTTCCCACAGGATGTTCCCAAAAGGCTAGTAACACACATTTCAGTTTTTGTCATTAAAAATATAACCAAAATAATTTAGCTCACAAACACAAAACACAAATCATTTAAAACAGGGTCATGTTCACGTATCAAATTGCTGTCATGACAGCTGGCCCACTCTGGGCCGCCCATTCTGCACTTGTTACTTACCTTTTCCAAGTCTCAATGTTTTCATTTTCTAAAATTACAGATAATGCCTCCTTGTCACAGAGTTGTGTAATGCATGGATTGTGCCTAGCTCAAAGACTGATAGATATATCACAGGCTCTCCGTAAACATCAATGTGTCTCCTTTTACTGTACATACAAATATGAATCACATAACGATTTGCTCAGGTGACAGGTATGTAGGTGAATTTTCACTTTTGTTTCACTTTTTGCTAATGTAGTTCACATGCTAAATACTAACTGTTTTAATGTCAAAAATACAGAAAGTAGCAATCCTCTAAAAACTGTTCTCAAGACCTTGCTGCAGCTTGGGAAGATTCAGGCCCCCACTCAGACTCCAGCTCTCCAACAGCTGCTTGCACTCACTTCAGTAAATGCAGCAAACATTTTTCAAAACTATAGCAATTTCTGGACATGATCAAATTATTCACTGGCCTCAACCTTAGAAAATGTTCGTTAGTGGAATCCCCTATTTTATTGGTGAGTTTCTTTTCAAACAATCTGTTTGGTACATAGGATTAAGTGAGTTTATATTCATATAGTTTTTATTTTCAAATGTTTCAAGGTTGCCAGAGCTTCACTTAGATTTTTTGAAGTGAACATTGAAAATATAGTATTTTCAGAGAAAAAAAAAATCTTACTAAACCATAAGAGTATAAAAGGGAAACGAAAAAAACAACAACAGTTAAGCGTCTTACAGGTCTGACTTGATTACAAGCAAAGAAGACCGGAAAGACTAATGTAGGTTAATACGATCAACAAACCTAAGATACTAAAAATTAAGCTACCTTAATTATTGGGTACACACCAATCCTACCAACATATAAGAAACTAGTTTATTTTTACTATTATCATATATTTATTTAATAATGTTCCAGTATTATACTCCTTTTAAAAATACTTTTTAAAAATATGATTCTTGATCTTAGCAATTTATAGTAATTAAAGGGAAGTATCACCAGATTTTAAGCAGGCAGAAGTAAAATGCAAGGGATAAAGAAGTGATTTATAGGAATAAAGCCTGGAGATAAAAGAAATATGAACTATAGCTATAAGTCTTGACCATGAAAAACAGGTTACATTAGATGATTCTTCAATATACTCAAGGGCTGGATGATCCCAATCGACAAATCACATCGAATGAACATGTCTTGAAAAGAAATTGTGCTTCTAAGCATAAATGAATTAGGACACAATCTTATTTTTGTCCCAATCATTATTTTATTTAAGTATTACATAGGTGATAATTTACCCTTAATTCTGATTATTTCATAAATTGGTATATTTTTTACCACCAGTACATCATCGTGTGGTGTCTAATAAATGATAGCAGATCTCCCTTTAGTCTGAAAGGCAGATATTCCAGGGTACCCCACTGGCATACTTTCCTACATGGAATATTCATTCCTGTGATTAACAAGGCTGAGTGCCCTCTCAGACAGTGAAAACATCTAAGCTCTGCCTCCAAATAAAAAAGAAATGAGATGACTTAACTGTAACAGGAACAGTTAACAGGAACAGATCCAATGTGTGATTAAAGCAGTTTGCTACCTGAATAGAAATGTAGGACAAAAGAACAAAATTGCTGCATTCTTACAAAAGGCTATAACTTCTTAATCTATAAAATAAAAGACAATCATTCAGAACATACTCTGAGATCATACCCTTGAAACCTATTAAACAATGACTATTATGTTTTAATCAAAAATAATTTGAAATAATAACCACTTCACCTACTACCAAAAGCTTTCCTGGTCTGCTATTATACTAAGAAGTACTTTACATGCATGATCTCATTTAATCCTCACAATTACCTGATATTATTAGTCTCATTTTATTGATAAGGAACTTGGGGCTAAGTAATTCACAAAAAGTCACAGGATTAGGAATTGGTACTGTCAGGGATCAAAACCTAGTCTGCTTGACTCCAACGTTTGTATCCTTAATTTTGCTCTAAGTCCAAATTTTGTTTTAAAAAATCATAAAACTACTACTTTTAAAGACATATAATATTTCCCCCTTATCTGCAGGGGATTCGTTCCAAGATTCCCAGTGTATGCCTGAAACCACAGATAGTACCGAACCCTATGTATACTGTTGTTTTTTTCCTATGTACATACCTTTCACTTAACGGAAACAATTTACGGCTTCTCTTTGGCCTATCCAAACTGCCAGCATCACTACTCTTGTGCTTTGGGGCCATTATTAAGTAAAATAAGGGTTACTTGCACACAAGCACTGCAATACTGCAACAGTCAATCTGATAATCTAGATGGTAACTACGTAAGATGGTACTACAGGGTGGAGAGTATATCCACCCTGTACGTGTCAAACAAAGGGATGATTTACATCCTGGCTGGATGGAGCAGGATAGTGTGACAGTTCATCATGTTACTCAGAATGGCGCACAATTGAAAACTTACGAATTGTTTATTTCTAGAATTTTCCATTTAATATCTTCAGACCATGGTTGACCATGGGAAACTAAAACCATGGAAAGCAAAACTGTGAAAAGCAAAACCGCAGATAAGGGGGGTCTACTATATCTAAAACCAAAACAGAGATTATATGAAAATTATAGAAGAAAAACCGTCAATGAGTTCTTCACAATATAAGACAGAAATATGTATATAATAATATACTGAGTATTTCTTATACTCCTAAGAGAGGGGGAAAAAACAACAACAAAAAACCTCAAATGGGAAAATGTTAAATATCTCTTTGCAGAAGGATCTCTCCAAAGATCACTAGGACACACAGACCACCAGTGTAAATTGGCCCAGCACAATAATTTCAGATAAACAGATTTATCATATGGAGAGAGCAAGTTCCTTTAAAATTATGGAACATATAGAATCATCAATTGTTTTGAAAAAGGTGGTATGTAACCATATCTTTTACAGTTAGGAGAGTTAATATCTATGGAACCTATAAAAGCTCATGCAGTAGAGCTTCAAGGTCTTCTATGCCATTCTACGTAACAGTTTACTATTTGAAAGCATCAAGGACAGCATTTGGTGCACAGTGGTGCTCAATAAACACTAGTTTAACTCTCCTGCCCTGTCTCCTGTTTGGAAATACAGAGGGCACATTCTGCAGAAGTACAGCTAAGAGCGTAGCTGGGGGAGAAACCGAACATGAGCATGTTTGATGACACGGTCGCCTCAGGTAGACTGACAAGAAGAGGTCAACAGGGCTCAAGAAATGTTTCTGCCTTTCATTAAAAAAATAATTATCAAAATGGAGGAAGTGTAGCTTATCGGCCACATGAAACTTTTTTTAAAAACACTAGTACTTTGTACAACTATGAATAATTGTCAAAAGAGCGTAAGGTAGAAGACAACTCATTAATATTGCCAATATATAAAGTATTTATACATCAATAAGAAAAAGATGAATCACTCTGTAGGAAATAATGGATAAAAAGCATAAACAGGCAAATCACTCAAGTAGATTTATAAAGGAACAGGAAACATATAAAAATGTTCCCTCTGGTTAGTAATAAAGACGCAAATAAGTCAACAAGATACCATTTCCCTCCAATCACATTTGCAGAGAATGATGATGGCCAATGGGAGCAAGGCAGTGATGTTCTTATGTACTCAGGCAGGCATTCACACTGATACAGGCATTCCAGATGGTAATGTAAGTACGTACCAAAGGCCTTTGATCTAGAAATTCCACATCTAGAAATCCACCCTATGGAACTAACCAGGTAAGTGTCCAAAGGTAAGTGGAGTGTTGTGTGTACAAGCAAAAAATAGAAGCAATCTGTACAAGGTCTGACAATTAAGTTCGTGAACTTGTTGCAATGATGTCACTAACCTTTTTTTATATCAGAGGGATTATTCATTATGAATTTGTACCAACTGGACAAACAGCTAACCAAGTTTACTGTTTGGAAGTGCTGAAAAGGCTGCATGAAAAAGTTAGATGACCTGAACTTTTCGCCAACAATTCATGGCTCTTGCATCATGACAACGCACCAGCTCACACGGCACTGTCTGTGAGGGAGTTTTTATCCAGTAAACAAATAACTGTTTTGGAACACCCTCCCTACTCACCTGATCTGGCCCTCAATGACTCCTTTCTTTACCTGAAGATAAAGGAAATATTGAAAGGAAGGCATTTTGGTGACATTCAGGACATCAAGGGTAATACAAGGACTGCTCTGATGGCCATTGCAGAAAAAGAGTTCCAAAATTGGTTTGAAGGGTCGACTAGGCACTGGAATTGGTTTATAGCTTCCCAAGGGGCGTACGTGGAAGGTGACCACAGTGATATTCAGCAATGAGGTATGTAGCACTTTTTCTAGGATGAGTTCGCAAACCTAATTGTCAGACCTCATATGTTAGGGTATGAGTTAAATTTTACATATCTTTCAATGGAGAACCAAGCAGTAATTTCAAATGGTGATGTACCATATATACTTGTTAACATGAAAAATACTTACATGCTTTAAGAGCAAAACAAGCAATAAATCAATACATATTGTATTACGTAATACCACTCTTGTAAGAATATATATTTTAGATGTTAATGATGATTATCGCCATGTAAAAGCTTTTGAAATTTTTGGTTATCTCTATTTTCTGTTTCTACAATAAACATGTACTTTGTATATGTGCAATTAAAAACAAGGGTAAACAGGAAAGGAGGTTTTGTGTCCCAAATCCAGTATTTACCAGACAGATAACTTTAGGCAGCTCAGTTAATTGCAAGACTCAGTTTCTTCTTATATAAAATTGGTATAATAATAAACTATACTTCTCAGTGCCAGTATGAGAATAAAACTAAAAGCAGAGGCACTGTCAATCTGCAATGTACTCGATAAACATTGGTTGTTGTTACCAGCTGACAGAAAGTTCAATAAAGACAATCCAGGAAAGAGGCTGGGAAAAGAAAGACAAATTGATAGACTCACAGGTGACATTAAGCGAAGCGTGGGGGAAATGCTAGCCCTCCTCCACTCACACAGGTCACCACACGTGTGGCAGTGTAGTTGTTTCTCAGCATCATGTTAAAGGGAGGAGATGGTGATAAAGATGATAGGACAACCTGTATTAAGTGTTTAATAAGCATTCAGCACAGAACTGTTTCCCTTTCCTTATTGAATCCTAAGGCATTTTACTGTCCCTTTGTATGGATCAGGATACTAAGGCATAAAGAGGTCAAGTAATTTGTTGAAAGCCACACAGCTGGTAAATGGTGAAACCAGACTTCCAACCCAGAAGACTAGCTCCAGAGTCCACACACTCTTACACACACCTAATGCTAACAAAGCGAATGTCTTCCAGGACACAGTCATACCCTGAAGTGCTGAAGAGATCAGGACCAATAGCCCTGGGCACCTAGGGCCAGAGAGCTAAGGCAACATCAGCTTTGACTCAAAATGAAGAAAGTTTCCAATAATCTAAGATGGCAAAAGACTGAATAAGTTACTATGTGAGGTAATAGCTCCATCACCGGAAGTCAAAAACGGGACCATAACACATCTGAGGTTGTTTTGAAGAGAACTCCAATGGCCATAGGCCTGCCTGACCCACTGAAGCCAACAGCACGGGATCAGGACTTGCAACCACCACTGACTGGTGTCTCCCAAGGAGATAGGTCGCTGTTACGGGCTGAACTGTGTCCCCCCCAAGTTCCCATGTTCAAGTCCTAACCGCTGTCCCTTTAAACAGAAAATTAAGGTAAAATGAGTTATGTGGGTGAGCTGTCATCCAATATGATTGGCAACCTTATAAGAAGAGATGAGGAGACACACAGGCACAGAGGAAACACCATGCGAGGACACAGCAAGTGGGCAGCCATCTACAAGCTAAGGAGAAGGGCCTCAGGAGAAACCAACTCTGCCAACACATTTATCTTGGTCTTACAGCCTCCAGAATCAGCAGAAAAAAATTTTTGTTTGTTTGTTTAAGCCACGCTGCTGGACTTTGTCCCAGCAGCCTTAGCAAAGCAATACAGGCCAGCTCCCAAGGGCGGGGTTCAGCCCACTACGAGCCAGTCTTGCCCTGGCTGCCCTCTCACCACCACACTGCTCGACAGTTGAGATCAGCCTTCTCCAGCCACTGCTGACTTGGCCTGCCAGGCTCTCCCAAGCTTCTTCGGCTCACAGGCTGTGCCAGGCCCCCTGATCACCATCCCTCCAGGTCTGGGAAAGCTGATGCTCTGCTCAGAGCTGCGCCACAGGTGACTGAGAAACTATCAGCCTTAGAGGACCCCTGGCTGGAGACAGATGTCACTCGACAACTGTTCCCTAGGAGCATCTGGCTTCTGCTTTCACTTTTTCCAAGCAGTGCTCACCTTTCTCTGGGTGCTAAAACCCATCACTCTTCAAGGAAACTCCCTCTAGGCAGTTGCTTAGACTCCTAGACATATAGTGTGTGTGTGTGTGTGTGTGTGTGTGTGTGTGTGTGTGTGTGTGTTCTCCCCGAGCCCTCATTCCCAGGTTGCACAAGTATTCTGGGGGCCCAAGCAGAGAGGGATGAGGGGCCAGAGTGTGGAAGCGCTGGCCACATGCCTAAAGCACCTGCCATCTCCCAGAACTCTATTCCAAGGCCAAGCTATGTATACCCATAAGCATTCTGCATAACTTTGGGTGACTATTTTCCTTAGGGGGCCTTCTATCAAGATGCCTTCCATGGGTAACCACACCAGTGTCTCTCACATGACAACAAACATCTACTACACCCTTCCCAATGCATTCCTGCTGCTGGATCCTCCCACAGAGGGAAGTGGGGACGTTGCCCATCTCCACATGCTGGGGGATGTGGAGACCACGCTCCAACCAAGATAACCAGGTTCACAGCAGTGAAATCAATACAGACAAAAGCCCTTGGCCATCTGATCATCTCACCGCTCTGTGAAATGCTGTTGTGAGTAAGTCAAATTACCTAAAATGACACCCCAGTCAACATTTCCAGCATCGTGTCCTAACACTTGACGTCTTGTTTTCTGGTCACATTCACTATCTACTCATCCATGCCGAATCATTCTCTCCCTTCAGAGTACTGGTATCCCTCCTCTTTGCCTGGTTAACTCTTACTCATCCTACAAGTCTCAGACGTCACCTCCTCTGGGAAGCCTCCGTGATCTCCCCAGATCTGAGTTAATCACTCTGCTACATGCTCCAATTACACCTATACATCTATACTTACAGCATAATCAGCACTCTATATAACTACTTGTTTGGGGAAAAGGGAGGTAGAATCCATTGCCTCCACCCATAACCCCACCTCAGACAGTAAGCTCTGTTAGTGGGGTGACCATTCATCTTGGGATAGTCACAGTTTTGCCTATTATTCCAGCATAATTATTAATTGCACCCCCATTTGTTCTCTGTTGTTTCCCAGTTTGGATGATAAATATTTGGTCATCCTGTCTATATAGTCAGGATCCACATTTTTTTACTCACTGTCCTGAATCTCCCGGAACTACCATTATTCCCACAAAATCTTCAAAAGCGGAAAAAGTAAAACACAATGTATCTCCATTTTAGAAAGAAGAGCATGAGTTCTTAATGCCAGATTATTTGCATATATTGAATCACAATGTGTCAGTTTATATTATGGAAATTCATGCCCTGAAAGAATAAAATGCTGCACTGAGTATCAAAAGGTTCTCTAGTATGAACAAGGTTGAAGTATCTAGTCACCCTCACGAATACCATTGGAGACCTTGGGAACTACACTAAAATATAATGTTTAAGTCAGTTCTTCCAGTCATATTAGCACACCCCTTTTCAGCTCTTACTTTAATTTTTAGCTCCATAACTGCTCTATGAATAGTAACATAAAATGCTTGGATCAGTTACACAGTCTTGTCAAAATAACCTAACCTGCAATTTATAACATCCTAAGGTGCTTTTGGAAAATGTTGCCATGAAAAGATTTTTATTAAAGAATTTCTCATAGCTCTCATACCACTGAAAATTAAATCGTCTATCTGCATCTTTTTAGATGACCCAATGCAGATCTTGAAAATTTGGCTAGTATACAAATTATTTATCTGATAAATAACATTACTTTATGGTATGGCAAAAAATCAACATGCATCAATTTATGTAATTATTTTATTTCATTAGAAAACTCTTTATAAAATTTATTCATCAGACGGTAAAAGAATAGTCTTCTCTGATTAATGATTGTCTTCTAACAAATAGAAAATATACAGTTTACAGTTCCCCAAACAATGATCTAGCTGTAGTCCAAACTCTACCCTTCAAATAGCTTATTAAAATCTGCAAAGCATGGCATAACATCTACATTTTCATTACCCTAATAATTCAAGACATTCTGCATTTTCTTCTATTGAGAGATGTACAATTTTTCTCATTTTAAAATTTCTAAAATTGAGGTTGTACCTTAAATCAAGATATTCATTAATATACTACTATTTTTCCCTTGAAAAGCTGTTGAGCACCTTACATCTGCAAGAAGCATTGGAACTGGGGAAGCACTTCTAATTAAGGCAGCTAAGAGTACATGTACTGTTACATTTAATTCTTACAGTGATCTAGCATTATTAAGTGAAATAGGTCCATTTTTGGGGGGAAAAAATGCAGAGATTCAGCAAGCTGAAATGCTTGAGGTAAAAACACTGGTATGTGGTGAAGCTGCTTTCAGATCCAGCTCTGTTACATTCAGCTGCATGCCCATTACACTACCAAAGGCAAGACAAGACGGATGGGGGTTAGAATGGTGGGGGAAAGTTAAATGGAGACACTATAGAATGCAGAAAGAAAGAGAAGGCTTTCCAGATGAAAAGCACAACGCATTAAAAGACATGGAGGCTTCTGGGTTACACTTTTATAAAATAAGAACACTAGAGATGCAATAGAGACGTGTAGGTGTCTTTTAACAGCAAGCCTCTTAGGTAAGTTCCACTTTCATACCCATTTTACTGGTTCAGAAATGGAGCCTTAGAGAAATTAAGCAACTTCATGAAGGACACACAACTAGTAAACTTAGGCAGTCTATCTCCAGTCTATCACCCTTTCTAACAATACGCTACCCTGCACCTCCAGCTAGTACAGGGTTCTAACTTTATAAAAACATAACTGAGAAACCTCCATTTCTTTGAATGTGTTGTACTTCTCATCTGGAAAGCCAGTGAGAAGCACGCTAATTCTTCCAAAAAAAAAAAAAATTTTGATTTTCCATGAAAACAGGGATCTGACCAGGTTGAACAACAAAGAATTTAATCTAACCATTCACTAACCATCTTCTCACTCACTCATTCAACATTTAAACTGCAGTTACCATATGCCAGGAATGATGTAAAGGAGTAAGATGAAAATGACTTCGTAAAGCAAAGTGTCTGGGTTTTTTTTTTTATTTTATTTTAAACATGACAGGTGATAAAAGCAACTACTTCTTAAAGCATAATTTTCTTAAAAAAAAAAAAAAGAGATGTAAGATAGAAGAAAGGGTGTGGGTGGGCATTAGGTTAAGCTCCCTCAACTGAAATGAACTATACCCGTGAATTACAGAAGCAGGCACCATGTCCCACTCATCTCTGTGTTAGAAGGCGCTTTGTTCCTAGAAGACTTGCAAATAAGTGAACTGTTTACAAATTGTTCTTGTTTAGGGAATTAATAGACTTTCACCATAAATACAGAAGTTCCAGACACTTCCCAAAACACTTTACTCTTGTCATTGAAAAGGCACTCCAAGTCTCTCACAGAATATGCACATAATCCTAACAACTTCAAGATGTCAAGACCAAAAAGAAATTCAAATTTTGCTTTCATTTAAACATTAACATGGCTTTAAAACTTTGACTGACAAAAACCTTGTGGCTAAGACTCTTCAATTTTAAGACAATATTACATGGCCCCGCTTTATACGTGAGGAGGTTGAGGACACAGAGCTCCAAAACATGGCACACTGGCATCCTGAATATTTCAAGCTGAAGGAATTTGAGAAACAGCATGGGCAGCAAAGATTTTCTGACCTTCCCCAGGAGCAGGGCGTTAAACCACCGTGTGAGAGGTGCCCTCCCTACACCCAGAGGAAAGGAGCAGCCTATCACCAAGATGTCAGGAGGAATCTAAATGAACAGCCCTTGCTGTTTCCCCCAGTTCACTACACTTAGCTCACACCAATTTTCATCCTGTCATGTTTTTCCAAGACTTTGCACGTTTTATCAAAACCAATACAAAGAAAGCTCATGAATAACGACTTCTTTGAGTTTTCATTTCCAAATTGAGGCTCCCATGTTGCATAAAACTCACATTAAATACATCTATATGCTTTTCTCTTGTTACTCTATCTTTTGTTACAGGGGTCCTAGCAAATTAGAAGGGTTGAGGACAAATATTGTTTTCCTCCACTACATACAGAAAAACGAATCAGCAGGATGCTCTTTGAAAATACAATGAGCATTCAAAATACTAAAGTCATAACTTTACAATTACCAAAGAGAACACAGAATATTGATTTGAGCAACAATTTTTAAAGTCAGTATATTTAATTTTTAAAGTCAGTATATTTCATTTAGTGGCAAACCACATACTAAATTTATTTTCCTTAATTTTAACTAATATCACTAAGTACCTTTGAGAAATATTCAAATTTAGGAGGAAATAAAGATAGGAATGCTGTGCTCTGAATCACAATAGCAATTACACTGCCAATATATATTTGTAAACAATGCAAAATCATTAACCTCACTGGGGAACTCTTAAAACATTTTCTTATGAAATTAAATAGGAAATGTCATTAATTTGTTCAACCCTGTTATATATGATTTAGTCAAGTAGAAATACTAATAACTTTTTAAAAAATGAAAATGAAATTACCAAATTTCAACAAATTTGAAATGAGTCAACATTACACAAAAAGATGGTGGCAATCATGGAAATGGACTCAGAGACTCTGGATCTGGGTAAATGAATAATGATGACTAGTGTGGACAGATGTGAAGAATGGCAACAACAAAAAAAAAAAAAAGAAGAAGAAGAAGAACAAAAAGAGAAGACTGATTAACCAGAGTATCAGAGCTGGAGGTCTGGAGGAAACACAATTCACATAAGGTGAAATGTGTGAGATTTTAGAAATACTCATCCACTCAAAAATATTCAGTAACTCCATGTGCCTACCTTTCTCTAGCAGACAGTTTAAAACAAGAATGATGATGTCCCTATTCTCACAGAACTTACACATTCAAGGGGAAGAAACAACAAATAGGCTAACAAGAAAACACTGAATAGTAATGGGTGCTACACTGAATAAACCAGCATGATGTAATAGAGTTAATGGACATTTACTTTGAGTGGTCAGGGAAAGCCTCTGAAGAAATGAACTTAATCTAAATATATCACTTGGTTATACAAACGTCAAAATACTAAATAATATTTCAAAGTTAAAGACAAGAAAGTTTTCCACATTATGTTTTATGATTTCAGACATGTTTTGAATTGCTACATGATTTTTTGGCATGAGTCAGAAAAAAAAAAGGAGAGTGGAGACTGTTTTCTTAGCTCAGTCAATAGGCTTGGGTGAGCTCAACAAGTGGGAGGACGAATCTCAGAAAGAATAGTGTGGGGGAGGTTGAGGAGAAGAATGGCTGTCAAATCTATCACGCTTGATATT
Source organism: Rhinolophus sinicus (assembly GCF_057876585.1). Classification (NCBI taxonomy): domain Eukaryota; kingdom Metazoa; phylum Chordata; class Mammalia; order Chiroptera; family Rhinolophidae; genus Rhinolophus; species Rhinolophus sinicus. The sequence goes on from NC_142502.1 coordinate 55,955,467, forward strand.
TCACAACGACTGAAGTAGAATCTGTCATTTATCAGCCCTAGTTTTCCCAGTGCACAAAATCTAGATTCACATAATGTTAGGGTTTTTTTTTTTAGTGTATTTGCTAATGAAGATATTATTGTCATTTGGTGATGTCCCATCTAGCTATCTATCTATCTATCATATAGTGCTATATACTATTACTGAAAACAAAACCATTATTTTAATTCATGAAGAAAGCATCCTAAAATTATACCCCATAGTTTCAATAATTGTATATCACAGAAAAATAGACTTGCCCACCTACATAACAAATTTTATTTGCATCCCAGGAACTACCTAATGTCTTAGCTGAATATTTTTAATCTACATACCATTAAAAAAACACTTTTTGTCTCTCTAAAGAAATTGCTCTCTAAAGGAATGTCACCTACAGTAACCTACTAAGCAGAGGATATGAACCCAAATTTGAGGTACCAGATGAAGTCACTTGCTCAATTTCATGGAGATAATAAGCAGCAGAGCCAAGATTAAAACTCAGGAAAGTGTGACTGGAGTTCATAGCCCTGATCATAGATTGTGTTACCTCTGGCATTAGCAACGAAGAATAGTTGGACTCCAGAGATTTTCCAGAAAGTAAAATCTTTCATATTTGTTCAATGACTTCTAAGATGTCAGCTATAACAGAGAATTTTCTGGAAAATAGTCAGCATAACCATTTCTCTGTGGACCTTCTAAAATCTATCTTTGGGCTCCAGAAAGATATTTAGCCTGAGGATGAGAGCAAAGGTTGTAGTCAAACTGATTACACTCCCAGCCTATTAGCAATATAAACTTGGGTAAGTACTTAACCCTTCTGTGCCTCAGTTTCCTTATTCTGTAAAAAGTTACATTCAGCATAGTCAATGTAAGTACTAAAAATGGTGCTAAGAACATAAAATCGACAAAGCGTTAGCTGCCATCATTATCATCATTAGAATACAAAAGTCTACAGAGTTCCACCATACCTGACCGCCCCACCTGTACTCCTGAATGACCATCACTCTATTCACTGAGGTTAGGTAAATGAAAGCCTCAGGAAGGTGATGGGATAACCCCACAAAGACACCTGGAAGACATTACTCATTACATTCACTACATCATGTCCTTTTTAATGAGAATCTTAAGAGAAATTTCTTTCCTAGTATAAAGAAATGAACTCTATTGATGCTCATGAAAAATTGGTTTTGTTTATACATAAATGCTTTAAATGAAGTAACTAATCGAGTTCCATATTTTACAATAACTGCCAAGAACATTCAGAATGAAAGGCGTTCCCACTCTGAGGCATTATCTAGAACCTAACAGTATGTATTTTTCTATTATTGCTCACGTCTCATTTTATGGCCATTCCCTTTCTTTTACCTTTGCCAGCCACTTCTCATTTAAGTTAAACTTTACTCTTTTTTTTTTTTTTTTTTTTTTTTACCAACGAAGGTATGAGACAATCTAGCTGGAGGAATAGGAAAGGGAAAGAAAGGAAGACTTAAAATGGTATATATCAATTAACACAAAGTTTTACAGATATGTTTTGTCCTAAATAAACTCACATTTTAAATGTCTGAAAGTTTACTAGTTCTGTTGCTATTTCTTTGATAAATTTTTCTCACAAATCAAAATAAGTCACACCCTGTCATTTGTGTAAACCCTTATTTTCCAGCCATTTCAGTTAAAACTGGGATTCTAGAAACTTAGAAAACATTCCTTTTCTGCCCTTGCACCCACACCCGTAACTGTGGAAACTCGAACTACATGGGGAAGCTCATCAGTTCTCGGGGTTGTCTCACGGACTCTCAAAAACATAATCATCTTCTCAACCCCTATATTTTTACTTGTACCCTCTGTGCAGCAATGCCCACTGCTGAATCTACTGACATATATACCAAAGGGGCATAGGTCCACACCAAAATCACTGACAAAGGCAGTATAGCTAGTGACACACCCAGATGCCACAAATCCACTTCTCTGAATGAGTCACTGCCCAAGAGCACCCTTTCCTATAGCAGCCAAAATTCTAAGTGCCAGAGCTGTCCCACTCACCCAATGCCACCATGCACCCAGGATGCCACAGGGATTTCAGTTAAACAATGAATTTGTATCTTTCTTGCTCTATGTAAAGGATCTCCCCATCTTAAAAGGGCTTGGGCTTGAGTCCCAAGTGGACTTGGGCCAGAGGACAATCTGGGTGGTAGACATTGTGCTATGCTTGGAATCAAGCTTTTGCTCTGACAATGGCCCTTGGGCTAACACTAAACTTATAATCGTTTATTGCTTCCACAAGGTCTGTGATCTCTGGAAGGGTATGCCCTATAAGTGCTCCAGACATGCCCCAGTGTTAGGGTACAAGCAGGATTTCTGAGCTAATGGAGTTGGATGTGGGTGCCCAGCGCTTTGGAAGGAAAGCTTAGTTATGGGTTATGTGGCACCATAGGGAACATTGGAAAGCATTGGAATTAGCCCGGCTACCCACTGCCCACAACTACCTAACACAAAGAGCTGACATAGAAACGTGCTGGGATGAGGCGTTGATAATTAAAAACAGCAACAAATAAAAGTGAACTATGGAAAGCTACATCAAATTTCCCAAGAAAATGTTTTCCAAATTAAAATAAAAATATTTAGGGTAGGTCATGATAAAAGATCTACAAATTTAGTACAGGAATATTGGAACTATCTAATAGAGGGCAGAAGTCATATCCTATATATGTGACAAAGTAATCAAAGTATTATTATATTCTTAGAGTTAATTTCTTAAGAGCATAGATGATCATTCTTCCAATGAAAAAATTTCTGTAAGTCTATCAAAAGCATTTTTTCCTTCCTGTGACTACTCTTCTAATGAAGAGCAGATAGATCCAGAAGAAGACAAAGAAGACAGTATTTCTTATATTTCTCCCCAAAATAAGAAATATAGCAAGAGCATATTACAGTTTTCTGCCACCTCACGGATTTAGAAAATGTTATGAAATCACGAACATATCTTATGTTCTAACACAACCTCACAACTTATAATTCGTGTAACTTGGGCAAATCACTTAGTCTTTCTCAGCCAACATTTACCTTCTTCATCAGACAGGGGTAAAATTACCTCCTCCGCAATACTTTCATTGACATTAAATGAACTGATGAATTTGAAGGAACTTTCTAAACTACAAGGTACAATATAAGTATACAGCATCATCAAACTCATTCTATTGTGGCAGATGGGACATTTATCGCCTAATAACCTGAGAAATTTAAGGAAACTGATTTGTTTCACCAAAACAGCATCCCTCCAGAACCTATTACATAACTGCATTTTGTGAAGAAATTAAAAAAAAAAAAAGAACTGGTTAAACTCAAGGAAGTTCACTAGCTCTACACAGCATTTTTAGCCACAGTATCTGAATATCATAAGAATGAAAACATTTTTTCTTGTCTCGGCGATTCTAGATAACGCTGCTTATTCTGACACCGTGGAATCTATGCTTGCCTCATAGGTAACATTTTCAATTATTTAAGTTCCAGTTAGTATTGCTGGTGTCAGCATGACCAATAATTACTGTCTTGATAATCACAGGCATCTGATTCCAGCTGCTCCCATCTTTGATATAACCATGAGCAACAGCCTGGAAGACAAGAACGAACAGGGAAAGGATACAGCCAGGGGTCAAATTAATGCTGGCGTTATAGTAGCTTTCAGTGAGCTACAAAGTCAAAGACACATGCCGAAAAGTGAGACCACATACTGAAAAAGCATGAATATCCTGCGTTTTATACAAAATGTTTTTCTGAACGTGAAAATGGTTTTGAATCTAGATCTGAAGAACTGGCTAAATAAATCACACCTTCAACAACCTTCTCTTTGAGTAATTATAAAAAGAATGCATCTGCATATTCATTTCTCTGCCAGATAAGCCTTTTCCCTTCCCCAGATGGCTGGGGTGAGTGTCTTGTGCATATGGCAAGGGAAAAACAGCAGGAAGCTCAAAGTACTTAACTGTAAAAAGGAGTGAAAGCTTATGAAACGCGCACTGCATAAGACAGCACAGGGGCCATAACTCAAGAAGCCCAAGCAAGGAAGGTAGGGGCCTCAGGAGACCTGTGTGCCAGTCACCCTGCCCCAGCCAGTTTGCTTCCCTGGGTCTCTGCTTTCTCATGTGGAAAGTAGAGTGATCCAACTAAATCAGCTGGGAGAGTTCTTTACAGCCTGTGAGAAATTATCCTGTGTCGGAGGTTAGCAGCAACCGGTAAAACAGGTGTCAGCCTGCGTGCAGGTGAGAAATCCTCTTGGCAGAATAGTATAAAGTTTGTCCCCTTCTCCTTTGAAATAGAAGTCAAAATCTTACTACTGCATGTGAACACCACCGAGAGATCCAGCCATTTAAGAGCTGGTTCTAGAGCAATGAGGAATCTGCATCTACCATAAACCAAATCTATTCTGAGAGGAAGATGAATGGGCCCATCACAGTCCCCTGCCCCAAAATGGGGGGACGAGAATGTGTGTGAGTGTGCATGTGTAGGCAGGTATGTGTGTGAAAATGTGTGTGTATGTAGGGTGCGTAGATGTGTGTGCACGTGTAGGCAGGGTGTGTGTGTGTGTAGAGGGGCCACGGGCAATCCATCTCATTACTCTCTTCTCTTTTTGCCTGTTGTTCCTCCTCTAAATCTCTAGCACTGAGTGCCTGATTTAATTTTTAACCAGAGCACGCAGGCAAAGGAGAGGTGAAACAGGTTGCTTCCACATTACTTAGGCTAGCTCAGAAGCCGCTCTGCACGAGTGAGTGATGCTCTGCAGAATGGGTTCGTGATGGACGTGGACAGGGAGGTGGTGGCATCAGAGTCACTTGGGGAAAGGCTTTTTCAATCTCTCTACACTTCTTCCTCTTCCCCTCTGTCCTTGAGATTCTAATATGCTGCTGAAAGGACAACTTTACCACACACACACCACAGCTGCAGCACGGCACTGCTGCTGACGTGCTGAGGCGGAATAAAGGATGGAGAGCTCAGTGCTAGCGTCCTTTCCAGCTCTAATGCTTTAGGACATAGCTTCTACCACTGGTATGCTTTCTAATTAAGGAAACACAGGAGACGACCAAGAAGAACAGAAGGCAACACGACACAGCAAACTGAGTGGCAGAGTAGATGAGGGCTTCTAAGAGAAGGAAAAATACTGCACGACTGTATGTACTGTATGGCAGGGCTAACCAGGAGGGAACGGCTGTTGAGCTAAATACTGGTGCACAGATGTTGGACTCAGCAGGAGGCAAAGAAGCATGCCGGGGGACAGGGCACACACAGGACCAGGCACCCGCAGGAAGGACAGTGAGGACAGCATCTGTGCCAGAAGTAATGCCAGGCTGGGAGGACCAGGATAAGTTGGGTCACCTGACCTCGGGCTGCAAACCGCTGCAGAGCCTGGACTTACAGCAGTGACTGTGGAGTTGTCACTGGCCGGAATAAAACGTGAATCACACATATGGCTCAGGAAGCTCATTCAGATCATGGTACCCAGTATGGGTCATTGCAGAAGGTTCTAGCCTGGGATCCGTGAACGGGCTTCAGGTGTGCCCACAGCCTCAGACGTTATCTGCCACTCTTTTTCTGAGTCCAAATGCGTATGTGCACTTTGTACGGAAAGAGGATCTCAAAAAAGTCTGTGACAAAACACTTGCCCACCCGACCCGTAGCCCATGCACACACAACACAGGAAAACTAAGATATCAGTAGATGAAAGTGTCGCAAATTTTCCTTGGGGGTCTTCTCGTTGAGCAGATGGGGCAGATCGGGAAAGGGAAAAAGAGAGAAAAACAGCAGTTAAGTGGCACCATCCCAGGTGATCCTTGAGTGGCAGGGAACCTCGCAGAGGATCCAGAGGAAACGACTGAGAAGGTGCTTTCCTGGGCTCGCTTTCTAGGGAGTTGTTGGTAAAAGGGGCTTTCGTGGATTGCACAAAGTTGCCTACAACATGCAGTTTTCACCTGAATTGTTTTATGATCATTACCTGATAGCAAACCTCTTGTGCTTAATAAAATCAATGTTTCTCAAAGCTATAGTTTAATTTGATGAAAATGTGTCTAACTCATTCAGGAAATTGACTAATTTAAGGAATTAAAGAAAATTAAGTAAGGTTAATTCTTAATGGAGATACCCACAGGCTTGTCCCTCCCCCGAAATTACTGACTTTTCGGATACTTCAGTTAAAATTAGTTTGTTATTAGAACATGTGAATTATAAAAGCTGTACCTTGAAAAGCATTTTCAGAGAAATTTATTATTTGAAATTTCAACCTGGTAAGCAAACCTTTGAAGAAGACTTGAAAAATGTGTATGCAAAAGTACAAAGGAAGAAATGATGCCTAAGAAAGACGCACGAGCTATCAGTGGCACTCTAAATCCTAAGGTGTTAATTATCTCAGATTTCCACAAGACTTCTTGTCCTGAGGTATGCTCAGTTTTTGATTGTGCAGTTCATGTTTCTATTTTTAATTGTGCATTCCACATAATCTATTAAGTTCCCCTTCTTTAAATTCCAACAATTTGTGCCTGAGTTAAGGACGTTTACATTTGGCTTAGATGACAGTTATTAGCTGTATTGTGGTTATATCGTCCCTCTGCTGTTCTGTGCGTGCATTCAGAACATGGAGCACCTCTCACCTGGCTTCCATAAAAGTATACAACACAATCTGCTGAATGAACGAACACATCATTTTAGAGAACAGGTACAAACCTTACAGCAAACTCTGGTGTGCAAGAAAATTAAAAGCTCATCTCCCTGTTTTCTATAACTCAGCCTAATTTCTATTCTACCAGTTGGGAGGTGCTGCCTTCTTGAGGTTGCTCAAGCAGGGTTATGGCATGGTTCTGGAATTAACACAGTGGCAAAGTGATGAGGGCTGGGTTGCTGGTGTCTCTGGTCACCAAGTCACCCATGCATATCTTAGCTTGGCTGCCATGAAGTCCAGCTGTTATTTTCAGTCCTTGACTTATTGGATATTGGTTGCATTCCACATTGAGAAAACTCTTTCTTTCCTGAGTCATGGGATTTACTTGGCTTCTATGATTCCATTTCTCCTGGTTTTCTTTTTCTTCTCTGGTTTTACTTTTTTTTTTCTCCTCTGTGCTCCTCTCTATCTAATCAGTAAGTGTTACAGTTCCATGAGATTCAGTTTAATCATCGACTCTATCCCTGGGCAATTCTAACCCCCATCAAAAATTGTATCTCAGGCCCAGAGTCTTCTATGATGTCCAAACATACAATAACCCTATTTGACATCTTCATTTGAACATATTAAAGACAGCTCAAATTTAATATTGCCTTCACCACACTGGTAATTTCCTTCACCCATCCCACCCAAATTGTTCCTCTTCCAGAATTCCACTCTCCATGAAAAGTACCACATACACACAGTTGCAGGAAATGTCACCACCATGTAGTTGTATGGATTAGTACCACCACCCATGCAAATGGCACCTCCACCGACACACCTGTATGGAATGGCATCGCCATTCGTGCAGATGTAGGAGTTGCTAGGTTTCTCTTTCCCTCATCCTCAGTGTCCAATCCATCACCAGGATCTGAAAATGTTGCCTCTTAAACAGCCTGTAAATAGTCTTCTCTCTTTCTCCATCCCCACGTCCCTAAGCCGAGCTACTAGCATCATCTCTGATCTGAACCACAGCAATGGACTCCAGTGACTTTCTATACTGATGAGTGCTCTCTTCCAAGCCTCAAAGGTCTCGTCACTGTCGGCCTGAAATCTTTCCTCAAAGGCTTCCCGATGTTCTTAGGATAAAGACCAGTATCTTTATAGGCCCAGGAATGGTCCAGCCCTACCCTCCCTCCAGCATCATCGCCCACCGACACTCTCACTGTTGGTCTGCACCCCACTGTACCTTGTTGTCACCATGTTTCCTCCCAACACTGCACTGGACCTCTGCACATGACTTTTCCCCTTTGACTTGAAGCATTCTCTGCCCTCTGGCTTTCATTTCATTAACTTGTCAGATCCCTCAGACTCCCAACCCCACTTTCTCAGGGAAGGCTTTCTTGACATTCCAGCCCCCCAGAGCAGGTCAAAACCCCCTTTTTACACTTTTCATAGCACCATGAGCCTTTTCGTCTTGGCATTTATTTCTATCATAATTTTACCCTTATTTGAGGGGTCATTTGATGAATGCCTGTCACTTCTACTAGAGTGTCAGCTCCAAGACAACAAAGATCTGATCTGTTTTCTTCACCGCTGTACCATCAGCACCTGGCCCAGTGCCTGACAGCTAACAGATGCCCAGTAACTGTGTGCCAAGTGAGCATTCTTGACAGAATAGAATAGCATTCATGAGAAAACTGACAATGCGTTTTAAGAAACAACACCAATGACAGCATGGTTAAGAAGCAAAGACAGTACAGAATCCTTTACGGCTTTCACCCTGAAATGAAAGCATGAGAGGTGGTCACACAAGCAGAACAGGTGTGGGCCATGAGTCACAACTGTTCATTCGCACTAGGGACTGAAAAACAAGGGTGGTGGCCAGAATGACATTGCTTACAGTATCATGACGGTCACACCCAGGGAGAGATGACAATGGGAAGAAAGCCTTGCTCTCCACAATGATAGGGGGGCAGCCATTGGAGCCCCGGCTCTCCTGTTTCTGCTTCATCATCACAACAGTAGATAGCAAAACTGTACTGAGTGCCGACTTTGGGCCCGACAAGGAAACTTACATACATTATAGTATTTGATCCACATGGTTATACTGCAAAATGGGTATAATTGTCCCCACAGTACAAAAGAGGATACTTGGGTACAAAGAGATAAAGAACCTTCCCAAGACCCAACAATTACCGTGTTTTCCGGAAAATAAGACCTAACCAGAAAATAAGCCCTAGCATGATTTTTCAGGATGACACAAGCCCTAATGCATCTTTTGGAGCAAAAATTAATATAAGACCTTGCCTTAGTTTCAGGGAAACACGGTAGTAAAGGAAAGAACCAAGATTCAACCTTAGGGCTGTCTGTCTTCAAAGCCCTTCCACTGATACACTGCTGTTGCTGCTGCACAAAGAAAGAAAGGCAGCTACAAGAGGCCAAAGCCCACTTTGTGGAGAGGTAAGTGGCTGGTGACCAGTGTAATCCAAAGGCAGCTTTAACACCCCTGGTCATCAAGGAGGGCGGGAGCAACCAGAAGCAGTAACAACGGCACGGAGAAAGCTGGAGGTGTCATCTGCAGTACATGAAAAGCAATGAGAAGGCTGCATCCCTAAAGGAAAGATCTCCACAGCGAGACCCAGCCCTGCCCCCGGATGCTCTGACAGGGAACAACAGGGAAGCACACAGAGCTGAGGTCCGGTCCTGATGCTGGAGGGCCTTAGCCAGACGTTTGTTATTTTGTTTCCACTAGGAATTATCCCTGTAACTTTCCTTCACTACACTGGTGGTCAGAGAAACCCTTGATAAAAAACAAACAATACCCTTGGTATAAAGCCAATTTGGAAGTATGTTGTTTGAGAATACCCAACTAGGGAAAATATAATACAGATAAATTACTGTATTTCTTTAAATAGCCAATGCTTAGAGGCTTTAAGGGGTTTTTGTTTGTGTGTTATGTTGTTGTTGCTTTTAAAATAAACTATGCATTGCTTGACAAAGATGCTTGGAAATCAGACATACATAACACTAGAGGTTGTATGGAAATCAATGTCTCCTAAAATTTGCAGAGCTGAAAAGGGAGATGGTTCATATTGGTAAGAATTAGAAGGCAGGTGGGGAAATGCCCTTTGAGACTAATTAAGCCAGGGGTCACTGGAGGTTTTTAGATAGGAGAGTAAAATTATGGAAGCCAAGTTTCTAAAAATATTACTCTGACATCAGTTCACAGGAAGGGATGGAAGAAAAATGAAAGTGGCACAGAGAGATCAGTAGAGAATCTGGTCTAGTGATGAGGGCCTGAATCAGAAGATCAGCCGAGAGATCGGGACGGGAGAAGCAGATATGGGAGATATTCGGAAGGAGAGACTGAGAGGTCCTGATGACTGATAACACCCTAGTTATCTGCAAATAAGTTCAGACGTACATGAAATGAAGTAGTATTTTAATTTTATACAAATACGAGCTCCTGTAATCCATATTTGCTGAGCACGGTGCTAAGCACTGTGGTACAAAGTCAGAGAAGCCCAATAGTCACATGTCTAGAAAAGGCAAATCTTTGATAAGAGGCAGATCAGAGACTACCTAGGATGGAGCCGGACTGGGGAATAACTGCAAATGGGCTGAAGGGAACTTTGGGGAATGACAGAAATGTTCTAAAAGTGGATTGTGGTGATAGCGCCCCAAATCTATAAACATTTGCTAAAAATTATTGAAACTGTACTTCAATACAATGGGTGAACTTTATGTTATATAAATATCCCCCAGTAAAGCTGTTTTTAAAAAGTGCTAAGAGCTGTGGAGAAGGAACAGCAATACAGGATAAGGAGAGCTGAGAGGGACGAGGTGCAGGTGTAGGTCGGTTGCAGCTTTAAATAAGGTGACCATGGTGAGACTCACTGAGGTGACATCGGGACAAAGACCTGAAGAAGGTGAGGGAGTGAGGCTGGGGATAGCCGGGGGGGGGGGGGGAGCATTACAGGCAGAGGGACCCAGGAACTATGTGCATAGGTTCTAAGCAGAAAAGGGGGCCAGTGAGACCAGGGCAGGAGTGGACACAGAGAGCAGAAAAAGGTGAGAACAGGGAATGAGGGAGGATAGATGGTGTCGCGAGTGCTGGTTCTTGGCATGGAAGCTACTACACTTTTGAACAAGAATAATATGACTTAACTCAGGTTTCAAAAGGATCTCTTTGGCCACAGTATTGAGAAAAGTCTGTGGGAGGCACAGGAGACCGGGTGGGAATCTGTTGTAGTAATTTAAGCAAAGGTGATGCTGACTGGGAGAGTGGTGGCAGCAGGGAGAAAGTGACAAATGGCATACTGTGAAGGCAGAGCCAACACAATTCCCTGACTGGAGAGAGTTGTAAGTTGTGAGAGAATGAAACCAAGGATGACTCAAGGTTTGGGCCTGAGCAACTAAAGACGGGGACACTCTGCATGAGGCAGGTTTAGAGGAAAAACATTTAAAAGCATGTCTCCAGGGCTCTGCTACTCAGCTGTATTTCTTATGTCAAGACCGCTGCACATAATTTGGGTAACTTTCTTCAAAAGATCAGCTTCACTATAGGGGAGGCTTTCTTCCATTACATTCATTAGTTGTATTTTAGAGACATGAATTGACCATGCAAAACGTAGAAATGTTTATTTAAAATCTTGATTCTTGCATTTCTTTTTATCCTTGGGACTGCTGAACAGCTTACATTCTTATAATGTCTTAATTATACTTCTAATGACATTAGACTCAACCTGCCTGGAAAGGTCTTGCTGCTGGTCCAAATTAACCAGCAGAAAGTACAGTGACACTAAATGACAGTCACTCATCCTTGAGTGATTCTCCTTAAAGGGACCATCGGAGCTAGGAAAAGGGGCGATCAATGGATGTTGGGATATATTAATGAAATCCACCTCCTATAAAAATACACCTGAAATCTGTGTAACTTTGCTAACAACTGTCACCCCAATAAATGTTAAATTTATCTATCTATCTATCTATCTATCTATCTATCTATATCTATATCTATATATATAACTTGTTATATATCAAACTATATCTAGTTTGTACCTAACTCTATCTATCTATCTATATATCTATATCTATATCTATATCTATATCTATATCTATATCTGTATCTATATATAAATGTCAGAGCAAAATTCACAAAGCATCACAAAGAAGTTTCAAAATTCAAGGCCAATCTGTGTTGTGAATTATTTCTCCTTAGGAGAAAGCTACTATAAAGACATGAAGGCAGAAAGGGTTAAATTCTTATCTGGAGATTTAAATAATACCTACTCTCATTTCACAATGTAAGATACAGCTATTTCTTTCTTACAATTCTAAATTTATATGTGTGTTTGGTTCTATTTGTTCTGCACATTTGGTTACCGGACTTCTTTATAGGATCATTATCATTAATACACGAGTTAGAAATACACATTCAACTCAGCAGCTGTGCCCAAGGCCATTACTTCCCATAATTTGGCACAGATGGCCAAAAAGATGATTTTGAAAGAATGGCCAAGCGCTAACCACCTAATTAAGGCTGCAGCCTCAAAACTAACTGATCCAATTTTATAGTTATCTTTACCCCCCTCCTCACTCTCTCTTTCTCTATTTATCTCTCTCCTGTCCTTGACATAAAAGGCAGAAGAGAAAACCTTAACTCCAATTTAGCAAAGTTCTAAACACAGCATTTCACCTGATTTTCTAAGGAGGAAAATGTAACTCCATAAAACAACTCCAGTTCTAAAATGTTTATTCTTTAGGTCAAAAAACTGTTTCTTCAACTCAAAAATATTCCTAAATATTAAAATTTAAAAAAACAAAGGTCTTCCAACAGCCAGATCTTTTCTGCAATAGAGATTAATCAGGTTTGTACCTAACTCAGTATCAGAGAAACCATCACAGTAATCATAATGGTGATTAAATTACCAGGGACAAATAAATGTAAGTATGGTATCTGTCCTTCTCTCACATACACACCCCAAATGACTTCTCTTAAAGTCATAATTAAGCAACATCCATCCTCACCATGCATCACTCTGATGATTTTCAAATGAATTGTAAAATTCATTTATAATATCACAAGCAGTCTAATGGCAAGGTTTCTTTTTCTCTTTATCTATATGTTGGTGCTTAACAATTGCATAGCTCCTCAGAATGCCTTATATTCAAGTGTTTTGATGCTTTAGGATCATGAGAGTTAAGAAGAAGATCATAAAATTCCCCTCAGACATGAAAGATGCACATACAGACAACAGTTTGCACTCTGTTTCAGCCACTCTCCAAGGACAGAATATTAAATTTAAAAGCCTATTAAAAATGTGCAAAGCACATTCTGAACCTTTCCCAAAATAAACAGCAAACGACAATTCAAAATCGGAGCTTCTCTGTTCCCAAAATCCTGCCGCAAAGATCTATACTATTCTGCCGCAGTTCACTACCGACCTGTTAATCAATGACTCATATGATTTCATCCACAATAGAAACAGCATTCTCCAGTTGGCTTATATAATGCCATGCCATCACCATCAATGCTCTAAATCTAAAAAGGTATAAAATAAAAAGCATCTGATTTTATCTTATGCAGAAATGTACATTTTTAAATCAATCTAACTACTTCAATGTTGGACAATAACAACGAGGACATTTATAAAGATGCTCTCTACAGCGATCCAGATACTTGATTAGCTGTATACAAATTTGAGTGGAAAATCAAAACTTCTGCTTCAGCAGTGAAAATGTAAATTACGCATCACAACGTCTATCCAGACAGGGCAGGCACCTGGTTAGAATATTGCCTGCAATGTTTAAATGTCCATTGACTGTCCATAGAGTTGTGTGACCTCAGAACTGACTTGACTTGCTATTATTTGTTAAGTGTGAATGATAAGAAATCTGAGGCTCAGATCCAGATGGCACGGCTGGCACTTGAGAGGCAGGAATAAGAAGCAGAGTGTCAGTCGGTCACTGCGCTCTAGACCCACGGCTCCCAAATTAGACCTATCATCAAAATCTCCCAGGGGAAGGTTTTTTAATGCACAGTCGTTCAGCACAATGTAAATCCCAACCTGATCATTAGAGAGGCTCCAGGAACCTATATTTTCAAAACAATTCTGGGCATTCTGAGGGCCAGGCTGGTTGCAAACCATTGGGCTAGACTTATTTGTGGAATTGTGATAATACATGATTTTCTAAAGCAAGGTTCCAGAATGGCCAGTCAAAAGCAATAACGGAGCACTTTGAATATAAACAGAGCATTTAAAAGATATATCTTTGTTTGTTCTCATGATTCTTAATGTAATCCAAATTAACAGAGGAGACAAGCACAGAATTCTGAAATCAATCCCCCCACACTATGCCCCCATCCACGGGCAGAGCTGACTCCGAGTGCCCTGGCTCTCCCTATCCATCTCATTGCGTCCTCTCCCCAGTCTCACTTTACTCCACAGAAATAATAGCAGCAGGATTTTCAATTCTGCCCTGTGACCCAGGTAACCACAGGTAGACACAGCCTTAAGAAAAGGACTTACTAACTCTGGCACTGCTCTTAGGAAGCCTGAAAGTTGGCACAGGAAGGAAATGTGGCTGGTTCCTGTGAGATGATCCTCTTTCCTGGGTAAGATACGTGTGGGTGCTGGGCCACCACACAGAAAGACGCTCTCCTGAAAGTCTTAATACACTCCCATCCCTGAGGTCAACCATTAGACTCAAGAAAAGAAGAAGAGAGACATCTGGTCCCAAAAAGGTTCTTGAGTCAATGAGACCTAAATATCTTGGTCAACAGTTGGTCCAACCCCTTAAGTGGGCTCACTTAATGTTGAGATAGAAGAGATCCTTTTACATCCTTGGTTCTGTCTCTTCACCAGAGAAAGGAACAGTATTCCAATAGCTGCTAACTGAAGCTCTGCAAGTTCACACTTGAGCAAAGAATGATGGCAACAAAATTCAGAAGCAATCACACAAGATGGTTTTCCAAAAAGAGGTCACTACAGAGAAAGCAGCAGAACTCCAAGAAGACCACGCCCCAAAAGAAAAACACAGTAATCAAGGCACATACTTAGAGGATCTGGGAATTTCATGCCCCATTAGGTCCAGGAGTAAAGTATGTCCTCATTTTCAAAGGCAATATATAGGGCTACTACATATTGAGGGCTACTACATATATGATGCCTCTACATAGATAAACCATCTAACTACCTCCTCCTGTCCCAAGTCCTTGCTCACCAAATCTTCAGTCACAAGGAGAGAATGTGCTGGCAAGAATTCCACCCACATCTTAACCCATTGACAGTTACATACATCAAATATATTAATACTGCGTTTTACAGCAATTAATAAAATGTAATGACAAATTAACTGCAGACTTCTGGTGAGCAACACTGACAGAACATGAAACACAGAAATAAAAAACTGATAACTTTGTGAAAGATCGCAAGGTCAGAGAAGGGAAATCTATCATAAAACTCTACAGAAGACACTAAGATTCAAAAATTAGAATTTCAATAAAAATGTAAGTGAAGTGCTGTATAAAAAGGCCTTAGGGCTGTGCATGAGTTTCTCAAATGACATTTGATCAATTAGGAAGCCCTATCTGTAGGTGATATTAAATATCTTCAAGAAATGATAAATAGCTTTGAGCCAAAGCTAAAGAAGATAAGCTGTGACCAAGTTAAATCAGATTGTAGGTAATTAATGTTTTCAGAGAAGGAAAAAACCAAAACTTTCATTCTATATTTCTGCAGGCTTTGAATTCTCAGGAAAAAAAACACAAACAATCAGCCATATCAGCTCAAGGACATCAGTCTGGGAAAGACTAGTGAGTCTTTGCAGCTGAAGGGTTATTGGATTATATCTACACTGCTGCCTATCATAAAAACAGCAATTTTTAAAAACGTCTCCTTTCAAGAAATGTCAAACAGAGTAGATAAGAAGCAAGTCAAAGAGACTCTATCAAAATAAATCTCCTCCATTCAGATATCTACCTCAATTATGAACCTAAATTTCCAAAACAATAACCATAGCTGTCACTGGGGAAGTGGTTGAGAAAATGCTTATATTTAAAGCAGGCTTTTTTCCCTTAATAATATGATTTTATAACTTTGCTGGTCTGTGAATTGGATGCAAACACAAGCTATGGCACTGATGTCATGTTGGCTACCATATTTTTCATCGGAGAACTCACACCTCATTATAATCAAGATCCACTGCATACTGAATCTTTTTTTAAAACATTACGATATTCTCTTCTGAATTCATAGTGTGAAGCATATTCTGACTTGACAAATGATCAAAAATTTAGCATTATCAATTCCCTAAGCCCTTCTTACTTATCTAAACTAACGTATTCACCAACTATTAAAAATACATGTGAATGATTAAATTGCAACACATTTAAAGAAACATTAAAATACATACATACATACCAGACCACCTTAGCACAAGAAGTAGTCTTTTCTGCAAGGATATACTTTGAAATTTATTATAGGATAAAAACAGAGCTTAGGTTGGTATATGGGTTCCTAAAATTTCCTGCTCAGGCTACATTCCTGTAAATGTTCTTTGTTATCACTACGACAAAAGTCACCAGTATGGTGGGCTGCTAGCAATTCCCACTGCTGTCTGGGTTACCCCAAACCTGAGAACTGAGGGGGCGCTATCTTGAGAAAAGCCAAGACACACTAACCACATCTGCACTCAACAGTTATCAAAGAACCAAATGATATCAAAAAAAGCAGGAAAATTACTCTGCCACTTGTGAGGGTAAAGAGTTGCTTGGTGTGGGTGGGGGAAAGAGGATAAATAGTGGTACAGAGGAAAAACAAACAAACTAGATTTAACTAAGAAAGTATTCTCTTTGGGAAGACTTTAATCCTATCTGACTTGAAAGTGAATTTGAGGAGGTTTTTCTTTGAGCCTGATGCGCTCTTGACCTTTTCAGAAAATCTACATAATTCAGCATGAATGGAAACCTCTAATTGTCTAGACAAATGTAGGCAACTAGAACTTGACCTCACAGAAAGACTAGGAGGTCAGTACCTGCCAAGTACTTGATGCTGCTTTTAGTAACCCAGAGAAGACACAAAGGGCAGCTCTGTGCTTTTTACAGATGGAGACCCCTGAAGAGATCTTACAATAGAGCCTCAGTGAGCTGCCTAGGTTGGAGGAAACTGACCCTCCCTCCTTTTCCTTGTGGCCAGCCTGGGGCTCCAGGAGCTGCAGAAAAGAGGGGGAAGTAGCTTGTCAGAAGGATGATACCATTGACCCCAACATTCGCATCCCCCTCCTCAGGAGAGCCCACCCAAGCAGCCCAGGGCTCACCCAAATCGCTCCTCTGCAGAAAGAGACTAGCTCCTCTCTAAAGCTGGCAGACCAGATTAAGACATTTATAAGGTACATGAAATTGAAGTGTATTCTATCCTCATTTTGAGGAAGGCAAAGGTAAGAGGTGAGAGACAAAGGGAAGGAATTAATAAGTACTAAGATTTTATTATGCACCAGATATTGTCCAAGTGTTTTCTACGCATATCTTAATCTCAGAATAGCCCTATAATCTAGGTAACAGAATTCCCAGTTTACAGATGAGGAAAATGAGACCTAGAGGGGATATGTAACTAGACTGTAAATAATAGAGCCAAAAAGTGTCAGATTTAGTATTCAAATCCAGGCTCCAAGGCCCATGTTCTTTCAGCTGTGTCATACTACCTTGCACATACAATTGAAGAATTAAGACTCATAAATGACAAGGCTGCTAAGTAATGATTTGAAATGAGGTACCAGAACTTGTGTCATAAAAATTGCACAATGCCTCCTCCACTGCTCTTGGTGTCTGTTCCATTAGCATCGACTGTCTTCCCACTGAAACAATCAGCCAGGATCGAACTAGTTATTCCATCACTATGCTGTATGCGAAACCGGTTGTACTGTGGGAGGGTGGGGGGAACCCTGCTTCAAAGTAACTGGAACTGGCTCATCTGGCATGAAAAGTAGAATATATTATGCCTCAAATAAACATGTAAGAGAAAGTCAAGTCTATTAAAACTGCCAAAGATTTTCCTTCTTCATTTAAAAATCATCTTATCAGGTTGGTAATTTCAATCTTGCAAAACTATTTCAGACAAATTTACAGCTTTCAGTGCTTTTGCCATATACGGAATTAATCTGACTCCAAGACTAGTCTGCAAAACTGTTATTTTTTTTTTTTTTACAGATAGTTCTTTTAAAAATCTCACCAAAAATTTATAGTGCCATATGTCTACCTCAAGTTAAATTAAATGCATTAATGCATTGCAATGTGCATATGAAACAGTGTAGGAACAAAAGAAATATCAAGAAAGTTAAGTGCTTCCTCTGCCCCTTAAAAAGTATCAATCTTGGAAAGAAGGGTATGGGAATAAAGGACCTGGTGGAAATGACAGAACCAGGGAAAAGGTGAACCAAATGAATTTCACCTATTGCTTCCCAATAAGAGGGAAAGTAAGATGTTCTAGAATAAATTATCAAGCTTTACTCTCCAAACTGGAAGAAACTGTGAAATACTGCTAACCAGTTATATAACGACAAGAAAGTGGGAGCAAGGCACAGACACAGAGACATAACCATGTCTATCTCCACTGTCTACTAAAGAGCCCTGTTTAATAAGATGGGCTCCTTACATATTCTTATCCTAATATTTTCCATTACTTGCCCAATATATCTGTGAAGAGCAAATCATCATGTTGGCTTATGCAGTAGTACCCCTTTGCCCACAGAGGATACATTCCAAGACCCCAGTGGATGCCTGAAACCTCAGATAGTATCAAACCTTATATATACACCCTGTTTCCCCGAAAATAAGACCTAGCTGGACCATCAGCTCTAATGCATCTTTTAGAGCAAAAATTAATGTAACACCTGGTATTATATTATATTGTATTGTATTATATAAGACATAGTCTTATTTTATAGTAAAATTTTATAGTAAAATAAAACCAGTTCTTATATTAATTTTTGCCCCAAAAGACGCATTACAGCTGATGGCCCGGCAAGGTCTTATTTTCGGGGAAACACGGTACTATTAGTTTGGAGCAAAAGTAATTGAAATTTAAAAGGTTAAAAATAACTGCAAAAACCGTGGTTACTTTTGCCCCAAACTAATATGTTTTTTCCTATACATACATACCTATGACAAAGTTTAATTTATACTTTAGGCACAGTAAGAGATTAACAACAATAACTAATAATAAAATAGAACAATTATGACAATATACTGTAATAAAAGTTTTGTGAATGTGGTCTCTCAATATATCTTATTGTACTGAACTCACCTTTTCACTTAAAGAAAGCACTTCATGGCTTCTTCTTGGCAAGTCTGAATTGCCAGCATCACTACTCTTGTGCTTTGGGGCCATTATTAAGTAAAATGAGGGTTACTTGCACACAAGCACTAGGATACCTTGACAGTTGACCTGAGAGCAGAGATGGCTACTAAGTGACTAAGGAACAGGTCCCATATGCGTAGACAGTGTGGATTCACTGAACAAAAGGATGATTCACATCCAAGACAGGATGGAGTGGGATAGTGTGAGATTTCATCACACTACTCAGAATGGCATGGAATTTAAAACTTCTGGAATTTTCCATTTAATATTTTTGGACTGCTATTGACCACGGGTAACTGAAACTGCAAATAAATGAAACCATGAATAAGGGAGGACTACTATATTGCTCTTGATGAGAATTAAAATTTCTCCAACTTTAAAGAAAATTCCTGTCATACCAAATATCCTCAGTGCTAGACTCTCACTAGCTATGACATGTTTTCTATTTTATTTCATCCTGTTTCCTTGTGCCCATCATTCTAACAGGTAGCTGTCCCGACCAGTCACTGCAGATCTAGTACTTGAATCCAAGTCTAACTTCCACTTTCTAATCATGTTTTTCCTATCCCCATTCATGTAATAAAAATGTTGACTCAATCAGGATAAAGAGCAGAGGACATTTACCTGTCACCAAAGGCTTCCCTATGGGTTTGAGTATAGATTTTCAAATAGCTAACACAGGGCTTACATTTTTCCTTTCTTGTCCCATACATACGAGACTTCATCAAAAGTGTATCTAACATCAAAATCTCTATGTGTAAGAGCCTCCCTAACCACCAAGTCTATAACTCTACAAAGGAAAATGTTTACATTGATATGTTGTTCCTTTTTCTTCTAAGTTGCAGAAACCATTCCACCATTTTTTGAAAATCTGGACATGTGTCCATTCTAATTGCACTCATGTAAAATACCGATGTAGGCTTCCTTTCGGCAGCAAAGTGGTATCACAAGAGGAAATTACATGTCAGATGTTTCATGTTAAGAATACAGACAATACCATAATAGTCAATGGGTATTTACTGTATATCAGACTCTGTATAGGGAATATAATGCTTGGTTGGTCCCTTGCCATTTATTTGTAGTCTTTTAGAAGAATCAGTTCTTCTCCAGATTTTCCTGTGTCTACAGCTCCCCTCTTAGTCTCCTTCACCATCTTGTCGTCCTCTACCCCTTCCCACACATCCCCAGCTCCATCTTCTTGCTGCAATCCATCTTGCAGACCATACTTATTCCCACAGCTTGGTCATCCCTTCAGTTACAATGATGAGCTCATATCAGGTATCTCGTGCATTACCCTCTCAACTCACATTTCCAGCTGACTGTCTGGCAGAGCCTCTGATCTTACTATAGCTGAAGGGATCTTCATTTAATATAATTAGACCCAGCCATCCAGGTCCAACACTAACCCTCCTCCTCCACAGGATTTAGCTGATCTCAACAATCAGAATATTTTTAAATCTTTTTCCTGTTATCTGTGCTCCTGTGGAATCTTGTATCTGTATTGTTATCATTTAACATACAACTGCCTCAAAACCACAATTCCGTCTGGGTTTGACATGTTTTCTATTTTATTTCATCCTGTTTCCTCCATTAGATAATCAACCTCCGTTAGGTAATCAACAGAGAAGGATGGGTGTGAAGTGGGGTTTCTAGGCGGGAATTCCTGCCTATTCGCAGGTATTTTTTTTTCACTTTCCCGATCCCGAATCCCGACATATAAACTGTTTTCTCTTCTCCACGATGAATTGTTTCCACAACAAAGTGACAGCCGATACTACCAACCACGTGGGTTCGAGGAGCTGATTTTCCCAATTTCCCGACCAACTTTTCTCAGGATTCGGGAACGGGAAAGGGGAAAAAATTCCTGAGAATGGGCAGGAATTCCACCTGGAAACCTAGCGTGAAGTGAGAGGAGCCACTGAGGTTTAAAGGTTTCTTTCATTGATACAGTTTGACTTCACATAGTCTTGGATTTTTCATCTGTAAAATGGAAATAAGATGCCCACCTATAGGGATGTCATGAAGACAATGTGGGCCGGGAAAAGTGGAAGCTTGCCAGTGGAGCAGTACGTTTGTTTGCTCTGAATCCTTTAGGGTAGAGATGCAACCTCCAGAGCACTCAGCCAAGACTTTGTTGTATTAGTATTAACTAACAGCTGCATAGCTCCTTGCTAGGGATGCAACACATTTTCACGAATTGAAAACTAAAATGCATTTATTCATTATTAAAGAATTCTTCTAGAGGGTGATTTTACAGTAAGATAATTATTGGAAATCACTGTCCAAATCTTGTGGGGGTTTTTTTGTGTGTTTTTTTTAACGACACTTCTTTGAATCCACAAAAGAAACAACATAAATAACACTCCTTCTGACCAAAGGTCTGCTTCAGAGAAATCCACAGACATCTCTACAGCTTTAGTAGAAATATGAGAAAGGGGCAGTTTCTCAAAAGGTATTCACTACATTACAAGATTATTTAAGGAGTAAACAGCATTTTCTCTGCCAGGGTCCTGGAATTGGATGTCACTTTGAGTTCCCATGTATGTTTTTGTTCCTTTGGAATAGTGCAGTATTCTGTGGCAGCTTTTAACTGCCACAAAACCTTAATAGAAAGTTTTCATTGAAAGGTTCGAGGTGCTCCTTTTTCTGACCAAATTTTTATTCCACCTCTTCCTTGGACGACATTAATATACTTCTTAGTCCTGTGCCCAGAACAAAAATTAAGCCAGGAATATAAGGTTTAAACTATAAATGCTTTTGTTTCACCAGATTCAAAAATTCCTATTTTGGAGCATTTCATGCTCTTTTATTTTCTCTGAGGTACAAGAAAGAGACCCAGGAACCCTCCAAAACAAACTTGAACCTGTTTATTAAAGAAAAGATATTGAACACTTTTTAGAGATTTTAAGATCAAAATCAGAAAATTGCTAATCACTCTTATAATGATGTATTTGTTCACATCAATATTTTATTAGAGAAAATATTATTAGGTTGATGCAAAAGTAATTGTTGTTTTTGCAATTTTTTAACCTTTTAAACCGCAATTACTTTTGCACCAACCTAGTAATAGAACTGAACAAGATCTCAGTAGTTATGGATTGGAAACTGGCAGGCCACAGGCCACATGTGGCCCAGATACATTTTTAATGTGGTCCTTACAATTTTTAAAATTAAGGACACTTCACATTAAAAAAATCTGGAAACCTCTGTTTCTCTTGAAAAACTAGAATTTTTTAGAAATGGGGTGGCAATAATCAGCTACAGTCCAGTAGACACTGCCCCCTTTACAATGGTTTGCACTTTCCAAAGCCACAATGCACACCCCCTCTCTCCCACAAGTCTCCCACTGGGATGCTCCACCCCTTCATCTCACCTATCAGACCCTTGCACACATTGGAAATGCAGATACAGGATATTTTTAAAGGCAAAAAGCCTGGATCCAAAAAGGGTTTTCCCCATTCACTAACTCCGTCAGCAATCACTCTGAGTTTCAAGCCCTTCAGCTTTAAAATGAAGATAATTCCTTGACCTCACAGGTTGTTATGGGAGTTAAAAAGGAAGTGTTTGAAAAGTACTTTTTAAACTGTAATGTAAAATGTTTGTCATCTTTATTTATTTCCCAGCCTCCAATCAGTTGCATAAATCCCCTGAACCTACCTCAGTTATTATTGGTTTCCTTGATCCTTATTTAGTACACCCTGTATGACAGTCTAAAGTCTCAATAAAATGAATTTGATGTATGTCCTTATGTCATTTAATAACGGGTAGAAAAGATGAGCAAATATCAAAGGAAAACAAATTGAGTTGTTGAATGCCAGATCTTTACCAGGTCATTTCTGTTTGTGATGTAGGTATGAAAATAGTGCAAAGTGTAACAGCCAGATTGCTGACCCCTCTGAGTACTGTGTTATCAATTTACTCTCTAGGCACCTGAGGCTTCAAGGTAAAACTGACAGCTCAGTCATTAGGGGTTCCTGTGAGATACCAGCACTGACCTCCTTCTTGGGCCTCACTCAGTGCTCCAGGAAAGGACCCAATCCATCAGAAAAAAAACAAGATCTATAAAGCTTTCTCTGTACCTCCCTTCTCTCTACGTTTTAACATGTGCTCCAGAAACTTGGAATCTGGAGTATTAGGCCATGGCGCACATTTTATATCTATATCTATCTACATACAGATATATGTCAAAAAATTAGTAAGAGGCTTAAAAGAAGACATAATCTCAGAAATGGGCAGAGATGCAGAAAACTGCATTCAAATAATAATGCAGTGGATTTGGCTTATTAGTAAAGATTTATGTTATGAATGCCATCTTCTTACATTAGGAATTTCACATATGTATTTCTGTTCTGGACAATTTACAACAGAAGATCGTCCTTGAGTGGGGAACCACAATTAATTCATCTCCTGCTTTCAGTGTTAAGATAATCACGCCTGAGTGAACTGCAAAATACAATGTGGAAATAGAGAAGAAGGGATTTTAATTGGAATCAGCTTTCTTCATAAAATCACCAAAATGGAAGTAATTTATAATTCAAGAGACATTCGTGGAAAAAAAAATTCATCTCACTAATCTTTTAAATAGCATACCATATAGAGCAATTACCGCTTTTCTTGAAGTTGAATGAAATCGTCGCCTGAATAGATTAACGAAATGCCAAATTACCACATGGTCCTCAGTGTAACATTAAAAAAAAAATCAAAATAAATAACAGCACCATTGAAGAAACCAGTTCTTTCAATAGATGTCCCACGGCTGATGTTTAAGCACGTCTCCTTGGCAACCAGGGAGCACAGTCAGTCCTGGGATGGGGGAAGGGGAGAATGTGGAGGGGGGAGCAACTCCAGGGTTGGTGGAATAAGTAACCGGGAGTAGTACTTGCTCGCACTAGACGATGCTGCATGGGCTGCATGCCCCTGAAATTTCTATCAACTCTGGCGTCGCCCCCACTGGATTATCGGCAGCCTCCCACCTTTTCCCTCCGGTCTGCAGGAACCAACCCCGAACAGGTTACAAGGAAAGAGACTGACTTACCCAACGGGGTGAGCGTTCTGCTGGGTAATACACCCGAAGCGGCAGCGCAGGCACTGGGCTCACCCTGATGCACAATGGCTCTGCCTCGCCCCACGATGCTGAGGTTAAGAGAAACCGCAGTAGCTTCTCTCTGCGGGTTTGGGGATGCAGTTGTGAAGAAGGAGCGCGCGCGCGTATGTGTGCGCGCGCGAGACAGAGCGTGTGTGTCAATGAGAGCGAGAGTGAGTGAGTGCGCGCGTGTGTGTGTGGGTGTGTGTGTGTGTGTGTTGCCTGCGCGCTCCCGGACTCTCCCGCAGGGAAACTGTGTTTCCCAGTTAAGAAACGGCTGCAGCAAGCAATGCAGGTAGAGCGTCGGGCTCGCTCAGCCCCCAGGCAGCCGCGTCAGCCTAGAGATGCACCTCGGTGGCCCCCGGGGCGGACTCAGACAGCTAAGCGGCTCCGCCCCCTCCTGCCTCGGGCGAGCCAGTACGCACGCACGCCCCCACCGACGAGCCCGCGCGCACGCTCCCCTCCTCCACCCCGCTGCCGAAGAGGCGCGCACGCCGCGCGCCCCCAACCCCGCGGCCGGTGGCGATTCGGCGCGCGTGCCCGCCGTCCCCGGAAGTCCCCCACCTCCGTGCCCCCGGGTTCTGGGTCTCTGGCACCTGCGCTGGCTGCTGTTTGGTCATATGCACAGCTTGCAGGCTGAGCTGCGGCCCCTCGGCGACAACTGAGACCCAGGAAGTCAGCCAACTTGCTCCCAGTCTCCTTTCCAAAGGCTAGAGCGCAACCTGCGGTAATAGACGCCCTGACCCTGACCTGGTGAGCCTGGGAGCAGTTGGCATTCTGCTTCCCTCTCCCTGACCCAACTAACTTGCAAAGTTCAAAATGCCTCTTCCTAGCGACCCCTTTGCAGGACTTAAATATAGGCTCTCCTTGGGATGACAGACTTTATGGTATACCAAGAAGGGCTTCACGGTAACTTTAAGAAACCACAGTGGACAGCAGGGATGGATGGAAGCCCTGAACCTGAGAGATGAGGAAGGATATGTGATTATAACTACTTCAGCGTTAAAACTGCAGACACCAACCCCAGGACACTACTGCTTCCCCTTGTGCCACGTGTGGGTCTTTCATATCTTTCCTGTGTAAAACATGCACAGAAACACACTGGGGACAGAGTCCCAGAGAGCGGTCTCCAGGCTCTAGGCCTCTCGTGGAAAGGTGCTGGCTTGGTTATTAGGTGGCCATCAGCTGTAATCAGATGGCCATGCTCTGTGGCTAGGTGGCCATCAGCTGTTACCAGTTAGCCATCGGCCACTAATATAACTTCTGTGGCTACGCTAGGGGGTTGTTTGGTTGGCAGGGAAGCAGATGGCAGATTGTGGCTAGCAAGTGAAGTTAGCAAGCGGATTACATTGCAGATAGTGTGGCTCCTGCTTCCTGTGTCTCCAACCAAGCCACCAGTGAGAAAATAGTGGTATGAACCCCCTATCCACAGCTCCGTCGGTGTTCCTTTTTGGCCTCACCATATCCTGCGTTCTTGTGTAGGGAGCGGGACCAGAGACCCTGCATGACACCCGCACTTAAGCAAAGTGGATCATTTAATAGGTAATAACATACCATATTCCACTTTTGAATTGAAAACGTTGGTCCAGTGCCGGCCTGGTGGCTTAGGCGGTTGGAGCTTCGTGCTCCTAACTCCGAAGGCTGCTGGTTCAATTCCCACATGGGCCAGTGGGCTCTCAACCACAAGGTTGGCTGCCAGTTCAATTCCTTGACTCCCGCAAGGGATGGTGGGCAGCACCCCTGCAACTAAGATTGAACATGGCTGCCACTGAGCTCCCGGATGGCTCAGTTGGTTGGAGCGCATCCTCTCAACCACAAGGTTGCTGGTTTGACTCCTGCAAGGGATGGTGGGCTGCGCCCCCAGCAACTAGCAACGGCAACTGGACCTGGAGCTGAGCTGCGCCCTCCACAACTAAGACTGAAAGGACAACAACTTGACTTGGAATAAAGTCTTGGAAGTACACACTGTTCCCCAATAAAGTCCTGTTCCCCCTACCCAATAAAATCTTTAAAAAAAAAAAAAAAAGAAAAGAAAACGTTGGTCCAACTTGGAGTTAAGCCCCAGACAGATGAAATTTGAGTAACCTGTATTTTTTGGAAGTTGAGGGTTTGAACTACTGCAAAGATGGAATTTCACAGAATGTTCAGTCACATTTCTTGCAGGTTGGTGTTTTACCATACTTGGGCTAGAAACAGTGCCCTGATCTATTTTGAGATGTCCTTAACGGTCTCATTAGTCTCACATCAGTGGTTCGGCAATTTTTCCACTTTCAGACCCATAGATTTTCTGGGGCCGTTTACCCCACCCTCACCCCTTGGGGACTGTTGGTGGCTTCATTCACGTGGTCTTGCTATTTGAACCTTAGGATGCTGGGGAGCTACTTTATGGCAGTCCTGGACACCAAGATAGGAGCAGGGGGAAGAATGACAAACAAACAAATGATTGCAAACATGAGGTGCAGAGTCATTCTCTAGAATTTTTCATAAGCAATTTGATATTTTTCATTGGGTGCTATGTTATACCAGAAGACCAAATGTCAAGCATGTTTGAATCCAAAATAGTAACAATGACTGGTGCCAATAAAATACTCCTTTAAGACTCATAAACTTTTTGTCATTAAGGTCACTGTACTTAAAACCCGAAACCCATCTATGTTGATCGAATTGTCTATTTTTTTAGAATGACAGAAGCTATTTATTATTAAACACAAATAGAGCAAAGATATAATTATTTACACACAAAAAATCATAATCTTTATGCCACCAACTCACCATCTGTGTGACTATTGAATGGTCTCTTACTGCCCAAAAACTGGGTCTGTCTTGTTCATCATCATTTTCCTATGTGTTAGCACAATGTCGGACACACATGAGGGGCTTGATAAATATTGGTGACTGATACATAGATGTTGAGGATTAAATAAGGAAATGTATGTAGAAGGCCTACTAAAATGTCTAGTTCAGAGAGGACAATTTTTTCCCAAACGATTCCATAAGATTGATTTAAAGTATAGTTTTTTGTTTTTTGTTTTTAATTTAAAAAAGCCCTTTATGTCTCTAAAATAAGAGAGATCATGGTATGTTAGACAACCATCAAAATTCAGCACAAGTGTGTTTTCTGGTATACTTTGTTACTTGAGGAGCAAATAGATTTTAGGCACTATTTTCCCTTGGATACCATTATATATGGTCTTTCTCTTTATTAAGAAAATAGCTTAAAATAATGCTTCTCAAAAGCCGTGCTTTGAAATACTACTCATTTGTTCAACAACTACAAAAAGAAATTTGAGCTCTTTGAATGTGTTAGGCAGTGTTATCGGCATAGGGCTTTCAGTTGTCAGTAAATAGACATTGTTCCTGTTTCCATCTAGGGGTGTTATGAGAAGCTAAGGAAGAAAAAGTGTGGGTTCATTGGTTGCAAAGCAAAAGAAAACTACTCCACCTAATTTAAGCAAAGGACTTTGATGGAAGAACCACAGAAGCTCTGAAAATTGATGGGCAACCTACCTAGATGTACCCAGGCTAGGAGCAACTCCGGAGAGCACAGCAGCAGAGACACAGGATAACGTAGGGGCAGGTATGTCATGATCGGGTGTCTCCCATGCTGGAATGGGTGGACCCCAATCTATTGCTCTTTGATACTCCCAATCCAGATTCCAGCTTTCAGTTTTCCTAACTTGGAGCACTGTCTTGTCCCTTAGCTGGAGCAGGTGGCACCCCTAAACACAGCCCCACCAGATTTAAGAAGGAAAAGTGGGTCCTGGGTGGCTGGAAAACAACATATGCATACATCACCATAGGAAATTGGGTGCAGGGTCAAAGTAGTTGTGGAAACACTGAAAAATGGCTCCCAGTCACATTGTTGTATTAAAGACCCTGAGATCTCACAGTAAAGAAACCTTTTTCACGTTCTTAAACAGCTGTCCTGGTTGACTATGGAGCACTTTTTTTTTTTTTTTCAACTTAACTCATAACACACTTTGAGAAGCATTTTGGAACAGGCTACTGTTTGCAGCATTTTTTCCCCCATCTGTCGTCAGCTTGCCCATAAACCAAGATGTGAAAGCATAGCCTAAATCCAGTGTTATGAAAGCTTCTATAAAATTTGTATTTTTAACAGTTCTATGACAGTCAGAGAGCATTGGAATTGTCTCTAAACAGGTCAGATTTTAACCTAAAACTACATCATAAAACAAAGCTATATCATAGCTCTTTCAACTCCAGAACAAACACTTGTCAGAGCAATCTTGTCCCATAGCAAATGAGGAGGTAAGTGTCATTCTTAATTCCAGTGTCATGGTTTCCTGTCATAAACCAGTAGTGACATTAAGGAGACACTTAGTCAGATTTCTAATTACTGTACTTCCAGAGAAAACAGATCATTATTAATTGTGCAAAAAACTGAAATTGATCTTTGACTGATATTCTCCTGTTTTCAAGTGGAAAATACAAAATTAACTCTAGCTAACTCCTCTATTTATTCAATTACCTGTGGGTAGATTCATTTTGTAGCTAATTCATTCTATTCATCAGACGCTATTGCCACTCAAAAGTAGTTATGCCATAGGAAAATCTTTTACTTTTAACATTTTTTATGTTTGTATTTTCTGGTACCAAACCCTGTTGTTATGTTGTTTTCAATCTACTTTAGTCTAATCAACTAGACACATAATGCTTAGTAAATATTTACTGTACTGAATAGAAAATAGCCCCTACCCACAAGACAGAATAATTTAATTGCGCTACTAAATAGGTACAAACAAGAAATACAAAATGCATTCTTAATCATCATTAGGGTACGGAAAATTTTAGAATAAATACTTTTTCATATATCAGATTAGCAAAGATTATAATGCCTAGTGTTAGAATATGGGTAAATTAGAATTTATGAGATTCAAGCAGATACACACAGTTTGGATGACAACTTGTCAATATTTATGTTTGTTTTTGTTTAAATGCAGATGCCTTTTGGTATAGCAATTCTATGTCTAAGAATGTATCCTGTGGTATGTCAAGCAAAAGTGCAAAAGTTATGTAAATGTATATTCATGATAGCTTAGTGATATCCAAAAGAAAGAGAGGTAGAGTAAGAGGGTAAAGGGAAGAGGGAGGGGAGAGGGAGACAACGAAAGAACGTCCATTATTTGGGGACCAAATTATTAAGATACTAAATGGCCATTTAAAAAATAAAGTAGATCTTTACACACTGATGTCAAAGATATACCACTAAGTGAAAAAATGCAAGTTGAGTATCACTATGTATAGTATGATCTAGTTTGTGTAAAACTAGAAAAGAGAGGGTGGAAAAGATGGAGATGTGTGTGTGTGATAGTGTGTTTTTCCATGTTACTGACTCAGAAGGAAAGGGGTGAATATCAAGCTGGCTTCATTCAGTTCCACATACACACAGATGCTGGGACCTTCCGTGTCACACCACTGCCACGGACGGTCCAGGGGGCTGGCATGTATCCTAGGTCATCAATCCGGACAGGATGGGCCCCTCCCAGGGCCCAAATAGGATCATCTTTTGCCAGATGTTTGAAGGTGGTGTGACACGAATGGAAAGGAAAACTAACACACTCTCTAGCACAACTGACAGTTGAGTTGGGCTCAGGTGAAACAGTGGAAGACTGGGTGTGCAGGCAGTACTCACAGTGGTGGAGGATGGTGTCTCTGAATGCCAACTCTACTCCTGTCCAAGGTTCTCCTTGACCAGGCCCCTTGTCCTGGCCCCAAGGACCATAGCCCCTTGTCAAGTCTTCACTATCTTCCCATCATCCCAGCCCAGGGAAACCTAGCCAGTCTCTCCAGTTAGGACGCTTCACTCCTCAACATGTTCTTCCCCGAAACCTTCTGGGCATACAAGACCCTGCTTTTCCTTTGAGGCCTAGCCTTTTGAAACTCATAAATTAAGAAACAAATATGGTTTATTTATTTGTTTATTTCCTAAGCTGTCATCTCTCATATCATCCCTTCTCTGAGGCAAGTTTTACAAACTGCCTACTTGGTTGAATGGTGAATAGGCCTAAGTACTAGGAAACAACAGGAACAAAAAGCATCTCAATTATATCTAGAAATATCCCAGATAAAAAAATTTGGATTCTCTCTCAGAAAAGGGGTAATGTGGATCTTTCAGTTTTCATTTTATGTGTTTCTGTACAGTTTGTAATTTTTATGATGAACACGAATAAAATGTACAATATTAAAATGCATTTGTAAATAAAAAGTACCACTTTTTATAATTCCTTTAACTGTATTACTGGAAAATAGTAAGCCTTATAGTCAGAAAAAACTTACTTAAACACTTTGGGAGTCCTAAAATTAATCAGGCCACATTGCTGGCTACATAACTGTACCTGCATATAAGCATGGTGTGGGTGGAAGATTAAAAAGCAAACAAATTAAAACACATGTAACTGGATCCCATACTTCCAACATATGGTCAACAAGGACCCAAGATGTCTACATTTCAGCTCTAATTCCATAGTCTTTCCTGACCCTCTCCCTGTCTCTAGCATACTGACAAACCAGTCACAATATTTTGGTCAGAGTCTTCTAGATCAGTTATAGTTCGCTGGCTTCTGTTTTAAGTGGCAGAAACTGATTCTGGATCACTTCAGCAAGAACACATTTTATGGGAAGGATACTGGTGGCTCTGAGAATTGAAGGGCTGGGGTGGGGGTGGGGGACCTGAATAGCCTAGTTCTGAGAAGGACTAGGAACCCAAATAATATCACTCCATCCAAGATTCAAATTCCCAGGAGAGTTTGGTTGGCCCAGTCTAGGTCCTGAGCCCATGGCTATGCGGGTGGAGGGGGGACAACAGAACCATAAGGAATGGAATGGAAAAGGAATATTTCCCAAAACGAGTAGTAAGTTCTCACCTCAATAAGGGACAAGAGGTGCTGCACAGGCAAAAACAATAGCTGCTCATTACGTCCATCTCTTTATTGAAGAATTTTATTACTATTTCCTTTTATTATCCTGTCTCCTGCCCTGTTACTGCTTCAAAACACATTTCAGGTAGAATCAGAATTATTTTATAACAAATTAGTGAAAGTTCTTTGCAATGATAATAATTCTCTTAAAATGTGATGAGTAACCCACTAAATGTAAAGATGACATCTCAGGGACCTTGTTTAGAACATTCTCTGATGTTAGGTCACCTATCACAGAATTTACATTGAACACTTGATGCCTTAAAATCTTCGTTTCTAATCTTAGAACTTTCTGTGTGGGATCAATTCCACAGAAAGTTCATCACTATTTTACAGTAGTATAATGTAGATTAATGTACCTGACGCTTCTAAAATTCTAATGCCACTGCAGTAATGTATGACTTTCACCATGCCATTAAAAAAAAAAAAAATTTGTTAACTTCATTCATCAAAATCCTTTCATTCAAATTTAACTAATGTTTCCCAGGTCACATCAGCCTAAAAGTAAAATAGGTCATAATAACTGTCAAAAATAACAAAAATATTTCTCCAGCTTCACCCACTTCAAGTTGTCTCAAAGACATTTTACCAAGAAGCTCTGATGACTCACCCACCACATTCTTAGTAACACAGTAGAAGGTCCTTTTGTTGCAGTAAGTGTTGCTGCCATTGGTGGCTTGGACATCAGCTCTTTTCCTTACCTTTAAAAAAAAAACACCCACCTTTCTTCCAGACTGACAGTTCTTAGACAAAGGCAGTTTTGTTTCCCAAGGGACACAATGTCTGGAGATATTATTGTTTTTCATGACTGGAGAGGGAGGATGCTACTAGTATCTAGAGGGTATATCCAGGGATGCAGCTAGAATATTCTATAATACATATGACAGCCCCACACAACAAGGACTATCCGATCCCAAATGACAGTAGTGACATATTTTGGGAGACATGTTTTGCTTTTTTATAAGTAAACTTGGCACCATATAGACATAGTAATTTTTTAAATTGTTTTTCTGGTTTTATTATTCTAATTTTCAGAGTAGGATTTTTTTTAAGCTTTTTATTGGGGAAGAGGAACAGGACTTTATTGGGGAATAGGGTATACTTCCAGGATTTTTTTCCAAGTCAAGTTGTTGTCCTTTCAATCATAGTTGTGGAGGGCGCAGTTCAGCTCCAGGTCCAGTTGCCATTGTTAGTTGCAGGGGGTGTAGCCCACCATCCCTTGAAGGGAGTCGAACTGGTAACCTTGTGGCCAAGAGGATGCGCTCTAACTGACTGAGCCATCTGGGAGCTCAGCAGCAGCTCAGCTCAAGGTGCTATGTTCAATCTTAGTTGCAGAGGCCGAGGCCACCATCCCTTGAGGGATTCGAGGAGTTGAACCGGCAACCTTGTGGTTGAGAGCCCTCTGGCCCATGTGGGAATCGAACAGGCAGCCTTTGGCATTAGGAGCACGGAGCTCCAACCACCTGAGCCACCGGGCGGGCCCTAGACAGTAATTTTTAAGATTAATGCTCACCCTTACTACTCACAGGTCTATGAGCAGTATCCATCCCATTTTTGTCTTCATGAGTAAATACTCAAAAATTCACCTAACTCACCAAAAAATTAATTTCAGATTTGGGTAATGAAACCCATGTTTCCAGCTCCCCACCTCAGTGCCTTTTCTTTTAAGGTGCAGCGTCTTCTGAGTGGAGGAAAAAACGACAAAGAAGACAGGCTAGGCCATTCCTTCCACTTAGATCCCTGGCATGTGTCCTTGTCATCCACTGTCATATTTTACTGAAGTTTTGTACACAATGCCCTCCACTAATTTGTGAGTTTTTCAACAGCACAGTGATTGTGTCACCCATTTTTTTTTTTTTTTTTTTTTTTTGGTCTTACTTTTTTGTATCTTTTACCAGGCCCAGCACATGTATTAGAAAACTATTTAGTAAATGTGTTAGGTGATGGGTGGATAGATGAATGGATGGATCTGAGTTAAGAAGCAGTGAAATGCAAAACAGCATTAGGTACCATTGTGATGGAATTATACCCTTCAGTAGAGGAACACTGAGAAATACCTTCAGTAAAGCAGATTGGGCAAAATTATGGGAAGCTAGGGATGCCAAGCTTTTGTACTTTAGTCAGGAGGCACAGGTGACATTCATTCTTTCTCTTTAGGGGGGGTTGGTCTTCCTAAAGGGGTGGAGGAAGGGTTACTGTAATTGTCTAGGATTTAGGTGCTAGGAATATGGCACACAGAGGGGGCTGTAGAAACGGAAAGGAGAGGACTAGTGTGAGGGCTGTGACTAGTTCAATCTGCTTCTCCCTCATGAGGGGTGTGATGCAGGGTGACTGGGCTGGGACCCTGCCAAGTGGGCACTGGTGCAGGGAGTTAGCCAAATCAGTCTATTTGGGAAAGCCAGGTTCCAAATGCCAGCAAAACCAAGTACCACCCAGACCAAAGGTCCACAGGTAGAATGACAGGCAGTAAAGGTTGCAGAGCCAAGGATTTGGAGACCACTGGATAAGGAGCCAAAGGTAAGCAGGCCCTTAGCAAGTGAAGAGAGAGACCTTGGCAGTGCTTACTAGTGATACCCTCTTGCATTAGTTTCCTATTGCTGCCTAACACACGAGCATAAATGTAGAGGCTTGAAGCAACACAGATGTGTTCTCTTACAGGGCTGCAGTTTGGAGGTCCAGCACTGGTCTCACTGGGCTAATCTAAAGCTGTCACAGGGCTGAGTTCCCTTCTGGAGGCACTAGGAAAGAATCTGTGTCCTTGCTCTCTGCCAGTTTCTAGCTGCAATCCACATTCCTCTGCTCGTGGGCCCTTCCACCCTCCTCAAATCTAGGAACTTCTGTCTAAATCCTTTTCATGCTGCCCTCTCTCTGGTTCACTCTTATCTCTCTCTTCTACTTTTAAAAACCCCGGTGATGACATGCAGCCCCCTGGATAATCCAGGATACTCTCCCTATTTTAAAGTCAGCTGATCAGCACCCTTAATTCCATCTGCACCCTTTACTCCCCTTTGTCATGTAAGGTAACATCGATTATGGGGATTAGGACATGCACACCTTTGAGGGTCACAATTCTGCCTACTACACCCTTTCCCCTGGGGGACAGTGTCAGACTTGGCCTGCAGGATAAGAGCCCTAGACGCTGAAGTGCACAGAAGCCACAGGAAAGCCTGCAGGTACTCTGAGGCAGGCCATTCCCAAAATCACCATTTTCTCTCAGAATTTGTTTCCAGTCATCAGCAGTTAACTCTTACGTCCTTAAGAGGAATAGTTACTCATGAAAATAAAGTTCACACAAGTCCCTGTACCTACCCATCGAGAATGTGCTGTGTGGGAACCAGATTGTACCACTTGCAAAAAGTTATTGTTACATTTGCAGGAAGTTGACAACATCAGGTTGACATCAGCCAAGGTAGGACTATTTACACCATGGAAATGAAAAAACACTTCAAATAGGAGCCTTTCCCCTTGGGACAGCTTGGTTTTATACATTTTCTATGCTACAGGGTGTACATAAATTTAAAAGTGCATGCCAGCCACAGTCGGGCTGAGACCCACATTACACTTCAAAGATAGTGGCTAGCCATTGCAATTAGTCTGAGTGTCCCAGACAAATGCTGAGACCAAATAGATCACAATTTTGTTTAAATAGCCTCTGCCCTGAAGTAGAACATGCAGGATTCGGTTTATTAGTTGCTGGGGTATTGCCAAAGCTAATCAGAATTATGATGAACCTAAACGGGGCAGGCACGTCGGGAAGGCCACACTTCATTAATAATACTTGCTAATCCTAGCAAGATAAGAGCTAGCCACAGATTAGTGCTTGATGAGGGCTCCAGCACTTCAGAGCTGGTCCAGGAAGTGGAGAATTAGCAGAAGCAGATAACAGTAATACGCTGGGCTAATGTTACATCCATATTCTTGCAGTCAATAAAAAATTTTGAGCTTCTACTAGGAATACAGAATGCTACTGTATAATACAGTATGGTTCCTGCTCTCACAGGGCTCACAAACTATCTTGGTGGAAGTAAGTGTGTGTGTGTGTGTGAGTGTGTGTGTGAGTGTGTGTGTGAGTGTGTGTGCACACTTGTGTGTGTGCATGCACGTGTGTGTTTGTGTGTGTGTGTGTGTGTGTGTGTGTGCATGCAGGTGGTGGGGAAAAGAGAAAACAGACAAATGAACAAGCAATTACAATGCAGGGTGACTGGGTCATAGAGATACTTAGGAGGACACCTCACTGAGATTTCCCACATCCGGAAAGGTGTCCTGGATGAAGTGACATATAAACCGAGTCCAACAAATAATACTAATAATAGCTAATGTGTATTGAGTACCTTCCACATTTCAGCCTAAGTCCTAAGCACTTAAACACACTTTGTTTTATTTAGTTCTTCTGACATCCAGGAGTTAGGTGTTATTATTGTCCCCACTGTACTGTGAGGAAACTGAAGTACAGCTAAGTTAAATAAACTTGCCCAGGGTCTCACAGTGAGAAGTAGAGCTGGGAGGGAAGGAGTTAGCCTTTTTGAGATAATAGAAGAGTGTTCCAGGAAAGGGAAGAGCGTATGAAAAATCAGAGTGGGTTCCAGGAAATAAGGACGATTCTTTGACTAAAGATGCAAGTGGAGGGTGACGGAATATGGATGCTGTGGAGAAAAGCCCAGACTGGATTGTGAGGGATCTGGTAAGCAGCATTGATTTGTTCGGTTGTTAATCAGGGTCATGAGCAAGGTAGCTTATTTATTTATGTTTTATTTTTAAAGAAAACTTTTATTATAGAAAAATTTCAAACATTATATTTATTAATGATGTAATGTGCTACTATGTGCCATAATACTCATCAACCTTTGCTCAAGTTTGTTTCAAATATACTCTCCTGTGCAAGCCCTTTCGGGAGTGTGTTGAACAAATTCTAAATATACATCATTAATCGTCACCCTGTAAATATTTTGGGTTTGGATCTCTCAGTGATGGGGGTTCTTTTTCTTTCTTTCTTTCTTTTTGAAAGCCTAACTACAGTACCATTATCACATCTGAGCAAAATTAACAGAGTTGCTGCATCATTGGTATGGAAGCAGAGGGAGGAAAGCCAGCGAGGAGGGTGTGATCTGGGAAGGACAGAAGAGGGACCCAGCATGGCCGAGGCACAGGGGGTAAGATTAGGGCGCTGCCCAGGTTTCTGCCTTGGAGTTCTGGGAAGATGGTGGTGTCCATCGCTTAGATGGGAGAACACAGGAGGAAGAGCAGGTTTGTGAGGAAGATAATGAGTTCAGGTTCAGACTATTACATCTGAATGGCTTGTAGGACAGCTGGGAGGCGGTGTCTAGGAAGCAGGTGGCTCTCTGGGTTTGGTGCTAAGGAGGCTGGAGTGACAGATTTAAGAATCATCATAACAAGGATGAAAATCGAAGATAGCAAATGGGACGAGATTACCCAGGGTGAGGGTATAGAATGACCAGAGCAAAGAGCTTCGGGCAAAGCACTGAGGAAATCTATATTTAAGGGGGAGATGGAGGAGCGGGCACCACAAGGAAATGAAGGAAAGAAAAGAGCATCCTCACAAGGAGGGCATAGCCAACAGTGTCAAACGCTGCAGGAGTCAAGTAAGACAAGGAGAGAAAAGGTTTTGGTAGGGTTAGTAGTTTGGGGCTCTGTGGTGTGCTTGGCAGTAGTTTCATTGAAGTGGTAGAGATGGGAGCCTGATGGCCAGGGGCGAGGCATAAATAAGAGGCATGGTAGTGGAAACAGGAAATGCAAACAACTCTCTCAAGAAATTTGACTTTGACCAGAGAAGAGATACAGGGCAGAAAGTGGGGGACACAATGTTGAGATTGTTTATTTGTTTGTTTTCAAATTGGAGAAATCTTGCCCACATTTAAATGCTGGTGGAAAAGAGATTGGAGTAAGAGAGCTTAAAGAGTAGACAACGGATGGAGAATCGTTACAAGCAAAGAGAGTTAAGGCTAGTGAGAAGAGAACCAGGGGGGAGGTCGAAAGCACTTGAGAGGCTTGAGGACTCTGAGGAAGTGGGGAGGGTCAGGCTGCAGGACTGGTGGGCGGGATACCTCAAGAACATTTTTTCTTCACAAAAGACACTAAGATCTTCTATCAGGAAGGTGGATGACATAAGAAACCGCACTGCAGTTCAGAGGGTATAAGCTTGTGAAGACATAGTGCCTCTAGCTTGAAAGACAAGTGTCTCAGCCTGGCAGGGATGGAGGCTTCATGAACCCTGTCTGTATCTAGAAGCTGTCCTCATGGCATGAGCCCTGCATCCTTGCCAGAACCACCTTCATCTGGGAGGGACAACTGATGGAGCCAGAAACACCATAAAGGCAGAGGTTTTCAATCAGGGGGCTCAGAACTTAGATGCTGTCATTTCAAAATGAACATCGGGTTTTACAAACATCACATACATTCCCTCTTTCTCCCTCTTTATCCCCCAGAACATCATTAGAAATAAACACGAAGCTGATAGGAATCTATTTTCAGACACAAACACTCTCCTTACAAAGATCCCTTTTTTTGCAGTCAGAGGGAAGGTGATAGAACCAGATTTTGTATCACAACACTGCAAAAACCTTCAGCATAAAAGAAAACCTGGTGCCAGCCATTGCTACGCTATAGTCTTCACTAATGTTGGTACAATATTGTTGGAAGGTGTTGGAAACAGTTGGTCTCATCTCTCAGCATATGGAAGCAACAGTGGTGTGGAAAAGGCTTTGACTAATGCTCATCTGTGAGTGCAGTGTTGGCGGTGTCACCCGGCCCTCTGCAAGCTGTGAGTAAGGGAAGCCGGACACTGTCATTCTCTAGGGTGCAGGCACAGCTTCTCCATCACCCATTTGTTCCTTCCTGGTGGCAAAGGACCCAGTATAGAAGCCCCCAGCAGAGGTGCCACATCCCTCTGACCTGCCGTAAAGAGGAGGAGGACTGACCGGGCAGCTGAGGCTTTCTAAGTAAGTTAGAGGCTGTCCCAAGCTGCACAGTGTGTCAAAAGCAGAGGAATGTTGAGAGCTAAGCACTAAGTGGGACTCTAAAGTCAGTGACTCACAGAAAGGTCCCCATAGAAACACAAATCCAGAGGAGAAGCAGTCATCAAAAGCCAGCAATGGATGTCAGGATCTGAAAGATAGCTGATGAGAGCAGGGAGCAATGGCCCCAGTAAGTGGAGGACAGCTGGCTGAATACTGGAGAGAAGCTACTCTTGGGGGAGAATGGTTCTACTTGTTTCCACCAGTGAGGTGTGGAGGAAGATGCCAACAGACTTGATATATCACTGAGTTGTTTATATCAGAGGCACATATACAAGATAAACAAGAACCACAGGGAAACAACATACCAGCTTTTCTAACATTTGATCGAGTGCCCTAGGAACCTCAATGCAGGGGCAAAAATGCATTTGAGCACAGGCTCAGGCTTAAGGCTATACTGAGGCATTCTATGTCTCCTCCCCTGAATCTGACTCTTTGACTCCCAAGCCCCAAGCATAAGACCTCACCATTAGCTGAAAGAAAGCCCACGCATCTGGGCCAGGGGGCCTTACTGTCAGCAGAGACCCTGGTAAAAACCAACCATTCCCTTCTCTCCAGTGCACTGTGACTGGTAAGCATGAAGCTCAGGCCCAGAAGCAGCAGTGCCTGCAAGGAGCTTTTGACTCCATCACTAAAACTGAAATACGAATGAATGCATGATGAAAGGGAATCAGCCAGCTGCCTCTTGGCCAGGCCCGCCCGCTCCAGAAAGAAGACCAGGGCCTTTGGGACGTATGTTTTCAGGATGGCAGTTAGAAGTACAAGGGAAAGAAGATGGTCCAGGCCTGGATTCTGCCTTTAGGGCCTCATAACCTCACCCACAAGGATGTGGCCTAAAGAATGTTTACCAGATTACATTAGTCATTCATCCTGCTTTGGGAGAGACTATACATGGGGTGGAAAGAAAGGTTCACCTTCTCTGCCATAGGTAAGGAGGAGAATCAGCCCCACTTCCCCAAAAGGAAAAATGAATTGGGATTTGATTTGAAGAAATAAATCATTTAGTTAGACATAAAGAAAAATGTGTGATGGATTGAACTGTGTCCCCCCAAAATGCATATGTTGAATTCCTAGCTCCCAGTACCTCAGAATGTGACCGTATTTGGAAATAGGGTCATTGTAGATGTAGCTGGTTAAGGTAAGGTCATACCAGTACAGAGTAGACTCCTAATCTAACATGACTGGTGTTCTTAGCAAAAAGGGAAATTTGGACCTAGGCACATAGGGAGAAAGCCATGTGAAGATGAAGGAGAGATGGGGTACTTCTACTGCCAAGGAACCAAAGATTGTCAGCGACCCACCAGAAACCAGGCGAGAGCCCTGGGACATATTCTCTCCCACAGCCTCAGAAAGAAGCAACCCTGCCAACACCTTGACCTTAGATTTCTAATCTCCAGAACTGTAAGACAGTAAGTTTCTGTTGTGTAAGCCAGTATGTGACTCTTCATTACGGCAGCCCAAGCAAACTCATCTGGAATGCCAAAGCACTATCTGTAGGGTTTTAAAAAGATATTTAAAATACAGTTGTGTCTTATTGTACTATTTATGTAATTTACCGTATTCATTTTATAATACATATTCACGTAGAACTAGCCATATATAATGTGTAAATAACTAAAATTTTCATAAATACTAGTATTTTAAATAAAATAAGCAATTATTTATCCAGGACAACATCTGCCTGAGAATCAAAGCTCGAGTCTCTTCTAACTTTATGTCTCTCTAAT
Source organism: Rhinolophus sinicus (assembly GCF_057876585.1). Taxonomy (NCBI): domain Eukaryota; kingdom Metazoa; phylum Chordata; class Mammalia; order Chiroptera; family Rhinolophidae; genus Rhinolophus; species Rhinolophus sinicus. The sequence goes on from NC_142502.1 coordinate 55,995,251, forward strand.
TTTATGAAGAAACTGTGTGCCAAATCTAATTCCTTCATGGTAATCCAGATTAAAATCCTATTTCTATTAATACTGAGGATTTACCTAAAAGGCTTAAGGGATTACATGTGAAAATGCAGCAAAGATTGAGAAATAAATCAATAACTTCCATTAAGATACAACTGATTTTTAAAGTAAAAATTGTAAACTTACATTTTATTATCAGCAACAAACATTTATTATGCATGTACTGTTTGCAAATCACCATATAAAGTGCTGTGGATATACGGAGGGGAGTGATAAAGATACTGCCCCAGGGCCCCATAAAAATAGTTGAGAAAGGCAGTACAACAGTCAAAACGATAAACAACATGTCCCCACGAAAGACTGTAGGTCCTGTTTACATTTTCTCTCATAAATAAGGATAGCCAATCTTCACTGTAGCATATAAACACCTCCTTGGATATTCTCCTTTGAGAATTCTCTCTTAGCCATAAAAGAGGAAAATCTTGTTTATTTTTTGTGTTATCTTCTCTTGGAATGTTTCTCTTCTCCATGGACCAGGGTTATTAAAAACAGGGAGGTCCTAGGTGTGGGACTCCTCAGGTGCCACTCTGGTTTCAAAGGAGGGACTCTATGGAAGGGGCGTTTTGTGGGTAGCGGAGAAGTCTGTTGTGGATACAGAAACCTGGTGTAGCTCTTCAGTCCCAAAGTGAGAGGCTTTTGTCATTGGGTCTAGAGAAAGTGCCATCTCATAACAGCGAGGCAGGAAACGGTAACCTGGCTGTGTGTGCTCATCTCTGAACTCCTGGCATGAACCTCCAGGCCTCCCACTGCCACTTCTCCCTTCCCACCGTCACAGATATGGAAAAGCGCAAAGTCCTCTAAACCTTTCATTTCAGAACTACCGTCCATCTTCTTAATACTTACACAATCCCAGCAGTGACTATTTTCCTTTTCTGGTTAGCTCTCACACGCCGGACTGAAATAATTCCATGCAGCACGAAAGGACACTGGGTGGGAAATCAGTATACTTGGAAGCTAGTTATGAACCTGCCCATACCCATCTGTAGGATCTCGAGTTAGTCACCATCTCTCCTGATTTGGTTTCTTCTCAGCTTTTTCATTATGGAGCTAAGAGATGGGACTGTCCTAGCCAAAGAGGGACCCAGAACAAGGGTGAGCAGGGTAGCAGTGGATCTGCCTTTTTTAAAAATGTGGGATAAGCTAGTTTGCAAAGCATAGGCCAGAACCCAAAGCAAGACAAGGATGTATGATTTTTCTACAAAGCACTTATTGCTATATATCAATTTTATACATATTTGTGCATTGGAAGAGTGAAGTATAGATCTTCTGTTCCTTAAAACAGGAATAAAAGGCATGGGATCTAGTGCAGCTATACCTCAACTTGGCCGTGTTATCTTGGGCAGGACAGTAAAGACCGCTTGCATTAGTTTCCTATGGTCGTTGTACCAAAGTACAACACACTTGGTGGCTTAAAATCACACATATGTATTTTTTACAGTTCTGAAGGTCAGAAGTCTGAAATCAGTTTAACTGAGCCAAAATTGCGGAGTCTTCAGGGCCACATTCTCTCTGGAGTCTCTAAGGGAGAAGCTGTTTCCTTGACTTTTCCAGCATCCCTTGACTCAATGGCCTCTTCCTCCATCTTCAAAGCCAGCACAGTAACACCTTGCTTCAGTAATCACATCACTTATTTCTGTGTCAAATCTTCCTCTGCCTCCCTCATAAGGACCCTTGTGACTGCATTTAGGGTCCACCAGGATAATCTCCTCATCTCAAGAGCCTTAACTTATTCACACCTGCAAAGTCTCTTTTGCCATAGAAGGTACTTTCACAGACCTGGATGTGTTTGGGGCCATTATTCAGCCCACCACATCTCTAGATCTCAATTGTCCTGTGCATTAAGTTTAGGAATTTTGCTGCATGATCTACCATTCTTGAGTATTTAAATCTTCTGTCTGTTCTATTGGAGTCGGAGTTGGAAGATGAAAAATTAATCACTCGCATGCAAAGTACAGGTATTAGTTGTTCATCTGGGGCACTAACCAGAACCCTGATTTGCGGGGTGGAGATGGGGACTGGTAAGGGAGCAGGGATGGGCTGTTGTTTACATGAATCATAGTTCATTTGTCATCTGGCTCAATCAACCAGGTAAAAACAAAAATGGCCTTGTCGCAGGAATTGATACAGAAATGAGCTGGGTGAGTTCAGTGTGGGCATCTTGAGATTACAGAGTCACTTTTCACACTCCAGTATTTTAGAGGGAGGTAAGCCAGTGAAATGGAAGCCTGTGGGCAGTGAAGTATGCAGAGAGGGTGAGACACCATTTCAAGAGCTTCTTGTGCATGAAATGTTTAACAGCCATATTATGACTTTATTGCTCAAGTTCACTGAAAACAAATAATAATAAATTACCAAATATAAACCTATCCAAAAGTCTCTACCTTTTCTCATCACCACTCTTTTAAAAAGACTACCATTATTTTATGGTTATGCTTTAAAAGAGTAGTCCTGTAAGATGCCTTTAGAATGATAAGACATATAGGATTTACTTCAAAATAACTGGGGCGATGGGGGGAAATGGGAAGATAAAGGATATAGAAAAAATTAGATTGGCCATGAATTGGTAATTATTGATACTGGGTGAAGGGTACATGGTGAGTCATTACACTAAACTCTGTACATTTAAATATGTTTGAAATTTTCGTAATCAAATGTTATTTTAAAAAGGGCTACCACTAGTTTTCTAGCAAAGCTACACTGTTAGTAACAAGGTGCTGTCTTTCTGGTATAAACATTTACAATTTCTTACAGAAAACATATTTAAACTCTTTATCAAAGAGTAGCTAGCTAGGTACATGCATTATTTTTATTATTATTATTTTTTTTAACGAAAACAGAAACCTCATATACTAGTTTTCTAAATCACATTGCTTAGATCTGTAGACAGAACTGATATTTTTAGCTTTCTCTGGAAGTATAAGCACTACTGAGCCTGTGGCCATGGCTTTGGAACCTTCCAGTCCACAGGATTGCACCAGAACATTCTGAGCTTCTGTTCAATCCAAGGCCCTAAGAAAGACAAACTACACCAAGAGTGGCATGAGAATATTAAAACAGATAACTTCATGCTCCATCCTCTGAATTCCAAATCCCACTGTCTAGGTTGCTGTTTATTCATCCAGCTTAAATGGAAAATATGTCTAAAAAAGATCTCTTATTAAATATCCATAAGAAAACTGGACAAAAAAGCTTACCTCCCACATGGACAATAGTTACAGCATCTTACCTGGTTTTTCTCTTCCAAACCATCCTTTATGTAGATGTCAATCATTTTTCTAAAATAGCTCTATGACTCTCACCTTTACTCTTAGAGATTAATGAACTCTATATCTCATCATTTACAGACCCCTACCAGCTGACTTCAACAATAGCTTTATCCCATTCTTCTGTCTTTCTTCTCTCTCTCTCTCTCTCTCTCTCTCCCTCCCTCCCTCCCTCCCTCCCTCCCTCCCTCCCTCCCTCCCTCTCTCTCTCTCTCTCTCTCTTTCTCTCTTTCTCCCCTAAATTCCTGATGGCATGTTTTTTTTATTCTTTTAACTGGTTGTAAATCTTACTAGTTCCCTCATTTAGAGTTAAACAAAACTACTGAAACATGTTTTTATATTTGTATGAGTCATGATATTCCCCTTCTACTGGCTAGATCTTTGTGTAACTTCATGGATGATTACCCCTACCCTCTTGTGTTTTTGTTCCTAGTACGTTCTTTCTGTTAACAGTCCCATGTGATAACACTGCATTGCAATATTGTCTCTCCTGGATACAAGGATTTCACCTTGTTTTAGTCCCTAGTGCTTCATTCAGTGCTTTGGCATGTTGTTAGGCACTTGATATGCTGCGTGAGATGTGAGGGGAGGATGCAATCCTTGAGCTCTCCTGGGTTTGTAGGTTCAAGGGTCAGGGGCACATCTTACTCTGGCTTTATGATTCCCGGGGTCCCCTGCCACCCGCTTTATAACTAACCTTACTCTCAGACTACCTGCTATATACTTTTTTTAAATTAAAATTTATGGGGGTGATGATGGTTAGTAAAATTACATAAGTTTCAAGTGTACAATTCTGTAATACATCATCTATACATCACATTGTGTGTTCACCACCTTTTTGTATTGCTTCATAACTAGTCACCACAAGCTTAGAGGCTTAAAACAATATCCATTTGTTATCTCATTGTTATGTAGGTCAGAAGTCCAGGCAGGCTTGTCTGGGTTATCTGCTTAGGGAAGCTAGGGGTCATAGAATTCTGCCTCTCTGTCTTGGCAAACAGTATCACATCCAACAGAGATGAGACTCAGTAGGGGTTGTGTGTACTAAAGTTTAGGGAGGTGTGCAATTCCTAGCGACAGAGGAAGGGAGAAGCTAGCAAAAGGGGAGACTATTGGAATGAAAAGGCAGAGCTGTGCCTGCAAAGGCATGGACTGACAGGAAGAAACTTCTTCCAAAAGTCAATAGACAAGGGCATTTCATATATTTTCTAGGGTATCCACTATTGTAAAAACAACATCAGGCATCTAAATGCTTCTTCTGAAATATCTATAATATGAATGAATGTGGGGACTGAGCCCCAGAAAGCAGTTTCCAGGCTCTCGGCCTCACATAGACAGGTGCTGGCTCAGGTAGTAAATGGCCATCAATGTGATTGGATGGCCATCAGCTGTGGCTAGTTGGCCGTCAGCTGTAACCAGTGAGCCATTGGCCACTAATATAACTGCTGTGGCTACGCTAGCAAAAGGAGAAAGAATGGGGGCTAGCAAGAAGATGGCGGCTGGGCTGGCAAGCGTGGATGGCGGTTTGCGGACAGTGTGGATCCAGCCTCCAGTGAGAGTATAGTGCCGCCAGAGAGAATATAGTGGTATGACTCCCCTATCTATGGCTCCGTGGGTGTTCCTTTTTGGCCTCACCATGTCCTGCGTTCTTATGTGGGGAGCGGGAGCAGAGACCCCGCAGGCCTCCCTGCATGACAGTGAAATACTAGAGCGTTGCAATAATATATTAATGAAATAATGGACCTGAAAATACTAATTTCTAAACTCTACAGTGCTAACCAAACTTGGTTATTACTATTAAGATATTTCATATTATATTAATAGTTTGTTATATAAAAGAATAACTAACACCTTGAATGTTTACTGTATGCCAAGTCCTATGCCTTCACATGCATTATATTTCATAACAACCCTATCAGGTAAGTAGTATTGGTATTCCCATTGTACAGATGAGGAAACTGAGTACCAGAAAATTTAAGGGATTTACGCCAAAATCATACAGTCAGGAAAATAGAACTAAGATTCAGTGCAGGTCTGTTTGGTGCTAAGCCTATTTGTAATCACTATTTTGTACTAAGGCTGTTGAGGAGTCAGAGAGACAGTTACAATCAAACAGGACCAGACCTGAAGATAGACAGACAGAGAGAACAGAGATCCTAGCTCTGGAGTTATTGAATTGGGTTCACTAGCAAATGTAAATTGTTCTAGTTACAATTTGCTTTTCAGAGCTATTCTGGAGTCCTTCTGGAATTCTCTGTTTCATATTCCCTGTTTCCCTAAGTCTTGTCTTGAAATGAAAATTGGTTCTTGAATATTTGCTTGTTCTTTATAAATTTTCACATTTTTTTTCCTTGCCAAACTATGGGGTACCTTCTATAGCTGGTGCCAAGATGGAGAATTATTGTACTGATTAAATTGCTATGAACAGAACAAAATTACGTCATTGGAATCAAACCAAAACAAAGCCATAATGAAATGTTCCTTACTTCTATAAAAAGCAAGAATGTGGGGATGTGGAGGGACAAATAAATTATGAAAGCTTATGTGATGCAGGGAAAACTGGAGAGAAGAAAGGAGATGAGGAACCAAGTGACAAATTGGAATGGAGAGCAAGGGTAAATGGCAGATGGGTCAATAAATGTGGTTGAAAATTTGGCTCTCTGTTCAAGGTTGGGAGGAGTTAGATTCTTATATCATCATAGGGTGATTTTAAATGTCACTCTACATGTAATTAGATCTGTCTTATCACTGTCATATTTACTGATATATTTACCTATTACTGGATCAATATTACACTGTAAAGTTTTAAATTGCATTCTAATATCTTACAAGGCAAGTACTTCCTCATGGTTGTTTCAAAAATTAGTTGCCTACTTTTTCATTTTCTCTTCCAGATGAACTTTAGTATCAGTTGTCATTTTTCACTTTACAATTTCAATTGAAAGCATCTCAAATTTATGGATTAATTTGTGAAAGAATTGACATTTTTGCATTCTTGAGTCTTTGCATCAAGGAACTTGGGAGATTTAGCCATGTGTTTCTTTTTCTATTTTCCTAGATTTTGTGGTTTATTTGATTTGGGTTTTGCAAATTTTTGCAAGTTTATTTCTAGGAGCATGGCCATAATCAATGGAATTGTTTTGGGGCCATTATGCTTTCTAACCGATGTGTAGGACAGCTGTCTCATTGAATTGTTTTATAAGTTCTAATATTAATAGTTCTTTGAATGATTTTCTCAAATTTTCTAGGAAGACAGAGGTACTGATTTTGCAAAAGTATGAATCATTCTTACTTCCTCTTCTTGTTCTTTTAGCTAGGACCTTTAGCAAAAGGTTGAATAAGGCCAATAGTGGACAGCACTGACTTTTTCCTAGGCCTGATTCTAACATTTCACCATTTAATATGGTATTTGCTATAATTTGTTGATATGTACTCTTTATCAAGTAAAGATATTTTCCTTCTATTCTTAGCGGGTTAAGTCTATTATTAGTAATGGGTGTTGAATGTAAGCAACTATATTTTGTGAATCAATTGAAATGATTATACAGTATTGATGGGGCTATATTACTTGCTAGAGTTCGGAGTCCTTTTCCAGGCTCATGTGGCTGTTGGCAAAATTCAGTTCCTTGTGGTTGTGGGATTGAGATACCCATTTCCTTCTAGCTGTCACCTGGGGGCTGCTCTCATGTCCTAAATGCCCCTGAAGTTCCATGAGAGTGACCACATTCTATTCTATGTTGTATTCTGTCCTATATCTATGCTCTATTCTATTCTAATTCTATTCTAATTCTATTCTATTCTATTCTATTCTATTCTATTCTATTCTATTCTATTCTATTCTATTCTATTCTATTCACACTTGCTATATTCTATTGGTTAGAAGCAAGTCACTCAAGGAGGGGAGATATATATTAAAGTTGTATATAAACTTGTATATATCATTTTCTTTCAATTAAAAAAAGACTCTCTGAATTTGTGATCATGTTCTTTCCAAAAATATTCGAAGGGGTTTTACTTGTGCCTTGTTTTTTACTTGGATCTGTCAGATTTTATATTTCCAAAGAACTACGGTAATGGGGTTTTTTCTATGTAATTAATTTCTGATTTATCTTCAATCCTTTAAACATTTTTTTTTCCGGATTTCTTTTGATACACTTTTTCTCGTGTTTTGACATGAATGCCTAATTCAAATTCATTTACCTTTAATCGTTCCAGTATTCTAACAAATGTATTTAACAGAAACACACATATATTTTCTTCCAATAGTGCTTTGACTGTATTCCACAGGTTTTGATAATTATTTCTTTCAATGATGTTCATTTTTAAATAGTTTGTACAAGGAGAATGTCAACAGAAGAAGCTGTAGGGAGAGGAGCTGGGTAAGGAGCCGCCTTAGCTATAGATGCCCTTTTCTGCCTCTGACTCTATTCTCTTGTTCCTTTTTTCCTATCTCTCTCATCTCCCATTTTTCCCCAATAGCTTCTACTTTCCCCCTCTCTCTTCCCCTTTTCAGGCAGCTATCTTCTTCCAGTCCATGAGTTCAGAAAACTGATAAACTCTTCCACAAATGGCTTGCTTTCCCCAGGAGTACTTTCCTTTTAAAGGTGGATACAGTCAGAGAAGAGGAAAACAATCTTAACACAAAGATATGAATTGGTGGGTGATTGTAAAATTCTAAGCCAAGAGGAAAATAATGGAGAGGGAAGAAGAGTAAGAAAAGTGGTAGGCTTCTGGCATGTCTAAGATGCCGTAATTAGGGAAACTAGTCATGCTGCTCTATACACAAGGGAGATTCACACGCTTGCTCACTGAGGCTTCGCAGATACAGGTGCTCCAGGAGGATGACAGGTTGGGGATATAGGAAGAATTGCCTCCCTGTGCAGTAGTAACAATTTACTAGTGAGCTACTATGGCTCTTAGGCAAAGCCTGAAACACTATTGCCCAAGCAAGACGGTTTTATTCTTTGAACAATTAGGTAGTTTCATTGGAAGATAAGCTCCATGGGGCTGAATGAAGAATAGTAGGCATTCTCTCCATCACCCTTTCTTTGAATTTTACTACATATCATCACTACACTGATAGATATGAATTTCTCAAGATGATGACTGTGGTGGGCAAAATAATGCCCCTCTAAAAACATTTCCCTCTTAATCCCCAAAACCTGCAAAAAGTATTTTGTAGATGTGATTAAGGTAAGGATCTTGAGATGGGGAGATTATCCTGGATTTATGTTAGGTCCAATGTAATCACAAGAGTATTATAAGGGAAACAGGGAGACAGAAGAGTCATAGTCAGAAAAGAAGATATGACAGTGAAGCTATACAGTTACTGGCTGCCAAGAAGTGTTGTAGACCTCTAGAAGCCAAAAAACAAAACAAAACTAACAGAAAAAAACAAAGCAAAACCCAAGGAATTTTCTCCTAGGGATTCCAGGAGGAAGACAATTCTGCAGACATTTTGATTTGAGCCTCCTAAGACCCACTTTGGACTTTTGACCTCCAGAAATATAAGGTAATAATTTTGTTCTGTTTTGAGGCACTATTTTGCAGTAATTTGTTAGCATTAATGGGAAACTCATACAATGACAAAAGTCATGAGTGCAGTAGCCACAAAGCAGGCATGTGGGTATAAATTGCTGACTGATAATTCTTATCTATGAGTCCCGGTGGTTTTCAATATGAATACTGGATCTGCCCAAAGCCTAGTCTGTTTTGGTTTGGGATTTTGGGTTTTTGTCCCCCAAATATTCCACAAACCTATAACTCTGACCACTATGGAACTAACTGGTCAAGCTTGGGAACGTTGTAAATGACCTCAGTTGAACTTTCACTCATTCCTGGTTCCTGAGCTTGAGTCCAGGCCCTCGCTCTCTCTGCCAGGATGAGTCATTCCTCCCCGATCTGCTCCTCTGCCCACTAGTAGCTGGGGTTTGGTCAGTGAAATCTCTAGGGGCTGTCCTGGGCTCCTTGAGTCACCAGTCACCTGGGTTTAGTGATTGCAATTCTTTGGAGAATACAGAATGCTGTTGAATTATGTTCAAGGGAAGGAGTGTGCAAAGGTCACAGTGTAGGCACAGAGAGAAAGATTGAGGAGGAAGGGAAGCACGGAGGGGACTGGCTAGGGACTATTTCTGCTGCCAATGCCAGATAAGAGCAGGTGGCATTTTGTGCCCCTGAGCTAATAATTCCCACCCAAATTCTGACCTTCATGAGCCCAGCAACGCACCATGTGCAGAGCACACAAATTAGTATATAAAAATCAAATTTGGGATACTTATTTTTAAATTAAATTCTTAAAGAACATGGGTCTTACTTTACTTTCAGATATTTAAGTATTTTATCCCTTTCATTCAGCTATAGACCAGGGTGTCACAATATCTTTGGTTCTTTTTCAAACTTCTCTCTGCTTCTCTGGAAAATAGAAAGCAATACAAATACGGAATATCATATTGAGGTAGGCACTGTAGTAGACACTTTATCTTTTAAATGGTGTGAAACCCATTACGTAATTAAAACTATCATCCCAATTTTAAGATGAGGAAAGTATGTTCAACGGTGACAGTCACAAGGACTCACTTCTGGTGGAGGGGCTGGTATTCAGCGTCTGGACTCCAGCTCAGAGGCCGGGCTGGTCTTCGGGTTTATCTGACTTACTTGACATTTGTTTAGTTCCTATTGGGTACCAACCACTGTTCAATGTGATGGAGACAGCAGTGAACAAAGCAAATTTTCCTTTTCTCATAGAATTTAGATTCTAGTGTGTTGGCAAGACCAGGGTTTATTTTATTTGTACCCTAAGATATTCAGCAATCTGTACCCATCATAACACTCTGCTCAGAGAGACGCTTGGTTTTGAGCAGCATTCTAGTTATACTTTCCGTGGGGACCTGACTTCAACCCTTAACATAAGCGCAGGAGTTCTGAATTCAGACTTCCTGTTAATTCACATGCGTTGACAAGAAGAGCTAGAATTATGCATTTGTGGTTCAGCGTTTAGTTCCATGATGATTCCCAAGGGGTGACAGCCAATTGTGTATTTCTGGTGGAGTATGTTGCCTTCTGTTCTGTTCTTTGCAGGCTTGAGCAGCACCAGGCAGGACCAGGCAAAGCAGCTGGCACGGGTTGGATGTTCCATAAATATGGAATCCAAACTCTACCTAAATGTGGGAATCTATGGAATTCTTTCATGCAGTAATCCCCACAGCAACCTACATTTCCTGTAACTTCTATCTAACATTATTTTTTCATGCTGCCAGAAGTGTGGTGGAATTTCTATGAAAATGAGTTTTTCAGTTTCAAAGCATTTTAATAGGCAGTGAGTGGAATTATTACCATAATTTTTGAAGCTCACGGACATAATGAGGCAGATAAAAATTTCTTGGCACCTGTGGAAACCTAAGCTAAAAAAGCACCAAGTTAGGAGCATGTCTGTCTGAGATGGAAATCTTGGAGTAGCCTGCCACCTTCAGGATAACTTCCCGACTAACTACCAGAGAACACTGGTTTTAGCCTCTGTAAAGTCCAAATACCTAGCCCAATAAAAACGTTTCAGATGATCAACGGGGGAAGCAACTCTCCTTGTAATACTTTTGCTGTGATTAAATATGTTTACTAATTGTATTAGTTTTCTTTAAATAAAAGTGCCCTTTCTTTACTTTGATTCTTTTAAAAAATGTGTTACTTTGATTATCTTTACATGGACTCTTGTCTTGCTTTTAACTAATTAAAAACAAACAACCAACTTCATTTTGCTAAGCAGATCTGGGAACACTAAAAACCGATTTGCAGCCCCAGTCTGTGAAAAATATTGTAACTTTGGAAACCCTGCTACTTCCTGGTATTATGGATTAATGACAATATTTCTAAACAATCTTAAATAAAATCAGAAACACAGTAATCCATTCATAATTTTTTTTTTGGGGGGGGAACAATAAGAGAAAAAACGAGAGAACAACTCGGTATTTTTGGTTTTTTTTTTAATGTCATATTGGCTATTCCTTTCATTAAGTTATACGGAGGTCTCCCTGGCTTAAAAGGAATGAGGAAGGCAGGAAAGATGGGAATGACGCGGTGATTTAGTACTTACTAGTGTGAAGAAATAACACAAATTAGTACCAAAAACAAAGGGAAAGGAAGGGCAGCATAACTAAAATCGATTAAAATTAGGTCAAATGAGTTATGACCGCGGGATGTAAAAGATCTAGGAAAAAAGGAACATCGTGGCTCAGAAATGAAGCAGGAGAGGGGACAAGAAAATAAGGGGCATTTAAATAACAGAGTGACAGAGAACAAATACTCATCGAAAATGAATACATTTCATTGCGTTCCTTTCACAAGAGCAGGAAAGAGCAATTTTCGAACCTTCATGTATCCTGATGCAATTCCATTTTTGTTGGCTTCCTCTTTGGCTGCATGGACCCGTGAAAGGACTTCAAGGTCAGTTTCCTTTACGACTTTCCCTACTCAGCCTGCAACTTTGGAATCACGTGGGAAGCCTGAACCAATGCAGGGCCTCACGCCAGCGGAATTAAATCAGAAAGTCTGCATGGCAGGTAACTGTTTTAAAGCTCCCCTGCTGACTCAATGAGTCTCCAGAGGTGACAGCATCCGTGGATTTGAGCCCTGAGCCACCCTCCAGCCTCCGTCAGTAACCGCAGGCGTGAACTCGTCGCTGGACCCGGAGGCAGGACGCCCTCGGATCCAGTCTGGGCGGCGATGCGGCGTGTGCCCTCCCGACCGCTAGGGGGCAAACGGCGCGCATTTAGCGCCTGTTTTCCGGCGCGCGACCCGCTCGACCCCAGGCGTGCGCATGCTCGGTTCGTGACGGAGGGCGCCCACACGGCTGTTTTCCCACGTGCGTTGTTAACTGAGGGCATCATGGTGTGAGGAGATGGGGGCGTCGGTGGCTCGCGCAATTAGGAACTTCAACCTAGAGAACCGGGCGGAACGGGAAATCAGCAAGATGAAGCCCTCTCCCGCTCCCAGGCACCCCTCCACCAAGAGCCTCCTGCGAGAGCAAATGAAGTGTGAGTGGTGCGAGGGCGCGTCGGCGCCGGGCGAGCGGGGTCTCTGTGCGGGCGGGGCGGTTCCCCGCCGGTGGCCGTCGGTGCAGAGGTCGGGGTGACCCGGGACGGCCGCAGGGGCTCGGTCAGCCGAGCGCGGGAAGGTGGAGCCACCAGGCCGGTGACATTGAGCCAGCCCCCTAGCGCTCGCCATGGAGTCGGCGGCTCTGCTTTCCTGGTCGTCCCGGAGATGCAGCCCTGTGCCCCTGCTGTCCGGTGCAGGCCTGCTTTTTGCCTTTAACGCTTAGCTACTTGACACTGGGAATCAAAATTAGAAGGGATCATGTGCAGCGGAAATTTTCTTTAGGTGCCTTCACAGAACGATGGAGGCCGAGGCAGAATTAGTATTTTGATTTATTGTGAAATGTCTTTTCCATACTGCCCAAACGATAGTTTGTTTAAAAAGTAAAAGTGTCGTGTATTAAGTGTTTAGGATCTTAGAAGAATTTTCGTTGGTTTTAATACTGTGACATTCTTTTTCTTTCCTTAGCTCATCCAGATATTAAGGGAGACATTGTTAGAAAAGATGACAAACTGCTGTCATTACTAAAAGACGTATATGTTGATTCCAAAGATCCTGTGCAGGTAATGTGTACTTTAATTAAGAAAATAAGTAATTTAACTTTTGGGGGCTCCAGGAAAATGGTCAAGAAAAGTGTGGCAAATAGTAAAAGAGTGAGATGCCCTGCAAGTGTAAACATGTCAGTGTAGTTGTAACCAGAACAGTGATGTAAGCAGGACACACATGCCTTGGTTCATTGGTTATGTACTGAAATTCTAACAGACTTGTTTAAGTATTGATTGAATGCAACTGTGTGAAGTATTTGATGTTATTTAAGAATTTGTAGGACTTGGTAAGGTACTTCTAGTGGTTGCCATTTAAATGACGAAAGGAGAGCTTTAATACTATTTTCTCCCCCCATATTGTATTGAGGTATGTTCTAATCTCAGGGGTTCCTTTAGTGTTGTATTTGGGTTTTTTCATTTTTGGTTTTTAAGGCTATGTTCAGATATATGTAAAAGGAGCACGATCACAGAATACTTTGTGAATGGGAACTTATATTTAAATCCATATATAAATGCCTGGCAGAAGTGTTTTATGTGTAGTGCTAATCAAAACAGACCTAGTCCTTGCGGTCACACTGCTTATAGTATTGTGAGGGACAGGCATTGAATAGATGAGCAGTCATAAGTACATGATTACTCATAGGTCTGTGGAGGAGAAGTATAGGCACGTGAGTATATCTGGGGGACCTGTTTGAGATTTGGAGGATCAGGGATGGTTTCTGATTATGGATTTATTGGTTCTGTTTATTTATCATTCTATTTCTACACTAGAATCACACTATATTAATTAATAGAACTTTATAATGTGTGTTGATATCTGTTACCGCCTCCTCTGTTTCTTTTCAAAAGTTTCTTGGCTCTTGTGACACATTTTTTTTTTTTTTTTTCCCAGATGAACTTGAGGCAAATTGTCAGGTTCTTTAATAATGTCCTGTTTGGATTTTGAGTGTAGCTGAATTAGAATTTATAGATTAATTTGAGGAGAATTAACTTCTTTGTATTATTGAATCTTTGGAAGATAGAGGGAAGGTTGTTACTATGGGATCTCTTTCACCCTGAGTTTTTAAAGTGTTTATTGCTAATATGTCAGAAAGTGGGTGACTTTTGTATTGTAGCTACTCACGTTGCTAGGTTATTTATTAGTTTTTCAGTTCATTCTCTCATTTTTCTAAAGATATTCTCATATCATTGGCATAGAATTACATTGTTTTCTTGCTTTCTAGTATTTATACCTAATTCTTATTGTGTTGTCTATAGTATTAGCATAGCAATGAAAGTTGATATTCTATCCTGTAATTTCTTTACATAGGATGCTTCTGATGTTTCAGCATTAATTATAATAAAATGATATTGTTGCTGATTAAAAATACTTTTATCACATTTGGGATATTTTCTTCAATTTTCAATTTGCTAAGAGTTTGTTTGTTTGTTTTAATCAAGAGAGAATGTTGAATTAATCAGAAGGGAAATCTTAATAAAAGTGCCTATGGAGTGGAAGGAGGATCTACCTGGGAATAGGAAGATAAGAGGAGCTTTGTGTTTTGGAAAGTGAAGAAGTTGGGAAAGTGTTTCAGGCCAAAGTTACAATACAAAGGTAGGAGAATATGTTACACCTTTGGAGAATGGTTAGAGTTCAGCAACAGTTAGGGGAAAGTGTAAGGGACGAGTTTGGGAGAAATGAGGTCGGATGGGGGTGATCGTGAAGGTCTTTACTTGTCTTGCTAAGGAATTTGGGTTTTATCCTTATGATAATGGGAAATTACTGAGTTTCATGTGGGAAAGTGATGTTAGATTTTTTTTATTTTTTTTTTATTAAAGTGATGTTAGATTTGTTTCATAATAGGGAATTGATTTAGTGACTGGGAGAGAAGTAAATGGCTTTTAGAGGGACTTTGGAGGCAGTATCGATAGGATTTGGTTATTAGTTGGATGTAATGAGTGAGGGGGCGAGGGAGATGTCAGGTATAACATGACGTCAGAGAAGCTTTGAGTTTTGGAATGGGTTATGGGAGGTGGGTGGTGCTAGTTACTGAGAGAATATGGGGATAGAATTGCGTTTTCAGAGGAAAGGGATCAGTTGAGTTTTTGACATGTTGATTTTGAGGTGCTTATAAATTACCCAAGCAGAGATGCCTATTTGGCATTTGGGAATTTGGGTCTAGAAGTCAGGAGAAAGGTCTAGGTTTGAGATGAGGTTTGAAAGTAATTAAGATGTAGGTAGTAATGGAAGTTTGGGTGATACGTGGGATTACTTAGGAAATTTATAGAGTGAAAAGAGGGCCTGGGCCAGAACTTGGGGCACATTAATACTTAAGAGGCAACTGAAGGGAAAGAGCCCACAAAGGAAACAGAAGAAATCACTGGAGAGACAGGGAAAACTAGGAGAGGGATGGCATGGAAACCAAAGGGAAAAATAATTAAAGGTATGTTGGAGTGGCCCTCAGCGTCAGATGCTGTAGTGAGTTCAGATAAAACCTGAAAAATGCCCTCTGGGTTGAGATATAATCCTCTGGATGAGATATCACAAAGATCATTTTCTTTTAAATCTTAACTGAAAAGAAGGAAACTAGTCATAACGGAAGTGTTGGTTTTGGGTTTGGTGGGTGTTTTTTAAAGGTAGTGACTACAGTATTTTTGTATTTTGACCAAGCAGCAGCAGTAGGCAGGGTGTAGTTGAAAGGAAAAGGGAATGAATGATTGGCATAACTAGGTAATAGGAATGAAATACAGAGCACAAATGCTAGGATTCAGCTTGGGTGAGACAGATGGAAAGATGGGTGCGCATCGATTGTTTTATTTGTATTTGTTGAAGTATTAGAAACATTAGTTTATTTTCTCTGAAGAGGCAAGATCGCTTGCAATATGTAAATTCATTCAGAGTGTTTGGAGGCATTGAACTTGAAAAACAAAACTGGGAAACAATAGAGATTATCAAGTAAACTGTTAAGGCAGCATTAGAGTCCTGCCCTTTTAAAAACATTTTTTAATGAATTCATTGTTGTTCTTTTAATATACATAGAATAATGTGATGAGTGGATGGTATACATTCGAGTATTATTTTCTAGAACTACCTGAATTGCTTCATGATGATTGAGCCACAGTTATGAAATGGTGATGTGGCAAAAGTGCCGTGGAACCACGGCTCATTGTAATGAGAAAGTGTAGTTTGAAGAAGCACGTGTAGTATTTGAAGAAGAATAGGGGAGATTTGAGAAGTGTGAATGTAGTTGTCAGATCTTTTCATCTTAAAAGGCTTTTTGTTTGTTTTTGTCTTTTGATCCTAGGTAAAAGATGTTGGACCGCCTCCGGAGCCAAAGGAGTACAGATTGCCGAAGGGCAATCACTTTGACATGAATATTGAGAACATTCCCAAAGGCAAAATTTCCGTTGTAGAGGCATTAACACTTCTCAATAATCATAAACTTTATCCGGAAACATGGACTGCTGAGAAAATAGCAAAAGAATACCATCTAGAACAGAAAGATGTAAATTCCCTTCTTAAATATTTTGTAACCTTTGAAGTCAAAATCTTCCCCCCTGAAGATAAGAAAGCAATACAATCAAAATGAAGGAAATCTTGAAGTTACCTTTTCCATATGTACTCCCTGTTCCCATGCCGTTTGTCATCTCATTTTTAACAAATTATATAGATTACTGAATGTTTAAAGTTCCCTTCTTGTGAAGGCATACTATTTATTAAGCTCTGCTAAATTTTCAAGACTGACTATAGAATACATTTTGTTTTCTTTTAAACTTTAATTGGGTTTAGGCATGTGTTCATATGTAGTATCAGCATGACCAAATAGCACATGTATCAATTTATTACAAATAAAAAGGTTAGTGTGTTATTTTAGGCACATCATATCATTGGCTTTTAAATTGGTCATATGGCCTCTTGGAAAATGTCCCGAATTCCTCATTTAACATTGAAAGCTTCACTTTCCAAGTTAGGTGGATAGTTTATTCTTCTTATGGAATAGTGAAAGTAAGAGCTTTGCTGACTCTTAAGACTGACATTTTCTTGCTAGGGAAACGGAGGCTTGACCGTGAGGTAGAATAACAGTATTTTGCAATGAAAGGCAGACAGGAGACAACACAAAAATCAACAGAAAAGGCATTTTTACTACTAAGAGGAATAAGAATGAGGACTTTGTTTTTGTTTTGAACTGGTTTTACATATGAAATAACTTATCAAAACTATAAAAAGGAATTGGTGTTTGTAAAATTTTAGCAATCTCTGCCTTGACAAACAGATAAGTTCAAAGCTTTCAAAGAGGCAGGTAGTAGTGGGAACTATCTGAAAAAAATAACTGTTCTCTGGACTTAATATAGAAATATAAGAAAATGTTAAAGAATGGTTAAATCAAAGAACCGTGATAAATGAAACTGGGTGACCAAATATATTTGCTAATGAAATGCTGGTTGAAAGAAGAGAGAACAAACAGCTAGTAGATGTATAAAATGTGATCACTGGAAGGGACCTGGGAAATTGCTGCTTCATTCATTTAACAAACTTAGGAGCACAATGTATACCAGTCCTAAGGTCTTGAGCAAGATTGTGTAAGTTTAGCTCTGTCGTATAACTACCTGTGAGATCTTGGGTGGATTGTGTCACTTCTTTGAGATTGAATTTCCTCTGTAAATGATTATAATGCTGCCTTATTTAAACCTAAGGGTTACTGTGAAGATAAGATAATAAAGGACTGAACAAATACGACTTACTTTTTGCCGTTGAGAACAGAGGCCTGGGGAAGTTTCATGACCTATTTAAGCTTACCTGTACTTTATGACATAGCCAGGCCCAGAGTTTAGGTTTCCAGAATCCTAGTGTTTTGTTTTTTTCTGCTGTGCCAATAAGAAGCATATCTCAAAAGAGCAGAAGGTATGAGTTGTAGGAATATTGGGGAATGGTAAGAAAAATTCCAAGTTATCAGTGTCTCTGAGGAAAGATAGAGATTCACTACCCAGGGAGTCCCCTGGAAATGGGATGGAAGAGGCTGAGGAAGTCAGCGTGAACATGAAATGAGGCATGTGTAATACAAAGAAGAAAAATACTGACTGAGATGGAAATTTTTAGCTGATTTTCAAATTTAGTTTCATTATGTGAATATACCAAGTTTAGTTTAAAACAGTTCTTTCGAAGACAACAACTCAATAAAAAATGACATTGTAAAACTCGGGTAAATCATCAAAACTTTAACAGATAAATACCAATACTTGAGTCAATAATACTGCTGTTTCTGAGCCATGTTCCCTATTCATATCTATACTGTGGTGAGGCAACTGTAAATAGGGCTGTTTTGTCGTGTCACATAATAAAGCACTTTCCGTGTCATTCATTGGCCTGTTATTGTTTATTATATATAGGAGAGCACTTCGGTGGTAGAGTTGTGACAGAAAACGTGGTATTAGACTCAGAAAACCTGGGTATAGATCACATCACTACTAGCCATGTGACCTTGAATGTCCTCAGCTGTGAAACAGGTAATAATTACTAACATCTTAAAAGCAAGTACTAGGCACTGATCTAGCTGCTTTACGTGTATTAGTTTGCTTACTATTTGCTACAGGTAGGAAATATTTACTGCAGGTAGGAAACTTAACTATATTTTACAGGAAAATGGAAGCATGGAGAGCTAAAGTGGCTACAAAGATTACCTCGTAAGTGTTGGAACCTGGATTTAAACCCTAGTAGGGTTACCAGGGTCAGGAGAGGAGGGAGGGAGGTTGATCATAGAGTGGGAAAAACGGATCCAGGGAGCTGATACTAAAAAAATCTGCCTATGTGGGTGGATTTGGCAAAGTTCTACCATACATAGGGTCACCATATAATTTATTGCCCAAACTGGGACACTTGAGAGTGAAAAGGGCACCAATTAGGATAATAGGGACAGTAGGAAAAGTGGAATGTGTTGGACGAACTAGGAGGTCTGGTCATCCTAACCACAAAAGGGACTACTGGAGGTCTTGAAGGCCACCTGGAACCTGGACACAACCCTCTTAGCTCCATTTTATCAACACTTAGCATCTTACTAACTACTTGGGACTGACCACTCTGCCAGAGGGCTTTGATTGGCCCCAACTAATGCATGTGCATGGACATCGCCTCCACACCCTCATAGACCAAGGAAAAGAGGGTAGGGCCCTGGACAGTTGGTGAGGCAGTTTCTGGACCCATACCTGGAGGGCTTGAACTGAAGAGACTCAAAACACCTTGAACTGGGGCTGTGCTTAAAGACAGCCTGTTGGGTACAAATTGAAAATACATAAGAAATGAACACGTACATAGGATTAAAATGGTTTTATGCATCTTAAATAGCCATCACTTACTGCTTGATAGTTACTTGTCCTGACAGACCCACCATTAAGTACGCGTAGTTTGAGAGAAGGAATGTGTATCCATTTGTTTATCTGGATACTCCATTTCTTCTGCTTTAGGAATACTTGTTAGGAGAAATGATGAAATATCAGAAGCATTTATATCTAAACCCCTATATAGAAACCAAAGTTTTACATTCAGTGCATTTGGGTCACTAGTTTTCATGGCCTTTTTTTGCCATTGTCACTGCTCCAACAATATAAGAACTGTTGGGAGCACATGTAAGTAGAACTGAAGACAGGCTCGTGAGTTAGAAGAACAGGAACCAGAACAGAGATGAAGTTCTGAAATTTTTAGTGAATTAATGTGAAGTATATAGTAGGTAATACCAAAATTGATTCCTGTGAGTAAAAAGGCAACAGGTAAGTCATTATAAAGACGAATAATTTGGGGACAAAAATTTAGTCAAAATGGGATAAGCCAGTACCTGGGAGTTGAGAAGTAATCCCTGAGATCACAGTCTTGATGAGTGGGAAAATTTCTTGGTTGCATGAGAGAATATAATCTTTGGAAAGGTGGTCTAATTTTGAAAAAGAAAAGCCACAGAATGCCTCCTGACTGACGATGAACTCTACTTATGGCTCCAAAGCAAATAAAATAAAAAGATTTATGTGTAGGATTGCTGACATCTACCTCTGGAAATAGAGGGGGCCACTGAGGGAAAAGAAAAGAAAACCAAAAAAACAATATTACTAAAATAAGCCTTAGGCCTTTTTATTCCAGAAGGATAATTATTCATTAAATTTAATATATATGTTTAGTAGTAACAATTCTATTTAGAGAATTATTTTAAGCAATTCTGCTGTTTTAGTATACCTTGTAACACTATGTATGGGAAATGTCATAGCCAAATTTTTTTTAAATGTCTTCCTGCATTTCAAGGTATGCATAAGACAAATCACCCAGTAATTTGAACTATATAATGAGGATTATTACTTTTATTTTAGAATTATCTATAATTTCATTTTTCAGTGATGCTTATTACATAAAAATATGTTTTTGTGTAGCATTTAAATTTTATGTTTCTTTTAGTTTACTTTTTAAAAATACATGGCATTATGATTTTACATATCTTCGTTTGGGTTGGTGAGTACTTAAATGGATGCTGCTTTTTAATTATCCACATAAGAAGCAATACAAATGGGCTCCTATTTATTATTTAGATTATTATTAGTGTACGGAAACCCTTGCATAGAATACGCTACTCTATTAAAATACTCTATAGCTCCTTAGGCCATTATCCATTCATTATCTAATAATTTCTATATCTGCCTTTCTGTTCCTGGTGCTGGTCCACAAATGATACCATTGGTTCAGATAAGGAACTTGGAAATGGAAAAACCACTTAAAATTTGTCTTGTAGAAGGAAAGAAGAAGAGAGAGGAAGACAGAGAAAGAGAAAGGGGGAGAGAGGGAGAGGGAGAGAGAATGGAAGGAAGGAGGAAAGGAAAGTATTTTTTGTTTTCCAAACATCTCAGGAATACAATATCACCAAATCAAGTGAGTACCTTTTCTCCTTTTAGGTTATTCTTTTGTTACCTTTGTTGCTGGCCCTGGTGCTTGTGGAGGAATAGCAAAAGGTAAGATAAAATATTTTAAAAGGACCGGATGTAAGAGATTCTAAAGCCCCGCAATGACATCCTTAACAAGGCCTTTAAATATTTAGGTTGCCACATTCTATTTTTTCAGAGACCCACTTTTAGGTAGGTCAAATGTGTGACCCACTTCTGATTGTAGATACAAAATTAATAGCATGATTTTTTAAAACTTTCTGTGCTTGCTCAAGTAATTTAAGCAAAAAGAAGGCAAACATTTAAACTTTGCTTAATAGTTTTTAAAAGAAGTGGCTTTCCAGTCATTTCCTCAAATCAATAATACTGCATTCATTCATTCATTCATTCATTCACAAATATTTATTGATCTATCAGGCACTATTCTAGAAGCTGGGGATACAGCAGGAAAAATAACAGTCTCACGGAGCTTACAGTTGTACCATGTTAGCTGCTGTTGCAGTTATCTTTTGCTCCATAACAAACCATCTCAAAACCCAGCAACTTAAAACAACTATTCATTATTATCTCTCATGGTTTTGCAGATTGTTGGAAATCTCAGCAAGGCAGGTTTGCCTTGGGCTCTCTCATGTAGTTGTGACTGGGGTTGGTGTCATTTGAAGGCTAAACTGGGCTGGACATCCAAGTTGGCCCATTCCTATAGCAGGTAGTCAAGTGCTGGTCGTTGGCTGAGAGTTCAGCTGAGACTGGATCAGAGTATCTGTAGGTAAGCTTTCCATGTGACCTGGGCTCTACCTAGCATGGTGACTGGCTGAGTTCCAAAAGTAAATGTTTCAGGTTAAATAAAGTAGAACTGTCAGAAATTGTCAGAGCATCACTTCCTTTTTCTGTTTGTCAGATCAGTCACAGAGCCTGCCTTGATTCAAGGGTCGGGGACACAGGCCGCACTTCCCTATGTGAAAAGTGTCAAAGATTTTGTTTTCATCTTCGCCCTTTGCAATGCATCATATCAGGAAACGCATGATGTCAGTTTTTCTCATTTTGATGATGTTAACACTCATGGCTTGGTTAAGATGGCATCCCATATTTTCTCTGTAAAATAACTATTTTTGCCTTGTAATTAATATGTTATTGATTAGGAAGGGGCATGAGAGGTACTGGAAGTGTTCTCTGTCTTGAGCAGGGTAGACGTCGCATTAGTATACACATATGCTCAAATACATCAAGCTGTTTTCATTTTAAAGTAAAGCACTTTACATACTTTATTATGCTTAATACCTCAGTGAATTTTTTTTTTTAATTCAAGTTGCCATCATCACTTTCATACCTTGCCTGGATGTTCGTTGGTCGGTTGGTTTGACAGTGATATCACTAGTCTCCCAGTTACAAAGACTGCAAAGTTCAGACATCTCTGATCGCACTCTAACTCATCCATCCCACCCTCAGCTTCCTGCCACAATCTTGGCTGTAATTCATTTCTCAACTGGCATCCAGATTAATTTTTCCTAGGGGAAAAAAAAAAGGAAACATGAAACTGTTGCTCCTCTGTTTAAATTCACCTCATCACCCCCACGATAATATCCAAGTTCCATGCCTGCTTAATTTCTCCAAACTTAATTTCTCATGAGTTTCTCAATATGAACTCTGGCCTTCCTAACTGAGGTATGTACTTCTGACCAAAAATTCAAACTAACACTTCAGTGATTTATTGAATGGCAATTTAATTCAATTCTGTTTAGTGAATATTACTGAGTATTAATTGAGTGCCAATCTCTGAGCTAGGTCCAGAGGTGAGAGTTATGATAAGGAATAAATATAATCCTTGCTTCCTGTTGGGATAAGAGAAATGTACAAATTACCCCACTATAGGGCAGAATTTAAGTGTCCTAAAAGTATAAACACTTTGCAATGGGAACTCAAAGGATGAAGAGATTAGAGCCCTCCTGAGAAGGGTTTATTTGTCGTAATTAATGCTATTGTCCCAAGTCTAATGAAGCTGCCATTTAAGGGGGGAAATCATGTAAATGTAATTAGTTTATCAAAGAGGTAAGGTCTCAAGAGCCACTCCCTCTATATGGCTGGTGTATTTGGTGAGTGTGCATGCGGAAGTTCTTCCACTCCCTGTGAACACACTTTCCCAGAGGCTATTGAAAGTACTTGCCTTTTGTGTGGTTTTGATTTTCTTATGCTGGTAGATACTGTTTCCATTTCTCTTTTCTCTTTGCAGAGCGCTGCTGTGCTGGTGCAGTTACAGGCTGAGACTGGCACTGTGACATTGTGAGGCTTTTGTGCGGAGGGTACTATCCTGAGAGAGATCTGTTTGATGTTTATGGAGAAGGTGTGACCTCTGGCAGAGTTTCAGATATTCATGTTTTATCAGCCCCCTAATGTCCCTTTTACACCTAGTATTTATATACATTAGAAGCATTTGATTATATAGCTGCTATGGAAAAGCCAGCAGTATTAGTTTGCTAAGGCTGCCGTAACCCTGTACCACAGACTTGGTGGTTTAAACAACAGAAATTTATTTTCTCACAGTTCTGCAGTTTAGAAGTCTGAGATCAAGGTGTCAGCAGCGCGATTTCTTCTGAGGTCTCTCTCCTTGGCTTGAAGATAGCTGTCTTCTCCCCGTGTCTTCACATGGTCTTCCCTCTGTGTGTATGTATGTCCTAATCTCTTCTTATAGGGACATCAGTCATATTGGATTAGGGCTCCACCCTAATGACCTCACTTAACCTTAACTTACCTTTTTTCAAGGCCCTATCTCCAAATAGTCACAATCTGAGGTATTGGGGTTAGGACTTCAACATATGATTTTTGAGGGAACACAATTCAACCCATAACACTGACCAGTGTCAGATTTTAGCTGCATGTAATTATTTTTTAAGGACGTAGTTTGATCTCGGTGCTTTTTGCATTTACATCAGTTCAAGTTGGTTAATGCTGCAGTTTAGAACTACTAATCTCTACTAATGACAATTGGGACTTCTGCACACTGAAGCATCCTACAGCATTGGATAGTACCTTAGGCAGGATCAAACTCCTTCATTTTGCAGGTTCAGTACGAAGTCTAAAGTCAAATAATTAAAAGCAGAGTCTAGAACTCAGGGTCCTGATTTCCAATTCACCATGCGATGTTACTCCTGCCTTGTAATACCACTTAATTTGCTAGAGATGACCTGGAAGTACTGCAAGATTTTAGTCTCTCTTTATCAGAAATAAAGTTAGTAGTAGGTCTAGTTTTAGGTTTAAGGCTTCTAGTGGTATTCTAGTGCTTTGAACATATTTGCAATCCATATGTTACACCTGTGATAATTTTTCCTAAGTGAATTAGAAGTTATACAGCCTATTAGCAAGGCACACCTGCATTCAAGTATCAGCTTCCCCCAGCTCCTGGGAAGTTACTTAAACATTCTCAATTCCATTCCCCTACGAGGGAAGTTTCCCCACTATTTATTTGGCTGTGAGAGTCTATCAAGATAACAAGCAATAAATGATCTTTGCAATCTTTAGAATAAAGCAAAAACCACATCAAAGCAATGTACCATTTTTTAGTACATCTGCCTAATCTAACTGTGATAGTGATTTGAAAAAATTGGTTTCTGGGTCTATGGAAATTCTTATTTTATGCTATTTTCTTTGTAGCTTTGTAAATTTAAACCCTCTCTACTGCAGGTTTGCCCCCAGATTTATAAACTTTTATTACAATTTTGAATTTTTTTCAGAATTTATGGTAGTGTATGAGTATAAAATAGAGTGGTATCACTAAGAGTTTAATCAGTTAAGAGGAAAGAAAATTCTATAAAAGGGTATTAATTTAAGAGGAGTCTCAAACTTGATTTGTGATAACTTTTGAGAGATAGTATGAGATATAAAACATTGGAGAGAAGATTAATTCTTAATTATTTAACTTGATATGTAGTATAATACAGTCAGACTCCATCACTTGGGATTTTATAATTTGATAGTACTAGACAGAAGCAGACCATTTGAATAAAAGTAATCTAGTAATCTCTAAGAAAAAAGTACTAGTTTGCGAAGCAAACTATTCGTTTTAGACAAGTATTGGGAACACATTTAATTGTTCTGGGGAATAAATTCCTTTTAAAGCCTGTAATTACTTTAAAGACATAGTGTATTGCTCTGTATTTGAGGAGATTATGCTAATTACAAATGCATGATTATTTATTTTTTCCCCAACTGGACTTCCGTTTAGAAAGATGTGTATGTTTACATATCTTTGTCTGTCCTGTGAAATTACCAAGGATAAGACTACACTCCTTTAAAAATAATGTCATTAATGCAGTTTCCACTTTTGTTCGCTTGATTTGGGAGAGATTTCCATCTAACTCCAATGATGGTAAATTTTTATGAAATGAATAATCTGTGGGCAAGCTCAAAGTAAAACCTTTTATGCCTTTGTAGAGTACTAGGAACCACTGAGTTTATGATGATAATGGTGATAATAATGATGTTGTCATGACATATACTTACAGTGTTTATTATTATTTACTAGGTAAGTTCTTTGCATTCCTTATTTCATTTTATCCTTACAATTGCTTAAGTGGTGACTTCTTTTATTATCCCGAATTTACAGGTGAGAAAGCTGAATATTAAAGTGCTAAGTACTCGTTTTACCTGTCACGTTGCAAGTCAGTGCGGGAGGGCCCCTCCCAGATGCATTTCCTCTCCAATGTCCAGGTCTGACCACAGTGGCAGTGTAGGCTACTTCACCATCGCCACCCCCGTCGTCTACTCGCAAGGCTCAGTGCCTAGCAAGACTCTTTGAGGCTAGAGACAAATATGACCACTGCCTACAGCAAAGATTCCCAGAAAAATAAATCGCAAAGGGCAGTGATATACCACAATGAATCTTACGGGGGAAGTGGTTACCGGGCTGGACATAAAAGGAGAGATAAGAGTGTACCATGGATGCATGCTTGGTATACCAAGAGTGAGCAAGGATGTTAAGGCTTAGAGGTGAGATCGAGAATGTGGAAATGGTCAATTGTTTTACTCAGATCTGGGTTAACAGTTTGCCTTGCAGTCTTTTACCCCACATGCCTCTGCTGCCACTACGGATTATGCCTTTGGTTTCTCTACTTTTACAACTTAAGGGACCTAGACTATCTTGTATTGCCAGACCCTGTCTTACATCACTTTCTGTCTATCTAGAGACTCTATGCAGTCTTTCCTGCTGTTTGCTTCATCTTTGGTGAGTCAGTGCTGACCTTTGAGGTGCACACATATGGTTCTACCTAGTATCCTTGGTGACGGAATGCTGACAGAGGCTTTCAAATGCTGAGGAATTAGACCTTCATACCTAAAGCATCTCAAGGGCTCAGAGAAGAAAGCTCTCTCTTCTTTTGACAACATCTCAGTGTGTTTATTATGGCCTGTTGGGTAGTTGTCCTGGTGATCCTGAGGGAGAGGAGGCTGAGCAAGGTAGGGATGGTGAAAGGTTTTGCCTGAGGGAAGGGAAGTTGGCTGCAGTTCACTTTCATTAAATGGGCTTGGTAATCATGTCCCCTGTATCTGTGATACTGGTGTATTTTCCATATGTAACAAATACATCTAAGAATCCTCAAAACATAAGAAAAGGACTGGGATATTTGTGCTTGTTTTCTTCTATTTGACTAGCCTTCCCCAACACTTAAACCTCTTGACTTATATTTATAGTCATGTCCTGAAAGCAATATTGGTACATTATTTCTATTCTAGTCTTTGTTAACAGCATTGGAAGTTTTCAAGGTTATTTCTCTACTTCTATCATTTATGTATGTGATTTAACAATTATAATTAAAACAGCATCCAGTAAATATATTACCTTTGCCATTCTTCAAGGCTCAGCTAATGACTTCTACTTGAGGCAGAATTAAGCAATCATATTGGTTAAGTCTTATACAGACACCGAAGATTCCGGCAAATGTGCCCCTCCATCCCCATATCTAACAGTTTTGACTGAGAGGGCTTTGAGGGGCCAGGCATCATCGTGGGCATTTCCTGGACTTCTCTCCTTCCCAGCTGATTGTGATAGAATGTTTTTTTAAACAGACACACTGTCTGCCAGCCCTTGGAGGCTGTATAGTGCCATCCAAACAGTTACGGGTGTGCAAGATGAAGAATAGCCTCCCTCCACACTGTCTGTTATGTTAGCTTAGGATTTGGGAGGCGGGGGTTGCCCTAGATTTTGTGCTGGCCTACTTGAAACATCAAAAAATGAGACAAAGCCATTGGACACCACAGTACGTATTAGAAAACTTTTCTTTCAAAGGTGAAGGTGGAGCAGCAAGCTCATTTTTCCTTTATCTCTAGAAGATGTTCCTTCCCCATTGTCAATTAGGAGAGAGGACGTCAGGTCTCTTTTTGGAAAGGAAAACAAGGAAAGTTGACAAGAATTTGAAGATGGCGGTTTCAGTAGTGTTTTCCCCTGAATTTTCAAAACTAGTATTTGCATATATAAATAGTTTTACTTATTCTAAAAGTGAAAGAGGGAAACGATAATTTTTGAGGAAATTGCCCAGCAAACTAGAGCTGAGAATACAGCTATGAAGTGTCTACAATAATGTAAATATCTGCGGCACTCTTGATTTACTTCCATTGTTATGGCAGAGGTCATAGAGGAAAGAGATTAAGCTATTTTCCTCCTCTAGGACTCAAACTCCTTTCTTTACCAGAAGTCTATTTCTTTTCTGTCTTTCTTTTTTGCAAAATCCCAAATCCATGTTTATTTTTTCAAACATAGTGTACAATTTAACGTATCATTTATCTTCATTCATCATTTCGTATTCTTAGGGCTTCATAAACATCTTGTTCTCAGAAAGATTCCAGAAGAAACTGAAGTCACCCAGGCTTATTCCCCACTTTACCTCAGAACAACACAATATTATCTAGGTATTTCTATTTTTACCCTATAATGAGGACACTCAGTCTAAAATTGCACATAGCCCTGAGCTGTTACATATCTGGCTCACTTTAACCTGAATTAGGGCTTTAGATTTTCCTTAAATCAGATGCATGCAATGTCTTTTTCAAGGCAGTACATTGCTTCTTCCAGTCAGAATTCAATGTTTATTTCTCATTATAATGAAAAAGGCCCTCTGCTGTCCAACCAGCTATAATTTTTCACCAGTTCTGAATAAACATTTCAACCCATAATGAGCCATTGTTTGAATTTGATGAAGAGTATGGAATTAGAAACTGAGAAATTTACATCTGTGCTGGACACTCAAAATTTTTCAACAAATGTGGGGGAGGCAAAAAGATGGCAGGCAAAAAGATGGCTGTGGTTTCCACAACGGGGAGAAACAGTGGAAAAAGAATGATGTTACCGTAATGTACTGTTCTGCGAAAGAAACAAGAAAAATTGTTGTCCTTGCTCGTGTGACTGACTGGTGTGCTGACCTGCTTTGTGGCAAGAAAACCTCCCGTGGAGATGAAGTTGGATCCCCAAGAGCAGGGCCTTAAATTTCTACCCTAGAAGGAGGGCAATCTGGGAGAGATGTTTCCCGTGTCAAAGGGGACTGAGTCAGCCTCCTCTAACCTGTGAGATTCTCCTTGAGGTCCTGGAATTGGTGCCCTCCTGGGCGAGTCAGACCATTTGGGGCAGAAACTCCTTGGAGAGCACTGGTAAAATCAGAACTCTCCCAGGTGACTTAAAGATTTCTTCTCAGTATGTGACCTCTACTGCCTGGAAAATTGCTCGGGGATAACCTGCGTGAGTTTCCCACAGTTCCCTTTTACTTCCTTACACCACCAGCTGCATTTCTCTCAAATAATGAAACGAACATTCAGCATGTTAGCCAAAATGAATCAAATTGTATAACTTGAGCTTCTGAGCTTTCCATGCTTTCAAAGCTCTGGCCTTGGTGCCAGAAAATGTTCTTAGGATGAAATTGTGTATTTGACTTTTAGTGGAATTTTGGGAAAAATAAAGGTGCCTTAGAATGGTCAATAATGGCATAGATAAGTGGGTTACCACAAGAAGGGAGGAAAGAAAGCTTAAGAATCCAGTTAGTAAGCACAGGCTGAACACTGCAAAAGCTTCTCAGCATTACTCCTTGCAGCAAGGGACCACACATCTTCTGAGTTATCAGTTTCCCTGCAGCCCCCCATGCCCTCTCAGGGAAGAGACAATTATGCTTAATTTCATATTAACTGTTTGAACTTCTTTAAATCACTTTAAATATCAGAGCTGCATTCTTTCCATAAACAGAAATGTTGTTCTGAACTGATTATTTAAATGAGTTTGTCACTTTCACAGACTGGAAATCTTTCAGAGGATTTTGTTTCCAAAAGAACTTTAGAAAATACTAGCAAAGATTCTTTATTAAAGTGAGACAAGTGGTAAAGAACTGAATCTTTCTAAAATTACAGATTATGAATCACCAGAAAAACTGATGGCTTATGCATACCAAATCTGTGCTTGAAAACATCGTATTGCCAGAAGTCTGTGACTGGAATGTAGGGTAGAAAAAAGATGCAGCGTGTCTCTGGTGAATGCGTAAAAATGATCAGCCTGATCATTTCTGACAGAACAGTAAACTTGGTAACTGTATTTTTGCTTTTCTAGTAGACAATTTTGCCCACCTTACATGCTGATTTAAAAGACCCCAGTGTGATGGTTCCTAGCGAAAGAAAAATCAGATTACAGTGTTTTAAAAGACACTGATATTTTCATAAGATGCTGTTTTTGCTTCCAATGGCCATGTCTTGTTTTTAAATAATGATGTTGGGATCTTGAAAATGGTTTGATTCTTGTGTCTGAGGGCATGCTGGTTGTAAAATCTGAGCTAAGGAGAGAAGGAAAAGTCTATCCTCAAAGGCCATAGGGCCGAGATCAACAGATTGATCCTTTCAAGTTTTTGCCTTTTTTCCCCCCAAAACATTTTATAAAGCAAGTATATGCCCTCCAGCACACACTTAACATGTCCTCTTCGGGAAATTATGGCTGCACCAAGAACCTCTATTAAGGATGTTAGTTGTGTTACCCCTGTAGGGGAGAAAGATTTTACGACGTTAAACAACAAAAAAGAAACACTGTGTACATGAGCTTTACATGTTGGTCTTTCCTTCTTTGAAGGTAGGGTGGTCTTCTTTTTTTATTAAAATGTATTGGGGCGACAGTGGTCAATAAAACTACATAGGTTTCAAGTGTACAATTCTGTATTACATCATCTGTATATTGAATTATGTGTTTGCCACCCAGAGTCAGTTCTCCTTCCATCACCGTATATTTGACCCCCTTACCTTCTTCTACCATCTCCCTACCCCCTTATCATCTGGTAGCCACTAAACTGTTGTCTGTGTCTATGAGTTTTTGTTTCTTTATTTGCTTGTCTTGTTCCTTTGTTGCCTTCAGTTTTATATCTCACATATGAATGAAGTCATATGGTTCTTGACTTTTTCTGACTTATTTCGCTTAGCATGATAATCTCAAGATCCATCCATCCATGTTGTTGCAAATGGCACTATTTCATCTGTTCTTATGGCAGTGTAGTATTCCATTATGTATATATGCCACATCTTCTTTATCCAGTCATTTATTGAAGAACATTTTGGTTGCCAAGACATGAAACAACCATAGAGTGGTCTTTCATATTTCTGCATTTCCTCTAATATTGAGTGGAGAAAAGGATCAGTAAATGATTTTTGAAGGATGGGAGGAAGACCTTCAGACTAGAACAGATTTCCATATAGACAGATTCCAGCATGTATCATACCTGGAACTGATATTACACATTTTTTTAAAAAAATCAGCTCAAATTTCTCCTTTCAATAAAAAAAGGTTTTGAAGGAAATACAAGCTAAGAGTTGTTTGTCTCTCATGTGTCTTCATAGTACCACCGCCACTTAGTACACATTACCCTTTCTGGAATAATGAGAGAACCACATTGCAGAGGGCATTATAAGCCATGCTGAAGAGTTCACACTTGATATATTAGCCCTGGGAAGCCAATGAAGGATTAAGAACATCAAAGGAACTTAATAAGAACAGTTGTACAATGACCGTTGAAGCTGGGAAGCAGGGACACTAGGCAGGATTCAGCTGTGACTTGTCCATATTTTCCAGGAAAGAGAACTGCTCTTAGATGGTGTCAATAGAAATGGAATAGAGATGAATATGAGAGGTGTTTTGAAAAATTATAAATGCTTTGAAAGTCAGAATTTTGTTTCACTTATCTCTGTGCCTTCTCCATCACCCCAATATAAAGGATACTAAGGACCCAATAGATACATGTTAGAGTAATTTCAATTATGTGACAGGATATAGCAAATGAAATACAAAGCAATAATGCCTACAATGCCTAGGGTAGGTTGTTTGGGATGAATATTCAGTTATACATTTTTAAAAATGATTCTAATATACCAATAAATAGGAACATGGTAATATCCTTGAGCAAGGCTTCCCTGGGGTAAGGGTCGTTATCAAGCACCAATTCCATACGTCCTTGTGGTACCTTTGAGCCTTTCCCAGAAAGAATTCCTTGGTTCCTACTCTAAGCTCCATGGACCTTCTGCTCATTAAGTATATTGTTGCTCTTATCACATTGTATTATTATTAATTCTCTCCTATTATAACTTCTTGAAGGTAAAGACCTAAAAATTAACCTCACGTTATTTTTTTTTTAATTGCGGTATAATTGTCACTTGCTAAGAGGCATGCACCATAAGTGTACAGCTCAGTTACTTTCTATTTATGTATATACCGGTGTAGCCACTACCTAGATCAAGATGTAGAATATTTCAGTCTTCTCGGGAAGTTCTCTTCTGCTCCTTCTCAGTCAATAGTCAGTAAACGGCTCTGCTTCTGTCCCAGGTAACCACTATTCCGACTTCTATTGTATAGATTAGTTTTGCCTGTTCTTGAACTCTATATAAATGGAATCATTCAGTGTGTACTCTTTTCCACTAAATGTAATGTTTTTGAGGTTCATTTGTGTCACTGTGTGTATCAGTTGGTTGTTCTTATTGTTATTGAGTATTGCATTGTATGAATATGTTATTTTCCTGTTGATAAATATTTGAATTGTTTCCAGTATTGAGCTATTATGAATAAAGCTGATTCTTCTGCATGTCTTTCTGGGGATACATGTGCTCATTTCTCTTGGGTATGTACCTAGGGGTGGAACTGCTGGGTCATAGAGTAGGCACATATTACACTTTATTCCAAACTGCCTAATAGTTTTCCAAAGTGGTTTAGCATTTTCCTCTCTCCCCCTTAATGAGTCTTGCCGTTGCTGCACACTCTCACCAATAGATGGTATGGCCAGCTGTCGAAATTTAGTTATGTGGGTGGATACATTATATAGTTTTAATCTGTATTTCTCTGAGGAGTAATGATGTTGAACACCTATTCGTTTGCTTACTGGCTATTTGGATATTTTTTGCAAAGTGTCTTTTCAAGTGTTTTGCACATTTAAAAAATCATATTATGTGTCTTTTCTTATTCATCATGTTCCTTTTTGAATTCCCAATATTCAGCATAGGGGCTGATAATTAACAAATACTTTAAAAGGTTTGTTGAATGAGACAATAACAGTAAATAAAACTGGAATTAGTTGCAAATTTTTCTCTGTTACTGGCCACAGGAAATGAGTTTTGAAGGTAATTAACTTCTATGGTACATTAAAATTTGTTAGTTTTTTAAAGTATCAAGACAACATTCTAAACACAGCTGGTTGTATTTGTGATAGAATCACTTGTAATTTTACATTATATTTTGGTTGATTCATGCATTTAAAGCACTGGAAGCCTAGACAGATTTAGACTAGAATACAAATTGTAAGATTACTTGCTGGTCTTCTTTCATCATATTAATAGGATAGATTAGACATGATGTCCAAAATGCAGGATTTATTTCACTGGTTATATTTTTTATTTGATTTCTAGACTAGAAATGTACTTTTACATTTCTTGAAGATAAATGATCTTGATAAAATAAGAAAAAGTATTTAAAGCCCAGATTTAAGTATATTTTATATTTTAATAACTATTTTTCTAATTCTAAGTAAAACCCACTCAATTTTGAATATTTAGAAAATACGGAAATGTAAAGAGAAAAACAATTTTAATTTGACCAAATCCAGAGTCCCAACTCTGAACATCTGGCCTTCTTACTGTGCTTTGTACACATGCCTCTGTGTGTGTGTGTGTGTGTGTGTGTGTGTATACCTACATATATGTGTAAATACATGTAAGCCATGTAGCTGTATGTTTATTTTCACAGTTCCACTCAACTTTCTTCTGTGGGAGGATGAAGAACTGTGTGTGTGTATAAAATGTATATTTGTATAAAAAGAAAGTTGGTTGTTTTATATCTCTGGTATCTTTTGTATAGCTTTTTGCTTCATGTAACAAACTGAAAATAGGTATTTTAATCCTTTCGCATGATCTATGCTTCTTCAGGGTGGGAACTGTACCCATCTTTCCTACTCTCTAGTACCTCACATTATGCTTTGCATATGTAGCAGTTGCTCATCAAGTTTTAATTTATTAACAGGGCTTTAGAGAGCTGCTGGCTGTAAGAGAGGTGTCCCCATAGTGAGGAGGACGCCCAATTTCTTTTAAGAATAGGCTGCTCTATGTGACCCCAAGCAGAAATGAGAAATCCATAGCTTGCTTCTACTCCTGCCTTTTTACAGATGCAAGAGCTCAAAAGAATCCTTCACAACCCTCTCATTCAATTCCATGCATCTGGGCAAATGAATTGCTGAACTGTAGGACAGGCGTGAATTCTCTTGAAGCTTTTGAACGATGGAGACCACTGAAATATTTTATCAAATGTATTCTCCAAACATTATTCATGGGTAGATTTCACCAGTAACTTAGTTATGTTTGAAATAGCGCAATTTCAACTTCAACTTTTCTAACTTCAAGACAGGTAGTCATATTCCACACTTAAGTGATTAAAAAGGAAATGATAGCAGAAAGCAGTATGCTGAATTTGTAAAGAGGTTTATTCTATAAATCTTGAATAGACAAAGTGTAGCCCTGCAAGTTAATATGACATAGAGCTTTAAAATATGAAAATTAAATGTGATTTTATAAAATCTCATTTAAAGAGAAATAAGTCCTAAGGAAATAGATAATTATAGTATAAACAGTAACCTCTGACTAGAGTAAATTTTCCCTTAGACATTTTGTATTACTAAATGCTTTGTGTATAATGTACTTTCAAACATTACTTACTTTCAGAATAGAATCAAGTTTATGTGGATCACTCATGAAAACTTTACATGAATTTACAATGTCTGTTTTTTAAAAACTTCTAAAGGTTTAATTAATGCAAATAAAAATGCACCCTGACACCAAACTTTCTTCTCAGGCAGAGGATAACGCCAGGGGTGCGGAAGGATGTCTCCTCTGATATCATTGCCTCCCCAGAATTTTCTATTAAGGTGGGAGGTGTGGAGGGAGGCGCATCTACTCAAATCCTTTGACAGGCCAAGATGGCCCTGGAAAATGGGTGTATAACCAGTCCATGAATTTTCTAGGTGTTAAGATGTTCAGAAGATGGAATTTTTTTCGCAGCAATACCACTGAGCAGCCAAACACAGACACACTGTGGGTTAAGGAATGTAACACCTATGCATCCTATTGACCCCTTGTAGGGTAAAGGGATTCTACTTTTCCTTGCTCTGCCCCCATCCCTTCCATAAGGGTTTCACTCCTTAGTAGGAAGAATTGAACTTCTGAGTATGATCATAGTGCATCACTTTTATTTTTTTTGGTAATTGATTATTGGTAATAAGTAGGAAAATATTTAGTCATACTCAAAGTGGTGCTGAAATCCTGCTATAAAAGAAGCTGCTTGTAAATCTAGTTCTTACATCTGAAATGTCAGTTTGAATCTAAGAAAAACCCCAAATTGGATAAGGTTAATGAATTTAAGTTCCTTGAGCAGTTCCATATCAAAGCACTTAGTGGGGTTAAAATAATTTCATACAACGTGTATTGCAACTTATTTCATAGTAGGAATAGGACGTTAAAACATTGTTTGTGCTTTTTCTTTATGTGGTTTAGTCTTTTAAATGCATCCCTTAAAAATATAGTAAAATAGACACATTCTACTATTAATCCCCATTATTCTCTTTCCCGTTAGACATCAGATTTGTTGATCACTACTCATGAGACCTTTTAGGCCCCAAGTGTCTTTAAAATTGCCAATTAGCAGCCCTGCCCAGAGGCAGCTTGTTACCAGCCACAAAGAAGGGATATTCTTTAAAAACAGGCAACTCGGTTCTCCTGTGATTGGGCTAAAAACACGCAAGCAGGGCTACATGAAACAATGGATGACTTCGAGGTTGTTTAAATGGTTCTCTAAACCTGAGAACCATTGCTGCAGATTTTACCATATGCTTCAGTACCTCTCTTTAGAGTATAAACACCCCGGAGACTGGAGGCGTTGTTTTGTTTCACTCAGTGCAACCTGCTTTGAGATTCTCTGACATCATTAAGTCAAATTTTAGCCCAGACGTTTTTTGTTCAGACCTAAATTCTGAATGACACTTGCTCCTTTGATTAAGAGGGAAATACAGTATCTGGGAACTGCTCACAATGTGATCCAAGGCCAAAGCATTAAACCTAGGACGATATACTCGTCTGTTGCATAAGGAATAAGAAGCAGCTTTGTATTTAATACATTTCTGGTTTCCCTTAACTTTTGTTTTCTTTTTTAATTTAAAAAATATTTTAAAAAGTTTCCTGTGGGAAGAAATAAACAAGTGCACCATTTAGTATGGACCCACTCCCTTGGCGCCTGACCCCTCAACACACTTGGCCCAAATTCTAGTTGTGTTTCAGGTGTTGTGTGCGTGCCCATTCCACTGCCATTTCTTTGCTTGGTGGAGCTGCCCATACTCTGGGGCCCCCTCCTACCCCCCTAACACCCCTGTCTCCCTACACTGTGAGTAACCCAGACTGAACCACAGCCCCTCCAATCTCTCTCACAACCTGCTTTTGCCCTTCCAAACAAAGAGTTATTTCTGCGATTTTTCCCCCAGTTAATTTTTTAAGAGATCAGGCTGGTTTGTTAGTGTGATGGATTGCACAGGCAGACTCTGTGTTGTTCTTCAATCTGGACCCGTCTGCACTGCATCCAATTGATATCTCTTGAAATTTCTGGTATTTCAATGGCTCATTTCCAGTGCTGATGTGTGCTTTGTCCCTATTTTTACATTTCCTTAATTGTTTTGGTCTGGATCGGAAAGGGAAGCGCTGTCTGTCTCTACTAACGTTTCTGTCTTTACCTGGAACTCACAGAGCCACATAGCAGTGAAACCAGACCCAGGAAGGTGTATCAGGCAGAGGGAGTAGCCCATGCAAAGGCACAGAGATCAGAGAGAACAGGGTACATTGAAGAAACTGCAGGTTATTAGGCATGGTTTGAAGATGTTGCAGGAATGTAAAAAATGTGTCCTTAAGCCCTAATCACACCTCCATCTACCACACACACAGCCACCTGTGCCTGTGCAGATATCGCTGATTGAAATTATGGAGGTGACCTGATAATCCCTCTCAACAGACTCCTCCAGCAGCCATCCTCTGTGAGTACTGGTACATGAGCGGAAACTCATTTGCCATCTCCATTGTAAAGCCCTCCTTGTGGCCCCAAGTCACATATCTTTGTATGTGACCCTATCTATGGCAGTTGTGACAATACCATGCTGACATTACTCATTGGGTGACATTCGTTCTAATTCATTCTAATCTAATACTTTCACTAATCTTCCTAGTCATGCTGGGCAGGCAAATTGCTGTCAGATCGCTTTAGACTTTGGGAAGAACATCACTATGTGGTTAAGAAAGAAGTTCAGGACTGAAAGGTTCATTTCAATTTAAGAGGGAGAGAAAGAGCCACTTTGCTGATGTGTAATTTATTTCTTCAACGTTTCTTACATTTTCCATTGGATTGGCATTTCTTAAGTCTTAATGTATTTAATGCTCATCATTTACTTGCTTACAAGATCAGCTTTAACCAATGACATGGAAATTTAGGGCATATAAAATAGATGCTTCAATGTTAATAGTTGGGAGCCAAAGGTGTTTGTTTTGTAAAGTTATTTTTATTTCTGAAGCAATTCAGATGCACTTCTGCGTTTGATAGTCCACTTTTCTTGTGAGTGAATAGACTCTTGGAGGTACTTACAGACTAAAAAGCTGCTGAAATTATGGATTGAATTTAAATCTTAAGGCAGGAATTTTTTAATCCTTCAGGACCATTTCAAATTCTCAGTTCTGTTTTTAATTAGAAAGACTTTTAATGATTATCATTAAAATATTTACAGTTATATTTAATTCTTTGTAATGAAATGCCTTAAACAGCATTCAAATTCATAAAGAGAAAATGATATTCTCGTATAATGTTTATATTTTTAAAATTTATCATCTAAACCAGATAAAATTTAAAAAAAGGGAAAAAATCCTCTCACAATCTAATCCTTCAACATCTCCATCTGTTTTCATTTCTTTCTGTTCTTTTTCAGTTCTTAACTATGTAAAACAGAAATTTAAAAATTGTGCTATTAACATAGAAAAACAATGTTTATTTTTATTATAATATGAATTACGTTTTATATTTCATAACTAATCTGCAAATCTTTGTAAATATCAGTGTCTTTTCTGGTGTCATGTTTTCCGTACCAAGATTTCCTCTGTTCTCTCCAGAGAACAAGATAGAACAGAAGAAATTTTGTGTGTTCTCTCACTGAGTTTACCTGTCACATGGCCTCATTGTACGGGTGAAATTGGGGAATCAATAACACAGTTAGATTTAGCTTGTTTGCAGTTTGACTCTTCACCAGCTCCCAATCTAGCCAGTAGTAATGAGACTTAGTTTGCAGTATTTAGATGCACCCTGATATTCAGTTGTTTTCTTTGTTTCTCCCCTCCCTGATTGACTTAAATATTCCTGTTTTGTTTCCTTTCTCAAGGCTACACATACCTTGTTAATCCATTTAATCAACAAAATCCTAACCTGGAAAGGGCAATTTCTTAATACTCAGGTGCTCAGACACGGGAATCCAATTTGCAATCCCCTTGCAGTTTTCACTGGTGATCCATGAAGTCCCAGGCCGCAGTGGCCGAGTCCCAGTCCAGAGTCCTGAGATAACTTATCTTAAAACAGACCAGACCCCAGGAAGTGATATCAGCCCTCGGACCTGCCTGACGACTCCCGCTTTCCTTTGTGCTTCATCGTATGTCCGTATAAAACCTTCTGCTCATTCTAGGAACAGAGAGCTGGCCTTTGGACAGGAGTTCGCCATCCTCCCAGAATGCCTGCATTCTGAACAAACCTGCTTTTCTTTCCAGCAACCACGGCTCTCGATTTTTAACTTTTTCAAGCAGGAGGTAGCGTGGTATCGTCATCACTTATGAAATTACTTCCTCGTTCATCTCATAAAGTAGAAGGCAAGAGAGCGCTC
The DNA here is from genome assembly GCF_057876585.1 of Rhinolophus sinicus. Lineage (NCBI taxonomy): Eukaryota > Metazoa > Chordata > Mammalia > Chiroptera > Rhinolophidae > Rhinolophus > Rhinolophus sinicus. Next base: position 56,033,525 of record NC_142502.1, read on the forward strand.
CCGTTTTGAATTGTTCAGCTTTCTGGGTAACCAAGGCTTGTTGGAACTTCCTTTTCTTCAATACTGTAACTTGATTTTTACTGAATTTCTGTTTTTCAAACATGTTATTTATACTCTGATAAGCCTGAAGTATTTGATACCGGATGCTATTTAAATTGTGTAGGTGACCAGCACAGCAGATCTAAGTTAAGAAAAAGAGGGAAAAAGTAAGTTTGTGCCCAGTAGGTGGTTGGGCTGTAGATCTGGGCTAATAGGCCAGTGACCTAGGATGACCTGGTGAAAAGGATGCTTCTTCCCATCTTTCCTGCCTACAAGAAACTGGGGGCATGGGAAGGCCTAAAACCAAGAAGTTCATTTCTCTAAACTACGGTGACTTTGAAAGCAGGGCAAGGGTTACTGTTTTGTTTACAATGGTCCTGAATGTAATTCAAATACTAATTTTTAACCAGATTCGTGCCACAGAGCAATTCGTGAAAGGCTAGTTTCAGTTTTAAAATCAAGATTTACAATTTTTTTCTGTATGAGGTAGACTTTAAATGTTCCTCATGTATGTCTAAATCCCACGGATTATTATAAGTCATAAGTCAGCAATATCAAAGATCACCCAAGGTTTATAATTTGCTAGGCACTTGTCTAAAGATTTTTGTTTAATTCCTTTGATCCTCCTGTGAATTAGGCATTGTTACTGTGTTAGTGCCCTCACTTTTACAATGATATGACTATTGCACAGAAAGTGTAGGTACCATTTCCTGCTTAAGTGGAGGAGCCAGGAGGATGCATCAGGTGGTTTGGTTGCAGAGCCTACAAACCTAACCACCAGCTGTAGCAGCCTGACAACACGCAACAAGACAGAGTGAGAGGCGTGTCTGCCGGTGGAGAAGTCTGTAAATACTTGTATGGAAACCATGCTTGAATAGGAAATGGGTGTTGATAGAAACATGTCATCTGCATTAATTTTGAATGTTTCAGAGAAAGTATTTGATTTTCAGATTATTTGTGAAACACAGCAAAGCCATCCCTATTTTTAGCCTGACATGGGTTGCAGAGGAGCTGCTTGGATGTGACACTTCCTCCAAAAAGGGAATACCTTCCAATGTTTGAGTGGAAGCCCTTTCAGACTGCATTTTTTCCTCAAGTTCCAGATCATGTCCTTGGTTTCTTCATGCAATAACACCATCACCCAGACTCTCTTACCCTCATTCTCTTTCAACATAAAGCATCTTACCTTGTATTCTCCTCCAATTAATGATCATGAGACAATGCATATTTTTATTATCATGCCAAGCATCCACACTTATACTTCAACAGGCTGGCTAGAGCTTAGTCCAGGAAAGAGCTCATTAGGATATTTAGGGTAAATTTAAAATCCAGGCCCCTGAGCAAATTTCAGATTTGGAAGTGATTGTGTCAAACAAACAAAGAGTGGCTGGAAACACAGTAGTTGGATGTGAAGAAAAAACAATAATCTTTTCTAAGATTTGCCCAGAGCCCCCCAGGCTACTCCCTCCTGCTCCATCTTCCTCCTCCCCCTCACTTGGCCACAGCTGGGAAGAAGGAGGCTTGTTTTTAATGGAGACTTGGTGTTCCTGTGATTCAGCTGTTTGGATTCCTTGAACTAAATCAGAAGTGCCAATCAAAGCTACACTCCATCCTATGTAGCTCGGAGCATTTTATTTCTTTAAGCCCTTTAATAATGGTGGAATAAGTCATCTCAATTTAAATGCTGTGGACTTGACCTGAGCAATCCATATTGTTTGCTTAAAACTCAGTATAGGTGGAAGAAACAAATCCAAACCTGTTCTTGCTGCATTTGAGGGTGAGTTTTTTAGGTTTTTGTTTTGTTGTGTTTTTTTTTTAATCTTAGATGAAAAATGGAACAAATTATTTAAGATCCCAAATTTGGTTCTACTTGGTTTAGTAAGCTAAATGCTTCTGAATAATGTGGAAATTAAGCAAGAATCTTTGCAAACAACTAATTAGATTCTGCTAAGGAAAGCAATAACAACAGCAAAACCAGGAAACTCCTCTTTCCTGTAAATGAGGACTTCTCTGTGAATGGAAAAGTAAGACACCCAGGCTGTACCAAGAGGGAAGAAGTCAGCAGTCGCACTGACCAAGCCGAGAAGAGAAAGACAGATTCATTCATGAGTGCTTGCTGATTCTTGGCTTCTGTCCTGCCCTTGACTGGGTTTCTATCACCTACAGCTCAAATTGTCTTCACTAATATCATAAATGTTATGAAAAGCTAGCAAGTCTTAAAAATGGAATTCATGATGTACCTTTTTCAGAAACGAGTATGTTAGAAATACTCAAATGCTGAGATTTGTTTGTCTTTCAGGGTTGAACAGTGAGTGTCCTTATAGGGATGGAAGAGCTGCTACTATAGCATTTCTCAGGCCCGACCTCCATGTCCAGAGGGCAAGGAAAGTAATGTAAGGTAGGAGGCGGTCACAGAGTTACTAGCGGAAGGCACAATTCTGTCAGGGTAAGAGACAGTGCGTACGGCTGTTTGTCCGTTGTTGCCTTTGACTCAGGGAGTTGATCCCTTGTGTGCAAAACAATCATGGTGCATTTCAGGAAGGGCCGTGAGACAAGATACTGTCATGGAGATGTCACCCCTACTAGATCTCTTATCCTGACAGCACTTCCTAATTCCTAAGATGTTCAAAAGAAACCAGAAGTAGAGAATGGAAGGAGAGAAAAATCAAGAATTTAGCATAACTTTAAAAGAAATAATGTCAGATCTACATGGGTAAAATATAAAAGAATATCTCTTCTCGAAGTTGCTTCAACTGGTAAACAGAGATGAGATATAAAGGTGTGTGTACTTCAGGCATCTGAAAATGGTTTGGAAGGGAAAAAACACAAGAGGATGAAAATAGTGCAGAACTAGTGTAGTGTGACTGTGAGACACATAAAAGTATATGACTTGAGAAAATAAACATGGAGAAGGCAGGATGTGATTGTCATTTGTCATATATATATATATATATATATAGTTTTCCCTTTGATGCCCTAAAAATATAAATTGAAATATTTCCTCACCATCTAGGAGAGTTTGAAGAGTCAACTATTCCTGCCTTCAAAAAAAAAGAAACTAGTTTTAAGATTTAGGCTCTGGGTATAATGGGCCTTCTCAGCTCATTGTGAAAGAACAAGAGGGAATAGTAGGGTTTGCAGAAAGACTCAGAGTGGCACTGAGACAAGAAGGGACTTCCTCAGCCTGGAATGAAATTCCCCTGGGAGTAGAAGGGACTCAGAACATTGACTGAGTTTCTCACCAAGTTTAACAAATCTCAAAGGTGCTGGGGTAAGAAGAAGACCTTATTCAGGTAACAGTTTGTAAACTGGGGAGACACAGCCCTGGGCAGAAACCAAAAGTGTGCTCTGATGAGACAAAGGGGAGGCCACCTTTCAAATGGAAAGCTCCAGGCCAAGTTCCCAATTACATCCATTTTATGTAAATGAGGTATCTGAATTCCTATGGTTCTGATTGGCCCAAACCATGCAGTCCTGATTGGTCATCATTATGCATCCTGGTTGCTTGTTATGGAGCAGTTCTGATTGGTGGGTTAGATGCAAATGAAGATATAATTGTGTAGTTCTGATTGGACAGTGCATGTCTTAGTCCATTGGTTGAAAGATGAAATCAGGAACTCAGTTAAAATAGTTTGCTCAAATGGAATAAACGGTCAGGGCTTGGTGCATGAAGCCAAGTGTTCAGTCCAAGGTTATTCCTGGTATACAGAGCACGCAAGAAGGTCCTATCAGCAGATAGCTGCTAAACTCATTATTTATAAAATTTGGGCCCTGGGTATACCATGGGGAGTCAATCTCGGCAGATAAATTCCTTCTTAGAATTCACATCAAATGAATCTCTCTCTTCTCGGCCCGCACCAGTTATGTAGTATTACCCAATATTGGCCTCTGTCCAAATACTAGCAATGCATCTGCTTTTGTTCTCTACGCAGGTGACTCAAGTGCATCCTTCTCTATGAAGGTGCATTTCCTTCCTTTTGTAATCTACTATTGTTTTTTCTTATGAAATCTAACAGAAATACTGAGAATGAATAAAATTACCTTGGATTTACAGGATTCCCCAAATATTTGGAAGGGCTCCCTACCTATCATTTTTAAAAATCTGGTTTTAAAAAAAGTAGGAGTTAATATACATGATGAGGGTTTATTTGATAGGGTCAAGCTTCAGAGTATTTGGGCACAAATTTCAGCTATTTCTTCTTCCAAGTAGACTGGATATAGGAAACTCAGATTTATACAAATAACTGATCTGTTTTGTGTCATTGGAAGGCTGAAATTTAAAGAGAAAAGTTTTTGGCTGAGGTAATTCCTGGTTATAAAGTGATATCAAAGCTCCATAGTCTCTTTTTGTGTGTGTATTAGTTCTCAGTTAAAGGTCTAGGGTGTGGAGTAAAGTCTTGACTCTCTTGTGATATAACTCAGGGATCTTGCCTTGAGAGAAATTTCTGTTAAGTAGAGCAGCAGAGGACAGTTTTGGATTTGATTTGGGCAAGTGCTACAAAGTACTGAAAGCTTTGCAAAGGAAACACATATTTCAAGGTGAAGACCAGCACTGTCAGAGGTATGTGGTCTGTTAAATTTGTTGGATCAATTGTGAAAAGTGGAAAGACTGAAAGATGCCAAGTTTTTATGAAGAATTATCTTTTACTAATGACTGAAGTATTATTACGTGCTCAAGTGAGGGAAATGCGGAAAATAAAATATAGAGAAGAAAAGAAATTTAGTTTCCTCCAGAACTATTGTAAATATTTTGGTGCATTTCTATACAGTGTGTGTGTGTGTGTGTGTGTGTGTGTGTGTGTGTGTGTGTGTGTGTGTATGTGTTTTCCAAGATATATCCTGCGAATATACTGTAGATATTGTTTATATCCTCTTTTATTCACTCAATAGTGAATCATTAGCCTTTTCCCATGTCTTTAAAAATTCTTCCCAAACATCAATTTGAATGATTGATATATTCCCTCAGAAATCTATAGCATGACTTACTTAGCATTCTGCTTTTTAAAGAATGTAGTTATAATGAATATCATTGCAAATGAACCTTAGACATTCCTTGATTATTTCCCCATGACAGATTTCTAGATGTGGAATCACTTGAGGGGACAGAAAATATGAACTTTTCTGTGGTTCTTAATTTCTTAATTTATTATCAAATTATTTTCTAGAAAGGTTGTAGCAGTTTATGCAAGAATGCCCATTTTATTATACCTTGAAGATCCTGAATAATATCGTCTAAAACTCTTTGTAATTTGAAATGCTTAAAAGAATTGCAATTCTTATTTGAATTTCTTTGATTACGAATGTATTAGATATATACAATTTTCTCTTTTGTAACTATGTCTTTTCCTTGCTTTTCCATTTAGTGTTTTTCTTAACACATATATTGCCATATATTGGCGATAGTTATCCTTTGTTATGTTTGTGATATACATTATGAATTATAGGGTATACATGTGCTTCTATGATAAGACTCTGTCTTTGTTGAAATCTAGTTTTATCTCATATACTCCCCTGAAGTTTTTATCGATTCTTCAAGGACCAAGTCAAATAGTATTTCCTTCTAAAAGCCTTCTAAGATCCCTGAGGTGAAATGAAGCTTCTCCCCGTCCACATTACCACCATATTTGGTTTTATTAGTGTATAGCATTTGTTTCCATCTGCTTTAGAGGAAAGTTTTCCTCTTCGGAATGCAGCCATTCTGTTTTACTCATTTTGATATCCCTGACAGTACTCACACAATCCTTTGCACAAAACAATTGTGCAATACATGCTTGTTCTGTTAAATGAAGTGAGATCAAAACCATTATAGCTTAACTTTCAAAGACAGGCGATCCTTATCATCTTGCAATTGCATAAGCAGTACACTTGACAAAATCAGCTATAATCTGCATGCATTGAAAACAAACAAACAAAAACGCACCACAAATTTTTTTCCTCACAACCCAAGCAAAGGTTGCCGGGATTTATGACTGCATAGTAGTTGGATTGAAGTTAGTCACTCATATGTGCTTTCTGAAAACTATAACCTTGAGCCCATATAATTAAATTTCACGGAGAAAAATATATCAGAAAAACCATTCTAAGTGACACAGTTATAAAAAAGAGAAATAGAAGCTAGACAGGCACATTTAATCACAACTTCTAATGGGATTAGAAATATGAAAACAACAACCAAAACAACAAAACATCCAGGAGTACTGCGTTAAAATTGCCAGGAGTGATTCTGAATGGAATAAGTGTGTTTTATTGGTACCCAGGGCCTTTAAGGAAACAGAAGAGAGTGATGAACATCACCAGTAAATAGGACAGAACATGGTGTAGTGGCAGACTATTTTTCAGGAATACAGATGCGAAAGCCTACTCAATTTCAAAACTCAAACCCTCAATTTTCTTTGACAAATAAGAATTGTCTAGTTTTTTAGGAAAACTAGTATGAATAGAAGTCCAAAAGATGGGCCACAAGTGGAGCCTGAGAACAATGCAAAAATGGCCAGTAGCAGCAGGGTTACTTGTGCCCAGCGCCTCTGGCTCAGCGAGGAGGAGGATTTACCTGGCACTGGGTGTGCTCACTCCTCCCGGCTCATGCAGCCTAACCCTTGAGGCTGCTACCACGACTGCTGTGGAGGAAATGATTTCAGAGTAAGCACACCTTCTAGAACCTGGAAGCCAAAGAAGAAGGGAACCCCTCATGCTATAGGATATGTCATTTTTTTAAGCTTTGACGTTCAAAGTGTACAGTCTGTGTGTGAGGCAGAAGAGGACTGGAACAGGCACCTACACTGCTCTTCCTACAAAAATAAATGAGTTCTAATATTGCATTACAGAGATTGAAGAGAAGTAGACTTACGTGCAGCTCTGGGCCTACCAGTCCTCCCTCCTTCCTGCTTTCACTCTCTCTCCCAGGAACAATCTTTTTTTTTGGACGGGTATAGCATGGAACATGAAGGGAGGGGTACCCCGTTACTTTTGCGAGATCTCAATGTAAAGAGAACGTTTTCTCAGCAAATGTTTCCAGGGTCACCAGGCATGAAAAGCCTAACAGAGACGGTGGCAAAGTGATACTGAGCCCATGTGACTGCTCACTAAGAGGTAATACTACTATGATCAACAGTTAAATGACGCACTGAACTAATAGCAGAAAAATGGAATTTTAGAATGGGAATGCACTTTAATGATGACTTATGCAAAGTCTTGTATGTTATAGATGAGGTGGTCTCACCTGAAAGCATAATCATGTACAGCCTGTTGGTGGCAGAGTGCAGATTAGCCCCGAAGCTGTCCATCGCCCAGATGCTTCTGCTGTCCAGGACCCCGACTCCCCATCCTCCCAGGGTTTCTAAACTCTTATCCCAAGCATTTCTTTCATAGCTCTGCATTTTATAATTTTTACATAATTAAAGTATTTTATGAAGGTACATATATAAACAAAATTATTTTAAAAAAGAAAAACCAAACCATACCAAGCAAAACCCACAGAAAGACTGGGAAGAAAAGTAACAAGCTCTGGTTCTACGTTTCTTCTATCCCATGGTACATATGCAACTATGTTCATTCTTTTTACTGTTTGTCTGGTACTCCTTTTGGTGTTTTTCCAAAATGAGGAGCTGATGTTTATTACTTAATTTACCAATTTCAGATTTTACCTGTGGGCTTGAGAAAAGAGAATTTAGTTCATTATACCCACCCTCCGATTTTTCTTCCATGTTCCAACACAATCCATCACCATCTATTGCCACTACCTACCTTTCTGTGCAGAGAGCACTGTGTATGTTATGTTGTCTTTATCGTAGATCTTTATCTTTATCGTAGAGCATTGTTATATGCCTTTTTCCTTTATTGTTTTTAAAAATATATTATTCCATATTTAATTATATACCTCTGAATACAGTTTTGACACATATGTGTTGATGCTTAAAAATACATTGTTCAGTTCTGCTTTTTCTTGATTCAATTCTGCAGTCTTCCTGGACTCCACTTTCTTCACTCAACATTATGTTTCCAAGAGTAATCAATTATGTGGCATTTTGTGAGTTCAGTTTAACATCTTTATGATATTCTATTATGTGAATACACCACAATGTATCCATCCATTCTCCTGCTGTTTCTATGAGCATTTGTTTTCTTTTTCCTTTTTTCTTTTTTTCCTCCTGTTATGTACGTGGAGGTGAAGAGCATTCTCGTGTCTCCTGGTGTGCATATCTTGGTACATTGTTAAGAGTGAGGCTGCTGGGTCACAGGCTCCAACACTGTTCAACTTTTAGGGATAATGCCAAAGCAGTTTCCCCTCTTGCCAGCAATGCTTCCATGGACCCAATCGCTCTCCACAACCATGAAATGGTATGCTAATGAAGTTAAACTTCTTGTGTGTTTTCTTCTTTTATGAAAGGCCTACTTATATCTTTTGTTGATTTTTCCATTAGATTGATTGTCTTTTTTGTATTGATTTGTCGGGGTCATTCATGTATTACGAATACTGATCTTATGTTTGTTGTATGGTATAACCAGTCAGGGTTCTCTCAGGAAAAGAAACCACACCAGTTATTTGAACAGGGAAAATGTAATATAAAGAATTGTTAACTAGTAAAACATAGTTATCTACTAATAGGGTGAAATATGAACCTAAGAGGTCTAGAGTAGCAGGTGCAAAGCCCCTCACCTTCCCCCTGCCAAGGCTGAGATTCTGACCTTTTTGAAGAGGGAAAGTCCTCTTCCAAAGCATGCCAGGGGTGCAGCAGAGGTTCTGTTAGAAGCAGCCAGCCAGTGCAAAGGATGTGGTCTCCAGAAGGGGCTCACCATTGCTGGAGGGTGTAGGAGGGTGAGAGCTGGTCTGCAGAAGCAATCTACCATTGCAGATGATATGAGTGACTGGGTCTTAAGGATTGAATAGATTTAGATTAAACATTGTTGGCAAGAGACTACTTCATAGGTGATACTGTATATTTCTTATTTGACCACACCAGGAAGCAACTACTGATAAGTTGCATCACTTGGTTAAGGTGGTATGTCCTAGAAATCTCCGTGACAAGCCCACATTTCCCGCTTGCTGTTAGATGACCCGTGGGATGAAATTTTTGCACTCTAAGAACATACTGTTCTTCAACAGTATTTTATCTAATGGTTTTCAAATTTTCACTCAGAACAAACAGTACATTGGCATTGAAGAATGGTGATTATTCCAGTTCTACAGTGCCATTTGCATTTATTAGCCTGTATTCTTCTGTAAAGTACTTTCTTTTGATCATTCCCTTTTTTCTTGTGACAGAAAGTAGGCAAACACCCAAAGACTAATGGATAATGTCAAAAAGATGCAAAAGTCAACCAGAGGAAGGTCCTATGGGTCAAATTTGGGACAATTTGAACACCAAAAAGAATGATGATATAATTATTTATAATGTATTCCATAAAATAAAAAACATAAATCTATAACCACACAAAGAGCACATAGAGAAAGATCTTTTAACTATTGAGTTTAATCCATTTACATTTTTGGTTATGATTCCTGAGATATTTGGACTAATTTTTACACTTTTACTTTTCAACATCTATTTTTGTTGCACTTTTTCTGTGCTCCTAGTTTTGTATTTATTTGTTTTGGAGAAATTGAGTTTAGTTGTTATTCATTGTTTTTGCTTTTTCCTTATTTCATTTTTCCCTTCCATATAGCCTGAATTTATACACTCTATTTTCTTTTTTTACATATTCTATTTTCATTCATTTAATGTTTGTCTCTGAAAAATTACCATTTATAATTAGCTTTACAAGTCTAATGATGAACAAATCTGTGCCTCCCTCCTGGGCATGCAAAGAACACTAACTTCAAAAACCACACTCACCCCTTACCTGGTATAGTATTATATAGTCCAGCATTTTCATTCTGTTCTATTAAAAATTTTATTTTAAAGCGTTTTAAATTAGAAACTACCAGCATTATTACTTTATGTAGAAGCCTTTTGTTTGGATTTATATTTACCATTTTATTAATTTAGCATTCTTTGCAGAATCTTAGACCATCTTTCTGGGATCATTTTCCTTCTTCCTAAATTCCATCTTCCCATAGCTCCTTTAGTGATAATCTCTGGGTAGAAGATTCTTAGATTTTGCTTATTTGCAAATGTCTTTATTTCGCTTGCTTGCTTAAAAAAATTTTTTGCAAACTAATCAGCAGCAGTTTTGGAGACATAGAGGAAAAACTGAGGGTTGCTAGATGGGAGGGGAGGTGGGAATAAGGGGCAAGGTGAGGGGATTAGAAAACAGTCAGTAACCACAAGATTGCCACGGGGTTTTGAAAATTAATTTGGGGAATGTAATCAATAATGTTGTAAAGATTTTGTAGGGTATCCGATGGACACTTGTCCCATTTGGGAGACCACCTCAGGGATGATGTAGATGCCTGATCACTGCACGGTACAACTGAAGCTGAAGCTGAACAATAATGAATGCCAACTATAATTTTATATACTTACAAGAAGCGGAGTACAGCATTAGGAATAGAGACAGTGGAAATGTAATGGCTGTGTGTGATGTCAGAGGGATAGTGGATGGGGGGGGTTCACACAATGTGAGGGATATAAATGATAAATGTCTAAGTATTACTTTGTCTTGTGCACCTGAAACTAATAATAAAAAAAGATACGCATAAAAAAGTAAATAAAAAAAAATTATAAAAATAATTTTGCTAGGTACCCATTTCTAGGTTGATAATTATTTTCTCTAAACACTGTGGCAATATTTATTATCCCACTGTCTTCAGAATCCATTGCTGCTATTGGGAAGACTGTTTCATTCTAATTGCTTTTCCTTTGTGAGTGAACAGTCTTTTATTTCTGCCTGTTTTTAAGATCTTCTTTTTGTTTTTGGTGTCCTGAAGTTCTACTACCATGTGGCTAGGTGTGAGTTTCTTTTGTTCATAATACTTGAATCCCATAAATCTGTTTTAAAAACCCTTCTGAGATTCATTTATATACCAAAATTTGAGACCCAGTGTTATAGAGTTCTGAAAGCACACCATGTAAGGAGTCCACCATTCTGAGGGTACCATACTGAAAGGGCTATGTAGAGAGACTTCACAGAATAGAGAATGATGCCCAAGGAACCCTAGCTGATCCAGCCCCTGGCTGTTTGATGTTCACGTCTAATGTTTTTAATGCATCTTTGAATAGATATGGCTTTGAGAAGTATGTAGTGTTGTTTGTATGTATGTGTTTTTAGTTGGCTAAGTAATATTGTCTTGTACTGTTTCTTACATTTTTGCTTAACAGTATGTTTTCATGTATTTCTCACCATGGCATGGCATTTCATTGTGTGTATACAGTACACTCAGCATTTATTTTCCAAATGATAGGCATCTAGGTTGCCATCAACTCCCTGCTACCACAAACTATGATCAACATCCTCCTACGTGCCATGCCCACTTCATGAACCTAAAAGTTTCCATGAAGGATATACTGGTGGATGAAAACCTAAATTTCCATTTTTATTTAGAAATAATTTTATTAGAGGACAAGTCTTTTTGTCAGAAATTTTAAAAGACTGGTTGGAAGGTAGTCAACACAAAGAGCTTTGATATATATATCTATATATCTGTATCTATATATCTATATATATGTATATATATATAGATATATATATACACACATATATATATATATGAAAGCATCAAAGCTCTTTGTATATATATGTACATATATATGATGCTTCCATATATATGAATATATATATATATATATATATATATATATATATATATACACGCATATATATATAATTGTATATATATAATCACACACAAACACCTATGTTTCCATATTCTTGGTTTTTGGGTTGAAACACAAAAAGTCACACAGTGACACATTAATAGCTACGATATTTTCTACTGAACTCTATACTAATTGATGCTCTCCTTATACACTGTGTACACGTGAAGCCAGCTGAAGAGTGCAGTTCCCTGTGGGAATGTGAATTCCCTAGATGGTTGGCAATAGCATAGTCTTAGTAAATATATAACCAGTTGTCAGTGAAGGAACCATGGGTTAGCACCACGTGCTTTAAGAATATTCATGGGGTTAACTGCTATGTTAATAACAGGTCATTCTTCAGACCTTCTGTTGGTATCTGTTATTTTGTGAATTTCTTAAATATTCAGCAACAAATGTTGTTGTAATGTCCTTTGAAGTGAAAACAGTGTATATACTCCATAGGCCTCTTGAAAGCACTTCCAGTGTGTTATATATTATTTAAACTGTAGATATCTTGTACACATGTGTTAACTCTCTATTACCCGTGCTTAAAGGAAAAGAATGAGGAGTAACTATTGTTGTGAAGTTTCCCCAAATTCCACCACTCCCCCCTCTTCTCCTCTGGGGTTCCCTTGCTGATAGAGTGGTATAAACAGGGGCTAAGTCAAGGAACAATGATTAAGCTCATTGATTAATAACCAGAAGTCTATGTAATAGCTCAGGTAAAGATTGTGGTAAAAACAGAATTGGCTAAGCCAGAGAGGTACCTGCGAAATACTTGAATTGAATATATCCAGGTGTTGGACCTCCTGACTTACCCAGAGGAGGACAGAGGAGGATGTCCAGGACTGATGTGGAAACTGCATGGCAGGTTCACCACAGGAAGCTGAGGACTGACCCACTGCATACAGGACAGGACCAAAGGAAATGATTGGTTTGTTTTTTCCCTTTAAGGCACAATAACCTTGTACATTAGACAACTGTAGTCTAATGAGGGTTGATCTAGTCAATAAGTATTTACTGAGAATGTATTTAACCAGATACAAAGAAGAACACACTTTATCGTTAAAAAAAAATTATTGGGGAATATTGGGGAACAGTGTGTTTCTTCAGGGCCCATCAGCTCCAAATTGTTGTCCTTCAATCTAGTTGTGGAGGGTGCAGCTCAGCTCCAAGTCCAGTTGCCATTTTCAATCTTAGTTGCAGGGGGCACCATCCCATGCGGGAGTTGAATCAGCAACCTTGTTGTTCAGAGCTCACACTAACCAACTGAGCCATCCAGTCGCCCAAATACACTTTATTTTTAAGAGTTCACAAAATAGAACACTCTTTCTCAAAATGTGTATTCCAAAAATCAGGTGCTCAATGCAGAGGATATCTGTGCTTAGGAAAGTTTGAGGAATGCTGGGTTGTTTCGGTCTGCTCAGGCTACTATAACAAAAATGCCAGAGATTGGGGGACTTAAACAATAAACATTTATTTCTCCAGTTCTGGAAGCTGGGAAATCTAAGATTAAGGAGCTGGCAGATTTGTGTCTGGTGAGGGTCTGCTTCCTGGTATAGAGCCTGCCATCTTCTCACTGTGTCCTCACATGGCAGAAAGAGAGTGAGAGAGCCCTGTGAGGTCCCTTAGAAGGGCACTAATCCCATTCATGGGGACTCTACCCTCATGACCTAATTACCTCTCAAAGGATTTGCCACCTGACACCATCACACGGGGTGTTAGGATTTCAACATATGAATTTTGGAGGGACACAAACATTCAGTCCATTGCCTGGGTTATAAATATTAAGCAGGTTGCTTTCGGCAGGACTTTTTAGAGCATTTAATATTCAGATGACATTGTGATTCTACAAGGGGGACAGAGACTGTAGTATTTCCCAAACTGACTGAAGTGTTAATATTCCATTGGAACGCATTTTAGTAAATATGGACCTCATCCACTCTTCTCCCCGTTTCTCCAGCCACAATGGTCTCCTGGCTGTTCTTTGAGTATTCCAAGCTCTCAGCCTGGAAGCTTTGCTTTGCTGTTACCCCTGCCTGGGGTGCTTTCCCCCCAATAGGCACTGCCCTGACCGCTCTGTGGGGATTTTATTAATTGCTCCTCCAATCTTCTTCACCTCCCTTCCTCTTCTTCAGTGAAGTCAGTTTTTATATTGAAGGTCTTGTGAATCTCCTCAGGAGTTAGCTCCTTGATCATATGATATGGTAACAATCTGGAATGTAACATCAAGCAAACCTTTGAGGTCTAAGTAGTTTGCAGCTAGAATAAGTTCAAAAAGTATTCCTCACTCAGCCTTCAGGAATTCTTGGTCTCAAACAGGAATATCACCTGTTCACTTTTCTTTGTTCTCAGCATCTTCAGGAGGAGGAGGGTCGTCCATGTAGTGGGTGTGCCACCGAATGACTTTTTTAAATATCGAAAACATTCATGCTGAAAAAAGAGTTCTCACAGTTTGTAATACCGATATAGGATACTGTTAATTATATTTCTTAATGAAAAAATGTGAAATCAGCTGTCTAGTATTCCACAACTTTCTAAAAGTGAATGAGGTAAAACAATATCCAGAAAAATACAAACCCAATGTCATTAGTGATGACTGTAACACATATTGACATTCATTTTATATCTGGCAACTATGTTAAGTGTTTTAGATGAATATTTTATTTAATCTTCATAACACTTCATTCTTATTCCTAATTTACAGAAGAATAAACTGAAGGTTGAAGAGGTTAAGTAGTTGCCTAAATTCCCACTACCGTGTTGGAGCTAGAAGTAGAACTTGTAATTATGAAATGCCAAAGGATTTACTTATCTACTATGTTATCCTGCATTTCTAATTAAGGAATCTGCTGAACTGGGCTAGTAGTGTGAACTATGAAGTCTCTTTCTGCTTCTAAAGGCAGAATTTCAAAACTTTTAATCTTATATGAAACACCTTTGTGAATTTTGTCATATTCTCAAAATATCTGCTCTTTTATTCACTTAATATTTTTTTAATTGATGCATTTAAAAAAATCTTAGCCTTATCATAGGAAGGAATATCCATGAGATTGATCTGCCAGTTATATTTTCTAATTCATAGTAAATTAAATAGCCATATTACAGGTTACTCTCTCCTAAAATTCAATGATGCCAATAAGTGGTCCAGATACCAGTGTTGGAGAAACATCAGACTATGACATGGACTAAGCAGGCTGAATTGCTGCTCTCCATCTCTTTTTTTTTTACTGGTCTTGGCCTTTTGGATTTACCACTGCAGTGTTTATTTAGTGTGTGCATATGTGTGTACATGTGTATGTGTGTGTGTGTGCTTGTGTGCATGTGCCAGTATTTGCTTACATGGGGTGTAGTGGGGTAAGGTTGGGGAAGGAAAAGGCCAAGATATCATGTCTGCACTAAGGTTTACAAAAAGAACAGAAGCAACCAGCCAGTCATTGACATTGTAGGGGGAAGGCATCCAAAGTTCATCATTGGAGACCATCACTGGGGCACAGAGATACTTGGAAAATGGGCACCTGCAAGACAGAGAACCAGGTATGGGGCAGTTGTGTGCTCTTCCCTCAGAGAACTTCACTGATGACTCTTTTGGTCCAATCTTATGCCACTGAGAGGTTCCGCAGAAAAAGCGTTGGCTTTAGAGCTTTGTCCTCAGCATCCAGTGAATTGAAAGATGCCTTGAATGTGACCAGTAAATATTGACCAAAAATATTATAGTAAAAGACTTCTAAGCCTGAAAGCTTGTTTCTAAAGCTACTTGAGATGTAACAAGGCCCAAACTCACATGTATTTATCACTGTCGTATCAGCAAAACCAAGAGAAAGATTTTGATAAAACATTAACTAAATATGAAATAGAAAGTTTTTTTTTTTTTTTAAAAAAACTAACCCTACTATGGACCTTTCCAAGCATACATAAAAAGAGTGAGTATAGGATGGTAAACCTCTGTGTATCCATCTACCTTTAAAAATGATCAATTTTTAAAAATTGATTCCTACTTCCATTTTTTGCAGGATTATAAAATTCATCAGTATGTACCTCTGAAGATATTTTGGTTTAATATATAACTGTCATGCCACTATCACATCTAACAAAATTAACAATAATTCATTTATAGTATCTAATATTAGCCCATAATCTGATTTTCCTGATTGCCTCAAGGGTTCCTTTCACAGGTGGTTTGCTCAAAACAGGACAAAGTCTACACATTGCATTTTATGATGATGATTCTTAATTCTCTTTTATTCTTTTACAATCTGCCCCCTGTTTTTTTCATGCCATTGATTTGGTAGAGGAACCAGGTCATTTTTCTCATTGAATATTTGACATTCTGGATTTGACTGATTGCTTCCTTGGGGAAGTTTCAAAATTTGACCCTCTGTCCCTGTGTTTCCTATTAGGTCTGGAGGCTTGATTAGATTTTGATTCAGTTTCTTAGGCAAGAAGACCTCATATTGGTTGTGGGTACTTCTGATTTTGTCAAATCATGACGGACATATGTCTGGCTGTTAGATGTTTAGGTTTTAGTTTTTTTCTTTCTTATCTTAGTTGCTCTGTTGCTTTGGTGAGATTCAGAATTGTGCTACATTGATTATCTTTGCCCAACCAAATTAAAAACAAAAGTCAAGATTTATACAATCAAAATGATTAGGCAGAATAGCAGTGGTTCTGAGTCTCTTAGACAATTTGTATTTGCAGAAGCTTTTCCGGCTTCACACACAAGGGGACTGACGATATAGGGGAAAACTATATATGAACACTTAGAGATTACTGAATGTAAGATTACAAAAAGCACATCACTAATTACTATATTTCAATGCTACACTATTAAAATTCAGGATGAAAACAGTTGAAATTTAATGAGTTATTTGCTAATTAGCTCATGGATTTCCAATGCCATTTGCTTCTAGCCCTTTTTCTCTTCCTTAGGGAATTTTTGGTGGTGTTTTATTGCTTTTTAACACCTTCAGAAACTACTGTATGCTGATAACTGATCATAAATTGTACATGTGAAGAGATTATGACTCAGGATCCATGCTGTGTTACTGACTGAGATAAACCATGAGCAGTTTGCACCACAATTGAAGATTTTCAGAGCAGAAAGTACTTAGAATTCTACTGACTACCTAGCCTGGTATCTATTGCGTGGTAAAGAAATAGAAACATAAATCATGAAGGTCAATGTGCCCACTAAAGAAAGCGACAGCATATCACCATGCTGCTCAGGTACTCGATGTGTTCTGCGATGGGTCCAGCAGAGGGGTTTGCACCCATGACTGCACCTGGAGAGCCTTTAAACTCACTGATGCCCAGCCTCCACCTGAGAAATGAGTCTGGGTCTCTGAGGGTGGGACCCAAGCATTGGTATTTTGAAAAATCTCTTCAGATGATTCTCATATGCAATCAGGGCTAAAAATCTCCAATCTAGCCAGTAAATAAAAGTCACCATTTATAGGTCTTTCTGTGTGCAAAGGATTGTGCTGGAAATCTTTTTCACATAAGGAAATTGATGCTTGGAAGTTGATGTCTTGCTACAAAATAATTTCATACCCAGTCTGTATGGCTTCGGAACCAGGGTCTTTTGAATGTTTTTTGAACATGACCCAACAAAGTAAGACATGAAATTTACATCATAACTTGGAACGCATAACAATGAAACACAAGTTTAACAAGTGATACTTAATCTTATTAAATATGATGCTCTCTGATATTTTATTTTATTTAATTAAAAAGAAACAAAACAAAAATCCCTGGTTAAAACCCACGAAAAAAGACTTGCAGTTTGAAACACTCTTCTAAATCATGACAGTATAGATTTCATTTCTGTTCGAAACACATGGCGAGATCTTTTCCCCATCAATGCCTTGTCCCTTTGTTTGTTTTCTCATCTGGAAAGCCCATGCTTTCCTTCTCATTTTTGTAAAGGTCATCAAGATGGTTCCTGGCTAAAAAGCATTTTCTAAATGACTCCATTTCATAGTATCTCTTATTTCAGTGCCTATAGTTAATGCACAGGGTTCATCACACTTTTTTTTAATACTAAATTATATGATATATTGTGATGCTCTGTAATTAATTATGTCCTACATGGTTATGTCTCCTTGACTAAATTTAACCTCTTTGAGGATAGTGACCGTGTTGTATTGTTGTATGCTTTTGCTTCTGTACTTTTCAAAATGTCTAGTACAGAGCTGAGTACATCACAGATGCTAAGAACAGCTGCGTGATCTTAGACAAGTCAATCATTAAGCATTCGTTTCTTTTTTTTTTAATTTCATTAAATTTATTGGGGTAACACTGGCTAATAACATTATATAAGTTTCAGGCATACTACTTTATAACACAACATCTGTGTACTTCATTGTATACTCACCACCCAACGTCTAGTCTTCTTCTGTCACCATATATTTGACCCCCTTATCCTCTTTGTCCTCCCTGCACCCCGAGCTTTCATTTCCTCATGCCTGAAATGAAGGGGGATTTTAAGTTAATTATTAGTCTCTTTCATGTTTTGAAGTCCCTTTTTCTATGATATCTAAGAACTTCTATAAAATACAGAAATGAAGGAAGAAAATAGGAAACATTTTTATGAGCAACTATAAGAAAAGTTCTTGTGTGGGAAGGAAAAAAACGCTGAAATGGTTGGCATTTTTGGTATGCAATGTATAAATTCTGTGCTATCTCTGAAAAGATTAAGAACAACTTATTGGAGTTTGAAAATGAAGCTGGGCCCTGTGTCACTTGGATACTGAAATGTGATTATTCATCGGCCACATTTCAAGTTGACTGAATATATATTCAACAAGTAATTTCCACAGACTCGATATTATCAAGTTGAATTGATTATATGACAACACAAGGTTTAACAATGAATGTGGGGTTGGCGACATGTGGGGCAGAAGTATGATTTAGAACAAAAAATTATTGAATACAATTATTGTTTGTTTGCTAGTGGTTTGTTAAACACTACTGAGGACCTTCCCAGTGGCTTCTGAAACCAAAGGATGTGGCTGGCTGCTTCAGTTACTTGAAATCCCACGACCATCAGCATTCTTCTGATCATGAGGCTGCTGGCAGAGGAGATGGAGAGGTAGTCTATTCCTTTGGTGGTGTGCGTGTGTACGTGTGTGATGGGGAGTGAGGGGCTGTGGGGAATGGGTCATCTCTGGTCTTTACCTATTCAACATTCATTTCCTTTTTGTTAACAACACTGATTTTCCTTTGGGTAATCTTCGCTCTCCCACTTGGTCCATGTGGTTTAGGTGTATATGGGGATGGGGGGCACTATAGCTGCCTCCTTTGTCCTTTTTCAGAAATACGCAAATAACGCCAACCTGGTTGTCGTATTCCAACCCATGGTTATAATGGTTATAAGCATGGTTGTAGATGGGCACAGAATCCAAGTGAATCCAATGAAACTCATTCTTTGGCCTGCTCTCTTGCTAATGGGATCAATTGCTAAGGAGGTTGGAGGAAGAGATAAGCCTGGGCCTGTGGGTCTAGGCCCAGATTAGAGAAAATAGGTGCAACGAAAGCACAGCCATGGTATGAAGAGAAACTGAGTCATGACACTGAGTATCTGATGAAAAAAAAAAGTTTTAAAACACTCTTTTTTTTTGCCAGCTCTATTCTTGGGATTTATAAGCATATGAGGCAATACATTCCAATTTCCTCCACTGTAGGTTTTCTTGTCAATTTGAATTGGGTGCCTGTTATATCCAACTCTCCTTACTAAACAGGGTTCATCATAAAACCAGGATATCTTCACTCTTACTCATTGCTAACCTCCTTTCTCATCTTAACATTTGGTCTAGGCAGGACGATGCCTCCTGCTTTTTCAGAGCACAAGGTTTATTTACTCTCCATCTTGTAACAGAAGTTGCTCCAACCTTTTACATATTGTCTCCCTGCCCTCTTCCTCCACAAGTCCACATATGCTTATTTCACAGCTGTAGGTGGTGGGAGAGAAAGATCTGAGGTCCAATCTCCAGCTAGTAATGCAAGTTAAGTGCCTTTGTACAAATTAGAAAATACCCCTTCCTCTGAGCCTCACTGCACCCCTTTGGAACCCAGGCTGGAACTTCACCTCAATTGCCTGCCTACCTCCACCTCCACCAGAGGACAGTGTGCAGGGTACAAATGACACAGAAGCAAGAGCTGCAGCCAAGAGGAGGACAAACAAGCCCTCTGAGGCCACACCCACTGTTACTGTGGTCTGTTCCTAAGGTGATGAGAACTGTTGATGCTATGTGTACCTCCCCACACTGGGCATACCTCACTGGGGCCTCAGTAGGTGTCATAAATATTGATGATAGCTGGAAAAACAATATCACTTGTCACTTGAAAACAGCATTTCCCTGTATCATTTATATCTTAAGTCGGTATGGTTTCTGGAGGCGCTTCCTGAGTTCAGTTTGGAGATCTTTATTGTCCCATCTTTGTTGATGAAAGTCAGTGGTTCAAGAAATCCAAGTTGGAGGCCACCTGGCCATTGGTCCTTGGAAGAGAACAGAACACTGGGTAAAGCAGGGCATTTGGCAAGTCTCCCATGCCACATACCAGTGACACCTTCAAGGGTCAGTCTACGGGCCCCAGCTGGGTTTTAGCTATTCAGTCTCCTGCGCTCCTGAGGGGAGACCCTCATCACTGTGTTGGAAATAGAGGAACAAGAGAGGAAACGCAATTCCACTGGGCAGTCGCCCCAGCAAGTCCTGGTTTTGGGGTCGCGGGCCAAGGCTGCGTCGTGGGGGTAGGGGTGTCGAAGCTAAGACCCTGTAAAGGAGAGGGCGGTTAGGAGAAGGCGAGGTTTGAAGGACCCTCATGGAGCGCAAGCCATCCGCGAGGGCGGCCCCCAGTTCAGGGGTCCAAGCACTTGCCCTACCTTTGCCCAGGGTGAGGGACAACCAGACCTGGCGGGGATCTGGGCAGTGGCCCCCCCGGAATCACTCCATCTCGGCTCCCCTCGCTCTTAAATTGCCTCATCCCTCTCTTTCTCTCTCCCCACCCCCTCACCTCCCGTCCTAAAACGCGGCGGGCGCCTTTAAGAGGGAGCTTTGGTTACCCTGGAGGCGGGAACCCCCGGCAGATCGGGAGGCGGCGGCGCTCGGCCGCGATGCTCCTCACTTTCTGCTCCAGCTCCCGCCACCGCCGCCACCGCCGCCACCGCCTGGAAAGCCACCACCTCCTCTCTTTCCTCCTCCTCCTCTGCCTAGAAGCGTTGTTTTCTGCAGCGGGGGAGAGAAGTGCTATGTCAGGAAAGTTCCGGGAGGGACTGGATGGGGCCACGCTCGCTGGGCTCTGCAGGCGCCCGCGCGCAGCCCTTTGTATAAGGTGAGACTTGGGGTCCTAGGACCCCCGGGGCAGGTAGCGGCGGGCAGGGAGTCCTTTGATCCGCCGCGTTGGGAAGGGTGTGTGTGGCGAGGAAGAAGGCTGGTTAGACCGAAGTTGTGCGGAGGAGCTCGGGTTTTCGGGAACATTTTTGCAGCTGGCTGGAGTGATTTCAGCAGCCAGCGCCACACGGTGGGGACCCAGCGGCGGGACTCGGTTTCCCTGGGCGCCGCTGTCGCCTGGCCTCCCGACGCCCCTGCCCCATCCCCTGCCCGCCAGAGCAGTTAGGCCTTCTAGGAAAGCGGGCGGCTGCAGGTTGGCTCCCACTGCCGGATTTCTCACCGCCAGGCATGCTCCTCGAGAAGCTAAGTGCTGGGAGTGAGAATCCTCTTGAACTTTTACATTGTGGTCTCGTCCCTCTTTAAGGGTGAAACCCACCTCGATTGCTCAAGTGGGAAGGCTCCTTGCGAGCTCCAGCAGTTGTGAGAGGTTGCTTCTTACATGTAGGTAAGCTTGAGGCTCCGTGTGTCTTTCAGCCCTGGTGGGTTTTCAGCGTCGCCCTGATTGTCGCCTCCCCCTCCCGCCTTTTGCTTTTGGGAAAAAAAAAATTTTTTTTAATATCCTGGAGGCTCAGGATGCTAAAAACAAACAAACAAACAAACAAAAAACCCCAAAAGCAATACAAAAACTACCCAATAATATATCTTTATGAAATCTGTCTCCTGCCTCCGCCCCAGGGCTGACTCAAATGTTCAAAGTGATCATTTAGTCCCTGATTAAATATTTAGACTTGGTCTTACGCTAAGAAAATACAGGCATCCCTGTAATAGGTATGCCACTTTTTTTTCAGTGAGGTAAGATGATGTTTTAACCACATATTTTAAAAATAGGATTTTCTCTTTATTTGATTTTCATTACGTCTTAGATTAAAAACCTCCAACAAATTTTAGGAGTAGTATTTCTATGGATCATGAATAAAACCTGATGTTTCTTGCATAATCTGACATTGCTTCTGACAGTTTTACCCTTGGATGAGGTAGGTAATACATGTAATTGTTTGGTGAAACCTAATATAGAAGTACATTTTTACATAAATGGGTGAGTTTTCTTTTTTCATGTGTCCTGTGGGTGAATGAAGCCCATTTTCTAACACCCCATGTGTCTACCACACGTCAATTTCTGTTTCTGTCTTTTCCACTTATATTTTATGTCTGATGTCAGCTACAAATCAAAAGTGCTGATGAAAAGTCCCTATATTTTGGAAGTGTTGTATTAGCCAAAATTTTAATGATAGAATTGATTACATCATCCAGGTTATTTAGAAAAATAAAAATAGAATGTGGGAGCTTGTTAAAGAAAAGAGTATCATGAAGTATTTAATCAGGTATATACTGTACATACACTTTTGTGTGTGAAAAATATACTACCAAAATAGGGAATATTGTAGGAAACATCTTATTTGCAGTGGGGAAGTTTTGAAAGAAAACTATTTCAGATTAACCATTAATATTATAACATTTTGTTCGGGATATAGAGTTTCATCTCTGAGTAGTTTTGTCACTCTGCTGTCAAATATACCAGAATTGAAACTTTACAAAAACAATTCACAATCTCAAGCATTTTCTGAACATTTGCAGCAAACTGAACATTTTGCGGAAAAAAAAATTGCTTAGAAAAGTTCACATACTTAAAACTCTAGCTACAGTTCCATTTTACCTTAAGTTTGCTGGACTCCAGGCAAGTAGTACTGCATTAAATAAAAATTTGGGGTCCTAAGGTAGATGTATCTTAGTTCCTAGAATTGTATTGATTAATATGAGTTAATCAATTGAGATTGAGATTTTGTGTATGGTTCATTTGATTTGAGATGATTGCTTTGTAAATTATTCTTTTTGCAACTAAATATATGTATCACAATATATATCATAAATCCATATCAATCAATAGCTAATATATATATATCAGGGAAATAATACATAAATATATTATATATAACATGTAATAATATATATAATAAATTGTATATATACATATGTGTGTGTGTGTATGTACACAGCCTAAAATATTTAGGGAGTTGATAATATATATAGTCTAAAAGATACAAAGATAAAAACAGTTACCATTAGAGCTTGTCATCTCTTCAGCATTTTTGTCAATATCAGAAGTTAAAAATACTGTGTTATCCAAACATGTTCTTGTTCTTGCACAAGGCTTGGACCAGGGAGCATTATGCCAAGAATCTTAACCACATATTTATTGAAGTGGACTAAATTATCCCACCGATGATTGAATCAAACCTTTCTTAAGCTTCAGTAATTTATCTTCAGTAGAGAAATCCCTAGGTAAAATTTAGTCAGTCAGTGTATTCTCCTTTTAACATTTCAAAAATGACTTTCAGGGCACTCCCCATTAGTCTGGGTTTAGAGAGTTCTACACCTCAAAGGCATGGGGACACGAACCTTGGGAAAGTTTTGGTATTTGAATTTGTGAAATGATGTCCTAAGAATTTGATTTGAGAGACGTACCCATTAATGTCCAGGAAAGTAATACCTATAATACAGTGCTCCAATCACTACAAGCAAAGCTTTGAAATATTTCTTATCACATTGCACAGCCGAAGCTGCTACATTTCAGCATATGTATGAAAATTAGAAATGACATAATTTTTTAGATTGATTTTTGCTTTAATTTGCTAGGCATTTATCAGAAATGTGTTTATATTTGCTGCAAATACCCCTTACTTTATTGCATGCAGCTTTTTTTTGGCCACTATGACATGTGCATGTTTAGGGTGAGTTCTTAGTGTTTACTTGAAACAGACAATAATATGTTTCCTAGAGTTTATGTTGTGTCTCTTGGGCTCTCAAAAAATACCATTTGAAATGTTTGACTGTGAGCCTGGGATCACAGATTTCAGAACTGATGGGATCTTGGTCAATTTACAGTTTCAAGTTTCCTGGGAATTTTCTGTTTAAGGTCAGATGTGGCCCCAAATTGAACTGGATTATCCACGGAATAGGTACTTTTGCAACCACAAAACATGGAGAACATTCTAAATAATTTGCAGTGTGGGCAGCCCAACATGATTTAGTGTTTAGTTGGCTTGAGGCAGTGTGCAATGCTTGTAAAAAATGGTTTCTGAAGCATACAGACAGCAAGCTGTTTCAGTCTTTGAGTTTGACACATAGGATAAAGTGCCTTTTAGTTTCTATGCCAGTAAATATGGATGGATTTGTAAATGTAATTTATTTCCATTTTCTGTCCGTATGACAGAAGATTCAGAAAACTCAAGCATGAAACTCCTGCTTAATATACTGAAAAGCTCACTCCTGTTCATTACAAATGTAGTAAAGAGTTGGAAGATTGGATTTTAACATAGTTTTCAGGTCTTGTGCAAGAGTGCATGTGCATTCACAGTTAGGAGAGTAATCTAGTGGTTACCTATTGAAATTAATAATAACATGATTATTATCAGTATTTCTTTATAGTGATAATGCTAAAGAAATTATATCATCCCAGGCCCAATTTAGATGAACAGAAACATCCCCAGCCAGATACTATGCCAATCACCTGGCAGAGATGTTAATCAATTCTTAGACGTTTTTCAGTAGAAACCATTATGTGTCTTATAGTTGTAAGCTTTACATACCTTTTGAGGTTTTTGACCAAAGCTTCTTAGTTAACTTCTTTTCTCTCAATTGACTTAAACCAAATCTATATCTCTAAAGCATTTGAAAATATTTTAGGCCAATTTTTTATGTGAAAACTTATAAGGCTCTATCTTGGAGAGGTGGATATGATTATTTTAGCTGTCACCTTCCAAAGGGAGGTGTTGTCACCTCTTCTGATTTTTTTTTAAACAAAAATGAATGCATAGGTAATTTTAGAGAATGAACATTTGCAGGCATTTAAAGATGCCTGAAGCTTGGATCAGAATAATTATTTCAATTAAAAGTTACATATGAAACAGTTAACATCTATGCCAGGTATCAGTACAGTACATGGCTTGAAGGGTATCTGCTGCAGGGTTTTTTATCTAACTTGGTCCTGGAAGGACGTAGTTGGAGTGCAAAGGGGCTATTCCAGGTATAGCATCCATTGCTTTCCAGAGGGACAAATGTTTGCCTAAGTGTGTACTTACAATAAAATTTATTCTTTTCATCATTTGAGCTTGTTTTCATTTCCTCCAGGATGTGTATAAAATAGGCCATCTTCCTGCTCTGTTTTGATTAACCGTGCCCAAACTGTGATGCCTTCTAAAGTTCCACACTGTCCAGCACTAGCAGAAAATCTGTTCTTTAATTCTTTCAGCTCATTCCTACCTAATACTTCTTCAAACATTTTTCTTTCTTTTGAATTATTGAATTCTTTAATGATATGAGTTTTGAATTTGTTTCCTTCATTTTCCATAATAGGATTTGGATATATTGACTCCTGCTTACAGGTGTAATGATATCAAAAACTTCTCTTTTTTGTTTCCATATTTCATGTATATTTGCTGTTGTAAAGTTTTAAATCTTTGCTCTTTATTCTTATTCTATAATAGATATTTTTTTCTTATTTAGGAAGTAACACATGTTCATTATAGAAAATTTTGAAGATCCACACACACAAAATTTGTTTCCCTCAAACCAAAAAGACAGCAATGACAAAAGGAAAATAGAAAAGAAAGAAAAGGAAAATTATGCCCAGAGATAATTACTGTTAATATTTTGGCGTATATTTAAAACACTATAATATTTTAATTTCTAAAAATGACATTTTACTAGATGTGTTTCTTTCTAATTCTCATACAAAGATGAACCAAATTCCATATCATGGAATGATCTTTTGTAACACATTTTGAATACTGAATATTATTTTATTCCAAAGGTGTATCATAATTTATTGGGGATAGCCACCATAATATTAGACAGATTTTCCTTTTTTCTTTTTTTTTTTTTTACTATTATACAGCAGTAAATATCTTACAGCTCAGTTTTTATATACCTCTATTGTTATTTCCTTTGAGTAAAGCTCTAGCAGTAGAATTTTGGTGTAGAGATAAAGGGCGTTGATATTTTTCATTGAACTCAGAGCACTTTATTATTCCCAATGTAAAATCTATAGAGTTAATCATAGTTTTCCTTGATTACTGTCTACAGTGATTTTTTTTTTTTTTTGGTCTGTGTAATATAAAAGATTCAAGTCAGTAGGATTTGAACCCAGACCTGACTAGCTAGAGCTTTATGCAAATGAAATAACCCTAGATATTTACAAAGACTCAGCTATAAGTTCCCGCCTTAATACCAGTCAGCTGTAAATGCTGTTTCCACCTAAGCAGGTACGACAGTTGATAGTGAGCACTGAGAATGTTCTCCCTTCTTCATTTTCATCTCCTTCCTATATTACCATCTGACCTCCTGCCCACATATCCTGATGTGTACATAATTGCTGTATGGTTGAGTGAATAAATACTGTTTCCTGTGTAGTCATCTCTAAGATTTAAAAATACTCTGTTTTCTGCCCTTTGCTGCCAACTCCTGGACTCTTAACATTTAGAAAAATATTGGAAAATTTTAATTTATGGGATTCAGCTTAGAGCCTTATCTGTGTGTATGTGTCTAATATCTACATAGCGGTATTTTATCTATGTGTTTATATTTTTCTCCTTTTCTGTCAAAAATACAAAACTTCATTTTAGCCCCAAATTAGTTTTTGAAACCAGGTAAGTATCCTTCTGGCTACCACAAAAACATGATCACTTCTGGGAACAAACTACATGTATAAAATAGGCAAAAACCAGGAAAAGCACACGTGAAAACTGAAGGACTGATCTTTAAATGTAGAGAGAAATTCTCCCCTTCATTTTATAACTCAAGTTATCTTTAGCCATCAAACATGACCCTAATGAATGCAAGGTCACATTTGTGTTTTCATGTACAGTTTTCTTTTTAGAATTTGGTGCTGGCTGTAAAAGGAAAGAGAAAGTAAACACACTCACACTGAACCATATTTTCTGGGCCGGTGTTCTTTCTTCAGACATTGTCTTCTCCACTGGGAAAGTCTTCTTTCTTCCTTGCTCTAAGTCAGACTGAGGCTACATGTTTTCTTAGGACCTGACGCTGACCTCTGTTTTAGCATGTGCTATTTGACTTAGTGTCTTTTTCCTTTGATATTTTTACAGCAATATAGGGTTCTCTATAAATTAAGATCTGCTGGGCATACCTTTCTCTACTCTGACTTTCAAGTTGGATCTATGTTCTTATGGTTTTAAATGTGTCTCATAGCTAGCATATAGCTGGATGTTTGCTTTCAACAGGAGAGTTTAGTCTCATCTTTAGAATGAAGATTGATATATTTGGATTAATTCAGTATCATACTATTATGTATTTTTCTACTTCTTCTGTGTCTTTTTATTCTCCTTTCTTGGATAGATTGATTTTCCGCTTTTACTATTTTTGTTTTGGGTCATATGACTGGCTACAAGCTTTACATCTATTTTTTCGTGGATACCTGATACCTAGGCAATTTTGCTACGCATACTCAGCTTAATCTAGTGTAAATTTAGTCAGTATGTTTGACTTCTGTTGTGAACTGAATTGGGTCTATCCCAAAAATGCGTATGTTGAAGCCCTAACCTCCTATGTGACTGTATTTGGAGAGAAGGTCTGGAGGTAATTAGGTTAAATGAAGTCCTAAGAATGAGGCCCTAATCCAATAAGATTGCTGTCCTTATAAGAAGAGGAAGAGATTCCAGAGATCTCCCTCTCCCTGTCTGTGTAGTATACACAGAGGGAAGGCCATGTGAGGACACAGTGAATATTTTTGTTCTAGCCCGATTTTACTCTTAATAAGTTAGATATTCCTTTCATTGTGGTATACAGTGCCTATTATATTTAACCATGTATTTATCAATATCTTTTCTAATCATTCCTTTTTGTATATCAGACCTTCTAACTGTGATCATTTTTTTCTGCCTGAAGTACATCCTTTTCCGTGTGTGTGTGTGTTTGTGTGTGTGTGTGTGTGTGTGTGAGAGAGAGAGAGAGAGAGAGAGAGAGAGAGAGAGAAACAGATTGTGTGACAATCACTTTCTTTTCTTTATATTAGATATTTATTTTTTTCTTTACCTTGATAAGCTCTAAAGCAATGGCAGTAAAGTCCTTAAAATGCTTTGGTCATTTTTTATTTTTTTAAATTACATTTCAATATTGTTTAAAAAGTTAAATAGGTATAGAAGGCTTATTCCTGCTCCCTCTTTTGGTTCCTTTGCTCCACACCACTGTTTAATTTTTATATACCCCTAAATCTCTGAATAACATTCTTAAATTAACACTGTGGATTTTTCAGTTGTAGGTGGTTCCCAATATGAAGGATGAGAGTTAGGTCTCTTTCATCCCAACTGCACTTCCCAGTACCCTTACCCCCACTCCCCAAACACACATAATCTACATCGCTTCCTATCCTCTTAACATGGCTAATTTTTTTTATTTACCTTTCCCCCCCTTTTTTAATTTTTTAATTACAGTTGACATTCAATATTAATTCATATTAATTTCTGGTGTATAGCATGGTGGTTAGACATTTATATAATTTAAGAAGTGATCCCCTGACTAGTCTGGTACCCACCTGGCACAATACCTAGTTATTTCCATATAATTGACTATATTCCCTTTGCTTTATTTTACATCCCATGACTATTTTGTAACTACCAATTTGTAGTTCTTAATCCCTTCACCTTTTTCACCCAAATCCCCAACCCCCCTCCTATCTGGCAACCATCAAAATGTTTTCTGTGTCTCTGAGTTTGTTTCTGTTTTGGTTGTTAATTTTGTTAATTAGATTCCACATATAAGCTAAATAACATTGCATCTGTCCTTCTCTGTCTGACATACTCCACTCAGCACAATACCCTCCAGGTCCATCCTTGCTGCTGCAGATGGCAAGAACCCATTCCTTTCCATGGCCGAGCAATATTCCATTGTATACATGAACCACCTCCTCTTTATCCATTCTTCCATCGACAGACACCCAGGCTGCCTCCAAATTTTGGCCATTGTAAACAGTGGTGCAGTGAACATATGGATGCACACATCCCCTTGAAGTAGGAATTTGGGCTTCTTCGGATAAATACCCTGGAGTAGTATTACTGGGTTCTTCATTGTCTCTTCTTGTAGCCTTTGTTTTAAAGTCTGTTTTGTCTGGTATAGGTATTGCTACCTGTCTTTTTTGTTGTTGTATGTTTCCATTTTTGTGAAATATCTTTTTCTATCCCTTTACTTTCTCTCTCTGTGTGTCTTTTGATCTGAAATGAGTCTCTTGTAGGCAGCATAAGTAAGAGTTTTGTTTTCTTATCCATTCAGCCCTCCTATGTCTTTTGATTGGAGCATTTAATCCATTTACATTGAAGGTAATTGTTGATAGATATGTAGCTATTGCCATTTTATTAATCATAATTTTGGGTTTATTTTGCCTGTCTTAAAAAAGTCCCTTTAACATTTCTTGTAATACTGGTTTGGTGATTAACTCTGTTAGCTTTTTCTTGTCTGGGAAGCTCTTTTTCTCTCTTTCAATTTTAAATGATGGTTTTGCTGGGTAGAGTAGTCTTAGTTGTAGGTCCTTGCTTTTCATCACATTGAATATCTCATGACGATCCCTTCTGGCCTGCAAAGTTTCTGTTAAGAAGTCAGCTGACAATCTTATGGGAGCTCCCTTATAAGTTTCTGGTTGCCTTTCTCTCGCTGCTGTTAGGGTTCTTTCTTTGTCGATAATCTTTGCTGTTTTAATTGTAATGTGTCTTGGTGTGGGCCTGTTTGAGTTAATCATGTTTGGGATTCTCTGCACTTCCTGGGCTTGTATGTTTATTTCCTTCACCTGGTTAGGAAAGTTTTCAGTCATTATTTCTTCAAATAGGTTCTCAATCCTTTGTTTTCTCTCTTCTCCTTCTGGTACCCCTATGATGCAAATGTTGTTACTCTTGATGTTGTCCCAAAAGGCTCTTAAACTGTCCTAATTTTTTTTGAATTTTTTCCTTTTTTCTGTTTTGTTTGGGTGTTTTTTGCTACCTTGTCTTCCAAATTGCTGATTTGATCCTCTGCTTCATCTAGTCTGCTAGTGATTCCTTCTAGTGCATTCTTCACTTCAGTTATTGTATTCTTCACTTATGACTGGTTTCTTTGTATGGTTTTATGTCCTTTTTTATGTTATCTCTTTGTTGAAGTTCTCACTAAGTTCTTTAAGCATCCTTATAACCAGTGTTTTGAACTCTGTCTCTGGTAGGTTGCTTGCTTCCATTTCTTTTAGTTCTATTTCTGGAGTTTTCTCCTGTGCTTTCATTTAGGATGCATTTCTTTATTTCCTTATTTTGGTGGCCTCTCTGTGTTTGTTTCTATGTATTAGGTAGATTCGTTATGTCTCCCAGTCTTAACCCAGTGACCTTATGTAGTAGGTGCCCTGTGGGGCCCTGGAATAATCTCCCTGGTCACCTGCTCTGGGTGCTCCAGGAGTGTCCCTTATGTAGGTTGTATGTGCCTTCCTGATATAGTTGAGCCTTAATTGTTATTGGGACATCAGTGGGTGAGATTGATCCTCAGGCTGACTGGCTGTGGGATTTGGCCATATCCACAGCTTATGGACTACTATGTGGGGGGCTTACCCCACTGAGTGGGATTTACTCCAGCAAGCTATGGTGCCTGTTGAGATCACTCTTTGTGTGTGCTGCTTGTGGGACTAATTGGGTGGTGCTCGGCTGTGGTCTGAAGCATCCTCCATGTATGTTGGTTCTGGAGCCTCTTGGGAGGGGCTCCAGTAGAGGCTCAGGTCTGTGACTGGCCAGCGGCTACCTGATAAGAGCTATAAGGTGATCCACAGTTGTTTGCTGCCTGTACTAAACCTAGAGGCATGTGGGGGAGGCTACTCTGTGAACTGAGAATGTCTGCCACCAGTAAAGGGCCTGGGGTAGCTCTGGAAAAATCCAGGACATCCCAAGGCCTGTTGCCACCTGCCAGCTTCCTTAAAGTTCAGCCGGTGATAGAGACTTTTAACTCCAATTTTATAATTTATCAATTTCTTCTGCTGATAAATTTGAAATTTTTGTGTAGGATATTGATATCAGTACTTTCTCATCCTAAGCTCTAAACTTCATCTTATTTATGTTCATTTAGCATTTAGTTTTGTATTTTGTTCTTTAGGAAGTTAGTGTGGCCATCTTATTTTCAATTATTCGGTTACTCCTCTTTACATCTTCCAGCTTGAAAGACACTGCTGATTACATTTAGTTTTCTGTTTCTTCAGATTTCTGGGCTTTGCCTTTTAAATGATAGTAGGAAATGTGGAAAAGCTACCCATGGTCTGCATTGCGCTTATTTATACTCTCAAAAGCAAGTTAAAGATGACAAACTGCAGGCTTCTTCTGGGTAGGTTCACTTTTGTAAAAGAGTAATTCTGTGCTTTTTTCCACATGGTTACATCTTGGTTAACATTTTAAGAAATGTTTAGATTTTTTCTTTTGTGATTGTAACATATACAACTTTTTTCCCTTTAACCCTACATCATGTAGATATGTGGCACAGTCTTGTTTGTGATGAACAGCTACAGTAGAAACAGTTTAAGAACCTCAGCTTTTATATCTCTCAATGCTCAGTTGCTGTTGATGAGTTAGAAAAACTTAGACACAATGGCAAAATGAAGCAAAATAGAAAAAAGAAGATGAATTTACTTGATTACTTCTGGATAATTATTCCATGTATCATGATAATTATCCATGGCATAAATTAATCTTTTACTATTTTCTGTGTTCTTTTTATGAAATAATTTTTCTTTTGCATTCTGAGCTTTAAAATCTGTCTTTTTGTACTATTTCTCCACATCTTGCATAAAGATGTATCAGAATAGAAATGATCTCTGAAGCTTACATACTAGAATCTCATTCTCGAAAGGTCTTTGTTCGTATGTACATTCAAGGTTAGAATGAAGTTCCAGGACAAGATCCTTCAGATAATTCTTTTTTTTTTTTATTTTTTTATTTTTTTTAAGAGGATAGACAGGGAACACTCATATGAAAAGCCACATTACATAAAGCATCCATTTAGTTTGTGGCCCTTGTTTAAAAGGGATTTATTTATTTATTTATCTAATATAAACTTGAGACTTGGAGTGATCATTTCACTGAATGCTGCCCCTCCCAGAATCTATGTTAAATTCAGCTTCTTCTACTCAATTCCGGCTTAATAAATATTCTACATATAAGAAGAATTTTCACATTTGTTTTATCAACGATTAGACAACTCTATATTTGGGCCAGTCAAGTGCAGTGATTCTTGCCATTGAATATATATTGAGTACACACACACACACACGCATGCACATGTACACACCACTTTCTGGTATCACTTTTTCATCGGCCATTTCTGCTAGGAGAAATCAAGTGAGAAGTAGTCATACGTGAAGTATAATAAAACTCAAAAAATTCCACATAAGTAGTGGTGTTTATATAGCAATATTTAGTACTCTTCTTCCCTTCAGCCCCATTTTTTTGTGTAAGAGAAAATCCAGGAATAGCAATTCTGACTATCGTGTGTACAGTTGACATTGGGCCAGTGAATTCCCTATGGGTCCTTGGTCTTACCAGCTGTATATCAGTTGCATCAGCACCTTGTGAACTTGCAAAGCTTTTCCTGATGCTTCGATCTTTGAGCAGAGGACTAGCAGCAGGCACCTGACTGAATGGCAGCATCATGGAGACACTATCAATAGGGAACCCAGTTAGGAACAAGCAGCACGACCTCACCCCAAATTCTTTGTCCCTTGTGATTTTGTGATGCAAGGTAAGACATTATTTGGTGTTTAGAATACAGCTATTTTACATCTTGATTTTTTTCTCATTTCTGAAGTTTCAAAGTGAATATTGTAAATTTTCTTTAAAACATTTATTTACTAAGACATGATATTTGGGGGGTGCGGAGCAGGGTGCCTGTTGGGAGATGGTATGTGTAACACTTTCAGTGACAATTATGTAACCCTCTTTACTAGAGCAATTCTTCCCCATTGTTGAATGCACTGCCCACTTGATTGAGAATTAAAATTTAGAAATAGTAGAAGTGGAAGTAAGGTTGGGTTACAGGAGATGATCATTTTGATGCATGAACTCTGCTTTATGGCCGTATTTAGTAAAGAGTCCTTTAGTTAGCAGCTTTCAAGAAACGTTTTCTTGAATTTAAAATTATTTGTCAACAATTTGATTTTAGAAAACTTTTTTTCAGGAACACATACATTTTGTAAACTTTTATTTATTCTTTCAATGGAAGATCGTTGCTTTTAGTCTTATTTCTTTTATTTTACCTCTTACTCCCTATGACCTACTTTCTCCCACCCTTTCCCCACCAAAACAAAAAACAAACAAACAAAAAAACCAGAATGTAATAAACTACAACTTCAAAACCAAATATAGCAGTCTTCAGCATAATACATTAGGGTTCATCTTAGTAGATAATATCACATTGTCATAGAGCATGAGAATTAGAGAACGTTGCAAGAGAATGTGTGTGTGTGTGTGTGTGTGTATATATATATATATATATATATATATATATATATATATATATACACACATATGGAATTATGCTTTCTCTGTTTTCTACTTTTGGAGTATCTTGAGTTTTTCTTTCCAGCACACATAGCATGATGTAACTCAAAGGTTATTTTTTGTTTGTATGTATGTTCATGCATGTTTAATATGAGTCGGGATTTGTTAGAGAAACAGAACCAATAGAAGATATATACGAGTGTTTATAAGGAATTGTCTCATGTGATTATGAAGGCTGAACAGTCCCGTGATTTGCCATCTGCAGCTTGAAGACCTAGGAAAGCTGATGGTATAGTTCTGAGAATTGGAGGGCTGATGGAGTAAGTACCAGTTGAGGGTAGCTGGGTTTGTACCAGCTCAAACAGTCAGGCAGTGTTTTTTGTTTTATTCAGGCCTTCAGTGGATTAGATGATGCCCACACTGTGGGGGGACAAGGTCTGCTTTATTCAGTCTACTGATTCAAATGCTAGTCTCATCCAGAAACACCATCACAGACACACCCTGAAATAATGTTTAATCCAGGCACCCTGTGTTCCACTCAAATGAACACATAAAATTAACCATGACAATGAGTCTCTCCATTAGATTGGTGAGTTATGTAAGATCAGGAGATAGATCCATTTTGTTCTTCATTGTATGCCATGTTTAGTCAGAAGCTGGTTTCGAGCAAGTTCTTAATAACTATTGAAGGAAGGAAGGAAATAAATTTAAATAAGTGTATAAGGCAAGTTGAAAAGTATATGTCAAAAATTTATATAACATACATGGATAGTGTGGTTGAATAGTGAGTATTACGGCAAGATGTGCAAGTGCCATCAGTTGGCACGTGATGACTCTTGAAATTTCCTTTGTCTTTATCTGGTGGCCATTTTGAAAACTAAAACTAAAGTCT
Organism: Rhinolophus sinicus; assembly: GCF_057876585.1. Taxonomy (NCBI): domain Eukaryota; kingdom Metazoa; phylum Chordata; class Mammalia; order Chiroptera; family Rhinolophidae; genus Rhinolophus; species Rhinolophus sinicus. The sequence goes on from NC_142502.1 coordinate 56,068,083, forward strand.
TACTTCTTAGATTTTTGGACTCTTAAGTATTGCCTTTGGATTTTTCAGAATCTTCTGAAGTTAACTAGAATTATTTTGATCATGTCAGTGAATCAAGGTCAAAACAGATTTGCATTATTTCTAAAGATGAGTCAACGCTGCTCTTCAGCAATCCTATTTTGAAATGGTATATTAAGAGCAGAACAATCTTTAAGTCTGTGCTCTTTCTCTTATATTACGTTCTAGCTTCCCACTCGTGAAAATATTTAGTACAATAGTTCCCCTTACAGCAGGGGATATGTTCCAAGACCCCTAATGGATGCCTGAAACTACAGACAGTTATGAATCCTATATATACTATGTTTCTCTCTGTGCATACATACCTATGATAACATTTAATTAATAAATTAGGCACAGTAAGAGATTAACAACAATAATTAATAATAATATAAAACAATTACAACAATTACTGTAATAAAAGTTACATGAATGTGGTCTCTCCTCATAATATCTTACTATACTGAACTCACCTTTTCACTTAGAGGAAGCACTTTATGGCTTCTCTTTGGCAGGTCTGAATTGCCAGTGTCACTACTCTTGTGCTTTGTGGCCATTACTAAGTAAAATAAGGGTTACTTGAACACGAGTACCGAGATACCACAACACTCACTCTGATAATTGAATGACTACTAAGTGAGTAATGGGCAGGTAGCAAATACAGCGTGGATACGCTGGACAAAGGGATGATTCGTGTCCTGTGCAAAATGGAGATGGATGGTGCAAGATTTCGTCACGGTACTTGAAACAACGTACAATTTAAAACTTATGAATTGTTTATTTTGGGGAATATCCATTTAATATTTTTGGATCATAGTTGACTATGGGTAACTGAAACTAGAAAACGAAACTTCTGTAATTTCATATATCTCTTAGGTTTACTGGAATTTGCTATGGTAAGGAATTACATCTACAAGCACAGGACCAAGGGACCAAGGATTTTAGCTTATATATGTATATAAGACGATTGTATACACAACCAGGAGGTTATTTGAGGCTATGGTGATCTTATTAAGGTCTTTCAATTCCACATTCTGTGCAATTTCTATTATACTATAGGAGAAGATGTATCCGGCTCATGCAGGCGAGGTGAGGTGGTAAAGTGGTAGGGTAGGGAGTCTTATACACTCCCTGTTAATGCCAAGAGGGGATGCTTGAACCATCTTAGGCAGTGATGTTACCCAGATGTGTAGGAAGAAAGAGGCAACCATGGTGTAAACATATCTATTCCCCTCTTGTTTTTAGTAGACAGATAACATGCCGTATGAATCTCCAGCAGCTAGCACAGTACCTGGCACATGGTTGATATCCTAGCCATTTTTGTTGAATTGACTTGGCGAGAGCTCTTAGAGGGCAGTTACAGACAACAGCAAAAGGTGTGACTATGAAAAACAACTCAGCTGTACTACAGTTGCATCTGGAGACATAAGAATACACTGCACATGATTGTAGTGGACTCTTCCTAGAAGGTCTATAAAGGAATATATAGACTTCCACCATGTTTGAAGCAATGAAAGACCAAGAGAAGCTGCATCTTTTTTGTTCTGAAAGTAACTTTTCTAAAATACAAGGGCAGCAGCTGGAGTGGAGAAGGTCAGAGGAAGAGAAGCAAAGGTATGTCAAAATCACAGTGTGGAATCTTGCAGTGAGAAACAGGTTTAAATTCAGTTTGGGGAGAGATATGGAAAATAGTCATTTGCAAGGGTGACAAGAGTAGAATCCTAAGTGTCAGTGAAGTGCTGGTGTAGAGGACATGGTTTTCTTTTCCGGCTGTGCAGAACTACTGGCTCATACTTATTCAGACCTGAGTATATGTCAGCACTTTGCATTTGCTGTCTCATTTAACCCTTACAACAGCTTCATGAACTAACGCACACTGTGGTCATTTCCATTTTTCTGACCAGGAACCTGAGGAATCGAGTGATTAAGTACCCTGCCCAATGACGCACAGCTTGTAAATGGCAACCAGATCCTCTGACCAATGTTAGGGTGAACACAGTGGGGGTCTGGAGGAGGAGCATGAAAGTGCTCAATAGAAAGTTTATTGTGGCCTTGACGACTTTATTCCCTGCCAAGGACATGCCAAAATCATTAGTAAGAGGCCATAGAGAAGAGAGCACCGGCATTTTTAGAAGAAATACCAGTATGATGGGAGAAATCTTTAGCTTTTATTAGATAAACTTATTTTAAGGCCCTGGAAGCTTTCATTGTGCTGACTTTATGACTATTAAAGAAAAATTAAATGTCTACTTCACATGGAGGTAGGTGTGTGGGATCAGATGTGTCACAGAGTTGCTAAAGGGAACAGGTTTGAAAAATGGAGTGGAAAGCTGAGCTGTACTCAGAAATTCAGATGACTCTGAATTTAAAAAAAAAACACAAACTTGCAGAATAGAAAAAGATATGCAGGTTTTTGGTTTTTTTTTTCTTTTTAAAAATTTGTATTGATTCCCATGGGGTGTTTGTGGGAAACAGAAAGGTGATCTAGAGATTAATATGAATAGGAAGGCACGGTTTTTTTTTGTTATTTTTGTTTTTTTTTTAGATTAGTACATAAATAATTGGAACATGGAGTACTTTTAGAAGTAGTGACTACATAAATTATGGTATTTAAATTTTGTGCTTTTGGGGGTAACAAAATTATATTTTACTCATAAGTCTGTTATGCCCTTTACTGATGAGAGTACATTTCCTGCATAATAATACCAGTAATACTTGCCTAAAGGATAAGATACATTTGAATAATTCCTCATGTCATTAGTTTCCAAATTTTAAAATATTGTATTATGTTCTACCCATGAACGAGAGGCATGATGAGATAGTCAGGAAAATGCTTATTTTGCTTCCTTAATGTATTTTTCTAAGGAGTAGAGTTTTTTTAAAGAAGGAATATATATCTTATAATCATTGAAAAAAAATATTAATGTATATATGAAAATGTTCTCCAAACAGAATTTTTGTTGAATATAAGGAAACTACTCAATTTACAAGACTTGGAAAATACAGAAAATTAAGAAAAAATGTATCATCAATAATCCTACTAGACAGAAACATCTGTTAATATTTTGATGTGTTTCCTTCCATTCCCTTTTAAGAATGAAAAAAAAAAATAGCAAGGACATACTGTACATACAGCTTCGTAGTCTGTTTTCTTCACTCAACATGCTCACATAGTATTTTCTTGTGTCAATAAATACTCTTCAAAAACACCTTTAATGGGTATACAACATCCCATTATATATGAGTTAGATAATTAATTCAATCTGTTTCCTTAATGTGAAACTTTAGGTTGGTTCCATTTTCTTGCTATCATGTACATGGACATGTTTAACAGATTTATTGAAATATAGTTAATCCCCCTTCCATCTCTACTCCCAGAAAACCACTAGTCTACTTTCTGTCTCTATACAATTGCCTTTTCTGAACATTTCCTCCAAGTGGAATTATGTAATATGTGGTTTCTTGTGACTGATCTCTTTTGCGAACTATAATATTTCTGAGGTTCATCTATCGCATAGCATGTATCTGTACTTTATTCCTCTTTATTGCTGAACAGTATTCCATTGTAGAAATATAATACATTTTGTGTATCCATTCACCAGTCAATGGACATTTGGGTTGTCTCCATGTTTTTGCTATTAAGAATAATGCTGCTATGAACATGTTCATGTCTTTGTGTGGACATACATTTTCATTTCTCTTGGGTAAATACCTAGGAATAGAATTGCTGAGTTGTCTGGGAGTTTCATGTTTAACTATTTGAGAAACTGCCAAACTTTTCCAAAGTGTTTCCACCATTTACATTCCTACCAGCAATATACTCGTATGAGGGTTCCTATTTCTCCATATTCTCGCCAACATTTGTTATTGTCTATCTTATTTATTATAGCCATTCTAATGGGTATGAAGTATCTCACTGTGACTTTAATATGCATTTCCCCAATGACATTGATGTTGAACACCTTTTCATGTGCTTATTAGGCATTCATATATCTTCTTAGTTGAAATGTCTATTCATATCTTTTGTCCGTTTTTTGTTGGGTTTAAATATTAAGTAGTAAGTGTTCTTTGCAAATTCTGGATACAGGTCTTTTATTTGATACATGTTTTGCAAATACTTTCAATCTGTTTCTTGGCTTTTAAATTTTTAATTAAGTCATCTGAAGTGCAAAAATTTTGAATTTTGATGAGGTCCAGTTTGTCAACATTTTCTTCTTTGGACTGTTCTTTTGGTATCACGTCTATGAATTCTTTGCCTAACCCAAATCTGGAAGATTTTATCTACAGCAGTTTGATTACTTGAACTTTTAAAGGATATTTAAGAATATTTCTTAAGGATGGATCCTGAAAAGTAAAAGTTGTAGAATTTATAATAAATTCATTTTTAGTAAAGTTTTTTGAAGTATTACATCAAACAGGAAGATGTACAAATTATAAGAGCAAAGCTCAGTGAAATTTGGGAAAATGAATGCATGTGTATAACTACCGCACAGATTGAGAGAATGATACCAGCATCTCAAGAAACCCTCAGAACCTCCCAGAAGCACCTTTCCCAGTCATTACTCCTACTTTTCTCCAAAGGTAACCAGTCATTACTAACCCCATAGATTAATTTTGCCTGTTTTTGAATTTTATATAAATGAAATAATATTATGTATACATTTTATCTGTATCTTTTGCTCATCATTACATTTGTGAGATTCACCCATATGGTGTGCTGCAGGAGTTTGTTCATTTTCATGGATGTATAATGTTTCACATTTATTAATCAATTCTATTGATGGACATTTTTGCCTTTCCAATATTTGGCTATTTTTAATGTTGCTGCTATGAATATACTTGTACTTGACTTTTGGTGCACAAATGCGAACATTTCTGTCCAGTGTATACTTAAGAATGGGATTACTGGTTCATCGAGCAGGCATAAGTACAAATTTACTATAAATGGCAAACTTTTATCCACAGTTACCATATTCCACTCTCAATGGAAATGTATGAGAGTTCCATTTGCACTACATCCCGAACAACACTTGCTGTTTTCTTTCTTTTTAATTTTTAGCCCTTCTGTTGGATTTGTGTCTTATTGTGGTTTTTATTTGCATTTCCTTGATGAGTAGTGAGAAAGAGCACCTTGAGGGTATGAGTTGGTTGTCAGTTATGAAATTGTAAGTGCCTTCATGTGTCATTTAGCTTGCTGTTTCATTCTCATGATAATGCCTTTTGGTCAACTTATAAATCTTTCCTTTATAGTTCGTATGTTTGATGTCTTATTTGTGTCTTGAAAATAAACTTGATTTGGAAAATTAAGATTAGGGAACTCAAACAAGCTAATTAGAGGCTGGTGTTCGGTTGTCATGACAGCTCTTCAATTTCCTGTCCATGTTTATTCCAAAAGGGAAGTTCTTCAGAAGTTGTTTCCCCCACCCTCCCATGAACCCGAACACCAGCTTCCAGCCCAGCTCCTTGAGCCGTACAGACTCTGCTCTGCTCAGCTTCTCAGCCTCCCAGCTGCCTCTCTTAGTCAACTTTAAGCTTCTCAGCTGCTTTTAAGCCTTTCAGCTGCCACTTTTCAGACTCTCAGCTTCTCAGCTGCCTTGAGAAAACTTCCAGAGCTGGCAGTTTAGAATTGGCTCATGCTTCCAGGGGAGAAGTATCATCAAATGCAGAGCTACTTCACTGTTCCACATTTCCATCTTTCTGAGATCTTGGCCTCTTAGATTCTCACTGCTTTGGTAGCTCTTAAATGCTTTCAAAAAGTTTTAAAGAAAGTTATCCACCGTTTTTGGTTGTTCCTGGTGGGGGCATTGGTCTGCCACAAGCTCTTCTTTCTTTGCCTGGAAAGGAAGTCCCTAGGAATGTCTTTTTAAGGCTGTTGACAAAGTTTGTTGAATTACTTACTATAAGGTTGCATTTCCATTGGTGGAGTATTAGTTTACTAGAATTATTTTCATCTTTTTTAAACCTTTGAAAATTTGCAAGGCAAAAAATAACATTGTAATTTTCTTTTAATTTTTGTTTTTATTCTAGTGAGACTGAACACTGTTTCGAATGATGGTTGGTCTTTGGTATCTTCTCTTTCTGATGTACCTGTTCATCTCCATTATTTTCCATTGATTTTTGAGAACAGTGTAATATTGCCTGTATTAATAAATAAGAATTTATGCATCTGAAGAAAAAGGATTATTACCTTAATGAACTTAAAAATAATTGTTTTTTTCCATTGATCTTTATAATGCGTGGAGTCTTTTGAAGGCAAAGGTTGTATCTCATATCCTTTTGTATTCTTTCTTGGTTATCTACTGCATGGCATAGTCCATGTGAACGTGAAGCGGATTGCATTAAAAATAAAGCCAAGATAGGAGCAATAAGCTCTTGAAGATTGTTTCCCATGTCATGCTACATTCAGTGATTAATCACTGTGAAAAATTTCTTTAGTTATTGATTTATATTATTTCACTTAGGAACACGGCCTCAAGTCTGAGGTCATGAGGCATCCCATTTTTGACTCATTACCTTCTTTCTCACATCTATCCAAATCACGAATGTAGGATCAAATTGCTTTTTCTGATGTACCACACTCATTGGGGATAAGTATCTGATTCATAAATCTTCATGTAAAAGGGTAATTCTGTGTTTTACCTCTTCACATGAAGTTAAATTGTCATTCCCAGAAGCATCATATACACGCTGAATAGCAATCTTATCAGTTGCCTTTTGAAGGAGTTTTAGGGTAAGACAGTTTTAGACTGACTTCAGAATTCTAAAACACACATAAAAGTTTTAAAAATATAAAGCATTCTCCATCCACAGAGTTTATCCACCACTAACCAAGTGTTTGGATTTCAAGAAATTATCTGGACAGTTTAATTTTTAGTGAACCTTGTGAAAATAATGTCTGAGGATGAGGGATAGTGGAATTTTCCTTATCATGTTAGGCATACTTTGACTCTTTTAATTGTGGAAATATAATTTTACTCCCAGAAATATCCTTGCTTCAGTCATTGCCCTACCTTTTTGTTGGTCATTTTATCACCTCTTCATAAAACTTAATATCTTCTCTCATGCTGCCTCTGGCCCTCAGGGAATGGATTTTTTGAAGAAAAATTGAACCCTTTGGGGAAGTCTAGTCTAAAAATAAAATCCTGAAGGTGTTAGGCCAGAGGTGTGTGCCAGATCTAGGGACAGCATGTTTCACATTGCAGATTGCTAGTGAAGTGGAATAAAAGTCCCTTTCTCTTTCCTTAGTTGATGAGGGAGGCAGCAAAGTATTTTGGAAAAAGCAGGGACTTTGGCATGAGTTTTCAATTCCAGCTCCCCCACCAGCTGTGTGACTGGGCATACATGCTCTGAGCCTCCATTTACTTATCTCCAAAATGGGAGAAAATAACTTCTATTTTTGGGGTGGTTTGTCAGGATTAGCAATAATATTTGTGACGGTCTGGTACATGATGGGTGTTTAAAAAATGGTAGCTGTAACTGTACATCTTAATTTTTTTCATTCTGGAGTGAGACTTTTTTTTCTTCTTAATATGATGATGATTTGCAAACTAGAGCCAGGTTATCTAGATGCGAATCCTAGCTCTGCTATTTATTAGCTGTATGACCTTGAGCAAGTTACCTAGCTTCTTTGTAGCTCAGCTTCCTCATCCTTAAATGAGGATAGCTATGATGCCCATTGTCTAAAGTTGTTACAAATATTAGTGTTTGTAAAGTACCAGAATAGTGTCTGTCCGATATGTAAGCATTAGGTTAGTATTTGCTATATAAAAGTAAACATTCAAAGCCAATATTAATTGGTTATTGTCATTAATAAAAATAATAGGATTAGAGATGGGGCTAGAGATAGTATTGTCACATAATAAATGATGGCCCAGAGGTAAGAGAAACAGGCACAAAGATGACATTTAGTGAGATAAAAATCGGTAACTTTGAAGCTAGCACAAATTCAAATGGCTGCTGTTGATCAGTAGGAATACCAGAGTGGTGGAGATATTTACTTTTAGCTCACTCTTACGAGAGTCTATAGAGAAATGTTCTCAAAAGAATGTTTTCTGCTGTGTTCTTCACTGTCAGGACAGAGACCAAAAGGAAATGTAATGTGACTTGGGCAGAAAATACTTCCATGCCACATTCAGCTGGTACTGTCACTCAATAATATCATTCATTTTCTCCTTTGGCTGATAAATATGTATATATGGTATGTTTCAGATATACATTTGGAGGTTGGACAAGTCTATGGATTATTTTCTGAGTACCATTCAATGTCATTGTGCATAAAATATTTTATTTTGGTTTTTCATTTGCTTTGAATTAGCATAAATAATACCAGAATTGTCTTCTTTTGTGTTGAAGTTTTATAGTAATTTTCTTTTATATCCTACATTTCAGGTAGTGCCAACCTTCACATAAGGCTTTGTTTTAATATAAATTGAGTATCTGGTAGATTCATGCAGATGTTCATATGTTGCCATCCTTAATGGCTCACGCTTAGGTTAAAAAAACATAGCTACCGTTCAGAGATAAATCACAGAACAGAAGGCATCTTAAAGGTAAAACAGACTGGCAGGGGAGACTCAAGAATGGGTACACATCTATAAAATGAGAATTGAAATGCTTTTTATGGCAGTGATTTTTTTTCTCCATCTCAAATATTACAGAAATTTTTAAAAGAGAAAGAATAAAAACAGATGAGTTCAGTAATTTCTTAGGGTGAACAATGAGAATCTTTTTACCATTGAGGGTTTTTGAATAGTTCAGCACACCTTGTTTTCTGGACACATCCATTGACCATAATAGGTATTTTAAGTCAAAAGAAAGATTCACAATACTCTGTAAATGCCATGAATGGAGGAAGTAGAATGAAAAGTAAAGGTACAGCCCATATTACACAGTTTTTCTTCTACCTGGAACCCTGTAGAATAGAGCAGCCTAGCAATTCACCCTTAAGTTGAAAACTAGAGACTTCTTTTCTCAAGAAATGAAAGTAACTCCCTGGGGGAGAATTGAAGCTGATAAGGAGAGTGCATATGCCTCAAGAAAGCCCTTGTCTTCTTGGTATTTGAAGACCTACCCCTGCTCACTCTAAAATACAGACTGTCTTTTGACAAATCCAACATCTCCACACAGAGAAATCCCTGCCAGCTGCCTTATTATAGGAGAAACTCTCAGAAAAACGGAGGAAACCAACATCAACCATAGAGGAAAAAGCCACCCTGTCCTTTATTCAGAAATAGCCACAAGATATATGACAAGATACAAGCAGTATCACAAAAGCGTGATAAAACAAACAGAATAAATATGTCTGGAAGAAACAGATTAATTAAGGAATAGAAGAAGATATAAAAGAAAACTTTAGGGGAGTTTCAGAAAGATGCTATCTGGAAAATAACAGGATATAGTAAAATAGGAACAATAAGCACAAGAAAGTACTCTGGAAAATTAGACATTTATTTGCTGAAATTAAAATAATTCAATGGAAAATTTGAAAGATGACTGTAGGGAAATCTCTTAGAACACAGTGCAAAAAGGGAGGCAGAAAACTTGAAAGAAGGGCAAAGAGACAGGCTCAGTCAAGTTGGTCTGATATCTAAATACTTGGAATTCCAGAAGATACAACAGAGTAAATGAAGAATTGAAAATATCAAATAAATAATAGAAGTTCCTCTTCTGTTCTGGGAAATAATCCAAATCTTCAGACTGATGAGTTCTGAGAGCCCAGCAAAATGGATGAAGGCAACTTTAAATTCAGACTAATTCTTGTGAAATTTTAAAATACTCAGTGTAAAGAAAAGTTCTTAAAAGCTTCTAGAGACGAAAGTGAGGTTGTCAAGTTCCCACTGGTCTTTGGACACTTCTTTGCTTTCTGGTACAATAAGGTACTTCAGACTCATCTCATACTTTTCTTATCCTAGATCTGGAGTCAGCCATTTTGCTAAAGAACTTTTGTTTCTTTTAGTGGTGTTTAGATAACAAAACCTGGGTACTCACTGTAGCTGGAGTTTTGTGGTTTCTACACCCTTTCAGTGGATAGAGCTGGGTGGGGAGGGGACATAAATGTTTATATGCTTTATCATATGACACATACAAAATATTTTACCAAATATCAATATCACTACTAATAACAAATATGTTAAGTTCAGAATTTCTTCACAAGCTTTTTGCTTGTTTTTTGTTTTTGTCTTTAAAATATAGGGCTTTCTAAGGGCATGCAATCAGAGTACTGTGTCAGATGATGAATTCGTCAGTGTGGTTATCAATTTGATATATAGATTTAGGATTCATTAATTTTTGTACATATTACATCTTGAAAATTTACTGATTTATCCCTTTAATATAATTTTTTGAATATGTAAAATATTTAAATGGTTCAAAATCTAAACCATATAAAAATACTCAGAGAGCCTTACTAATGCCTATCTTTTCCATGTTAATACTCCCCCACTCCCCATTTTCAGTCTATCCTTTTCGTAAAAATAAGCAAATACATGCGTATACTTATATTTGTCTTTATTTCACGAAGCTAGCTTATTATATATACTCTTTTGCCCTTTGCTTTAATCACTTTACAATATATCTGGAAATCACTATCAGTTTTCTGAAATCATTAATGTTTTTGGCAGTTCCATAGTGTTCTATTGGTGGATGTGTAAAATTTATTCATCCAGTCTTCTAGATGAGCAGCTACATTGTTTTCAGTATTTTGCTATTGCAATCAATATTGCAATGAGTAACCTTGTGCATATGTTGTTTTGTATTTGTGGAGGTATTTCTTTAGGGTAAATTCTTGGTACTGTGATTACAGGGTCAAAGGGCAACTGCATATAAGGTTTTGTTGGAATTGCCAAATTCCCCTTCAAACGGGTTGTGTCATTTTGTACTCACTACAGTAATATATAGAGTTGACTAATAGATTTACCAATATCGGGTGTTTAAAATTTTTTTCCAAATCTTACGGGTGAGTAATAGTGTCTTTGAGGTTTTATAATTTGCCTTTCTCTTATTGAGAGTGAAGTTGAGCATCTCATCATGTTTGAGGGCCATTTGTGTTTTTTCTTGTGAACTGCCCATGTCTTTTGCCCATTTTTCTTCCTTTTTTTCTTTTGCTTATGTAGATACTCCTTTTATAAGCTTTCTTATTGTTGCCCAACATGCTCATACAATAAAGTACACAAATATTAAGTGTCAATAATTTTTTAAGTTGTACTCAGGTAACCACAAACAAATAAAGATAGAGAAAATGACCAGTTCCCAGGGTCTTTCCGTGAGCCTTCTCTCATTCTTACCTACTCCCACAACAAAGGGATCCACTATTCTGACCTTTATTAACATAGATTAGTTTTCCTGCTTTGGAACTTCATATAAAGTGGAACCACATAGCATGTCTGGTTACTTCTGCTGTTAAGCATAATATTTTTTCTTGTCATATGTAGTAGTAGTTATTATTTTTATTGGTGTATATATTTTGTAGTATGAATATACCAAACTTGTTTAATGTTCTGTTGTTAATAGACATTTGTGTTGTTTTTGTTCTTTGGATCTCGGAATATCTTGTATATATGATTTGGGGTATGTGCGTGTGTGAGTGTGTTTGTGTGTGTATTCAAAGTTATGTGTATGTTCAGCTTTAGTAGTACAACCAAACTGAAGTGCTTGTACCAAGCTATACTCCCACTAGCACTCAGTGAGGGTTCCAGCTGCTCCCAATCCTCAGCAGCACTCGGATTGTCATTTTCTTATTAATTTTAGCAGTTTTAATGGGTGGGTAGTGTTTTATTGTACTTTTAACTTGCATTTCCTTAATGACTAATGATATTGATCACTTTTCATATGCAAATTGTACATTTGTATATCCTATTTTGTTAAAAAACTATGAAATATTATGCTCATTTAAAAAATAACCTAATGTGTCTGTCCTTTATTTACTGATTTGTAAGTTGTCTGAATTCTAGTCCTCTGTAATTATCTTCTCCCTGTCTGTGGCTTGCTTTTTTCCTCTCAATGATGATTTTTCATGATCAGGGGATGTTAATTTTAATGAGATGTTATTTAACCATTTTTTCTTTGAGGGTATTACTTTTTGTGTCTAGATAATACATTTTTGCTCATTATTCTGATATTGTTCTCCAACATTATCTTCTAGTAGGCCTCTGATAGTTAGGCTAAGGTTCCATCTGAAATTGATTTTTGCATATGGTGTGAGTGAAGAGTCAAGGTTTGGATAGCTAACCGATTCAACACCATTTATTGAAACACTCTTCCTTTTCTCATTGAATTGTAGTGATACCTTTGTTGTAAATCAGGTGATATTATATTTATGGATCTGTTTCTGGACTGTTATCTTCAGTTACTCTTTTTAATGGCCGACACAATGGAAAGTTTCAGGGGCCTTTTAAATTTATGCAATAAAATGTGATGTTTGACAAGTAGTAAATAATAGAATCAAAGTGCATTCTTCTTTGAGCAAAACCCTTGTTTCATTATTCTGGTTCTCCCTTGTGTTCTGGGAATATGGAGTTCATTTCCAAAGAGAGCCTAGGGCATTTCAAAAATTTGTTACGTCAGGAGAATCGGTAAATAAATGAGCAAATATCCATTGATCACTCACTGCTCCATGTGCCTGTCCCTCTGCTGGGGCATGGGGAAACAGGGTTGAATGATACAGTCTCTGTTTGGGTTTGTTTTTGCTTCTAATTATCCCTTTGTGGTCATTAAATGACCACAAGGTAGTGTTTTATAAATAGTGGAAGGTGTCTGGAAGTTCATTTTTGCGTATTTCTGTGATTATTTTTCTTTCTTTTCCTTGCACCACAAATAACATGAAAAATACACATTGAAACGTCTACTTCCATCAAGAGGAAATTGCTCCATTCTTCACAAGTCCTCCTCGGACATAACACAACAAACAAGAATAAGACATCTCAGAAAAGTGGAAAGAAGGCCAGCTGCCTAGGACCCTCAGGACTTGCGGAATAATACAGCAATGAGTTTCCTGGGTGTCCTTATTGCCTTTGATAATATCAGAGTGCTGCAACTTGGGCAAAGGAAAAAAAAAGCCAAAAAAACAAAATCTGGCTTCCCCTAGCCAAAGGATGGGGAAAAGGGTAGCAGTACAACTGGAATTTTTTTTTTTTTTGTCAAAAACCTCCCTACTCCTGTGTTTTTGTAGAGATAGTCAAGCTTATTCTAACGTCTCGATGGAAAAGCACAGGCCCTAAATTAGTTAAAACAATCTTGAATAAGAAATGGGAGGAATCATTCTACCCAATGCTGTATTGCTGCATTATCAAGGTAGTGTGATATTTGTGGAAGAATGAACATGTAAAACAGTGGGACAGAATAGAACCCAGAAATATATTCACAAAATAGGCTCTACTAATTTTTGACAAAGAGGCAAAAGCAATTCAATAGAGGAAAGACAGGCTTTTCAACAAATGGTGCTAAAGCAGTTGAACATACATAGGTAAAAAAATGAACCTCAACCTAAACCTCATATGTTACATAAAAATTAAATGAACCATGGACTCAATGGTTCAGTATAAAATAATAAACCTAAAGGGGGGAAAATAGAAGGAAATCTTCAGGATCTAAGGATAGAAAAATATTTCTTAAACTGGACACGAAAAACACCATCCATAAAAGAAAAAACTGATAAATTGGACCACATCAAAATTAGAAATTTCTGCTTTGCGTAAGACTCAGTTCTGATGATGAGAAGACAAGCTATAGACTATGAGAAAACAATTGCAAATCATGTATCCAACAAGACAGTATGTAGATATATAAAGAACTCTCAAAACAGTAAAAAAACAGAACAATTCAATTAGAAAATGGGCAAGACATAAAGAGACATTTCACTGAAGATAATATACAGATTGTAAATAAGCCCATGAAAAGATGTCAAGCTCATTAGCCATTAGGTGAATGCCACCTAAAACTACAAGGAGATATTACTATACATTTACTAGAAAGGCTAAAAAAAAGAAAATAGTGACAACGATAAATGCCTGTTCAGATGCAGAGAAACTGGATGACTTATACATTGATGGTGGGACTACATAATGGTACAGCCAGTCTAGAAAACTGGCAGTTTCTTATAAAATTTAACATGAAACTACTCCATGACCCAATAATTGTACTCTTGAGCATTTAGGATAGAGAAATAAAAATTTATTTTCACACAATAACCTGTATACACGTGTTCCTAGTAGCTTTATAGTTTCTGTTAAAAAACGGGAACCCACCCACATATCCCTCAGTGGGTGAGTAGTTAAACAAACTGTTGTAGATAGATGGAATACTACTCAGCAAGAAATAGGAGCGAACTACAGATACATGAAACAACTTGGAGGAATCTCTAGAGACTTATGCTGAGTGAAAAGAAAGGCCCTAAAGATGACATACTGTATGATCCCATTCATATAACATCATGAAATAACAAAAGTAGAGACACGGAGAATAGATTAATGGTTGCCTGGGGTCAGGGACGACTGTGGGCATGTGGGAGGGCGGGGCAACAAGACGGATCCTTGTGGTGATGGAAGTATTCTGTGTGCCTACTGTCATTTTCAGTGTCTTGTCCGGGATAGGTACTATCGTTTTGCAAGAAACTCAAGGAAACTGGATAAATAGGATCTCTGTGTCATTTCTTACAATTGCATGTAAATCTACAGTTATCTCAAAGTCAAAAGTAATTAAAAACTACATGTTACTTGACTTGGTGTCTGGTTGAGATTCTAACATAAATATAGATGTTGTTCTTAATGCTGGAGAGGATATACTTAAATTGGAGCAAAATTCCATAATTGATTTAGAATTTGTTTAATATGTCCACTTCTAAGTGTTTTGTTTATTTTTAAATTCATATAAAAAACATGAATTAGAGGCTGTTGCATTTCCTCTGTGTTTACCTCACCTACAAACCAGTGAGGCCAAGAACATATCAATGAGAAAGTATTTTATTTTCTGACTGTTTCCCCTAAATTTCTCCAATTTCTGAACCTTTATATATTTAAACAATCCAGAATTATAGGCTAGAACAGTGCAGAATTTAGATTTTATTATAAAACATGAGAAAGCAGCTAGCATTTTAGGAATTGCTATTATTTTATGTTTCAACAATTCCAGGCCAGTGCAGAGTTTAGCTGATTTCACCTCTCGAAACCTCAGGAGCCCTGGGAGAAAGAAAGCCCTGTTCCCAGAGTGCTGGTTTGGTCAGTCTGCACAACCTCACAGCTCCATCCCTGCTGCTAGACTATGAGGAATGAGCATGCTTCCTGATTTACTGGTAAGGTGAAGGGCAGGCATAGTCTCTCTACTTTTCCTCAGGATAGAACAACATTACATGTGTAAGTAGAACTACAGAGGTTTGGAAACTGAAAACAACCTCGCCAGAGACCCCCTCAATCAGTGCTTCTCTTTAATGAGCCTGGGAATCACCTCAGGATCTTTTTAAAATGCAGGTTCTGATTCAGTAGATCTGAAGCCCATATGCATTTCTAGCAAGCTCCCAGGTGATGTAGATACTCCTAGTCCATGGACTCCTCTTTGAGTAGCAAGTTCCTATATAACATTGCAGGTTTGCGACTTTTTCACGTGACATTCCAAAGACAAGGAACAAGAGAACAACTGGCTTCATATTAAAGACTTATCCTTTCATTCAAATCAGAGAGAATCGGTGACAGGAGAGGAGATAGACAAAGACACAGGAGATGAAACAGGAAAGAGAATCAGCCAGCCAGTGCCATGGAGATGTCCTTCCGGGAGCATCAGCAGCCTGCGCTGCAGGAAGTAGAAGCACTGGTGAGGGAGGAGGCTGGAGACACTTAAAGCAAGAGGAGCAATGAAAGCCGATGCTGGCAAGTGCAGCTGGGGCAGAACAGCTGCTGCCCTTCTCTGCTTTAGCCAAAAGCACAGGCATGGAGAACCTCCTGTAAATGGGTTTCCCAGCGTGGGCTTCACATACAGTCCAGTAACCCCCAGGGACCACCGTGTATCCCACCAAGAAAAACACACCATTCAGAATCTACCTGTGCCGTCTTTAGGGAGCTCTCAGATGTCCAGTAGCAGACCAGTTATGAGGCTGAGTCCTTCAGCTCTGTGTAAAAATATGTCTGTCACAAAGGTGGTGAAGTTCATTCACTTAGCTCAGTGTTAGATGGGTTATACTATATTAGAATTTTAATGAGGCGTGGCTTTATGCTTTCTTTCAAATACATTGAAAATACTTTTTAGGATTTAAGTTAATCTTTTAAATTTTTCTCATAAAAATAATAAAAGCACTTTAAAATGTAGAAAGTAAAGAAAAAGTCCATATTTCTATGACCATTAACATGTCACTTTCAGCATTGGGGTGATTATTCCGCTGAGCCTGTGTGTATGTAAAATACTTATAATTATACTTTATATGTTATATTCTATTCCTTCTTTTAAGACTTTACATTATACGTATTTCTCCATGTTTTTACAGTCTTCATAAATATCACTTCAAGTGGCTGAATCATGTCTTACTGAGATAACTAGGCCCTAAATATTGGTCATTTGAAAGATCAGTTGAAAGATGGTTAAAGAGCAGTCAGCATTTGGAATATACGTGGGGAAATAGGAAGTAGAAGTAGATGATTAGGAGAAGGAAATGTTCTTTCTTTTTGGTAGCTTTCCTTTCGTCTAAGTTTAAAATTATCTCTAAATCTTAACGTGTGAGACAGTTCTGTTTCTTTATTAAAGGGATTCACAGAGATGGGTATTTTGTTTGGTGGGTAGAATGTATTTAATCCAAAGGAATCCAGATTACTTTTTAAAATCAGTCTTCCTTCACCACCTGGCCTTAATTAAAGACCTAATAAAACTTAACAGGTGCAGTGCTCCTGGGGAGATAATGTATCTAGAGCCCAGGGCTAACTTGGCCGTGTGCATGGAGCATACTTGGAGCACAGAGAGAAGATGCTTAGTCCAGTCTGCAGCCTGGAGAAGACTTCCTGGAGAGAGTGATCTCTTAAAGGAAGGGTAAGAGTGACCTGACGTAGAAATGTGAAGGCCCCGTCGTTAGAGGGAGCAGTGGGTACCATGAGCCAATCCCCAGAACGGTCACTGCGTGGAGATGGAGTACTTGGCAGTCACATATCTACCGCCATGGCCCAGGGACCTGTTCTTACCATATGATGGGAGAAGGGACACTAATCAGGAAAAACAAAAAACAAACAAAGAAAAAAACAACAAATAGGTGGATAGATTATAACCTAGGAGAGCAGAGAGGAGAGAAGCTTCTCACAACTATACATGCTTACTTTAAAAATTCTTATACCTCTATTTTTGGTGACCATTCTTCAATATCCCCTTGGCCCCTGAATTCTTATCAGTTATGAGGGTGTTGGATCCCTTAAGTTTGAGGAGAAAAAAGAAATCATCATTTTTGTAGTTGATGGAAATCTGTCAAGTGTTTATATAATTAGGATTGTGATTAAAAACAAAATATTCATCTGGCTACAGTTTGGTGGGTGGATTTAAAAGAGGAGGGCAAGACTGAGGAAGAGAGACTATTTAGGAGTTTCACAGCTGGCCTAGAGACATGGTTAAAGGGGTGGGAGGAGGGGAAACAGTTAAAGAACTTCTTAGGAGGTACAACTGGCAGGCTAGAGTGCCTGGTTTGGTGTGCTGGTAGAGTGATGAGAAGAAATGCTGTTTGACTCCCAGGTTTTCGTTTAGAGGAAATAGATAGTGAGGTCATTAACTGCAATTAGGAGACAGAAGAAAAGTGTAACAGGAGTAATTTAAATTAGTATTTTAGCAGGAGTATTTTAGATTAGTATCTCTTTTTCAGTGCTTTTATATTTCTTAGCTGAGGTTTCCTAGAAACCATAGCCTGAGGCAAACCTAGTGTAATATTGGAAGGTTGCCTTGGGAAGTGTGATCCCAGGGCAGCAGGAGTAAGAGGAAAAGGGAAGTGAGGCAGGGAGGAAGGAATAGTGAATGCAAGGTGGTGTGTTACTGATTCGGCCACAACTTTGTCAAGTGAATTGTCTTCTAGACAGACTTTCAAGAACTCTCCATCGGCCTGGTTATCAGTCAGGGATGTAAGGGAGAGTCATCCTTTTTTCCCCTATGTCTCCCAGGTCAAAAGTCACGCCAAGGAGTGTTGTTCCACTTTCATTCTTAGACTGGGTTAAAGAGCCACTCTGGGCAGCCAGTGGAAAGCAGATCTCATGCCTCACAGTGTGCCTATAATATGCGTTGTGAAGTGTTTGGATGAGCTGGAACCTCGGTGGGTTGTGGGGGGTTGGATTTGGACAAGCAGGTGAGGTCCAGGGAACTTACGGAGGCCCAGGTGGCAGGTGGGGCTGAGTGACTATACAGTGGCATTTAAACAGGGTCCAAAGCACTTTCCCAACTTCTCTCAACCCTGTTCTCATTTCCTAGTTTCCTATTTATACTCTGTAAGATTTTTATAATGCTCTGAATTTTATTGAGGTGTTTTATTTTTATTACTGCTCAGATTTTAACCTTAGACTCATATTCCCCTAGTTTCTCTGCACTTGATGCCTCCGTTCACATAATTTCTAGACTCTGGGTTTAATATAATTGTGTTCCTCTATTTATTCTTGCCTTAGTCTGTTTAGGCTGCTAAAACAAAATACCATAGACTTGTTGCTACTGGCTTATAAATAACAGAAATTTATTTCTCACAGTTCTGGAGGCTGAAAGTCTGAGGTCAGGGTACCAGCATGGTCAAGTGGGAGCCTTCTTTCAGGTTGCAGATTGTTGACTTCTCACCGTATTCTCTCGTGGCAGAAGGGGAGAAGGAGCTTCCTCATGCCTCTTTTATAAGGGCTCTAATCCCATTCATGAATGTTCTGCTCTCATTGACCTAAACATTTCCTGAAGGCCCCACCTTGTAATACTGTCACAGGGGGCCATTAGGTTTTCAGCATATGAATTTTGACCTGACACAAACATGCAGACTATAGCAACTCTCTGACTCATTAGTCAGAAGACAGAAAACTACCCTGAGGGTCATGATTTCCATTAGGTACATGATTTCATCTAAACCCTGTGTATTACTATGCTAATCTCTGCAGCTTGCTTGCCAAATAGACAAGATATCCTAAATGTCCCAATAAAGAAGTAAAACACAATGCTGTCAAAATCTTTTTTAAGGGTTTCATAAACAGGAGTTTCATAAAAAGAAGGAGGCATTATGTTATGAAAATGATGACAGAATTTTTCAAGTTAACAACTCTGTAGCTTTTTATTGAGTGTATGTGTACTGTATTCCAGGCTCTTAACTGGATTTCAGGATACAGTGCTGAGCAAAAAAAATATTACATCTCGACTTTTTCTATGTGATTTTTTCACTTAGCATAATAATCTCAAGACCCATCCATGTTGTCGCAAATGGCACTATTTCATCTTTCCTTATGGCAGAGTAGTATGATTCACTGATATGTGGGATATAAAACTGAAAGCAACAAAGGTACAAGACAAACAAATAAAGAAACAAAAACTCAGAGACACAGGCAATAGTTACTGGTTACCAGAAGGTAAGGGGGGAGAGGGGGTGGTAGAAACAGGTAAAGGGGACCACATACATGGTGATGGAAGGAGAACTGACTCTGGGTGGGGAGCACACAATGTGATATATAGATGATGTATTACAGAATTGTCCACCTGAAACCTATAACCATTGTCACCCCAATAAATTTTAACTAAAATAAAATCACATCTCTGCTTTCCTGGAGTTTGCTCTCTAGTAGGGGCAGGAGGATAGTGGGGTGGGCACAAGCACAAGCATGAATCAAGGGATGCCAAAGATAATTGTAAAATGACTGCTGACCAAGTGTTATCACAGAGAAGTGCATGTTGAAATGAGACAACAGAATAGGGGTGGGGATTGGCTTGGTTGGGGGACCACAGAAGGTTCCCATAGTAATGGAAGAGTAAGAAGTCACAAAATGAATGGGGAATAGGATGGGTGAAGAGTTAGCGGGAGGCTGTTTATTTATTTAACAAATGTTTTCTGGACATCAACTGTGTGGCAGGCACAGTTGTAGGTATTGGGAATCCTGTTGTAAATAACCTAGGCAAAAAATCCTGTCTTATGAGACTTGTTGGTAGTTTGGACAGGATAATGTGGATGGGTTGGAGGGAAGTGGCCCTATAGGAACAATATTTAGGAGTTAAAATGTACAGTTCTTGGAGGACAGAATGAATTATAGCTGAGGGAGGAAGAGGACTCTTAGGTTTCTGGCTTTTCAAACTAGGTGAGTGGTGATCCAGTCACTGATCATGGGAACACTGGTGTGGGGTAGCTTAGAGGAGGAGGGCCCACCCCCCTAAGTTTAATTTGGACATGCAGAATTTGAGGGGCCTTTGAGATATCCTACTGGAGATGTTAAATGAATAGTTGGGTGTATGAGGCTGGAACTCAGAAGTGAGGTTTGGGCCATTAAAACATACTTGTCAGGTATTTACATGCAGGTAATTGAAGGAATGGGCGGGTGGAGATTGCTTATGGCATGAGAAGAAAAGGACAAAGTTTTAAACCTTTTATTTTCTTTTTTATGTGTATTTCTAAAATCAGACTAAATTATATTGCTTTTAACTTGCATGCAGATTTCAGTCTGAGTGCCCATGTACTCCCTTAGGTGTGAAAAACAAAACAAAACTTGTCACTCTTGCCCTATGCAATAGTTGAGAGGCAATAAAAGGAGATATTCAAGTTTTAACAGAGCAGTTATAGATCTAGGCAGGATAATGATTTTTTTTAAGAATCTAGGTTCGTTATCTAAGACTTGGTATTTCTTTCCAAATGTTGAATTTATACCGTGTTTCCCTGAAAATAAGACCTACCCGGACAATCAGCTCTAATGCGTCTTTTGGAGCAAAAATTAATATAAGACCCGGTATTATATTATTATATTATATTATATTATTATATTATATTATACCCGGTGTTATGTTATGTTATGTTAATTACATAAGACCCGGACTTATTTTACTATAAGACCGGGTCTTACATTAATTTTTCTCCAAAAGACACATTAGAGCTGATTGTCTGGCTAGGTCTTATTTTTGGGGAAACACAGTAGTCAAATACCATTGTGAAAAATATCCGTGGCAGGTAAATAATGTGTCTGAACTATTCAGAAAAGCTGATGGAATTAAATTGGACTATTGTCCCAAATAATAGTTTCAAGGCAAGTAAAGATTCTCAGTAGAACAGTGAGCTAATGAATGTGAGCCCAATAATAAGAACTAGAAATAGGAGAGAAAAGGAATATGAATAGAACCAATCACCCATAGGCTCATCATTTCTCTTGCTTTTTGCATTTCTAGAAAGGTTCCAGAAGGTTAAGCTTCTATTAGCCACTTAAAATACATTTTCCTAGTTTTTTATTATAATTAATGTACTTTCCTATTAAATGCTGATCTTTCTTGCCACTTGAGTTTCAGTTTTGTCATCAGAAGTCACTTAGAATATTCTCTAAAACAGAAGATGTGCTGACGTTTATTTAGTTTAGTTTCTTCTTAGTATTTGTGGGGAAAAGTAACATGAATGGAAATAAATCCTCATGCTTAATAATCTAATTTTTAAAATGTCCATGGAAGAACTAAATATTCTTTTGAACATTCATGAGAAAAATTCATTTTTTGTGGTGAGTATTCTGGTTGGAATTAGAAATACGTTAGAAATGGACTAGAGGTAGAAAAAGAACACTGCTTATGGTTCATACTTAAAGTGTGCACACAGAATTTTTCCCTCTAGTTTCGTTGCATATAGGTTTTAAAAAGTAGATATACCTTGAAAATAAGTGAAATTTTAGTGCAATGATGATTTTTTTCTTTATAAAAATAACTTAAAATAAGCCTTTCCCTACCCTACCCACCCACTCCACTTGATTGTTACATATTCTCTTTCGGTTAGTTTATCCAAAGTGCCCTTTTACACTACCTATAGATAAATGAAACATAATTTAGCCAAAAAAGTAGACATTGATATAGTGGTATAAATTTATGTTTAGACTATTCTTTTTTAATTTTAAAGCAGATTGTCCAATGAAAGTGATTGCTTTTTTGTTTTGTTTTGTTTTGTTTTGAATGAAATAAAGTTGAAATTTTGTCTACTTCTGAGGTGAAATGCCTGGTTCTTTACTTCTGGTTCCACCTACCTCATAAGAGAATTCAGGATTATACTCAGAGTATACTTGCCTTGATCCTGGTGTGTTCTTTGTCTGATATGCCCCTTTTCTAATTAGAGTCTCTAGACAATGTAGTGAGGGCTTGTCATAAGCAAAGAATATGGACTTGTGTGTGCTACATGGTCTCTTTCCTCTCTTAGTTTCAATTTCTTTCTTTCCGGAATGAGAGGAAAGATAAGGGTGAAAGAAGGAAGGCTTTAGGATGGACTGAAATTCTTCTTGGCAGATAGTTTGGCAAATACCAGAAGAGGACAGTTGTGGGACACTTTTTCTCCTGTAGCACAGCCTCTGGTCCAGAATGGGAGAGAGATGCTCAGGAAGCCAAGAAAAGAGGTGTCCTTTCTCTTAGGCATTTTCCTTTATTTTGGGCTTTTGCTGTTTTCCAGACAAAAGCAGACAGTTTAAGTAAGGCCAATATTTCAAATTCTCACCTGTTTTTATTCTGCTATGTCAGTTATGAGTTTGCTAGAGCACTTGGGTTATTCCATCAGTCCTCTGCTGATCTTTACTGGCAGCCGATTGTGTGTTTATTTTTCTCCTTAATGGATAGAAGAATTCCAGAACAGCAGTTGTTTCACAGTGGTGCTGCTCAACCCTTTCCAGAAACCTAAGCTCTATGGATTTAAGGCCAACTTTTAGAGCGTGTACAGAGAGCTGGGAGATCTCTGCTGGGAGCCTGAGAAGCTTGAATCAAGGGCCTTTGCTTGAATCAAGGGCCTTTGCTTGAATCAAGGGCCCAGTAGTCGAGAGGATCCACAAACTGAATGGTTTGCTTCTCTTCTCCATGGTTAAAGGGTGTGATAAGTGGTTATTGCATTTTAAGCATTACTAGAGTGCACAGCTTTGTATTAGGCCTGATAGGTTACAGAGAAGATGGGCTGCAGCCTGCATCCTCAAGGACTTTTATACAGGAAACAGGTGAAGAAAATGTGACAGAAGAGTAAAGATCGGTATTGGTTTGATGTGAAAAAAATTCTACAAAACCAAAAGTAAATGATGAAAATAAATTTTGCACCCTTACTTTCACATCAGAGAGGATATCTTTTTTGTCAGTTTGGTGTATATTCTTCTATTTGTCTAATACATATACATATACCTATGCATGTACATGTACATACACATAAATACATCTACATACATACACAACAAAAAAAATGGGGCTATGTTGTATGTCATTCTGCAAGTTGATTTTTTTTCTCACTCAGTGTGTGATGAATATTCTTTGGTGTCACTTATAGATTAATTTATTGTCTATGATAGCTGCATGGTATTTTCTAGTATGTGTGTACTATAATTCATTTAACTATTATCTTATTGATAAGCATTTAAAAGGGGTCTGGATTTTCACTCTTCAATAATGATGCAATAAATATCCTTATTTGCATGTTTCTACTATTATTTCTATAATACAGAATTACAGACAATATTTAAATTGCTTATTGTTAACACGTTGCATACGGCGGGGTTTAAATCCCTCGTGAAGATTCTCGTGATCCGTACGCAACGTGTTAATATTGAAAAATACTTCTTGGGTATCTTTTTTAAAAGTTGTACCAGTTTATACTCCCACTAATGTTGTACAATAAAAATATTGATTGCATAAAGTAGTTGAAGTGCTATAGGAAGATCATACTTATAATATGTTGTATTTTGATGGCACTTCATGTTTTATCACATCCACATTCAACTTGCCTATTTGGCCTTACAGAAAACAGATGGATTTTGTAAAGTTCAGATGTTGTACCAGATGTAATTTCATTGCTGAACTAAATCAACGTATTCCCTGGAATCCAGTATATACGAGTAGCTATTAATCTGACAAATTATTGTTTTTTCTTTATATGAGCATGTGTTGCAAAGAACACCTGAGCAGTTTGCCCCCAGCTGACACCCTACTGTTCTACCTCAGGCTCTATCAGTTCTCTACCACACTGCCATAATCTAATCCACAGGGATTTGATTGCCTCTCCATTCCATAAAAATGTCACGTTTCCCATTCTATGCTGACTGAGCAATAAGTAGTGACTACCTTACACACCTTGGTAAGACACATGTATGACAGAGGGTGGGGAAGAATTCCTACAAAAATTCAAAGGCCTGCCTGCCATCTCTAAATTTTCTAGGGGTCTTGTAGTGTGTCAAGGTACTTCTTCCAATAGCTGGCTCTTTCTACCATTAAAAAATAGGCACAGCATTTAGTAGACTTTTTTAGATTTTGAAGGCATCATGTACCTTATGTGGGTATGTTATTCTGACCCATTTATCAAGTAGCTTGACAAGTTGCCAGGTTTGCATAGGACATTTACTGAGAGAAGGCCCAGCAACAGGTCCATACTGCCATAGCAGCTGCTCTGCCTCGGGCTATATCACACAACAAGTTCACTGGTGTTTTAAGTCCCTGTGGAAGACAGGAATTTTGTATGGCATTTTGCAAGCCCACTAGAAGTGAATCACAACACAGACCTTTAGGATTATTGAACAAAGCTCTGCAACAGGAGCAGTCCACATGAGCTTAGTGCTATGGAACCTTCCAGCGTAAGTTGTATGTGTACAGAGCACATCAACCTTAAGTAGAAGTATATGTATGAAATCAGGCCTGGTGGGTCCTAAGGGCCTGGTTAGGTAACATGAGCAAGTGGCTCAGATTCCCATAGCTCCTATTCTTGCTACACTGATCCTCTCTTCAAACTTCACCTGTGATCTCCTTATGACCAGTTAACTAAAGTAGAGAAATTCAGGCCTAATGTAGAGATGGCTCTATATGACATGTTGGTGCCCCCATAAGAGCAAGAAGTTGTAATATGACAGCCTCACTCAGGAGCCCTGAAAGACATAGCAAACGGAAGCCCTCCTGGTAGTGAAAACTTTGAACAGTACCTCGTGGTTCATTTTAAAGGAGACATGCCAGAGGTACAGATCTACACACATTCATGGACAGTAGCTAATGGTTTGGCTGGCTGGTCATGTAAATACTCACTAAACAGCAACCTCAAAGAGAAGGAGCTAAATAATCAGGTAGACAAGATGATCCATTCTGCAGAGGTCAATCAACATTTTCCCTCATTCTTGTTCTTTCTCAAAGGGTTCACGAACAAAGTGGCCACTGCAGCAGGAACTAAGATTGTACATGGGCTCAGCAATATGGATTTCCACTCACCACAACCAATGTGACCACAGCCACTGAATAATCAACCTGACAACATAGGGCACAAAACTCGCCTTAAAACATTTAGAAATTTGTTTTTAAGTACTCAGAAGCATAAAGGAATAAACATAGCAAGATAACTAGTCCGTACTCAAAGAGAACATCTGTGTAACTTCAGAGTGGATATGTGTTTGTTTACTTGGTCAAGCACAATTATGCTGTTATATTAGGCTTAGGATATACATTTGCCTACTTACAATTTTTCTATAGAGATAGACTTGTATTGAGGCTGATTTATGTAGCAAGCACAGTCTTTTTCTTCTTTGTATGTATATTTAGGTAGTTCTAAAGAGACTTATGGTGATTATGGTATACAGGTTTCCAACTACCACTGCCCCCTAACCATTGGCCCATTGTGCTAAATAAAGTTTGAGAGAGTGGCATCTTATCCAGATATGTTTTGCATTTCTAAGTGAATATGTGAAGATGGATAAAGTCTAGTAGGGAAAAAGAAATTAAACTATAAACGTGAGAGTAAATAGTAAAATTAGTGTTAGTATTCTTATTCATAAAGGTAGCTCTGACAACAAAGGGTATTGGAGAGAGACAAGTATGGTTGAGAGCCCATGATTTGGATACAGTGCTGGATCTTGGGTCTCTCAAATTTGGTGCCTCCAACCTACACATCCCAAGAAATTAGTAAATCAATGACTAATTCTCAGTCCAAATAAAGAGCAAATTACAGTGTTGTTTTAAACTTACTGTGCATTTATGTTTTCCTGATCTTTTGGGATTTATTAAAGGAATCTACCCAGAAATCCAGAGAATTCTAATTAATGGAGGTTACCTCTGCAGTAAGGAAGGAGGACCCAACACCACAAAAATGCATTAGTAAGATAGTAGTTTAATAAAGTCCCTTACAGAAAACTCTAGTGTTACAGAAGTTGGGCTAAGGATAAGAGAAAGGCGATAAGAAACTTTTTGGAGTAAGATAACCAAATATCTGTAAGTTTTCTGGAATAGATTCTCCTGAATATTTTTCTGGTTACTTCCTTTAGAATTCCTTATTATTTGGTTGACATCTCTATCAAGTTTCCAACAGACAATGAAGTTGGTTTTAGGGAGAAGAAATTGAGAAAATAGAAGTAACTATCAGAAAATAAAAAATGGAAATGGGAGGGCATGGGCAGAAAGAGTATATGAGAAGCAAAGAGAGTTTTTGAGAAAGAAAAGAAGTCTTGAAAATATGACCAAGACTTTTTATGTATAATTTTTCTTCTCCTCTTGAATAACTTTTCTAGTATGGTGATGGTGGGATTTCTGGGAAGAAACACAAAGAAATAGAAAGCCAGGAAACTCTTTTGGGCCTCCATAGAAAATAACCTATGTACGTAGTACCTACTTATCAGGTTGTTATAACAAAAGTATTAAATAGGAAACTGAGTTCAGGGATTTTTGTCAATTAGTTTTGTGCTAATGTAGAAATGCAATTTGAACTGGTACCAAAGAGCTATTAAGAAAAATATTAGTACTCTCAGGAGAACCAGATAATAAAATGTGTATTAATAATTACTGTGGAAAAGCCATCCTGCTACTGGAAATTAAAAATAATAATAATAATAATAACAATAAAATTAGAACTTTTGACTTTTAATACATTTTTTCACTTTCACTTCATATATGAATGTCATGAAATTTCTGTTATGGTTGACTAAAAATAAAACAACAGAACACAATATTTTAATGCTGACTAGGCTAGAGTCTTAAATGTTTTTAAAGGGTTAAAGAAAACCCAAACTGATCCTTCATGATGAAAGGTAAAAAGTCAAATGTTGTTTACAAAGCTCATTTCTCATTTACTTTTTCATGTTTTGGGCTTGTTTTCAGGCAAAAGGACTCCTGTGGAAGATGGAACTCTATGTGTGTTTTCCAGAACGTGTTTCCAAGCCCATCAATGAAACATGATACTGCTGCTCTGTGTTGAAATGCTTGAAGAACATCCTGTTATCTGCTGGCCACTTCCATCCTACTGAAACCATGGTCTTCTCCGCGGTGTTGACTGCGTCCCAAACTGGGGCCACCAACACAACGTTCGTGGTCTATGAAAACACGTACATGAATATTACGGTCCCTCCACCATTCCAGCAAGCTGGCATCGGTCCACTGCTTAGATACAGTTTTGAAACCCTGGCTCCCACTGGGATGAGTTCCTTGACAGCGAATAGCACAGCTGTACCCCCAGCACCAGCAGTTTTTAAGAGCCTAAACTTGCCTCTCCAGATCATCCTTTCTGCTATAATGATATTTATTCTGTTCGTGTCTTTTCTTGGGAACTTGGTGGTTTGCCTCATGGTTTACCAAAAGGCTGCCATGCGATCTGCCATTAACATCCTCCTGGCCAGCCTGGCATTTGCTGACATGTCACTAGCAGTGTTGAACATGCCCTTTGCCTTGGTAACTATTCTTACTACCAGGTGGATTTTTGGGAAATTCTTCTGTAGGGTATCTGCTATGTTTTTCTGGTTGTTTGTGATAGAGGGAGTGACCATCCTGCTCATCATTAGCATTGATAGGTTCCTTATTATAGTCCAGAGGCAGGATAAGCTCAATCCATATAGGGCTAAGGTTCTGATTGCAGTTTCTTGGGCGACGTCCTTTTGTGTAGCTTTTCCTTTGGCTGTAGGAAACCCAGACCTACAGATACCTTCCCGAGCCCCCCAGTGTGTGTTTGGATACACAACTAATCCGGGTTACCAGGCTTACGTGGTGCTGATTTCTCTCATGTCTTTCTTTATACCCTTCCTGGTGATACTGTATTCATTTATGGGCATACTCAACACCCTTCGGCACAACGCCTTGAGGATCCATAGCTACCCTGAGGGTATATGCCTCCGCCAGGCCAGCAAACTGGGTCTCATGAGTCTCCAGAGACCCTTCCAGATGAGCATCGACATGGGCTTTAAAACGCGTGCCTTTACTACCATTCTGATTCTCTTCGTGGTCTTCATTGTGTGCTGGGCCCCGTTCACCACTTACAGCCTTGTGGCGACGTTCAGTAAGCACTTTTACTATCAGCACAACTTTTTTGAGATCAGCACCTGGTTACTTTGGCTCTGCTACCTCAAGTCTGCATTGAACCCACTGATTTACTACTGGAGGATTAAGAAATTCCATGACGCCTGCCTGGACATGATGCCTAAGTCCTTCAAATTTCTACCGCGGCTCCCTGGTCACACAAGGCGCCGGATACGCCCCAGTGCTGTGTACGTGTGTGGGGAACATCGGACGGTGGTGTGAATATTGGAACTGACTGACATTTTGGGTGATGGTTGTTCTTTATCTGACTTTGAATTTTCTTTTACATGGCTTCTCCACTTACACTTTATTGTATTTTTAATAGGTTTGTGTGTGTGTGTGTGTGTGTGTGTGTGTGCAGTGTAAAGAAAGAATTGTGACTAGTTATAATTTCGTTTCCCAGGATACACAATATGGAAAGAATCACAAATGTTACCTCCTGGGTTCAAGAGAAAGTCTAGATTTAGGGTGGGGAGATGGTTTTTTGTTGTTGTTGTTCTTTGATTGACTTTGTTTTTGAACTAGGAATCAGGATTGGGCTTTATTGAGCCTGCAGTTACACTGAATTGTAGGTGTTTTGTATGCTGCTAAGGTATGCTTAATTGACTTTATTAATTCTTTTTTTTTGTTTGTTTTTCTGAAAGACACTGCTGCTTTTTGCCATCACATTGGAGCCGAAAACCACATACATTTCAGTAAATAAATATTTACTTTTATTAAAAACAAACAAACAAACCCAAGGGGGTTAGTGACATTTTAAAAGTCATTAATATTTTCTTTGGTGCACTTTAAGAAACAACGTACCAACTAATTCAGTCATGTTTTTCAGAATTGATTTTATAGGCGACATGTTATGCTTTAGGAATATTTATGCTTTAGGAATATTGCATTATCATTTGTAGGAAGATAGTTTTTTAAATGTTTTATCTGCATGTACAGTTTTAAAGGAGAGAACATAAACATGTAGAAAATTTTCGAAGCACAAAGCGATTCTTTAGAGCAATAGGGCGAAGTTGCAGAGACAGAGCACCCTTGCAAATTTAAATGGGATGCAGTGAGGGGGTGGCAAGTAGTGCAGCCTGTGGTGATTCCTTTTACTCAAGGATTCTCACTGAGTCCAGCGGGGAGAAGGGCCTACCATTTATTGGACACCAACCACGTGCCAGGCACTGTGTATCATTTTTTCCTCACAGCATCCTGTGAGGCAGGTATTATTTCTTCCTTTTTACAGATAAAGCAAGCAAGTCTCAGAGAGACTAAAACCCTGCCCAGGGTTAATGGTGGAGCTGGGAATCTGTCGGAGTCCTGAGACGGCTACTTCACTGGGACACACTGACATATCTGGCAGGTTTAGATATTTGTAGTTGAGAGGGAACTTTGTATGTCTTTTCATTTCGTGTTTTTTTTTAGACTAAAACCTTTTAAAAAGTTGCTTCATTTTTAATTAGCGAAAGAAATGTGAGACCATTACAGAAAGTCTGGAAAATATAAAAATGAAATCGTTTACAACCACACTTTTACACTGGAACTTTAAAATCTTAGGTAAATAAAGCTATAAGGAAAGGTGATTTTTTGGTTTGTTTGTTTTGTTTTTTGTTTTGTTTTTGTTTAAAAAACAAGTGACTGATGATTATGGAGAAGTTACATGCAGCTGCATGTAGGTTTGGCCTTGCAGGTTCGGAGGTTTCCAGTTTCCAGCTGTTTCTAAATGTTCTAAGGCAGAACAGCATTGTGGCCCAGTGCTCGCCCATAGCAGAGCTGGAGTTTGTGAATGTGCTCAGTTGGTGAGTGTCCTACAGAGAAGCAAAAATCAGCCCTGTTCCAAACATAGAGCAAGTTGTACTAGGGCAGGTCTGGGGTTTCAAATTATTTTTCTCTTGCTGATGATGTGTACTGCTCGGTGCATCCAGACCCTTTGGTTCCCTTCTCTCTGTAACCACTGATCCACTTTATAGAACGGCCGACAGGGATGGGGCTGCAGCCTAAGGCCATAGGGCTGAAAGTGTCGCCTCTTGGCTACATCATGGGCCTTATAAATAGGTATGTTAACCGTGAACACTTTCTGGATTTATAGCATCTTTTCAGAACTTTAGTGCTTTGTGAACCAGTGGGAAGAATGAGCCCCTGTTTCTTCAGTTGTCCTACTAGAGTTGGATTAGGTGAATCTGAGGTCTGTCCCAACTCTAATGGGCATTCCTCCACGTGAGAGTGGAGATTTTTGAAGAGCCCAGCTGACAGCAGCCTTACTCTGGTCTCCAGTATTAATTCTTTACGTTTTATTTCATTAGTGATTTCTTAACATTGAACATCTGAAAAGCATGTGGTACAGTGTCAGGAGTTAGGACTTCAGAAGATAGAGGACACCACAAAAGACCTGGGAAATGCTGCTCTTGAGGCAATTGCAATGGTGTTGGAACTCATTTTCCAGTTAAAGAAATCTTTGGGGACTCAAGCGTATCATTTAACATGTTGTTTTGGGATCATCTTCTGATGATAGTCACCTACCTCTTTGGTTTCTAGATTATATTATTCGCAGGTAAAATTACTGTGTACCTATGGATCTTATAGAACATAAATACTCTAGTAACACACTGAAGTGTATCATGCTTTCCATTTTCAATGTAAACTGGATTTCAGCAGATATTAATAAGTATACTGAAATTAGACTTTCTCTAAGCAAAGACAGCATGCTCTGTATTCATCTTACATATTGGCAGTGGGTCTTGAGACTCTTGATTGGAGTTGAAACTGAGCTTTATTTTCTTTGTCCTTTTTTTATGAGCAATCCTTCGGTACTTTTGTGCTGCTTGGTAGGCAGTGCCTCATTTAGTGAGAGCTGTGGAGTGCCTGCTGAGATGCTCCGTGTTTGTGAAAGAAAAAAGAAAGGGGCCTTTGTGAGAATTCAGCAACGCTGAACAGCAGTTCCCTTTACCCTGGATAATCTTTTTTTTTTTTTTTTTCAATCTAAGCCACACCTGTTTTTTTTTTTTTTTTTTCCATTTATTTATTTTATTTTACTTTATTATTTTATTTTATATTTTATTTTCTTTTCTTTGGGAGCAGTGTGTTTCTCCAGGGCCCATCAGCTCCAAGTTGTTGTGGAGGGTGCAGCTCAGCTCCAAGTCCAGTCGTCGTTTTCAATCTTAGTTGCAGGGGGCGCAGCCCACCATCCCATGTGGGAATTGAACTGGCAACCTTGTTGTACACAGCTCGCGCTCTAACCAACTGAGCCATCCGGCCGCCCTTACCCTGGATAATCTTGATCAGATGATAGTTTACAAATCATTTTGAACATTTCTATTATGTATATAATGTGAAAGCTTTAAAAAAAAGAAGTACTATGGGGTACCTTTGAAAAATTTAGGTGCAGACTCGTTTGTTGCCTATTCCCCTATATTTTCTTGAGGGGGAAAAAAATACCACTACTAATTATCACTGCTGACTGACATAATCAGAAAAGTTTTTATTTTCCTTCTGGCTAATAAGTAAGAAGCATGAAAGGGATAGTGAAATATTTGTAGTCAAAGAGTCAAAAGAAATCCCCAATGGTCTGGAGTAGTGATGTTCAAACTTTAATATGAATATGTGTCTAAGTATCCCCAGGGGGCTTGTTAACTATGCAGATGCTCCCAGAGGCTCCCAGGGCTCCCAGAGGGGCTGGGTTGGGCCCAGGAACGCGCACTTTTATTTTGTTGAGCGCTCTGTAGGTTTCTGCTGCAGGTGGTCTTGGGGACACACTTCAAGAAACACTCCAGTCAAAAAATATACCCATTTCAATATTGTCTGTTTTATACAAAGATGTTGGTTTTGTGTTGGAAGCCATTATCTCCTAGTGCATGGATAATCCACATCCAGAAGAAAAAATGTATGTATCATTGTGCCTAATTTGCTGCCATGTGTGTTAGTGCTGGATCTCGCCAGTGTTAGCTTTACCTTCTTTCAACTGGCCAAACTCAGATAAACCATCTCACTTAACAGTAGAGCAAAAAGACTGACTTACTATTTGAAAGTCATGGCTTCTGGATTCTTATTCCGCTAATACCTTCTTTTCTCTTAGGGAGATGTCTTTATCGTATGTAACCTTCTGAAGAGTATAAGGGGAATGTAAAGATTCGTTTAATTCCTATTGCTCTGCTTATGCCAGTCGTATTCAATGGAAGCATGAAAAAAATAAAATAACCTTTTTAATCTATGTATTTTGGTTACTAACAAAGACACTTAATTTTTTTCTTGATCTTTGCTTTTGTTTACATAAAATATTTATGCATATATCACAGAAAGTTTTTCATTCGCTTGACATTTTATTCTGCCATGGTTTTTAGTTTAAGTTTAAAGAACTGCTTATTTCAAATTTATTTTGTCAACCATAGTCCTGTTAAATTGCCTTCATTGAAAACTCAATTTTTATAATAAAAGTATCAAAGCACATGTTTGTTATTGCAGGTAAATGGTAATACATTTCTTAGATATATATTGGTACTAGTACTTTGTAATTAAAATTAATTTATTTTAAAACAGTACTCGACCTGTATTGGGGGAAAAAAAGCCACTTTGAATTTTGGGTTGTTAACATTTAGAAATCGGAAAGTATGGTTATTTGTGCATATTCTTATTACAACCAGGAAAAGTGCTCCCAATAAGAAAAATAAATGTTTAATATTTCTAAAAGTGGAGTTTTTTTTTTTTTTTAAGGACTACTTCATCTTATCTTAGAGAAATTTGTCATGAATAATACTTTCTGTTAAATTAAAATCTGAGTTTAGTTTAATGTCCGGCTTCCTTTTGGGTTCTTATTTTCAAATTAGCTCTTAAAACCTGTGTGTGTAACTGTATTTTAGTTTTAGAAGTTCTCAGGGTAGTTAAGGATAAAATGAAACTTGGCACAAGATTGTTAGTATTAAGAAACAGTTTTAAGAAATTCTGTCTAGAAGAGTTATGAAAATTTTACTGTTGAATCATTTAAAATTACATTGTCACTTGGCAAAGCAATGGCAGTGCCTGTTCCTATTTTGACAAAGTGATTTCATACCCTGCTCCCATTTTTAAAGTCTAAGGCCTATCTAAAATCCACTTTTAAATCCATAGCAAATATTTATTTGTATATGAGTTTCAGTGTTTTGCCAATTAAACATAGGGTTTTATTTTCCACTCATATGAAATAGCTAAATATATTTCTTCTCTTTTAAGTTACAAAAGAAGGTTGATTTACAAAAGAAGGTTGTCATTGAATCTACATTGACAGTTCCTTCTGAAACGGAAAGGTAAGAAAGATATAGCCAAATTGAAGAACGTGTTAAACTAAAAGCATTTTCACAACTACCATGAAAATAACGAACCCTGCTCAATTCATTCACAACAAAGAGAATATTTAGGAGCAATTTCTACCTTAAATATCAAGGTGCAGTTAGATTTAATGCAAAAAGAAAACAGAAAAAATTCCTGGCTCTATCAGTCAGTGTTTAACCAGAGAAGAACTACTGTTTCCCTGAAAATAAGACCTAGCCAGACAATCAGCTCTAATGTGTCGTTTGGAGCAAAAATTAATATAAGACCTGATCTTATTTTACTATAAGACCAGGTATAATATAATATAACATAACATAACATAACATAATGTAATACCTGGTCTTATATTAATTTTTGCTCCAAAAGACACATTAGAGCTGATTGTCTGGCTAGGTCTTATTTTCAGGGAAACATGGTATAGGAGAGATTTATTAAGAGATTTATTACAAGAATTGGCTTACATGATTGTAGGGTTGGCTAGGCAAATCTGAGCTGCAAAGAGCAGGCCATCAGGTAAAGCAGGCTGGGAATCACAGGCACAACTGAAGCTGCTGCACAGGTGGAATTTCTTCCTCAAAGAAGCCTTAGTTCTGCTTTTAAGGCCTTTCAACTGATTGAATCAGGCCCACCCAGATTATCTAAAATAATCTCTGTTAATATGGACTGATTATGGACTTTAGTCACATCTGCAGATTACCTTCACATCAACACCTAGGTCAGTGTTTGATGGAGTAGCTGCGGACTGTAGCTTAGCCAAGCTGACACATCCAAAGATCATCGCAATGATCACCCACATTTAAAACGTAATAAAATTCTTTCATGACGCTGTAGTGGTAGTCCAGAAAGCTCAATCATACAAATCTCAGGTTGGGGTTAATAAAACGACCAAGGTAAGCTTGTGGCAGAGGATGGGATACACGTTCTGACCGCGTTCCATTCAGATTCATGTAATCACAAGGCACAATATTTATCCCTGGTTTTCACTGTATCTATTTTGAAAGTTCTCAAAAGGGAATAATAGTTGTTCAGATGATTATGTAGACCAACTTCCTTTCTATGTGAGCTTTCATTATTTGTGATACTTGTCAAGGATGATACCTTTTAAGGAATTTGAAAGCATTGATAGTTCTAACATTAACTCTCAGGATAAAAGTATGTAAATTGTAATAATGATGATGGGTGCCATTTTTTAGCCACTTATTGCAGTCAAAATACACTTAATCTCTTTTAATTCACAGTATTTTCTCCCGTTTCCAACTGAGGAAATTATGTTCCTAAGAGATTAAGTAACGTTTTGAGGCATAGCTTGCTTTCAAACCAATGCCTAATGTCATATTTTTCTAGGCCACCTTGATCCTATTATCCTCTGATAAGAGAACTGAGAGTCTAGTAAGAAGACCTTTCTAAGCATCATACTGAATGATTATACTCTCCATGCATTAAATAATAAATAATCATAGCAGCAAAACCTACACACAAAGTTGTAGATGTTAACACAAAGCCTAGGTTGGTTTGTTCTTGGTTTGAACTCATAGACGATACTTGGCTAAGTCAGGGAAGAGGCTGTCAGGCTGCGTGGGCCTCTGGGCACCATGGGCACACCGTCTCTAAAGTCACAGAACTTTCATGGAACTTGCTGACTATGGCTGAAATTTTAGGGACACTCTAACTCCCAGACACTTACCTTAAATTGCATAGATCCCAGAACTCCTTTTGGAAAAGCTGTCACCTGGTGCATAATTTGGGTTCAATTATATACTGATTTGTCTGAAGTACTGGGGTTTATTCTTGTAGCCAAGACTACTTGAGAGAGGAAGTGGTGGTGATAAAGTCAGAAGCCCCAGGTCCTTGTGCCAGCTTTGACACTCCTGCTGTGTCACCAGAACTCTTTTAGCCTGACATAAAATGGCAGTGTTTTAAGATACCCATTAACTTGTGATTGGTAAAGGACTCAGAACTGCTTAATCAATTGAATCATTTGCATCAAACAAGACAAAACAAAACTGTACCAGAGAACCGTTACTGTAGTTTATTATATATTTTTGAAAATGATGAAAAATATTTTTAATTGTGTGATTTTTCTTGCCATCTGTTCTATGACAGTTCCCCTATTAGAGGTTTTCAAATATATTATACCCTAATAAGCAGACGAAGAAACAGTTTTAGAGCAATTAAGTGACATGCCCAAATTCTCACAGCAATTAGGAGGTAGAGCTGGGATTCAAACACAGCTTGACAGCTCCCAACTTTAGATCTTTTCCCATTTCACTTCAAGTCAGTGAGGTTTTACTGTCAGAGAGAGAGAGAGGCTGGATAGTGAGGTTGCAAGGTTTGGAAAAACCATAATCAAGTAAACAGAGACCAGATAAATGATCCTGGAAAGTATTGTAATTTAATAGGTACATGTTTATTAGTAGAAAGAAGAATAATAGAATGTTTACATTTTTAAGAAAATATTTATTTTTATTATTGTTATTTTTTAGTTCATCACCCAGGCCCAACCACTAAAAACCAGCTGAGCTCACGGACAAAGGAATATGGCAGATCACTGTGACAAGGCCAGGAACTACTGCTTCCCAGTATGTGGCTCAGAATTTGTTCTCCTCAGTCTGGACT
Source organism: Rhinolophus sinicus (assembly GCF_057876585.1). Taxonomy (NCBI): domain Eukaryota; kingdom Metazoa; phylum Chordata; class Mammalia; order Chiroptera; family Rhinolophidae; genus Rhinolophus; species Rhinolophus sinicus. Next base: position 56,104,431 of record NC_142502.1, read on the forward strand.
TAAACTTCTGAGGGGACCTAAGCGAGGTGAGTGTTGCTATCACTTTTGCCCCACCAGACTTACAATGGGAGAACTTTTCCTTTCTGGATTCTGGGGACTCCTCGGGAAACTGTCAGTAGCTGGGGCATTTCTTTCACCTCCTCGTCTAGGACTCACCTAATGAGCAAGGTAACTGCAAACGGCATAGGAGACACTTTTCTCCAACAGAAAGAAAGGTAGAGTTTTCTTGTCTGACTTCCCCAAAGGTATTTATAGTCTCTAAAGCTATGATTAGCTTAGATTGCAAGACATCACAATACCTTATGTTCATCCATGTGAGGGCTGCTATTACCAAGCAACAGGTCTATTTGATCTCTTTCAAGGGCAAAGGCTTCTTAGGAAAACAAATATAGAGTACAACAAGATGCACACTGAAGGGAAATACAGCAATGTAATCTGACAGAGATGTGAGATTACATCCCCAAAAACAATAACAACAACAACAACAACAACAAAACACCACATCAGCTAGGTCTTGATTTCTAGCCTCACCTTCCTCCCTTGAGTTCACATGTTTCTGTCTCACTAGAAACTACACTCCCTGATAGCAGGGACCTGTGCTTGTTTGTTTCCCCAGCACCTAGCATGATGGCTCACAGAGAGTAGTGATTTCCAAAAGTCTGGAAATGGACATTTTGATGATAGAATCTTGGTGGTAAAAATTATCACAGACTTATCCAAACCAAGTTTGTTCTAAGGGGCAAAATCTGAGACCAGCACGCAGGTCTTTAATCTCCAAGTGCAGTGACCTGCCTATTTGACTTAGTCAAATCAATCTGCTTCCTTGACTTAGGGGAGAAGGCAGTCTGGGGGTTCTCTGACACTGCATCTGCCAGTTTGGGGAATGAGTGGGTAGAGTAGCTAGGGCTGCTAAACTTTTCTTTGCTACACCTGGCAACCCTAAGAGGAGTGCACATATGTATATAATTTTTTGACTGTATGATGTGCAAATCACATCATGGAGGAAGTTCTTCTGTACGTCCTAATTGTAAGGCTGATATGTGACTACATTTTGTCTGTCTTGACTAAATGTTCAGGGGTTCAGGCTTCAAAGGGGAAAAGGAGGAGCTGACTCATTAGCTGAGGAACATAAATACAGATGGACTGATAACGGCAAATAAAAGGCATATTTCTATAACTGTTTTGTGTAACCTCAGTTTGTTGATAAATAAATGACAACGGTGATATGGTGAAAATGTAAATCTCCATCAAGGAGAGTTAGATGGGAAAAGTCTTCTATTGCTGGAATTAGACATCCATATGTTGAATGTCATTTGAACACTTGCAATAGAAATTCAGAGTTGAAATCACTTTCACCATACTTTTGGCAGCACTGGGAACACATTTTTTTTTCAGCTGTTCTTCCTGATGGGAGCTATAAATAGCTTTGGGGAAGTATATAATTATCTCAAAGTAGAAGCTAAAGATAAAAAGCTGTTTGAGATTTTAAAAGAACATTTAATAGTTATTATTATGTAACATTTATTAAGTATGCTCCCTGTGCTCATTGTCTTTGCCATGAAGAAACTTGAAATAAAGAGTCAATCCAGATGTCACATACATAATAGACCAAAAGGTATGTTAACATGGTGCCAGAATGAAGGGTTGATTCAATAAAAAAAGAAAATTTAGGAGAACAAAAGAGAAAATTTATGAGAACAAAAAAGAAAATTTAGGAGAACAACACTTACCTTGCTTCAGCCAAATCACTGTAGTATTGTGAGAACTTATATTTAGTAACAAATCTTTAAAATACTGGCTGTTTAAAATAAAGATGAATGGTCACATAAAAACAGGTATTAATAATATTATGGTGTATATATGGGGTGCTATGTTTTTTGGCAGCTAGCTCAGACTTTTTACAAATAAAAGTTTGCTTTGTTCAGTGAACAAATGCTAAGCTTTAAATACTAAATAAAGATTCATTGTTGGCTGAAGCAAGGTAAGTGTTGTCAATAATTATTTCAGTCATCAGCTCCTGGCTAAGACTGTTGGTGCTGTTTAAAGCCTATAGAACGGGTGTCCAAACTTTTTTCAACGTTTTTCACCAAGGGCCATATGCGGTAAAATACACAAACAGCCGGGCCACTCACTCGAGATGAAGTACATATTGCCTCATCTGGTTTATTTAAGTAAACTAAATATATTTTTAGAATTTGCTGTGGGCCAATAAAAAATGGATCACGGGCCTCAGTTGGCCCACGGGATGCAGTTTGGACACCCCTGCTATAGAACATTCACAACCAAATAATCATATTAATGGCCATCATTATGATTGCATCCCATCATTTATTTGATGCCTGCTAGATGACGCAAGTATACTATAGCTATGTAAATATATACTCTCTGACTCTTATAACTCTAGAAGGTGGATATTATTTTGCAAATCCTCCAGTGCTCCAAGTGGTGAATTGAATTTTAAGAGGCCATGGGATGCATGAAGTCAACACTTCATGATACAAGAATTTAGACCAACATCTGAGCGGACACTGGAACTCCAGCTTTTTTTCACATTGTAGTATCATCTTACCTGTGCTTTCTTGTTTCCTTCACCTTGTTTTTTCCTCCATTCATGAAGGATTTTCCTTTAGAATCTGATTGTCCCATTCAACCTAACTTGTACTTGGTAATTCACCCTGTTGCCTCTGGACCTGCATTTAGCTTGTCCTCAACTCTTGTATGGACTCCTGCCCTAAGCTTTGGTCATCTGTCTACATTGTTCATTACATCTTCATCTTGGTATACTAGGCTCAGCATTCCTAAACACTTCTCAGCACAGGTAATTTACATAGATGCTATTGCACAAGATAAAACATGAATATCCTCATTATGGCCTGAAGTCATGTGTTTCTCATTTGCAAGCAGGAAACACAGGAAATGCACCAAATATCCTTATTAAGTATTATTGGTCCTTGTATCCTCAGAGCACTTCTGAATATAGGGCAGAAATCCTGCAGTCCGGGAGGGTACACAGCTCCCAGAGGCCAGGGCCAATAAGAGACTTTTAAGATCTAAATAGTGCAAATGATGGTAGTTTCTTTGTGTTGAGATTCTTCCTAGAAAGATGTACAGACATGATGACCACTAGAAAGACAGGCAAGATTTTGGTAGTGGAAAGAGACTCGGATTGGTGAAGTTTCCATTCAGACTTCTAACCAAAAGACGGATACCTCCTTCCTCAGGAATGTTAGCTTAGATTATGGAATGTTTAGAGGCTGTGGCTCTTCTTACAAAGTCCTCAAGTCTCAGAACCAGGGACTCCTGGGAATTTGCCCCCTTCTGCAGCCTGGGTGCTCACCTGGGTGCTTTAAATTTAATCCCCGCAGGGGCTGGTAAATAGTGGTATTGTGGAGTTTGACGGTTAGGAATAAGCTTAGAGCAAAAAATGGCAGTTCCTTTCTCTTCTGGAAAGGAGCCGTTTACCCACAGTAACATAACACAGCAATCACCAGCTTATGAGAAAAGTTCAAATCTAGGCTTGGATATGGCCAGGCATGGAAGGAGAGCATGAAAACCCTGTCTGACAGGTTCAGTCCAAGGTTAAATAAAAGAAAGTGGGAAATGAACAAACCCTGAGGAATGAGATTTGCAGGAATGAGGCCAGTGGGTAAAGGCTTCTGGAAGCTAATGAAGATGCAGAGCTGGCTATTAAAGACGGGGGCTGATGCTTTCTGGATTTGCACGGTTCCTTAACATGTTTAGGCCCCTCTATCTTGGCACTGGAAGAAAATGGACCTTTGCTACATCATGTGCTGTGATTGTCTTCATGCTCTGCCATCCAACTTGCTCACTGGCCTTCTGGCTCTATTCTCATTACTTTCTTCAGAATGGCTTTCTCCATTCATCCTGACTTTTGGGATGCTTTTCTAGCAATTAGTTTTGCTTTCTTCTTACACTACAATTGAAATTCTCTAGCCATGCTTCCTCAGGTGACCTTGGGTGATTATCTCCTCTGGTCCAACAAATGTGACATGAACATCAATCTGTGTTTATTAAAGTAGCGCTAACTTTTGTGACAACATTCCCTCAAATGAGTGGCTTAACACAAGAATCATTCGTTTCTTTTTCATATAACAACCCTGTTCAGATAGATGTTCCCAGTTGGCTCCCAAGTAATCATTCAGGAATCCAGGATGATGGAAATTCTATCTTCAGCATGTGGGTTCTAGGATGCCAATATTCAGCCAGTCGACTGGATGCCTAGACACCTAGGAGATTTTTATGGTCCAAGCCTGGAGATGGATAGAATACATATTTCATTGGATAGAATCCAGCCACATGGATATACTTTCTTGCAATGGAGACTGAAAACTGGTCCATTTTTTGTCTCAGATGAAGAAGAAATGAGTTTGGTGAAAACATAGTGCTTTCTGCTACAGTAGGGCCAGCAGTGACCCCTTTGTTTCTGACCAGAGTGTCCCAAAGAAAGGAATCCACCTGAGATGGTGGGCTCCCCTTCCTGATAGTGGTCCAGGAGAATTACCCCATGTGCAGACCCGGCTTGGCTTTGAAAGACTTCCCCTGACACAGTCTAGTGCCTCAATTTTCTTATGTGACTGATGAGCTCTCCACCCTGAGCTGTAAATTTATGGGGAGGCAGAATGAGTGACGATCTTGATATCTTGGCAGAGAAGGGAGACAGATAAACGACCAATCACACACTCATTACCAGCCAGACTCCTCCTGGAGCACCATGCAAGATTTCTGGAAGTGACTCAGGTCATGCCAGGTCATCTAGCCTGGCAGCAACTACCTTCACCACCATCTGCCACCTCTACTGGGCAGATGTGTTCTTGTGTCTTGGCTTTCTGGTGGCTGGCACAGGTTTTATTTAGAAACAATGAGAACCTGAATGTCTGATACCTGGAAAGCTTTCTGGAAACTTACATAATTTATTAGTCTAGACCACAAAATCAGTTGTCTGCACATAGAAGTTCAGCTGGCAAGACAACTATGTTGTTCCATTGGCTGAGGACTAGATAAGCTCTGTGAGTAAAGGGTGCAAACACTGCCATACGAAAGTGCAGTCAGTTAGCACATTTATAGTTGTATCCCAGGGAAACCAGCTACTTTTCTAATTACTCCCCTCCGTCTATTCAAGGTCCCCTTCATCCAGTGGTGGGAAATGCGCGGCCTGGTCTAGTAAGTACAACTGCTGGATTTTTTCTTCTCTCTTCCTCTGGTTCTTTCTTCTCTTCTCTTCACTCTTGTATTTATTTCAGTAAGCCAGTGGACTCTAGACTGAGATGGGACTGAGATGGCGGGGCACAAACCTATAGGATAGTAGTTGTAGAAAATCCTGTTCTCTGGATTCTGGTGCATAGGCCCATCCGCTGAGCTGCCTCAAATGTGTTCAAATCTAAGTAATTACCAATGATTACCACTGATGGATGGACCCTGTGGGGAGGCTCATGACCTATGAACATCTGGTTGGAAGACATGGAATGACTGGTGCTGAAGGTCAACCAAGAGACACATAGGCATTCCATATAAAAGTGTATCTTAAACACTTTCATGTGGCTCATGGCCTTAGCATGTGTGATGACTCACTAATGAGACTCTCCTGCCTTCTGACCTCATTTCTTAATTCTTTCATTTATGAATTCACTTTTCTCCCAGGATCTGATGCCTAGCTGTACATTTCTATTGTATGTCCTTGATCATGATTCAAATTATGCCTCCTGAAATTGTGGCTGCAGACTTTCTTGGGAAAATATTTCACTTGGTCCAAGATTTCCCTGTTTCCTGTAGTTCACCTAGGCCTTAATGTGCAGTTCTCCTGGGGTTCTTGGGCCTCAGGAACCAGAGTTGGTCAGAAGAGACCATTTGAACAGATGGGACAAACCAGAAATGAAGGTCAATGTCTGAAGTTACCTGTGGATCAGATGATTTTATCCCTAAAATACTATATTCTGTGTGTGTGCCTGTGTGTGTAATAAGAATATTTGGTTTGTTAAAAGTATAGAGCCCCAACCAAAATCTACCAAATCAGAATGTTTAATAAACAGTTTGATCCGTATTCTGCTTTCTAGGAGTTTCTTTTTCTTTTTTTCTTTTTCTTTCTTTCTTTCATTCTTTTTTTTTTTTTAAACAGGTAATAACAGACAACTTTTTTTAATTACCAAAAAGGTTTTTGCACATTGTTGTGGCATAAGAAGTTCTTTCCTGTTCATTGCTTTTCATGGCTATAACTCAGATGTGTATCGGGGAGAATATATACTTGTATTATCTTGGAGCAGTAAAATTTCAGGGTCCTAAAAGTTGATTTAGAGCTCAAACAAATCAACTTCCTTAACAGCTTAGGAGGCTTTCCACCGCCCCATCTCCCATTTTCATTCCCTGGATTCCATGGGCTAGTAACCCAAATCTGATATCCTTTCAAGAACAGTTTTTGAATTCTGAAACTAGGCGTGGCAATTTCAATCTCTTGGTTGATAGCCTCGCCTTAGTCTCACACATCAGCTCACATACTTGGCTCTAAACTGAATGACTTCCATTTTGGTCTCTGCCTAGAGATAAAATTAAACAGTAAGTGTGGTAGGAGTCACCAGGAATTCACCACTTGCTCCTAGGCTCTGTCACAGCTTCTTTGTAAGCAAGTTAGTTGTTCCCCTGAGTGCATAACAGTAGATAGTTAAGTTGAAAAATATTCCAATTTTGTCTCCTGCAATGGTTCCTCCCTGCCTTTCCTGGCATCAACCTTAACTAACAGCAAAACATTCCATTTTCCAACACCTGTTTTCATTTCATTGTGTTTTTAGCCATTTCAGATTGCAGGCCACAGGCAGAAATGGTCTCCACTAGAAAATTCATAATTTTCATCCCTTTCTGCTTTCAGATGGGACAATTTCAATCTAAGGTGATCTTTTCTTTGTAAGACCTTATAGAAAGCCACAATAAATAATATTCTCTGAACTCCTAACTCTTTTCCTCTCAAGTCGTTTAGTGGGGAAGCTGCAGGATGCATATGGTCTTGGTCCCAAGATATAAGTAGATTAAATATTTCACTACTCCTTATCAGGGATGGCCAATTTCCCTGCCCAGGTTGGAAAGCCCTTGTTACTTTCTACCCTACTTTTTGCCTATTGAATCTTTTTTATCCATTACTTATTCTATCCCACTTCCAGTTTCGTCTTTTTTTTTTTTTTTTTTTTTCATTCAGTTAGATCTGTTTCCATAGTAAGTGACAGAAAACAACCAATCTAGTTTGGGCCAAAGGAACATGCTCCACCTTGGAGCCCAGAAGTATGTGGGCTAAAAGTGAGAGGAGTAGTGCATGGTTCTCTAGAGAGACGTTGGGATACAATGACTAAAATGATGGTCTGTGAATATTGGGTGGTCAAAAACCAACAAATTTCTATTGCATTTGGTTTCTTAACTGAGCCGCTGAATGCTGCTAGAGACTATTACACAAACATAAATATTGGTGACATTTCATGCTCATGTTCTCTAACTTTATTTTGACCTCATCATTCTCTTGGAAACCAGTACAACAGAAGTTCTCGTCCTGTTAGAAACATATTCAATAATGCAATAAAAATTTAGCTTACATGTATGTGGCTTTTGGGGTAGAAATAATGTGAAGTTGGATTTATCAGAATTCTGTGTTCGCAAGGTAGAAACCTTTAGCAGTATTACAAATGACAGGTGTCTATGTGGAAGCCTCATGTTTTATACATTCTGACCATTAATATTAAAAAATAAATTCTGCTTCGATAGATGAATGGATAAAGAAGTTGTGGTATATATACACAATGGAATACTATTCGGCAGTAAGAAAAGATGATATAGGAACATTTGTGACAACATGGATGGATCTTGAGAGAGTAATGCTGAGCGAAACAAGTCAGACAGAAAAAGAAGAGAACCATGTGATTTCACTGATATGTGGTATATAAACCAAAAACAACAAAAGAACAAGACAAACAAATGAGAAACAGAAACTCATAGACACAGACAATAGTTTAGTGGTTGCCAGAGGGTAAGGGGGGCGGGGGGTGGGGGGTGGGAGATGAGGGTAAGGGGGATCGAATACATGGTGATGGAAGGAGAACTGACTCTGGGTGATGAACACACAATGGGATTTATAGATGATGTAATACAGAATTGTACACCTGAAATCTATGTAATTTTACTAACAATTGTCACCCCAATAAATTTAATTAAAATAAATAAATAAATAAATAAATTCTGAGCAATCACTGTGAAATAATGACTGAATTATCTTCTTATCATCTCTGTAGGAAATTATACAATATAATTTTTGTCATACAAAGAGATAATCAAAGAGTATACATCCAAAACATGTAGAAAAAAAGTATTATGGAGCTGTATCAGGTATAAATTAATAGACACATTTTTCTGGATTTTATGATGGTATTTACCAGATTTGAAAATGGATAATTTGTTGTAGTCTCTTTTCTCTTGATAAATACTCATTTTGTATCTTATTTTGAATTTTAATGTTATATAATTTTTTTTAAAGGCTCCTCTCCCTCCCACTTATACAAACTTCAGGTCTCCATAAAACCTGATTCTTGGCTTCCCACAATGTATACATATATGCGTGTGTGTGTGTGTGTGTTTGATCTGTAATGATTATTCTTCCCCCTTCCCATCACAGACAAGTTTCTGGACAGACTAATTTAAACTTTTCATACATACTCTCACTCCTAAATCATTTCTCAACTTACCTATATCCAGTTTCCACTGCAATCACCCCACTGAAACTTCCCAAACTAAAATTGCCAATTATTTCTTTTGTTACTAAATACAATGGACACTTTTCAGTCCTGTTTTAGCTTGAGCTATCTTCAGCATTTGGTATTGTTCACCACTTTTCCTTCTTGAAGTTTTGCTCTTTCCTTCCTTCCCTTCTGGGACACCACTTTCTCTTCAATTTCTAACAGCCTCCCTGGCACATCTCATCCTGTTTCTGGATGTCTCATCTTCAGTTCAGATCCTAAATCTTGATTACTCCAGTGTACTAGTTTTTTATTACTACTGTTTTACTACTGCCATTTACAACTAACTTAGAGGCTTTAAACAGCACAAATATGTTGGCTTACAATTCTGGAGGTCAGAACTCCAAAATGGGTCTCACTGGGCTAAAATAAAGGTGTCAGCAAAGCTGCATTTCTTCTGGAAGAGAATGTATTTCCTTTCCTTTTCCACATCTTGAGGCCACCTTGGCTTGAGGCTGTTTCCTCCATCTTCAAAGCTAGCAGTGTAGCATCTTCAAATCTTTCTGTGACTCTGACCCTCTGCCTCCCTCTTTCACCTTTAAAGATCCTTGTGATTACATTGGGCCCACCCACATAATCCAAGATGATCTCCCCAACTCAAATTCTTAGCTTAATCACAACTGCCATGCCGTTTGGCCATGTAAGGTAGCCCATTCACAGGTTCTGGGCATTCGGCCATGGATAGGTTTAACGGGGCCATTCTGCCTACTTTGCCTTGTGTCACTTCCTTTGTTCGTTTCTGCTATGATCTGAATGTTTGTGTTCCCCGCCAACCCCAAATTCCTATGTTGAAATCCTAACCTCTAAAGGTGATGGTATTAAGAATATGAGACCTTTGGGAAATGATTAGGTCACGAGGGTGGGCCCTCCTGAATGGAATTCATGTTCTTAGAGAGAGAACCCACAGGGCTCTGAAGCCTTTTCCTCCATGTGAGTATACAAGGATAAGTCTGCAGCCTGGAAGACAGCCCTCACCCAACCATAATGGCACCCTAATCTTGGACTTCCAGCCTCCAGAACTGTGAGAAATAAATTTTTGTTTATAAGCTATGCAGTCTGTGGTATTTTGTTATAGCAGCCTGAATGGACTAAGACATCGTCTTATACCTTCTTATTTTGTAATCTCATTAGGCCCTTAGTTTCAGCTCTCACTAGTATGCTTATAATGCCCTGATACATATACGAGTATATTTCTAGCCCAAATCTCAGTCCCGAGCACTGGAGCAATATGACTTACTTCACAGTATCTTCATTTGGATATTCCCAAACTACTTTTAAATAACAAACAATAATAAAAAACCCCAAAAACCTCATGCTTATTTCACATCCCACCCCAACTCTAACTCCAGCTCACACCTGCTTTTTTCCTGCGTTCCCCATTTTTTGGTATGGTGTTATCTATCATTCATCCTTCTAATAGGCTAAAAACCTGTGTTTTATCCTTAACACTTTGTCATCATCTTCCCATTATCCAGTTGCTCCCCAAGCTCTGTCACTTCTATTTCCGTAAAATACCTTAAGCTCTTCCCCTTCTTTCCATTCCCACCTGTGGTAGACTAGTCCCTCAGTCTTTTCTTCTCACTTTGATTTCTGTAACAGGCTTCAGCCTGGCCTCCTGTAATCCCACCTGTGCCCTAAATGATCAACCTTAAATGGAAATGTAATCTGACAAATAATATTACAACAGTAGTACATGTATATAAGTGTAAATAATTAATACATGTTTATTGACAGGGCATGAAACTTTTTTTGGGGGGAAGTATATGATCCATAATATTTGGATCCCCTTGATCTTTAGGAAGAAGTTCAAGCTCTTGAGCACAGCATGTGATCTGGCTCCTTTCTTCCTCTCTGGATCCATATCCCTTTACCACTTAAACTGCATTTCATACTCCTGCTGCTGCACGAACACGTGCTTTTCTCAAGCTCTTTCCTCTGATGTGTACGTGTTCACTCCATATATTCACATGGTCAATTCTGATTCATCTGTTGAGGTGAGAATGAGGTACCCATGGCTCCCACAAACTTCCCCTTCCCTTTCAATGCCATTGTGAGTTAGAGGCCCCTCATTGGGGTTTTCGTATCACCCTGACCACCTCTCTCATAACATTCTCTGGTTCTGGTTCTAGTCACCTGTTCGCTTCTTCCCATAGTCCTCATCTTGGACTGGGTGAACCAAGAAGGCATGCAGCCTTTTGTGATATCCAGTACCCTTAGGTAGTCACTTGGATATGTTGTCCCTTAATAAATACTGAATTAATTACTGAATATGGAAATACAGCTACTGGACAATGTTAATAATATGGGCTGTTGATGTAAATAAGTGTCGGGTGGGGAGGCAGATTAGTGTAGAGGAAGGGACACGAGCTTTAGGACTGCACCAGTTCTGGGTTCATGTCTTGATTTGGCCAGTTGTTTGACGTCTGAGGCTTTGTTTTCTCGTATGAGAAGGAAGGGAAAGAAAACCTATCCTTCATTGTTCCTGAGAGATTTGGAAATATAATAATGTCTGTAAGTCATCTGATGTACAAAGCTCATTAATGGTAGTGAGAATTCATAATAATGAGGATAAACTTGTATTCCTCACAAGAGCTTGTCTGTCTGTCTTTTCAATAAGTGCTGCAATAGGACCAATTCTGTCTCAGTTCTGTCTCACTTCTCACCAACTGAATTATAAAGTAAGTATTTACTTCAGAAGAAAAGTTACAGGACACAGATATCTTACTCCTTTATTATATGACAGATAGTATCTACTTCCATCACCGTGATAATTTGAATTCACCATCTCCGAGCCCTCTCTCTATTAACAAGAAGCTGTGAATTAATATATGGAAAATAAGGGGAAGTAATAGTTTTGCCTTGCTCACTGTGTTAGGTGCCTCCAAGGAAAGTTTTACTTGGATTTTCTTTACAAAAATCTCTCCCTTTTTATTATAAAACAAAGACTTGTTTATTATAGAAAATCTGAAAGATGATTTAAAACAAAAAATTAAGAAATACACACTGACAACACATATATATTTTTTCAGTCTCTTTTGTACATGTACATTATTGCTATATGAAACAAATCATATTGTAATACCATTGTACTTTGTTTCGCATTTAATAACAGTCATTCACCATTACTTACAGTATACTTAAAAATGACTTTATAGTCTATCAAAGCAATATGCCAACATTTATTTAACCTGTATTGTTCATTGAACACTTAATTTGTTTTTTAACTTTTTTGTTTTTTTCATGTAATGCTGTGATGAATATCCCTAAACATGTTTACCCACTTTTGTATTTTTGTTTTAGATAAATTCTAGGAGTGAAATTACAAGGTTCAGAAGGCAGCTATCTTTAAAGTTGAGGGGGACTTATTGCCAAATTGCCTTCCAGAAAAGTTGTATGAATTTATATTCATTCTATCAACTATCCTTGTTCTAACTTAAGATTTGACTCTATAATTAATTTCAATTTTTTTTCATGAATGGAAAATGGAATGTATTTATTTCAAAATGTATTTCTTTGATTGTTAGTGCACCAAACAATATTTCATATCTTCATTTGCGTTTTCTGTTTCTCTCTCTGTGAACTACTTTGCCCATTTTTCTCTCTGGGCATTTGTCTTTGTCTTAATAATTTGTAAGTTTTTCTGATACACAGAAGACATAACCTTTGCCTCAGTTTCTCTAGGCTCTGGCCATCTGCACTGCTTTCAGTTATTTAAACCGATCACACTTGCTGACCTTCCTGTCATCACAAGTTCTGTTTCTCTCTCCTCTCTTCAGGTCATAAGCATTCCTGAGTGGTCTTCTGTAAACCTCCCCACTCCCACTTGTCAACAGATATCTTCTTTGCTAGTGTTCCCAGAGCATAGCACTGTATACTTCCTTTTCTGTGATGCTCTTCCCAAGCATAGCTGCTTGTCGAATGCTTACCTTCCGCAGCAGTGTCAGCTCCATTAGGGTAAGGATTGTGCCACTGGTGTTCACTGGTATTTGACTGTAGTCACCGCATCCTCTTTCTCTTTGCCAAAGGAACCCTGTTCAGATATCTAACCTGGTCCCCTCCCCAACTTCGCCCATGTTTCTCAGGAGATTGTGCTCACATTCCACTCTAAGAGATGCCCTGATTGATCTAATACCCATTTCCTTTGCCAGTGAAGTTTTCAAGATTGGGAATGTGATGCAATTTTGGCCAACGATGCACAAGGAAAAATACAATGGGAGCATTTACTTCATCTCCTGGGGATGCTTCCAAAAAGCAATTCTCTCTTCTCGACATGTGATAGTTGGAAATAAGTCTGATTCTTCTATCAGACTGAAGATGAAGTCAAAGCACAGAGGAGGGGAAAGCCAAGGGAATCTCAGTGAAATGGAGGTGGAGTCCACAGATTCTATCATTCCTGAAACCCATGTCACTGCTGGACTTCTGGTGTGTGTGCCAATAAATGTTCTTATTTAAGCCCGTTTGAGTGGGATTTCCTACTATTTGTAGCCAAATTCACCATATATAAGCTATATGTTCAGACCCTAGCACTCAACTAATACTTATTAAGTTGAACTGGAAAAAATAAAATCTGTCCTATATATATGATACATGTGTCTTTCTTGGTATATAGTTTGTCTTTATTTTCCCTTACATTTTTGTTTTGTTTAATTATAAGATAATAAGCATTCATTTTTATAGTCAAAGTTGTATAGAATTATGGAAGTAAACTTTAATCTCTTCTTTCTTTTTTCTAATTATACCTGCCCGAAGTAACCAATATTAACCGTTGGTTATGTGCACTTACACATTTTCCTGTATGCTTGTAGAAATTTATAACCTTTTATCATGTTTAGTTTTGTTTGATTATTTATTCATTTAAAAAATAGAGTTATTCTGTATACATTATTGTGCAATATATTTGTTCTTTTGATTAATAGATCATAGCTGTTTTCATAGGTCAGTCTACAGGGATATAATTCATTCTTTTCAGTAATTGCACACCACAACTGTATCTTGTTGCATTTTGATCTGTTTAATGTTTCTCACAGAGTTTTATTCAAATTATTTTCTTTAACTATAAAGTGTGACCCTGGAACTGTTTCCTCTTTGACTCTAATTATGTTTCCAAATTTGGATGCTCAGAAGAAAACGTGTTTGATGAAGTGCCTTAGTTAATGTGAAGATATGTAAACTTCAAAGCCTTACGTTGTCCAGTATGCCATTTTGAAATATGGTTTGTTTTTATTTCTTTTCTTTTTTTTTTTTTTTCTTAAGCAGGTCATCCTTTCTTTTGCTTATTGTAATAACTGTAATTTTTTTTCTCTGTGCCCTTTGCAAGAAACCACACCTGGGAAATAGCTCTAGCGAGACTTCTCAGCTGCAAATAATAAAGTAATGGTTTTATGAGGGAACCAGAAATTAGATGAAAACCAGGAAGATCTAAGATTTTAACCCTAACCCAACTAATAAGTACTGTCTTTGAAATGAAAATTTTAACTCTTAGGTATATTAATTTATTTGTCATCAGTGAAGGTATACATTTTATTTTTAATATAGCTATTAAATATTAATTATTGCTGGTTTAATATCTTGTTAGTAGATATGCTCTAGATGAATGTGAGTAGTAAATGATTTTATAATGATGAATTCTCCCCACCCCCCTTCAAAGATATGGAAGAAGAGAAAACTGATTTTAAACTGAGGGAAATCTAAAATTATGTAGCACACTTATGTTCAAGGTGACATACAATCAGGAGACTTTTCCTGGTTTCCCTAAGGAACAATTCATTCTTGACAATAACAAAACTAATTTCAGAGAGAGAAAGAGAGAGAGAGAGAGAGAGAGAGAGAGAGAGAGAGAGAGAGAGAGAATGATGGATGATATGAACCAAATCAAACAATATAATAAGGGCATGACACAGGTAGTCACAATAATATTTCCAAGCAGTTTTATCAACTATGTAACACCAAAGAGAACCAAACAGAACACGCTGTAGTAAATTAACCTATAAGTCAGATAGATAAAGGCAGCTGTGGTTTCTGTGTAAGTTCAAAGCACAGATGAAAATTAGCTCCTCTGGGTATAGTCGTTTTAGACTCTAGGAACACTGGTAATTTTATGAGCTTAGAAATATTGCAAAAGTCTAAAGCATGATTTTTCCTGAGATAACTAGACTCAGCTTGTCTAAGTATACAATGATCCAAGGCTTGGGGAGAGTAAATCCTGAGTTGTTCATGAAGTCATTGAAAATGAAAATAGAAACAAACAAAAAAAGATACAAATGAATAAACAGACAAACAAAGCAATACAAAAGAAAACCCTTTACTTTTTCTTTGGATAGATATAAACATATTTATGGTTTCTTAGTTTTGATTTTTTTTTAAATCCCGATGAGCTAAGGTTTTATTGTTTGAAATAGAGTTGTTACTGATGGAATACGCTGGTAGCCTTCCATGGGTGGAGTGATACAGAGAGAAGTTTGAGAACAGAGGGAGAGTCTCAGTCGTACTAATAGTCCTGTATTTATAATTCTCTGAAGGTGAATGGAAATGAGCTGTTAAGTGTGTACTCTAGGTTACATTTGAATTCTTCTTGATATAATTATATATATTTTTTCTGTAACAAGTAATATTTTAAAAAGATGTCCTAGGTACTTTTAGTTTCCTCTTTGGATGACTTCATTGTAGTATATAGAGGCCTGTCTATTTCTAGGAAGATTATATTTTGAGCACCGATTTCTACTTTAATTTAAAGGTTTCATGTCTGTTAGCTTCAAAGCAGTTATGAACAGAAAACTCTTTTTTAGTAACATAAGCTTGATTTAATCATGTAGTGATTAGCGTGCCAGAAAATGACCATAATCTGGAAAGAATTATGATGTGCCTTGACCTTTCTCTTACCAGAGAAACAGATGATCAAAATTTCTGGTGAGGTTTTATAGGTCAGCATAAAGGGAGAAGAATGAGTGAAATTCTGGTACAGAAATTTTATAGCTCAGCACAAAGTGACAAGAACGAGAAATCTTTCTTTATTTACTCATTTAATTTGGGTCACAATTTAGATTTAGTAGAATTCCAATCATGGGTTTTAACAATGTTTAAAAAAACTAAAATGAGGATAAAGTACTTAGAGTGAATATATATTTACACACTGTCTTATTTAAAATTAATTTAGGTGACAAAACAAAACACACAATGTGATAAGATCAATTAATTTAAGGAAGTACAAGGAAAATAAGGATAAATTAGCAAGATAGAGTTGTGAACAAAGTGATCATACAAATTGCATGTTTGTGCCACAGATTCTAATCTGAACTTCCTTATAGCCAATTCAAAAAGGGAAATGTGATCATTTATAAGAGTGTCAGGATCTACAAGGTAAGCAAAATTCAATCTCAGTAGGACTGAAACTATTCCTGTCACACTTTTAGTTTTCTGTCAAAGAGAAGACACTGGGGGTCATGTGTAATGGCATCCTTAATATCACCTTGACAGAAAACACAGTTTTCTTGAATTTCTAAAGTCTTCTCACTGTAGGTCGAGAGCATCATTTAAGATCAAAGTTCAGTGAGACCAGTTGCCCAGGAGGAAGTAGTATAAAGCAGGACAGGTACTTTTCTCTCTGTCAGTCCTGCTTCTTCTGGACTAGCTCTTACTGAGTGGAATTAGGGGGATCGATAGAGTACTCACCCTCCAGGAAGTCCTCCACAAGAGCACTCCTCTGCATAGAGCTCGTGAATATTGTGAGTTTAAGGTAATATTCCCTGACAAGAAACTGGAGGATGGCAATTTGTGTTTCATTAAATGCATAGCTAGGAGCCATGATTGTGTCGCTGGGTATAGTGACAGCATGTGGTGAAACTGCCTAGCTGCTTGCACACGGGGCTGATAGTTTGTCATTACCTCTAAATCAAATGAGACACAAGTTAATATTTTAAATAAATGGAGTGATAGCAACTGTACCTGTACACAGCTTTATTTTATTTTTTAAATATTTTTATTAAAAATATGGCTAACATACAATATTATATTAGTTTCACTGGTACACCATGGTTATCCAACATTTACATACCTAAAGAAGTAAGAGCAATGATAAGTCCAACAATCATCTGACACCGTACCATGCTATCGTATTATTGACTATACTCCCTCTGCTGTATGTTACATCCCAGTGACTTACTTGTTTTATACTAGAAATTTGGACCTCTTATTCCCCTTTAACCTTTTACCACCTTTTAAATATTCTCAATTACAGTTGACATTTAATATTATTTTATATTAATTTCAGGTCTACAACATGGTGGTTAGACATTTATATAATTTAAGAAGTGATCCCCCTGACTAGGCTAATACCCACCTTGCATTATACATAGTTATTACCATATCATTGACTATGTTCCCTGTGCTTTACTTTACATCCCCATAACTAATTTGTAACAACCAATTTGTACTTCTTAATCCCTGCCCCTTTTTTCACCCACATCTCTATCCCCTCCCATCTGACAACCATAAAAATATTCTCTGCATCTGTGAGTTTGTTTCTGTTTTGGTTGTTGATTTTGTTCTTTAGTTTCCACATATAAACAAAATCACATTGCATCTGTTTTTCTGTCTGACAGTCCACAATACCCTCTAGATCCATCCATGAAACCACAGATAGCAAGAACCCATTTCCTTCCATGGCCCAGCAATATGCTGTTGTATATGTTTACCACCTTCTTTTTATCCATATTTTCATCAACAGACACCCAGGGTGCCCCCACATTTTAGCCATTGTGAACAAGGCAATGAAAATATGCATCTATACATTCACTCAAAGTAGTGTTTTGGGCTTCTTCAAAACAATACCCTGAAGTGGGATTACTGGGTCTTTCATTGTCTCTACTTGTAGCCTTTGTTTTAAAGTTTATTTTTTCTGGTATAGACATTGCTACCCCAGCTTTTTTTGTTTGTTTCAAGTTTCATGAAATATCTTTTTCCATCCCTTTATTTTCTGTGTGTGTGTGTGTGTCTTTTGATCTAAAGTGAGTCTCTTGTAGGCAGCATATGTAAGGGTTTTGTTTTCTTATCCATTCAGCCTTCCTATGTCTTCTGATTGTAACATTTAATCCATTTACATTGAAAGTAATTGTTGATAGATATGTAGCTATTGCCATTTTATTATTCATAATTTTGATTTTTCCCCCCATCTTAAATAATTCCTTCTAACATTCCTTGTAATACTGGTTTGGTGGTAAGAACTCTTTTGGCTTTTTCTTGTCTGTCCACTCAGATAAAGAGGAAACTCTTTATCTGTCCTTCAATTTTAAATGATAGCTTTGCTGGGTAGGGTACCCTTGGTTGTAGGTCCTTGGTTTTCATCACATTGACTATTGTGTGCCAATTCCCTCTGGTGTGCAAAGTTTATGTTGAGAAATCAGCCGACAATCTTATGAGAGCTCCCTTATAAGATACTAGTTTCCTTTTTCTTGCCTCTTTTAGGATTTTCTCTTTGTCTCAACTTTTTCCATTTTCATTATGATGTGTCTTGGTGTGGGCCTGTTTGGGTTCATCCTGTTTAGTTAAAGTGATCACACAAATTGCATGTTGCTTTTTGGACTTATATGTCTATTTCCTTTGTCAGGTTAGGGAAGTTTTCAGTCATTATTTCTTCAAATAGATTCTCAATGCCTTGCTTTCTGTCTTCTCCTTCTGGCACCCCTATGATATGAATGTTGTTATGCTTGATGTCCCAGAAGTCTCTTAAACTAGCCTCACTTTTTCTTTGATTTTTGTTTGTTTGTTTGTTTTGCTGTTCCGATTGGTTGTTTTCTGTTACCTGGCCTTCCAAATCTCTGATTCGTTCCTCTGCTTCATCTAGTCTGCTGGTGATTCCTTCTAATGAATTCTTCATGTCAGTTATTATGTCTTCACTTCTGACTTGTTTCTTTGTGTGGTTTCTATGTCCTTTTTTATGCTCACTAGCTCTCTGTTCAAATTCTCACTAAGGATGTTCAAGTTTTCTTGAACATCCTTATAACCATTGTTTTGAGCTCTGTATCTGGTAGATTGCTTGCCTCCATTTGGTTTAGTTCTTTTTCTGTAATTTCTCCTATTATTTCCCTTGGGAAGTATTTCTTTGTTTCCTCATTTTGGCTGCCTTTCTGTGTTTGTTTCTGTGTATTAGGTAGAGATCTTCTATGGTTCCCAGTCTTGGCTGGGTGGACTTATGTAGTACATACCCTGTGGGTCCAGTGGCACAGTCTCCCTGGTCACCTTCTCTGGGTGCTCCAGGAGTGTCCTTTGTTTGGGTTGTGTGTACCCTCTTGTTTTAGTTGAAACTTGATTGCTATTGGCACATCAGTAGGTGGAATTAACCCTCAGTCTGACTAGCTGTGGGGTTTGGCCATATCCACAGCTTATGGGCTGATGTGTGGCGGGCTTACCCCACGGTATGGGATTTGTCCCAGAGGGCTCTGGTGCCTATTGAAACTGTCCTTTGTGTATGCCGCTGTGGGACTAATTGGATGATACTCTGCTGTGGTCTGAAGCCAACCTCCAAGTATTTTGGTTCTGGGGCCTCTTGGTAGGGGCTCAGGTGTAGGCCTAGATCACCCACTGCCTGTGATGAGCCAGAAGCTATTAGGTAGGAGCTACAAAGCTATCTGCAGTTGTTTGCTTCCTGTGCTACACGTGGAGGCTCATGGGAGAGGCCACACTGTGAATTAAGGATGTCTGCCACCAGTACCAGGCCTGGGGTAGCTCAGCAAAAAGCCAGGACACTCTGAGTCCTGCTGCCACCTGCCAGCTGCCTTAGGGTTCAGATGCTGATAAAGCCTATGTGGCATGGAAGTTGGGTGAGGCAGAGTCTCACGAGTCACTAGATTGGGAAGTGTTACAGTTACCAGGTTAATGTAAATTCTGGTTGATGCCACTGCTGAACCCGTAGCTACTCAGCAAAAGTCTCAGAGCACACTCAGGACAGTTGCTGCCCGCCTGGAGCCTGCAGACTTACATAGTTTTCCAAGAAAGAGTGTAACGCAGGTGGGCCTGGCTGCTTGTAGAGAAAGTGCCTCAGGTGTTGGGGGAGTTAGGGCAGAATCCCAGCAGAGCTCACTAGGCCAATCAGATTTAGGTTTGGCTATGTGGTGGGAGGGCTCAGTATAAGAAAGATGGCGTCTGCCTGCTGGCTGCATGGGAGGAGAACTTGACACAGGGAAAATGACGACTGTCCTCTAGCTCTCACCCTGAAGAGTGACCCACCTCAGACTGCACCCCCGTATGCCTCGGACGCCTCCTCCAAGTTCCCGTCCCTTCGCTGGAGCCCAAGGTGAGTGCCTGTGAGCAAGTGAGTCTATATGTGGACCGTTTAAGAGAATGTTTGGGTTTCCCGCAGCCTTCCATCCCACCCAGATGGTCGGAATCCCCACTGTTTTTCACAACCAGATGTTATGGGGACTCCTCTTCTCGGAGCCAGCATTCTGGGTCAGGAAGTGTGGTGTTAGGTTAGGGTCCCTCGCTCCTACTGGGTGAACCATCATAGCTGAGATAGCCTTCCTGATTCTCAACTGCAAATAGAGGTTAGGGGCCTATTCCATGACTCTACTCCTCCTACCAGTCTCGACGTGGCTTCTTTAAATTATTAGTTATATCACTTCTGTTCAGCTGGATTCCAGATGATTCTCCAGGTTACTTGTTCTATAATTTTGTTGTAATTTTAATGTGTTCGCAGAAGGACACAAGCACAGTGTTTATCTACTCTGCCATCTTGGATCCTTCCCTCTCTATTTTATTTTTAAACTTACCTCTGTTATTGGAGCTGGTTGCTTTTCTGTCTCTACTGCTGGGCTCTGTAAGTTCCTTGAGGACAAGCACTATAAAGCTTGGAGATGAAGCACTGCAGTTCTGGACTTGGACTGTAGGGGCTTGATCCTCATTGAAACAATGTTTCCTTTTGAAGTCTCAAATTCTCACCTGAAAATGAGGATAATGATAATATCAACTTCATAGAGTTGTTGTGAAATAAAAATATAGTTAAAGTGTTAGGTATAATTGCTTTTCTTATTTTTTTATCCTTGTGTTTATAGAGCAATGTGGTAAAACGGATATTACACTATCTTCAAAGTCAGATCTGTGGCCAGATTTGTGTGTTCTCGGACAATTTACTTAATATTCCTGTAACTCAGTGCCTTTTTTTCTAACATGGGCGTAATAGTGATCCCATCTAAGGCTGTGTGAGTTTAAAATTGACAATATGATCATAATTTCTGAATTGAAGAAAAAACTCTATAGGCAAAGCCAAAAGACAATTGACAGTGGAAAAAATATTTGCCACTTATACACAACACTGGTGTAACTCCCCTAATATATAAATAGCTCCTAAAATTCTGAAGACCGGCAACCCCACAAATAAAAGTGGTTAAAAGGCAGGAACAGATAGATTGCAGAAAAAAATAGAAATACCCGTAACTATATGAAAAGACACTCTACCCCACTGATGGAATGAGAAATAAAAATGAAATACATGAGATCCCATTTCTCACCTATCAGGGTTGGCAGAAACTTAAAAGTTTGAGAACACACTCTATCAGTAAGTCATACACTGCTGCTGGTGGCGAATGTAGCAAAACGCTACAACACCTGTGGAAAATTATCTAGCAAATAACTGCCAAAATTATAGATGCATTTTACTCCTTGCCCCAGAAATCTCACTTCTGAGAATCTATTCTGCAGTTATATGTTTACAATTACAAAATAGCATATGTGTAAACTTACTCATTTGGCATAGTCTCCAGTAGCAAAAGACTGGAAACATCACAAGTGCCCCCCAATGGGGACTTGGTTCACCACATGGTGAAGCACTATGCAGTTGTGAGGAGAATGAGGACATCCATAATATGCTGGTGTGAGAAGATTGCTGTGATATATTACTGTTAACCGAAAAAGCAAAGTGCAACACTGTCCATATACTAAGGTAGCTTTTATCTCATAAAGATGAAAAAATAAGAATATGTATCTTTATATTTGAACAAGGACATTTTGGCATGGTAAACAAGAAACGGATAAAAATGGCTACTTGAAATAGGTGAGGGGACAAGGTGGACAGGAATGGGATGGAACTAATGATTTATCAATGTAGACTTTAAAAATTAAAATAGAATTTAATATACTTTATTTTTTGGAGCAGTTTCAGATTCACAGAGAAATAGAGCAGAAGGTACAGAGATTTCCCGTATACCCGTGTCTGCACACATGCATAGCCTTCCTATTATTGACATCCCCCATAAGACTGGTACATTTGTTACAATTAATGAGCCTATATTGACATGTCATTATCACTCAAAGTCCATGATTTATGTTGTGGTTCACTCTTTGTATTGTACATTCTATGAGTTTGGACAAATCTGTAATGACGTGTCCACCATTTTCGGTTGGAGTTTTTTCACTGCCCTTAAAGTCCTCTGTGCTCTGCCGATTGATTTCTTTGTTACCCATAATCCCTGGCAACCACTGATATTTTTACTGTTTCCATAATTGCACCTTTTCCAGGACGCCATATAATTGGAATTATACTGTATGTAGTATTTTAAGATTAGCTTCTTTAAGTTCATAATATGAACTTTAGTTTCTTCCATGTCTTTTCATGGCTTGATAGCTCGTTTCTTTTTAGTGCTAAATAATACTCATATTCTATTGTTTGGATGTTCCACAGTTTATTAAACCATTTACCTACTGAAGGATATCTTGGTTGCTTCAAGTTTGGTCAATTAGGAATAAAGCTACCATAAACATCTGCTTGCAGGTTATTATGTGAACATAAGTTTTCAGCTCCTTTAGGTAAGGAGTGAAATTGCCAAATCATATGGTAAGAGTATGTTTAGTTTTGTAAGAAATCACCAAAATGTCTTCCAAAGCAGACGTATCCGTTCACATTCCCACCAGCAATGAATGAGAGAGAGTTCCTGTTGCTCTATATCCTTGACAATATTTGATGTTGTCAGTGTTATGTATTTTGGCCCTTCTAATGGGAATGTAGTGGTATCTCCTTGTTTTAATTTGCATTTCCCTGATTAGCATCTTTTTATATGCTTATCTAACACCTGTATATCTTCTTTGGTGAGGTGTCTGTCAGGTCTTTGGCCCATTTTTAATTTGGCTGTTTGTTTTCCTATTGTTGAATTTTTAGAGTTCTTTGTATATTTTGGATAGCAGTTCTTTATCAGATATGTCTTGTGCAAATATTTTCTCCTAGTCTGTGGCTTGTCTTTTCATTATCTTGATAGACTGTTTCATAGAGCAGAATTTTTAATTTTAATGAAATCCATTGTATCTATTTTTTCTGTGATGCATTGTGTCTTTGATGTTGTACCTAAAAAGTCATTGCCAAATGCAAGGTCATCTAAATTCTCTCCTATGTTATCTTCTAGGAATTTTATAATTTTGTGTTTTCCATTAGGTATGTGATCCATTCTGAGTTAATTTTTTTGGGTGGTCTATGTCTAGAATTTTTTTTTTTTTTTTTTGCATGTGGATGTTTAATTATTCCAGCACCATTTGTTGAAAAGACTTTCTTTTCTTCATTATGTTGCCTTTACTCTATCATCAAAGACTAGTTGACTACATTTATATGGGTCTATTTCTGGACTTTCTATTTTGTCCCATTGATCTATTTGTCTATTTTTTCCCTACTGCCACACTGTCTTGATTACCGTATCCTTATATGAAGTCTTAAAGTCAGGTAGTGTCAGTCTTCCAATTTTGTCCTTCTCCTTATTGTGTTGGCTATTCTGGGTCTTTTCCCTTTTCATAAAAACTTTAGAGTTTGTTGATACCCTCAAAATACCTTGCTGGGATTTTGATTGAGATGGCATTAAATCTGTAGATCAAGTTGGGAAGAACTGACATATTGACAATATTGAGTCTTCTTATGAATGAACATGGAATATTTCTCTTTGATTTTTGAAATCAGGGTTTTGTAGTTTTTCTCATATAGATATTTTACATATTTTGTTAGGTTTATACCTAAGTATTTAATTTTGGGGGTGATAATATAAATGGTATTCTGTTTTTTAATTTCAAATTTCACTTGTTCATAGCTAGTATATAGGAATGTGATCAACTTTTGTATATTAACCTTCAAGGTTGTATTCTGCAACCTTGCTATATATACCTGGTTATTAATTTCATGAGATTTTTGTCAATTATTTTGGATTTTATGTAGGCAATCATGTCATCAGTGAATAAAGGCAGTTTTATGTTTTCCTCCCCAATCTGTATAACTTTAATTTTCTTTTCTTGTCTTATTTTATTAGTTGTAGTTTCCAGTGTGATGCTGAAAAGCAGTGGTCAGAGGGGACATCCTAGTCTTGTTCCTGATTTAAGTGGGAAAGCTTCTAGTTTCTAACCATTGAATGTGATGCTAGCTCCAGGTTGTTTTGTACATATTTTTTTATTAAGTTCAGCAAGTTTTTATCATGAATAGGTGTTGGATTTTGTTATTTTAAAAATAAAAATTATTTTGATTTTTGAACCTTATAAAATATTATCTCTTTATAAAACATTATATATGAATGTTACCTATAAAGTAGTAAGTCCTCTATCATAGAAGTTCATGTCTCCTTCCCTAGGGCCCAAGAAAATTTGGCTTAAAATAAATAGTCTATAAATGTATGAAATGCCAAAAATCTTCCTTTCTGTAGATTTTACTTTATTTATAATCAATCTGAGTTTGGAATAATATATTAGAATTTATATAAGTTAAATTTTAAAAAATTAAACTATTTTTTTTGAAAATATAAGTATTGTTTTCATTCTAGGGGGTAGCTGGGATCTTCCTAAACTGTTTGAAATCAAATATTATTCCTGAAATCTCAGATTTGAAGTCTTTCTCAGGACAACCTTTAGGTCGCTTGAGTGATTCATGTGGCTCATATCATCAACAAAAAATTGATATTATTTCCTGAAAAGGAATAACCTTTGGTGTTCTTGCACTTGGACATTCCTTGCCTTGGGTAACATTACAATTGATATTAATCGACTTGAAGAATATCCTGTCTAACGCTTACTAATTCCTAATTTGTTTTCCTAGGTAGAGAGTAGAAGGTAGAGGGATCCGAGGGTGGTGTTGAGTGTTTGGGGATGGGAAAGCTCAGTGTTGGTCAGCCACAACATCAAATTCTAGAGATTTAGGTTGAAAAGTTTGGCATTTACTTTCCCAACTCCCTACATTCTATAACACTTTTCATCAAAACAAACAGGATAAAAAGAAGCAATTTGATATTGTGAGTTGCTGATTTCCTATAGAGAAAATGGATAAGTGTACCCTTTGTGAACTGTATCTAGGGAGTTTTTCCTTGCAGTTACAGGTTTAACATGTTCTTGGAATATCCTTTTCAGGAGCAGTAGCACTCAATAAAGATTAGTGATAATAATGGGAAAAGACAGGGAACTTATTTTAAATTAGCAACACAGAGGCACTGAAGGAAATTAAGTTTTTAAGACTTTAAAGCCTGCCCATGAACACTCCTCTTTCTCTTTTAACAGAGGCTACAGGTTTTGAAAGATACTGTTTTGTAATTAGGGTGGATGTCTGAAAATTTGTAGTCATATTCATTGTTCTTGAAACACTCTGTACATCCAATGCAAAAATCCGTGCACAATAAGCCTTTTAAGGCTATCTCTCTTTAACAAGGATTTTCTAACCTAGGAATAATATGACCATCTACACTTCAAAGACCCTTGAATAAGTAGAAAGCTATACTAATTATCCAGACACTTGTTCAGAACCTTTTTTCATTTATTTTTTTATTACAAAAGAGCAGTAACTTGTTTAACACATTTGTGTTCTTATTGTGGCCCAGTGGCATTTAGTTATTGTCAAAATTGTGCTCGTTAGCAGTGCTTTTTAAAATTACTGAAGCATGACAGAAAGGATTAGCTTTCCTTGGAGAAATTATTTTTGAAAAAATGAATGCCATGATGACTTTAGTTTTTCAGTGAACCTTCTGCTGACTTAGTTAAAATATCTCATAATGGAGATGGATATCTTATTGTATATGTAGAACAACTTTTCTTAGTAGTCATCATTTCATTTTCATCATGTTAAGTCTAAAAGTAAAAAAAAAAATGGTAGTGCCTTTGTGGGTTTTTAAGAAACAGTTGTAAAAATGTGCATTTATATATTCCCAATGGCTTTTAAATAATAGCTGTGGCCTTAACAGGTAGAGCAAAGCAATACCTTTGGTGCTTTCTCACCCCAGAAATAGAAAGTATACTGTATTTTTATTCTAGGATCCATCTGTTTGGGAGAATAATATGTATAGTCATATTCTCGAGGAGGCCAAAAAGAGGGTATGAAGGCTTATGTGGATGGTTTGCTTGCTGATTTACCTACGGGTAGACAGTGGGCCACACACACACACACAAATTAATGATAGTATATTTTTAAGGAAATGTACTGTGTACACGCACACACACACACACACACACACACACTGTAGATCTGATATAGTATGAGGAAGTCACAGGAAACTCTTCTTTTTACACTGTGGTCATTTCATCTCATATGAAATTTTATATACAATGGTATGTGGATGAGGGAAGCTGTAAGCTTTTGGGTCTGGGGTAGATTGGAAATAGGGCAAAGAATTAATTGGGCAAGTTGGATAGTAAGTTGCTAAAGGGAAGCATGCTGACCACCTTGCTCTCTGCAGTCTTCATAGACTTATATGTAGGCATCTTTCTCTCCATTAGAATTACTCATAACTTATGAGAAGTGTTTGGGTAGAGCAAATGGTCATGTTTGTTCTTGTGTTATTTTCCTTCTATTCCTAGTTTGTTGAATATTTTTAACATGAAAGAATATTGAATTTTGTCAAATGTTTTTCTGCATCAATTGAGATGATAATGTGTTTTTTTCCCTTCATTCTTTTAATATGGTGTATTACATTGATTGATTTTTATATGTGGAACCATCCTTACATTTCAGAAATAAATTCCACTTGGTCATGGTGTATAATCCTTTTAGTACGCTGTTGAATTCAGTTTGCTAGTATTTTGTTCAGAATTTTTCCATCAATAGTTCATAAGAGATATTGTTCTGTCATTTTCTTGTAGTGTTTTGGGGGCTTTGGTATCAGGGTAATGCTGACTTCGTGGACTGAGTTAGGAAGTGTTCCCTCTTAATTTTTTACTTTTTTTACTTTTTAAAGTTAAAGGAGAATTGCTATTAGTTTGCTAGAATTCACCAGTGAAGCATCACATTTTTGATTGCTGATTAAATCTCCTATCTAGTTATTTACTAGGTCTAGTTATTAGCTAGGTCTATTCACGTTTTCTCTCCTGGCCCAAAGTCTGGAAATAAAGTTGATTCTAAAAAGGTAGACACTGAAAAGGAACCCTTCCTGGTTGTCCAGCCACTGTCCGGCATCCAGGGATTAGATTGGAACTCAGGAAGGTTTGGTGAGTGTTGGGTGTGCTGTAATCAGCACACCACAAGGACTAGTCACCTGACAAATGTGCTTTGAGAAATATGTAGCATTGAGAGAGAGATTTCTCATTGGAAAATTTGCACTTTAACTCATCCAACACAAAGATACTTGTGGACAAGTGGACAAAGGGGCATTAGCCTTGGGCTAAGCAGCCAACTCCTACTCACATTTATGCAAGTTCCCCTCAGGACCAGTGTTTGCTGGAGTCACTTTCTTCTTTCCTCTCAGGTTGAGCCCTCTGCTTTTCCTTTTGATAACCTTTTTCTTTCCATGGAGTCTTCTTCTTAGGCTAGCTCTTTGCAAATTTTTTAACATCAGTTAGGCCATGTTTAATATGAAATTATAAGAGAGTTACAACTCTTTCAAGAGCATTCAGAATTGGGTTGGTGGATACAGGGAAGAAACCAGTGTTTGGTATTGGGAAGGCCTGGGAGAAAAAGGCTTCAAGAACTAAGAGTTGAAGTACAATAAGATGTAGCCAATGGTGACACTAGCTAGTGAGTCATATTTACCCACCAGGAAGGTCCTAATCCTCACTCACGTGAGCCTCTAGCAGCCCCATTCGACATCCTCCTTTGCATTCTCTGAGGTCTGCTTTTTGAGGTTCAAGGGGGCCAGGTTCTGGAGGCCTGGGGGGGGCAGTATTGCTGCCAACAAAGCACAGCTACTCATTGCTCAGCTAGGAGATCTGCTCTTTGCTCTTAACCACTCAGAATCTATCACTGCCAAATGTTATAACATCCTGGGAAGAAATTTGCAGGGAATTCAGGTGAGAGGCTAGTTTGGCCAAAGAGAATTGTGGTCATGCTGAGAGCCCCACATTACTGAGTGGTAATGATGGTTTGAGACTCATGGCTTGTTTCAGGATTTGTGCACAGGCCCCCGCCATCATGAACCTGCTGGAAAAGGGGGGCACCTAAACAATTTTGAATGTAAAGATCTGACATGACTTGTTGATGGATGAGATGTGGGCTTTGTGAGAAAGAAATCAAAGAGAACACTTAGATTTTGGGTCTCTTTCAGCTTTTTAAATGTTCTACTTTTATTCTCTAAAGTGAAGCATCTCTGTATTTGGTCAGACACATATTTGTGGTTAGTTATGCTTGGGGGTCTGGCAGAAGCAGGGGCTCATACACTTTTCCATTTGGACCTTTCTAGGAAGAGACTAATTCTTTATTTTCTTGTCTAGAAAACTCACTTTGTAAGCCTTTCAAAATTGGTACATAAGCTTACAAAATAAAATTCTGAGACTGATAGCCCTTTACCCACTACTGACTTCTCATTGCAGTACAAATGCCAAATGTGCCTTTTAATCTTTCCCAGTAAACTGAAATTGTATTTTGGAAACTCATGGAACAAGTTAATGAGATTTAGATTAGTATGATCTGTGTGTTGTAATTGAAGAGTGATTGAGGTCTTGTGGTTTTCCTGTTACATGAACATATGAAAGCAATGAGATATTAAAAAAAAAAAAAACACCTAGGAAATTCGTCAGATGGTGTGAAGTTTGGAATTTGTTGAAATTAAAATATGTAGGTGGCTAACACTATTCTATCTGTTCTCATGAGTCTAAAACTTTTTTTTAAGAAAAACTGCTTCTTATGGACATTTTCTCCAACTTCTTTGTGTGATCGTACCTCAAAGCAGGTGTTATAGGGCAGAGTTTTTGGAAAGTTTGGGTAAGTAAGGGACATTTCCAGAAATAAATAGGCTAGGGATTTGGCTGGAGCTGAAAAATCCATAGCCCAAAAAACCTGACTGGGTGAAATTATAAATTTACTTAAACTCTTCTCAGATGGGTCTGTTGAAAATTTCCCAGAAGCCATTTGAACAAGAATGAATGAATGAGACCGTTCTTTCTAATATCCATATATTAAAACTTCCAAGTAAAAGTCG
Source organism: Rhinolophus sinicus (assembly GCF_057876585.1). Lineage (NCBI taxonomy): Eukaryota > Metazoa > Chordata > Mammalia > Chiroptera > Rhinolophidae > Rhinolophus > Rhinolophus sinicus. The sequence goes on from NC_142502.1 coordinate 56,133,556, forward strand.
TTGTCATAAGAATGTACATTACTGAAGGAATATCTGTGACAATCCTTTATTTACAACAAAGGCTGATATTCTATGTGAATAAGCTTCCTCAAGAAATATGGGAATTAATTTAAGGGTATACGCATATGTGCCTTTACAATTATAGAACAGCTACTTAAGCTTACCATGTGCGAAACATGAAAAGAGGGCTTTTGAGGACTCGGGAGAAGAATTGTGATCTCATAACTTACCCAAACACAGTATACGGCTTTGTTACATTTTTGAACTTCATCTGAAAACTATTTTAAGCTTAGCTCATTGGCAACTTTAATTTGGGTATCTTTGCTTTGTTTTTTGCTAAATCTTTTCTCCAAAACTGCCCTCAAAGAAAGCAGACTTTATCATAGTTAAACCATTATAGGTAACTTTTTTTGGATAAATTCAAAACGCACGATGTAAAAATGAGAGGAGTGTATCTTATTGAGGCAGCAATAAACCAGGTGAAGAGTAAAGTAGCTATTTAGGATTCATTGAAAGAATAAGGAACAAATCCTTGGGAGGGTAGAAATAGTTTTAAAGAAAACTATTGTGTTGGAGCTCTTTTCATTCCTTTTGCTCAATTGCATGTCTTCTAAAAAATTTGATTCACTTTCAGAAGTGAATATGAGATGTTTAAAAATATTTCCTTTCAAAATTGCTTCCCATATTCCCATATAAACTGAGCATAATTATTAGTGTGATTGTGTTATGAATGTAACCACTGTAATTTTATTTCTGTTCTTATATTTATTCTTTGAGACATACCGTGTTTCCCTGAAAATAATACCTAACTGGAAAATAAGTCCTAACATGATTTTTCAGGATGACATCCCTTGAACATAAGCCCTAATGCATCTTTTGGAGCAAAAATTAATATATAACCTGGTCTTACTTTTGGAGAAACATGGTAGTCGCACTAGAGTTAAAGAATTGTGGCAGTTAATTAATTAATATATGGGAAATGAGGTTGTGGTTCCCGAATCAAGAAGTGATCTTTTTTACCTGTGTAAAAGGCAATTCCTCCCCCTCAGGCATTCTGTTTTTTCCCAAGCTTAACTAATCTTTATAATTGAGAAATTGGATGGTCAGAGTGTGGATTAGGGATATTTATATTGCTTTTCGCCCTTTTATCACTTTGACTGGTGGCGTTTGAGTGATGGTCAAGCATTGTCTACACATGTCAACCTAGAAATCATACCTGTGCCATGCTGTGTAGCTTCAGCATTTCCATTTAGTAGATTAAATAACTGTAACTGTTATTTTCTTAAAATATTTATCGAGAATTTATATTATGTAACATATTCCGTGTTAGACATTTCAAACTAAATTATTTCATTAAATGTTTACAATACACTTGTGAATTAAATGGGAGGGCTGTTCACATTTGTGAGATATTTCAGAATGGCTGCTGGGCTAGTTTAATTTACAAACAGCTTATTCCATTTACCCAAGTGTATATTTCAACAAATTGTGCTCTTCGAACACCAGATGCCTGAAAAGAGAAAAAAGACCGTGCCTGCTAGCTCCTCAAGCAGGGGACTCTTCTAATCTGGACTTTCCTTCCCTGGACCAGTAGTGCTGGAGGTGGGCAGGTCATCGAGCGCTCCTGCAGACACCGCTTGTTTTCTTGGCGCTCCATGTTCAGTTACTTAGTTTACTCTTGGAGCAGTCGTAAATTGAGTTGCAGAATTCTGCCTTCCTGCAGAGCCATGCACTGAACAACTGTCCTCCTGAGCATTTATATGACATTACATGAGTGAGTGAATACTCTTTATTGATTTTTTTCTTCCTCCACATTCAGTTGGAGGAATGAGGGTTCAATGATGTGTGGCTCCCCTGTGTCCATCTAACTAAGAGATAAGTTTAGCAATTGTAAAACTCAAAACATTTTTTTACCGGGACATTTTGAATAGTTTTAAACTGATCTTTGATTTGTGAGACATATTGAGCCAAAATATATAAGGAACCCTAGATATTAGTGCAGCCTAGACTTCTATTTCTCAAAGGGAAGAAAAAAATAGTAATCTTCCATAAAGGAAAAGCCTTATCACATAGATTGATGTCAGTTTTACCTTGTGATCCAAACTTAGGTAAGTTATTCACAAACTTGAGAAATATCCAGAACTAAAATAAAACTTAAATCGATCCACCAAGGTCTAATGCACAGGCTGCTAAACCATTCAGTTCTTGGTTCCTTCTGTGAAAATGCTGATCACAGCTATTGCCAGGTGGTGGGGATAGGAATGTTTGGCTAAGATATAATGCAGTAGCATAGTTAAGTTATTCCACCAGAATATGCTCTCCATGTGGGCAAGAACTTTGCTTGGTTTACTGCTCTATCCCCAGTGCCCAGGCCCTCAGTAAATATGTTTTAAATTAATAAATGACTCTCAAGGAATAAAATTTGCCATTAGACAGACCACTGATTAGCCACGGCAAAGTGTTTTAATTTTCCTAAATCTCAATGTCCTCACCCTTTAAAGTGAAGATAATCGTGCCTACCTTATAAAGCTGTGGTGAAGATGAAGTGATACGACATGTTTAAAGTCCCTAGCATGGTATCTGGGACACAATAGGTGTTTAACTGGAAAAGGGTCCTGCAGAGAAAGGGATGGCTGATAAAAGGGCAGCTTAAACATCAGATGCACCTATTTTCTTAAGGTGTAAGAAAACGAGTGTGCTCATTTTTTTGTTTGTTGATTTGAAGTTTCATTTCTCCGGGAGGTTTTATGTAGTACTACAGTGTTTCTTTGTGGGGACTTCATATATGGCAATTTCAATGAATTCTAGAAATATATATTTACATAGAGAGGGGGGATCAGTATTAGATTGACTGTGAAGAATACATCCCTCAGAAGCAGGGTTCCAACCTGAGGTTCTGTCTGAGGATCTGTGACTAGTCATAAATGTCTATAAAATTACACCTGTCACACTTTGATATTGTGAAGACACAATGTCCAGTCAAAAACATCACTGTTTTTGCCTTGAACTGATATGGCAAATTGGTATGATTGCATTGGCTATGAAATGTATATCAGATAATGGCAAGTAAACAGGCCTTTTAATAAAAAATGGAGAAAAAAGTGATATGACAAAGATTCAGTTTGGGGTGGGAGATACATTAATAGAAAAAAAGAGAAGAGAAAGGGTCTTTCGGTTCAGCTTTACTAGGTTGCCCCCAAATCCATTCCAATTATCTAAAATTTATCTCTTGTGAATTAATTTCAAAGTCAGTGGGTAGAAATCACTCATGAGAAGGTTAATTGTAACGCTTTGGGAAAAAATTTACCATCCATGTAAACCACTTCATTTTTGGCAAATGTCATCTAAAACACTCCAATCTTTTATCAAAATTTAGAAAATTTCAGTCTCCCTTCCTCTCAACAATGTTATTTCTGAGTTGTTAAAGCCTATTAAATTTCTTTCAGAATCCATCTTTGACCTCTGTATTCTGAAGTCAATTCTAAACTGTGGTCTACCTATTCAGGAATACAGATTCTACTCTTTCCAAAGAGCAGGTAACCCCAAGGAGAAGAGCAGGTCTCCTGTCAGAGGTCATGGCTTCCCTTCCCCACAGCTCTTTGTGTTTTTCTTCAAGCTCAGTAGGAATCCAGGACTCTCATCATTCTGTGATGTCTCCACGTCCTGCTTGGAGTTCTTTAGGTCTATAGCACTTGCTTTCCTGAACAGCATCGCCTCTTGTTTCTCTTGTTTCCACATATGTGTCCAATTTGTATTTGTGAACATATTTTTAAACTGGAGCTCGTAGTTGGTCTGTCACCTGAGCCAGCACCCTTAGGGGCCCAGTGATAACCAATACGCCCTTTGCTGTGTGCCATGTCTCCCCGACACCTGGCCTAGTATTTTGAATTCCTTTAGTTTTGGATAAGCTTTGATGGCAGCACTAATATCACTTTGTGCCATCACCTGTGCTTTGACATACGGCTGATAAACAGGATAACTTGGAAACCAATGCTAGGTCGTTAATAATCAAAAAGCCTATATACATCAGAGCTCCGAGTGGACTGAGCCAGGCTTGCCCTGGCCTGGGAAACAAATGGCATGTCCACCAGACCTGCAGCTGTTCTTGTAGTCTCTATCCCTGCCAGTACCAAGTGTCATATATATATATATATGACACACACACACACTTATATATATAATCATAATCTTCTCTCAGTGCAAGTGTTTCACTCTCTCCACATTTGACTGCTTCAAAGAAATCCAACTCCTTTTGCAGGTTGATGTCACTGAGAGATCCAGACCCCAAATCTCTTCTAGGTACCCAAGTCTGCCTACTAAATTGAACCACACAAAATTTCCATTGTTGTATTTCAAAAGTGGTCAAATAACTAATTTTATGATTCAACATAATAAATGCTCTATTTGTAAAAACAAGTGTGTGGCTTTTTGTGGAGGCATGAGAAGTTTTTCTGTCTAGAGAAAGAGAGATTGAAAGAAGGTTGACAGTAGCTTTTGTGTCCTCTGAAACCCATCTTGGTTCAGACTTGAACTTGTAAAGCAGGAAGGGAGCAGTGGATAGACCTCCTTCAAAACAGATGTGACATCAAATATTGGAACATGTTATAGCTTCAGAAGCATTGCTAGAGGACCCTACCCCTGATAGTTGAGGAAAAGATTAGTAGATTGAGCTACATAAATATTTGAAGCTTGTGGTGACTAAATGCAGCAGAATCAAAATAGGCAAACTTAGAAAAGGTATTTTCAAGAGTTAATATTATTAATACATAAAGAAAACACACTAGTCACTAAAAAAAACCCCACAATTACCTAATGGCCAATAAGTGTTAAAATATATTTAACTTCTGTAATAATCCAAGAAATTTAAAAGTAAATAGTTTTTTTTTCTTGACTTTGTTTTGGGTTCTTTTTTTTTTTCAGTCTCATTAAGTATAAATGATATATAAAAACTGCACATATTTGAAGTACGTAATTGATGAGTTTTGACATATGTATATACCTGTGAAACAACTTTATAATCAAGAAAATAAACATACCCATTACCCCTGAAGTCTCCTTTTTGCTATTCCTCCCATAACTTTTAAAAACCAAACACAAGTGTGGCAAAAATTAAAAATATTGATAAGAACTGGTGTTGTTAGTGAGAGTGTCAGGAAACAGGCCATTTTATATTTTATTAATGAGTCTCTAAACTGATGTAACCATTTTGGAAAAAGACCTGAAAATGTGTAGCAAAAGTCTTTACATTAATCATCCCTTTGACCAAGAAACTGCAATGCAGGAATTCATGAATAAAGTGCATACAAGTATTGTAAGAATATTTATTAAAGTATTTCTTTTAATACCAAAAAAGAAATGTGTAAACTAAATCTAATTATAATATGGATTGGTTAAATAGATAAGGGAAATATATCATTAAAAAATACATACATGAAAGAAGGTAGAATATATGTATAGACACCAAAGTATTTTAGTAGTATAATAGATAAATAAGAGGAGGGACATTGTTTACAATATATTCAGTTTTTGTAAAAAAATTTGTATAGATAGTATAAAGCCTGAAGTTATAAAGGAAAATATTAATGGCTATTTTTAGGTGGAGACATCAAGGATGATTTTATTCTTTATAGAATTCTGCATTGTATGGAAATTTAAGCAAAATGAACATTTATTATAATCTCAAAAGAAATAAAGCTGTTTTTATTTTGAATGAGATAATAATCTTAGTAGCCAATCTAGGGATTTTGGAGAACCATTACAATCTAGGAACTGGTATTTTAGCATATTTGCGTGGACTTAAATTTTTTTGATCTCATTGCTTAATAGTTCTATTGGTAGATAACATGGTGTTGGTAGATTATTTTGTTCTTCAAGACACATAGGTCTAATTACAAAGTTACCCACAGCACAGCTATAGCAAGCAGCTCATTTCGAAGAGGCAATTACAGAATTAAAATGATTAGTTGCAATTATGCCTAAATTTTCAATTTAAGAATTAATTTTTATGTAATGTATAATGTCAGCACATATTAATATTTAATTTTAAAAATCTCAATTAAAGAACCTCCTATTTACCGTTATCTGCCACAGTGGCCTAGAATCTAAGAACACTTTACTAACTTCTAGTCAAATAATTAAATACATTTTAGTTGAATTTACCATTATTCTAAGTGGAAAAATAAAGTATTCTCGTTCCGTTGAGCTTCTTCCACTGGAAATATCTATTGTAGTCAATGAAGTGCTGAAATAAACCATTTATTTCCCTTGGCTGAGCTATTAGGAAAATAGCTACTACAGAAGTTTATACAAGTATGACATCAAAATGCAATTATCTATTCATATTTCCACTCATCTTTAAATTAAAAACAGAAGTAAAATACTGCCTTGATTTAAAAGAAAAAAGATTTCCTAGTAGAGAAATATACCCACACATGTGATTCTTTTATTTTTTTATTTTTGAGCTTTTCATTAGATCATTCGTTTTTTCTTTGGATGAGGTAGACAGCAGAAGACATGCTCTAAGAATATGTCGCAATCTACCTTTACATGGGTGCGATCAGATACAGTATAGATCAATCAGTAATAGCCCAGCATTTGTATATAACGAGTGTCCTAAGAGGCAGCAGCCTCAAGGGGGTGTGGTCAATTGTTAAAGCTTTTGTTACCAATCTGAAGGTGATAGAAAGATGTTAGAGCCTTCATGTAATCACATCATAGTTTGACTTTTGGAAACATCAATCATTAAAGGTAACATAAGTATTTCTTTCTATACCTGTTACTTAATTAGACTGTGAGCACCTTGAAAGGAAGGACTGGCTATTTTTTATCGTGTTATCACCAGCACCTAGCAGAGGACCCACTCTTTTTTTTTTTTTTTTTTTTTTGTAAACAAACAAGAAAAGTTGGTTGGGTAAAGGATGAAAGAATATGGAAAAATCATAGTAACTTGAGTTTTCTCTTTCTACTAAGTCATACCTTGAACTTTAGCTGAAGGATTAGCAGTAAAATCTGAAGTTCAGAAAACAAACAAAGCAGCACTTAATTTGTCTGACATCGTTAAAGAAACGAGATATCATGAATAAAAGCTTTCCTCTTCAAAGCTTAACTATTTTTGATGAAAATCTTTCTAAGATCTAGCCCACACTTCCTTGCTTTGGTAAAAATATTTTTGGAGAATTAAATGTTTTTTGGTTTAAAGGTTGCCATTTAAAATCCATTATTATATTGAACCTACAGGTAATAAATATTCCTGCTCTTCTTTTGAGTCTCAATTTTGACTTCTCTTCATTTGGAAACCTTCCTTTATATCCCAAGTGTGGGTCTCAGGTAACATTCATACCATCCTATACTTTTCGTTATAAAACTTCTCCTTCTTGATTATAATAATCTGCTTTCTTGTATGATTTTCCTAATGCATTGTAATTTCCATGACAATAGCGATTGTCATGGTCTTGTTTACATGGAACAGTGAGCAATATATAGTAGGCAGTAAGTAAATGTGGCCGGTCTGAATAGTACTACATTTTAAAGAAGAATATCACATTTCACTATTTGAAAAAATAAGATAACTCTGTTTTGAGTTACTTTCTTTCCATTCCTGGCTCACAGGATATTTAACCTAAGTCATGAATGAAAAGTTTCCTTCCTTTATCTACAGTTGTGCAATGATGGTAAGAATCTTAAATTATGCCAAACATTTAGGAAAGATCACAGTGGTGTCCAGTCTTCACTGCTCACCTTTGATCCACACATTTTTCCAAGCTCCCCAAATCCTTCAAAGGCATGAGAGTCCATTGCTTCTTTGCCTATCTTGGGCGTGGGGTTCTTTGTGAAATCTCATGTCCATTGTCTCTATATGTACAATGTAGGCCCCCTCCTCCCAGTTCCTTCATCTCCTTGTGGAAAGTAAAATGCTAAATAGGCTTCTAGCCAGTCTCACTGATTAAGAATGCTCCTTCAAGAACCTGAAAGCCATCACCTGGAAATGTAATCATCACAGAAAGTAATGCCCTATTTCCCTGTCTCCTGGGAGGTTATGCTGTCGCCTGACTCCAAATTGCAAACCCTACCCTTTAGTCACAAAGATAGGAGAAGCTTACTCATTTTATCTTGCAAACAAGAATATCATGGCTTCTATCCATTTAGCTATATGGAAGACTAAGTTTTGTTTTCCAGCTTTGCAATCCCTTTAATGGATTGCCTGTGATGAGCAATCCCCTGCAGGTCAAAGCTTATTCAATAATAAAATTATTTTCTTTCTTTTCTGTCTTTGTGGAGAAATTTGCTGGGTTGGGAAGAGATTTTGTTTTTTATTATACTTCCCTAACACTTGGAACACGCTGTCAACTCTGGTTCCACCTCCACATGAGACACTCTAACATCCAGTCCTTTGTCAGGTCTTTGAGTAAATGCGTATATGATCCTCCTTCCTTTTGGCAACTGCCAACTGCTGAGTTTTGCCAGGCAGCATAAAAGTCCCAAGGCAAATTGATGCAGGAGAGTTAGCATGTCCCTAGGTAGACAGGGAGGTCCCTGGTGAAATAAAGGCAGTCATATCCTAAAACTTCAGGTTTTGAAATCACTCCTTCGCTCCAGGACATAATGTAACAAGGCCCTGAGATTAATCATAAAATTCATTTTGACCTGACAAATGGAGTTGATCTGATAGGTAAAGAGTGGGTTACTTTTCTAATTCCTTTAGGATGGGCAAGCAGAACAAACCTGGTAGATGAATTTCATTAGAAGGCGCCAGTTCCCTTCTTGATAAAAGTTCCCTTCTTCCCAAGCAGGCAAGGGAAGGTATACAAGTAAGAGCTTTTGCCTCAGTCATGGGGCACCCCCATTCAGGACCCCCTCCCGCTCGGGAGCTGCAACCTCTTCTCCTGTTTCTAATAAACTCTGCTCTTTTTAAAACTTTTTACCTCTCCCTGGTCCGTGTTTCATTTCTTTGGTTTCACAAGACACGATCCCAGCCCACACTCAAAAACTGCTGGCAGATCCAACATCACCTACATCAATCTGAATGGGAAGTGATGAAGACGTGACTTTCAAGACAAAATTCAGGTCTATATGACAGTAAGAAGATACTGGAAGATAACTGGAGTTTGTGTTGAGGGTTATTCACTTAAGGACAGATAAAAATTAAAAATAAGAAGTATAATTCCATTGAAAATAAAGACACTTTTCCTTCCTAATTTTTTTAAAACATTTACTTTAGAAAATTGTAATTGTACAATAAGTAGGACATTTCATTGTAAATAATATTTCCTCTCTTTGAAATGTATGCCTATTTTTTGAAGACTAGATAGGGCTTTTTTTCAGCTATAACCCAGGAATGTCTTTCTCTAGACTCTAAGAACTATCTCTTTGAAATGTAAACATCAAGGGACATATAGCTCCTCCCCAGTCTCTGTGGGAGGGCAGGAGCCCAGCTTTAATGGGTACCTTGCTCCAAGTTATAAAACTACCTCCTGACATAAAAGTATGAGAAGGTTTTTTTTTTTTTTTTCTGGACAAAGTGTTTTCTTTCTCCCATCTTTGTGGAGAGGGTTTCTGTGTTGGGAGATTTGATTTTTAATTATATTTCCCCAACACTCTCAAATACAGCTTAGTAACCTATATGTAGTGGACCCTGAGTAAATTTTATATATATTATATATATATATATATATATATATATATATATACACACACACACACACACACACACACACACACACACACACACAAAATTACCAGTGAGGATGTTTAGAAGCTGATTACCATATATATATATGTGTTTATATAGTAGATATATATAGTAATCAGCTTCTAAACATCCTCACTGGTAATGCCTACATGTCTTAGACATCTGGGTCACTTAATTTCTTTTTTTCTTTTTTTTTAGTTAAAGTTTATTGGGGTGACAAATGTTAGTAAAGTTACATAGATTTCAGGTATACAATTCTGTATTACTTCATCTATATATCCCATTGTGTGTTCACCACCCGGAGTCAGTTCTCCTCCCATCACCATATATTTGATCCCCTTTACCCTTATCTACCACCCTCCTCCCCCCTTAGCCTCTGGTAACCACTAAACTATTGTCCATGTCTGTGAGTTTTTGTTTCTTCATTTGTTTGTCGTGTTCTTTTGTTGTTTTCAGTTTTATATACCACATATCAGTGAAATCATATGGTTCTCGACTTTTTCTGTCTGACTTATTTTGCTTAGCATAATAATCTCAAGATCCATCCATGTTGTCGCAAACAGTACTATTTCACTTTTTCTTATGGCTGAATAGTATTCCATTGTGTTTATATACCACAACTTCTTTATCCAACCATCTATCGGAGGACACTTTGGTTGTTTCCATGTCTTGGCCACCGTAAATAAAGCTGCAATGAACATTGGAGCACATATGTCTTTACAGATAAATGTTTTCAGATTTTTGGGGTAGATACCCAGGAGAGGAATTGCTGGGTCATATGGTAATTCTATTCATAATTTTTTGAGGAACCTCCACACTGCCTTCCATAGTGGCTACACCAGTCTGCATTCCCACCAACAGTGTTTGTCTTATTCTGTAATTAGGCCACTGCTAATAATCAACTGACGACCAGATGGTGTATAGAAAATTCTTATATTATTGTTGTAATTTTTTTTCTTTAAATCAATGATTTTATCCACTCCAAAGATGTTGTAGATGTGTGAATTCAAATGGAATTTTGAGCAGTAGGATAGCAGCAGTAGTGGGAATTTAAACGGCTATTTATTGGGACATTTTATGTATAAGTGGGCTCTAAGACACCTTTATTATTATTGTGACAAAACATTCTATGCATCCAAGTGAATAATAGTCATTGCAATAGCAAGTAACCACTAAGGAGAGGTGAGAGATGATCTTAAAATGAACTGTGTTCCTGCTGAAATGCTCAGAATGTAATAAGGTGGTGGCCAATAGAATTCCAATTATCTCTAAATATTTTATCTATATTTCTTACTTAGAGAAAGGCATCACTGCACTTTTTAGACAAGTGGGGAGGGATTGAGGAGGACTAGAAGGCAAAAATAAAAATGAAGTCTGGTCTGATAGATGAGGGTTTTAAGGGGAATGCATTTGTGATTTCCATCCCTCCCCCCCCCCCCCCCCCCCCGCTCCATACCCCAGGGGCCTTGAATAATAGAGTATCTGCCATTTTAAACTAATCCGATAGTTGCTGATAATAGTTTTGAAAATCTATTATATATCTCCTCCCCATTGTTTTCTTTGGTATTGGAAGTAAAGATGGACTGTATCAGGGCTTTCTGACAGGAGTCAGCATAGTATTTGAAGATATTCTGTTATAAAATGGATATGTTGTAATTGTCTTCAAATAAGTGTTAGATGAATGGCTGTTTATCACTTTATTCACAGACTCTATCTGAGGAGCTAATTTCTAGGCCTGCTGATATGCACTGTTGTAATGGGCAGCCTGAAAGCAACCGGGCAACTAAGAACACAGATTCCCAGAATACTGCTTAGCTTTAATCACCTCTTTCTTTACAAGCGCTTTTGTTTCTGAGCACAATTTTGTTTACATAATGAAGAAAGAAGTCAAAGAAAATTTGAGATGTCTATTATCCTTATTTAAATCATAATCCACTGATTAATGCCTATGACTATCATTTAAAATTGGAGACACCTAGCGCTTGTATTTCTGAATAAAAGCAAAATATTTCATCAATGACTCACACTATAAAGTTAAATGAGTAAATATTTTGCAACTGTATAAAAGGAAGAATATGATTAAGAAATAATAATAATAGCTGTTGTTGTTGGAAATAGTGTTTTACCAGGCAAGTCATCAGAATTTTGCTATTTTACTTGTCAGAGAGGGGACGAGCATTTCTTCTTGGCTCAAGTTTGTCTATTATGTTAAACTCGGTTTCTGGAACCTCCAGACTATCCTATTCTCCCGAAATATCTTGGTTTCATTTTTATTCACCTTTATTTGCCTTCTCCCATCTCTCCATGTTTTTTAATGTGAATAACAGCTCTTCTATTAATCCAATTCCCTTTTCTCATCATTAAAATAAAACAAAAACAGCAAAACAAATAAACCAAAAACAAACAAAAACCTTCACTGCAATTTCTGCTTTTTCTCTAATTTACATATTTAAGTTCAGCTCCTAAAAGGAAGGGTTCTCTGCTATGAAAGTTAACGGATGTAAGGATCAGGAATATTCACACTTTGAGTCTCAGTGGTTTGGAGGACACTAGTGGTTTTGAAAAGTTCTCACAGAGATTTTTTTTTTAAAATTATTTTCAGTGGACATATTATGCATTTTTTCAGTCAACATAAATCAAGAGATTTCTTATTGCCAGCTCAGTAAGATATATACTATTCTCTCTTCCTAATCGCAACAAAGTTTTTTTTTGTTTGTTTGGCTGGTTTCATGTTTTTGATGCAGATGAGGTAGAAAAATAGAGTAGATATTGGACGAACTTTCCAATGGAAAGACATGGAACCCTCAAAAGACATCAAGAGAAGCTAGAATTCTGACTACTGTTACCAGGCTCCTCTCATAAGTATTTGGTGAACTTATCAGAAAATGGCCCTTGGCCTTGAAGGATTAGAAACCTGATTCGTCAGTACTCCAAGAATAGGTCAGTTTTTCAGAGATGAATGTGTAGTTATCAAGCCCATTAGAGTGATATACAACCAGTGATTCCCCTTCCTTGGGTTGTAAAATGAATTATCAGGGTCATATATTCTAGAATGCTCCTGTCAGCATAGCTTGCACATTTTCCTTCACAGTCGAAGCACCTGGCAGGGTGGTACTAAGTATCCAACAGTAATATGATCAACAGGAGAGGGTTGCTCGTATACTTTTATACTGGTTTTAAAGTTATCTTTCTTTAGAGGTCCATGTTATTGAGTTGTTTTTGTGCAGCATTTCCAGGTTTATATGCAGGAAAAAAAAAGTGTGGCGATAAAAAGGAGTATAGGGAAAATTGGCAACATATAGCCTTTACGGGTGATAGTAATTTAAAACAGATGGAAGATTAAATATTTAAAGTCATGCTTTTTAATGACAAATAAACATTTAAAAATAAGATGATTACATTTTGAAAATTATGATAAAACATTATTTTTAAAGATTTGAATTGTTCTTAAGGTAAATGTGGTTTTTGAAAACCCTATGGAAAAAAATGTTCTATAATACAGGAAATTTTGTCATTTTGATATTTCAATTACAACTTCCCTGAGAGACAGAGTTCTTTGTGCTTTTCTAAATATATAAACATCTTGCTGACACACACATCAGGTTCAGCCTCTGGAAATCAACACTAAATAAATTGTTGCCTGACTGACGGAGAAAATGGGTGAGGTGATGAAGAGAAGTTTGAAAGGATTTTTTTAAATAGCAAGCTATAGAGTTCCTAAGTAAAAGTAGAAGTTATAACATAGTTACGTAAATTTTTTTTTGTTTTTGCTCTTTTTCCATATTAATTGTATACGTCAATGGGTACACCTACACCAAATATATTTAGGGAGTCTCCTCTCAATGCTAAGATTGCTCTGAGTCTGCTGTCACAGCTAAACAAATATAGTAAGAAGACATTTATTCACAATATGTCTGTGCATCTTACTGCCAGCAGTCTCAGTGACCAAGAGTGCATGTGTTCAGAATTGTCTTAAACAAGGAAATGGTTTCTCTCTGGGTAATTTTTCGTTGTAGCCAAGTTCACTTAAAATCTTTTACTATTACCAGTTTGCAGGCAGGAAGTGCTATTTTCTGTTTCATCTAACATCTATTTAAAAAATGTCTGCCTTATATATGGCATAGAAATGATAGCCTTATTCAACCTCTCTGGATGTACATTAAATAACTTCTGGAGAGCTGGCACAGAGCAGTCAGTGGGGCCAAATCCTTGAGCTTATACCTGCAGGAGGACTTTAAAAACAATTACTGCCCTTCAGCTGGATGCAGGCTTTCATTCTCTTTCTTCTAATCTTTCCCTTCCTCTTCCCGACACCTAACCTGGCTTTCCCAGTGTATGATTTCTTTGAAAAGGAGTGTTTAACTCTAATAATAATTCTTCTACTTTGTCCCAAACCGTGCTCCATGGATAGCACATTTGTCCAGAAAGATGTTAGTAGGTATTCTGGGAAGTAAAACATTTCAGCTAAGCTTTGTCAGTTTGAGCATGCCGCTGGCTAAGTTCCAGCTTGGAGGGCCCAGATATCCAGGCGTCTCTGCCCATCCAGCCCTCAGTGCTGCAGCCAGCTTTGTACAGGCATCAATCACTCTGACAGAGCATCCCACTCTCTCCTGGCACTCTCACATGCAATCTGGAAAGGCAAGGGTTAGCCCCTTGTAGGGCCATACTTGGCCAACCGGTCACCAGACCCAGAGGATAAAGGCCGTCCTCTTCCACTTCCTGGGTGGGGTGTGCACTGCTGAGGCCCAGTCTACATTGTTCTACTCGCAGCTCAGTTACCCACTGCGGTGGCTGACCTGGTAACAAACCCTTGTATTGATTTCTTCCTTCCCTGTGTTACTGTTTCTGTCCTTCTCTCTGGTTCTCTGGGATCACTTCCCAAAAATCAAAGCCCATGTCTCGCAGGTTCTGCTTTTGACAGAGGGAGAGGAAGGCTAAAGCAATCACAATGAACATTAGCTTGTTGAAATCCCCTGAGAACTTCTGCAGTTACAAAAAGTAAATAAACAAGCACCCAAATAAAACCAAAGACTCTTTCAGCACTGTTTCACACTTTATTGCTGTGAAGTTTTTCTTTTCTTTTAATTTTTTTTACTAACAATGTTACTGAAAACAGAGTATCTTCAAAATCCTGGACAGGATGGGCTTCATGGCTGTGTATTCTGTGCAGTCACATCCCGCCCTGCACTTAGAAGGGCCCTGCACTTGCTTTAAATTTCTGATGCCAACTTTTCTAAGTTCTTAGTCATTTATGAAAAGAGGGCCTCACATTTTATTTTGCATTGGGCCCTGCAAATTACATGTAAATTAGCTGAGCTAAATTGAAAGGAATTCAGACCACAGACTACGGTCTTCAGGAAACTTCAAAAAATTCCTATAGTCCTTGCAATTGAAAGAACCCTGCACTTTTTAGAAACGTGGATCTGTGCCTCTTTCTTTGCTGTTTTTCACTTTATGCAGATGGGTTTGTGATTGAATCCATGTGGGCTTCAGTTTGTCTGCTAATGACAAGTGGATGAGATCAGCAGCTCTCAACCCTGACGGCTTTGAGCAATATAAAGTCGGGGTGGGACTGTCAGTAGTGTTTCAATGCTCACTCCAGTGGTTGGAGTATTGAGTCAGGGTTGAGGACCCATGATAGGATGATGCCCAAGCTGCCATCCAGCTCTGGTTCTATGTGTATAATGTTAGCTACAGGCTCAGATTACACAAGTTCCACAATGTTCATTTTATAATGTGGAGTAAATTATCAAGAGTACATTGAAAACTATTTGTATCACAGTAGTGCTACAGAGGGAGAAAAGTTTGAATTTTCATAGGACATTATTGTTGGAAAGTGCCTTGGAAGTTTATAGCCCATTCTCACACCTAATATAAACAGTATTTATAATACTTCAGCGATACATACAGTGACATGATAGAGAGTTGTAGGAACAGAAAGCAGAGTTTAGAAAAAGGGAACTCCAAATAGCTTCAGTATGAAGAATCACTCCAAGATGTTATGAAAACAAACAAATAAACAAGCAAGCAAGCAAACAAACAAAACTAATTGCTGGACCACTCTTCCTTTCAAGGACAAAAACGCAGCTCCATGCAGAATTATCACTGGAACCATCTGGAGGTTTGCAGAGCTCTGGAGACTAGATTGGTCTTATTTGGGGAGAGAATAATTCTGAATCAAATTCAAGGCTGAAGAGAAAAGGAAAACAATCTTGTAAAAATATTAATTAATGAACTGCCTTCAACTAGAATGTGGCAAAACTCTAATTGACATACAAAATAGACTCAGAATATTATTTGATTGATAGAAAATAAGCATCTGAATTCTTTCCCAGATTTTTTCTAATAATAGAGAAGGAAATTGTTAATGCTTTGCTGTCTGATGGAAGTTGGAGTCTTTTTAAAACCTAGCTTTTACATGATTATTACGTGCTTTATTGTATTTTCCCCCAATTATTTTGTGGGAAAGAAGAAAGTTAGTTGCCTGCCATTTTGCTAACAAAATATGTTGCCATTTTCTCCCCTGAGGACCTCTGGACACTTGATGAAAGGAAAACAGCTTTTATTATCACTCACTAATGTTTATCTACTTAAGTTCAGAGAACACCAATGACAGATCTATAAAAATAAATTTCTATTTTATTTTATTTTTAAAAATAATAATGTAAGATCAGAACTCTGTGCCTTCACTTGCTGGATTCTGCATGAAATGTCGTCCTGGGTGATGGTGTGTCACTCTGTGCAGAAAATGTTTACTCAGAGCAGTGCATGTACTCATCGGCTGTCATGAGCACCTGAACTTTTTATTCTGTCATTTCAGTCTTTTTCAACCTCAGACATTTTAGTCCTTCTTTTGAAGCATAATAAGGTCAGTGTATTAGATGACATCATATACAAATCTTATGCAACTTTTTTTGCCTGCCTGATTCGGTAACAAGGTCTTCCTCTGCTTTGGCCTGTCTCTCAAGAAAGTGTGAAGCTTTGGGTGAGCTCTTTGTACACTCAAAACACTTTGCATCCTAAATCTAACTTTTGTTTGTTATGGTGAAGTCCTCGATGGGCTTTCTTAAATGTTGGTAAAAGAAGTGAGGTTGGAAATTCTAGCTCCTGTTGATTGGTAGGATGGACTTTTATTTAGAAATTAAAGAAATGAGAAAAGAATGGATCACACAGCTTCAATTTTCATTTTTGTAAAATCTGATACAGGTCTTCATTGTTATCCTGTATACGTAGAGCATATGTCAGTGGAACAACATGCTGACATGATTACAATGTGTAGAAAGAAAATTATTCTGAAGGAATCGAGGAATCTTGATGATTTTCCACTCCATGACTTAGCTATAGTTCATATTTTATAGTTTTGTAAAACCAATAATAAAAGAGCAGCATATTACCACTTAAGATTTATGTACTGTATCTTACACTACCACATGTGTTATGCCCATCATTATCTTAAAGCATTATAGTACTCACATGTATTTTATAGATTCAGAAACCGGGGTTCAGAAAGCTGAAATTTCTTGCCTGTAGTCACTTCATCTGGAACTCATAAGTCTTTTTAGTTTATTATTTGCCAAGTTAATCACTCTGCCTTTCAGTTAGTTTTCGAACCTGAGCCATTTTAATAGGTGTATATATTTTTTAAAAGCCCACAGAGATACTTTTTACACCTATCATACAGAGAAGCATATAACCTGCCTGCCGTTGAATGTATTTTTATGATGACATGCTTAACTGAAAAAGTATAACTGTTAATGAATTTTATAATGACCAGTAAAATAACTTGTATAAAATCCACTTCCTTGAGTATCTGCTAAAATGAGTCTTAAATACATGTGGTATGTAGTCTACTTCCTCATTAGTTCCCTTTGGAATTGATGCAATGTTTTTATAGCATAGGCCTTCATTTGAACTCCCAAATGGACATCTGTTCCTTACCTAAAGCTAAGCAATTCTTAAGATAACAAAAAAAGTTGTTTCTTACATTTGGCAGGCTCATTAGAACAACAAGAAATGCTTCCGGCCTTGGAATTTTATAGTAGGGATTAAGGTGACCATCTTCTGAAATCACAGTAATTTTGGTGTGTTTTAAATGAAGAATTATGTAACTAACATGCACAGAAAGCAGTGATGGAGAATGAATTTTACACACATGAAAAGAATGTACCTTAGGAGGGTGACCATACACCAGTCTGGTTATTAGGGATAAACATAAAATTAGTAATGAGTAATATTTATACTATAAGGATAACAAAAATAAATATCCAGTCTTTTTTGATATGTATATTTTTCAAAATATCCATTCTGGTTTGTTCAGATTTTTTTGCACAGGAATATGCTAAGAAAACAATATTTTACTCTGAAGCCCTTAACTGGATGATCTCTGGGTGCTAATCTAAATCCTACCCCTAACTCACACCTGTCAAATGTTAGCAGCTACCTTGCATTTGTCATTCTGGAGTTCCATTTGGGTACCCTTTCTCTTTGATTTAGTTTTTTGCTCTCTGTTTATCACCTCCTTGGGAAATGTTCTCTTTCTCTTGGACTTGATTCTCCTCTTGTCTTAGCTGTTTTTTCAGCCTGCTCTATTTCCTCTTTCCTTCCTGGACCTGCTTAGTGGCTGTTCCCCAACTCAGTCCTCAGCCTTTTATACTTTCTTCTTTTCACTCCTGCTCTCACTCATGCACTTGACTTCAACTCTCTCTTCTGCCTCTGTAGGCAAATAATGCTTTTGCAATGACTTCCAATGGATTTTCCCTTCTCAAATATTTCTTTTTCATTACCTGCCATCTAGTCCCATTAAGGCTAAGTTATGAGATCAAGGCTTATTGCTCTAAGGAAGGAAAGAAGATATACTATCGATAACCAAGATGTTATTGCTCAGCTTTGAATTTCAAATCTGACTTTTTAAAATCCACAATGAGACAATATATTTAAAAGCTAAGAGGAAGTTTTTAAATACACAGACATATTTGGAGGCTTCAGGATTTCCAAAGGCATAGGCTGAGGGAACCTGCCTGACTCTCAGAGAAGTCCATATTGAATATTACCCATCATGATGTGGGAATGGCTGAGTAACAAAGACAAAAGTAGGTGACCTAGGCAGTTGGGCTTGATGACAACTTCGTATCTAGCACAGATCAGAATGATGCAGGGAAATCAACTGAGACTTCCAAGGTCTCTAAGAGATGGGGGACATAGAAGTGCTGGGAGGAATACAAGGGGCCTTTGATAGGAACGAGGTAGCTGCACCCCCTTGCAGCTGGAGGCCATGGCACCTGCAGTGGTGCCCGAGTGATGCTCAAATGGTCACACAGGGCAATCTCAATTCAGCAGAGATTGGTGTAGGACACCCAGGGACCAGGTGGATCAAGGCACAGTTCAGCAGATATAACAGGACCCAGAGGACGGCATAAGGCCTGGGCAAGCCTCCCCGTGAAAAACACATAAATATATATGGTTTCTGAAATCCAGATGCAAAATTGGAAAGAGGAAGAGGAAAGATCACTTAAGAGTGAGAGAAATCTGTACAGCTAGATACTTATCCCAAAGAGTCTGCTTTAAATTTAAATGTGTTTGTAATACATTCCATTGGCAAAATTAAATATTTTCCCAATCGACAGCCATGCCCTTAGCAACTGCTAGGTGCAGTGTGCTGTGTGTGGATCTGTAAGTATTTAGAAAAGGACTGTCTTTCTACTTTCATGGAGTTCACAACGAGTTAGCAGTAGTTCCAAGCCATCTTTCTCTCTCTAGTAGTGCACTCTCCACTGACTAATGGACATGACCTCAGCATGCTAAACGCATCATGTGTGACACTTAACTCATCATTTTACTTAACATTTGCTATTCCACCTAAGCTCTCTATTCTCTCAATTATACTTATCACACTCATAATTTAGGTATCCTCTTTGAATCTTCCTTTTCCTGAGTTCCTCAGATATAATCTCGAAGCATTTCCCCTTGGTTCCGTTCTCATTACTGCCACAGTAGTTCAGAAAGCTGTGAATAAATGTAAAAATGTGATTCATCTTAATGTGAATTTATTTCCATGCAAACTTAGAAATATTCAATGCATGCAGGAACGATTCCCAATTATTTAGTATGGGCCTCAAGTTTCCTGATGCACTGATATACTATTATTAAGGTACAAATAACCACAAATGGAGTGGCTTCAAACAACACAAATTTAATCTCTTATATAGTCTTGGACGTCAGACGTTTAAAATCAAGGTTTTGGCAGGGCTGCATTCCTTCAAGGAATAATCGGTTTCCTTGTCTTTTCAGCTTCTAGAAGCCTCCAACATTCCTTGGCTCCTGGCCCCTTCCTAACATCATTCCAACCTATTGCTTCTTTCATAATATCTCTTTCTTCTACTTATTTAAATATCCTGATATCCTCTTCGAAGACCACTTGCAAATACATTGTGCCCTCCTGTATAATCCAGAATAATCTTCTTTCAAAATCCTTAGCTTAATCACTTTTTGTTAAGGATTTTTTGCCATATAAAGTAACATCCAGAGGTTTGAGGGCTTGGACATGGATGTCTTGGGGAGGCCATTATTGCCTATCACACCCATTAGCTAGGCTATCTTCCACTGTATCAGTCTTTGCTGTAGTTGGACTCTTCCAATTGCTGTCTCATGAATGGACCTTGTACATTTTCATCTCAGCACCTTTGCTCTTGACTTTTCCCATATTTGGAGTGCTTTTATCTATGGACACCAGCAATAAAATTCTACTTACTCTTTAGTTCTTGGCTTCCTTTCCTCACTACACTAGCCCACTGTGATATTCCCCTTCATGACCTCATCTAATTGTTATTTCATATAGCATGTGAGGAGAAGGGTATTTACTATATTTTATCTTGTATTGTTATCATAATTATGAAAAATTTAAATTAGAGTCTATTATGGATAAAGCATTAATTTTAGATGTTAAAGAAAATATACATATATGTGAAGATGATTCCTGACTTAATTTTATAAGCTAATGAGAAATTTGAAAATTATTATTGGGTCAATGTGATGGGTTTGAAGGGAAATAGATTTTTGAACCACAATATACTAAGTTGAATTACAGTTCAAACTTGGGGCAACTTATTTATTTCCACTGAAATATACAAAATGGAGATATTTTTATTATAACATTGATTCAAAATGAAAATAA
Organism: Rhinolophus sinicus; assembly: GCF_057876585.1. Taxonomy (NCBI): domain Eukaryota; kingdom Metazoa; phylum Chordata; class Mammalia; order Chiroptera; family Rhinolophidae; genus Rhinolophus; species Rhinolophus sinicus. The sequence continues at coordinate 56,154,414 of NC_142502.1, forward strand.
ATTATAGTTTATTAAGTATCTGGTTCACCATGTAAATTCAACAAAATTTCCTACGTGATTTTTGATATTAAAAAAAAAATCTATGGGCATTCAGAAGATTGAGAGAGAACATCCAGTCAAGGAAGACTTTGTGGAGAAAGTGGGAATTGAATTAGGCTTTGAAATCTGGATATAATTTGCAAATTGGTGGTAAAAAAGAGGGTCCTGACCATAGGAATTTGGTCCCTAATGATACATACTGACACCCAGTTTGGGGGAAGAGTTATAGATTCCTGCAAGGAAGACTTAAAATACAGGCTGCAGAATTTGAAGACTAGGCTAAGGGTTCATCCTGTCATCAAGAGAGTGATTCATTCACAAGCCTTTGTCTAGGCTTTCACCATTTCTTACCTGTGCTATTGAAAGTTCTATAAAGATAGGAACTATGTCTGTTTTGTTCATTTCTGTGCCCTTAGCATCAGGGTGGGTCTTGACACATATTAAACATTCAGGAAATGCCCGTTGAATAAACAAATAGAGAATCACAAGAAGATAAATATGACCACATCGTTCCTTTTTTTTCCTCTCAAGAAGAATAAAATTATCTGAAGACACAGGTATCTTATACACAGTTCCAAGGTTTAACTCTTTTCTAAAAAATCTGCAGGACTATTAAAATGAGCAGATAAATTATCTGCTGTGTTGGAATCCGGAAACACCTACAAGCTCTTGAGTGCTTTTAAAATACAATAACCAAAAGTATCTTGAATTATAAGTCTCAAAGTCACTTCTGTGAACAACTATTAGTTGTTAATCTTATGCATATGATTCTGCAACTTTGATTGCCTTGGTAATTTATGGTGATATTTTTGTGTTTAGACTCAGAAGGATGGGTTTATTAAATAATTGAAATGAATAAACAGATTCGATTTGCTGATGCTTTTTTGGTTTTTAAGCGAATTTATATTTTTGCATAATTCATACTCTCTCACCAAGTTTCTCTCTTCCCCGGAAGTTATAATGACTCTATGATGCATAAAATTATTATCCCTTTGAAGATTGATTGCTGTAGCTGATGAGGGAAAAAAAAAAAAATTCCATGGACACAAGATAGAATCTGTTAAACATCAGAGCCTAAACTGGTTTTACCATATCCAAACTTTGGATATTACAATCTGTTAATAAACTGAAACCTCTTTTCTGTTTGCAAAATATACGTTCTAATGAGCATAAGGAAGCAAATTTAATCATTAATAGGTAGATAACCATGGCAACACCATAGTTACACTGCTATAACCAGCATTACTTTTTATCTGAGCTAAGAATAGCATATCATGTGGAGAATTTTACTTTAAATATGATTTCTAAGATGGTGGTTAGTAGATGAGAAGGTTTAAATGCCACATTATGTTTGTTCAGCCAAAATTTTGCATTTTCTCACAGATCATGGGAACAAGTTATTGAGATGCCAATGATATGCACATCAAATATTAGGATATTTCTACCACATCAGGCTACATCTTAAAGGGAGGTATAAGATTTTTCATTAATAACTTTTCTTCTAAGTAGCCACTCAGTTAGTGAAAAAAAATAAATTAAACAAGGTCACAGAATTGGGGAAAAGTAGAAACCTATTTTTTGCTGTATGTGGCAGAGCTTGCATCTAGAAGGGACCACCAGACCAGTTCTAGACCACAGAATAGGAGAAGTTATACGTGTCATCATCCAGGCTGAGATGGTCCGACCAGGTGTCCCATCCTTTCTCTTATAACTTGTCAACTGTCTGGATGGAGAGGATCTAACAAAGGAAAGACGGGGGAGTACCTAGCTAGAAGGATCTGCAGTCCTGAGGTCATTGCATAACTCAGAATGCACCACCCACCCTCATTGCACTATTTCATGAGCAAGAAATAGTGTGTTACGCTGCTGCAATTTAGGCATTGTTTGTTTCAGGGAGCATCCTGCTCAACATGGATAGAGAACTTTGAAAGTCAAAGCAGCCTAACCTTCTGTTGGCTCAGGCTCAGGCACATGCATCAGAACACATTCACAAGAACTCATCGCGTTTTACTTTGTCCAGTTGGCAATGGCAGGGACTGTGGATGACATGCCCTTCCTGTCTCTCCACCTCACTTTTGCAGTGCCTGTTATCAACAAAGGCCACAACCCCATGCCTTGCTTTGAATGCATGATATAGAGCTGCGCTTGGTTGAAGTGTATTGTCGAAACCATTACATGTTGACAAAGTAATTAACTTTAGTTAAAAGTTGCTGCTTAAAAATTCATTAGCACTGTCTTTTTGCTAGGAAGTATAATGCCAGTATAAAGTAGCTTAATTGCTTTTCTTATTTATGAGTCTTTGAATCCCCATATTACTTTTCTTTCTATATGGTATGGAGATATTGATAAACTCCTTTATGAAACATGGATTATTTTTATATAACGTCTTTAGTAGTATATCTAATATTCAAGTATGAAAGAAATAAACAACTTTTAATTTAGAGTGTAAATTTTTTGACATCTGGTAGTTCTAAGTAAATCTTAGGAATATTCATCCCCATGTATGAATATTTTAATTAGCCAAAAGATCTTTGTTTTACTTTTTAAAAGATTTCTTCAAGAAACATAAAGTGGAAAAGGAAAGTCATATAATCAATCATCTGGGTCTTGGATCACCTATTTTGGGCTTAAATTTAAAAAGAAAATATGGTTTCAGCTTTCTCTTAGAAGCTGCTGAGAATATTTGTAAGACAGTGACCCACAGGAAAATGACATATTGGATGCTTTCAAAGTAGCCCTACTCTATAAAAGCTATGTCCCATCTCGTTTTTGGATTTGTGTCTACTATCTTCTTGGTTCATAGTAAGAAGGTTGTGCAGCTCCAAATCAGGGCATCAAACATGGGTGCATCTTGCCTTTTGCAGAACTCAGAGTGACAGACGATCTTTGATCAAGGTTACTGAAAAGCAGAGGAGGGCAAAGGCAGACAGAGTGTGTGGGTGCTGCCTTCCATCTTTCAGTGGTTTCAGTGATATAATCTTTTAATATAAACTTTGGGTGCCACAGTGAGCCCCAAACATGTCCAGTTTGAATGAAATGTATTCTTTAAGAATTAATTATATATTTTCTTAAGGATTGATTGTTCTTAAGATGCCTGAGTAGTTTCTCACCACCACCACAACAAAGTGGTGTAAGAAAAAAATCAACAAAAACAATATTTTATTTTATTTTTTCTTTGGAACAAGGCAGACAATGAATGTGTGCATGCCTGAATGTGTGTGCAGCTTGGGAATGGGGGTGGAGTAGATAAATAGTGTTTTTGTGGCCAAGAATATTGGGAGTCATTCCAGTTATTTCTGTCAGTATAACAAATCACATGTACCCCCCACTTAGTGAAATAAAAGAACCACCATTTTATTATGCTCACACTTTCTATCGGTCAGGAATTCAAACAGGGTATGGTTCCTGCTCCCTGATATCTGGGGCCTCAGTTGGGATAACTCAAATGCCTGAGGCTGGACCATGTATCTGGTGCCTCTCCTGCGGATGGCTCTCATGCTGGGTCTGTTGGCGTGATACCTTACGTGTAACCTCTCCACGGTGGCCTCAATGTAGTTGGACTTCTTACCTTCAAGTTAGGGCTCCCAAGTGAGGTGTGCAGCAGACCAGGCAGAAGGGGCATGGATTTTTATGATTTGTCCTCAAAAGACACATTGTGTTCCTTCCTACATACACCATTTGTGAAAGAAGCCACAGCCTACCAGATTCAAGAGGAAGCAACACAGACCCCTCACTTCCTCATGGGAGAAGGATGAAAGAATTTGTGGCCACGTTTTAAAATGACCACAGGAGGACTAAATGCAGATGAAATCTAAAGTCGAACAAATTATTTATACAGGTTTTCCATTATTCTGAAGACCAAATGTTTGATATTAACTTTTCTCCTTTGGCCCACCCCCACCCCACTTACCTCTATATTTTGGGTTCCTGAGAATGTCAATTTAATTTATTCCTGTGATTTTCTTCCTGTTCCTGAGCTTTAGCAAATATCTACTAAGTACCATTAAACACCATTTCCTCTGTGTTTAACTGGTGACAAGTCTCCTTACCAAGATTAGAGGAAGTCTTGCCTTGGGAGTTGTACATAGCATTGATACAACATTATAAATGCCCTGGAAGGAAGCGAACACTTGCACTGATCTAATGCTAGGAAATCTCAGTTAGAAATAACGTGTGACTCTTCTCCTTTATCTGCTTAGCTGCAGAGCAGATTGTCTGCTCCCTCACATTTGCTTCTGTAGGGACTGTCTTCCCCTATATAGAAAGTAATACAGATTGAATGGCGGTATCCAGCTGCCTTCACCTTCAAGGAACTTACTTGATGTGCTTTTCCATTTATCCCTGCTTTTTTCTTCTTTTGATTTTATACCTTCTGCTTTTTATCTAGTTTTCCAGAAATATGCTCGAATCCTAATCATTGGTTCCGTCACAGAGACGTCAGATTTGCTCGCTTTCCCTGACTGTGCTTTTACTTACAACCCTCCTTGTGTGTGTGATGAGTCAGCCAACTCCTGGATCCTGGTGTCTCTCTGTTCTCCTGTCATACACCATAGTTCTGTTGGATAACAGGGCCATACCTTCCTGTGAGATAAGCGTTACCTTTTCTAAAAAAAAAATGCCTAGTCTTACTTTTTTGATTTGCTTGGGAAGAGTTGGGTTTGTTATTTATTACCAGAATTGGTTTAAATCACTTGTATTTGTTATTGTAATTGTATAATTTAATTAAATAATATGGAAAGTGAATGAAATGGGAATGCAAGACAGAGAGTTGTAGCTTTTTGGAAAAAAAATCAATGTATTAGTTGCTTTGTTAAATTTTTTTTTTTGAGCAAAATCCTTGTAAAATTAAGTGAGGAAGAGATAAATCTGAAAGGTTGTAAATCAATTGTAAAAACATAGAAGGATTCTGCACTAAATTTGCTACCTCATCTGATATTCACCAAATACTCAATAAATGATAGAGTTAATATATTGTTTTGAAGAATGAATAACCAGGTAGACAGAGAGTGCATATTAGGTTTCTTTTCTTTTGTTATTGCATTGACACCTGAAACAGAATTTGGCTGGGAGGGGAGAAAGCTGTGTTTTACTTTCAAAGCATTAAAAAAGTTGTGTTTCTAACAAACATCTTCTAATTACCTTTTTAGGAGGCTGTGTTGATTCTTTAAGCTTTGATGGGCATAAACCATCAGATGGTGATTAATTATATATCGCTCAAATGATGATATATCAAGGAGTTTTTGAAATTTAAATTTGAACAAAAAAATTTCACATGCTACAGCCCCATTTCTGAAGGTAAAATTGTTAACCCACAGGATACAAGCGATTAAGTGGCATGCAATGAAGTCCTCCCCAACCGCCCTACTTAAAATTACAACCCTTAACTCACTCTTTGTCTATAGTTCTCCCCACCCCCTTTCCTGCTCTATCGTTTTTTGCCATAGCAATTATTGTCAGGAAGCCCCAGGCCTCCCACGTTGAGCTGCCCCTTTAAAACTTACATCAAAGAGAAGCTGATAGTGCATCCCACTGTTTCTATAGTGGAGGGACAGGACGTTGGAGGAAGAGTGAAGCTGCACTTGCCTTGTTCCTTATCTTAAACTCACCAATCAGTCATTCCTCATTCCTACTGGTAGAAAGAGTGTGTATGTGGGGGGGGGGGGGGGAAGGGGGGAAGGGGGTGTTGAGGGACCAGGACTGTTAGGCAGTGGAGCTGTCTTCACATAGAGGGTGCTATGGTCTGAATGTTTGTGTCGCCCAAAGATTCATATGTTGAAATCCTAATCTCTAAAATACTGATATTGGGAAGTGGGGTTTTGAGGGATGATTAGGTCATGGGGGTGGCGCCCTCATGATGGGGATTAATGCCTTTATAAAAGAGACCCCACAGAGGCCCCAAGCCCCTTCGGCCATGTGAGGATGGATACAGGAAGACGTCTGAGACCTGAAAGAGGGTGCTCCTTCAAACATACTGGCACTATGATCTTGGGCTTCCAGCACCTAGAACTGTGGTCAATAAATTTCAGTTGTTTATAAGCCACCCAGTGTGTAGTATTTCGTTATAGAAGTCCGAATGGACTATGACAGAGGGAAAACAAGAGTGGGAAGTTGCGTTCCTCCACTTATAATTTAATAAAGGAAACCCTAACAACAGTGCTGATTAGGCAAATGACAGCAGCAAATACAAAATTTTCTATAGAAATTTAGGCAAAAGGCATATATAATACAATTAACAGAAGAAATCCAAAGTATAAATAAGCAGCTTAAAAACTGTCCAATTCCACTTGCAGTCAAATAATTCAAATTTACAATAATAATGAGATACTGTTTTTTATCAGAGAAGTAAAAAAATATATACAAAATTTCCAACAAGTGTTTCAATCAATATCTTAATGTATTTTAATGTCAGTTCTCAAAAAGATAGCCTAAGTAAATGACGATAATGTGGACAAATATTTAAGCACAGTGATGCTTCTTATAGTATTTATGCTAGGCAACAGTGGGATAGTAACCTCAATACTCAACTGTGAGAGATCGGCGAATTAATGCAGGGTATTGGAGTATTATATAGCCATTAACAGTAATTTTGAATACAATTTTAAAACTTGGAGAAATGCTCATGATTAAAGATTAAACAAAAAAAAATCAAGAAACAAATCTATGTATATGTATGTATAAAATGATGCAAATTTTGTTGAACATGTATATGTCTAGAAAAATGTGGTTGGAAGAAACATAAAACATAACCCTAGCTTATTTAACTTTTTATTTTTCTCTTTATAGTTTTATATATTTTCTAATTTTCTGCAATAAGTATATATTACTCTTTTACAATTAGGAAAATAGAAGCATTTAAAATAAATCATGAATTTTAACACAGGCTAACCCACACTCATTAATTGCATCCATAAAGAAAGAACCACAAGAAGTTGAGACTTTGGGGGAGCAGCAATCAGGAAACCATAGAGCAGAACTGAAGTGAACTGAGGGCAATTCGGTACCAAATAGTATTACTTAGCCGCCGGCATCATTATAATCACAGTGAGTGTTCGTTTCAGTCTCAGTGCATCCCACACATTGTTCTCAGAGCCTTACATGCATTAACTCATTATATTCTCACAACTCTATGAGACAGCTACTATTTTATGATTCTCATTTCATAGTTGATAAAAGTATGGCTGAGGGAGATTAGTTAATCTACCTGAGTTCTGACAGCTGGTAAATGCAGAGAGTAAGATATGATTCAGGGCAATCAGATCCTAGAGTCCATGCTTTCAATCCTGATGGCCCACCTCCTCCATGATGACATTTGTTCACCCATGTTATGGGTCCAAGAAGGGACTTTTAAAACAACAGGTGATTGTGTGGGAGCTTTCAATCCAATAGTGACTTTATCTCCATATTAACAGTGTGGCCCCAGAAGTTTGGCAGGAGTCACGTCCAGGATATTTGAATCCAAATGTCATGTTCTTCCTACCTCAGCACACAGAATACCAGGGACACTCTTTCTTGTTATTCTAAGAATGAATCTTCTCATAAGAAGGAGAGTTGCACTGAGAGGCCAGCTTTGCTCTGCAACTTGGGTGGCATCTTTGTATACACGCTGCTGGTTATTCAAGACAATATTTTGATTCATTATGAAATGTTTGTGTTTTATTTTTGGTGGGTTAAGACATAATGCTGTAGCCTAATTAGAAGGCCAAACTATGTTTTGTTAAATATTCTTATTTAGCTGGATGGTGACATTGTTCAGACAGACTAGCACACAAGAAAATCAATTCCAAAATTAAAGGAGCACATATCCCCACCTACCTCACAACTGAAAATACATTTGTTATCAAATTTTGTAAATAACATCTGTAGATTAAAATAGTACAATGAAAAATATGACTTCTTTCAGTATCTTGAGCTTTCATATGCCCTTTACTAAAAGTACTTAGATATGCCATTCAATTGTAGTTTGAAAATAAAAGATTTTTCTTTTAATTGTGTCATAGTAGAAATCAGCTTAAAAAACCCCTAAAAACACTGTCAATACAGAATGATTTGAGAATAATTTGAAAAGCAAAATCAATGACAGCCCGTTATTCCCCCTAATTAAAACAAATTAACTACAGCTATTTGCTGTCAGAAATAATGCAATACGAGGCAGATGAATATAAACTATTTAAATAGCTCACTGATTGAAAAGAAATTCAGATTACATGACATTTCATTAAGGAGTACTAGATACTTAAAGTCATTGTTATGACTGACAGTTTCATACTGTGTTCTGACCTTTTTAATATTTTTTTCCAAAATATTTTGTTTTAGTGAAAATTATAGGGTTTCCAGTGTTGTAAATACAATCCATGAACCAATTGTCGTACTCCGACTCCCCCCTCACATCCTAATTCATGGTGTCAAGTCTCAGCCATTCAAAGAAAGGAAATAATTTTTATCATGCACTGAATAGGGTTCCCCCCAGTCTAGAAAAGGAGGCTGCTATTGAATAAACCAATTATTGAGAAAACTTTAATTTTCAATATATTGTGTTAGACAATTTGCAAATAGATAGATTTGATTAAAGATCAGCCTGGAATAAATCCATTCCACCAGATCCCAACATGGACAGATGATGGTATCAAAAATCAGTTGGTGCTTCCCTCTCACCCCATACCTTATACCCTATCCGAGCACAGATGTAATTGGAGGGAAATTAAGATGAAGTTTCCGCTACTTGGAAGGCTAGAGGTTAAAAATACTAGTTACATAAAAAATGAAATTTACATTTGTTTTGTATGTAAGTTTGCAGACCAGACAAAGACAGTAAACAGATTTTATGCACGTGCAACACACGCGTATAACGCTACAGAATGTCAAGAGACACCTTCAAATTATGTAAGCAAGAAAGGCCTGTCAGAGGAAATAGTTAAGTCAAAACTTGAAGGGTGCATTGAAATGGATCACAACAATATGTGGAATCTGAAAAAGGCAAACTCATAGAAACAGAAAGTAGAATGGTGGCCACTAGGACCTGACAGGTTGGGGGGACCTAGAGAGATGCTGGTCAAAGAATACAAACCCACAGTTAAAAGATGAATGTGTCCTGGGGGTGTAATGTCTAGCATGGTGACTGTAGTTAACAATACTGTATTGTGTATTTGAAAGTTGCTATGAGAGTAGATCTTAATTGTTCACACACACAAGCACACATACACACACACATACACACACACATATAAATGGTAGTTAGTTATGTGAGGGATGGAGGTGTTAACTAACCCTGTTGTGGCAATCATCTCATAATATATATGTGTATCAATCATCATATTGTACACCTTTAATTTACACAATGTTATATGTCAATTATATCTCAAACATGAGAAAAAAGCAAAAAAAGAAAAAATGTGGGCAAAAGAGCCTTCAAGGCAGAGGCTGCAGCACAGGGAAAGCCATGAGATAGAAAAGAGCTTGTACTTGGAGGGACCTGCAAGTTGTGAGTATGTGTGTGTGGGGGGGAGTGAAAGAGGATGTGAGTTATGCAAGGTCAAGTAGAACAGGTAGACAGAACACTCATTCCCTTCTCAAAATACCCCACTCACCTACAGTGGTGGGAGAGGTCAATTTAACTTAACCAGATCCATGACCTACCTTTAGTCAATCATTCTTGCCCTTGAAAGTTTAGAGTTGAGAACAGGCGGAGGCTTTGGGGGGCAGCAGGGAGCTGAGCCAAGAGAGTCAGAGCTACATGGAAGCTGAGGTCACTGGAAGCCAAAAACAGGAGTTTTCAAGAAAAAGACGTTTTTGTAGAAAGGACAACGGAACAGATGCTCAAAGAGAAGCAGAAATGAGAGCACTTGTGGTCCTAGAGACAGACCATAGAGAAAATGGCTGCCTGACAATTTTTCAGTCTCAGTGTAGTTCTGCTCTTCATACCCCATGTGAGTCTGTGGTGAACACCTGCCATTTTTGTCTGCTCAACACTCATTTATCTCTTCCCCAACTGTGGATTCTGGTGTGCTTGTCAATTATATTGCCCTTCCGGTCCTTTGGCCCAGTGAAAGTTGTCCCCAGAGATTTGGTTATGGACAGTAGGACAAAAAGGATCTCTCTTCCTTTTGAATCATGAGCTATGAAGGGTGTAGGTTCCCAAAGGTGCTCATACGTGCCATGTGTCGAGAGATTGCCTGTGGTAGAAAAATAAGACCAAAACACAAAGAGAAGCAGAGACGAGCCAAGCTGCGACAGACAGCCCCACGACACTGTTAGAGCACTTAGATCTAACCCATGTTAATATCTTACCCTTCTACTTGAGCTATTTTAGGGGAACTTCTGTTCTTTGCAAATAATTCATCCTTATTAAGATAATCTGGGAACATTGAATTCCACTTTTTCCTTTCTCAAATGGGAATGTTAAGGCTCAGAGAGACTCAGTGACTTCCCCATGACACTCTAGCACAACGAGTAATTGTCTCCCAACCATAACCTCAGGGCCAGAAGAAAGTGCTTTCCAAAGAGCTTCTAGTTAGTGACTATTTACATGCTATTAAAAAACATATTTACAGCATATGAAAAATAACTAGGACTTCACAAGATTAAAAAAGTCCCAAATCAACAGATAATTTACTTAAAAATATATAGTTAGAAAATTCATAGGTAAGTATCAATCTCACTAGTATCAACTAAATGCAAATCAAAATAAAAAGGTATAATGTTTTACCGATTAAATGAGTTTTTCCTCCAAATTAACAATATCTAACATTGGAAGCAGTGTATTCAAACATTTATTGCTCCAGAAGACCTTGGCTGAATTTTTTTTTTTAGATTTGAAACATCCTTAATACTTACAATATATTTCATTATTTTCTCTCTGTCTTGGGAAAAGAAAATTTAAGACTTTTGTTTTATTCTCAAGTAATTTCCACAAAGATTTCAATGCATCTTTCAGAAAGATAGGTTTTGCATCATTGCAGCAATAAGCACTCAAACTTTGCAATGCTTGCAAAGTTTCATTGAAAAAGCATTGCTCAAAATATTTACCAGTTTGTGGTTTAAAGATGTCTCAGGTGATATAATATCTGTGCTGTCAATAACGTTTGCTAGTAAAATTTTTAAGAGATGAGAAAAAAAATCTCCCAGGTTGTAAGAGGAATCCCAATTTTGAAGGTCCAGTTATATTCAAACATGTAAACAAACAAACAAACAAACAAACAAACAAACAGTCAAAATCAGCTTAAATCAATGAGGTAATATTTACATGCTGCTTAATATTGTTTTGTGTATAGAATAAAGGAACAACTAAATAATCCTTTGATTTAAAAAAAAAATACTTGAAACTTTGAAATGTCTGTGTCATTGTGTATTTTTCAAAAACAGTGGCCCTATTTGGGCAAATATGCAGTAGTATTGTATACAGCACATCCTTTGACAAAAATTTTCTATGTATCAATAACTAAAAAAAATCATGGCCATGAATCTATCAAAGAAAGTTAGTATAAATTTTGGAAAAATGTAAATGGATGAACTTGTCCATTGTCACAGTGTTTATAATATTGACCAATATATCTACTAAGATTTAGGCATTGTGCTAAGAACCTTGCAAGTGGTATAGCTACTGTGTGCTATAAAGCAGGCACTACTTTATTTCATTTTGTAGGTAGGGCAACTAAGGATTAGAGAGGTTGTATTCATCATGGTTCACTAGAATCAATAGGATGTCCGTCTATCTATCTGTCTGTCTGTCTGTCTGTCTGTCTGTCTACCTACCTACCTACCTACCTACCTACCTATCTGGTGAGATTTAAGGAATTGGCTCACGTGACTGTGGAGGCTTGACAAGTCCAAAATCCGCAGGATGGGCCAGCATGTTGGAGACCCAGGGAAGAGTTGCAGTAAAAGTCTGGAAGCCGTCTGCGGGCAGAATTCCCTCTGTGCATGTGTGTCCTAATCTCTTCTTCTTAGAAGTACACCAGTCATATTGTTTTAGGACCCAACCTAATGACCTCCTGTAATCTTAATTACCTCTTTAAAGATCCTATCTCCATCTTCAGTAACACTTTTGAAATACTGGGGGTTAGGATTTCAACATATGACTCTGGGAGGGGGGCATTATTCAGTCCATAGCAGAGGTTTATCCCTTTGTTCAAAAAATACTGACTGAGAGCTTACTATGTGTCTCTCCGTGTGAGATTCTGGAGAAAGATTAAGAAGCATGTTTAAGATCATGCAGCTGATTCCTGGTAGAAGTAAAGTTTGTGTGACATCAAAGAATGTTCTCTTAATCATTCTAATGTCTTACTGCAAAAATCGGAAAACGAACTAATAATTAATAGAGTGCTGTATAATCTATTGTTGGAATGTTGTGTAGCTTACAAATGTGGATTATGAAGGTAAGAAATGTGGGAAACTGTTTTTGGCAGAAATAGAAAATGGAGGTTATATATTAGGACTGCATCTGTGTACAAATGCATAGAAGAAAAGATTAAAAAGAAATGCATCAAAATAGTAAAAGTTTTATTGGAACAGTAAGTACTCTCAGTATTTTTGTTTCTTTACTTTCAAAAATTTTGGTAATATCACATGCTTTTCTAAAAAAACTCTAAGAGATTAACCAGTTTAAAGTGATTATTTTGTTACTTTATAAGACTCAAGGTTGAATAAATAATTTGACATGGTCAAATCTCTTTTTGGACATATTGGTTAATCAAGGAACCATTAGTATTAGAACTGGGACATGAATACCAGGACAGTTAGTAATTTAATGATACTAATAGCTGCCCATTTTATGAACTGTCAAGACTCACTGTCACCGATATCTAAGTGATCTAATTGTGTCATTGACCAAAAACTCATTTATTTCATTCTTCAGCTCTATTTACTTTAAATACACTTTACAGCTTTCATGCATCTGGAAAGTCCATGGTATTTAAAATATATATATATATATATATATATATATATATATATATATATATATATAATTTATATTTCTTTCACTTTTAATTATGGAAACTTAATGAGGTCTTCGGGAGTTAATGGGATGGTTAAATGGAAAAATGGATATATTTTTTTGATTCCCATAAATGTATTCATGTTGCTCTTCTGTAATGGCTAATTAATCTTACTTTGATAGTCTAGTTACAAAGCATATATCCTTCCAAACATTAACTATCCTCATTGCCCTTCTCCATGCTTTTCCAGATTAAATTACATTCTGTTACAGCAAAGTAAAAAAAAAAAAAAAAAAAAAACAAAACAAAACGAAAAAACACACATTATTTAACGTTCAATAAGCTCATACAATGTTCTGACCACTCCATATTTTCCATAGCAAGATAGCCAGTGCATTGGGCTAAATTTCAACATTCTAGCTGATAACAACAGCCTGGTACCTTTCCTTTAGCTATTCACCAATCTTCACCTAAACACCAAACTCAACAGAGGGCTGATTTTAAGTAGTCACCTTTAATAAGGATATTATAGTATAGGATACTACAGAATACAACAAAGAGAAAGGAATGTAAACATCTTTCAAATATATATACAGGGGGAATGACTATGGTGCTTATTTTGTTCCTTCCAACAATAATTTTCCTCAATGAAACCTATTTACAATTATTAAATAATCCTTTGGTACCTGAAAAAAGTCATAGTTAAGACCCTCTGCCTTAGTGTGGAAAAATCTTCTGTGTAACACCAGAGTTGAGGCAGAACATGAGATCAGAGGAGAGGAACTAACCAGAGAGAATGGGCTGGCAAACATGGAGGACTGATGATGGGCAATGACAAGTGATCCTGTTGTGGACTGAATGTTTGTATCCCCCCAAAATTTATATATTGAAATCCTACCCCAGCAATGTGATGGTATGTATTAGGAGGTAGGGACTTTGGGGGGTGCTGAGGTCATGAGGATGGAGCCCTTGTAAATGAGATTAGTGTCCTTTAAAAAGAGAACCCAGAGAGCTCCATAGGCCTCTTTCTGCCATGAGAGGAAGAGAAAAGATAGCAGTCTGCACCCTAGAAAAGGACCCTCACCAGAACCCCACCACGCAGGCACGCTGATCTCAGACTTCCGGCCTCCAGAACTGTGAGAAATAAATTTCTGTTGCAGATAACTCCCCCAGCCTATGGTGTTCTGTTATAGCTGCCCAAACTGACCAAAACAGATCCCTACATCACAAGAGTGGCTGGTGGTCGACATTATTCCAGCAAGTGTGGGCCTTATAGAGGGAGAGAAGGAGAGATGTACGCTTTAAAATGTCTTTCTGTATGCCAATGGAAAGAATGACTAATAATGTTGCAACCTCAATGCAAAAACTAAAATCAATTTCTCTATTTTAAAGTGAGGCCCAATGGAAGTGAGACCTGGTGTTTGTGAAGGTTTGAGGTAATCTAAGGGAAGAAGCTGTCCCTGTAGGCTTTGATCATGACAGTGACTCACACTGTGCCACTTGGGCCAGCCTGGGAAAATAATGTGAGCTAAGGTACCTTTTACCTCAGTGCCCTCTGGATTCACTTTTAATCTTTGGCTGAAGTTCATACCATCCATTTTGTTTCTGACAGAACCTTTTTTTCTACCAGTAATCAGCTGCATGATCTTAGACAATAACTATGGAAGCTTTGTTGTACCCTCCACAATGAGAGTATGAATTTATATTGGAAAACTTCAGAAAGGGGAAGTCATCAATAATCTATGATCAAATCTGAGTATAGGGTGGGGTGGGGGTAAAAGCAGAGAAAATGGTGGAAATTGCTTGAATGGAAATGCAAGTTTTCCTTCTGTTTGTACTCAAATTGAATGTTATGCATTGAATTTTAGTATAGTTGAAGAGTCAGAACACTATGGCAACAGCCAGACCTGTGTGTGACTCTGTTCTGCCTGGGTGACTTGGGGCAATTATTTAATCTACCATCTTCCTTTCCATGACATAATATTATGTACTTTATGCTTGAAGATTGAATTAGATGAAGTAGGTAGGACATTAAGCAGAGCATCAGACACACAACTCTCAAGGAAATATTTACTGATTTCATTATTTAGAGGAGTGTCCCCCCAGGAATATTTTCCTGAAGAACTATTATGGTAGGCAAAATAATGCCCCCATTCCACTCAAGAGGTCTGTGTCTGAATCCCCAGAACCTATGAATATATTACCTTACATGGCAAAAGAGACTTTCCAGATATAATTAAGAGTAAACATCTTAAGACAGGAAGAGAATCCTGGGTTAGCCAGGTGGGCCTATTTTAAATACATAGTAAGAGAGAAATATGACTACAGAAGGAGGGTGAGTGAGGGATTTGACATTGCTGAATTTGAAGATGGAGGAAGATGGCAACAGCCATGGAATGTGTGTGGGCTCTAAAGCTGAAAAAAGCAAAGATCATATTCTCCCTTAGAGCTTTCAGAAAGAAATGTAGCCTGCTGACATATTTTTAGCCCAGTGGGACGCATGTTGGACTCTGGGGAGATGTTGTCGAGCTGAAAGCTTGAGCAGGACCACACTGGGTTGGAGGTCCTCAGGAGGACCACCTGCCATTAGCTGGACTGAGTGAAGAGCACTTATACCTGATGGGACTTTCAGTTTCCATTCATAAGAAAGGAAGAATCCCAGCCTAAGCCCCAGCCAGACTGAGTTTCAAACGCACCTGGACATCTCTAAAAGCTGATGGGGGTCATATGCCAGAGGTGCCACTGCTTGAGAAGAGAGACAGTCAGAGAGAGACACTCAGTAAGGAGCCTTGGGGTTCAGAGGGGTGGCAGGTTCTGAGCACAGTGGTGCTTCCCAGAACTGTCTGAGTCCTATGGCAAACAGAGGGCTAAAATGAAAACTAAGAAAACGTTTACGTGTTTTATAGTTCCAGTTTATTATACCCTAGAGTGGGGAGACAGACTTTTCTCCCAGGGTCTCCCATGTCCCTTTCAATCTTGACACCATCAGAGAGTCCAGGGCCTAGACAGAAGGAGGATCTGGTGACAAGGTGGCACCTACTGGAGGAGGCAGAAAAGCAGAAGGAAAAACATGGATGGCATGTGGTAAGTGACAGGCCTGGGCTATGCCCATAGACAAGACTTCCCCAGGGTCTCCTGAGAATAACTAAGGAGAACTTAGGAGAGGGAGGGAGGTCACTAAGGAGTGAAGTTCTGCAACCTACAGATACAGTTCATAAACATGCCACCTGCATATTTGTCAATATAATAAAATATATATGATTTATAATAATGTTGAGTTTTAGAAATTAATTAGACCTTTTCCAAGGACATCATGGGAAGAGTGACTGCCACCAGAGAAAAGTAGTCTGTCCAGTACAGAGATGATGGGTTAACAACAGGAAATAGGATATAGCCAAACAGTGACCTAAGCATTCATTTCAGGGTTCAACTGAAAAATATCACTTGCAAGCTGGCAATGCTATATTACTTTGTTAAAACGGGTCAGTAAAATTCCCATATTATCAGAATATTATTAGGATTCCTTTATCATTTACTCTAGAAGTAATTCCTTAGCAAAATAATTATGATTGAATGAGTAAATGAACAAATAAATATTAGCAAATTCTCAAGGCAATGAGCATACAACTGTTTACACTTTAGAATTCCTCTAACAGCTTTCTATAGGTAGTGACTTTGTATTGCCTCATGATGACCAAAGAAGCAATTACAAGTTATCGAGCACCTCTGACAGTCCCACATGTTGACTCATGGGCTGCCTCCTGAGTTGTCCACAGACCATTCATTGCTGTTGGACTGTAGGTTAAAAAAGAACATTCCAAGGAGGTCAGATTTAGTCCTGGTTGGCAGAGCCATCCTTATCTATGATTTGGCTAAGAACACATTCAAAATATTAATATAACATACTCATATACAGAGGCATAGAAAACTTTCCAAAATGACACACGCTAATATATTAATAGTGTTTATTGCTGGTAAACCACAATATATTATGACTTACTTTAATGTTCTGTATAGTATCTGTATTTTTAAACTTTCATTATAATGATATATATTACTTATATAATAAGAAAAAACTCTGAAAACATTTTAATAACATAATTCATGGCTTTTAAACAAAAAAAAATATTTGTAAAGTATGTTCTCAGCAGACATTCATTCAAAAAAATGTATTATGTTCCTCTTGTGTACAAGGTATGATGTAAGGTATGGTAACATCACTCGAAAAGAACAAGAATGAAAACAACCCACATCTACACATACTCTGCTGGGAGAGATATGGACATTTATATATGAGCCAACCAGTTATTCAAGCCAAGTGCCATAGGGGCACAGAAGAAGGGGAACCAGCTGGTATTTATGAAAGAGTTTTGGAAAAGATAATCAAGGCAGACCTTGAAATATTTCAACAGATGTAGAAGTGAGATGAAATTATTCAAAGAACTAGCATAGTGGAAGCTTGAAAGGGTACTGCATGTTCACCGGGGGCAGTGCCTATCCCAGAGAACTGGAACAGAGCACGTGGGGGTGGGAGAAGAGAAAAGCAGAAAGTGAGGCATCTGTGAAGACCGGATGGAGAAGCAGCATTGCCCACAAGAAGGTGTACAGCTTTGGGGTCAAAGAGACCATGGGTGAAGTCTTAGGGTTGAACTCTCAAAACATAATGAAAGGAAGAAACTACAACTCTGTTTCACTCAAGTGCTCGTCTGCAATCTGATTCAGGGCCTCACAGAAACATATTTTGGCACTAATGGCCTCAGAGGATTCATTCTACTAAGCTCTCCTATAAATGGCTCACTGCGTAATGGCCCTTTGCGAAAACTGAACAGGAAAACACTGGCTTGACTATTTCTTTAAAAGAGCCTTGAAAATAAGCTTTAGTCCATTATTCCTTATCCTATTTCCTATCCAAACCTCCCCAAATGTCATACTTCCAAAGATACATTTGAAAAGTCAATCAGAATTAGAGATCTCCTTTCTGTACCCCTTGCTGACACATATTTTCCTCATATAAGTCAGATGCTGCCTATGTGATTCCGTTCCAGTGCAGTGCCACCGACTGGGGCCAAGAGGACAGTTGCAAACCCTGCAGAATGAGAGGATGTGGAGTGTGGCAAGTCAATCCCCAGAGGAGTCTTTTGGCTCCTAATACAGTGTCCTGTGAGATCCAGGCTCCCATTTAGGTAGCTCAGACATTTCTGTTTTCAGTCTTGTGCCATTCCCCAGTGAAACTTGCAAAACCACAGTTACATGCAAACTAAGGATACAGACCCTCCAGACTGAATGAGCCTCCAGACTGAAGGCAAAAAATGAAATGTAGTCTTGGGTTGAAATAGCTATGAAGGGCCTTAGATTTGAGATATCCTGAGCTGTTCTACAGAGCAAGATTGTTCTTTTTCTCTGGCCCAGTCTATGTCATGGAAGTTATAAATGTAGATGCCAGTCACTGGAAATATTTGGAAGGAGGAATTTAATTGTTTGAATAATTGAAGTGATTATTGGCACTTGGGGTGCAAATTTGCAGAGCATGCAGCATCCTAGTATCCCAGTGAAATTCCTCTTCCAGTCTTTCCCTGGAGCTCACATCCTTATCATAACCAACATCTCTTCCTGGAGGTAGCCTACTGCCTACCCATGACTTCTTGATGAATCTTCCCACTGATGTGTTGGACTCTGTAGGAGATCGATGCAACCAGGGGGTCTGGATGGAATATAGTTGCATTCAATCACTGGGACTTTATTAAGAAAATAGGAGAAAAACAACTACACTTCTCTTTCTAAAACAGGGTTTCTCAAAATGAGTCTTTCCCAGGGCTGCATGAGAATCTCCTAAGGAATGCTTGTTAAATGCTGATTCCTTCTCAGACACACTGCATCTTCAGGGGATGAAGATCTGGAACTATATTTTTAGAAAGGGTGCTAGGCGACTTCGTTAGGCACTAGCGTTTGACAACCATTGCTAAGGCAACTACCCTCTTTTTGCTCTCAGATTGCCTTATAGTGAACATTTTTCCCCCATCAGTGTTGCCTTTGAAGATGTGTGTTAGTCCCTTCAACTGGCTGGAACAGAGTACCATAGACTGGGTGCTTTATAAACAGCAGAAATTTATTTCTCACAGTTCTGGATGCTAGGAAGTTCAAGAACAAGGTACAGGCAGATTTGGTGTCTTGTGAGTTCTTACCGCCTGGTTCATAGAGAACTGTCTTCTCGCTGTGTCCTCACATGACTGAAGAAAGGACAAGGGAGCTTCCTGGGGTCTCTTCTATAGAAAGGCTCTCCTCCCATTCGCGAAGGCTCCGCTGTCATGACCTAATCACCTCGCAAAGGCTTCACCTCCAAATACCACCATGCTGGGGATTAGGATTTAGTATATGTGCTGCCGAAGCGAGCACTGGGGAGATTAGGATTTAATGAATGGAATTGTGGGGTGGGGACACACACTTTCAGTTTACAGCAAGGTACATCTGAGGAAGGTTAGGGAGAGGTAGGTGGCAGGGAAAGAGCAAGAAAATTTGATGAAAATAGACAAAATTCAAGATACCTCCCTCATCATATTCTGATTTCTGCAACTTTAAGCATATAAATTCGGCCATGGACATTTTTGAAGTGAATATTCTTAACCTTAGCACAGAATTATAGTTGTCACAATTCTGATGTCTCTGATTCCTGGAGAGAAATTTATTGAAGGTTGAAGATGGAGAGTGCAAGATAAAGGCTACAGTCCATTAAAAAACTATGATATTTATTTCAGACCAAATTTGGGATATAGCTGGTTGATTGCCCTTGTTGTGTACACTTTAGGGAACATCAGGATTCTCTGCAAATATACAGTATACTAATGCCCATTTCAATCACTTATGTGTCAGTTCAGTACCCACCCAATTGTGAATACTAGGTGTTCAGTACATAATTTAGTGAATGTGTGCTCTTTGATATGTCTGTCATTTATTTGATGTTGAGTGGTTGAGCATGAATATAACTTCAATTTATGTTACTGAAAAGATAAGGTGATATTGTTAACCCCCAAATAAAAGTCCTTTCAAACTAAGAGGCAACAGGCATTTATTGAGATCAATAAGAATTGCTACTTGGGAATCATTAATTCAGAAGGAAACCCAAATAGTGTTCCAATTAGGAGATAAAAGCAGTAGGTGTTGATGAGAAGGAAAAAAGTTACATCAGTAGAAGGAGGGCATTTCTGTTGGTGCAGATAACATAATATAGCGATATTAACTCTAAACAATGTTTTTGTTTAGAGTTTTCAGTCCCATAGTCCAGCAGTCATAATAACTGCTTTCTTGTTATCTTTGCAAACAGTTATTCTGGAGCATAATGTTGCCCTAGGCCCAGTTCAAAGGTTATTTTGTCCTGTTTTAACATTCCAAAGATCTGAGGCAGAAGACTACAGAGTAGTTCCTCTGGCTTGGCTGTTCCGACTCCATTTTAAAGTGGCTCCGTTTGTATTATTGTTTACAGTATAATGGAAGGGGCTCAACTTTGTTGACAGAGGATTGTGCTTAACATGAAACAAGAGTTTTTAAAACTGTGTATCACAGTGCTGGATGCATAATCAATGAAAAATAACATTTGGGTTCCTTTAGCCTAGTCTTAAGGAGAAATATGATTCCCATTATAGCATATGTTTCTTAAATGCATCTGATAGAAAGCAAAGAGTTTAGACAGACTGTGATGAGGTGATAAAAACTTCTGTGGATAATAAGGCTTTCTTGCTGGATGTACAGACAGCATGAAGCGCAATGACCTTTATGAACAAGTGCAAAAGGAAGACAGACAACCTTGAAGAGCACAGTTCCCACCTCTCCTGTGTGCACAGACATGACATATAGAGCTAAACACACAAATAGCATGCAAAAGATACACACTTTAGAGAATGTCTATGTAGGTAATTTTCTTTTTAACTGTTCACTCCAGATTACAAACCAACCTTTGTACATAATTTCTTTCCCACTGATTTTTGGATAAAAGTCAAAGTAGAAAAACTAGATAGGAAAGTTATATGGACAAACTGATAACTAGCATGTAAAAATAACCTGAAAGTAAAAATCATTTAGTAAGTGAAAAAGAACCATTCACTTGCTGTTTGACCCTAGACAATTTACTTAGTTTCCTTTTAAGCCTTATTTTACACATCTGTAAAAATGGGAATAATAATATCCAATGGGATTTTGTAACTATGAAGTAAGAATGGATACAAAGTGCTTAGCACAAAGAAAATGATCAATGAGGAGGGGCTATTTATGTTAAATGGTATAATACAAAATGACTAATCATAAACAGAAGTAAGTTATTAAAATATGGCCCTGAAAATAAGAACTGGGGAGAATGTTGACTCTAAAACTGCATTTATTTTGACAAATCTGCAAAAATTTCTACTGTGTCACACTACTGTTAATCACCTTGTTCTTCTTGCTGACACACAATATTTTTTAAATGCTGAAGTAGATTTTAAAAATGACTCAAAAAAGAATGCTTGGCTATCTTTTTGAAGTTACTATAATAATACCCATGAACCCCTCCTGTTAGCAATGTTCTTTTATCTGAAGAAATTGCTTTAGTGAGTCATATGTAAATTTTCAGCAGTAAGCCGCACAGAAATATCTATCAATATATTTTATGGGAAAAATTATACATTTGGATAATGAATTCTTTTCCTCATAGATACACAATTTGCAATCAAATTTCAGACCATGGTTAGAATTATGCAATTGCTGTGAATCCATTAAACTAGCAGAGATGAATAAATGAGTGGGCTTTTCTTTCTTTTTCTTCTTTCCTTCCTTTCCTTTCCTTCCTTCCTTCTTTTCTCTCTCTCTCTCTCTCTCTCTCTCTCTCTCTCTCTCTCTCTCTCTCTCTCTCTGTTTCTCTCTCTCTCTCTCTCTCTCTCTCTTTCTCATTGCCTTTTGAAATATATACATAAATAAAATGTAAGAGTAGGAAAAATATTTTAAGGTTTTCAAAATTATTATATATTCTTGTATATATGGGTAGGAAAAGCTTCATTCGATTAAATGAGCCCATGTGTTTATTGCATTGGCTATGATAAAAGAATTAAAACAGAATTCACACTCTCCAGGAGTTTATATAATTCAATGAAACTAATAATAGAAATAATATTTTTAGTAAAAACAAATGAAGTGTGTGAAGTGCTATATGTGAAGTACACAGGTAAATTTGACCTGGGCTTTGGTGGCTCAGAAGAATTTGTATTCTAGATATGGACACTCCAGTCATCAGAAAACGTACAGGAAAAGTCAGAGTGAAGAAAATACATAGCAGATTAAGGGAACAAAAAATTAAAAATCTTGGCTGGAGCAGGGGGTACTAGAAATCATATG
Organism: Rhinolophus sinicus; assembly: GCF_057876585.1. Classification (NCBI taxonomy): domain Eukaryota; kingdom Metazoa; phylum Chordata; class Mammalia; order Chiroptera; family Rhinolophidae; genus Rhinolophus; species Rhinolophus sinicus. Next base: position 56,176,742 of record NC_142502.1, read on the forward strand.
TAGAAAGTCATATTGGTAGGCTAAGGCCAAGTATGAAGTGTCATAACATCAGGAATTGTAAGCAAATGAATCATTGTGTTGAAAGGTAATTGTTCATGTGAATAGTGGTGGAGACAATGAACAAGTTGGTCAATGGAAATAGTTGGCTGTAGTCAACAGGAAAGCTGATTGTTTCTAAGCAGAGAAATGATAAGATCAGAGAGGTAAGAGACTGGTAACTGACTAGACAAGAGGAAATGAAGGCAAGTATCTAGTTACACGCTGAAGTCAAACACATGAATTGAACCTCTGTCCTCTCTCCCAAACAAACTACACTAATATGACAATAAAGATATTTTAGTTTTTAAACCTAAAAGAACAAATAGAGCGAAGAGGAGCCAATCCCAAACATTTTGAACCTGGCAAAGGAGATGGATGAACAAAAACTGAATTAGCAGACCTGAGATATGTGAAGAGCTGAAAAATAACCCAAGTTACACTGCAAAATTCTTAATGGCTGGGGAATTAGTGGCATCAGGTGACTCTGAGAGTATAAGTGAATTTAGGGCTATAAACAGAAGAATTAATTGAGAATTTGTTTAGGTAGAAGATAGTGTTGTAGGGGAGGCAAAATTTGACCTCTACCCATTTTAGGTTTTCAGCTGGGACTCTTTAACCAACAGACAGATTAACAAGAGAAAAACAAGTTTACTAATATGGGCTGTGCACATCACCTCGGAGAAACCTAAATTAGAAGTAACTTAAGATGGTAGCCTGTAGAGCATTTTCAACAAAGAACACTCCATCTGCAGAGAAATGACATGACAAAGAAAGGCAGTTTTAAGTTTCCAAGAGCAGCAAACTATGGGAAGGTAAATATGTGGGTGGACACTCATGGAGAGAACTTTGTTCGCAGATTCCTTTACTGCCTTCTCTGGGCTGATAAGTCTCTCTCTAGTAAAAGCAGAATTTATATCTCCTTTAAGGCAGAAAAGCGGGAGCTTTTTCTAGTCTGCTGCTTTAAAAAAAATTTTTTTTTAAGATTTTTAATTAAATTTTTTTTTTTTTTAATTGGGGAAGGGGAACAGGACTTTAATGGGGAACAGTGTGTACTTCCAGGACTTTTTCCAAGTCAAGTTGTTGTCCTTTCAATCTTAGTTGTGGAGGGCGCAACTCAGCTCCAGATTCAGTTGCCATTGTTAGTTTCAGGGGGCACAGCCCACCATCCCTTGCAGGAGTCGAGGAATCGGACCAGCAACCTTGTAGTTGAGAGCCCACTGGCCCATGTGGGAATCGAACTGGCAGCCTTTGGCATTAGGAGCACAGAGCTCCAATCGCCTGAGCCGTCGGGCCAGCCTAGGTCTGCTGCTTCTTAATTGCCGTTAGTTCAAAATAATTTTTATGTCAAAGAGACATATTTTTAAGGTAGAGTACTCTGATTTCCTTTATCCCTTCTATTCTTTCTTCTATGGGATAAAGCCAAGACAATCTCCCTCTTTGGCAGGAGACCAGAGATTTGTTCTCTGAGGATTGTTAAACAAAGGGTCTTTGAACTGGGCTATAGCAAGCAGATTTGAAGGGGTGAATATTGTATGAAAATAGGCACATTATGTGAAAATTTACTCTTACTCTGAGACTCTCAGCCCTTCCCCCATCTCATTTACCATAATGCTGATAGCTAGGTTAGTACCATACATGCAGAAATTGGAGATTTTTCCCTGGGGAGTCTGATCAACCAAAAAGAAAAGTTTTAAAGAAATTGATGTCGGATGTATCTTCCCAAATCCAGTCTGGCCTTTGAGATTACCTTTTGGTCAAGTTCCTCATTGACAGCCCCACCCATTTATTCAAGGCTTCCAAACAGCCCATTTAGTGGGCCATTCTGAAATATAAGCTGAAACCCCAGGACTACCAGATTTGAATAAAACCTCTGATATGGGAGATAGGGACCAAAATAAAAACTTTGAAAAACAGACTGTACAGGAAGAAGAAAATCTTGGAGAAATCAATCATTACTGTCGTCTGAGAGGCAAAAAGAAGATGGTGTCATGAAACAGAATCAGTACTATGAAATGGAGCCAAGACCAAAAAAAGAACTACTGGAAATTTAAAATATGACAGCAGGAATGAAAAAAACACACAAAAAAACCTCTTACAATGACTGGAAGTAAAAGTTAAGAAAATCTCCCAGAATACTGAGGAAAACAGGAACATTCCAGGCAGTTATACATATAAATATTAGGGAATTCAGAAAGAAAATAGAGAAAGTATAGGGGAATAATTTTCAATGATATATATTTCAATTATATATAATATTTCAATTATTTTATAAATGCTGTATATGGTATTTATAATCTATTATACATGTTACATATAATATGAATACATATTTACACATATGTGAATCTCACTATTAAAAGACATAAGTTTCCACATGGAAGAGCTCTCTGAGTTGAGTGCTCAGGAGAATGGATGGAAATAGACCCTGACTAAAGCACAACACTGTAAAATTTTAGAACATTGTAGACAAAGGAAACATCCTGCAAGCTTCCAGAGAGATAACAAAGTAAATAGCAGTAGTAGTAGAAGGAGGTTCATACAAAGGATCAAGGATAAAAATATCACAGACAATAGTAACACTAGGGATTAAAAGATATTGTTTTCTAACCTAGACTGCTACACTCATGCATTATCTTTATCAAATGTGAGGATAAAGTTTAACAGTTCTCAAAAAATGTACCTCTTCTGCACCTGTTCTTAGGCTATGTCAGTAAAATGAGATGATATAACTAGAAAGAAGAAGACATTGGATCTGGAAAACAGAGATCCAACCCAAGAGTTAGAAGAAGGAAATCACCAGTAGGATGGTGAATGGAGACGTAATATTGGCAGCAGTGCAGCTGGCCTGGGGTGGGACTGGTGGTGGCTCCATGGAGCAGGTCAAAAGTCTTCATGGAGCAGGTCAAAAGTTCCACTGAGAGAAGTCCAGTTGAAAGGACAGCTGAGCTGTTTGAATGTATTGAGAAGATACTGACACAATAGGGGAGAATTTGTAGTTGAATTCATGACAGAAAAGTTAAGCAAATGAAACTTCAGAGGAAGCAAACTGTTCAGAGAAGGGAAAGACATCATGTTATGCTACAGAAATCAATAAAAGCATTTACTTAGTCAAAACAATGTAAACACTGATACAACCAAAATTGCAATGTATCTATATTTGAAGAAGGATGAAGATTGCAAAATATGTGATGAAAGCTGGGGAGAAAGAGAGCTAAATCTTCATCTATTGTGAGAAATTGATAGTCATAACTAATATTAAAAATTCAAGCAGGAGTGATATACACAGATTCCTTAAAGTCAAGGACACATATATGCCAAAAGAATCACTCAGAAGAGCTGAAAATAGTTGGCTCTGGAGATCAGGGAAAGGAAGAGAAAGGGAGTCTAAAATTAGGTGAAAACTTGAGTTAAGGCAGGAGCAATGAAGAAAGGAGATGTAAGACTAGAATGAGAGAGATGTGGTAAAATTAAATGTAGAGGACTGGGCAACTGGTGGGTTACGGAAAAAGTCAGAAAAGGATGACAGGTTTCAGCCAGAGTAACTGAGAACACAAGGGAGTCACTAACAGAATTAGGAAATCCGGGGGAGACAGGGGTTATAATGGGGGCAGGAAAAAGGAGATAATGGAATATAACAGAAATGTAATGACCTGGAAGCATAAAGATCCTGATTCTGCCACTTTGCCTATTGGCTGTGGGCAGAGCACCTAACCTCCATGGGTTGCAGCGTCCTTATCTATAAAGCAGGAAAAACAGTAGAGCATAGTGGTGAAGAAGCCAGGCTCTGAATCTGGATTACTCAGGTTCAAATACCAGCAAATCCCATACTCCCAACCCATTTACTAGCCATGTGGGCGTTGGCTGGAAAAAAAAAAAAAAAAAAAAAAAAGTAGTTCAATACATGTTTGTTTTATTGAATGCCCAATTACTCTACAATCCAAAAACATTGATCTATGTGCTTGAGGATAGCTGGAAAAAAAAAAGTAAATGACAAAAAGAAAAACAAATACAACAGAATCTTTGGGCTAGATTGGTTATAGGAATAACCAACCACAAGTTAGAATCTGACAATATAGATTTACAGTAATTATTATGGCATATTAACGGTCCTATGGTAATTAACATCTCAGCCTTTCCTTTCCATTTGATCATTTCGTGCTTCTTCAGAAAATATTAAAATATGTCATCATTCAAAAATGTTATATGTTAGAAATCAAGTACAAGTCATCTATTTTACCCTCCAAAATGGTCATGTAATCATAATTCTGGGCTTTGAAATTGTGCCTTTGCAGAAGTGGGGAGAAAAAACAGAAAAATTTTCATGTCCTGCTAATGTGTCACACTAAATGGGCCAATCTTAGAGCAAAAGACATGCAGACAAAGGGAGGCACTTCAAGTTTTACTGCCCACCAAAAAACTAAGTTCTGCTTCCAGTAAACCATAGTGAAATACCAAGGTATGGAATGTATGCTCTATTTTATACTCTAGGTTTGTGGCTTCTGGCAACAATGCATCTGGTTCTAGGTATTAAACCGATACTGATTGGATTAAACCAATACTCAGCACTAATGATTACTAATCATTAAATGTGCTGAAGAGATGTGGCCCAGACTAAGCTAGTGAGAAGGATTAGAGTGTCCTCCAGTAAGAAACAATATTTTGGTTATTATTCCAAGTCTTTTTGCAGTAAATAATGAATGGGTTATGTCCAACGAAGCACAGGCAGCGTTCTGGGGAAAGGGAGCATTGGCTTTGGAGGTAGAGAATTCATCTGCTTGGTGTCTCTGGCCAATACTTAAAGCATCAGTTTCCCTCATCTGTATAACGAGGATAATAATACTTTGCAGGGTTATTGTGAAGCCTAAATCATTAAACAAACAAACAAACAAACAAACAAACAAACAAACAAAATGGACCCAACTCAGAGTCTGACATATATTTAGAATTCAATAAATTTTAGTTATTTTGTCTATTTCTCTGTGAATAGAAAAGAGAAACAGTCTTAGGCAATGACTACGGAACTGATTTTTTGTCTACCTGAAAGTGGAGAGGAATTTACCTTTGTAATCACATCAGCCCTTTTCCATTTTATTATGGCCAGAGAGGTGATCATTGCATGTTGGCCCTGCTAGCTTGAATCTCCATAATCATTTTTTCTGGCGGAGGGCTGAGAAACACCATCTTGGTAGCATGCCAGGCACTCTTGCTTGCTCAGTTGATGTTAATTAATCCTCAGTAGCAGCATTTTGGCAACAGATCTTGACTCGTGTGACCTTTCATGCTGGATTAGGAACTACTCTCGGATGATTCCTTTTCTCAGCCAAGCCCTTAAAAACCTTCTTTGGCTGTTGGCAGAATTCCATTCTACAGTTTCCTGAGAAGTCTGAAGTTGGCACCTTAAATGTGTTATTGCTAAATAAGTGGAATGTGAGACATTACATATCCCATTTTGGTGATGGAAGATACCCAAATAATTGTTGTAAATATGCCAAAATTCTCACTCCGATCTCTGCGGAGGCTCAGGAGGGTGGATTCAAGAAATCGTCTCCTTCCTGCTGCCTCCAATCACTCACAAGACCTGGGGTTACTCTGCGGGTCCACTTACGGTGACAAGGGTTCCTGCTGGCAAAACAACTGCTTCTCTCAGAGGATAAGCAGCTTAAACTCTATGCCTTGGGTGGCATTGGCTTTACATTAGTATTTAGTGCCCTCTCACTTTTTCTCCTGCTGTTTATGAAAAGGTTTCTTATTATGTGATTTTATTCTGTATTTGAAATGAAAGCAGCAGGAGTCACAAAGCTGAACCAAGGAGCTGACACTTCTAGCCCTACCTGGTCCTCTTTCTGCCCAAGGTGCCAGGGTCCCTGCACCGTTTGTGGCAAGGAAGGAGCACCGGAGGTTCTAATCATCTTTTGCATTCTTACAACTGCATTTTCTTGTATAAGATATTTAATGCAATTTAAAAATCGACTGTGAAGATAATTCTCATGAAGTTGGTAATAATAGTTATTATTTTGTAATTGGAGAAACTGTTGCTACTATTAGGTTGTTGCAAAAGTAATTGTTGTTTTTGCAATTATTTTTAACCTTTTAAACCGTAATTGTTTTTCCACCAACCTAATATTAATGCTATTTCTTTCCTGGAATTACACAGCACTTATTACAATGTGTTGAAATGGTCAGTTTACTTTTCTCTCTTCTCCACCATATTATAAGATTTGTTTCATTTTGTCCCAAGCATCTGGAACTGTGACTGGTACAGAGTAAGCCATTCAATAAATATTTGCTGAATGAGTGCGTGATGAGGTCTTATGCAAGTCGTGGGACACGAATGATCGCAATGTAGCCCAAAATTTAGACTGAGTTTGATGAAAATTTGTATTTTTCGCATATGTTGTCCTCGCCTCCAACCTGCTCTTGGTTAACTCCAACTTTTCCTTCAGATAAAGTGTTTCTCAGGGAAACCTTTTTTTTTTCTTTTTCACGCTCCTTATCTTTTATGCTTTATAAATACAGAGATCATGGTTACTTTTGTTATTTTTGCCCAAAATTCTCTTGAGAGCCTGGCATGTTATAGACACACAACTATCGGATTTGTTGAAAACTACGCTGCTCTGACTGCTCCTCTGTTTTCTGCAACCTATCCAGTTGTGTGGGCACACGTCATGCTTCCTTTCCATCACTTCAATCATCTTCTTGCTGGACTTCCTACATCCACCCACTCCCCATTAAAATTGGTACTAGGCACAGCTGCCAAATAATTTTCACCAAGTTGTGCTTAGGCCATAAACTTTCTTTCCATGCATTCCTTTCAAATTATTTCTATTTATCAACTTATAAATAGGACTTTTAAGTTTTACACCAGTTGCTCTCCACAATCTTTTAAATTCTCATTTCTCCATAGAAATTCTTTCTATTGCTCACCCATTTTTGCTTTGTGTTTAAATTTATACATCCTTCTCTCTCGCCATACCCAGTCTTTTGCCTTTCCCTCCATCGTGAAGGTTTAGGTCGCAAAGTCATGTTTATAGTGCATATTCCATGTGCCTTATATGTGTCAAAAAGACCTAAGAAATAATTTATTGTCCATGGAGGGTGAACTCTCCATGGAGGTAATATAAAAACAGCAAATAATATGAGAAATAAACCACACAGAGTGACTTGAAATTATTGAATAATCTGAATGAAACTCTAAAATAAATGTATTTAAACTGATCATAGAAATAAACAGCTTTCCCTTGCAGCAGGGAAAGAGGAAAGAAGGAGGAATCATGGTGTAGGACCCCCCACTGTGCTGCGTCACTGCTACCTCACTGATTCTCTGAGCTGGAGTAGCGCTGGATGGAGGTGTGAGTTTTGGAAGTGAGTGGGAACATGTGGGGGTTAGGGTGGTAGATAGGTAAATAATGGCAGATAAGGATAAACTCAGTAATGTTGGTGGCAGCAGTGATTTGCTGCTGGATACAAGGGGACCAGAGCCTGGTGAGAATATTCAACCACAGTAGAAAGAAATCAGAGGTCTTGTTTAGTATAATAATCTCAAGATCCATCTATGTTGTCACAAATGGCACTGTTGCATCTTTTATTACGGCAGACTAGTATTCCATTGTGTATATAACTCAGACGGGAAAAGTCGGGAATCATGATTTCAATGATATATGGAATATAAAACTGAAAACAAGATAAACAAATAAAGAAAACAAAAACTCATAGACACAGACAATAGCTTAGTGGTTACCAGAGGGTAAGGGATGGTAGATGAGGGTAAATGGGGTCAAATATATGGTGACACAAGGAGAACTGACTCTGGGTGGTGAACACACAATGTGATGTATAGATGATGTAATATAGAATTGTGCACCTGAAACTTATATAACTTTACTAACCATTGTCACCCCAATAAATTTTAATTAAAAAAAAAGAAATCAGAGGTCTGTCCTTGAAATCGTGGAAAATCTCTCAGTCAAGCTATCTTACTAGAAATTGTATACTGCTCAAAATGTGTGATGATGTCCATGGTCTATAATATTTTTTGCTCTTTTGAGATAGTAGTTTGCCTTCCAAAAAACAACTATTGCTATCTTGAGACTATAAGATGGAAAGTACACATTTCATTCACTGGGGAATGTCAGTGTACTGTTAGACTAAAAATATTAACTATCCAGATAGTTTTTCTTCTCAAAGGAAATTATAAATATTAATAGAATTTGTAAATTTTATAATGAATGTAAAAGAAGATACAATATTGAGCCATGAAAATCCTGACTGTGTTTCCTGAAAATAAGACCTAGCCAGACAATCAATTCTAATGTGTCTTTTGGAGCAAAAATTAATATAAGACCTGGTCTTATTTTACTATAATATAAGACCAGGTCTTTAACATAATATAATAATATAATATAATATAATATAATATAATATAATATAATATAATATATAATATAAACCAGTTCTTATATTAATTTTTGCTCCAAAAGACACATTAGAGCTGATTGTCCAGCTAGGTCTTATTTTCAGGGAAACCTGGTGAGTAGCTGTTTACAAGTGTAGGTACCATTGATGAGAAAAATTTCAATATTATGACATTTTTAATTACCAAATCTTTGAAAATCTATGATGTAGATTCAGCAAAACGTATAATCAACTTATGTACCAGATCAAATTCTTTTTGTGTTTTTTAGTTGATGGTCTCTGAAAAGTTGTTTATTAATGAACTTGGGTTTAATGGATTATTGACATTAGACACAAGGTGTAGGAGAGAATTGGAAATGCGACTTTCCCCCATCTCCATAGAGCTAAGGTTCTTGTGGTATATGGCATTATTGTTCCTAGCTTTTCACCCCTTTTTAAATCCAGGCCCTTTTCCATGTTGAAACTGGACGAAGGGCAATGATCATTGTGGCAGGCTTTTGGCTATGAAAATCAGAATTTCTTTATGGATCAAGCAATTTTCTAGTAGGCTGCCAATATATGTCATTACCGGGGACACATTTATCTCCTAGTCATCACCAAACATCCCTATGGGTCAAAATATTCTAACCACTAGTAGGTGTCTGAGCCCTTTATATTTAAAGTATCTACCTTGTCTTTGGCAGTAAAGTGCTGCAGTTTGATCTCTGCTACATTGAAATCTCCCATGTAATGAGGGAACCCATCTCAATGACATTATACCAAAGGTTATTACTGGTCTAGAAATGAGAGAAAATACAGATTTTTAAAATTAGTTTCAGGTGTGCAAACAGTGTAATGGTTAGACATTTACACCCCTTACAAAGTGATAACCCCCCACCCCAAGTCTACTATCCCTCTGACACTGTACTTAGCTATTACAATACTATTGACTATATTCCCTATGCTGTACTTTACATCCCATGACTATATATATAGTATGTATATATACAGAGGGTGCCAAAAAAATGTATACACATTTTAAGAGAGGAAAAAACTGTATTAATATATACCAATAACAAAAGATGAATACAAGTCATGTTTGACTTCTGCAATTACAAGAGGTGCTCAAAATGGTTACCATCTGCGTCCAGACACTTCTAATTATGGCAAACTACTACTTGAAACTGGACCAATGAACTGGACCAACATTGAAACTTGAGCAATGTTGACCAAAGTGTTAACATCTCTTAAAATGTGTATACATTTTTTTGGCACACCCGGTATATATATATATTTATAGTTGACATTCAATTATATTTTATATTAGTTTCAGGTATACACTGCAGTGGTTAGACATTTATACAATCTGTGCGGTGATCATCTTAATAAGTCTAGTATGCATCTGACACTCTACATAGTCTTTACAACATTATTGAGTATATTCTCATACTGTATTTCACATCCCCGTGACTAATTTGTAGCTACCAATTTATACTTTCTAATCCCTTCACCTTTCTCACCCATCCCTCAACCCCCTTCTTATTAGCAACCATCAGTTTGTTTTCTGTATCTATGAATCCATTTCTGTTTTGTTTGTTCATTTATTGCAAATACAGATATTTTTAAGGACATCCTCACTAATATATTTCTCAGAGTTGGTGACAGGAGTGTCTTCTGGGCCTTCTCACAGGAAATTGTTGGTGTGTGTGTGTGTGTGTGTGTGTGTGTGTGTGTGTGTGTGTGAAGCTTATACAGGATAAGTCCATTACAACATTTCTGTCTTCCTCAGTCTGTGCGTTCCTTTCCCTACTTTGTGCTGGGAAAACACTGGCATCTCAATTTCATTAAACACACGCTACCACTGAGTCCAAATTTCAGTCAACCAATTAAACATTTTAGCTGTACAATCTAACACATAAAACTCGATATCTCTAGGAAGTGCCCTCATATCAAAGAATTCAGCATGATATAGTATTACAATCAGTCCTCCTTGGAATAACAAACAAAAATTTATTCACATACATATTTTTCAGTATTCTCCAATATACATTATCAAAGTATTGCAATTATTTTGGTATAAAACTGCTTCCTCTTGGGTCATACTTATATCGACCCCCTGGAGTCTGTAAGTTTATATTTGAACCTAGTTATGGCTCTTGGGGCAAAGCAATGGTTTGAGTGCATCTTGAGCTGGACAGGCATCCCTAGGAAGCATCTGTCTCAGGTGAGGTTATTGCAGGGTTTACAAGCAAAAGAAGGATACTCAGGCGAAGCAAGCTCATTCTCCTGATAAGAAAGGACGACTGACTCAGGCTTTGAAGATTCTCAGTTTTGTCTGAATCAATCCAGACACTACCATTCTGTTTCTAAATGTTTCCAAACACTACCAGTTTCTAAACAGTCCCATTCAGTTTCTAATTCCAGACACTACCGTTCTTTACTAAACAGTGCCCCAAATTTTACATGAGACACTTGGCAAAGATTCAAATTAAACTATTTTTGTAATTTTGCAACCCATATGTTACATTTTATATGTAATTTTAGTTAACAATTATTTATGTTAAAATTTTTTAGTTCAAATGACAGGTGTGATCTGTGTCTCCTGACCGGAACCTAATGAATACAGAACATAAATTACAAAATCATTTGCTAAAACACTGACTTAAAGTTAATGTCAGAATCCATTTAGAAGGACATTATACTGGTAATGATGACAAACAACATAGACTGAGATACGCGATAAATTCTATTGCATCCACTTAAGTTTTTACATAAAGAAAATGTCAAGCTCAACTGAAGTCACAGTCTGAGGACGAGAGAGTTCCGTAGCATTCCTAAAAGAATCTTTAATTTCTTTAAGTTACATAGTAGATATTGCTGGAAAAAAGTCTCTCTCCTGTAGTCTCATCTTTTCCCCTCTAACATCCACTATTGGTAGAGCCGAACATCAAGTCAGCTGGCAAGGAAGAAACGTAGTATGCAGATTTCAAATCAGCATTATAAAGTAGGGGAAAGACAGCTGGATTTGGTTCTGAGAGCCAACCAGAAAAGGGCTTATAAAACAAACCTATAATGGTACAGGTAAGCAGCTTGAACTTGATAGAAGTAAATCTAATTCTAACTGAAAAAAAATATTTCTCTGTGATTCATGAGCTTCAAGATTTGTGTAGAAAGAGATAAAGAGGAAATTCATTATTTAACCACTCAATTTTCTAATTATTTTTCTTTTTAAAATTTATTGTGTTTATTTTAATTAAAATTTATTGAGGTGATAATGGTTAGTAAAATTACATAGGTCTAAAGCGTACAATTCTGTAATATATTATCTATATGTCACATTGTGTGCTCACCACCCAGAGTCAGTTCTCCTTCCATCACCATATGTTTGACACCTTTTACCCTCTTCAATTATCCGCCCTCCCCTGTTACCCTCTGGTAACTACTGAACTATTGTCTGTGTCTATGAGTTTTTGTTTCTTTCTTTGTCTTGTTCCTTTGGTGCTTTCAGATTTATATCCCACATATCAGTGAAGTCATGTAGTTCTCGATGTTGTCTGTGTGACTTATTTCACTTAGCATAATAATCTCAAGATCCATCCACGTTGTCACAAATGGCACTATTTCATCTTTTCTTTTGGCAGAGTAGTATTTGATTGTGTATATATACCACATCTTCTTTATCCAATGATCTATCGAAGGACACTGGTTGTTTCCATGTCTTGGCCACTGTAAATAAAGCTGCAAGGAACATTGGAGCACATGTGTCTTTATGGATGAATGTTTTCAGATTTTTTGAGTAGACCCAGGAGAGGGATTGCTGGGTCATATGGTAATTCTATCTATAATTTTTTGAGGAACCTCCACACTGCCTTCCATAGCAGCTGCAGCAATCTGCATTCCCACCAACAGTGTATGAGGGTTCCTTTTTCTCTACAGCCTCTCCAACACTTGTTATTATTTGTCTTGATGATATCTATTCTAACCGAGGTGATATCTCATTGTGGTTTTTGTTTGCATTTCTCTGATGATTAGTGATGTTGAGCATCTTTTCATATGTCTATTGGCCATCTGTTTGTCCTCTTTGGAGAAATGTCTCTTCAGGTCCTCTGCCCATTTTTTAATTGGATTTTTGGTTTTTTTGTTGTTGGGTTATATGTGTTCCTTACATATTTTGGATATTAGCCCCTTGGAGGCATTGTTTGCAAAAATATTCTCCCATTCAGTTGGTTGCTTCTTTATTTTCTCGGTGGTTCCTTTTGCTGTGCAGAAGCTTTTAAGTTTAAGTTTGATATAGTCCCATTCATTTATTTTAGCTTTTACTTACCTTGTCTTTGAGATCAAATACATAAAATCCTTTTTGAACTCAATGTCCATAAGTTTAGTGCCTATGTTTTCTTCCATGTAGTTTATTGTTTCAGATCTTTTGTTTAGGTCTCTGATTCATTTTGAGTTAATTTTGGTACATGGTGACTGAGCAGTCTAGTTTCATTCTTTTACACGTGGCTTTCTAATTCTCCCAGCACCATTTATTGAAGAGACTGTCTTCTCTCTATTGTATGTTTTTGGGTCATTTGTCGAAAACTATAAAAATTGTACCCTTAATAGCAGTGATACATATAGATCACCACTTCATGGAATTTCAGAGATGGAAAATATTTTTTGGTTTTCTAGCCCATCTTCTTGTCTTTCGCATGCCTGGATTACAGGTATTGATATTAGCCCACTGTATTCAAGCCAAATTCTTTGTTTGTTTTGAGAGAACATGCCCATATGAGAATGAAATAAGGACCTAATGAGAGATTAATTAAGTCAAGTCAATTTTTGTTAATATTTATCCACCAGCTGGCTGTTTTTTTTGGGCAAGTATATTGACTTCTTTAGCTCTTGGTTTCTTTATCTGGTAAATGAAATTGTTGAGGTCTACTACCTTTATGACTCCACACCTATGAAAGTATCTCAGAGGATGTCCTCTCTTTCCACTGGGATTAGAGGAGGCATCTCTTACAATAATGAGTCAGAACCACATTTCCAGTTAACTGATTTACTGTCAAGCGGTAAAGAGAAGAAAAATTATTTTCAATGACCTATCACAACCTTTATATTTTGAGAAAGTACAGATGCACCAGTGTTTGTGGGTTTTATAGTAATGAGTCAGACTATCATGTGTTGGGATTTTTCAACGGTCAATTTTAAATGTATGATAAATGCTACTATAGCAGAATGGGAAAGCATTTAGTTCATTAAAAGACAGAAGGAGCAAGATACTAAATTTCTTTTTTTGGATTGAACTGTAGCATTTGTGGATTTCTAAGGTATCAAACTTGACTGTTTGTGCATCCATATTCATGATGCTGTGTTTTATCTGTAAGTGCTACCCACTAGGTTTATTTTAGATGATCTTGTTAACACCCTGGCAAACAGTGAGCTTCTCATCTATGTGATTCTGAAATGTGGAACAAAAGATTTGGCGTGGTAGGGAGGGTGGTAAAAAGAGGAAATAGAGGGGGAGGGCTTCTATTAATGCTCCAATATCTACATGAAAAGATTTCAATGGTCAAAAATGAGTCTGAAATTTGGGAAAAATAATGGATAAGATACTATAGCAATTGGGGTATAGAATATTTAATTCACTACGTTAAATTTAGTTATTTCAGAGTACAAAAATATTTTCAACTATATTAGAGGTGTATTTCTCAAAGATTGTTTGGGTTCCTTAAAGGCTGCATTTGACTCTTTATTTAAAAAGACATAAATCTGAGCTCACTGAAGGATCAGTTATCACTCTTTTGACCTAGGACTTTAGTTTTGGTTACGTTATTTTCTACCATTCTCGTACAAAGAAAAACATTTTAATATGATGATGAAAATATGACACAGAAATTGGGTTTTGGTGACATTTAAGATTATCTCTTCAGCATATTGTGAATTCAGAAATTCACAATAATAACACAAGTGCTTGCAGCAAATTTACTACACTTATTAATTTAATTCTATTTCTGATGTTTAGTCATCTTTTTTTTTTCCTTTCAAAATGCTGGAGTCTGGGGTAGATTGTGTTTTGCTGTAAGGAAGAGAAGAAAAAGAAAATCATTTTTAAATATTGATCATCATCTATAAAATAATTAAGGTTTTTTTTTGCAATTCAATAATATTAGTAACATTTTTTTTTAAAAAGTACATTAAAACACATCTAATAAGAAAAATGTTAGTGAGGGATTATATCATTAAATTGCTCACTAACTTGATAAAAATGAAGTTTGGATCTTTCTTCCACTTTGTATTATGTTTGACAGAATAGATGGCAGGTGTAAATTATTTCTATGTTCAATTTGAAGAGCATCCAGGACCTCTTTTTCCAGACAGCCTATAAAGGCCTACTACTGAGCTCTTCTGGTTCCATTTTGAGACTGAGATTGTAGAGTTCTTGAGAAAATAAATGAAGAGTGAAAACTTGGTGTAGAGACTTCTGATTTCAACATTTGTCATGCAAAGCATCCGTTGTTCTTACCAATGTAAAATAAGAAGTCCATACCCCCATTTATTCTGCTAATCATTTTCTCCACTGAGTCAAAAGAGTCTCATGGAAATTGAATTTTTATGGTAGCCTCCAGAGGTACTGAAGTGACAATGATATCTGTATCCTAGATAAGAACATCTGTTACTGACAAAATGAATTACTATGACTAAAACTCAAATGAATCTCATTTCTACTTCCTCACTACCTTCATAATACTTATTTTATTATTGTTGCTTGTTTGATTTTCTGCCTATGACAGTGTAAGCTAAGTAAGGGCAAGATCTATACACAAGTTGTTTTACACTGTTTTCATAGTACTTACTACAATGTCTGGTTCATGGTAAATTGTTAATGAGTATTTGTTAAATGTTATGTCTCGGGAGTAAATAAATGAATAATGTTATGATCTCAACTGCTGAAACAAAGCACTACTAAATGGGAGGCAAATTTTATTAAATAAGAGAACTAAAGTGCACAGTAAGAATTATCAAATTATCAATCCTCGACCAAGGGTCAATGGCTGAGCCAGTAATATTCAACCTATTGGAAAATTCTAAAACTTAGTAATTTGTTAATCATCTTTTGGAAAGCACTTATTGAACACCTATTAGTACGAGTTCCTGGAATAAGCTCTAGGACAACAATTCCCAATAGAAGCAGTATCACCTCCCTCCCTGGTGGTGTTTTGCCATTTATGGGGTATTTTTTGTTGTCACAATCATGTTATTTAGTGGACAGGAGCCAGTAATTCTAGACATCTTTCAATTTATAAGACAATGAAGAATTGTTCCACAGGATTTCTAAATATTTTGTACATTTATGTACCATATTTTATTCGACATAAGATGCCATTGATTTTTTAAAACTGTTTAATATCTATTTTTATTATTGAGGTTTAAATAAGCATTGCAGGCACTCTTTTCACCACACATATTGTACACCAGGAACCAGGAACTGTTGTGTGGCTTTATGCAACTTACTTCCTCTCTACGCTCGTTTTTTCTTTTTCTTTTTTTTTTTTTTAATTTAAGTTTATTGCGGTGACAATTTTTAGTAAAGTTACATAGATTTCAGGTGTACAATACTGTATTACATCATCTATAGATCACGTTGTGTATTCACCACCCAGAGTCAGTTCTCCTTCCATCACCATATGTTTGATACCCTTTACCCTCTTCAATTATCCACCCTCCCCTGTTACCCTCTGGTAACCACTGAACTATTGTCTGTGTCTATGAGATTTTGTTTCTCATTTGTTTGTCTTGTTCTTTGTTGTTTTTGGTTTGTGTACCACATATCAGTGCAATTGTATGGTTCTCTGCTTTTACTGTTTGACTTATTTCGCTTAGCATTATAATCTCAAGATCCATCCACGTTGTCACAAATGGTCCTATTTCATCTTTTCTTACTGCTGAATAGTATTCCATTGTGTATATATACCACAACTTCTTTATCGTTTCATCCATTGAAGGACACTTTGGTTGTTTCCATGTCTTGGCCACCATAAGTAAAGTTGCAAGTAAAGCCACACTTGTCTTTATGGATAAATGTTTTCAGATTTTTTGGGTAGATACCCAGGAGAGGGATTGCTGGGTCATATAGTAATTCAATTCTTAATTTTTTGAGGAACCTCCACACTGCCTTCCATAGCAGCTGCACCAGTCTGCATTCCCACCAACAGTGTATGACGGTTCCTTTTCCTCCACAGCTTCTCCAACACTTGTTATTATTTGTCTTGTTGATGATAGCCATTCTGACTCGAGTGAGGTGATAGCTCATTGTGGTTTTTATTTTCATTTCTCTGATGATTAGTGATGTTGAGCATTTTTTCATATGTCTATTTGCCATTTGTATGTCCTGTTTGGAGAAACGTCTCTTCAGGTCCTCTGCCCATTTTTCAATTGGATTGTTGTTGTTGTTGTTGTTGTTTTTTTTTTTTTTTTTTTTTTTTTGGTTAGTTTCATGAGTTCCTTGTATATTTTGGATATTAGCCCCTTATCGGAGGCACTGTTTGCAAAAATCTTCTCCCATTCAGTTGGTGGCCTCTTTATTTTGTCGATGGTTTCTTTTGCTGTGCAGAAGCTTCTAAGATTCATATAGTCCCATTCGTTTATTTTAGCTTTTACTTCCATTGCCTTTGGAGTCAAATTCATAAAATGCTCTTTGAACCCAAGGTCCATAAGTTTAGTATTTATGTTTTCTTCTATGCAGTTTATTGTTTGAGGTCTTATGTTTAGGTCTTTGATCCATTTTGAGTTAATTTTTGTACATGTAGACAGATAGCAGTTCAGTTTCATTCTTTTGCACATGGCTTTCCAATTCTGCCAGCACCATTTATTGAAGAGGCTATCTTTTCTCCATTGCATGCTTTTTTCTTCTTTGTCAAAAATTATCTGTCCATATTTATGTGGCTTTATTTCTGGGTTCTCAATTCTATTCCATTGGTCTATGTGTCTGTTTTTCTGCCAATACCATGCTGTTTTGATTATTGTTGCCCTGTAGTACAAGCTAAAGTCAGGGAGTGTGATACATCCAGCATTGTTCTTTTTTCTTAAGATTGCTTTGGCTATTCGGGGTCTTTTATAGTTGCAAACAAATCTGATGATTTTTTGTTCTATTTCTTTAAAAAATGCAATTGGGATTTTGATGGGAATTGCATTAAATCTGTATATAGCTTTGGGTAATATGGCCATTTTAACTATGTTGATTCTTCCAATCCATAAGCATGGAATGTCTTTCCATTTCTTTGTGTCTTCTTCAATTTCTTTTAAAAATGTCATAATTTTCAGCATATAGGTCTTCACATCCTTGGTTAAGATACCATTGATTTTAAGATTTACAATCACTTTATGTATAACTGAGAAGGGAGTAATATTACAGGTTAAACTATGAATGCTTGGAATTAAACAATGCCTTTACAAAATGCCTTTATATTTCTGCATGAAATATAGATCAACAGCTCTTGTTCCTTTGAAATTTCTTTTACCTGTTCTGTGAAATCTACAAATTTACCTGTCATCTGTTGAATTGAGTGGCATGTGATAGGCAATCCTTGTACATGTTTCATTAAGAAAATATAAGCCACCATCTATTTATGGTGTCTTTCTTTCATCAAGAAGGAATGTACTCTTCCCTTTCAAGGAAGCAATTTAAATTTTCTTTGTAAAAAATAATATTGAATGATGGTCATTCTTATAATGAAGAATATTTTAAAATTTCAAATGATGCCCCACTACACTGTTTCCATGCCTGTGAATAGCTATTTTTTCCAATAGTAAATTACGGCTTTTTTTTTTAAATTTCATTTTATATAGTAATTAAACTCAGTACATGTAATACCCACAAAGCAGGTAACTCAATTGAAGCAATGACACTATGAGCAGCTGCTCAAATTTGCTGATGTTGACTGCCATCTTGTTGAAAGAGACTGTAAGAAGCCATTGTTAGATGCATTCCCTAATTTCAAAGTTGTTAAAATGTGAGGGGAAAAAATGTACCCAGAGACAATAGGTGAAAGATTTGTTTTTGTAGTAATCTGAGTACAGAGCCTACTCCATTTTATTTATGTATGCTGACTTTTCCAATAATGCAAATAGTATGTAAATCACAGTAAGATTGTACCTTGCTTCATTCAGAATATACCAAGAGGTGTTCATCATTTTGGAAAGTCAGGTCACTGATGGAGAAGATTTGTGGTATTTGAGTCGTAAACCACACATGCATAACTGACTATATTCAATATAAATCTTCACACATTTGGAAATATCTGACTAGTTCAAAGTTTGTCCTGTTCAAGGATTTACATATTCACATATAACCTCCTTAATTATAAATAATTTCCTCTTGTTACTCCCTTATACTATAGTGGGGCATTTTGTTGATTTCTTTAGAATGCAGACTGTTACTTTATTATATTTATAGCAATATTTATAAAACATACATAATTTCAAATGACTGTAACCACATTATATATTATGGTTGATAGTTTGTATATGTTAAAATAGTTATAGTTTTCAAATAATACTTGAAATTCACTGACATTCATCATGCAGATGTAGATTTGAAATGTGTCATCCACATGTTATTCTAAGGTTTATAAACTTTTAATCTGACTTTATTCATATTCTTAGGATTTTCACACATCGTAATGAGTTAATGAAACTCAAGGATTTCTTTTTTCCTAAAAGAATTGGCCTTTTTTACTAATACCATTTTCCCCTAAAGAAGCTGTTATCAATGAAACATAGTTTCAGATAGGATGCTGATGAGTTTTGACCTAGTTCTTCTCTCATTGAAAGCAAGAGCAAAAACTTGCACTTAGGCAACCAGGCCACCTCCTAAAGACTGACTAGATCCTCAAAACAGAACTCCTTCAAAGGCACATCAGACAGCCATTCTCATTTTAAGCGTCAGATGAAAATTCTGAATCAGGCTTCAATCTGAAAATCTTCAGCTTCAAGTCACTAATTATCTCAACGTTTTGAAGCTTATGAGCTTGAGAAAAGGTCTAATTAATTTTCAGTAGTTTAATGGGATTTGAGTAATAATGAACTTCTCCCAGAGTGTGTGTGGTCACTTGTCTTCAGGTCTGTGATGTGTGAGATCATATAGGTGAAGCTGAAAGGCCCCTGGGGACCCATGTCTCCTGTCCTGGGTAAGATTCATCGTTCACTGTAGACCTGGCAACTGGCATGACACCCGCACAATCAAAAGGCGATTTTAAGCACACTTGGTGATTCTTTTGTCATTGGGGTTGGTTTTTATTGTGTCAATAACCTTTGGCAGTTGGTCTGCTCTTGGACCTGTATAATCTGAATTCATGTCTTTGCAATCTATCCCAGTGCCTCTACTGAAAAGCTGGCTCCTAATCTCCTTCTCCTGGTAGAGAATCCTAGACTGTGCAAAAAGATTTGGGGATCCATTGGCCTCTGATGTTTACTCCCTTAGAAGACAATACTTTAGCACGTGCGGATGCCTTGATAAACCTCAGTAAATCCTGCAGAACATTTTCTCAGGATACACATTTGGTTGTCAGCCAAGGAAACTCCTCTGTTGGGTTGTATGATGTGTACACACTGAACACGGACAGGACACTGGTGTGTCCACCTTCCTGAAGCCGCAGCGAGAAAGAGCTTGACTTTGCCAGGATACTGCATTTGGCTGTGGGGCACAGCTCTGGTTATGGGTCCCAGCAGGCAGGTGTCAGGAGTCTGTGCTTTGCTCCTGTGCAGCAGGTAGCATTTCAGCCTGCTGCAAAGGCCATGGGGCCTCTTGATATTTGAATGTATGTTTATGTAGGTTGCATTAACTATAGATTTTATTTCAGGAAGGTAAAGAGACTAAATACACGTCTTAATAGGAGGACTTGGTCAGATAAAGTTGGGAGCTACTGAACTATATTGGTAGCCAAAATAAAATAAGATAAAAAAGGTTTGGAATATAAAGTCAAAGAAATTTCTCAAAACAAAAAGAGTAGAAAAATTAGAGAAAAGAAGATATTTGGAAGATAAAGTTTTACATCTGACTAAGTTTCAGAAGTAAAGAAAGAAGAGTGAAAATGGGAGGAAGAAAATGATAACAGATCAAATACAAGAAAATATTTTATAATTGAAAGATATGAATATCCATATTTAAAGGCCTTACTTACCAAGTTGCCAGTGTTAAGAGTGAAAATAACCCACACTAGGGCACTTTATATTGAAATTTCAGAGCACAGACACAAAGAAAATTTCAGGACACAGATATAAATATCTCCTGAGTATTAGGCCACAGGCAAAGGACTGGGAATCAGAAGAGCATCAGACATGTCAAATCTGGAAGCAGTGAGACAATAGAAGGTGTTTCTCAAAATACTGAAGGAAAGTCTATCTACTTACCTACCTTAGCTGGCTATCAACTATCTATTGCTATCTATCTTACTGAGAACTTTATACTTAAACTTCCAAAGAAAAGTAGAGCAGACGAACACCTATTCAGAAAGTTTACCTTCCAGGCAACCTTTCTTAAGCTACCAATGGGGGTGTGTTCCAGCAAAATGAGGGAATAAATCAAGAAAGAGGAAAACAGAATCTAGAAAAACATGTCTCTAACAAAGAAGAGTAGCAAAGAGAAGTGCCAGAATAAAAACTGTTCAGTAGGTCTAATACAACCAATCTTGTTGGGAATAGGAGACTGGAGTCCTCCATGGTGGAGAGCTCCAGGAGAAACATAGACCCAATAGAATGCATACAATTGTAGGTAATAAATTAGAGATAAAGGAAAGTATTAAAGATTTTACATGGAAATTATGTAAGGAAAAATCTTTATTGTAATAATAAAAGCTCTATAGCATCTTGATAATATTCTTCTGTACAATGATTTCCTGAGTCATATTAATAAATTGATTCAACTGAAAGTAGCTTTTGACTATATTCAAAGACTAGGAGAGGAAAAGTGGGGGTATAAGAACTAAATACACACCAGTCATCAGTGGGAATCAGTAATGTCTAAATTATTTATAGATCTAGATTTAGATGTATAAGCATATGTAACAGCGACTTTTAGTTGTCATTGCAATAGGCTGTCTCCCTTTCTTCAGTGGTACATGGCTGGCGAGTGCAAGCACTACGTCTTCACCCTCACTTGCCACTAGGATGGAGTTTTGGCTAATGATATGTTACGTGTAAGTTTAAGTGACAGCCACCTGGAATCTCTCTTAAGGGAGAGCATGCTCACGTGCCCTGTGCTCCTTCTTTGTCTTTTTCTCCATCTTATGGTCCAAAACATGGATTCTACCTCAGACTATGTGGACAAAGGTCATATTCTAGTGGTGGTGGAACATGAACTGGGAAAAGTCAGGGTCCCTATACTGCAAATCGTTTATATAAGAGAAAAACAAGCGAACGAACAAACAAAAAGCCCTGTTCTCTTCTTTGAGGTATTGCTTCGAGCTTGTCAGAACCAAACCTAACAGTAGTTCAGCATATTACAAGAAATATGGAACTAACATCCAGAACCAAATGAAATGATTGTCTCTAGGGAAACAATGGCTGTCTCTAGGGAGCAGGCTTGGAGCTAGGAAGGGCCAAAGCAAGGAACTGTGGCTTTCCTTTATGAGTGTCAGTCAAAATAAGTTCAATATGAGATTGATACTTTTGTATACTAAAATTAGTTGACTATCAGCAATTTTATATAGTTCAATCTAATAGGTTTTTTAAACCAGGTGTGTGTATTGGTATGATTAAAACATTTGTAATCACAACAAAAAGAAAAATGAGACTTGGGAAGTAGACAGGCATCTAATCTTGTACATCATGGTAAGGAGTTTGCAGTTCAATGTGATCATATTGGTGTTTTGGAGGTAACTCCTGTAAAAATGTGGGGATTAGAGCTTAAGGGTCTAGGGTCAATAGCTGTACCAAAGAGAAAGAAAGAGGATTTTATAGTAATCAATCCACAGATAATGAAGACTAAACCAAGGCTATTGCACAGAGGATCTTGTCAAGAAATACTAGAGAGCTAGAAGCATTAGCTCTCTGCCAGAAGGAGAGGGTGGGAGATGCAGGAGAGGCAGTGCCAGAACGTGGTGAAGCCCCAGTCTCTGAGTCCTTCTGTCTCCGTCTGTCACTCCATGTTTGACTTTGGCGAGGTCCTGTAATGATGCTGTGCTTCCTCATCTATAAAATGGGCATCATAATAATACTTCCTTCTGAGAGTTGTAAACGCGACATGCAAGAGCACGTCATGAAAAACTTAGCAAAGTGCCTGGTGCACGCTAAGTGTTGAGTGAATGACGGGTTGATCACTTCAGTCTGATACATTC
The DNA here is from genome assembly GCF_057876585.1 of Rhinolophus sinicus. Taxonomy (NCBI): domain Eukaryota; kingdom Metazoa; phylum Chordata; class Mammalia; order Chiroptera; family Rhinolophidae; genus Rhinolophus; species Rhinolophus sinicus. Next base: position 56,199,490 of record NC_142502.1, read on the forward strand.
ATAGAGAGGACACACAGGAGGTGGCTCAGATGACAGAGTGGGAAGATCTTACATTCTATTCTGGAATGTGGAGTTTGAGCTACTGGACCTCCAAGTGATTTGTCTAATAAACAGGATTTATAGGAGAGAAATTAGCCTGCAAATAGGAATCATTGGTAGCCAGGAATTGGTCCAGGAATTTGGAGCTATGAGAATGATTTATTTCTGCATCTAAGAGTACTGTATGGAGTGAAGAGAAGGTGGAATAAAACAGGAGAACCAATATTTAAAGGAAAGCGTGATTTCAAAGCAGTTAAGAATGAGAAATCAGAGATTTGGGAGGAGATCTAGTGGGCAACACAGGGAAGTAACAACTTCAAGGAGGGGTTCAGCATACTCAAATGTGAAAGGCTATTAGACGTGTGCACTGGCTTTAGCACCTCAGGGGTGGATGCCAACCTTGGTTGGTCCAAGGATCCCAGAAGCCAGAGGGGCTGTAGCATGAGGAAAGGAAACTGGGCCCTGGGTGTGGACTACTGTTTCTAGAAGCTTGTCTGGGAATGAGAGAACTGGAGAAATTTGGGGATATTTACACATACAAATAAATAAGACTTTAGAAGGGAAATGAGAGAAAATATGGGAGAAAGTGTACACATGAGAGAGCAGGTAGGCCCCTGAGGATCTGTACCTCTGATTTTTCTATTTTGCTTTCTCAGATAAATAGGAATTGTAAATCCAAAATGATGGATTGTTATTCTTGGCACTTACATAAGATCTGTTTTTAAAGCTCTCATGGGAGAGTGTGTTTTGTTCTGCTATACATACTTTTCCTGTATGTTTTCTTAAAATAAATAGCAACATATACAAAGGAACACTGAGGGAGAAATCAATCTGAAGTGACATCACATGTCAAGGGATTATTCTTTATACCCAACTAGAAATAACTCTTTTTGATAGCTTTTCCTATTAACATACCACCTCTAGGAAGAACAAGAAAGTGCTGTGCCTTGCAGTCAGAAAACTGTTTTCTAATTTAATGTCCCTAGATAGGTAACTGAGTAATTTCATCTGTCTATAAAGGTAGCAGAAGTGTCTGTGTGCATGTTTAAAAGAGTCTTGGGGGTGGGGGGAGTGAAATAGAAGTCTTACATAATTAAAAATATACGTTTTAAATTTGCAGTGAAAACAGTCACAGGCAGAAAAAGATGTAGTATCTGATCTCAGGATGTGACTCAGGTATTTCTTGTGACAAGCACTAAATGCACGCAGCCCCCGGGAAGTGGGGCCTATGCTGAGTTCTGGGCTCCCACGGTCCCGTGTCACAGCCTGCACTGCAAATAGAAACAGTGCTCTTAGGAGAACCTATGCTTTTCTGCATCAGCATCTGATTGATGCCAGGAAATGAACTGCTATTAAAGCTGAAGACAAGAATTAGATGATTATTTTTTAATTATCTTGAACAGGTTTTCAATGTATATATTGTTTGACATGTAAGGAAAGTGTTGTTTACACAGATCACTTTGAGAGAGCTGATGAAAAGCTCAATAAAAAAAAATTGCCTTTTTGATTACCAAAGACATGATTACATGTCTTACTAGACAAAAATACTGACTTATGTTCCTCATGTGAGTTCTGATTATTTATCAAGCACTGCGACTTACTTGAAAAACCTAGTAAAAAATCCTATGCCTCCGACACTAGTATCACCCCATTTAGGATGGAAGGAATTTGAGTCTCAATTAAATGACTATCTTACATTTTGAGACTTGGCATATGAGATTTAAAGCTACTGGTGGGGAGACCAGTTTTCTGAGCAGTTTGAAAATTACGTGATATTTTTGGGGCAAAAAGACTACGATATGAAAAATATATCCATGTAGGGGCATTAGCCATTTATCAAAAGAAAATGCTTATTCCTATGGAATTTTCATCTTATATAAAAAACTCAGCAAAGTACTGTTATTCTGATTGGTTTTGATTGATTTTTTCTGATTGGTACACGTTTATATAAGTTATAGGACTGAAATCAATTGTTACATTATAGGGTCCTTCATTCTATGAAATTGTATATTACTCAAAAGTGCGCGTGTGTGTATATAGATATATACATATACATATATATGTGTATATACATACACATATATATGTATATGTATGTATGTGTATGTATATGTATGTGTATATATACATATGTATACATATATGTGTGTATATATGTGTGTGTATATATATATGTGTGTGTGTGTGTATATATATATATATATATATATATATATATATATATATATATATATGTAGTCTAGTGGGTGAGAGGCTTTGAAATAGGACTAAGTTATCCATTCAGTGGGTTATTGAGGGCTTGTGTTAGTTTTGTGCCTAGCCCAAATAAGGCATCCTGTTGCTCTAGTTACTGTAAGTCCTCATTTTGTTCTGTGATAATTTTAGAAAATAGCCTTGACTCTCTATTCAAGGAAGGTTTACTTGAGTATGCAAGTTGTTTGTTTAGATGGTGAATGCCACACTGGTATAGAACTTTACCATTAATATGGTCGTAAGTGGCGCCTAGTCTTAATCACACTTAGACACTTCTAATGGAAAAAGTAGGTTTTGTTTGCTTGCTTTTAATTTTAGAGGAATGCTATTTGTTTAGCAATGTCTCTGATGATGTTAGCGTGGGAAACACAGTACTCTAGGTCACATTTATTTGCAAGAATAACCGGTACAAAAGGGTAAATATCTTTCTGCTGCCCAGGGTAGTATATATAAAATATGATTGGATGACCTTCACCTATTGCCAGATACTACACTTCCCTTCTTCCCACCCTGATATGAATCAGTCAAGTTGCAGTAGTCGAAAACTGCTACTCTTGGCTGTGGATGTATCATAGCTTTCCTGCTCAGTCCTGCAAAGCTGGCTGCGGCTCAGTGATTACACATCAGCTCTGCAGCAGTGAGCTCCAATATGAGGATGATGGATCCACCCAAACTCAATGGTGCATAGCTCATGCTCATTTTAAATGAGAGGACTTTTGCCTGTACACCATTGCTATCATCTTTTTTTTCTGTGCAAGAATATAAGTATTTATTCAAAATTTTTTAGTCAGGAACAAAGCATCAGGTAAGTAGGAGACTGCTTTATATTACAAACTGTGAGTCAATTATTTCCTTATTTTTATGACCAATTAATGACTAGTTTCAAGTTAGAAACAAACATTGATTGATAATAATATCTATTAAACACTTACAAATGGTAAATGCAGTATAAAACATATGAAAGCCATGTTTCCTGTCATCTAATGGCTCATAATCTAAGACAATAAGATAGTCATGCATTCACTCTTCTGCCTATCTTACCCACTGGATCCAAAGGAGAGTGGCGATTAGGCTGTGTGTAAAATAATATCTTCCCTGGTCATTCTTAATTAAATCAACCATTTGTAGATGATATTGGAGAATGTTTTAGGGAGGAACAATTGATTGCAAGTGGGCCCAAGGGAACTTTTTGAGTGATGGAAATGTCATACATGTTGATTGTGTTGGTCGCTGTATGAGTGAATACATTTGTCAAAACACATCAAATTACATATTCAAAATGGATGAATTCTTCATATATTTACATCATACTGTGCCTCTACTTTATAAAACAAGCCTATAATGTAAATCTCAGCTAACTGATAGAATGTTCTTCAAAGGACATGAACAATCAGTTTACAGAGAAGGAAATACAAATGACTCAAAAAATATAGCAATGCTAGAATCTTTTCAACACAAAGGAAAGGCAAATTAAGATAACATGAGATAGTTTTTACAACTATAAATTTGGTTAAAAATGATTGATGGCAAACACACTGTGTAGGAAAACAAATATCTGGTTAAACTATAAATTGGTACAATTCCTATGAATGGTAGTTTGGCAATAAATAACTAACAAAACTATGAATCCATATACCTTTCGAACTAATAATTCCACTTTTGGGGAACTTGTCCAACTGACATAGTTGCATGCAGGCAAGTGTATTACTTGTAGAATTGTTAATAATTGTAGATGGCTGTTTAAATGTCCAAAAATCAGGGACTGGCTAAGTGAATTATGGTACATCTATGCAAAGAAATACTGTAGCTATAAAAATGAGAAAGTCTCTGTGTACTGGCATGGTAGCACTTGATATGTAAGTGAAAAGATAAGGTAAACTTTCCAGGAAGAAGAATAGATGTAATTTTCCTAATTCCTCTCTTAAATACAAATAAAAACCCTGGACATTATATATGTCAACAATGAAAAACATAGGAAGACTCTGAAAGTTGGAGAGAAGGCACAGCAGATCTAGGAATCATAGGACACAAGAAACAAATAATAGTGAGTGCCCTGGATTGCCTTTCTGCCTCACATATTCTAGACTTGTTGCTGAAAAAGCTGCCATACTTGGAAAGAAAAAGACAGTGCCAGAACAAAGATTAAGAAAACCAGACTCCTAAGTTAGACAAAAATAGGAGAAAAGAGAATTGACCATGGATCAGTTCCATGATAGATCGACAGATTTGAAATAGGTCTCTGAAAGAAAATATCAGATGTTTTGTATATCTGTTCAAAATAGAATATTTCACTCTGCTGAATTAATCAGTGCATAATTTTCAGTTAATTTTAGGCTGAAAGAACTATCACTTTATGTAGCCTGCTTTATTTCACTTCTCCTCCTATTTGGATTTCAGCTGTTGAAAGTGCACTCCAGGGACCAGAGACAAAACTAAGTGTCAAATCCCCTTCTAACTCTAGAATAACCGTTATGGCCCTTTGAGAATCTGAAAGATAGAGAGTCTTCAATTTTAAATTGTCTCCTTTTCTTCCTGAACCTCTTCACTTGATGAGGCCAGAATTTATGCCTGGCTCTCCCAGATAATTATTGGGTGGCTGCCAGTCCTAGCTAGGACAATGGTTTAGAAAACACTTCTCTCTTATGGATTTCAGGGAGTTTGCACATGCCATGGGGAATATGCTCCTTACCGTGGTCCACGGATTTTGTGGACCAAGAGACTGCACATAAGGCAACTCTATCTGGGAAGACAGCCTCCATGTTAATCCAGCTGTTGGCAAGGAAGTCTGAGCATGAAGAGCTGTTCTCAAAATCATCTCCTTGCTGAGAGTCCTCCCTCCGAGGTCAGCCTCCCTGCACTGCACTGTCCAGTTGCAATGGAAGTCTCTGCACAGCTTAAAAATTATCACTCAATCCATAGTTTTGGGGATGTACAGTAGACTTCCATGCTTTGTTAAATCACCATATTCCAGTATCGCACACAATGTATGCTACTGACATTTAACCCAAAAGAAACAAACTTTTCTAAAAGTAAATGGTTTCTAAGGAGATTACAACTATTTGACAAGAAACAAACTAGGCTAAAGTTTGGATGACATGCTAGAGGAAAATAAGGTAAAGTTTGGTGCAGTACTGAGGTCCTTTCTATTTTCCTGGTTAAAATTTGCCTGATAAACTACTTTCTGGAAATAAAAATTTAATTTCTCATGGTAACCCACAGTCCTCAGGGCCAGGGCATTCAATAATGTATGGGATCTAGATAAATGGGTTCCAAAAATGTAATCACTACATTAAGCATCATATAATGGTTATGTTTTCTTAAAAAGAGCCCTTTCTTTTAGATATACATGCTAACATATTTTAATGTGGTGTCCGGGATTTGCTTCAAAATAATCCATGTGTGAGGGAAAGGGATTAGGTAGAGGTATAGATAAAAGGCTCACTGGGAGTTCATAATTGTTGAATTTGGGTGATGGGTACCTGAGTGTTACCATGGGTACCACTCACTCTACCTTTGCATGTTTTGCATCAAACTTTTCCATTATAAAAAGTTAAAAGATAATATCACATAGTGGTCACCCTTAGAGACATTTTGTTCTTGTGGACATGATTACTCTCCTCAAAGACAGATCATCTAAAATTTCATAGCAACTGTACTTCACGCTTACTGCTTAGCTCTGCCCCCTAGGTCTTCATTTAGCAAGCAATGCTGACAAAAAGTATTAATAACTTTTCAAAGAGCTGCTCCAGGGAATTCAGCTTGATTTGCTGCGTGTGGAAGTATCTCTACCACATCCACCTTTGTTTCTAAGGAAGACCTCCCTACTGGGTCAGGACACCTACATGTTCAGATGTCATAAACAAAAAATGAAGTTCTAAAAAGAGAGCAGAGTGTGGACAGAATTCAGTTTTTATTAGTCTCTATGAGCCTAGTGTCAAACCCATGTTAATAGATGTTTGCAAGATTTACTTAGAGTTTTCCAGAAGATTCTAATAAGTACATTTCAACGGCTCGTCTTTTGCAAAATTACTGAGTTCAATTACAGTTTCAGCTAAGAAAACAACAGCACTCCCAAATGCACTTATATTTTATTTTATTATTTTTTAGAATTGGCTTCTGCTGTAGCCCAATAGCCGGACAATGCTGTGTTAATTTTCCAATCAGGTTGGTAGCTATAGCATAAATAGCAATGTAGAAAACATTAGTGTTCGTGCAGGTAAAATGTTAAATATATGTAGAAAAATAGAGCAATAGATACAGTTCTTTCATTAATCAAGTATTAATGAGGGCATTATGGAATAATATTATATGAGCAGATTCTGAAGCTAGACTGCTGGATTGAGTCTCAACTTTCCCACTTACTGTGTGGCCTTGGGAAAGTTGTGAAAACTTTCTGTCTCATTTTCCCCAGCTCTGTCACAGTGTTGTGGATTAACTAAATTAATATTCATAAAGGATCTAGATCAGAATTAGCGCTTACACTCATGGAGCTTATAGTAAGAGATATGCTATTAGACATCAATCCTAGACTGTTAGAGCTGGAAAAAAGACCAGAATGTCTCATCTAATGCTCTTATTTTATAGTTCAGGAGGTTTGAACAAATACCAATGTCCAGGCTCCACCGGGTAAGTCTAATATACAACCAGGAATGAGAACTGTCACTTGAAAGTTGCAGAAATCTGTCCTCTAATATCTGACACCTGAATGGAACAGTTTATGTGGGTTCTGGGCCCTTCTCCTACCATGTCTGTGTCTCTGTTCCTATGATGTGAAAGCAGAGCAACACAAACATATAATCAGCATGCTCATACCTAATAGTTATTACTGTGAAAACCTCTGATTTTTCTTTCTTAGATTGAAAATAGTCATTTGCTTTAAAATGCCATGTGTGAAAAGGCCAGCATTGTTCGGGGTAGAGGTGAATGCAATTTGCATAAATCTGAAGCTTAGAAAAGAAACTGCACGAATAATTCTGTAGTGTTGTCTTGGACAATAACAATTTTCTGCCATCTAGTGGATAGTTCAAAGAATATACCATGTTTTTATTTTTAGAAAATCAACATTATCACAAAACTGAGATTTCTAAGTGTCCTGTTGCTGAAAGGAAATGTTTTTGTGTTAGTAAGACAACTAGTTTTCCACAAAGTGTGTCTCAAATATACTCATTCATTTGGTTTATTCACTTATTTTTTAATGTAAAAAATTTTCATCATGCCCTGTTATTTCTCTTAATGTTGTTAAAAATTTGTGGACACATAAAATATAAATCCAAATGTGCTGAATTCTTAAAATATTGCATACTTATAGGCCTGTGACATATAGAAATGTGTTGATATTTGGTTCTTTTTAAATTTCTTCTTTTGCAATGTTGGAGGCAGTGGTGTCCAAGATTAAGAACATGGACACCAAAGCCAAACCTCCTAATTTAAAATGTGGGCTCTTTCTTGTACTTGTACTTGTACTTCCGGTGGGAACTCGGAGAACTTAACCTCTTTGTGCCTCAGTTTCCCCATTTGATAATGGTAATATCTGCCTCATGGGGTTGCTGGAGCGATTACATCCATGCAAAGCACTTAGCATTCAATGTCATTATTATTTTTACCACTGTGGTGGTTTATGTGTGTATCAGTATTTACTAATGATAAGGAAGAAGTTCAGAGTGGCTTGTACTGAGACTCAATTCAATTTAAAAAATTAACAAGCTGAATAAGACAGTGCCCTGTTTTTGAGTCAGTGTTCTTATAAACTAATGGGGAAGAATTAACTATAATTCAAAGAAAATATAATGAGTGTGACACCAGAATTATCATAAGCAAAGTGCAGAGAAGGGGCAGGATATTTCCAGCTAGAGTAATTGACTTATAAGCTGTAACTTAAATAATGGATACATTTTAATGGAAATTAAATTGTAAAAGTGGAGAGAGTAGGGAGGACTCCACAGTAGATATTTTAAGCAATGGAATCAAGTTGGAAAATTATCTAGGGTTCATTTATTTTGGATGTAATGAGTAATAAGGTCTTGCTAAAGCATAAAATTTCTTCATTCTTTCACCTAACTCTAATCTAAGCACCTACTCTGTGCCAGGCTCTGTTCTAGGTAGTACATACGTGATGGTGAATACAATAGACAAAGACTCTGCTCTCAAGGATGTATATTCCAGTGCAGAAGGAATACTGAGAGAGGTGACTGGGAAGAAAGAGTGGGGCTAGATTTTGGAAGCACCTGATGGAAAACCAGCAAAGGTCGCTGAGTTAAATGTACCCATGATCAAGTGCTACTTGAGAAATATTTATCTGTTGGAGGAAGTGTGAAGAATAGAGAAAAAGGTGCGGCCTTGAAAGCATAGAAACATATTTCAATAGGAGGCAATCCAAAGAGTCCAGGTTGAGAGGTAATGAAGCCTTAAACTGTGGAAGTGCAAAAGAAAACACAGATTTAAAACACATTGAACATGTGGAGCCGGGCTTGGGACCGGCAGGAAGTGAGCATGATGGGATGTGATAATGCTAGGCTTGCTGCAAAGATGAGAGGCACAGTGTGGCCAGTGTACTGCCAGTGTAACTGGCAGCAGAGACTCAGCGGTCTGACCCACCTGTATCGCAATGACTCAAGGCGATCATTTTATGTCTTAAACCCTAATTTCCTCCTTAATACAATGGAAATAACTAAAAGTACAATTTTATTAGATTATTGTGGAAAACAAGGACAAGTCCTACTGCCTACATTAATGGGACATGGGGAGCTCAACCCTTGAGGCTGCTGTTTTGAGGCTGCTATTAGTGGGTGTGAAGAGTCTAAGGCAGAGTCACCTACATTAGAATCAGGTGTATTTGAAAGAGAGGTTGCTCTCACCTAAGATGAACAATTATTCATAAAGAAGATAATTAGCTGAGAATTTTTCAATAGCTACTCCACATTAGAAAATGAACCATAAATTGCCAGTTATAAAAACAATCATGGAGATGTAAAGTACAGCATAGGGAATATAGTCAATAATATTGTAATAACTATGTATGATGCCTGGTGGGTACTAGACTTATTGTAGTAGTGGTGTTGGGGGGGTGAAATCTCTTTGTAAGTTATATAAATGTCTAACCGCTATGTTATTCTCCTGAAACTATTATACGTCAACTATAATTGAAAAACAAAATTTGTTTAATTAAAATTAAAAAGAAATTTAGTTAAAAAAGAAAAGAAACTACCAAAAAGAGCTTCGTTTTGCATTTGGGAATCAAAATAGTTGTAAGTTTTGATATTATTCTCCTCATAAACTGGCAAAGGTTTTATTTCAGCAGTTAGAAATACACCTCTTAGGAGGGATGAAGAGAGATTTTATGAAAAACCTAAGAATGTGAATTAGACGAAAGTTTCAATACCCAGACTCAAACTCAGGCCTATCTCTGAATACATGCTAGCTATAGACTTTTATCATCCCATCCAGAGAAACCACATATTGAGTTTAATACAGAGGCAGTAGAATTGTGGGCATTGGTTAAGGAACAGGCAATACAGATCAAGAAATGTGCTTAATGTTTATTTGGAATTCTGTCCAAAGTAATTATGTGAATAGTCTGAATCTATGTCCAGAGGGAATTAATGCACAATAAGAGAAACAGAACACTGAAATAAGAGAGGTGAAATTGTCATGAAAAGGAGACGCTTAATATAGAAGACCAAAAGAAATGCTGTATCCTGGGAGGACTGAGCCCCCCCATGGATGCTGTTCCTGTACGATAAGAAAATTTGAGATGCCCAATGCTCCACATACTTAGTGATAGCTTAAAGGAAAATTGTCTGCATTTTTGAGACACAGGGAGAATGCATTTTGCAGTTTAAGCAAAGTAAGTACAATTACATGTCTAACTGTCCGTAGACACATGATACAAAACTTGGACAGATTGACACCAAATTTGGTAAGTATATTTGGGATGGTTTGGCTTAACATCAGAGCTATGCAGTGTATGCAGAAATCTACTTTGGGGGATGAAAAAGAAACTTCAAATGTAGGCAGTTATTCTCCAGAGCATCTGAAAATTAAATATCTCAAGACACCCATGTGAATGCTGCTTGAGAGAAGCACACTCTACAGATTAGTAGTCTATGGACAGAGGAAACACAAATCTTCAAAGCAGATGATTGAAATTGCAGGTGTTGATTTGCAGTCTAGTTGCTTCTTACATGGGCAACTCAGTATAACATGGTCAATGTGAGTAACCAAAGGGATTTGCATATTTATCATGGTTATTGGCAATCAGCATAGGGACAATGTTAATATAGCAATAATAACTTTCACAACTAGAATTTAGTTCAGCAAGTATTTATTGGTTGTCCACCAAGTGCCAGACATTTAGCCAAGGACTGGATTTATAACAGATGAATAAATGCATAATCTAGGGGTAGAGTGGAGGTGGGAAGAAAGGTGAAGATAATTGACATTTAATAACTTTTTTTTTTAATTTTATTTTATTAAATTTATTGGGGTGACAATTGTTAGTAAAATTACACAGATTTCAGGTGTACAATTCTGTATTACATCATCTATAAATCCCATTGTGTGTTCATCACCCAGAGTCAGTTCTCCTTCCATCACCATATATTTGATCCCCCTTACCCTCATCTCCCACCCCCCACCCCCCGCCCCCGTTACCCTCTGGCAACCACTAAGTTAAATATGTTCTAGGTAGATGGGAAACAATTTGCTTTTATTTCATTTACTATTCACAGCAGCTTTTTGAAGTTTATGTTATAGACTCTCAATTAAAGTTTGGAAAACTGAGGCTCAGGGAGTTCAGTAACTACCAAATGTCACACACCAAGGAGATGGCACACCTGGGAAAAGAATCATTTTTCTGCCTCCAAAGAACATCATCATCTTTAATTAGATTGCCTCCCATTCCTAACTGTAATATAAATCAAGTTTTTTAAACTTCTCACAAAATTGTAAATGAAGTTGAAGAAAATGATTAAAATTTTCTAAGGGATATCAGTAAAGATTTCACAAAGGGGGTAAATTTGATCTGAGGTTTAGAGGTTGATTACAATTTTGATCAACCAGGCAGGAAAGAGGAGGAGAATCCTAGGTACAGAAAATTAAAAGGAATGATATTTTGGGGAAACAGAAAAGCTTACAAGGGAAAATTTTTAAATTGTGGCTTTTCTTACAGGACTTATGGAGATGTAAGAGATTGGGGAGAGGGAGGAGCCAAGGTAGTTCTTTTTTCAATCGCTTTATTAAGATACACTTTACATATCATATAGTTAACTCATTTCAGTTATACAATTCAGTGATTTTTAGTAATTCTACCAGACGGTGCAACCGTCACCATGCACGAGATTTAGAATATTTTATTCCCCTCTATAAAGATCCCTCATGCCCACTTACAATGAATCCCATTCCTACTGTCAGTCTCAGGATTTCACAAATCTACTTTCTATCTATAAATTTGCCTTTTTTGGACATTTCATATAAATGGGATCATACAATATGTGTCTTTTTTTCACTTCTTTCACTTAGCATAATGTTTTCAAAGATCATCCATGTTGTGGCATGTAGCAGTACTTCATTCTTTTTCATGATTGAATAATATTCCATTTTATGGCTATACTATGTTTTGTTTATCCATTCACCATTTGAATAGTTGGGTTGTTCCCCTTTATGGTTATTATGAATAATGCTGACTTAAACATTTATGTGGATATATGTTTTCATTTCTCTTGGGTAGATAGGAGAATTGCTGGGTTGTATAGTAGTTTTATATTTAACTTTTTGAAAAACCACCCAACTGTTTTCCAAAATGGCTGCCTCATTTTACATTCTTGCCAGCAATGTATGAGGGTTCCTGTTTCTCTACATCTTAAAAGCACTTGTTATTGCCTGTCTTGTATAGCACAGCCATTGTAGTCCGTGTGAAATGGTATTTTGCTGTGGTTTTAATTTGCATTTTCCTAATGACTAATGGTGTTGAACATCTTTTTAAGTGCCCAAGACATAAATTCTAAAGGCTTTGTTTGGATAATGCATTAACTAAGATGTTGAACTTAAAAATATAAGTGGAATTTCTAGGAAAAATAATAAAATTATTGTAATCTGTCCATGTAATATTGAGTTGCAGATGTCCAGTGGATAGAGAGAAACAAGGTCTGGAACTCAGAAGAGAATTTAAGGCAGGACACATACATTTGGGCTCAGCTATAGAGAAAAGCCAGTGAAATCATGCAACTAGATGAGTTCACCAGCAGAGAAAAAGCAGAGCAAGAAGCTTGGGAATATTTAGGAATATCTGTTTTAAAGAAATATGTGAAAGATAGTGTACTAGTTAGGAAGGCAGAGTTTTAGGGGACATACGAGAGACTGGTGTCATGGATGCCACTGGTAGAAAAATATTTTATTTTGTTAATGTTAATATTTTATTGTACTTCTTTGCAGAGTTTTTCTTCACACGTAAATAAATTCAGCCACATTGGATATCATACACGTTGTTTTATAATATTCTATTTACACTCAACCCTATGTCATGAATGTTTTTCCACATCACTAAGCAGTCTTAAAATTATTTTTTATTGGCTGCTTTTAAACTATTCTATTGTAAATAGGTACTACAATTAATTTATTATCTTTTATTTTGAACTTGAAGTTGGTTTCTTGTTTGGGGCTTTTTTTAAACAACACTGCAATAAACATTCTAGTTCTGAAATATTTGTGTGGATTTCCAGTGATTTCTCTGTGAAATTCTTAGAAATTGGAATTTCTTGGTAAAGTATGTGAAAAAAATGTAAGGCTCTCTTTATGTACATTGCCAAGTTGCCTTCCTGAAATGCTTTTCTGTATCCAGCAGTGTTTGAAAGTAATGAGCCAAATGTTTTGAACATTAAAAAAAAAAAAAAAAATCATAAACAGGAAAATATTTAACATCATTACTATTTGAGAGGATTTGTTTCCAAGATTGCTCTGAGTATCACCTGATGTGAGCATTCTGTTACTTTTTAATTTTTAAAATTATTTTTTAATAACAATTGGATATATTTAAGGTAGACAGCATGATAATTTGATACACATAGTGAAATGCTTACTACAGTTAGATTTGGAACAGGGAAGGCCAAGATGTTGACTTTGGTGGCTGCATATTCATTGGAGGCATCAGAAAAGTAATTTCCCTTGAGGGAAAGAGACAGATACCAAATTGTAGTACTCAAGCCCATATTTTATCAGCACCTGTTTATTTTGCCCATTTGTTTGCTTCTTTGGAAAATTTTTATTATATAGGAAAAGAGTTTTAAAAATTCAATTTAATTTTCTATAGTTCCAGGAATGTCAATTTTTTAAATCATTCTTTTTTCTTCTATTTCTCCCTTATTTATACTTCCTCAATTATTTCCTGTTTGAGTGCTTGGGTTGGAATTCTCTGATAAACAGCTCCATTAATGATGCTACAGAGACAAGTCAGGGATAGGCTGTCATTTGTATAAAGAATAAGCCTTTGGGATTCTATGTGTGGACTTCCATAAATGTAAAACTTGATTTTTGTTTTTGCACATGGTGGGAATGACATTTAATGTCACTGTTTGAGTCACTGAATGGATGTCTGTTGAGCTCATTAATGTTTCTCATTCAAAGAACCCTTTCTGGACATCTACTTCATAAATTTATTACCATTCCTGGGAAAATATTTGACCCAAATACTCTTTGCTCCTCTGTGACATGGATCATACATAATTCTATCACAGTGAGTGAGCTGTTCACTTTCTCAACCACAGAGATATGTAATCCTGTCGTTCCAAATACACATAAATCCCATTACTTCTTTTATAGACTCCAACTTGAGCATGACTCTCTTGTGTTCCTTTCCCCTCCTTTTTGATTCCTAATTTGAGAAACATCTTCCCCACTGCCATTTTTAACGGTATATGGTCTTAAAGCTAGTCATGTGAGAAAATTCAGAATGTTCAGAATTCTGAAAAAGAACTTTTCTAAATTTCTCTGGATAATGCATATTTAGGGCCATCTAGGAAACCGCATGGATGACTGAGTGGATGGATTCATTTCTTAAATTCTCTCGAATAGTTCAAAAGAAGGCTCTTGGTGTCCTTTTGTTATGTTGGCATAACTGAATCCAGAGACAGTAACTTCGGAGGAGTTGTAAGGTCAATCTTATGACATTTTCCCCATGTCTTGATAGTCTCTACCTCTTCCTTGAAAGAGGACCCCAAAGTTCCCCCAACATGTCTTTACAGGTATCCCAGCTGACTCTTGAAAGGTTTCTGGTAGAATAATGATCTAAAGGTCAATGCTTCTGGGGGAAGAGGTTCAGGATAAAAGTAATATCCTAGCAAGTATAATTTCTGTTGATTTCCTGATTTTTCATTGAAGAAACACAATTCTAAGACAAAGTTTACCTCTTGAGTACCCATGAGAATTTCATTATATTTCAAAGCCATGTAATTTTAAAAATGAACTAGAAATGTTTGGTGAAATATGTTTTCCAACTATTTCTTTGTGACCCACACATTCTGGCATTAAATGAATTCTGAATCTAATGCAGCTTTGGATAGAACCTGACTAGTGTAGAGTAGCTAATGTTTCGTGAAGGCTTGTGTTACAGATACAAATGTTGTTTTAGATAAAATAAATAAGAGTTTAAAACCTCTAAGAGTTTTAACAATATCTCCAGTATAGAAATAAGAAATTAGCAAAAAATAGTCAAAATAGGGAAATCCAATTGAAGTGAGCTATTTGTGATAAAATGTATTTAGAATCCTAAAGATGATAATTAAAAATAAAATAATTCTTAGTTTATAATTTTTAAATTTCAATCACTCTAAGAAAGGGCACAGATGTGATTCACAGAACAGACATTACTGTGTGGGTCAGACAGAATTCATTTATATTATTTTTTAAAATTAATTCCTTGAAATGATACCTGACCATGTAGTTAATTTGGGTGTTGTTAAAATGATGAAACAAGAAGATAAAAGTCACCATACTCCCTTTATCTATTATATAACTAGTAGAAACACTAGGTATATAAGTAGAAACACTACAAAGTTATTCCATACCTATTCTGTTTACTGCACAGTTAATGTAAAAAATAAATATATAAAAGCAATTTAAAAAATATGTACTATGCAAATTTATTTGGCATGAGAAACTTCTAAAAATCACAATTTGTAAAACAAGTAAAAACAATGTTATAATAATGAGCATCTATCTATAAATGTATTTGAGAATAATTTGTGGTCAAATATATCTAAAATAATGCAACAATCATGTTTTATTTAAAATATGAATTATTATTAACATCCCAAGTAGGTTAAAAAGTACTTTTTTTCATAAATTTGAAAAGGTATCACTAACATCAGACGTAATGTATTTGGGTGAATTTTTTATTTGTGGCATTACATTTTGTGGTGATTTTTAAACAAGGCTATTTGTGATCAGTGCTATGCATTTTCACAATGGTTGGCCAATCTTTCACTCCAATGTACAGCATAATTTTTTTTAAGTTACAGTGACTGTGTAAGTTTTGAACTCATGTTTATAGCACTGTCCCACTTCATTCAACTAACGGAAATTGATTGTTCCAAAGTCCATTGGTTAAGTGAAACCCTTGGTCCCCCTACCTGTAGCATGGAAGTAGAAATTATTTTCTACATTTTTCGTTGTCATATTTAACCTCAATGTGACAACATTAAATATTTTGATTTGTTGACTTGCATACTCATCTATATTGACAAATGTAACTCTTGGCCTGCATTACCTATAGCTTTTCTCTTTCACTTCTATTGCACTCACCAAACGTGTTACTGCATTAACTGACCTAGTCTTTGGAAATTAGCTCTCTTCAGTTCTAGGCCACACAGAATCATTAGCATGATCTTTCTCAAATACTGTTGTAATGCTTTTTCTCCTCTATTTAAGGACAGTTAGTAACTTTCTATTTCATGTTATATCCAATAAAACCTTTCATTCTAAGAGTTAATATTTTCCCTTCATCTGACCCTTTCTCTTTTAGCAGTCTCATTTCTTCTTGCTCTTTGGCACAGTTTCTCTGTTACTTCCAAGCCATCTGGTTGTTATTAGGACAGGATTTGCTTCTAACTGACTCCCTGCCCAGGCAGATGCCACTCCTTGAGTAACTGGGAGCCCATGGCTTCCTACAGCAGTCAATTCCATCTTTAAATGGGTCAGAGAGCTTTTCCCTTTACCGACCTGAAATCAATGATAGTATATAATATAAGATTTTGACTTTAATTGCTACATTCCAAGTGTAAAATTATTTATATATAAAAGTCTATATACTTTAGTACATATATCAAAGAATAGCAACATCTCTATCTTGGAAATGATTCTGTGAATTTTAATTGTACAGATTGAGTGCAAGCCTTATCACGTGCATACTCACCCCCCCCCCACACACACACACAGAACAAAATGCCTAAATATTTTCAATTGTTAAACTAAGAAAACATTACATTTCATATGTTTATATATAATTGGTTAACTGAGACAATGTTACATGTTGTATTATATTATAGATCTATCCAGACTTAGAATGGCTTGGTTTTCTAACTATGTAATGTACTATTATTTTCTAGATCATAGAACAATTGGCATATTTAGTTCCACATATGCAATTTCAAACAAATCAGGAAAAATATCAGTGGTTTTCTTATATTTTATAAAGTGAATATTAGAAAATATCTTGACATTGTTAATACAAAAGAAGATAATTATATCTTTCAAATAGCCTACATAGCCCGACTTTTTATTAGTATCTCTAAATTGTTAGCATCTCCAAACGTCCTTGTATTTTACAGTATTTCAAAAATTGTGTTTTCATAATAATGTTCATTGAATCCCTTGTGATGCTATTTCCGTCACTATAATCAGGCACAACATATAATTAGATTTCAATCAGAACCTTTAATGCTATGTAGTAATCTGAGAGCAGACACAATCTATGTGTGTTTCTTCTCCTGACCTCCCTCTACCTTACCCAAGTGACACTTGACAAGGATGATGATTGACTATAGAGAGCAGAGGTAGCTTTCCACTTGTCTTATATAATGTCCAGGGGCAGTTAGGTAAGGTCATCCTCAGTTGAAGTCTGATAGAAAGATAAATGTACGGTGACAAGACTTTTCACTTGGACTGTTACTTCCCTTATGAACAATAAAAACTGACTTAATTTGCAGAATGGATGCTTAGGGTTAGGAATGCACTTCCGCGTCATGCAGGAGGTTAAAGCTCTGGGGCATGGTTGGATGTGTGAGGTGGGTGACACAGGTGTGGATGAACAGCGAGAGAACTCATCTACAGCCCACATTGCTCTCCTCTGCTGCTTTACAGGTCCTGAATTACCAGCAGCAGATTATTCTTTTTCAGTTCTTACTACTACTAGATTTCTTTAAAGCCCACTTTCTTTCCATTAATCATCTATGTAATTTTAGAAGTCAAAATGCATGAGGCTCAGAGCTAATTATGCATGCTATTACGCCTGTAGTTATCTGGATGAAAGTCATGTTCCAACACTCAATCCCTTCCCTAAAACTCATTTCCACAAGTGATGATTTAATGATCTATTTACTTTAAAGCTTTGCCTTTGGGGACAATGATTATCCCAGTTAGCTCATTTGAAATAATAGACATTTTCTTTCATGCTATCTGTAAGTATTTAGAAAAATCATTGTGGGCGTTGAGAATACATTTAATACGAAATGTGTTGAAGATAATGTTTTGACTATCCCCAGGTAGAAAGGACCCCTTCATATCTACGTAGAGTATGGGAACCATAGCATCCACAATTCTCAAATTCCATTGATTAAACATGGGAAACAACCAGCTGAGAATGCAGTGTGGATGAGGGTAAACTGCAGCTTTGTTTTTCAAAGCCAGTATGTATGAGCAATAAAAGAATGATAAAATGACAGAATTCTTAAATGTGATGATTGCTAATCAGTTTTCCCTGATCACTGTTTTTCTATTCATAGCCAGTCTATCACATTATGTATAGCTGGCTTGCTAGGAATGCAAACATTAGTCTCACGTGTGCCTTTTAATTTGATCTCTTAATTTCCTTTTTACTCTGCAGTTTTGAAAAATATCCATCATCAGTAATAATGTCCATGGCTTCTATGTATAGGTTATGTACTTGATTACAATAAAGATATTTTCCTATCTTTCTAACAGCAGAGTGCAGTGTCTTACAAGGAGAGGTGCCTTTGTGATTTAGTATAAATTCATTTCTGTTAGACGGTGCTTTTTTTGAGCTCTTATAATACAGTTGTCAGAATGTGTGCAAAAAACTCTTCCATTATAAACTCTACATTAATATTTTCTAAAAGTTAAGTCAGAAATACTATTTTAACCAAGTTCTGGATTTAGTGAGAACAAGAACAAGGTGGATTTTAGGTGGGGAAGGGCTATCTTCTTCTAGATGTCAGTCTTCACCCCAGAGCCACATTTGCGGCAGAAGATTTCCTCGTTCTGGGTCAGGAAGCCTTCCCCCACCAAGGAGACTGAGCACTTCCCACAGTTAAAACATTCGCTGTGCCACTGGCGGTCTTGAAAGCAGATGAATTTGGCACCTCTGAGACCTGTAAAGGAATTGGAGAGAAAGAATTAATCTGTTTTTTCCATGACTAGATTGAGCATTCTATTCAGGAACTCTTCTAGGAACTGGAGATGCAGCAATGAGCAAGATGCAGCAATGAGCAAGATTTAGGTAAGTAACCTAAAAAAGAATGCAGCTCCCAGTGGCTCTGTGTCCATCTGGGAATGTCACCGATAGGCCAAGTCCCTCCTATGACATCCAGCCTGGTTCCCAACCAAAATTTTCCATCATCTCCAAAAGTAGATAGAATCTGGGTATGCAAAGTACATATTTTTGGAACCAGATAAGGATGGCTAAAACAGATAAGAAAATGCAGTATAGTGCTGTGGGAAGATGGTATATATAGCTTTTCAAGTCAGAGATACCTAAGTATAAATAGCTTTCTCCTTTCTCTCTTAGTGCCCTTGTTTTTCATAGAGGCAAAATTAAGATAAAATAAAATAAATGTATACTTCTCAGCCTGATGTCTGATGTTTAAATGACTTTTAGTTCTCTTCTTTTTCCATGTTTGATTTTACTTAGGATAAAGTGCCATGGTCATATTATGGTTTGTGACACAATTTCCAAAAATCCCAAATAGAGAATTTCATCCAGACTCTCATGAAGCTACCCTAATGTGACGACCTTATTACCTTGTCCAGAGACAACTTCAGCCTAGGCTTGCGATCAAGATCTGTGAATCTGATCACTCTGGCCAGTGAGGCCCTGCTATCTAATGATTAGTTTCTAAGAAGTACCTTGTCAGCCTCCACCACTTCAACTTGGGCCTTGTTGAGGCAGGGGATTCTAATCCTTTTGCTGCGACAGTTGGATATATCTGAATGAATATTTCCATCCGCTGACTGCAGATGGAAACTTCCAGAAAGAAAGTTTAGGAAAACAGATGTACATTTTTCTATATTTTCATGTTTTTCAAGAATGAATAACAATAGGAAATTTTTATATATATAAATAATGTCATTTATGTACAAGGCAGCTCAAATTGGTATTAAATGCATAAAATAGTCTAAATATCAACTTTTTATTTCTTGGGATTTCTGAAACATTTTGGAAAAAAAAACTTGAAATCAATTAACTCAGTGAAAGAGCTAAAACATGGTAGCAGAATTTGAGTCTTCAGTGGGACTTTATCCCTAATTGCAATCCAGGGAACAGTTCAAGGAATTGATTTTCAGTAGTTGTAGAAAAGGAGAAAAGTTCTAGGAATTGGGATGCTTTAGGTTTTGGTCTTTTTTATTTGCTAAGCGATCTTAGTGCTATGAACTTCCTGTGATTTGATTATCATCCATAGAATAAGGCTAAAATAGTTCATCTGTCGATTCACATATAATTTCCAAATGTTCCATTGGGATGGTGAAGTAAAAGGATGAATGAGTATTTTATTTCAGATAAATTCTTTAAATATGATAATAAACTTATTTCCATCCTAGAAATGTCTTTACATGTAATTTATTAGTTCATTGATAAATTTACATCAAATTCCTCTACTTTCCTTTATCAAACTTTTATTTTCCTATTTATGATGCTATTATCACTTTCTAATAAAAGTAAATAATAAACCAATTAAATTTCTAATGTAATTCAAAGCTGCCTGCAAGAATAATATTCTATATATGCTGGCTGCAAGAATAATATTCTATATATATGCATGTAAAATCCTCTGTTTGTAAAACCCATTATTACACATTTAGCATTTTGATGTTCATCCATCTTTCTTGATTTTATTATTAAGCCTGTACAAGTGGCAAATGTAAAAATCATTCTTCTAGAATTTTACAAAGAAGAAAAACAACGGGAGCACATAATAGCAGAAATTTGAGACAGGCCTGACTCATCATGTGAGGTGTTTATAAATTATTTCAATTTTAGATATTTTCACTCTCTCTGGTCATGAGGGTAATTTGCAGTAAGAAACTTTTCCAGGAAAGAGGTCTCTGATACCTGTTTTATCTGGTTTCGTTTATTCCTGAAAATTCAGTATAATAAGTGCTAGCGTTTGTTGAGCACATGAAGATGAACCAGTCACTATTTTAAGCCCTTTACATGTATGAGTTCATATAGCTCTCACCTCACCTTCATGGGGTAGATATTATCATCAACGCTACTTTGCCTACAAAATTTAACAGAGGTCCTGCCACTTGCCCAAATCAGCCAGCTGGTGAGTGGCAGCTCTGGATTCAATCCTAGGCCATTTGGTTTAAGAGTCCACGCTTTTAACTGTACCAAATTATGTCTGAATTTATCTTTTGTAAAAAATATAACCCAAAACATTAACATTCTTTTCTGAAGGAATTAATGTTTGAAACTCCATTCAGTCAAAGGAGTTGAAAGAAAGCTAAAATGTAATCCATTTCAACTCCTTATTTTGCAAATAAGGCAAATGAGGACCTCAGAAGTGATTTACTCACTGTCACACTGGTCATGGGCAGAAGCAAGACCAAGGTAATTTACTCTAGTACAGAGTACTTCTCACTCCAAAGTTTGATTGGTTAATCCTATCTTGGAGGAGGAGAAAAAAATCTAGTTATGCCTTGAGTTTGTTCAGATGAATCAAATTCATTGTGATGGGATTAAACAAAATTATACCTGATGACTTACAGATTTAGTTAATATAAAATAGTATTTTGAAATCATTCTAATATAGTTCCTTAGGGTGACATATTGGTTACATAATGTGCAACTTTCAGAAGATAAATATATGGCAGTATAAGAATTCCCTATGGTACATTAGTTCAAATAGCTCAGTGTTAAAGAAGCACTACTATAGGACTTACATATATGTCTAAGAGTCAGATACAAAAATATTAAAGTGTAAGTTGCAAGTTTTTGTAGGCATTTTAGTCTCTGGTATCTCTGTCACTGAGCTAAAGGAAAATTAACGTAATTATCAAAAGACAGATTATTTTAAAGTAAATACATAGTCCTACATTTGGATTACTTTTTGGGTCAAATCTCTGCTTCCTGATCATCCTTACATTACACGCAGAGCAATGTGATTTTTCTGTCTGAATCTTAAAAAGCTGGGCTCGGTGATCGACCAGCAAGAACCCATCAGAAAAAAATTAGTTAGACAGATGAATCTGTTATGGATCGGAATTGAAACTCATTAAGTTCAGGGCTTGTGTAGGCTCTTTGCAGACTAGTATTAGCTATTTGGATCCCCACAAAGTTTTCAAACCCATTTGAGTCGTTTAACTTTCTCATTTCCTCACGGAAGCCCCTTTTTTCCTGACTAACTCATGAAAAATGTTCTAGAATAAGTAGACTGAATCTGTTGGGTTACGATTGCAGATTCTACTAGGAGACTTTGGAGCTCCAGCTACTGTTGCATTTCTGGAAGTCCCATTTCCTAGCTAAAACCAGTGAAGACAATGGTTTATTCTCTTGACTGCAGGAACTGCCAGATGTGTAAAAGGCAGGAGAGTAGAGTAGTTAAGAACCCAGGCTTTTGAGCCTGATTGTATAGGATTACCAGAGCAAGTACGCGAAAGGGCTGAAAGGTGACTAAGTGATGAAAACAAGGTATAAGGAAACAGAGGACATGGCCATACATTATGGGGTAGCTGCTTAATTCTACATGGCAATGACCAGGCCAGGGACTGTGACGGTAATTGACTCACCCCTGTCAGGCTCTTTAACTTTCGGCTGCGAGATGGATTTTATATTACATTACATTACATTACATGTTTCCAAACATGTGCAGGCCACACAATACATGCCTGCTGGCCAGATGTAGCCTATGGGCAAGTGTGAGATTCTGAAAAATATGGCTCCCCCTATAAGCAATCAGGACCGGACTCTTTCCTCGGGTAATTCTTTCTCTCCCCTTGCAAGTCAGTGAAAGCCTGTCAAGCTAGGTTTGCAACGAAGCTGTTTTCTTTCTTTAAAGATGCATGAAGATTCAACTTTTATTTTGTGATATATTTGAATGTGGAGGAGGAGGACAGGGATACAATAATCTTTAATTCGATGTTACATAAATTGAACTAAAAAAATGAAATATGATCTAAGAATACTAGGAATGGGAAGTTAGTTCTGCCACATTATTCAGTGACTGTAAGTTGCCTAAAGAATAGTTGCTGGATTTCTCAGGTGTCTCGTTAGCTTCGGTTCCTTTACTATAGGATTAACATTTTAGAAGTGTCTCTGGGGAAAATATAATGCATTTCTCGCTTTGAAAATCTATTTAACACAGATTGAATTACCATTTATGTTATTTTCAAATCATGTCACATGTGCTTTGTTTCTTCAGCAGAAGGCTGTCTTGTTTTATTTCATCTATTTATAATTAAAACTTATTGCAAGTAAATGGAGAGAAAAGGGAATAATACATTAGAAGCATATTAAAATAAAATTTAATCAATTCCTAACCTATGCTACCCTAATTAATACAGCTTTGGATTTTTGTGTAATAGTGATATTTATTAAAACTTTTTCTATTTTAAGGTCCCTTCACCCTTGTTTGGAATGAAGCTGGATTTTGATTTCTAAGAATCTCTTCCTTCCACTCAAATCCTTAAAGATCTAACTCCGATATCCTCATGAAGGTCTTCTCTGTCTTCTCAGCTCATCCTGCTCTCCTCCTTCCCTGGGCTATTATATTACTTAGAGTCAGGTCCATTATGCTTAGCATTGATTACCCTCCACAGAGCATAGCTGTCCTAATTATACTCTATACTTGCCTTGAGGGGTCTGTGTAATATTTACATTTATAAATGGGTACCCATGTGTGTTTAGCTCAAAAGGAAACATAAGGAAAAGATTACCCATTTTTACATGCATTTCCTAAATTAACTCTATAGTATTTACCTAGTCATAACTATCTCATGGTAGGACCGTATTAAACTGAAGAACTCACCAGTAATGGGTTTGGTGCAGGCTGAACACATTTTGGCATAGAGACGGTTGTAGCAGTCCAAGCAGAATGGATAGTCATCTTTGGACATAAACTCTTCTTCACAGAGCTCTTTTCTACAGCCACTACACAGAAAACACTCTTTATGCCATGGCTCATCACGAAATGTTATCTCACCTGAAGTTATCACCTGCCAAAGGACCACAAAAAAGACAAAGACCGTGGGAACCATTACAATTCAGACCTTTTGTGATTCTGTCCTATGTCCACAAGTGGTTCTTTAGGCTACACAATCACCCTGTGTCAGGATATTCTTTTCCTACGATTTTTTGAATTGATACGAGAAGCAAAAGGTTATAGGGATTAAATTGAATTGGTGAGAAATATCCTAATTTCCCCCCATAATGGAACAGAAAAGAAGCAGGGTCATAATTGATCTAGAAAGATGAAAGCAAAGGTGGCTCTTGATTCCTTTGTTTATCTTTCTATGACTTTCTTGTTGGTCTTCAAAGACCTGCCAGTAGAGCTAAGATATTCCCTATACCATGCTCTTATTTCCTGATTTACCTTCTAAGGATGCTGAAAAAAGCTTTTTCCATTACGCCAGGTTCAAGAATATCCAGCAACGGCAACTCTGAATGGAATTGATAAGCACCGTCATCTACTAATGACTAAAATTTCTTGTGTTTTTACAGTCCTCAGCCCTGTATTAGGCTGACCTCTTAATATTCTCAATAAACTTATACAGTAGAGACTAGTATTTTTCCCCCTTAAGAGATGAGCAATTGCTTTGGGTTAGAGTGGTTAAGTCACTTGCCAGTATCACAGAGCTAACATTCAAACCTGCACAATCTGACTCCACAGCCTGTGTTCCTAAATATTAATATAATTCCGAGGCAAGATTACTTTGTACTGGTAAACAGTTTATAAGTCTTTGTTGAATGAATTAATAAACAGCAAGGGAAAAAGTGTTTGGAAAGCAACTCCAATATTGTATCTAATACAAATCGGATACTGTGGGCATATGTGTGAGTTTTTAGCTTTAGGCCTCTAAGTAATTAACACTGGTTGTACATTGAGCCTTAACGTATGATGTGCTGGCATTTTGTGAGAGAAGGTTATTATTCCTTCATAATATAGTATTTTTTCTAAACCAGTTTAGTCCATGGATTCTACTTTTCAAAAGGCAGAGACAGATTCTTTCTTCAGAATCAGATGGGCAAATATTGGACACTTCTTCTTGTGTGCCACTTTTTAAGTCATAGAGTCTTTCAAATCCATGGCTACTGAGCTCATGGAGTAGCTGTGGAACCTGGAATGTGTTCATGTAAATAAATGTCTTATAATGACTGAAGCAATGTGGTAATCAGAGATTATTCATGAATTGTTCGTATTCAAATTGACTAGATACAGAAAATATAGAGCATATTCTAAGCCATTATATTGTTGATGAGTTAAAAAATGTTATTTGTCTATGATATGGACTTTTGAAAAGATTATTCTAAAGATATTTCAAAATCTTACAATAAATATATTAAAAATTAAATATATTCAAAAGAAAAGTTATTTTTTCCTAAAGGAATAAAGTATACTATCCTAAATAAGTAAATGGGAAAAATAATGGTGTGTGTGTGAACACAAGCAATTTAAAATACTCCCCACTGACTTCAAATGCCTTACAGCAAGCACGGCAGAATCTAAGATTCCTTTGATTTGTTTCATCAAATGGTTAGCAGGCACTGCTTCAAAGATGCAAAACTTGAAAAATGTATTCACAGCAAAATAAAATTTGGTATGTACAGCAAAGACTGTTTAATTAAGGAGAAGAAACTTGGAACATTAAAAATAGTTTGCTTGCGATTATGTTCCTTTTGAAGAAGCAGAGGGACTAAGATAAAGTCTGATACCTAAGCTTGGTTTGTGCCGCTGATTGATCCCAGGATTTAGAACTACTTTCTTCTCTGGCAAAGTCGAGATAATAATGATTTTGTGCTCAGTAGATGACAGCTGATGAATCGCAGAATACTCTCTTTTAATTTTGAGAAGTTAGAATTTAAAGCATTGATAGTTTGAGGTTACTTGCTGTTTGGTAGAAAATAAATTTTAGTTTCACAAAATCTATGAAAAACGTACTAAGGGGGCCTGATCGTCAAGTAGTTTTTTATCTATTTTGTTTTATATTTGGTCTTTGCAACTAATTGTTTTTCTTCAGTTTGGATCATCTTGATCAGAAACATTTATATCCAGCTTTCCTTAAAGAAAGTGTAGTTTAAAAAATTAAATAGAAAATAATCTGGCATGTCATGATCTGTCTACTACCTAATGTAAACATATCATAAATTTTTGATGATTTCAAATCCTGTCCTAAATATAGGACAGTCTTCCATAACCTGAGAAACGCCAGTGCTTTGGCTTCAGATGTTGCTCAGAACTTGATGTTCTAGAGACGTTCCTTTCTTGAATTTTTATACCATTGAAAGAACTTTAGATGATTTTAAGATAATTCCCACAAGTCTCAGTAATGTTTTAGCATAATTCTTTAAGAAACATAACCTAAAAATGGCCAACTTAGTTGTCCCTTAAAATAGTGAGATTAAAATAGATACAATCTGTCCATTGTATTTCCAGCATCTGTTTCTAAACGTATGTCTTGACTTTGGTAATTTTTTGGAGCTTCACATGTCTCAGGGTCATAGGGTCTGACTGTTGTTTGTAAAGTCATTTTCTAAGCCAGTGCTCCTGGTAAAGTAGTGGAAATCTCCGGGAAGAAGATAGTTTTATATTATGTTACAATTATTTGTACATTTCAGCCATCATTATAGTGTAATTTAATAATTATAACTTGGGAGTTTTTTGATGCCTTTCAAATGTAGTAGTAGTATTTTAAACATACCTAGAAAATTACTGTGTGTGTGTTTGTGTGCACATGTATGTTTGTATATGCATTTGTAGAAAGTGGTAATGAGACCTCTAGCTGTCCAGATGCAAGCATACAAAAGGTCTCAAGAGATCTGCTGACGTAGCCCATAGATCAGAAGTGTTTAGAAACCACTGTACTAATCCAACATGTTTTCATGATTCAGCTTTCTCCTAGCAATTTATAGTGCTATTTTAAACTTATGATGCCTCACACATCAAGGATTTCTTTGAGAACATCAGTATATATTTTATGGACTACAGACAGATTTTATCAAGATGATAGAAATGAGAAACTTTTTCACAGAAAAGCTTAGAGGATAAAAAAGAATTGGACAAAGTTTACTTGAAAAAAACTGACTATTTTCTATTGGAAAATATGTTTTGAATGAGTATCCAAGTCAATACTCTGGAACTGGAAGTAAAGGAAACCACTCAAAGCCTTCTTTCTAATGAATTCCCCTGATCAGATCATCTCTTTCTTGAGCCTACACATCTACTCTTTAGAAACATTAAAGCTTCAAATCCACAAGACATTTACATTGCTGAAACATAACATGAGAAGTTAAACATCTTGTTTAAATTTGTTCACGTCATCACTCTGTGAAACCAATCTATATTTCTCTGAAACTAAATGGATAAAAAATTATTTTATATAAAATATTTTGTATTCAAAGAGAGATGTGTGCCCTCTGCAGCAGTTAATGGAACTGGAATATTAAATTCACGTACTGGATGGAATTTTATGGTGATAAAAATAGATGGCCATCCTCACTGTGACAGGTAATGCTTTGGGACATGTTGGAATTCAAATTAGCATGAATGTGTAAAGACAGATTAACATGATAGTATTATTTCGTTCCAAATATATAGTGTGGCTAAAAAGCAATGGTCTGGAAGGTTCCACAAGCTTCATCCTCTTTAGATAATTACCTTTTTACAAAAGCTGCAGTAGTGAGCAAACTCCTTCTGAAAACATGGCACACAATAATAGCCACTCTCTTTGGAAATCAAGGGTTTAGTTCCTATTGGCTGCCGGCAAAGCTCACACACAAAGCAGGTTTCATGCCAGTAGTTTCCCTTAAATTCCATTTTGCGGGAACCTGTACCCCAAAAGTAAGAATCTGTTAGTATTTTTTAAGCAAAAACATGCCAAATTACTTAAAATGTATATTTTAAATTTAAGATTATAAATTAATTGTCTGTATAAAAAAGAATGTTTTCTTGGTTTCCAAAACATTTATCTAAAAAAAAAACAGTAAATAGAGTTCAGCGATGATGATGAATCAATCATCTTTCAGTGAAAACTCTAGAAGCTACAATTTTGAGATGTGAACATAGTATAAGTGGAGATTCTGAAAGGCTGCATGTGGTTTAGGTAAAATGGGCCATAATCATCATTACAGGGATATTAGGAATGCCAGGGGGCACAAACTCCTGAGATTGATGTTGTGCAGTTACGGTCTCCTAGAAAATCTTTAACTCCATGATAAGAAAATGAGAGAATCGTGTTCTCATGCTTCTATCCATTGAGAAGAGGATCAAAAAATAGAGAATTAGTGCTTGCCTAAAAGTGTAATGATTTACATGGATCCTTCTCTTCCCTGAGAGAAAATAAAGATGACTGATCCTCAAATCAGTTGAGGGGGTCAAGCTACAAAATGGTGGTTGGCCCCATTCTCCTGTGCTAGATTATGCTTTTTGATGCCTTTGGTTATGTCTAGGACAACGTATTTAATGCAGTGTTAGTATTATTGTTATAGTTTCTCTTTATTCTATGGCTCAGATTCTGTTTCAACATGTTTCTTTAGGTTTATGAAAATAAACAGAACACTATAATTTACCTGTTCAAAACAGAAAGAAGAATCTTTTTGATTGTATAGTAAATGAGATCAAGAGATAGCAAGAAAGATCTCTTTCTCAAAAGTAGGGTTTCTTAGCTACTGTATTCTTCCTGTGCTTGAGCCTAATTCACAGCATTGTACTTCCAGCTACACGGGAAGTCCCTTGTGATCTTACCAGGCATGATGGTCTTCTTGCAGTGGAAGCATTTGGAGGAGCACTCATTAGAATAGCACTCAGAGCACAGCAGGCGCTCATACTTGGTAACAAAAGGCTTTTCCACCAAAGACTGATTGCATTTGGTGCAATTGAAGCATCCTTTATGCCAGTGCCGGCCTTTGTAATAAAGATCCTTCGAGACAAGGGATAAAAGTTAATTAAATGCGCTTGCAACATAACAGGCCATTTTCTAAGATAAAACTGAACATTCCTGGGACTCTGCTGCCAGTACTTGTGCTGGTAGCTTGAGGGAAAGTTGTTACTGATACTATTACCCATAGAGAGGAGAATGTCTGGGGCAGTTAAGAGCTAAGGACTGGGGCTTTCTTGGTTGGTCACTAAAGACAGATGGAAAATAAATGGACTCCCCTCTTTCTTCAAATTTCCTCTACCTTCCTTTTATGAGCAAGAGAGGTTATTCATGGGATGATTTTTACTTTTAGGTTTTCATATCCTATTATTGCTTGAGATTTAACTAAACAAAATCTCAACATCACCTAACTAAAAGAAAGGCAAAAAAAAAAGAAGAAGAAAAAGAAAAAAAATACAGTAATGTGCACTGTGGGATGAATAGGCTGTAGCTGTGAAAGGTATCAGGGCACACTGGGTTTAGTGGGGGTAAAGCCAATATGAAGTCATAAAATACAGATTTTTGAATTGTTACACATCCAAGTATGTATTTATTCATTCATACTCTTGTCATTCCAGAAATAACTCAACATTTTGGCTGTGTAACTTTGGGCAAATAGCTCAACTTCTTTAATATTTAATGTCTTAAACTATCACCTAGGATCGTTGAGAAGATTAAAGTTATATTTCATAGTGCAAAGCATAGTACCTGGAACTCGATTGATGGGAACTTATATCCAGTAGCAGAGCAATAGAGTATTAAGAGTCAACTAAAGGGAAAAAAGGCATTCCAAAGCATGTGTCTGTTCATATGCAATAATTCTGTGAATTGAGGTAAGACTTACCGTGGAATCTGATTCAATTGCTTCTTTGCACTCCTCACAAAAGTTAGAAAAGACACGATCATAACATGAAACGCAGTATGGATTTTCATCCTTTAGTACATATTTCTTCCCAAGAAGTGATGTGGTGCAGTATTGACAGTCGAATGGAGCAGTTGTCATTTTGGTTCAATCCTTGAATAAAAAAATGATTCATGTATATAAAAGCAAATTTTATTTATAAGAGAAATTATAAAACCTCAATACAATATGAGTCAAGCACTTGAATGAATTTATATTTTCTTAAGAGAAAATCCACCAATTTAGGAAAATATCCTGCAGTCATGGTGACACTTGGAGTAATTTAGGAAAGGTCACTCTTCCATCTTGGCTCTTCCTGTGTATTGTGCTAACAAAATGCATCAAGCCAGCAGCCAGATTGTAAAACACATATTGCCTTCATCATTCACTTAATGTGGAATTCAGTGAGAATGTGATATATGTTGAAATAGGATGGTTTCATCTCAAGGATATAAATATGAACTGTTAATAGGACTTTCACTGTCATCACTTACTATCTTGCTGGAGGGTTCTGGATGCAGACTTCCATGGAAATAATAACAGTCATTTTTATTCTAACTGAAATAGAAATTAATAATCAAATACATTGCTTTTCCTAGGCCATATTTTTATTTCTCAAATCTTTAGTGGATATCTAATGAGGATTCTGCAGATTAGTCCTAAGATCTTCCTGTACCATATACTCTCCCTTGGGATATCTCCCTACCTGTGGCTTCAACCCCCCCAAATAGTCTGTTGACTCCAAAACCTCTAGCTTTAGCTTGTGCATAACTTGACTCCTGAGCACCTCTATTTAAATGTCCCACACTAAGCTGGTCAAATAAAACTCCTCAGCAGGTAGGATTCAGTTGAAGTGCCAGGTCTCTGTGACTGCTGTTGAGCAATTGCCAGATGTGGAAGTGCAGGTAAAATCATCAATGGTAGAAAGAGCTCTAGGCTTCTTTAGCCTTTAGGGCTAAATTAACTGTACACTGAATGAATAATAACAACAGCATCTTACAGAATGAAAAACTGATATGAAATATAAAGCCAAGGCCAGGATAAGAGTGATAAAAGTGAACTGGCATCTTCAAATGCTTAACCACGGAGCTGGGAGGACTGTGGGTGGAGCTGGGCCCCTTGTTAGCTCTCTGGTCCTGACTCCCTGTTGGACTTTGTGGTAACTACTGGGGGAGGCATGCGGATTTATAGAATAGCCATCTTGGAACCGGGATTATTCTTCACATGGGCAACCGGTTGTCGCCCCAGGTTGGAGGTGTGTGTTCCCGCGCTGCAGTGGTGGGTTTTGTTTCTTTTTATTTTCCCTAATAAACTGCTCTTTTGGTGGATTTTCTGAAGAGTTATTTTTGCCAGTCGACAGGTGTTACTTTGTAAATTTAGCCATTAAAGAACAAAAAATATAGATTTCAAAGGGTTTACCTGTACATGAGTTTTTCATTGTCACCAAAAGCAGTATCACTGATTTTCTTTGAAAATGAGATTTGTCATTTCTGGACTTCCTGGAATATCTTAGGAGCTGTGAATATTTTCTAATTTTCCACCTCAGAATTTTTTTTTTTTTAATTTTAGCAATATCAGAAAATCAATGCATTATTATGACACTTTTACAGCATTTTAAATGCTAATTTTTCTTTGCTACATTCAAATGGTAGTTGCATATATTTTACCTTCTTTTATTTCAATAATGAAGTTTCCAGCAGAGTGTCTTGCTAAATATACACTGTCATTAACTCTGTGCATAGCAGTTTTGCTATATTTTTCTTCACGAAGATAGAGAAAAGACTGAGGATTTGAAATACATGACTCTTTTCCAAGGAAATATGAAAGTTCCCAATGGAACATACCAAAATTATCTGCAAGGAACATTGAATTCTGAATTTGATTAATTCCACAGAAATGTCCCTTCCTAGTGAATACAAACACATTCCAAGAGCTACTGAGGGCTTGGAAACAGGAGGAAATAGATCTGATTCCCTTGAAAGATTTTAAAATGTGAGTTTTATTCATATTTACAGTGATCAAGTGTTTATCTCTTAATAGTGAAATAAGACATATACCTTTAACTTTCATCACTTAATATGGAAAATGCCATTTTCATAATTAATATTGATTTAATCTTAGATGTATATGAATATAATAACACCATGAAGCATGACTTCTCAGGACCTGGAAACTATTTCCATTTTGTAAGACTTTTAGTATATTATAAAATGAAGAAACAACAAAAGACTTACAAAATTTGTAAAGGGTTTCAAATATATAGGAAATGTGTAATTAACTAAGCCAAATTGTTATTCCTTATACTTTGCATATATGTTAGAAACATTATTTTCTGTATACCATGTTTAACTTTTTAAAGGTTTTTAAAAATGAGTGGATGATAAATAAGTGGAAGTAGTATGTATTAAACCTTCCTTTCCTTGTTTGTCAACAGAGAAATAATCCAAATGGGTGTAGCAATATCCAGAGAAGGGCTTTGCATTCTGATGGTGGTCATGGAACTTGTCCCAAGAATGATCTGGGGTGCTATAGGCTAATGCAAAGGGTCAACTGCTGAGGGGGACCATTATAGAAGCAAGAAAGGTGAGAGTGAACAGTAAAGTCTCTCTCTCTCTCTCTCTCTCTCTCTCTCTCTCTCTCTCTCTCTCTTTCTCTCCCTCTCTTTCTGTCTCAATACTCAGTTACCACGGAAATGTGCAAAGCAAGGGTATGGTTCCAATATACATGAGCTTCGTACACGAGCATCATGCAAATCAAGGACAACCTGCATGCATTCTAGCTATAGATTGATTGCAAGTTTTAAAAATGAGAGGGGGTTCCTTTCTTATGGTGGAGTTGAAATGTATTAGGATATAATTTGGTCATTCTGGTTTCCAATAATGTGTCTATGCTGACGTGTTTTTGAGGAATTTTGTTTACTTGAGGGAGTTGAATTAACCATATATCCCTTATTGTAAATATCAATTATAAGTTACTACATTGATTTGACTACAGCTTTTTGTTCCCCATAAATGAGGCAGGTAATCATTTATAAAATTATTACATTGATTAGATGTCTTAAAATAGGTGACATATAATAAATGGTATTTAAGATTACTTCTTTTTCTAATGCATGATCTATAAGTTTTGCTTACTAGATGCACATAGTGCCATAATCACGACTTTTGCATATACAAGTGTCAAAGTGCACGGTTCTTTAATTTAAAGTTTGCTTTCTGTCTTAATTTTCATCTGGTTACTCACAGTAGCTTCAGTAGCCTGTATAAATACATCTATGCTCATCTAAATGTGCTGCAAATGCCCATTCAGGTCTTTCATTGATTCAGTAAAGCAAATTTGTTTCTGCTTTTCTTTAGGGAAGAAGTTGAAAGAATTTAGAGCCAAATGGCATTAGGAATATTAAAATGTTCTTGGGAAATGTTAGTAGAAAATATTGAAATATTTGAAACATATTTGATTGATATACTAAACTTGGATGGAGAGAGAAACTGGATGAAGAAACTTAATTTGAACTATACCTAGCTGAATTCACCTGTGGTCATTTTCCTTTTTAGGATTTTAATCTTAATTGTTGCTCTGAGGGTAGACAGAGGGCTGATGGCCAGTCAAGAGCATTTGGAAGCCTCATGGAGTAAGGTGTAATGCTGTATGCTCTAGAAAGAGCCATTGGAACCATCCACAGTGCCTAGTTATACGAGCCACCTGACTCCTAAGGCAACTGTTTCAGTCATTCTCTTCTTCCCTCCCTCCATCCCCTACACATCTTTATTGGGTACCACACATCTTATGGATTCCACTTCAGAAGTAGCCATTGAATCCTAGCTTAGGCCCTCCTCATATGTCTGCTGGACTGCAGTGGCTTACATCAAACTGAAGATATTATTAAAGATTTCTTACTCTGTTGAGTGGAACCAAGCACATTTCTAATACATGACTTTTGTTCTCTTATGATAAGTTCAATTCCCCCCCGGGAGTCCCAGAATATACTCCACAATGTTCAAAAATCTTTCTCAGACTCATCTGATCATCTCCTTTCCCTGGTGAAAAACCTCCAACAGTTCTTCTTTGACTACAGTCTAAACTCCATCACTTAGTACAGAGATCCTTTACTAGCTTGTCTACTTAGCCTACTATTTCTCTATCCCATTCCCAATACTGAACTCTCTCTCTCTCTCTCTCTCTCTCTCTCTCTCTCTCTCTCTCTCTCTCTCTCTCTCACACACACACACACACACACATTCACCTATGCTTTGGCAACTTCCCATGACTTCCTGTTCTTCAAATACATTATGTCCTTTTATGCCTTTGAGCCTTTGGACGCGGCTTTTCTTTCACCTCTAACAGCCCTCCTTCTTCTCCTCCACCGACCTTATCCATCTGATGATGCCCCTCATTGATCAAGGTTCAGTTAAAAATCCTTCTCTCAGTAGCATTCTCATGCCTCTCAGGACATAGTTGCTCTCCTTAATTCCTTCATAGATCTCTTTTTCTTTTGCCACATTTTGTAATAGTTTGTTTTGCCTCCAGTATAAAGGAATTAAGAATTTGTATGCTGTAAATTTACTTGAGTAGTGGATTAATTTATTACATCTGTGGTAGATATGTCAAAGGACTGAGAATAAAGGTTAGAGAACAGGAGGTAAAACCCTAAGGGTCTGTCCATGGCAAGGAGAAGTTTTTCACTTTCCCTGTGAGGACAGATGAAGACAGTTGGAGAACTCTTTGAATAATAGCTGAGGAAGATATAAAAGAAACAGCAGAAGAAGGTGGTTGATCTGTTATTATTAAAAGGTTTTTCCTCTAAACTAGTGGAACCAATAAGCTTCCATTAACAGTTTTCAAACTGTTTGATCAGGTACTTCAATTTTCTGTTGGAAGCTATACCAGCCTTTCTGGATCTGTGCACGTGACATTCCGAAACAAATCATGACTTTACTGAGATTGCAAGGTCTTTGTCTTCTGATATATTAGCTGGAATGTTGTTTGACTGAAATGTTATTTGATTGACTGAATTTCACAAAATTTAGGGGAGTTAAATAAGATATATGAAAAAACAAACCATCCAGAATCTGCGTAAACTAGGCCAGGTGGGATAAGTATATGTTCTACAGCAGAAATGTTTAAAAGTCACGTATTTTTAAAATATGAAGGAGTTAGAGTAATTAGTAAAGAAGTTCTACTTTTACATTTTACTTTGGTTTGTTTTCCTGGTTCTGAGGATGGAGTTGAGCAGAACTATGTGTACTTCCTTCCTTCTCTGTGGTTTTCTTGTAACCCAAGACATAACATTCTGAGAAGAGCATTACATTAGAAATCAGAAGCTGTAGATTGTTGCACTGGGCACTTTAGCAGTAGCATCTAACTTAGCTACTGTTATGGAAACCATTCAACCTGTACAGCACTTCCTTCCCTTAACTGTGAAATGAGAACACTATCAGTTGCTTACGATCCCACTCTAGGATCAAGTGAGACTTCAGAATGGAAAAGTAATGGTAAATCTGCTGTCAGTGTACTTGCCTTGATGGAACATGTGCAATGATAACTGTAGTTCCCATTTATAAAAAAGAGGCTATTTTCTTCCCCCTCACACATGACTTTTTAAAAACTCAGTAAACAATGTTAAAAATAACGAAAGCCATAACTTCAGGCCATCAATCAAAAATAACCTAAAACAAGCACCACAGAATTGTGGTGGAATGTTTGAAATTAGTCTTTAGGGATATATTTGCAAGCCCAGTTTGTTGGAAGCTGAATGTCTTGTGTAGAGAGGTCAAAGAGGAACTCTCCTGAGAGCTGAGGAACTATTCTCCCATGAAGCAAAACAGCTGACTAGAGCTTTCCATCTGGTTAATTGGTTCTGTGGATGCCAACAAAGAAAAAAAGTGTTTTGTATGATTTTTTTGCAGGGATTCCATTCCGAATCACGTAATTACGGCAGCTATTACTGAAATAGCAGTAAAATATAGTTCATGGTAATGTATAAATATAACCATATTTTATCGAATATTGTATTCTTTACAAATTGTTTTTTTTAAAGTAAGACTCTTAAAATACATGTACCATCCTTGACTTTTATCCTCACTGGGATATAAGAAAAAAATTCAAGACAAAAAGAGCATTGCTTTTTAACATGAAAGTGGATTATTTATTTAGGTCTATCTCGCCAGATCCCAACTTTGCAATTTTAAACCCATCATTAGGCTTTGCCTTTGCAATTTTGATCCCAAAGGAACTACAACCATTGCACTAGGTTCTTCCCTTCTACTCCTTGAAAACTGGCCATTATGTCTGTAAAAGGGGTTCTGGGAGGGCAAATCTAGTTTTTCGTTGGCCTCGGGGTCTCCTCAAAGTCTCGACTGAGGTTCTGATTTAATGCTAGGGTTTTGTATATACAAGAACTGAACTAAAAGAGATAATTTATCTAAAAGTATGTAGCATAGGGTCAGCTCATGGTAGAGGCAGGATAAGTTTCTTGTATATGAATCCTCCAAATTAACCCATTTTTTCCAGCGATGGAGACTACGAGGACACTGCAGGTCTAATATAAATATGAGAAAGTATTTCCCCCACCACTGGCTTCTTGGAAAATTGAACAAATACTTTATGAAATTCCCAAGTAGAGTAATTGTACAATTTGTTTGTTTTTGGTCTTCCTTTCTATTTGAAGATCACTTTCTCGATCACACTCATTAACTATTATCAGTATCTGAACCCTAGTAGCCGTTTTCTTAGCAGTACACAGGGAGGTCCATGGATCCATCTGTCTAACACTGTTTCCACCTGCTTCCCCTTGCTGTAATAACAAATGAAAGCTTATTTGGCAAAAAGCATGATTTGTCGTCATTGTAAAACCTACGTCTACTGAGGAAGGACTACATCTGTAACCTGGCCCACATCTATAACACATACTACCAAGTGAATAACCCCCACAGGGCCAGGTATTTGAGTTCTCAAGATCACATAAAAAAATATGCTGTCTAGGAGAATATTCTAGGGAACATACTTCATCGAAGAGGAACAACAATATCTTTTGTAACTGTTTTTACTTGATTAGTTTTGAGTTTAACGTCCTGTGATATAGGACATTATAAATTTATCCCTGTAAAACCAAAGTGGCTATTTTATTTTTCTGGACGTTTTAAAATAAATTCCAATTTCCCTCCATAATGAGTGATAAGAAAATTCAATCCTTACTCAATTAACTCACCTTAAAAGGATGACAAGGAAATTCAATTTAAAAGTGGCTTGAAAGCAGGTTAGGTTAATAACCATGCATCCAGGAATTCAGAGGAGCTGTGCTCCAATCTCTACAATACAATTGATTCATAGTAATCCTATAGAGTCTTGAAAAACCAAAAGTACATACTCTTTACAATATAAGAAAATCAAGCAAAAATTACTTTCTATGATTTTGTTTTAAACAAATATGCTTTTTAAATTTAAGAAATGAATCATTTTTATTTTGACAATACAGAGATCATATTAGAAACTGTCCAATAAAATGAAGAGGGTGCTTCATTTGGAGGGTGGTGAATTCTTTGTCTAATGGAACCTATAAAGTAGTCATTTATTTATTTATTTTTAACTTTTAGTGAATTTTAATGTTAATGTTGATAATTTTGACATTTTATTTGATTTTTAAGATTTTATTAAAAATATAGCTACCATATAATATTATATTAGTTACAAGGGTTACCATAGTTATTTGACATTTAATTGCCTAAAAAAGTGATCACCATGGTAAGTCCTGCAACCATCTGACACTGTACTATATTATCACAATATTATTGACTATATTCCCTATACTTTACCACCCCATGACTATTTTGTAACTAGCAATTTGTACTTGTTAATCTCTACACCTTTTTCACCCTGCCCCCCAGTGCTCTTTCATCTATCACCCCAACAAATCTAGTGCTCATTTGACACCATACAGTTGTTACAATATTATTGACTATCTTTCTTATGCTGTACCCTACATCCTGATGACTACTTTGTAACCACCAATTTGTACTTCTTAATTCCGTCTCCTTTTTTCACCACACCCTCAATCTGCTTCCCATCTGACAACCATCAAAATATTTTATCTATCTATGAGTTTGTTTCTGTTTTGTTTGTTTGTTTGTTTGTTTTGTTTTGTTCTTTAGATTCCATGTATAAGCAAAATCACATTGCATCTGTCTTTCTCTGTCTGACATTCTCCACTCACTCAGCACAGTGCCCTCCAGGTCCATCTGTGCCGCCACAGATGACAAGAACCCATTTCTTTCCATGACTGAGCAATAT
Organism: Rhinolophus sinicus; assembly: GCF_057876585.1. Lineage (NCBI taxonomy): Eukaryota > Metazoa > Chordata > Mammalia > Chiroptera > Rhinolophidae > Rhinolophus > Rhinolophus sinicus. The sequence continues at coordinate 56,237,543 of NC_142502.1, forward strand.
ATCATTGTATATATGTACTACCTCTTCTTTTTCCATTCTTCCATCGATAAACACTCAGGCTGCCTCTCCACATCTTGGTTATTGTAAACAATGTTGCAATGAACATATGAATACACAGGTCCCCTCAAGTAGCGTTTTGGGATTCTTCAGATGAATACCCAGAAGTGGGATTACTGGGTCCTTCTTTGTCTCTTGTTATAGCCTTTGTTTTCAAGTCTATTTTGTCTGGTATAATTATTGCTATGACAGCTTTTTTTTTTCTTTTTCTTTTTCATGAAATATCTTTTTCCATATTTTTGCTTTCTGTCTATGTGTGTCTTTCAACCTGAAATGAATCTCTTATAGGCAGCATATATAAAGGTTTTGTTTTCTTATCCATTCAGCTCTCCTATGTCTTTTGGTTGGAATATTTAATCTATTTACATTGAAAGTAATTGTTGATAGATATGTAGCTATTGTCATTTTATTAGTCATAATTTACATTTTTTTCTTTTTTATCCATTTTAAAGAAGTCCCTCTAACATGCGTTATAATACTGGTTTGATGATGATGAACTCTTTTAGCTTTTTCTTGTCTGGGAAGCTCTTTATCTGTCCTTCGATCTGAAATGATAGCCTTGTTGGGTAGAGTACCATTGGTTGTATGCCCTTGTTTTTTGTTACTTTCAATATTTTGTGCCGATCCCTTCCAGCCTGCAAAGTTTTTGTTGAGAAATCCGCTCACAGTCACATGGGGACTCCCTTATAAGTTATTAGTTGCCCTTCCCTTGCTGCTTTTATAATTCTCTTTGTCTTTAACCTTTGGCATTTTGATTATGATTATATTATGATTTAATTATGATTTAATTATGGTGTGGGCCTGTTTTGGTTCATCTTGTGGGGCTCTCTGTGCTTCCTGGACTTGTATGTCTATTTACTTCACCAGGTTAGGAAAGCTTTCAGTCATTGTTTCTTCACATATGTTCTCAATCCCTTACTTTGTCTCTTCTCCTTCTGGTATCCCTATGATGCAAATGTTGTTACACTTGATGTTGTCCTAGAGGGCTCTTAAACTATCCTCATTTTTTTTTTAATTCTTTTTTCCTGTTCTGATTGGGTGTTTTATGCTGCCTTGTCTTCCAAATCGCTGATTTGATTCTCTGCTTCATCTAGTCTGCTGGTGGTTCCTTCCATTCATTTCAGTTATTATATTCTTCAATTCTGACTGGTTCTTCTTTATTGTTTCTATATTCTTTTTGATGCTTGCTATCTCTCTGTTGAAGTTTTCACTAAGTTCCTTAAACATCCTATTTATAGCTATTGTTTTGAACTCTGTTCCTCTAGTAGGTGTTTGCCTCCATTTTGTTTAGTTATGGAGTTTTCTCCTGTTCTTTCCCTTGGGTCATTTTTCTTTGTTTTCTTATTTTGACTATCTCTGTTTGTTTGTTTCTATGTATTTGGTAGACCTGCTATGTTTCCCAGTCTTGGCCAGGTAACCTTATGTAGTAGGTGCCCTGTGGAGTCCTGGCACAGTCTCCCTGGTCACCTGCTCCAGGTGCTCCAGGAATGTCCCTTGTATGGGTTGCATGTGTCCTCCTCTTATAGTTGAGCCTTGATTGCTACTGGCATGTCAGTGGGTGAGACTTATCCGCAGGCTGACTGGCTCTGGGGTTTGGCCACATCCACAGCTTATGTACTGTTGTACAGGGGGCTTACTCCACCTTGTGGATTTGCTTTTGCAGGCTCTGGTGCCTATTGAGATTGACTTTTGTGTATGCTGCTTGTGGGGATAATTAGGCAGTGCTGTGCTGTGGTCTGAAGCCAACCTCCAACTATATTCGTTCTGGGGCCTCTTGGGAGGGGCTTCAGTGCAGGCCCAGGTCACCCACTGCCTGTGACTGTCCAGGGACTACCAAGTCTAACCATATAATGTATTGGCTTTCATGTGTCTTGGCATTAATGGATATTACAGATTCTGTTGGTTTACAATCTTCTTAAATTCATAAAACATAATAATGAAAGAAAAGCTAATTTCTGGGCCTTCTAAAATAAGGAGAGTCTGTTAAGAAGTTCTATTTCACTTCTGACTTAAATCTTCAGATGTTTTTGAAATTTAAGGCATATGAGGGTACTTTTATACGTCGTATTATATGTTTAATGAAAGCCCTGTGAGTTTCTCTTAGCTATTTTTCATATTCTACCTTGTATTATAAATGCTTTGGAGGTTTGTTGTATTCCTTATAATCATAATGCAAGCTCACTGAGAACAACCATTGTATCTTATTTGTATCTGTTCTCCAATTGAAGCCAAGCAGTGCCCAAAAGTTGGTGATTTTGAAAAATGTCTCAGATAAAATCGATGGTAATTTTTAAAGAATTTCTACTTTACTGAAAGTGATGTTGGCTCAAGACAAGGAAAACAAGCAGAAGCATTGCCAGTTTTGGAATTTTCTGTTGGGAGTCATCATTCCCTAAGTAACTAGAGGCACTCCTGAAGCATGCTTTCCTTGGTTTCAGAAGGATGCTTCAAATACTCTTTCTTTTCCTCTGAGCTGGTAGGCTAAGTCAAGGTTAACAAGTGTCCTATCGCTCTGCAAGTCTACCAGCAGTTTTGTAGATGAGTGCAGGTGTGAAGTAGGTATTTGCTATCTCTTTAGACCTTTTTATTAAAAAATAATGATCACTGCAGCCTTTAGATACTTACTGATGCTGTAGAGGGCTGGGGAAGGGAAGGTTAGGCCTTTGACAGGAGCACTCCCTGGCCTTTCACAGACCTGGGGTTGGGGGGCAACCCCAGGCACTTATGTGAAGCCCAGCAGCTTGTCACTAAGGGCTGGTCACAAGCATATATACCCCTTGTCATATGCATTAAATTTCCTATCAGTCTCCAAATTCTTAAATTTCAGTTGATTTTCTTCATGATATTTTTGGGATAGGTCACAGTAACACTGATAAAATTACTCCGTTATCAACATCCTATTAGGCATTTTGGCAGCATCTAAATACGTATATTAAAAAGAAGAAGAATGAAGAAGAAGAAGAAGAAAAGAAGAAGAAGAAGAAGAAGAAGAAGAAGAAGAAGAAGAAGAAGAAGAAGAAGAAGAAGAAGAAGGAAGAAGAGGAGGAGGAGGAGGAAGAAAGAAGAAGAAGGAGGAGGAAGAGGAGGAGGAGGAGACAAAAAGAAAAGAAAAACAGCCACAACATTTATATTTTGCCTTGCAAGGTGGATTATTGTAAATTATCTCCATAGATGGTACTTTAGAGTAAATGGGATAATACATATCACAATACCTTAACAATTATTGTAAGCTTTGCAAATATAAACATTGCTAGGCAGAAAGTACATGGGAATTAAAGTAATGGTAGATGGAAAATAAAATTAAATATACAAAGGGTGCCAAAAAATGTACACATATTTTAAGAAAGTAAAACTATATTAAAATTGTAATACTCAATATATACCGATAACAAAAGGTGAATACAAGCCACGTTTGACTTCTGCAATTACAAGAGGTGCTCAAAGTGGTTACCATCAGCGTCCAGACACTTTTGATTACGGCGAACTACTGCTTGAGCAATGTTGACCAAAGTGTCCACTTGTATATACTTTTTTGGCACCCCTGATAAATAAATATATATATATATATATGGTTGTTGTTATCCAATGTTGTAACATTTGATACTGATCAAAACCAAACTTGGCTTCTCATTAATTGACGTTTACCTTAAAACACCTAGAGTCCCTCTTGAAGAAACCACAAGACAGTGTTACGAAGGGACAAGAAAGGTAGTGAGAGTTACTTTTCACTGTAGCCTTTTGTACCTTTTGAGTTTTACACCAAATGAATGACTGGCCTATTTTAAAAATTTAATGAAATCAACACAAATCAAAAGAAAATTTACTTCCCCTGAATCTCTTGTTCTTGATCATAACACATAAGAACTAGAAGAGATAGATCAGTTTCAACTCCTCATTTTATAGAGATAGAAACTAAATTCTCAAGAGGTCATTCTTCAACCAGTATTCCTTTCTAGAAAAAGATGAAGAAAAATAGAATATACATTCCAAATAAAATTTGTAAGTACTTAATAGAAAATACTCAGACTGATAATCAAAATAAATTTTAACAAGTTCTTTTTAGACTAGATTACTAGTTTGCAATGAGTGACCTATTTAGGACCAGATTGTTAAATAGAAATGAAATAGATTTTTTTTAAGATTGGCTGAAATTAGATGCCAGTTTGGTGACCCATTTGAAGAATCTTACATTTACCATAATTTTGGTAATTTTGCATAATTTATTTCTAAGCTTTTCTCTGTGTGGCCTCATTTTCTCAAGGAGAAAGTATTGACTGTTACTCTTCAATAAATTAGTAGCACAGACAGTCTTTTCTGTAATAGTTTACCAAAGAAAAATTAAATCTCAACCATGAGGATAGGAGAATGAGAGGAAGGAAGTAAGAAAAGGAAGCGCGGGAGAGAATTGTAGGGAAAATCAGGAGAAGGAATCCCCTATAAATATAGGAAGATATTGAAAGACAAAGCCTCCTAGCGTTGCAGTCATTTTGATATTTTTCCTTTGCTATAAAGGCAGGTTTCTGACCCAGGCCCATTGCCATAGAACCACTAAATCTAGGAGCTGGGAGAGATTTTTGATATTCTCTGGTTTGCTTCTCTCATCTAATAAGTGAGAAAAAAGTTGAAATTAAAAAATGCAAACTGAGGTTTATTTATTTATTTATTTATTTTTGAAACTGACAAAGCAGTTAGTGAAAAAGCTTTAATCTGAAATTAGATTTCCAGGCTCCAAATAGAGGCCTTTTGTGGATATTGTTTTCATATATACATAGAAAAAAGTGTATGGAATGACAGCTTAGATTCCTGCTAGGATTTTCAGGAAAAAAAAAAAGAAATCCTCTCCTGTGTTTATCCTGCACTTCAGGTTTTAATGACTGACCAGGTAACAATGCCACCACATGCATAAACAGAGAGGTTCTTTCCATGCCTGAAGCCAGACTGCACTAACTGTACAAAATGAACCAGTTATCCTCAAAACCAAGGATATGTCCCTTGCAACATTCAAGGCAACTCAATTTCTATTGAGTTTTGTTTATTATAGTTATTAGTTTACCATAGAGTTGGGAAGAAAAGCCCCAAACCACACTCGGCTTTATTTGCTGGATTCTCAACTAAAACATGAGGTCGTGATGCATATGCGCATAGGGTGTGTGTGTTTATGAGTGTGTGTGAGTATGTGTGTCAAGTGGTATGTGTGTGAGGGGAGTGTTTGGGTCGAATGGGGGTAAAAGTTGATGTTAACTAGTTTTCCCAGTATTTATGCCTAAAGCAAAACAATGATTTTTTTTTTACCAGAATGTGATTTAAAAAGATAGAAAGCAGAACTGTGTCCTGTACTCTGATGATAACATTTATCAATAATTACAAGCTACTTTCTTGACAGTTTAAAAATTTGTTGGTGATGGAGGGGATGACCATTTAAATTATCACATGGAAATATTTAAAACCAGCTATAATTTAATTTTTATCAGTTCCCGGTTTCAGAGATTTAGACAAAGTGGTTCTCAGCATCCATCAAAGGAAAATGATGGTAGTCAGAGTACACACAGCCTTCAGTCAGCAGTTGTGGGTTTATAGCTTTGGAAACACAATGTGTTGATCTCAAGCTATGCTAATTCTGTGTATAAAGTAAAGGGAAAAATCTGTTATTGTTCTCTTGGAAACCAAATGTTCACGGTATAAGTTGACAAATATTGGTTATGATTTAGTGTTATTTTCATTTTTACCCTAAGCACCACTCAGTGTGTGAATTATTTTAAGGCATGTGAAAGTGTCAGACAAACTGAGCAGAGGCCTTTTCTGCCTTGTTCGGGGCTGTGTCCCTGGCACCTAAAACAGAGCCAGACACAAATATATGTCGAATGAATGCAGGAGGAAAAAAGTCAGATGTTTGGTGATAGAATAGTAAAGGTTTAGAGCCAAACAGCCACCCCGCTTCCGTTTTATAAAATAGAGGCTGACCCAGAGACTTTAAACGACTTGTCTTTGAATCACACTACTTTCTGTGACCCTCATAATCCAAGCTTTTTAGCATAGCATTTCAAAAGACGTTTCACAGTCTGGCCTTTGTCGTGGTCTGGCTCGTTTGCTTTTAAACCCAACAATATCAAGCAGCTAGCTCTTTGAACACAGTGTACTTTAATTTGTAGGTTTCACAAAGAACTTTTGAATGCCAACTTTGGGCCATCCACGGAGCTTGGCAGGTAAAACTAGTTATCTACCCATGGAAAGCTTCCATTCTGGCATGGGAGAGACTCACAAAAAATTTCTTTACTCCGTCACTCGTATGCCAGATTAGGACCCTGGCTGTACATGTTCATGGCCCTTGGTGCTTCAGCCCACATGGTACACATTAGCCCTAATCACCCTTCCTGCTCAACAATGAGCTTCCAGCAGGATAGATGCTATGTTAGCACTAGACTGCTGGCTAGCTTATTACCAGCATATGCTGAGCACTAGTACATACTGTGGATAGAAGGGAGTGAGGGAAAAAAGGAGAGAGGACATGTGGAAATGCATGGACAAGTGCATAGGGTGTTCTGGATATTTCAGGAACTTTCCAGAAAACCTCAGGTAAAGCTTCTTCTGGAGCCGTAATTTGATGACTGAAGAAAAGCCAGTCTTTAAGAAAAGGTGGGTGAAGGTTCTTAAGCAGTGGGGACTCCACAGAGTTGCGGAGGTGGAGAAATAGCCAGAGGCGTGGACCACAGCCAGAGAGCACTGCTAGAACTGTTTGCCGGACCCCACCTGGAGTGCAGCATTTCGTTCAAACTAGGATAATAGAAAGATCACATATGAAACTAAATACTTTCACATGACAGAAGTTTAAAAACTCAACTACACATTGCTATGAACATATTTGACCCCCAGTTTTCTTCCTGGCCAACTGAAGACGACACTGTAGAAGTAGATCTATGGCATATGTTGTAAACTAAAAATCTCTCTTACTTTGCATTGCAGCAATGTATGTTGATGACTTAAATGTATAAGAAACTGGGACTACTTTTTTGAATTAAAAATTATATGACAGAATTTCTCATTCCCCCAGGTTTCTATATTTGTTATTTAAAAGAATGTCTCTCATTTGAAAGTGTTGCAGATAAACCGTCCATCCTTTGGGCTCACTGACTTACTCCGCTTGAGAAGTGACATAACTGATAAGTAACTGGGCAAAAGGACCCTCTCAACGGTACCTCACTCTCTCCCTTGCTCTGGTGGAAATTGCCATTGCACTGGCCCAAACTCCGTTGCCATCCCAGAACGGAGTCCATTGCAGCTGCCCAGCCCCTGCAAGAGTCCAAGTTCTCTACCCCCGCTGGGAATAAGTTCAGTTCAGGCTGGGTGGGGCCATTTTTAGTAAAAGCTCTGTTTTCCAATCGGCTTTAACAATGATAATATTGATATGACACCTGTATCCATTTTGCAATGGTCTTAGAACTCTGAAAGGAGAGGCCCATGATTAAGTGGAACTTTCAAATCCACACATGTTATATTATACGATAGAGGTGGTTTTATTGAGTCTGTTGCATTGTGTATGTATGTGTATGTAAGAGGAAGGGAGAAGAAAGAAAGAAAATAATATACACAAAAGCTTACATTAATGAGGATGTTAAATTACAATTATCTGATTATGCTACCTTTGTAGTTTCAAACTTAACAAAAAGTAAATGAAGGAATTAATAGCATTATTTCTAACCTCTTTGCTTAGTAAAAACACAAACAAAACAATGAATATTCTAATTACCTTGATCAGAATAACCGTTAACTCTTATTTTAAATGTGGTGGAGAATTTTACTTGGTATCTATTTTTTTTTAAGGTTATAATTTATAGGATTTTTGGATTCGAGTATTCATTTCCCTGGTGGATTTTGATAATGGCATACATTTATTTCTATTAATTAGTAGCGTGTGGAGTGTATGTATGTATGTGTCCATCCATCAGTGCCATAGTAAAAGTTGGTTTGGAGAAGAATATAGAGGTTAAAGTATTCAGGGTCAGGATTAGTAATAATAATGACTAGCACTTAACACTTATTCTGTGCAAGTAATTTTAATACGTTTATTTATCATAACAAACCTAAGGTATACCATCATGGTCATTTTATATACAAGGAAAATAAGACACACAGAGGCTAAGTGACTTCTCTAAGTTCCCAGACCTAGTGTATGACACAGCTGGGACTTGAGCTTCAGCTAAGTCAAAGCATGACTCATGGACTAGTATATCAGCATTATCTGGGAGCTTATTAGAAATGCAAAAACTCAGGCACCAGCCCAGACCTACAGAACCAGAATCAGCATTTTAACAAAGACCCAGAACTGCTTCCCGAGCACCTTCATGATTGAGGAGATCTGCTATAATCCACTATACAATACTGCTTCTCATTAACCTGGAGAAGGAATCTAGATATTATCCTAAGGCCAGTAGAGGGGCAGGGAAAGGTTTGAAATAAGTGATTGGTAAAATCCAATTTGTTTTTAGAACAATTGTTTCAGTCAATCACTCTGGCTACGGTATGGAGAATGCAGTAGAAGAGGGCAATGCTGGAGGCATGGATACTGGTGAGAGGCTACTGTTAAGCCAGTGAAAGACGCAGGCTGACATATGGTGGTGGCAGTGACAAAGGGGAGAAGTAGGTTACTGTATGAGGTAGCACTCACAGAACTTGGAGATTCTTTGGGTATATGATGAAAGGAGAAAAGGGCTTAGTTCACCCCATGTTTCCAGCTTGAGCAATTAGTTGCATCATAGTATCATTTACTGTATAAGACTATACTTGGGGGACGTAGGGTGGGAAATATTGAATTTACTTTTAGATTAAAATGATAAAATTTGAGAGAACTGTGGGATAGCTAAGTAGAGCTGTTCAGCTGGGACCAAAAAGATGGGGCAGAGAAACCATATAAATTACTTGGACATTTTGGAAGAGGTCCTACGGCAATTTCTATGTCAAAAATTTTACCCAGCTTGCCTCTGAAGTTTCCTCCCTCCCCCATTGTATTCGCTGGGATCCAAGCTTGCTCTGGGGCCATCCTGTACTCAATAGACAATAGGCTATATATAGGTCTGCAGCTTAGAAAGGTGTCTTAGCTAGAGAGAAAGATTTTGGATTCATAAACATATATATGATAACTGAAGTAACAAAATTTCCCAGAAAGAGAAAAGGAATCTAGGATATAGGAGATAACACAGAGAATGTGCAAAACAGAATGAGAATAGGGGTCTCAGAGGTGGGAGAAAAACCAGGAGTTTGATATCATAGAAATCCGGGTAAAGAGTGTTTCAAGATGGGGAAAGAGGTGAATAGCGTAAAATGCGAGATAACAAGTAGAAAATTTAAAAAAAAGTTCTGCTGGAATTAGCAATACACTACTAATTGATAACCTCAGTGAGCACTGGGGGAAAGTAATGAGAACAAAAGCCAGAATGCAATAGATTAAGAAGTGCGGGCTAAGGAAGTGGACATTCTTAGTACAATGTAGACAATTCTTTGAAGAGGTTCATCTAGGAAGCTCAGGAATGAGGGTAACTGGAGGAGCTCAATAATGGAGAAGCTTTTCAAGATGGGCAATTTGAACATGTTTAGATACTGATGAAAGGAGCCAATAAAGAAAGAAAGATTGAAGACTGTGATTCCTGAAGTGGAAGGTATAAGATAATGGGCATTAGTTTAGATCTTCCCTTTCATGTTCCAATCTACCAATAGGTTTGTACAGGGATTCGGGAAGATGGCCAACAACACAGGAAGGTCCCACTGCGGTCATCCTTCCACATTCTGGGGCCTTTGGAGCCTTAATCCTGTCACCCTTCCATTCTAAGCTTTGCTTCCACAGAAGGAACTGTTCTACTACTTCAATCTTTCACTTTTAGTTCTATGACACTGCCCAGAGCAAGGGTACCCATGCATTAACTCAGCACCTGCTTTGAAAATAAACCCTTAAACTTCGTCTTCAGCTAAAATCTTTGTCTTAACCTTACCTGTTCTCAGGTGAAGAGAGTTTAGAAAGACAATTTAGGCCTATTTCCACTCTAAGTCTTTTAAAGACTTAGTGAACCCGCTGGACCCAGGGTTTGTCTGAACCTGAGGTCCACAGCTCAATGGAAAAGAGTGGTTTATAATGAGGACCCCAGAGAACACACGAGGACAGATTTCAGGAGTCTACCAATCCCAACAATGTCATGAAAAATCGATTGCAATGGACTTTTTTCTGAGAAGAGGGCTCATTGATTCTACCAGAGTAAGGGAATCTGTGATCCCAGAAGTGGAGTGATGTGGAGATAAATGCTCAAGCAGATCATTTTGGAGGGATTTAAGACGTTATAGCAGGAAGGAGCCCTCCTCCTCCTTCCCTTCCTCCTCTTCCAGGGTAACACAAAAGAATGATGACAACCAGAGAGCAAAAAGACAATTACAAGAACATGGAAATGCAAGTTTGTTTAACTGACGTCTGACTCAGAACTTCCCATGTGAACCCAAGTATTTGGTTTTCAATTCTAAAGACATCATGTTCGCTAGATTGAAAACATAAAAAAAACAAATCAAGGTTTCTCCAACTTGTTCTAGGAAAACATTTATTTTCAATATTATAGTAGAAAGTTACTAGGCTTGTCTAAGGAACCCAAATTAATCCAGCTTTACTCAAAATATTGTTGGCAAGTATAATAAAAATAAAAGGTAAACTTGTCAGTGAGCTGATGTTACATTAAAATACAAATCTGCTGCTCTTGTTTAAGCAGAACAGTCCCAGAGTTGGCAGCTAATGAGAACGTGTGGGAATAAATAGAACAAGTGTAGAAAACAGACATTAGCGTTTACCTTCCCTGTCAAGCAATTTGAATTATGGCTTTAGGCATATATCATAGCAAATCTGCTAGGAAATCTCTCATATGATACATATGATGTTTGCAATACTTACATTACATTTTAATCCATGTATTTTGGTAATAAAATTGCTAGAATTTCTACGTGACAGTATTGTGGCTGTGAAATGATGACTAAAATGATTTGAGGATTCTCTTACATTGAGTTTAAAAGAATTCTACATTTTATCAATGATTCTGTTTAATTTTCACAATTCTGAAGCCTGAATTAACAGCTGAGAAGTTGCATTTAGTTTTCTAATGGATGTCAGGCATCAAAGAGGGTCTGACTAAAATAGTGAGGGAGAAAGCACAAACAGGATGCATACTTCTGCTTAAGGAATGCCCTCTCAGTTTCAAGAAGCAATGCTGTAGATTCATGTAGCACATTATATATCTGTCTAGGGCAGATGCACAGGCATTTTAATCTTACAAAACCTATCATTATGGATTGTCTCTATGCCTGCTTCTGAAAAGTAGGCAGATTTTTCTTGAAAATAGCAGGAATCTCACTCACTCACTTAAAATCTGTAAATAACTTCCAATTGTACTCTGGATAGATAAATCCAGCTATAAAACATCCTCAGTGATAAATTTGTCGTTCAAATACATTCATCCAAAGAAAACCCCAGAGTCTCACCACCCCCTTTTATGACAATGAAGCTGTGCCCCTACGAATAAAGCCCATTGTCAGAACTCAGGAGGCCACTCCAAAGTGTTACCTGGCCACTGTGTTGCCTCCAGGTATGTATCATCAAAATGAGAAATCTGAAAGCTCGGAATATAAAGTTTGATAACCGATGGCTCAAATGGCTTTGAAAAAATTTCTAACAAACTTCAAGATCTATACTTACCTGCCAAGTATAAGTTTTTTCTTAAGTAGTCACTAAGAAGTATATAAGAATCTCTTGTACTTAAAAAAATAACAAATAAACAAGCCAAACTACTACACAAAAAACACATAGGAAACATTAATGAAAAGAAAACAAAACTTACTTTTTCTTAAAGCTGCTTCTTCCTGTAATTTAAACAGTATGAAAGGAGACTATATGATGATTTTTTTTCCCTCTGACATATGAATATGTCAGCTCCAAAAGGAACAGAATGAGCCGCCAGAGCTTCTGAGGATGCCTCCTAATTGCAGCTTTATAACTTTGTAGAACAAAATAGGAGGGTTAATGGGTTTCCTCCAAGTCTTGTGACGTGCACATAGCTGACTCCTGCTGGAATGAAAAAGCACTCGTCAGTTTTACTTAAAATTACACGTAACAAGTTCTCTGCAAGACATCCTTAAAGGGCAATCCTGCCCGGATTAGTATTTGAAATATCTGGATAAGCTCCAAAAAGTTTAAAATACAAACTGCACATACATATTTGAGAAATTCCCACTGCCTAGATGAAATTAAGGGACATTGAAATAAATTTAAAAAAAAATTACATGGTAATCTATTTTCTGTTTCCTTGATTAATCTGTTTTCTGTTTTGTTGTATTTATTTTCTGACTAGCAGAACCCCTCTTTTAGGTTAGAAATGGCTGAACTATAGAGCTTTCCTGTTGAACTATCTGGAAACATGAGGCCCCATGTTCTCACCTGCAGAGACTTGGGTAGCTGTGAGAGATGAGGCCTGGGCGGTGGTCTCTATCACTGCCTTCTTGGGAAGTTTGAGACCTTGAAGGCTTGGATTTGACTAGAATAACTGAAGGGTTGTTACCTGCTTCCTGCACGGGCAGTGTGGACTGAGGAAACCCCTGCTTGTGACGTCCTATAAGCTGGCAGCTATTGTTATGTCACATCCATGGTTGTGTGACTTCATTGAAGCACAGACTCATCTGATCTTTTGAAATCTTCAAAACATGAAAAGTGGATGTTGATATCAAGAGTAGGATCTACAGAAATGTTTGAGTATTGAACTGATCTACAATAGGAATTCTTAGTGAGTCAAACTGATTCACAAAGCAAGTGACATTTGCTCCTAGAATCTCTATTTGAGGTCATTTCTTTGGTTTATAAGGTTGGGTGAGAGAAGAGAGATTCTGTCTTAACTCCACTTATGCCCAGACCAAACTTAAACTGTCCTTGTGCTAAGTGTCTAAAGGAATGATATATGAATATTTTCTGAGGTCAAACTCAGGTATATACAATTAAAAAAACCTGAACTAGAGAAACGCAAAGCCAACCAACTCTACATTGCGTTATTCATCTGACTTTGATGATTAATATATGATGAAAGTGAAAACATGGTGATTAGCAGCAACAAATTGATTCAGTGAAAGGACACAAGTACGTTCAGTTACTAACAGATTTTAATCCTCACGATACCACTTCAAGACAGGCATTATTTTTCTCCTTTTATAAGTGAGGAAGTGGAGTCTTGGAGATAAAAAATTGCGTATGTCCCCATATAATTCTAGGGGCATTACTCTCTTTGTTTACACCTCTGCTTCCGGAGAGGGTAATCTGTATTCACTGGTTCAACTTCTGATCTTCCTGTTCCCTCCTCAAACTGTTGCAATTTATCTTGCACTTGAACCGTGCTACCCCCCCAAAAAAAATGCTTCATTAAGCTCATAACATATATTGATTAGGACCCCAAAGAGCACTGTCTTTAATCTTACCAAAAACTTCTCATCTCTAGCTATGTCTATTTCTTTTTTAAATTCTCTTCCCTTGGTTTCACTAAATTACTCTTTTGATTTCCTCCTTGCTCTCAGATCCTCTGCCTCCTTTCCCTTTATACCTCATACTTCCTAGAGCTTCATCCACAAAGCGCTTCTCTGTACACTCTCAATGGGTGCGACAACAATTAGCAATTATATATATGACTCCCAAACTGGTATTACTCTCTATTCTTAACTATTATCACTCTCTAAGGTTCCAGGCATGTATCCTATTGTCTATTGGCCATCTTTATCTAAAGGTCCCCGGGCATCTCAAACTCAGTCCCAAATAAACCTCTTCATTCTCTTCGCAGCCAAACCTGTTATTCTGCTGTATTTCCCATTTCAAGGCATGGCACGATAGTTCAACCCGTTATCTTAGACTCCTCCCTTTTCTCATTTACTCTCCACCATGCCCATCATTCATCCCTAATTTCTATTGATTCTACTTGAAGTATCTTTCAAATTTGTCATCACCCTGCATTCAGGTTCTCACATTTCTCACTTGGATTGTTGTATCAATCATAGAACAATTGGTTGCCTCGGTCTGATTGCCCTTCTATCATTTCTCTACATCACTATAAAAGAACAGTTATTTAAAAGTACTAGTTTATCAAATTATAAAATGCTTCTTGCAGAAAATCTGGAGTAAGTATTGAAAACGTTTTTAAAAATTAAGATGACTTGCAATCCAGGATAGCCACAGCCCAAATCTTCACTGAAATCTCTTTAGAATATTATGTATGCACACATATAACCACACAAGAAAATGTTTATGTATATGTTTTTATGCAAATATGTTACGTATTTAATTACAAAACCAAGACTACATTGTATATAATTCTATATTCTTTTTTACTTAATATACTGTGAATGATTTTCCAAATCAATTAAGTATTTTTAAAGTGGCTGTGAATAATGGCTACAATATAATGAAATACATTATGGAATAGTGTGCCCTCTTTTTTCTCTCTCTCTGATTTATTTTCTTCAACACTAAGCATTACCCTAAGCATTTATAATGTATGAATTGCAAGGCCTTAGATTTAGGTGGGAAAGAGGAAAAAAGAAAATATATACAACACTCACTCAATTTACATTTGTTAGACTATTTAAACAACTATATATTCTGTGTATCATACCTTCAAGCAATTATTCAACATGTACGTCTATATAACAGTTAGGTTAAAGCCTACATTTTAGATGAGTAAAGACCAGCTCAGTAGGAAAACCATTTGATACAATGCTTTTTCTTCTCTACATTGAATTAACAATAAACATAAGAGAAAACCTTTGGGGCCTTTGTCTTAGCTTGACTAGTCAGAGGATTTTTCTTGGTGGACTAGTATCTAAATAAACAAAATTATTTCAGAGCCAAGCAGATTGCCTCCTTTCTGTGCAAGACATGTTGCCCACGTTTCTCTTCACCAGAGGTTGGGGAAAAGACCTGCACATGTTTTTTTATGTCCACTTCTTAGAAAGGGGAGATGATTTCACAAATAATATAGGTATTTTAAAGGATTTTGGTTAATTGTCAAATTGCTTTCCAGAATGGGTTATCTTTCTGAAAGACAAATCATCACCTATTTTCCTGGTTAGTCGTATCTTTTAGACTCCCTTGTTTTCAGGATAATGGTTCAACATTTTAGCTTAGTGTGTAAAGCATTCATGATCCCTCCTCTGGTCTCTCCAGCTTTATCATACCCTACCTCCCCAGACCATTTATTTCTTACGTCAGGGTTTCTCAAAGGTCTCATTTCCTATCAATGCATGTCTTAGACCTTCTAAATCTTTTCTCTGCCCAGAAATGTCTGTTTCCCCTTCCCTGGTCTTCACCAGGCTAGTTCTACTTTTCTTTCAGGACTCAGTTCAGGTTATCTGCAGCCTGTTCAATTCCCCTCCCAGCCGGGCAAGACAGTTTGACTTTCATTTCTTCTCCCACAGCAGTCTCTGATTACATCTCTGAAAACGTTATGTATATTAAACTATAATTGTTGAATTTTGCCATCTTCATGAAAGCAAGGCACATTTTTAAGATCTACACTAGTATTCCTGGTACTGAGCTGTCATCCAGGATCCAGGAGATTGTTGAGCTGAGTTAAATTCACCCTGTCCTCCTTTCTTCCATCACACCACACAATGCTTTCCTTCCTGCTCTTCAGATACACATGCAGGTTAAGTTTTACTACTAATCACTGAGGAGAAATAGAGGTCAAATAGAGGCAAGCCTGGTAAAACAAAACACAACACTGGGAACTTACAAAGATTTAATACATGTTTAGTTATTCCTTTTTTAAAAAGTGATGTAAATGGAATAAACACTGTGATTCTGAAAGCCAGAAAATCTGGGTTTATTTCTTAGATGGTTTGGAAGAAGTCTCTCCTGGTTTTATTTATTCTTTGGTTTTGCTTAATGTGACCTTCAAGGTAGAGCAATTTGTATGAATCTGAAGGCCATTTTCACCTCGACTTTAACAGTGCTTCCAGATTTCTGTGGAAAATACATATCCCAGAGTTTATATGTGTTTTTATTTCATTTCCCACATACACTGGGGTAAAGGCATCATAAGTATTAGTCAAAGAAAGCAAAACTTCCATTGTTCCCACCTCCTATTCAACTCACATAAGTTCTTAGTAGAAAAAAATTTTACTTGGCCCTGGGTCGAGTGGAATTTCTGAGGAAGGAATGAACTGTTCCTTCTCAATCTACAGGCCGCCCTATATTATACTATACTTTATTTAGATAATTGTACTTTGACCTCGTCCTTGGTGCTTTATGGTTTGACTAAAGCACATTCTCCAAAAGGTTCAAGATGGTTCTACATTCAGATTAAGCAACTTCATATTTATTATTTTAAAATAGCATTAAGGTCTTTTCTAAAAATATACTGTGATTTTGATAAGATATGCCACTCTTCACTGAATCTTTCTGATGGTTAGAAGGTGGTTTCCTTCACTCTTCAAAAACACATGGTGTGGAGATGGAACACACATGAAAATGAATAAACAAGCATGTTATTCAAGTATCTCTGCTGAATGTGTAATAGAAAGAAGTAGTAGATAAGAGCCTAACTGTACATTTGCTGAAATCGAGCTAAGTGAAAATGTTTACTCAGGTGAAATATTCCATAAATGGCAAACTTTCAAGGAATGAAAGACAGTGAGGACTATGGAACTATTTTTGTGTAAGAAAAACAGAGCAAAATCCTTTAAAGATGTTCAGAATAAGAATTTAAAAGGTAAATACACATAACACATGCATCAATTAATCCTAGTAGTAATTAAACTGGAATCTTCAAAGTACCACCAAACTTAATAGAAACAGGTAACTTTATTTTTAATAACATTCTTAAATTTGCCCATTAAGAGCATTGCAGATAAACATTTAACAATTTTTATTTTATTAAGGAAATTAAATTGGTACATACAAAATCATCTATATAATTTACAAAAAATAAACTTATTTACTGTGAAAAACAAAAAATATTTAATGCAAACAAAACAGAATAGTTTCCTTTTTGTTTCATCGTCTCTTCTACTTTTATTTTCACAAATTAAGAAAGTCTGAAAAGTCTGAATGCTTTTTTTTGCTTTATTGTCTGTGATCTAGCTTGACAAAAACATGGATTACTTTGGTATCTTTTGAAACAAATGATAAAATTCTTAGGCAAAGATAAAAAATTATGTTGAGTGTTTAATATTTTGGAAGCTGAATAAACAAAACTAATTGGAGTGTGTGGTCATAAAGTATTGGTCATATTTCTTCCTTTGCCTATATGAAATACATTAGCAAAAAATTATCAATGAAAAAACATTTTAAATTTATTACATTCCTATCAACTTTTATACGTTTGCAATTATATACCATGTTTCCCCAAAAATAAGACCTAGCCAGACCATCAGCTCTAATGCATCTTTTGGAGCAAAAATTAATATAAGACCCAGTCTTATTTTAATATAAGGCCAGGTCTAATATAATATATGATATAACATAATGCCAGGTCTTGTATTAATTTTGTTCCAAAAGACGTATTAGATCTGATGGTCTGGCGAAGTCTTATTTTCAGAGAAACATAGTAATTCCTTTCGCTCATTGTTAATACTTTGTCTAGAATTAGAGTAGACTGATCTTTGTATTCAAACGTTTTCAAAGAGGGTTTCAAATGCTATATAACGAATTATATAAAATAGTACTTTTTAATATTCGAGATTTAAGTTACTATTATATTTCAAAATAAATTGCTTTCTGATATAAATTCTTGATTAAAATTCATTATGTTGAAATGATACTTCAAAGAAATATTTTGGTTTTAATTAGTTTATTTAATTTAATTAGTTATAACTACTAATCTTTAGGGAAAAAAGGATCTATTTTTTGTAAGGGTTTCTTTTGATTTTTGAAAAAAGAGGTCCCAATGATTTAAATGCACTTATAAATCCCTCTACAACAAATTATTAGGTGCTACAGTGACTACTGAGATAATAAATGAAATTTAGAAACTAGGTTAAAGAAAAATATTTGCATAAAATTCTTAATTATCTCAATGTTAACATGTGCCTTATACTTACTAGCAGTAAATTTTACTTCTTCTCTTACTCTTGTCAGTATCGTGTTTTAGAATACAGCGCAGCAATGCATGGGCCCATCAGGTGTTCTACGCTTGCAAGGGCATCCCTGAAGCCCCCAACCATATAAAAGCTCACTCCTGTGAGGGAGATGGGAGGCCCTCTATCTGCCAGAAATAGAGCGAGGGCTTGTAATAAAATATATATATATATATATATATATATATATTGCAAATTTCTGTATATTAGGTTTAAAGTGTTCTCTATTAATTTTAAAATAAAATACACAATTTTCATTTTTGACACCAACGGGTTTTTCTTTTTTTAAAAATATGACCACATTTTATGTTTTCTCTTTAATATGTATAAATATAATGATGTTACTTGAAATCTAATAACATGTTGAATGAGCTGTATACTAGACAGGAAAGATATCAGAAAATTTATTCTTCACTCAGCATCTGGAACAAAAATAAATCTAAAACATATAATTTTTAGAATTATAATGTCAAAAAGAAAGGTTCCACGGAGAACTCAATTTACAAAAATTCACATTTTTAAAAGATTTACATTAAAAATAACACCATTGTTTTAACTAAATTGTATGTGTGTGAGTGGCTATGAGGGCAGTGGGGATTGTAAAGTGAATATGTTTTATAACCACTCACCAATAATTTTGGGAAAAAATGTTTACTATATGGCAAAAGTAAATTAAGATCATTACTCTTCTGTCACAGATGATTTTCTAGATTTGAGAACAAGGTCTTTAATGGATGAAGAAAGTTCTTGAAGCTCTTTACGAGTAGTACTGCTGATATCTTCTTGTTCTTTGTCTAATTCATCACTCAAGGGATCATCTCCCTGCCCAGTCTTCTTATTTTGATTAACTAAATGCTTAACAACCAAACCTTGATACTTTAACAAAAGAGTGTGCTGGTCCTGTGAAAAGAGAAAGGAGAAGAAGTTAAACATGATTTAAATTTCTGTGGAACAAATTAGGATTTGTTCAACCAATACACATCAAAGGTCTTCATCTTTACAAATCACTAGACAGGTAAGTAGAAAGTTGAATCTGGCAAGATCCTTGCTCTCAAAGAGTTCAGTTTAGGAGAGAGAAAACATGAATACAGATTATTTTAACAGTTGATTTAGCTAGGTTCTATACCCAAAGATATAGTCAAAGTGATGAAAGTTCAAAGAAACCAAAATTACTTTTAGCTGAGCCGTTTCTCAGAAGAATTTCTATAGCATAAGACTTGTTGAGCTGGGCCTCAAAGGACAGTTTAAACCTGAATAAGATGAAATTGAAGACTGGCCATTACCATATCTTTTCAAAAAGCTAATTTCCAAATTCAGAATATTCTTTATCATGGATCTCATAGGATCCTAAAAGATTCCTGAGCTATACTAAGTTTTAAAAATCAATCTCCTAATTCACTGTTTTCATATATGGAAACAGGAAGATGATGTTACCGTGTTTCCCCGAAAATAAGACCCAGCGGGACAATCAGCTCTAATGCATCTTTTGGAGCAAAAATTAATGTAAGATCCGGTATTGTATAACATAACATAACACTGGGTCTTATATAATATAATAATGTAAGACGGGGTCTTATATTAATTTTTGCTCCAAAAGATGCATTACCGCTGATTGGCTAGGTCTTATTTTCGGGGAAACACGGTAATGTCTTACTGTTTGCAATGATTCACATCTATCCATTTAAAATATTAGAATCTAAAAGCTTTAAAAGTTTTAAGTGCATCAAAAGTGTAATACCTCTGGAATTCTGCTATTAAGAAAAGCAATGATCTGCGGGACACATCTTCCAGGTGCATGGAGCATGCTGTGGGTTGAGAACTGAAACAACAGGACCGATGTGAGGTGCAGAATAAGAGCAGGGTCTTCTGTGACTTTCAGCTGTTCAGCCAGGGCTTGTCGATGCTGGAACAGCATCTGCCTAAACAAATAAAAACACAAATTCTCACCAATTTCAGTTCTTACCTTCTGTATTCATTTTTAACTGCTCTAATTTAATTATCTAGTTCCATAAATATTTAAGGGACTTTTTAAATACGGGATACAACCTAAGTGCCATGGATAATATACTAGAAAATGATAGGAAAAAAAAACAATACTGCAGGGACACTTAAAGTATGCCATTTGAGTTGTTGGGATCAAATAGAAGTGCACTGATTTAAATAGGTTTCCCGTAAAGAAGGTCTCAAAGCTAATAAAAAGTTTCCAGGCTTGATCAACTGCAGGGTTAAGGAACTCTGCTCCCATATCAAGATGGGTCAGGGAAGGAGACTGAAATATATTAAGACTGAATATGCCTGAAGGTTTACAACCATTTAGATACAACAGTTCTCTATGCAAGATTCAGACAGTGAAATTCCAATTTCAGATGTGACATATAACACATTTAAGAATTTATTAATAACATAAATTCAACGTTACCTTTCCCTTTTTTTGTCTCCCCTTTTCACCATAATATCACAAGTTTCTGCTGCAGAATCCAGACAAGAAAGAAAGTCTTCTATGCTCTGAAAAGTATTTAATACCACAATTTATAAACAGATTGACAAAATAAATATAGCCATTTAATCATGTTTTATTTTACTTCCTAAATACAATTTTTAAAAAAAGGTTATTTTGTCATTAAATTTGAAATTCTGATTTAGGACTTTAAAGAGGGTAAACTAACCCCTGCTTGGTCTCCCCCTTCACCTCCCAAAAAGCTATTTGAGTGCAGAATGCTGGTTTTCGATTTAGTTTACAAATATTCTGATAAAAATCTACTCAAAGATCACAAATTCTAGCTCTAATATCTAAACAGAATCAAATTTTGCTTACCTTTTCATTCAGGGAGCTATGGAGTTTTGTGAGGGCTACTTTAGTTTCTTCTGATAATTTACTTAAAATTTTTTTTCTTACCTATGGGGGGGAAAAAATTCTTCAGGATTGTGTCTTTGACATGTGATGGATATAAGACCAAACAAAACAAAAGAGAAAAGTATATTTATTACTATAAGACAAGGTTGGAGTTTGTCTTTGTTCTTCAATTTTAGGTCTCAAACTAGAGATAAAAATATGCTAAAAAACATTCTCAAATCAGAGAGCTAGCCAACAGCCAGTTAACCAAAAGAAATCTCTTTAGAGATTAGATTAATTCTCTGTAGAATTAGTCTAAATATTGAAACAAGATAGTGACACTAAACGAAAATGACTGCAAAGTTATGGAATCTGCCATTAACACTGTTAAGGGACTTGCAACTCAGCAGGAAAAGGGGATGTGACATAATGATAATTAGGAAAAAACGAAGCTATTGATTCCAAAGTAATTAAGCATCATTACATTTTTTTTAAATAAATTTTTTATTTTTCAATTACAGTTGATATACAATATTAGTTTCAAGTATCAACATAGTGAGTAGATAATTATATAACTTACAAAGTGATCACTCCGATAAATCTAGTACCCATCTGACATCATAGTTATTACAATATTACTGACTACATTCACTATGGTATACTTTGTATCTCCTTGACTATTATTTTTTTTTGCTATTTATAACCATATATTTTTAAATTTTGTGTTTTTCTTCCTATATAATCTTATTTAATAGACTGGTTATATATTACTAATCCTCCTAGCAACTGTATATACATTGTACCAAACTTTACCTAAAAATTTTATAGATTTTTGTCCCTAACCCTTTCCTGTATTTTATTTCCCTTTTGGACTATTTCAGATGTGAGAAACTAAAATATGCTCAGATTTCAAAACAAAGCACATCAAGAATGGCAATAATATCACTAACATACTTCACTTGTAATGGCTGAAGGATCATCAACTGCCATCATTAAATCCGAAGCTAAGAAGTTGAAAATGAGATTAGTGACATCAGTACAGACTGTCTTTAGCAAGTGCTTGGTAAGAGCAGTCTGTGTATCATCTGAAAAATAAAGGTGCTTTATTAAAATGAATATCCAAGAAAAATTATGAGAACCAATGAATGGGAAAATAGTATTAAGTATACCTGTAAAGAACTTGATCCCTTTTTCAAATAATCGAATATTATTGTATAGATTTGAAACCTCTTCTTGCAAGTCCTTGATTGTGCGCTTTCTACCAGTTCCAGAGGCAGAAGTTGTTGAAGACATGAATACTGAACGTACCACCTCAAGGTAAATTTTATTCAGAGGTCTACACAAGATAAACATATTTTGCTTATGAAAAGGTACTGGATTTACATAGATAAACAATTTTTTCTTCTATGGACATAAGGCTTAAGAAAACACCTCTAGTTTTTTAAACAAATAAGATTAATTTGGAAAATAGTTCACAAGAATTTGTCCTCCAATTCCAGGAATTCTAACTTAAATGAACTCTTTTTTCAATTTTAAAGTACTCAAAGTTACGGCATTAAAGACAACAAAAACAGTAACACAAAAGCTTCAGTTCAAATTCAATTCAAAGCAGCTTTTAAAAATTAATTTGGAGAACAGTAGACTATAAATCTGTTCCCCATCCTCAGGAATAATAACTTAAATTCTCAATTTCTAAAGTACTGTAAAGGTAACGTATTTTTTAAAAAACCCTATTTATGTTCAACTCAGAAAAGATTCTTTAAAGACAAATGACAAATGATTAGTAACTATTTCACCTTCTTACAGATGAAAAATATGATTATGTAATATATTCATGCACAAAAACTATTCACTTAAAATAAAATCTCACTAAAAAAGCTAAATTTCTAAATTCAAAAAGTTAGATGCATTGGGCTACTGGATTGCATTTATAGCAGCTTACACATTGGGACTAATTTGTGGAAGAACACCTGAGTTAGTAATGGTCAAGTTAAACACAATTTTTTGATTTTCTGTATAAAAATAATTAGCCTGGCTCATTTCAAGTTAGTGCTGTCTAAACTCATTCTCTTCAAAGGCATGTTGTGACTTTATCTTCTCCCTAAAAGTGCATTGTGTCAAATCCAGATAGAGAATGCTATTTTCCTGCTTTTAAACTTGACTTTTCATACTATGGAAAAGACCAGCCAGTGATTAGTGCTGGTGGTTTCCTCCCAACTAGGACAGTAAGGTCAGTGGATGAGGACAACTCCACACTCTCCCCTTGTATTTCCCATCCTGCCTTGACCAAAGCACTTACATGTTTGTTGAACTGCCTTTGTAGGCAGAGTCTGGAATTTGGTGGCTAGATTCAATTCTAAGTTTTGAAAAGAAAACACCTAAGATATGTTTTCTATCATCTTGGTGAAAATTTTATTTAATAACTCATTGAATTTATATCACCAAATAGAAAAAAAATATGTTTTTGTACTTGCTTTATTAAATACTCGGCAAGTTCAGAAATAAACTCCTCAGGAGCATCTTGTATGCGTTTACTTAAAAAATCTTCAATTTCCTCCTGGAACATAAACGTGATCTCTGGCTTCTTCTTTCCTGTAATAGAAATGAACAATGAAAAAAAGTAACAACGAAACAAATGAAACAACCTGAAAGCAAATAATTTTCCATTAACATATTTCATAAGGTAGTAATTCACTGCCTATCATCCAGACTGATATTAATTTTTATGTGCATAAAATTGCCAATGTCAAATACCAATGACTTTTAACAATTTAAAAAATAGTGTACATAGTGACATTTCTTCTGAGTAACAATTTTCTAATCTCATTTAATGACTGTTTTCTACAAGTCAACCAGAAAATAATAAAGATGCTTTCCCCTGATTTAAGTTGGATACCGCAAATAGTTAGATATTAAAACAATCAACCAAACGGGAAAAAAGTCTTTTAGGAAAGAATGAATTCTCTTCGTTGAACAATGGATACTGAGCAGAATTTTTTATAAAACTAAATATTTACCAAAAATCAAATCATCCTTATAATTTACATAAGAGCTTTAGGAAAAGTCTTTATAATCAGTCCGCAGCTCAAGTAGAATTAAGCTAAAAATTATCATTTTTGCAAAGGCATAAATAAATCAAAAATTACAATTTTACACCCATTATTTATTTTTGCTATCACAAAGATAATTCCATACTAAGGAAAATTTGTATGCAGCTACTGTAATGAAAATAATTGTTAATTATGGAAATGTTATATCTACTCATTTACTTGGAGTCGTATAAACTGAAGATAAAGAAAGTTAACAGTATTTCCCTTATTAATTATAAAAGTATAAAGGTGATGATATCCAGCTAAATTAGTTACTGAATCTAAAAATAAAACCTTAGAAGTAAAAATAAAATAGCTCAAAAATCAATTTCACTATGCATCAAGATGTAAGTAGTTGAGATCACAGATTTAAAATAGATGGGTACTATTCTATCCATTCCTGATCTTTGACACCAAAGAGCTTCTGATTTTTCTGTTTGTTTCATGCAGGCATTTAAAGTTATTAAATTGTATTTCCTTCTAGTAATATTTCACACTGCGTTGATCCTATATTTTCGCTGAGAACCTAATTACATCCCCCATTTCAGAAATTACAACATGACCGTTTTTCGAAAGCAATGAAATTACATTTTTTAGGTAGGATGGTTTTACTATGATTTTATAGCCCTTCTTCATAATCTATGTATAATAAGAGTATCACATGCCCCATTTAATAATTACTTAAGGCCACAGATATTAGAAAAGTTTTTTTCTTAAATGCACCTTCATTCCCTCCCCTACTGCATCTGGGGAACAGGGAAATCCATTTATGAATGAAAAATTAAAACTCACATAGGACAGTCTTAGTATTATTTTAATTAAGGGTAGAGCTAGTAGTTTCTGTGAAGATACTTCTCCTTCAATTAATATTGTTTTATGCATGATGAGAATAGCTGTTTTTACCTATCTTAGAATACTTTAAAGACAGATCTTAAACAACTATGCTATTGCAAGTACTAGTCAAGTAACAGCTGAAGCCATGTCACTTGATATCTACATCTCCCAGCTTTAACCTACACATAATGAACTCTGTGAAGGAGGCAAAATCTCAAATTATCATCATTTCAAATTTTTCTCCTTTTGCTGGGGAAAAACTATAATGGAACTTATAGTTCCATTAATTTATTTTAAAAATTGAAATATAAAATATTGTAATTTTATTTAGAAAAACAAAGTAGGATGTCTCTTCCTAACTTAACCACACCAAACACTAACAAGTGTAGGAAAAGAAAGAATTATACACTTAATTCTCCCCCTTAGACAGAAGTAACTAACCAATCAAGTGTTACATAAAAAAGTAAATGTGTACAAAATTAATGCTTCTTACTTAAATTTGCAGAAATACTTTTCATAAAATACTGTAATTTGCTTTGCAAAGCAGTGGGACACCATAAAAGTGACTATGCAGCTGAAGCTATGCAAAGTTCTTAATAAACAATGGGAAAATTTACGATTGCTCTATGATCTTTTAAAAAAGTCTGTAAAAACATTAAAAGCTCTTACTGATGGTTATAAATGTATAGGGAAATGAAAAATAAAACTAATATTTATAATTTAGTACATTATAATTTAGCTCAGAAACATGGACAATGGAAGTGTTATTTATTTGTAAAAACTCATAAGGTATAGTTTGGGCAGTGCTTGCTTTGTCCTCACCCTGTAATTTATAATCCAGAGTAAGCATTTATGCCTTGGCAAGTTGTCATACTCCTTTTTTAACTCTAGGTCTGCTTCCAACATTTTATCCTTTGCCCTTTCAATGTTGTAAAGTTCTCTGCCAACTTCACATCCTCTAAGACATTTTCTTCCTTTTTGTCACAATCACTTTCCTCATTTGCGTCAGTAACTACGCCTTTACCAAGTTCCTCTGACTGCACAGCTACAGTCCCCTGAACTGTGGCAATGTCAACATTCCCACAGTCGGCTATTTTTTCTATAATTCCTTTTATTCTTGATTCATATTTTATTTCCAGTGTTATCACTTTTCATTTAATTGCTGTACTTTCATCTTTGTTAGCCAATTCCCTCTTTTGATTATCCATTTTTGTAAAATGTCACATTTATTTATCACTGGGAAAAAGGAGGCAACCCAACTACATGTTTTGTTGTCTGTGTGTGAAGTGAATAAGAAATGCACAGTGATCAATCACTGATAAACTGAAGTAAGTGATGTGATTGTCATAGATCATGATGCACATCTGTTATTTATGTGCCGATTTATGGGCTGAGGACCTAGCATGAAATTAGTACTTTATACAATTACTCACCATTAATATACCCTGGTAAACTGAAATATAAACCATGTTGTTGGGGGATTAATATCATTTAACCAAACTGTGGTAACTGATATTTACGCCCAATGAAACTGCAGAGCAAGGACTTCCTGTACAAGCATATACACCTAACCATATACATCTTAAGAAAATGTTTTAAAAAAATCATGCATATACAAAGGAAGAGTAAAATAATGTTACTAACCAGTGTGAGATGACTCATCATCACTATCATCATCTTTCCTTCCTTTCTTCTTGATTTTTTTAATTTTGTACTCTCTGGCATTGCTACCACCTCCTCCTCTCACACTTCCACTGCCCTCTGGTGGAAAATGACATTAGTTAGTATTATCTAATTTAACTACTATTTTTAGAAAATGATGACACTATATGGTCATATTTAACTTTACAGCAGAAAAAAAAGCCAAACAATTAAACTTTTTGTCACTCTTTAATGTCAAAATTTCTTTATTAAAAGTTTTATAAATTTAATAAAAATATAATAAAATATGAAATTTCTTGAATTTGAGCAACCCACTTAGATAACTTACCTGCTCTAAATGCAGTCTGTTCCTCCTCCTCTAGTGACACCTCTTTTCTGTAGCTTTGTCTGACATTTTCTTGGTCAAACCCATTCCTTTATCTCCTTTCCAACCTTCCCCAAAGTAAGTATGCCCTCATTTGCTCATCTCTGTGGTAACAGAGATGAATATCCCCTATTACAGTATTTCTCAAATTGAATTATACTTGGTTTTGACTTCCTGGTTGAAAAATTATTACCCATGTTTACAAGAGACATCCTGATTCTCCTACCACCCAACAAGACAATGAACTTCTTGAGAGCAGGAAGCATGTCCCACTAATATTTGTATCCTTGGGGTTCATGTAATTCTTGACACATAACAGGAGCTCCATAAATATTTACAGAGCACCAAAAATGTGGAGCAAGAATATTAAATTGGTTATGTAGAAAAATATAGATATCAATCACCTACTGGTTAAATGAAGACTAAAAAAAGAAATTATGAAACTAAAACACCATAAAAGTAAAAAAATGTTATTGATCTATTTCTCTATTACATATTTAAATTTAAAATATCTATTCAACAAAATATGTATATAATAGTGGGATTGAAACATTGAAAACTATTAAAACTATATTTTTTCATAAAAGATTCATTTTTCAATAAAATAAAGTAATTTATATAAAGATCTTTTTGTAAACTCTAAGAAGAATTCCTTTAGATTTCATCAAATCCTACAAGGTCTATTATTTTTCTTTGTTTTTATGATAAAAAATACAATTTTCAAAAGCACAAGTGTAAAGTGAATGTGCTTTTTATTACATTTGGGAACAGGTTTCTTATGAGGAAAACTTTTATGTCTGACATCATTCCATGCTTTGTAATTCAACTATTACAATATAATAGTACTACCACTCAGAATAAAATACCAGATGACTGAATTTTTAAAAGGAAATAAAATAGACTAGTTATACTGACATTTAAATGCAACCAATTAATCAAGGTGAATTTATAACTATATCTTTAAATAATATGATAAAATATGTACGACTGTGAATACTGTGATTTATTCGAGTAATTTACTATATAGTTTTCCTATAGAATAGAAAGAAATTTAAAAATATCATTATTGCAAGACTGTAGAAAAAGGCTTTGAAGAGGAAAGAAATGATTTTAAAAAAATAGAAAATTCCCACAGCAAATAAAAATTAAGTTTTTATAACACATGTTCAATATACCTGTGTTTTTTAATGAAATATGTTGAATATCTAATTTCTGTAACTCTGATATAGCTAAGAAACTAACATTGTTCCTAATATAAGTATTGTAAAAAATGCATGTTAGTTTCCAAATGCAAATTACCAGTATACCAGTGCTACCTAGAATAATTTCCAGTGGCTAAATTTAAAAAAAGAAATTTGAAGAGAAAATATCTCCTTGGAAAATTCATTCATACAAAAGAATATTTATAGAGAATCTAAAATATGCCAGAGGGCTCTAAGTACTAGGGAAACGAGAAAAAAGTGATAGACAAGGTTCCCAAATAATAAAACACATCGCAGTGATAAAAGTGATGGAAAAAAACTGGCAAGATAATATGATGGGGAGTGACTGTGTCTACTATTCCGGTGGTTAGGGAGGGCTCCCTGAGGAACTGACGTAAAGTTGATTTCTGAATGACAAGAAGGAACAAGCTACTTGAAGTTCAGGAGAGAACATTCCAGGTAGAGGGAACAGCTAGAGCAAAGGTTGTGCGTGAGGTGAACAAACACAAACTTGTCAAGTGTGAGAATCAAAAAAAAAAAAAAAAAAAAAAACAACAGAAAAAGCTAAAAAGCTACTGGGCTCGAACAAAATGGGTGAGGGCGGAGAACAACAGGGGTTGGGCCAGGTCATAAAATTAACTTAGTTCTCACAAATAAAACATAAAATAGTCACCAATATTTCCATTTTTAATTTTTATGATCAAAATTAACTCCATTAGCAAAAGATCTGGTTAATATTAGTAGTTAAAGGTGAATCAACCAAATAAAATGCCTTTCAAAGGGCTTAACAGATGCAGAGTTCACTGCAACAGATAAAAAACTCATCTATGAATCTTCTTTGTTAATAATTACCTGTTGCTTTCCTTCTTCGTTCATCTTTTTTATCCTTTTTACTTGTATTAATGCTTTCTAAAATGGAGACTTGTTTCAGATCTTCTTCAGTGATCAAATGAACAGGATTATTTTTCATTTCCTGAAATAAAACATGCTTTTTTTGGTAGGCAAAAGTATATAGCATTACAAAATGCATGAAATAAAAGTTGTTTATGTACTCACATCCTAATTATTGTTAGGTTTCATTGATAATAGTTATAGAGATTTGTCTCACAGTTGCCACTGAGACTATTTCTCTTTGCCAAAAATCAGTCTCTTTACTATTCTTGACTTTTTTTATTGTCAGCTAATGAGAAATCCTATCTGGTCACTGAACAACTGATCACACAGCATCAGATGCAATCCTCTTCAGCAGTTTATTGGCTGGTTTTCCTGCTGCTTAACAGGTGACCCTTGCTCCCTTTGTTTTTGAGACTCCCACGTCCAGTACCATACTGGATACCTGGGATTACTAGAAAGGTAAAATTTCCACCCCACCACCCCACGATAATGCACATATATGAATTGCACACTTAGTCATATAATTGGATTCATTCTTGACCTCTGGATTCATTCTTGATTCTGTTTTTAAAAATTTATGTTAATAACAATGAACTATTTCCCAGTCCAGAAACTAGTTCTTTATCATGGAAAGGTGTTCTAAATCTGTAGTGACAGAAGTCCATTTTCATTTTAAAAATGATTATTTCCCTTTTGATTTTCTAAAGAAAAATGTTTAGAATGTTGACAGTTCAAACGATAGAATGTCCTTTTTTTCCTGAATTTATTTTGGTGGTTGGAGGGAGAAGCACATGGAAAAAAAACAAATAAATCGATGACCACGTTAAGTACTTAAGGTCACAAATAAAAATAATAATATAGCCATTTAGTAACTGGTAGCTAAGACGTATCTGGAATTTTACATGCATTATTCTTTGATTTACATTTATCCTTTTGAGAGTAGGCATCACCATCCTTTCTTTGAAAATGAGGAAACTGGAGGTCTATTTGTCCAAAGTCAAACAGAGAATAAACAAGTTGAAAAAAGAACTCAGGTTTACGGATATCAACCCTGTGCACTTTTCACTCCTCTCTGCTGCTTAGCAGGCCAAATGTAGAAAATTATTTCATTTTTTAAACTATTCAAGAGCTTAAAAAATGAATATAGATAAATACAAATTATTTACATATTTAATAAACTCTCATGAATTTATTAACAGTCTAAGATAAATGGGGTATTTGTGAGGAGGGTTTATAAGTAGATGGTGCTGCTAATTAGAAACATGAGTTGAATAGTCATTAAAACGGACCTAGCATGACCTCTGCTTTTAGATACTTTGCCAGTAGTTATTCTGAGGAACTAATCGATTTTGATGGTAACAAAGACTCTCTTTCCTCAGTAAGTTATCTGGTTTGTATACCCCAAGTAGTAAAAATTAATGAGACTCTGCCAGATTTAGAAAATATAATATGTAGTGATCGATAAATACACTGTGTACTTATGTATATAATCCAAAGATATTGTTTTTGTGGAGTTTAATGTTGGGCCAATACCCTCAGGTGACTTAACTGTGAAGTGTATAATTTCATTTATATAATTTTGATTCATAAAATCAGCTCCCTAAGTTCTAATTTGTATGTCCTGATGGGAATGAAGAAGCAGAAAAATAAATCCAGGAAAGGAAATAAAAGGAATGATGTAGTAAAAGAAAATAACATATAAAACACAGTGTTCATTTTGGATTAGGCTGCTTACCCCATTTTTCAAAATACTCCAGATGATTCTTATATGAGAATTCCTGTTAAGATTAGTAGGTGAAAGGAAATCTGGCATACCTTTTCAGCTTTTTGGTGCATCAGTTCATTGAACAGTTCTGTACAGTCATTTATGAATTTTTCACTGACTACAACAGTGTCGCTAAAGACTACAGCTGAAGGCTGTTTGCTGAATGCTCGCATCACTTGTTGAAGCAACATTGCAGCATCTTCAACTGATAAAGAACTGGGTAGCAGAGGCTAGAATTACAAACAAAATGAAAATAAATATAAATGCAACATAATACAGATAACTTTACATATGTGCTCTCCCTAGATGATCTCATTAAGTCCAATGGCTTTCAGAACCATCTATGTACTGATAACCTCCAAAATTACATTTCTGCTTTTATCATCACTCTGAGTTCTGAAATCATGTATCCTCCTGCTTTCCTAACCTTCCCCCTTGTATGGCTAATAGACATCTCAGACTTACCATGTCCAAACCAACACTGATTTGCACCCACCTGCCTCCAGACTCCCAGCTCCTATCTACACTCCCCATTTTCCCCATCTCAATGGTACCACTCTTTACTCACTTGATCAGGTCCCAACCCTACAAGTCACACACAGTTCCTCTCATGAACATACAAAAATTCCACTATCAAGTCTTGGTAACTTTACCTCCAAAATACATTTTTTTCAGCTCTTTCTAGTATATGAAATTATCATTTTTATTAACTATTTACCCTTAATGAAAGTACCCCTCCCTGAGAGCAGGAAACTTATCTGGATAACACACTGCCAGCAAGTAAAATGGTGCCTGGCACACAGAAGGCACTTAATAAAATTTGTTGAATGAATAAACAGACACTTATATCTGGAATCTTTGTGAACTTGTGTATCTAAAACAAGGAATTTTCTGCTATATAAGGAGTCTGGGCCCTGACTAGTGAATAATGGATTGGGCTCTTGTTTCATTCTCTTCACCTACACTTATCTTTTTGGCATAATAAAGGCAGGTCAATACTGAACCCTGAAGTAAAACACTATCAGTGCTGAAGCAGCTTGTGTTAACATATTAGCAGAGATTAATAGATAAGGGATAAACAAATGCAACACGATGCCTGATGGCAGTAAAGTTGTAAATGCTTGGAAAAGATTGTGAGAAGTCTCATCAATTTTTTATGGCAGGGCTTATATGAGCGTTGTATTGTTTGCTTGTTTGTTTTGAGATTTATAGGATTCTGGATGTTGACTATCCACATATAAAAGGTACCCTATTTCAAAAGCTAGAACATTTTTAAGCATCAAATAATTAAGATTATTTTTGTTATAACCATGACTGCTAGGATTTGGCTCTAAAGCCAACACTACATTTATGTATCCCAATTCTTAAAATGGCTGCATATTAGTGAAATATCAGTTGTAGTTAGTTTATAGAAAAATTAAGAAAAAGAAAAAAACATACTGCAATATCCACCCATGTTCCAGAGCTGATGGCTTCTTCCACTGATGCTTCGACCTGATCCACGAGCCCTTGGCCAACACAAGCTGCTTTTAGAAACAAGAGTTGTGTAGTCTTGTATCTTTTCTTTATGTAGCTCACAGCATCGGGGATTCCAAGTCTGGACAAAGCATCAAATTCTAGAAATATATTACAAAATTGGAATAGAGTTGTCAAGCTTCACACTTAGAAATCTTAGAAAAAGTTAAATTCTACCAAAACCTATTCTTAGTGAATACACTGTATTCTAATATCTTTTTTAAGAATAAAGCATAGAAATGTACCACAGCCTATTCCTTGCTTATGTTACCTTCCCAAATTTTTCACTACTAAATCTATTTGTAGAAAAACTGGTTCAAGTAATTTCTCAATCCCAGCAGTATTACTCCCTGTCCAACTGAGGGGTCAAAGGTAAACATGAGAACTATAGAGCAACAAAGTAGAAAGGGAGGTAAAGGAGAATGTAATGATTTAAGTAAAGAAACAAAAAACTGGTATCTATTTGGCTTATGACCATTAACTAAAGGAACTGAATTTATTTTTCAAATGTTTCATCAACTTAGGACAAAGTAATTCTCCAGTCTAAATTAAATTAGCAAAAGATTTAGGATATAAGATAAAAGTAAAAAATGAAGACTTAAATTTACAACCATTGAAATTATTGGAGATAGCTACCATCTTCTCTTCATCCCCAAATAATCATTAAATGATGTATTCTACCATGCATTTAAAATGTTTGAACACTAATGACTCACAATACAGGTTTTTTACTGAGAAAGCAACTGATCTGTTACGTGGTTTCACTCGGGTTATAAAATATATATTATATATATATATGTATACGTATATATATATACATATATATACAAACATATATATACACACAACATATATATATGTATTTATATATATATTTGCTAATTGTTTTAATAACTAAATTCAATCAATCTACATTATATAAATGACAGAACCTCAGAAACTGAATTTAGAATAACTTCAATGTTTCTGAAGTACTGGATAAGGAATGAAAATGAACACTATAAACGTGATAGCCAATAAAATATTTCTAAGATATTGTTAACTGAAAAACTGGGCAGCTTCATAAAATATAATTACTTTTTATGAATTAAAAAATACTTAAAGTTGTAATAATATCCTATCACTGGATGTTTGGTAACAATCAATACCAGCTTTTGGCGTTTCTACAACTGTACAATAATTGTGGAATGAAACTCAGTTCCAAGACCCACAAAAACCTGCAGTCTCTTTTATACTTAAAGAGAACCACTAAAATTTGCTGGACACCAGTAAAGTACGTGTTTAGTCCTAGGGCTAGTACAAAACTTTCTAAGAATGTGGGTAGTATTAGAAAGCAGCTTTAGTTTCAAAGAAAAGAAAAAAAGTTACCTAGATAGCCATTCTGCCTAAAAAAGGAATCCACCCAAGTACTCTGTGTTCTGGAGTACATGTCAGGGATAAACACCGCCTTATCCTGTCTTCCACCAACCACAGTGCCTCGTAAGCGTCCACTATTAACAAGTTCTTCAAGCACAGCTTAAAACAAAACCAAACAAATAGAAATAAATCAGAGCAGGTATAAATCTCAAAAAAAAAAAAAAAAAGACCAACCCCAAAGCTTTACTATTTTACAATCTATCCTTACCCTTTAGAAAGGCAATTTCAAGTTTAAATTGCATAAATGAAGACATTATATATTAGACAAAAATTTCCTGCCATTTATGAGAATAGTCAGGCCATAAATTGACAAAATTTTGGCACCTAGGTAAAGGTGCTGAACTTGTAATTCAAACTAGTGAACTAGTTAACATTGAATTTTTAGTTTGAGTAAGTTTGGGAAAAAAATATGCCATTACTTATCTCATGATTTGTTTAAAACAGGATGACTAAAATACTTTGAGAATAGGTAATATACAATCACTAATGTTACTAAGTTCAATTTTCTCATATTTAGAAAAATCAAGATACCCAGATCATATTAGAACCAACAGTGAGATAAAGCCATGGAATTTTTTTTTCTATTTTTTAATTAAAATTTATTGGGGTGACAATTGTTAGTAAAGTTACATAGATTTCAGGTGTACAATTCTGTAATATATCATCTATATATCACATTGTGTGTTCAGCCAGTCAGTTCTCCTTCCATCACCATATATTTGATCCCCTTTACCTTCATCTATCACCCCCCCTCCCCCCTTACCCTCTGGGAACCACCAAGCTATTGACTGTGTCTATGAGTTTTTGTTTCTTCATTTGTTTGTCTTGTCCTTTTGTTGTTTTCAGTTTTATATACCACGTATCATGAAATCATATGATTCTCGACTTTTTCTGTCTGATTTATTTCAGCATAATAATCTCAAGATCCATCCATGTTGTCGAAAATGGTACTATTTCATCTTTTCTTATGGCAGAATAGTACCCCATTGTGTATATATACCACACCTTCTTTATCCAACCATCTATTGAAGGACACTTTGGTTATTTCCATGTCTTGGCCACCGTAAAGCTGCAAGGAACAATGGAGCACATACGTCTTTACGGATAAAGGTTTTCAGATTTTTTGGGTAGATACCCAGGAGAGGGATTGCTGGGTCATATGGTAATTCAATTTTTAATTTTTTGAAGAAACTCCACACTGCCTTCCACAGTGGCTGCACCAATCTGCATTCCTACCAACAGTGTTTGAGGGTTCCTTTTTCTCCAAAGGCTCTCCAACACTTGTTACTATTTGTCTTGTTGATGATAACCATTCTAACTGGTGTGAGGTGACATTTCATTGTGGTTTGTATTTGTATTTCTCTGGTGATTAGTGATGTTGAACATTTTTTCATATGTCTATTGCCCATTTGTATGTCTTCTTTGGAGAAATGTCTCTTCTGGTCCTCTGCCCATTTTTCAATTGGATTGTTTGGTTTTTTGTTGTCATTGAATTGTATGAGTTCCTTATATAGTTTGGATATTAGCCCCTTGTTTGCGGCATTGTTTGCAAAAATCTTCTCCCATTCGGTTAGTTGCCTCTTTATTTTGTTGATGGTTTCTTTTGCTGTGCAGAAGCTTTTTAGTTTGATATAGTCCCATTCATTTATTTTAGCTTTTACTTCCCTTGCCATTGGGGTCAAATTCATAAAATGCTCTTTGAACCCAAGGTCCGTAAGTTTAGTACCTAGGATTTCCTCTATGCGTTTTATTGTTTCAGGTCTTATGTTTAGGTCTTTGATCCATTTTGAGTTAATTTTGGTATATGGTAACAGATAGCAGTCTAGTTTCATTCTTCTGCACGTGACTTTCCAATTCTCCCAGCAACATTTATTGAAGAGGCTTTCTTTTCTCCATTGTATATTTTTGGCTTCTTTGTTGAAATTTGTCTGTCCATATTTATGTGGGTTTATTTCTGGGTCCTCAATTCTATTTCATTGGTCTCTGTGTCTGTTTTTCTGCCAATACCACACTATTTTGATTATTGTTGCCCTGTGTACAATCTGAAGTCAGGTGGTGTGATACCTCCAGAATTTTTTTTTTTTTTTTTCTTAGGAATGCTTTGGCTATTCAGGGTCTTTTGTGGTTCCACAGATATCTGACAATTTTTTGTTCTATTTCTTTTAAAAAATGCCATTGGAATTTTGATGGGGGTTACACTAAATCTGTATATTGCTTTGGGTAATATGGCCATTTTAACTATGTTGATTCTTCCAATTCATGAACATGGAATATCTTTCCATTTCTTTGTGTCTTCTTCAATTTCTTTTAAAAACGTCTTACAGTTTTCAGTATATAAGTCTTTCACATCCTTGGTTAAATTCTTTTTTAATATTCTTTTTTATTTTTTTTTAAATTTATTGGGGTGACAATTGTTAGTAAAATTACATAGATTTCAGGTGTACAATTCTGTATTACATCATCTATAAATCCCATTGTGTGTTCACCACCCAGAGTCAGTTCTCCTTCCATCACCATATATTTGATTCCCCTTACCCTCATCTCCCACCCCCCAACCCCCTTACCCTCTGGTAACCACTAAACTATTATCTGTGTCTATGAGTTTCTGTTTCTCATTTGTTTGTCTTATTTTTTTGTTGTTTTTGGTTTATATACCACATATCAGTGAAATAACATGGTTCTCTGCTTTTTCTGTCTGACTTATTTCGCTCAGCATTACACTCTCAAGATCCACCCATGTTGTCACAAATGTTCCTATATCATCTTTTCTTACCGCCGAATAGTATTCCATTGTGTATATATACCACAACTTCTTTATCCATTCATCTATCGAAGGACATTTTGATTGTTTCCATGTCTTGGCCACCATAAACAAAGCTGCAATGAACATTGGAGCACACGTGTCTTTATGTATAAATGTTTTCAGATTTTTTGGGTTGATACCCAGGAGAGGGATTGCTGGGTCATATGGCAATTCTATTCGTAATTTTTTGAGGAACCTCCACACTGCCTTCCATAACGGCTGCACCAGTCTGCATTCCCACCAACAGTGTATGATGGTTCCTTTTTCTCCACAGCCTCTCCAACACTTGTTACTATTTGTCTTGTTGATGATAGCCATTCTGACTGGGGTGAGGTGATATCTCGTTGTGGTTTTGATATGCATTTCTCTGATGATTAGTGATGTTGAGCATTTTTTCATATGTCTATTTGCCATTTGCATGTCCTCTTTGGAGAAATGTCTCTCCAGATCCTCTGCCCATTTTTCGATTGGGTTGTTTGTTTTTTTGTTGTTGAGTTTCATGAGTTCCTTTTATATTTTGGATATTAGCCCCTTATCAGAGGCACTGTTTGCAAAAATCTTCTCCCATTCAGTTGGTTGCCTCTTTATTTTGTTGATGGTTTCTTTTGCTGTGCAGAAGCTTTTAAGTTTCATATAGTCCCATTCGTTTATTTTAGCTTTTACTTCCACTGCCTTTGGAGTCTAATTCATAAAATGCTCTTTGAACCCAAGGGAGGGGCTGTTGCCTGAGCTTTTGCCTAGTGTGCTCTGTTCAAAATTAGAATTAGTGTTTGTACAACTAACTGATCTTCAAGGAAGGATGATCAGTTGCCGCCTATCTGAAAGAGAGCATTATTTTGTAGTTGATAACTTAGAACTGACAACCTATTTTTAGCAGTACACGGACTGAGGTTTTTAATGTAGTTTTGTCAAATTTCATCTTTTCAGATTTGCTCTTTCAGTTACGTGACTAGCGGCTTGCTGAACTGCGCCAGACATCACAGTGACATCATTAGCCCCAAGCCCTAGGAGGAACTAATTTATGTTGTTTAAATTTATAGAGTGTCTTTTCCTTTGTTTCATGTGAACAGAACCACTAACTACTAGGAAAAAGCCCTTGGTTAAATTTATTCCTAGGTGTTTTACTCTTTTGGTGGCAATTTCAAAGGAATTGTTTTGTTTTTCTTCTATTTCATTGCTAGTATATAGGAATGCAGTGGACTTTTGTATACTGATTTTGTAGCTGGCAATTTTACTCTATTTGTTTATTGTTTCTAATAACTTTTTGGTGGAGTCTTTAGGGTTTTCTATACATAGTATCATGTCATCTGCAAAGAGTGACAATTTAACTTCTTCATTCCCAATTTGGATGCCTTTTATTTCTTTTTCTTGCCTGATTGCTCTGGCTAGGACTTCCAATACTATGTTGAAAAGCAGAGGTGATGGGAACACCTGTCGTGTTCCTGAACATAGAGCAAAGGGCTTCAGTTCTTCATTGTTAATTATGGTAGTAGCTGAGGCTTTGTCATATATGGCCTTTATTATGCTGAGGTATTTTCCTTCTATACCCATTTTATTAAGTGTTTTAATCATAAATGGACGTATCTTGTCAAATGTTTTTTCTGCATCTATTGATATAATCATATGATTTTTGTCTTTTATTTTGTCACATTGATCGACTGGCATATACTGAACCATCCTTGTGCCCCTGGAATGAATGGTACTTGGTTGTGATGTATAGTCTTTTTAATGCATTGTTGCATTTGATTTGCTAGTACTTTGCTTAGGATTTTTGCATCTGTATTCATCAGAGATACTGGTCTGTAATTTTCTTTTTTTGTGTTATCCTTACCAGGTTTTGGTATCAGGGTAATGCTGGCCTCATGAAATGAGTTAGGGAGTATTGTCTCTTCTTCAATTTTTTGGAAGAGTTTGAGTAGGACAAGTATTAGATCTTATTTGAAGGTGTGATATAATTCTCTAGTGAAGCCATCTGGTCCCGGACTTTTGCTTTTGAAGGTTTCAGATGACTGATTCAATTTCCTTACTGTTGATCAGTCTATTTAGATTTTCTAATTCTTCATGATTCAGCCTAGGAAGACTATGTTTATAAGAATATGTCCATTTCTTCTAGGTTATTGAATTTGGTGGCATATAATCCTTCATAGTATTCTTGAATGATCCTTTGTATTTCTGTGGCATCTGTGGTAACTTCCCTTGTCACTTCTGATTTTGTTTTTGTCTTTTCTTGTTTTATCTTAGTGAGTCCAGCCAAGGGTTTGTCAATTTTATTAATCTTTTCAAAGAACCAGCTCTTTGTTGCATTATTTTTTTCTATTGTCTTTTTATTCTCTATTTCATTCAGTTCTGCTCTGATTTTTATTATTTTCTTCCTTCTGCTGACTTTGGGTTTCATTTGTTCTCCTTTTTCTAGTTCTTTAAGGTGTACCGTGAGGTTATTTATCTGGGATTTGTTTTGTTTCTTGAGATAGGCTTGTAGTGATATAAATTTCCCTTTTAATACTGCTTTTGCTACATCCCCAAAATTTGGGTAGTATGTATTTTCATTGTCATTTGTTTCTATGTATCATTTGATCTCTCCTCTTATTTCTTTGACCCAGTTGTTCTTTAAAAGTATGTTGTTTAATCTCCACATATTTGTTTGTTCCTGCTTTCTTTTTCCAATTGATATCCAATGTCAAAGCCTTGTTATCAGAGAATATACTTGGTATGATTTCAATCTTCTTATATTTGCTGAGGCTACTTTTATGTCCCAGTATGTGGTCTATCCTTGAAAAGGTTCCATGTACATTAGGAAAGAATGTATAGTCTGATGTTCTAGGATGTAGTGCTCTATAAATGTCGATTATGTCCATTTCATCTAATGTATCATTTGGGGCTGATATTTCTTTATTTTCTGTTTGGATGCTCTATCCATAGCTTTCAATGATGTATTTAGGTCCCATACTGTAATTGTGTTTTTGTCAATTTCTCCCATTAGTTCTGTTAGTAGTTTTTCGGTATATTTTGGTTCTCCCTGATTGGGGATGTAAATATTGATGACTGTTATATCTTCTTGTTGTATAGTCCCCTTTATCATTATGAAATGTCCATCTTTGTCTCTTGTTAACCATTTTTATCCTGAAGTCTGTTTCATCTGATATCAGTATGGCTACACCTGCATTTCTCTGGATACCATTTGCTTGGAGTGTCAATTTCCACCCTTTCACTTTTAGCCTATATTTGTCCTTGTAGCCGCAGATGTGTCACTTGGAGGCAACATATGATTGGGTTTAGTTTTTTGATCCAATCTACTACTCTTTTTTATTGGTGAGTTCAATCCACTTACATTTAGCGTGATTATTGATATATGAGGATTTCTTATCATTCTATCTTTGGTTTCCTGGTAAGACTGTGTCTCCATTTCTTTGCCTTTTTATTGCTGTCTATTATTTCAGTGTTGTGGGTATTCTATGATTTTCCCCTCTGTTTCTTCTTTTATTATGTTATATATTTCAATTCTGGATTTTTTTTTTTTTTTTTTTTGAGTGGTTACCATTAAGTTTATGTAAAAAGAAAGTTTCATATTTAGAGTATTCCATTTTCTTCAGCAGGCTTACTTCTCCATTCCCTTGTGCCAGTTCAGACCTTTACTCTCTCCCCTTTTATGTTTTTGTTGTCACAAATTATGCCTATTTATGCTGTGAGTTGATTTCTGCGCTGCAGTAGCAAGTTGTCTTTTTCCTCTGTTTACAAGTTTTTGTTTTTTTTTTCCCCCTTCTTTACCTTGTATGTCATGTTAAGTGTCTAGCGTCCTATTTGGTGTAGGGGTTGCCATTTCCTGCTTCTGTCTGTTCATAATACTACTCATCGTTTTGTATTCTTTTGTGTTTTTGTTTCAGGTCAAATAGCCTCCATCAGTATTTCCTGTAGTGCAAGTCGTGTCTTAGAAAATTCCCTCAGCTTCCGTATGTCTGGAAAGGTCTTTATACCTCCTTCAGATCTAAAGGATATCTTTGCTGGATATATTATTCTTGGCTCATAATTTCTCTCTTTCAATAGTTTGAATATTTGCTTCCACTTCCTCCTGGCTTATAGAGTTTCTGCTGAAAAATATGATGATAATCTAATGGGCTTTCCTTTGTAGGTTACTGTCTTCTTTTCCCTGGCTGCTTTGAGGATTCTTTCTTTGTCATTAATTTTTGACAGCTTCAATACAATGTGCCTTGGAAGGCCTGTTGGGATTTAGGTAATTAGGTGTTCTGTTTGCTTCTTGGATTCGAGGATCCAGTTCTTTCCACAAGTTGGGAAAGTTCTCGTCAACTATTTGTTTGAATATATTCTCTGTTCCCTTCTCCCTTTCGTTTCCTTCTGGTATGCCCGTTATTCTTACATTGTTCTTTCTGATGGAGTCAGAAAGTTCTTATAGAGTTCTTTCATTTCTTTTAAGTCTCAAGTCTCTCTCTTCTTCCATCTGTGTCATTTCCAGATTTCTATCTTTGATGTCACTGATTCTTTCCTCCATCTGGTCAACTCTACTACCTAAGCTGGCTATTTCACTCTTCATTTCTTTTATTGAGTTCTTAATCTCCAGAAATTCTATTTGGCTCTTTTTTAGAATTTCCATCTCTTTGGTCAAGTGTTCATTTTGTTCTTTGATTGTGTTTCTGAGTTCATTATACTGCCTGTCTGTTTTCTTGCATCTTGCTCAGTTTTTTAAGAACTATAATCTTGAATTCTCTGTAATTTAAGTCACATATTTCCATGTCTTTAAGTTAATTTTCTGGAGACTTCATTTTCTTTCTGAGCTGTCTTGTTACCTTGGTTATTCATGGCAATTAAAGAATTATTATTTCTCTTCCTAGGCATCTACAGGAATGGGTTCTGCAACAGGTTGATAGGAAGAGTTCTTTCTTTTGTTTTCCAGTAGGTGTTGGTAGAGTGTTTTATTTTCGCTCCGACTTCAGCCTTTTATTCTCTCTTATGCTGTAGTGTTGTATTTTCTCTGCACGGTTCCGGCTTCTCACACAATGGGGGGATTGCCTGGAAGGCAGGCTCCTTCTCTGTGAACAGGTCCCCTGGGTCACAGGGCACCGCCTCTGTGGGGGGATGTGGAGAGCTTCTGAAGTTCCAAAGCTCTTCCTGCACCAGTTTCAGAACCTGTGTGTTTCAACGGCTCTGTTTACCCCTTTAGATGATCTCAGTTGCGCACTTCTAGTCTTGCCTGTCTGCTGCACAGGGAGTCCTTTGTGGAATTATAGTTGTTCAATTTGTTGTAAATTCCAGGGGAGATTTCAAGAAGCTCACCTCATGCCGCCACTTTTATGACATAATCTGGAAATTTTTATAAGTTATTACATTTTCTCTGTTTAATTTGGAGCAACACATTTAACCCTACCTATAAGAAAAATATAACGCTGTGGTTGAGGATGGATCTGTATTCAGGGAGCCTAAGTCCAATCCTCAACTCTACCTCCTAGTAGCTGCAAACACTGGCAAGTCATTTTACTTTTGTCTCCATTTTCTGATCCACGAAATGGGGGTAGTAATAATACCCATTTCATAGAGTGGCTGTATTCCAGTAAAATGCTTGGGACCATAACCAGCACGTAATTGCCATTATACTCTTTGTAAAAATTTCTTAGACAAACACTATTTACGTCCGTATTAGAAAATTTAGAAAAATCTGTAAGAAACAAAGTGAGAATTATTCTTAAGACTACAATTTTAAATCTCTATATGT
Source organism: Rhinolophus sinicus (assembly GCF_057876585.1). Classification (NCBI taxonomy): domain Eukaryota; kingdom Metazoa; phylum Chordata; class Mammalia; order Chiroptera; family Rhinolophidae; genus Rhinolophus; species Rhinolophus sinicus. The sequence continues at coordinate 56,279,825 of NC_142502.1, forward strand.
ATATGTATAATTACGGAGTATTTTATACACATGTATACACACAATTTTTTGTTTTCATTCCACTCCTCTGGTGGTAGCCAACACTAAATGTTTGGTGGGTATAACACATACATGAAAATTGGTATAGAAACTTTTCAACAAGAAATATTTTCTTTATGTAAATCTTAAGATGAAAAGAGGTATAAACATTAAAATTAGTAAGTTTTATATTAATAGTCTATTCAGCAGCTAATTAAGTGATATGTCATTTAAACCAAACTCACAATAAAGAAGCTGCTCTTGAAATCCATATTTTGAAATCAAAGAATTCACTGCTGTAGGCCTTTATGAAAACAAAACAAAACAAAAGCTTGTTATACAGTTATACATATTTATGAATTAAAAATAAGATAATTAGTTTATTAAAAACAGCAATTAATTTAAAATTTAAAAATGAAGGCAAAAATTGCATTAGATTTTGCATCCTTACTCAAAATTATGCTACTAAAATACCAGGGGAATGGCTCTGTCTTCCCAATCCAGGATCAATTTACTTTCCCACCAAAATTTTCATCTATAGTGATTTTTGACCATCTGCCTTGCCCTGTATTGTACGTTTGTTTTTCTTTATTCTATTCTTTCTGTCTGGGAGGCTCCCCACCTGGGAATAGTCAAGTGAATGTTATATGATTCTACGCTTGAAGAAAAATGAGATCATGGATGAACTAGAAAGAATCAGAAATTATACATTCCCAGATTAGGTGGGTGACTGGTAGGGATCCACTTAAAATGCTCATTTTTGCTTATCAGTATTTTCTGTAATGACTATGCATTTAAAAAAAAAAAAAAAAAAAAAGCTTTAATGAGGTATACTTTATATATCATAAATCCAACCAATTTTAAGTATACAATTAAGTGATCTTAATATAGAGTTGAGCAACCATAACTACAATCAGTTTTAGAACATTTCCGTCACCCAAAAACTTCCTTCATAGATGTTTGCAGTTATTCCTGCTGCTATCCCTAGACCTAGAGACCACTCATCTGCTTTCTGCCTCTATAATTTCCCTTTCTAAGGATTTCACAGAAATGGAATCAATATGTGATTTCTTATGAGTTGCTTCTTTCACTTAGCATGTTTTTGAGGTTTCTGCACAATTAAGCATGAACCAGTATTCATGCTTTTTTATTGCTGAATAACGTTCCGTTGTATGGACGTACCTCATTTTGTTTATCCATTCATTATTTGATGGACATTTGGGTTGTTTCCAGTTTGGGGCTATAACGAATAATGCTGCTATAGACACTTGTGTTCAAGTCTTTGTGTGGTCACATGTTCTCATTTATTTGGGGTAGATTCCCTGTGACTGCCTTTCTAATAATTTTTTTAAAGTAAGGAAACTAAAAAAAGCATCTAGACTTTTTCTGACTATAATTTTTTTCCCTATTCATTTTAAGCCAATATGCCTCTTCTCAGGTTTAGGTTTAGTCTACGTTTTTATGTTTATGCATATAATTAAGAGACTTTTAACTTATTAAAGCTATTTGATCCTCTATTGTTGATAATTTCAGATGTTATAAATTTTCTCCACGACAAATTTGGGAGAGGCAAGACAGTTGTCTGAATACAAATTGATATTTAAAACCCCTGTTTTGCGGTGTTTTGAGTAGATTATTATTTTGCCCAAATTATTATATGGATCAATTTAGTTTTTATTAAATTGTTTTACCCAAATTTTTCAGCTAAATCATTTAGAGACCCCAAACCAATTAGATACTCTGCTCTCTTCTGTTTATGTTGAAATGATTGACAGCTTTCTCATGTTTTGTTTTCTGTTTGCTTTCTTTCCCCCTTCTATCTGCACACATCCCTAGAAAATGTAGAGGGCTCCTTGAAGGACTTTATCTTAAAATTTCTGGGTGCATAACTTACTGTGGGTGTTTGGGTGTTCAATAAATGTTTAATTGAATTGAACAAAACTTCTAGTTTATTTTGTGCAATGAAACTTAGCTGCTGAATTTTTATTTTTATTTGGAATACAATGTAATTTAGTATACCTACATACCTCACTAATAATTTTCTGCTCTTCTTTCTGGCTACCAATAATAACAATAAATATAAACCCTTTTAAATCAGAGATGCAGGTATTTTCTCTGAAGTTAGACCAGAAAAGTGGGGTGGTTCCTTATATTTTAAGAGGCAAATATGAAAACATGGTGCATTAAATGGAACTACCTGCAAGCCACATAGCCTACCAACATTTTTTTAGGCTCAGAATTTGTTTTGCCCTCATGGTTTGACATTATCTCTATATAAAGAAACTCAGGGCTACCATGAGTCATAAAAATATTATTTATTGTATCCGATAACTATACTCACAGTAATTAGTCAAAAAAATTATCAACAGGACAAATGTATTTTTAGGTTTTATTTTTTGACTAGTAAGTCATAGGATACAAAAAAGTTACAGCTACTCAGCTCCTCTCCCAGAAATAACTCCATTACCAGTTTCTTGTGTTAGGAGGGTGATCTGATGGAAGCTATCAGAGCCCATGTGGAGTAAGGAGGGTATCCACACAGGAAAGAGAGCAATAGCAGCAATGGGAGCTCAGTCATATACAAGAGAATTAATCAAGTAAGTAAATATATTCAAGGTTATGGAAGCTAGGTTTCTGAGTCAGAGAAGGGAGTTACAAATATGGAAAAGGAAAAAAAAAAAACCAGAACAAAACTTAGGGTATTGGAAGGGAATTAGAGGTATTGCGTGAATTCATGATTTTTGATACACGTAGATAAAGATATAGGAATATATATATATATATATATATATATATATATATATATATATATATGCATGTGTGTGTAGCCTGAAGGGCCTGCCACTAGCTGAACCGGAGTCTATTTGAAAATCTAAATACTAATGATAATAGATTATAATCCAATGAATAAAAGGGGGAACCATGAGTCTATAGTGATTTAAATAAATAAATAAACTGAGAGTTTGAAGACAGGATAATTTACATGATCTCAAATTGCTCTCCCCACAAATATTTAATTTTAAAGGAAAAACAAGTATCATTACGAGAAGCCTAGCATGATAAGGTATCTCCTTATTAAGAAATTACAATGCATATCATCAGTAACTGGAAAAAATCTAAATTGTATGCCATCTGATAGGATTAGATAACAAGAATGCAGACTCATTTCTGTGATATTCCTGCCAAAGATGTGTAACCTGAATACCAGAATGAAAAAAATGGGAAGCAAAACCAAACATTCTACAAAATAACTGGCATGTGATCTTCAAAAGTGTCAAAATAATGAAAGTCAAGGTAACTAAGGAGACATGACAATTAAATACAATATGTGCTCCTTTTACTATAAAGGATATTGTTGGAACAATTGATAAAACATGAATGGGATCCAAGGACTAGAGAGTATCAATGTATCAATGTTGATTTTCTGATTTTGATGTTTGTATTATAGTTATGTAAGATAATGCCCTTGTTTGTAGGACATACATACTAAAGTATTTGTGGTGATGGGACATAATATCAGCAATGTCCTCTCAAATGGGGAAGAAAAACAAAGGTTCTCTCTCAATTTTTCTGTAAGTAGGAAATTATTAAATACACGAAAAAAAGAAAAAAGAAAATTGTTGCATTAGATTCCAAGCTCTCCCTCCTAACCTGCCATTCTTTTGTACCACCAGTGCCTTGCATGTATTAGATGTTCAATAAATGGTTTTGATTTGTTAAATGGCAAAAAGAAATTACTGTGGCTGCCATGTAAAAAATGTGTGGGAGGTAATACGAGTAGAAGAAAGAGACTATTAAAACAGTCCAGGTAAAAAAATGCAGTGAAATGGTGGGAATGGAGATGTTAGAGAAATTATAATTACATAAATATTCAGAATATGGAATTCAAAAGACTTTGTGCTCTGAAAGGGAGGTGAGAGAGAGAAGATGTTAGAAAGGATGACTCCCAGGTTTCTGGCAAAACAAACAGGATAATAATATAACTGGTAATAGAAACACTAGTGAAAGAATTAATTCAAGTAAGGTGGGGAGAGCAATAGCCCAGGCAGTGAGTTATTTTAAATATGTTGACTCTGAGGCACTTGTAAAACATTTCAGAAGAGATGCTGTGTAGGTAGTATGAATCTGGAATTTAAAAGAAAGGTAAAAATCACCTTAGAGAAGTGCAGGACTGAGAAGATGGCCTGTAACAAAACTTTAAAGGCTAGGGAATGGTGGAAGAGCCTGAAAAAGTGACTTAGAAGGTACAGCCAAAAGAGTTAAAGAGAAACCAGTACAGTGTAGCATTTAAAAAAAAAAAAAGAAAGAGAACATTTCAAGAAGGAAGATGTAACTGGAATTAAATGCTGATGCAAAGTCAAGTAACACAAAGACAGAAAGCACCCACTAGATTCAATGATATACATCATTGCTATAGGGTAGATGTCAGATGGGTGAGTTGAGAAGTGATAGAAGGTAAGAAAACTAAGACAGTAAATGTAGACATCAACTCTTGAGAAGGTTAACTTTAAGAAGCAAACAAGAAAGGAGATGTAGTGGAATATAGGGTTCAGAGAGGAATATGGGAGCAATTTGGACATATTTAAATGCTGATAGGACACAAAAACTACTGAGAAAGTTAATGACACAGGAGAGAGAAGATAATTGAGAATGTAGGTGTTCTTAATTTCAGACTGGAGTTTGTCACACAGGCCTAAAACATTTCAGAAATTCTTATTTTAGAAAAGTTAAAGTGATTTTGAAAGTAATAGTGTTATTAATTAGAATTCTAGAATGTTATTTAGTAAAAAGGGTTCTAAAATAATCTAGCCCCATCTGTGGCCCAAAGAAGTAAGGTGACTGACTTATGTGCTCAAGGTCATATGGTTACTATGTAATAGAGCTATGAGCCACAGACTTCTGACTGCATGCTCTTTCCACGATCCTAGCTGATTTTATACACTGATCTGAGTATTCTGCAGAAGTGCATCGGCGGCCATGCAGGTGGTGAAAGTAGTAGGGAGAAGATGTGGGTTAGAGAAGATTTCCGCTACATTCTAGGGCTCTGGAATCCCCACTCTTGCTTCACATAAGTTCTCCTTCTATTTTTTAATAAACTAGGCTCCTGAATGAGATTATGCTTTAAAAAAAAGCTGTTGGAAAAAAAAATGCAAACCACGATCAGAGAAATATATAGACTTTAAAACATGCTTACCGGGTAATAGCACTGAACAGTCCACGGATGCGTGCTTTATGTCGAGCTACAAAAGCTTCAGTAAATATTACTCCTCTGTTATCAAGATCAATGTGTCCGTTAATAATTCTACCCAGTCGCTGAGTTAGTGCCTACGGTAAAGATGCAAATTTATATTAATTTGAAAGAACAAAATTACACATATACATCTGTATAGTCTTACTTGAGTCATGCTGCATGCTGATGTTGTATTAAACATGTAACTGAGAAATTTCAACAAGCATAAGTAAGATATATAACCTAAAATCGAAATTTAGGATCTAGGAAACATCATAATCTCATGGTAGACCGAAGAACTGAATGAGTCAAATAGCTGATACGTTAAAAGGCTTAGCTACTTGTTAACAAGGGCTATTTCTAATATAAAATAAAAATGATTGATTAACCGCTTTTCTAGATATAGGCAGTTTGAAACATTCAGAAAGCCAAGACATACACGTACATCTTGAAGAAGACTCTCTCTTCAGCTTCTAACACTAATGGAGATAAATAAATTTTGAAAACTAGGGAAAAACAAGACCTGAAAAGTTACCTTCTTTGATGAAAATATTAACAAGTTATCTGTGCCCAGTGATCTACACTGGCAGAAAACCTGATTTTTCAGTAACCTCAAGAGAGTATTTCTCCATAGCCACATTATGACTGCTTCAGGAACATCTGAAATAAGACTGTACGTGTTTCACATCCCAAAATAAGTGAAATCTACTCAAGTCAGCCTAGCTGATACTTTTTATGGTATAGAAAAATCCTTTTCAAATAACTTCTTAACAAACTTTTAGAATACTGCTTGTGATAGCCAGAAAAATTAGAAATGAAAAACATTAAGAAACCATATACATTTCCAAAATGTTATCAGTAGCATGGTTTTATAAAACATCACTTAGATCTGTTCTGATACTTTTAAAAAATATTTAAAAAATGTATTTTTGACCTTTTGTGATTAACATGTATTTGTTCATTTAAAATAGACACACAGAAACTGAAAGCAAAAGAATTGAAAAAGTTATTTCGTGAAAATGGAAACAAAAACAAAACGCTGGGGTGGCAATACTTATCCCAGACAAAATAGACTTTAAAACAAAGGCTATAATAAGAGACAAAGAAGACCAAGTGATCTCATTTCTGGGTATTTATCTGAAGAAACCCAAAATGCTACTTTGAAGGGACATGTGTATCCATATGTTCATTGCAGCATTATTTATAATGGACAAGATGTGGAGGCAGCCTGGGTGTCCATCAATGGATGAATGGATGAAGAAGTGGTACATATATATAATGGAATATTACTCAGCCATAAAAACGAATGAAATATTGCCATCTGTAACAACATGGATGGACCTAGAAGGTATTGTGCTGAATGGACTAAGTCAGACAGAGAAAGACAAATGTCATATGATTTCACTTATATATGGAATCTAAAGAACAAAATAAATGAACAAACAAAACAGAAACAAACTCATAGATTCAGAAGACATTTTGATGGTTGCCAGATGGGATGGGGGTTAGGATTAGTGAAGGAGGGGAAGGGATTAAGAAGTACAAATTGGTGGTTACAAAGTTGTCATGGGGATGTAGGGTATAGCATAGGGAATACAGTCAATAATATTGTAATAACTATGGTGTCAGGTGGGCACTAGATTTACCAGGGTGATCGCTTCAGTAAGTTATATAAATGTCTAATCACTATGTAATACACTGAAACTAATAAACTATTGCATGTCAATTGTAATTGAAAAATAAACAATTATTTAAAAAATATAAAAATAAAATAGAACTTAGGCTCCTGAAATGTTATGTAAAATAGATCTATTTTAGAAATCACTCTCTTAAAATGGGTGAATAAATCTGTTTGTACTACAAATTAACTTCATGCAATTATGGTTTGGTAAATTTTTGTAAACTGGATTTTCTTAACATGACATATATCTAAAAAGAGATTTGGCTTTTCCCTTATTCGTTCCAGTAAGTATAAAACTAAACCATTATCAGTGAGTGCCTCCATTGTGCCAGACATTTCACTGGGTATTCCATGTCCATAACCTCACTGAAGTCTATGAAAAACACATCTATTCTCATTTTACAGATATGTAACTTGAAGCACAAAGGAGAGGAAATAATTTTTCTAACACTGAATAATTAAGCAGTGGCATAGACAATTCAAATCAAGGTTTAACTACAAAGTCCATGCACTTTCCACTGTAATAAATGTACTTCTATAATCCTAAAATGTCAAACTATTTTAAGGAAAAAAGAAAACAAACAAATAAGAAAATAGCCTCTATTTTTAGGTAGCACTGCTATCACACTATAAATCAAAATATTTGACACAAGTACTAAAATTGAGAGACTATGAGAGATTCCTTGGTTCTTCTTCCTACTACACTGACAGTTTAGAGGAGGAAAAAATGTGATATCAAAAGATGTTGGTACTGTTGACATTTGGGTAAAAAATTCTTTGTGGGGGAGGGTGGCGTGTGCATTGTAGGATATTTAGCAGCAGCTCTGAACTTTACCCTACAAGATACCAGTAGCTCCCCCTCTAAATTATAATCTTCAGTTACTTCTTAAAATATAACTGGGCAATCAGAACTGTAGATAATACTAGTACAGCTGATATGAGAATCGTTAAATAAATCTATGCACTCATGATATTCTTGCTATTGCATCAAAGCAGGCCTAGAACGTAGTCTATTAATTGTTTTTAGGGTCTCTCTAGGTTCAGGAAGATTATAATCATTTCTAAAGAGTCTCCTCAGAGCCAATAATCAATAAGAACTATCCCCAAAATATGTCGCTACAATAGCAATAATCAACCACTTGCAAAAAATCAGTTAATGGTAAGAAAGTCTAGTTTTTTTCCCTCCCATTAAAATTCTTGTTTATTTTTCTAAAACGACACATTGTACTATAAAGACAACATACCTGTGTCAGAAAATTTCCAGGAAGATCATAAGTTTTACACAGTTCTGATATGGTTACCTGACCACTTTCTTGCAATTTGTCATTAACCTCTTCTGCTAACCGATCCAAATAGTTCCTAATAGTAAAAACAAAACAAAACAAAATAATTAGGATTAATAAAATTATTTTCCTCTATCTTTTATGCTTAATTCTGTTGCAATAAGGTATGCCCCAAAATTAATGAATAGGGTATGTTTAGATAAACATTACTCATTACTCATATTCTGAGAAACATTTTTTTTTCTTATCAAAGTAACTGAATGTACAATTAATCAAATGATAAATTCTGGGAATCTTTTAAACAATGGAAATTCTGCATTTTTCATTAATATTGTTGGAACAAATTTGCTTTCAGAGCTAAGATCATATAGGAAAGATTGTAAAAATTATGTGTTGTGTTGCTTTTAGATAACAGAAAAAAAAATCAGAGTTTATGTTATTTCCAAGTATTTCACATAATTAAGCAGTTACTTTTTAAGTAATGATCCTTACAATGAAAACCATATAAGAGTTCTAAACAAAATATTGAACTGACCACAACTGTTCTAAATTTAAACACTAGTTTTTGTTTTTTTTTAAAAGAAACACAACAAAGTGCTCTTAAATATTGTTCTTACTCATCTATCAGTTGTCCCAGCACTAGCTGAACATGTTTTTCTGATTTAATAATGTCACCAATCCTATTTTCAATATGAGTCAGATCCACATTAATTACCTGGAAAATAAATACAAATTCTATTAGTAATAAGTTCATATTGTTTCTTAAGTTCAAAATTATATACTAGAACTATCTTCTTAAAGACTTACTCTTAGTTTGATTTCAAATTGTTTTGAAATACTGTAAAAAGCCTCAAATAAAATATCAGAGGCTTACTGCTCATTTTTCATTTCTGAAAAGTTATACTTGCTAGGAAAGTTTGTGTTAAGAAGTTACATTTTCATATAATGGGCACTATTTCACACAAGATTCTCCAGCTTTTTGTATGTAGTGTACTTTGTTGATATGTGTACTTATATTTTCTAAAAATATCTTCTACTTTTTAAATATTTCTCTATTATTTCCACATACTAAAAACAAGTAAACATGTAGTTAGTAATTTTTCTCCCAAATTTACATAAATGCTATAAATAAATAAAATGATAACTATGAGTTTACTTGGTAAAGAATAAAGAATAAGCAAGACAACAGAGAAATAAGAACTTATTAAATCAATTCAATATATCAGGACTTATTAAATTGACTCACTATATCAGTGAGAAATACCAGTATTAGGGAATACTTAAGGCACTAAAAAAATTCATAGTATCAAAAACTTGAGCAATCAAAGGAAAAGATTTTATGAATCAAAAATTTACCTGTTGCAGATCAACAATGTTTACTCGACCTTTAAGAAAAAACATTCATTTATTTTAAATTATGTATAAGTACACACTAGCTCAAAACTGTAAATTTCAACAGATTTACATTATGGACAGTTGAAGTCTTCTATACAGCTACAGTAATTAACGTCTTCGAATACGAACCACTAGCTACATAAATCTTCATGGCTGAAGGCATGGGCAATAATTTATTTTGAAAGTATCATTTGCCACATCAGGACAATTACAACATCAACTGATACACAAGATGACCAGACCTATGGCGGGTATTTATCTCCCTTCACAATTTATCAACTGTGACCAAAGAGATATTGACAACTAAATTCAGATGAATTTTTTTCAACTATTTAAAATTGGTAGACTTCCACCTATTAGCAAAAGAAAATCTGTTAAGCATTCCAAATTATAGCTAATATGTTATAGCAGTATGCAGGAATATAAAGAAAATAAAACACCAAGGATTTATCTAATAACATCTAAAGAAGAATTGTTTCTGTAGTTGCTTCTATTTTAATAAAATAGTGTTCAAATTTGCCCTGTAGTTTGTTCAAATTTTTAAAAGAAAAACAAAAACAAAAACGTCGCGTGTGCTTATAATAGCATTTCCTACCATATAATACATGTAGCACCATATTGAATTATTTCCTAATTTGCAAATCCTTAAAGTTAAGTTAAAAATAAAGGCGGAGCGACATGGTAGTACAGCTTTGGGTTTAACAATCTGTAATCCTTTAAAATCTGTTCCCCCTTCATAATTACCACCTGATAACCCTCCTTGAGTCATGCAATAAATTCATGCACTGTGCAAAGAAACAATCGATTATTCACATACAGACACATAACTACAAATCATAATGCTTTTTTGTAAAGTGACAATATTTGACTTCATTTAAATTATATGCTCATGTTTAACTGAACCTGTTAAAAATATTAAGGCTGTTATATTGACAATTAAGACAGGCATCCTATAACCTCGGAATAATTTACTCTTATGGTTTTAAGGTTTTTTTTCCCTTCCCAAGAACCAAAAGAGAAAAAAAAAACTAAGGACTTACCACCTCGGACATGTAGTTCATCTCTCATTTCTTTACTAATTTGGGCTGGAGTAACATATTCTTTCCCATCAAGTGTGTGAACAACTTCTAGCTGTTTCTGAGCAATCAATTTAGTCACAATCTCGATGCAGTTCCGCTCTGACAACCTGAGGGAAACAAAAAAAGTTTTAAAAATGCAATTGATACATTTAGTGCTCAATAAAATTAACAGAATGTTTGAAGACGGGCTTTTAAAAAAAAGTTTGGGTAAAGTCATAGGTTCTATAATACAAAATCCGTATCTTTCATTAGTATAACAATACTAGTTCAATAAGTTAAAAAAATTAAAAAACTTGGGAGTAAGCAGGTTCACATGCATTTAAATCATGTACTGAACTGGTACAAATTATTCAATTATGGATTTCAAGTTTGCTTTTTCTTCTAGTCCTGCTTCTAATCTTCAAATCTGAATAGAAAAGTGAGGACATATAATTTAGGTAGGAAAAAACCCTGCCCTACTTTCATACAATTGATCTGCAGGCAGGAGATCTGGATTAGGAAAACTGTAACTGCAACTGTTAGTTACCCAAGCACTTAAGTACTGTATGTGCCCTAGTTTGCTCTGTGCTTCAAAATACAGCATCAAGTGATTAAGGTCTTCAGCCCTAGAAGGAACAAAAACACCAAAAGCAAGAAATAGACAAGAGAGAAACAAGGATTCTGTTAGCATTGTATATGTGTTCTGTTAAAAAGCAGGGTGCTCTGGACACATCCCTCCAAACTTAAGGGCTTTGTAGGAAATGTCAGTGTCCGGGAGTCCCTAAACATGACAGATGGGACCATGGGTCTGGCCTAGCACATCTGTTATGATGGTCAAAAAGGCAAAATGTTTTAAGAGTCAACACAGTATCTGCAAAGTACTGTATTTTGATGTTAGCCTCGCCTTTCAAGCTCGTTTTAGGTCGGGAAGTGTATAAAAGGCAATGATGCCACAGTGACTTGATGACGGGTAAGGATCAGAGGGACACTATGACAGCTCGGAAGTCACCGGCCTAGGCCATCGTGGGGGTGGGGCACGCGAGCACCTGGCTGGGGTTTGGATCGGGGGTTCTGGATCACAGTAGGTTTCGGGGTTCCAGGCCAAGAACTATACTCGGAACCGCAATCCAGGCTCCAGGAGGAGGGGTGAGGCGGGAATGGTGACAGAGGTTGGGAAGGTCCGGGATCAGGGGCCCAGAGCCAGGGACCTGAGGCCTCAGATGTTGGAGTGGCCGCCCGGGGGCTATTTTGGACGCCACAATGGAGAGGGGGGTCGAGCACCTCTGCGTGGCCTCGGCGAACTGCGCCCGTTGGAAGTCAGCCGCCAACCGCCTGATTTCTTCCCAGGCATCCGCCATCACCGCCTACTCGCCAAGCCGCGGAGGAACAGCGGACACGTCAACCCTAAGGCGGCTGGAGCCTGCGCGAAACAGGCCGCGCGGAGGGACAAGAGACTCCGCCCCTGACGCATGTACGGAACGCGCGAGTCCCGCGCCGGCGGGGGCGGGCAGAAGAGCCGTAGCTCCACCCACCCCGTGAGGGAGGTGTGTCCACTGCGGTACGAGCCTGCAGCGCGAGTCGGGCGTAGCTTGCTGGGACGGAAGTCCTCAGATCTCGGCAAGGCTGCGGGTGGGTTGCAGGACCGGCCAAGTTAGTAAAGTATTACTTTAATGTGTGTTTGCATGATCCCTAATGTTTCCGCGCAGTGATAATCAAATTAACCACTTTTCTTTTTCTTCTGTCCTCCATTTGTTTTGGGGGGCAGGGGTGGAAGAGATGTGCCTGTGCCTGCAATTAGCGTCCCCTCTACTCTGGAATGGTAAGTAGATCAGTCCTCTTTGCATAGGGAATCAAGTTTTTACGTGGGCTCAGAGCAGACACTTTTTAGGAGACAAGTAAGGGACACAGCTGAAGGTAATTACTTTGTTTTCTTGGTTCTTTGATTTATTTATTTATTTAGCACAAAGATGAATAATTTGGTTACCATAAAGGTTAAGGTTTGCTTCCGTGTATCTAGACCCTTTCCTGTTTCTCTTAAGGGGATGATTAGCCCCCATCAAATAGTGAAGAAATACAAACATAAGGTAGTAAGTGCCTATGGCTACAGAAGAAATAGAAGCATCAATGGGAATGTTTATTTTGTTTTCCCCTACATTGAAATCAATAAAACGTAGACATTTACTCCGGAGTACCTTTCTTGTTTTCTTTTACTTTTATACCTCACTTTTCACTTAAAAATTCCTTTTAACCACATGCCCTGTAGAGTTGGTGAAGGGGGCTTATTTCAGGTCCTTTCCTATCTCAGTATTTTATTCTGGGTGACTCAAATCAAGTGCCACAAATGTACTTCTCTAGTAAAGTCCCCAGCTTTGTTTAAAATACAGAGAGCACAGTCATAAAACCTGGCACTAAATACTGCCACCACACAGCCACACTGTCTGACAATGTGATTTCCAACCAAGAGGTGGAACACCAGAAGTCAAGTCAAAGGGGTAACGTGAAAGAGAGTAGATGGTGTGGTTCCAAAGGGTGTCAGACTTCAGAACAAGCAAAAATATTCTTATAACATACTTTCTGATTCTCTATCAGATGCCATGGAGTACAGTGGTAGATAAGGCAGACATGATCTTGCCAGAAACAACTTAGAACTCTAATGAAGCAGCAGATTTTTTTAAAAAAATGTATTTAACATAAAGAATACAAATTATGCCGTTACAAATATAATGTACTAGTATGTGACAACCTGGCATTCAAATTTCTTACCATGTAAGACTCATGATCAGGTGGCAGTCTCCTTGCCAGCAGCATCCTCTGCTACTGCACACCACCTGTGGAATAGCTTGCTGAGTCCTAGACACACCAAGCCCTTTCAGGACTCCATATCATTTTGGGGATGTCTGTTCTCTTTTTCACTTCACCCTGCCCCCATTTATTTTGTAACTTAATTCTTCCATGAAGTCCCTGCTTAAATAAAACTTCAATGAAACGTTTTAAAACTCGTACAGTTATTCTATATAATTTGTCCCCACAATTCTTTATTTAGATGTCTCTAATAGCAAGCAAAATTACATTTAAGTTTTACTGCTAGTACATCTCTCAATAGCCTGCGTCCTAAATGTGCCCCTAAATGCTCCTTAGATATAATAAAACAACTAGTACATATTGCCTGCTATATTCTATAAATGTTAAATAAATAAGCCAGTATAAATGTTTTGGTGCAGCATTACATGTTGTATAGTAACAACATTTACATTTATGTCTTAAAAGGGAATAATTTCTAAAAAAGGAATAATTCATTATTTTATTTTCTGTAGAATAGACTTTTGCTGTGTAAAATGGTAGCCACTAGCCAGATGAAGCTATTTAAATTGAATTAAAATTAAATGAAATTTAACAGCAATGAGTAAGTAGAATTTAAAATTGAAAGCACAATGCCATTTACGTTAGCAACCCCCAAAATGAAACGCTTAGGTATAAATCAAATATGTACAAGATCATTATGAGGAAAACTACAAACTCTGATGAAAGATCAAAGAACTAAATAAATGGAGGGTATTCCATGTTCATGGATGGGCAGACTCAATACTGTCAAGATGTCAGTTCTTCTCAAATTGATCCATAGATTCAATGCAATCCCAATAAAATCAGCAAGTTATTTTGTGGACATTAATAAACTGATTCTGAAGTGTATGTGGAGTGGCAAAAGATCCAGAATAGCCAACATCATATTGTAAAAGAGGAACAAAGTTGGAGGAATGATATTGTCTGACTTTAAGACTTACTGTAAACCTATGTAATCAAGACAGTGTGCTATTGGTGAAAAATAGACAAATAGATCAATGGAACATAATAGATAGCCCAGAAATAGACTCACATAAATATAGTCAACTAATCTTTGACAAAGAAACAAAAGCAATACAATGGAGTAAAGATAGTCTTTTCAACAAATGGTACTGAAACAATTGGATATTCATGTGCAAAAGGGTGAATCTAGACAGAAACCTTACACCTTTTATTAAAATTAACTGAGCATGGATCACACACTTAAATGTAAAACAAAACTCCAAAACTCTTAGAAGATAACAGGTGAAAATTCAGATGACTTTATAGATATAACACCAAAAGCACAACACATGAAATAATTGATAAGCTGGATTTCCCTAAAATTAAAAACTGCTTTGCAACAGTAAATATCAAGAGAACAGAAGACAAGCCACAGACTGGGAGAAAATATTTGCAAATGACACATCTGATAAAGTGCTGTTATCCAAAATATCTAAAGAAGACTTAAAACTGAACAACCAGAAAACAGACAACCCAATTAAATAATGGACCAATTAACAGATAACTTACCAAAGAAAATAGACATGGCAAAACAGCATTTGAAAAAATGTTTCACATCATATGTTATCAAATAAATGCAAATTGAAACAGGGAGATACCACTGCACACCTATCAGAATGGCCAAAATCTGGTACATTGACAACACCAAATGCTGACAACAGGAATTCTTATTTGTTGCTGGTGGGAATGCAAAATGATACAGCCACTGTGGAAGACAGTTTGGCACTGTCTTATAGAACTAAACATACTGTTACCATGCAATCTAGCAAACTTACTCCTTGGTATTTACCCAAAGGAGTTGAAACTTACGTAGACAAAAACCTGCACATGGATTTTACAGCATCTTTATTCATAATTGACAAAACGCAGAAGCAACTAAGATTTCCTTCGGTAAGTCAATGGATAATAAACTGTGGTACATCCAGTAGTGAAATTACACAGCTCTAAAACAAAATGAGCTATCAAGTCATGAAAAGACATGGAGGAATGTTAAGTGTATATGACTAATTGAAAGAAGCCAATTTGAAACGCCTACGTACTCTATAATTCCAACTACATGACATTATGGAAAAGGCAAAACTATGTAGACAGTAAAAAGGTCAATGACCTCCAGGGATTGGTGAGGAAGGGCTCTAGGTGCAGCACAGAAGCTTTGTAGGGCAGTGAAAATACTCTTTATGGTGGACGTGTGTCATTATACATTTACCCACACGAAAGAGGGCACAGCGAGTGTGAGCCCTAATGTAAATATGGACTCCAGTGATTATGACGTGTCAATGTAGGTTCATCGATTGTAGCAAGGTACCACTATGGTGGGGGATATCACAATGGGGAGGCTGCACATATATGGGGGCAGGGAGCATATGGGAAATCTGAGACCTTCCTCTCAGGTTTGCTGTGAACCTAAAATTGGTCTAAAAAAGTAGTCTTTTAAAATAGTAAATACAATTTAAAAGTTAGTCCTTTAGTCACAACAGTCACCTTTCAAGTGCTCAGTAGCCATATGTGGCTTATACCTATCTTATGAAACAGTAGAGAAAAACTAGTTTCATATTACAGAAAGTTCTATTGGACAGCTCTCATTTAGACCATTGATGAGGGCACAGATTTGTTCAGACACTAAGATATGAGACTCAAAGCAGCTATTTCCACCAGTAACCATATACCCCAGCTGCAGTTTTCCTCATTTTGAATGGGGCATAAGAGTTGAATGGGGAAGGTTTCAGTGTTTAACAACATCTGATACAGATCAGAGAAGCTTTAAGTGAAATAATATATGATTAGGATAATGGTAGAGAGCACAAGTGACTTTTGAATGAGAGATGAGAGATTTCTTTTAAGAACAAGCTTTGTGTGGATTTGGAAAAATAGAACTTCAATTATTTAGAAAATTTTCTAACAGCTTGTGTCTACAAATTTAAGTCGAATTTTGACATGTATGTTATGTGGGAAGGACTCAGTCTTTTTGTCTATTCTTAGTATATAATTGTGACATCATCCTCAGATTTATTTTAAATTCAAAAGCTAATAAAATATTCAAACAGATGTAATGTGGATTGATGGTTTCACTGATAAAAGATGTGATCCTGTAAAGTTCCTCCATGATAAACATTTCTTTTTCTAAAATTTGAAGCATTTCTCTTGTTTACTAGGAAAATAAAACAATAAAATTTGAAGTACTTTTTCTAACTCAAGTAGGAAAATAAAACTAAACAATTGCAAAATGGGCATTGTCAAACAAGTCAGTACAGTAGTGCCCCCTTAACCACTGGTTTGCTTTCCATGATTTCAGTTACCCAAGGTCCCCAGAGTACCAAAAATATTAAACGGAAAATTCCAGAAATAAAAAATTGGTGTTTTAAATTGTGGGCTGTTCTGATTGTGTGATGAAATCTCACGTTTGCCCATTCTGTCGTGAGATGGAGCTTGGGTAACAGTAGCCTTCTTGGTGGTTATATGATCAAGTGTCATTGAATCACAGTGCTTGTTTTCAAGTAACCCTTATGTTGTTCAATGACCCCAAAGCACGAGAGTAGTCGTGCTGGCAATGTGGATATGTTAAAGAGAAGCCCAAAACTGCTTCCTTTAAGTGAAAATGTAAAGGTTCTCAACTTAATCAGGAAAAATAAATTGTATGCTGAGGTTGCTAAGACCTAAGATAAGAAAGAATCTTTTATCTGTGAAATTGTGAAAAAGGAAAAAGAAATTCATGCTAGTTTTGCTGTCACACCTCAAACTACGCATATAAAAGTTACAACCACAATACAGGGTAAGTGCTTTGTTAAGATGGAAAAGGCTTTAAATTTGTGGGCAGAAGACATGAACTGAAAATGGGCTTTAATGGATGGCAACATGTTGTGCCAGAAAGCACTGAGCCTAAACAAAAACTTCAGCAAGGGATCGGTGGAAACGAGTAACAGCAAAGCCATTTACTGCAGGGGATGGTTACACAGATTCAGGAATAGGTTTCGATTGAAAAATATAAAAATTACTGGAGAAGCTGTGTATACTGATGAAGGAGCTGGTGCCACATTTCTGGCAGAGTTGAAGAAGTTGATTAAGGTGAAAGGATACCATATAAAACAAGTTCAATTGCGATGAAATTAGGCTTTTCTGGAAAAAGATGAGCACTAGAACTTACATTCATAAAAGGGCAAAGGAGGCAGCAGGGCATAAAACATGGAAGGACATACTAACTCTGGTATGATGTGGCAATCCTGCAGGGCATATGATAAAGCCAGCCGTAGTGTACAAAGTGAAGAGCACATGTGCTCTCAAAAACAAAAACAAAAAGTACCTGCCCAAGTTCTGGCAACATAGTAAGAAAACGTGAGTGACAGCCATCTTGTTTATGGAATGTTTCCACCAGTACCACCAGAAGAAGAAGGGTGAGTATAGTACAATAAGATATTTTTGAGGGAGAGATAGAGAGAGAGCAAGCTCATGCACATACTATATTGTTGTAATTATCTATTTTATTGTTACTTATTGTTAATTTTTTACGGGTCCTAATTTATAAGTTAAACTTCATCATAGGTATGTATGTGTGTATAGGAAAAAACAGTATACATAGGGTTTGGTACTTTCCATGGTTTCAGGCATCCACTGGGGGTCTTGGGACATATAGCCCACAGATAAGCAGGGACTACTGCATTTACTATTTGTCATTACAAAGGAATTACAAAAATATAGACAATATATATATTATTGTTCACATTGTCTTATTGTAGTTAGGAATTTATTAATACACTAATCCCACTATAAAATTGTTAGTAAAATCCTACACATAGAAAGCATCAATTCTTTAGAAAACCACTATTATTCTTGGGTGGAAGAAGAGAGAAAAAGGTTAGTAAAGGAGTAACTGAATTTGAAGAAATAGAAATAAGGGAAGCAAGAAGGTAGAGGGGATGGAATAATTAAGAATACTTCTACAGAGTCAAAGACAATGAAAATAAATGCAAATCCAGTGGCTATTAGAGCTAAGAGGTTGTGACTTGTAAGGGGATATTTTTTGCCTTCTATGTTTGCAAAGGAAGTCAGATGGTTGAGCTACATCATGAGCAAATGAGAATAATAGGAGAAAGAACAAAGACATAGTCATGTAATAAATGAAATGAAGATAGGTCAGTGAAAAGAGAGATTATGATGATGATGAAGAGGTAGGCAGCAAATCACTCAGTAGTCATAGAATCACAGAATATGAAGTTAGAAAAGGCTCTTCATCATACATGTTAATATCCACCCACAGCAAAATTTGTCTGCAAGGCCCTG
Organism: Rhinolophus sinicus; assembly: GCF_057876585.1. Classification (NCBI taxonomy): domain Eukaryota; kingdom Metazoa; phylum Chordata; class Mammalia; order Chiroptera; family Rhinolophidae; genus Rhinolophus; species Rhinolophus sinicus. The sequence continues at coordinate 56,298,608 of NC_142502.1, forward strand.
GTAGATTACATATCTACATTTTGCTTGAACACTTAAAGTGATGAAGCCTTCCCTTCTTTGCAAGGTAGATCAATTCATTTTTTGACAGATCTGTTAGAAATTCCCACCTTGTACTAACACAGGATCTGTTATCCTATAGCTTCCGTATTCTTTCCTGGGGTGATCCATAGAATGACTCTAATAAATCTTTCTCATGACAACTCTTCAGATATTCAAAGCATGTTTTCTTTTTCCAAATTAAACATCTCAGATCCTTCAACTACGTCTCCTGACAAGATTTCCAGATCTCTGACTATCCTGGCCACTCACCCTCTCTCATTGAACTCTAGTTTGCCAAGGTCAGCTTTAGAAAGGGATTCCCAAGGAATTTAGTATTTTACACATAGTCTGACTAGAGCGGGAGACAGTGAGATTAATTTTCCCTGGTATTATAATTCTGTTAATTGGACTCTTGGCTTAAACTGAGCTGGTAACAAACTGTATCTGACTGGTATTTATCTAAATTGCTATCAAATCAGGTTTAGTCTATTCTGTACCTGAACAAATTAATTTTATTTGATAAATTTCACCTTGTTAGTTTTGACCCATTCATTAATTTATTCTTTATTCTTTCAGCAAATAGTATTTGAGGTCTAATATATCCCAGACTTTGTGGTATGCCCTGAAGATACCAAGGAGAACAAACTGCTCTAGTTGAGCTTATTTCAAAAATTAAACGTGTTGGTCAACATGATTATTTCTGCCATTACCTGTCATCTATAAATTTGAAATGTATGATTAAGACTTTATTCAAGTTAATAACAAAATAGATTGAGAATAAAGGATGTATTTCTGTGATAAGCTGGTTACAGTGATACATTAGGATCCTAGATTTTAAAAAGTGTACAGCTAGAAGGGACTTTAGGGACATCTAACAGTCTGATTCATTTACTTTATAAAAAGAGAGTTACCATGTACCTGGATATGATTATCTTAAATAGTTACCATGTACGTGGATATGATTGTCTTAAATACCATGTTTCTCCTTTGTTTAAGGAGAAGATCATGGAATGCTACCTTATTTATGGAATACCAGATTCAAATTTATCAGTCTTAGAAGGGGTACATTTTTAAGACTTACTCTTAAGAAACTCTTGCTATTTCCTAATAATCATCATTTTCTTTATCTAAATCCTACAAATCCATTTATTTTATAATCTATTTTTAAATATTTCCTGCTTTCATATATTTTTATTTTTCTTCCTATTCTAAAATGATTTTTAAAATTCCCTTTCAATGTATGTAGGTTTGATTTGGGGTTGAGACAGCAAGTTTCTGCTCGTTGTGCCCTTTCCCCTTCATCAGTAAGGCACTCACTGACATTGCTTCTGTTTCACATCAGTGTGTCATTGGTACATAATCTTTGTATTCTGAACTATGAAGTCAAATGCATATAAATGTAAACTATAAAATTCTATATAAGTTTGTGCCACCCCCCCATTTATTCCTCACTGGTGCTATTTCAGATGATATTGTCAGAATTTCATTTTAGAAACACAGCTTTGGGAAATTTGTGCTATATATATATATATATATATATATATATATATATATATATATATATATATATATTCCTAAAGCACTAAGTATTCTTTTGTTTCCAAGGGAACAAAATCTATATTAGTCTTTCCTGGTTTTGCTTCCCCTGCCCCCCTCAATTCCTTTACAATGCTGTATTTAGAGCCAGATTTATTAGCTCCAGGCTTCACTTGCTTTCCTGTGTACACTTCTTCACAGTATAATCTCCAGGCAAAATGACAAAAAGGCAAATTCGCAAAGGGGCAACTTAGTGCTCTTGTCAGTGCTGGGCCTTGTAATCAAAGGAGCTGAAAATTCTTCTATTTCATCAACAAAATGTGATTTAAAGGAATATATTGCTAGCTTGTATCACTGCTAAAGCAGTGGTGTATAGAGTTAATAGTCATAGGAACACATTCTAAAGAAATGTATAGTATCTGTGCTTGCTGCCAAGAGAGGTAAAGGTTGGACTCAAATCTCCAGGAACAACTTGTGTCTTTCTTCTTTTTGTTTTCTTTTTGTAACTTTGACTACCTTCACCCATTTTTCCCACCCCCAACCCCTCACCTCTGGCCACGACCAGCCTGTTCTCTGTATCTATGATTTTTTTTTCTCCAAGTCTTATAAGTTAATTATTAATTACACCAATAAGATGATATGTTGTAAAGAAATTGAGGACTTGTAGCAGATGCCACACTGTAGCAGCAGCAGTGATGACATCTGGAAGTTGTCAAGAGCCACAGCTGGCAGCTCTAAAATTTACCTTCCTAAATTTCATTCTGAAGAGATTGTTTCTGAGTGTACATTCTGGCCAAAGTCCTAAAAGTGCCAAAGTCAAGGGTAGCTGGTATCTATACTAGTTTATGTGAAAGGTAAAAATGTTTTTTAATATATAAGGCTATGTTATTGCAAACCTCTAAAGCAATTCTTATGTTCTTTTACATTAATTTGTTTCTTTGAATCTTAAAATCTATTCTTTTTTTAAAGATTTCTATTAAGAAATATAGCTAACATACATTATATCAGTTTCAGGTGTACACAATAGTTCAACATTTACATACCTAAAGAAGTGATCACCATAAGTTCAACGACTATCTGACACCATACTATGCTCTCACAATATTATTGACTATATTCTTCGTGCTGTGCCTTACATACTCATGACATATTTGTTTTATACCTGGAGATTTGAGCCTCTTCCCTTTCCTCCCCTTTTTTAAATTTTTCAATTAGAGTTGACATTCAACATTATTTTGTGTTAATTTCAGATGTACAGCATAGTGGTTAGGTATTTGTATAATTTAAGAAATGGTCCTCCTGACTAGTCTAGTACTCACCTGGTCTTATACATAGTTATTAGCATATTATTGACTATATTACCTATGCTTTACTTTACATCCCCATGACTATTTTATCACTACCAACTTGTAATTCTTAATCCCTTCACCTTTTTCACTCTTTCCCCCAACCCCTAGGAATATAGTACCCATCTAACTCCATACATAGAGTTTTATTGACTATATTCCTGTGCTATACCCTATATCCCCATGACTGCTTTGTAACAACCAAATTGTCTTTCTTAATCCCTTCCTTTTTCTTGCCCACCCTTCCCAACCGCCCTCCATCTGGCAACCATCAAAATGTTCTTTGTATCTATGAGTGTGTTTCCATTGTGTTTGTTTATTTTATTCTTTAAATTCCACAAATAAGTGAAATCACATTGCGTCTATCTTTCTCTGTCTGACATACTCCACTCAGCACCCTCCAGGTCCATCCATGCCACCAAAGATGGCAGGAACCCATTCTCTTCCATGGCCAAGCAATATTCCATTTTATATATATACCACCTCCTCTTTACCCATCCTTCAATCGATGGACACCCAGGCTGCCTCCACATCTTGGCCATTGTAAACAATGCTGCAAAGAACATATGGATGCATACGTCTACTAGAAGTAGTGTTTTGGGTTTCTTTGGATAAATACCCAGAAATGGGATAACTGGGTCCTTCTTTGTCTCTTGTTATATAGCCTTTGTTTTAAAGTCTAGTATGCCTGGTATAAGTATTGCTACTGTAGATTTTTTTTTTCCATTTACATTTTCATGAAATAAATTTTTCCATCCCTTTACTTTCAGTCTGTGTGTGTCTTTCAATCTGAAGTGAGTCTCTTCTAGGCAGCATATGTAAGGGTTTTGTTTTCTTATCCAGTCAGCCCTCCTATGTCTTTTGATTGGAGCATTTAATCCATTTACATTGCAAGTAATTGTTAATAGATGTGTAGCTATTGCCATTTTATTGTTCATATTTTTGATCTTTTTTTTTTTCTTTCTAATCTTAAAGAAGTTCCTCTAACATTCCTTATAATGCTGGTTTGGTGGCAATGAACTCCTTTAGATTTTTCTTGTCTGGGAAGCTCTTTATCTGTCCTTCGATTTTAAATGATAGCTTTACCAGGTAGAAGTCTTAGTTGTAGGTCCTAGCTTTTCATCACATTGACTATTTTGTGCCAATCCCTTCTGGTGTGCAACGTCTCTGTTGAGAAACCAGCTGACAATCTTGTGGGAACTCCCTTATAAGTTACTAGTTGCCTTTCTCTTGCTGTTTTTTATGATTCTCTCTTTGTCTTTAACCTTTTTACATTTTAATTATGATGTGTCTTGATGTGGGCCTGTTTGGGTTCATCTTGTTTGGAATTCTCTTTGCATCCCGAGCTTGTATGCCTATTTTCTTCACCAGGTTAAGAAAATGTTTTATCATTATGTCTTCAAATAGGTTCTCAAGCCTTTGCTTTCTCTCTTCTTCTTCTGGTACCCCTATGAATGCAAATGTTGTTACACTTGATGTTGTCCCAGAGGTCTTTAAACTATCTTCTTCTTTTTTTTTTTTTTTTTTTTTTTGATTCTTTTTTCCTTTTGTTGTTCTGATTGGGTGTTGATGCTATCCTCTCCTTTATCTAGTCTGCTGGTGATTTCTTGTAGTGCATTCTTCATTTCAGTTATTGTAGTCTTCATTTCTGACTGGTTCTTTTTTATGGTTTCTGTGTCTTTTTTATGCTTGCCATCTCTTTGTTGATGTTCTCACTAAGTTCCTTGAGCATTCTTATAACCAGTGTTTTAAACTCTGTCTCTGGTAGGTTACTTGCCTCAATTTGGTTTAGTTCTTTTTCTGGAGTTTTTTCTTGTTCTTTCATGTGGGATGTATTTCAGATTTTCACTGCCTCTCTGTGTTTGTTTCTATGTATTAGGTAGATCTGCTTCGTCTTTCAGTCTTACTGAGTGTGTTTATGTATTAGGTGCCCTGTAGGGCCCAGTGGCACAGTCTTGATGGTTACCTGCTCTGGGTGCTCCAGGATAGTATCCCTTGTGTGGGTTGTGTGTGCCCCCATGTTATATTGCTATTGGCATGTCAGTGGGTGGGATTGACCCTCAGACTGACTGGCTTTGGGGTTTGGCCACTGTCATTCAGGGAGTCACTCAGGGTCACGTAAGGTGTCATCCACTATATTCTCACTGGCGGCATCCACCTCTCTGCAATCCACAATCCACAATCCGCCCTTGCTAGCCTCCATTTTTCCTGCTAGCTAGCCACAGCAGTTATATTAGTGGCCAATGGCTCACTGGTTATAGCCGACGGCCAACTAGCTACAGCTGATGGCCATCCAATCACAGTAGATGGTCATTTACTACCAGAGCCAGCACCTTTCCACATGAGGCCGAGAGCCTGGGAACTGCACTCCTGGCTCTGTCCCCACAGCCACATCCACAGCTTACGTGTGGCTGTGTAGGGGACTTACCACACAGAGCAGGATTCTCCCCAGTGAGACTGCCCTTTTTGTGTGCCACTCATGGCACTAATTGGGTGGTGCTCTGCTATATGCTGAAGCCAACCTCCAAGTATGTTGGTTCTGGGCCCTCTTGGGAGGAGCTCCCGTGTAGACCCAGGTCAGCCACTGCCTGTGAATGGCTGGGGACCATCGAGTAAGAGCTATAAAGTGATTCACAGTTTGTTGCTGCTTGTGCTAGGCGTGGAGATGCGTGAGAGAGGGCACACTGAAAACTGAGGATGGCTGCCACCAGTACCTGGTCTGGGGCAGCTCCACAAAAAGCCAAGAAGGACACACTGAGGCCAGCTGCAGTTTGCCAGCTCCTGTCAGATTCAGCTGCTAATAAAGCCTGATGTGATACAGAGATGCGTGAGGCGGGGTCTCTGTGAGTCATCAGGGTGGAGCATGCAGAGCTCCAGGCCAATCAGATTCAGATTTGGCCTGTGGGGGCAGGCTAAACACAGAAAATATGGCGCCCATCTGCCATCTACACAGGAGGAGGACTTCCCCAGTAAACCAGCGACTATCGTCCATCCCCCCTCACCAAAGCTATACACCTTAGTCTGTACCACATTTGTCTCTGATGCCCCCCAATTCACTGTCCCTCGACCGGAGTCCAGGGTAAGTGCCTAGGAGCGAGTCTTTGTGTGCCCTTTAAGAGGATGTTTGGGTTTCCCGCAGCCTTCTGTCCCACCTGGATGGTTGGAATCCCCACTCTTTCACAGCCAGATTTTGTGTGGGCTCTTCTTCCCAGCACCAGCACTGTGAGCTGGGGAGTCTGGTGTGGGAGTCTAGGATATTTTGCTCTTCCATGGAGAACCTCTGTGGTTGAGATATCCCTCTGTGGGGCTGGAGCCAGGAGAGCAGTTTCCAGGCTCTCGGCCTCCCGTGGAAAGGTTGTGGCTTGGTTATTAGATGGCCATCAGCTGTGACTAGTTGGCCGTCAGCTGTAACCGTTTGGCCATTAGCCACTAATATAACTTATGTGGCTATGCTAGGGTGTTGGTTGGTTGGCAGAGAAGTGGATGGTGGATTGTGGCTAGCAAGTGTGGTTAGCAGGCAAGCAGATTGCGGTTAGCAAGCGTGGATTGCAGCTAGCAAGTGGGGTTGGTTGTCAGAGAAACAGTCGATGGATTGCGCATTGTGTGGAGCCTGCTTCCTGTATCTCCAACCCAGCCGCCAGCCAGAATATAGAGGTATGCATCCCCTATCCATAGCTCCGTTGGTGTTCCTTTTTGGCCTCACCATATCCTGCGTTCTTATACAGGGAGCAGGACCAGAGACCCCGCATGACACCTAATTTTCATCTGCTACACAGAGGTTGGGGCCAGCCGGTTTTGTGTCTCCGCCCTTCCTACCAGTCTGGATGTTGTTTCTTCTTTATATCCTTAGTTACAAAACTACTTCTGTTTAGCTAGACTTTAGATGGTCCTCCAGGTTGGTTGTTCTATAATTTAGTTGTAATTTTGATGTGTTCACAGTATGAGGCAAGCACAGCATTTATCTATTACCATCGTGGATCCTAGATCATTCTTAAAATCTATTCTCATATTTTAACTGGATTGAGTTCACTTACGAATATGATATTATTGCTAATACTTGATCACAGTAACTATATTTCTGTATAATTTTTATGTGGACTAAACATTGTCTTGCCCATAGTGATTGCAATTGATTTCACAGGGTCAACAACTATACATCACAGACCTAACACTCTTCCTTCTAGCACCCAGGGTAGACCACTAATTGCTTATGACATTTGTCTTGCTAAGCCCTGAAATGCTCAGAATCCTTCTCAAACAATGTTCTAGCCAACCACTAACAATATATCAGAATGGGCACTTGCTATAAAGTATATTTGCCATTCCAAAGCAGGGCCATGCTACTGAGATGTCAAAAGACCTCTGGTAATGACATCAGAAATATAACAGTCACCAATGGGCTATGGTCAGAAATCTTTCTGAATGGGGAATTGTGCCAGGAGAATCAAATAGAGATTTTAATTTCTCAGGAGCCAGCAATTGAGAGAACATAATTCTGGTTTGGACTTGGAGTAAATGTAAGATGGAAGTGAAAAGAGAAAATATATGCTGGGGCTGTATCTCTAGATCTATATAGTGTCAATCTATATAGCCCTCACTCAGAATCCTTTTATTCTACTGAGCATTTTGTGTATGTGTGTGTGTGTTCGTGTTCTAAGATCGTTGCCTAATTGTGACATCATGGGTGTTCTTTGGGACCAGTGGTCCAAAGGAGTATTGAAAGGGAAAACATTTGTTTTTTGTTTTGTTTACCTACAAAAAGAGGAAGGAGCTTCTTATTTTAAGCTAGAAGCTCTCACATTTTCGTCTCAGGGAACTTTTGTAGCCTTAAACATTTTGAGGATTTTCCACAGAGCTTTTGTATATGGGTTATGTCTATCAATATTTACCATGTTAAAAATTAAAACTGAAATAAAATAGTTAATGAAATAACTATAGTAAAAGCCTGTTAACATAAATAATATATATATATTTTTTTGTAAAATTATCTAATCTAGAACAAAAACTTTAGTGAGAAGAATGGCATTGTTTTATGTTTTTGCAAATCTTTTTAACATTTGGCTTGTCAAAAGAAAACAGAGAACTTTACTTGATATGAATATTTTATTAAGCAAGAAAGAAACTATTCACATATTCATTAACATGAGCCTTCAAAACTAAAAGTGGTAGAAGCTTGACTTTTAGTAGTTACAGCTCAGTTCATAAAGCATATTGAGGAAGTACACTGTTTTCTATTGTGATTGGTTACAGCAGTATCACTGCATAAACTGATTTGTTTGTATATACACTTACGAGTACTTGATTGGCTAGGACGCTATAAGGTCTTGCTGATTTAAAGAAAGAATAAATTTCCTTTAAGATCAGAGTCAGTATTACATGGAAATCAGGACAATTTTAAAATTTGGTTATGTGTCTATAAGTGTTTGGTCTAAAAGTACTTTCAAACTGTGCCCTCCATCTTGGTTTCTCTTTCACAAGCTTAATAGATGATAGCTAGCTTAATTCGATCTATTATGATACCACCTACAATATAGCTTCTGGAAAACTTCACTATGCATACATGAGAAAAATGTGAAAAAGGCAAACAATGTTTTAGGATTATTTTGAATAATTTTCGCCTCACAGTCCCCTCTGAAAGAATTTGTGGACAGCAGAGTTTCCCAACTGACATTTTCAAAACTGCTGCCTTAACACATTCTGTGATGACTACTGACTTGATGTAAAATGAATGCAGAAAGCCTCTTGCTAGGGCTGTCCTTAGCATTTCATCATTCAAAAAGTATCAGGTCTGTGGAAACAATATACATCAAATGAGATCATTCATTCAAATAATAGTTTATTAAAAATATTTTTGTAATTGTAATCTGTACATTCATCATTTATAGAAAATAAATGCCAGATTTATTGATACAGAAATAATTATTGCATCAAGAATAAATAGAAAATAATCATGTACAGAGAAATACAATTGAAAATGGGAAGTCAAAATCTGGGGGAAAAAGTAACAGTGCAGATATTTAGGCCATATTGCCTTACAGCATTGGCTGATTCATTTATTTAATATGTTTGCTGAGTACCTGTACTAAATATAGGTGATGCACAAATGGCTAAGAGAGCCTTACTTGTTACCCTCATTGAGCTTACATTCTAGTTTTATAACTCGAATCCCAAATACGGCTTTTAAGTAAAACAAAAACAAAACAAAACAAAAACAAATAAATATGTCATTTACACGACTATCATTGACCAAAAGAGGAAAAGCGACCCTCAGGGGAAACAAAGATTTTTGCAGATGAACTAAACAGTTTTCCTATAGTAAATGTCATAATGGATTTTATAAAGCTTTTTCTTATAACTTCCAATGATGAGAGCTGAGGACATGAGAACACAATGCAACTGAGAATATCACAGAAATGGCTTTTTGTGATGCAAACATCATTATAATCCATTTGCTGCCAGTCTTAAAAGACTCTAAAATGAAATTACTTTTTTTGGTTATATCCACATTTTTTTAGCACAAGCCCCTACTGGTTCATTAGAACTGTAGTATTGCCTACGGAAAATTAGTCCCAAGGCTCCATGTTATTGCAGGAGGGCCAGGAAATGTGGAGGAGTACAGGGTATTTGATGGGAAGTAAATGTCTGATACAGCTGGTACTTTGAGGGAGTAGTTCTTTAGATGGAAGGCTCTTGTTTGTGTGTTTGTTCCAGAATGGGAAAGATGGTTTATATATGGCATAAATTGTGTTCCCCCCAAAGTTGTGTTCTAAACGCCAGTACCTCAGAATGTGACTGTATTTGGAGATAGGATCTTTAAAGAGGTAGTTAAGTTAAAATGAGGTCATTAGGATGGACCTAAATAATGTAACTGGTGTCCTTATAAGGAAAAGAAATTAGGACACAGAAGTATACACGGGAAGACCACGTGAGGACAGAGAGAAGGCAGCCATCTACAAGCTAAGGAAAAAGGCCTCAAAAGAACTAAGCCTGCCAACACTTTGATTTCAAACTTCTAGCCTGCAGAATTGTGGGAAAATAAATTTCTGTTATTTAAATGACCCAATCTGTCATAATTTGTTATGGTGGCTCTAGCAAACTAATACAGTATGATTATATGATGAGGGGAAGGAGTCATTGAAGGGGGAGGAATAAAAGATAGGAGGGGAAAGGAGAAGGAGGCAGGGAAAGGGGTGGGAATCAGAGGGAGAAAAATCTCAGAAGTGGAAGAAGAGTATGAGATAAAAATCACAGATAGTGTGTGGTGGGCTGAAAAAATAGCCCCAAAAGATATCCGTGTCGATTCCCTGGAACCTGTGAATATTGCTTTATGTGACAAAAGATGTGATATAAAGATAAAGCTTTTGAGAGGAAATGTTTGTTTTGTATGATCTGGGGGAACCCTACCTGCATTCACATGTATCCTTAAAAGAGAGAGGCAGAGAGAATTTGGGGACAGACTCACACAGAAGAGGAGAGGGTGATGTAATACAGCCTCAAGCCAAGGAATGCCTGCAGCCACCAGACACTGGAAAAGGCATGGTGAAAATAAATTGCTTTCCCTTTATGACACAAGTTTGTGGTAGTTTGCTACAGCAGCCACAGAAAGATGGACTAATAAAGATGGACTAAGCTTGGATATCAGAGGGCATATTCTTTTTTTCACACATGAGGTACAAAAGTAAGGATGTTTATACACTGGTTATCTTGGAGGTGTTGGTGATACATTATTTGAAGCAATTAGAAAATTCCATCATGTAAATAATGATGCCTCAGGAAATTTTCTGATTTTTCATTTGGTAGAGAACCCAGAATTTAGACTGAATCCCAAATATAATAGAAAGCATTGTGTTTAAAAAAGAAATTAATCTTTTACAGGGACTAACAGGAAAGCTTATTATGCTTCTTTAAGTATTTAGTTATAAATGAAAAAAATATCGGACAGTAAATAAAGGGTCAATAATGAAATACCCAAATCCTCAAGGTACACATAGTGTTTCACAAACTAAGTTAGAAATTTCCATTTTCTTTTCCTGAGGTTGAAGCACCTTTCATAACAAGATTGCTTCTTTGAAATACTGTAACAGTACAAGGTTCTAGATTAGGAGATACCGCAACATATTAAAGTCTAATGGATTTTCCTCAAAAAAATCTACAACATTGCTATGATTGAACAATGCTCCAGACCTTGGTAAATACATGTTTTTCTAAAATCTTATATTTGTTACCATACTTTTTCTGGTGGGTGGAGTGAAATTTGGTTGAACGTTTGTTGTTAACAGAAGGATGAATTAGTTTTGCAGCGAGTTGGCATTCTGTAAAATCCATTCACAAAATAATTGCTTACTGGAGTTTTTCATCATTATAGCGGAGAAAGAGAGGCACATCTGTGCTCCTTGCAATATGAACATTTATCTTTCAAGCAAATGATGTACACTAGAATAGAATAGATTGGGATATGGGAGAAAAAAAAGATTCAATAGTTCTACTTGAGATCATGATTCCAACACTAAAGGCAGAACAGAGATTCAACTCTATAGCTATACCCTGAAAAGCCACAAAAACCCTGTGGAGGCTTGACACATTTTACTTCTGTCTATGATAGCTTTCTTTTGGATAATTTGGTAGAGAAAAACAACGTGAAAAAAACATGTTAAGTAGCTCTTAAAGTATTACTAGTGATAGAGGGATCTGGTCCCCCTTGTGATACAGGATTCTGGTTCCTGGTGCCTGGAGTTCTTGGGGTCATGTACCCAAAGAATGAGAATGCAGACTCGGAAGGAGAGGCAAAGGAGCAAGATTTATTAAAGTGAAAGTACAACTCTCTTGTGAGAGGGGGTACCCCACATGGGATGCCCACTGGCTAAGGCAAAAGCTCTTATTCTTATACCTTCCCTTGCCTGCTTGGGGAAGGGAGCTGGCACCTCATTATGGAATTTGTCTATCAGATTTGCTCTGTTTGTCCAGCCTGAAGGGATTTATGAGATAACATTAACCTTACAGAGTAATTACATTTTTTTTCCTGGAGTGAATGAGTTATTTCAGAACCTGGAGTTTCAGGATATATGGCTGCCTTTGTTTATTCCATCAGGGACTTTCCTGTCTACCTAACAACATGCTAACTAACCTGTCTCACTAGTTATCTATGGATTTGGCTTCAGAAATTTGATGTTGCCATCTTAAACAAATAAGAAGTCCTCTAAATATACAGTATGATATCGTGTTCTAAACCCAGCAGTGTTTTTACTTCCTAATGACATTTGTTCACCAACACACAAGTCCAACAATGGAAAGGGACATTGTGTGTGTGTGTGTGTGTGCTGCGGAGGAAAACCAACCACCTTCTTCTAGCGCTTCTTCAATACCAAAGATTCTTTGCTTCTAATCTCTGACATCCTTTACTTCCTTTCAATTTTCTCTACAACCACCAGCAACCTGTCTTATGAATTACCTGGGTTTAAGGACCATGTCATTCATTTTTGTACTCACATATATGTACATAGTACAGTGCCTTGAGGTGAAATACTAAGTCGTCACCTTACATATTGATTATTACAATAGTCACTTAACTGTTTTGCAGATTTCAGTTTACATTTTGACAATGTATTTAATTTAAAAAACGTAACTGTATTAAGAGCATAGTTTATGTCATACCACTTGTGCTTTTTAAACCACATAATGGCTCTTTGTTCATCAAAGAAATAAACTACAGACTCCTAGAAGTTTCCTGAAATAAGCCTACACAATCTATCCCCAAATTATTGTCCCAGTTACAGCCTAGTCTTCCTCAGGACCCTTTACAAAGGCTGGGATCCAGCCACATGCCACATTTTTGCCCTTCTCAAAACCTGTAGGATTCATGCAGGGCTCTGAATATTTGCACATGCTATGCCCTTGTCCTCTTCCTAGCAAAGTAAGTTCCTTCCTCCTCTTTGCTCTATTAGTCTTTATCGTCTCTTCTCTTGAATAATATAAGGACCTTAGAAAACTTTAATTTTTCCACTAATATGATTTTAAAACTTTTAAAATTTTTCCACTATTTTCAGTTTCCAAATTAGTCAAAGGCTTAACATTATTTTCCCTCTAAGTTTCATCTTTCATCTACTCCTTCTTTCTTGATTCAAATTCCTTCATTATGAAGTAGAGCTGTTGACAGTGCCCTCTGCAAAGAGCAATTAATAGTAAAGCTATCATAGTCTTTATTTGTTCATCAGCAAATCCCATCAGATCTTCAAAATATCCTCCGAATCCAACCACTTTTCCCAACCTCCGCCACCACCATCTTACTCCTCTTCCAATGGGTGATGGGAGCACCTTGCTAACTAATTATCCTGCTTCTACGACTGTCCTCCCAGTAAATATTGCTAATTACCTCCTCCAAATCCATTCTATCCTCTTTTGTTAAAAATTGTATCCTAGTTATATTAGAACGACAAAATAACTAGGTAAAAAGTTACAATTCTTCACCTGTCTTGCAAAAGAGGGGTTGAGGAGATGACAGAGTTTTCTTTAGGTGAAGCCTTAGGGAAAGCTCTTCAAGGGAGTTGTATCATCTGGGAGGATCACTCTTTTCTCTTGTGTTTCTCTCATTTTAATGTCTACAATGTGGATGTGCTAGCAAGAATTTCAATAGCCACTGAGTCCAGAAAGGAAATCCAGGTGCATTGCTGAGATTTTGGTACTGATATCTTTGAGTAATAGAGTCTATATTAGCAATCTCCTAATTGATGCAGTTTATTTAAGACTGCTGCTGACACAGTAAAGAAATCTTTGAAAATATTGGTTTATAAGAGAAAACAAAGTTTTTTCATCTTTAGAATAGGCAAAAATTCTTTGTAAAATGCCCTTCAAAATTCTAACTGAAAAGGGAAAAAATGACAAACTGAAGTACATTAAAATTAAGAATTTTCATCAAAAGATACTGTTAGATATTTAAAAAGCAAGGCAGGTGGGAGAAAATATTTTCTTTTTCTTTTTTTTTTTTTAATTTTATTTTATTAAATTTATTGGGGTGACAATTGTTAGTAAAATTACATAGATTTCAGGTGTACAATTCTGTATTACATCATCTATAAATCCCATTGTGTGTTCATCACCCAGAGTCAGTTCTCCTTCCATCACCATATATTCGATCCCCCTTACCCTCATCTCCCACCCCCCACCGCCCACCCCCTTACCCTCTGGCAACCACTAAACTATTATCTGTGTCTATGAGTTTCTGTTTCTCATTTGTTTGTCTTGTTCTTTTGTTGTTTTTGGTTTATATACCACATATCAGTGAAATCACATGGTTCTCTGCTTTTTCTGTCTGACTTATTTCGCTCAGCATTACTCTCTCAAGATCCATCCATGTTGTCACAAATGTTCCTATATCATCTTTTCTTACCGCCGAATAGTATTCCATTGTGTATATATACCACAACTTCTTTATCCATTCATCTATCGAAGGACATTTTGGTTGTTTCCATGTCTTGGCCACCGTAAACAAAGCTGCAATGAACATTGGATCACACGTGTCTTTATCTCTAAATGTTTTCAGATTTTTTGGGTAGATACCCAGGAGAGGGATTGCTGGGTCATATGGCAATTCTATTCGTAATTTTTTGAGGAACCTCCACACTGCCTTCCATAACGGCTGCACCAGTCTGCATTCCCACCAACAGTGTATGAGGGTTCCTTTTTCTCCACAGCCTTTCCAACATTTGTTACTATTTGTCTTGTTGATGATAGCCATTCTGACTGGGGTGAGGTGATATCTTATTGTGGTTTTGATTTGCAAGAAAATATTTTCAATACATATATCTGTGAAAAAGAATTTATATGCAAAAATATAAGAACTTCTACAAATCAATTAAGAAAAATATTACAACCAAATAAGAAAATGAGCAAAAGACTAATAGGCACTTCAGAGGAGAGAATATCTAAGTGACCATTAAGTATATGAAATGTGCTCAACCTCATTACTTATTAGGGAAATGTGAATGAAAACTAAAATAATGAAATACCAATATATATCCAGCAGAAAAGCTAAAACTAAGAAGCTTAACAGTAGAAAGTGTTGATGAGTATGTGAAACACTGCTGGTAGAAGTATGAATAGATACAACAATGGAGAAACACTTGCATTATCTATTAATGCTGAACATAAGGAATATCTTACACTTCAACAATTTCACTTTTTGATAAGTAAAGTCCTATCAAAATGCATACATATTATGGCAGACTGAATAGTACTCACCTAAAGATGTGTGGTTAAGAATATTGAGACGGGAAGACTATTTTTGATTCTTTGTTGGCCCTGATGTAATCACAAGGGTCCTTATGAAAGGGACACAGGAGGAGTCAGTCAGAGAGAAAGCAATGTGATGACTGAAGCAGAGTGGAGTGATGTGGCCATAAGCCAATGAATGCTGGTAGCCTTTAATAGCCAGAGGGGCAAGGAACAGATTCCCCTGGAGACTACAGAAGATACTAGAACCTCTAACATCTTTATTTTTGCCTCATTAACTTCATTTCAGCTTTCTGACGTCAAAAGTATGAGAGTGGGAACTTGTTTTCATTAATACTATGTCCCTATATCTAGACAATATAAGTACTCAATAATAATTGTTGAAAAAACAATGTGTGAGTGAGTGAATACAAATGTCTTTACTTATATTTCACTATTATTTTGATGGGTAAGTTGTCATTGTAGAAAACTCTAGGTTGACAGTTATTTTCTTTCAGTACTTTGGAGAATCTTTTGGCTTCTCTCTTATCTCTAAGTTCTCTACTTTTGCAACTTTTACTGCATGTTCTAGCCTTTGTGTCTCTAAACTTCTTCATTGTATCCATTTCTATTTCCTTTTGCTGTTCTTTTGGTGGTTTGTTCAAATCCATATCAAGTCCGTTAATCATCTCTGTTTAACTCATGCACATAAAGTGCACAAATCATAAGGAAAATCTCAATGAATCATTACAAAGTAAACATACCCTGTAACCACCAGCTAGGTGAATAAATAGAATTTTGCCAGCATCCAGAATCCCCTCATGCCAGGAGCCCTTCACATTAATCTTCTTCCTACCTAGAGGTAACCATTATTCCTTTAATATTTTCATTAGTGGAATTTACTAACAAGTCTACTGGCAAAAGCTTCCCTTGTTTTCTCTGCAAATAGTTTGACTCCTCAAAGATATTTTCAGTGATTATAGAATTTTAGGTTGGCAGTTATTTTCCTTCGGAACTTTGCAAATAAAATTCGTTGTCTTCTGGATTTAATATTTAATTAAAAGTCAATGATGTGTCTTATTATGAATCTCATCAAGCTAGTCTTTTTGCCTTCCCTATAACTGGTTTTATGATTTTGTTATTTTTCTTTGTTTTTCATTGATTTCACTATGATGTGTCTATGTGTAGCTTCTTGGTGTTTATCTTTTTTTTGGATTTTCTAATGCTACCTGAATCTGTGGCTTGATATTTTTTTTGCCAGTTTTGAGAAATCCATAGTCATAATCTCTTCAACCATTTTTCTGCTTCTTTTCTTTCCTCTTCTTGTGAGATTTTAATTGAACATCTGTTTGAACATTTTGCTGTATCTCCTATGAATGTCCTGGTAATTTTCTCTATTTTTCCTTCCTTTGGTTTCTCTGTACTTTATTCTGTACATTTTCTTCTGATCTAGTTTCCAAGTGACATTCTTTTTTCATGTATTGAGCTATTAATATTAAGTCATTGCATTTTTATATACAGAATTTTCATTTGATTTTTTTAGTTTTTATCTGTCAATATTTCTGATTTTATCTTTAATTTCCTTGAGAATGTTAAAATCTATTTCTAATAAACTGTTATTTGGATTTCCTGTTAGTGTGTTTTTGTTATGTGTTTTTCTCTTGGCTCTGATCATATTGGCTTGTTTCCCCTATATCTTGTTTATTTATTAATGTAAACTGCACATTTATCCAAAGTAATAGAGATAATTTATGAATATGATGATGTTATTTTTCCACCAGAGAGGATGTCTATTTTTTTTCGGTGAATGGTTAGAAATCCCAGATCATCTTACATCAATCAAATTTTGAGATAATTCTTATTTTGGCTTCAGTGCTTGACCCTCACTCTTAGGGTATATATCATTATGCTCCCAAACCAAAGTCCAAGGTGTTTATTTTGACTCCTGTCATGGGCAGGTAGTGAACTCTAATTTTCGTTCCATGAATCTATTCAAAATCCTAAATTCTTGATTCTCTCAGATGTCTCTTCCAGGAAAAGCATATACCTCAAGGAAAAGTGGCCCCAAATACAGAGCTTTTCTGTCTTTTTATTTTGTCCCCTAGATCTTGCTCTTTTGATTCATTCCTGCCTCTTTAATCTTCAAATAGAATCAAGAAGATTTAAACAAAAAAAAAATTGACAGCTTTAATTATGTATTATTTTATTTTTAGCATGAAGTTTGATCTGATTTAACTTTGCTTAGACTTATTGGAAATTAAAATCATGAGCAAAGGCAATTGCTAGTTTCTTCATTTTTATAAGTTTTATTTTCTTCTTCTTAAATTTTCCTACACTTTAAAATTTCCTATAGATTTGTCTTTATTTAGTATGTCTTAGATTCCTTTTACATGCCATTTATTTTTACACTAAAGATAGTTATTTTATAGTGTTTACTCAATAACTACATTATTAGAAGTTCTTGGTGGATATTATCTTACTGTTTCTTGTGTTTTTTGCTTTGTTTTGTTTTGTTTTGTTTTTTCTTTTTTAAGAGGTTGGGGACTCTGGATTTGCATACTAGATTTATTCCCTAATTGTGGTGTGATCTTAGGCAGTCTGGTTATATTTTTAAGGCTTAATTTTCTCTGTCTTTTTGAAGTGGAATATGTGTCAAATATAATTTTCATAGTTACCTGTGTAATGTAGATTTTTATTTTTACCTGTTCTGATAATATAAAAGTGAAGAACCTTGGACTAATTTTTTGCATTTTTGTACCAGAAAATGTTATAATATAAAAGTTTTGTTTTGTATGTATATAAAATTTGGTATTTTGGAGCTCCTGGTAATCACAATGATTCAGTTTGTTATTACCTTGACAGACAGGACTCCAATCTTTACTGCTAGGGAAACTTCAGGATTTTTTGCTCCTAGCAATGTAGAGGGCTAGATCACCTAGTATAAAATGTGCTGGATATAATGCAACAACTTTTTAAAGTTCACAAGGGAACTCTTCATTGTCCAAAAATAAAGAAAAAGCAGGACTCTGGTGTGGTAAGCCAACACCAAATTTGTGGCTGCGTGAAGATATTTTCTGACAAAAGGAGACTTGTGTTTTTATGGCTCAATAATACCTGTTCCTTGCAGAGTAATTCCTATAGTTAGTTCCACCAAAGGAATATTTTCTCAGTGAAAAGGCAAGCTAGGAAAAAAAAAATCTTCCCACCAGCAAAGATACATGACAAGGTCACTTGTTTGTCCTTGGCTCTGGCTCTCGTGGGCAAACCTAATGTATTTTTTAAGAATTCCTAAATATAACCCTGACCTCATGTGGCATTGGTATTTGGACTTACATAATCCAATTCTAGAAATTAAAATAGTGCACTCACGGATATCTGGCAGAAGCAAATAGATTTATTCTAGAAAAATCCACACTTAACTCCAATCCCCTCATTATTTCCATGGATTAAGATTAACTCAGCTAAAAATTCAAAATTATAAACCACTCAAGAAAGAAACCACCATGAGTGAGAGTCTGTATGAACAACAAACAATATAATTTAAAATGTGCTACAGCATAAATGGGAGTTTTTGTTTTTATGTTTTCCTTTGCTTTGTTTTTTTTTTTTTATTTTTAAGATGGAATAGATTTAATTATGTTTCTAGATCAAGAGGAAAAACAGATTTAAGTTGGAAGAGTCAGGGGAAATAACTGATGGAAATTCTATTGTATACCAGAAGAGAGATTGAGAGCAGAAGTTGAAGGGAAAGGACCCACTTATCCCCTGAGGAAGGGAAGCTGATGTTGAAATGTTGAATTAGGAATAGACAAGATCTTGACAGATTCATGGTTCAATTTTCTCAGTGTAATAGGCAGACTGAAGGACGTAAAAGTGGGTGGTAGAATTGGAAGCTTGAGGGGATGGGTAAAAGCTGAGATTCTGCATGGAGAAAGAGAGGAAGATGATCAAGAAAAAAGGACTGATCAGTGTTGAGAGCGTCTGAGTGTGGACATGAGAATTTGAATTATATTCGTTTTGTGAGGTTGTGGCATTTTCTGTCGGCCCTGGAAAGATGGAAAAGCTGTAAAAATCACAATTACAAACTGAAGACGTTATGTAGAGCAAAGGTAAATGAGTAACTGGAATTTTGCATCAAGAAAAAATGAAATTCTATTCTAATTTTAAGAAAGTAATTGTGTATAGGAATTTTGAAAGCTTTATTGAAAGCAAAGTGATTATAAACTTTAAAGTTTTTATGCTAGAAAGAGTAAACATTAGCTGTCTAGAAAGTTTACTTAATGGACAAATAAACTTACTGAATTTCTTTACTTTTTATCTGATTAAATCAATTGCCCAAATTTTTTTAACTGTTTTTCTCTTTTTCTAAATGTATTTAGCAAAGCATGAAACAAACAAAAACATATCAACCTTAAAACTCTTTCAAATAATATATTCAGAAACTGGTAGGTACTAGCATGTTAAGTTTGAAATCTTGACAGCCAAAGAACAAGTGCATGTATAAATTTTAAGTGGTTTCCTATATCACCGTTTCAATGCCACTGGAATCATTCACAGTGTTAGGTGTTCTAATCATTTACTGCTCTCCCATGGCAGCTGCAACAAAAGCCCTACCGCATCCTGTTCAGAACCGCTGTTGCATCACAGCACCAGCTGTGAAGAAAATTAAGTATGGATGAGAGATCTTTGTTGATTTCCCTCCCAGCAGGTTCCACATGAGAAACAAATATTTTGGTTCAGGAGATCCTGAAACAAGAGAGAAAATAAAGAGAAATGAGGGGGATCTGAAGTAAGAAAAGGTAAAATGAGTTGAAAAAAGTAAGGAAGACAAGAAATAATTTTGAAAAATAGTGAAATGCAGAGAGAATAAGAAAGAGCCTCTCCAGTAATGGTTTGGTGAGGGAATTAGACTTGAGAAATGCCCAGAATCAAAGGAAGTGTGAATTGATCTGATTCCAGTGGGCTTGGCATGTCCACAGCTCTTTGGCAAGCAAGTCTTTTCGGGGGGCAGCTAACTGCTTAGTGCCCCTCAGAGGGAGTTTATGAAGAACATTAGGTAATATAGAGCCTTGTTTAACTTAGTTGCTACATTCAGTTTGGGTACTGAGGATTCCATAGTTTGCCAATATTTTCTTTTTCTTATTTTAACATTTGTGTGTGTGTGTGTGTGTTTTGAAAGGCAGAATTAGAATGAGGTCTATTTTAGGCCTAAAATATTATCAGGGCCAATAATCTTCTTACCAAAAATCTTTTAGATGCATTATTTTCCCTCACCCTAAGAAGCTCAAGGAAGATACTATTTCCAAACCACCCAGTTATTGTTACCTGCTAATCCCTTGATAGCATGCTGCTTCAGTTAATCTATGCCTTACTTCTGTTTCTGCCTTGGGAAAAGGAAATACCTAATGCAGGGTAACAGAAATCAACAGAAACACACTCAATGAAAATATGGTTAAGGGAAGTAAGTTTTTAATTAATGAATGTGACAAATGTTACTGCTTTTTAAAAATGTTAGTGGTATAAAATAAAAATGGAGATTCTGAAGAGAAAGGAAAATAGCATCTCAGTGTCTGAACTTCACAGCATAAAGCCCACGTGCTTTATTTGATAGGAAATCCCCTCAGGTTCTCATCCACAGGTTACTTACTGTATTTTATGTAACATTTCTACCTGCCTGATTACCTACTTTTTCAGCATTCAAAAGGTACATAAAGAGAAATCTACATAACCCTGAGAAATATACAGGACTGCAACCTCCATGAGGGCAGAGACCATGTTTATTCAGTTTTGAATTTCCAACGCCTAGCATATAGTATATGCCTACCACATAGTAGCGGCACAAAAAATATTTGTTGAATAGATCAATGATGAAAATTAATTGGGATTAGCAGGAAATCTAGATCTTTCCTGTGAACCAGAGGTGTGACATATCCTGAGAGAACTGAAAATCTCAGTTGTGATGCTAATGGCATTGCCTTTTAGTGCTATTTGGAATGGAAGCTGTTTCACTTTTATTCTGAGGTCTGTTAGCTCTGTCTTGGATGACCTAAACTGTCATATTTATGACTGAAGTCATTGTCAACTACTTAGATTGAAAAAAAGCTCAGCCATAGTCACAACACTGACCTCCAACTAGAAAATTGATATCCTTTTATTAGCTTTTTAAACCAGGTTTATTTTCACATGTTTAAAACACAGCCCTTGTCAAATTTAACTCTAAATTATAATGCATATGATCTAAATATTGTGTCAACCAGGAAACTTGTGATGTAAGTAACAAACTACTTATTGGTTTAATTCAACATAAGGGAACTGTGGCTAATCCCACAATAGCTAGAGGCCTTGAGTAGTGTAGATTCCCTTACTTCTATTTCTAAAGAAAATTTTTTAAAAAGTATTAAGACAACTGAAAATAATGGAAACCTACTCTCTTAAAATGTGCTTTAAAATGAAGTTAAAAACATTTCAGAATATTATTATTTATATGTGTTATAATCAGGGATATGCCAGGGAATAATCTATTCATCTATAATGAGAAAGCTAACCATAAAGTGTATTGATTAAGAGTACAGACTCTAAAACCAGACTAAAGGGCTTAAACTCTGGCTACACTACTTAGCAGCTTTGTGACTTTAGTAGCACTTACCTTTCTGGGCCTGAGATTCTTCATATGTTAAATGGTGGTAATATTACCTATTTAATAGGATTGTTGGGAAGATCAAATGAGTTAATATAAAATTCACAAAAAGTGCCTGGAATATAATTAGTGCTAGGTAAGTATTTGATCTCCTGTCCTTTCTAAGAAGTACCGCAGAACTTTCATCCTTTGGAGAAACTTATGTGAAAAGGGAGACTGGCATGTAATGATATCAACATTAATTCCATCAACATCTTGGCTGTATTCTCTGTGAAACTGGGCAATCTTTTTACTACTGGTCCTCTCCCAAGTGGACTTGGAAGAGATTTAATGTTACCCCTCCTCTCCAATACTTTAGTGCATTCTTTAGAAACCAAACTCTTTAGTGTGGTTCTCTCTTGGCTTAGACTAATATAGTCTATCTGAGCAGTCACACACTCAAACAGAACAGTTATCCCCCAGGAGTTTAGCTTTTCATCTCCAAATTCTCTTCTGAGGCCTGTTTTTCCTTTTAGATGAGCATTTTGGAAAGGACCCAAGTCAACTCCTAAGCTTATTCTCTCTAATATGTGGCCACAATTGTCCATAAAAAAACAGACATGCATCTTTATGGAAGCTAACCCTAAAGTAGTAGTATCTTTCCTTTTTGCCACCATCAAAGCAACCGGTCAGAACGCTCTGACCTTCCAGAGTTCCTGGGCAGGGGTCAGTTACCAGTCTGCTGGGCCCTCCTAGCTCTCGGGAACATAACAAGTTCTCTTGGTGCTTCTACTGAAAAGCCTCTGCATCCCCTTTTGCTTGCAGCATCCCAGCAACTCTCCCCATGTAATCCTCCTCCCAAATCCTTTCTCCAATTCCACTGTTTACCCATTAATACTCTCTGTGTAGGTTTTAGAGTTGTCTAATTCTGGTCCACATCACTTTGAAATGTTTAAGTTCTACTTGGTGTTGCCGCTTAACTCATTTTAATAGCTACGGTGTTTCTCCAAAAATAAAACTGGGTCTTATATTAATTTTTGCTCCATTAGGGCATATTTTCAGGGGATGTTTTATTTTTTCACTTACAACAATCTGCATTTATTCAAATACAGTCATGTCATCTTCTTCTGGAACATCGTCATAATGTATTAAATGCATCCATCTGGCTGATGATCTTAAATAGGGCTTATTTTCAGGGTAGGTCTTATTTTCGGGGAAACATGGTAGTGTTCATCATACATCGGTGCTTTAAAATTTTCTATTATATACTGTTATACAAGCAAAACTTAATTAGTTCTGTGAGTATATAAATAATAGATTTTAAAGTTTGGTTTTTATCTAGAATTTGTTTCCTGAAAATTCCTTTCTGTATGGTATGTCGTTCTCTGCTCTTCATCTTGAAACTTTTCCTCAACAGTCTGGTAGTCCCTGATGGTCTGCTTGCATTTCAGAGGGAGACACTAAAACCTGACGAGAAACTCTCTCTGCATGTGTGTAGATTATACTTTTGACTAGTGGGCTTCTCTGTAACATGATCCAGCTTGGCAGTTTCACTGCAGAGTACTAATGATAAGGGATCGGTTAAATCTTTCCTCTAGGGATGGTCACTCCAACAAAAGAATCCTCCAGTCTGCTTTTGAGATGGTGGTGGATTGAAATTGCATCACCTGTTTTCTCCAAGCCAGCGAGAAAAGTACTAGGGTTTCACCATTCATAATATAGTACTTGACTAAAATAATCTATGGAATTAGCTCTACTGTCTTTGTGGAAGTGGCATTTAGGTAAAAACCTGGAGGTTAAGTGAGGTGATCCATATTGGGAGTATGGAAGGCACTGGTGTAGTGGAGGGAGCAGCATATCTGAAATTATCGAACTGGTATGTTGTTTGCTAAGTTCACGGATCTGGGGTGTTTCCAAAATGCGATGGACAAATAGGAGACCAGGTAAGATGGGGTGGAAAAGATAGGCAGGAGACAGGTTATGTAAGTTGTTAAAGGTTATATTTAGAATTATGGATATGATTCTAGGTGTAATGAGAAGACATACCAGGATGTTAAGGAGAGAGGCATGATTAAAATTGGGCTTCTAGTAAAATAACTCTGGCTGCTATAGAGAGAGTACATTTGAATAGGGCAAAATTATGAGTCAAAGAAGATTTAAAGGCTCTTAAGAACTAGCTAGAGGCTCTTGCTATATAGTTCATATAGTTCAGTGACAACTTGAAAACAAATACCAAGAATGGAATTCTAATCCCAGTAATTGCAGAGAATTCAACTGACAATTTGACAGATAACAGTTATAATACACGTGTGTGTGTGTGTGCATCTACTTATGTGCATGTAATTTGAAGGCGTTGAAGAGTGGCCAGAAGCAGACAGAACTTAGAGAGGGTTTAATCCTTAAAAGAAGATGCCCATATGTACTGGTTGAGAGTCATATTTATGTGACTTTTTTTTTTTTACACATCACTCTGCCACTTGCATGATATAGAACATAAAAACTTAAGCAGAAAATCAGAATTCTATTAGCTTGAGGAATGAGAAGATGGAGCTCAAGAATGCTAGCGTGAGTGAAAATTTAAAGACCCCCTGTACAGAAGGAATTCATAGAGAGGGAGAGGAAAACCAAGACTAAAATATGAAGATGAATTCTCTTCAAATTGTTGGTTGACTTTTGAACTCTGAATGCATGAGCAAGATTTTCTAAAGCCCTTTAGAAGTAATAACTGAAAGGATGAAAAACTGAACAAGGATTTAGATGTGTCTCAAGGCAGTGAAGGCAGAATTTGGAGTCCGAGGCCTTTTAAATTAGTGAGCTTGGTGAACCCCATGGGTTTTGCACCCATTCACCCTAAAAAAGCGTAACACCCAGCCTCCGCAAGTTCTAGGTATCATCCAGTCACTTAACACCCTTCCAGAACAAAAATCAATACTTTTCTTGGGAAGATAATAGATGCCAGCATTTCAACACGAAACACAGTATCTGACATACAATTCAAGTTTCCAAACATACAAAAAACAGAAGAATCTAACCATAATCAAGACCAAAGGACTTTAAAGTTAATTTTATAAATATGTTAAATAACTTAAGGGAATCAAAGGTTATAAAGAGTGAACAGATAACAAATCTCAGCAAATGTTTGTTCTCAACCTAGGGAGTTCCCCAGGGGAAATTCAAAACTGGCAGTTATATTTGGAACCAAAGAAAGAGGCGGGCCACTCTAGATTGGTAGGCAGCAGTTTTAAAAAACAAGGAAACTTACCTACAAGGCTTGTCTTGGGTGGCTGTAAGACAAGTAGATCTACGCACCACCTGCCAGAATCTTAAAGTTTATATGGAGGCCTTAATGGGGTTCAGTCACATATGAGTACACAGTCCAGATGGTCTCAACGACACTCTCAATGTTGCATCCTTAAAAGGGCTCCTAGTGTGGAAACAGTGGGTAGAATGTATATTCTAAGGAGAGGTGAGGGAGTAAGAAGCTGCTGATTGCCCAGGTCTAGTTCGCAGGTCAACTGGTGGTCATGTTCTCTTGATGACCTCCTGCAATAATAAAGAAAGGAAATCTATAAGAATCAAGAGATTTTAGAATTGAAATGGACAGCTTCTGAAGTGATTAAAAAGTCACTGCATGGGCTTAACAAGCAAATTGAATGAAATAAAAGAAAGGGTTGGAAACTAAAAGACAGGTCAATAAAAATCATCGAGTCTGAAGAAGAGAGGAAAACCAAGACTGGGAAAAAAATTAACACGCTTCAGTGGCCTATGGGATAATATCAAGTGATCTAACTTAAGTGAATTTAAATTCCAGAAAAAGAGAAGACAGAATAGAAAAGAAAAATATTTGAAAAAACAATGGCCCAAATTAAGGGCAAAACATCAATTTACAGCTCCAGGAAGCTCAGTATTCTACAAATAGGACAAATACAAAGAGAACCACACTTTTGGCACATCATATTCAAAGTGCTAAAAACTACACATAAGTTTAAATTTTGAAAGTGGTCAGAGAAACGACATTTTACATACACAGGAACAGTGATATGAATGGTAGTAGCTACCGTCTCATCAGAAACATTTGACGACTGAAGACAATAATAGCATGGTATCTTCAAAGTATTGAAAGAAAAATAAAACAATCATCAATCTAGGATTCTATATTCAATGAAAAACATTCTTAAAAATGAGGGCAAAATAAAAATATTTTCAGATAAATGAAAGGTGAAATGGTGTTCTTCATACCAGAGAGAAATAACACCTGATAAAAATTGGAACTACTGCAAATAAGAAAAGCACAAAAAATGGCAAATATGTACATAAATATAAAAGATTACTCTTTTTTCTTATTTTTTTATGAAATGACTGAGGTTCATAAAACATTTATAACACAAATAAAATATATAAGAACAATAACAGAACAATAGGATGTGGTTAAATGGAATTTACTCTTGCAAGTTTCTTAATTTTACTTGAATTAATACACTATTAAATCTAACTAGCGTGTGATAAATTAATCCCTAGGATAACCACCCAAAATAATACAAACAGGTATAGCTAAAAATTCAATACATAAATTAAAGTGAAATACTAAAAATTATTTGATTAATACCTTCTCCCTTCAAGAAAGGCAGGTAAGGCGGAACCGAGAATCAAAAAATAGGACAAATAGAAACCAAGTAGCAAAATCGTGTACTTCAATCACCCATATCAATAATCACATTAAATTTAAATGTTCTAGCAGACCAATCAAAAAGCAGAATTGATGACAGTAGAGATGAAATTAAAAGGATGAAACAGAGAGATGCAGTGATAGTAGATTCTGGCTAATATTTAGTAGAAGCTACATATTGTAAAAACTATCTGATATAATGTGATGTTGCCATATTATATATTCTGCAACTTTCACAGATTTATCAGGCCTAACTTTAGAACCACCAAAAGTACTCAACATCAATGGTTTATTTCATTTTCCACATCTACTAGAGACTAAAGCACCCATCCAGGTACAAAATAATCTCTTTTGGATGTTTACAGTCTGGAAGGCATTGAAATATATAAAGAATAATGAAAGAAGAGAACTGGGGCTAGTACACCCCTGGTTATTTTTTTCCTGAGTTATTTCTTTCCTTTATATCATCCAGCACAATATAGTGTATGTCTATTTTTAATGACACCCAGGGGATAAGGTTCCTCTTGGCAACTGAGAGTACTGCTTAGCAGGTTTCTCTGTAAAGGAATACTTTTTATGCTGCATGAATCCCTGGTGTTGCTCTTAGTGTTTATCTGAATAAATTGAGAATTTGTTGAACACCTGCTATGTTCAGTACACTGGAGGGGGACAATCAAAGCCAAAAGCAATTTTAAAAAGTGTCTCTATCCTTATTAAATTTAAATATGTGTGGAGAGAGATATATAAATATTCAAGTAGTTAATAAAAAATACAAGGAATGTGATAAATATTAATTGGTTAGCAAAGACAATAAATGCAGTACAAGTCCCTAGGAAGCCTAGACAGCTGTGAGATGGGCTGATTAGGGAAAACTTCATAGAGAACATGAGACTTTCCCTGACCTTGAAATCATGGGTAAGGTTCAGACTGGTAGAGAAAAGAATGAGAGCTCATTCCAAGTGAAGAAAATTGGGGAACAGTGCCGTGCCCTAGTGAATCTACACATCATGTTTGAAAACAAAGGGCTGACAAGAACAACTAGAGCAGAGGATTTGAGTGGCCATGCACCAGGCCTAAAACAGGAAAGGCAGATGGGCTAAGCTAACGAGAGGCAGTGAATGCAGAGAAGGTTGGTTCAGCTATCACCCGGCAGCCATTGATGTGGTTGAGGATAAAAGTCACATGGTGGAAATAGTTTATGAAAGTTAATCTGGTTGTGAAGAGTTGCCTGGATTGGAAGAAAGAAGATTCCTCTCATTTTGCCTTTAATGTAGTCAGAGAAGAATTTGAGTAAAACACAGTTATATGTGAGAAAAGAATGAGTACATTTATCCTTTATAAAGCAGATAAACAAACGCTAATATTAATTGTGAAACTGTTTCAATGAAAACATTACACATCGTTGAGTATCTGTGAATTTTTGCTGAAGAAAATGTGTGTGACCTTAGTTATGTTATGATTTTTAGTAATCATATAGTTATATCCTCTAATAGCCTCTATTTGGATCCACTTCACTGGGCCCCCAAGAGAAGGAGTTTGGAATATAAAAGTTTGCATATTGGCCTGACTTTATTAGCTCTCGTTTGTTCTTGGGGATAGAAGATTTCTATAAAAACTTAACTTTGTATTAATAAAAATGAATTCATAATACCACCATAGAGAGGCTTTCATTCTGCATTTCATTTTGGTTTCAGGCTCATTTCAACCTTTTTGTAACAAAAATAACCACATTTTTATCTTTACTCATTGGCTATGAAAGATTTATGTAACTCAGGTACCAAAATATCTAGAGTACCTGCATGAATCTGGAAACTTCATAGTGCTAATTGGCAATATGGCATTTTATCAGACAAGCACATCAGATGAAACTCTGAAAGAGAAATATCCAAAGCTCTTTTTTTCTCCACTTTTCTTGATAACAGCTTTATTTGTTATGAAATGCTGAAAATTGGGTTAGGGGTTGAATTGGGACAGAATTGGAGAAGATTTTCTATTTTAATGTGGAAAAAAAACTTTAGAAAAAAGTTTATTTTTTTGAGCTTTTTTGTGACACTGGCATCTGTATGCATAATGCTGGTGGGCATCATAGTGAATGAAATTTGCTATGAATTCTCTTCTGCCTTGCGTATGTCACCCTGGTATATCAAGGAAGCTGTATCTATCAAAGGAGGTCCTGGGAGCAAGATGGAATAGGAATTTGCAATTTGATGACATAATGATACCACATGTTAGGTCATTTTTGGGTAAAATTTGGTCATAATTAGGCTAGAT
Organism: Rhinolophus sinicus; assembly: GCF_057876585.1. NCBI lineage: Eukaryota > Metazoa > Chordata > Mammalia > Chiroptera > Rhinolophidae > Rhinolophus > Rhinolophus sinicus. The sequence continues at coordinate 56,327,286 of NC_142502.1, forward strand.
ATTACTTATTGTACTTGTTATGGATTAAAATGCTAGGAAACCATTGAATTCTGATTTATTTTAATTTTTAGCATGTATATGTTATTGTGAATCACATGTGTCATTTGGATTTGGTCAATGCAGAGATCATTTAACATTATCCAGAATTCTACAAACCCAGTGGAATTTGGATACATAGTAGATGGTCCTAATTCCTGACTGTTAAAAAAATGAATCATTGTATGCTTCAAAGTAGTTTCACATGCGGAACAAAGTTTAATAATTTTTAAGGCCTAGCTTTTGAATTACTTTTTTGCTCTTAAAACCTAGCTTTAGAAGACCTGTTAGAAAAAATTAGGGGAAATTCTTTCCCCAAATTCTACCCTACTTGTTAGAATCTGGACAAATCTTTGACCAGGCCTTTCTCACCATGAATAAATTCTGGGATAATTGTTATCTACTAACCTTTAAAGAGTGTGGAGGGGGTGGCCATTCAGAGATGGAAAAAGTTTTACTCTGTCCTCCATCCTCTTCTTGCTCTGAGATTTCGTATCAATAAAATTTTAATTTGCATGAAATAGAAGCTTCCCACTTGTGAATATGAGGAATGAATATGCAAGTATCACATGCTAACTCTTATCTGCATTTCTCAATAGTTTAGACATGTTTTACTTTGTTACGCCTCTCTATTTCTGATTATTTTCACTTGCATTTGTGTGTGTGTGTGTGTGTGTGTGTGTGTGTGTGTGTGTGTGTGTGTGTCTGGATCCCTCACCTCAGGAGACTTTGCTGTGCTTTCTTATTTTTTCCCTTTTTGTAAGTTGGTATGGCTTATAAATCCTTTCCGCATATATTTTATCTACACATTAGAAGGAGAATATTAACAAAAGGCAATCAAAAGCATTACTTATAAAATATATTATAAAATAGCTTCAAATACTCAGTTCAGCATGGAATTTGCAGAGGAACAAGAACCTAATTTATATTCTTTTCAGAACAGTAGAATAGCCCTGAGATTGACTGTAGAAGAGCAAAACCCTAATAAGATAGCGAGAGTAAAATTAGAGGAACTTCTCATCGCATACATTTGTTTTGTCCTTGATCTAACCTCCCAGAAAAATAAAAAAGTGATACACTATTATCTTATTGTGATGCCTGTTCCTGACATCTATAATTTTATTGTGATTGCATTTAGACATGTAATCAAATCCTATCCTGTTGTGAACAGTGAGGTTTAAATTTGTATCTCCTCTCTGAATGTGTTATGTAGTATATGAGATTCCAGCCACTAAATAGGGGGGTTGTAGTGATCCTGCCACTTCTCGAGGATAATTGGGAAATTGGGTGGCCAGTTGGCCAAGTGTCGAATGAAAGGCATGCCAGCTTTCATGCCTTTCAGTATCTGTTGGGCTGTAGCTAGAACATTGTTTGGGAGTTATCATTCTTCATATATTTTCCTAAATGTGACACTTTTCTCTCTAATGACACAAAAATATCTCAGATAGATCCATGACTCTATTTCATTCCATTTTTATTGTAGGCTGGACAATTGCAGATGCTTGTGGAATGATTCTACTCCTGTAGTTTGTAGATGAATGGAAAGTGAACCAGAACATAGGGAGAAGTTAATGGTGAAAACAATAAAAAAATGAAGTTTGCCTAACAACAATCAAAGACAGTAATACTTGACAACAGCAAGAGCGATTTAAAGGCTGGAAGGGAGGCAATGGTTATATAGTAATGGAAAAATGTGGAAAACTTTGATATATGTATGTTTGTATTTTTTCCCTTTGCATAATGGACAGTATTAGTAAAACATCCCTACTGGTGGGATGGAAATAACAATTTTCATCGATTTTCTTCTGATCCTCATGAAATTTCTAATTGTAACCAACGAACTTAACTAACTGTTTCGGTCCTATCCTCCACTGCATAATTTCAATCCTGGAACACTAAAAATGGTTTCCTCAAAGGTGTGTGCACAGGGAGAGGGACTTGTAGAGAAATGCAGAAAGACTATGTAAATAAGGATCTAGTAAAAAACCCATGCACACACCATCCCGTCCCTGTGCTCCTGAAGAAGTATATGATTTGTCAGGGCACAGCAGGTGGGACTTCAACACCCAGCCTTGGGTGGTAGGCAGGCAGGCAGGATATTCTCACTTCTGTATATTCACATTCTGTTCTGGGTGATGGATTATTCCAGTCATAAAAACACAACTGGTACATTGCTAGTGATAGCCAACTGGTTTAAAGATGTTAATTATGAAGGATGCTATTTATATCTACTTTAAATTACTTTCACTTTTTTGCTTGATCTTATTTATTTTTTACATTTATTTTAATTATAATTGATGTATAATATTAATTAGCTTCAGCATAGTGATTCAACATTTGTATACATTACAAAGTGATCCCCACAATAAGTCTAGTAACCATCTGACTTGATCTTATTTATTTTGTATAACACAGGTAAATTACCAGTTTACATTATAGAAGTTAGAAATGACATTTTGAAGGCATGTCCAGGTTCTATTTTAGTGATCTTTCATGATCACTGTCTTGGTTATCGTTATGAATTTTTTGTCTCTAGGTGGCAGCATTACAAGCCTTTGTAATTCATGCATAAAAATACACAAAACGGGGTGTTCTTGAATGTAGCTAGTGATGGTTTGGGGGAAGCTTGATAAGACCGCCTTATTTGCTGAGAAAAATCAAGGACTTGTTGAGTTTTCAAGACATATTTGGCATTAATTGAAATCAAAATTGAAGGAAAATAACTGCCCATGAAATAAAAGTTTTTTGTACACAGCTGTGCTTTCTAAGGATTTTCAGTGTGATTCTCTATCCACCATGCTCTCTAGAGCTGTGGAGGAAAGAAAACCCTCTCCAGCAATCCTTCTCAGTGTGTATGAGTGCAAAGTGTATTCTCTGCTGCAGCATCTGTGTGGCTCCCAGCTGGTTTAGCAAGGAGGAGGACCTAGGACCTGACCCTGGGCTGCGTACCCTGGACAATACCAGATAGGATGTCTGTTGTTACAACTAACATTTATTGACTGCTTAATTGCCAGTTTCCGTTATTTACATATGCTTATGGATTGATTCTTCACAATAACCCTAACGGGTAGGCAATTCTATTCTCCATTTTCCAAATGTAATATTGAGGCACAGAGAGGGCAAGTGATCTGGTCCAAGGAAACACAGCTATAAAAAGGGCAGAATTGGGTTTTAAATTTAGCCATTGTGCTCCAGAGATTTTGCACTTACCTACTATTCTAGACTCTCTAGTCCCAGCCAGTGAAAAAGCCTGGAGAGAGATAAGCTCAGCAGTACGTATAGTGTAGCTTTATTGGGCTTAGGGGAGAAGCATCACTTCTTTATGCTCAAGGCTTTAGAGGGTATTCTTCTGAAGATTTTGAGTCTACTTTCTGTCTGGTACTTCAGTTCAGTTCAGCATGTATTTACTGAGTGCTTCTTACGATCTAGAAATCATATCAGGACTAGGGAGAGAAAGACAAATAATATACAGTTAAGACTCTCTACTAAATCTCAGAAAGATGTTCTTTATTGTATATATGTCCTCAGATGGCAATTCTTTGCTGATATTCTTGAAGTAGCAAAATGACACAGTGAGAATGCAAAGCTCCAAATGCATGCTTGTTTCTTCCTAGAGGCCAGCCTCCTTGTTTGTTCACATCTCAAGTCATTCAGTGAAGCACAACAGAAGATGTCCATATCAGATGAATCTGGTTCTAGTGTTCTCTCTGGCTATTATCATCAAGCCATGGTTGCCTGAAGCTGCTTATTAACCTGCTGATTTACTGATGAGTTTCTCATACCACAAACTTGCAATAACTGTAATGGAAGAAAGAGAGTCAACTTTCTTCTGCCATCCTGTACTTTAGATCTTTTTTTTTTTTTTTTTTTTGACTCCTGACTTCACTTGCTCTCTATAATAGAATAACTACCATGTAGAAAAAGGTATCATCTGATAAATAGTCATGCAAAAATTGACAATACTGCCTCTCTAGCAATAAAGACATCATCTGAAATATTTACTACCATCAAATTCCATGAATAACATAAAATAAATAACTAAAAACTTTGTCAGCTATTTAGCAGCAATTGAATTTTTTTTTTTTTTTAGAGTGGGCAAAGATTTAATTTGAGTTAAAATTTATACCCCCACCTTATAATTATGTTTACAATTCTTTCAGTGTTTCTTTTTTTTAATTAAAATTTATTGAGGTGACAGTGGTTAGTAAAATTACATAGGATTCAAGTGTACAAGTCTGTAATACATCATCTATATTTCACATTATGTGTTCACCACCCAGGTCAGTTCTCATTCCATCACCATGTATTTGATCCCCTTTACCATCTTCTACCATCCGGTAACCACTAAACTATTGTCTGTGTATATGAGTTTTTGTTTCTTTATTTGTTTGTCTTGTTCCTTTGTTGCTTTCAGTTTTATATCTCACATACCAGTGAAATCATATGGTTTTTGAGTTTTTCTGTCTGACTTATTTCGCTTAGCATAACAATCTCAAGATCCGTCCATGTTGTCACAAATGGTACTATTTCATTTTTTCTTATGGCTGAATAGTATTCCATTGTGTATATATACCACATCTTTATCCAATCATCTACCAAAAGACACTTTGGCTGTTTCCATGTCTTGGCCACTGTAAATAAAGCTGGAATGAACATCGGAGCACATATATCTTTACGGATAATGTTTTCCAATTTTTGGGGTAGATACCCAGGAGAGGGATTGCTGGGTCATACAGTAATTATATTCGTAATTTTTTGAGGAACCTCCACACTGCCTTCCATAGCGGCTGCACCAGTCTGCATTCCCACCAACAGTGTATGAGGGTTCCTTTTTCTCCACAGCCTCTCTAACACTTGTTACTATTTGTCTTGTTGATGATAGCCATTCTGACGGTGGTGAGGTGATATCTCATTGTGGTTTTTATTTGCATTTTTTCTGATGATTAGTGATGTTGATCATCTTTTCTGCAATTCTTGGTTCTATGATTTTTTCCTACAAGTGACTTCGAGCAATTAATTAGAAAATAGAAAATGTGAAAAGAAGATTCTTGAACTTTACAAGTAATATGTTCACAAGAAGGACTTCAAAGGACTTACTGTTTCCATGTCTCAAAAATCTATGGGTTAAGTGGCAGTTTAATAGGTATAGATAATTTGGGGCCATGCTATTGGTGGCAGCCCAAGTATTTCATGATAGTACCAAAAATAATGAACATTTATTGAGTCAGGTCCTATGCTAACTTTTTAACATGCATCATCTCATTTAATCCTCCGAAATATCCATTTTTTCATACAAGAAAACAGGCTCAGAGAGGTTACTCGTCCAAGGTTACACAGGTATTTGTGGCAGAGTGGGACTATCAACCCTGGAGATTTGTCTAGTAAGTCGATGCTCATGGCTACCTTCCCATATTCTCTAATGGAGTCATTTTACTTATTCTAGTTTGTGCCCACTCATTTAGCATATTGCACCTGTAAGCTCTTCCTTACTCACTGAATATCTTGGATTTATCATGAGAAATAAATTCATCTCCCAATCATATACTCTCACTATTCCAGATACCTTTTCATTTTACAACTTGCCATAGTCATCATTTTACATTTGTGTTGTGATTTAATTAGTGCCAGTATTAGTTACCTACTGATGTAACAAATTACTCCAAAACTTTGTGGCTTAAAGCAACAATCATTGCTTCGTATCTCTCATGGTTTCTGTGGTTCAGGAATTGAGAGAGGGCATGACATGGATGACTTGTTTGTGCTCCATGATGTCTGATCCCTCAGCTGTGGCTGCGATCACCTGGGGGCCTGCTCACTCTAGTGCCTGGCAGTTGATGCTGGCTGTCAGCTGAAGGCCTAGCTGGGGCTTTGGTGGGAACATCTACACATAGCCCTTCCATCACTCCTGGGCCTTTCACAACATGATGGCTGCTTCCATGAGTAAATATCCCACAGAGAGAACACCAATGCTTAAGCTGCATTGCCTTTTTGGGGTGGGTGGGCGGTGCTGCTTTATGAAGGTATAATTTATATACCAGGCAGCAAGTGTATTACACACCCATTGCAAGTGTATTGAATATTTTTCAGTCCATACCACTGGCATTCATGTAAATGAAAACATAATTAAATAAAATATATTCTAATACCACAATTAATGATAATGTGAAGATAGTTCACTGTTGTTGAGGTATTCCATAAGTCATTGCAACATCTCTGACTATGGTGCCTTATTTAAAAGTTGCGTCTTTGATTGGAGAAAATGTATGTTGAGTGCCTGAGCACCACTCCAATATACATACATACTCTGTATGTTTGTCAGGAAATTTCTGTGTAGTATATGTGACTACCTCAAGAGTAGTCACACAAAATAAATGACAATGTGGCTTCTGTTATGATAGAGCAAGGAGTTCCAGCTATCAACCCTACTGACTGGCTCTCCTATAATTCATCTACCCACTTCATTGAAAATAAAACTCTAATTTTTTCAGGTATCTGACTGAAATATGAGCAGAGAAGGTGGAATTTCTCTCCACTTTTCTTAACTCCAAGGAATGAACAATGAAGTGAAACCCACAATCTTCTTTCATGCCTTGGGAAATATAGTGTGAGGCAAGAAGCTTGGAGGTGCTGCAACCATTTTGTGACCATGAGGGAAGAACAAACACAGTTGGCTTCCCCTGCTGGGGAAGAAGCTAATCCAGGAGCCCTGAGATTTTTGAGCAGCTGAAGTAACCAACTCTGAAACTTCTACTTCAAAGAATCTTGATAAGTGAGATACTAAAATGTCCTTAATGTACTAGCCACATTAATTAACATATTTTATCATTTGAAGTAGTACTTTTCCTAAATGGCAAATTCCTGTGAAAGAACAAATCATATTTATCCCTATTGGCAGCAAAATAAAAGTATACAACTACTTGCTCTCATTAACAGTAGTGCTATAAACTGAATTAATTTTAAGATTATTATAATTCACAGTTTTTCTTTTGGAAAGTTAGTGCCAGTAACAGTATTTAGACCTTAGGCCATGATGATCGTGTGTTAAATATTAAATTAAGATTAAACTAAAAATGATTTATCCAAGCTTTGAACTTGATGCTTTAAGATATTAGAGGAGACAGGGGGAAAACTCTGAAGATCTGAGCAAATGATTTAGAAAATAAAAAAGTTGGAAATTAGAAACTATAAAATATCTCTATGGAAGAGGCACAGACTTCTAGACTAGGGATCATTTTATACTCCTGAATTGAGTGCAGGACTCTCACTGAAGTCAATCAGAGTTAGACACAAAAATCAATGTCAGGGCCCTTCTCTGAAACCGTAAATGAGGAAAGCTGAAAAATGTGAACTATTTCTTGATAAATGTCTGTGAGTACACCAGCCCTTCAAGGAGGTTAGGTGTTTGATGGAAATGAATGTGCTTCAGACTCTCATGTTGCTGGATAAATTAACAAAAAAGAGAGAATCCCATTTATTATCTTTCTTTAAGCTTGAAATAATTTTTTTTTTAAATAGCCCTCAGAACTTCTTCAATTATTATTTTTTCCAGGTGGTTGAGTATTTTAATGAATAACACTCACTCCTTAAAAAAAGAAAAATGGTACAAGATTAGACTTTTTTCTTTTCAATAATGTTAGAAGAAAATTTCTTTCCTACCAGGCATACGCTGAACCTGTGTGTCAGCGGTTAATGTCTGTGCACTCCTGTTTCTTGAGTAGAAATATTAGTTTAACATGCACTGCACCAACTGCTGTACTGAATCTCCTTGACTGTTAGAAAGGGGGTGAGGAAGGGAGGTCAGAATTTTGCAATGTGTAGTCCCTGAAAATCATTGTCGACGTATTTTGTCATGGAGGGTCAAGGGGATCATTAAGAAAACATCTTCTAAGTTCTGACATGGTTGATTACAGAGGGAATTAAATAAATTTTTGACTCTTAATCTTTAGTTACAAAAATTTTCATAGGCTTTATCAGGTCAGTTCTGTAATTTATAAACTCTTCATTTATAGGGATAAGTGGTTATTGTATTTTGTTGCTGTCTCTTTTTGTGGAACACATTTCATCATTTTTATTAGAATTTTATTGCTCTATAATATTTATTAAGTTGGTGTCAGAGATTTACACTATGCATCATTTTAGGATCTGCTATATGAGGTCAAGGCAATTTTAATAAAAAATAATAGCATTGATCTGTTGATCCAATGATCTAAGTTTTTTTTGTTTATGTGAGAATCATAAGAGCTGCTTAATAGATAAAAACCAAAGGTGTTGACAGTCTAGTATTTATAGACAGAGTCCTCAAGAAAATTTCAGACAGTAATTTTCATAGTGTTGTGTGGAATTAGGCTTTACAGATCATGTATTCAGCCCTCTCTCTTACACTTGATGGACTGGAGGAGCCCCTAAGAAGTTCATTGTCTTGTCAAGGACTATACATATAGTGGGTTAGTGGAATAGGAAGACTGTCCATATCTTCTGACCCCTGACTAAAGATCTTTAGACTATATCATAACATCCATCTCCAACAGCATCAAATTTCCATAACAATCTACTGGGGGGGGGGCTATCATTTTATAGTATCTAAATTCTTGTTTTTCATTGACATTTGCATGATTACAAGTTCAATGAAATTAACATACCGGTACACACAATTTGCATTTATTACTTTTGTCTTAGAACAATCTCTTTAAAATTTCAAGCTTATTTCTGGTTCCAGTGTTTTGGGATTTACTAAAGTATTCACACAATCTACTGATAATATAGCTTCTCTGGGTTTCAGTGGCTTCCTTGTAAAATGAGGATGTTGCTATAATTGATCTCTAAGATCCAGCCCTATAATTCTATTAATTTGTATACAATTTCCACTTATTCTTTGAATGAACCCTTCCTGGTATTTGTATTTCATCGTGTTTTTTTCATTGGGAAGTTTTCTTTATGTATGTAAAATAGTTTTAGGCATGGATGATTAGAAATGTTTTTTGGCAAGTGGCTTCTTTATCCCTGAAATAAATTGGGTTTAAGACTGACCCTGAAGGTAAAACCAGTGTAGGCTTTTAGAATGCCCTAGAGCCTGGATTAGAAGTAAGGTCTTTGGGCTAACCACTGCCTTTCATGTTCTGTAATGCAAGTATCTCTTTTCTGATCTCTCAGTGTTTCAATTGTCAGGTGCCAGAGATGCAAAGCCATGCCTCCTCATTCTACCATATTCCACCACCCCCACCTGCCTGTACTACTGAACTGACACTCTAAATAAAGTATGGCCTCATTCTCCAAAGTTTCTAGGGCCTTAAAGTCCTTCGTTGCCCAGAGCTCCTGGGTATATCAGGGGTGGTCCCGTTACTAGCTTGTCAAAGACTTCTCAGATTGAGGTGATGGGTCTGGGAATGAACGCACTGAGTGTGAACATATATAATACCAATGCTAGGGTTTGAAGTGGGAGTCAGTGGTGCTATAACTCCAGGTACTGGTTTTCTAATGTATCAGTGTGAGGTAATTATGTTGATGATGGTGAAGAGAAATAAATAGTAAATACCACTGGGAAAAACTGGAAATCTGTGCTCATCATAGATACAACAAAGGAGGGAAAATTCAAAATTTAATTTGGCTATGAAAAAAATGTTACAGTACTTTTGTGATCTAATTTTAACTAGGTTTATTTTTTGAGCAGCAAAATAACAGTTACGTATATAACTAAGTACGTCACATAAGTTCTATTCTGTTTTTTTTTATTCCAATATTCAATTTTACTCATGTACTCATCAGTGTTCTTTTAATCTAGTCCCATACTCACACAATAGGATTGTTGTTTCAGATCTTAAAAAAATTAGACTGCATCCTGACCAAGGTAATTTTGAGCTTAAAGATTTTGTGCAAATGCTACTGAGTGCTCACTTAAGAACTGTCAGGTATAACAGGCAGATCTTGAGACGCGTTTTGAAACAGGGCTTTTAGTCACACACTAATTCTTCAAACAAATTTTAAAAAATAATATTTCTTCTTTGTTCCTACATGTTCATTGCAAAAGTAAGAGAAATAGAGGAAAACTTAATATATGAAATAATTATTTACCTGTACTCACACCACAGGTAGATAAGCACCAGTAACATTTTGGTATAAACTTTACCTTTCTTTTATATACATAAGCACTTTTTCCCCTGGATTCAATACTATTCTCAACAGCCTATTTCTTTTTTTTTTTCTACTTTAAAATATTAACTTTTCTGGGTTTCAGAAGATCCATCAAAAAATGAAGTTATTGCTATCATTGATCTCTGAGTTCTACCTCCTATGGTTCTTTGACTCTTTATTAAATTTTCACTTATTATTGCATAAAAACTCTTGCATACCAATGTAAAAAAAACATTTTGAAACCACTATTTCATACCTAACAATGTTTTGTGAATATTTCTATGTCTTTTGAATATTATTCAATAATATGATTTTTAAACTTGCTTGTGTTAGTCTATTATATGATTATATCATAAAGTTTTTACCAATTTTTTCAAGCATTAAGGCTTTTTTTCTAATTTTCCTGTTTTATGTTCAATTATTGTCTTTGTAAATAAACCCTCTTTCACATATATGATGATTTATTTGTAATAAATGTCTAAGCATATAATTTATAGGTCAAAAGATTCCTCAAATTTATGTTTTATAAATACAGCAAAAACTACCTTTAGAAATGATGTGCCAGTTTATATACTCCTGAATTGTAGCTCAGCATTTTATTATTTAAAAATATTTATTAATCAAGTTTAATATGATAGTACATTGTGTTAATTTGTATTCCTTTGTTTACTAACGTTTTCTTATATTTATTAATCACTTGTATTCCTTTGTACATTTTTGTGTGAGTATTCATCTACTTTATTGATGCCTTCACTTATTATCATATCATAAGCATTGCAGATATATTTTCCTGAATTTATTCCTTGACACTAGCTGTCTGATGCTGGGCAAAATGTTTGTGTTACCTGTGCCTCAATTTCTTTAAATTAAAGTTGGACTGACTCAGTCTATATTTTCAGTTAATGTGTTCTAGATCTGAAAACTGGCTCAGATTTGGGGACTGAGTGGGATTGTGACTTTTTATTGGTATCACCTTCCTGCTTTTCTGTTCTTGCCTTTTTCCCTGGTTGTAGAGGTTAAGTAGCACCATCTTTGGCTGCATGTCTATTTTGCCTTTAGATCTATCAAGCTCTGTTGCAACTCCTGCAAGTCAAAGCCCCTGGGTTGCCCATCTGGCCAGTTGTTCAGGTACTTTTGGCTTCTGGCTTTTGGCACTAAGCACCACCACCTGTACTCTCCTCGCCATGGATATTAACAAGCCAGGCTCTGTGGCCACCTCTCCCATAGTCAGCACTGGCCTGCAGAGACGGCCCCATAGAATTTCTTAGTGATGCTAGTGTTCCTCTCTCATGGCCATGCTGGATTGTACCTGAATTGGTGTCCTGTTCTTCTCGTGGAACATAATCCTCTGATGGATATTCCAGCTGTAACTAAAAAGTTTATTCCAGCAGGACCACTTCTCTCAGCCCCTTTATTCTCTACTCTACTACCTGTCAGGAAAGTCAAGCATTAGCACCTCATTCAGCATGGGCTCTTCAGACTTCCAGGAGTCATTCTAATAACAAATATCCCCATCCCCTGTGGTTCCTACCAGGTTGTTAGATCTCATGCCCTGAGAAAATGCCCCAAGTCAATAAATCCTTGTATATCCAATCTTATATTGCAGCCCCTTTGATTAAACCCCCTCTAAATTCAATGCACTCTCCTGGCTCTGCTGGTGTGAAATAGCTATTCTTTCAGCTTCTTGTGTGTATAGTCTCCTTCCTCCTTTGTTGGTCCCAGCATAGCCCCATGGAGGTTATGCTGGGATTGAACTCTAGTCAGCAGGCTGGCAACCAGGAGAATAACTGTGGCAGCTTCTGAGAAGGGCGCCTGTTGCTTTGCATGGGAGAGGCCTCTGCAGTATCTTCCAGTACCAGGAATTATGGGTCAGGGTTCCATGGTTTTCTGCCCAGGGCTTTAACCTTAAGACAACAGACCTTCTGTGACTATTATCTGTGGAACACTGCGATTTTAACTTTCAGAGCTTTAATTTGCTGCTTAACTGTGTCTTTTCTTCCACTTTGTAAGCTGTTAAACTGGCCAATGGTTCTCATACTGAGCTTTTAACAGCTTTTTAGTAGCACCCAGTTTCTTGTTATTCTTTTGTAGTTAGCAATACAATTTATCGGTAACCAGCCAACTCTGCTGTCTTTGTAGGTATTGTTTCTTTTTATCTTCCAAATACCTTATACGTCACCATTGATGACCTTAGGAAGTGGGCTGCATTCTGCCAGGGGCTACCCATGTCCCATTGCACCACTCAGAATGGCATCATCTTAGCCTGCTGGACAGTGAGTGAACTCATCTCCAAAACCCATCTTATTGCTTCTTATCTTGGACCACAAGTGGCACCATTTGTGCTAGTTCAGGTCCTCAAGGAGCAGGTACCAAGACAGAATTAGACATATACAGAGGGTGCCTAAAAAATGTATACACATTTTAAGAAAGGAAAAAACACTATTAAAATTACGCTGATGGTAACTGGGTAATCCAAGATAATCTCCTCATCCCCAAATCCTTAACTAATCGCAACTGCAAATATCCTTTTTCCAAATAAGGTACATTTACAGATTTTACAGATGATGACCTGATATCTTTGTATATTGAAAAGTAGCCTGGCACAACATGTAAGATTTTTATTGGGAATATACCTATGAAGAAAAAAGAGGAGGGAACTAGAGACGGTGGGGAAAGCCTTCAATGCAGTTCTGACATCTCTGAAAGAGAGTGAGAAGGAAAGGACAATGTATATAAAGTGTTTCGGACAGCAATGCAATTCCAGAGAAGTTTGCCCAGGCTGACAGAGAGTCCCTGAGCCAAAGTGCTCCACTGGAAAAGTCTTGTGTCTGTAGGGATGGGCCTGCATCCATAAACTCATCTGCAAAGTTGTTGGATTGGTGCAGGCCATTGGAAGTGCGCATTAGGCAGGAATGTGGTTGTGGATCCCGAATAGCAATGACTTGAGCCCTCAATCAGTTATGCTCCCTGAAGCAGGAGATCTGAGCAGTGCATTTTCATGGCTGCCACGTCTTTCCCTCAGATCTTGTTGTCAGTCTTCACATTTATAAAGGTCACTGACTTGCAAGGCAACACATTAGCCATTAACTACTGATTAGTTTAAACTTATACCTATGTCTCCTTCTACAAAAAGTGGAGCACAGATTATCGCCTCACGTTCTGTGCAGTGGGAAGATTTCCCTTCCTCACTGCCTTTCAAGAACACCTTAAGTGGGGCTGTAATAAAGCAGTGATCTACTCTTGGCTGGTGATAGAATACCTTGTAGACTTATCCCTCAAACAAGCCTGTGCTTTCTCCTCCTCTATCAACTAGTTGTGAGGCACTGCTTATGAGTTCACACAAGTGCGTCAGGGAGAGGCATCAGGGCAGGAGGTGTAAGTCCCGTGCAGTCTGATTCTCCAACTCATGGGATTTACCTGTGCTGTCTAGGCCACCTTGAGCCTGATCTTGAGTGTATTGTTTTAATGTAAGAGTGGAATGCTGCTGCACGTGTCCAACTGAATCATTTGACACATCCAATAAAGCCCCATGTGTGACAGACAGCTCTGATCACATAGGCACATGGTGTCTTGTGTCGTAGCCAGACTGAGTTCCCAGCCAAGACCTGCTTTTCAAATGAAGGCTGGTTGTTGGAAAGTGATAGCATGTCCTTAGTCCCAAATCCCCCAATCTGTGTTGTGATTCTTCTGTTGAAACTTCTGTCTGCTGAAATCACTTCAAATATCATTGACTCTGCTTGTCATGAAGCCTAACTGGCAGGGCCACTCACACCACAGTTGGTGCCCAGTGTTGAGGCTTCTCTTACTCTGGGACCCACTTAAAATTGGCAGCTTTATGTATTACCTTAGAAATGAGTTGGAACAACACATTGAATTATGGTATATATTCTCTTGAAAATCTAAAAAAAGTCTACTAAGCACTGTGCCTCTCTCTTCATGGTAGGCATGCCAAATGCATACTCTCATTTTAGAGAGACTATCCTGACCTGCCATAGGCCAGCACTCCTCTAGAAGCTTCATCTATGTAGCAGGTCTCTGAACTTTCAAGGTGTTTATCTCACTGCCGTCTGGCATTCTTGTGCCTTTCGAAAAGCATCTTCTTTTACTACTTCCTGATTACCTGGTCTAATTGTCACATTGCTATCAACGTAATGAACCAGACTGACATTCTGTGGAATATCAAGGCAATCAAGGTTCCTCTAGAATTTCAGACGGAGAGCTAGAGCTGACATAGCCTTGAGGTAAAAAATTGAAGGTGAATTACTTCTAATTTTCTCTATTACCTGGTATAGAAAAGAAAATTTTTACTGGGTGGGTCAATAACTGCCTAAAAGAGGCCAAGGCCTGTGATGATACCACATTGGCAACAGCAGGTGCAGTTGGTATCACAACCTGATTAATTTTATAATACATGCATGTTCCTGAATATACCTCTGACTTTTGCACCAGCTAAATAAGGAGGTAAAAGAGGATATGATAGGAAACATCACCTCTGCGTCTATCATGTATTTGATGGTGGCACTAATCTTTATAACAGTGAGAGATATACTATTGCTTTCAATAGTGTGGTAGAAAGTAAAGGGAGCTTCTTATCATAATGGCCCTTACACCAGGGGATATAGAACCAGTGTGCAGATACCCTCAATTTTGGAGGAAAATAACCAAAAGTTGGGTCTGGAGTCCCAGTGGATCAACTGTGAGGTGGAGGCCAAGACTCTGTCTCTCACCTTCACAAGCCCCTCTGACCGACCAGGTGGCGTTTCAGCTGTCTGGTGGAGAGCATCAGTTCAGAGTAGTATCTGTTAACCTCTGAATGTCTGAGTTTTTCCCTTTGTCCAGTGCATATCCATCCTGATGCATGGCTACATGTCCCTCTGGGAAGGCTTGCAGGAAGAGTTTTAGTAAACACTTGTGACCATGTACAGGGTCTTCCTCGAGCCCCCTAATCAAGGGACTCTAGGTGTGAAAACTGACTTAAGTTGAGGAGCCAGATAGGTGCCCTTTTATCTTCACAATGACTCACATTATGTTTCTGCCGCTAGATCTAAACCTTTTTCACTTTTATGTGTCACAGAATATTTTAATAGCCGACCATTTTTTTCATTCCTCAGCATGTTCATACTTAATTAGCCACCACCAGAGATCATATTAGGTTAAACGACTTTGATTACTGCTCCACCCAATTGGCTTATTATGGTAATTGCACACAGGAAGTCTCTAATGATTACACAATGCCACCTGGTCTTTATCCATCTGGAAATTAAGCTAGGAAGCCCAATTTTATGGCATCTGCAGCCATCATCTCTAGCCTATGGAGAACAGCTACCATAGAGCTTTTTGAGAATGTCGGTCTTCTCTACGTCAATGCATTTGTTAATACGTTGGTGAAGGAGACGTCCTCTGGGCCCTACCAAGAGGAGTGGCTAGAGGTGGCTAAGCAGATTGCACATTGTAGTTTTATTCCAATGTCATCTCCCTAAGTCTTCACACTCCATCTTCTATTTGATGCCGGGGTCTGACATCTCATCACTGTCCTCAGGCTACTAATGAGCTCATAATTTAAGTTTTATGAATCATTTCTAGGTGCTTTGTATTTGGATTTTTTTTTTCTTTCTGGTTATATAGTCTGCCAGATTGCAAGAAATATGTTAGTCTATGGTCTAAGATTAATGTTTACGTTAGTTGGACTATTCATATTTTATATTTCTGTTGACTACAAAAACCTTATTGTGATTTAATGAT
Organism: Rhinolophus sinicus; assembly: GCF_057876585.1. Taxonomy (NCBI): domain Eukaryota; kingdom Metazoa; phylum Chordata; class Mammalia; order Chiroptera; family Rhinolophidae; genus Rhinolophus; species Rhinolophus sinicus. The sequence continues at coordinate 56,343,192 of NC_142502.1, forward strand.
CTTAAATATTTCTTACCATATTATAAATATTGTTTAAAGTTTTTGAGAATAACCCTTATTATTGACTCACAACTAAGTTTTAATCTTAAATTTTTAATGTTTTTGTAAATCTCTGTGATTATCTTCTGCATTCTAGTGAGTTTCTCAGTGCTGTCTTCCTATTTATTAGTTCTCAGTTTGACTATGTACACTATACAGTTCATCTGCTCCATTGCATTTCTCACTCCAATTGCTATACCTTATATTTCCAACATCTTAACTTAAAAATTTACATATCTTTTCTTTTTACCACTTCTCATTCTTCTTCTTTTTTAAAATTGAAATACCTTTGTTTTTCTCATTGGATATTTGCAATATATTTATTTAAAAATTTTTGTCAAGTTTTTATGAGATGGATTTCAGTGAATTCCTGCACCAATTATTCGTTTTGTTGGTTTTTCTTTTCTAGCATTTGAATTTCTATTAGTAGTTTATTACTGCATAACAAATAACCACAAACTTAGTGGCTTAAAACAATATCAATTTAATATCTCACACTTTTTGTGTTTTGGAAATCCAGGCACAGCTCAATGAGTCCTGTTATCAAGATCTAACAGGCGACAATTAAGATTTCAGCCAGGGCTGAGGCCTCATCTGAGGCTTGAAGTCTTCTCTTAAGTTACATAGTTGTTAGCATAATTTATTTCCTTGCAGCTGCAGAACTCACGGTGGCTGGCTTCTTCAAGGCCAACAGGAGAAAACATCTCTGATCTTTTTTAAAGAGCTCACCTAATTAGGTTAGGCCCACCTAGGATAACCCCATTTTTTATTATCTCAAAGTCAGCTGATTAGGGACTTTAATTACATCTCCAAAAATTGCTTCACCTTTGCCATATAATGTAACATAATTCCTAGAGTGCCATTCATCATATTCACAGGTTCTACCTACTCTCAAGGGGAGAGGAGTATACAGGGCTTGAACACAAAGTGATGGGAACCTTGAGGGTCATCTTAGAATTCTGCCCATCACATATGTATTATAAATTATTTGGTGGGGGAGGGTGCATTCATTTTCAGTGGAAAGTATTATCTCCTACTTGTTTTCTTTACCCATCTCTGAGGTATGGTTTTGCTGCCTCCATTCAGCCCATTGATCCTCAATCCAGAACTAGGTCTTATTTATTTTTTAGCGATAGTGATGTTGAGGATGCTAAATAGAGGTAGGAGAGCGGAAGGTGGCCGACATTAGTTCCTGTTCTAGAGGCTGTTCTAAGTCTTCTGCTGCCCTAGTTTGGGCTATAATCCCAGGCAGTATTCTACAAGAATATATTTTTTAAATTATCTATTCTCTTTAAGCTTCATTTCAGGAGTTGAAACAGCCAAAATCTAGACCTTGGCTTCGAAAGGTGAACATAGCACTGGTTTTATGTGAAATTTTGAGTTTCCTTGTTCCCCACTGTCAAATTTTGGCCCAACGCCCAACCAATCTTTGGATTCAATCTCCACCGACCTCTTTGCTTTTCTGTCCATTTCTAGTCCATCATAGATGTTTAACTCTTAAGTTCTTTGCTATTCTAATTTTATATTACTTTTCTGTCATTTGTATACCTCTAAAATAGAAACATTTTTCAAGTATGAACTCATTATGACATTTTCATCCAGAGGTCCTTATGTGTGGGTATTTTTCCTTATAAAATGTATTTGGTTTGTTAATGTTTCTGATCTCAAACTAAGCATTATTGTGATTTAATGAGGGAACTTAACCCATTTACGTTTATTGCTTTACAAATAAATTTGGTCTTTCTGTTACATTGGCCATGACTGAGAGTCCTGTTAGTGGACGTGAAATGGCAATGAGAGCCCATTCATGAACAGATCTAGTGAATAGATTCTATTCCCTCTGGATTACTGTGTTGATTTTGCCCCTTAAAGATATTTGAACATTTATAAAAATATTGTCACGGTCTCTATTTTCTAGAAGAAAGTTGATTAATTAATAAAACTCTACATGAGATTTAAGTGCAGAATAAGTCTTGGTCTTCCTCAGAAGAGCCTGCCTGCAGAACTGCTGTTGCTGCTGGCTGTGGTCTTTCTCCCAAAGACTTTTGGTGTATGCAAGGCAGTGGCTTATTTTACCTGCTTTCTTCTATTGCTATCCAGGACTCCAATTGTCTGCTTCTTGCACCTGTTGAGAAAAGAGATTTTTAAAAAATAAGCTTTTAATTTAACATACATTTACATTTACAAAAAACAAAACAAAGATAATACAGAGAGTTCCTGTGTACTCCTCACCCAGTTTCCCCTAAGATTAATACCTTATATAAAACATGGTACATTTTTCAGAAGACTATATACTTCATTTTAGCTGAATTCTAGACTTCATTCAGATTTCACAAACCTTTTCACTAATGTCCTGTGTGTGTGTGTGTGTGTGTGTGTGTGTGTGTGTGTGTGTTTTAATTAAAGTTTATTGGGGTGACAATTATTGGTAAAATTACATAGGTAGGTGAGGGTAAAGTGGTTCAAATATATGGTGATGAAAAGAGAACTGACTCTGGGTGATGAACACACATTGTGATGTATTACAGAATTGTACACTAATGTTCTTTTTCTGTTTCAGAATCCAATTCAGAATAACAGATCACATTTAGTCATGATGAATACATTTTGAAAACTAACATAAACTCAAAACTAACATAGATCACAGCATTGGTGTCATGTTCAGTTGTGCCTTCTTATGGATAGGGATTTGTCACTAATACAGGAAAGAAGTGTCAGGAATTCAGAACAGGTCAAGCTGACCCAAAGAAGAATCTCAAGATGGATAGCAGGCCATTTAATATGCCAGAGGGCTGGAAACTCTAAGCTGGTTTCCCTGGCTACAGGAAGACTCCCTACTCAGCAGAGATGAATGACCAATTGTTGAACATTTGAATAAGTGATCAGGGAATGTACCATGTGTTAGTATTGGGGGTGTATAGTTACTAAAAAGGCAAACTCTCTTTAGAGGCCAATACGTAAGTAAAAGAAGATATTCTTTACAAAGATACAGCCTGAATTATCAGGGAAATCTTACCTGCGTGTACTTTTCATATACTCTTGTACCCTTACTAGTAGCTAGGAGAGGTGAAACTTTTCAATACTAAATGCCCCACCCTTAGCAGACCAAATGCTCACAGGAGTCAGAGAAATGCATAGAGTAACACTACGGTCTTGAGTGAGACACTCCAACCCACAGAGAATCCAGTGGAATTTAGGAATGGCTTTTCTGCCCTCCAGCTCTTCAGGCTCAAATCTTGAGCTGCCTTATGACGCTTTCCTTCTAGAATTATTTTAGGAAATTCAAAACCTCTGCTTCTTCCAACCTTCTCTACTTTCTCTTCACACCTCCCAGCTGATAATGACTTCAGTTTTCTCCTCAGCCTTGAGGGAATTATTATTCTATTTTAGATAAGGTTGGGATTGTGTAGGGGTGGCTGCCTTTTGGACTGTGTGGGAGGGGAAGCTGCAAAGGGATCCGACATATTACTCAGACCTAGTACAATGCAGATTTCCTGTGTATTGTTATGCTAAAAGCACCCTGGTTACTCTCTCTAGCTTTAGTCGCAATACCAAATGACTGCTTTTCTTCTCTTTGCTTAGGTATGTAATAGGAAGCTGGAAGAGAGCTGTAAGGGAGCTGGCGTTTTCGGGAACAGGAAGGGAAAGTGGGGGAGTGTGATGAGGATGAGGAAGAAACTGTTCTGCTTTACTTTTTATGTGCTTTTGAGTTCTTCAGACTTGCCAGTTTCTCTTTTTCCCCCCCAGTATTCTAATTTGGACTCAGTGTGTGGGCTTGTTTTTCTCCTCTGGTGAATTGGGAAGTCTACATTCTATTTTTGATTGTACTAGTGGTTATTTTCGATTTCTTATACCATATTTGAAGCTTTTTCTCACTAGTGAGCAATGTCAAAAATGAGCGAATGTTTATTGCAGAGCTGCAATTCAAACCTAAGCAGTTTTATTCCAGCATTGTTTTTCTTAATTATTAAGCTCTTAAGCTACACAATGATGTTTCAATCATCTTCTCATTTAGCTTTTAGCGTTATTGCCTCATCTTTATATGCTCCTGGGGTATTTCTTGCCTAAATTTATCTCAGCCAGCACAAGATGGGTTATTTTATTGGCATACCATTTATCTGAAGATTTGGGAAAGTATAGTTGAACCTTTGTTGTCATATATATTTACAACCGAATCAGCAATATTTCAGTTCTGTATGTATCTTCTGTGCACATTATGTGTGTGAGAGAGAGATTACTTAGAAAAAAGAAAATAGGCAAAGAGTGTATGGAAAATTTAGTATTTTATGGAGTCATTGAAGTAATTAGTACTAGATTACCGTTGTAAATGAAACAAAGTGGGTTATGCCATGGTGTTAAAAACATATGGTGATGTCATCCACCTTATGACCTTTGCAAGTCTGTAAGACAAAGGAGCAGGTCTGTGTGATTGTTAACTAAGTCTGTGAGGGTCCACATACTGTTTCTTTTCTTAAAATAACATTTACCACCCTATAAAGCATTGCTTCGTTCCCCACTTTAATTGCCAACCAAGCAAACTCAGCTCCATCAGTTGAATCATTCAAATTTGTGCTGAAATTGTACTATATTAAATGGTAATTTATAATCATATGACTTTGCTTCCTTCCATTTCCAACCAAAGTGAGTTTCCTTTTCACAAAAATGTCCTCAAATGTTACCTTTTATTATTTATCTGTCCTCTTTACCTTACTTAAGTGTCCTCATTTACTTTTTAAAAAATTTAAAAATTACCCGTTTGGAACCTGGATCTGTGAAGCACAAATGAACATAGTGTAAGGATAAAGCATGTTAAGGAAATTGAGAACAATATGAAATCATCATAGATTGCAGTAGATTAAGGCATTATCCCTGAGCTTCCCACAACAAACCTGACAACAAAGAAGATGATAATGCTTCCCGACCATAGCCGCTAAATTGATGACAAGTAGTAGTTATCGATTGAAAGAAACTTTGGATGTACTTAGATGCCAATTTAAAATTATAAGCTTTTATTATTGTAGAGATGTAAATGAACCTAAGTTTTGGTGTCTTTTATGTAAGAAAACAATGAGTAATAACTTCATGAAATAACCATTTTTCCATGCTATTTGCAAAGAACTGCACTCACTCTCTTTGTACACGTAAGGTGGTTTTTTGTGTTTTGTTTTTCCAGTCTCCAGGATCAGATATTTCTCAGGTTATTCTTCAATGAATAAAAGCTTTCTTTGATTAGCCTTTAACTGTTTAATTCTTCCTTCTTTTACATTCATCTTATCCTGGAATTCCTGTTATGTATACGTTGAATATTTCATATTTGTGTTTTAGATACCATTGTTTGCATCTCTTAAACTTCTCTTTCTTTTAAAGGTGATTTTCCTAACCTTTTGTTTCCTACGTAATATATTTAGGTCTTCTTAAACAACACTTTCTGCTATTCTTAGAATTCCAATATAATTCTTTTTTTAACAATATCTTATTTAAAAGAGTTCTGCGTCCAAAAATGGTGAGCTAGCTTATTCGAACAACAGAAGAACTAAACAGAGTTGTAAAGCTAATAAAACAATTACAAGAATATAAACCAAAAAAATCTGATTGAAGGCATTGCAGAGCTACCTTTGTAGAGAGGACTTGCAAGACTAAGACGCAAAGAGAAGGGAAGACCAAGGAGGTGTGTCAGACATTTGGTTCTGCTTTCTTTTTTCTTTTCCTACTAGAAATACAATCAATACTGGTAAAGGGAGAGCTCCTCCCACTAGCCAGAATATCTCCCATTTTTATATGTTCAGACTTATTCTGTGGGAAAGGGGATTTGATTTCTATGGTAACACTAACAACTTACCTCCCAGTAGACAATTACGGGACACACAGGTCAAGAGGTCCCTCCCTCCCTCCCTGTGTGTGTGTGTGTGTGTGTGTGTGTGTGTGTGTGTGTATGCGCGCACACATGAAAAGGTGGATGTACTGCTGGTTACATCCATCATGTCACTTCTACTAGAATAAACCTTTTATATATTTAGTCTGGAGAATATCAGTGGCTATTATCATCTTCTTTTCAACAATAGGGACCAATATGAATGTATAATATTAGGTTATATCCCAGTGAGGAAAAACTGAGAGATGTTTCTGAATCAGAGTAGGGAGGTTTGCACCATTCTGTTATAATTAATGTTTTCCTGGTCTTTAAATAAAGAGGCATTTATTGCCCATTTATTGCTCTAAGCTGGCATCCTCTATGATGAATTCATTTTGAACTGTAAAACAAAGAGATTTTTCAAAGTATACACTATAAAGAGATGATAGTTTCTAAGAGGGTGACCAGTATGATGAGAGAAATATTTCCATTAATCCTGAAGATTTACATTTCACTCCGTGGGATTAAGAAAAAGTTATTCTTTTTGTACAGAGATCAGTAAAATAAATCTCAGTAATAAATGCAAAGTTGACTTTTATAATTCCAAATTAATTAATACTGAAATAATGAAAAGTAGCTCAAAGTCAATATTGATCAAATATTTAAAGTAATTTAAAACCATGAATAACAGCAATACCATCATATAGATATTGTCAGAACTGTAAGAGGTGCTGGTGGGCCAGGTGACAGGTGGTACTTGTAAGAGATTAGCATCTCAATAGAAACCATGTCCAAGATCCCCTTATTATGGGGTTCCTCAATCTGATAGTTTCATCTATTTAATTCCAATATCTTGTCAGTACATAAAGAGATCTTTAACTTGGAACTCTTTGAGAAGTACTGAGTCCACAATGTGGTGTAGAGTATATAGAGTTCACCAAAAGTTGAATGAAAATGAAAACACCAGCACAGTCAAGGCTTAGCTAGAAAACCCTCCTCCTACTGATGTGCCCATCCTGGCATGTGGCATAGAAATTCTGAAATCATGGAAATGGAGGGAAGACAGGGAAGCCAGGTAGTGAATAGGATACAGTATTAGAGACCCAGGGTAAATCTATGTGGGAAGGAGCCAAGACTGAATGCCAAGATTGAATGTTTAGTGGGGAGCTGAGCCAGGGCTGTGCTGCTGATTTTGCCAAAACAAAAACCCAGAAAGCAGTTGAGATAGCAGTAGGTAGAGACACTGAGTCATCTAAGTTTATCAGGTAAACTGCATCTCTCTCTGGTCTGGGACTGTTTACAATCAGCTGGCTGGATGTGTGGCAGATAAAGTGCTGACTAGAACCTGAGCACTAGGATATTGCAGAGACCACAAATAGGGTGGAGTCCAACAGTCCCTCACAGGCGATTCTTTCTGCGTTTATCTTCTGGTTTACCTTGTTTTCGGCTAGTGCCTCTCCTTCTAAGGTCCATATGCCATGCCCATCTGGTTGCTTCCTGATACCTGCATGAACTGCAGCATAGAATTTGAGGTTGGCTTTAGAATAGGCAAGTTTTGAAGGGGGTACAAATTAAGTGGGATTCAAGAGAAAACACCCAGAATATGGAGTCCTGTTAGTAAGTGTCTTGTGAGAACAATAGCATTCTGATTGGGTGAGAGCATAAAAACAGGGAGATCTGAAAGCTGGATAGAGTGAGTGCGAAGGCAAACTCCCCACTCCATGGTTTTCCTCAGGACATCAGTGTTCAGTAGTCCTTGGAATCACATAATAGAGAGTAAAAGTGCATCAAATATGAATTACGGTCTAGAAATGTTTCCCAATGCTGGAATTTGCAAGTTCAGAATTTTGGGCTAAGGAATAGCAATTTTATGTGTTAGTATGTATATTAATAGCTTATGAGAGGGAGAAGGAAAAAATGGGAGGGAACAATTAGAGAGAGAGAGAGAGAGAGAGAGAGAGAGAGAGAGAGAGAGAGAGGCAACATCACAGATAATAATGATGGAAACCCAGGCCAGGGTGGAGGGTCAGAGAGACTTCCAAAAAGGGGTGTTACCTGAGTGGAGTCCTGACAGCTAAGTGGGAGTTATCCCGGGAGAAAAGGTGGGTGGGTATAGAAATCTGGAGAGGGCTTTCCAAGCAGAGGGAAAAGGCTGTAGATGAGAAAGTGGGACACAGAGGAAATGCGAATAGTTTGATGTGGTGCAAGTGAGAGGAGAAGGATGGTGAGAGATGAAGATGGAGACACAAGAAAGGGTGAGATCATGAAGCACCTTTTAGGGTCCAATAGGCAATTTGGACTTTACCTTAACAACCATGGAGAGCCCAAAACCTTTTACCAGCATCTCCCTATTTTTCCCATCCCTCAGCCCCTGACGATCACTTTTCTAGTCTCTGTTACTCTGAGTTCATTTCTTTTTTTTTAAAAAAATATAAGTGATACCATGCAGTATTTGTCTTTCTCTGTCTGGCTTGTTTCACCTCGTAGCACAATACTCTCTAGATTTATCTGTTTTGTTGCAAATGGCAGGATTACTTATTTTCAAAGACTGAGTAATATTCCATTTGATATATATATGTATATATATATACATATATATATCACATTTATATATATATATGTGTGTGTGTATATATATATATATATATCTATATATATCTATATATATATATATATAGATATATATAGATATATATATATATATCACGTTTTCTTTATGCATTCATCTGTTAATGGACACTTAGGTTGTTTCTATACCTTGGCTATTGTGAATAATGCTGCAATGAACACAGAAGTACAGATACCTTTTCCAGATAACGGTTTCATTTCCTTTGGAAGTGGGATTGATGGATCATATGGTAGTACCTTTTTTAACTTTTTGAGGAACATCCATACTGTTTCCCACAGTGGCTGTACCAACTTACATTCACGCCAACAATGCATGTAGGTTCCCTTTCCTCCACGTCCTTGCCAGCAATTACCCTTTGTCTTTTTGCTAATAGACATCTTAACAAGTGTTGGGTGATAGTTCATTGTGGTTTTGATTTGCTTTTCCGTGATGAATAGTGATAGTGAGCATCTTTTTAGTATCTGTTGGCCATTTGTATATCTTATTTCTTACCTGTTTGCTACTACTTAGGTCTCTGCAATGCTGAAAAAAACCAGGAGATGTGGCTTTCTCTGCTTCTCCTCAATATGCATATCTCTGCGAGTGCAGTCTGCAACAGACCTCCTGTAGGACAACAATCCCTTCTGTGACTACATGGGTGGATGTCAAATAACTAGCTGAAACTTGAGTGGGAAAAATATCTTTCAAACAAAGTATTCAATAGAAGGATTCCGTTATTTGGATGATTTTAATCTGGTGATTGCCTGCTATCTCACACCATCAACTACCCTCGGGTAACTACAAGTGAGTTTCAAGGTTTTTGCCTGTATCTTTAAGGAGGTCATTCTAGCTGTCTGTTTAATGCTCATTCATGCTTAAAAATATCATCGTGAGCCTGAGCTAGTGTGACACTTCAACAAGATCAATGATTAGCAAATATTTGGGTTCATAAGCATCCCGTGGGACGTTTATTAAATTAATAATAGGATTCCTAGTCCCGCCTTCAGGTGCTCTGATTCAGTATGTGTGGGATGGGGCTCAAAAATCTCCATTTTTAATAAGTGCTCTTGGTGATTTTGAAACAAATGATCCCCTTCCCTCCTTTATAGATAGCAAAAACCACTTTTCTATAATTGGATTTTATATATTTTACCTGATTTCTAAAATGGAACTTGAAATAAATATATTATAATAAATGATAACTAAAAACATGATTCTGTATTATATTTATTTCACTATTTTTGTAAGTTGTGATCAATTTAAAATAATAATGTGTAGAGCTTGTTAGGTGAATGGAAAGGTATTCCAGGATGTTAAAAGTGGCCTTGCATGACATTTAGAAATTAGGATATTCTGATGATAGCACGAGGGCAGTTGTATCCTGCTGTAGGACTTCCAGAGTATGCATGCGTTAGAAGGGGAGGTATATCCTGGGATGTGTGTGTGTCTGTAGTGAGGCAGCATCAGCATCACCTGGGAAGTTCTTAGAAATGCAAATTCTTCACCCCACTGTGACCCACTAAATCAGATATGTTGGGGTGGGGTCCAGCAATCTGTGTTTTTACAAGCAGTCAGGTGATTTTGATGTACTTGAAAGTTGAGAATCATTGGTCTAGTGCACTTGTCTTTCCAAGGAAATTGTATATTTATTTTGGTTTTTAAAATTTAGTATCTTAAACTGTGGAGATGTTGCTGTTCTTATTTCTATAGAATAAATTCACATCTTAGAGTGTGTACTTAATTAGGATTTGGTGCACTCTAAAGTGACAACAACACAAAACAAAATAACAGTGGATTTAAAAGGTAGCAATTGCTTTCTCTCTTAACGTACAAGTTAGGTAGAGCAATCCAGGACTGGTCTGACCCTTCATAATATTAGAGACTCAGGCTATTTTTATTTTATAGCTCAGTCTTACAAGCACTCTATCCCCAAGTTCACTCATTAAATCAGAAGCTGCTCTGGACAGAGCATGTACATCAACCTTCCAGTCAGCGGGAAGGAGAAAGGAGAAAATAGACACTGCACGAGGAGATGCAGGCACCACTGCCATTTACATTCCACTGGCCTAGACCAAGCTATTGGTCTTTTCTTGCTTTGAAGAAGGTGGGGATGTGTAATCTTGATTCTAAAAGAGGATATGCCACCTAGAATTCAAGGGTTTTATTATAAAGGAAGAAGAGAAAAAGAGAAATTGAGTGAGGAGTTTGAGGATGAATTGGTTGTTTCTGTCCCTGGGAGTACACACTTATCTGGGGAGGATGCATTTCTGATATGTCCCTTTTCTTTTTTTTTAAAATCTTTACTTCCCTCCCCTTATAGCTGTTTATTCATGTTTGCATCTTTCCACTTTAGATTTAAATCCAGTTCTTGATCTATTCTCAGGGAGTAGGGGAAAAGGATATTTAATCCTACAGAACTTAAAATGATAAAATGGTTCTTATTCTCTCTCTCTGTCAGAATGTGTACATAATGTTCCCATGACGAACTTTTGCTTTTCTTAAATGTCATTATTTGCCAGTGTATATTATGTATGTTAATACGAGTATATTATGTTTATGTTATATATGTGAGTTTCCTTAATGCCTATTTTTAAAAATAATGCTTCTAATTGTCCGCTTTCACAGTTTATGAGTTAGGCCATGCCAGAGAATAATTTCAGAACCTTTAGGGGAATATCAAATTTATATGATAATATCAATGACTTATTTTAGACAGCCTTAAATGAATCGCTCCTCATTTTTTCCAACTTAATGTATTCTGACATTTGAACCAGACAATGGCTGAATACAAATGCTTTATGTGTTCTTTAGTGGAGACACCTACTATAAAATGATTATTGAAAAACCTATGAATCATCCCTTTCTTTAAGATATTCAGTTCTTTGAGCTGATTGCTATTAGCTGTTCATAGTATTTTAACGAGAAGAAAACATGGTTGTTAAAAATCAGCCTAAGGTTCTATAAATAAAAATATCCATCCTGCAGAGTCAAATTTTAATTAACCTTTTAGCATGCCAACCTTTCCACTAGAATTTTTCAGGGCGTGCAGCCATTTATTTTGTTTGAAAGCCATATGGACTATTTTTCATCTGTATGTAATCCAAATCTGCGAGAGAGTACTCATGGAATACAAATTCACTGTTCATCAACTGTCACTTAAATAGCTTTATCTAAATGAGAAGACACCCAAATGCAAGACAGTGGGGTGTGGTGGAGGGGGAAATACATAAGACAGAATAAACTACCTTTTCTTTTTCCCCTTTATCTCCTCATTTAAGCCATAGTTTGTGTCCTGACTTGCTTTGGGTATGCTAGTTTTCTTAGCAATAGACTACTTACTGGTGATTAAAGCAACACCAGGCTATAATTACAGGGAATCAGTCTACTTTTTACTTCTAGTCATTATCCACATGAAAGGTGTTTTCATAAGCTATTTGCTGGAAAATCCATATTTGACATAAATAAGTATTTTCTGCTGATTGATTTGTATGTGGCTATGGCCGTGACTGCAAAATAAATGCCGGATTAAATTACAAAAGGTGACTGAACCTGAATTCACTTCAGTCACTGGTTACCAGCAAAATCAGTTTTCAGGAAAATGTTTCTAATTGTTATGCAGTCAATGAAAGCCATCAAACACAACCATAGCAACCACTGTTGGAACCTGACCTTAATAAGCAAAGAGTCCTGATATTAATTCAGCTTCTATGGTTATATTAAAAATTAGTGATATTTTTCTATTTAAAAGTTACAACTCTTATAACTTGATCTGTTTATTATAGTAATCACACATCAAATATATCAAATTTACTAAACTTACTAAAGAAACCAAATGATAAAACTCTGTAGTCTACAAATAATATCCTAGATCTACAATGGTGATTCAGTGAGTCTAATTTTAAGTGGGAAACACAGGGATCTTAATAACTGACCACTGAATGCTTGAAACTATTCATTGTTATGATTCCTGCACTATCTGGATGTTTCTACTTCTCTGACCACTGTTTTCTGCCTTTCGGCTATCTCTTCCTGAACCTTAATTCCTTACAGGAAAATGCTTTGTAAACTGTATATACATCAAGATATAAATATTAGTTACTGCTCTTGGGCATGACAAAAAATTAGGCTATCAGGCAAATGGTTAAAACCAAGAGTTCAGTGAGTATAGAGCCTTATGGTAAAGACAAAGTAAGATGGATGTTGGGTCAAAGAAGAAAGAAAAGGACAGATGTGGCTCTGGAGTGTGCGAGCCATCAAGCCAGGGCAGTAGGCAGCTCTGACATGGCTCCCATACTTCATCTCTCTTCTCCAACCTGTACAAACAGTCACCCCACTCACTCGACACATGCTTGGTAAGCAGTCTCAAAAATGGCCTCCAACGCTCTCCACCTCTTGATAATCCCTTGGATAATCCCCTCTTCTTGAATGGATTTAGTGACTTGCATCTGATGAATTGAACACAGCAAAATTAAGTGAATATCACTTCTGTGACTTCACTACAAAAGACAATGACTTCCATCTTGCTGGCACTCTCTCTTGCTTTAAAGCTTGTTCACTATCTTGGAGCAAGCTGCCATGGTGTGAGCTGTTTTTTGGAGAGATCCACGTCGTAGAGCCTCGGAGTTAAGCCATGCCTGGAATCTTGACCCACAGAAACTGTGAAATAATTGCTGTTATTTCAAGTGACTAAATTGGGGATTGTTTGTTACACAGCAATAAATAAATAATAGAGACAAACTCTGAAACGGCTATATAATCCAGGAATGGGGGGGGGGGGGTAAGGAGGGAAGTGTTGGAGTATGGAAGGAATGGGTCCTCTCAGCATGAAGACAAGGATCAACATCGGGAAATAAGGAAAAGTAGAAGAAAAAGAGGGTGAGGGAGAGAAAAAGGGAGAGAGGAACATAAAGCATAATCTCAATCTCAGGTTAGTGTTTAAACTGGAAACAAGACAAGAGCGATATAAACATCTAAAAACAGGGCAGAAGGGTTGTACCACAGCACAACCAAAGGAAAGCTTGGCTCTCAGAGTGGAGCATATTGCATGATCCCCTACTCCTTACGGGTTCCCACAGAACTGAGGAATTACAATTAGAGAAGTAAATCCATTATGTTCATGATCTCTTCACAAAATCTTTGGTTATAGAACTTGTAATATTTATACTGTCTCAGGACATACAAACCTCAGATTTATGAATTGCAAATTATGTACCTAATATTTCATGTCCTATCATGTTTTGTATTTACTATTTGATAACAGAGTTGCCTTTTTCCTGTGATTCATATAGATGTTACAGGGTGATGTGAGTGGTGTGTGTGTGTGTGTGTGTGTGTGTGTGTGTGTGTGTGTGTGTGTGTGAGAGAGAGAGAGAGAGAGAGAGAGAGAGAGAGAGAGAGACAGAGAGAGAGAGAGAGAGACAGAGAGAGACAGAGAGAGAGACAGAGAGAGAGACAGAGAGAGAGAATCTGAGGAAAGTGCCCTGTGATGTGCTATCTGCAGTCACTTACTGTAACCATCCCTGCTGAGATGCCTCTTGCTCACAGAGCTTTGTGTTTGCAGGGTATGTGACTGAGAAAAAAAAAAGGCATGTTTCTGCAGACATCTGTAGCTTGGCTAATAATAGCAAAGGGCTTTTTGCAGCTATCATCCAACTTTGGGTGCAGAGAATTCTCATAATTCCATCAGGGACTGTTGAGAGAACTGCTTCAGGAATATGATGAGTAATAATCTTAGACCTCACACATAAAAATTCACCTTAGGTCTTTTGAACTGTAAATTTTCACAGGAAAACTGACTTTAACAGTTTAGGCCTAAGTCTACTGAATGAATAGCTTCAGTAGACTGACGGGTAGGCTCTCAGCACACCCCACTTCTTGTGTCTCTCAGATTTTCCAAAAGAGATTTGGCTGCATTGTAGGTGGAAATGACACCTACAACCAGAATCAGCTATCGTTTTTCTTTGCCCCAGCTACTGATTTGTGCCTCCTGAAGAGAAAGAGATGGCTGATATACCCCTGTTGATGCTCCATTGGGCCTTCCCCGAGGTGGAGCTGAACCATACAGAGTGCGGTGTGCTCTAAGTGTTAAGCATTTTCCTCAATATTTACTGTAGTTGTTGTGCTTTGCTCATGAATTTCTGTAGCCAGCCAGCAAGCTGTAGTCTCCGTCCTGCTTAAGATTCATTCAAGAGCAGCCAGGGATCCCTGTGATCTGCTTCAAGTTCAGGCTTCTGCTGCCCCCGGAACCAACAATGCTCCCAGTATTTAAGTCATGGTACCAAATGGGCACCCTGTGACAACTCACTGTAATTAAAAAAAATCTGCTTATCTTGGAATTTGGCTTCCGTGGGAAGGTGGGGAACATGCAGTTTCTTCAGGTATGTCATTATAGATCCAAACCCCAGTTAGAGGCACATGAAGATATGTTTATAAAACTATTTTTGAGTATCAATTTCAAACATCTATGAACTTTCTCTGATGATAAAAATGTACCTTATACCATCCTGCTTCTTTTCTTTTCCTTTCAATATAATGTTATCACTTTTTAATTTCTATTTTGGTTACCTTGTAATTTTAAATAATATACTTAAAACTTTGTCTTGACTCATCATTTATAGGTAGTCCCTCATTCTCCCTTACTTTCATAGATGAGCTATTATTTAAGCTACAAAGAAACAGTTTATTTGTCAAACTTTGGCACTAATGCCTGTGTAGATATATTTTGCATTCTGCACTTCTTTCCAACAATTTCCTGAGAAAGGAAAATTTTGTGAATCTTTCCATGTCTAAAAATATCTTCACTCTACTCTTATCCTTGTATGAAAAAATTCTAGGTTGAAAATTATTTTCTGAGTCATCAGGTATTGTTGAAAAGCTTGATGTAATTCTGATTCTCTTTGTTTAGATGTGCCTCTTTTTTTATGACTATTAATTTGTTTAGGATTGTCTCTTTAACATGGTATTCTGAAATGTCATGACAATATATCTTGTTTGGATATTGTTTAAAAAATAGTTGTGCTTGTACTTCATTGAGTCATTTCAATCTGGAAATATGTATTCTTTAGTCTTGGAAAAGTTTCTTTTTAAAAAATATTATTATCATGACTTTCCTTCTATTGTTTTTCCTTCTATTTTATTAATTGGTTATTTGAGCTCTTGGTTTGATGCTCTCAGTTCTTAGCTTTTCTTTCACACTTCCCATCTTCTTGACATTTTGTTTACTTCTAAGATTCTGTAGACATTTTTGTTTCAACTATGTTATTTTAGCTAAGAGTTCTTCCTCATAAATACCATCCATTTTTATGGACGTGAAAACTTCTATCTCGCTGTTGTATGAATTTGCATTTTGATTTTAATTTTGCAATATTTTTCCATGTCCAGCATTATCTTTCCTCTGAATTTCTTTTCTTGGCTTCTCTCATATTCTGGAGTCTTTATCTGTTTCATGATCCTTGGTGACCATTCTTATTTAACAAAAAGACATCCAGTTTTGATTGGAAGCTCTGTGGACTCCGGTGCTTATAATGAACACTCCCTCACACACGTGAAACTCTTTAGTATGATGGCCAGTCACACAGGCCCCTAAATATCAATGCAGGGAAGTCTGTCTCTAGAATTTTTAATTTCTACAGAAAAAAATTCTCCAATTTTCTGCCTTCCCATTGGTTTCCAGTAAGGTTAGGGTTAGGCACAAGTCTTAGGATTAGTCTGTTATGTATACCGTGAATTAGTAATTACTCTTATTTTCAATTATATGCCTCATTCTTGCTCTACTATGTGCCCTATATTCCTATTATTTTATCCTCATCTATTCAATGTTACCAGTAATTAAACCTCTAGTTTCTGGCTCCTGGGGTTCGGGTACCTGACTACTTGTATTCAGTGTATGGAAGAGGAGGAAGAAAATTGAGGTGGCTGAGCATAGACTGTCAACCTGCTTTCCATCTCCTTCCTCCACCTACAACCCCCCTCACACGCACCTGTTTTCTTCTCTGTAATTTTCTACTCTCCTCTGTATCAAATGCTTCCAAATTCTGTGCTTTGCTGGGGTACTGAGGAGGCTGATGGAGGAAACCAGCACATTTTTTTTTTATCAACATCCCCCTCTACATGCCACTAGCCTGGGATTCTATCTACCAATTTGTTTTTGCTGCTCTAGCTGCTAAAATTTTTATGAGATCCCATGTTTCTTGATCTCAGAGATGACAAACGTGTTCAGTATGGTACTCTTAACTCGAAGCTATCCAATGTAAAATAATCTGTATATATGGATGCCATTTATTGCGTACTTAATATGTGCCAGATATTGTACTAGGCACTTTATATATGTGATTTCATTTAACATTCATAATTTCTATTTTACACATATGGAAACTGAGGATCAATGAGATAATCAAGGAAAATATAATTATAAAGTGTCCAATACTAACACATTTTTATTCCAATGAGAATTAATTGCTTTACTTCAAAAAACTTTTAATCAACAATATGAAAAAGACATAGTATGAGTTAGAGCATCTTTCATACCACCAGGTAGTAGCCTGAGCTAATTGCAAGACTACGTGTATGTCTTCTTATGATAAGCTTACATATTAGACATTTTATATCTATAATAGTAAATGACAGAAAGTATCACTTGTAATAAATATAGAAAATTTGGAAAGAAATCGATAATTTATTGTTATGGATTTTTCAAAGTTACTGAGGGCATATCGGAAAGCTATAAATACTTTCTGATGTGACTTTGTCACAAATATTACCTTTAAGGGTTTAATTCTAATCGGGGTTCATTAGTGAGTGAAAAATATGCTTGCTGTAACTTATCACATAAAGGCTGTGGACCATAAGCTATAAATGAGTAGAAGAAATAGTTTGGTAAGGAAAAGGATGCAAATGTCTTGGGATCTCACTCCCAGTTAACTCAGTCCTTTTTTTTTCTCAAACAAAAAAGAATCTTGATCTCGCTAAACAGAACGCTTAAATCTCACAGAGTTAATGATTGACAGTGCTCAAACTGCTGTGTGCATTTTAAGTCTTCAGAATAGCTGTAGGCTTACAAATATCCAGCTACCTTAGAAAAAGTTTTCCTTATCATTTTATAAAAAATGAATCAAAAATATTTCACCAATAATATATTTTTTTCTTCCCCTAAGGCAAAAGAGTAATCAGCCTGATTCTCACTTCCTTACTCCTATTCTTGCAATCAAACAAGATAGAACCAGATTTGAGATGAAGGCATGTATTACCTTCAGGGACTTTTCCTAGTAGAGCAAAAAAGGAGCTTTCTTCCATCCTATGTTTAAGAACTATCCTTCAAAGACCCTGGAGCTAGAAAACCTGGAATTTTGTACTATTTTTTTTGTTTTTGTTTTTTTTCGACTTAATAATCTTCTGTGTGCAGCTTTTGGCGGGGGAGGGAGGCAGGGGGAGAATGTCTGACTTTTACTGATTTATTTCTAACTTTTTATTTTGATATACTTTCAAACTTACAGAAATGTTTCAGGAATTGTACAAAGACCTAGGAATACCCATGTAACCTATACCCAGATTCGATTATTTATACTTTTCCTATTTACTTCCTCTCGATATACCTGCATGTTAGTATATTTTTTCTGATTCTTATGAAAGCAAATTGGGGACATTATGAATTTTCACCCCTAAATATTTCAGTGTGTTGTGTAAGAACCTGTTTATTCTCCTATTAACAAGATAGTTATTAAAATGAGGATATTGCCCCATTTTTTTCCCTATTCATAATCCAAACCAGGAGTATGGTTTACATTTATTTTTCCTGTCTCTTTTGTATCACTTAATTTGGAATACACCTTAGCCATGCTTAGTGTTTTTGGTCTTAAGTTTTGAAGGGCATAGATTAATGATTTTGTAGAATATCCCTCAATTTGAGTTTACCTGATGTTTCATCTTTATTAGTTTCAAGTTATGCATTTTTGTCTGGAATTCCACTGAAGTGATATTTTACTCTTTTCAGAGAATCATATCAGAGCACATGATTCAGATTGCATTAGTGTTAGTGACATTAGTTTTGATTACTTGGGTAAAGTGGTGTTCACCAGGTTTCTCCATGGTAAAGTCACTATTTTCCTTCATAATTAATAGGTAACTTGTGAAGAGATGCTTTGAGACTATGTAAAATATCTTGTTCATCAAACTTTTATCTACTTGATTTAATGTCCACCCAGGGTTTTCTACCTCCATCATTCTTTCTTCATTTATTGGTCTGCATTCTACCATGAAAAGTACATTTCCTTTTCCCTCATTTATTTATTTAGTCATGTATTTATTTATGTCAGTATGGAGTCACAAATTGTTTTTTTATTCACCAGATTATAACCCATTATTATTAAGATTAATTTTGGTGGTTAAATTGTCAGATTTAGCCAGAGAATCATGTCAGGGCACATGATTCTTTTTAAGCTGAATGATGTTTGACATGTCTCCTTGTTCTTTGTTTCTTTACTTTTTGTCACAACAAGAGGTTCCAGGCTTATCTTGTACTTTCCATGCTTAGCACTGGTATCATCTATTTCTTTTAGGA
Source organism: Rhinolophus sinicus (assembly GCF_057876585.1). Classification (NCBI taxonomy): domain Eukaryota; kingdom Metazoa; phylum Chordata; class Mammalia; order Chiroptera; family Rhinolophidae; genus Rhinolophus; species Rhinolophus sinicus. The sequence continues at coordinate 56,362,245 of NC_142502.1, forward strand.
ATCATGGTTTCCTTTAATGGAGAATGGAGTTTAGAAACCAGGATCTAAAGTAGGCATGCCATTGCTATTGGTGTGTCTTTGCTCCCATGCTCTCTCAGTGAATAGAACTAGAAAATTTGTGTGTGTGTGTAAATGAGAAAACTTGCTCCAATTAGCTTCAATATATTTATTTGTTTGCTCAATCCTAGAATACACAAAATAGAGTTTCAGAGCAAACCTAACTAGAGTTTAATATTTAAGTTTTCCTTTTTAGGTAAAACGTATGTAAGTTGAAATATGGAAATCATAAGGACACAATTCAGTGAGGTCTGAAAAAATAGCATACCCATATAGCCAATTCCCTAACAAGTTATAGAATATATTCTTTAGCCAAAAGTACTCTAATCCCATTTCCTGGTCAATGTACTCTCCCAAACCCCAAGAAAACTATTCTTATGATTTTCTTTCACCTTACATTGGTTTTGCCTTTTTAAGAACTTCACATCAATGTAATTATATATATATATATATATATATATATATATATATATATATATATATATGTACATTGTATATATATTACATTGATTGTAATATATATAACACACAGGCATACACACATATATAACATATATGTATACATACATACATATATACATACATATATACACATGCATATATATATAACACACATGCATACACAGACACACACACACAGACACACACACACAGACACACAGACACACACACACACACACACACACACACACACACACACACACACACGAAGGGCTGACAATTAAGTTCGTGAACTTGTTGCAATGATGCTGTTAACCTTTTTTGATATCAGAGGGATTATTCATTATGAATTTGTACCAACTGGGCAGTTAACCAAGTTTACTATTTGGAAGTGCTGAAAGGGCTGCTTGAAAAAGTTAGATGACCTGAACTTTTCATCAACAATTCATGACTCTTGCACCATGCACCAGCTCACACAGCACTGTCTGTGAGGGACTTTTTAGCCAGTAAACAAATAACTGAATTGGAACCCTCCCTAATCACCTGATCTGGCCCCCAATGACTTCTTTCTTCACCCAAAGATAAAGGAAATATTGAAAGGAAGACATTTTGATGACACTCAGGACCTCAAGGGTAATACAACAACAGCTCTGATGGCCATTCGAGAAAAAGAGTTCCAAAATTGCTTTAAAGGATTGACTAGGTGCTGGCATCGGTGCATAGCTTCCCAAGGCGAGTACTTCGAAGGCGACCATAGTGCTATTCAGCAGTGAGGTATGTAACACTTTTTCCAGGATGAGTTCACAAACTTAATTGTCAGAATCTATATCTATATCTATATCTATCTAATCTTTTTGTCTGGCTCTTTTATGAAGTAAAATGTTTGGAGACTCACATGTTGTTGCATATACTGGTGCCTCATGCCTTTTATTGCTCAGTAGTATTCCGTTGTATGAAATACCAGTTTATTCCTTCTCCTGTTGATGGCCAATTAAGTTTTCCAGTGTTAGGCTACTATGAATAATTAGGCTATGAACATCTTTGTCTTTATGTGGATATATATTCCACTCCTAGGTATTTATCTGAGAGAATATATTAATTTCTCTCAGATAAATATTTAGGAGTGAAATTGCTAGGTAATGTGGTACAAATTTGTTTAACTTTATACAAAACTGCAAAACTATTTTCCCATGTCTGTATCATTTTATATACCCACCACAATGTAGATTTCTTGTTCCTCGTCAACATTTAGTATGGTCAGTCATTTTAATTTTAGCTGTTTTTGTGAATGTGAAGTGCTATCTCATTGTGGTTTTAACTTGAATTTTCTTGATAACTTCTGATGTTAAGCATTTTTTCATATACTTATATGTGATTTTTTATTCCCATTTATTAATATTACTAATTTTCTGAAAGCTTTCAAGAAATCATAAATGAGTCTTGTCTTGTAAAATATTTTCTACATTTATTGAGATGATTTTGTCTTAGTTTATGTTCTGTTGATATGATTAATTACAATGATATTTTCAAAGAACCAGCTTTCAGCTTTGTTAATTATCCATAGTTTGTTTTCTATTTTACAGTTTGTCTTTTTTATATCTTTTGTTCTACTTGATATTGTTTTAGTTTGATCATATTTCACTGGACTCCTAACATGGAATCTTAAATATCTGATTTCAAATACTCCTTGTTTTCTAATATAACCGTTTAAAACTATAAAATTCCCTCTAACCACTGATTTACTTGTATCACACAAATATTGATATGTTGTGCATTTATTATTATTCATTAGAAATAATGGCCAGTTTTTAGCCATCTAATATGTTGCCCATTAAATCACACCATGCTGGCAACTGCATTTATTGCTGATATGTAAGGCTCCTGGTATGTGTTCCCATGACCTGTCTTAGCCACAATAACAAAATAGTAACACAAAATTGTACCTGACCCCAGAGTCAACCATCCTAAATTAACCAATGATAATTTTGTCTGTGCTTAATATTTGAAGTTGATTCTACAAGTTTTTTTAATCAATGGAATGTATGCTCCCCTTGCCCTCACTCTCTATTAATAATGGTTATTATTCATTCACAGTTCTTGGGAGGTGACACCCCCCACCACTCCTCACTTTTTTAGCCATCCATTTTCCAAATCCCTTTTGTATTTTAAGAAATATTCCATCCTAAGAATCTTGGTGGGATCTATAGCTCAAGCTCCCTGTACAGAAGCCAAAAGAAGGAAAACTTTCCTTCTCCCTATGACTGGCATTTAGGTGTGTGGGTAAGTGACATTAGCTCAGCAGATCAAACTCTTCTGCTAGGGACATTGATGCTGGGGTAGTAAATACAAGCATGGAGGGACAGTTTTAGATTTAGTACTTGGTGCCATGTACTGCAGTGACTGCCATGGCATCCATTGGTTTCTGTAGTAATGCCCAGGGGCAGTGGTGTCTCATGGTGGTAAGCGTACTGGAGCTAATGGTTGCTTTCTGACCAGATGTGTTCTACAGAGGTTGCTCACCTGATGCTCCCTGCCTGCCTTTGCTTGGTGTCTGCCTGTTTTGGGAGCCTGATTTCCAGTTTTCTTAACAATTCTTAATATCTTATATCCTTCCTGTAAAGCGCACTTCTGTTTAAATTAGAGAGAATTGATTTCTCTTCCTTGAATCAAGGACCCCTAACAGTTATAAGACTCAAGGACAGAGGTCACAGGAACAGTTTGTAGCAAATCAATAGAACGTTCAGTAGATGAAAATCTAGTGTATCTCTCTGTCTCATTACTAGGTAGTTATAGCACCAACTTTTCAGTCAGCTTGAAACAGTAAGCCAGGTGAGTACATCTAACATAAAATGGTTTAGAATTTGTTCTTTTTTTAGGCATAGAATGATGCAATTTACAGATTATGATGTGTGGTAACAAATGACAAAATGTATATCTGCTGGTTTTTGTAAGTAGTATTAGAGCTGGAGAATTATTAACAATATGAATCATTCTATTACTTTCAAGGATGATATAATATTACACACACCCTTAAAATTCTATCAGAAAATATTAGTCATTAAAGAAATATCTATTGGTTCTGTGGCAAAAGTAGTTCACTCAATTTGTATATTTTTCTCTATAGAAAGTAAATTGTGCGCACTTGGAGTTGTACAGTTGCAACATAGCTGACTGAAATTGCTCTCTGCTACCAAAGTGTAACTCGGCTGGATGGTAGAAGTAAGAGCTAACATCTACTTCAATACTTACACTTCTACATAATATAGGATATTTTTGTTAACATTAATTATCTCTTTAAATTTTTTAGGACATTAATATTAAGATGAGAGTACATCTTTAGAATGGAATGCTACATAAGCACATGTACAGAGAGACACAGGTGTTGAGAAAAGCAATCAGGCATAAAAAATATAAACACTGTTCTCAGTTTTCTGTAAGAGTTTAACTAGTGTCCTAAAGTCTACCTTCCAGAAAATAAGACAGTTTTTAAGATTTTAAATCTCAATTAACTTAGAAGTTTGTGGGCATGTACTGATGGTGTTTCGTACAGAATTGATTCAGATGTGAAATCAAGATCACAACCTTCCTGGCAGAGGTTTCCGGTAGGAAATAAAAAAAATTCCCAGTTAATTCTAACATGTAGTCAAAGTTAAAAAGCTGTGTGTTCACTTATGGCCTCAGGTCCCATCTTCTACCCTAAATTGCTTTTCTCCAAAGAATTATGGGGGAAAAATAATCTTCCATTTTAACTTTATAAATTAAGTCTAATTTTAAAAAGCTATTTAATAATAGATAATTATAGAAATACTCTAGTTGTCCTGGAAGAGAAAATACTCTGCTTAAGCACTTAATTACTTAAAAATCACTGGATGACCAAATATACCACATTTTGTCACATACACATTTTTGGGGAATTTTTAACTTTAAGGTAAGTTTAGGTGAATGATAATGTCAGTGAATGTCCCTGTAGTTGTTCCTGAGAAGGTGAAAGCCATAAACTTCCAAGACAGATGTACCTTCAACTTAGAGCGAAATAACACCCTTCCTCTCTACTTTCAGCCGTCTCTAGTAATTGATTTGACCTCTGGGAGAAGTATTAGGAATGCTTATAAGCTGTTCTGTGTTTCTTTTTAGCTGCTTGACACCTCTTCACCTTTATTGAGGAAAGTCTTCTAAATGATTCTATACCTACTGACAACCACAGAATACTGCCTTGGAGAAGTCATGTGGAGAATGAAAACACATTTACTCGTCAACGCTGGAGGTGGAATGAGGAGGTGAATATAAAAGCATATCTTGGTAAAGTACAATAAAATAGAGGAATAAGAGTGAAAAGTCCTCTAAAATGTGTAAAAAGTAATTACACTTATTGGTAGTGAATAAAACTGAAATATGTATCATTTGAATAACTTCAAAAGTTTAACATTACATATTTTTAGGTTTTGTATTCAGAATTTTACCCAAGTTAGAATTCCCATGCTGTGTTGAGTGACAGAGGTGAGGACCAGAATCCACTGCTCTAAATGCTTTCTCCAGTGCTTTGTATTTTTTCGTTTGTTTCTAATTTTTTTTTTAATTGGGGAATATTGGGAAACTGTTTCTCCAGGGCCCATCAGCTCCAAGTCATTGTCCTTCAATCTACATAGTTGTGGAGGGAGCAGCTCAACTCCAAATCCAGTCGTTGTTTTTAGTCTGAGTTGCAAGGGGCGCAGCCCACCATCCTACGTGGGAATTGAACCGGCAACCTTGTTGTTAAGAGCTGGCGACAGTTCACTGTCTTCAATCTAGTTATGGAGGGTGCAGCTTACTGGCTTATGTGGGAATTGAACCTGCACCCCTATAATTCAGGGCTCGAGCTCTAACCAACTGAGCCATCTGGCTTCCCCTTCAGTGACTTAGTTTTTGATTGATGCAGCTAGTTGCTCAGATTTCCACTTGCATTCTTCTGTTTGACGGTAAGAGAACTGGGCTAATTGGGAAATATTTATTAAGCTTCTATTAAAACAAATGTACTTTCTAACAAAGGTTAAAGTTTCCACTGACAAAAATGTAATGTAGTAGAATGCTTTCCATTTTAGGAATGGGCTGTATGAATTCTTTTGGAAAGAACTTACTCCTCTTTAGACTAACTCACCTCTAGGCACTTTTCACATTTCCACTAAAATAGCCACCCAAGTAAATTTTCTAAAATAAATTCAATCACCAGGTGTTTAAGTAAGAACAAAACATTTTAGTAGTTATTTCTAAGTCTTTTTGCATCATGAATATACTTTATTAGTCCTAGTATTATCAGAAAGCAAATCTAATGAAAAAAATGGGGAGATAATTTGTTCATTGTAGGTCGTCACCAAAAGATTTACAAGTATTTTTTCCTGGTTTTCAGAATTTAGCTATCAATTCGGAGCAAAAAGTTTAAAGTGATTTCCTTTTCCTTGCATATGACGTCAGAACCCCCAAGCATGCAGCCTATTATAATCCAGGATGGTACCCAGAGGACGGGAAGGGGAGAGAAAAGCACCCCTAATGACTGAGGCATTAGAAACCTCCTTTGAAGTGACTCCCAAATAAAATGAAGCTAAGGGAAGGTTTCTCAAGCCTCTGTTTCTCAAGGGGCGCTTTGGCCCTTTCAAGGTAACTCTTTCACTCTGATTTCCCTTTAAAGAAGCAGGTGAAAGGCCATTTGGCACCAGCAGGTTCCTTTTACTCCAGCTGGCTGCGAAGAGCGCGGTTGCCAGGCAACCAAGTCTCTGGCTCTCTTTGTGCCTACATCAGGCTAGGAAATTTGGAGGTTTTCAAAGCTGTTGTCTATTGCTGACAACTTACACTGAAATGCCTTTAGGTTTTTAGTACTATTTTTTAAATTCCTTACAGTAAAACTACATTATCTTTCGTCTTGGGGAAGAGACTATTTGGAGAGTATACAGCTATATTTCCACAGGAAAATATCAAGACCTTGACTTCAAAATTCAGAAGTAATTTACATTTTAAAAGAAGAGCAAATGAGCATCACAGCTGCATTTCATATGTTCCTTCCTGTCAGCCTAATTTCTTTCAGTTTCTTTCTTTCCCTCTTCTTTCACTTTTTAAAATTTTTATTTGCTTTCCTCTCTTTTTAAAAATTTATTCCACCCCACTTCGATGTATGTTTCTTTTGTCTCTTTCTTCTCTCCAGTGACATGAACTGTGTTATTGACCCATTCATCTTTAATCAGTGGCTCATCCAATGAATTTGAAGTGAGTCAAACTTTTCTTTACAACCTCACCGGTTTATATTTTATTCTTATTTCTGAACTCATTTTATTTTTGTTTTAACCTGTGGCAAGGGAGGGTTATGGTGACATAACCGACAAAATATTCCCAGTTGTTATTTGGACTTACCTCATTCCTGACAGAGAAACCTACCCCATTGCTCTCTGAGCCTCCCAGTGTGGTCTTTCTCTTGTATCGTGGTGTTTTGGGCACATGCCATTAGCCTTGAACCTACAGCATTCACCAAGGGATTTTGGCCTTTCATTAATGTAGGACATTCTCATAAATGCATAATGTTATGAAGATATTTCATTGAGAGGCATTCAATTTAAAAAGACAAAAAGACATGAAAAGGATATGCTTCCTTTTCTGTATTTTATCTCTGAGGCTGACAATGACTCATAAAATAAATGAGAGCAATTTGGTCTGGTTATGCTTTTATTATCAGTGCTCCACTCTGGTCCTAGTAATGAGGAAAGAAAATGGGTTCAAGTTCTCCTGGAAAGATGTACACTCAAGACAGCAACGCCTTTCAAACTTGGACATCTTCTGGTACCTCCCCCCACCCCCCCACACACATCTGATGTTTATCACTGTGAAAAATTGTGGGGACAGAGTCCCAGTGAGCAGTGTCCAGGCTCTCAGCCTCATGTGGAAAGGTGCTGGCTTGGGATGGCCAGCTATAATCAGATGGCCATCCGCTGTGGCTGGGTGGCCATCTGCTGTTACCAGTTAGCCATTAGCCACTAATATAACTGCCGTGGCTACACTAGTGGGGTGGTTGGTTGGCAGAGAGGTGGATTGCAGCTAGCAAGTGGAATGGGTTGGTTGGCAGAGAAGCAGATGGCGGACTGCGCATTTTGTGGCTCCTGCTTCCTGTGTCTCCAACCCAGCAGCCCGGGAGACTTATAGTGGTATGAACCCCACATCCATAGCTCCATTGGTGTTCCTTTTTTGGCCTCGCCACATCTGTCTTCTTATGTGGGGAGCAGGACCAGAGACCCCGCATGACACAAAAATTATACTAATTTTGATTTCTTTGTTCACTAAAGATTTGTTATAATATGATAGTAGTCCTACTCAACATTATTGCCTTAAAATCTGTTGTTTCACATAAATTCATTTGTTAAAACTTATAAACAACGGGCTCAATTGTTAATATACTTACTGTTGTGATTTTGAATAAGTATGCCACCAATCACCAATGTATTTCTGGAACCATAAGTAAAAACTACTCTCCCTTTGTGATTCAGTATTTGATCTTCCAAATGTGCTAGGAAAAACATAGTAGAAGGGTTTTATCCTTTTCCATATGATAAAATCAGGATACTGTACTTTAGTAGGCCAGAACACAGGAGGTATGGATTTGAATCTGAATTTGATTCGTTGCTAGCTTTTGGACTTTGGACAGCCTCCTTAACTTTCATCTCCATTTCATCCTCTGTAAAGTTGTGAGGTTGGAGTAGATACTCTCTGAGATACATTCTGTTGTTAAAATTACATGATACAATTTGAAAATCACTAAACCTATCAGTGAGTCTTATTTAAGAAAGGGGTAATATAACATTTTTAGCTGGTAAAGTTTTTAAGTGAAAGAAAATATTTAAACATCCTTGTATTTATGAGTGAGCTATTTTTCTTTTTACTAGACATGCAAGCTCAAAATTCATATCTGTTTCTGACTATAGCCAGTGGTAAAAAGCACAATTTCTGGAGACTGGACATGCTCCTTAATGTCTTAGTGCTCAGTTTATTCATCTGTCAATAAGAAATAATAGCAGTGCCCATATCATAGGGAAATTGCGAGGATTAAGTGAGGTGATTCACTTAAGCCCTTAGCAAATGACTGGAATATTAATGTGTTCTTGATTGATATATGTGAGCTTTTACTATCACTCTGCTATCACTAGCTATCCCAAGCTACTATCATTTCATACTTTATTGGTGTAATAATAGCCTCTTAGTTTTAAAGTATCTTCTTTTAAAATCTATTCTATCCGTTTCTCCCAGCTTAAACTGCCCCAAATACAATTCTCATAATTTCCCTCCCCTGCTAAAACTATAGCAACAGATTTCAATAAACCACATACCCAGTAGAATTGAGTATAAATTAGCCTGACATTTAAGGTGCTCATTAATATATTGGTTCAATTTATCTTCCAGCTTTATGCTATTGCTTTCTCATCTATAAATGTACTGGCTGAATGGAACTCCCAGATGTCCCTGGGAACATGTGCTCTGCTTGCCCCTGCTAAACAATTAAGGCCAGAAGCTGTGATAGGTCTATACCCCAGTATCAGTCCAGAACCTGGCACACAGTGGGCATGCAGTATTTGTCTATATGAACTACCTCTTCTCATGCTGTTTTCTCCCAGAAAAACTCTCTTTTTTCTTTACCTATATAACATCTGTCCTCCCAGGGCTCATCCAAATATCATGAGTTACCACCATTCGTAAGCAATCTACTTCCTCTCATAGTACTATCACGCATCAATCTTGTAGCGTTTATATTCTGCTATGTTTATATTTATTTTTGTCCTTATGCTCTAATTTGTAAATGGCATTGAGGGCAGTGTAGAATGTCTTATTCAGTTTTATTTCCTTCAATGCCTAGACATTGTTTTAACTATGTTAACTACCAGTGATTTGGTGGTGACTGAATTAATATGACTAACAGAATAATATTTATTATCTGTTGTTTTGTCATCGTAAAAAAAGAAAAAAAAATTACCCTGTTTCCGTAGATGCAAATCTACATTCCTTGCTAAGCTTCTGAGTTTCTCCTTGTCTAGTCCTACCTTCTCTGTCTGATATGACTTTTGGTAGCTGCTGAAGTCATAGTAGCCTTCTCATTATTCCATGGACATGCCCAATTAATTCTTATCCCTATTCCTTCACCGATGTTTTCTTTACCTTAGTGCAATCCTTAGCTTCTTTTCATCTATTTAAGCCTTACTTTAGTTCCCATCTCAGTTCCCCAAATCTCAGTGGAGCACTCCATGATGACTTCTGCAATGTTTCTTCTCTTTCATTGAGGAAAGAGAAATTAATGCACTTAATTTAGCACTTAATCATACAATTTAATCATACAAACATCCCAGAACAATGAAACAGGCAGAGAATTTACAAGTGCAGTACTACAGGAATTCTAATATGGAAACTCGAAAGAGGTTGTTCCATTTTACTTCTTCCCTTGGTTACCCTTATAGTATCTATACACATATCATTTTTGACAGCTTGTTTGTAAGATGTTGAAACAATTGAATCTGCTCTAGCAAACAGTATGAATTTACATTTGGTAGGTGCTGATTATATTTTAATTCAATAGAAAAATATAATTTAAATTTGTACCTAAATTTTTCATATGTTTTAGTCTTGTAACCTAATTAAATATTAGATCCTTGGGGACAGAGTCCAAATCTGGAACTTCCTTTGGATTTCTCTTATTAGCAAACGTAATGCTGGTCACACTAAAGATTTTCAACACATGAACAATTTTCATTTTAGTTGGGACCTACCTGCCGAAATGGCCTAGTTCACTTCAGGTTTATTTCGTAATAAATGACACTCTAACTTCATTCCATTTTTCTTGGTCTATTGGTTCTAAGTTACTGTCATACTTACAATTTTTTCTTGGTCTATTGCCTTTAATTTACTATCAGAATTACTGGAATTTTCAGTAACTAAGGCAACTAAAGTTATACCGTTGGAGGAGACTTTCACAGTTACATCTTGGGGGTAGGTACACAGGGTGGGATAGGATTGGCTCTCTATACTACCTTCATACTGTTTTCACCTTTCGACTGCAGATGAAAATAGAATTTAGTATTAATATTTGTTAAGTGACCTATATAAACAACTGTGCTAGACCCTTTATTTATACCATCTAAATTTATCTTCTCAAAAAGTCTATGTAGTTGATAGTACAAACTATTTTTATAGATATGAAAACTAAAGCTAAGAAAGAAGTAATTTACTCAAGTCTTTATTCTTAATTTAATCTCCAGTCTGTCTGATTCCAAGGTCCCTGCCAACAGAAGGACACAAGACAGTGGATCTCCTATTTCAACATGCAGAAGTCTGACCTGAGGTCCTATTTAAAATATGTATTACCGGGATATACAACAAATATTTCAATTTATTAGGTTTGGGGTGAAGCCCAGGAATCTATATTTTAATAAACACAAAAAAGGATTCATTTGGGAAAATATTGAGATAAGAGTTAATAGTAATAATAATAACAACAATAACAACTATAAAACATATGGATCCATACCACAGTGTTCATAAGTTACTGCACCAATTTACTATGTGTCAGACACTGTGTTGTTAACCATTTATAACATATTTTGTCATTTAATTCTCACAACCACCTTATAAAGTATATGTCATTATGATCTCCCTTTTATGTGAGGAGGGAACTAGGGTCAGAGAGGTCACATAATTGGTAAGTGGTGGGTATCGTCTGACTCTAAAGCCCATGCTCACAACTCTATGAAAGAGGCAGCCAAATGAAAGAAAAGCCAAGGAAACCACTGTCATAGAGTCGAAAGGAAGAGAGCACATCAAGAGCAACCGATGTCAATGCCACAGAGTTAAAGTAGAATTGGTAAAGAGAAGTGTTCCCTGCATTGGTAAATGAGGACGTCATTGCTGACCCTAGCAAAATCAAGTTGAATAAGAAAATGGTATAGTAGGGCAGAATTTAGAGAGCTAAAGAATAAATGATATGTGGTATATAAACCAAAAACAACAAAAGAACAAGACAAACAAATGAGAAACAAAAACTCATAGACACAGACAATAGTTTAGTTACCAGAGGATAAGGGGGGTGGGGGGTGGGAGATGAGGGTAAGGGGGATCAAATATATGGTGATGGAAGGAGAACTGACTCTGGGGGGTGAACACACAATGGGATTTATAGATGATGTAATACAGAATTGTACACCTGAAATCTATGTAATTTTACTAACAATTGTCACCCCAATAAATTAAAAAAAAGAACACACACACACACACAAAAGAATAAATGAAAGATACAAAAGAAATAAAGAGTATAAATCCTCACTTTATAAGTTTCCAACAAAAAGTAAGGGAATAAGGAAGGGATGTTTAAGGGATAAAGCAAATTTGATAAACATTTAAAAAACATATAGGATAGTCATGAAAATCTTGAGGAAAAGGAACAATAAAGAAAGAGAAGTGGATAAAATTGAAAAATGTAAAATTAATAAGACAGAGTCTTGGAAAACATGGGCTACATATATTAGTTTGTATAAAGGCACTTAACTTTTCAGAGATAAAGGGAATAAGAAAAAGATAAGCACACTTGTGGATACAGATAGGTATGTGACTAGAGATGCAGACATGGGCATTTATGTGTAGGGAGATGGAAAGTTAAAGTAGCTCATATGTGAAGAATTCTATTTTTTGTGTTGGAAAACTTAATAGAGCCGTCCAGCCAACTGATGAAGATTTAGAAAAGCTACTTTGAGGAAATAGAGAAAGAAGTGACTAAAAACATATAAAAGGATTGCTATGGGATTATAAACCCAGCTAAGGAAAAAGATCACACATTGCAATGGCCTCAGGATATATGGTTATGTGATTTTCTTCAGTGGAAGCAGACAGGGAAACACCAGCATTGGGTTCATTTCAGCTTATGGGTTTAATGAAACAAGTGGTGTGGGGCAACAGTAAAATGAAATTGAGTGTGTTGATAATAAGCTTGTTGAAACGAAGGACTCTGGGGCTGGAATTGAAATGAAGGACTCGGATTGGAAACTTAGGAAAGAAAATGAAGCTAGTAGAGGCTTATAGAAATAGAGAAAAGGGTGATGAAGGAATGGTTTTGAAAGAGATGGTAAAGTAGTAAATGGTAGCAATAGGGAAACAACTGGAAAGGTAGGCAGTTGTGAGCTGAAAATGGCAATGTGTGGGACCTAACATATTGTAGAATACATGGCAGCAACCTCAAAGAAACGCAACATTTTTTTAGCTCCCTTCATCCAATTACTTTTCCTTTTAGGAAATCTAAGGTCCCTGTGTTTCGAAGAAGAGGTCTGACTTTGGCCTTGCGTTATCTTCTCGGGTACTGAGCTTCATGATTATTTGGAACTTTATCCCCTGCGTCTTCATTACTATCAATTCTGCTATTGGTTACTCTTTGTTAGTCAAATCAGGACATAGAAGTATTTATTCCTCTAATTTCTGAAATAATAATTTCAATATGTAGGCCAGGCATTCCGGATCACCTGGGGCGCATGTTAAAAATTTAGATTTCTGGCCTTTACACCAGACCTACTTAATCAGAATCTCTGTTGGGGGTAGATTCCCCCAAATCTATATTTTTAATAAGTTCCACAGGAGATTCTGACTCACATAACTATCTTAGCAGATGAGTCTCAGTAAGGCAGATTTTACTACATTTCTCTCCGGTATTTATTAATTCATACTATGTTTTTACTGTTGATTCCTATTTGTGGAGCAATAATGTTGCTTCTGGTGGGTTTTAAGGTTAGGGTTGAGAGGCAAGAAAGCAGCAATTTCACCTGAAATTGGTATGTTTCCTAAATCTCTCTCTAATATATGACCCCCCTTACATACACACCATATCTCCATCCACTGTTAACACTAACACCTAATGCATTTGGAAAAATAACACCAAAGGACAGATCAAAGTGGAAAAGAATGATGGGATTAAGAGACTAGATGGAATAACTCTAAACAGTAGTGTGATTACAAGTAAGAGGTGCTTTAAAAATTGGGTAGGTGTAGAGAATGGGTAGGTGAGTAGGAGTTTCAATTCAGAAAGACATGGAAACATGTTGATGGCGACTGCAGATATACTGCTCTTTTTTTAGTTGAGATCTGATAGATGCCCATGTCTTTGAAACCTACTGCCACAGTTACACTTTGCTTTTCTGGTATTTCTGTGATCAATTAATAATCAATGATTTTTTCTTTCCACTGCATTGTTGTGCTGTTAAATCTCCCACACTGAACAATTTCAGTTTACAAGCAAAAAGAAATCTTATTTTGGGTATTCTGGCACCTAATGGCAAGTAAAGCATAATTATTTTCTTCAGTATCTTCTGACAGTTTTCAAGGAACAAAGGCACAGTGCTGATCTAAAACGTCCCCTCAGTGACATAGAAGACAGGCTTCTGTATATTGGAGTTATAAATCAGGCAGCAAATAAGCACATTCATGGATGAAAAAATGTATCACTTGGTAATACTCTACATGGTGACATCCTAATCCATAAGCAATGGAAACCTTTTCAGAAGTATCTTTTTGAGAAGGAACTATATCTTAGATACATTTTCTTCGTATTTGCAAATTATGCTTTTATTATATCTTTATTAATGATTTCAGTTTAACCTTATACAGAGGCTCCCTCTCCCTCTCCCCCACTCATTCTCTCCTTTACCACCCCAACAGTCTTTTCTCTGTTTCTCTGTGTAAGGAGGCTCATTGGCATATTTGTTCCTTCACGTTAGGAATCGTAAGAATAGAAAAATTCAAAATCTCGTAATCTGAAGATTTAGAGTATGGAACATGCTTTTTTTTGATGAAGGATAAATGACTGGCTGTTAAAGATCATGCAAGTTACCCTTCACTTGATAGAAATTTATGAATTCAGTTTCTCCATAGACCATGTAAGCTTCACCTCCCCCAAGTGAATCACCAATGTCTTGTCCCTTCTGCTTCCAGTCCTAGTGCTCAGGCGCACCGACTGTCTAACTGTCTATGTTCAGGCTGTACTGCAAGGCAACAGCAAACATGACCTTCCATTGCTTCTACAAACACCATTTTCAATTGCACATACCCCACAATGAGAGAATTTTTATTAGGTTGGGACCAAAATAGGCAATATTAATTCAATTTGTTTGCTTAATAAATTCTGTCCAATATTAGATTTTTTTTTTAAATGAACTTATGGCCTTTGTCTTCTAAAATCCACCATGTAGTTGCCCTATTCAGTTTGGACTATGGCTAATGATACTGCTTTGCTGCCATTGAGCTGTGACTTTTAGATGCGTTCATACTTTAGGAATCATACCAATCTCTGGAGTAACTAACACTTGCCCTTGACTTTGTGTCCATTTTCAGATTCCAGGACTTAGCCCAACTGGATGTTCTTTTGGTACCCTGGCCCCAGTCTTCTCTGATCTGAATTCTGAGGCCATGAATGAAACCCTGGCTATGATGCTCTTTGATACATCTGACTTTGTACACACTACGTAGTCCTTTCTCTTTTTTAAATTCAATTTATTGGGGTAACAATGGTTAGTAAAATTACATAGGTTTCCAGTGTACAATTCTATAATACATCATGTATATGTCAGATTGTGTGTTCACCACCCAGAATCAGTTCTCCCTCCATCAGCATATGTTTAACCCCCTTTACCTTCTTCTACCACCTCCCCCCCACCCCTTTACCCTCTGGTAACCACTAAACTATTGTCTGTGTCTATGAGTTTTTGTTTCTTTGTTTGTCTTGTTCCTTCGTTGCTTTCAGTTTTGTATCCCACATATGAGTGAGGTCATATGGTTCTCGACTTTTTCTGTGTAACTTATTTCGCTTAACATAATAACCTCAAGATCTATCCGTGTTGTCACAAATGGCACTATTTCATCTTTTCTTATGGCTAAGATCTAGTATAGTATCTATTCATATCAGTTTAATATCTGATATGCCCTCTATCCTTTCTTGCACTATAGCCATCTACCATCACTTAGATGTAATTACCACCTACCTTCATGATGGAAACATTTTCCTAAATTGCCTTTATGATACTCCTCCTCAAATCCATTGTCTATATTATTGTTAAATTAGTTGTCCTCAATATACACTTTCAATATATTCCCTAGTGAAAAACTCCAATGCCTGTGGACTGCTTACAAAATCAAATTAACATTCTTTTATTCATTCTTTTATGTCTTCATTCGTAATCTCTTCTCTACCTCTTTTTTCCAGTCATGTCTCTAGTCATTTTCCTACCTATAGCTTTTACTCTGCTTTTCTTGATGTTGATGGATTACACCTTTTACTTTTTTATATATTATATTATTTCTCCCTGAAATACCTTCCCTCTCTAATTCAGTTATGAAGATCCTATTCATTTTCTAAGATTCAAATAAATTCTACATCTTTTGCGAGGTTTTCCTAATCGTTCTTGTAGGGCGTCATTTCCCTTATCTGAATTCCTACAGTTTTGTGTTTTACTCATTTGTTCCTCACAGATAGTGCTGTAGCTATTTTGGAATATAGCGTATCTGTGCTATGCAGTGAGTATGGGGCAGCTGTTGTAGACTTAATATTGTTTAGCAATTAATTCTCCTCTCCCTACCACATGGGCAGAGTATATTTCCCCATTCAATTGATTTTGGGCTTGTCCATGTGATGACTTTCCCAGTGAAATCTGGGCAGAAGAGACAGTGTGACCATTCTTTAATGGTCTTAAGCACCATCATAAATTTCTATTTTCTCTTGCACTGTTGCCATTTGCCATAAAACCATGTCCCACTTAGTCACTATTTCTTCAGTCTTGGTGCCAGAATAAGCAATATGTGGAGTAGATATGAACCCAAGCATGACCCTGGAATTATGCTTACCCAAACCCAAGTGAGCCCAGTTGGGCCAAGCTATAGTAGACATAAAATCATGAAGAAGAAACAAAATTTTTTTTCTGTTTTATTTTAAGACTTTAAGTTCAGTTGTTTGTTACTGTGGCAAAACTGAGTAATGCAGCACTAAATAAGATATTGTGTCTAGAGAGAAGAGGTAAGTCTTCTGGGGTGGCTACTTAGATACAGATCAATTTAATTTGGCTTCTGTTTATTATTTAGTATATCCCACACCAACTTCTGTTAGCGAACAAATGTAACTTTGGGAAACTATAGCCAAGAAAAATTAGATATATTCAAAACAAGAAGCAATTGCTATTTTTACCTCATGTAGTAGTTCTACACGGTTTTATATTTTATGAAGGACTGAAGGTATCCACTTCAATTAATAACAATATTTCTGTAGCTTCTGCACAACAGTGACCTCTATAGACACAAGCTTACTCTATGGTAATAGAATTTCTATTATGTTACAGAATCAGAGACTGTTTAATTAGTGTAGTCCTTGAGATGATTTGGCCCAACAACTTCATTTTGCAAGCAAAGCAACTGGAGTCCACAGAGGCAAAATTTCTTTCCTAAGTCTCCTGTTGGAGTTTGGGGGGGACCAGGGATGGAGGTTAGGGATCCTGATTTCTAGATCATAATGCCTATAATATTGAAAAAAATGTTTTCCCCATATAATTGTCTCAGGATGAATTTTAAAGAAAGTTGATTATAAATATTATAAATTCTTGTGTTGATTCGACTTAGATACAAGAGGTAAATTTTGGAGGTTGGAAATTTGTGTTATCTGTAGAGAAAAGGAATTATTAATATATCTACCAAATATTCTTCCATTTTCCTACCAATATTGGCCATATTGTGCATTTTTATTTATAGTATTTTTCATAGTTTATAGTTATATAATTATTTTGTGATTATTCAATTAATGTACATCTTTTGTATATCTTTCCTTTTAGGTTCCATTGAGGCCGAGACAATGTATCCCCAGTAACTGGCACAGTACTTGACACATGGTAAGTACTCAATACATTTGTGTAGAATGAATGAACAATCTTTCATCCACTCCAGACAAGTAGAATGATCACGCTTCATCATATGTTGTGAAGGATGTCCCATGCTAAATGATCTCTTATTGCCAAATTGTCAACAGAATATATTAGTTTTTAATGGAATCCAAAGGAAATGGATTAATGACTTACCATCAGCAATTTTTTATGAACAGATCACATAATGAACATAATATTAAAATACAGCATTAATAATAACAATGAAATATAAATTGGCACAAAATAATTGCATTCAAATTATTTCATTTAAGAAGGAAAGGGTGTACAGTGACTCATGAAATGGAAATCTATTTAAGTAGAATTACTAGAATTACTAATAAATGATTTCAAAATCATTTGAATGACTAATGCTTAAGATACAGAAAACTAAAAATGCAACAGTGCTTCTAATATACTATCTTGCTATTTAGAAAAAAATCTGTTAGATTATGATGGATTCATTGCCTAACTCTTAAATGGTGCCTTACTGAGTCATGTAAAACAAAGTTTTAAGGAGAATAATACAGGTCTCAGATACTTATTTTGACAACATTTTTGTGACTCCAAGGCTAAAAGCGTAAGAGGAAAGAGAACACCTACATATACCTCAGTACCTGCATTCATTGTCCTGAGGTGAGGGTTACCAGCTCCCCAAATAATGTCTATTCTGCTTTCTTTGCTGTTTGACTTCCTGTATTCTCTAAGAAATTACCATAGACTGTTTAAGAACAGTGTGAGGCCCTCTGGCATCCGGCATTATGATAACATATAATAAAACTTCAACCAACCAAAATGCATTATTGTTAAGTAAAAGTTATACATGTATACCTATGGTTATAAAAAGGCCACATCTTGTTGGACTTTCTGACAAGGCCACCAATATATAACATATCTTTTTTCCACATGATTGCTAAATGATTTGAGAAGTAAAACAAAAGAGTAAATATGTAAGCCCAAGATATCACCTTCATCACTAATGGAGGCCAGGAAGCAGATTGCGGCTTTAGCTCCATCAGCCCAATGAGCCTGCTTCCCCGCATTAGAGAGACTACATCGATTTACAGAAAGAGGGGGCTTGGGCCAAGTCTCCTGTCATCATACCAGAGGTGGCTCCTGCATGGCTTCCAGCATGAAAGCAAAGGAAGACTCACGGTCCCTGTGGGAACCTGGCTTCAAGAGAAAACAGGAGGGTGGAGGATGTCTAGCTACTCTTCCTAAGTTTTCAGTCAGAAAAATCACTCTGTCTTCCTGGAAAGAAAGTGACTAACAGCAATAAAAAGATGCCAGAATACATTAATTGAGCTTTCTAAACACAAAGGAAATGAAGAGTAGAGGGAAGCTTGCTCAATTATACATGTTGAAAATGTCTTTAGTGGCAATATACTGGTTCTTGTCCCCCAAAAAGCAGGGACAGAATTGGATTTCACATCTTCCGCTTTCGGGAATAAAAAGACTTCAGTCAAAAGAGAAAAGTAGGAACAATTTCTGGCAAGAAATTTATTTAGATGTGGAGAATAGTACTAGGCATCTTTCTGTAGAAGAGCATTGAACTGTTGAAAATCAATTGAAGGTCATAAAAGAGGCAACTTAATTCGCTTTTAAAAAGAAAGGGTACATTTAAAATATGTTCATCTAGTTTGTAGAGTTATTTATCATAAAAGATTTACATGTTTGTTGTAAAAAATTTTAGAGAGTAAAAAGACAGGTTAAAAAAACGGAACTTTCTTATTCATGCTTCTCAGTAGCAATTTCTCTTCATGTGTTCATGTTTTCTTTACACAAGTGTTCTCTATATATTTTCATGTTTAGATCTTGCAGACTGTGCTATTTGATGACATGGGAAATGCAAATGCATCTCAATCTGGATGTGGAATTTACTAAAAAGGTTTAAAGGAAGAGACTTTCATGAAAGGACTCCAATCAGAAGTGTGGTCAGGATTAGGTAACAAACAAGGGAAGGTGGAGCATCAGAGGCTAGCGATGACAGGAAGCTAAAAGGCCAAATGGATAAAATAAAGACTTAACGTTTTTCTGGAGCTCTGTGGAAACCGAACTGGCAAAAAATCTGTGTGATGCAGTCTGTGGCAGTCAGCCTTTCAGAGGACAGATCAGGGAAGGGACGGGAAGAGAACACAAGGGTGAAAAGCAAATGGAAAATAATCAGACACAAGTTATTAAACATCTCTTGTAATAGAATTTTAGGGCCATATTACATTTAAATATAACCATACTATCTATTCCAACCACTACCCTGTTATCTATCCTTTAGGCTGCGTCCAATGTTTTTGCTGTTATAAATAACATTGAAATACATATGTTTCTTCATTTCTGCAATTTTTTTAAAATTAAAGTTTATTGGGGTGACAATTGTCAGTAAAGTTACATAGATTTCAGGTGTATAATTCTGTAATACATTATCTATATATAACATTGTGTGTTCACCACCCAGTTCTCTTTCCATCACCATATATTAGACCCCGTTTACCCTCTTCTGAAGCCCCCTTGCCCCCTTACCCTCTGATAACCCCAAAACTATTGTCTATGTCTATGAGTTTTTGTTTCTTCATTTGTCTTGTTCTTTTGTTGTTTTCAGTTTTATATACCACATATCAGTGAAATCATATGGTTCTCTACTTATTCTGTTTGACTTATTTCACTTAGCATTATAATCTCAAGACCCATCCATGTTGTCACAAATGATACTATTTCATCTTTTCTTACTGCTGAATAGTATTCCATTGTGTATATATACCACAACTTCTTTATTCATTCATCTATTGAAGGACATTTTGGTTGTTTCCTTTCTTGGCCACCGTAAACAAAGCTGCAATGAACATTTGAGCATGCATGTCTTTATGGATAAATTATTTCAGATTTTTTCGGTAGATACCCAGGAGAGGGATTGCTGGCTCATATGGTAATTCTATTCATAATTTTTTGAGGAACCTCCACACTGCCTTCTGTAGCGGCTGCATTAGTCTGCATTCCCACCAACAGTGTATGAGGGTTCCTTTTTCTCCACAGCCTCTCCAACACTTGTTACTATTTGTCTTGTTGATGATAGCCATTCTAACTGGGGTGAAGTGATATCGCATTGTGGTTTTTATTTGCATTTCTCTGATGATTAGTGATCTTGAGCATTTTTTCTATGTCTATTTGCCATTTGTATATCCTCTTTGGAGAAATGTCTCTTCAGGTTCTCTGCCCATTTTTCAATTGGGTTGTTTGTTTTGTTGTTGTTGAGTTGTATGAGTTCCTTGTATATTTTGTATATTAGCCCCTTATCAGAGGCACTGTTTTCAAAAATCTTCTCCTATTCAGTTGGTTGCCTCTTCATTTTGTCGATGGTTTCTTTCGCTGTGCAGAAGCTTTTATGTTTGACATAGTCCCATTCATTTATTTTAGCTTTTACTTCCCTTGCCTTTGGAGTCAAATTCATAAAATGCTCTTTGAACCCAAGGTCCATAAGTTTAGTACTTATGTTTACTTCTATGCAGTTTATTGTTTGAGGTCTTATGTTTAGGTCTTTGATCCATTTTGAGTTAATTTTTGTACATGTAGACAGATAGCAGTCCAGTTTCATTCTTTTGCACATGGCTTTCCAATTCTGCCAGCACCATTTATTGAAGAGGCTGTCTTTTCTCTATTGCATGTTTTTTTCTTCTTTGTCAAAAATTATCTGTCCATATTTATGTGGCTTTATTTCTGGGTTTTCAATTCTATTCCATTGGTCTATGTGTCTGTTTTTCTGCCAATGCCATGCTGTGTTGATTATTGTTGCCCTGTAGTACAAGCTAAAGTTAGGAAGTGTGATATCTCAAGCATTGTTCTTTTTCTTAGGGTTGCTTTGGCTATTCGGGGTCTTTTGTGGTTCCATACAAATCTGATGATTTTTTGTTCTATTTCTTTCAAAAATGCCATTGTATTTTGATGGGGATTGCATTAAATATGTATATTGCTTTGGGTAATACGGCCATTTTAACTACGTTGGTTCTTCCAATCCATGAGCATGGAATTTCTTTCTATTTCTTTGTGTCTTGTTCAATTTCTTTTAAAAATGTCTTATAGTTTTCAGCATATAGGTCTTTAATTGCAATTTCCTTAGAGTAAATTCTTGGAGGTTGAATTATTACATTAAAAAGTACAAATGTTCAGGGGCGGCTGGATGGCTCAGTTGGTTAGCACGCAAGCTCTCAACAACAAGGTTGCTGGTTCAATTCCCGCATGGGATGGTGGGCTGCGCCCCCTGCAACTGAAGATTGAAAACGGCGATTGGACTTGGAGCTGAGCTGTGCCCTCCACAACTAGATTGAAGGACAACGACTTGGAGTTGATGGGCCCTGGAGAAACACACTGTTCCCTAATATTCCCCAGTAACATTTTCTTTTAATAAAAGTACAAATGTTCCTAGGCTTCTTAAAACTTGCTGATAAGACTTTGAATCTAATACATATTATTCTTGCACCATCAATGCAGACATGTGTTTGCTTTACTGCACATTGTATAGTACTGCATATTCCCATGAAAATTCTTTCTTATTGTGATGACTTTTTCCAGAGAATCATATTTTTCACAAAAATCACATCTGCATTTGTAAAAGAATATTTAAAACTTCATCTCTTTAATTTTGTTACAAATATTTTTCCATGTGCTTTTTGAACTCTTAAAATTATGTCAGCATTGTGTGGTGATAATAGTGTGTTGTTGTGCTTTGCTACGGCCTCTGACCAGAATCAATGACTTAACAATCCCGTCTCTCCAATGAGGATTTGCGTTGTTGCCTTCATTGTTTAGCACCTTATGACTTACAATGATGTATATTTTCTGATCTATCTGGTTTATTTCATATTTAAGTCAGTCCAGTTGTTTGTAATGTGCTAAAACAGAGCAGCTCTGTAATACCAACCTGTCCTGTGAGATATTTTGACAATGAAAGGCAACTAAAGATAGGCCCCGTGTTCCCTAATGTATTGGGAGGCGCACCACCTCCTTCTTTACCTTTCAGCTCTTGCTGATCAACTTTAATGATGATGATGGTAATGACAGCAGTAACACAACACAACTGCAACAGCAACTTTTGAGTGCTTAGCAGGGGCGGGTATTGTGAAGTAGCTACCACATCACATCAGCTCAAACACTGCCACAGTAACTCTTTACAAGTCATGAATACAGTTTTTGGAGACTTATTTTGTTCTTCACCAAATCCTGTTGATTTTGTTTTCCAAATACTTCTTAAATTTCTCCACTTCTTTCTATTCTCACTACTTGTTCAAACGGTCTTCTCTTTTGCTACTTTAATGCAACATTTTCAACTCTCATCTTGTTTGACCTCTTAGAAGCCTGCTGTTTAGCATATTTATTAATTTTTTAAAATTTCAATGTCTACTTTTATTTCCAGAATATCCACTTGGTTCTTTTCCAAATACATCTGAGTTATTTTCCTCATAAAAATCTTTATTCTTCATCGATTCTCTTGCTTCCTTGATCTCTCTGAATATTTTAAAATAACGTATTTTAAAACCTCTCTCCAATCACTTTGATCTCTATTTCTTCAGTATGAATGATCCCATTATGGCTTTCCCTAAGCTTGTCTCCCATGGGAGGTTTTTCTCTAAAAGGACTGGACATTTCTTGTATTTGCAAGTCTCTGATGTTGAAGTTTCAATGTTACTAGGACCCTACCGTGTCACCAGTTGGGACTATGCTATTTTTTCCTTTTTTTCATATTTTCCTCTAGCAAGAATTTATTAGGTTAAACATATCCAAGGCAACATTTTTCTTTTTTTTAAAGATTTTTATTAAACACATAGCTAATATGCAAAAATATATTAGTTTCAGCATTACACCATAATTATTATATATATATATGGTAGGTACCTAAAGAAGTGATCACCATGATAAGTCCAGCAACCATCTGACACTGTACCACGCTAACACAATATTATTGACTATATTCCCTATGCTGTATATTACATCCTCATGACTTACTTGTTTTATACTTGCATTTGTACCTCTCATTCCCCTGCACATTCCCCCCATTTTAATTTTTCAATTACAGTTGAAATTCAATATTATTTTATATTAATTTCAGGTGTACAGCATAGTAGTTAGACATTTATATAATTTAAGAAGTAATCCCCCTGACTAGTCAACCCACCTGGCACTATACATAGTTATTACCATATTATCGACTATATTCCCTATGCTTTACTGTACAGTCCCATGACTATTTTGTAACTACCAATTTGTAATTTTTAATCCCGTCACCATGCTCACCCTATTCCCCCAACCCCCTCCAATCTATCATCCCAACAATTTCTAGTACCCATTTGCCACTACATATAGTTACTACAATATTATTTAACTTATATTACTTATGCTATACCATATTACTTATGCTATACCATACATCCCCATAACTACTTTTTAATAACTGATTTGTACTTCTTAATTCCTTCCCATTTTTTTTACCCACATCCACAATGCCCTTCTTTTCTGGCAACCACCAAAATATTTTCTGTACCTATGAGTTTGTTTTTGTTTATTATTATTATTATTATTATTATTTTGTTATTTAGATTATATATTTAAGTGAAATCACACTGCATCTGTCTTTCTCTGTCTGATACTCCACTCAGCACAGTATCTTCCTTCCAGGTCCATCTATGTCACTACAGAGGGCAAGAACCCATTTCCGTCTATGGCCAAGCAATATTCCATTGTATATATGTACCACCTCCTCTCTATCCAGTTTTCCAGCAACGGACACCCAGGCACCTCCACGTCTTGTCCATTGTAAACAATGCTGCGATGAACATATGGATGCACATGTCCCCTTGAAGCGGCATTTTGGGTTTCTTCAGATAAATACCCAGAAGTGGGATTACTGTGTCCCTTTTTGTCTGTTGTTATAGCCTTTGTTTTAAAGTCTATTTTGTCTGGTATACATATTGCTACAACAGCTTTTTGTTTGTTTCCATTTTCATGAAATATCTTTTTCCATCCCTTTACTTTCAGTCTGTGTGTATTTCAATCTAAAGTGAGTCTCTTGTAGGCAGCATATGTAAGTGTTATGTTTTCTAATCCATTCAGCCCACCTATATCTTTTGATTGGAGCATTTAATCCATTTATATTGAAAGTAATTGTTGGTAGATACGAGGTCTGACAAATAAGTTCATGAACTTGTTGTAATAATGTTGCTAACATTTTCTGATATCAGAGGAAATATTAATTACGAATTTGTACCAACTGGACAGTTAACCAACTTTACTATTTCGAAGTGTTGAAAATGCTGCTCGAAAAAGTTAGACGACCTGAACTTTTCACCAACAAGTTATGGCTCTTGCATCACAACAATGCACCAGCTTACAGGGCACTGTCTGGGAGAGAGATTTTAGCCAGTAAACAAATCACTGTATTGGAACACCCTCCCTACTTACCTGATCTGGCCCCCAATGACTTCTTTCTTTACCTGAATATAAGGGAAATATTGAAAGGAAGACATTTTGATGACATTCAGGACATCAAGGGTAATACGAGGACAGGTCTGATGGCCATTCTAGAAAAAGAGTTCCAAAATTGCTTTGAAGGGTGGACCAGGCCCTGGCATTGGTGCATAGCTTCCCAAGGGGAGTACTTCAAAGGTGACCATAGTGTATTCAGCAAGAGATATATAGCACGTTTTCTAGTATGAGATTGCAAACTTAGTTATCCAACATTGTAAGTAGCTACTGCCATTTTATTATGCATAATTTTGATTTTTTTTTTCTATCTTAAAGAAGTCCCTCTAACATTCCTTGTAATACTGGTTTGATGGTGATGAATTCCTTTAGCTTTTTTTTTGTCTGGGATGTTTTTTATCTGTACGTCAATTTTAAATGATAACCTTGGTGGGTTCAGAATCCTTGGTTGTAGGTCCTTGCTTTTCATCATGTTGAATAGTTTGTACTAATCCCTTCTGACCTACAAAGTTTCTGTTGAGAAATCAGCTGACAATCTTATGGGGGCTCCCTTATTAGTTACTAGTTGCCTTTCTCTTGCTGCTTTTAGGATTCTCTCTTTGTCTTTAACCTTCGCCACCCTAATTATAATGTGTCTTGGTGTGGGCCTGCTTGGGTTCATCTTGTTTGGTACTCTGTGCTTCCTGAGCTTGTATGTCTATTTCCTTCACCAGGGTAGGAAAGTTTTCAGTCATTATTTCTTCAAATAGGCTCTCTATATCTTGCTGTCTCTCTTCTCTTTCTGGTACCCTTATGATATGAATGTTGTAATGCTTGATGTTGTCCAAGAGGTCTCTTAAACTATCCTCATTTTTTAAAATTCTTTTTGTTTTTGCTGTTCCAATTGAGTGTTTTTTTTCTACCTTATCTTTGAAGTCACTAATTCAATTCTCTCCTTCATCTAGTCTGCTGGTGATTCCTTGCAGTGCATTCTTCATTTCAGTTATTGTATTCTTCACTTCTGAATCATTCCTTTTTATTGTTTCTGTATCTTTTTTTATGCTTGCTATCTCTCAGCAAAAAGCCTGGACACCCTGAGGCCTGCTTCCACCTGCTGACTCTGTTAAGTTTCTTTTCAGCCACTAAAAAAGCCTCATGCAGTATGCAAGTTAGGTGACATGGGGTCTCAGGGAGTCACTAGAGTGGGAAGACTTGTGGTCACAGGTTAATGTAGACTCTGGTTTGGTGCCAGTGCTGAGCCTGGAGCTACTTAACAAAAGTCTCAGAGCACACGATGGCTAGTTGTTGCCCACCTGGAGCCTATGGACTCTGACAATTTTCCAAGAAAGAGTGCAATGTGGGGGAAGCTGGCTGCTCATGAGAAAGTACCTCTGGCTTTGGGGGAGTTAGTTGAGCCAGGGTACCAGTGGAGCTCACCAGGCCAATCAGATTCAAATTTGGCTGTGGTAGGAATAGGGCTCAACAAAGGAAATCGTGCCCACCTTCTGACTGCACGGGAGGAAAACCACACACAGGGAAAATGGTGACTGTCCTCTAGCCCTTGCCACAAAGCCACACCCCTCAGTCTCCACTTCCCCCCCCACCCCATATGCCTCCAATGACCCCCAAGTCTCTTTCCCTCGTCAGGAGCCCTGGGTGAGTGCCCGGGAGAGACTCTGTGAGTGGGCTGTTTAAGAGGATATCTGTATTTCTTGCAGCCTTCCATTTCACCTGGATGATCAGAATCCCCACTGGTTTTCACAGCCAGATGTTGTGGGAGCTCCTCTTCCCGGCACCAGTATTCTAGGCTGGAGATCCTCGTGTGGGACTGGGGTTCCTCCTTCCTCTTGGCAAAACTTCTGTGGCCAAGATATCCCTCCCAGTCTCAACGCCCCATGGAGGCTTGGAACTAGCTTGTTTCGTGTCTCCATCCTTCCTACCAGTCTTGATGTGGCTTCTTCTTTATAAAAATTGTGTCCAGCCAGACTTCAGATGGTTCTCCAGGGTGATTGTTCTATAATTTAGTTGTAATTTTAATATGTTCATGGAAGGAAGCAGACACAGTGTTTATCTACTCTGCCATCTTGGATCTTGCCTGGGACTATGTTTTAAACTAGTTTTTTGTTCACTGTCTCTGAATTTTGTGGATAATGTGAATTTGGGTCTCATCCCAATGCAGTTTATCGGCTTGGGTTCTGTTTTGTTGAGGACCGTTCCTCCTACCTATGGCCCAGGCAGGGTATCTGTCTTCAAATCAGTTTGAAGTTTTTGTAGTCTCTTCAAGGATGTAGTTTTCAAATCAGTTGGGTAAATACCCTGGGAGAGTGATTGTGGGATCATGTGACAAGACTCCTTTCAGCTTTGTAAGAAAGCTCCAAACGGTCTTCCAAACTGGTTGTAACATTTTGCAGTCCCACCAGGAAGGAATAAGAAAGGCTTTTGCTCCACAGCCTTGGCAGTAATTAGTATTTCAAGTTTTTTGGATTTTAGCCATTCCAATAGCATGTAGTAGCATCTCATTGCTGTTTTATTAGTATTTCCTTAATGACATAAAACATCAAGAATCTTTTCATACTCACATTTGCCACCTATATATCTTCCTTGGTGAGGTTTCTGTTCATATCTTTTCCCTTTTCAAAATTGAATTGGTAATTTTCTTACTGTTGAGTTTTAAGCATCCTTTGTATATTTTGGATACAAGTTTTTTTGTTTGTTTGTTTGTTTGTTTGTTTTTTTAATCAGATAAGTGTTTTGCAAATATTTTCTCTGAGCCTGTGGCTTGTCTTTAAATTCTTATAACAATTTCTTTACAGAAGTTTTTAATTTTTGAAAATTAATTTAATTGTGATACAATACCTATAACATAAAATTTACCTTTTCAACTATTTGAAGTGTACAGTTTAATGCCATTGAGTATATTCACAATGTTGTACAGCCATCACTACCATCCATTTTCAGAACTGTTTTCACCTTGCAAAATTGAAACTCTGTACACTTAAACCATGTTTCCCATTTTCCCCTTCCCTCATCCCTTGACAACCACCATTCTACTTTTTATAAATTTGACTACTTTACGTACCTCATATAAGTGAAATCATAAAGCATTTTTTCTTGTGTGACTAGCTTATTTTATTTATAATGTCTTTAAAATTCATCCATGTTGTAGTATGTGTCAGAATTTATTTTTAAGGTTGAATAATATTCCATTGTATGTATATACTACATTTTGTTTAATCACTCATCTGTGATGGACACTTGGGCTGCTTCCGTGTTTTAGCTATTGTGAATAATGCTGCTGTGAAACAGAGTGTTTAAATATCTCATTGAATACCTGCTTTGAATTATTCTGGGTATGTACCCAGTAGTGGAATTGCTAGATCATATGATAATTCCATTTTTAATTTTATGAGAAAGCTCCATATTGTTTTCCATAGAGGCTGCACATTTTGCATTCCCTTCACTGTGCACAAAGGTTCTAATTTCTCCACATTCTCACTAACAGTTGTTATTTTCTGATTTTGGCTTTTGTTTTGTATTTTTGATAGCAGCCATCTTAATGGGAGTAAAGTGACATCTTATTGTGGCTTTTGATTTTCATTTCCCTAATAACTAGTAATGTTGAGCACCATTTCATGTGTTTATTGGTCACATGCATATCTTCTTTGGAGAAATATCTATTTGAGTACTTTGTGCATTTTTAAATTGCATTGGTTGATTTTTGGTTGTTGTATTGTAGGAACTTTTTAATATATTCTGGACACTGACCCCTTATTAAATAAATAATTTGCAAATATTTTCTTGCTTTGCATGCCTTTTCCCTTTGTTGTTTGTGTCCTTTGATGCACAGATGTTTTTAATTTAATTAAAGTCCAATTTATCAATTCTTTTTCTTTCCTGGGTTATGCTTTGAATGTTGTATCTAAAAACTCATCACCACCAAACACAAGGTCATGTAGATTTTCTAGTTTTTTTCCCTCAAGAAGTTTAAAGTTTCGTATTTTACATTTATATATGCCATATATTTTGATTTATTTTTTGTGAAAGGTGAAAGGTTTAAGTTCACTGCTGGCATATGGACATCCAAATTTTCCAGCACTGTTTATTTAAAAGGCTATCCTTTCTCTATTAAATTGCCTTTTTGCCTCTGTCGAATTTCATTTTACTATACTGGTAGATCTATTTCTTGACTTTCTATTCTTTTCCTTGATGTAAGTGTTTATTATTTGGCTAATACTATGATGTCTCGATTACTGTAGTTTTGTAGTAAATCTTAAAATAGAGAAGTGTGAGTTCGCAATTTTTTTCTACTTCTTTAGGATGCATTAGCTATTCTAGGTCTTTGCCTTTCTATATGAACTTTAGAATCAGTTTGCTTATATCTACAAAATATCTTGCTGGGATCTTAATTGAGATTACGTTTAATCTATAGATCAAGTTGGCAAGAATTGACACTTTGACAACATTGAACGTTCCAATTCATTTACACAGAATATCTCTCCACTTTGTCCTATGCAAGGATGGAAAAAATCTTGTCTAGCTCTAAGCTTTTCTTTCTTTTTTTTTTCTCTAGGTAGCCAACTTCCAGGTCCCTTTTTAGTCCTGGGCGTAAGGCCTCAAGTCCAATTTATATCCTATGTTAAAATCCATGTCTCTAAGGTATATATAATTTCTTGCCCACTCCCTCAACCATGGTTTCCTTCAACTAATACTCATTAATATATCTCTGAATGCTCCAGCAGACCAGATTTATTTTACTTGATTTATGATACTTTTACAGACTTATCCTGTGGGCTTTTAAAAGTGCTGATCCTTTTCCCTTGGATCTCTGCCTTCTTCTATATACTCATCTTTAAATCTGAGTTTAGACATGATAATCTCAGTGAGGCATCTTCTGACTCCCTAATTAGGTTGAAGTTGCTCAGTTGTGTACTCCATGGTCTGTGTATATTCTAATGCTTAGATACCAGCAGTAGAACCCAAACTAACTTGGAAAAGAATATTTATTTAGTAAACATCTTAAAAGGCACATTCCTTTTTTAAATCCATTTTTATTCCTTCCATCCTCTGTCAATACCAACCACAGCTTTTTAAATATGCTTCTCATCTCAAAACCCTGAGACAAATCTTTTAAGTCCCAGGAACTATTAGTTCTGAAGCCAACACCTTCTGCTCTTAGTTCCCCAATACGTTAGTGAACTTATTTACCATTCCTTACGCTCTTATTATTTCCTCTTCTGCCCATTCTCTGAATCAAAGAGCCAAAAAACATGTCTTGTAATATTCAACATCCTTATGGAGTTGGAGAGGACAAAGATTTGCCTGGGCACACCCACACTGCTTTTCAAGTATTGGCTCTGTCTGCTTTCTCCATTGCCATGTTTCCATTATCCAGGAAAATATCTCTAACAGAGCAGGCACTCAATATTTGTTCAATAAATGAGAAAATGACCTTTTCTTTACATCTAACATTAAATGTTGGCATTTTCTCAAATATGCATTACTTGGATAAGACTTTTTAAAATGCCTTTTGGTCTTTTATTCATTTAAACATACATTGCATCTTTCTATAAGCAAGTAACAAAAATTAGCTCATATTTTGTAAGTTGGTTTTTCCACTCCATCATTAAGTCATTTTATTATGTCAATGAAAATAAATCTACACAATTATCTTAACAACTACATGTATAACAATTCTCTATTCTACTTTACCAATTTCTTAATTTTTGAAGGGTAGGTTGTTTGTAACTTTTCAATATTATAAACTGTGCTATTTTGAATAATCTTTTGTATGCATCGTTGCCCTTGTTTGAGAATTTCCTGAGGATAAATTTCTAGATTTAAAATGCCATGCTGAAGATTGTGCACAGTTTAAATTGTAATGCATTTTCTAGGCTGTCCTCCAGAAAATTTATATAAGTTTGTCCTCTCACTAACAGCAATCTGAGTTTCCTTTCCCTTACATTCTTGGTAACTGTAGGTATCTTTTAATTTTTTTATCTTTGCCAAACTGATAGGTGATAAACAGCTATCACATTTTTTTAATTTCACTTGCTTTTTTTTTTTTTTTTTTTTTTGGTACGTGTCAGGGAAGTTGAATACTTTTCCATGCACTTAGCAGATATTGTAATTTTTTTTCTTTTCTTAACGAACTTTAGTTCCTATTTGGTGTTCATCACTTCCTCACTAATTTTTAAAGAACTTAAAAAAATTATCCTTAATAACTTTTTCTTTTTTATATATGTTTAATGTTGTAAAGATTTTCTTAAGTGTCACTTCTCCTATAAATCTTCCAGTGACTCAAAATAACAAGGAAGCCCAAGCAGCCACATGCAGAGGCCACATGTACATGTTTTGACTGGCAGTCCCAGCGGAGGTTTCAGTCCACAGCAAGTGTCACCCAGAAGTCATATGAGTGAAGAAGCCATCTGATGACTCTAGCCCCCAGACATCAAGGCATCTTCAGCCAACGAGTCTTCCCTCCTGAGATCTCAGATATCATGTGTTAGAAACATGTTGCTCCTAAAGTCTCATATCCAAATTCCTAACTCATAGAGTATGTGAGCATAAACAAACTGTTGTTTTAGACCACTAAGATTAAAGTGGCTTCTTTCACAGCAATAGTAACTGGAATAAGAGTTATTCATATTTTAAACCATATCTAAATTTCCAGTCTCATTATCTGACACTATCCTCCTTCTAAGGAGCATGTCAGTCTGGCATACGTGGCCCCAAGCCACTTTGTCTTCAAAGAAAATGTTCTCTCTCAAATTCTCTTCAAAGAACATAGGATAGCACCATTTTCTGGACCTTAAACTACTGAAGGAATTAAGGAAATGGTCTTTTTTTTTAAAACTGAGTTGATTAGATTATTCACCACGGAATTTGGATTTCGGGTGATGAGATACTGAATTAATTGGCAATAGAATAGAAAAAAAAAAAAGGAAATATAGTTCAGTTATAAGTAACAGAGGTCCTGAAACTTCCCTAGTTGCTACACTTTTTTGTTTCCAAATGTTTAGGTATTCCTTGGATTCACAGCATATGTATAATTAAAATATTATAGTTCACTTATACTAACTTAAGACACTTTCCATTTTCTTGCTACTTACCATCCTCAACTTTACTCAGATCTTATGCTTCAGTTATTGAGAATTTATTTTACTTATACTGTTCTCCCTCTCTGGAATACAAACTATAATGCTCAAATATTAGCTTTTTTTGTAAATACTGAATTTCTAAAGCACAATTTATGATTTTATCTCTAGTGATTTCACTGCATTCCACTCATACCTTTAGAATCAATTCACCCACAGGATTTTAATCATTTGCGTATATGTTTCTTCCCTCACTAAATGGAACACAGACAGCATAAGTGTCACAGATAATCACACACAGTGTCAAATATGAGAATTTTGTCTTTATCCTATGACCTATTAAGTTGCATGTGATTTTTATAATTCTACCAAAGAGAGTCAGTCCTAGGAAACAAGACACATTTCATTCTCTGCTCCGAATAGATGGGAAATTAGTATTTATTAGTTCATCACGTTCCAGATATACTCAAAACCACTTCTATCCAGCAAAAAGGATGACTGAAACATAAGCCTATTTGAAAATCCCTACCACCCAGCAACAACAGAGAAGCCCAAATGGTGACAAGCTTATGGGTGGCCAATGCCACAACAGGAGTAACCATTTCGAGGAAGGTGAATAATTTACTTTCAGTTGCTGTATATAATTGGTTGTTATCCTAATTTCTAAATATTTACAAAATATACACCATCATTTGTTTCTATCAGCTGCTATATAAATACCAATTGGGTAACTTTTAAACACAGGGAGTTATAAAATGAAAGATGCTATAGTAATACTGAGAATTATTGTCTTCCTGAAAAGCAAAATAGTCCGGATATAAGTTTACAGTGATTTCTGATGATAGACAACTCTCTTCTATCCTGTACAGGAAGGGAGGAAAAGTGAGTCTCATACAAATGAATGGGCAGAGTTTATAACATAAGTAAAATGTAATAAAATACAGAGATCTAAACACATAGGAGGAGAGAGGCATGCATTAGTATTAAGTAGCAAGGAAAATTATATTTCAGGGAGCATAAAAGTAAGCAAAATTCATAGTTAAGAGGAAATTAGGAGAGTATGCATAAAGTGGAATAGAAACATAAAGAATAATGTAAGTTGTGTTGGTTTTCTGAAGCATCAAATTATGAACTAGCTAGGTTATAATTTCTTTCCATCCTGCAGTAAGAAATGACATAGCAGGAGATAAAGACTTTTCAACTTCCATAGAATATTTACATTTAGAAATGAAATATGTAAGGGAATTTATTCTATTTAGAAGAAAAATAGAATTTTAAATATGGCATCATGAAGCTAGATTTGAAATATTAATAACTGATTTGCATTCACCTCTCTGGAAAACTATAAGCAACAAAATTTCCATGAAGCTCCAGGGGTTTGAAATAAGCTTAGAAAGCTACTAGGGCATGGCACATTACTGCAAAATCTTTGAAGACTATAAGCACCAAGAAGGGAAGGAGAAGGCTGTGTGATCTAAAAGGGAATAATGAAAAGAAATAGGAGGAAATTGAGCAAAGGGAACTTTATCCTACCATCCAAAAAATTGTCCAACAGTGACAGGGAAACAGAGCCCCAAGGAAGTGCTAAAATCTTGATGACATGAATAATTTTAACTACTCTGAATCTAACTGAATAATCTCTTTAAAAATCATGCAAAAAACACTGCCTAGGCTTGGTTAGAGAGGCACCATGTAGCCAGTATTATTTTTCACTGATTTGTAGCATCCATAATGGACTACATTCACATATCTTATGCACTTATTACCATTGTATCTAGAAAATATGACTGCATAGCATATGGGGGAAAGCAAAAGAGAATCATTCATTTCAAAATTGTAGAGCTAAAGGACAACTTTATGACCCAATTCGCTCATTTCAAATTAAATAACAATAACAAACCAACCAGTCAAATAAAAACAAACAAAAACAGAAAAAAAAATCCAAAAATAATGCTTGAGAATAAGTGACTGAATTTGATCATGGTAAGGCCAACACTAGGACCCACGTTTCTGACATAAGATATAGTTCTCTTTCTAACTATACTTTCTTGGCCAACTAAGAGCTTCCATTAACTGCTTAGAAATTGGTCACCAGACACAGTTTAGGCTTTCTCTCTTCCTGAATTTAATTTGTCTAATACAGCAAATCTCCATGGACAGAGCTTCTTAGCACGGCTTAGAGCAGGACATGAAAACTCAGATGCTACTGGGACCAAACTGGTAATATAAAGTTACAAAGATGTTTCTATGTTAAATGAACTGAAGTAATTCTCATTTTCTACAAAGAAATATATATGTGATATTTTTTAAACATGGTACTATCATGATTGTCTTTTTTATAATTTTTATTGAATTTATGGGGGTGTCATTGGTTAGTAAAATTATATAGGTTTCAAGTGTATGTACAATTGTATAGTATATCATCTACGTATCTCATTGTGTGTTTGCCACCCAGAGTCAGTTCTCTTTCTGTCACCATACATTTGACCCCCTTTATGTTTTTCTACTACCCCCCTCTCTCCTTACCCTCTGGTAACCACTAACCTGTTGTCAGTGTCTATGAGTTTTTATTTGCTTTATTCGTTTGTTGCTTTCGGTTTTATATTCCACATATGAGTAAAATCGTATGTTTCTTGATTTTTTTCTGACCCATTTTACTTAGCATGATAATCTCAATATCCATCTATGCTGTCACAAATGGCAGTATTTCATCGTATCTCTGTACCACATCTTATTTACCCAAGAATCTATTGGAGGACACTCTGGTTCTTTCCATGCCTTAGCCATGGTGAATAATGCTGCAATGAATACAGGGGTGCAAATATCTTTACAGATAGGATAAATGTTTTCAGATTTTTCGGGTAGATATCCAGAAGAGGGATTGTTGAGTCATATGGTAATTTGATTCTTAATTTTTAGAGAAACTTCCATACTGTTATCAATAGTGACTGTACCAATTTACATTCCTACCAGGAGTGTATGAAGGTTCCTTTTCTCCACAACCTCTTCAAAACTTGTTACTACTTGTCTTGTTGATGATAGCCATTCTAACAGGTGTGAGGTGGTATCTCTCAGTGGTTTTGATTTGCATTTCCCTAATAGCTAGTGAAGTTGAGTCTCTTTTAATATATCTGTTGGCTATTTTTATGTCTTCTTGGGAGAAGTGTCTGTTCAGGCCCTCCACCCATTTTGTAATTGGATTGTTTTTTGTTGCTGTTGTTGAGTTGTGTGGGTTGTTTTTATATTTTGGATATTAGCCCCTTATTGGAGATGTTGGTCGCAAATATATTCTCCCATTTGGTTGGTTGCCTCTTTGTTTCATTGATGATTACTTTTACTATGCAGAAGCTTCTTAGTTTGATATAGTCCCATTCATTTGTTTTTGCATTTACTTCCCCTGCCTTTGAGGTCAAATTCATAAAATCTTCTCTGAACCCAACTTCTATAAGTTTAGTAACTATGCTTTCTTCAATGCAATTTTATTATTCCAGGTCTAATATTTAGGTCTTTGAACTATTTTGAGTTAATTCTGATATATATTGACAGATAGCAGTGTATGGTTTCATTCTTTTGCAAGTCGTTGTCCAATTTTCCCAGAGCCATCTATTGAAGAGGCTTTCTTTTCTCCATTATATGTTTTTGGCTCCTTTGTTGAATACACACACACACACACACACACATATATATACAGATACATATATACATATACATATATACATATACATACACACACACACACACACACACACACACACACACACACACATACACACACAGTATTTGATCAAACAGCATGGTATTGGAAGAAAAACAGACACACCAATAGAAGAGAATTGAGAAGCCAGAAATATGAGGTATGATCGTTAAGTTTGAGAACTTGTTGCAGTGATGTTGTTAGCCTTTTTTTTTTATATCAGAGGGATGATTCATTATGAATTTGTACCAACTGGACAAGCACTTAAACAAATTTACTGTTTGGAAATGCTGAAAAGGCTGCATGAAAAAGTTAGACAAAAACACCCTGAACTTTTCACCAAAAATTCATAGCTCTTGCATCACAACAATGCACCAGCTCACACAGCACTGTCTGTGAAGGAGTTTTTAGCCAGTAAACAAACAGCTGTATTGGAACACCCTCTCTACTCCCCTGACCTGGCCCCCAATGACTTCTCTCTTTACACAAAGATAAAGGAAATACTGAAAGGAAGATATTTTGATGACATTCAGGAAATCAAGCATAATATGACAACAGCTCTGATGGCCATTCCAGAAAGAGTTCCAAAATGGCTTTGAAGGGTGGACTAGGCACTGGCGTCAGTGCATAGCTTCGAAGAGGTGTACTTCGAAGGTGACCATAGTGATATTCAGCAATGAAGTATGTAGCACTTTTTCTAGGATGAGTTCGCGATCTTAATTGTCAGACCTTGTATGTTGGTTTTTCCAATCCATGAATACAAAAATACGTTTCCATTTCTTTGCCTCTTCTTCAATTTGTTTTAATAATGTCTTATAGTTTTCAGTGTGTCAGCCCTTCATATTCTTTGTTAAGATTATTGCTAGGTATTTAATTCTTTTTTTTGCAATTGCAAAAGGAATTGTTTGGGTTTTTTTTTTTTTTAATTTTCCAAAATTTCATTGTTTTTATATAGGAATGCAATGGATTTTTGTACATTGATTTTGTATCCTGGAACTTTGCTGTATTTGTTTATTGTTTCTAATAGTTTTTTGTAGAGGTTTTTGTTTTGTTTTGTTTTGTTTTATCCAGGGTTTTCTATAGAAAGAATCATGTTATCTGTATAAAGTGACAAACTGACTTCTTCATTCCCAATTTGGATTCCTTTTATTTCTTTCTCTTGCCTGATTTCTCTGGTTTGGACTTCCAATACTATGTTGAATAACAGTAGTGACAGGTGGTATCCCTGTCTTGTTCCTAATTGTAGAGGGAAATCATTTAGTTTTTCACCATTGAGTATGATGTCAGCTGAGGGTTTGCAGTATATATGGACTTTATTATAATGAGGTACTTTCCTTCTGTAACCATTTTATTAAGTGTTTTAATCATAAATGGATGTTGTATCTTGTCAAATGCTTTTTATGCATCTGTTTATGTGATCATATGATTTTTTTCCTTTATTTTACTTATGTAGTGTATCATATTGATTGATTTTCATATGTGGAACTATCCTTGCACCCCTAAAATGAACCCCACTTGATCTCGATGTATAATCTTTTTAATGTATTGTTATATTTGATTTGCTAGTATTTTGTTTAGGATTTTTGCATCTGTATTCATCAGAGATATTGGTCTGTAGTTTTCTTTTTTTGTGTTATCCTTATAAGGTTTTGGAATAGGGTAATGTTGGCCTCATAAAATAAGTTAGGAAGTATTGCCTCTTCTTCAATTTTTGGGAAGACTTTGAGGAGGATAGGTATTAAATCCTCTTTGAATAATTGGTAAAATTCACTAGTGAAGTCATCTGGTCCCGGACTTGCTTTTGGGAAGGTTTTGGATGATTATTTCAATTTCCTTACTGCTTATTAGTCTATTTAAATTTTCCAGGTCTTTGTGATTCAGTCTAGGAAGGTTATATATTTCCAAGAACTTGTCCATTTCTTCTAGGTTATTGAATTTGGCGGAATATCATCCTTCATACTATTCTTATATGATCCTTTGTATTTCTGTGGTATCTGTCATAACCTCCTCTTTCATTTCTGTTTTTGTTTATTTGTTTCTTTGCTCTTTTTTCCTCAATGAGTCTAACTGAGGGGTTGTCAATTTTATTAATCTTTTCAAAGAACCAGATTTTTGTTGCATTAATTTTTTCTGTTGTCTTTTTGTTCTCTATTTCATTTACTTCTGCTCTAATTTTTATTATTTCATTCCTTCTGCTGACTTTGGGTTATATTTGTTCTTCTATTTCTAGTGCTTTAGAAGAACTAGAACCTAACCTAATATGTAAGGTTAGGTTGTTTATTTGGGATTTTTCTTGTTTCTTATTATAGGCCTGTAGTGATATAAATTTGCCTCTTAATACTGCTTCCGCAACATCCCAATAATTTTGATAAAATCTATTTTCATTCTCATTTGTTTCTATATATCTCTCCTTTAATTCTTGGTTGACCCAGTCATTCTTTAGTAGCATGTTGTTTAATCTCCACATATATGTGTTTTTTTTCCTGCTTTCTCTTTACAGTTGATCTCCAATTTCAAAGCATTGTGTTTGAAGAATATTCTTGGTATGATTTCAGTCTTCTTAAATTTGCTGAGCTAGTTTTATGTCCCAACATATGTTTTATCCTTGAGAATGTTCCATGTGCACTAGAAAAAAATGTATTCTGTTGTTCTAGGATGAAAAGCTCTGTAAATGTCAATTATGTCCATTTGGTCTAATGTGTCATAAGGCTGATATTTCCTTATTGATTTTCTGTTTGGATGATCTATCCATAGCTGTCAATGGAGTGTTTAAGTACGCTACTATAATTGTGCTTTTGTCAGTTTCTCTTTAGTTGTGTTAGTAGTTAGTTGCTTTATGCATTTTGATGCTCCCTGATTAGGTGCATATATATTGGTAAGTGTTATGTT
Source organism: Rhinolophus sinicus (assembly GCF_057876585.1). Lineage (NCBI taxonomy): Eukaryota > Metazoa > Chordata > Mammalia > Chiroptera > Rhinolophidae > Rhinolophus > Rhinolophus sinicus. The sequence goes on from NC_142502.1 coordinate 56,400,794, forward strand.
TTCTTGTTGCATTGTCTCTTTTATCATGAAATGTCCACCTTTGTCTCTTGCTTTCATTTTTATCCTGAAGTCTGTTTCATCTGATATAAGTAGGAATACATCCGCTTTTCTCTGGATGCCATTTGCTTGGAGTATTGGTTTCCACTATTTTACTTTGCTTCTTTATTTGTCCTTGCAGCTGAGATTTGTCTCTTGAAGACAGCATATGGTTGCATTTTGCTTTTTGATCCAATCTGCTGCTCTGTGCCTTTTTGTAATGAGTTCAGTCCATTTACATTTAGAGTGATTATTGATATATGAGGATTTTCTATTGCCATTTTATCTTTTGTTTTATGGTAGCTTGGTGTCGACATTGTTTCTTTGCCTTTGTGTTTCTGTTATTTTAGTTTGGTGGTATTCAATTATTTTTTTCCTGTTTCCTCTTTTTTTATGTTCCATTTCTTGAATCTGGATTTTTGTTTTGTTTTGAGTGGTTATCATTAAGTTTATGTAAAAAAAAATTTTTCATATATACTGTAGTTCTTTTTCTTCAGCACGCATCTTATCTCTAGTCCCCTTTGCAAATTCACACCTTTCCCCTTCCAGGTTTTTGTTGTCACAAATTATCCTTATTTGTGCATCATTCTGAGTTGCAGTAGCTAATTGTCTTCTTCTTTTTCTTCATTATGTTTTTATCTCCTTTACCCTTTATGTTATATTTAAGTTTATAGTGCCCTATTCTGAGGAAGGGTTGCCATTTCTTTCTTTTGTCTGTCAGTCATCTTGCTCGTAGTTTTTTATCCTTTTGTCATTTTTTTTCAGGTGGAAAAACCCCCTTCAGTATTTCCTGTAATGCATGACTGGTGGTGGAAAATTCCCTCAGCTTTAATATATCTGGAAATGTCTTTATTCCTCCATAATATCTAAAGGATAACTTTGTAGGATGTATTATTCTTGACTGATAATTTCTCTTTTCAATAGTTTGAATATTTGATTCCACTCCCTCTAGCTTGTAGAATTTCTGCTGAAAAATATGATTATAATATAATGGGTTTTCCTTTGTAGATTACTGTCTTCTTTCCCCTGCTGCTTTCAGAATTCTTTCTTTGTCATTATTTTTTGACAGTTTCAATATAATGTGCCTTGGAGAAGGACTTTTAGGATTGAACTACTTAGGTTTTCTGTTTGCTTCTTGAATTTGAGGACCCAGTTTTTTCTATAGGTTTTGGACGTTTTTATTTACTATTTGTTTGAATACCCTCCTTGTGCCCTTCTCTCTTTCTTCTCCTTTTAGTATCCCCATTATTCTTCCATTGCTCTTTCTGATGGAGTCAGATATGTATTGTAGGGATCTTTGATCTCTTTTAACTCTCAAGTCTCTCTATTCTTCCATCTACATCATTTCTAGATTTCTATTTTTGATATCACTAATTCTTTTTCTTTTTTTTTTTTCTTTTCAAAGTTTTTTTTTCTTTTCTTTTTTTCACTAAAGTTTATTGGAGTGACAATTTTTACTCCATCTGATCAGCTCTATTTCCTAACCTATTTTATTCTTCATTTCTTTTATTGAGTTCTTCAGCTCCAGAATTCCTATTTGGTTCTTGCAAAAAATTTCAATCTCTTTGGTAATGTATTCATTTTTTTAATTGATTTTATTTCCGAGTTCATTAAACTCCCTATCTTTGTTTTCTTGCATTTTGTTGAGTTTTTTCAGAACTGTAATATTGAATTCTCTGTCATTTAAGTCACATATTTCCAAGTCTTTCAGTTTATTTTCTGGATATTTTTCATTTTCTTTCTGAGCTATCTAATGACCTGGGTTATTCATGGTAATTACGAATTATTTCTCTTCCTGGGCATCTATGGGAGTGAGTTCAGCAGCAAGTTGATACAAAGTGGTCTTTCTTATGTTTTCCAGTAGATAGCACTGGAGCTTTCACTTTCTCTTGCTCTGTTTTGGCTTCTTGTGGTAGAACATTACCTGGGGAGGTGGGTTGTCTTATGTGACCAAGTCACCTTGGTCTCAGGGCACCACCCCCATGGGAAGATGTGGTTGGAGATGGGGTCCTGAGACCCTGAAATCTCAGTGCTGCCCCTGCAGCCTAATGTAGAGTTTCTCTAGACAGCCCTCAGTGCCCCTGCTGGGATCAGCTGGGAAAGGTGGGATGGTGTGTAGACAGAGTCCCAGAGAGCACTTTCCAGGCTCTCGACCTCACATGGAAATGTGCTGGCTCGGGTAGTAGATGGTCATCAGCTATGACTAGTTGGCCATCAGATGTAACCAGTTAGCCATTAGCCACTAATATAACTGCTGTGGCTACACTAAGGGGTTGATTGGTTGGCAGAGAAGAGGACGGCAGGTTGCGGATAGTGTGGCTCCTGCTTCCTGTGTCTCCAACCCAGCGGCCAGCAGGAATATAGTGGTGTGACTCCACTATCTATGGCTCTGTGGGTGTTCCTTTTTGGCCTCATCATTTCCTGCGTTCTTATGCAGGGAGTGGGACCAAAGACCCTGCATGACAGGTGGGGTGGGCTGCGAGAGGCCACTGGTGTGTTTGTGGCTTTGTTCTCCTCCCAGTAATGGTGAGGGCCAAGTCATAGCTTCCGTACCCCATATCTCACCCCCTAGTCATTGGGGTTAGCCTCAGTGTGCATCTGCTGCTCAGAAACTGTCTCTCCAGTTCTCAGGGCTGTAGATATTCTGCTTTTTGACCCAACACTGCTACAGTTTTTTTTCTGCTGCCTGCTGCTAGCTCTGGGAGGTTTTGGGGTAGGCAACCAAGCTCTGTGGCTTTGTTTTCTGCCTGGCAATGGCAGCTGCTAGACCACAGCCATCATACTTTGGTATTTCATCTCTGCCCTGATCACTAGGTTCAGTTGTGTTATATGGTGATCACTCAGGAAGGAATGTTTGGGGGCCACAGAGAGTGGACCTGTAGCCTGTATCCTCCCCTCTCCTGGGACCGCAGTGAGCTCTGGGCTGCATCCATGGCAATGAGCTCCAGGCTTTCTCCGTGTTCCTGTCTCTGTTTTTTTCCCTTCCCTTCTTCTCTGTTCCCCCCTGATTCACCCACCTTCAGATGTTTCGATGGGCAGATCTCTCAGATGTGTTTGTGTGTTATGTGGGAAATCCTTTGTTGAATCATAGTTGTTCAACTTGTAACTTCAAGAGGACAGTTAAAGTGGACCCCTCCCACCACCATGTTTCTGATATCCATCATGATTGTCTTTTGTTTCACTACTTTTTGTTAGTTTCAGTCAATTATGAAACAAACATTTAAGGCAGAAACAAGCTTGATATGTTTGAGTAACCATAGAAAGCCAACATGGCGAGAGTGGGGTAAGCAAGGCAAAGGGTAAAGGGAGATGATGTTTCAGAGCATGGCATATGCAGGTCGTGTGGCTGACCTAGAGGATGGGAGGGATTTTTATTTTATCTGATTTATTTTACTCTGCACCTAGTATCCTGCGCATTGGTAGGATGTCCAGCTATCTCAGTTTGTCTGGGAGTGAGGGAGTTCCTGGGACATGGGACTTTCATGTTAAATCTAGGAAAGTCCCAGAAAATTGAGATGAGTTGGTTAAACTAGTAATAGGAAGCCATCTGAATTTTTTAAGCAAGGGGCATGACATGGTATAGGTTAACTGTTGGAAAGGTTATTATGATGAACTGACTAGGAAGGTGAGTGTAGAAGCAGTGAGACCTGTTAGGTAACTATTATTGCTGTAGTCTAAGTGAAAGATAATGGTAAACTGTCCTAAAGTTTTAGTGATGATCTGTAGCGAGATACGGTCAGAATCAGACAAATATATTGAAAAGAGAGTCAGCAGACTTATTGAGTGATTATATATCAGGTATGAGGAAAAGAGAACAGTCAAGAACAACTGGATAATCATGGTTCCTCTTACTGAGATTCAGAAAGCTTGGACAACATCAGGTCTGAAGAAGAAATTCAAGAGTTTGGATTCAGACATGTATGCTTGAAGCCTAATCTGTACTCAAGTGGAGATATTGAATTGGTCTAGGTTATATAAGTGCAGAGTTCGGGGTAATATTTGAGGCTACCAAATTCTGAGAGTCATCAGTATGTAGAGAAATATTTAAAGCCCGTGGCACGGATATGATCAGAGAAGAGACATGAGGAGTGAAATATAAAACATTAAATATGGATGGGAAATGAAGCAAGAAGATGAGAAGAACCCTTCAAAGGAGCCTGAACTGGATCAGTTTTTTAGGAGGAAAAACCTGAAAGTGTGGTGAGAGTATTACAAAGATTATTGAATAACTTGTCAAATGCTGATGAGATGTCTAGTTAAGGTAACAACAGAGAATTGATTTTTAGATTTATCAAGATGAAAGTTATTGGTGAATTTGACAAGAGTGGTTTTAGTGGAATAGCGAGAGTAAACACCTGATAGAAGTGGCTTTGAAAGCAGAATAAGAAGAGAAGGACGAGAGACAATTCATGTGTCAACTTGTTGAAATTTTGCTATGAAAGAGAAATGAGGCAGTAGTTTGATGTAGGACGTGAAAACAATGGAATGTTTTAAAGAAAGAAGATATTACTGTATGTTTGCATGCTGATAATAATGTCAGTTGAGAGGAAAAAAACCGATAGTGTGGAAGAGTGCAGAATACTTGAGTATGCAAAAAGAGAATGGGATTCAGAACACAAATGGAGGGTTGACCATAGATAGAAGCTTGCCTTTTTATTCATTTTACATTAAGGAAGGCAGAGGAATGGGTACAGATGCAGGTAGGTTGAGTACAAAAAATATATCTGTACTAGAAAAAAATGAAAGAGCCAAGTCACAGATATAAACAGCAGGAGCCACTTCATTTTGTGGTGGGGAATCCATGAGCATGGAAACACTAGGACAAAATGGGGAGCACATGGAAGGGGGCAGCTAATAAATTTTTTTTCATTTATTGACTGATCTTCTGATATTTCATAGGAAACCTGAAACGTGAGTTTTAATACACGATTTCCCACGTTTTAAGTATTGACTTAAATTATATTGAACAACAACAACAAAAAATAAAACAACAACAAAAGCACTGTTTAGTATAAGCAATTACTTCTGACGTCTAAATCTAAGCTAGGGGCCATGTTTGGGAGCTTCTGTTCCGGAGGCTTAAAACTTGGTCTGACACCTATAGGGGAAATTGGCATTTGTTTATTGTGTCAGAGGAACTAGAAATCAGGCAAAGAAAAGGACATACCAACTACTCTTACGTCCACGCTGAGTAAGGAAACTTGATTTCCTAGGGAGTCCCTAGTTTCCTGGTGACTTGCCTGAGCAGTCCAACAAGCATTTGTGTGGAAGCTGTGGGTAATTTACATATCCTGATCCTACTCTCTAGGGAGATTTCTTTTTATTCATCAATGGGCAAATGGGAAAAACAAAGCAACCAGGAAAGAATTAGGACATGAAAGAAAAAGGAAAAGGGATCCTGAGATCTCAGAGGAAAACAATGTTGTCCAAAAGAACCATGACCCAAATAATTTTTTAAAAAGCTGCTTATATTATCAATAAGCATTAATAATTATAAAATTATAATAATATTAATAGTAGTATTAGCTGCCAAAATTTATTGAACACTTGGTAGAGGCAAGACATTGTTCTAAGTGCTTTATAGGTAATTACTATTATTATCCCCATTTATAGATATAAGCTGAGGCACAGAGAGGGTAAGTTAATAACTACAGGATGCAAAGTATTTAACATAAAATGATCTGAACATATTACATTGCTTTAATTTACTTTAAAATATTTCAAGATAGAAAATGCTGTGTTTGCAAGTTTTGATTCACATGCACCCCCAGAGTGGCTAACATGAGTGGGTGAGTTAGAAGGTAATCAGAATTTGAAAGACTTTGAAGTCCTCATTCAAAACTCCAAAGGCAGCAGCTGCAAGCAAGTCAACTCTGTTTATTTCTGGTTAGAACTAGATAGTTTACTAGTCAGTATAAAGGGAAATGAGTAATCATTTTCACTAATGAAATTCTTGATGTTTAAGATTTGTGGATTGGCTAACACCAGTGCCTTTGCATAAACAAGATTTAAAGTCAAGGAGCTCATTCTCTTTGGAGTAGTATCTGGAGGACTAGATTCATCCTGGCCCCAAGATGAACCACAAAACAGAGGATTCTATAGTTTGATACTGATTAAAACCTGGCTGGATTCTGCCACAGAAAATTGCTACATCCCTCAACTAGATCTTCTTTCAAGGTGCCATAGAGTGATTCAAAAGACAGAGAGCTAAGACTTCATCAAGCTTCATATAATAGGGCATGTGACTGTTCTTAGGCCACTTGCTGTTAACCCAGGCAGACGTGGCAGGGTTGAGACCAGCCCTACCTTCCCTGGGACATCCCACCTGTTACTGGTTAGTGAGAAAGGGCCTGTAGTCCTCTTCAGTCTTTACGTATTTCAGGCCACCTGAATATTTAAAACAAATAAATCAGTAGTGATCTCTATCTTTGCTATCTTCACATATCCCAGGCTAGTCTTTCTTGGTACTCAGTTCCATAAAATGTAAATGGGCATTCATAAGTGTGCTGTGAAAGAACAGGTCCATACTCTTTGACACTCTATTCTCTTATCTTTCAAGGTCTAGTACAAAAGCCATCTCCCGCTGGGCATTTTTTTCGTGACCCTACTCCTCTAAGGCGGAAGAAACTCTGCACTTCCATAGCTCTTCGTGGGTACCTGATTTATGAGTGTTTTTAACTTTCATCTTGTGTTAGAATTAGTTGAGGAAATGGTTTACCTTTTCTCTTAGATTCTAGGCTCCTTGAAGTCAAACACACCCCCACAAAATATAGCACAAATCCTACCTCTCAACATAACTAACACAGGGTTATTTGAAAGTTAGAGATGAAAGTATAGTAGTCATCAAATCCTATCCTGTTGCTACTTCCCTTTCCAGAGCAAATCCAACCCTGAAAAAAGTTATAAATGCCACTTAGATCTATGGGAATTTTTAAAAAGTATTATTATTAAATACTAATTCAGGCATTGCAAATCTTATACAATACTTTTATTGATTGATTATAATTGACTTTAAAACCTGTCACGATACATAGTGAATATATGTTTTCCAGTACACAAAGTTATGATTTAGGACAGATTTTCTTTCCTTGGAAGTTACTCCATAATACATAAAAATGAAGCTTTAAAGATATATAAAGCAATAAATATAAAAATATTATAAATGTGGTATCTGAGGTATAACCTACCATTAGTTTTCTGTTAGCAAGTGTATAAAATAGTTCCATTTGTTTTAGAAAGATGTATTATAAGGAATGTACACTGATTTCTTTAAAAATGATTTGTGATGTAGGCTCTGGTGGAAAATCTCTTTTTTTTTTTTTCTTTTTATATCTCACTTGAAAACATTCACCTATTTTGATCCAAAAATTTCTTTTTTCTCCTAAAAAATGTCGCCTGTTAAAGGAAAATGTCTATAAAAATTGTACTTTTCCTGTTTGTTTTACAGTTCAGAGTTTTGTAAAATAACATGGACCTGGAGTCTTTCCGTAATTATATTAAAGATATAGATCAATTATAGCTTAGTGACCTTCTTGATAATACTCTATGTGATGGGGAGATGGATTTAGTTCAAGTTGGTTTTGCTTATGAACAGAAAAGTGTTCTAAAATAGTTCATAAAAAGAAAACTGATTTACACAGATGATTTTTATTAGAAAATATTTCACTCTAAGATTGTAATGATCTAACTAATTTTTATTAAAAATGATCTAAACTTCTCTTTTAATGGCATAATATTTTTTTAAGTTTCTTGGGGTGACAATTGTTAGTAAAGTTACATGGCTTTTGGGTGTACAATTCTGTATTACATCATCAATATATCACATTGTGTGTTCATCACCCAGAGTCAGTGTTCTTTCCATCACCATATATTTGATTCTCTTACTCTCATCTGCCAACTGCCTCCCCCCTTACCCTCTGGTAACTACTAACCTATTGTCTGGATCTATGAGTTTTTGTTTCTTCATTTGTTTGTCTTGTTCTTTTTGCTGTTTTCAGTTTTATATACTACATATCATTGAAATTATATGGTTCTGAACTTTCTTTGTCTGACTTATTTCGCTCAGCTTAATAGTCTCAAGATCCATCCATGTTGTCACAAATGGTACTATTTCATCTTTTCTGATGGCAGAATAGTATTCCATTGTGTATATATACCGCAACTTCTTTATCCATTCATCTATTGAAGGACACTTTGGTTGTTTCCATGTCTTGGCCACAGTAAATAAAGCTGCAGTGAACATTGGAGCACATACATCTTTACGGATAAATGTTTTCAGTTTTTTTGGGTAGATACCCAGGAGAGGGATTGGTGGGTCATATGTTAATTCTGTTCTTAATTTTTTTGAGGAACTTCCACACTGCCTTCCGTAGTGGCTGCACCAATCTGCATTCCCACCAACAGTGTATGAGGGTTCTTTTTTCCCCACAGCCTCTCCAGCACTTGTTACTATTTGTCTTGTTGATGATAGTCATTCTAACTGGTGTGAAGGGACATCTCATTGTGGTTTTTATTTGCATTTCTCTGATGATTGGTTATGTTGAGCATCTTTTCATATGTCTATTGGCCATTTGTATGACTTCTTTGGAGAGAAGTCTATTCAGGTCCTTTGCCCATTTTTTTAATAGGATTGTTTGGTTTTTAATTGTTGTTGAGTTGTTTGAGCTCCTTATGTAGTTTGGATATTAGCCCCTTATTAGAGGTGTTGTTTGAAAAAAATCTTCTCCCATTTGGTTGGTTGCCTCTTTATTTTGTTTTTGCTTTCTTTTGCTGTGCAGAAGCTTTTTAGTTTGATACAGTCCCAGTGATTTATTTTAGCTTTTACTTCCCTTGCATTTGAGGTCAAATTCATAATATGCTCTTCGAACCCAAGGTCCATTAAGTGTAATACCTATGTTTTCTTCTATGCAATTTTTTGTTTCAGATCTTTGTTCAGGTCTTTGATCCATTTTGAGTTAATTTTGTTTCACGGTGACAGATAGCAGTCTAGTTTCATTCTTTTGCACATGGCTTTCCAATTCTCCCAGCACCATTTATTGAAGTGTCTTTCTTTTCTCCAGTGTATGTTTTTGGCTTCTTTGTTGAAAATTGTCTGTCCATATTTATGTGGGTTTATTTCTGGGTCGTCAATTCTATTCCATTGGTCTGTGTGTCTGCTTTTCTGCCAGTAACATACTATTTAGATTATTGTTGCCCTGTAGTACAAGCTGAAGTCAGGGAGTGTGATACCTCTACCACTGTTCTTTTTCTTAGCATTGCTTTGGCTATTCGGGGTCTTTTGTGGTTCCATACAAATCTGATGATTTTTTGTTCTATTTGTTTGAAAAATGCCATTGGGATTTTGATGGGGATTGCATTAAATCTGTATATTGCTTTGGGTAATACTACCATTTTAAATATGTTGGTTCTTCCAGTCCATGAACATGAAATGTCTTTCCATTTCTTTGTGTCTTCTTCAATTTCTTTTAAAAATGTCTTATGGTTTTCAGTATATTAGTCTTTCACATCCTTGGTTAAGTTTATTCCTAGGTATTTTATTATTTTTGTTGCAATTGCAGAGGGATTTTGTTTTTAAATTTCTTTTTCTGTGACTTCATTGTTAGTATATAGGAATGCAGTGGACTTTTGTGCATTGATTTTGTAGCTGGCAACTTTAGTGAATGCATTTATTGTTTCTAATAACTTTTTGATAGAGTCTTTAGGATTTTCTATATAAAGCATCATGATAATGGCATAATAGTCAATATTATATTATTATTATTGGGATAATTAGGTATTTTGTATATCTAATAGTAGAGAGGAGATATTTAAAACTTGCAAATTTTTTAGAAAGTTTTAAGAAGCATATATAAATTCATGCCTATAAAAGAGTATGTCAAACCTATGTAAGTCAATAAATTAAAGTAAAATTTAGTGATGAATGTACAATGTAATATGCAAATGACAAATTAAGACATAATGACAGATCAACAACTCTGATCTGGTTTAAAATATGGACATTAGGATTGTTTCTACTTGATAGCAACAATTGGGGATTGATGTACGAAAGATTCACAGGTGGTATTATTGTGTAAGAGTTTAGTTTTGATAGTTTAATTTTTAGCAAAAATGGAATAATATTATAGAAGATGTTAGTGAACAAAATTTCCCCAATCATTCAGTTACGCAACTATAGAACAAGAAATTAGATTCGGTTGCCCATTTAGGGTTCTCTTAAAATAAAATAGAAATTAAAAACTGAAATAGAACCTTAGCAATTTGATTTGAATAATCCATTTTGTTTACAGTGATCTCATCATCATATCAGACCATTCTACACTAGTGTGTCTATACTGAAACTGAGCTTTTCTTGTTTTTTTTCCTGGAGTTTCATCACTGCAAAATACCAGTGTTTTTCTTCACTACACTTAGAGAACAAATACGCCACTCCTTGTTAAAATCATGTTGATTTTAGCTTGTGAGTTTGCTTGCTGTTCTACTTGTAGTACTGCTTCCCACTTTGTGAAAACTAGTGTGGAATGAATTACATGAGTAGTATTATTCATCACATCCTTTAAAGTAGCTCATGAAGACATCCATTCAAGCCCATTAATAGTGACATAGTTTTTAATGGCCAAGTCATGAAAGGACTCGCAGTATTGTGTAGTAAATATAAAAAATTCTAAATGTATTGGTTTATAATAGAAGAAATGCTATTAATACATGTGTATTCAGAATAATGTGCAGTTAAAACACTGCAGTGTTTTTGATACATTAGTTTTAAGCCTAAATGGAAATGTTTTTCTTTCCTTAATTAATCTTTCTTCTTAGAGTTCCCTTTTATACCTCTTTTTCCCCTCACTTTTTCTTAAATATATTTAAAAACTCTGTGTTCTTGCATGCCAGCTCATCCCAACCCTCCACCCCAAACTTGACAAACAAAATTCAGAATAAAAATTAAAAAATAAATCATTACATTTTGCTCTGTTTCTGGATTATGAGTTAGATGTGAAATTAATTTTTCACCCCTAGAAATTTGAATTACAACATGTTCATTAGACTCCAACTGCTATCTGGTATGGTAGTTGTCATTTTCAATGACAGAAAAAAAAAACAATAAATTAGAAGACACCCAAAGGTTAAAAAAAAATGTATCTAATACAATACAATGCATGATAAATTTAAAAATTTTAAAGCTTTGATATAATTTAATGAATAGAGAGAAATCAGCAAGAAGACAGGGGAAGTAGTTATTGACTTCATTTATATACATTGATACTAAGAAAATTATTTACAATCTTGTGACTTATTCTACAGATAATAGCTGAAAAAGTAAATTAGTATGTTGGTTAAACTCTGAGTTTTACCACAAATATATTTATAGGAGTGTTAAGTGAGGCATTCATTATTTAAAACTTTAAGTTGTATGTAATTATAGTTGGTGTCAGCTCTGGAATTTATGTTTGTTTGTTTCATCAGTCATGTTAAATGATATTTCAGCTTGGATGATAATTTCTTAGTGCTGAAGAAACAGCTTTATGAATGTCATAGGTTAAAGGGAGAAATGCAGCATCAGTTTAATTAGTATTTTGAGCTGAAGGGAAAAAAATGGTTGATTATAATCTCCTTCACTAAAACAACCTTGCTAGTGCATATTACCAAGAAGAGAATTGATGTGGTACTTGTAGAAGCAATTCTATTACAAAGGTCAAGAGCTCAGATTCTACACTCTGATAGCTCATATTCTAATGCTAACTTGACATTTATCAGTGCCTCCATTTCCATGTGGATTTATTAGGGATAAAATAGGCATTACCCAGAAAGCACCTAAAATTGCATCTTGGGCCACAATGTTATGCCGTTACAAACCCACCAGAATGACTAAAATGAAAAATTTAAATAACACTAAGTGTGGGAAAAGAGTGTGGAACACCCGAAACTCATACATTGCTGGGTGTAAATAATAGAACCTCAATAAATAAATTAGTAAAACATTAGAAAATCCGTTGGCATTCATAACTCATAAAGGTGAGTTGGTAATATCAGGGCACGCCTAAATTCATATTAGAATGAATTATTTTATTTTTGTCAGCCTTGGTGTTAACGCCAAATCAGAACAGTATAACTCACTATTGCTGAGAGATAATCTACTTCTAAGAAATTGTTATTGCTTAGGATGACTTTTCTATATTAGGTAAAGTCAATGAAAATTTGGAGAGAAAATATAGCTTTAATATTTCTTTTAATTAATGAAGACATGGGATATCACAACAGATAAAATGGCATATCTTAAGAAAGAGGAGTTATACATAATCTATATTCAATATGATCTCCTCTCTCCTGAAAACCCTGTCTTTCTCATATGAATATTATGACAATAAAGGGATTAACAGACAAATTCTCTCTCTGTATTTCACCCTAATTCAAAAATGCTTTTAATCTTTGCCATGTTTCCCTCTGTTGCTTGTGTGTATCTGTGTGTGTGTGTGTGTGTGTGTGTCTGTGTGTGTGTATAGATATATACATACATACGTGTATATTCTGAGCTTAGATTATATTTTCTGTTCTGTATTTTTACCTAAAATGATATGCTGAAGTGTCATTATTTTTACTAGCATTTAAAATTGTTGTATAACAGTTCATCAATCTGTTTCATAATTTACTTCTTTGTCCTTATGTTTTTAAATGTTTAGGATAGTTTTTTTCGCAGTTTTATTGAGAAATAATTGACACATAGCACTGTATAAGATGAGGGAATACAGCATGATGGTTTGATATATATATATATATCGTGAAATGGTTCCCACAACAGGTTCAGCTAACATCCATCTTCTCATATAGATACAATAAAAAGAAAAGAAATAAAAGAGGAAAAAAAGTTTCTCCTTGTAATGAGAACTCTTAGGATTTACTCTCCTAAAAACTTTCACATATACCATACAGCAGTGTTACCTATAGTCATGCAGTTGTCCATTGCATCCCTGGTTCTTACTTATAACTGGAAGTTTGTAGCTTTTGACCACCTTCTTTCACTTTTCCCTCCCCCTCTCCCTTGCCTCTGGTAACCACAAGTCTAATCTCTTCTATGAGTTTGGTTTTTATTTTTAGACTCCACATATAAGTGAGAACATGGAGTTATTTGTCTTTTTCTGGAGATTGGTATTTGTTTTTCTTTTGATGTTTGAATGACATCTAACCTAGATTTGTTTTTTTTTTAATTACGATTTCTTTAAGGTTATGAGGTCAAAGGTACGTACTTGATTGTGATTCTGGGTAAGTATTGCCATTTTGCTTTCCAAAAAAGTACCACTGTAAAGTTTTTCACACTGTATATTTCAAATATAACCGGGTTTAATCACATTCTGGTAATTAAATTACATCCTGGTCAGCTTGAAATATTATCACTAAAGCAGTTAACTTTTACCAATTTATCAGATAATAAAGACACCATATTTGTTAGCTTTTATAAAAGGCCACAAATAATTTTGTACTGAATACATAGGTTATGTTTCTGTGGTAAGGTAAAAATCATGGATTGGACTGAGGGAGAGAAATCTAAGTTCGCTTTCTGGCCATCCCACTCACTCTGCTAATTGGGGGAAGTAAATTTGCTTCCCAATTTTAGTTTTCTCACTTGTAAAATGAAACAATTTGACTAGCTAACTAAAGTGATAATTTTGGCCTATTTAAAAGATTCTATTTTAAAATACATAGACTTGTGCTTCTAAACTTATGAACTTTTGGTTTCTACATATTCATAGTTTCTTGGCAATTTTTAAAATAACATTTCAGTTTTTAAAATTATAGAAAAGCGAGGCAGAGGAGGAGGAAAATCCCTTTTAACTATAGAATATCAGTATCTACCCAAAGAACCTAATTATGGAGCAACCAACTTCTCTTAGTTTGTTTAGTTCACAGCTTAAATTCACACAACTTGGACAAAACTGGAAAATACCAAAGAAAGATTAATAAAGTGAAAATTACAGATAACTTACCACAGAGAGTGAACATTAAAATATTGTTGCATAGTTTTAATACATTTTGTTTTGTTCTGAAATATTTCTAGGGCATTGTTAACACAGTCCTCTACTTTATTTATAATTAGAGTAACTGTGAAATTTAATCCTTAAAAGAAAGTTCGTGGTCTCTCTGTATCCATAAGTGTTTTCAATATTGAATGACATTCATGGTTCAAAGTCCTTATGTTCAGGGTTTTTAGGAAATTAGCTAAGGAAAATAGTTCTTTCTTTCTCAAGGAACTTAAAAAAAAAAATTCTTTCTATGGCACAACTAATGAGAATGTTGAAAATATACCAACAGGATGCCCGAGAATTCTGTGCGCTTGTAGCTGGGCAGTCTCAGATGAGGTGATAAGCTGAGGAGACAGCTGTGGTTGGCAGGCAGCACTTGGGGTTTGGAATCAGAGACCAGAATTTTCTGAGAGTAGTATGCCCACACATTTCACTAACTTATCTTTAGGAAGAAATTAGATCTTTACAAGACACAATGTGTTTTAAACTAAGTCAGGAAGCAGTATGAGTAGATTGCCACGATGACTTTCCATGAAACATTTTGTTCCACAGGGTCATTATGTGTCTTTTGGGGGAGTCTGTGGTTCCTGTGCTTGGAGCTGCATGGATAGAAGAGGAAACAGGTTCTTTCTTTCATTTGCATAATCATAGACACATATACCAAGTACATTCTACTGATTTCCCAAATGAGTGATATACTCTATGAACAAGTGGGTGATGAGACTCAGGTGTTAAAAAGAAATAAACACATAGGTGGACAGCTGCTGACACACACAGGAGGCATAGCAATTGCCTCATTTCATGAACTGTGGAAATCTAAAAGCCCTTTCAAGTCTCTGCTGAGTTTTATAACATAGTGTGAGGGTGGAAAGAGGTGAAGGGACTTTCATTCTTAAATCTCTTTGACTGATTCCTGCTTCCGGACAGAGCTCTTCATCTTTGCCCTAGGGTTGATCTAAATGTGGAAACAGCTTCTACTAAGGGATCATAGCACTCTAAAGCACCACGGATAAAGGGAAGTTAGGTGAAGCAGACTTTTCACTAATGCTTTTTTAATGGGTCAACATACTCATCACATAATAACTTAAAATCACACAGCTTTTTTCCCACTTCGAGACCAGGTGGCTCTTCCCACATCGTGCCCTGGCCCATTTCCAGCTTCCTTGCTCTTCTTCTGACCTTCCCATCACTTCCTCTCACTACCCTCTCATGATTATGTACAGCAATATGTCTCTCTAGTTCCTGTCCCAGTCTTTCAAATCTATACCCATAAAAATGCTCCGAGTATAAATTAATGTTATCCCTGTTCCTTTGAAGGCACTTGTATTTACATGTAATAGTTATTTTTATGTCAGGACTATGTAGCACTTTCTATCTATAAACATTTTTGTAATATTGTGCATTGGCTTATACAAAGCTGAGATACTGTCGGGATCACCTGGTAAACATAAGTGCATCCAGACTTTCTGTGAACGAGACAAATAGAGGGAGAGTCTTCTCTTGGCTACACCTTGAATGGTGGTTTGGAAGTTTTCGTTTGAACTCTCCCTTCACGTTCTGCTGGGATTTCTTAGCTGTTCTTTTATTATTTTTTTTCTTGAGTGCCATGTCCACACTGTGAATTTTTCTTCTTGTCAACTTGTATCGTGACACTATTTATAAATGCCATGCTACAGTTTTTATTTCTTATAGAACTGTTGATATAAGGCTAAGGAAAGTCATTCCTTGGGCTGTTGACCTTTATTTTTAAATAAGTACATTTTAGCATTAGAGCAGCTAACAAATCACATTTGCAAAACATCTGTTGTAGCATTTGTGATCAGATTTTGAATGATATTTTAAAAAATCGTCCTATGCACTGGTATCACAGTTGTTGCCAATCTATGTGTTGGTAACATAAGGACTCACCTTTTTCCACATATGCTTCATCACTGCAAATCATGATGATCTTTGAGCTGAGTAAAGACAATCTAATTTTAATAATATCCTTGAGTATTTTTGAAAGATCTTTTAAAATGTCATCTGTGAGCTTAAAGATGTAGAGAGATGGAAAGGGCATTGCTCCTACCCTAACAACAAGAAAAAAATCTGGACAAATTGCAAATTAAGGTATTTTCAGAGCAAACAACTAACCCCTAAAATGGAGAGAAACAGGCACCAGCAGGGAAAACCAGGACCCCGGAATTTGATTACTTGGCCAGAGTGCTGCCCCAAACCATATAAATCAGAAGGAAGATATAGCTAATTTAAGAAAAAAAAAAATTGCTAAGAGCCAAATATAGTGACCACTGTATTAGTCAACTCGTTTTGAAAAAGGTGCAAAGACAAATCAATGGAGAAAACAGTCTTTTCAAATAATGGTGCTGGAACATTTGGACAATCAGATATAAAAAACCCATAAACCTCGACATGTACCTCAAACTTTCTATAAAAATTAACTAAACATGCATCATAGTCCTAAATATAAAATGTAAAGCTATTCAACTTTTAGAAGAATACATAGGAGCAAATGTGAATCAATTTGAGTTTGGCAATGAGTTTTTAAGTATGACACCAGAAACATGATCCTTAATAAAAAGTTGATAACTATTGTACTTTCTTAAAGTTAAATTTTTGTTCTGTAAAACACAATCCTTAAGAAAATGAAAAGACAAACCACAGATTAGGAAAAAAATAATATTTGAAATCATATATCTAATAAAGGAGTTGTTTTCAGAATATATAAAGAACTTAAGATTCAATATGAAAAAAATAAAATAAAAAAAAATGGACAATGAATCTGAACAGATATTTCATAAAAGAAGATATACAAATGACACATACGCATATAAGAAGATACTCAATATGATGTATTGGGGAAATGCAAATTAAAACCACATTGTGATATCACTGCACACCTATTAGAATGGCTAAAATTAAAATAAGACATAACCAAGTGCTGACCAGGGCACAGACCAAGAGGAATTCTAATTCATTGCTTTTGGAAATGCAAACTGATGCAGCAACTTTGAGAACAGTCTCTTAGTTTCTTATAAAATTAACAACATAGCATAGAACTTAGCGGTCTTACACATAGGTTTTACACATTCCCAGAGGCTGGGAATGAATACAAGGGTTGATTATAAGGGTTTGTATAAGATAATTATTAGGGTGATTGAACTGTTCTCTATGGTACTGTGGTGATGGTTACACGATTCTATTCATTTGTGAAAACCCATATAACTGAAAACTAACAAAAGTGACTCTTATTACATGAAAATTAAAAAATAACCAAGATTTGGGGGAATCCCAGAATGGAATGTAGACTAGAACAAATAAATCATAAATATATTACAAATGCAGGGCATAACTTTGCTTAAGGCAGTGGGGAAGAACTGACCTAAACTTTTCTGTTTCATCTAGATACTGTAAGCCTAAAAATAAAAACTGTCCATATAACTTTACTCTGGCAAATTTGTTTCTCACAGGGTATGGGTTTTGCTATCTTTCAATGCCATGTAAACTAGGATCAATCAAATAAGTAAACATACTATAGCTAATGAGAGTCAGGTTGCTCACTGTCATAGAAGAAGTTGCAAATCAGCAAGGAGGAGGGAGGCTGGAAAGGACCCTGTGATGACAGATTAGAATTGGTGATACCAATATGAACTCATACTTGTTCTCATATACATTCAGAATAATATATAAGGAAATAAATACTAAAGTTGCTAGATTTAGCAATAGGACACCAAGTTAAATGTAAATTTTAGAGAAGCGAGAAATAATTTTTGAGTGTAAGGATGACCCATGCAGTATTTGGGGCATACTTATAGGTACTAAAAAAGTAAGTTTATCTAAATTTTAAATTTAACTGGGAATCTTGTACTTTATTGGGCAAACCTAAATTACAGATATGTGTATATACATGAATGAAGATACATACTTGTATTTCCTAGCTCTGCTCTCTGAGTGGACCTAGAGGTATGCCATCCCAGTAGCAATGAGCACAACTAGCACCTAGATTTTTATTTCTAACTATTATTCTCCAACAAAATGAACAAGGACTCCCTAAGAAAATTGGGAATTCTAGATTTGGAACAGAGACATAAAGATGCACCTGGGATGTTGTGAGGTATCAGAAAGTTAGGAAATGCTAAAACGAAACAAAAGAAGAAGAAAAACATAAGATGTCAACGTACACTGAAGCCACCCCAGGAAAGACCTCCCAGCAGCCCAAACTGCGTAATTGCAACAGCAAAATAAATAAAAATAGTATTGGATCATAAATCAAAGAATAAAATAAATATCTTTGAGAACATACTAGTATAAATGAATGAATGAATGAATGAATGAACAAATAAATATATACATTGTGAGAAACAACATTCCTTATAGAAAAATTATAATTAATAAATGTAGAAGGAATGAGAGAAATAGAAAATGATTATTAGTATACCACAGTAGTAATTATTTGGAATGAAACATTGATGAATGCTAAAATTAGTGGATAGTATATTTGCACAGTCTCCAACAAAACATTTCTTGATTACTGTGGTGTTTTTAGCGTAAGTCTACAAATTCTTTGGTAGTTGTCTTAGTTTGTACAGGCTGCTATAACAGAATACCACAGACTATGTGTCTTATAAACAACAGAACTTTCTTATAATTCTGAATGCTGGGAATTCCAAGATCAAGGCACTGGCAGATCCCAGGTCTGGCAAGAGTCCACGTCCTGGTTTATAGATGGCCATCTTCTTGTTGTGTCCTTACATGGCAGAAGGGAGCTCTCTGAGGTCTCTTTTATAGGCACACTAATACCATTTGTAAGGGTACCACCCTCATGATGTAAGCATATCCCAAAGGTCCCACCTTCTAATGCCATCACACTGGGGATTAGGATTCAACATATGAATTTTAGAAGGACAGTCAGTCTATAGCAAGTCTTTCCTCCAGGATGTGGAATTTAGTTCCCCTCCCTTTGAGGGGGCCAGTCTTAATGATTTGCTTCTCACAAATAGAGTTTGGTAGGAAAACCACAATTTTTACATTGGAGAAAATTTGCAGACAAAACCTTAACCATTGATCAAAGCTAACATCACCAGTAATAGGTCATGCTGATATCATGTACACCCAATATGATGCCAAGAGAAAGGAAAATAACCTCTTTAGTATTCTTCCAAAATCTTCATAACCTCAGTATAACCATCAGACAATGTAAGAAAAACTAAGTTGAGGAACATTCTTCAAAATGCCTGGCCATTTCTTTCCAGAAGTGCCAAGTTCATGGAGACAAGAAATCACTAAGAAACCATCACAGATTGGAGGAGACCTAGGAAATATGACAGTATGTATCATGTATACTAGAACAGGAAAAAAAAAAATAAAACAAAAAAAACAAACTAGTGCCCAAACTAGGAATATCTGAAAGAACTCTATAGTTTAGTTTAGTGTGGGCCAAATCTAGTCCATCCCCATTTTTGTAAAAAACATTTTTAGCACAGAGCCATCCCCATTTGTGTTACATATTGTCTATGTCTGTTTTCACTCTGCTTTGGCAGAGTTGAATGATTACAACAGAGTCCATCTCACCTGAAAAAGCCTAAAATATTGACTATCTGACCCTTTACAAAAAATATCTGAAGGCCCCTGGTATAAGGGCATATTTGTGTACTATTTTTTGTCAGTCTTTCATAAGTCCAAATTAATTTCAAACAAAAAAATTGAAGATAACCCTTTGATTTAAATCATCAGTACATTTTTGGCTACCATTGTTTGAGAGTTTACTGTTTGTAAATTACTTTGCTAAATGTTTTTCTTTCATTTTTTTTTTTTTTTGATATTCGAAATTATATTAATTTCAATTGTATAGCATAGTGGTTAGAAATTTATGTAATTTAAGAAGTGATCCCCCTGACTAGTTCTGTACCCACCCGGCGCTATACATAGATATTACCATATCATTGACTATATTTCCTATGCTTTACTTTACATCCCCATGACTATTTTGTAACTACCAATTTGTACTTCTTAATCCTTTCACCTTTTTTACACAGTCCCACAACCCTCTCTCATCTATCACCCCAACAAATCTAGTACCCATCTGACACCATACATAGTTATTACAATATTATTGACCATATAACTTATGTTACACCCTACATCCCCATATCTACTTTGTAACCACCAATTTGTTCTGCTTAATCCCTTTCCCATCCTACACCCATACCCCAACCCCCTCCCATCTGACAACCATCAAAATGTTTTCTGTATCTGAGTTTGTTTCTGTTTCATTTGTTAATTTTGTTCTTAGATTCTACACATAAGTGAAATGACATTGCATCTGTTTTTCTCTGTGTGATATACTCCACTCGTAACACCCTCCAGATCCATCCATGCTGTCGCAGATGGCAAAAACCCATTTCCCTCCATGGCTGAGCAATATTCCATTGTATGTATGTATCACCTCCTCTTTATCCATTCTTCCATCGATAAACATCCAGGCTGCTTCCACATCTTTTCCATTGTAAACAATGTTGCAATGAATATATGGATGCATGTGTCTCCTCCAAGTAGCATTTTGGGTTTCTTCAGATAAATACCCTGAAGTGGGATTACTGGGTCCTTCATTGTCTCTTCTTATAGCCTTTGTTTTAAAGTCTATTTTGTCTGGTATAAGTATTACTACCCCAGGTTTTTTTGTTGTTTTCACTTCAATTGTCATGAAATATCTTCTTTCATCCTTTTACTTTCTATCTCTGTGTGTGTTTTGATCTGAAATGAGTCCCTTGTAGGCAGCATATGTAAGGGTTTTGTTTTCTTATCCATTCAGCCCTCCTATGTCTTCTGACTGGAACATTTAATCTATTTGCATTGAAAGTAATTGTTGATAGATATGTAGCTATTGCCATTTTATTCATAATTATGATTTTATTTTTTCCTATCTTAAATAATCCCCTCTAACATTCCTTATAATACTGTTTTGGTGGTAATTAAGTCCTTTAGCTTTTTCTTGCCTGGGAAGCTCTTTGTCCTTCAATTTTAAATGATAGCCTTACTGGGTAGAGTACCCTTGGTTGTAGGCCCTAACTTTTCATCACGTTGAATATTTTGTGCCAACCCCTTCTGGCCTGCAAATTTTCTGTTGAGAACTCAGCTGACAATCTTATGAGAGCTCCCTTACAAGTTACGAGTTGCCTTTCTCTTGCTGCTTTTAGGATTCTCTCTTTGTTTTTAACCTTTGCCATCTTAATTATAATGTATGTCTTGGTGTGAGTCTGTTTGGGTTAATCTTGTTTGGTATTTTCTGCATTTCCTGAGCTTCTATGCCTATATCCTTCACCATGTTAGGAAAGTTTTCAGTCATTATTTCTTCAAATAGGTCCTCTATCCCTTGCTCTCTCTCTTGTCCTTCTTGTACCCTTATAATGTGAATGTTGTTATGCTTGATGTTGTCCTGGAGGTCTCTTAAACTATCCTCATTTTGGGGGGATTCTTAATTCTATTTGCTGTTCCAAAGGGTGTTTTCTGCTACCTTGTCTTCCAAATCATTTATGCAATCCTCCGCTTCTTCTAGTCTGCTGGTGATTCCTTCTAGTGCATTCTTCATTCCATTATTGTAGTTTTTCACTTCTGACTTTTACTTCTAGAATATATATATATATATATAATATATATATATATATATATATATATATATATATATATATATATATTTACTTCTAGAATATATAGAATATGTATGTGTATATACACATACATATTCTATGTCCTTTTTTATAGTCGCTTTTTTCAAGTTCTCACTAAGATCCTTGAACATCGTTATAACCAGTGTTTTGAACTCTGTCTGTGGTAGGTTGGTTGCCTTCATTTTGTTTAGTTCTTTTTGTGGATTTTTCTCCTGTTGTTTCATTTGTGATGCATTTCTTTGTTTCCCATTTTGGCTGCCTCCCTGTGTTGTTTCTATGTTTTAGTTAGGTCAGTTATGTCTCCCAATCTTGGCCAGGTCGCCATATGTAGTAGGGGTCATGTGGCCGAGTGGTATAGTCTCCCTGGTCAGTTGCTCTGGGGTGCTCCAGGAGTGTCCCTTGTCCGGGTTGTATGTGCCGTCCTGCTATATTTGAGCCTGAGTACTATTTGCATTTCAGTGGGTGGGATTCACCCTCAGGTTGACTGGCTTCAGGGTTTGGTCACATCCATAG
Organism: Rhinolophus sinicus; assembly: GCF_057876585.1. Taxonomy (NCBI): domain Eukaryota; kingdom Metazoa; phylum Chordata; class Mammalia; order Chiroptera; family Rhinolophidae; genus Rhinolophus; species Rhinolophus sinicus. The sequence goes on from NC_142502.1 coordinate 56,423,016, forward strand.
CTTATGCTCTGCTGTGCAGGGAACTTACCACACAGAGCACAATTTGCCCCAGTGGGTTCTGCTACCTGTTGAGATTACCCTTTTATGTGCCACTTGTGGGGCTAATTGGGTGGTGCTCTGCTATGGTCTGAAGACAACCTCCAAGTATGTTGGTTCTGGGGTCTCTTTGAAGGGTTCCAGTGGAGGCCAAGGTCAGCCACTGCCATGGTCTACCTGGTAGAAGCTGCTAAGTGATCCACAGTTATTCGTTACCTGTGCTAAACCTGGAGGCACATTACAGAGGCTATGCTGTGAACCAAGGATGACAGCCACGAGTACCAGGCCTGGGGTAACTCTGCCAAAAGCCAGGACACCCAGAGGTCTGCTGCCATCTGCCAGCTCCCTTAAGGTTCAGCCACTGATAAAGCCTCATGCAGTATGCGAGTTGAGTTAGGTAGGGGCTCAGGGAGTCACTAGAGTGGGAAAAGTTGTGGTCACCAGATTAATGTACATTCTGGTTTGGTGCCTGTGCTGAGCCTGGAGCAACTCAGCAAAAATCTCAGAGCACACTGAGGCCAGTCGCTGCGTGCCTGGGGCACATGGAATCCAATAGTTTTCCAAGAAAAAGTGCAATGTGGGAGGGGCTGGTTGCTGATAGAGAAAGAGCCTCCGGTGGTGCAAGAATTGTTTGTGACAGGGTTCCAACTGAGTCCACAGGGTGGAGCAGGGAGCTCACTAGGTCAATCAGATTCAGATTTGGCCTGTGGGGAAGGACTCAATACAGGAAAGATGGTGCCTGTTTACTGGCTGCAAGGGAGAAGGATCCCTCACTGCAAAAATGCCGAGTGTCCTCCAGAGGCCACACACCTCAGTCTACCTTCCCCTCCCCCCACCCATGTCTCTGAGACCTCTGTCCCTACACTGGAGCTCAAGGTGAATGCCTGTGTGTGAGTGAGTCTGTGCACAGGTCATTTAAGAGGATGTCTGGGTTTCCTGCATCCTTTCCTCCAACCCACACGTGGAATCCCCGCTGTTTTTCACAGCTAAATGTTGTGGGGGCTCCTCTTCCCAGCACTCGTACTCTGGGCTGGGAGTCTGGTGTGGTGGGCTGGGGTCCCTCGCTCCTCCGGGGGGAACCACTGGATGAATATCCCTCCTGTTTCTCAACAGCCACAGAGAGGTTTGGGGCCCGTTCTGTGTCTCCACCCTTCCTACCACTCTCAATGTGGTTTCTTCTTTATATTTTTATATATTGTGTTCAGCTAGACTCCTGATGGTTCTCCAGGTTGATTGCTCTATAATTTTGTTGTAATTTTAATGTGTTCATGGAGGGACTCAGGCACAGTGTTTTTTACTCCACCATCTTGGATCTTCAGCTAAATATTTTTCAGGCTCTGTTCTAATTATCCTCTCATCAGCCCTTTATAACTCATCCTATTATTTTATTAAATTTACAACTAAGGAAATTAAGGATAGTTAAGTAAAGTGACTTGCTGAAAGTCACAGAGTTCACATGGTTAAAAAGGCAGAACTAGAGTTTAAATCATAGTCAGCCTGAGACCAAAGTCTGTTATCCTGTTCTGTCATCAATAGGCATGGGTCAACTCCAGCTATCCAGTGTCATCTTCACATAAAGTTCAGAAATTATTTATTCAATGTATGAGCATCTACCATGTGCCAGATACTTTACATGTATGAGATCAACATGCCCCAATCTTCCATGATCCTGCAAAGACAATTCCATTACCCACAGCCCCTCCTGAACCCCTCAAAGCTCTGATTAGATTTACAATTATATATATGTCCCTCCCCCAAGCTAGTTTCTTCTTTTATCTTTGCAGTTACATGGCCTTTGGTATATATATATATATACACACACACACACATATATGTGTATATATATACACATATATACATATGTAGATATACACATGTGTGTATATATGTATATATATCAAAGAATATATACACACACATTATATATATATATATATATATATATATATGAATAAATTTACATGTCTGTTCCCTTAACCTGTCACATTTTTTTTTTTATTCCTTAGTAGCTTCTATGTCCCTTGGTTACTACCTCTAGTGTCAGCAGCACTTGTCTTTGAAGGTCTTTTACTTTTTTATTAATAAATAAGCAGACACATTCCAGTCTTGCAGCTCATTTATAGTTTTTTGGGATTATTTTTTGCAAAAGTTTTGAAATGACAGGTTAACTTTTTTCAGAGCATTTAACATTGTCTAAAACACTAGTTACCAGAATGTTTTAGTTATTTGCATTGCCAACAAATGGAAATTTACTATACTTCTTGTTCTAATTATTAAATATTATACATAAACTACCAACACATCTATTGAAAACTAACCCTGGAAAAAATAAATCTACTAGATATTTACTCATGCTGGAGAGAATTTCTGGGTACTGTAGTTTCCATTAGTTAAAAGAAAAAAGGAAAACAAAGAATCTCTTTGGTCTCTATGGATACTTTATGGTTGGGGAAGGAGGAACTTTTCCTCTGGAGTCCTGTAATTCATTTTAGTGAAAGTTTAACTTCTGGTTGATGGTATATTTTCAGTGTGAAGATAAATGGCTGACAAAACATTAAGTCCCATTGAACACAATTAAGTATTCTTGCTATCTGAACCTTGGTTTGACACAAGCAGAAAATGATTTTATTTGAGCCCCACTTAGAATTCATGACAGGTTCACTTTCAAACACCAGATCTCTGATGGCACTGCTGTCTTTACATGATGCTTCAATTCCCTTTTAAGAGGATACACTACCTGTCTGCATTTGACAAGTAAAGCTAAAGTTTTAATAACTCCAAAGGTGTGCCATTGCTGAGAAAGAACTGATGAAAGGCTTGAAAGAATTATTTGAAAGGTGCCTTATGACTTTCATATCAGAACACAAATAAAAAGCAGACAATTTCATTACTGTCAGGAAGCACATTTTTCAACTATACATCTCTATAGCAACATCTCTATCTATAGCAACACTTCACTGATTAATTTGAGGTATGGACTACACGAGGAACACATTTCATTTGCTTATCCTGTAGGCAACCCCTAAACCTGCTTAGGAGTTATATCAATATGTAGACACTATTAAGAAACTCAACAGGACATTTTGTTGGGTGTGGGAGACATAATTGTGATTTCAAAAGTGAATGTATGGTTTACTACTATGGAATAACCCTAAATTTGATATCTGAAGTCCTCCTCGAGGATGTTTACTCATAAATAATTTCCCCAAATTCCTTGGGCTACCTTGTTGTCAGTATTTCTCTAATTCTCAAAATCCACTTTTGAAGGTCACAATGTCTGTATGGGTATTTTTGTGACTCCCTAAGGGGAACATGCTTTCTTTTTGTCTTCTAGTTCTGATTACTGCTTTTATTGTTTTTAAAGGTTGTTTTTCACGCTTGGTTTTGTGGTCCCTGGTTCATACTGTGTTGATCTGATCAATACCTTTTCTTAAATTTTGCCAAATGAACTTCTCACAGGAAGGCATTTGGGTAGATGGATTGGCAAAGGTTTGAAAAAATGAAGGAATATGGCAGCAATACAGTTTCAAAATCAAAGTTAAGTATTTTGGGTTTTAAAAGTGTCTTGGCTATTTCAGTAATGAGGCACCATTTGCCTGCTGCGTTACTTCACCTTCTCCTTTTACACTTCCCTCCACCAGTCTTTTACGCTTTCCTAACTTCCCTACTTTCCTCTTGACTACCCCTTACCTCAAGCCCATCTGAACCCTCTCATCCACAGTCTTGTTCCAGCTGAGCCTCGGGTCCCACCTTCTCCCTAAATAGTTCCTCATGTTCTGTTTTTAAACAAAGACACGTCCCTTCATAGGAAGAATTTGAGTATTAACATTCTAGAATTTGTGCCATTTCTGATCTGTTTTGAAAAGAGATGTTACCTTCCTCATAGTATGATTTTGAAAATTATAAGATAAGTGCTCGATATATGTCAAGTTCCTTTCTACCCTTTCTCTAAACATTTCCTGGGCTCAAAATCTGATAATCAGAAAATTATCTCTTCTGAGCCAATTCCATCTCCTGTTGGCTTCCATAATATTGATTATACTCTTTCTTTCTACATTGGCACACCTGACAGGGGCCATTTTTCTACTTATTCTTCCCAGTCCCAAACTTGGTTTACCACCCTCTCTATCTTTTGTATTTGGTTTGGATTGAATACCTTACATCCCCATATACTGAATTGTTTAATTTTTTGTTGTTTCTTTCCTAGCACTGCCATAATATCAGATATTGTAGAAGTCTGAGTAGTTTGGCTACATTGCTGGGATAGGCCAGGCACACAAATTAAATTGCCTTTGTGGGCGTTGCTGAATGCAGCTTCCTGCCGGCTCTAGTTGCTGCTTTTCTATCTAATCTTGTTCTTTCTTGAGTTTACTCTTTCTCTGTCCCTAACTTGTATATCTACAGTAGATTTTTTTATCGTAGGTTTCTTAATTATATTACTGATTATATATTGTCATGAGGCACCTTTTTATTCACTCTTTTACTTGTACCTCATGATGTCATGAAGTCTTCTAACAAAATAATACAGTGAAATTAGGATGTACTTGAGCATAGTTTCAAAATCTGTTAAAGCACTAGGAATTTGCTAACAGGTATTTACTGTACATGCAGACTACTTAAATAGCAGATATTAGCACAGTGGAAACTAAGTATCCTGCAGTAAGAAAAACATGAAGTCAAAAGTTATAAGCCATCACTTTGGTTTTGAGTGCCTTGTAGTGGGAAGGAAAGCTTTAATGTGTGGATAAGGTACTTAGAGTGATAAATTTTATAACTGTGCTAAAACGTATAACTGTAATAAATAGAATTTAAAAGCCAACTCTATGTGTTTAATTTACACATATTATTTAAAAACAAATCTATTAATTCTTTGCTTAAATTAAAATATTCATTTTGTTTTCTATTACTGTTCAATTAGCTTATAGATTTACTAGACTAAATTCCTTAGATTTTAATACAATTTAAGTATTTGATTCATGAGCACCTTTAGCTATTTCACACTAAAATCTTAAATCTAATATATCTAATTCTCTTAAGAACATTAAATACAGAACAAGACAGATCTATAATTTGAATGAAAGGGACTTCATAAATTCTTAAATGTCTTATGAACCAAAGAGGTATATATACATATATATGTATATATATATACAGACACATATATATACATATATATGTACATATGCGTGCATATTTTCATATATATATTTATTTAATAAATTCATATATATATTTGATAAATTATATTTTCTTTGTCTTTAAATATTTTTTAAACAAAAATTATATATATATATATTACATTAATGTCATAAGTATAAGCACCTCAAATTATCTTAAAATATTTTTAAAAAAAAGAAAGTCTAATATAAAAACAGTCAAGATTCAGCTACTCTTGAGTATTTTACACAGAAACATTGAATACTGTAATACTGTAGAGGGAAAATCTTTGAAAGGGCTAAGAAACTGGGCACAGCTAGAATTACTGAATTTAAAAACAAACCACAAAGTCTGCTGTCCAAGGACCAGAAAGTTCCTATGTTCACAGGAACCTCTGCTGCCCCAGTTTTGTCTCAACACCTATGAAACCAATGACTAGACTTCTGCTAGGTTTGACTGCCACAGCGTCCCTCCTGTTTCCACAATACTGCTTATCAGGTGGGTATACAGCAGAGATGTTCTTTGCTTCACTTCTGTCTTCCAAGTCTCCTGAGATTGTATCTAATTGGCAGAAATCATTTTATATACTGAGTCCTGTCTGTGAAGGACCCTGAGTGATGTGACTTTTATTTCTTGGCTCTTCATAACAGGAAGTACATGGAAAGGTGTAACATAGCCTAGTGAACCAAACCAGTCGTGCACAAGAGAATCCCATCAATTCTCAGCTACAAATTTAGGTTAGAGACTCTGACCATTGGTCCAGAATCCTGGACCACAATTTCTAGGAGATTATCATCAAATATACTTATTTATTACTGGGATCCATTCTGATAGTTTGTCTTTATCTGCTGTATCAACTAGAGACCCCAAATTCAAGGCTTGAAGCTAGGATTTAATGTAAGTTTTACAACCCAGGCATTAAAAATCCCCAATCCAATTTTATCATAACCTCATAGTAACTCCTTTCCCAGCTTTTCAACATCTGACTTTACATGTTTGAATTTTCACCCTCACATAGATGGCAAGAAATTTTTTTATTGCCTGACACAGAGAACATAATTTCACCAATAGTGGAACTGGATTTCTGTTATAGTGAAACACTTTACAACATGATTTAACTGAATATTTTTCCTTCTATTTATGCTGAGACAGGTATTCTCTTTAGAAAAGTGATATTTAACCCTTGATAATTATTCTTTTTCTATTGAGATAGAAATAGACTTCCTGAAAATCCCTTCATCTGGTTCATAATTGTGATGCACATGTTATGTTAGCAAGTTTAGACTGGATTTTAAAGTCATGATAGAATCAGATATTGGCTTAAGCACTAGTTACGCTTTTGGCAATTGTGGTTGTTCCTCAACTAAAATAACTGATCACAGTCAGGTGTTTTTGACTGAGCTCTAAGTGCCTCCAGGACACAACTCTCATCCTATAGCCTACAGCATCCAGCAAAAGTGCTGTGCACATTGTAGATCAATGCTTTTCAGACCTTTTAAAAACTTATTCCACTTTTCATTGATATAAACATCTCTTTCTTTCCTAGAAAGTTAGTTAAATTTTCAAAATAAATGGATGACTGAAAACTAATGAAAATAATGGTAATTTCAGAAGAAACACATTTTGATCCTAAAGGCTATCCATCTTTTATTTTCTGTGATATCAAGATGCTTATTGAGTCTGCTTGCTTGCCAGCCATATGCCTTTCTATTCCAGCAAGTGTGGAAGATACTTCGGACAGATCTTATTCAGCATCAAACCTGTTATATGCTTTGTTTTCAATCCACTTAATACCAAATGTTTATGATGTAGTCATTACATGTCAAGCATTGTTTTCAATACTTTGGATATGCTAATTAATTAGTTCTCACAGCACCCCCATGAGGTTGGTAATTTTATCATCCCTCTTGCATAAATGAGGAAACTGAGGCCCTGAGAGGTAAAGTCACTGGCACAAGGTCACACTGCTAGAAAGTGGTGGAGCTGGGATTCACATCCAGGCAGTTGATTCCAGACTCCACAGGCTCATGTGTCAGGCAATGTTGTCTCTGTGTCTTCACCCCCTTTCTAGATTTTTTGAATGGACTTTCTAAAGGCACATACCCCGACCCACAGATATTCACTGTGCTTAATAGAATAATAGACTAGAAATGCTTAATAGGATGCAATTTGAAGATAGGCATCAATTTTATTCAATAGATTTTTTACTGAACGCCAAATATGTAAAAACATACATTATTATGCAGATTCAATATATTTTATTTTGTATTTCTATATTGTTATCTATTTTTATTTAAATAATTTTATTAAAAGTGTCTAAACTTTTTCTTTCAATTTTCTTTTTCCTCCACCAAAGGAAATAAAGGGGAAGTGAACTGCTTTGTATTCCTGGCACTTTCTTTGGTTATCTATCAATTCATTTTCACTGGGCAAAATCCTGGTATCTGGTGACTTAGAGGCAGCACGGTTAGTTGGGTGTCATTCTTTCACAAAATATATGCATTTACATTTAGGTCTGAGATACCCTGAATTGGTCAGGATAGACGACTGTCACATGCTGATTTTAAAACACTTTTTAATAAACTTTTTATTTTATAATGGATTTAGATTTACATACAAGTTGAAAATATAGTACTAAGAATTCTCAAACAACCTACACCTAGTTATCCCTATTATTAACATCTTACATTAAACATATTTGTCACAATTAAGAAAACGCTATTGATGCATTATTACAAACTAAATTCCATACATTATTCAGATTTCTTTAGTTTTTATCTAATGTCCTTTATCTAATCCAGGATCGCATCCATGATACCATATTACATTTAGTCTTCATGTCTCCTTGGGCTCTTCTGAACTGTGACAGTTTCTCAGACTTTCCTTGTATTTGATGACCTTGATAGTTTTAAGGAACACTGGTCAGATATTTTGTAGAATGTCCCTCATTTGGGATTTTTCTGATTCTTTTCTCATGATTAGATTGTGGTTATGGATTTGGGGGAAGAAGGTCACAGAGGTAAAGTACCATTCTCATCACATCATATCAAGGGTACAGACTATCACGATTTATCAGTGTTGATGTGAATCTTGATCATGACAGAGGGAGTGTTGGTAGGGTCTCTCTACTGCAAAGTTTTTTTCTTTTTTCTTCATAGGAAGTTACTATGTGCCGCCACGCTTAAGGAGTTGGGAGTTATACTCCATATCCTTGACAGTGGAGTATATACATAAACTATTTGGAATTCTGCGTAAGATACCTGTCTATTCTCTCTCTCTCTCTCTCTCTCTCTCTCTCTCTCTCTCTCTCTCTCTCTCTCTTTTTATTCTATTGTTTTTTATATTAGTTTGGACATATAGTTATTTCATATTTTTGGTTATAATCCAATACTATTTTATTTATTTTCTTGCTCAAATTGTTCCAGCTTTGGACATGAGGAGTTCTTTTAGCTGGCTCCCGGGTCCCTTTGACATACTCCCTCATTGTGGATTTTGTTTTTTCAGTACTTCCATGCTTTCTGGTACTACACAGTGCTCCCCTGGGATCATTTTTGTCTCTTTCCTGCTGCAATTCCAGAACCAGCTTATTCTCCAAGGAGGTCTGTTTCCTTTCATTTGAGAATGGTATTGGAAATCAAGATCTGGATGCTGGATATGCTGTTCCTTGCTACTGGAGTGTGGTTGTTTTCAGGCCCTCTCAGATGACAGAGCAAGAAAATATATGTACACAGTAACCCTTGTATAGGCACTTATCTGAATACTTTCATACACATTTATATTAGTTTCCTAGGGCTGTACTACCAAAGTACCACCAAGCAGATGGCTTAAAATAAAGGAATTTATTGTCTCATTCTGGAGGCCAGAAGCTTGAAATAATCAATGTGTCATCAGAACCATGCTACTTCTGAAGGACCAGGGAAGGAACTGTTCTAGGCCTTTCTCTTAGATTCTTGTAGCCTCAGATGTTCTTTGGTTTGTAGGTGGCTCACTTCAATCTTCCATCTTCACATGGCATTCTCTTTGTGTGTCTTCACATCACCTTCCCTCTGTGTGTCCCATCTTCTCCCTGTGTCCATTCCCGTTTTTTATAAGAACACCAGTTATGTTAAATTAGGGCCCACCCTGATGGCTTCATTTTTAATTGATTACTTCTGTAAAGCCCCTTTGTCATCTTCTGAGGTACAATGGATTAGAACTTCAACATATCTTTTTTAGGGAGACATTTCAATTTATAACAATATCTATCTGTATTTTTATTAAACCTGAGTTCACACTGACATCTCTAACTCTAATCCATTGCCATGTGGATAATGATAGCCTCCTTTTCTTGCTAGTCTGTAACCTCCAATCCAATGAGAAACCTGACTCCCACCTTCTACCATCCATTTACTTAATTCTTCAATTACAGTATGTGGTGGTTTCAGAATTGCTAACCCTTATACAAGCAACAACTTGATCAACTAGGTAGCGTGCATATGTGCAATTTGTTTTTGGCTTTATCTTACAGATTCCACTCAGTTCCAAAGTTACTTAGGTTAGCACATCTTCTCCCATCCCCTTCAGTGAAGTTGTTTGATATGCTTGTATACTTTTGGATTCTTTTGCCACAGTTTGTGTTTCATCTTGGGATTCCCCCTACCTCCTAAAATGGTTTTTAAAATTTGTATACGTTAACACTCACTCTTGACTGTTGTAAAGTTCTGTAAATTTTGACAAATGCATAGTCATGTATTCCCCATTATAGTGTCATATAAAATAGCTACACTGCCCTAAAAATCCCGTCCTTGCATTTATTTTCTAGAGCTGCTATAGCAAAATACCACAGATTGTGTGGTTTAAATAACATAATTTTATTTTATCAGTCTGGAATTTCAAAGTCCACAATCAAGCTGTTAGCAGATTTGGGTCTTCTGAGGCTTCTCTCCTGGGCTTGTAGATGGCTACCTCCTCGCTACGTCTTCACATAGTCATTCTTTTGTGTATGGGGATCCCTGGTGGCCCTTCCTCTCCTTATAAGGACACCAGCCGTATTGGATTAGAGACTAACAGCTCTGCCAGTTTCATTTGAGCTTAATCATCTCTTTAAAGACCTTATCTCCAAATGCAGTTACATTCTAAGGTATTGGCGGTTGAAACTTCAAGTATGGATTTTGAGGGCTCACAATTAAGCCCAAGTAGTCCTTCAACTATTCAACCCTCCTCCCACGCCCCAACCCTTGCCAGGGACTGATCTGATTATCACCCCTTTTGGCTTTTCTAGAATATCTTATAAGTGGAGTCAGTATTAGAAGCCTTTCAGATTGGCTTCTTTCATTGAGTTACATGAATTAAATTTTCATTAATTCAATGTAATTAACCTAATTAGTTTCCATTAATTGATTAATTGATTAAATATTATTGATTTTAAGATTTATCCATGTCTTCACACAGGTAGATAGCTCATTATTTCTATTACTAAATAGTATTCCATTTATGGCTCTGCTATGGTTTGTTAATCCATTCACTTCCTATTTTTGGCAAGTATGAATAAAGCGACCATAGATTTGCATGTGGATATATGTGTGGTCATATGCTTTTAAATTATTTTAGTAAATACCTAGGAGCATGATTGCTAGATTATATGTTAAAACTATATTTAGCACCTAAGAAACTGGCAACCTGTCTTCTGAAGTGGCTGCACCATTTTGTTTTCCCACCAGCAATGAATGAGTGTTTCTGTTGCTCTTCATTTTTCCCAATAATTGTTTTGCTATGAACAATTCTAAGAGATTCATAATGGTATCTCACTGTTGTTTTAATTTGCATTTTCTTAAACTATGATCGTGAGCATATTTAAACAATAACGACGGCTTCTCTTTCTCAACCAAGCAGTTGTTATCGTCAGTTTTGGGGATACGAGTCATTCTTAAATGTGCGCAGTGGTTTCTCACTGCCCAATGGCAAATGATTGGTATATCTTTGGTGAAGTGTCTTCAATCTTTGGCACTTTTTAAACATTGGGTTTGTTTTCCTAGTTCTGAGATGTAAGCAGCCTTTTTATATTCTGGATAAAAGTCCTTTATCAGATTATGTTTAGCAAATGTTTTCTCCCTGATTTGATTTGCTTATATTTTGTTGTGGATGGCAATGGCAGATGAATATAAAACATGAGATTTTTGACATTACCGTGTCTCCCCGAAAATAAGACCTAACTGGACCATCAGCTCAAATGCATCTTTTCGAGCAAAAATTAATATAGGACCCAGTCTTATTTTACTATAATATAAGACCAGGTCTTTAATATAATATAATATAATATAATATAATATAATATAATATAATATAATATAATATAATAATACTGGGTCTTATATTAATTTTTTGCTCCAAAAGATGCATTAGAGCTGATGGTCCGGCTAGGTCTTATTTTCGGGGAAATATGGTATCTGGACCAAAGAAATTTTTGAAAATGCAGATTTCCTAAAGTTGAAAAGATGCTGGCTAGGACCATTAAAATTAGAAAATTATAGAAAACGTGAAATTTTATTTTATATTACTGACCGGTAAAATATACCAGTTTGATTTCACCTTAATATAATGAGATTAGTATATATATTTTTTTTCATTTAGGAAGCTGACTATTTACAGTTTAAGAAGGATGTAAGCAAATTGCTTAGGAGCACAGAACTGAGAAGTGGTCAAGCTGTATTTTAAGTCCAGTTTTTCATGCTTTAAAAGTCCATGTTTTTCCCACCACAACAGACAGCCTTGCTAAGAGTAGGGGAGATGAAAAATTGATACATTAAAAGCCATAAAGCAAATCAGTAGTAAAGTTTCAAAATGAAATATATTTTTGATATCTGCACTAAAACCATGCCTAAGATGTATGGTCAAGATTACATATGTATGTATATATATGTATGTGTGTATGTGTAGATATTTTTTAATACTCAGCATATGTAATATGTATATATTATATATTTTTATATGTTGAATATTGGAAAATACATACATACACACATACATCTATATTATATTGGTATATAATTTTATATAATACTATATATAGAGAAATAAACTTCCTAAACCATATTCTAGTGAAGAAGATTGGGATTGGCACGTGCTCCTTTACTATGAGAAACTGATATAAAATCTGTAAACTCAATATATGTTTCTTTTAAAAGTACGAAAAAGTGTTTTGCTTCCCTGAACCTCAAACTCATTTTCTTTGACACAGTGTTCTCTTATTCAGCAGTGTCTTTTGTAAAAATTATCAATGAAACATTATTAATCTCTTAGCAGCTGGCACAAGAAAGAGCCTTTAGGAAACTTGGGTTGATGTACAATTCAGAAATAATCATTTGCTCACTGTGCTGCATGAGATGTCTGACACTTCATTCAATGAACCAAGACACATCCTCATTTTTTGCCGTTGTGATTTATGAAATTGGAATGTATAGTGCATGCTTCTTTAATAGTCCTTGTCATGTTTATAATTTAGTGCTATGAGAACAATAGGTGGCATTCTTTAGATTTAGGAGAAAAGGGAAAATAAATTCTCTTGATGTGGTTCATTTTTTTATCAATTAATAATGCAAAATAGCAGCAAACCATTCAACTTGTTTTACAGAAGGAACTGCACATTTTGTAAATATCCCTATCAACTAAAAAGTTTCAGAATGTGTTAAGAAGTTGCTTGTGAATTTATGAATATTGAGTTGGAATAATTACATTTTATTTTAATGTCATGGCATACTATGTTTATTGTGCGGTCAAAGCTTATAAACTGGGCATTTAATATATCAATAAAACTACTTTCCATAATTTGGAAAAAGACACACTTTTTAAGAATTAGTTAAATCATGAATACTTATATTTTGAAAAATTTTATGTGAGAAAATAACTTGGTAAATTTTGGATGGTATTCATTTAAGTAGAGAATGAGGTCAAATATCATCTCATATTAATTGCCCAAAATACGTTTGTGTTCTGCTTATCAAAGAAAAATTATTGACTTAATTCAGTTTTTAAAATGTTAAACTTTAAAATATCAAAAAGTGTTCTGGTCTATGTAATGCCACATAAACTCAGAAATTGTCCTTTTTCCAACTGAGTTCTTTTTTCCACCAAGTTGTCTTACATGTGTAAAGTGCTTTAATAAGCAAGACAAGGTTCTGACATTTCAATAATTCTCCCAGCAAATAGCCTAAATCTTGAAGAAGGATTACTTTATGGGTTCAGAAAGTCTATGAGCTGTACCTGTTAGTGCCATAGAAAGAGGGCTGAAGTCGGGGCATAAAGAATGAGTCAGTCTCAGTGTCATCACCTCGGTCTGTGGTTTGTCACAGCCTAAAGCCACAGGGTCATTTAAGAGTGTTAAGTCCTCAGAAAGAAGCAGGAACCAAGTTGCTGATACCAAGCAGCAGCTAAACAGCCTGGAGTGCAATTGTCTGGCCTGAAATTTTGAGCTCCTCCATTCACCAGCTGGTTGACTTGCAGCAAGCTACTTAGCATCTCGGTGCCTTACTTTTCTCTGTATCTGAGTGGGAATAGACATAGTATCTCCCTCATACAGTTGTCCTGAGACTTTAATGACATGGCACATGTTTAGTGCCTAACTGGAATTTGATCAATACTGTGTAGTAGGAATAGCCCTATAAGCATCCTATTATAGGCATCAATTCATATTTTTTGTTGTTCGTATTCTTCCCACATTTACTTTGCTATATTTCTACCGGCTTCAAAAAATGGAAGATGATGGTTTGCTTTGTGTGATATGAATTAGAAAATATGTGGTGCCATTTTTCTAAGTGGAAAAATACATTATAAAATTCCAATTGACCAGTGAACCTTTATAACCAAATAAAGTTTAGATTTTATCCCTCATGTTCCTTCATTATCTCCTAAGCTTGGAAAACACTGGCAAAGAGAGAGCTGCTGAGTAATGGAAAAATTGTGAATTCATTAGATTTCATTTGCACTGTTGAAAGAAATTTTACATCGATATTTAACTGTGTTTTATCTTTTTTTGGTAAGACAAAGCATCAGAACTCAACATCAAGTTCCACTGTAAATGACATGTGAGGAGCTGTGAGAACTCTGTTCTCTGGCCAGCCCCTGCAGAGCCTGTGCGTGAGATAATCTTAGTGAGAGAGGAGGGACTAGCAAAAACAGTGAGGATGATTTACACTCCAAATCACTGCGAGATTTGAGAGGTCGAGGAAGCACCTTTGAAGATCATCCTGACAATGTGTCTGTTGCAGGGCAGCCAGTGAATCCAATTTAATTTTAAGGATCCTTTTAAAATTTGGTATATAGTGATGGATATTTTCAGGAAAAGAATTCAGCAACTTTGCTTAAGGAACTTGGATTGTTCCTGAGAGGCAAAGGACAGAAATCTTAAACTCTCCTGAGATTCAAAGTTACTGAAACCTGTTGAAAGGGCAGAGAGGCCTTGTCCAAGGCTTGGAAAGAGGTAAGAGCAAAGAAGCCCTTGATATTCACATTAGTAGGTGTTAGAAGATGGATAGGATCAGGAGGTCGGTCTCTGCTTGTGGCCAGTAGTCCTGATGTAAACACGCATCTGACAGCAACGTTAATCCTTATGCAGACCTCTTCCACCAAAGGAAGATAAAACATAAGCAAATCTAAGATGTTATAAATTTGAGAACCCAAAACTGAGCATGGTCATGCAGATGACGGGAGCCGAGCAGGGAACCATCCTCCCCTGAAACTTGCAGAATGACAGCATACAGGACAGGCAGCTGCACACCTAAAACTTGGGCAGAGGTTTGCACCTTAACCACAGACGTTGAATAGGACTGGAGGTATGTGTCAGCCTTGGTGATGAGCTGAGGGTTGTTTGTGTGTCCTGGATGATAGACAGGTGTCCGCTGTTTACAAAGGCCAGGCTGGAAGCAAATTAAACTTACAGTGATTTGTTGTAGTATCTGCAAACTGTAAAGGGTTAGTGCCATCCTGTAAGACAGGAACAAGTAAGTCTGATGAATTGGAAGTGAAAAAGCACTCTGGGGATGCTGAGGATTGTCATGAAATGACGGTGACTTTGTAGAAAGAGCAGTTAAGCATTAAAAAGTGATGGAATAGTAGCTTAATCACACACTGGCATGGAGGGAGATCCCTTATGCATGCGGGAGGGAGGAATTGTTCCTATTTCAGCCAAGCATCATCAACCTGCAAAGGCCTTTGCATGGTATGTCGTGGTAAGGTCATCCGCAGGGAGCCGACTTGTTTTCTCTTGCTGCTGTAACCAACTACCACAAAGTCGTCAGCTTAAAACAATACAAATGTCTTATCGTACAGTTCTGAAGGAGAGAGTTCTAGAATAGATTGTCAGGGCTTCATTCTTTCTGGAGGCTCTAGAGAAGAGTCCTTTTCCTCGCACTTTGCAACTTTTAGAGGCCACCCCTATTCCTTGGTTCATTGTCCTGCATCACTCTGGCCTCTGTTTCTTTCACCCCATCTCCTTCTCTGATTCTCCTGTCCTCTGTCCCTCTTATAAACATCCTTCTGATAATGTTGGGCCCACTAATTATCCTTCTGATATTTAGACCCGGCTTGGTCTAATTTTCGGGGAAACATGGTAGCATGGGTTCATAGCCAAATGCTATATAATGATTGAAAATCATGTTCTTACATGCTTAAATCATTGATTTATTCTGGATGCTGCAACTAGAGAACTCAAATTTAAAAGCCAAATTTTATGAATTTGCTATAAACATTAAAACAGTTAAATGCAAATTGTTAGCTTTGTAAGAGATTGTGAAGGATAATAGAAAAACTAATAGATTTTAAAAATATAAAAGCTCATAGAAACAGAAAATTAAAAACTGCTTCTTCCAAAAGAGGAAACATAAAAAAAGTGACAAAAGTATGGTGAAACATGCAGATTTTGTCAATAAATATAATTAAATTAAGCATTTCATTGATGATGAAGACTTTCACTGGGGGGTATAATGAACAAAATTATTTAAGAGATGCACCTAAAACTATGTAATCTGAATTATTGAAAATAAATTGATGGGCAGCATTTCTCAAATGAAGGAAAAACGTAAGCTCCACTTGAAATTTTAATTTCAGATAAATTGAGAATTAAAGACAAAATTAAATGGGCTAAGACCTATTATTTATATTTAAATAAAAAACATAACATTCATGTGTTCTTTTTGGTGGTGCTTCATAATATATATATATATATTTCACAGACCAATGCTTGGAAAAAGAAATGGAAACACAAATGAGCTAGGATAACTGCCTTTGCCTTTGACATGGTCAGTAGAAAAATGTAGAAAATTACAATAACATATTAATAAAAATGAAGTGCTGGTTTATATGTCAAACTTTTTAACCCAAAAGAGATAGCAAAATGTATTTTCCAATATCCATGAAATCTTTAGCACCAAATATCAGGGTACACATATTAGCGCATAGTAGGCTACACAGTAAATTAAGAACATCCCAAATGGCAGAAATTATTCAGGATAAACTTTTTTTCTGACCAAAAGGATATAAGATCTGAAAGTTATAATTAAAATTTAAAATTAATCAAAACACACAAGCATTTGTTAGTTGGTACAACAAATCTCCTTGTCAACAAGAAAATCGAAGATCACTGTTAGATAAAGTGTTGGGGGTGCCTAAATTCGTGAAAGAATCAAATTTATAGTCAAATGTTTCTATTATAGATACTGATTAAAATGAAAATTCATTTGTAACCAAATTTTTAAAAATCATGCTTTTATAATCATATTTGCAGATAGTTTCTTCAAATAGGTTTCTAAACATGAAAGTATTGGGTTAAATGACATGCATTTTTATATGCTTTTAATTTGTATTGCAACCTTGTTTTCCAGAAATGTGGAAAAAGTAAAAATAATGATGATTGCCTCTGTTAGAATATAAAAAAATATTAACTGAATAGGCATCAATCGACTATGTAAAACCTAGAGCTCTACCTTTCTAACAAATAATATTAACTCTGTTCTTGAGCCTGATTATGCAACAGAGTGAGCAACTTAACTGAGTTGTAGTGAACGTGTCAGATAATTTTGAGATCAGAGTCACAGTCTTTATTATGAAGCATCCTAAGCGAGCTTGCCTAGTTCTGTGGGTGCCAGCAGCTCGTGTCATTCCCTGACTGGTCTATGGTGTTGGTGGTGTACCCCATAGCTGAATTTGACATGTGGCTTACTTGAGGACCCAGCTAGGCCCCTGCCCTACTGTTTCCCATGGGGCCTTCTAGAGAAGCAGTCTGTGGACTGTGACCCCCAAAGCCCAACTGATATACCCTTTATCCCTTTATTCTCTGCCAAGCTGTTCTTTTTTATCTTTCCCCCTCCCTCTAATCCCACCCCTGACTCCCAACCACAGTCCTGGGAAGGATAACACTTTGGGTGTTTTGTTCCCTTTCCACATGTTTGCCCCACAACCATTATTTTAGCATTTATTATTTTAGCTACTATTATAGCATTGTTTTATATTTTTAACTTCTAAGTAAATGGTACATTGTATTCACCAACACGCAACTTCATGTTGCCCTGAGGACATCCTTTGGGATTGGTCCATTAATTGTGGTAAAAGGTCAAATTTACCATTTTAACCATTTTTGAGTATATAGTTCAATAGTACAGTACATTTACGTTGTTGTGCACCCAATCTCCAGAACCCTTTTCCGTGAGTAGCTTATTTCACTTAGCATAATGTCCTCAAGGTCCATCCATATTGTAGCCTGTGTCAGAATTTCTTTCCTTTTCTAAGGCTGAATAATATTCCACGGTATGTATAGACCAAATTTTGTTTATACACTCATCCATCCACGGACATTTGAGTTACTTCCACCTTTTGGCTGTTGTGAACAATGATACTGCCATGTACATGGGTGTACAAATATCTCTCTAAGACTCTGTTTTCCGTTCTTTGGGGGATATACCCCTCTGCCAAGCTGTTTTTGAAGGTGGAGAGCCAGCCCCTTCCTTCCCTTGCCCCTTCCCTCTACTTTCCAAACTGGCTCAGGGCCTATTCCCATAAGAAAACACATGTATCCTTGTACTTTTGCGGTGATCTTTCAGCATTCTCTCCCTCTCTCTTAATTGTACCTCTGTAGGTATGTTGTGTTTTAGATTGTGTGTGTGCATGTGTGTTCATATGTGTGTGTGTTTGAGTATGTATGCACAGGTGTGTGTGTGTTACATACATGCGGACACTTGTTCATTTGGGTTTGTTTTCTTTTGCACAAGTTGGCTGAGCACTAGTATCCACGACAGCTTCAGATGAGAAACACTCATCAGGCTCATGTCCCACTGCAAGGGAAATTCTTCTTGGAACGGGGACAAACAGGGTAGAATCTGGGTGGAGGCATAAGTCACACTCTCCGTAGACAGCTATCAGTTGCACTTCCCTCCCTCCTCATCCAAGATTAGCCTGTTTTTACTTCAGTTTTACTTAAGTACTCACTTAGCTTGGGGAAGACAAAACCAGCTCTTTGGTTTTCTTCATTGTTTTAGTCTTACAACTTGCAGGATAATGTCGCGTTTAGATATTCATAATTTGGGAATTATCCTCCACAAGTAAAAATGGGGATGTTTCCAGGGGAAGGCATGATAACCTAGAACTGGTAGTTGACATCTTGAAATTCTGTGATGGAATAAGTAACCTCATATGTCACTCGATTAGAGCTTTGACAAATGGCAGTGTGATACTGACAAAATAATTGATGTGCAGAAAAACGGTATAGAATATGCATTGATGTATCCCTGGATTAAGTATTACATATGCTAGGAAACATTACAAATCAATGCTGAAGAGATACCTTTATTGCATAAATGGTATGGGAAAAGTTATTTTCAGATGAATTGAAGAATTAAATGGGAGAAAAGTATGGAGGAAAAGAAATTTGAATCTAGGTTTTTTTCAAATAAATAATATTTAGCTATGAAAGTGAAATAGCTTTATTATCTTTTATCTTTTTTTGCTTCTCTCCACATTTTATTTATTTATTTGTTTGTTTGTTTGTTTGTTTATTAAAGTTTATTGGGGCAACAATTGTTAGTACACTTACATAGATTTCAGGTGGACAATTCTGTAATACATCATCTATATATCACATTGTGTGTTTACCTCCCAGAGTCAGTTCTCCTTTCATCATATTGGATCCCCTTTACCCTCATCTACCATCCCCCTCCCCCTTTGGTAACCACTAAACTACTGTCTGTGTCTATGAGTTTTTGTTTCTTCATTTGTTTGTCCTGTTCTTTTGTTGTTTTCAACTTTATATACCACATATCAGTGAAATCATATGGTTCTCTACTTTTCGGTCTGGCTTATTTCACTTAGCATTATCATCTCAAGATCCATCCATGTTGTTGCTAATAGTACTATTTCATCTTTTCTTATAGCAGAATAGTATTCCACTGTGTATATATACCACAACTTCTTTACCTATTCATCTATTGAAGGACACTTTGGTTGTTTCCATGTCGTGTCCACTGTAAATAAAGCTGCAATGAACATTGGAGCACATACATCTTTATGGATAAATGTTTTCCAATTTTGGGGGTAGATACCCAGGAGAGGGGTTGCTGGGTCATATGGTAATTCTATTTATAATTTTTTGAGGAACCTCCACACTGCCTTCTATAGCAGCTGCACCAATCTGCATTCCCACCAACAGTGTTCCTTTTTCTCCACAGCCTGCCCATCACTTGTTACTATTTGTCTTGTTGGAATAGCCATTCTAACTGGTGTGAGGTGATATCTCATTATGATTTTTATTTGCATTTGTGATGTTGAGCATTTTTTTCAAAATATCTTTATTTTCTGAGGCTTAGATAAATGAACCTCAGAAAATTTACTAAGAAGGATTGCTTTTGAAATTACTCTTGGAGAAAGAACACCAGCAAAAAGAAAAATGAGTCTAGGAGGAAGTGATAGTATGGAGTTATAGCTCAGCAAGTTTTATTATTGCCTTAATTAGCAACAATAATAAACAAACAGACAAAAACAAACAAACTTTATTACAGTCCAGAATTAGAATTCCAGGTATTCTAATATGACTGTGGATATAAGGGATGTTGGAGACCAGAGAGGGCTGAGAGTAGTTTAAGGAAAATACATAGATGTTAATAAACTCAAGAAAGTGATAGTTTAAAGTAAATGCAAATTTGGGCTTTAAGTAGATATAACTGCACAGCAACAAAAAATAGTATGCTTGCTGTTTTAATAGAATTCAAGATGCCTTCAATTGTAAGATGCATGTTATTATTTCATTTCCACTATGAAAGGAAAAATGTTGATGACTACAAAAAAGGGCTGCCAGTCAGAAGACAATGCATTCTTATCAGTTAGAATTTTTATTCATATTTGAAGAGGTCTTTTGGACATTATCATTCTTATCAAAATACAAAAAGAAAAACCAAAGTAAACCAATTAACATATTCATAAAACTTCTTCACACTGAGTCCAAATCTTCTAAATGACATTTTAACTTAGTGTCATCGATATTTGTGTTTTCTGCACAAAATAATCTCCTGTACTATAAAGAGTGGTAAAGTAATATTTTTAAAGAATTTATAGAAGTGAAACTACCATGCATTGCAAGTAGAGTAGGCTGACTTTGGACTTCTGCTGAGGAATGTTGCTAAGTATGTCCAATTTACCACCACCATCTACCTCTTTGCCCACACATATCATTTGGATCCTAGGATTAAAAATATTTTGTTCTCCAGTATTCTCTCTAGAATTTCTTCCAAACTTCTGACACCCATTTTTCTGGTTATGAGGCTGACACTTTTGATATTCTTGCGTGCACAGAGAATGACAACTATGTCACAAATACTGGCCAACCTATAGTGATCATAAAACATTGTATAGAGACTACAGACTGAAGGAGACCAAACTTTTGCCACCCCAAAATATGCCTTTTGAGATATTGTTTTTAAGCTGTGTTATGAAAAGACTCAGAAAGAAACTTTGACCTTTCTCCTTTACCTACCTAATGGAATTCAGGTAGAAAAATCTGCTAAAAGGAAGGGAGTGTCACTTCAGCATTGTAATATAAACTAAATGTGGCAGACAGGGAGAAATCTAGCAAAGCCTGTTTGTTGTATTTCCCTCTGTGTCCCATTGTTTCTGGGTGGCCCAGCAAGAATTTTTTTGCCACATATTTGCTTTTTCTCTACCTGTGAATTGCCAACTTTCCCTTTGAAAGCCCAGACCCTTTTCCCACTTCTCTTTAGTTCCAGAATGGCATAATAATCTTCAAAGGCCCAATGCGTCCTGTCCTCGGGTTTCATATTTCTATGGCATCCCTGCATGTAATACATTTTGGACATTTTCTTCTGTTAATCTGTCTCATGTTATTTTGATTACTAACCCTGCAAGAAGAACTTAGAAAGGTGGGAAGGAGGAAATTCATTTTTTTGACCTCCACAAGACCCACCCTGCATTTTGAGATACTATATTATAAAATATATGCATTTTAGAAACCATGAAATACACATTTAACCAACTAAAAAAATCAACTTTCTTAAGTAAGAAAAAAGAAATAAAAAGAAAAAATAAAGATTATATGGTAATATAGAACACTAAGCATTACACAGAAGAATATCTCATTATAAGAGTAATTTCAATAAATGTGAGTTCAACTAAAAACCTAAAGATAGAAATATACAGATTGGATTTAAAGTAAGAATTAGCATTATGTTGTATTAGTCAAGATCCCCTCAAAAAAAAAAAAAAAAAAAAAAGCCCTAACTATTTAGAGGAGATTTAATACAGGGAATTGGTTACATACATGTTAGATAAGCAAAATGCAGAAGATGCCGTGTTTCCCCGAAAATAAGACCTAACCGGACAATCAGCTCTAATGCGTCTTTTGGAGTAAAAATTAATATAAGATCCAGTCTTATTTTACTATAATATAAGACTGGGTCATATAATATAATATAATAATATAATATAATATAATATAATATAATACCCAGTCTTATATTATTTTTGCTCCAAAAAACGCATTAGAGCTGATTGTCTGGCTAGGTTTTATTTTGTGGTAACAGGGTGGTTAGCTGAAGCAGAAAGAAATAAGGGGTGATACCCAAAGACCAGAAGTTTGCACATAATTCTACTCTAGAGCCCGAGTCTACACCTGCTGACGAACTGCCGATGTTGCCACATCCTGGTCAGGATTCATAGAACTGCCCCTTTGGCCAGGGCTGGAACAATGGCTACGCTGTGGTTCCTACCAGTGCTGTCCTGTGTGGCTGTGCTGTAGCTGCTATTGCTCTGTCACTTCTGATGCTGATGTGGCCTCCAAAGACTGCCAGAAACGGGAAGCAGAATGAGAAGCACCCCCTCCTCCACCTTACAAATTCCTATCAGGACTCCCATTAGCAGAGCTTGACAGGAAACCAGTTGGCAAGAGATCCTGGGAAATGTCATTTGTAGACTTTCAGTTCCCTCCAACCCTTAGCAGAATACAGAAGGGGCTTCAAACAAACAT
Organism: Rhinolophus sinicus; assembly: GCF_057876585.1. NCBI lineage: Eukaryota > Metazoa > Chordata > Mammalia > Chiroptera > Rhinolophidae > Rhinolophus > Rhinolophus sinicus. Next base: position 56,445,703 of record NC_142502.1, read on the forward strand.
GCAAATAACTGACATGTTATCTACATTACCTGCATCTAAAACAAAAGCATATGGAATTGTTTATTTATTCATTCATTGAACAAATATGTATGGAATACCTTCTAAGTGTCAGCTCCTCTTCTTGTGCAGTGATACAACAGGGAGCAAAACAGACAACATACATGCTCAACATATTTTTGACCTTTTAACTCAGGGAAAACAGACAAACAAAATGAATAGTTAAACCCAGTAGTATAGTAGAACGTGACACATGCTATGTGGAAAGTAAAGCAGGGAGAGGGGTGGGGAATAGCAGTTTGTTAAAACAAAAGCCTGGAAAGACTTTGTTGAAAAGGTGACATTTGAACAAAGATATAAAGGAGGAGAAGAAATAAGTCTAATGAAATGTGAAATACTTATTTTAATAATATTCCATGAAGTGGTCCCCCTAATAAGACATGTACCCATCTGACACCCTACAAAATCTTTACAGCATTATTGATTGTATTCCCCAAACTGTCTTTCATATTTCCGTGGCAATACTGCAGTTACCAATTTGTGCTTTCTAAATCCCCTTCCCCTTCTCCCTCCTCCCCAACCCCCTCCCACCTGACCACTGCACTGTATACCTGAAGCTGAAGCTGAATAATATTGTATGTCAACTAAAATTTAAGATATATATATATATATATATATATATATATATATATATACATATATATATATATATATATATATATATATATATATATGGTCACAGGATGTGGAGTACAGCATAGGGAATAGAGTCAATGGAAGTGTAACAGATATATATGATGTCAGAGGGGTAGTAGATTGGAGGAGGAGGGTTATCACTTTGTCAGGTGAAACGTCTAACTATTACATTGTTTTGTACACCTCAAACTAATAAAAAGTAATAATATTCCAAGGAAAGGTTAAGATGAAAATGTAACAATACAGAAGGATGTTATTTATTGGTAAAAGGACTCTCAGATCAAAAAGATATAGTCATCATGTACACAATTTGTAGAATACCAGTGCAGCTTAAATACATATAGCAACAATGGTTAGAATAAAGAGAACTAGGTATATCAAAAATTATGATGTAAATTGAGAGATCTAGCAGACAAAATCTCTTAATATAGTTTTGGGTAACACAATATGAAAATGTTAGCTCCATGTAAGAACATGTACCCAACAGAAAACATAGATTCTTTTATTCATTTATAGGAGACTCCATGTACAAGGCTGCAACAAATGATAAGTCCTTTAAAACCACCTGAGGAGTTTAATTCATGTGTCTCTTGGAATTTGGGGGACATAGGGCTAGCATTTCACTTTGTCCTGGAAAAATATGAGGTTGGTGCAAATGTGATTGTGGTTTTTGCAATTATTTTTAACCTTTTAAACTGCAATTACTTTTGCACCAACCTTATACTTTATAGATGAGAAATTGATGAGGACAGACCTGTGGTTCAGAGCCAGCATTACACAGTAGTCTGTAGAGTCTGAGTGGGCCCTGGGTGAGTGTGTGTTTCTCTAGGCTCCCTCATTCCAACAGGAAAGCCTGAAGGAGTGAGGGAGCCTCGATGATGGAGTTTGTGTGGGACGCACACCAGAAACCAGTAGCTAAGTAAAGAGTCCTAACTTGGTCAGACAGAATGTCCCATATTAGGGAACTGAAGATGGTGGTGCCTCATAAATGGACCTTTAGAAATGGGTCCTGAATGAACCCCCTGAATACGAGCACCACAAAATGGTCAGCATCAGTCGGTAGCCACGCTCAAAGGCCATTAATAACAGACTACAACAGTACTAGTCAAGGTAGATCTTTTTGCCTTTACCTCACTTTCTATTTCTTTCTCTTCTACTCTGGTGGGGTCAGAGTCAGCAAAGTGATTACAGAAGGAAAACGTAGAAGATGCAAGACCTTTGCTATAAAGCATATTACAAAATAAAAGTAACACTTTTGTCTCAATGAAAATAAACATAAGCAAAATTCTAACAGAAAGAACTCAATCAATAAATGTAAAAATAATTTCAGTTATTTTAATTATACATGTAAATATAATTTGAAATGTCAATTAGACTATTAATGGCAAAGAAATAAAAGAACTGTCAATAATAGTCAATGCAGCTGAGGGTATATTGCATTTATTTTTTTTAAATGATGCAATTGTTTTACCTTTCTCATGAAGTTTCTATCTATTCATCTATCTGTTTGTCCATCTGACTCGCTTCCTCTAACATATGTAGCACATGTATTTTACTTTGAATTTATTATAAGAAAATATTTATGATTCTTGAATAAATTCACACAATAACATACAAATAACAAAGAAAAAAATGGATAGATTTCACTACCTCAAAACTGAAAATTCAAAAGACCATCAGCAAAATTAAAAGAGAAGTGGTAGATATGCAGAAATTATTTTCAACTTAGATCACAAATGATAAATAACCAAGACACATGAAGAACTTCTATAAAGTAATTTGAGAAAGATAAACCAACTCATAGAAAATAGGCAAAGGCCTATTTATGTAGAAGATTTCTAGATTTGTTAATAACAACAGCTTACAAAATAAACACTGTGTAACTAGCCAGTGTTGGTAAGGAGGAAGGAAAACAGGAATTGTCTTTCACTGATGGCCAGGCTATAAATGAGACCAAAACTTTAAGACTACTTTGGTAGTATCTACCAAATTTGAATATGTTCATAAACTAGTATCAAAAATTCCATTCTCAGGTATATTTTATCATGAAAAAGGCCAACAATTTAGGATTGTACTTAAAAAACAACAACAACAACTTTGCTATTTTAAAGAACTTCAATGCAGGAAGGGGAATGCTGCATAGCTTGGGCTCGGGCTGACATGTCTAATTTCCTTAGACATCAAGATTAGAGGCTTTAAAAAAACATGTCTGAGTAATTTAAAGATATGTACTTCCCTATCCCCTACATACGCCCACATAGACTCAGGAATTTCTTGGTGAACCACTGATTTAGGGATGTGTATACCCACAAGAAACAAACTTTCAAGGAGAAAACTGATTACATATTTGAAAAGAGATAAAAAATATATAGTTGTAAACAAGGCGACTCAATATTTATTCAGGACAAATATCATGGGAGTGTAATACTGAAGATCTGCAAAGGGGTTGGGATCGTTGTTAGAGAGAGGAAAACAACGTTAGCTGAGAATTTAACTGAATAACTGACATGAGATTCTTTTGATTGTTGAGACTGATTTTGTTATCGCATCATTATGGTATTGTATTGAGGAAGACACGAGCAACAGTTTTCAGTGTAGCCTTATTTGTAGTAATAATAAGGGGGAAAAAAGGTAAACGACCCCAAATATCATGAGTAGGTAAATAGAGAAATAAATTTGGGAAGATCTGTACAAAGAGATATTATACAGCGTGTAGAATAAACTAGAAAATAAAAACTCAAAGGCCAAAGCTTAAGTGCTGAGTGGAAGTTATTTTTATTTCAAGGAAGGGCCTCATCCAACGCAGCATCTAACTTTGATGGATAGGTTCAAGGGAGGAAAACTGTGGTAGGTCTTTTAAACTGAAAAATCTCAAATCACCTCTGTCACACATCAATAAAGTGAAGTCTCCAAGTGCAGCTGGTCAGAGGTGGTATCTGCAATGGCTGGAGAAGGCTTACATGGAACATCTCACTTGTCCTTTGCTTTGGAATTTGGCAGTCTGGCTACCTTTGTTGTGTAGGTGAGTTTTTTGGTTTGGAGTTATGACCCCCAATTATCTTTTAATAAAGTCAGGTCAGCCTCACTGTCAGCAAGCTAGACAGCCTAGGATACGCATCAACGTGGGCAGATCTCACAAACACAATGTTGAATGCAAAAAGCATGACTGCAAAACCATTATGCAGTGGGAGTCATTTATGTAAATTACACAGCACAAGTAAAAAATGCAGCATATTGTGTTATTTTGAACATTTTTAAGAAGAATATTCTTAGGATGATTATTATCTACTTGTAGATTGTGTTTGCTTAATCCTAGACACTGAAATCAGAAAAGAAAAATCTAAGTGCTTTTGGGTAACTAGATTTATTTACTGTTCCATTAAAACCAGAATAAATGAGTAGCTGCCTCTCTGTTACAGCAGTTAAGAGTTAGAACCGCCAAGCACAAGCTCCTTGGGTGATTTGTGGAGTCAGGGGTGAGAATCTCAGTCTGGTATAATGCTGTGCTTCCATGCCCTACTCAGAGCTTGTGAATTGACAGTGTAGGAATGATGGCCCCTGTCCTTCTTTCAGCATTTTCACATTCTGCTTTTAGTGCTGAAAAATAGAGACATGAAGCTCTATGTTAGAGCCAGATGGATATCTCTGGAGGAGCCACTGCCTTTCGGGGGGTTCCAGGGGAAAACTCAAGGCCTCGATATTTCCTTTTCATCCAGTGGCAATAATTCAAGGGCCAGGGGAATCAAATATTTATAGGAGCTACCTGCCCTGCCAATGTCTAGACTCTCATCAGACTTAAAGAAATGTGGGGAACTTGTCATCAAAGGAAGGTACTTTCAAAGGACAAACACACACTCTCATGTATCTTTAAGGAAAAAACAAATCTTTGTATTTCTACTAAAAGTGTTGGTGTCAATGGAATAATGATCTCTTTACTAACCCAAGAAACAAAGAATGTTGAAATTTATTCCTCGATTTAAAAAATGTCTCCACTTCAGGAAAAATGACCCTAGGGTTGATCAAGTTTCACATTAAATCACTGTCCATGACTGTCGTCACTAATTACTCTTTTCCAACTAGCAGCCACTGTGCCAAGGTCCTTGGATAGGCTGCTGCAGCTGCCAGTGCCTCCCTGAGGGGTCACATCCCAAGGCAGTTATTTTCCATGCCCAAACCCCAAGGCTGCAAACCACTGGTGCAGCAATTCAACTGCAGAAAATATGCGCCTTTGCTCTTTTGAATGAATTTTCTCTTTGCCATCTAGAAATGTAGGCTGTATTTTCCTATGTTATTTATTTTGTTTTTAGATTTAATCAGGACTGCCAACGGTTTTTATATTCACAGCCAGACCTCATGTGTTCTACAACAAGTTCCCCAATGGACCTGTTCAGCTTATGTGACCTGCTTTCTTTTTTATTTTCATCTCGAACTTTTAATAACTTAACCCATTTCCTCCTTTCAGCTGTGTTAGCAGTCTATGTAGAAAAGCATCCAACACACTTCCAAACTGTTTGTCAGTAGGCTTTTTAAACTGGATATTTTAAAATTTGCTTTTGAGCCAGAGTTTTACTAGAATGCAATAAGTATTCTTTTATCCTTGCTGCATTCCTTATCGGGTATGCAGTAACTGTACAGAATGTTTAGCAGTGATATAATTATTTGTTGCCAGTAGCCAAACACCTGCCAAAAACTACAAATTCCCTAAAATGTTTGTTAATTCACTTAATAGATATGCTAATTCATACATATATTCAATAAACGTCAGCTCTTTCATTGGTTAATTCTGATATTATTTGTATGCACCCACATTTGTCCAAAAAGTTTTCAAGTCAACTTAGTCAACCAATTAGGTTCATTTAGGTAACATTACCAAACTGATGTGCATATTTTGACTGAACATATTGTCAACATCATGCTCTTTAAACAATAAGCCTGTTTATCTGGTCGTTGTGATCCCCACCATTCTAACAGCTTCACACTTAATCTGACTGACGGCTACAAGTCCTTGCAGCTCGTCAGCTTTCCGCCAAGTCAACTCTGAGGAATGGAAAACCAATCATTGTGCTTAATTCCTGATCCTGTTGTCATTTCACTGTCTCGTACTTCATCCATATTGTTTCTTTCCTAGTGCCATTATAGCTGTATCTGTTTTGGAGTTTAACATTTCCATCCTCCAATTCAGGCCCTCACCAATCCTGCACAGGATTTAGGAACTTCAACCCCCATTGGCCCTTCATACTGTTTCAAAAAGTAAAACCTTTTGTCATTGACGTCAGATTTCCATACTTCTCACACACAGCTTATTTTATTATCTTGATTTCTGCATTTAGCATTCTTTCCTCCTCCCTTCCATTCAATAATTTGAATTAATTCAGGTGCAATATTTACTGGCTCCTTCCTTGTGCCCAGCATCCTGTTAGACGTGATAAAAATGAAAAAGACAAATATTATTCTTGAGTTTATACTCACGTAAGAGAGAAGTGAACACACACACACACACACACACACACACACACACACATACACAAAACTTAAACATAGAGCAGTAAAAACTCTGAGCAAAATTCAAGAGGGCAGTCAGAGAAGGACAGTAGTGTGGACTTTAAGAACACCCGTTCGAGCCGCGTTCCCATACGGACTGCACCATTGAGAAATCATGTAACCTTGGGTAAAGTCCTTTTATTTTTTCATGTCTCAGTTTCCTTACATTTTAAATTGAGATACCGGGTATGGCCACCCCACCCTGAATATGCCAGCTCTCATCTAAATTGAGATACCTATAGGACGTCCTTCATAGAAGGAAGTAAAACGATAAGCATATGATACTCGGGCTTATTACTGGCACATAGTGTGTAGTCAATACATGTTGTTGTTACTAAGATTATAATTATTGTTACTACCTACCCTATCCTTGGGAGGTAGAGAGAAGAGGCAATTTGGCACAACTGACAGACTGCCTTTTGGGTAAATGAAAACAAGGCTTTGAGCTGTAAGATTTGGTTTGGCTTCTGGGTTGCCACCAGAAAATTATAGTCCCTCCACCTGTCTGGAGCTCAACATTTTTTGTGTGTAACATGAATAGATTTTAATATTTCATTGCTTTTATTTTCTTCTAAACTTGGGTTATGTGTGAACTCTTAATGATTAAGTTCTCACAGATCTCAGTATTTAATATTAATTTTATTGTAATGTTACTAATGTTATTTAAATAAGTATATCCATAAACAAAATATAAGCAAGACATAAATCTTTAATCCTTATAAAACTATAAAATTAAAACCCAAACCAAACAAGCATCTCCTGCTTTTGGATTGAATTGCTTTGATTTGCCTTGATTTGTTTTTGTTTGATTCTACAGAGTACAAATAGATAATGCATTCATTCTAGCTTTCACTATTGCTTTTAAACAGACTGCATGAGACTTTCTTTCTTAGCCCTTGATGACATATGGGACATAATTATTCTAGCCACTTCCAGGTATTAGAATTATCTCATTTTTAGGTACTAAAAGTACAATGCAATCTTAATCAAATGGCCAATGGTAACATCCCAGTAACGTGACAGGTTGAACTTAGGTACCATATGATTAGGTGCACTTCCGTGATATTACTGTCAAAAGAAGTACATAATCTGAATCTCATCATGAGGAATCATAAGACAAACCCAAATTGTAGGGCATTCTGTAGAATAACTCGTCTATAATTTTCAAAATTTTCAAGCTCATGAAAGTCAAGGAGAAACTCTCCTGGATTGAAGGGCATTACAGAGACATTGCAGCTAAACACAACATGTGCTCCTGGGTTGGATCTCTTTACTAGAAAGGACAATATTGGGATAACTGGAAAAATTGACTGGAGTTGGAGGATTTGATACTAGCCTTGATTTCTTTATTTTGATAGCTGTGTTTTAGTTATGTAGTAAAAATTCTTGTTTAGAGAAATTGCATGCTAAAGTAATTGGGGATAATAAGACATTGCATCAGCAGCTAACTTTGAAATAATTCAGAAAAAAAATTATTTGTACTTGCAACTTTTCTATAATTTTAAAATTATTTAAAAGTTAATTTAAAGATTTGGCCTGTGGGGCGAGCAGGCAAGATGGCACTTGCCTGCCAGCTATACGGGAGAAGGACCTCTCACCAGGAAAATGCTGACTGTCCTCCAGTCCTCCCCCTGAAACCACACACTTCAGTCTGCTTTCCTGTATGTCTCTGAGGCCCCCAAGTCACCACCCCTCCGCTGGAACCCAAGACATGGTGACCTACTGTCAGCAGATCAACTCAGCCCTTCCCAAGGATCAGTGCATCATACTGGACAAGTTTATAAACTATGGAACCAGACAGCCTGGCATCAAATCTCAGCGATGCTACTTACTGGAAGTGTGACTTTGGGAAAGTTTAGTTAACTTTTCTGTGTCTCAGTGTTACCACCTGGAAAATGGGAATTGTGATTTCCCTACTTCATGGGGTTGTTTTAAGGCTTATATTAATATATTGAGACACATAGAACAATTTCTACAATACAGTAAATCCTAAGTAAGTTTAGAATGCAATTATTATACACAATTATACTAATTTTAAAAACAATTTTATTGAAGTATAGTTGTCATAGAACAAAATACACACTTAAACATGTGTATTCTTGCCTCCTTTGTTGTAGATTAATCGACTGTATATGCATGAGTCTGTGTCATTATATTTAAAGTAAGTTTCTTGTAGGCAAGTTAGTTAGGTCTTGCTTTTTTTAAAAAATCCAATCTGACAATCTCTGTCATTTAATTGGGTTATTAAGAACTTTAACAAGTTGATTCTTGATATGCACAATAGTTATATAAAGTCACCACACTTACTGAACCAGTGAATACCATTATTTCTTGGGAAAATAGTGAGGTTCCTAGAGCTTCTGGCCTTCACTAATTTGTCAGCCCGTCCAGCGATAAGCTTGTTTCATGTGTGTTTCTTTTGAAAGACACCTTATGTAACATGTCGTGTTGATTTATGACCGCTGAAACCATGGCCAACTGTAATATAGCTTGCGCTGGAATGAAGCTCAGCGAACACACCCTGTCATCATAAGGCACAGCCTTCCTGTGCTGAGGAACACCACGCAGAGTTGAGCACCATGCTTGGAGACCATTGAAAGAGTGAAATCACCAGCAACAAGCACAAACAATGCAAAAATGTGACCCAAAAAAGACCATGAAAAGGATATTTGTTTACAGCATGAGAGCTGAAACAAGAAGGCAAAGTGTCTGTTGCCTTGTTAAACTTCATCTGAGAACTTGAATGTTCAGTGCTTAAGTTTTTCACTGCTTTGTACAAATCCATGGATGACCTGGAAAGTGCAGCAAATGAGGATTTGAGGTTACAAATAACTGTTAGTGAGTAGACAAATTTGTAAATATAGAATCCAAAAATGATGAGAGTTGACTGTACATTTAATATGATTATTGATATGGTAAGATTTAAATCTACCATTTTTTTTCCATTTGTCCATTGGTTCTTTACTTCCTCTTCTCCTTTTCCTGCCTTATTTTGTATCATTTCACTTTATTTTATTTAATATATCTTCTTGGCTCATTATAAACAACAGCTGTAACTGTTGTTTTATTCTTAAACTCTATTTACTAGTAGCTTTAGAATTTACATTATACACCTGTAGTATATAACAACCAATATTCATGTGATATTATACAATGTCATATATAATAAATATATACTTTCACTTCTCTTTAAAAAAAAAAAAAAAAAAAAAGTTAATTTAAAATGTTCTTCAGTGGGCCTGGAGGGAAATACACATGCACATATCCAATTACAATCTAAATAAAAACTTCAGCCTTGTATTTATATCAATATTAATTAAATAAATTGATATTAAATTAATAAATATTTAAATGTAATGTGGGATAATTAAGAATTAATGGATATTACGTAGATGAATTATTTTTGCTTCGTCCTCCAGTTTAATCCTGAAGTGCAATACTATAGACCCCTGGAGAAAGGAGTGTGCTCTGTTCTGTTTCCTATTTCATGGCCTGTTCCACTACTCGGCTGTTCCTATTTCCTCTTGGTCTGGGACATGGCGATGGTATTGGAAGGAAAAGAGCAGGTTCTATCTGACTGCTACACACTGTACCATTCCCTGAACTTCAAAGAGCATACTTCAAACAACTCACTACTCCCATCCTCAAGAAAGACACCTCTGTGGTGTTTTAGCAAAGTTCCACCTCATTCCAGCCCTTCTAACTTCTCAGTGTCCCCTTAGTTCCTGGGAGGCTATACCACTTCACTCTGTCAAGCTCTGAATTTTCAGGCTTTTCTCAGTTATGCTCTCTGTCCCCACTCAGCCTTCAAGGCCATTCTAACCAGTCTTTAAGCTTTGGATGCATCCTGACTAATGCCAAGCATCTGTCTCCATTCACTCCTTAACTTTCAATAAATCTCCAGTGCTCTGCTCTAATCTTAAGTGGGCATATGGCTTTTCACAGCTCATCAAACATCTATTAGGAAATAAGAGGCCAGTCTTGCATTCTGGAAATATGGCCCCAGATATCAGATCAGGACAGTCTTATTCCCCTTCTTCCTAGGACTGGGAGAATGGGACAGAGTGCAGAACAGACAGTAAGGCATTCTCTACTCCTACACATTTCCTTCAAAGAATCTTCTCTAATTCTCAATAAATTATCAGACATGTGATGGTATTCCCTAAAGGTTTTCTGGGGTTTTGTCCCATTTTAGCAAGTCAACTTCAGATTAATTTAAGTAATTTCATGTTATGATAAATGATATATTTTTGCTGAAGCTAAATTGTTATAAGCAACACAAATATGGTATTGAAAATAAGACAGGAATTCTTTTGATTTTATCTTATCTATATTGTGTAGTAACTCATTTCTTCCATTTCCTTTCTCTATTCAAACTTTTAGGTACTTTAATGTTTTGGCCATTATATAGGCTGACCCAGTTCTCTTGTGGGGTTAAAATAATAGTTTTTGACACACGATTGTAAACACAATTGTAAATTAAGATTTTCTAACTGCATGGCAGTTATAAGGTGCTCATTCAGGTGGTTTGAGAATAATATACATATTCTTAACCATATATATATATATATATATGGTTTAAATATCATTGAATTGCAGACCTGCAATATGTAGATGAACCCTAATTTGAAAAGCATTGGCATGGAACAGATAATTTTTTTGTTCTCTTCCAAATATAGAATTACTATGATTCTAACAACATAAATAGTTTCCTTGTAATTAGTCCTTTGTGTGGTTGAGGATACTCTGGATTTGTCAAAATCAAGTCTGACTTTCGAAACACCTGACATGTTTCCTTTTCATGGAAAGCCACCTTTTCTCAACACCTTTTCTTTAAAAAAGAGGTATAGAAAACTTGCTTGAAGACATACGTGAGACATTTTTATTTTTGTCTACTAGGCATATCTAAATAAGAGGTATGCAATATAAACTCCTTGATCGTGTTTAGAAACAGGAGGTAAGCTTAGTTATCACTGGTTATCTTATCCTAGGGTCAAAATTCTTTTTTAAAATTTTCTGAAATATTTTTCTATATTGTTAAAGTCATTAGGGGTCCTGCTCCACTGAGTGTATCTCTGTAACACCCAGGTTTGGAGAAGCATGTGAAAGAACGGAAAAGAAAAGGAGGGAATAGACCACCTCCGTGTCCCTTGGCCATAGCTACTTCATCAAATGTTGCTCCCAAATGCTGTAGCACAAGCTGAAGGTTTTACTGAGCACATCAAGGTTTCAAGGACCATGGTTTTCCATTTTACTACATTCTTTAGTTTCACATGTTGAAACATGTGAAGAAGTATCTCTGAATAGACTCAGGATATTCAGACAAATGATGAATATGGATCAAGTAGTTGCTGAGATTTTCTGTGGAATCCTGGTTCTACTATTTTGTAATAAATAAATAAACAACAAAGTAATACTGCATGGTTTTAACTGAATTTTACTGTTTTCTGAGCCCTACGTGGAAGAAGAATAGGTCATTTTAAAACATATTCAAATCAATAGGAAATCATAGTTTTCCCTCCCAGCAACATAACTCAGTGAAACCCCTTCTGATTTTGATCTCTTGGGCTCCACTCCAACTTGCTCCTGCTCTTTATTTGCAGTCTGCATTCTTGATTTTGACAGTCTATGATTTTGACAGTCTTGATTTTGACAGTCTATACTGTGCAATAATATTGTGTAACTCTCATTCTTCGGGGTGCAAATACAGAAAAATGATTGTTTCCCAATAGGGTGATATCAAGAATTTGCAAATATTTTAATAATAATACCACCAAAAAAGTTTCCAGAAAATGCTTTTTATTTTTACTGTACTGTATTTCCTGTTTTACCTAGCTGGACATTTAGTAATGGATTTTTATCTGAAATAGACACATAGACTTTATTTGTATTTTTATTAGCCCAGTTCTACCTAAACTAAAATTCTAAAATTAAACTGCATTTACACTATTTTCAGTGAGAAAATTGTTTTAAATAGTTGCTTAGCAAGGTCACCATTTGTACCATTTGCAAATTCCTTTTTATTTATATATACACTAGAAGTGGTAACCAAGAAATATTTAGCTAAAGATGGCAATAAAATTTTTACATACTAGCCAGATCAATAAAACTTATTAGCTTCCAAAATGATGTTCATGCTAGTTTTATAAAAGGTAGAGATAATGGTTGATTTAAAAAAATCCTCATCTTGATCAATAACTAGGCAGTTTTAAGAATTAACTGATTCATAAAATAAGGCATCATTATTTTGTAGTTTATATCATCAGGTATAATTCAGTTACTGTAAGGAAATTTTTGGCTGATTTGAACTTGCTTATTTTAGATATAAAATCAATATTCACTATCATATGAATTTTCCAACATACACTGTCAAGGTATGTATCATATACTATGTTTAAAGCTCTATAAACAAAAAGGAAATAATACATTCAGTGAGAATTGTGTAAGGGAAGTGAGAATCTTTAAGTCAATAGCTAAAAATAACTGAGTCACATAAAGCCACTATCAAGGAAGAAAAATCAAGGGAGAAAAATATTTTTAGCACCATTCTCATTTTCTCTTAGTAATTGGTTTTCTTTCTTCATACCTTTGGAACTAGAGGAGACTTAATAGTGGAAGAAAAAAGACACATAGAGAAAATGAAAACTTGATAGACCCACAGGATTAACATTGGCTTTCTCCAGATTTATTAATAACAGACTTGCTCATAATAACTCTAATTCTAGGAAATCTCATTTATTGGCAAGCCACTTTTAGTTTTCTTTGTATTTAAGGCAGATCATGCATATTTGATTCATTTTTATTCCTTGCATTTTCCTTTTCATGTAGGTTGGAAATATTTGTGTTGGGCAGCAAATGTTGAGATAAAGATGTTTTTCGTTGGATTAGCCTTTTAAAAAACTAGAGAAACTTTAAGTGAGGGTAGAGCTATTATCATTCCTTCACACCCTGTTCTGTTATTTTTTTTCAAGCAACAATGCACTGAGTATTGTATAATAGATGTCAGTAGATTCCTTTAGAGACGAATCACCCCCAAAGGAAAAGTTCTCATCTCAAATCAGTGGAGCGAGAATGTCTTTGTGCAAGGAATCTGGTCAAATCCCTTGGCTCTCATTTAAAACTGTTCTTCAGTGAGTCCTGAAAACTAGCCGTCAGCCATTTACTATGAGTCTCCAGAGGAAACGCCACAATTCTCTAAAGTTTTATAACAGGGATTTTCTCCCTATTTCACTTGTTGAATTATTCCCTATTATTATTATTTTATTATATTATTATTACTGTTATATGTGATTATAAAATTAATACATTTTCTTTGGAGAAAATGTAAAAAATAAAGAAAAATGGAGAGAACATAATCCCATCCAAAAATGGGGCAGTGTTAATATTTCTCATATATATTCTATGAGATTTATTTCTATGCAAATACACACTTACAACATATGATAATTTCTTTGAAATTTGGATCTATACTCTAGTTCCATAACTTATCACCAAACAGTACAAAATTGACAATTTCTTCTTAAATGTGATACTTAATAGCCTCTGAAATGTGCCTGATTAGTTTTCTATTGTTAGCCACTTAAATTGTGGTGTGTTTTTTTACTATAAATAAAATTGGAAAAAATATCATTTTAGGTGCAATTTGTGGATGTCTCAAACTATTACTTTAAGTCAATTTTCTAGAAATTCAATTGTTATGCCTACTGATAAACACTTAAATTTTGATGTATACTGCAAAAATGTCATTAAAAAATATTGATATAAAATTTATGATTCCAACAACAGAATGAAAGTGTTTGTTTCCTAGCCCCCTTGTCCATGGTATTCATTGCACAGTAAGATTTTAAAGCTATCTTTGCCTATGAGGTCTGACAATTAAGTTCAATAACTTGTTGCAATGATGTCGCTAACCTTTTTTTGATATTAGAGGCGTAATTCATTATGCATTTGTACCAACAGGACAAACAGTTAACCAAGTTTACTATTTGGAAGTGCTGAAAAGGCTGTGTGAAAAAGACGACCTGAACTTTTCACCAATAATTCATGGCTCTTGCATCATGACAAGGCACCAGCTCACACGGCCTTGTCTGTGAGGGAGTTTTTAGCCAGTAAACAAATAACTGTATTGGAACACCCTCCCTACTCACCTGATCTGGCAGCCCCCAATGACGTTTTCTTTACCCAAAAATAAAGAAAATATTGAAAAGAAGACATTTTGATAACATTTGGGACATCAAGCGTAATACGACAACAGCTCTGATGGCCATTCCAGAAAAATAGTTCCAAAATTGCTTTGAAGGGTGGACCAGGCACTGGCATCAGGGCATAGCTTCCCAAGGGCAGTACTTCAAAGCTGACCATAATGATATTCAGCAATGAGGTATATAACCCTTTTTCTAGGATGAGTTCGTGAACTTAATTGTCCGAACTCATATGTTATAAGTAAAAATTTAATCTTATTATTTTAATTTTAATATAGTTGATAATCAATAAGGGTGAATATATTCCTATTGTTTATTTATATTTTTTTTCTAGACATTTTGATACTGCCTGATCGTGTCATTTACTAATTATTTTCATTTTGATGGGTAAATGTTTTTACATATTCACTGTATCTGTATCATATATTGATCCAATATTTTCTCCAGTTTGAATTGTGCATATTAACTGTACAAATGGTGTTTCTGAGATATTTTCATATAAGTACCGCTCACTTACCAATTGTGCCACTGGAGCTCCTCTGAGATATTTTCACTTCTTGTAGTCAACTATCAATTTTTGTCTGTGTTTCCTGTTATTGCTTTATACTTACAGCATTTTCAAACTATTAAGGCTATGCATCTTTATATGAATTGAGAATCATTCTTGTTTTTTGTTCCCTGCAACATTTCTCTTAACAGGGAAATTATTTCTTCCAAAGAAGTGTAAACTATTGGCCATTTAAACTGCTTCATTATGACAGTATTCATGGAATTCAACTCTGACAACTTTTTCAAAATTCCTCATTATTATGGTTATGACTGGAATTCACCTATTTTCAGTGATTTTCATTTCCAGAAAAATTATCTATTTTATTAAAAATTTGTAATTTATTAACATAGAATTGTGCCGAATATAGTATTTTTTAACTTTCTTTGTTTGATAATCTTCCTTTTGTTTCTTAATTTTTCTGTGTTCTCTTTTTTAAAAAATATAGTAGCTAGTGGTTTATTTAGTTTATAAAATCTGCAAAAAACAATTATTACTATCTAACATGAATGTCTTTGTTTCTTATATTCTTTGGCAGGAATACATTGAATAATAGCATTTAAGATAACAAAGAACACATATTTTCCCTGTACTTTTGACTTGTTCACGTCTCATCTTCAAGTCATAGAGCTATGTAGTATGTGCTCAATAAATGCTTGTTGAAAGGCCATTGAGAAGTAGAGGTCAGATTGTGGGGAGGGAGGACCAAAGAAGAGTGAATGTAAAAGATATCGATCTAAGGAAAATAGAGAAATGACTAAATATTGTATTCACAAGAATTCCTTCTTTGACTTACATCCTAAATGGCACAACTTTTAGCTTAGGGACAACATATCTTCAATTCTAATCTTAATGCCTAAATTCTGGAAATGCAGAAAAGTGTGCTAGAGCCATCTGTGCCAGAGGCTGTCTTACATTTTTTTGCATTGTGGTCATTTGATTTGGGGGCAAGATACCCACATCCCTGAATGCATCATATATATAGTCTCCTCTTTTCCTGCCCTCTAAGTATCTGGTTTAAAAGACTTGTGGGTTGCTTCAAACAATTGTATCACTTTGAGGAATAGCAGTAAGATCCCTGGGGATACTTTCCAAACAGATATAATCAGCTTCAATCCAAAGCACGAGATACTTGAATAGAGATTGACATTTGAATAAGTTTCGTGAAGGAAAACTTGTAAATCTTTTCAAGTGTTTCTTAAACTTACTCTCAAGAGATTAATCTCATTTCACATTCTTCAATGAGCCACATAAATTTCCTCTGCACATAACAGGACCTTTACTAGAAGCATTAGGAAATGGAGCTCACTTTTTTTCCCTTGGCCATATGTTTTCTTATCTTGTAGATTGTTAGCTCTATGCAGTGAATCAGGGAGAAAGCATAGGTACATTCAATTACTTTATTAGCTCAAAGCCCTTTATCTGAGGTTTCTTATATCCATTACATATGTTGGAAATACTTTTTATGAAGACTGACAGCTATTTCTGAGACAGCACAAATTTAACCTGAGTGCCTAAACAGGTTTTCGTGATGACATGGTTGATTTCCAAGAGGATTCTATTTCAAACAAACGCGTGATTTTGAGAAATGGTAGAAGAGGTATGGTGGGGTGGACTTACTTTAAAAACTCTTTTAAAATCCATTTTTATTAAGGTCTAAGTTTCAAAGCGAATGACACTAATATTTACATGGTGGCAGAAGTCTTTCGATATGGCAAAAAGCTTTGTGATTAATTTTTGTAAGCTTTGTTTTTTAGAGCAGTTTTAGGATCACAGAAAAATTGGTCATAATGTACAAAGGTTTTCCATATGCCTCCCAGCCCCCACATATACAGCCTCCCCTGTTATCAACATCCCTCACCAGAGTTGCACATTTGTTACAACTAATGAACCTACACTGACACATCATTATCACCAGAGTCCATAGTTTACAGTAATGTTCATTCTTGGTGGTGTACATTTTATGGGTTTGGACAAATTTATAATAACATATTTTTTTTAAATCGTGATTCATTTAATATAGGTTGTTGTTTACATACTGCATGCCAGATACTATACTAGATGTTGAAGTTTCCAAATAAAAGATGTGCTTTTTTGCCTCAGAGGAGAGGACAGTATGGTGGGGAGACTGACATCAAACCAGTCTAACAAAATAAGGTATAAGGCTTAAATGTATGTGTTGCAATGAACGTATGTATAAAGAGCAGTGAAAAGAGAACTAACAGAAGACATCTTAAATGTTATGTTCCTTTGTTTTGGAAGAAGAAAATAAAAGCAATGACTAGGATTAGTGAGATAGAAAACAACTGTGAAATAGCATAGGCGTCATAGTTACCTTGAAAGTTGAATTATATTTAGTACTCAATTTATAAAATGACTTCACACCTTCACAGTGAATTATCTGCTTTCATCCACACCCAGGTCACTTACATTTGGCAAAGGAAAAAGGACCCCAGCAAAATGAAATTCCCCGATATTATTTGGCTATTCATTGTATTAACTATTTTTATTTTTTGATAGTGGATAAATATCTATATGCTTCAAGTACATTACTCTTGATTCATAAGGGAGTTTTGTTTTATTTTCCCTGAAGAGTAAAACTCTGCCTAAATTTGGAAATAAGGACGACATTGACTTGTGTCCATTACAGGTGCCACAAATAGGACTTGTAGTCTTTGGCATCATTTTTTACAGGAAATGAGGTTATAATTGAGAAGACGATCTAAAATTATGATGATCCTGTGAAGAAAAAGTCAGCATGTTAGGCCCAGTTGCTCAGTCCTTGCATGTCTCCTAGGGAACTTAGAACCATGATTAATCCTTGGCCAACCACTGAGAGTGTGATCATACAAATGTTCTTTATGTTAATGATTGATGCTTTTGCTATGTACTCGGAGGAAATGGACTGTGATATACCAGCATCTTCAGATTTGCACAAACTTCAGAACTGATGACGTACACTTATTCTCCTTGTTGGGGTCCTAAGTTTCAGTTGTCATGGCTGGTTACATAGCAGAATATGTCTATGTGACTGACTCCTCATAAAAATCTTGGACCTTGTGACTCAAACCAGGCTTATTTGAACAGAGGCATACTGCACATGTCTCTTTGCTTTGATGCTGGAGAGAAAGCATGTCCTCTGTGGCTCTGGATGGGGAAGAACTTGGAAGCCTGTACCTGAGCTCTCTGGACTCTGCTCAGTGCATATCTTCTCCTCCTGCTTTTGCTCCATATCCTTACTACTAATCTTTTGTTTATCCTTAATTCCATACTCCCTGTCTTTTGTTTTTTTTGTAAGTTTCATTAAAGTATATAGAAAAGTGCACAAATTATGAGTATATACTCAATAAATTTTAACAAAGTGAACACAACTGTAAACAAGCAACTGTATCAGGAAACACTATTTTTAGAATTCTAAAAGCTCCCATGGGCCCCCTTCTAGCCACTACCCCTCCCAAAGTTAACTACTATCTTGACTCTACCATGATTGTTTAGCCTGTTTATAAGTGTTTCAGAAATAGATCCCTGTAGTACGTTAGGGATCTAACATACTGTAGTATGTTATAGTATAGTATGTTATAGTATAGTATAGTATAGTATAGTATAGTATAGTATAGTATAGTATAGTATAGTATAGTAGGTTAACTCTTCTGTTGATGCCTTCTTTTGATTAACATTATATTTCTGAAATTCATTCATGTTGCTGTGTGCAGTTGTAGTTGATTCATTCTCATTACTTGTAGTATTCTGTTGCATAAATATACCATCATCTATCCGTTTTATTGCAGGTGGACATTTAGGTTTCTCTTTCTTTTTGGCAATTTACAAATAGTATGTCTATGAACTTTCTTGTACATGCTATTTGTTAAACTTTTCCGTTGGATAGAGTTAGCCCTCAGTACCGGGACAACTGGTACTAAGGGGGGATTGGTTCTAGGACCCCCACAGATAGCAAGATCTGCAATGCTCAAGCCCCTTATATAAAATTGCATGGTATTTGCATATAACATAAATTTGCATATAGGCTACACCAGGATATGCCTAAATGTCACTTTGTGTGGATTCAGCATAGTGCTTGGTATGTGGCAAATTCGTTTTGCTTTTTGAAAGTTTCTGGCATTTTTTTCCGAATATTTTTTATCTGTGGGTGGTTGAATTGGAGGGTTGATTGTATACACGCATGGAGTAAAATTGTTGAATTATAAGGATTACATATGTTAAGCTTTAGAAGATACTGATATGTAGTTTTGCTGAGTGATTACCAATTACACTCTTACCAGCAGAATGAGAGTAATAGTTACTCTCCGCATCCTGCCAGCACTTGATATTGTCTGTTTATTTTTTCATCTTTTCACTCATTTTGGTAGCTGTGTACAAAAGCACATACTATATATAAAGGATTTAAAAAGTTAACTGTAGATGAGTATTGCACAGGGTATACATATATCAAAACATTAAGTCATACATCTTAAATATATACAATATTTATTTGTCAATTATACCTCAAAAAAGATGGGAAAAAAAACAGTTAATTGTAGTGTATATAATTTTACCAGTCAAAAATTATATGCATGCCAAATATAGCTTTCCTTATTTAGCTGATTTCTTACTTCTTTCAAGCTCCACTTCTGCCGAGAGTAGAAAAAGAGATTAAGTCGGCTTATTCAAATGAACTTAGCTCCATCATTTTAAATAGTCCTTTTCAGGTCAAGTCAAGGTTTCAATTTCTTTCAGGAATTTCTGACATCTCAAAATGTCTCCTCTCCTCATAAGGATATCTGTGTAGAGAACGTACCCTCAGGATAGCACCCCCCCTCCTTGCCTTGTCTTCTGGCCTGGCTCTTTCTCACTGATCTCCTGGTGAGTTGTGGTTCACCTTGCCTTCTTCCGGCCTCCTCCAATATATGTGGAATTGTTTATTTTTAAATGTCTACATTGTTCAGTCGATATTTGTTAAGTAATTTACTCTTTCTCCTCTGCCTCAGTAATTCCATATTCAATAATATTCCTAACAGTGTAAAAAATAAGATGTTCTACAAAGATCTGTGCTGTAGGGAAAAGCTAAACCAACATAATAATTAAACAAAGTGAATGGTAAATGCATCGTGGAATGTCGTTACATGCAAGTAAAAATTATTTTTCCGAGGAATATTTAAAACTTGGTTAAGTGTTCATGAAAATAATTAGGTCCAAAAGTTGAACATAAAACTATGCGCACAATGTGTTTATACATATACTATACACACACACATGCTGGATAATTTCCTGAACTCTTCTTCTGCCTCTTTCAGTAGCTTTTTCAGGGATATGCTGTTTGAATCTCTAACTGCTGTATTCTTTTACTTTACTACGCAGTGTTTTTTCTTCCTTTATATTCCATGGCTACCTTCTTTCCCAGTGAATATTGTAAGATTTACTAAAACTCAGATTGTTAGAATACAGAGTGAATGAATTGCCTTTGGCCTTGCTCCTATTCATAAGTGGTGGTTAAATCTTTTTTTCAGATTGACAAAGAAATAGGTTGATTCCATGCATTCTTTCTAGTTCATATTCCACCATCTAGTAAGCACTCACAGGTGTGGCTGTGCTTTATTACAGGTTTATCTTCCTCTGACTGGTGTCTCCTGGTTATCTGCTCCTCTCAGATAACAGCAGTCCCTGGTCGCTGATAAACTGCACTATTCAATATGCACAGCCAGCTACCAGAGTTCTTCCCGCGGTTGCTTCCACAATAGTAATTTTGTTTTCTGATTTATATAGGACTTAGGTCTTTGAGTTAGAAGAGAGATTGGAGAGGATGTAAGAAATATATTGCTATAAGTTTAGGCATTTTTTTTCCCCCACAGAGACAGAACTGGGAACAGATGCAAAGTTCATTCATTATCAAGCCGTATTTCTTTAAAACACATTGCAAACTTGGAGAGGAGATGGGAAGGGATCACTTGGGCTGTAAATCCTCAAGACTTGAGAGAATAGTAGGATATTATAAGTGGAAGGAATTCCATGCAGAAGAAAAACTGAGATTCTGGTCAAGAGTATGACCCAAGATTATACACTGTTTGTTCAGAAAACAGCTGTCCTTTGCTAGAATGGAAGTGGAGATGGAAGAAAGGCCACTTGAAAATAAGTGATGAGAAAGAAATTTGGGGCCAGATTCTAGAATACATTAAGTGTTTTTGTTTTATTTTTATTTAATTGAAGCCACATCATATTTTATTATTACCATGACTAGGGAGGTTGGTTTTTATAAGAGGTGGTCAGCATCTTTTCATTGCATTTCACACAGTTGTCAGATATGTTACATAATTTAGAATCTGTTAACTTGTCCTTCAGTATACACCCGGATCTGACCACATTTCATCTGCCCCACCTCAGCAAGTTAGCTGCACCTACCTTCATATCTCACTTAGATTATCATCTTGGAATTCTTTTAACTGGTCTATCTAGATCAATCAGAAGTTTTGAGAAGCCGAGGCCAACAGTCAGTGGGAGGGGAGTCGTAGTGGGTCTGTAAATGGGACTTATTCTACAGTAGGTTCAATGTCCTTTGGTTATCACATTGATAAGGAAAAGAAAAATTATTCCCAGCCAGGGCCACTGTCAGTGTGGAGTTTTCTCATTCTCTCCATCCATGTCTGCAAGGGTTTTCTCTGGGTAATCCCAGTTTTCCCCACATCCCAAAGATGTGCACGTGATGTGAACCGGTGTGCCTAAACTGTACCAGTCTGAGTGAGTGTGTGTGTGTGTGTGTGTGTGTGTGTGTGTGTGTGTGTGTGAGAGAGAGAGAGAGAGAGAGAGAGAGAGAGAGGGCCTGCTATGAAAGGGGAACCTGTCCAGCCTGGGTTCCTGCTTTGTACCCTAAGATACCAGGAGAGGCTCCAGCTGCTCTCAATCCTGAACTGGAATAAGCTGGTTGGAAAATAATTATATTACTTGTTTTTCTTCATCTTTCTCATATGTCTGCATAGCTCACATTTATTTCAATGTTGAATATTATTTTGGGTCTTTATTTAGACATTTGGTGATATTTTTGTTACCCAATATATGTGACCATAGAAACTTACCTCTTGTTTATATCAATTAGCCTATGGTAAAATTGGTTTCCTTATATACATTGTTTTGCTTAAAGCTGCAGTTTCCAAGACCTTATGGAAGTTAAGTGAGCACTTACTGCATTTAACTTCATTCATCATCTTGCACTGCCATCCTCAATCTGCTCGCTTCTGTCACTGATGTTACCTGCACCAGCCAGAAGGAATTTGTTGCCACCATGCCCATAGTAGCACTTCTAGTAATGCTTTTACATGAATACTCTTTCAAAAATCTTCTGTGAAAATTCACTTGAAAATGGCATGTGCAATTTTGTAAATAAAGCTAAATGACTATGTAGGGGGTTTTATGATTCATTAGAGGTTCCTGATCAAAGTAATATAGAGAAAAAACTATGAATTATTCTTTGTCCAAAGCTTCTCAACTGAAAGCTAGGAATGCATACTTTACTGGAAATAATCTGACTTTCAACTGTCAAAATTTTGGGTTATGGACTGTTAATATTTTATTAGCTCTATTTTATCAAAGGTAGACACAGACTCATGCTGTAATTTAATTTTTCTTTTTAAGAGATCATACAGCAAAATTGTTGAGAAATTTTCCCTGTCTAGCACTCAGGGAGAGGATCTTAAAAGGGCACTCATTGGCTTCTAACTAACATCTAAGGTGTCAGTTTCCCCAGGCTTTCCAACAATTTGATTGAATTTAAACTTGTCTGTCTTTAGCCTTTTTAAAGGCTATTTGGCTACAGGGGCACAAAAGCAAGCTACGTGAGAGCCTGCCCTATTTCTTGATCCCTATGAATTAAATCTAATTGGGCATAACTGGGATGTTGTAGGGTGCCTGAATATCTTTAACTAAAATGTAAAGACTAAAATGTGTGAAGTAAATTGTTTTATTTATGCTGCTCACATAAGGTGAGCAATACGATAGTGTGACTGAAAGAATAAGTAGGCTTTTGGTTTTCAATAAGTGATATTTAAAAGCAAAATAACTTGTAGCTGACTAAACCTAAGATAGTATAACCCGTGTGCAGATCTGAGAGCCAGCACTTTACCTGAATGTGAAGCTTGATTTTAGGCACTATATTTTAGACTAATTATAGGTTTCCTAGAGGTGATAAGTTTCTCTGCAGCATTCATATAAGAGCCTTTTGTAGTATTGCATTTTCTGTTTTATATATATATCAATTTACTAGAAGATGGGTGTGAATTTTTAATACTTTAGAAATCTTTCATGATGCAATTAAAATACAAATAAAATATAGTTTCTCTTAGGTCTGTAGAAGAAAGCTTTGTGTTTTTAACCCTTTAAGTGTGAAAATAATAATGCACTTCTTTGTCAACTACCATGATAGTCAAAAATTACATATAAAATGGCTCCCAGTTGTATTTTAGTGTGGATTAGAGTCTGTTACTTTGGATAAAAAAAGTTATGTCTTTCAATTACTTAAGATGATTCCTAATGTTAAAGAAAATGGAAGGAAGACTACAATTAAAAGTAGATATTAAATGTAGAAATAATTTTCTTACTAATACAGAACGTGCAAAAAATATGCATACATGTTTTAAGAAAGGAAAAACCTGTATGAAAATTATGCTGATGGTAACCACTTTGAGCACCTCTTGCAATTGCAGAAGTCAAATGTTACTTGTATTCATCTTCTGTTATCGGTATTTATTATTACAATTTTAATACAGTTTTTTCTTTTCTTAAAATGTTTTTTGGCACCCTCTGTATATGGAATTCTGATATTGCTTCCCTAAAATTTGGAGCTGTCTTTCTTGTATAAGAAAATATCTCTATTAACAATGAAAATATAATGTGGTTACTCCTTTCAAAATATTGCATATATGTTTATACATGTACATAATTTCAACATAGCATATTGCAAATCACTTAGTGAGCAATAAAAGTACTTGTGATTAGAAGAGTTTTTTGTAAAGGCACTGGGCAATAGTGAAATCTTAGCTGTAGGTGAACCATCTTAACATCTTTACAAATTAAGTCATTGTGACAAGGTGGAATTCAAGGGGTCATTTATATCACTGGTCCCCAAAAGTGGGGTTACTAAGGTTATTCATGAGGATTTGCAAATACTTAATTTAATGGTTGACACTGGCACCCTCAGCAGGCCAGTGTCAACCAGTGTCACCAATGTCATAACTCACCTATAAGGAGTTAGTCTGAGGGAAGTTTGGTTTCGAAACAAAGGTGTTCACACAGGTCTTTTGAGCATCCATTTGATTTCAGCATATTGTGATTATTTCAATTTATTTTTGCCTGATTAGATGGATGTACAGACTACATTATTTTTGATGAAACAAAACCTCTCAAAGTGAACAAATGGTTCTAAAAAGCTTCCTGCAAAAAATCATAGTTTGAATATATTACTAATAACACAATTGCAAATAAACAAGAAAATGGCAGAGCTCATACTTCTAAAACTAACACAGGCTGTTTTTCAGTCATATTATGAGCTGAAACCAATAACATTATAATATTTGAGATGTTGATACAAATTAATTCAAATGATCAAAAAGACTATTTGAAATTTACACATTCAGTGTCAGTAAGGATGAATCTTGTTCTGTTTATTTAGCCCTGCGATTTTAGCTAATCATGGTATAAAGAGTAGCAGAACAATGAAAAATTAAGCATTTGGAAGAAAAATGACCATTTCTTGTGGTGTTTAGGGTCATATGATAATCCAGTACTTTATAACATTTAATCAAATATAATAAATGTTTAAGACAATTTTGAGGTTTCTTAGTGGTGAAGGGCAAAATGCCATGTACTATTAGGGAAACATTTTTTCTTGACCTGGTTTAGAAAAAAAAAAGTTGAAATATTACATTGGAATTAAAATGGAGACAAACTAAAACACATTCTTTGAAAATTCTAGTGGAACATGCATGGGAAACACTGGTAAAAAAAAAATAAAGAAATTGTATTAAAATGTATTTTATATAGTTGGAAGATTTTGCTATACAGATGGATAAATGTATAGGTTTTCAAACATTCAGACTTGCTAGATTATATTTCTTTTTGTGAGCAACCAAAGTAAGATGTCCCATAAGAGATATTTTCTCAATACAAATAACTACTTTGGTTTTATGGGCAAAGTGTATACATATAACCACTGATCCTATCTTCACTGTCCCCACCACACCTACAACTTCCCTCTTCAGTTTCTCCCTTTCTATTTCTCTGCCTTCAAACACTTAGTTCTTTCCTGTTTTGAAAACAAAAACAAACAAACAAACAAACAAACAAACATTCACCTGTCTTGTACTATATTTTGGTTATCATTTACCTTGTATTTCCTTATTGCCAAAGTATCCAAAAAGATGGAGCCTATTTTTTGTCCCAAATTCATCTTCACTTACTCCTTTTTCACATCCCCTGAAAATATGCCCTCCTTTTCTGTTAAAGGTCACTCATGCCTAATGGATAATTAAATGCCCTGTTCCTTATTCTTATTCTCCATGGTTTCTTTGCAGCACTTCACACCATTGATTAAAACCTTCATCATCTCCTCTTTTCCCATCAGTTCTGTGACGTTATAACATATCACTTTCCTAAGATTCATTACCACTCTTTATCCATGTGCCCAAGATACCGAGTGTCGAGTGTCAATGTTTAATACTGTCTAGTTCCTGACCCCCTGGATCAAAGAGGAATCTGTTCTTTATATAAACACCTCTTCCTTCCCACCCTCCACCCAAAGAATTTTTCTCATTATCTGATTCAGTTATGAAACTGTCAGGAAACTAAATTTACCCCCAGATTATTCAGATAAAGAGGTTTAAAGGATTAAAGAGATGTGAGTAGAGTTAAGGGCTCAAAAAAAAAATAATGATGCTATGATACCTAGAAAATGAGGTATTGAGAAATTATCTCCACCTCAAGGGCTGAAGGAAAAGGGAGGAAGGTAACTTACAACAGTCTAGTGAGCGCTAAAACCTGGGCTGCAGTTTGCTGCTAAGTGGGAGCTGTAATCATGGAGGGACAGAGTTGTTGGAAGCAAGGAAGAAATACCCTGGCCACTTTCTGCTCCTACCATCCCTTTAGTTCCCTGTCTCTGCCTCCTGTGGGCCAAATTCAACTTGAAGCCAGCTGACAAGTGAGACTAGGTAAGCAGTCTACAGACATCAGCCCCCTGCTGTGCAACGTGGGCACAGAAGGACAGAGGCTGATCTGAGGAGGGGCAAAGACAGCGCATCATCGCTGTGTCAACGACTCCTATTTTTTTTTTTTTTCCACTTGGATTGTTCACCTAATTCTAATTTCCAGGTCAACTGTCTCCTGGCTATGGTTTTGTTTCTATCCCTTCAAACAGAGTATATTTAAAAGCAAATATTTTTTTTTTCTTAAACCTGTCCCTGCACTGGCCCTTACAGTTCAATCATGCCATACTTATTTTATAATTTTCTCTGACCTGTATTCTAGTTCTACTATTCTAATTCCAGGACCAAATTCCACTTCTCCCTTAATCCTGGGACTCGGTCTCTACTTTGAATCACACTTCTGAAAATGTAACGCCTTATTTTATTTCCAGTCCCCATCTCATCTTGCTTTTCCTATGTACTTGTGTATTGAAGTTCTATCCTAGTGGCAGAAATGTGGCAACCTGCTGGCGGTCTTCTGAGCAGCTGTTGTCCATCTTGCCTGCTTGGGTCTCTGAAGACAATGGGTCTATTCTAGGAGTCCCAGCCGTCCTTTCTACTCTGCCCATCTTTTAGGGCTTTTTCTGGGTGGGACTTTTCCAATGTTGTCTGTCTGGGTGCCCTGTGGTGGCTAGTGTTAGTCTCCCGATAAAGTGTTCCATTGCTAGACTAGATTTTCTTTCTGAACTATCTAAATCTGCACCAATAGTGCCTGCTTAATTCATTCCTGAAAGCTAATCTAGTTCTGTGCATTAGTTCCTCCCAACTGGAGGAGTAATCTAGGTTGTTTAAAGTTATGGAACTATTGTGATCTATACTA
Organism: Rhinolophus sinicus; assembly: GCF_057876585.1. Classification (NCBI taxonomy): domain Eukaryota; kingdom Metazoa; phylum Chordata; class Mammalia; order Chiroptera; family Rhinolophidae; genus Rhinolophus; species Rhinolophus sinicus. The sequence goes on from NC_142502.1 coordinate 56,472,724, forward strand.
TGAGAGATGGTGACTTTTTAACTCCAGTGAATTAAGCCAAATGGTTTTAACATTCATTTTTCTAATTAAAAAAAAGTGCACATTAATTAAAAAAATATAGTGTGATACAAAAAAGACTAAAACAAAAAGTCCATCTATATATATATATAAAATGTTAATATTTAGAAACAAAAACTAATTATATTTGGGATATTTCTAACTACCTCAAATACATGTGGACATATGTAATATATTTAATAGATACATCAATTAATATACATATATAGGTAAATATTTATATAAATTTCACATATCTTTATAAAACGCTGTATGCATATATGTAATGTATTCATAAATATACTCAGATAAAATAAGTATGAGAATATACCATATGTATAGCTGTGGTACATAGTTTTGTATTCCATCTTTTTAACTTAATATTTTTATGAGCATATAACCTAAGTCCTTAATACTTTCCGAAAATATGGTTCTATTAGCTATACGACATTGCATGTAAGAATGTTCCATAATACAGTTTGTCATTCACATTGTTGAGTGCTATATTGATTCCAACTTTTTCAATAGCATATGTCTTTGTTGAACATCAATATATTTTTTCAATTTAAGACAGAGTCTTCAGAGTGGAATTACTGAGTCAAAGGCAATTAAGTTTATTAAAAGACTCATGATTCATATTTTCAAGTTGTTGTCTCGACAAAATGGACCCAAATGCTCCTCTACCAGCCATGTATGTACACGTTTCAGTGCCCCTCTCCTGCCACACCCTTTTACAGTCAATATTTTTATATTAAAAAAATAATTCCTTGATTTGTGAGTCCAGCATTTTCTCATTGTTTAAACGATGTTTCTCTTTGATTCATCATGATGAACAGGAAAGATTTTGAAGAAACCACACTCCTTATTCTGTCTCACAGTTGGAACAAAACGAAGGAAACCTTACTTGTTCCCCATTGACTTTCATGCTTATTTTCCATGGAATGTGTTTTTATCTGTTTATGTAGCTCACAAGAAGTCAGGGGGACTTCTTACCTCTGAGGAAGACACAAACAATGAGAGTGCGTGGCTAGCAACTAACCGACATCATCACTGTGAAAACCACCCAGGAGTCTTCCTGGACTCTGCACTGCAGCACTTGGGAAGTTAATGGTGTGCGCTGTGGTTAGAGCGCAATGCAGGTCATAGCTGACGAGAACATTTGGCTCACAGCATGTGACAATAACCCCCAAATCCACTTAACCTTCTTTTATTCTGTGATAAAGCATTTTGAGGAAAAGAAGGGTTTTAATTCCCTTGTGTAGTCTTTTAAAAGCTATGTTGATCCTCCCTACTCACCCCTATTTCATAACCAGGATCCTGGTAGATTGAAATGTAAAGAAAATGCAGCACTACAATGTTCTCTGGTACTTTTCTTAATTGAGAACTGAAGCATGAAATTCTTCAAAGTCTGGTACTAAAGGCATAGAATGCTGTCCTGTTTTGGGAATTAGCTCAGTAAACCTATTTCTAACATTGCCCGTAAAATAGTAAAGCCGTTCTCTTCAGTTAGTTCTATGAAGCTTACTTTTATTTATCAGCCATTTCCTCTGTAAGCAGGAGAGCATTTTGAAGATATATATGTATGAATTGCTGTCTTACTTTATTAAAGACAATGAATCCTTCACGTGAGAGTTTATAGTATGAGCAGCATTGTCTCTGTGACAAATGAAAGGTAAGATGATAGCAGAAAATATTTTTCTTAGTCAAAATAAAAGTTCAAAGATACTCTTTCTGTGTTGTTAATTTCTCTTTCCCTGTTACTACCTTTCTACTACTTCTTGTCAATATCATACTGGGAAATAGTGTGAAACAAATGGAGAAGGGTTTCTGGCATCTCCTCTCCCTTAAAAAAAGAAAATAATTCAACTGAAAAGAGCCTTTAAATCAAGCTTATATTCACACCTTTTGATATTAATTTTTTTTTTCTGAGATGGAGATTGAAAACATGGATTTAATCAAAAGTGTCTTTTCTTATCAATTTCTATTTTCTTTTAGAAGCATTTGCTATTTTTCAAAGGTGAGTTAATAATTCCTCTTATTTGTGTTTTAAGTTTGAAAACTGTTATCTTGAAAAGAAACATTTTAGAAAGTATCTATACATAATACTTAAATCCTTTCCAATTTATACCATGTGTAGCCCTTTGTGTCCTGTACAGTGAATTATGTCCTTCTTGAATTCATGATCAGAGGAGGAAATAGATGCCTGGGACTTACTGTAAAATTATGTACCCACTAAATAGCAACTTATACATTTCCAATGACTACTTTCTGTAGTGGGTTGAGCCAAATATTTAAGGTGATTTTTTTTTTTTAAAGGATAAAACAAAATGCATTTTCTCTTTTAGGTTAACTTTTTATATATATCAGAATCATGTCACAGTTAAGTTTCATATTACTATATGCTAACGCTATGGGATTTTGTTCCAGATCTTTTTCATAGATATTGTGATATAGACACTTTTAGATTAAGAATCCTTACAATATAATCAATAATTTATCCCTTTCCACTTTATTTTCAAACTCTTCCTCTGTGAAAATTATTTTCAAAGGCATTTGACTTACTTCATAGTGATCTTAACGTTACTTCCAAAAAAATTACATTTGGGCATGTGCGTCATTAGGCTGTGGATAGAGACAGATGAGTTTGCTCATCATTTTCTGATTTTGTTCTAATTCTACCCAGAAAAGGAGTTAAGAATAACCAAGTGCCAGAGATGTGTCTCTATCTCCTAGTGTTATCCACACATTCCTAGCCACACTGCTAAAGGCAAGTCAGTGATTCTTTCATTCTTGCATATAAACACTTACACACTCATTGAACACTTGTGCTTACCATGCACTTTTACTGTCTCTCTACATACATTTTGGAATTACCTTCTAATAGCTGTTGTTGGAAAAATTATCCTAATTTTATGAAAAATGAGGTCTGAGAGTCAAGTACAATACTTTTGAAGACAGCATCATTATACATTAACATTTAACTTTCAGTTGGCAGAATTGTTAAACTTAAAATATGCCTGTGGCATTACGAAGGCTATATCCCTGCAAGGAAGTTTCTGGAGTGAGTTCTACTCTTTCCACATACCCAGATTTTTGTTGGTATTTTACTTCTACTGTTTCTCTGCTTAAAATGTTCTTTTCGAGAAACTATAGACCTGATCTGTTGACTGAGTAAGGCAAGAATTAAAATCACACATTCCATTTTCATCTCTCCTCTGTGTTTTAGTGTTAGTTAATGTGTAATTGTTAGAGTCTTTTTCGAAAAAGATGGGGTATTTTTATTATGTAACAACTGTTTCTTGGAAATTCTGAAAATATCTGCTTTGGCATTTAGTAAAATAAATATATACATGTATTATTCTGTAGTCAAATATTATTTTAACAAAAAGAAGTTGCTCAAAATGCTGAGGGGCATAATTAATATTTTCTTACCTGGGAAACCAGATATTCTTTGCAAAGATTAAAAATATATATATATTACATGTCTTTTGTTGACAGAAAAATATTTTTGGATTACGTTCACACGAGCAATGAAAGGAATACAAAGAAAGGAGTGATGTTATGCTTACAATAAACCCTGGCTGAGCCTCATTGGTATTCCTAAATGTAACAATCCTTACATTTTCTGGACTAGCTACTTAATGAATCAGCACTGAAAGCAGAAAGCAGATTTACCTGGAAGACTTCCAAACTGGCTTCAGTCCAGACTTCATTATCTTCCAAGATTCCAGTATTTAAAGAACAACCAGAAGTTTAGGATATATGGACACTAGCAGGAATAGGACCCCACTATCTATTTCTTTTAGTTTCAGAATCTTAACTTTGGCCTAGACTTTTCTTTTACATTTCCAGATATTTGGGCTGACCACACCATACATCCAGGACTTGAATTGATCTTAGGAAGCATGTTAAGATGTTAGATCAGGATTCTTCACCCCTAGATGTCTGGGGTCAACCCTCTTACTAAAGTATGTAAATAGGAGATTTTAGTGGAGATAATAACATACATTTATTCCTTCTCCCAATTGGTCACTGTTCTCACATGAAATATACCCCTCCGAATGTTATAGTTTTTGTGTTTGATACACATGACTTGGCCCATGAGTTTAAAGGATCCTTGGAAGGTGCTCAAGCATGAAGAATGGGGGTGGCACAGACCAGCGGCAGTGATTGGTATCCAGGTGAACATGTGAATCAGCAAAAAAAAAAAGAAAAGAAAAGAAAATTAATTGTGATTGATACTGTATTGGCTCTGTAAAGGCAAAAACTTTTAGTTAACTAAAAGTAGGTGAGACTGTAGCATATACACATATTTTATAAATAAATAATGTATGCTATATATTATATATCACATATATCTGTGAGTGTTGCATATATTTATACAGAAATATATATCATATACAAATACAGTGTATATGTTAAATGGACTCTTTCACTCTAAACACCTTCTCTACTAATTTACAATAAACAGAATATTGTATGCCTTATGATAATGTTTTGGACATTTCTAATTTGGCTTATTAACCTCCCTTAATATCTGGTGATTTTTCTTTCTGTTTTTCTATCTGTATTGTTCTTTTATACATTTTTATACATAAAATATGTGTTCACATATATGTATACATATATTTATATATCTATGCAAAAATATATTTTTTATCTCCAGAAATTTCCCTTCAAACTTTTTGTCATATAATTGCCTCCAATTTACTACAACTGTATACAGTAAATTAACTAATATAAAATTGGATTGTTTCTTACGTTTTGACATTTTTAGAAAATTGCTCTGGGAATTCATGAAAATTCTAATCTACAATAGATATTATGTGGTAAAAAATTGTGTGTTAATTATGTTGTTGACAAGTTTTTATCTCCCAATATCTAAAATATTAAATTTTTCTGGAATATTGTTAAATACTGGAGGGAAATTTGATAGCAGTCTTAGGAGAAGTAACTTGAAATTTAAACATAAATTTAATCACCTTCCATCAAAAGCAACTCAGAATATTCAGGAAAACAAACAAACAAACAGCACTTTATCTAGAGATTGATTTCTAAAATAGGCAGGTATGCATTATCACTTGTCAGTTCTACATCCTCTGTTTGAGTATACATTATACATTATATAACAGTTGTTTCCAATAAATCTGTGATTAATGCATGAGACTAGAAGTTTTTCTAATACACCCCTAACTTTATATAGGTCAAGATAAGAGGGTATTTATTTTATGGTGCTAGAAAATATGGATTTCTAGAACATGTTCACTGTAAAAAGACTACAAATAGTCTCTATTAAAAACAGACTACTAAAAATTGCTCTCTAAACTGGGACTGGATTTTCTCCCCGGAAATTCCTGATTTTCTGGCTTTCCCAGAACTCAGCAGAATTCATTTCTGGCTTTCCTCCTCGTGCTGGACATCACTTCAGTAAATAACCTTTGGAAGCACATCTTAAACATCTTCCCCCAACATACAGCTCCAAAAGCATGGGACCCAAAGCCTGTCTTCTCAGTTTGAATTTCAGTTTGAGGACCTATCTCTTCTTTAGAAGATCAGTATTTATTCAAGGGCTAATCAATATCAAGGTACATGACACTATTAAAATTTGTTTTTTTAATTAAATATAAATGAAGTCCAAAGCATATTTGGATATTTTTATATATGTGTAAGGATTTTAAAAGGTGATGTACAATGAACACTAGTGCACCCAACTTAGAAGAAAATCCATTCCCTTGAGGTCACAGGTGCTCTTATCTGTGTCCTCGTCCCATTTTCTTCACTCTCAGATGAGACCACCATCTTGAATTTTGGATTTATTATTCTCTTGTTTGTCTATATAGCTTAATCTTATGTTTGTTTCCCAAACAATCTGTTGTGGAGATTAATAAGTGTTTGAAGTTTTTGTGATCCAATTGAATCATACTGTATATATTATTCTACAAATTATTTGCCACGGAAACTTATTTTCCTAAAATCCATTCATGTTGTTGTATTTAGCTGCAATTCACTTATTTTCTCTGCTGGATTGGATTCCATTTGCAACCATTTATTTACAGATTCTACTGTAGATGAATCCACAGCATTTTGACCAGGTAATATTTTTGTGACCACTTTCATACTCAGGATGTTGTTTCATTTTTATTTCTTTCACACCCACAGCACTAAGTCACTGAATTTTAGCGTTTTTAAATTGCTATTGAATTACACGCACCCTGATTCCCTTCTGTCCTGAGCATCCTTCCATTCCAGGCTTCCATGTTACATAACATCACTGTATACTGCTGAGAGCAGTGATGTCTGAGAAGATTGAGACTAAAGAAGAGGATGCCAGTAAGGAATGAGTCTGGACAATCAGCTGATAATAATAACTTTTAAAAGAGTGAAATGTTACCATTATCAAATGTTCTGCTTTGCCAATTTCAGCAAGTAGTATTTTTAAATAAATAAAATGTCTTGGTGATAAGCCATTTAAGTCTGATGCCCTTTCCATATATAAACACATGAAGCTTAGATGTTAACATATAATTTACTATATAGTTTCCTGTGGGTTAATTTGCTTTGCTGAGAGTACCTGAATTTTGTATCACTTCTATTTAATGGGGAAACCTTCCTATTGCCACCAAAAGAGAAGGGAAATCAACAGTATTTTTCTTTTCTGATTTCAATGATTTTTCTAAGAAGGGAGTTAATTCCCCTGGGATGATAATACTCTATAAAATGTGTGAGGGCTTATTGTGGATCAGGGAAATGTAGTTCTGTCTTAAAAAGAAAGTAAAGGAAATTTGTAGGGGAGGTTAGAAAAGGAATTGAGATTTTAGCCACAAAACAGACGAAGCAATTAACTTCATAGGAGAGATAACACTGCTCATATCGTAAGTCCATATTGGGAATTCATTATTTTTCTTTATTGGTTGATTTAGTACATTATATTTGTCAGAAGTAAATGTAGTGAAGCTGAAAATGAAAACACCTTACACTTCACATTGCGTAATTAAAATTTACAATTATATGCATTTTATGTTTAAAAAGCACAAGCAAAGGATATCCTGCCCTGCTCTATGGATCTGTAACCCTGTCCTCTTGTACCATATGCACTTCAGTTTTGCATATATTCACCTCTCTTTTAAGAAAATGAATGAGAAAAAATTCTGATGATTTTCAGAAGCACCAGCCTTCCTTCTCCACCTACTTCTGATAGTTCCTCTTACAGCATTACTTTTGTTAAATTATAACACCTTGAAATGAAAAGCAAGAATAATTTATTTTCCTTGTCCTGTTTCTGTGACTGGCAAATTTCTCTTTCTTTGTAAATGCACTTAGCATGTGGACTTGGGAAAGCATAGAGTTGAAAATATAGCTAATATATCAATTTTTCATAAATATCAGCCTTAAAATTAGTGAATATTCAGACTGGAGTACAATCCATGTTAGTTTGTTAAGCTTGTACAGAAGTAGGAAATAGGACTTAGTCATATTTTAGGAGGGAACTAACGATGAAACAGGAAGGGACATTTATTTTGGTTGAAATGCCTTTTGCTGGCCATCAGGCCTGAGCAAGAAGGGTACCGAGGGACAATATGGTACAAACTAGATTTATAGATATGTGGCTATGCAAATGCCTTTGCTCTACAGCTGTGCCACTCTACCAGCTGTGATGGTATTTGACTTCTGAGGATAAATCCTAAAGGACGTTGCAGCTTCTATGTTGCTCCCTCTTGGATTGCTCACTCCAAAGGAAATACTCCTCCAGCTCTATGGAGAAATCCATGTGAAGAGAAAATGAGGCCTCTAGGCAACCGGTATATGAGTGAGTGAGCTACACTGGAAAAAATCCTCCAGCCCCAGATAAGCCTTCAGATGATGGTCTCCCCAGCTGACACCTTGTCTGTAACCTTGTGAGAGAGCCTGTCCGACCACCCATCTAATCCATTCCTGGACTGCTGACTCTCTGAAACTATAGGATCATACTCGTTTGTCATTTTAAGCTATAATGTTTTAGGCTAATTTATTATAAAAAAATAGGTTCCTAATAAAACAACTGACCAATCCAATAGTAGAACTTGTCAATGTACTTGTACATATGAGTTCACGTATATTGCAAGCTGTGGTCAGAGCCCTACTTCATTTCATCTCCTACCTTTACATTTCACCATCTTTCTTTTATTCTCCGACTCTTCCCCCATGTGGTAGAAATAATGGCCACTGAGAGATTCTGGTTCACATTAAAGTCATAGCTTCTAATTTTCGATGAAAAGTCATATCCTCTCTTTCCTATATAAGATTTCATTTACCCTACGAGAAGGTTCATATCTACCTAAATGAATATCAGAAATATATGACAGTATGTTCCTACTAGATTCTCCTTTTGACAACACTGGAATTATCATTTTTTCCCCCAAACATGTTTGTGAAAAATAGTATGTCATTGTTCTTTTAATATGCATTTCTCTAATTGTTACTAAGAACAACTATCCATATATTTGTCACTTATATTTCTTATTCTGTGACTTGCCTGCTCACATCTTTTGCTCATTTTTTCTATTTGTGTTTTTTTCTTTTTCTTTGGGATTCCTAAAAAGCCTTTCTTTATGTTATGTGCAGCAATCTTTTGTCCATTCTGCAAGCTACTGTATATATATATATATAATTTCTTATTTTTAAACTTTTTTATGTCATTTATAATTGAAGTTTTAAGTAGTTAAACTGTGGCCTAAGGCTTCCCATTTCAGTAACACAACCATGCACTCAGTTGCTTAAGCCAAAACCTCGATGCCATTTAAATATACCATCTCACATCAGCAACTCTTCCTGACCTGACCTTCATACATATATGCCCCCAACTTAATCTTTTCTCACCACCATCATCTCTACCATCCTTTCCTGAGCCATCATCATCTTCTGCCTAGACTACCAGTATATCTGCTTATGCCCTTACTCTCAGGCAATCCATTCTCTACACCTCAGTCAAAGTGACACACTTACTTTTGTTACCATTTTATTATAAGATAGTAAATAAAATATTATAAAATTCATATTTCATATGTACTATATGTGCATTTTAAGTAACAAATTATATTAAACACAACTATATCTACCAACTTTTTTGAGTAATAGAATATTAGCAAAATATTTATTTAGGCTTTTCATTTTTTCTTAAGACAACCTTGTTAATTATATTTAAGTTGAATTTCTTCCTTTTACTTAAATTTCACATGTATTCACATAAAATTATTCATAATACTCTTGTTATGCTTTAATCTCTACTGAATTTGGAATGAAATTGCTCTTGTCGATCCCAATGAAGGACTAATTGGTGCTTTTCCCTCTTATTTCTTGATTAACATTGCAAAAGTTTTGGCAATTTTACTAGTTTTACCAAAAGCCAAATTGGTTTGATTATCCTCTGTAATTTTTAAATTTTCTATTTCCTTCATTTCTTGTCATATGTATTAATTAAATGTTCTTTTTTTCTTTTCGAGTTATTTATGTGACTCATTAATCTTCAGCTTTTTTTTTTTTTTCCCAAAAAATTTCTATTAAAGGACAAAATTTTTTAAGTATTGTTTGGGCTGTATCCCAATGGGTTAAAAGAAGTTCTAATTATTTTCCAACTTCTATTATAGTTTCTTCTTTCACCTGTGAATTGTTAAGAACTGTATTTAAAAATTTTAAGTATATTGTTTTTAACTTACTGTTATTAATTCCTAACTTAGTTGTATTGTAGTCCACAAAACATTTGCTTTATGATACACATTCTATTAAATGTGTTCACATTTATTTTTGGGCCTAGTAAATTATCAATTTTTGAAAATGTTTCATGTGCTTAGAAAAATGTTGTTCTCCAGTTGTTAACTGTAGTAGTTCTGTGTGCCAATTAAGCCAAGTGAGTTGATTGTGAGTTTTTATTTTTATTATTTTTCTCTTTCAATTGCACTTGACATTCAATATTATTTTATATTAGTTTCAGGTATACAGCATAGTGGTTAGACATTTATATGATTTGAGAACTAATCCCCCGATTAGTCTCGTACCCACCTGGGACTATACATGGTTATTACAGTGCTGCTGACTATATTCCCCCACTTTAAATCCTCATGACTAGTTTGTAACTACCAATTTGTACTTCTTAGTCCCTTCACCATTTTCACTCAGGCTCCCAATCCCTGCTCCCATCTGGCAATCATCAATTTGTTGTCTGTATCTATGAGTTTGTTTCTGTTATGTTTATTTTGTTTTTCAGATTCCACTTATAAGTGAAATCATATAACATTTGTCTTTCTTTGTCTGATTTACTACACTCAGCCCAATATCCTCTAGGTCCATCCATGTCATTGCAGATGGCAAGTTTTCTATCTTTCTTATGGCTGGGTAATATACCACTGTATATATGTACCACCTCTTCTCTATCCATTCATCTATTCAGGGACACCCAAGTTGCCTTCATATCTTGGCTACTGTAAACAATACTGCAATAATCATATGAATGCACATGTCTCCTCAAAGTTGCATTTTGGGTTTCTTTGGATGAATACCCAGAAGTGAGATTACTAAGTCCTTCATTATCTCTTATTATAGCCTTTGTTTTAAAGTCTTTTTTTGTCTGGTATAAGTATTGCTACCCTAGTTTTTTTTGTTTTTGTTTTTCCCTCTGCTTCCATTTCAGTGAAACATATTTTCCCATCCCTTACTTTCAGTCTGCATGAGTCTTTTGATCTGAAGTGAGTAGGCAGCATACAATAAGGGTTTTGTTATATCCATTCAGCCACCCTATGTCTTTTGATTGAAGGAGATGTAATCCATTCACATTTAAAATTATTGTTGATAGATATGTAGTTATTGCCATTTTATTATTCATATTTTTTGTTCTCTCTCTCTCTCTCTCTCTCTCTCTCTCTCTCTCTCTTTTTCTTTCTTTCTTTCGTCATTTTAAAGCAGTCCCTTTAAGATTTCTTGTAATACTTGTTTGGGTGTGATGAAATCCTTTAGCTTTTTCTTGTTTGGAAAGCTCTTTATCTGTCCTTTGATTCTAAATGATAGTTTTGCTGAGTAGAGTAATCTTGGTTGTAGATCATGCTTTTCGTCACTGAATATTTTGTGCCAATCCCTTCTGGTCTGCAAAGTTTCCGTTGAGAAATCACCTGACAGTCTTATGGGAGCTCCCTTGTAGGTAACAAACTGCTTTTCTTTTGCTGATTTTAAGATTTATTTTTCTGTCTTTAAACTTTGGCATTTTAATTGTGCTATGTCTTGGTGTGGGCCCCTTTGGGTTCATCCTGTTTGGGACCCTCTGCACTTCCTGGGCTTACAAATCCATTTCATTCAGCAGGTTAGGGAAGTTTTCTATCATTATTTCTTCAAATAGGTTTTTAATTCCTTGCTCTCTCTCTTCTCCTTCTGGTGCCCCTATGATGCAAATATTGATACACTTGATGTTGTCTCAGAGGCTGCTTAAACTATCCTCATTTTTTTGGATTCTTTTTTCTTTTTGTCCTTCTGATTGGGCATTTTCTGCTACCTTCTAAATCAATGATTCGATCCTCAGCTTCATTTGTTGATTCCCTCTAATGTAGTCTTCATTTCAGTTATTGTGTTTTTCATTTCTGACTGGTTCTTTTTTGTGTTCTATCTCCAATTTTATGAATCCTTTCTCTTTGTTAAAGTTTTCCCTGAGATTACTTAACATCTTTATAACCAGTGTTTTGAACTCTGTGTCTGGTAGATTGCTTGTCTCCATTTTGTTTACTTTTTTCATTTTCTTTGTGGAGTTTTGTATGTTCTATTATTTGTCTCCCCATTTTTGCTGCCTCCTTGTGTTTGTTTCTATATATTATGTAGGGCTGCTATGCCTCCTAGTCTTAGTAGAGTGGCCTTATATAGAAGATATCCTTTGGGGTCCAGTAGCACAGTTTCCCTGGTCACCAGACCTGATGTTCCAGGGTGTCCTTTGTGTGGGTTGTGTGTGTCCTCCTATTGTATTTGAGCCTTGGTTATTGTTTGCACATCAGTGGGAGGGATTGACCCTCGGGCTAATTGGTTGTAAGGGCTGGCTGTGACTACAGTGGAGGAGATGTGGTGCAGAAGCTGACCCTACAGAACAGGATTCACTTTAGCAGGACCCTGGTGCATGCCAGTCTTCCCTTTTAGTGCGTTATCCTTGGAAGCAGCAGGGTGATTCTCAGGTTTGATCTGAAGCTGGTCACTGGGTGCTCCAGCGCTGGGGCCTCCCAGGAGGGGACCTGCTTCAGGCCAAATTCAGCTGCAGCCTGTGCCCTGCCTGGGGCCAACTGGCATGAACCACAAAGCAATGTGCCACCTGTGATGTGCTTGGAGGTGCCTCGAGAGGCCAAGCCGCAAACAAAGGCTGGCTGTAGATAGTGCAGGGCTTTGGGCTGCTCAGCCAAAAGTACGGGATACAGCAAAGCCAGATGCTGCTTGTTTGGGTTTTGTAAACCTTTTTGAGATTTTAGGAAAGTCTGTAGCATGAGCCAAGGCAGGTAGTTTGTACTTTAAAGCCACTGTAAGCAGCTTGGGTGTGCCCGAAAGTTGAGTGGGGCAGGGTCTCAGAATCTCCAGGGAGAAGCCAGGTTGATGGAGACTCAGGTACTGCGGCTGCCTGCGTCAGCACGCCAGGAAGGGGGAGGGATCAACAAAAAAACAATGACTTCTGCCAGCTCCTCTGATGGAGAAAAGCTGCCCCTCCAGCCCTTGCCCTGAAGGAAGACAGCTCAGTTCCCTCCACATGTCTCTGTTGCCTATCCAGCTGATGCCCCAGCTGTGGAACTCAGAGCCAGTGATTCCATTGGTAAGTCTGTGCATGGGCCCTTTAAAAGGAGCATCTGGGACTCTAGCTGCCCTTCATCTCACTCAGCCACAACCTCTGCTGGTTTTCACAACCAGAAATTTGGGAGACTTTTCTCCCCAGCACTGAAATTCTGGCCTGGGAACCCTGCTGTAGTGTTAGGGCCCCTCCTCCTCCAGGAGAACCTCTGCAGCTGAGGTATTGCTACTGATTTTTAATGGTCACACATGGGTGTGTGAGATCAGTTTGTTCCACGTCTCTGCTTCTCCTACCAGTCTCAAGGTGTCTTCTATTGTGTGTCCTTAGTTGTAGGGCTTCGGTTCAACTTGACTTCAAGTGATTTTCAATGATGATTGTTCTATGGTTTAGTTGTAGTCATGATGTGCTTGTGAGAGGAGGTAAGCACAGCACTTGCCTACTCTACCATCTTAACCAAAAATCCTTGATTGTGATTTTTAAATCTTCTTTAATCTTTTAAATTGCATTTGTCTACTTAATCTATCAATTTGGTATATTGAAGAATACAAGGTTTTGTGTTATGCATTTTGAGTCTTTATTATTAAATGTACAAAGATTTAGAATTTTATCATATGAATTGAAGCTTTATACTACATTATAAATCTCTTTATTCTTAATAAAACTGTGTTTTAACATCAATTTTGTCTGATACTAATTTCTGAGGTTAGTATTTTATACATATACATACATATATATGTATATACATATATATGTGTGTATATATATATATATACACACATATATATGTATATACATATATATGTTTTTTTCTTATCCTTATATTTTATGTTTATATGCTGTATACCAATGACATTATAAGTTTTATAATATTGTCAATGCTTGTATAGCTTTATTACTCAACTTGCCATTTGTCCTTGCTCATTATTATTATTTTTTAATCCGTGACACTTTTTCTTGATCATTTTCTTTCTTTCTTAGGTAGATCTTTTACAATTCCCCTTTTCGAACCAGGTTTAGTGAACTGTTTTTGGGTTTTCTGAAAGTATCTGTATTTCAATCTTACTATTGAAAGTTTGTTTACCAAATACAGAGTTCTAATTTGTCATTTAGTTTCTATCTTATCTGAAAGTAGCATGGCATCCTCAGTTTTTTATTATAGCTATTGAAAAATTAGCTATCAGTCTTATATTTACTTTGTATATAATCTTTAAAAATATGGATAGATTTTTTAATACCTTCTCTTTGTCTTTTATATTTTGCATTTTCAGTGTGACATTACGTGGTATGCTTTTCTTTTTAATTTCCCCTGCTTATGTTTCATTGAAGTTTCTGAATTTGCAAATTCTACTCTTTCTTCGGTTTTGGAAAATTTTCAATTATTACCTCTTTCTTCTCTCCTTCTGGTACCCAATACGTCTTATACTGGGGGTACCAAAAAATGTATACACATGCTTTGTATTCATCTTTTGTTATCATTATATATTATTACAATTTTAATAGTATTTTCCTTTCTTAAAATGTGTATACATTTTTTTGGCACCCTCTGTATTAGATCTTCTCATTCTTATTCTTCGTTTGAATTTCCTATCTGTTTATCTTGTGTTGCCAACATTGCAATTTTGTTAGATCCATTTTTCAGTTTATTTCTAGCTCTTTCAAGTCTGTTGTTAACCCATCACATTGCTTTTGTTGTTTGATTTGTGTCTGTAGTTATTTTTGCTTTGTTTCCAAATCTACCTGTCAATTTTGAAAGATTCTCCTCCCTTTATCATACATTTAATTCTTTCCTTTAGTTGTTTGTACATATTAAAAAATATTTATTTTATATTTGGTACTGGATAATTCTAATGCCTGCTTTCTATTTTGGGCATATCCTGTAGCTTATTATTTTTGTTGATGCTCTTAAGGTTAGCTTGTCACCTTAGATCAGCAGTAAGTTTTTATTGTGAGCTCACATTCCTTGAAACTTTGTGGCGATTCTTTGAGTCCTGAGATATATGTACAGAGTGACAATTAAGTTCACGAACTTGTTGCAATGATGTTGCTAACCTTTTTTGATATCAGAGGGATTATTCATTATGAATTTGTACCAACTGGACAAACAGTTAACCAAGTTTATTTGGAAGTGCTGAAAAGGCTGCATGAAAATGTTAGACAACCTGAACTTTTCACCAACAATTCATGGCTCTTGCGTCACAACAGTGCACCAGCTAACACAGCACTATCTGTGAGGGAGTTTTTAGCCAGTAAACAAATAACTGTATTGGAACACCCTCCCTACTCACCTGATCTGGCCCCCAATGACTTCTTTCTTTACCTGAAGATAAAGGAAATATTGAAAGTAAGACAGTTTGATGATGTTCAGGACATCAAAGGTAATACCATGACAGCTATGATGGCCATTCAAGAAAAAGAGTTCCAAAATTGCTTTGAAGGGTGGACTAGGCATTGATGTTCTTTCATAGCTTCCCAAAGGGAGAACTTCAAAGAAGACTGTAGTGATTGATATTCAGCAATGAGGTATATAGCACTTTTTCTAGCATGAGTCCGTGGACTTAAGTGTCCGGCCTTGTATCTTCATCTATTTTGTTCTGCCTGGTGCATGACAATACTAGAAACGGGTAATAAATTTTCAACTTGGATTATTTTGCGGCCATTTGGCTAGTGTTTGGCTAGTATGGAAGCAGAGGCAAACCTGTGTGAATGTGGATTTTTTATTTTGATTCGTATTTTTTTCTTTGTACTACAAAATCCAGAGTCAAGTTCAAATCTTGCTCTTGAGTCCTGTCTCCCTATTTGAGAGCTTATTTTCTGGTTCACCCATTAAGTGTGCTATGCTCCAGGCCTCCAAGGCTATCATTATTCTCCCATCAGAATTCCCAGGTTTTTTCCTCCTGTTCTTACTTCACTTAGCTTGTTAAATCTCAGCTCTCATCTACCAGGAATAGGCAGAAAATTCCATGGTTATTGTGGTACCAAATTTCGAAGTACAGATTCTTATTGTTTCTGACCTTAGTGGATTTCCTTTACTTTTCCAGCAGTTTTTGTTTGTTTTGTTTTGTTTTAATAATGTGTTGTATCTGGATATATTTCTTTTTGTATCTTTTTAGTCATTATGTTAGAAATGGAAGATGCATGTGTCTTTTAAAACATAAGTTAGGTCATGTCACTCTCCTATTGGAAACATTCTATTGTGACTCATCATATTTAGAATAAAAGTTAAAGCCTTTCCATGGCCTGTACAACCTTATATGGATGGGGCACTGCCTACTTCTCCATCTCATTTCCTACAACTGTCATCTTTGTTCTCTCTACTTTGGCCTCATGGAATGCTTTGAGTTTCTTCCTAAGAAGCTTTGAGTTACTAAGCTCACATCAGCCTTGGGTCACTTTACACTGCTTTTCCCTTGAGTTTGAATGATCTTCGCCCAAATCATGACTTTGTTCCTCAGTTCATTCAAACATATATTCAATGTGCATTGTCACCTCACATAAGTTTTTCTTATGTATCCAATAAATATAGTAGCTTCTACCACTCCCTTAATCTGCTTCACCACCACACACACACACACACACACACACACACACACACACACACACGTGCATTGTCTGGTGCATTAGCTGGTGCATTGTCGTGATGCAAGAGCCACGAATTGTTGGCGAAAAGTTCAGGTCATCTAACGTGTGTGTGTGTGTGTGTGTGTGTGTGTCTGTGTCTGTGTGTGTATATCTTAGAGAATTTTCTGTTTCACATTAGAATATAAGTTTTATAGAGGCAATACAGAATCCATAGTACCAGTTTCCAGCACAAAGTAGTCATTCGATAAGTATTTGTTGAATTAGTTAGTGATGTCTTCAATTCTATTAATTTTATCTTTTATGGATTATTTTTGTCAAGTTTATATAAATAATCTTCTGTATTTTCTCCTATTTATTTTTTAATTTTGTTTAGCTACCATTTATTGAATTCTTATAAGTTACACATGCACATGTAGTATTTCATTTAATCTGATAAAACAACTCTGAGTTTTGGATTAATAACCTTATTTCACAATGAGGAATGTAAAGCTCAGGAAAACTAATAAAGTCCCTGAGTAATGAACAGACAGTATGAGTTAAAATAAGAATGAATGCCAGACCAAATTATATTTGTCTTTTTGTCTTACTCCAAAGCTATATTCTTTATCAAACCAGTGCAGTTTATTTATCCTCCCTCAAAATTTGTGATAGTGATCAACTGATATAAATGGGGGGAAAAAACTGATGAAATCCAAATAATGTCTGAAGTTTTGTTCATTAAAAAAAATAAATCAACTACTGATGTAAGCAACAACATTGATGCATGTCAAATTATGCTAAGTGAAAAACTGCAGACAAAAAGGGCTACATACCAAATGATTCCATTTACATGAAATTCTAAAACAAGCAAAAGTACTGTACAAAGACAGAAAGAACTCCAGTGGTTACCTGGACTCAGCAAGTGGAATAGAGATTGACTGAAAATAATCCTGAGTAAATGTTTTGGTATAAGGCAAATAGTATTTATCTTCTTATGGTGGTTACGCAGCTATCCACATTTTCAAAATTAATAGTAATGCACAATTAAAATAGATGTCAGTTCTGGCACATCAATTACACTTGAATAAACTTGATTTTAAAAAATAAGAAAGAAACAAACTATTGCAGAATTGTGGAAACATCTTCTTGAGTTATTAAAGTGAGCATTTTATATTTTGTAAATATCAGACCTTTGAGATCAGCAGGTTGGGAGTAGAGAGTCCTGATATCATTACTGAATGACTGTTCAACAATTCCGTGAGTTCCTCTGGGCTCAATTTTATTATCTACAAAATAAAGGGGTTCTCCCACAATTTCCAAGGTTCCTATTAGCTCTGTTGTACTTAGATACAAGTCTGTTAGAGATTATATTGTTTTGTACTCCAAGTATAATACTTCTGGAGAATTTTTTGATTCCTGATGTCTATTCCACAATTACTGAAGCAACATTAGTGAGTTAACTGTCTGGAGAGAAGGACAGAAGTAAGAATACGTGGGGGTGCCCACAATCTAGTGAATGGTCTAGTTTGACTATGGTAATGCTTTACATGTGTTTTGTGCGTGGATATTCAGAAGTTGGAGTGGGCTAAATGCGTTATGGTAGGCATTACGTAAAGGCAATAAAGACTTTGGCTATCCCTATGATGATTATATTATAATTTTCATTATAGGAAATATCTCTAAAAATTATACATATATGACGCATAGTTGTAAATAGGAAAGCAACTCTCTCGCTGTATAGAATTAGATCCTTAAAGATAAGGAAAGTCTGTAAGTGAAAGAATATAGTTTTTCTACACTGTCCTGTACTGGGCAAGGGAGAAAGGAGAAAAAGAAATGTGTCATCTGTGACTTTCAAGAATTTACCAAGTGATAAGTAGAGGAGATAGGACATATCTAATACGTCACATTGGAATAGGTGTAATAGTAGAGGCAGAAAACAGCCCCATGAGAGTATATGGAGGGAAAAATTCTGAGTAGGACATCTGGGAAATTTTCTAAAATATTCATTATTTACACTGTACCTTGAGGAATGAGAAAGACTTTCAGAAATGACTGTAGGAAGAAAGATTATTTGAGCAAATACACTGATCTGGAGACCAGGAGACCTGTTGGACAGTCTCCAGAGGGACTCAGACAATGAATTTGAAGCAGCTTAGGCCATGATGTCAACACTTGTGTGCTGTGTTTTAGAAAACATTTGCACAAACAAGCACAAGATTTCTGACAGGGAATCTTACATGCATTTAGGATATGGGTCTGGTGTAAAAACACCTGTAGTTTTAGATTATACAGGGAATCCCCATAAAAGCAAGCTGAACATCCTAATTCAAACTTCTCTATATTGCAAGGAGAAATGAATTTATTTCAGCCACTACATAGTGGCACTATCTCATTTGGAAACATTTGAAGCTAGAGCCATCCTTATTGACACAATTTGTATGCGTTTAGGTTTCTAGTCTGAAGCAATTTGGGAGAACTATTGTGAAACTGTCGCATTCCCTGAGACTTGAGGTGATTAGAATGAATCCTTTCAAAGGTGTGAATTGAATTGGAGTTTAGAAAGAAAGAAAAACAATGGTGGGGGGAAGCGGGCAGGCAAGGGTTGATATTTTTGCTGTAAGTCTCATCCAAGCATTATTTTGTGTCAGTGATAATTTAAAAATATATGTGTTTTCACTTTTGGTAAGTCACTTGTCCTTTGGTTCCTGTCATTTCAAGAGGTATTTTGTTTTGTTTGGTTTTGTTTTTTCCCAATGCAGCTCTGTCATGAAACAGTTCTTAATCAACATTAAAATTTCAGCTGAAGGTCACCTGTGTATGTTTTTTTTTGAAGCAGCCTGCCTAGTAGGCAATCCCCAGGTAGTGCAGCACTGTGAACACCTGCCAGCTTTCAGGTGAGGCACTGAAATTCAGCTCTCAGAACTTCTGCTTCCTGATTCTGCATCTGAGTAGTCATATAATTTTCATTTTCACATGGGTAAGATGAGGCAAATAATTCATCCGTCTACACACAGTTGTGAGAGTTAAGGTGAGGTTGATATGTGAAATTTCACAGAGTTGCTGACTCGTGGCAGGATTCCATCTCCTCACCATCGCAGTGTCCTCTCAACGTGTTCACAGAGGTGCTTTCACTCAGCCTCTCCTTGCTCGAGTCAAGTCCTAGTCGCTAAGCCTTTTCCTGTTGTTTGAAAATACCTTTTACACACACCTCCCACCTCCCCATTCCCAGAGAAGTTGCGAACACATCTTTCTATAACTGGACTCTTTCTTTCTAGCACTTGTCACAGTTAGTTATTTCTATGTATTGGTGTGATTATGGGTTTGTAAACTCTATGAGGGTAGGAATCAGGTCTGGTTTTCTTTCTCCATTGCATCGCAAGTCTGTATATTTTGTCTGGCACTGAAGGTCTCAGAAAAATACTTATTAAGTGTAAAACTGAATGAGGTGGAAAAACAGAGCCCTTAAATCCTATTGTAAGCATTTCTACGCCCTAGTCGAGAAAATCATCATAGCTGAATAAATAGGATATTGGAGTCAGATAAAGCTGAGTTCTGTTCTGCTACTTAATTAGCCAAGTTATCTTTAGACAATTTAACCTCTTTGAAGCTCAGTTTCTACATCTGAAAAATGGGGCAAAAATATTCACCATAGGATTTGTGTGTGTGTGTGTGTGTGTGTGTGTGTGTGTGTGTTAAGTAGAATGATGTAAATAAAAAGCTCGGTATTGTGTGGCATAGGTATGCACACCATAAATGACAGTTTTAAATACAGGCAATAATAATAATAGTAGCCACAATACCATACTTTCCATCAACCATATTCTAGATTGGATGTAAAAGCTCCATCCTATGTTAAAGTTAATGAAATCTGCTAACAATTACTAAAATTTAATATAGGGCAGTGATATTTTTATCTGACTCAAGAAAAATGCAGCCCAGGAATATGCTTTGAAGAAAGTTACCAGTAGAACTAAGAGTCAAATCCTTCGGTAACTGACAGAGTGTGCTCTCTTAAACATTTTGAAGTAAGCTGTATTTGAAGAACAGAACTGATTTACTAATTTATGGTGAAAGACGTGAGCATTAACTGCACTTTACTAACTATGCCTCTGAGGAATGGAAAGTCAGATTGCAAATGCATTTGAGAGCTGAAGACAGACCAGCTCATTCTCTATCAGATCCTGCTTTTTGCAGGTTTATGAACCTTTATGTCCTTAGAAAGGATACATTTATGGGATACTTTTGTCTCTATATTGGAGTCTCCTGGACAAAAAGGAGCCATTGATTGATTTTCTGCTTCTGCCAACTTCTGCCATTATCTCTGTCAGGTGGATTGATGTGGCTGACAAAGAAGCCCTTTGAGAGGGCTAATGAATAAGCCCATGAGAATTTTTAATAACAGAAAGGCTTGCAGGCCAGGTAAGATATTACTAACAGAAGGCATAACTCAGAGTCTATCTGGGAAGTCTTTGGTCATTCTGTGGCTTTGGGTTACCCATGCAATAGGGAAAACACAGATATAACTCACGTTAGTTACCAACTACATAATGAGAAAGTAATATTCATCGCAGAAAATCTGCAGAACAGAGAGAACTTCCATACTACTTGGAATGCAGCATGCCTTACACTCTTCCAATGGCAGAGGAGCTACTTTAGAATTTATTGTATACATTAATTTGATTGCACAGTGATATATTTGTGAGACAAATTACCACAAGTCTAATTAAAAGGCAGTCTTAAAGCCACCTGATTACTGATTTACATTACATTTATTTGATTTCCATGTATTTGTGGAGATGAATTAGATGTAATTTCCAGGTAATAAAACTTAAGTGGTGTAAAATCTCAAGGTTACTAGATCAAAAATGAATGGAGAAACTCAACCATACACTGGCTAATGGGAGCCATTGAATGCCGTGTTGTGTATCAGGATAGTCATGAGACTTTTCAATCTTGTTTGTAACTGATTTGTGAGGTCCATACACATCCTCCAGTTAAAGGCCTCAGTTTCTTCATCTGAACATGAGTTGTACGGATTTACTTTCCAGTGTCGTTTTTATGAAAATTAATAAAATAGGGCAGTGCTCTGCATTTCCAGTGAGACGTAATGACAACTTCTAATAAAGTTGTGTATCCTAAGTCATCCTGAGCCAAAAAAAAAAGTTTAGTTTCCATATTCTAGAACAAAGAACAATCCTTGACTGTAGAATGTGTGTGATTCTGAGTTGTTTATCCTGCTACCTGCATGTGAAGACAATCTGTATATACATAAAATATAATTTACCATAATACCAATGAGCATCTAACCAAAATCAATATATTTATTAATTCTAGGCTAATGATTGAATTAAACTTTGTTAAAAAATAACCCACTATTTCTGTATCTGAAAACTTAAATTGTTTTCTAGCTATTCAAAATTCAGTAATCTTTGAATTATAATATTCAGTACTTTTTGTGAAGTTAGAAAGAAGACTGTGGTGGACAGATGAATGGATATCTGTCAGTGTTGATATTGTTCTGTCACTCTGACTCATTAATGAAGTTTACTGCTTCATTTCTTTATGTTGCAACACTGATAGGTTTGAAATAAACTAACAGAACATGGGCAAATTTTGAGAATCTTGAACTAGTTCATGAGAGGTAGACCGAAATAGAATAAGGAAAGGAACTTGATTAGAAAGTAGATGGTGACTGTTGGAAGCTCTAGTAACAAGAGATCATTCTAGGTAACTGCCTTCTATCCTTAGGAAGGTGAATGCGTGCATGACTATCTGTCTATCCCCTCCCTCAAGCATGTGTATGTGTGTGCGCGTGTACATGCATTTGCAATTTATGTCATTTGTAGAGGACTTTTTTTTCTCACCTTGTCCTAGCTGTGGTGCTGGGAACCCTAGATGTATAGGAAGCTTTATGCTTACTGATTTTGCCATCTGGTTTTGAATAAAAAGTGACTTTCCTTATCTTTTATTAACGATGTCTTTTTATCCTCATTTCTCTGTCCAACCAGAACCTCCACGCTAATTATATGCATGAAAGAAGATTCTCTCTCTGTCTGTGGTTACATTTTTCTTTGCTTTTTGTTTCTAGTACATTATGCTCCTTGAGTTTCTCTTTAATCTATTGTAAACACCCGTCTTCATAATATATTTATTCCATCTAAAACAATTGGCCCTTTTATTTTTTACATATCAAGCTTCTCCTTAAAACAATTATTTCCACTTATCCTCACATTTTTATTATCACTCCTTGTTTTATTTCAGTCATCATGCTGTTCTTGTTCTTTTCTTTGAGGATGGGATCTGACTTGTGACACATATTAGCAAGTTCAGTAAATATAGCTTAAGGTGGGAAGCTCAGATAAGCTACACTTCAGGTGTCTAAGATCCTATTTTATTTATTACATTTTCTCACATTAGATTAAAATGCTTTCCTTTTGAAAGCATTGTTAGTAAAATCATTCAGGATGTATAGTTCTGCATTTATCAACTTGAGATCCCAATCCTGGGGCTCTAAGTTTTCAGATACATATGTTAAAATATATTGAACTTTTCTCTGGAAAGAATAAGCAAGACCTAAGAATTGTATTTCTCTTCTTGCCATAATAGCCCTACCACTGTGAATAATCTCTGGGTCACAGTTTGTTCATTAATAAATTAAGATGCTGGAAATCAATAATCTACAATGTCTCTTCTAGCACTAAAAGAGAAGATAATTAGATTAATGTTTTGAGTTTATTTTTCAGTCTCTTCAGATATTTTTGTACTAAAGAATTAAGTAAACACTTCCTAATTAAGTAATATCGTACTTTTGCCCATACTTTTATATATAACATAAATATAGGACCTAATGCTAATTACTGATCAAAGCATGGAAAATGAATGAATAAATTAATTATTCATTTTGATTAAAATGTTAAGCTTTTAAAAATAATCACTTAAGATGTTATTCCCATGTTCCCCCAAAAATAAGACCTAGCCTGACAATCAGCTATAATCTGTCTTTTGGAGCAAAAATTAATATAAGACCTGGTTTTATATTATATTATATTATACCAGGCATTATATTATATTATATTATATTATGTTATGTTATGTTATGTTATATTATATCATATTATATAAGACCGGGTCTTATATTATAGTAAAATAAGACCAGGTCTTATATTAATTTTTGCTCTAAAAGATGCATTAGAGCTGATTGTCCAGCTAGGTCTTATTTTCGGAGAAACACTGTCTTTTCCTCACAGTTATATTCACATGTAAATTTTGGCTAAACTGGGCTTGAAATAAAAGAAGAATTATGGCAGTCAATATGTAATACATGAGATATTTTAATTTACCATTGGCTACCTATGAATATAACTGATCTATTAACTAATGAAAAAGAAAAAAGAACCCTTTGCCTTATAGCGAACATTTGACCTTGACCGCGGTGTATACCTTTTACAGCATGCTCCATTGTGTCTCCTCTTATGTGACATGACATAAAGGATGATATAGAAGATGAATAGGCAAACATTACAAATTAGGAGACTAGTACTGTTTATACCAGCCATAGACTATGTAACCTTGAGAAAGTCACTTGACTTATCTGAACTCTAATTTATTTGTAAAATGAGGGAATTGGCCGAGAGGGCTGAAATTATTCTTGGCTTTATGAAGCAGTGAGTATCTATTTCTGTTTCAATGTGACCATTTTTTTTATTTTATGTTATTTATTATTATCTTTTGTCTTTACTTGAATGTTTGTTCCATGATAACTTTTGAAGAAGATGTCTTTGTGAGATATATTTAGCATCAAGTTCTTTCATATATGTGTCAAATTCTCCTTAGATTTCATTTATAGTAAAGATTGTACCTTTGACTCTAAACTGGAATTGATCCATGATTTCTAAGTTATGTGTATTCTTAAGTTAGGTTCTCAGTTCAGCTTAATAATAACTTTGTAAATAATAACTTTGTGTTGTCCGTTAGTAAATAAGCATTGATGTTAATGTTAGCTTAGAATCTACACATTCCCGTCAAAAGTCAACTCCTTCCAAATACTGGAAGCAACTGTTTTGTTTAATATTAGATTTCTAACAAAGGCAAATTTATTAATGTTGATGACCAAAACTTAAATTTCATTATGCAATGTAAAAACAATCCATTTCCAATATGTTAGTGTTTAAAAGAGCTAGCTGTCTCTGGCAGGTTTGTTTTACCTTGAAATTCATCTTTCATCTACAGAAGTTAATAGTAACTACAGTAAATATTTTACTATGCTAAATGCTATAAACACATTTTCCCATTTAGTTTTCATAGCCATACTATTAGGTAAGTGATAAACATTTCTAAATTTACACATGGGGAGATGAAGAAACTTGTATGAAGCCAACGAAAGCATCCAAGGACTTCTATTGCATTATAGTATAGAATGTTGAGATAAATAAGCTATTAGAGTGGCTGAAGTGACTTGAATGTGTATTTTGGTAATGAAAATTAGGTTACAGGTGGTTGGCAAATAGGGAAATGATGGCAATATAAAATGGGCAAGTGAAACAACATGGGTGGACGTAGAGGGTATTATGCTGAGTGCAGTAAGTCAGACAGAGAACGACAAATATCATATGATTCACTTATAAGTGGAATCTAAAAACACAAACAAATGAACACACACAAGACACACACACACACACACACACACACACACACACACACAAAACAAAACAAAAACAGAGAAACAAGAGATCAAACTGATGGTTCCCAGATGGGAACGAGCTGGGGGGATAGATGAAGGGGAATATAGTCAATAAAATTGTGATAAGTTTGCACGATGACAGATGATTACTAGACTTAGGGTGGTGATTATATTATAAGGTATATAAATGTCAAATAACTATATTGTCCACCTGAAACTAATATAATATTGTATACCAACTGTAGTTAAATAAAAAATAATAATACATTTGAAAAGGAAATGTTGAGAAAAAAATAAAATGGACAAGTGAAGTTGGTTCCTCATTAATTTTTCCTACTGCAAAACATGTTTGAAGCATGCAGAAACAACCATTCAAGCTGTTAAAGAGAAAGTTTTAGCAATATGCAGAGGTAGTGGATGCTTTAGTGGTTTCCAAAAGCACTAAGTTTTCCCCAAAACCATTTGGTGAAGATGCTGTGAATGCAGATGAAGAAGCTGTGAAGATGTTGAAAGAAACAGAGAAAGAGAGAAATGAAACAGAAGAAGCTGCATCTTGAGACTCATCTTTACTTTTAATCAAACAAGAGATATTGGAAGCAAATACATTCAAGGATCTACAATTCCAAGCAAGATCAATTGAGCAATATGCTGGGTTCAAATTTCTGTGGATATTTAACTGTGCAAAAATTTCTATTATTCTTGCTTTTGTTACTTTTTTTCCATAAACTTTTGTGCACAGTGAAGAATGCAACCATCACAGAAGAAACTTTCTGTCAGTGTGCTGCTGCATTCATATTCATGGCCACTTAGCTCAAGCTGGTAAATGTCATCTTAATGAGATTACCTTCTACTTCAGGGCTTCACACTGTTCTACGGTTGTAGTCTGTACTTCAGATCCCTGATGAAATTAGGAGAAAAAAATATAGATGAATTAGTGCAAATTAGTCATCATTAATAGAAAACTATTTCAAAGAATTAATCATTTAAAAAAGAGAAAGCCTACATTGTAAGACCTAGTGGAGTGCCTTTTTTTCCCTATTAAAACAAATCTAACAGAGATCTTAAAAAATTTTTAAACCACCAAATTGCCCCTACCATAACAAAACTATTTTTATTTTGACATATGACATCCAGACATTGTTGTTTCTCTCAATAAATATACATTTTAAAATAGTTGTAATTATAAAACACCCGATATTGACATCTGTGTTTTCGCTTGTTCAATCATTTACTTTTCTTATTTATTTTTACTTACAAAGAGATTCATAATATATCCTCAACTTGATTTATAAAACCTCTCCCACTCTTTGGTATATTAATTTTTTCTTTCTATTTTTCTGTTATACATAATGAAGAAAACATCTTGGTACAGATAGCTCTTTCTCAATTGTTAAACCATTTTCTTATATATCTTATCATATTGTTTTTCATTATGGGTGAAAAGTTTAGAACTCCACCAGCACTATGTAAATATACTTGTACCACAACTTTGTCAGCCTATATTCGATCTTTTTATTTTCAAAATTATGAGAGGTACAAAACAATACTTCAATATTGCTTTTATAATATTTGTATTTCTTGCTAGATGCTATTCATTTTCCTATGGAAATTATCCATTGCTTATTTATGGGGAATGTAATTTTTTTAAACATTTTTAAACTAGATTATTGAGATATAATTGACATAAACAAACTGCATATATCTACACTGTAAACTTTTCTAAGTTTTCATATATATATATATATATATATATATATATATATATATATATATACCTGTGAGCCCATAAGCACAATGAAGAAAAAGAACACATCTTTTTCAATTTTGGAAAGAATTTGAGTAGAGTTGGCATTATGTTGTCATTAAATGTTTGGTAGAATTTGCCAATAAACTCTCAAGGTTGAGAGATTTCTTTGTGGAAACAGTTTTAACTACAAATTCAATTTCTGAAAATGGGTATTGTGTTACTCAAGTTATTTCTTTCTTTTTGAACTTTGTTAGTTGGTTCTTTTAAAAAAATTTGTACATTTCATCTAAATTGTCAAATGTATTGGCATAGAGTTGTTCATACTATTTCTTCATTAGCCTTCAATGCCTGCAGAATCAGTAGCCATGTTACTTCTCTCATTTCTGACATTGGTAATTTATGTTTTCTCTATTTTTTTCCCATGATCATCTAGCCAGAGATTTTTCAACTTTATTAATTATCTCTAAGAACTAGTTTTGGGTTTCACTGATTTTTCTATTAATTTTCCATTCTCTATTTCTTTGATTTCTGTTCTTTATTACTTTCTTCTGCTTAATTTGAATTTAACTTTTGTTCAATGCCAGACATTATGTACTTTGTCTGTTGGAATATATATATACACACATATATACACAGATGTATGTATATTCTTATCAATATTCTTTAGCTTTAGCTTTTCTAGACATAGTTAAGTTACTTAGAAATAGTTTGATTCTGTCAAAGCTTGCTTTTGAGCTTTGTTAGGCAGAAGCCAGGTAGCCATTAATCTAGGACTAATTTTTTCCCCTACTGAGGTGCTATATTCTGGGTACTTTACCTGAAGTCCTGTGAATTACAATGTTTTTCTCTTCTCTCTGGTAGAAACAGCAAGTAGTTCTGGCCTTATATTACTTCCAAGGATTGTTCCCTGTAATCCTTTCAGGTAATTCCTCTGGCCTCAGGTAATTTCCTCCGATATATCTTTGACCTGTACTCAGCTGAGCACTTCCAGGGACCCGCTGCAGATCTTTGAATGTTTTCTCTCTCTTTCTCTCTCCAGCTCTCTTCTATTTGGTATGCTGCTCCGTAAAATATGGCTGCCTTTGCCTCTCCAGACTACCAACTCTGTCTCTCTGTGTCAACGCAGGGGTGTTTTGTATCTGTTTATGTTGACTTTTCAGAAGTGGATTTGTTTGCTTTTCACTCATGATTTGTCTGCTTATTTGTCTGTTCATTTTTGTGTAATGGACATTGTGTCAGGAATATTATTTATAGAAATAATTGACAACTCAGGGTGATTTATCTTTCTTTTAAAAAGATTTTCATTGCTTCTGCTGGGTTTCTAGGGTCACTATTAGTCTGTATAACTTAACACTGAGATTTGGGTTTGAGGTGTTCTGGTCTACCCAGATAACCTGGCTGCACTCTGTGAAAAGGTGATTCTTTCTTTCCTCTTAATCATGAGATGTGGCTCTTTGGATCCCAACCCAAAGCAGACAGTGAAGTTTAGCAGGATTACATACTCCATGGGTTCTGTAGACTCATTTTTGTCATCTAATACTTGTGATGATGTTAAAAATGCATAAAATAAAGAGTAGCTCAGCTTTTGGTGGTGGCCAAATTTTTTTGGCTAATGCCCCAGGCAAAATTTTCCCAATTGCGATGTTAAAATCTCTGGATTCACATCTTTCCCAGTGTCTTGGCATTTTAATTCTTTACTACCCATCTATTTGGTGATTTTTGGAAGATTATTTTTATATTACATTCATCTTTTTTAGTTGCACTCATCAGAAGTTTTTCTGAAGTATTTAGTCCACTGATTTTGAAAATGAAAGGCATGATATTTTTCCCTTTAAATGTCAATAAGCAGTGTGTTACAGCTATAATGTCACTGTCTTAAATGTTAAATGTAATATTACTTTAAACCTTTTAAATTATTACAATATTGAATACAATATTTAAATAATCATGACAACTAAAAATGTCTCCAGGTTTTGCCAAGTGTCCTCTGGGGAGTAAAATCACTCAGGGTTGAGAGCCCCTGCTGTGAATTCTGAATGTGATCTGGCACCACAGTCCAGGCTCATAACCATCACACTGCACTGTCTACTTCGTAAGTTCTGCCAGAGAGCAGGGGTTTGCGCGTGTTTCCACCAACCCTGAATATCTGGCTGTCTGTTACTCCCTTTACAGACACAAGGATACAACGAAACTGAATTTTTCTTTTTTCTCAGTACTTTCCCTTCTCTGTGCTGAAGTCATTATGTTCCTTTTTCTCAACAATCAGTCTTTGCTCTTCTTGATACCTGTCCTATTTAGTTTAAATGCCATTTCTTTTCTGTACCCTTTCTTCATCTTCTCAAATGCATTTCTCCCTCCTCTGAATGTGATTTCTCCCCTGACTGTATGAGTTATCTATCTGAGGATATTTCATGAAAGCTATGGAGACTGAATTTGCATCTTACTCATCTATTGTCTTCTAAAAACAAGGGACAGTTTGCTGCATCTAGTAGGCACTAGTAAATGAATAAATCACTGTTGTGTGAGTGGGGGTAGTGATTATTTTTCATACAGTACTTCTAGAAAAGAACTGCTTCCTTTGCTACCATTTTGAATTTATTATGAATTTATCACTAAAGAATTTAAGTTATACCCTTCCTAAGTTTCTATTTCTTTGAACATATGAATCCTTGAAGCATTATGTCTCATGCATGTGTTACCGGAGAGTAGGCCCTTCTTGACGTGGTGTCCAGCTTCTCAGTATCTCAAGCAAAGAATTGAATAAGACACATAAATAAAGTGGTCAAAGAGTAGTTCATTAGAAGAGAAAAGTATACTCCAAAGGGATAGGTGTGGGCCTGAGCAAAAGCATGGCTCAAAAGGCACTGACAGCCAAGGACTTAGAGTTTTTGTTTTCTTTCTTTCTAGAATAAGCTACTCCTTCCTTAGGTGTGGGGCCACTTGATTGACACCTGTGACTGACAAGAGGCTATTGCCTCATCTTTTTAGATAGTGCATGTTCCTTCCCAGAATTCAGTCTGTTATAATGATATTAATGGACTTCCGTGCATATGTACAATATTATAATGATGGCACAATGAGGCCTGGGTGAAATGAAGTCATTGTGGCCTTTACTGCACAGGTGTGAGAGACTGGTCTAATCTAGTTGGGTATTTTATACTCATTTGTTTCCTCATAGGGATAGATAATCACAATGAAAAGGGGAAGTTTTGGGTGGAGAGAGGAAGTCCTTTGGGCAGTCGTATTCTGTGGGTTGAGTTGGACGTGCAGGAATGCAGACCCAATGCCTATCTCTAACTCCCTGCCTAACTTTCTCCTTGAGACATGATCCCCATAAAATCTCTATGGGAAGTTGAGGGACAGGAGGTCTTTTCTTCTGTATCTGCTTCCTGCTGGGCAGGGGTGTAGAGCTGTCCCTACCTATTGGGGATTCATGAAATTCTAACCGTATCTGATCTTAGATGACAGGAAGGGGTCTCGAGATTCGCCTGAAGACTGTGTTGGCTTCTTTGGTCGGGACTGGTAATCTTACTGGGGTATCCTCTGTATCCTCAAGGCCCCTGAATTAGGAAAAATAGATTTTAATTAATAAATTTAAGTGTTGGCTTAAAGAGCAGAACTCAAAGCTATTGATGTGGGGTGGATACATGATGGAAAATCCATCAGCTCTATGGATCCTGTGGCCATTCAACAGGTCATTCAGGTGGAGTTAATTGTCCAGGAACTGGGCCCAGAAGGGGTTGGAAAGAACATTAGGCTTCAATGATTACAATCAACAAGTACAAGTCACAAGTTTCAGGGTAATTATCTAAAGCAGGGGGTAAAAACGCTTCTTATGATTCAGGCTAAAAGCAATCTGTTGCCTAAAATTAAGAAATTGATTTATGAAATAATAAGAAGCAGAGGGAGTAGGAGCTAAAAAACTGGGGAAAGAGAAACTTAAGGAAAAGGAAACTTAAAATTCCTATAGGAAAGAACATTTAAAGTTTTTCAGTGTTGAAGGCTACTCGCTTGGCCCGTATCACATGGATGACCTGCCAGGTAACATTTTGCTTCCATTTATTTGTGTGAAAATGAGCTGTTTTCTTTCTTTACTGTTGATTTAAAAAAATTGTTTAAGGCATTTGGTTGTATGTCCACAATTTGATTCTGTCTACCCATGTTGACACATTCATTAATTTTAGACTCTATAAGAAGATAATTCTATAAGCAATTGAAATTAAACCAAAAATAAGAATACTTAATTAATGAATATCAAGTTATAGCAATATTTCCAAAGAATATTCTAGTGCCTTTAGGTGCTCCGTGAAAATCGAAAGTTGATGGTTATATACATTTTGGAAACTCTATGGTATGTCCTGCTCTGGGAGATTCCTAATTCACAGTACATATTAAAGGTAGTAAGAAATTCTATATCAAAAGTTATTCCATTGTTGTTTCAACCTCATTTAACTCAGTGTTTCCAAAGAGTAGAACTTAGTGGTTAAGAATGGAGACCTTGGAGCCAGATGGCTTGGACTCAAATTCCAACTCTATCATTTTCTAACTGTGTAACCTTGGGTGAGTGTCCCAAACATCCCCCAAAAAATGACTGGGAAAAATAGAGTTAATGGTAGAACAATAGAGTGTTGTAAGGATTAAATAAGCTAATATATGTGAAGTACTTAGAATATCGGCTGGCTTATTAAAAGCCCTCAGTATATGTTTACTATTATTAGCGTTTATATTTAACCACAGGATTTGTTTTGGAGTAAGAACTTTGTGATCACTGAGGAATACAAACTTTGTAATGACTATTACAGAGATTTTTGATATAATAGCCATTCGGGGGAAATTTGCCCAAATGGATGAATTTTGACCTCTGAGTACTCCCCTGGAGAAGGGATAACTAACCTTACTAGGAAACAGCCAGTTAAGGCCTGTATGTGGTTGGATCCAAGTTGTACACTTTGGACTGCAGAATTTTCATCTCCCTTCAAGTACACTGAGATGTACTATAATCCTATCTGCCCAGAGAGAAAAATGAAGCATAAAGCCAAGAAAAAGAAAAGAACCTCCTCTTCCCTGACACAGAACACTGACACACACATACACATGAGGACACAGAAGCACTTACTCACACATTAAGACATATATACAGGCCTCTGTACTCACACAAAACATGCTCACACCATAGAGCAATGCTGAGGTTCTATCAGGCTTTCTTTCCAGTTCCTACTTCTAAATTCTCAAGAGGACTGGTGTCTTGGGTTCTCTAAAGATTCTTCAAAATATCTTCATTGAGTTCTCTTTTTGGCTTACTTTAGCTACTGTTGATTTATCTCATTAGCATTTTTCCTGCAAATAACTCAATCACAAATTTTATTGCAACAATAGACTTGGTAAAACCTCATATTTTTCTTAAATTGCAAAAGTATAGATCAATAAATCAATGCAAAGTTGGGATTTATTTTGACTATATTTGACAAATAATTATAAGCTTTAAAAAAATCTTACCCTTTATTTAGAGCCTTAAATGGAAACATGATATACTTATGCATCATCATTAAAGTCAGAAATCAGAAAACAGCTATAATAACAAAGCTAAAGGTAGTGTCAACAGAGATTATTATTAACATGCTTGCTTAGTATACGAGGTATGACAATTAAGTTTGTGAACTCATGCTAGAAAAAGTGCTACATACCTCATTGCTGAGTATCACTATGGTCACCTTCAAAGTACTCCACTTGGGAAGCTATGCACCAATACCAGCACCTAGTCCATCCTTCAGTGCAATTTTGGAACTCTTTTTCTGGAATGCCCATCAGAGCTGTCGTCATATTACCCTTGATGTCCTAAATCTCATCAAAATGTCTTCCTTTCAATATTTCCTTCATCTTTGAGTAAAGAAAGAAGTCACTAGGGGCCAGATTAGGTGAGTAGGGAGGGTGTTCCAGTACAGTTATTTGCTTGCTGGCTAAAAATTCCCTCCCAGACAGTGCCATGTGAGCTGGTGCATTGTTGTGATGCAAGAGCCATGAATTGTTGGTGAAAAGTTAAGGTCGTCTAACCTTTTCATGCAGTCTTTTCAGCATTTCCAAATAGTAAACTTGGTTAACTGTGTGTCCAGTTGGTACATTTCATAATGAATAATCCCTCTGATATCAAAAAAGTTTAGCAACAATGTTGCAACAAGTTCACAAACTTAATTGTCAGACCTCATATTTCAATAATATGGTGAATTTTTTTTTAATTTGAATTAATAAACAAGGTTATAATATGGCCTATAAGGATTTGATTAGAAAATTTTAACTGCTTGAAACAAATTAAATATTAGGACTCCAAGGCAAATTTTGGGAATTTAGAAAATCACACGAATTGGGGCCAAACGGGAAATGACTTTGCCATCGAATTATGACTATAAAGGGAGTATCCCTTATGAAATCATCTAGTATTTTTAAATATAGCTAATTATATATGTGTGTATATATACACACATATATATGGTGATAAATAAAGGAATCTATAGGTAATTAATTGCCTTAAGCTGTATAAAGTCTTCTGAATAATGCAGGTGAACTAAATACTGCAACAAAAAATCAATGCTTACTCTTAATTTTTAGAAAGAATAAAGGTTTTCATCTACATACTTCCCATTGTTAAGTAACTATTGAGAGTCTAGGGTGCCAAAACCAGGGAAGTTTAAGTTTCAAATTGATTAGAAATTATATTATTGTGGCTTCATTCACTGGAAAATTTAAACAGTGATTCTACAGTTTTCTGAAGCAGTGGGTGAGAAGTATATTAGCATTTTCATTTCTGTATCTGATTGAAGATGTGATGTGCTTGATGATTGACCATAGTGTCAATCATTAGAAACTAAATTTGTATAACCACTTCACAAGCTGTAAAAAGTTTTAGAATTTTAATGTGTAAATGCTGTTCTTAAAGGCTGAATTAAGAAGTTAACACTGTCCTGTACACACATACACATAGACATACATATAAGAAAGACATAGTTTGGAGTGCTTTTACATTAAAGACCATATCTGAAAGACATCTGAGGCTGGAGGTCATTAAGGTGGGGGTCGGGGGCAGGATCAAGAGCTTAGCTTAATATACCTCATTATCAGTGTGTGCTTTGTAATAAATTGAAATTTAACATATTTTTTCTCTTAGCATTTATAAATTCCAAGATATAAAATGAGCTTTTAATTGCCTTGGTCATTTCATATAGTGTATTAGGGAAATAGTGTTATTAAGTAGTGTATTGAAGGAATTGGATGGGCTCTGGTGTTTTGTCAAATAACTAATAGAACTATTGTTTAGAGTTTTGGTTAATCCTAATTGAGACCCTAGCCTAGTAACCCTGAAGCAGATCATATGTCCTGACTATGCAGCTTGAAGTTTCCTCTGGATAGGACTGCTGATTTCCAGGCCAGATATAGGATACAAATATGGAGCTACTCTGGTTCGATGCCAGGTAGACAAGGATGCATCACAATGCAATAGGAAAAGCGGTGCCAAGAAAGACTGGTCAAACTCAAGTGGCTTATGATACTGAACCCAGAATGTATTACAGCAAAAAGCAACGGGCTTTAGACCAGCATTTTTCAAAGAGTGTTACTTGGACCACTATTTTTAAGGGATGTAAATTAGCATTACAGAAAAACAGAGTTTCCATGACAAAATATATTTGAGAGATGCTGGGTTGAATAAAAGTAAATACACTGTATTATTGAAAGACATCTCAGGGACTTTAATATATGAAGGTTCGTTATGAATCTCCAAAAGCTGAATATTTTGTGAAGCATTTTTCAAATGTTTTTGACCGCTGACCCAAGTTTTATTCAGTGAGCATCACAAACAATGAGCATTTGATATTAGCCTAATCTGAGACATAGATTTAAGGGACCTATTTGCTGCAGTGTTCAGATGCAGGGTGACCATTTGCAAGCATGGTCGTTTACTAAAATAAGTAACAGATGTCAACAAATTTAATGAATGACCAAATGGTCATGCAAGTATTTTCTTGTGCTTCTAAACTCATAAACTCTAAAAATATTAAAGTAATTATGGTTTTCATTATTAGAATCCTGAGGTTTAGGTCTGGCAATAGCTTTTGTACTTAATGTTTAATATTATGGCAGAATTTGGGAATCCCGGAAGGATGGTGAACCTTCAAGAATAATGTATTTACTGTCTTTCACTAAACTGTGTATTGTAGGGATTCGTGTCCCTCCTGGCTTCTGGGAATTGAGTTTAGTTTTCTGCTGGCTTACGGCAACATATCCATTGTTAAAGGTATTCCAAAATTTGTTTTTAAATCCTCCTTAAGTGTAAGATGGAGGGGAAGGGAAAGACAAGGGCAGAACTGAACTGAGTTTTCAGTTTTCCCCAAACCAGTTCTATGCTCAAGGAAGGCTGTCAGAGTGATTGTAATACGATAAATTCTGAGTTAATCACTATCACCAGCATACTGCAGATACGGTAATCTCAAAGCAGAGTCTGCTTCATGTGGATTTTTTGGTTTCAGGGTCTCTGACTACCAATAGCAAATTATCAGAAATCCAGTATTCATCCTGTCTCTAGCATACATCCAGTCATGTTCTCTGTCTCTTCTCTGATAAACACTTTTATGTGATAGACGCTTTCTCTGTCTATTCAACAACAAAGGAGCAATTTGAAGATCTAAGGTTTTAACAAAATAAATAGATTTTTCAGGGTAGGATAGTCTAATAGAGATTGGAGGAATGGAAGAAAAGATGTTTAGGAAAATGTTTGTGTTGCTTTTAAAATAAGAGCTAAGAGTTATTGATTGCTTGCTCTGTCGGTTACTATTACAAGGCTTTCATGTGTATTAACTGATTTCATCTTCACTACAATCCCGTAAGTTAGGTGTTGTTATTATTCCTATCTTCCATGGGAGGAAACTGAGGTGAAAAAAGGTGAAATAACCTTCCCATGGCCACATAGCCGGCAGTGAGGGAACTGAGAGTCCAATGTGAGCAGCCTTGCTCCAAAACCGGCACTTCATTCTACCACATCATGGTGACTCTCATTAGCTAAAGGAAAATACTTTTTTAAAAAACATACTGGAATTGAACATGAGGAGGAATAAAATGTTATGGTGCTACTTTCCAATTTTTAATGATTTAGTTTGAGAAGGATGCATTTTGTGACTTTGCTCACACTGTACATCTGTTTATAAATTTTCAATGACTTTACATCATGCTGCAGTATACATCATTTCAAACAATCCAGTCTCGTCTACATTTATCAGTTTGAGTGTCAAGCTCTCCATATTCTAACCTTTTTATTTTCACACGATAATGCCTTATTTAACACTATTCTTCATGGACATACCACTAAAATCAGCCAGGTTTATTCAGTGAATCCTGCCTCTGAGACTTTGTTCATATCCCCACTGGAAGGTATATCCACAAATCCTCTCAGCTTGTCTAAGGAATTCTATTATTAAGGGCTGTTTTCCAACTCACTTCTGGCATGGAAATGCTGATCACCTTACCTACTGCCTTGACCTTTGAACCCCCTGAAATATATTTTACATATAGAATATATTTTGTATTATAGGGGATGTGACCCTTGAGTGTAATTGTAAGGATGCTGAGAATTCAAGGGGCAAAGAAACTGCCCCTTGAACTGGGGTCTAGATGAGTGTGGGAGCTATCACAGAAGAACAAATGTGACAGAACATTACATGGGAGAAGCGAACAAGGACTTAGAAAAATTGGTAGAAGCCCAAATTTAAAGAAATGTATATGACTTGCTACCAAATGAGGAATTTGTCCTGAAAACAATGAGGCACCAGTGAAAGATCCTAAAAAGTGTGTGACTTTTTGGAAAAAAATTAATGGTTAATCAACACTATAGCTGATTTCTCTTTTCCTTACACCTTTTTTCTGCTTTTCTCAGTATAGATTTCACTGTACCGTGTAGATTTTCAAGACTTTAAAAAAGTTATTGCTTTAGTCCAGGTAAGAAATGTTGAATACTTATTGACTAAATGGGGCAATGCCAGTAAACTAGAGGAACTGGGGCATATTTAAGAGATATTGCACTCAGGTGGATATGGGGAAATGGAAGAGAAGAAATCAAGATTGATTTCTAAGTTTTGACTTTGGCAACATAATTTGTAATAGTGCCATTAAGTGACTAAAAAAATTAGACAATAAATGGTTACTGAAATCCCCTCACATTTGGCTAGCCAATGAAATAGGTCTACAGGGAATTAGATGAAAGTAGGCATTTGGAAATTCCAGGCTTATGGCTGTAGAGAGAAGTTCATATGTATATACACACTTGGGTCCTTAGCCTATGGATAATTGTTGAGTCTGTGGGCCTGAATGAAAATAATCAGGAGAGTGTGTAGAGTAGAAGAGACTTGAGGACACAAGTTGAGGCATCTTTGAATCTGAGATCAAGACAGAATGAAGAGAGTTGGATAGATTCTCCTACCCACCCCCACAAGCCTAAATCATTAATAGAGCTTATCGTACCCCCAAGTCCATTAAAATAACACAAGAGTAAAGAAACAAACTAGTATACAAGAGTTTACATATGTACACTGTCATTTTTTGATTTGGTACGTGTAATAAATGTATAATCTCTAAAATGATATATTTAGTTTTTAAAGTTTAACATATACAGGGAATCTAGATTTGCATGTGGTGAAAATGAATGTTCTCAAGTGAATGATTTTGAATGTGATCATTATAAATAACCATCACTATTTTCCACATTTAAATTGAATTCTTTTATTTTAAATATTCACAGTACAGGAATTCATTAGGCCTGAATAGAACATCATTATTTACACATCAAAGGAATAACTCCAGTTGTAAATCAGTAAAGTACTTACACTGAATATAAGAAATATGATTAAAGAAAGAGATTTCTTCTTACACGTATAGGTTCAAATCCTTTACACATTTATATCTGCCTTGGGATCTTAGCACAGATTGCTGAAGTCACTATTCATTGTTGAACAAAATTTTACAAAATTACAACTATAGCAATCATACCATATATTTATAAGTCAAGAAAGACATCAATGGGCAGGAATCCACATTGCAATGACATTTTTAAGGGAAGGAAATTTCAATTTCAAATAATGTCTCCAGTTTAATTTGTGGAAAACACAAGTTTTCCAAACAGCTGAATATACAGATTCCCTCTGGCATTTTGCCTTCATGGCTTATTAAAATGTTTGCTTAGCTGCCATAACGTGTTATGTTATTTACAGGTTGAAGCAATGAAGGGAACAATATGGTAGCAAACTAAGAGCCTGATCAATGCTTGCTGAACACCATAGAATACTAATCCTGGTCGGTGAAGTTGGCCTCTACACCGCTAGAACTGATTACTCATTATTTGGATTAATGCTTTAGTCCAGGATGTAGCAAGCTCAGTTGCATGGTTTTCACCTGGAAAATCATGCTAGAGTCAATTTTCTTACCATTGTACTCACTTCACTGAAGCTGTTAAAATTAAACTTGAATGAATCAAACGTCTGTAAATAAATAAATACATAAATAAATGTATAAATAGGATCCCCACTGTTCTAATAACATAGCAATGAATTACCTTCCAACAGTGTAAATGCTTATATTGGTGTTTCAAGTCACAAAGCGCTATGTTCTAGCCTTACTCTAGTAGGATGAATGACTTATTCCATTGGGAGGGGGTGGTGGTGGTGGCCATTGGTCCACAATATTATCTGTTTGGAAATAAGCCCTTTCAAAAGCACAAGTATATTTTCTGAAAAAGAACATAAAACAAAAACAAAGATTCACTGTATAATACCTGTTCACAAAGACTACTGTAAATTATCAGCATGTAGAGGCTTGGTCTCTGTAGCCAAAATTCATATTTTCTATACAATCTTTTTTTTCTTTCTTAATTATCTAAGTTACTGAGAAAAGATTGGGTTTACCTTTTTCTTTCTTTCTCTCTCTACAAATTACAATGATTAGCTGTCCACACTGCCAGGATGTTTTACGTTATTGCCTAATTTAGTGTTGTGCAGAACTGGCCTCAATTCGTCCCCCCCTCCCCCATTCTCTCCCTCCCCTCCCAGGCAGTCGTACTGATTTTGGCAATGTAAAAAAACCCATCATTTTTGATTGTAGAAAAAGCTGCCAGAATATTGTGTTCATAGTATGGAACTGGTTAAGATGATTTTCTTTCACATTTTCATGCTTTATAATAGTAAGTCGCTATCTAGTAAATTGTATCATTTACTAACAAATGATTTTATTGGTTTTATTTTATTGCCAACAACAAACACCAAGAAAAAAATTGGGGGGAGATATTTACCACCATATGCTGTAACATTAGAAAAAAAGCAAAGCAGCATTGTCTATTGGCTCATTAGCACTAAGAATAACATTTTCACTTTACTAAAGTTCAAAAAGGACTTTTGAAAGGACATGAATCATGCACATGGATTGAGACGTGCCTTTGTGTGAGTTGGCAGTGTAAATTTCCCCAACGTTTCATGATTCACAGCATGCATTTTTTTTCACCTAATATAACACAATCTTAATATCACCATATAATATCTATTACATCTTATTTCAAACATGCACTGGCTACTAAAATAAGATTTTAAAGAAAAGCTGATGTTTGATATAAAATAATCGTGTTCTTTCAAGTGTGGAAAAATACTCTACAAAAAAATAAGTAGAAAAGTGATTGATTTCTGATTAATGTGTGATTTTATCTATAAAAATTCAGATGACTAATTAGTGTGCTTACAACAACCCTATGGGTTTGCATCACAATAATAACACATACAGAAAGTTAATAGCATTAAACAACTATTAGTACAGTGTAATTAAACCCTATCAGAAATAACATGAACCTATAAACTGTACATTTGGCATATAGGTTTCAGGGTGTTTTTAAGACTCTGCTTAAATATGACAATACAGTAGTGCAAAATCACATTACAATAATAAAACGCACAATTACCATCTAAAATTGTTCATGGATTACTGACCCTTACAATTCACATATTGACTAGAATTGGCACGTTTTTGTTTCAGCATGGTAAGTCTTGATCTTCCTTACTTGAGTGGTCATCCTTTTTTTCAAAGTTATACTTGAACTAGATAAAAAAGGTATAGGCATATATGTGTCTGTATGTGTGTTCTTGAGGAAATAAGATGAGAGGAAGCATGTAAAGACCCCACTCTTCATTTGCAAAACTCCATTGTAGCTTTCTTCTTTAGTAACCCTTTAATTAGAGAGATCCTAAAGAAATTGCCTGATAATTTCTTCCCCTCCTTTTTTATGGTTCCCAGAGTAGTAACATAGTCACATGGAAAAGAAGGAAAAATCTATATGAATATATGGCAGTCATGCCCTATGCCAGGCTAATTAAACCAGTATATCTAATCAACAAATCAAGATTTAGTAAGAGCTTCTCAGGTGATTCTAATGTCAAGTCCGCACAGTCCACTGACAGATGAGGGATCTGTGGCTCAGAAAAGTTAGTGAGTTATATAATAAATTGTGCAGATTAGAATTTGGGTTCTGAGTCTTAGTTTATTGCTCATTTTCCTATTTCTAGTCACCACTTTTTTCTCTAGCTTTGTGGGCTTGACCCTACCTTCAGACTTCCTAGCTCTTTACTTTTTCCCTTTATAAACCTTTATGATACACATGTGTTTATTTTGGATTCACAATAAACCACATTATTCCAATGAAGATGATTAATCTCGATAATTTCATTAAAATAATTTTGACCAGTTGCATTTCCTCCAGCAAACATTACTTCTTACCTTGGTCTTATACTTGATTTATGGAAATGTTATTGTTATATTGTCACAATTATTCCACTAACCCTGACTCCTACGAAACCCTACCCTTAAAAAAAGAGAAAATGAGAAAAGAAGAAACAAAAGCACATGAATAAAAATACTATTTTTGATGGCTGCCATCATGCTGGTAGCTCTAGAGATTTAAATTTTTATTTAAGAGTCAAAAAGGTGTCATTATTTCCACTATTTTTTCTGTGTGCATTTCCAATGTCACATAGCTTGTCAATCTTTAGAGCAGGGGCTCTTATTGATTTGAATGTAGAACATCTACAAGCTGAATGTCCTTCTTTTTTCCTTTGTAAGTTAACTCCTGGTCTCAAGTATGACAGTCTTTGTCCTTTGAATTCATTATTTTGAAGTAATAGACAAAATATTCAAGTTAGGTCATCTATGTTCTAAAAAGTAGACTGCTCCCAGTTTTACATAGACAACCAGATATTTTCAGTTTGTTCAAGGACTCTTAAAGAAGAAAAGCAGTATGTGGAAGGCCTGATCTCATTACAGTCCCTGGAGACACTTATCCTCCTAGATGATAGTGAGCTCTCTTCTGGCAATCTGGCCACGGACGAGGATGGCATCTTTAGGATTATCTCATCTAAGGGACTGATGCTGGCTAATGAGGCCTACCCAAGATCTGGGCATGCACTCTGATTGCTGGCACATATTTCTTGCATAATGAGTAGCACTAGGTGGTTAATTTAGTCTGGGTACCATTTCTGCCGAGACTGCTTTTCTATCTCCTACACCCTCATTAATCAAAATGGAATGCAGCCATGTGTATAAAGAGTACTGCAGTTAACATCTCTCTCTGTAGAAGTCACTCTTAACATTTTTCAGATAAAACATTTTTTTCACAACGAAATTCCAGCAAGCTCAAATTTAACATAGTTTACATATATACAAATAATTCAATAATTTGGATGCTAGAGAACTCAGAAAAACAATTCAATTTTTGAAATTTTCTAATGGTGTATCTGAAATAAACATTTCTAATGTTCTTTAAAGCAAGATAAGCAAGAGCTACTTAAAATTACTATTGTTTTGTCTTATTACAGTATAATTTAGAACTTGTGCACATGAATAGTTGAGATTATTCGTGTGAAATTCTGTTTATTATTTAATTTGCAATTAGAGTAGTCTTAATCACAGTCTGGCTAAGAATTATTTTATTTCTGCACCACTAAACAGTTATATTCCTGTTTATTGAATTTATGCCCTAACATTTAAAAAGTAACTTTCAGTGTTTTTTTTATTTTAATTAGGAAAAGTAGGTGGAGATTTAATTCTGGTTTTTTAACTTATATCATTAATTAGCTGTGGGGTAAGTTCATGGACCAGCTGAAGTGATAGACTGAGTCAAGTTGTTGAATATTTCTTGGCCTCTTTCCTTACTAGAAAATGATCTCAGACTCTTCCTGCTATTGCATGCTGTGATGTGAGCTATCCCAATGGATAATAGGCTAAATTGACTGTTAGTTTACTGATTGATCATACCAGTGAGGAAAAATTAGGCCTGCTTGGGTTCCTATTATTTTAAGAAAAGGTGTATATGTTAAATAATGTAAATAATGCCTATGCAGTACCCTGCCAGAACCCCATACTCCTTCCATTAGTAATTACAGAAGACGCAAATTCACGTTTCTGCACTATATTTGTTTCTCTTCTGAAGATTATTCCTTTGGTTTGTTTAAATTTGCAATGATTCTTATAAGCTGTCTGCTTAATGCTTTCAGAGTTTTAGGATTGAAATTGTGGAAATGGTTTTGGATTCCTCACCATGATATTCATTATAAAAAATTATACTAATTAAACACATTATCTAGTTATTTAAAGGCCATTTCATTTGTCCTCACAAGAAACATTGCAGGAAAATGCTACCTCCACTTTGCAGACGCAAAAATCTGAGGCTAAGAGAAGTCAAGTAACTTGCACACAGTGAGTGGCTGAGCTGGAACTCAATTCTAAATCTGTGGTCATCAAAAATCCATGTGCTACATCTTGTTGCTATATCCCAATTGCAAATTACTTGTCCACCCATCAGGCAAAGACTTTAGGACATGGAAAAAGGTCTCTTAAATACACATAATGTATAAGCAGATCATAGAAGCATAAAATATTATGGCTGTAAAAGATCCTAGTAATTGGATAGTCCAGGCTTTTGCATTACAAAATGCAACCATGAGGTTAGAACCTAAAAAGAGAATAAGAGATATTCTTTCAAGGTATGTAAACTTTTCTTTTCCTAGTAATTCTTCCAGGCTAAGAATTGCTCCTGTCTTTTGTAGAGACTGGTAGTTCCCAGAGGTGGCCCCACATTAGTATCACCTGTGGAGTCTTTGCAACTGGGTCCCATCTCAAACCACTTGGATCAGATATCTGGAGGTGGGGTTTGGGCATCTGCAATTTTGCTTCCCTCCAGGTGATTCAGACGTGCATCCAGGCTTGAGATATACTGCTATATATACGTCACTCATAACTGAAAAGAAGGTCTGGAGACTGTAAATAACCTGATTCACCTCAAGAGATTAGTCAGTACTATGCTGATGCACACAATTGTTAGGCACAGAGAATGTCATGCCTCTTGAAGTAGAGGAATACTTTAGTGACATATTCAGGAAGATTCCCGGTGAACTAAATAAAGGCCATAGCTCATATCAGATGAGCGATAGAATACTTTCCATTTAATAAGTGGCTAAGATATAGACCTCAGTGCTGACAAAGATATCAGAATTATCTGGGGGGGGGGGATTTTTAAAATATAGATTCCAGCTCCTATCTCAGACCCAGAGAATCGGACGCTGGGTACTGCGCAGCAGCCCTCTTTCAAATGATTCTTTACGCAGTTGATCCAGGAAGTCCCAAATACATATGTGGCCTTGAGAACTGCTGGCTTATGATGGTTCATAAACTATACATGGAGCAGGAAAACTTAGGAAATGCATTGAAAGCATTTTTGAAGTGTTATTTGACAAGATTCCAATTGTATGAGCAGGGCCCAGAAATTAGTATTGTTCAAAAACACCTCTGGTGATTCTAGGTCAAGAGACCCAGGAACCAGGCTTTTTTAACAACACTGACAAAAGGAAGCTGATGTTGGAGAGTTTCTTTTAAATTTCTTTTAAAAAAATATATCAAACTGAGTCAAATGAATAAGTGCATATTAACCATGAGTTTAAAAATAACTAAATTCCCTAGATGTATTCAATCTGGCTTACTTAAATGATGCTCCCTATTTTATTGTCATTTGATTGACTGTGTGCCTTCATTGCCTCCCTGAAATGTTTGCATCAATAAAAATTTTTAGATTGTTGTAATAAAAATATGGATAGTAAAGACAAATGTAAAATATTTAAAAATAACGCCCAATATTTTTTTTTTCTGCAGACAGTTAAGGTCTCAGCGAGTAGTGAGCACACAAATTGCAAAAGATTTAGGTGGAGAACTAAAGGGAGGAAGGCATTAAAACAGGAAGTTTAGTTAATAGACCATTTTGCTGTATTCCAAGCACTGAAGAACGTTCTTTCCACATATTAGATTAAATAATGAGTTTTATGCTTCAAATATCTATTCAGAAAAATAAGAGGGAAATCTGTTTGGAGTATTTACCTCCCAAAATTATTTTGAGATGGTCACTGAAGTTTCATTTGCAAATACATGTATACATCAATTTAGATTTTTGATGAGAGAGTAGTGCTAGAAGGAATCTTATAAACAACAAAGTACAGAGAGGTGCAGTGGCTTTCTGAGAATTACAGTATGTTGAATAACCCAGTCTAGCATTATTCATATACCGCCTTTATCAGGCCATCTGCTGTTAACTGCTCTATATAATGCTTAGAACACGGATGCATTCAATATGAATTACTGAGAGGGAGCATACTTTGAGTAGTAGTGGAGCTCGCCCATTTGTAAAATGCTACCAAATCTTTAGATGAGAAACATCCAGAAAAAAATAAAAGTATCATCTTAACTGATGGCTGTTTGTAAGACAAAGAGTGCAGTTAGGGAGAAAATATACTATTTTTCTCTCCATAACCAGTTTGGTAATAAATCTGTGCCCTTCACAGTGCTTGCACTTTATGGTCTCCTTAAACACTAATTGTCTTTCCGATTAGAAACACTGGGTAAGTTAACATTTGAGTGTGTTAACATGTTCCAAATCTTTTATAATTTGTCTTGAAATGTTACTCCTTTTGGGGTCCTAGAATGCAATGACTGGAAGCACATAAAATGCCTTTCTTTGCATTCAGGCAGCATAGTGACAAATGAAAAATATAAAATGTCATCTCTAATTAGTACTAATAAACTGGAACTGTTATCACACTTAAAAAAATATTTTGCATGACCTCTAA
Organism: Rhinolophus sinicus; assembly: GCF_057876585.1. Classification (NCBI taxonomy): domain Eukaryota; kingdom Metazoa; phylum Chordata; class Mammalia; order Chiroptera; family Rhinolophidae; genus Rhinolophus; species Rhinolophus sinicus. Next base: position 56,517,705 of record NC_142502.1, read on the forward strand.
TGCAATTTGTTTATTAATTCCACATATATTTTTTGAGATCCTTCTCTGTGAGGCATGTGCTTATCTTTTAGATCCTGAAGTATTATATTTAATAGCTAGATTACAATTTGTTAAGAAGTTCCCCTAAATGAGATTAGAGTTCAAGGGAACCCAAAGATATATTTAAGCTCAAAGTTATAATGTAAGGACCTACCGCGTTTCCCCGAAAATAAGACCTAGCCTGACAATCAGCTCTTATGTGTCTTTTGGAGCAAAAATTAATATAAGACCAGGTCTTATTTTATTATAATATAAAACAGGGTATAATGTAATGTAATGTAATACAATATAACATAATACAATACAATACAATATAATACTGGGTCTTATATTAATTTTTGCACCAAAAGATTCATTAGAGCTGATTGTCCGGCTAGGTCTTATTTTCGGGGAAACACGGTAAATGTTGTTTTGGTAATATTAATTCGTGCAAGTACATTTTCTAGGTTAATACCTTAAAACTCATGGAATCTAGTTTGAAAATAGGCAAGCAAAATGATTTCAACAATTTTCTATTGTTTCCATATTTAACCTCCAATTGGAGGCAAGAATTTAAAGGCTCAGCAAATAATTCCTAAATATTCTACCACTTTATACCTCAAACGCTCTGAGCTTTCTAAGCTTTCACAGCAGAAAACATTTTTGTACATTCTAGGATTACCAGGACTTACATAGTAAATATAAACGTTTTAAGCTGATACTCATTTCCCACTAAGATAATTTTTCAGTTTCTACTTCATATTGTAAAATTTATGGCTGTCATAAAATATGACTGTCATGTCTTTTTTTTCATGATGTAATACTGCTGGGTATGGAAAATTCAGTATATATTCTTAATAATAAGGCCTATAATAAGTAATATTTATATATTCTTGCTAGTCAGGCCCACAATAATTAACATTTAAATCTTCAGAACACTAATGGTAATTGATTTTTGATATTTTGAAAATAAAACTTTTTAAGTGGTCCATTCTCTTTTTATGTCTATAATTTATCTCTTGGCATCCTTGTTTTTATAACCAGCAAGTCAATTTTGTCAAGTCAATATCATTCACTGTGAGATATCCTTAAAAAGAATTGCAATCACAGGATTTATTAGAAGAGTGGCTGAGAACCATATACCATCTTGAGGGTTGCATTTCAATTAAAATGTTGTGAAATCCCATTTCCTTCCACTAAAGTTCAACTCCAATGATATTGAAACCGGGAAGAATGCTAATAAGTTTCTGTTTTGATTGTATACTTTATCAACAGTCAAAGTGCTTCCCCATAGAGTGCATCATTCTGTAGGTCCTAATAATAGCAATAAGACATTCACATTTGTAGGAATTGTGGCATACTTGTATGATAAGTGAAAATATTATGAAAAATAGCAGAAGATTAAGAGATATAGGCCCTTAACTTCTAACCTTAACTATGTCACTAGCTGTGTGTGAGTGTGTGTGTGTGTGAGTGAACATATGTCTTGAATAAATATTATCTCTGGATCTAGTTAACTCATAAATAGAATGAAGGATTGTTGTGTAAACATTGTTATAATTCCTTTCAGCCCAAAAAGTCACAGACCAATGGATCAAGAATGAAAGTTCAGTTGACTCAATTATTCTGGCACCTCAAATTCAGAAAACGTATTCTGGGACTTAGTAATGGGTTTTCAATGTACAGATGTGCCAGTTAGTCTCTCAGTATAATTGCCTCGGCTTCGATCATTTTATCAGCACGTGATTATAGTCACAGCCAAAGAAAGAGCCCAGATTCATAGTAGACAATGGAGGCAATGCCCTCGGCCTCTCAGTTCTTTGAACTCACTATAGCAAAAGCAGGTTGTCATGACATAGAGTGCTTTTCTGCTTTTGAAGAGAACAGGTACTTTCTAAACTTGTTAGCAATGCAACCTCTGATAGGCCAAAAAGATAACAAAGTAAATATAAATGTATGAGTATGACTGTTTTAACATGACAAAATAAATGTGGGTAGAGACCTTTCCTTGTTTAGGAAGGCATCCACACAGACATACTCTTTCTTGAGTCAATGTGGTTAGAAGATGATAAAGAGGGAATCTACGCTGGATCAAATGAGTAAACAAAGGTTGCAGTTCAGAAATGTTTGCGGAAATTTGCTATCTTATTCTCATCACATCAGCTGTGATTCACATAAACGCCATTGAGAGTAGTATGTGAATAAACATGGACTCAAAGGACGTTTTTCTGTTTCTCTCCACTTAATTGCATGCTCCTTCAAGGCAGTGATAGTAACTTGTTCATCTGTATCTCGGGTTAAGCCACTGTCCTACACAGCACAGCTGTTCAATCACAGGTAAAGAAATGATCCTCCATCCAATGCACAAATCTTCTTGTCTTCAAATCCTAGTGCTTGAAAGAGTTCATTCCCTCAAAGGGCAGTCTGGATTGTTGGACATATCACTTTCTCACTGAATTGAAATTTGCCTCTCTCTCTCTTATTTGACGTAGATGATAGTAGATTAAGTTTTGCTGACGTTAACATGTAATAGAACTATTAGCATACGTCACGAGTAGACCTAAACCGATCTCATCAGAACATCCCAATTCTTTTAATGGGTTTTTGGCCTGAATAGAATACACTCATTACAGGTAGTTCTGTGGGCATGCTTTCCTTGAAGAGTCCTTAGCATCCCGTCTTTTCTCACCTACTGTTCTCTGCTTATATCCAGCCCTTAACCTTATGGAGGAGAAATGCTATATAGCAGCTACAAGTTCAGGGATGAATTATCCAAAAACTGAATGTAAGGACAAGCATATTTCAGTTCTATGAAGCCCTGAGGGCCATGATCATATGTGCTATAATATAAATGATTACTAAATCATAAAGGGGAACCTAAAACATCATCTCCAGTGAGTACTGCTAGGCTAGAACTGTCACTTCATTGAAACAAACAAAAACTTTCTCATGATGTTAAATGTCATTCATTTATTCATTCAACAAATATGCGTTGAAAACTTATAAATTCTCACTATTATGTTTCATATCTTAGATTTAACACCTTGATGATAATTTTAATTAGGTTCTTTTAAATAATAGGACAAACCTTTTCAAATATCATGTCTATTTATTCGACCGTATGGTAAAATGAAACTTTTAACTATTGGGGCTAGAGAAAAACATATTTTGAATTGATGTTATTAAAAACTGCACATAAGTGTGCCATTTATAAATATGATTTATGTCTATACATGTCCTTTCCTTTGTTATATGAGAAAATTAGGTTTTATTATAATAATAAGTGTTATCAGATCAAAAAGATAACAGTCTTAGATTTTCTTAAGTGTTGTTAAGATTATTTCCTAGGTACTAAAAAACCCAACAAACTGGATATTTAAAAATACTTAAAAGTTTTAACTTAAGATCATGAGAACAAGGGGTCGCATTTGCAAGTCAGCTTAATGAAAATAAATGAGAAGTCTAACAGCTTCCCGAATAGAACAGTTCTGCTTCACTATCTTTCTTATTCACTACATGAATAATTCTGCCTTCACAAATGTGGTAAAAAGGTAAAAAACAGATCAAATAGAAAGTTACATACTGTGTTCAACTTCGAAGTCAAAGAGGTTAGCATTCAATTACAAATGCTTTCCATTTGTTACATTATGCAAACTGGGAACTAGAGATTATATTTAGTGAAAATATTTCCTATTTTTAGATGTGCATCTTTATTTCCCAATAGATTAAACAGATGATCAATGTAGAAACAACAATCGTATCACAAACTTACATTACAGACAACTTCAAAAATGTGAAAAAACAAGGTTTACAAATGATAGTGAAGAATAAATTATTTTTCAGTGCACATATTAGGTATATTCAGAATAATTCGAAACCAAATGGAGTGATCACTAATGCTGAACTCTTAAAAATCTCCATCAAATTATATATGTTACCCGAGAGTGAGATAAAAATTGTAACACAAAAGCAGAATGTTGTCTCTCTTCTCATCCTTAAATTTTGGATGCTATCTCATCAAAATAATTTGCCAAGTGTGCAAATGATGGAAAACTCTAATTCCAAAACCATTTCTCTAAATTACCAACGGATTTATATTCTTGATGCCTTTTCACATGATCACAAGCCAAGCATGCATGTGATTCCCAAAATCGTGGAAGATTTACTGTGAAATCTTTCCTCCAGTTAAAGTAACTAAGGTATAACTTATTGTTTTTGTCAACTTCCTTCAGATACTTTGCTAGCTCACTGGGAGAGTTATAATCTTCGACATGAATGAATGAATCTGCTGGAATATAATTTTCATAGTTTTCTCTAGATGGCCCCAGAACAACAGGTACAGAGCCAGCCAGAAAAGCATTGTAGAGCTTTTCTGTGATGTAATCTTTGTGGATTGAGTTTTCAAAGGAAAGATAAAATTTGCAAGTAGATATGGTAGGAATCAAATTTTTATCATTCACATACTCTCCAAATGCTTGACCATACGTATGAATTTCAATGCTTTTGCTTAGCTCATTGTAATACTTAACCCTGGCATGCTCAGGGTTCCAGTTACTTACAACCCAGCACACTAACTTCTCTTTACTTGGCACTTCAAACACAAAGGGATTTGTGCTCACCGTCAAGAAGCCATAAGGCACTTGGATATCTGAGTCACGGCGATAAGTCAGAGTCAGGTTGAACAGGTGCTCAATGCCATCCTTTTGGGGAGTGTGAGTTGGTGATTCCAAATTCATCCAAATCCATTTCTGAAAGGGTGGCCTAGCCTGCTGAGGTAAATTAGTCAGATCCCAACTGATGTCTCGGTGATGGATCAGAACTGCGTGAGATTTGTTGTACAGAGATCGGTCTGTTGTGAGATGGCATCCTTGGATGTTGAACATTGCTTGGCAGGAGGTAAGGTCAAAGGTCTGCCCGAATGGCCACACCCAAATCAGAATAGTAGTTTCATTAAAATAATCAGTTTTGGTGGTGAAGAAATTTTTCATTTTTAGCATTGAGCTGGTTGACTCCATTGGACTGAAGATCCAGCTGTTGGTGGGCTTGATGTAAATGAGAAGACATGCCATGAAGCAGCCCAGGATAATGCAGACAATTAAAAATGGGCGGAGAATTCCTTTGGATGCTGATGTCATAATTTTTTCTGTGATAGAGAAAGAGGGATGAAGAAAACCATAAATGTAGTTTGAGATAAATAGGTAGTACATCCTAAAATACAACTGATCACAAAATCAACTCAATTTTCCTTTTCAATGTTATCAAACCATTGAGAGAAACAGAGCTTTAGCTTTAGCTAAGAAATTGCTTTTCAAAGGAAGTTAACCCTAAAAGATACAACTGAGTCGAAATTTGCTGTACATGTACATCATATCTTCAGCCGAGTTACAGTGTTTATTTTTTTTACAATGCCATCCTTATTTGTTATATTTTTATTTGCTTGTGGAAAACGACACAACAAAGACTGTCATCACCAATGCTATGACTGAAAGTTTTAGTATTTTGAAATCATATCAGAATTGTGAACATTTCCCGGTAGATATAATCACTTATTTACCAGTAGACTTTTTGACATTGTAGTGTAACTTTGCAGTTCAGATGAAAGTCAATGAAAAAGCAAAATGGTTTTAAAAGAAAAGTTATGTTTTTGATGTTTGTTACAACATCATCTTCACTTTTAAAAATACATCAGAATAGTATTCTTGTAAAACACAGCAACTCTTGATGAGAGATCTGGTTTTGTTTTGTTTGTTAGTACGACATTGATAAAAAAAGGTGATAAATTAAAACCCCTCATTATTTTGTTTTTTAATTTTCATTTGTTCTTATAATTTTCTTTGTTTACATTTAATAATCTGTAAATCTACTACAATACCTACTAGGATGTGATAATCCAATGTTCTATTGGAATTAGAACAAAATCCTCACTTATGTGTGATTGGAATTATATTTCATAGAGAAAAATAGTGATCTTGTGAATCTTAGTAGAGTGTGTCGTGGCATGGAATTAAATCCTGGTCTTTCATAGAAGGTGAAAGCATTCACATGACTCTAAGTTAGGAAGAGAGAAATACTGACAAACTCCTTTGCTAGGGCAGTGCCTGATAAACAGCTGCTGAGACAGAGGGGTAAGAGAAATACTGGCGGACTCCTTTGCCTGGGTAGAGTCTGGCACACAGCTGCACCTAACTTCAGCTTACCTTTATCTCATATAAGAGGAAAGGGGCAGTCATCCAGGCAGGTCTTGGGGCTGACATCCCTTCATGGGGTTTGGTCTGTTTGAAGCTGATATTATCTCTGGACTTTGGACTTGGCCTCATCCATCAAGGCCTGGAACTACGCATCACCACTAAATATTGCAAGGGAGCTGTAAATTGCATTACAGAGTCTACGTGCCTGAGGATTAAGAAATTGCTCTTTTCTGGTTAGGATATTGTTAATTAATGAGGTATGGGTAGCCTTGACAAAGGGAACAAACAGAGTTCTTTAGCTTATCAGTGAGGAGAGAGACAAGGAAAAAAACAGATGAATATCAGGATGGATCAAACTGAAAAAAAACTAAGTCTAATTACAGGTGGCTAGATAGCGAGGTTTGAGTTTTGCAGTGAGTTAAACTGCAAACTAGCTAAGTCTAATTACATAATTGATTTACCAAATTTCACCCTTACAGAGTGCAGCTAAAAAAGATCAGTCTAGGCTTTTTAATTTTTTATATATAAGTATCTTCAGTTCCATCCAGTTGTTGCATATGGCACTATCTTTCCTTATGGCAGAATAGTATTCTGTTGTGTATATATATATCACATATTCTTTATCCATTCATCTGTCGAAGATGGTTGTTTCCATGTCTTGGCCACCGTAAATAAAGCTGCAATGAATATCGCAGCTCGTATATCTTTATGGATAAATGTTTTCAGATTTTTTGGGTAGATTCCAGGAGAGGGATTTCTGGGTCATACGGTAATTCTATTCGTAATTTTTTGAGGAGCCTCCACACTGCCTTCCATAGCGGCTGCACCAGTCTGCATTCCCACCAACAGTGTATGAGGGTTCCTTTTTCTCCACAGCATCTCTAGAACTTGTTATTATTTGTCTAGTTGATGGTAGCCATTCTAACTGGTATGAGATGGTATCTCATTGTGGTTTTTATTTACATTTCTCTTTTGATTTAATGATGTTGAGCATCGTTTCAAATGTCTACTGGCCATCTGTATGTCCTTGTTGGACAGTGTCTACTGAGGTCCTCTGCTCATTTTTTAATTGGATTGTTTGATTTTGTTGTTGTTGAGTTGTATGAGTTCCTTACATATTTTGGACATTAGCTCCTTATCAGAGATGTTGTTTGCAAAAATCTTACCCCATTCATTTCGTTGACTCTGTTTTGTTGATAGTTTCTTTTGCTGCTCAGAAGCTTTTTAGTTTGATATATTCCCATTTATTTATTTAACTTTTACTTTCCTTGCCTTTGAGCTCAACTTCATAAAGTCCTCTTTGAACTCAAGGTCCATAAGTTTAGCACCTATGTTTTTTTTCTATGTAGTTTATTGTTTCGGGTCTTATGTCTAGGTCTTTGATCCATTTTGAGTTAATTTTGGTACACGGGACAGATAGCAGTCTAGTTTCATTCTTTTGCATGTGGCTTTCCAATTCTCCCAGCACCATTTATTGAAGAGATTGTCTTTTCTCCATTATATGTTTTTGGATCCTTTGTCAAAAATTGTCCATATTTATGTGGGATTATTTCTGGGTTTTCAATTCTATTCCATTGGTCTGGTATTTTCTACAAATACCATACTGTTTTGATTATTGCTGCTCTGTAGTATAAGCTGAAGTCAGGGAATGTGATACTTCCAGCGTTATTCTTTTTTCTTAGGATTGCTTTGGCTATTCGAGGTCTTTTGTGGTTCCACAGACTGGTGCAGCCACTGTGCAAGGCAGTGTGGAGGTTCCTCAAAAAATTAACAATAGAATTACCATATGACCCAGAAATCCCTCTCCTCGGCATCTACCAAAACAATCTGAAAACATTTATCCGTAAAGATATATGTGCTCCGATGTTCACTGCAGCTTTATTTACAGTGGCCAAGGTATGGAAACAACCAAAATGTCTTTTGATAGATGATTGGATAAAGAAGATGTGGTATATATACACAGTGGAATACTATTCTGCCATAAGAAACGAGGAAATAATGCCATTTGCAACAACATGGATGGACCTTGAGATTATTATGCTAAGTGAAATAAGTCAGACAGAAAAAGCTGAGAACCATATGTTTTCACTGATATGTGGTATATAATGTTGAAAGCAACAAAGGAACAAGTCAAACAAATAAAGTAGCAAAAACTCATAGACACAGACAATAATTTAGTGGTTACCAGAGGGTAAGAGGGATGCGAGGGGTGGTAGATGAGGGTAAACGGGATCAAATATATGGTGATAGAAGGAGAACTGACTCTGGGTGGTGAACAGACAGTGTGAGATATAGATTATGTATTACAGAATTGTACACCTGAAATCTATGTGACTTTACTAACCATTCCCCCCAATAAACTTTAACTAAAAATTAATAATAATAATAATAATACAAGTATCTACAAAACTACAAGTATGACATTTATACCTCCTTATAAGTACCAACACAAAGATAAAATAAGTAATATGTTCGCAAAACTGTCTCAATCAAAATCTTACTGATCCTCTGTCACTCATTATTCTTACCAAAATAATATGTGCTATTAATTTCTGATTCATTAAAGTGTTTTAAAATGTTGATCAAAACTAGTATGGAAATATTAGCTGTTTCCTTCTAGAAAATGGGAAAAATTGTCCAACATTTAATTACCTAAATTTATGTGAATATTTAAAAAAAATCATTATGTAGTTTTTTGTAAAATATATGAGATTCTCTATGCAGTAAAGCTTGATTTTGTGAGCCAAAAGATTCTGGACATTGTATTCTGAACATACTCCTAGAGCAGAATTATTACAATTAAAGACTGAGGCTTACTGTCAAAGTTAGCTTCACTCCTGTACAATCAATAATAAAAGAAAACAAAAAAGTACATCCTGTATATGTCCAGGAAGTATTAATTAACCAGTGAGCTACAAAGAAAATGAAGAAGGAATATGATGGAAATCTCAACTATTTAGAACTAAATGATATTGATGGTACTGCATGTCAAATTTTGTCGTATGTGGTTGAATGGTACTTAGAAGGAAATTTAGAGGTTTGTAGTTTGGGGGAAATTAATTAACAAATTGGTCGACACAAGAAGTTGGACAACAAACAATGGTACTAAACTAAAGAAATAAGAAGTAAGGAATTAAGGTATGGTTAGAAATCATTGATATAGACAGCAGAAATTTGAGATGATTAGTGTCACATATAACTATGTGAGGTGATGGATGTTTAACTAAAATTATTGTGGTAACTATTTCCCAATACATACATCAAATTATTATATGGTACACTGTAAATAATATAGTGTTGTATATCGATTATAATTTGATATTACTGGAAAAAATACTAAGATAAACCTCAGGCAAAGAAAATTAAAAAAATAAATTCAAATTAAATATCAAAAAGAGTAAATATATATTGATTAAACATAGAAAAAGCTAGAAATTACTTTTGAGTAATTTTACAGAAATAAATTTGAAAAAGTGATGAAATGAATTGTGATATTTCTGCACAAATAGAAGAATGCCAAATTTTTATCAGAAACTGTGATTATACAAATAGCAGTTAAAGAAATTGTATTCATAAATGATAACTAAAAACAAACACTAGACGTAGATTAGTGTGCAGGAGTAACATCAACAATTCAATACATACAGAATACTACTATCACTTAAAAATATCATTCTAGAAAACAGAAAAATAAGTAAAGGAGCTTAACTCATTATATGAAGCCAATTATTATTTTGTTACCAAAAGAAGATTTGAAAAGTTAAAAAAAAATTGTGTTTCACTTATGAACACAGATGCAAAGATATAAAATTACAGCAATAAAGAATTTTGAAAATACATCACAATACAATTCAAGAGTAGGTTTATTCAAGTTTAATCACATTCAATCCTACTTCATACATTTAACTAGTCAGATAATCTCAGTTCTTTCTGGACCCTGGGATCTACAGACTGAGAAAACTTACTGGAAGGATCTTGTTTTTAATGGAGTGATATTAACCTTTATTATATATGAATTGACTAAGCACTGCAGTGTTGATTTGTTTGCTCTTTTCCTTTGAGAGTTATGTTTAATTGTTTCCAGGAGTGTTGTCATTGAAAGTCTCGCTATCTCCTTTTTGAGTTGAAATGCAATGTCAAAAACATTCTAAATAAATTATGTTAATTCAGTATAATCAGGTTACAACTTTAATAGCTACCAGTTAACAAATGCTCACTCTCAATTACGATGTCTGACAATTAAGTTTGAGAACTCATCCTAGAAAAAGTGCTACATACCTCATTGCTGAATATATATCACTATGGTCACCTTCGAAGTACTCCCCTTAGGAAGCAATGCACTGATGCCAGTGCCTAGTCCACCCTTCAAAGCAATTTTTGAACTCTTTTTCTGGAATGGCCATCAGAGCTGTTGTCGTATTACCCTTGATGTCCTGAATGTCATCAAAATGTCTTCCTTTCAATATTTCCTTTATCTTCGGGTAAAGAAGGATGTCATTGGGGGCTGCCAGGTCAGGTGAGTAGGGAGGGTGTTCCAATACAGGTATTTGTTTACTGGCTAAAAACTCCCTCCCAGATAGTGTCGTGTGAGCTGGTGCATTGTCGTGATGCAAGAGCCATGAATTGTTGGTGAAAAGTTCAGGTCATCTTTTTCATACAGCCTTTTCAGCACTTCCAAATAGTAAATTTAGTTAGCTGTTTGTCCAGTTGTACAAATTCATAATGGATAATCCCTCTGATATCAAAAATGTTAGTAACATTGTTTTGACTCTTGACTTGGAGTGACAGAACTTTTCTGGTCGTGGAGAATTGGCTGCCTTCCATCGTGCACTTTGACGCTTTGTTTTAGGGTTGTATTGGTACACCCATGTTTCATCACCAGTGACAACATGGCCCAAAACACCATCTTTCCACTATAAAAGGTCTTGGCAAACTTCGAATCGCCTTTGCTTTTGTTTATCAGTGAGCTCCTTTGGGACCATTTTTTGCACAACCTTCCTCATGCCAAGATTTTCAGTTAAGATTTTTCTATTTCTCTATTGATGCCTACTTGGTCTGTTATTCTTCTCATAGACAGCCGATGATTCTGACACAGAATTTGACAAACTTTTGCAATGTTTTCATCAGCTCTGCTCGTTACTGGCTGCCCTGACCTCTTCATCAGTAATGCGTTCTCTCCCCTCAGAAAAATGTTTAATCCACGTGTACACTGCTATTTTCTTCATGGCATTGTCCCCAAAAACTTGGACTAACATGTCCCTGATTTCACTTCCACTCTTGCCAAGTTTAACAAGAAATTTAATGTTTGTTTATTGCTCTAATTCAGAGATTCTCGCAATGGCACACAAAAACACACAACAACAATGAACGCCACTCAACAAGACACCGCCAACATCGACAGGAACACAGCTGTGAGACACTGATATACCAAGGTTATGAAACCTTACTGAGCTGTTTGGACAGGGCTGCCAATGTAAGCTCATGGTGGCAAGTTCGCGAACTTAATTGTCAGACCTCATAGGCCTTGTGCCAAACACTTTGTACACATCATTTCTTTAATTCTCATGGAACCATTATCACAGAAATCTTTTATCGCCTCTTCTTTACAGATGAGGAAATTGAGGGTCAGAGATATAAGTAACTAGCTTACCCGTTAAGTTATGCTCTCTCTTACCTTCTACAATCTTCTTTAAACAAATAATACAAACATCAATAATTTGTCGAGGTGGATTTGGTACCTCAAGTTCCATTGTCTTGATTGTCCTGGTCTGTACCCTTTTCTTTATAATAATGGACTATTTATCCATGAGTTAAACTTAGATCAATTTTCCTTAACAAGAAAAATATTTGACACTTACATGGTGCTTATTAGTGCCAAACATTGACCTGAGTACTTTATATTAACATATATAATGTATGTACATATATAGTAAGCACATATATTACCTTATTATATTCCTGCTTTATTGATGAAGAATCTGGAGCCCAAAATGGTTAAGAATCTTGCCCAAGATCACATAGTTAGTAAGTTACAGAGCACGCTTTCAAACAGGCCATCTGGCTCCAGAGTCTGAGCATTTGACAACTACATTTCATGTTCAGTGATTCCTGAGGTTGCAGCCACGTAATGCAGTCATCTTGGAGATGGCAGAATGTAGGCTCCGTGAAGGGCTTTGTTTCTTCACTGCTGTATCCTCATCACCAAAATATAGTAGCTGCTTAATAAATGCTGTATATGTTGCACGAATAAATGGGTGGATTGTTGACTCCCAATTATGTTCAAGGTAAAAATGCTTGGTAACTAAACAAAAATGAACCAAGTGTGAATTAATTAATATATACTTAGTTACTTTCTCTGTGCATTTAACATATATCCTTTTATGGAATAACTACCGTTAAAATTGACATACAGGTATTCCTACCACCAGATGAGCAAAATCTCCCAGTTTTCCGTCTCTGTCGAGTCTCAAAGTTGGCATCTATCCAGGACATTTTAGTCCCATGACTCTTTTTTGGCCTAGTGAGGAAGAATTGGTCACTAGGCTGAAACAATGTTCCTTCCACTGTGTGCCTTTCAGAGTCCCTGCTTCCTGTACATTTTGTATTACTTGAGGTTCTTCTTGTTAACTCTCTGCACACCCTCTCGCCTCAACTTTTTATTGCTGTCAGAGTCAATTATCAAACAGTAGGGGCAGTTACTCAGAACTGCTCCTTTGTACATAAACTGTCAGAAAAGTTTGACTCTTGAATCCAAATTGACATTCCCTTGACAGGAACCTTTTCACCTATTTCTCATAACTAAAATTCAGTTGGATACTCAATAAATCTTGAACTGTTCATCGAAAGAACCTATTTTTAAAAACCCAGATTAGTGTTACGTTAGAGACAACAATAAATATATAGCACAAAGCAAATTGCAACAGTAAATAATATAATTCTTTTCAATTATTTTTAATAGTTTCAAGTACTAGAAAATAGTGTAAGTTAAAGACTTTAGCATGAAAAATAACAGAATCTTTAGTAAAAGTACTTCCTACTTGATAAGACTTGGTATGTGTATGATCCTGTTTTCCATTAAGAGATGACCGTCAGTCATACTTTAAGAATGTTCTACTGAGTATTAAAGAATAGAAGAGAGCTTGGGATTCTCAAACCATAAATATACATCAAGGCATTAGGGAGAGAAATGTGAAGCCAAGGAGAACAGGAGGCTTCTTTAAGGAATGGTAATTCTACTTTAAGGTGTGTGAGTGTGTGAGTTTTGAATTCTTATTTTAAATTGAAACAAAACAAAACAGTGTGTACTACAGAACACAGATCAATACCTGCCTAAAACTGTAAGATGGAACAGGACAGTTGGGCTTCTAACATGCCACTGGGAACTTTATTCCTAGATTACAGCCGCCACCCACCTGCCAGTCTCACACTAGCAGACATGTGGGTTTGGAAGAGATTTTCCCTTTGCCCTTAGGAGTTCTTGGGTGAACATGTTTGACAGTCACTGTGTGGTACACTTACTCTCTATTGTGTACAATCAAACCATTGCTGATAAGGTGAGAGTTTTTATCCTTGGTAAAAATGTGTGAAGGTCATAGACCATTTGAATAGAACTTTGGGTCCACGTGGTTCCTCAGATCAACTCAGACCAAACCCAAAGACCAGAGATGAATCATTGACAGATAGGTAGGTAGATTAAAGTTTGAAATAGTTAAAAAAAAAAAAAAGAAAAGATTGCCATATATAGTTACACTGCAACTTCTTCACTGTTAAATAAAATAAAATTTATAAACTGCGTCTGATAGTGCCTGGACCACAGAATGCACTATGAAAGTGTTATTGTTCTTTGTTAAAGAGTGAAGATTCAGAGCTCTCATCTTAGCTGAAACTCTTTTGGAATAATAGATCCCTCCTGATTTCTATGCAATTTATTACCATTTCTAACCATACACACACACACACACACACACACACACACAAAATCCCTTTTAAGTATAAAACATAACTCATTAAAAATCTTTAGATAAAATACATTATAAAAAATTTTAATGAATATAAGCAGGGTCTTTGAATAGTACCCTGTTTCCCTGAAAATAAGACCTAGCCAGACAATCAGCTCTAATGTGTCTATTGGAGTAAAAATTAATATAAGACCTGGTATTACATTATGTTTATTATATTATATTATATTATATTATATTATATTATATTATATTATATTATATTATAGACCCAGTCTTATAGTATAGTAAAATAAGACCGGGTCTTATGTTAATTTTTGCTCCAAAAGATGCATTAGAGCTGATTGTCCAGCTAGGTCTTATTTTCGGGGAAATACAGTATATGGCTGGAAGAAATAAAGGCCGGGGAAATACGGCCTTTTTGTAAATGGTTATTCTATAAGCATACTCTATTAGGTTGGTGCAAAAGTAGTTGTGGTTTTTGCAATTATTTTTAACTTTTTAAACTGCAATTACTTTTGCTCCATCCTAATACTTAAAGGATTCAATAGCAGATGCTGTTGGTTTTCACTGCTTGGCAATCATTCTCCTTTCTTCTGATAATAGCACCCCAATTTCCTACTGGGTTACTACATCACTTCTCCTGTGTGCATTCTTTGGGACTGCAGAGAATGCCATCTCCCCCTTTTCTAACGAGTGCTGAGCGGGGGAACCAGGTCATTCAAACTTCCTCTGGGACTTTGAAACTTGAGTGGAAGAGCCAGGAGGGGAAAAGGTGTGGGCTGATTAATCATTGAGAGATTCTCTGAGAAGAAAATTTTGTAAATTCTGCTACTTGGGTCCAAGTTGCTACTCGGGATCTTGTATTCCTGGGCTGGGTTCTTCGGGTATTCCCTCAGTTCCAAGAGCCATTCTGTAAACTTGCAATAATTTCCTTTTTTTTTTACAGTAGTTATAATTGATTTTATTTCTTGAAACAAATAACCCCCAAACCCTAATTAAGCAAAAAATAATAATAATAAGAAAACCTGATTATTTCCCCTCCTCCTTTTTCTTCTTCTTACAGGATATGAAGTATATAACTTGAATCTTTCAAAATATGTCCATAATTATCTGGATTAAAATAAACTATCTGCACATTCTCAAAACAATAAACAAATCTTTTCACTTTATGTTAAGCCATAGACTCCACCCAGAGTTTAGGTATTTGATGGTAGGTGGCATCTAACTGAACTATCAGTGACCTCTTTAGGCAAGTTCAGTGACCAGTGTGTCCCCCATATAATCATTATGGTGTTTAGTGCCATGATATTAGCATAGGATTCTGCAAAAGTCTCCTGAACATTGTAATTTAAATTGCCTGATTTTCTTTCTTTCTTTCTTTTTATTGTTTTGTTTTTACTTTTCCCTATGACTTTTATGCTAAGATCCTTTAAAAGAATAAAAATGTAAGCCTTATAATTTCTATACTATGTACCTAACTGTATCTTGCCTCAAAGTACTAAAAAAATGTATATATTCATCACTTCACTTTCAAAGATTCCCTTGATACCGCGCATTCCACTGAAGCTTTCTCCTGGGCATTCCTGCTCTGAGTTCCCACAATTCTCCCATTAGATCTCGAGCCAAATACCTCCTGCCTTTGGGAGAGATGCCATTTCGTTTTTGGCAAGAAGTCACTGGTTGATGTCTGGAGTGCTATCAAATTTGTGTTTGTGAACTTTTCTCAAAGACCTTTGGATATAATCTCTCGTATTTCCAGGGGTTAAAGCCTCTGTTTTACTTCCTCCAAACACTGGAGAAGCTGATACTAAAATATGCCAGTTTTAATCACCAAAACTTTAGTCCTTTTTCTGAATATTCCTCAGAACATACCCTGGCACACACTAGAATGCCCTGACTTATTTCTGCAACGGTTTTATCTTTAGGGATATTACCACTAAAATGCTCAAAAATGTTTCTCTTTTTTTGCTTGCATTTTGTCTCAGACAGTGGTTGTGTTTGGTATGCACGCTGCCAATTGCCGCTTTTCCTGTACTACAAACTCCTTTATCTTGAACACTTTCTACGTTCACGCTCTTTGAAATTTTCTTTTCAATCTTTTTTAAGTTTGATCTTTAATCTCTTTTCTCTCTCTGCTCATAATCACTAGTTCTTAATCGCTGTCTTTATTCATATCAGAAGCTCTATTTACAGGCTTCAACGGAGGCTAGAACCATCAGATCTGACACTAAGCCCAAGTGTAACTTGGCCCGCGTGCCACCTGACTATAGGGAGTACCACAGACAGGGCCCAGAGGGCGCTTTTCTGGCATTTTCCCAGAACATGCTTTCTGGCTTCCCTGGAGGCCAATAGTCTCATAATTTGGCTGTCAGTACCAGAGCTTTCTACGACTGTTGTCAGGTTTCAGTCCACAGTAGACAGCCGATGAAAGTCAAGGTAGCCTTTTAAAAACAATTTCTCATTTTTGCAAGATATATTACTATGTGTTCCTGACTCTGAAGAAGAGACTTCCTTTCACATAAAAATAGAGCAATTAACTCAGTGGCTTCTCCTTGGTATCTCCCTGTCCTTCAAATCCACACCCAACCCAGCAACAAATCCTGACAATTTTTCCTCCTAAATATTCCTTAGATTAGTTGACTTCTCTCCATTTCCCTAGGTCAGACATCTAGCATCTCTTGTATACATTGCTACATTGTTTTTTAGTGGTCCACCTGGCACTCACTTTTGATCTTTTCAATTCATTCATAATGCAGTAGACCAGGGCTTCTCAAAAGTGTGGTCCCCAGACTGGCAGCCCAGCCTCAAGATAACCTGGGATCTTGTTAGAAATGCACATTCTCCTGCCCAACCCCAGACACATGGAATCAGAAACTCTGGGTTGAGGCAATGTAGTTTAGAAAGTCCTCCAAGTGATTCTCATATACACTCAAGTTCAAGAATCCCTGCAGTAGAGTGACCTTTTCAAATCGCACATCACCTATTACTCTTTTTTTAAGGCCCTTCCCTGAATTCTAACTGGTTTTAAGATAAAGGAAAAAAGTCTTAAAGTGGCTTAAACCACCCTGGATAAGGGGGACCCTGCCTCTGTCCCCAACCTGAGTGCATGCCAAGCTCCCTTTCGCATTCCCTGCATTGCCAAGCTTGGCCCTTTTGCATGGGTTCCCGCACCAGGTTTTCCCTCCACCTGGAAGTTTCCTTCCTTTCTTTGTTAGTTTGCTCCTTCTCACTTGTCAGCTCTTGTCTCCACTGGTAGTTGCTTATGGAGGGATTTCTAACAACCCTTCAATACTTCCCCCACACACACACACTAAATCAAAGGCCCCTAGTATATGTCTCAAAGTACTATGTGTTACTTTTGCACAGCACTTACCACAGTAGCAAATTTACCTCTATATGTCTGAGTATCTGACTGATGTTGTTGCCTCTGTTTGATTGTAACTAGGCTCACAAGGTAGACATTTGGGTATTTTTCCTCAGGATTTAATCCCTAGTGCCTACTCAGGCTTGGCATATACTTGCTCTTAACAAAAACTTTTTCGAGTGACCAAATAGCTAATAATTATTGAGTATTTGCAGTATTCCAGGCACCAGGTTAACCTTTTACATAGATTTTATCATTTAATCTTTGGAAAAAATATTTTGTTCATTTAATAAATAAGTATGTATCACTTTCCATGTGCCAAGCACTTAACAAATATTCTATGCACTTAACAAATATTCATTCCTTTAGCTCCCATAATGACCAAATGAAATATACACAACAATTATATGCATGTTTACAGATGAGGAAGCTGATGTGCATCTATTTGTCTCATGTCACACAGTAATTGGTCAGGCAAGATGTAGACACTAGCAGCTTGACTCCAAAATGCGTTCCTTTAAAAACACATGCTGAGAATTGAGATTCCAGCTTACAATTGCAAAGAAGTCTATGAATTATAGGAATGAAAATTTCTTTTATGTCACATATTACTCTGGAGCCATTTTTCATTAGAACAAACTAAATTCATCAATACTTCCTTCCTGCTCTTATTCTGGAAACCAGTGGATGGAAACAGTGAGTCCATAATACTGCAAGTTTCAGATAATTTTCCTCCTGACCTCAGGAGTATATAGAGAGATGGATCAGCACAAAGAAGAGTCTAACTTTGTTTTATTATTAGGGTGTTTATAAAGGATTTAAGGAATAGCAGCAATTATTGACATATTTGAAATTGCTAACCCAAGGCCTCTCTGATAGCTGTGTTCCTGCTAGCCACACTCACTTTCAGATGAATTCCTTATGTGCTGCTTTGTTGAGTCAGCTTTAAAAATTAACTAACTTGGAAGAGTTAGCCTAAAAACAATAAAGGTAGAAAAAAGGACTACATTACATGAAAACTCAGCTATATCGCAGAGTATGTCCAAATAAGGTAATCAGTTCATATTTTTCAAAGACTTAAAAGTATTTATTTTAACCTTTACTTAAAATAGAATAAAGAATCCCCTTTCTATAAATTGTATATTCCAAATTCCTTGTCATATGCTTTTAATGACCACATTATGATAGAGTGAATTTCTCTTCTTCAAGCTGTCCCTCAGTTGTTTCCGTGAAAGATGGTGGCAGTTTCATATGGACCCCAGACCCACCTGACAGCAGCAGTCCTCATCCACTCTGTTTGTCTTTTTCATCCTTTGGCTACCACTCATCTGAGAATCCTTTTGCTGCAGCCCCACTTCTCCTCCTAGCCATTGAATGTGTTGGCCTAGAACCTCAAATCCAGCTGTGCCTTGATCTCTAACCTGCTGGGTGCCAGAGTTTCTGGGATCACATTGCAGATGGAAACTTGGTTATTTGAGTCAAACTTTGTTACTCCAGAAGCTTTGAATATACCAAGACACTCACAGCATCTCTCCCAGAATATGTCCCTTCATTTCTGGTCCTCTATTTGCTAACAGTAGAGGGCTTTAATCCAGTTTACAAGGCAAGGGGGTAAATCCATGGGAAACAAACTGCTCTATGTTCCTTGGCTCTCTCCTATACATTTTCCTCAGCATAAAATTCTTGTTCTTCCAGTTACAAAGACAAAAATAAAAACAGAAACAAAACACCATCATGCATAGCAAAGGATATTAACAGATACTAAGAGGAAGGATGCAGGAATAAAAGAAAGAATATCTATCTATACAGGTAAACCCTGTATTATATGGATATCGCCTTGACAACAGTTCCTGGATGAGACCAAATTTTGAAGGCTGATCATCTTTGGAACTCATGTGAAACTAATTAGCAGCAGCTATTAGTTAAATAAAAATGCATCACTATAGTTAATGAGGAGCTTCTGAAACTTTAAGTTAAATCTACAATAAGAGAATAGGCCAGTCAGAACTAAAATAGACAGGATGAGCCACAAAGAAGTCAACAGCCTAAGAGACAATATGATAAAAGTGTGACTAAAGAGATTGTAGGAAAGAAGCAAGTTTAATCAACTTGCACATGAATAATCTTAAAATGAACTGATTGATTAACATATTTAACAAAAGATGATATTAGAACAAACGTGGAAAGGGGGAACTCAGAAGAAAAAAATCTAAGAGTGAGGAACCCTTAATCTTAGAGATACAAATATTCCATCCATGGAGGGAACGGCTTCTATTGTGTTATGTACTTAATTTGGCCCCATTGGCATCTTTCTTTGCAGCCTGAATGATCCATTCTCAAGGACCATTTAACTTTCTTATTTTGATTTCATTCCTAATAAATAATCTTTTGAATATTTAGTTTATTGAGTAGTTGAATATTGAAAACAAAGCACCATATTTTGTAAATGATAGATAAAATAGAGGCCATGAAAAAGAGACTAAAACAAAAGAGAACACACTTGGTACCTCCCCTCTCTGCACAGCGGAAAAGATAACTGTCCTTCCCATTGAAGGCTTATTCCTCCACATAATTCTGGAGTAAGTAGCAAAGTGACCTTATTCCATTTATTCTCCCTTGTATTTCCTACATTTTTAATTGTGATATCTCTAGTTGTTGTTTTCCATTACAATTTAAATATAATCACAGTTCCTTTATCTTCTGTTCAAGTACCTCCACCCTCCCAAACACTGCTCCTACAATACATCTCTACAAATAGCCACATCATCCATACGCCTGCCTAAGCCCACCATTGGAAATCATTATTTATTTTCTCTACTCTCTTAACTTGACATCGAGCCAATTACTACATTTAATAATTGTAATACTATAGTTTTTATGAAACCCCACTCTCTTTTTCCTTCTATTGTCACTTCATTGTTTAGGCCTGCATTACTTATTTCCTGGATTCTTGTAATGAACTATTATCACTGATATTGTCCTTGCTTTCCTCCAATTCATAATAAACACTGACTTGAATGTTTTCCTTTTTTTTTTTTTTTTTCTCATTTTTTTTCTCTTTCCAAAACATGTTATTGTAAAAATACTATTGGAGAGGAAGGAGTTAAAGCAGCTAACCTGTGATCTTTCCCGATTATCGATTATCGGAGATGCTTCTGGGAAGTGGGAGGGCAGAAAGCAGGTGACCTGATCTAATGTCCTTGTAAACATGATAATTTGATTCCCAGATTAACAAACATAATATTTTCTAAAAGGGATTATTCTTAGCTCTGAAACACTTTGAGGCAGATATTCTTGGTTTGGAATTGCTAATTGTAAAGAAACCTAAACTTGGATTGATTTACAAGGCATAACTCCCTAGAGACTGTTGCACATATAACTACACATTTTATAACTTAAATGCTCCCCACTCTGTGCGCTGACATCAGGACGTTCTATAATTTTGGACCAGAGACTATGTGTAATGCAAAAGGAGGACGTATGGAACCTCTTAGGATGTTTCACAGTGCTCCCTGACTCTTGACAGATTGCAACCTTAAAATATTGGTTTGATACTAGCCCAATCTCTGATGAAAATGAGTCTTATATGACAATCCAATTCTTTGTGGTATCTTAACATTTACTGTATACAATTCTGAAAATACACAAACCTGAGGAATGAAAGCAGCTTATAATACAACTCACAGAAATAATATTTTGTGTTTTTTCTAGTCTTTATTGAATAGATCTATTTAGTTATCTTAACTATTTACCTACCTTGTTTCAATACCAACAGTGTATGCCATTTTTTAAACAATAGTGCGAATCAATAGATTTTTTCTTTTGCTTTTTATTTTTCAAACTTAAAGTTGTGCGCATTTGCTCATGTCACCAAACCAAACAAAACAAAACAAAAACTTGATTTTTAATGGTAGGATAACCTTTAACTATATGAATGTATCATAATTTATTCACCATTCATTGACTGTTGGTCATAAAGATTAGTTTTACTTTTTTTCTAATATAAATGTACCACAATATGCAATTTATGCAATGAATCTATAACTGGATTCTGATTATCTCTTTAGGATTGATTATCTCCTTAGGATTGATGTAGAAAAAGGGGAAAATTAGATGAAAGAGTATGAACAGTTTCAAGGCTATATATCCTTAATGAAGATGTATGAACTCCTACCTTTCCTTAAAAAAGAAAAGAACTCTTATTAGAATCTAGAAAAAAATGAATATATCTTTTAAAGTATATGTGCTTCTTTTGAGTTTCACAAAAAAATTATAATGTGTTAAGTTTTTGCTTTATTCACTTTTCTTCAGTAACAAGTGAAGTAAGCTTTTATTTGTTGGCTATTCATAATTATTTATCAGTGGATTGCCCAGTTGTTTATTTTTGAAATCACTTTACTGTTTAATTTGCTAACCTGAAGGAACTTTTTATCAGTTATACCTATCAATTATAATATCTCTTTAATTTCATATTTATTTCAAAGGTTTTTTTAAGTTGTCTTTCGATTTTGTTTTGTCATTTAGGGTATACAAAAGTTATTACATTTTATGTAGTTAAGTATACAAGTATATCTTTCTCCCCATTGCTTCCCTTTGTGTTTATACTTAGAAAGCATTTCATAACTACAGATGAGTCAAATCAGTATGCTATTCAAGGTTTTAATTGTAACTCGTTTTATATTAGACTTTCCAGTTCTTTGGAATTGTTTTCATGCTTCATATAGAGTAAGAAACAATTTAATATATTTTTCAAATGCATAGCCAATTCTTCCCAGCATCATTTATTGAATAATCTTTCTTTTGCACATAGTTTTATGATGCTTTATTTATCCTACAATTTCAGGTGTATGCATGAGTTTTATTTCAAGAATGTCTATTCTGTTCCATTGATTTACCTGTTGAGTATAGTGTTGTAGCATGTTTTAAATTGTTTATATTTTCCCCCTTCACAATTTTTTTCTTCAACTGTATAAACCTGTTTATTTTTCCATATAACATTATAATGTTTGTCAAACATTTTTGTCAACTCCATCCTTAAAAAAAATCTAGTTTGTATTTTGAAGAAATATTTCATTATATCTATTAAAATTATTTGAAAAACAATGACATATCAAAAGTATTTGTTCTTCTTAATGAGAACATATGTCATTTACTAAAATTGTTCATATTCCAGAATAAAGGTTGATGTCTTATGTATAGAATATTTAATTTTCCTGAAACATTTCATATTTTTGTTGTTTTTGTTGCTGTTGTGTAGAATATCTTTTTTCCCCTCATATATTTGATTATTTTTGAAATAGAACAAAACTAATGATTTTGCAGTTTTACATTTTATTGGGACACTACAGAATTCCTATTAACTTTAAGAATTTTCTGTTGGTTTTACTGAGCCCTTGAAATATATATACATAACCTTTGTAAATAACACATATATTTTTTCAATTTTCAGTCGGTAAAATACATTTTTCATGGCTTAGAATTTTTGGAATAATGTTAAATAATAAGAGTGGTGGTTGGCATCTTTGGCACATTTTATCTGTAAGATAGAGATACTATTCTCATGTTAAGGAAGTTGCTTTCTATTCTAACTTTAAATCAATTACTGAGTCTATTTTTTCATTTGCTTGTTTCAATGAGCTATTTGTTCTGCTAAGAGTATCCTATGATTTTTCTTATTAGGTCTTCAATGTGCTATTTCCTTATTTAAATCTTCCTCAAAGTATTGACAAAACACTGTACTTCCTACAAATTAGTGCTGCTTTTATTTAGGTATTTTTGTGTACATACCCAGAAGTGACTGTTTTTCTGTTGTTGTTGTTGTTGTTGTTATGGTGTTCCCTTAATTAAGTTTTAATATTAAGACTAGGCTATCTACACAAAGGGCTACATGAAATAATACAAGCATTGCACTGTTCCTAACAAATTTTAAATGCAAAATAAGTATGAAATGTTATTAACATTTATTTTATGCAGCAGGTAGGACTACTGAGAAGATTTTGAAGCATGAGGGTTATCTTTCCTTTAGAGTTTGAAACCCATAGACTTTGATCCTCCTCCTTTTTAGTTATTTGATAAAATTTCCAGTTATTTATTAACGTATTTTATTTTTTTCCCTATTATTTGAGTTAATTTCGATCATTTGCATTTTCCTCCAATTGTCCAGGCATCAAAATTTTCAAAGATATTAACATCTCACTGCATATAGTACTTAAAAAAAATAACAGCAAAACAACAATAATAACCTCCTGATTTTCCATGGGTCTACTATTCAATTAGACTTTCCATGGGTCTAATTTTATTTATTCATGAAAGATTTAGATGCAACTTTCCCTCCTGTTGGACTGAATGCTTATGTTCTCCCAAAATTCATATGCTGCAGCCTTACCCCCCATCCAGCGTAGCTGTATTTGGAGATGAGGTCTCTACGGAAGTAATTATGCTTAAATGAGGTTATATGGGTGAGGTCCTAAACAGATGGGATTAGTATCCTTATAAGAAGAGACATCAGAGAGTTCATACTCTTCTACCTGTACCCGCAAACCCACAAAGAAGAGATAATGTGGGCACGTAGCTAGGGAAGGTCATCTGCAATCCAAGGTGAGAGGCTTCACCAGACAGCAACCCTGCTGATACCTTATAATCTTGAACTGCCAGCCTCCAGAATTGTGAGAAAAGAAATGTCTGTTGTTTAAGTCACATAATCTGTGGTATTTTATGATGGCAGCCCTATCAGACTAATGTAATTACAAATTGAAGTGTTCTACATTTCCACACCCCGTTAGGACAAATGTCTGTCGCAGTACATACTTTATTATATTGCTCAATAAACATTTCTACGTGAATGAAACCAATACAAAACCATATCCTCCTTTCTGAATAAATGAACTTGCCATTCAATTACCTGTGTGTATATGTTAATGTGGCTTATTCTGTTTAGGTTCACTGAAAAAAATCTTCTTTTGATCCTTGAAAGCAGAGAAACACATCCCAAATATCTTTCCTGTGGTGCCTGAGACTCTGGTAAGTCTTCTCCAATATCATCTACTTGTCTCTACTTGAAAAATATTTAAATGTAGTAGATAAAAACGTAACAACTCACTATGTGTTCATCTATGACTCAAACTTGTTTTTACTTTTATGCTATGTGAGACAAGTGCTAGACATTGTCTTTTAAAAATGTTAAAAGGAAGGCCAGCTACTGGCTTCTGGACTATGTAGGACACATTCTGTCACCAAGAACACCTGCCCTGGACCTAGCATGCCTCGGTTCTTATCCAGGATCTACATCTGGCTTTCTGTTAAATTTTCAGACAACATTCTCAACCTCTCTATGTCTCAGTTATTCACATGAAAAATGAGAAGAATACCTACATACTAGATTTGTCCCTGTAAAATGAATTGGTACATGTGTATTACCCAGAGCAGTCCCTGGTAAACAGCAAGCACTCAGTAATTATAAACTCTAATATCTGCTACACATACATGTGTATAGCTTAAGACATAAATTTTAAATTGCTGAATATGAAGTTGCCACATATCGTGGTAGTAATAATAAATTGTGTATTTCCGCTAAGGTGCAGGGTTATAGGAGATTTTACATGGGGTAAACTATTCACTTAACCACCAAGCAAACTGTCACCTCTCCCAAAGAAGAAAATGATTTTTACAGCATGAATGTGCACTACTTGTCATTGGCCACATTACAAAAAGCAATTTGCTTCATTTTAATTTTGATTTTGTTTCATCCTTTAGAGTAATTACTGGACAATTATTTTGTCATAAGCTGTATGCTCATTAGGCAAATCTGGCTCCGTGAGATTAAGAAACTCATTTTCTCTGATGTGCTTTGCCCCTCTTTGACCTGCAATTTCTGAAAACATATTTTTCAGGTGTTCTCTTTTGTAATAAGTGATTTTTCACTCATTTTAATTTTCTTAATTTTCATTGTTCTTGTTACTGAAATTTTATTTTTTTCTCACAGCTGGCAAACTAACTAACCCAAAGCATGTTACAAATGCTCATTAAATATTTTTAACTTCCTGTGCTTATATGACACAATGTTATAAATGGAAATTATGATGAATATAAGTGAGCTCCCTTAAAGAACTTACAAGCAAAAAAAGGAAGTGGTAATGTAAGGTACAAACACTGTTGAATAACACATACTTTAAAAGATGTTATCTTAAGAAAGACTTTCCTCTTCTGTGCTCCCATAGCTACTGTGCATCTCTCTGACATGGCACCTGCATTATAAGGAAACAGAGTTGATTTGCCTGTATTCTTCCCCTATTAAACCCTAAGCTCCATAGCAGCATGAACCGAATTCATTTTGACTTTCTATTATAGGTACCTAGAACAGTTTCTGACACATGGGAGGTGTAAATGTCTACTAATTGAGTAGATGAATGAATGAATGAATGAATGAATGAATGAATGAATGAATGTTCAAGCAAACATTCTGACCTCATTTTATTTATTTATTTTTTCCCCCTGTGTTTGGATGGAGAGGGACAAATTTTCTATGGTCATATGCAATACGGAATGACAATACCCAAGCTCCCAATATTTTGAACTTTCCAACCATAATAATGTCAATGCTTTAAAAGAGTGAGGTTTCTGCTCCTGTGGAATGAAGTAAGACTCAGATCCCTCAGAAATTCCAAAGTTAGGGGAAGTGCAAAGCTTTTGTTTGTTTGTTTGTAGATGGCAACTCTGTGAATTCCAAATATAAATGAGATACTTAAGCAAAGGAATGTAGTATTTTTTCACCATGTGATTTTATGAATTGCTAACATTAGATGTTGATGTGAAGCAAACATAGATACAGTTCAAAACCCAACTCACATGCAGCAGTGAGAAGGGACGTTGATGCATTTTAACTATGTTTATTATATTAAATGAATTGCATAATGATAGCACTAGGATACCCTTAGATATGTAGTTCATATTCCTTCCATTTATATTTTAACTAAATAGTAAATCAAGAGGAATTGAGATTCATAAATAATTATTCCTAAAAATGATGGCATTATTCAAAGCCTAGAATTAGAGTTCCTTAATTAATGATTGTCCGGTTGGAGGACAATGAAAATATTTGCAAGTCTTACATTGACTAAAGATGAAGAGCTTTTTGAGCATTTGTGTTGATGATAATAGAAAATAATTAAGACAATTTTTAGCTGAGACATATCTTTATGATCATCTAATCTGACAGTCTCATTTCATAGCTTGATAGAGTTAGAAAATAGATATATAAAGTATTACCAATATCACATATATAGCGACACAATAATAATTTCAAATCATGTATTTTGGCTTCCGATCCAAGACTCTTTCCATAGTACAATATCTCTTCATTACATGAAGGAAATACATTTATGATACAAAGAATTCAAAATAAAAAAAAAATGTCGAAATCAAACTCATCAAGTGGATTAGGATTAAAATAACTTAAATGAAAACATAAATTGAAAATAGAAAAAAATCCTGTCTAGATATTGAATTGACCCAGCAGTTTATCTTGGCCTCCTGGTACACCTCCTTTTCCTTCTTCCTTTTCCTTCATGACACTGCCATTGTCCCAAACCCTGAACGCAGACAAGTCACCAACAATGAGAGTGGAGCAGAATGGCAGTGTAGGTGGATGGCAAATTTTGCTCTTAATTCTGGCACTCTTTCAGTTCTTTTAAAAATGAGAGGTCCCTTACCTCCACACTGTAAGCAAACAAATCTTATCAAGAATTGTTTCTGCTTTGGGGAAATAGGATGTGTATAGAAATATATGTATAGAAAAATGTTTTTGGTGGATATGATTCTAACAGAAGAGCCCTAGTTAAAAAATATAACTAGTGTTATTGAAACATTTTTGATGGGGCAGATCCTATGCTGAGGACTTCATTATACAATGTCCATAAGATGGAAGTAATTTTAATACTTCCCTTATAGGATTGTTTTGAGAATTAAATCCACTAATAGATAAAAGTGTTTTAGAGACTACCTGGCATGTAGACAGGGCTTAATAAATTATAGCTGTTAACTATCGTTATCTCATTTAATCCCAATGATCCTGTGCAAAGGCTGAGAGATCATTAGTTTGGTCAAATGATCAGAATTGATATTGGTGACTTTTGGGCCCAAACTCAGACCCATGCTCTTTACCACTAGTTAGCTTCCTGCATCTTTCAGGAACTGAGGTTGAATGAGAAATAGGGGTGGAGTCAGGGACTTCAGTGTATTTCCTTTTCTCTTACACAGTAGCTGGGCAAGCAATAGCATGTTCTCTCAGCTTTAATTTTTTTTTTTTTTTTTTTTTTGTGTGTGTCTCTAAACAGGAATAGCAACACCTACCCTAGAAGGATGGTTCTGAGGAAATACAAAGTAACGTATAACAGACTAATAATTTGAAACTATGTACACATTTTCCTTTTTGAACTTTCTCAGTGCATGACCTTTATCCTAGCTGGCCTACCTAAACTATCATGGGGATGGGGTGGGTAAGTTAGGATTTATTCAAGAAGAGATAAAAAAAGAAAGGAGGATGTAAATTTTAGTTTCTGACATACTACAAGCCACAAGTTCAAATACTATTTTGAGAGAGGATATTTCAAATGCCTCTAATCTCTTTTTAATGTATCAAGATCTAAAACTGGGGAAGCTCTCTGGGCTTTGGTCTAAGTGGGGGATAACAGATTTCAAGAAATAGACAATATTAGGGGAAACAAAATCTGTAGGATTTTTTCTTTGTCCATAATACATGTTGAATTATCATATTGTAAATATAAAACACCAGGTGTTCCATCTTGCCGAATTCATACCTTTACAAGACACATGGGAGAATCTTTTATCTCATAAAATATTCATTAATTTTTTCTTTTGTTTTTATTGAGTAGACTTTAAATGAAGCAAGAACATAGTCAAGGAAACCACTATTGAACACAAAGACTTTGAGAAAAGGACATGCTCAAGTCCCACTTCCCACAAAGTAAGAGGTTAGGTCATGTGGTTGATTCATCAATTTATTCAACAAATATGATTTGTTATCAACTTCATGTTGAGCACTATTCAAATTGCTCTTGATATAGCAGGTAAAGAAGATAGACAAGTTCTCTTCTCTCATGCAGCTAACATTTTTAGTGGGGGTTGGCAGACAATAAATAAAGATAAGTAAAGATGACAATCTCAGTTAAGGTAAGTTGTTTGAAGAAAATAAAATATAGTACTACAGAGTGACTGGTGTCTACATAAATTAGATGATAGATATTTAAGGGAAGACATAAATGACAAATGGGAGCCAGCCCCTCAGTGATGTGGAGAAAAAGCAATAAAAAGGAACTAAAGAAAATTGAAAAATGACTGAACAGAAATGCTGTGTGCCTTGTGGAACTGTTCCTGTATTACTCCTTAAGAAGAGTGCTTTCCTGCCCCTGTTCACCAGTCCGAATTCAAACTCCCTTTTTCTATAAGCCCTCTCCCAAATCCATAAAACCATCTATTTTGACTCCAAACCTTTAAATTTGTTTCCCCCTAATAATGTTTTTAATATTTCAATGATACGGGGAACTCCACACAGAATCATATATTATGTAAATGTTTGTACATGGCGTTCTTGTGTCCTCTGAGTAGACAGTTATCACTCCAAGAATAAGAACGGTGTCACTTTATTTATGCGTGTTTTGTCCTTAACAGCGATCATCCTTTTGGGCAAATGGTATTTACAAAATAAGAATTTTCAGGCTTGGTAAAGATCTACCTGGACTTGACGTTGACCCTAGTATTGTGAATTACTCATTAGATTTTCTGCCTCTAACACAGTTTTTTTAGTAAGAAAATAGGAATGCCTCTGGGGTAGTAAATAACCACAGCACCTTGCATAATAGTGACAAATGTATGTTGCATAAAAATGAAGTAGTTGAAGCTGCTCAGATTGGACACATTTACCAATGAATCCTAGAAACACAGTCTTTGGTTGAAGGACTTAAACCTGCTTCTTAGCTGCTAGTTGTCAGTTCTAAACCTTAAACTTTCAATGATGGTCCCTTTTTTCCCCCTCCCCCAGTAACAAGTTCCCTTTCTTTCTTGTCTTTACTTTTGGCAGCAATCTCTAATCAGTGGTACTATGGTTCAGAAAACCACACTGTTCAGACTCTAATCTTCAAGAAAGGGGTCAAAAGCTTACAGGGATTGTGTACTTAATAAGCGGATCATGTCTTGGTGATGTGTTGTTTTCCAAATACAGAGATCAAATAATCACTTAAAATTGTGTTCAGACTCATGTACAATCACAAACAAGCACTTTGGCAGGAATAAAATATACAAGAAGATGCATATGGTGGTAAATGGCATGTGTCTTTAAGAAAAACGTCAAAGGAAATCTTTCATTCCAGTTAGCTCATACTTATGATTTGAGAAAGTATTTTCTACATTTAGAAATTGTCAAATGATAGTCAACCAAACTTTTAATGAGAAACCAATACTTTTTCTAAGTATTAGAAAAATTATTCTGCTAGGTATTTGAGGACAGGATCTCAGGATGGTGTTTCAGGTCACTTGCCTAATTTAAGGGTCGGGATGAATGGTGGGAAAAAAAAGAATGAACATTCCTTGAGGTGATAGAAGTTCTTTTATAAGGGGATTACAATTTTGCTGCATGGGCCCTCTGTAAAGCTGTTATTTAGATCTTTAACGTATTTAAGTTTTAAAATATATGTAGTTTATTTTTTCCTGGACCCAGAACCATAAGGATCATACATGAGATAAAATCTCCTTGGGATGTGGAGAATGGCAACAGAATGAGGTGTTTGGGAACCCTAAATGGAGAGTTTAAAAGAATCTAGACTGCATGAAGAGGATGGGTGTCACAGACAACTCTTGTGCCCACCTCACCTGCCATTCTGACCTTTGCTTCAGTGCAGGGACCATCTTCAGACAGCCTTCTACCAGCTGTGGAAGATGCAATCCAACAGTGCATTTCCTTTGGTCTTGTACCAACCACTTACTGCTCTGAGTCTTTTGAAACAGTGTGGGACATTCCTGGGACACTGCAAAGTATTCAAAAGTGCTAAGGAATCAGTCTGGTCCAAATGGGAGTGGGGACTGATAGAAAGATGCTTTTGTCTTTCATTTCCTGGGCAAACAGCTCTGCCATATTTTGTAGGACTCCTCAGAATGTGCCATGGGCTTGAGTGCCAGTCACCTGTTTGGTGGCCAGCTTTCTAACACATCCTGGACTAAGTGTATGTGTCTTTCGTTTTTCACTTTGTGCTCCTGTTCCTTAGAATCAGAGGCTCCACAAAATTGCTGGCAATCTAGTCTTTGTCTCAGGCTTTGCTTTCAGGACTGAAGCTGAAGTAGTCGGGATTTAGAAGAAAAAGAAGGAAAAAAAGCAGGAGGTATGAACCACATATTGTCCCCAAAACAGTAGACTGTTAATGGATTAATATCTTAAATCAAGGCTACGAGTAACTTAGAGAAAGTGAGAGAGTTTTATAAAAAACTGGTATTCTTTTTTTTGTTTTTTTAGTGTCTACTTAACTAAGAGAACAATCCCCAAATGCCCCATTCTCCATGGTTTCAAATGTGTTGTCTGAATGGAGAGCTAGACAAATAAATTTCCTTCTAATCCCAGGAGAGTAGCTCTTTGTCATTATTACATACTTTATAGACTTCCATTAACTTTCAACAGAAACCACAGGAAAACCATTATCTTCAACTTATAAGGCAATGATTCTAAGTGACAGTAATAATGTTTTCTTATTTTATTTCTATTCAAAAGTAGATATGTATGTCCGTGTGTGTTTATGTGTGCATGTGTGTGTATGAAACACAGATTGTATTCTAGTTTAACTGGTTTTAACAGGCTATCCTTTTTAAAAGAAAGCAAAGGACAGTTTAATTTTGATATAATGTAGCTTATGAGACAAATGTGTTAATGTGGGTTGTTTTCAGTTTATGTTTAGTATAAATCCCCACTGTTAACATTAAATCTTATTTATAACCTATTTTAAACTTCTGCCAGAGGAAATCTTGGGTTTCTACATTTATCAGATAAAACATTTAACTTTTATGGATCACGATATCAATTGGACCTACTGTGCACATTGTAAACTACTTATACTCAATTCCCATGAAACTCAGCATTTCCATGAGATTAGGGTGGAAACTCAATTTTCATGCATTATTTAACATCATTGACTATAAATAAGAGAAAGCTTAAAATGGCAAAGTGAGTTTGAGCTTCTTGAAATGCTATTTATGCACATATATTTCCTTCTCTAATCAAAACTTTTACCCTTTTTCTTTGAAATATTATATCTGTAATTTCATTAGACATTTCAAAACACATCAGAATGCAAGCATTTTTCAGAATCTAATTTAGCTGGAACTGCAAATGAGTGCTATTTGTTTTCAGGGTTGGTTTTATTTCATTAAGTTAGAATTACTTGTTTTCTAATTACATGTGGAAATAAATAGCTTTTTCACAGGCTAATGAAAAAAATCACTCACTCAACTTTATTCCAAATGTATTTGGCTGAGAAAGAAAGTAATCTCTCACTCATCTTTATCATAAGAAATTAATTTCTCTTTCTCCACACAATAAAAAATGTTAATTTGAATTTCCCCAAATGACTCAAAATCAAATATTTTTAAAGAGCAAAGGAGAAAAATTTGGTAAACATAGCATTAAAAAAAAGATTTGAGTAATATATATATATATATATATATATATATATATATATATATATATCTATCTATATATGAATGACATCTTACTATACCATAAAAAAAGATGCAATCTTGCCATTTATGACAACATGTTTGGATCTTGAAGGTATTATGATAAGTGAAATAAGTCAGATGAAAAAGGACAAAACCCATATGATTTCATTCATATGTGGAATATGAAACAAACAAACAAACACACAAAATGAATGAACTAAGAAAACAAAACAAAAACAAACTCATAGAAAAAGACAAAAGAATGGTGGTTACCAGAGGGGGAGGTCATGGGAGCAGAGCAAATTGAGTAAAAGGGGTCAAATATATGGTAATGGAAGGCAACTAGACATTTGGTGGTGAGCATGCAACAGTGTATAGATATCAAATTATAAATTTCAAGTAATTTATATAATGTTATTAACCAATGTCACCTCAATAAAAAAATGGTAGAACTGAAAGGGCCAATATTTTTTTTTAAAAGAGGTTTGAGTATGAGAAAAATTTTGTTTATGATACCTACTCATTTTAGAATAGTTCTTCAATTTTTAATCTAAAGAGAAGTATAAACTGTCTAACTTCTATAATAAGTAAAACTTCTTCCTGAGAGATAAAATTCTAATTCTAATCTTGAGAAGTAAAAATAAAACAAAACACAAGTCACAACCAAACCAAACCACACACACACACACACACACACACACACACACACACACACAGAGCAATAAGGAAGAAGAAACTATGAATTTCTAAGAACTATGCTTTTGTTTCATTTATTTAACTTAGCTGGTATTTATTGAGTACTTACTATGTACTCATAACTATGCTGAGTGGTGTTTTTGTTTTGTTTTGGTTTTTTTTGGACCCTATTTCATTGACTCCTCAAATGACCCTAACATCCATGATAAGGACATTATTTTACTATATTTAAATGGATGTGACTTTATAATGCAACTGAAACTCTCAGCACAGCTTAGTTTGAAGTTAGAATTGACATGATCATAGTTGCTACACACTCATCAAAATTCCCATAGGCTATATTAAGTTGCATATCAGCAGATCAGGTATTCACTACTTGGTGGATACTATAGTGTATGCTGTGGAGCATCACTCAGAGCCCCCTTTAGGACCTTGGCACTCATTCATTTCCCCAGTTGCTTGGCCTGTTGGCTACAATTGAGTTTCTCAATAGTTGAGCACCTCTCCCAAACTTGTTCCTAGATTCACTGTTTTGTCAAGGCGAGAGGACTAAGGACTGCCTCTCTTTGAAGGGCCATCCCATATCCCGAGCTCCTTTTGATCATGAACCTCCTGATGTGGTTGTGTGGCAGATCCCCTTTTCCCTTTATCTAATCTTATACGTGCCTTTGGTAGACATGACCAAGAAAAGAATCAGTGAGTTTGAAGATTTGTCAACAGAAACTGAAATGTAAAGAGAAAAAAATAATGAAAATAAATAGCCAGGACAGAACATCCAAGTACTATAGGACAATCTCAAGCGGTGACATACATGTAATTAGAATACCACATGAAGAAGTAAGAGAAAATAGAGCAAAAGATATGTTTGAAATAATAATGGTCAAGAAGTTTCCAAAATTAACAACAGAAACCAAACCACAGATCTTGGAATTTCAGTGAACACCATGTGGGATAAATACCAAAACTTTTATATCTAGGTATATCATTTTGAAACTATAGATAGTCAAAGACAGAGATAAAAATCTTGAAAGAAGCCAAAAGGGGGAGAAACAACAACAACAAAATCCTTACCTATCGAAAAAAGATAATAAGTATAGTGGACTTTTTATTAAAAAACCATGCGTGTATGAAAAGAGTGGATGAGATATTTAGTATTAGAAAAAGAGAAAACTCCACCATTATAGAGTTCTGAATCCTGAGAAAACATTCTGTAAAGTGAATGAGAAATAAAGACTTTCTCAAGACAAACAAGACATGGGAATTCTTTGCCAGAAGCCCTGCCCTCCAAGAAATGCGAATAGAGTGTTTTCAGGGTTAAGAAATATGATATGCTGGAAACTCATAGTTACATAAAAAAAGGAAAAGTGTCAGAGAAAGAACAAATGAAGGTAAAATAGAATCTTTTCTTTTTCTTATTCTTAAGTGAAAAGAACTGTTTAAAGTAACAATACTCATATACTAGGTGACTGTATATATGAATAAGTGAAACTGATGACAACTGTGTCATAATGGATGGGAGGAAGGAATTGGGAATGATCTTATAAGTGATCGTCACCACCCATAATGTGATATAGTGTTATTTGAAAGTCAACTTAGATTAATTAAAAATGCAAATTGCAAACTCTAGGACAAAAATGCAAATTGCAAACTCTAATTTTTAAAAGTATAATTGATATGCTAAGAAAAGAGACAAAATGAAATCATATAAATTGCTCAGGTAAACCCACAGAAGACAAAAAAAAAAAGAGAGAGAAACAAGAACAAGTGCAATGGAAACAGTAGCAAACATGGTAGCTATATCAATATCCAGCTACACCAATAATCACTTCAATGTGAATGTTCTTAATACGCCAATTATAAAAACTAAGTCTCAATAATAGGTTGCTTACAAAAATCCTATTTTAGATACAAAGGCTTGCATAGTTTAAAAGTAAAGGGATGGAGAAAAATAAGCTAAGAGTGAATAAAACAAGGCTGGAGTAGCTGTCTTAGTTTAAGACAGCATACTTCACATTTTAAAAAGTATGGATAAAGATGGACATTATGTAATGATATATTCTCCAAGATGTCAATTCTCCAAGAAGTCAGAACAATCCGTAACATATATACATCTAACAATAAAGCATCAAAATACGTGAGGCAGTAACTAGAGAGAATGGCAGGGAGAAACAGAACAATCCACATTTATAGTTGGAGACTTGAACACCTTCGTTTCAGTAATTGCTAGATCAAACAGGCAGCAAATCAGTGAGGGTATAGCACTATAAATAAAAGCCACCTGTGGTTAGTGGCTGCTATATTGCTAGTCTCTTGCTACTTAAAATGTGGTCTTGGGACCAGGAGAACCACTTTGCTTTGGAGCTTATTAGAAATCCAGAATCTCAGGCCACACTCCAGACCTAATGAATAAGGAGTTTTGTCTTTAGCAAATACACAGGTAATTTGCATGCACATTAAAGTTTGAGAAGCATTGTACTGAATCATCAGAGAAACTGAAAATTCTCCAGGATTAGACTGGGACGTCTATTACTACTTAATCTAACTGTGATTATTAGCACTGTCTACTGGTGTCATGGGTTGTATTTGGAGATAGGAAATAGTGACAACACGGTAATACTGACATCCTTGGGAAGCTTTGAAGCAATATGTGTTTACTTCTAAAGACCATCATCTTTGCAAGCTACTAAAAGTACCTTCTACCCAAAACCACCTATGTCTGTGCCAACAATAGATCGTGCACAGACTTAAATGGAGTCTTCATGCTCAAATCATAATATTCTATATGTGGTAATACCTCAGATGTATGGAGTGTATCTTCTGGATAATTACACACATACAGAGCAGCATCAAAGTCAGAGAAGAGTTCACGGGGAGTGGGGAAGTAACAAAAACAACCATCAGCTTATAAAAGATTATGCATATAACCAAGAAATGTAGGAGAATGGATGGCCCAAATAATATTCACAATATGCTATTAATGGACAATTTCCCAAATAAAAGGAAAATGGGTATTTTAATGATTGGTTATGACTGAAATACTAAGCCTTTCAGTGATCCAAGAGTGCATGGAGTCATGAGATAAGGAATGGGGAAAACATGAAGAAATTATGGCCTTTGTCCTTTGCTAATAGGTAAAACTACAGGAAAAAAAGTGCAACACATACTCTGAAGAGGAGCTGGGACACGGGGAAATGTTGAAAAATTTTGCAGCAGAGCAAACTACCCTGAAAAAAATCTCAGCAACCTCAGGGGAACTGAAGAATCTTAGACTTAAACTTCTGCAGGACCTATAGGGTCTTGAAAGTATTTGGTGAAGTCAGCAAGCTGAGTCCTACACTTGACTTGCCTCAGAAACAGACTGCCTTCAGAAGGGGCATGCTGAAGGCAGCTCTCATGGCTGATTCCTAGGCCGGGTGCAAGTATAGGGTAGCCCCCTGACCCTGGGATGATTTATCAAGCACCCAGCCTGTTCCCCACTGCCCTGTTCTCTGCACAGGCAGGAAAGCCCAGCCAACTTTGCAACGATGCTGCATGTTTCTGAAAGCTTGTATTTGCCAGGGAACAGATCAAAGGGTACCCTGAAATTTGTGTACTGTCACAATTTTTGCCAAAGACTTTGATAACCACATAATCCTGAGCCTATTCTGGTGGTTCCTGGTGGCTTTCCTATTTTACATGGTGTACCTGCTAAGAAACCATCAGCAAATCATGACACTACAGAATGATATTAGACCTTCTTAGCTAGAAGTCGTTACTAAATACAATGTCCCTGAATAGTAGAATAATACCAAATAACCTAGTCTGAAAAAAAAAAAAAATCTTTAAATATTCTACCCTGAACCAATTGTTAAGTTTAAGCAGAAGAAGCACTGGCTGACTTGCTTAACATGCAAATACTTCTGATGGTTTTCAAAGAGAACATTTATTGACTGAAACCTTTTCATCTTGAAGTTTTGGCATATTTTACCAGAGGTCTAGTGGATACAAGCAAATGCTTTGAAAGATAAAGACATTGTTTTCTAACTGGAAATGCCAGTTATCTGTACTCCAAGTAAAAGATTCTGTCAGTAGAATGCTCTTATTTCAATTTGGCAAGGCCATTCTTTTGCTGCATCAACTAGCGAGCTTGCCCCGAGGAAACAGTGCAAGTGCTTGTGCTATTTCACCTCATTGCTATATGACCTCATTGTTCAGACTGTGGATTGAGATACTACTGAGATACACAATTTTATTACAAAAGAGATTAAATAAGAAGTGTAACACATTTATGCAGACATATAAAAAGTTAAAACAATAATGGTACAATCTTCAGATATTGCTTGTACCTGGGATTCTGTTTAAAGTCAAATATTAAGAAAAGTTTGGAGAACCTAGGGATCTTTTTGGGTGTCAAAATAACTGTAGATTCTGTGACTAAAAATGGGCAAACTAGATTAAGAGATGTAGAATTTCAACAATTTGAATTTTTTTTTTTTAAAGAGCCAAATGGATATTCTAGAACTGAAAATACACTGTCTGAGATTAAGAACTCAGTTGATGTGTTTAAGGATACATTGTGTTTGGAGCAGCATTTGGACCAAGAAATTCAAAAACTCCACTAGCACAAATTCTTAGAGTGGTGAACCCCTCTCCTTCACACCCAATGATAAAAAGCATAGAGGAATGGTTGTGCTTTCTTAGAGATGTCTGACATTCACTGTTTTAGTAAAACAAAAAAAAAGTTATAGGTACTGCTTTTTTTTTTTTTTTTAAGTCTACACAATGTGGTTTTTCTTTCATAAAACATGTGAATTCATAGTATATGAATGTGTCAAGTTGTCTCTAGATCCCATAAATATTTGCATGGTCCATGAGTATTCATGTCTGTATTCTGGCAGTCACCTCCAGTACCCAAACTATTTACTATTCCTTCCTAATAAGTTAAATTCAATCTATGTCTATATCTAGTATATATACGTATATATACGTATATATGTGTATATATATGTATATATATACATATATATACACATATATACATATATACATATGTGTATATATATGTAGCTATAGCTATAGTTATAAAGCCTATTCCTTGAGCTTGGTCTTTCTTGTGACAATCGTTGGTTTTACTCTGGTGTTACAAAGTTAAACTAATCGAATTTAATTAATTTACCCTATAGAAGTAGATGGAAGTTATCCAGGGATTATAATTTGCCTTTCCACAATCATAATTTAGAAAGAGAATATTCAGTCTTTCCTTTCTCTCTCTCTGTCTCTCTCTCTCTCTCTCTCTCTTCCTCTCTCTCCCCTCTTTCTTATGCACATGCACACGTGCTCACACACAAACACTCACAATCATCATCACGTCATCATTATGTTTATTTCTACCACATTAAGTAAATAATAAGTAACAGTAGAAAAAATCCAAATGTGATAATTATTTGCCATGGAAAAGGATATTTGTAATGCAAATGTATTTATCTTATTAGTAGATCTGTACATTTTCATTTTCCCATGCTATCCCCAAAGCCTATTTCCATAAATAATTAAGAACTATCTATGATGGTGAAATTATTAAAAGATTATCAGTATACATTATGAAGTTGTCTTTTCCACATTTTTGACTGATTTGGGACAATTCAGTTAGTCATCAAGTTGGATAAATTTTTACATTACATGCAAACAATCTAATAAATAATACCTTGAAAGTTTATAGCACTTTATAGCTTTTTGAAAGCTTTCATACACATTATTCCAAATACAGTGACCAATTATTTCACTGGGTTGATCCTAGTGACTGTTACCCAGACCAGATAAACAAAGCTTTTGTTATTCAACTAGAAACATAGTCAGTGATGGAAATTAAAGCTATTTTTTTTTTCTGTAAACCCAAACAGCATAACTGTGTGTCTGTCATCAGCACAAGTAATTATTATAGTTGCTGCAAAGATTGGGCAATCCTGAATTTTTTTCAAATTCCTTCCCACTTCTACCCACAACTCTTCACAGAGACACAGTCTCATCATTGGCACAAATTTCAGAATTCCCAATTTTAGTTCAGTGTGACAAAAACTAAATTAGTGGTTTTCTCACCATTTTAAGCTTTCAGCTTTCTTTTATATTGGAAACATGGTATGCCAGTATTTTTAAAAGATCAGTCAGAAAGCCTATAGGGACAAAGCACTAAATAGATCTTTTATTTCTGTATAACTAAGAAGTGTCCCAAAGATGAAGCTGTAGTGCTTGATTCACCCAGTCATTCATTCAGCAGATACTGGCCTCCTATTAAACTGTAAATTAAAGTACTCTGCTAAGGATTTGAGACGATGGAACAATGTATGGAGCCTGGATCCTGGCTTCAATAGAACACAGCCTAAAGCACAAACAATAGTTTGAAATACCATGCGCAGACTTTACATGAGTAAAAGCGAGTAAGTCAAAAATATTTAGGCTGTGTAATTAGCCTGATGCTGAAAGCCTGTGTTAGGAGACATTTCTACAAATTACACATTTTTAAGTCATGTTACAGACATATAGGTTGACCAATGCATTTGGTCTTAGAGAACCTATCTTAATCACTTACACTCAAATTTTTCATGTCCTACTCCATTCTATGATTTTCAGAAGGGAGTTCTAGAGAAGAGCTGCTTTTAATTATTCCCCCCTCTTTGGATCAACTTAATGGCTAGTGCATCATCATTCAGAGAACAAAGTCAGGGACGCAGCAGATATTCTATGAGCAAGTAATTAAAAATAAATTTAACAAATAATGCTAAAGTTCTGACAATTTAAGTGTAGTTGGCTGATGTAAGGTAAAGGAGGGAAGAACTTGAATGTTAGTCATTAATGGTACAGAATGAAGTCATGGATACTTCGGGTGGTAAACCAGCAACAGAGATGCTAAGTTAGAGATCCTTTACTTTTTCCCAGAATATTTGGTCATCAAAAGAACAGAGCAAGTTTCTTGTTTCAGGGCTGTTTAATGAATATCTGGTCCCTAGAGTCACAGAAGAAATGATTAAATAATTAAACACCAATCTCTTCTACCCTGTTGCAAATGGTTTCCACATGAGAGAAGTTAATAACTCCTCTTGCCAGGTCATGAATTCAAATAGATTCATATTTGATAGCTACAGCACAGTAACTTTAACTTACATTGTACAGTTACTGGCTCAATATCACACATCTATTTAGTGGAGAAAATCTTTCTGTCCAATGTGTCCATTATGGTATGAGGATGATTAAAAGCCATTAAGCTTTCACCCTGTTTTGAAAAAAAAAAAAATATTAGAAATAGAATCGGTCTCTCTCTCTCTTTTCCTTCCTTCCCTTCCTCTCTTCCTTCCTTCTTTTTTCCTTCCTTCCTTCCTTCCTTCCTTCCTTCCTTCCTTCCTTCCTTCCTTCTTTCCATCCTTCCTTCCTAAATATGACACATGAAATATAAAGTTAAGGCAAATAACATTCAAAAAAATGAACCAGCTACAGGGGAAAGTCCTAGACCAGAAATAGTTAGACTGCACCTAACAAAGGCATGTTAAGAAACAACACTGGAAATTGATTGCTTTATCAATCAGTTATTTAATGGTAAACACACCTTGCATGTAAGTTTGCTAGGGCTGCCATAACAAAATGCCACAGATTTGGTGGCTTCAACAACAGAAATTTATTTTCTCATAGTTTTAGAATCTGGAGGTCCAAGATCAATGTGCTGGGAGGGCTGGGTTCTTGTGAGGCCTTTCTCCTTGGCTTGCAGATGGCCACTCTCTCGTTGCTTTTTCACATGGTCATTCCTTTGTGGGTGCCCCAGAAGCTCTCCCTTTTCTTATAAGGATACCAGTCATATTGGGTCAGGGCTCCATCCTAATGGCCTCATATTAACTTAATCACCTCTTTAAAGACCTTACATCAAAATTATGTTAGATCTGAGGGACTTAGGGTTGGGATGTCAACATATGAATTTAGGAGGAATATGATTTAGCTCATAACACCTCCTCCTCCCAAAAGAAAAGACTTACTACAATAAATCATTTGACACTGTCTTTTTTCCCTCCTAACTCCCAAGTAGTAATTCTCTAGATTTAAAAGAAATCTAGAAATAAGGTTTTAAAATGTTTATAAGCTTTCTAAGATCATTCAAAAACGGGCAGGTGTTATAGGACAGTGAACCTCAATAGCTTTTACAATGAGAGAATGCTTTTGTGATTTAAAGAAGAGCCTATAGAAATGTTAAGAAAGTGTGAGTCAATCCTGGGACTGTCTTTGCCTCCTCAGCTGACATTGTACCCGTCTATATGGCATAGCAGGCAGGCATTTTAGAGGACTGGCCCTATCTAGGAGGGAATTTCCATGAGGGCCAACCCAATGCTAACCCTGTTTTCCAATCTACATATGCAGGATTTGTATCCAGTTGCAGTAGTAGACACGTGCACTAATTTGTTTCAGGCAGAATAAAGCCCAGATGTTTTTTATTTTATTTTATTTTGGAAGATCTAATTGTTTTTATTAAGTAATTCATGAATCTGGCAGCATCCCATCTAGCAACTGGAAGGGAGCTCCCAGAATGTTTGACTACTTGGACAAGAGAAGTTCTCTTTCTATCGGGACAATATGGTGGGTGCACTTGCATACTGGATACCTGTAATTGCAGTAGCTGTTTTGCAACCGTGAATAAAATAAATCTAAGAATGAAGCTTTTCTTGGAAGAATAAAGAGCTGATAGAATTATAAAGAAATTGAGTTAGACTTGATCAGTGTATATCCAAAGCTCCCCACCTCTTCACTCTTAAAGTACATAAGCTGATAAATTCCTTCCTTTTACTTTTTAAGAGAGCTTAAGATATGCATTCTGTCATTTATAACCCAAACCATCTTTAATAATATACCTTACAATTTCCAACTAACAACCTAAGTACTGTTTGTTTGCTTACTGTTGCAATCTAAAAAATCCCTATGTTTTTAAAAAAATAAAACTTGGCCGGGTAATTTTGGCTATATAGACAATTAAGGGAACCAGAACTGAAAACTCAGAATTAACAGTGAATAACCATTTGGGGAAATAATTTCACTAACTGTGCCACTGTATTTCTTTCACTTGTGCGACTATCTAACTCCAAGAGAAATGATGAATATTTTTAGTGATAACTATAAAGTACTTTGAGCTCTGATTTAGAGAGTAATACAAAGTACATCATTAGTATATGGAAGCAAATATTGTGTCAAATAAGATTAACCACTGGGTTGAAAGTGTGGGAGTTGGCAAAGACCTGATTCTACAGTGGTCCCGTCCCCCCTTATCCACAGCGGACACATTCCGAGGCCCCCAGTGGATGCCTGAATCCTCAGATAGTACCAAGCTCTATTTATCCTTCTTTTTTTTCCTGCACATACATACTTATGATAGTTTAATTTATAAATTAGGGACAGGAAGAGATAAAAAATAAAATAGAATAATTATAACAGTACACTGTAGTAAAAGTTATGTGAATGTGAAAAAAAAAAAAAAGAAAGTGTGGGTGTTGGGAGTGAGTATTCCCAGAATTTATAATCATGGCATGCAGATTATTTTGAACTGAAATCAAAGCCCAACAAACTCAGGAAGAATTTTTTTCTTTAAACCTCCACCATTTCTTCTCAAATAGATTCAAATAGAAAAAGCTGTTTTAGAAAGGGAACCTTAATCACTTCAAGATTTTTCACCTTAGCATGTAACCATGCGAAAACGTCACTTCTTTAAATTGACCTTTTCTCTTTTCTTTCTCCTTGATCCAAACTGGCCTTGTCTAGTCTAATAGCACCATCACTCACTTGCTTCTTTTCTTTCTTTATCCTTCCACCTTTGCACAGACTGCACAACTGCTCCCTTTATCATTACACCCTTAGGTCAGCATCAAATGGTCTTAGGAAGAAAGCCTCAGGTACTTGACCACAGAAAGAGTTTCATTCAAAGGAAAGATAACATCCTGATGACCTCAGTGTGTTTCACCTTCCTCACCCTGTTGGCAGAAGGACCCGACGGGCATCTCCTCAAAATCAGGTGGAATGACACCGTCACTGACATCAGGACCTGGTGCAGTAAACAACCACCTCCTACCCCAGCCCTGACCAGTCAGTAGAATCCACAACCCCAACTCCCTTAGCTACCATGAATGAGTTTTCCCCTTTATAACCTATCTCCCGGAGGCAATTACCGGGAGTCAGGTCTTTGAGTGCTAGCTCACCTGTGACTTTGGGCTTGGCGCTATTTCCTTAAAAAAAAAAAAACCTTTACTTTCTTTGCTACAAACCTCTTTTCATATCTCTTTTGGCTTTGATGCATGCAGGCAAATGAACCCCCTTTTATTTCAGTAACAGCATTACATAGGAAGAATCCAAGTAGGGGCCCCTTAGCTAAGTCCCCCACTGTACTGTGTCTCAATGAAATTTAAGTTCACATTCCCCTCTATTCTCCTTTGTCCAAAATGACACCTTACCAATTTTGCCCCACTGTCTTTGGAATGCTCATGCTTATGTGAATTCCCTGTGCCCACCTATTAAAATTCAATTTTCTCCTGTTAATCTGCTATACGTTGTTTGAATTATCCATCCAGCAAAAAGAACTTTCCTTAAAAGAACTAAGGGGAAAGTTTCCCTGGCCTGACAAAAGCATGTATTCCACTTTCTCCCATTACTTACATTGAAAACTGGTTATGAAATAGGGTTAATGAACTAGAAACATGTAGTTTGATAATCAAATTTAGTAACAAAAGATAAATGT
This sequence comes from Rhinolophus sinicus, assembly GCF_057876585.1. NCBI lineage: Eukaryota > Metazoa > Chordata > Mammalia > Chiroptera > Rhinolophidae > Rhinolophus > Rhinolophus sinicus. The sequence continues at coordinate 56,561,382 of NC_142502.1, forward strand.
AGCTGCTCCCCCTCCAGGAAAATTAAGAATTCAATCATTTCCTTTCCAGAGTGAGATTGGCTGCTGGCCATTACTACTACTAGCAAAAGGAGTGTTTCAGAAAGAGGCAGGGAATTAAATCTATGGCACATAGAAATGGAAATAAAGACATTCTATTTTTTTCTAATGACAGCAGTGATTCTAGCATTCATAATTGAAAACTCTGAAGAAACTCTGAAAAAGTGAGATTTGAGACATGATGATACGTGAGAGACCTCAGGAGGTAGGCAGTATTTCTCACATTCTCATTTAACAAGTTATTATTTCTGACATGTCTAAGTGAAGGCCTTTGTAGAGATCTGAGATATAATGGTCATTATCAGGATGCAGACAACTTTCTAGTGGAGACATATGCCCTTGTATTTTCTTAGCTTAATTCAATCTGATTTCTCTGACTTTTCAGGATGTTTCTCAATTTCATACCTAGGTAAAAATTTGGAAAGTATTCCAAACTCTTTCTCACATTATCTACTTATAGGGAATCCTATGCAGTCATAAAAAAAATGATGCTATGCCAGTTTTTCTAGTATCCCTAAAATATAGATTAATGCCAGGCATCAATTAATGTCTAATGTCTTTTTTTGATTTTAAGAAAAGGGCACAGAGGAACAAAGCATAGTGCTCCGAAAAAAACGGCATAGGGTACATTGCACATTAATTGTGAGGAATCCAGTCTCGGTCTGAGTTGCTTCTCTTCAAAAATTGTTTACATTTACAGAATTTGGATTCTTGAAAGGTTTTTCTACCAATTACCTATGACAGTTAAATATTTCACCCACCCAGCTTTACTGAGCTATAAATGACATATAACACTGGGTAAGGTTTAGGTGTACAACATAATAGTTTGATACATATATGTAGATAGTGAGAAATGATTACCAAAAAATGGTTAGTTAACACATCAATCACTTTACATTACAATTTCTTTTTTTTGTAGTGAGAACTTTGAAGATTTACACTCTTAGCAACTTTCAAATATAGGGTACAGTTAATATTTTTGTAAGTACGTAATTTTGATATCCAATTCATACATGGGGAAAAATGATGGGCTTGATTTAAGGTACTGCAATTTTATTAATGAGAAGAATTAATGACTTCTCTATCTTTTGACCTTTCTAATATTTCTGTGTCCATTTAGTGCTGTTCCTAACTAGATTTCTAGAGTTCTCCTCGAAGGTACCCAGATGCAGTTTTCCTGTCCTCTGTGAGGCAAAAGCCTAGCTTTCCCTGAATCATGCATGTGGGAATGAAAACATTCTTCATATTTTGCTCTTCAGATATTACCTTGAATGCATTTTTAGCAATATTCTCCTGAAAGGGACTAACTCTCCATTTACAACTTCAGCAACTGAATGGGCAGTAATATTAAATTATTTGTACTTGGCAGAATAGTCATAGACAAAATCACACAGCAAATTATGATCTAAAAGGACAATACTTAGTGACTCAAGGTGCTGTGACTCTAAGCAGACAGGCACAGAGACAAGTCCTAATAGAATCCTTTCATCTTAAATGTCAATGGCTAGAGAGCAGATTGCTTCAGGACGTTTTATGAAAGTATAATCCAGAATTATTCAGCCCCATTCCATTGATTGATTTAGTCAAGAAATACTTACTGAACAGCTGCTATATACCAGGAGATAGGCTTTGAAGAGGACCATTTATTTTTTCCTTTTGGGATATTGATTTTGAGCTGGTTATTAAGAAACAAGACTCAGAAAGAAACTTTGACCCTCCCTCCTTTCCTGTGTGAAATTCAGAGGGAAAGACCTACTCCAGGAATGAAATCTTAGGATGTTTGCCTTAGCAGCCTAATTTGAATTGGGTATGATGAATGAGAGGGCATCAAGCAGTGCCTGTGTAGTAGATCCCCAGCTCCTGTGTATCATTGTTTCTGGGTAGCCTAGCAAAAATTTACCTGCCATGTAAGTCCCACTCTTCCTCAACTACCTGTAAATTGTCTACTTCCTTCAAAATCTCAGCCCCCTACTTCCCCTTTTCCTTTGTTCAAGATTATATATATGCCCAATTTTACCTCACTCTTCTTTGGAATTTTCATGCTTATGTGAATTCCCCATGCATATGTTTTACACTTTGATTTTCTCCTGTTAATGTCTCTGTTAATTTTATTATTAGCCCAGCTAAAAGAACTTAGAAGGTGGGTGCAAAAAGTATTTTTTTAGCCCCTATGCCTCCAAAGATAAACAGAACAGATACAGTGCCAGCCCTCCTAGGGCATTTGGTCCAGTGAAAGAAACAGGCAGTAAAATAAGCACTTAAAACTTGATGTGAGGAGTGACGTGAGAGTTGGCAAAGTGCTTCGGGAGACACCGTGAGTGCCGGGTGCCTGTGGAAGGGGCATCCCTGTGTAAATCTAGGTCACTATTCAAATCTGAACCTCAGGGATCAGATCAGGGTTGAATTTATAGGTGTGGGTGTCACCAGCATCTATAGTATGTAATAGTTAAAACTGTGACAAGGGAAGCAATGATCTGTACAAGGGCCAATGTCCAAGGACAGAATTCTGAACAGCACCAGATTGTAAAATATAGGCTCCTGTCCTATGGTTTCTCAAAATGCAATACTGATCTTACCCTACGTAAAGATGGGACTAGTGTCAATCACACTAAATATATCTCTAAATATTTTTTTCAACAGTCTCTGGCATTAAATGAACCTGCCTGTGAAAAACTGTTCTGTGATCTCTTTCTGAATATTTGTCAACTTTATCTGTCTAATTCCTTGCTTGTATTTCCTTAAGATTGCCATTGTTTTCTCCCTCAAATATAGATAAGAAATAAACTCTAGTCATTAAAAATAGTTCCAAAGCTCATAGTTAAGTCTCCATCATGTAACTCCTTTTACATTTGACGGTTACTCCCTGGTAGATGAAAAAGGATAAATTCTTTCTTAGGTCCAAAATATCTGACTTAGAACTCAAAGCTCATAAGAGATGAGGATACTGAATCTGGATATAACAAAATTCTGCTCACAGCTTTGTGTAACAGATCTCCTGAGAATTTAGGGGAGTTTTGTTCTGCAGAACTTTGGCAAGTGAACTAACATATGGATGAGCTCTGAGGCCATTTACAGTGCCCTGAAGCAAGACTGATGTCTTTACCTGATAAAATCTTTAAAGAAAGCTAGTCTTCTTTAAGTATGTCTGCATTTGATCTGATAACAGCCAAACAATTTCACTTCATTTTAAGCAGCAAAGATAAGACAGGAAGGTATAATTTCTCCTATTCTCTTTGACAGATTTTCTTGTCTCTCTGTTAAAATGAGATTATCTTCTTCACACATTGTAATATATTTTGGAAAAGAAAACTCACACCCAGATTTCTATTATCCATACTCTTATAATGGCTTGACCCATGGAATAAGGCTTATCTTGAAGTAAAAGTTACCCTAAGGATAACTCACTATCAAGTTTTTTTCAAAGCATTTAAGCCTCAGGGGAGAGGAGCCCTCCTCACTTTCCTTTAAAATCTAAATTTCACATCTATTTTAGCCTTCAAATTACTTTAGGTTAAAATATTTTCTTGCTGTTACTAAGTCTGCTGACTTTGGAAATCATATATCCAAAATATCGGTTAGCTTTCTGCTTGCTATATGCAAATCTAAATTGTGGAATCACACTTTTCCTTTCTGTAGCCACATTGATAAAGGTAATTAGAAAGCTGGTATCAGTGGCATAGTTCAGATCTCAAGATGAATTCACTACCTTGCTATTCTTCAAAATCTAAAAGAGGAGTAAAGTGGGAGTTGTTCAAGCATTACCTTGCCTCTTACCCTCAATCTTAGTGAATTACATATGCCTTTTGTTATCATTGTACCAGGCCAGCTCAAACAGCTCCCGTATAGAAAGGTTTCACGTTTCATAGAACTGGGGTTTGCTGGAAAGAGGTAGGCAGTCTTCCTGTTGTGCTGCAGGTGGAGCGCAAGTTGATTTTCAGTGGGGCATGGAGTAGGTTCTATTGCTGAGCTGTTGAGCTGGCATCACCTCCTTCAATCCGTCTTACATGCACTGCCAGAATCAATCTCCTAATGCACAACTCTTGTTCTGTCATTCCCCTTCTCAACATCCTCATGCTTCGTCCAAGTCTGATGATTATAGTTTTTGTCAGACATCCAAAGGGCTCCACCATCTAGTGCCTTATTGCCCATTTGTTTCACACACTGTATGCTTTTCAGTATGTGCCTCACCCTGGCTTTTCTGCTTTTCTTCGCATTGCTCTCTCTATTGGGAATGCTGAGTCCATCCTTCCCTCCAAACTCCCCACTCAATTTCCACACTTTGATAATCCAGGTTTATCAAAAATGTCACTTTCTTTATAATGACTTCTTGATCCCTGATCGCTTTTTCTCCTGAATTATCGTGGCACTTTATCTAAAAGCCTCTAATTTACATCATTTTCTCTCTTTTATTGCGGTTAATATTGAATATGTCTTAGCCCTCTTTGAAGAACCAAGGTGGAGAGAGGGGACCTTTTGCTCTAGAAGTATGATTATTAAAAATTCTGGCAAACAAAATTTGTTTTTGATGGAACTTGCAGGTTTCTTTTCTCTAGCAATGTCTGTATTTCCATAAGGTTTATTCTTGGCTCGTCTGATGATTGTGAACAATTGCTTGTTGATAATATAGGCCTGATCGGAGGCGATCAAATTTCTACGACTTAGTGAAATCAGAATACTTTTTCAAGAAGGGTTACAATGAGAAGACATTTGTATTGTGCATAAAAATATTTGCCCATTTTGGATTGTAAGACATGGGGGGGGGGGGAGGAAGGATACGTTTTAAGTCAATATTTTTATTTTAGCTCCAAAATGTTCCATTGTGGTTACCAATAGAGACTTCTTTGTCCGTCTTAAACTCAGTTACAAGTCATCTAAATTAGTAATCACATTTTTCATTAATACAAATGTACTCTGGTGATGGTAGAAGAATTATATTCAATTTAGCAAAAATGAATGGAGTATTGACTGTGTAAGATAATGGTAGGGAATTACATAAGTGGTCTATTTACTTAAGTTCAAAATCAAACAGCCCAGGTTTTAAGCCACAGTCACATAAAAGCACTTGGAGAAGATTTTGTCAGGATTTGTGTGCATGTATAGAGCCAGAATAAAGACACTTAATTTGTTTAAATTTTCATTTACTTACATTACTATAAGAATAGTTATTTAAATTTTTCTTATTTTAATGTCTTTTCATCCCTATTACAAAATATATACCTGGAACAATATGTATCTTAGGCAATACAAAATTGTTACAACCTGAGCTTCCCTGAGGCCACCCTAGGCTTTGGAATATGTCACTGTCCTCATAGGGTCAATGAAGTTATCAAGAAACCAAGAACAAATAGCCTTCATAGGACATTTCCATGGCTCGAATGATTATGCCATGTAATTTTTACTAAAAACAAAACTTTTAATATTTTTAAAAGCCAGCAGTGAATGTCTGCTTTTGATGTACCACAGAGCACTCAGACTTTTCCCACTTCGATGATGGGATCTGTTTAATGAATATTTATTCATGTTTTTGATTATTTGGGTTTTGATGATGGTCATTGACTTGCTTCCACTCTGCAAACTCCCCAGAGCTCTACCGAGCTCTTAGAATGAAACTGTTTTGGAGATAGGAGTGACTTGGTCATCTATCGAGCGCTAATTTCCCGTTCTCCAGGTACAAATCTGAGACCTACAGCGATTAAGTTAATTGCTCAAGCTCATTTAGTAATTTGCTGTCACTAGAACCTTGATTTTCACATGTATAGCTTAGTGCCTGATTAGTCCACTATGATAAGCAGTTAGAAAGAATACTAAGTATCCGCTTTGTGAAGTATGTGGTGGGTTAAAAATGGTTTTTATTGAAGGACTGGCCTTCAATTAATTGCACATACACTGCTCTGCTTCAACACCTTTCTCCCAACATTAATGTTTCTACCGTGTTTCCCCGAAAATAAGACCAGGTCTTATATTAATTTTTGCTCCAAAAGACGCATTAGGGCTTATATTCAGGGGTTGTCATCCTGAAAAATCATGCTAGGGCTTATTTCCTGGTTAGGTCTTATTTTCAGAGAAACATGGTATTGAGGGCTTCTCTTTGTAGTTGTCTCTAAAACTAATTTTCCTTTCGGTTCTCTTTATGCCATGTTCAGTGCTTCTTTTACCTTTATCTCTGATGTGAAACCATATCAAATGTACTTTTCCCCCTAAACTATTAGCTTTATTTCAGCCCCTGAATATCTTTTATCTAGCACAGCGGTGATATCTTCAAAGAATTCCTGCAGATTAGTTATGCAAGCCTGAATCCATCATGGTTAGCCATCAAATGATGCTTTAGCACTTTGTATGAGGTGATTGACCATGCTTTCCCCCACCCCCACTCTCACCGCAGTCTTCATCATTTCAATTAGCAAAGGAAGGGTGGAGGAAAAAGAAATCTTCACTGGGGTGATACTAGTGACAAGTGTTCCTACTGCTTTTAGATGTATTACTTCTGTCTTCAGTTTTAAGGTTTACAATTATATGCTTCCTGAAACTTAGTTTTTCCCAGAAAATACACCAATATCTCTAGTATTTCTGTATCCCGCAGTTGCTTATCCTTTTATTTTGTTTTAGTATAAAGATGAGGATAATAGGTTCTTACACAAGTTGGGAGAAAAGACTGCGCTACTCTGTTATTAGCTAAGAAATAAAAAGGGAGAGTTGCTTTAGATCATATGTGAGAAGATAATTGTATTTGTACTGATTGTTACTCTCTGGCCTGTGAATTCTTTGCTCTGTATTTAATTTCTAGAAGAGAGACATTTGCTAGTGAGGTGTTTTATATTTCATTATGAAATAATAAGAGAGTTAAAGCAAGCTTGATTAAATTACAACTGCCCAAAGACAGAATTTTCAGTTCCAAATGTAGTATTGTATACTAGGACTTGTCAATTAACAACAATAAAATCATAGATGGAGCAGACCCACGAGCATATTTAGCAGGCTTCTGGATGCATTCTCTGAAATAAATTTAAAATTCATTTTACCATTTTATAATAAAACAAAAGTTTCACCAAGTAGTAATGTTGTTTTATGGTTAACACACAAAAGAATGAGAAGGTACATAAAATAGAAATTTAGAGATATCCCTTTGGCTTCTTTCTGTGACAAAGTGGAGCTTCAGAATTAATTTATTCCTCTTTAAATGTACTTTCAAAGGAGGAAAAGCAAGGACTATTATCATATGCATGAGGCATCAAGATAATTTTTTTTTTTAACTCTCATCAAATTAGCTTATTCTTATGCAGTCCTGTATAGGCATTTGAACTGGATTGTAAAGATATGACCCCTTATATTTTCATTTGCGGTTTCCAAATTAGTCTTTTTTGTATTTAAATTAGAACCACATTTTTTTTTATATTTGGTGTGTAAAATGTAATCAGCATCATTAATAAATGCTTTCAAATGTTGATTATATACAAAATAGTAAAGTAGATAAAAAGGTTCTTGAAGTTTCTACAAACCAGCAGAGTAATAGGATGCAAATAAGAAAGGGAAATTACAATTGTCTTTCAAGCTATGACTTATTTAAAACATATTCTGAACCCTATGTTAGAAGTAACATGTGAGGCCACTTATAGAAGGGTCCACAGCTTGCTGAACGGTCCACAGCACTCCCTGCCACTTAGAAGCTCACATCTTATGAAATAAGGCAGGAAATAAGGTGCATCATTTCTCTTCTGTGCAAATTCAGCCTGTTTCCCATCTCACTTTGATTAAAAGTCAAATCTTACTGTGACCTTGTAATCTACATGGTTTAAGAGAATAACACCCTCATCCCATCCTTGCTACTTCTCTGATGTGCTTTTTCAACACAAATTTCCTCACTGTTGCCCCAACAAGCCAGGGTATATGCCTGCCTCAGGGCCTTTGTACATCTGCCAAAGTCTTTCTTCACATATCCACAAGAGCAGCTCCTTAACTTTGTTTAAATCTTAATTCAAAACTCTCCTTAAAGAGGACTTTATTTTTCTTTTTAATATATTTTTAAATTTTTTTCAATTTAAGTTGGCATACAACATTATATTAGTTTCAGGTGTACAACATAGTGATTAGACATTTATATAACTTACAAAGTGATCACCCTGATAAATCCAGTACCCAACTGACACCTTATATAGTGATTACAATATTATTGACTATATTCCCTATGCTATACTTTACATCCCCATGACTATTTTGTAACTATCAATTTGTACTTCTGAATCTCTTCCCCTTTTCCACCCATACCCTCAAACCCATCCCAGCTGGCAACCATCAAAATGTTCTCTGTATCCATGAGTTTGTTTCTGTTTTATTTGTTCATTTATTTTGTTTTTTAGATTCCATATATAAGTGAAATCATGTGGTATTTGTCTTTCTCCAACTCACTTATCTCACTTAGCATAGTAGTCTCTGGGCATTATCCATATTGCTACAGATGGCAAGATTTCCTTCTTTTTTTATGACTGAGTAATATTTCATCATATATATGTACCACTTGTTTATCTATTCATCTATTGATGGACACTTAGGTTTCTTCCATATCTTGACTATTATGAATAATGCTGCAGTGAATATATTGATGCATATTTTTTTTCTAAATAGTATTTTGGTTTTCTTCAGATAAATACCCAGAAGTGGAATTACTGGGTCCTTCTTTGTCTGTTGTCATAGCTTTTATTTGAAAGTCTATGTTGTGTGGTATAGGTATTGGTACCACAGCTTTTTACTTTTTATTTTATTCCATGAACTATCTTTTTCCACCCCTTTAATTTTAGCCTGTGTGTTTCTTCTGATCTGAAGTGAGTCTCTTGTAGGCAGCATACGTAAGGGTCTTGTTTTCTAATCCATTCAGCTACACTATGTCTTTTGATAGCAGCATTTAATCAATTTACACTTAAAATAATTACCGATAGATATGTAGTTATTGCCATTTTATGATTCATACTTTTTGTCTTTTTTTTTTTTTTTCCCTCCCACTTCTTTAAGAAGTCCCTCTAACATTCCTTATGATACTGGTTTAGTGGTGATGAACTCCTTTGGTTTCTTCTTGCCCGGGGAGCTCTTTATCTGTCCTTTGGTTCTAAATGATAGCTTTGCTAGGTAATCTTGTTGTAGGTCCTTGATTTCCATCACTTTGAATATCTCCTGCCAATCCCTTCTGGCTTGCAAAGTTTCTGTTGATAAATCCGCTGATAATCTTACGGGAGCTCCCTTGTTGATAACTAAGTCCTTTTTCTTGCTGCTTTTAAGACTCTCTCTTTCACCTTGGCATTTTAATTATGACGTGTCTTGGTATAGTCTTCGTTGGGTTCATCTTGTTTGGGATTCTCTGTGCTTCCTAGGTTTGCATGTCGATTTCCTTTACCAGGTTAGGAAAGTTTACAATCATTGTTTCTTCAAATAGGTTTTCAATTCCTTTCTCTCTCTCTTTTCCTTCTGGTACCCCTATGAAGTGAAATGTTGGTATATTTGATATTGTCCCAGAGACTCCTTAAACTACCTTACTTTTTTGGATCTGTTTTTCTTTTTGCTGTTCTGATTGGGTGTTTTCCAGTACCTCATCTTCCAAATTGCTGTTTTGATCCTCTGCTTCATCTAATCTACGGTTGATTCCCTCTAAGGTATTCTTCTTCTCAGTTACTGTATTTTTCATTTCTGACTGGTGTGTTTTTATGTTTTCTATCTCTTTGTTGAAGTTCTCCCTGAGATCATTGAGCATCCTTTTAACCAGTGTTTGAAACTCTGTGTCTGGTAGATCGCTTGTCTCCATTTTGTTTAATTATTTTTCTGGAGGCTTGTTCTGTTCTTTCATTTCGGATGTGTTTTTTTGTCCCCCTCATTTTGGCTGCCTCCCTGTATTTGTTTCTATATATTAGATAGAGTTGCTATGTCTCCCAGTCTTGGTAGAGTGGCCTTATGTAGGAGGTGTCCTCTGCAGGCCAGTGGCACAGTCGCCCTAATCACCTGTGTTGGGTACCACAGATGAGTCCCTTGTGTGGGTTCTGTGTTTTCTCCTGTTGCAGTTGAGCCTTTATTGCTGTTGACACATCAATGGGAGGGATTGAGTATCAGGCTGATTGGTTGTGACGACTGACCTCTGACCAATTGAAGAACTGTTGTGCACAGACAGATCCTATGTAGCAAGATTCAATTTGCTTTAGTGGGGTTCTGGTGTCTGCCAACTCTGTACTTTGTGTGTGTGTCATGTGAGAGGTTGTTGTGTTGTACTCTGGTGTGGCCTGAAACTGGGCACTGGGTGTGTTCATTCTGGGGCCTCTTGAAGGGGCTCTGTTGCAGGCCAAGGCCAGCCACTGCCTGTGCCTTGCCTTGATATGATCTACAATGTGATCTGCAAATGGTTGCCACTTGTGCTGGACTTGGAGGTGCCTGGGAATGGCTAAGCTGTGAATTGATGCTGGCTAGCACTATTACCGGGCTTGGGGCTGCTTAGAAAGAGGTATGAGACACATGAGGCCAGATGCTAATTGGAGAGATTTTAGGAAAGTTTGCAGCATGAGCCAAGAGAGGTCATTTGTATGGAAAAAGCCATTGAAAGCAGCTAGGGTGGGTTGGACAGGGTTTCAGAGAATCACCTAGGATGGGCAAATGCCAGGTTGATGGAAACTCAGAGAGGGTGGCTACTTGCATTTGCACACTGGGTGGAGGGAGGACTCAACAAAGGAACACTGGCTTCTGCCAGCACTTTTGTCTGGGAGAAGGCTGCTGCCCAGCCCTTGTCTTGAAGCTGGGCAATTCAGTACTTTCCTGTATGTCCATGGTACGTTTCTACGTGCTGTCCCAAGCACTGGAACTCAGAGCTAGTCAGTCCATCAGCAAGTAAGTTTGTTCACGGGCCTAGGACTACAGAAGTCCTCTGTCTTACACAGCCATCATCTGCACTGGCTTTCATAGCCAGAAGTTATGGGGACTTCTCTTCCTGGCACTGGAACCCTGAGCTGGGGAGCCTGGTGTGGGGACCCCTCACTCCTCTGAAGGGACCTCCACAGACAAAATATCCCTTCTGAGTTTTAACGGTCACATGCAGGTGTGGGACCAGCCATTTCGGACCCCTCCTACCAGTCTCGAGGTGGCTTCATTTGTATTTTCGTAGTTGTAGGGCTATAGTTCAGCTAGACTTCAGTTGATTCTTACTGATGGTTTTTCTGCAATTTAGTTGTAATTTTGATGTGGTCTTGGGAGGAAGCAAGTATAGTGGTTACCTACTCTGTCATTTTGATCAAAAGCCTGTGATGGACATTTTTTGACCACTAAAATTAAAACCCATCTACACACTTCATATTTTACTAAGTATATTCTCCCCTATAGCTATGCTCTATCTTGGGTAAAAATAACATTAAGAAGAAAATAATAACAACAACAATAATAATAATAATAAACCCACATTAGCAAAATATACAGTGATAGAGTAATAATATGTAAATACTACTCCTTGAACATAGTATGCATATTTTAATGAAGTTTTTGAGGATGCATAAGCAAAATAATATCCTTCTGGTCACTGCTCCTTTCTGTAAAACTTTCTGAATAAACTGCAAAATTTATCCCATAGTAGACCCGGATACAGAGAGAAAATGAACTACTTGAGGGAGTGGGACAAACACAGAAGAGAATACAAAGAAAAATAGCCTCTGATCTAGGATCAGATTTATATTCTGATCCTAGAGGAACGTTATATTCATTAGTGATGAACATTTAAGTAGGTGTTAATTTAAGTCTGTCTTGATTCTGATAATTTTCCTCCTTGTAGATATTCTGGTTTGGTCTTTTGTTCACTTTTGGCAAAATGCTTTTTCTCTCAGACTAAGGCTTTAAATCAGACAGTGAGTGATATAGCCCACCTCCTTTCTGATTATTGCCCTTATTGATAACTTGATCGTGTCTCAATTTTTTTCCAAGATAATTTAAAGACTACAAGCACAGATCAATCTTGCCTTTAATATTACTTGTTAATATAAGAAGAAGCTGTGTAGATGAATTTAGGTACTAGAAACTTGACATAGGACTTGAAAATTTTAATGGGATTGATTTTTCTCTGCCACCTTCCTACAACCTGTTCCATCTCTGAAATTACTACTTTTTAAAAGGATTTTATAGTTTAGGCAAGTTTATGAGGAGAATACCCATGTGTATATGTGATTGGCCTTATCCCTGACAGTGCCATTAAAATATTCTTTACAGATATCCACATATTGTTTAAATGTGTTTGGACTAATTAATTCCTACAGAAAGGCTGGGAGGTAAGGTAGAAGGAACATAAGAATAGAATTTGGAGAGGCATATCTAGGAGACAGGGAGATGGAGTTTATGAATTATAACTTAAAAAGAAAAAAGAAAAAAGGAGCCAAGTCATAGTCAAGTAAATCTCACGGAAGTCAACCAGAATTTGGAGAAGTAGTAGTATTATCAGTGGGTCAGATCTCAGCAAGGACTGGTGTACCATTGTCAAATTCCCCAGATTTCCTGGGTTCTCAGCTTGTATCATAATTCTAGAGTTCACTGAAAGCTTGGGAATGAGTCAGTGCATGCCGCCTCCTATCCCGGCCATCCCGGATCACTATATAAAATGTTAGCCCCTGTGAAAATCCACCCTCTCCTTCCCCTTCATGCCCACACTGCTGTGCTACTCACCTTCCTCTCTTTTGGCACAAACCCCTGCCTCTTCTCTGTGCTCTCTGGAACCATCTGATTTCTTGCCTTAATTTCCTGGCTCTCACTCCACCAGCCTCAGTGTCCTTTCACCTCAATATCCCTACACTTTTTAACCTCTCTCTATCTTTGGGTAAAATCTTATATCTCGATTCTCTGGCTATCCAGGTACATTACTTTTTCTGTTTTCATTTACCACCTCCTTTCCTGCTTCCTATTAATTTCCAATGACCCCTCAATTCTTTGGCATCTGACTCTCCTCTTTTCTCTTTAAACTAATCCTGCCCTAACTGAGGGCAACCACAGTGTTCACATAGATAACACATTTAATATTATGGTCACTTGGTTACTTAACCATGTCATCTCCAACGACCTCCAGCAGTATGCTCCTTCAAACATCATCATTATGGCCAATCACCATGACCTATGGCTTTCCCTCTAAAATCTTACACTAAATAGTCTATAACTTCTTATGTTGCTCCCTTTCTTAATTCTTTGCTTCCAATATATGTGCTATTGAATTCACTTGAGCTGTAAACATTCTAATTCCTTTGTCACCCTCCTATATTTATTCCAGTCTCTTACTTAGACATTATCTCACCAAAACTGTCAATTCCTTTAAAACTTGATTCCGGGTCAAACTGTTTTCTCATTTCCTGCATTCACACAGCATGTCAATCACTCAGAAAATCACGCCACCAAATGGCGGGGTGACATTAAAAATTCATTGTTCCTGACTCAACTGGGTCCTCAACAGCCTGGCAAAAAGTCCCTAGCTACTTATTGATTCCTCAGATGGCTCTTTCGTAACCCTCAGAAGTTTCCTAAAGCTCCTATGATTTAAACTTCTTTTCATTTTCAGCAGAAAAAAATTGTCCTCTACTTCAAAAAGAGTGCAAACTCCAGCAGAGAGGAAATCCTTCAATATTCCTCATTTAAACTTACCAAGATATCTGGATGTGTTTATTATTAACATTTTTCTTTAGTCTTTGAGAAAGATGAATCCCTCCACATCCCATCCGTTACTACTTCTTACAGTGAGAACTTGGCATGTATTTTCAGTGATTTCTCTCTTTACTGGACCTGTCTCACCTTAAATATGAAATAAAGAAAAAACAAAACACTATTCTCTACCTATGTCTCTTATTCACTGTCTTGTCACTTTTTTTTCCTATCAAAATAAACAATTGCTTACATTTGCTATCTCCGCTCCACACTTCACCCCTACTCTTTTATCTGGTTTTTGCCCTGAGGTTTCACTGAAATTGTGCTGGCCATAATCACTAACAAAGGATTCATTACCAAATCCAATGCATATTGTTTCATATGTATCCCACGTAACCTTTTCTGTTTTATTGATAATTACTCCCTCTTTCTTGGCTATCTCTCTGCAGTTTTGTTCTATGACCCGGTTCACTTTTGTCTTTCCACCTGTAGAGTCTACTTACTTATCCAAATCTTATTTGTTTCTGTTGTGCTCTTTTTTTTCTGTTTTATTTTCAATTTATTTTATTTATTTTTAAAGATTTTTATTAAAATATAGCTAACATACATTATTATGTTAGTGTCAGGTGTACACCACAGTTATTCAACATTTATATACCAAAAGAAGTGATCACCATGGTAAGTCCAGCAACCATCTGACACTGTACCATGCTGTCACAATATTATTGACTATATTCCCCATGCTGTACATTAATTACATCCCCATGACTTATTTGTTATGTACCTGGAAATTTTGACCTCTTATTCCCCTTCACTTTTTCCCCACTTTAAAAATTTTTCAATTACAGTTGACATTCAGTCTTATTTTGTATTTCAGGTGTACAGCATAGTGGTTAGACATTTATACAATTTAAGAAGTGATCCCCCTGACTAGTCTAGTACCACCTGCTGGCACTATATATATATATATATATAGTTATTAACATATTATTGACTATATTCCCATATTCCCTATGGTTTATTTTACATCTCCACGACTACTATTTTGTAACTATCAGTTTGTACTTCTTAATCCCTTTACCTTTTTTACCATGTCCCCAACCCTCTCTTATCTATCACCCCAACAAATCTAGTACCCATCTGACACCATACATAGTTCTTAGAGTATTATTGACTATATTCCTTATGCTGTACCCTACATCCCCATGATTAATGTGTAACAACCAATTTGTACTTCTTAATCCTTTCCCCTTTTTCACTCATCCCCAACCTCCCATCCATCTGGCAACCATCAATATGTTCTCTGTATCTATGAGTTTGTTTCTGTTTTGTTTATTTTTTTCTTTGGATTCCACATATACGTCTGTCTTTCTGTGTCTCACACTCCACTCATCACAATACACTCCAGGTCCATTCATGCTGCCACAGATGGCAAGAAACCATTCCCTTCCATGGCTGAGCAATATTTCATTTTATAACACATATGAACCACCATTCTTTATCCATTGTTCCATTGACAGACACCCAGGCTGCCTCCACATCTTGGCCATTGTAAACAATGCTGCAAGGGATATATGGATGCATATGTCCACTAGAAGTATCATTTTGTGTGTTTTCAGATAAATACCCTGAAGTGGGATTAGTGGGTCCTTCTCTGTCTCTTGTTATAACCTTTATTTTAATGTCTATTTTGTCTGGTATAAGTATTGCTAGACCAGCTTTTTTTTTTTTCATTTCCGTATTCATGAAATAATGAAATATCCATTCCTTTACTTTCAGTCTTTGTGGGTTTTATAATTTGAAGTGAGTCTCTTGTAGGCAGCACATGTAAGGGTTTTGTTTTCTTATTCATTCAGACCTCCTATGTCTTTCAAGTGGAGCATTTAATCCATTTACATTGAAAATAATTGTTGATAGATATGTAGTTATTGCCATTTTATTATTCATGTTTTTGGTCTGTTCCCCCCCACACACCCCCACACACATTTTAAAGAAATCCCTCTACCGTTCTTTGTAATACTGGTTTGGTGACGATGAACTCCTCCAGCTTTTTCTTGTCTGGAAAGCTCTTTATCTGTCCTTCAATTCTAAATGATAACTTTGCTGTGTAAAATAATCTTGGTTGCAGGTCCTTACTTTTCATCATGTTGAATATTTTATGCCAATCCCTCTGACCTGTAAAAAGTTACTATGGAGAAATCAGATGACAATCTTATGGCAGCTCCCTTATGAGTTACTAGCTGCCTTTCTCTTGCTGCTTTTAGGGTTCTCTTTGTCTTTAACCTTTGCCATTCTAATTATAATGTGTCTTGGTATGGACTTGTTCGGGTTCATCTAGTTTGAGACTCTCTGTACTTCCTGGACTTGTATTCCTTCCCCAGATGAGGAAGGTTTACAGTCATTATTTCTTCAAATAGGTTCTCAATCCCTTGCTTTCTCTCTTTGCCATCTGTTACCCCTATTATGCAAATGTTGTTACACTTGATGTTGTCCCAGAGGTCTCTTAAACTATCCTCATGGTTTTTGGATTCTTTTTCTTTTTGCTGTTTTGATTGGGTGTTTTTTGCTACCTTCTCTTCCAAATCGCTGATTCAACCCTCTGCTTCATCTAGTCTGCTGGTTATATCTTGTAGTGCATTCTTCATTTCAGTTATTGTATTCTTTACTTCTGATTAGTTATTTTTTATGGTTTCAATGTCCTTTTATATGCTTGCTATCTCTTTGTTGAAATGTTGAGTAACTTTCTTGAGCATCCTTATAACCATTGTTTTTAACTCGTATCTCGTAGGTTGTTTGCTTCCATTTTGTTTAGTCTGTTTCTGGAGTTTTCTATTGTTCTTTCATTTGGAATATATTTCTTTGTTTCCTCATTTTGGCTGCCTCTCTGTTTGTTTCTATGTACTAGGTAGATCTGCTATGTCTACCAGTCTTGGCCAGGTGGCCTAGTGTACTTAGTAGTTATACTGTGGGGCCCTGGCACAGTCTCCCTGGTCACCTGCTTTGGGTGCTCTACGAGTGTCCCTTGTGTGAGTTGTGTGTGTCCTCCTGTCATAGTTGAGCTAACTGCTATTTGCATATCAATGGGTGGGATTTACCCTCATGAAGATTGGCTGTGGGTTTGGCCAAGTCCACAGCTTATAGGCTGCTATGCAGGGGGCTTACCCCACTGAGTAAGATTCACTCGAGTGGGCTCTGGTGCCTTTTGAGACCATCCTTGGCTGTGCCACTTGTGGGCTAATTGGGTGATGCTTTGCTGTGATCTGATGCCAACCTCCAAGTATGTTTGTTCTGGAGCCTCTTGGGAGGGGCTCCACTGCAAGCCCAGGCCACCAACTGCTGGTGACTGCCTGGGGACTACCTGGTAGAAGCTACAAAGTGATCCAGAGTTGTTCACTGTCTATGATAACCCTGCAGGCATGTGGGAGATGGCCACGTTGCAAACTGAGGATGCCTGCCACCAGTACCGAGCCTTGGGTAGCTCTGCAAAAAGCCAGAACACCCTGAGGCTTCATACTATCTGCTGGCACCCTTAAGGTTCAATACCTAGTAAAGCCTCATGCAGTATGCAAGTTGGGTGAGGCAGGATGTCAGGGAGTCACAAGAGTGGGAAGAGTTGTGGTCAACAGGTTAATGTAGACTCTGGTTTTGTGCAGTGCTGATCCTGGAGCTACTCAGCGAAAGTTTCAGAGCACACTGAGGCCAGCTGTAGCCTGCCTGGGTACTGTGAACTCTGATAGTTTTTCAAGAAACAGTGCAATGTAGGTGTGGCTGGCTGCTCTCAGAGAAAGTCCCTCTAGTGTTAGGAGAGTTGGGTGGGACAGGATCTCAAGGAGCAGAGTAGCTCCCCAGGCCAATCAGATTTAGATTTGGCCTGTGGGAGGAGGGCTGAATACAGGAAAGACAGCACTCACCTGCCAGCTGTACATGAGAAGGAAGCCACACAGATGAAATGGCTACTGTCCTCCAGCCCTTGCTCTGAGGCCACACACCTCAGTCTGCCCCTCTGTATGCCTGCGATGCCCCCTCCCCAACCCCGAGTTACTGTTCTTCTGCCAGAGCCCAAGGTGAGTACCTGTGAGTGAGAGTCAGTACTGGCCATTTACGAGGATGTCTGGGTTTCCCACAGCCTTCTGTCATAAGAGGGTGGTCGAAGTCCCCACTTTTTCACAGCTAGATGCTGTGAGGCCTCGTCTTCCTGGTACCAGTATTCTGGGCTGGAGGGGCTGGAGAGGCTGGTGTGGGGCTACTGTCTCTTGCTCCTCCAGGGGGAACCTCCATGACCAAGATATCACTCCTGGTTCTCAACCACCACATGGAGGCTTGGTGACAGCCTGTTTTACACCTCCACCCCTCCTACTGGTCTCGATGTGGCTTCTTCTTTATATCCTTAGTTATAAAACTTCTGTTCAGCCAGATTTCAAATGGTTTTCCAGGTCGATTTTTCTATGATTTAGTTGTAATTTTAATGTGTTCATGGAAGGGATCAGGCATAGTATTTATCTACTCTGCCATCTTGGATCTCCTGTTGTGCTCTTTATATTTCATATTTTGAAAGTTGTCTCCGATTCTCTTCATCTATTTCCATGAAGTTATCCCCTATTTGCTAGTATATGTCTTTAGGTGACCTTGGTCTTTATCTAGAATTCCTTGGTTCTTTATCCACCTATACACTGGGAATCTTTCCCTTGATTTCCTACAGTTACCTGAAATTTGACATGTATTAAAATAGATGCTCCATTTTATCCCATCTATTTCTGATGTTCCCTTTTATGTGCCTGATCTTTAGTAAGTGGCCCCAACGTCCACTAAGCGTCAAAACCATAAACTTGATTCACTCTTGAATTCTAATCCCTAATATCCAGCCAAACTGCAAATCCTGTCATTCCTTTCTAATATATTTTTCATCTTTCTACTTCTTTCCAGTATAACTGTAATAATTTTTGTTTAGTTTTCATTTTTTGATTACTGAAAAAGTTTTCTAAATAAGTCTCTATTCTTTACATTGCTACTAAAGTGGTCACTCTAAAAATAAAATTTGGAAAACTTCCAAACTTTTTAGCAAAGTATAAAGGATCCTTCATTATTTGGATACTGCTTGCTTCTGCAGTCTGACTCCTACTGTTCTCAAAATATTTTTGGCAGACATCCTTTCTATAAGACCAGAACCTTTCATATGTTAATAGAAAGAAACTTTGAGGAGACTAGTAAGCAACATTTCTGAAACTGATTTGCTCACAGAACACTTTTTTAAAAATAGAATAATTAATAAACATCTCTTAGAACTAGCAGTTTTCCAAAACTTGGGAAAATGTTCCACTAATTTATGTATTTTATCTAGATTTTATCATCAGGATAAATATTGTTAAAGTATGAAAACCAATCAGAAAAACCACATATCAGAAGAAACTGATCATTAAAGCATAGCTTCCATGCTGTGTTATATTTAACCTGTCATAAACATAGCAACTTTGGGATAATTTTAAAAATCTTTTAAATTCTAATAAAAAAATAAAAATAAACTTCTATTTGTCTAGATTTAGAAAGAAAAACAGCCCTCCCCCTAAAAAACAAGGATATTCTATTAAAAAACAAAACAAAACCCTCTTTATTACCTAGAAATTGAAGTGTTTTGTTATTCGCTGTCTAAGGTCAATAGGGAACATAAAATATTTCTTTTCACAGTCAAATGTAACTGTGTTTCTGTCAAGATTTTAGGTGTATAATACATGGCATATCTTAGATATTTGAACACTAAAATGGAATAATATGAATGTTTTCAATGATGAAAGTACCTTACAAGGCAAATGTCTAGTTGTCTGGCATATATGATATTAATTTCTAACGACTAGAACATTTTTTTAAACATGGAAGTGAAATTGAAATTTGCATTTACCACACTGAAAACAATCAATAACCGGTTGATGAATTTTTCTGAAAGGATGACCTCAGCTGTATGTGTGTCTAGTTATTATTGTGACACTTTTCCTTTGAGTTTTTACCTAAACAGTTCAAACTAACTTTAAGTATCCCTGAAAGGGAAACTTTCACTTTAATAGAGATAACACATGTTGAACAAAGGATAGGTTTTCTTGGTTAGTAGAATTCATGTGTAGACTCTTAAAAATGTCTGTATTTACAGTGACAAATGATATAAGAGGTAGATAGAAACGTGAAAAGATGCCTTATTAATAAAGCCAGCACAGTCCTGACTGCTGTTGCCACAGCTGCTGTATTGCTGATAGACTTTACAATGATATAAATTTTTACCTGTTAATTGTGACCTCAACCTTTTTGCTAACCACCTGTGCTAACAGGTTTTGCTCTCTCTCAATCTCTCTTTGAGTGTGTATGTGTGTCTTAAGAAGAATCATTTCAAATTTCACTTTCCTCGTAACATTAAAGTACTGAAAAACAGAAAAAGAAAAAGGACACATGGGTGCTTGGGTTCTGTTATCTAAGAATGTTCCTTCACTATCTTTCTTTGGAAGCTATCATTTTTCATTGTCAACATGCAGATCTATTTTTATAATGCAATAAACAGAAAAAGTAGAAGTGCATAACAGAGAAACAAATAAAAGATCAATTGAGACTCCATCTTTGCTAAGATTATCCTGCCTCTTTCATCTAATGAGCTTAAATACCTCTTTCCTTCTCTACAAAGTAATTTTTCCCAAAGTAATAGTAATACCAAGTTCTGTATATATTGGAAAACTATTGCTGCCCTATTTTTTAATCAAGAGAGGGCAGAACTAATTCAAAACTGATAAGGTCAGTACCTCATCATTGAAAGAGACAGTAAGAATGGCCATGTATACAGAACATCCATCAACAGAAGAACTGAGAGAACAGTCCAGCTGTTCAATAGATTAGCAAGCGACTATGAGTGCACAGAGACACACTTTCCTTTTAGTTGTCCCTGAGATGCTCTATAGATCTGCTTAGACTATAGTTTCAGGTAGCCATTACGTGTAACCTTTTTAATGAAATAGTTTCATGATAGTTTTATATTTGCAGAAATGTTGCAAATATAGTACAAAGAATTTTGTATACTCCAAATCCAGTTTCCTCTATTGTTAATGTTATACATTACACTATGGTTAATTTATCACAACTATTGAACCAATACTGCTACATTATTATTCACTAAACTTCATACTTTATTAAGATTTCCTCAGTTTTTGTCTAACACACTTTTCCTGTTCCAAGATCCCATTCCAGGACACATTACATTTAGTTATCACGTCCCCTTAAGCAAGTGTTTGCTGTGACAGTTTCTTCAAAGTTTCTTAATTTTTAATGACCTTGAAAGTATTGAGGAGTAATGGCCAGATATTTTATAAAACATCCCTCAATTTGGATTATTCTCCTGATTAGACTGAGGGAGGATGACGAAAGAGGGAAAGTGACATTCTTCTCACCTCATACCAAAGACACATGCTGTCACCATGACATGATTATTGATGTTACCTGGCTGAGGTAGTGCTTATCAGGTTTCAACACTGTAAAGTTCCTCTTTTACTCTATCTCAGCACTGTGCTATTTTGGAGGAAGTCTCTATGTGCACCCCATACTTAAGGAGTTATGTTCCCTCAGCTTGAGGACAGGATACCTATGTAAATTATTTAGAATTCTTTTGCACAGATCTGTCTTTTTTTTCTCTTTTATTTAATCACTTAGATAAATAAGAACTCATAGATATTCATTTTATACATTGGTTTATACTGTGACACTAGAGTATTTATTTTGTTGGTAAAGTTGTTCCATTATAAGCTATGCAAAATAAGCCATTGGGTGCTCCTTCAGTTGGCTCCTTTGATAGGTCGCCATCCTTCCCTTCCCTTCCCTTCCCTTCCCTTCCCTTCCCTTCCCTTCCCTTCCCTTTCCCTTTCCCTTTCCCCTTCCCCTTCCCCTTCCCCTTCCCCTTCCCCTTCCCTTCCCCTTCCCCTTCCCCTTCCCCTTCCCCTTCCCTTCTCTCTCTCTCTCTCTCTCTCTCTCTCTCTCTCTCTCTCTCTCTCTCCTTCCCTCCCTCCCTCCCTCCCTCTCTTCCTTCCTTCCTTCCTTCCTTCCTTCCTTCCTTCCTTCCTTCCTTCCTTCCTTCCTTCCTTTCGAACACTTCATTGTTTTCTGGCAAACCCTTCCGGCTCATCATGTGGATTCCTTGCCCCAGCACTGGAATCAGCCATTCCTCCAAAGATCCCTGGTTCCTTTTATTGGAAAATGGTATTAGAATCTCTTTCTATTTTAAATGGAACCAATATTGATTGGATGTTGGAGAATTAAAAGGATTATAGGATTAATTTTTGTTAAGAAATACAATTGCCAAAAAACATGTCCCTTGACAAATGATCTGTTTGACAAATACCTAGAAATACTTTATGATTGATGAACTCTCCCAAATGAAAATTTATGTGAAAGGAAGAAGGAGATGAAAATGAAGAAAATACAACTACCAAGTCTTTGAGGACGGAAATCATGTCTCATGGTTTCCATCCTTACAGTACCTCACAATATGCTTTAAATTAATAAGTTCTTCATAAATATGTGTTAATCAATCTAGGATTACCATGAATCTAAATTTTGGCTCAATGCATGTTGAAAACAAAAAAAGGTAATTGTTAAATATTTATAAACTCTCTTAATTTTCACTGTGCCCACATCCTATTCTATTTTTTTCAGTATGTAGTCTGTATGCTGTAAAAATCAAGTCACATTCATAAGTCACATTAAAAGTTTATATTCACAAGTCATATTAAAAATCATATTAAGTTAGCTATTTGTGAAATGGGAGAATAGCTTTTGGTTTGAGAGTACCATCAAAATTATTTCTCTTATTTTATTGCTTTAAAACACCAAAATGTCCCCAAGCTCCTACACACACACGTTTTGCCACACTTAAGTGATTCTTTATTTTCTTTGGAATAAAATTGCTCTCTTCTCAATGTAAAAAGCACTGGAATAATATACAAGGGCTGTGAAAAACACATTCTTAAGCATGACATCAGTGTTACAGCATCTTCAGACCTCTTAGTCGATACTAAGTATGCAAAAATTTTGCCAATTTTAGATATAATAAAATGTTTATCACAATTGAAATATAAAGATGAAATATAATAAAATATAACAATTATTTCATAAGAAGGATTATGCGGTTTATATTTAACTCTAAGATAAATAAGATCTCATGTATTTGTTTCTTAGTAAAATTAAATCTAAACTTTTCATTATGTCTATTAAGATTTATAGCAAGCATACTGATGCTCTGTTATACAGTTTTGAATGCTGAGATCCAACTTCTGATGCTTCATCAGATATTAAGGCAACATGTCATGCTCAAAGCTAAAAGATGAAGTGATTCAACTCACTCAACTATTAGGAAGGAAAGGGTAAATGACTTTCTAATTTCCTCTTTGGTTATAGTTTAGTCTAAAATTATTTCTTCATAATTCATGGATGTGATTTTTAAATATGCCCGATGATATCCCATCGATACATTTCTAAGACCACTAGGAGATATAGAAAATCATCAAATATTGGAAAAAGTCAATCTAGAAATGATTGGGTCTTTTTCATGATTTTCTTTTGGTTTTATTAAAGGATCCTATTATATTTATTTCAGAGAAATCAGTTTTCTGGCAATGAGTAATTGGTTTTGGCTATGCTAAATATTGAATCTATCACAGAGATACGCAGCTTAGGTAGTGACTTGAAATCACAGACATGGCAATATTGGTCTTGGGAAGAAATGTTTGTTTTCTCTCCTTCATTTCAAACGTACCTTTCCTTTCAACAACCAAGATATTCTAGAAGAGAAAAAATAAAGTTTTATACTTGCCATACGTATCTTGATAGAGTATATTTACTGCCCATAATCTTAGTATATGCCCAATGCTCATTATTATTTTTTATGTTGAACCATGGTCAGGACTAATTAGGTTGGCTGCCAACTGGTCTCTGGCCTAAAGCGAATTTAAATATTGGCACTAAGGTGCAACCACTGACATTTGCTTATTAACTCCCTTTCCTGGGGTATAGTAACTGGTGCTTATTCATTTCTAATCTCAATAGAATATTGTCTCAGGTTGCAATTGTTTCAAAAGAATAATAAGCAATAACTAAAGAAATATCGCTTCTCTAGCTACTAATACAAATTTTCAGTGAACAAAATATCCCTCATGTATATAAACCATACATATGCTAACACTTAATTATATTATATACAACGGAGCCTTCATGTTATTGTAGAGAAAACTATCAGCCAGAATACTAAGACAGTAATAATTTCTCTTTGACATCATCTGCCATTCATATGTGACAGTAAGTAAAATCATTTGATAAAGTAATTTTGCTAATAACGTGTTCTGTTTTATTTCCAAGCAACATATTCCTTCTTAACTTTGCAACTGGCTTTATAAACTCCTCAGCAATTGTGTGATTTGTCTCTTTTTGAAAATACCATGAAATTTGAATGTGTCATGCAGCTATTTGACAAAGTTCCATAAGAGACAAAGCATTGGGGACTAGGGGCAATTGAACTGTGGTTATTCTACAAGATGGAATGTAGATAATTCATCAAAATTAATTTAAATATTCTGGAAACAAACTAATAAATACTAATAAAAATTAAAATGTACATATTTCAGGATAGAGGTAGTATGTACAGTGGTTATACACATGGGTTTTGGAATCAATTTGTACTGGTTATAATTCTAGCTTTCTGTGGAATTTTGTCAAATCATCCAACTACATTGACACTTCAGTTAAATGAAGTTAATGCTGGTACCTGTCTCACAGGGTTATGGCAATAATTATATGAAATAACATACTGCATGCGTTGTACAGTATGTATAAAACGCTCCTAACCCTGTGATTATCACACACTTGGCATTCAATAACTGAGGTTACATTTGGGAACTAAAGGAGAAATATCTGGAGAAAGACACTGATAGTTTGATACAAGGAGAGAAGTAGTGTTTGCAATCTCTAAATATTACAGATGAGGTAAATGTCCTTAAATAAATAACTGGTTAAAAATTATGGTCCAAACAAAAAATAGAATACTGTATGGTTCTTAAACCAATACTGTTATATGTGTTGATATAGAAAACATCCAAGATGTAATAAAAAGACAAAATACATTTATAAAATTATGTATGGTATGATCCCATTGGAAATAATATCTATTAGCTTTATATATGTATAGAAAATACCTTTAAAACCTATACACCAAAACATTGTTATTTTTTATTTTATTATTGTTTTTTATAAAGATTTTATTGGGGAAGGGGAACAGGACTCTATTGGGGAACAGTATGTACTTCCAGGACTTTTTTCCAAGTCAAGTTGTTGTCCTTTCAATCTTAGTTGTGGAGGGTGCCGTTCAGCTTCAAGTTGTTATCCTTTCAGTCTTAGTTGTGGAGGGCACAGCTCAGCTCCAGGTCCAGTTGCCATTTTCTAGTTGCAGGGGGCACAGCCCACCATCCCTGCAGGAGTCCAACGGGCAACCTTGTGGTTGAGAGCCCACTGGCCCATGTGGGAATCAAACCAGCAGCCTTCGGAATTAGGAGCATGGAGCTCTAACAGCCTGAGGCACTGGGCCAGCCCCCAACATTGTTATTTTTATTTGTTGGTGTTCACTGCATTTTTATAATGTGTATATGTTAATTTTATAGTGTGCATATGTTAATTTTATAATCAGACAAAAATATTTCATATTAAAACTACATTTTTCTTTTTACTATTCACATCTCTATTTTTCACATTCAACTCTCTGCAAAACTCATGTGCCTGATTTTTCTTAAAATTTTCAATCTCGTATTTTGTGGGCTTCTCTATTTAGAAGTCATGAAAAAGAATATACTTAAACATACCTGTCTGAAATGATTTTGAAAATCATTCCTATTTAGTTCAAGTATGAAGATTCCAGAGTAAAAATTTAAGCAAAGTGAAATTATCACTAACACTGGATCATAGAAATTTACAAATAAACAATATTGCTCCAGGGACCAAAAAGCAAGATTATTTTTTTAATTGAGTGACTACTAATTTTGCAAATAATTTTTAACAAGTAATAAGCTATACAAGCATACCAAACCCAGCAAAACAAAACAAAACAATCGGAGGTTAGTCTCTGAATCAGTATTTTGTAATCTTTCCTGTAGAGCTGTAGAACTAACAGTTAACTGTTGTCGAAAATGTATTACACGTGAGGCACTAAGTCTAATATATGAACTACATAACTGAGTTCCGTTAACTGCCTGGGGAGACAGGGGATGATTTTAATCTTTACTCATAGATGAGGATGTACATCCTGGAGTGGTTAAATGACTTTGTCCAGGATTCCTCAACCAGTGGGTTTTACACCTGAGGGCTGAATCCCACTAATCTGCTTTCACCATTTATTAACTGTACTCTGAGGTATATTTATATATTTTTAAAAATGATTCATTCAAGTATTTTCAATGATTGCATTACTATTTTCCTTTTCTGAGTTTTAATTCATCCTATACATCTTTCTAATTGCTTTCATAGTTATGTCACTAAAGCATCAGATGCAAAGATAGTATTTAAAGCAAAGGATTGACTTCTGGATGTGGCAAAAGTTTTCTAAGAGTTCTACCTCTCTAGTGCATTTTTTTGGATAATGGCATCATTTCAAGTTTTGAACTATGATCCATAATAAGAAATACATTTTATATCATGGCCCAGCATATACACACACAACACAAATGGTCCATATACATGCAAGAATATTAGTACACAAGTGCTTTGAACCAAATAGAATAATATGCTTTTCACATTTTTCCCTGGTATTTTCAGACTAAGTCTGCAAATAAGTCTTTGTTCATAGTGATTAAATTTCATAAAGTTTTTAAGAGAGCTCATTGAAAATGATAGCTGCTTTTAACAGCTTTGCACAAACTATATTAAAGTATCTCAAAACACATTATAAAGTATTCCTCAAATCAAAAGTGAATGTGTCTAAATCACCAAAAGTAGAATATAAACAAAATAGTTGAATTAGTGTAAATGGCTAACAAAATGTGTCAAGCAGGGTACTGACAAGTCCCCAAACTGTCACCCCTCCCCCTTCACTACCAGTCCAAGGATAATTGTCAGCTTTTTTTGTGAATATATTAAGATATGCTCTCACATTATGTATTTTCTACAGTCTAATTTGTCTTCCTATATTATCTAAACCATAGTTCTGCTGAGGAATCTACACCTCCACACAATAACTAGACTGCGACATGCAGCCAAAGCTCGAGAAGGACACTCTCTATTTGGGGCAGAGTAACATTTTGCTCATTTTCAGAAACAGCTTATAAATGCTTGTTTGGAAAAGAACAGTAGATGTGTGAGTTCTCGCTTTTGCTCAGTGTTTGTTTTTTGCTCAGTTGCCCTGAATGATGTTGAATATTAAAAAAATAATAAGTTTAATGAAGAGGGACAAAATTCCTATATAAAATAAGTTATGTATTTTCCACATAAGAAAAATACAACAAATTACATAAAAAAAAAAACTTTCATATTTGTTCCAACATCAAGTGATGCAAATGTTAGAGTGGAATAACCCAATATATCATGGGGAATTGGAGGATTTTGTAGGGAGGCAGGAGGGGAATACAATTCATTGATAAATGGCACCATTCACTTCTGTTCCATTTCATGTTGGGACTTAGGAAAATCTCTAACCTCTCTAAGGCTCATTCAGATGGGAAATAGAGACTATAATACCCTCTTCATAGGACTGTGGTGATAGTCAAAAATTAGTCTTGTAATTTACTGACATGTTTTAGGCAATTAGTAAATGTTAGTTCACATCCCCTTCCCTGTTTCCTACTTATAGTATTAGAGAAATGGTTTACTTGTTTGAGAACTGGAGAAAATTTCTGTGCGATAGGGTGCAGGAGAAAGAGGTCCTCTTTTGGTTTCTATAATATCTGCAAAATAATAGAAAACCATGGCTCAATCTTGATTTCTTTGGGTGATTTGTGGGAGTGATTTCCCAGAGGACTCAGGGAATTAAAGTGTGGAAGCCGGGTTTCCCCAAGGCATCCTGAGGTTACTATACAACCCAATGCCTCCTGGAAGGTCCTGAAGCAGTAGAACGAGAAATAAGTTGTTGGATAATCCATTCTCCTTAGAAACGGAAATTTGAAGCAAATATCTGGTGCCTCCTTTTATTTAAAAAAATTATGATTATGCTCAATAATGATCTGAAACAAAGGTGTGTGTGAGGGAGTTTGACACTATTGCACTTGTAGTCTGCATACCTTTACTTGTTAGTGCTCACAGACACAAAACCATCTGAAACTCAAATAAATAAAAGCAAATGTAGCTCTAAAATGCCTTCAGTGAATTAACAGCAGCCTTTAAAAGGAGCTGGGTCATGATAGAACAGAGTTCAAGTAATGGCCAAGGATCATATTTAGTGAAAGAAAACTGACCTGATGCTCCTGTGACCATTAGCACTCGTACAGGTCTCTCGAATAGGGGTGGACGTTCAGAGGACTTCAGTTCTAGCTCTGACCCTCTATACCTATTAGCTATGTACCTTTGGCCCAACTATTTCATCTTTCTGAGCTGTAGTTCTCTCACATAACTATTAGGAATAATATTAACTCTCTGATAGGCAATTGTAAATACCGAGCTCACATATATTAAGTGCCAACACAGTCTTGCACAGAGGCAATGCCCAGAAAAAATGCTAACAGTCATCGTTATCATAATTATAAGTATTTTTATAATTATTATTGCATTTCAATTTGTCATCTTCACATTGAGATTCAGATAGAGAAGGAATTACTACTATTACCAAACAAATACAGTTAGATAATTGACTTGCCTAATATCCTGGCAGATAAAGACATTGGGCTTTTGCCATTAGGTCTCATAGGTCTTCTAGTTAAGCAGTTCTGAAGACAAGTCAATATGGTAAGTGATAATAAGAAATAAATACAAATAAGATATATTATTTATGTATTTGCTCCTGCATAGAGACAGTGTGCTATGTTTCCTACACAAAATTTCATTACATCATCATAACCATCCAATGTACTAGAAGTCACATATTACAGATAAAGAAAGTGAGCCGAATTAAAGCTAAAATTACTCACATAAGGTCATATCAGCCAGTAAACAAAAGAAATAGAAATCACTTATTATTCTGTCTGATCCTACAATACAAGCTCTTTTCCTGAGGTCAGGATAGAGTGAGTCATCTAGTGATGGTGAGGGATGGGTTGTAGAAGAGTGACAGAATAGGAGACCCAGGCATCATGTACAATGAGTTAACCTGGACCTATCTTACCTACATATTTCTCAATAAATAAATAAATAAATAAATAAATAAATAAATAAATAAATAAATACATTAATTAATTAATTAAAATAATAAAACAAAAAGTAATAGATCTTTTTGAAAGGTTTGAGCAAAAGAAGAGAGCAGGAGAGTTAGATTTGCATGGTAGAATAACAGAAGGGTTGGAAGCAAAAACAAGAGGAGCCAATATTTCAGAAATTGAATGTCACTAAAAAAGGAGGAAATGTTCACAATTGTTGACGATAGAGGAAAACAAATTCAGGAGGATGAGAATCAAAAAAAGGATTTTGGAACTGGCATGGAAAACCCTCTGGGAGGAGATTGTAAGCCATTCAAGAATGAAATACAAACAAGTAAAAGCAGGATTTATATTAAAGAAAGGGAAAAGAAATGATCTAAAAATAAGAAACAAAATCATCAGATAATCTAGATAAGTCTAAATTTAGAAAAAAATAGGTTTATGAACTAAAGGTTTAATGAAAAGATAACATTTATGATCACACCAAAATGTGATCTGTTTACTTTCCACATTTACTTTATTGTTTGATTCTGACGTAGTATTTGTCAATTAGAAGATTGTCTTAACAGCAAACTTCTAGTTATTTCCTATTCTTTCTTACAGAGAGCTTTTCTTGGCATCCTCCACCATTTTCCCAATGAAAAAAATTTTTTTTTTCATATGGTTGTTTCAAATATAGCTTGAGAATAAAATGTCCTTACACTTGTAGGAAGTAACTAATTTTTTTTTTTTAAATGTATCTGTGGTAGCAAGTAATCTCCAGAACTAGTTTTAAACCTGCTTATTTAATCACTGACAGTTCTAAAAATTATGAGAACTGATTTTACACAAATTTGATCAACTGATGACAACACAACTCAGTGACTATGGATTTGCAAATTAACCAATTAGTAACCATCCTAACTTCTGAAAATCAGTTGATCGGAAAAGGACTCCAAAGAACACACTTCTGAAAGTCAGTTTACCAATGCCATTCTCACCTGAGAAACCGTGTTTCTACAAATGACATCAATACATTAATTTCTCTGAAATTAGCCAATCATTGAATTCCGCTCTGCTCCAAAACCCTGTATAGTATTAGCAGTCTTCTTTGAGGTGAGAGCATCTGCCTGACCAGTAAATTCTCCTTTCCTTAAGTTAGCAGTAATTTCAGCTTTGTGGCTTTTTGTTTAAAATATTGAGGGCTGGTTTTCATCTTTTTGGCAAGTGAGTAATATGGAAGTTAACAATTTATGCAGCAGTTTTAGAAAGAATATATATAGACATATATATATATTGCCTCAATAGTTTAAATTCTAGAAATTTTTCCAAATACATATTTTGCAAATCTTTGTTATGCATTTAATCCTTTCAACAATTCTACAACAAAAACTTATTTTTATTTCCATTTTGCATCTGATGAAAATAGGATTTGAAAGTTTAAAACTGTATCTCTAGACATATACCTAGTAAATTCTGAATATCTAGATATTAACTCTTTAAGCCAGAATTCTACTTCCTCTGCAAGAGAAAACAATCCAAAATAAGGACAAAAACATATGATATATATTTAAATCAAAGTGTTCTTTATATATATATGTATGAATATATATATTTATGTATGAATACCCACCAACACCCAAATAACCAAGATCAGAAACGAGTTAAGTAAATAGTCATTATAAGGACACCTATAAAATAATGAATATGTTCAAGTGCTTATGATGTGGGATTAAGCAAATAAATAAAAAACATAAAATTGTACGTACACCATGGAAAATTATGTGTACATACAAATTGGAAATTAATGGAAATATGTACAAATAATTGAATTACTGGAGTGGTTGGATTCTAAGTGAAAGTTGTTTTTATTGAGGTTTTTTTTTTTTAATATTGTTTCAATGTGTGTGTAATAACAAAAGTAGTCTAGACATAAATTTTGGTCTCTGTATTTGAGGTTCCTAGCCAAGCATCCCACGTTCTATGGAAATTCCAACGACCCAAAAGATTTCTCAGATTTCCAAGAGTCTTATGAACTCCTGATTATTTAATGTTCTGAATCCCTACCCTAGCGATTTACAAATTTCATTCACATCTTATACCATAAATGTCCCCTTTTCTTTCGTTGCTTTGACCTAAATGTGGAACTCAATCTTTTAATTCTTCCTTAAACATTCATAAATAGAATAGTTAGCGGGTATTTCTGAAGTTGTAGATGACAGGTGTTACATCCATCTACACAAGTTAACACTGAACGCAGACCACCCCTTTCTCTTGGTTAGTCAGCACATCTCACATCTTCTCCTGGAACATTTAATCATGAATTCCCCACACATTGTCATGTATGGCAGCTCTCTGTCTTAAACCTCTGCTCTAAGCATAATGACGATTTGAAATTGTATGTCTATAAAACCAGAAGGGCATATGCCAGATTTCACCTTTTAACAACATAGAAATTTATTTTGAGATAGATTATGATATCCCAAACATAAGAATGGAGAAATTGCTACACTTACTTTTTTAGTAAGAATGATGCTATTTTAAAGTCGCAAATTTTAAATGAATATCCTACTGTATTTCAAGTACAGAAATAATACAACATTAAAAGGAGTGGTAGGACATAAGAAATGAAAAGGTCAATTAATTTTTAACAGGAAGATAAATTTAAAAGGAAAGACAACCAAAACAGAGATAGTTGAAAGTAATTAAAATTAAACTTCAAAAATCTATAGAATGATCATTTACTTAATGAGAATCGCTAGAAATCCTACAGGACTAATATGCATGGTTTTAAATAAAAGTTTAGGGTATGTTTGTCTGCTACTACTTATTCTAAGTACTTACTAACATAAATATTCACAGCACAGTGTTTTCCCTAAAGGAACTGGTTCACTGGGAAGTGTTTTCTTTTCTCGTTATAGTGTAGCTGCAGGGAAATCATAGTCTCTAAAAATAAAAGTTTAAGACCAACTTGAACATAATAAATTCAGATTTTCTACACATTTTTGTCTACTAATTCTCTTCCCAGAGCATATAATTTGGAGCATAGACTTAGAGCTGCTTATATCTGCATATTCAAAATAAGTATATCATTAAAGGAATAAAAAGAGAAAAGCATATAAAGTAGGTATTATTATAGATACAGTCTTCTTTTGGCATTGATTTTAACTCTACTGTCAAGGTAAAGATAAACTGACATTTATTGAGTAACCAAAATAAAGCAGTAACTTCTGGTCACAGAGGGTAAATGCTGTATACACAATTTTCTCCCAAATAACCCAAGTTCCAGGGGGTTCTCTATCACCAACTCAATTTCTTTAAAACTAGTGTTCTATGTTTTGGTAAAATATTATTGATGGTATGGAAGATACCAGGGAGCTATAACAGAAGAATAAGTTATCTGCCTTTCCATCAATCCATCTTCCCCCATCCACTCATACATCCATCTACCCATTTATAGTCCACTTACATCCCCTGGGGTGGGGGGACAGGATTTGAGACATCTAGTATCACTTTCTACTACATATATAGAATGGTCATCATAAACACCAGGTCTCTGGAGACCCTCACACTTAAAGTCCTACCCATGCTATCCCAATCACTCCTGAAATTCCCTAACCTCTTAACTCTTAAGCCCACTTTCCTTAACTAAAAAATGTGCTCAACAGCATTTCACTTAGAAATTCAGTACTGCAAATATTTTTAAGTACCTATTATACACCAGGCAGTACAATAAGGAGTCTTAGTACAGAAGAGACAGGTCTTATGAAACAGAATTCTTTGGAATACACTCTTGAACAACAACAAAAATAACCCCACACTCCAAAAACCAAAGTGAAATAGGCTTTAACTATGATAGAAAGTGTTTTGATTAGAAACAAGAAAATAATGAGAGCTCTAAGCATTCAAATACAGCAGAGAGATAGATTTGGGGGTCATCTTTTAAATGCACATTTATTCATTACAACAGATATCAAATAAGATTTAAACATAGGATGGACCAGATTGATTTTGCATTTGTCTCTTACTATACTATTATTGGAAGGTATACAACATGTCTTTCAATTGGTGTATCTTCTATGAGAGTGTTTATCATACTCTCATATTCAAGAAGCTTTTCAAATAGCCTATTAAAGTATTTGCAAATTACCTAATAAAATAAGTTCGCTAGAAGTCGACATTGTGATTGGAAAGCAATAGGGAAAAAGCTTGATTTATTGATAAGAGATAGTATGCTATAAATTTTCTCCATAATAAAACTGCCTATGGATTATGAGATCACTCTAACTTAGAGAAATTGCAGCAAATAGGGAGAATCACAATGTCCAAGGATAGGTAGGCTTTACTGCATAAAATGAATCTATTTCTTCTGAAATACTATGTATTAATCTAATGCAGTTGCACCAAGGAAGATTGTTTAGAAAAGACATGACAAATACTTTTATGAGACAAATAATCATTCTGTAAAAAAAAAAAAAAAATCCCTTCTCAGTTTATATATTTTGTGATTTGGGGAGTTCTCATACATTAGGTTTCCTTAAGGTGAAATCATACTTGTCTCTCATATGACATAAATAAATTAGCAGCAGTGATTTCTAATCTAGTTGCCTTGGTTGGATTTTGAAGATCAACAGAAAACAAGTATTTCAGAAATTCCAGAAAATCGAGATTTTTGGCTTTAAATGTAAATAATACTTTTTTTTTAAAAGATATACAATTTGTTACAACTTCATTTAAATTAAGGAAGAGAACTTGACCATCTCTGGAAGTTGAGAAAAACAAGAACATACACTAACAAATAAGACTCTTTCCATATAGTGTGAACTTCATGATGTGGTGCACAAGTCAAGGAAATAAGCAAGGTGTGTTCTATGCAGATGGCTCTGCCCTTACAAGCTGCCTGCCTGTAGGCAAGTCACTTAACCGCTCAGAGACTTATTTTTCTATTTATAAATAAGGAACACGGTTTGAATTTTCTACTTTACATGCTCGCCGTAAAGCTTCAAAATGTGTATACAGTCATTCATGTTTTTCGGAAGACTAGAGTGAGGTTATGGGTTTTGAGGAACAGTATCACAGAAGTGAGGTGTCCTCACCACATTATACCAGGGTACATGGGGTTAGCATGTCTTGTCTTGGAGATGTGAACGCTGGTCACTCTATGAAGGTAGTGTCTGCCAGGGTTCCCCTCACTTCTAAAATCTCCGAGTCATGAAGTCTAGGGGACAGGAATTAAGTTTCACCCCCTGGGAGGTAGGTAAGATATCTACATATATCATTTGAAAATTTTCTGTAAGGAAGATTTTCCCCTTGTATGTCGTTTATCTATGCATTCATTTATTTCTATCAGCGTATTCATTGATATTTATTTTATGCATTTGGTAATAATGTAATATGATCAGTATTTTGTTGCTCAAAGCATTTCCACTTTGGCCATCTTGAACTCTTTCGGGTTGGCTCCTGGGTCCTTTTGGCATGACCCAATAATTTTTTTTGGTCACTATTTCATTTTCTGGTACAAGATGCTTCAGGCTCATCTTGTATTTTTCCTGCCCTAAATCTAGAATTAGCTATTTTTCCTGAGGGCTCTAGTTCCTTTTAAATTGGAGAATATTTAGAAAATAAATCTGGACATGAGGTTTGCTCCTTGTTGCTGTAGTGTTACTACTTCTACGACCTTTCAGAAGGTAGAGCTAGTAAATGTTATGTATGTATACACATGTGTGCACATATATCTATCTTTATTTTGTATCTGTCTGTTTATATACTAAAATAAAAATGAGTTCATGTTGATGTCTTCATTTCTAATCTAGCACTACAAGGTTAATTTTAGTTATTTCCTTTTGCTTATGTGTAACTTATTTTTCTGACAATGAGAGACCTAACTTCTATTATCAACAATTTATTTACTTATGTGTTTCACTCTAGTATATATGTAAAATAATTCGTTGTCATTAACCTGTACTCCTCTGAGAAAAATTATCAAATAAAATATAAAGTCTATGTACAGTTGCTTTTTTCATTAACATTATTCTTTTTACTCTTTTTCCTGTCAAAATACTGTTTCTCAATGTCACTTAAGCTAGATACTTTCCCTCCATGGCTTTCATGAGTTTAAATCTTCCATTTGCAATTTGGTTAGATTCATTTGTCATAATCTCTAGCTCATCTGGGGATATTCCAACACCTTATTTATTTTCTTATTTTAATTTGCATACTATATAGCTCACTCTTTGTGTTGTACAGTTCTATGTGTTTTGATGAGCACACAGTCATTTGTTCAGCACCACAGTCCTATAAAGAGTTGTTCCATCACCCTCCAAATTCCTCATGCTATCACTTTGTAGTCAACTCTCCTATATCTCTAACTTCTGGCAACCACTGGTCTGTTTCCTGTCTCTATGTTTTGCTTTTTTCTAAAATGTCTTACATATGGAATCACACACTATTTAGTCATTTGGGTATGCTTCTTTCATTTAGCAAAATGCATTTAAGATTCATCCATGATATTGCATGAATCAATAACTGTTTCCTTTTTATAGTTGAGTAGTATTCCATTGTATAAATATGCTACAGTTTGCTCACCAGTTGAAAAACATTTAGGCAATTATAAGTAAAATGCTACAAATATTCACATATAGGTTTTGTGTAAACATAAATTTTAGATTCACTTGTGTAAATACCTAAGAGTGGGATTGTGGGATCATATGGTTAAGTGTATGTTAATTTTATAAGAAACTGACATACAATTTTCCAAAATGGCAGTATCATTTTTCGTTTCCATCATCAATGAATGAGAATCCCTGTCACTCTGCATGCTCATCAGCATTTGGTATTGTCAGGTTTTTTTTAAAAAAAAATTCATTTTAATAGGTGTCTAATGGTACCTCCTTGAATTTTAATTTTTCATCTCTTAATAACGAATAGTGTTAAAAATCTTCCCATACACTTATTGGCCATCCACACATTGTTTTTCTTTTTTTATTTTGTGAAGTTCACATCTTTAACCCTTTTTTAAACTGGGATATTTGTTTACTTATTATTACATTTTAACAGTTCTTAATATATTCTGGATATAAATCCTTTATCAGATATGTGACCTACAAGTCTGAAGCTTACATTTTCATACTTTTAACAATGTCTTTCACAGAACCATTTTTGAAAAAAATATTTTTTTATATTTTTCTTTTGACACATTCATTGTAATGGAAAGGGGTGTGATCTGTTAATTCCTTTAGTGTACAACAGAGCATGTACACTAAACCAAACTTAAAAATACCAACAAAAATTCAATGTGTGTCACAGCTTGGAGATTTAGACCTTGTATATTTTATCCATAATTTCTCATAAACATGCAGTGCTATAAAACTGCATTTTAGTCAGAGGTGTAGGATTTGACATTTTTTTCTTATTGAAATTTTAAAGTTATTTGCTCAGTTGGTGTGCTCTGATATCAGCCTGTAAAAGTCATTAGGTAGCATATTTACCACCTTAGACCAACAGTCCCCTGAAAAAGAGTTGTCCAATATAGAAGCTCCTAGCCACATGCGACTGTAGAGAACTTGAAATGTGTCTAGTTTAAATTAAATGACATTTAATTAATTAAAATTTAAAAGCTGATACTCAGTTTAGTTATTGGAAAACTTTTAAGTATATGCGGAAAAACTTGCCTTTATGAATCTATTCTTTTAAAGTGTAAGTTTTATGAAATATAAGTACAGATCAAGTATGTCCAATAGAAACTTAGTATCCAAATTGAGATGTGCTGTAAGTATACACTGGATTTCAGTTACTTAGTATGAAAACAAAAGAATATAAAATGTGTCATTAATTTTTTTTACACTGATCACATGTTAAAATGACTGTATTTTGTTTGTATATGGTAAATAAAATTTATCATT
The DNA here is from genome assembly GCF_057876585.1 of Rhinolophus sinicus. Lineage (NCBI taxonomy): Eukaryota > Metazoa > Chordata > Mammalia > Chiroptera > Rhinolophidae > Rhinolophus > Rhinolophus sinicus. The sequence continues at coordinate 56,598,289 of NC_142502.1, forward strand.
AAAGCCCATTTAATGATAAGCCCCATTAAACGATAAAACCCATTAAAACCCACTGCTCTGCAACCACATGTTGTGTATTAAATTACGTTTTGTGTCAAAAGCCATTCAGTGTTCTGAAATGGCATGCTAATGACCTATCCATCACCACTTGCATCCTCCACAGCATAATCAGGAACAACTCATTCTCCTGCCTTTGTGGAGAAGGATCAAGGTTCACTAAGCTTCAATTCCCCATGAGAGATTTTAAACTCACAGAATCCAGGAAGAAAAGGGCTGAGAGAATAAGGCTTGAAAAAGGAAGAGTAAGGCTTGAGATGGGTATTGTAAGTATGGCAGGATCAGGTGCTGCTAAGGAACAGCGTCTTCTGATGCCCTAAATGTGTCATAAATTTTGGGAATAATGCTGAATAAGGAAGGGCTCCAGTCATGGCTTACTTCTGAGGGAAAAAGGGATTGGGCTGCTTCCTTTCCTTCCCACAGCTATGAGTTAGTACTTAGTGTTCAGTACTTTTTAACTCAAAAACAAAGCATAGTATCTATCGCAGCCTTTCACTTCTCTCCTTATTTTTAAACAATGTGAAATTAATAGTAAAAGATTCCATTACTGAGCAGAGAACACTTTTCTTCTTTTTATTAGCTTATTAAATAAATTATATATACACACACATGCACACACACACGAGTATATGCACACCCACACATGTATGCACACACACACGTACACACACATACATATGTATGAATAATTTAGTGCTATAGGTATTATCTTGCCAAAACAACAAAAAATTCTTCAAAAAAGATAACTACTATAGAAAAAAAGTCAACCTGTCCTTAAATGTATACTATACATTTATATATTTAAAAGGCATTTCAAGAACTTTTAATACTTTAGCATAAAATTTTGCATGTCCAATATTTGAATTTTTTTCTAGAAAACTAAAAGTAGTATAAAATCTTAAGGATATTAAATATAATATTTATAAAAAACATAACAGCATGGGTATATTATTCCACCATGATGACAACTATATTTAGATTTGACTTTGATACAATATTAAATATAAATTTGCAGAACATCTCTTCATAACATAACCTTCTAAAACTATCCTATATTTTGGATGAGTTTTTAGTTTATAATTGTCTGAAACAATCTAAGTTGTAAGTTCTAATGGAACACATTTCTCTCACAAGCAAGTTAGCTCGGGAAAGTAAATGTATACTTACAATATAGAGAACATATCATGTGAAGCACATAGACAGTTGTTAAGCTATTCCACTGTATTATAAAATTCTTGGATTATTGCATTCTAAACCTGTTGGGAAAGAGAGAAAAAAATTATGTTAGCTAAATGTGCTGGGTGTATTATATAGGTTGCAAAATAACCAAAAGAAAGCTAAAAGAAATCACACATCTTACAAACACAGATTTTTCTATATGTATTATTGTGTCCTTTGTATATGTTAATTTATAATTAATTTGAATTTTTAGGAAAATGTTATTGAACCACTTAAGCCATTTGAATATACAATAAAATACAAATTATTTTAAAAATTGAATGTCGTAATTGACACTGTAAAGAAATGACTATAAGTTATCTTGTCTCTAGTTTTTGTTTTCCACTTACAGAATAAATTGAGTCCCTGGCACAAAAAAAACAAAATATAAAACAAAAAGTTACTAATCATCAGGATGTTTACAATGATCTGAATTAAGAAAATAAAGACCAAATAATTAGATGATTTGTCTAAATATCTTTAATTTGCATGTAGATGTATGTCAGCTCCTGTGGTTTGATTATTTGTGCTCCCCCTCCCCCATTCATATGTTGCATCCAAAGGCCTAAGATGATGGTTTTGGGAGGTGGGGCCTTTAAGAGGTGATTAAAACATGAGGTTGGAGCCCTCATAAATGAAATTAGTATCTTTATAAAGGAGGATCCAGAGAGTTCTCTCCCATCTTCCACAACGTGAGGATAGAGTAAAAAGACTTTCTATTAACCAGGAAGCCCTAACCAAACACCAAATCTGTCAGCACAATGATCCTGGGCTTGCCAGCCTCCAGAACTATGAGAAATAAATTTCTGTTGTTTGTAAGCCACCCAGTCTGTGGTATTTGGTTATAACAGCCCAGGTGGACTAAGACTGTTACCCACATATATGATTGGGAATAAATAAACAAAATGATTGCAAACATTATTTAATCATTCATTCGGTAATGAATTAAGATTAGATTTACTATGAAGTGGGAAAATGACCCACTGCCGTTAATTACCCCAATCAATAGCAAATTATCTTTAAAGAATAATTTAAAGTAAAATTAAAGAGCAGATTTAGTTTTCTCTTTAAGATAATGCCTCCCAAAACTGTTATATAGATATATTCCCCATCAAAACAAAAATGTCTTTTTGCTGTAGAACATACGCAATAAGTTTCTCATATTTAGTGGTTACTGAAAGTGGTGGTTAGGTATCCTGTACACACACACACACACACACACACACACACACACACACACACACATCTCTTTTTCCCACTTTATGTTTCCCAAACACCTAACTTCTTTTTTCTTCCTGAAGTTAAATTTTAAAGCAAAATTCAGCCTGATTTCTTTCTGGGTTTACACATCGCCCTGGCTTATGCTTAATAGGAAGATAATTTAATTTTCCCCCTAATTTAGTACTTTCTCCTCCTATTTACACTTCCATATTGTATTTAAACACATTTAAAATTAACCAATATATGGAAAATAGATGTAGCATTTTTGTCCTGTCTTTAAAATCTGATTTTACCTAATCTTTTCTCAAAGGTAAAACATAGTAGATGAATAACATGTCTATATTTCGTATCAGCTGTTGAGTGTCTTTTAGGTATGTGTGATTATCACTTAGTCATCACAACGATACTGGGAGGTTTTATTATCCCCATTTTACAGGGTTCTGATCATTCAAACAACTAGTCCAGTGAAGTTGGAAGGTATTTAGTTTGGGTCAATTCAGCCTTCACTTCAAAGTGTATATCAGAAAAGTCTGCACTTCCACAGACTTTCTTGGACACTGTTTATAAAATAATTCTGCCTAGAAATCTATTCTCAATACTATTTGTATCCCCAATTTGAAAAAAACATGAAATATTTTATATGCTAGATAATTTTCCCTATGGAAACTGTATATATCTTATGCTTAGAGTTATTAAATGAGTAAAACTACAAACACAATTATTGCTTATAACATAGGCAATGTATTGGTTATAAATCTTAACAGAAAAGATCAATATATTTTATATTATTGAAAATAGAAAAGGGGCATTTACACCTATCTCAACTGATTCCAGATTATTATGACACTTGAACATCTGTTAATTTTCTAAAAATAATATTCTAAGCATCAAATGTCATTCTTGCTCTGTTTTACCATAATCTTACTTGATGCTTTTGAAATATTCTTTGCTGGAAAGTCAGAAAAGCAAACATTTAGAATCCTAGTTAGGATGAGAGCAAATAACGACGGCCAACAAGTGACTGAGTTCTGTTTTCTATTTGGCAACTTAGATTTGTGTATGTGTGCGTGTGCGTGCGTGCGTGTGTGTGTGTGTATGTGTGTGTGTGTGTGTGTGTTTCCTAAATCATGGCTGTGATTTAATGGCTCAGCATGAAACATAAATAACACTCAAGTTATAGAGTTACTGTCATATTTTTATTATTTTTGTTGATAAAGTTTTATCTGAATATAGTTACCTCTTTCTTTTTTGTATTACGTGTAGGGAAACAATCATTCTCTTCCATTACCTACATTTGTGTCTAATCCAGTCAAATGATGATAATACCTTTTTCTCTTTTGATTTTCTATATACTCATCTTTCCCCTGGACCAGTCAAGGCATCTGCCCAACATGGGGTAGATGCACACAAGACATGCAGTTTCTGTCATCCATTTTGATAGACGGTTTAAAGCCATTCAGTTTTGAGAAAATGGGATTTCTAAATTCCTTTAGTTCCCTCTTGCATATAAAGTCCAAGCTTGGTGGATTTGTCTATTATTTAGATGTTTTGCCAAGATCTTTAGGATTTGTAACTTAAGCATAAGACATTGTGACTCACTAACTGTTTTTTACTTTGCATCATGAGGTTTATCAGAAAGCATAAATGACTAGGTTTTCATGGAATGATGAGTTGAGAAACACTGAGTCTACTGGAAGCAAAATGGCTCAGCTTCAGAGGTTTGTGAGGGTTTCAGTTTTAACTTGGTGCCTGAAGAGGGAAGTAGCAACGTATGTAACAGCAGAGACTTTGATGGGTCTGAATGCCAAGATCCAGGGAAGAATAAATTTGCAGGGCCATTAAGCAAAGGCAGAGCTGAGAAAAGAACTGACTGTGAGAGTTTTCAGCAGCAGAGCAGCCCACAACAAGACTGGGTAGTCTCCTTGAGCAGAGGCAGTCAGAGAAGGTAGGCTTCAAGAAGGAGGCCATGTTTGAGCTGAAGATAAGGACTATACATTGCAAGGAGACTGGGCACTGGGTGTAAAAGCCTTAGAGGAACAAGCATATTCAAGGAGGAGAAAACCCTACAGATTGCATCTTGACCGAGGGCACGGTGGTGGTAGTGGGGTGGGAAGTGAGGTAGACAGGCAGGAACTGGGCCAGGTCATATTGGGCTTCATAGGCCATTGTAAGGAGTTTAGACTTTATTCATGATACATGGAAATAGGAGGGTTTTGTCTGGGTAACTGATTCAAATTTTAAAGGATCACGTCAATTGTTCTATGCATAGACGAGAGACAAGCCTGGAAGCAGCAGCGGATCTGAAGGTTACTGCAGTAGTTGAGCTGAGCTATGACAGGGGTGTAAGTTTGGTGGCAGTGACAATGGAGAGAAAATGTTTGGATTTGTAATATATTTGAATAAAGTATAAAATCCTATTCATTAATTTCACCAACAAATGCATTCTGAGCCATCATTACAGGGTAGGTTATTTTTTCTTTAGTAAAGGGTCAATTTGAAATATAAAAATTACATAACTATTTATGTAGAATACTTTAGCTGATTTGGGTAAAATTCACAAAAGGGGAAAATACAGAGACATAGTTATTTTATCTAATTGTTTTTAATTATTGCTGGAACAATTGAATAAAGATAATATAAATGGTTAAAAAAACACTATTTGATATTTATAAATGAAAGGAAAAGGAAATAGACACATGGCGCATTACTTATAAAGAAGGAACTTTATAGGACTCTGAACGATACTAGTAGAAACATCTCTGATATATTAAAAACTGAATTCCATTAGCAAGAGCAAGTTTCTTAATTCAATTTACCAGATGTGATTAAAGGACACTGGATTTTGAACAAATAAAGACAATTGCTTTACGCAGTTTATAGTAATAAATGAGATTTGCTTCCAGAAGAAGTCATCGAGCTAATTCCTGTGGCTGTACTTTAAACAGAATTTATGACTTCAGAATTACTATAGTGGGTCCTTAAGCCTTCTTTATCAACATACATTTTCCTAAATGTGTTCTATATAACAGGTTCTAGGTGCTGTGGCTGAAAGGGGGACTAAAATACCCTCCTGCCCTTGAAGTGTTCATAGTCCAGAAGAGGAAGACAAGAAAGAGAAATGAAGAGATTTGTACAAAATGTCTGGCTAGGGGCACAAATATAGCAGCATTCAATTTTGCGGGGCTGAAACTTAATAGAAAATAGGTTGTGTAAGGAGAATGTTGAATGACGACTAGGCAGTGCAGTATGAGCAAAGATAAGGAGGACAGAGATAAAACAGTTTGGGACTAAAAAGTAATCTGGCTTTACTGGAGCAGAGTTGTGCAGTGTGATGAAGCAAGTGCAGGAAGCAGAAGAGGTTAGCAGGGGCTGGTCAGTGGAGGGCCCTCGGGTCATGCAAAGAGCTTCAACATCATTAACACGCATAATAAAACCACCTAAGAATGAAGGAGTGCTCACTGTATTCTAGCCAGGATATCAAGGTTGTATATGCACATTCTCATTCAATCCTATCATTAAGCCTATGAGATATTATTTCAGTTGTAGACAAAAAGAATATGAAGCACTGACAGCTGAAGCAATTTGTCCAAGGCCATGCAGCTTGTAAATGGTGCAGCTAAAGTAGAACCCAGACAGACTGATTCCTGAGCTCCCGCGCTTGGCCCCACAGGTCTGCCTCGTGCAATCGACATGGGATGATTTTGCCGTAAGGGATTCCTTTTGCATAATGCAGATGAAAAAGGAGTAGTATTTTTCTCACAGCACAAAATGCTAATTTGCTCTTTATATCAGGTAAGAATAAGAATAAGTACCCTGAACCTAAAAACACAAAGCCAAGTGAGGAACAAAGGGGACAGGAAGAGGAAACAATGTTTCTTGAGTGTTTTGCTATGGGGCAGATTCTGGACTGGATGGTTTAATGGCCATCTTCCTTGGTCCATATCTCTGCAGAAGCTGGAATACAAGAGTGGCTATGGGGAAAGGGTGCAATCCGTGCTTGCTTCAAAGGCTCCTTGGTTATTTTCATCGTCTGGATTATTTCATGGATTGGGCTTTCCTCCTCTTTTCTTTCTCCTTATGCGGCTGGCTTGGTTGATCTGTCCTGACCCTATTCTTACGGGCATATGATACAGATCCCTGTGAACTGCAAAGAACAAGGTTGGGGCTGGTGAAGAGCGCTAGTTCTGACTGACGTATTAGGTTGGTGCAAAAGCAGTTGCGGTTTTTGCAATTATTTTAACCTTTTAAACCAAAATTACTTCTGCACCAACCTAATAGACTCTTCTACTTGCTCAGTTGCTATAGGAGACAGAGGATTAGTAGCACTTAGAACCATTAACAAACGTCAATATCTTGAGGACTTTTAATATGCTTATGCTTGGGATACAGGTTATTCATTGTTATAATAGAAGATGCTTGAAATTGGTTCGTCCATAATTATACAAATATTTTATCCGTAGAAATACTTTTCCACACACACTTTTTGAGGGAGGGAGGGTTGCTTGGTTCTCTTAAAACCTCAGGGCAAACTATTGAGCTTCTCCCACCTTGGGCTTAAAGCAGTACTGGAAACCTCATTGTACATTTTTTCCTGGAGCATCCAGTTTGCTCAAAGATTTTGGGGAAATAAATTTATTCTAAAATAGGAATATGCCATAAATGAAATGCAGAACATACATATATTTTTAAACATTTATTATTTAACCAAACACGTATTGTCTCTCTACTATGAGAGGTGCTGTTTTGGTTATTGGGATTAAAACAGTTATTCCCACATATTTAAAGTTATCATATTGTGGTTAGTGAGAAAATGACATACATGTTTTAATGTGTGTGGGGAATCTTTGTCCCCAGTTTTATTGAGAAATAATTGACATATGTCATTGTCTAAGTTTAAGGAATACAGCATGATGGTTTGATTTACATGTATTATGAAATGATTACCACAATAAGTTCACCTATCATCCATCATCTCGTATATATACAACAAAAAGAAAAGAAAGAAGAAAATAAAAAGGAAATCTCCTTGTGATGAGAACACTTAGAATTTACACTCTTAACAACTTTTCTATATGCCATACAGCAGTGTTAACTATCGTCATCAGGTTGTACATTACGTTCCTAGTATTTGTTTATCTTATAACTGAAACTTTGTACTTTTGGACCACTTTTCTCCAATTACCTCTCCCAGCGCCCTCCACCTCTGGTAACCATAAATCTGATCTCTTTGCCTATGAGTTGTTTTCTGGTTTTTTTTTACATTGAAAGCATAATGCCTTCAACTTTCATCCATGTTGTTGGAAATGTAATAAGATTTCCTCATTTTTTATGGCTGAATAATATACCAATGTGTATATATACCACAACTTCTTTATCCATTCATCCACCAGTGGACACTTAGGTTGTTTCTATGCCTTGGCTATTGTAAATAATGCTGCTATGGACATGGGGATGCAGATATCTCGGTTATTTCTTTTGCAGAAAATGTGTTGTTAGTGTATAGAAATGCTGCTAATTTTTGTATGTTAATTTTGTATCCTGCAACTTTACTGAATTAGTTTTTTAGATCAAACAAGTTTTTTGGTTGCGTCTTTAGTAATTTCTTTATATGAAATCATGCCATCTATAAATAAAGACCATTTTACTTCTTTCTTTCCAATTCTGATATCTTTTTTTTTTTTTCTTGCCTCACTGCTCTATGTAGGACTTCCAGTACTATGTTGAATGGGCATAATGAGAGTGGGCACCCTTATCTTGTTCCTGACCTTAGAGCTTTCAACCTTTGAACAGTTAATATGATGTTAGCTGTGGGCATGTCATATGTGACCTTTACTATGTTCAGATATTTACTTTCTATGCCTAATTTGTTAAAAGTTTTTGTCCTAAATGGTTGTTGAATATCATCAAATGCTTTTTTCTGCATCTATTGAGATGATCATATGATTCTTTTCTTTCATTTTGTTAATGTGGTGTATCACATTGACTGCTTTGATGCATAGTTGAACCAGCCTTGCATCCCAGAGAAAAATCCTACTTGATCATGGTGAATGATTCTTTTAATGTGCTGCTGAATTCAGTTTACCAGTATTGTATTGTATCTGAATTCATCAGGGATATTGGCCTGTAGTTTTCTTTTTCAACAGAAAATATTCCTGTTTTGCTATCAGGATAATTGTAGCCTTTTAAAATGAGTTTCAGAATGTTCCCTTCTCTTTGACTCTTTTTTTGGGAGGGTGGAGTGGGGGGAAGAGTTTGAGAATGATTGGTTTTAATGCTTCTTTTAATATTCAGTAAAATTCACCAGGAAGCCATCTGGTCCTAGGCTTTCCTTCATTAGGAGATTTTAGATTACTGATTAAATCTCTTTACTAGTAAGTGGTTTATTCAGATTTTCTATTTGTATGAGGACTCTTTTTATGGAATTCCATTTGAGTATTTTTGCCTTCAGAAGCTGGAGAAAATACATCATGATCGTTTTGATTTCAACATGGAATTAGGAAACTGCACTAAAGAGCCAGATGGTAAATATTTTAGGCATTGCCAGACGAGAGGTAAAGTCAAGGCTGTTCTATAGATACTCATCTATTACACAATTTATGGCACAACTCTTCAATTCTGCTTTTGTAGTGTGAAAGCAGATATTGAAAAAAAAAAAAAAGTGGCTATGGCTGTGTTCCAGTAAACCCTTATTTACATAACCTAGCAGCAGATCAGATTTAGCCCATGGACCATAGTTTGCCACTTTCTGGTTTAGACAATATGAATCTTCTGTTTTTTTTCATTTCACTGAAATATGGGTCTAAAAATGGTTTGATTTTTTTCTATCTTTAAATTAAATCAATAAAATTTAAGCACTCCATCTCCTCATTTCTCTAGCTTTAAGGTGGTCTTGGTACGATTAATTCAATAAACAATAAGCCCTGACTTGTGATATGACAGGCCTGGGAGGGACAGGCCAGCAGTAGCTAGGGGCCATGTGAGAAATAGGATGAGATTGGGCTGAGCTCCAGGGGCTGTTCCCAAGAAGCAAGTGCACTTCTTGCTTGTTCAGATGATGTTTTGATTTCTGATCCTACTTATTAAATCCTCCCTGGAAGAAGAATCCAAAAATGGAAGATAGAAAGTAAAGTCAAGATAAAGATTGTGTGATACTTATATCCATCCTCAGGCATACTCATCCAGAGGGAGATGCCTGATTGGGACCAAAATGGGAGACAGGCCAGGGATAGATGGTTGGTGACACTGTTTCTTTTCCTTTTTCTCTATGACAATAACGACTAAAAAATTGGACACTTGCCTTGTTAAGCACCTGTTTTAAGAGTGTTCCATGAGACTGAGCCAGGTAGACACAATAAGGGAGGGTTTTTGATAAGCTATTGCTGTCCTTCAAACAACGCCCTCCCTGTCCTATTCTTCTGACAAAATTAAAGAGAGCACTGAGAAGACAGAAGGAAGGGAGGGAAGGAGATAAGGAGAAAGGGAGACAAGGAGATGGGTAGAGGAGAGAGGGAGGAAGCAACGGGAAGTCTGTGACTATTACTCTTGGGCTGGAAGCATGTTCATGCTGCCTACTATCTATCTTTGGCCAGACTCTCAGAACTCTGAGGGCATTAAGAAGTGGATCAGCCTTTCTCTCTTCTTCTGCCCCTTGGATGACTTCCTCTGGGAAGAATTTGACAGTCACTGAACAGTTTCTCCCAGTGTACTGCAGAGGCTAGAGATCACCAGTTTTGAAAAGGTTAAGATCCACTGGACTACCCTCTTTAATATTGGGTTCTCAAACATTAACAAGCATAAGACTCATCTGGATAGCTTATTAAAAGCAGTTTCATGAACTGTATTTCCAAGGGATGCAGACGAATAGGTGTGGGGCAGGGTCCATAATTTACATATATGACAAGGCCCTTTGTCTCCCAGTGGAATTTATTGCATATGCTTGGGGACAATAGTGTGACATATCACAGCTAGTTAAGTTCCAGAATGTTCAAAACAGTTGAAGAAAAGGGACTATTAAATCTCATGATTATTTAAATAACTATTAATTTTTTTGTCAATTAGTTGCATGAAAAATAAATGTCTTGCTATAAATTTTAATTATAAAACTTAAGCTGTAGCTTTGTAATTCAGACCAAAGTCTCTTGGGAAATCAATAATCAAAATAATGAAATTTAGCATAGTAATTTTTTTTTTTTATAATCAACAAAGAAGAAATGCTAATCAAAAATGTAAATGGATATTTTATACTATGGCAACTTAATTTTGAGTCATGTATTTCTTCTTTTCTAAAATTACATTTAAACTCATGAAAGATTTTTAAAAATCAAAATTTCTTATTAAATTCACATCCTCAAATAATGTTCAGCTGAAATTGTTGCATTAAATATAATGGTTTGCATTGTGTATTGATAGCGTGTGTTTTACGAATAAACCAAGTTAATTTTAAAACATGAAATGCATTATATCGTTCAGAATCTAGGGCGATATTACAAAAAGCTTTACTCTGACTCATTGCATACAAGGAAAAGCATTTTGTTTTAAAATACATTCATCCCCTTTTGAATCATTTTAAAACTTGAACTTCAGGATTTTAAGGGCCTAAATAAAGGTAGTATATTCTTCTGTCCTTACCCCACTTACAAGGGAGTGCTCCACGATTGTGAATAGATATTTACTTTACTAAGAAAGCACAGAAGAACCTAGATGACCTGATTTACACTTTGCAAAACTCTCTTACTTTGGGCCTATCCTTTCTTCTCATTCACACTTAGGAAGTATTTTGGAAGAAAGGAAATCCATGCTTACCCAAACCATTTACATTGTATAGTTTTCTGTTGTCAAAGGTTTGCATGAATGTCCTTCATATTTTCCACGTACGGATTCTGTATGGGAGATATGCAGCGCTAACTCCACATTAACGTGGGAAAATTAAAATGAAATATAAAGCCATTATTCCTAAGTTTTCTGTGTTAACTACATCCTCCTCATTTTACAGCTGATCTGATCCACTCTGGTGAAGGGGTAGAGAGGTGGGCCCTCAGACTTGGGTTTGCTAAAAGTGAGGAGCTGGAAGCTCTGAAAAGCAAGCAGGGACCAAGAATGCTCTGATCCCAACCACTCTCTTCATTATTATACATTTGTGTTACAAAGTCCTTTAAAAATACAAATGAACCCTAAAACTAGATTAACTTTGATATGAATTGATTTAATCAGATGGATCTGGTAGTCCTTCTAAACACCCCACTGAGTTTATCATCCCCACCCCCCATAGGAGACTGACTTGGGTTCCCAAAAAGAATTGGTGAAGTTTTAACCCCCAGTGTCTGTGAATGAGACCTTCTTTGGAAATAAAGTCTTTGCAGATGTAATGAAATTAAGATGAGGTCACACTAGACTAAGATGGGCCCGAAATCCAGTGACTGCTGTTTTTAAAACAGAGAAAAATTTGGAGACATAGAGACACACAAGGAAGAAGGTGATGTGAGGCCAGATACAGAAACTTGGAGTTCTGCTGGCACAAAGCAAGGAACATCAAGGATTGCTGGCAACCAGCAGAAGCTCGAAAGGCAGGAAAGGATTCTTCCTGGAGCCTTGGGAGGAAGTCTGGCTCTGCCAATAATTCGCTTTTGGATTTTTAACCTCCAGAATTTTGACAGAAAAAAATTCTGTTGTTTTAAGCAACCCAGCTTGTAGTATTTGTTACGGCAGCCCTAGGAAATTAACACGTCCTCAAAGGTTTAATTTGGATTTGGGTAAGGATAGTTAGGGTAATGGTGGAGTGCTATAGTGATGAGTTCTTGAATAACAAGAAGGCATAAAAATTCTATTCACAATATATATTGGTCCTGACTCAATGTAAAATCTTATTTATTGTTTGTTTCTTTATTATAATGTGCATGATAACATTTCTATGTTCACTGGGCTCTTTCCTTAGCCCCCGTTCAAGTGTTTAAGCCATTCTTTGTTTACTACTTCAGCTAATGTTGCAGGACTGAAAGCCTATGTGTTTCCTCCTCCTGACTGTTATTTTCCAGAAACCAAGGCCTTAGGGGAGTAAGAGGGAATCTAGATCCTGACTACCACTCTCTTAACCTTGTTCCTTTTGCTCTGGTCACTCCAGCCTTTCGTCTGTTCCTCAAAGTGCTTTCCTATCTCAGTATGTAATGTCTATTGACTTTCATGGCATGTCACTTATGCTACTGTAGGTGAATGTGTGGGAGGGATTTGAGCTTAAACTATTATCTCTGGTGTAATGTGAAGATGTTTTCCTTTCAAATTCCATATACTGAGGGAATACACAGTTAATTATATGATATTTGATGTGATATGAAACCTAACTACATCTATCGTTTAAGATTTAACAGTTTTGGACTTCAAATTCAGTGAGTCATATGGAATTATAAGCCAAGTTATAAATTTAAGGCTGCTAACACACAAATCTAAGTTAAACATGGCTGTATTATAGCAAAGTGTGTCTCAAAAGCAGACTTATGGCCCATCTAGGGAAGGTTTGAAAGAAAAAAAAAATTACAACGCTTCTTAAAGTGAAGCACCTGACCACAAAGATTTTATTGGTTAAAAATAACCTAAAGCAATACTAGGTCTTAAAATTTGCATTAAAGAAAAAAGAAGGAAGCATCAGGAAATTATTCCAGCAAGAAGTACAACATCGTATCAGTATATTCTGTTTAATGGATGGTTATGACCTAATAGTTATGTTTTTTAAAAACACCTTTAAAAAGGTGAATTTAGTGGATTTTTTAAAACTTTTATTTATTTTAAGTGTGTTTTTCTAAGACCCATCAGCTCCAAGTCAAGTAGTTGTTTCCATCTAGTTGTGGAGGGCGCAGCTCACAGTGGCCCATGTTGGGAATCAAACTGGTAACCTTGTTGTTAAGAGCACTGTGCTCTAACCAACTGAGCTAACCAGCTGCCCCTAGTGCATTATTGTATGTAAAATTTCTGATATGTAGTTCTGACTTTGTCATTCTAATGAATATGGTTATGATATATGTCATCCTTTGAAAATACACCGATCATTAGCATACATCATTTTCAAAAAATAAACAATGATCCTGGCGAGAACATCATTACCTACTTATAAATAAAGATGTAATATTAGAAAGCTTTTATCTGCATATAATTGGCATAATATGTCATGGAAGTTTCATTGTATTTTACTAAAATACTTACAAATTATCTTTTGAGGTTTTACATACACATTCACACACAATATAAAATGCACTGAAATAACTATTAATTACTCAAATATATCTTGATATACTTGCTTTTTATTCATCATAGGTTAAAAAGATAAGAGTTCCTGGTGACATTGACCAGGTAGAAAAGGAGAATGTCTAAGGATAAAGACTGTTCCTCTTCTCCCCAAGTCAAGGAGAGAAATTGTGACCTTAATGGAATGATTGGACATGTAATAAAATGTACATTTTTATGTTTTAAAATCTTTTTCCTTTATTTTGTTTTCCTTTCAGAATTATTCTTGAAGATTTTTCATAAAACAAGACACGCATATATGTGTAGGAACTAGAAAGATTCAGTTATATATTTATAAATTAATTTACTTATATACATTAATAAATTTATAATTTTTCAGAATTATGAACACAGGGTAAACACTGAATTGGTAATTAGATTATTAGATATAAAGTATTTAGTTATGTTAAGCAGTCACATTTGGTTACAATTATCAGCAATAGTGCTGAGTAGACACGCCAGTAGCCATCTCCTTTTACTTCCACTTCCATCCAAACACCAAATCCTAATTCTACCTTTCAGTAAATCTTTCCTCTCCTTTAAATCCCACTTCCACTGCCACAACCAAGAGCCTCTTCATTTACACTAGGGCAATTACAGTTTTTACACCTTCAGTGTTGTCTTTGATGATAACTTTCTAAAATACAGACACTCTGGTTTAACTCAAGCCATTCCATACTTCAAAATTGTTTGGTAGTTCCTCACTCACTGCCTGGAGGCTAAAGCTCAAACAGCTTAACATGGAAAGGAAGGTCTTCAAATCTTAAACCCATCTTCATTTCTAGGCTTATCTATCCTCACTCTTCACCATACCCCAGTCACACAAAGCTGTAATCCATTTTCCAATTATTTTATATTTTTAGGTATTTCTAGAGCTCAGGCCAATATTTTTGCTTTGGCTTAGAATCTTCGCTAAAACTTGTGAAACTGTGCTAATATGCTAATGCAGAACTCAAATCTTTCCACTTTATAAACTTTCATCACTGAATCTTCTGTATTCCCACAGTATTATTTCATATTGTTATCAAAATATTTCCCTTACTTTTACCTTGTACTATAATGAGTTGTCAGTATTTTGTTTTCCCAATACATTATGATTTTTTAGAGCATTAACTATATTATTTATGTTGTATTCTTGGAGCCTAGAAAAGCATCTTAAACATAGTATCTGCCTATATATATAAATATATAATATATATGTAAATATATATTTGCATATATATTTACATGTAAATATAAACATATATGTATATATATATATATTTTCCCTAATTCAAGATAATAAGTGTTTTGCAGATGTTTTATAAGAAGGTAAGAAATGGAAAACATGCTCAACCGCTAAGTGCCCATGCTATTTAAACACTCTTCTGATTATTCTTGGGTATGTTATTTTCCATGTAAATGTAAATGAATAAGATGGTTAAAAAGAAAAACACGTTTCCCCCTTCAGTATTGGATTACAAATAATTGAATCAATTTTCAACCAACTTTAGTATTTGAAGAATGAACTAACAAAAACAGAGGATTTATTGGTATTCCATTGACCTTTCTGCTTCAGATTGCATAAAAATCTCAAGGGCTAGCTTACAGTTCAATTAATAAAGATTTTAAATAAGGTAGAAGGTCATTTTGTTCTCATTGAGTTTTTCAGTCTTTAGTAGATACTAATTACCCAAACTGTGTGCAGAAACACTGGATATTTCATCTGTGAGTATCTCTTTGTATGAATTGGCTTTGGAAAAAAATGGATCTGTATCTGGCCATCAAAAGGCAGGCATAAAAATGTGTAAACGATCTTTTTAAAATGCAGCCTGTAAAAAACACTCTATCATTCTCTTTGGCAGTTTAAACATAAAAAATAATTTACTGTAAGAAGCATACATTCTTAAATGACTGACAAACAGTATAGGGAAAATACCAACTAATTCTCTACAGCTAGAGTTAAAAGATAAATCTTTAGATTAATCTTAGAGTTAAAACATAAATCTTTATGTTGTAAGAAACTTCTTTCCCTTTCCATTTCCTGCAGGGTAAGTTCCAAATTCTGTGATATGGCCATACATAGCCTTTCAAACTCTAACCACATCCTACTTTACCAATCACACCTTCCATTATCCGCCCAGCCTATGTCTTCCCTAAAATCTGAGTCAATCCTCATTTCACAATTATCCCGTGTATTTTGAATTTCTATCCTTTGTACAAATTATTATTCCTCTTTCCACCTATTCTTGACCTACAACATCCTGTAAGGCCCAGCTCAAATACTGTTTCTACTGTAAAGCCCAGCTTGGTCCCTGGTATGTAGTTCTATCACAGCATGTATCACAAGAAACTTAATTTTCTAATGCCCTCACTGCACCAGAAGATGTTTTTTCCAGGGCCAGAACTATATTCTATTAATTATTGTTCATTTGTTTCTTAATTATTATGGTACAGGTTAGCTAGCATGTTGTTAGGCAGACAGGAAGGTCCCTGGTGGGATAAACAAAAGGTAGCCATATCCTTAAACTCCAGGTTCTGAAATGGCTCCTTCACTCCAGGAAAAAGATATAAGAATATACCTTCAGGTTAATACATTATCTCATAAATCCTTTTTTGCCGGACAAATGGAGCAGATCTGACAGATAGGAATGGATTATTTTGCTAATCCCTTTAGCATTGGGCAACAGAACAAACCTGAGAGACAAATTCCTTTAGAAGGTGCCCCAAATGGGCCAGGGAAAAGCTTTTGCCTCAGTCAGGGGGCATCCCATTTGAGAACCCCCTCCCACTTGGGAGCTGTATTTCTTTGCTTTTTAATAAACCATCCTCTTTCACAACTCCTCGCCTCAACTTGGTCCGTGCCTCCATTCTTCGGTTTCATGAGACATGATCCCTAAAATATCTCCTACATCAATTATATTTCCCTTTCCTTATATGGTCATTATGAACAATAGGGAGACAAAAAGTTTAATGAATTGAAAATAAAGGAGGTATAAAATAAAGTAACTTTATTCTCCATATACAGGAATAAATGTATTAGTATCAGGCAAAGAACAGAAAGTTCAATGTAAATTTTATGTACCAGAGTGCATAAATATTCAGGAATATTGTGATTTTTGTATTTTATAGTTTTCATATGATTTTGAAGGAGGTACTCCAAGTATTAAGTCTATAAATGGAAGCATTGGCAACAGTGAAGTGTTAATGAGATACTGTTTCTGACATTTTAATAAAAAACACAAAGGGTGGAATATAAAAGGAAGAAAACAGAAATAACTGCAATAGCATGTACAGTTTTAGCTTCAAAAGGGTGAAATTATCTTTCTGTAATAACACCAAGTCACACATTCCATATGTGCATGAATTTAAAATACTAAGAATGTTTTAAGTGAGGCACAAAGAGATGAACTGGCTTGTCTATTCCCTCAAATTGTTGTTTTTTTCAGTGATTTGCATCCTAAAATAAGTCCAGAGAAAACAGCAAACTTATACTCCACATCTTAAGGTAACAAATGAGAATCTCACTATTATTTACTCATCAGTTTGAAAAATATTTATTGAATAACTGCTACACACAAGGTTCTGAGAATGTTGAGGTACAGGAACCACAGACTCATTCTCCAAGGCCATCACAATACTTAGGCGGCAAATACAAACAGAAATTTGATATATTGGGGTAAGGACTATGACAGAGACTTGCACAAAATTTCATGGGAACACCAAGGAGCTTATGTACAACTGAGTCTCAGGGAAAGGTTTCGCAGATGATGTGATTTGTCATCTGAGTCACTTGGGTTTCAAAAAAGCATTTAAAATAATTCCTGAGATATCTGTGGTTAAGATTAATATAGACGAGTAGGCTTCCCGAGTAGTTTGCTGAAACTTTAGCTGATAAACCTTTCCTACTAAACAATACTGGTTAGTTAATGGATCAATGTCAAACTGCAAGTAGACCTTTCTTTATATAATTTTCAATCAATTATTTGATAACATGATATTGTTTAGGATGTATTTAATAAATTCGGAGAAATTCAAAATGGGGAGCTCAAGCTACTATGTTGTGTAAATTGTAATGAATTTCACAGACTAGAACGGTAGCTTGAAATTGACAATGGAATTAAATAGTAATAATATAGAGTTAAGTTTAAAAGTTTGCTGAGGAAGTAGAGAAATGGAAGAACTTAGCTTAATTGTCTTTCAGGTGAAAAAGACCTAGTTTTAGGTAAATGAAAAAGCACTATGGATCATGGGTGATAACCAAGTTGTCTGGAACTTTGAACTCTAAGAATTATATATTAGCATGGTTATGGTAATAAATGGTAAGATTCTGGATAGGTTGAAGGCAGAGCAATCTAGATTTGATGGATGGACGGGTGGTCTGAGAGATAGATGGGAGTCAAGGATGCCTCCAAGAATTTTGGCCTTAGGAAGTGGATGCAGGTGTCATTTACTGAGTTCACCTTGGCTTAAGGGTGATTAGATTTTCCATTTTATGTATAATAAATTTGATATGTATACTAGACTTCCATGTGCAGACATTGTGTAGGTAGTTGAATATGTGATTCACAAATTCTTGGCAGAAGTACAGGCTAGATGCATTTTATGAGTCATTAGAGTATAGATTATAATACCAGCAAACATGTATAGCACCAGGCATTATTCTAAGCACTCTTACAAATATTAACTCATTTAATGCTCCAAAAATTCTTTGGCATAGGTAATGTTATAACCCCAGTTTTTACAGGTGAGGTACCTGAGGTGCAATAGGATAGATCATTAGCCTAAAGTTACACATGTAACAAAGTAGTTGAGCTGAGATTCTGCGTCAGACAGCCTAGCCCAAAGGTCTATGCTCCTAACTAGTGCTCGATGTAAAACTTGATAAAATCACCAATGGAATGACTACAAAATGTCATGCAGGCCAACATTTAGAGGCTTAGAGATTAGAAGAATCAGCAAAGTAGATCACAGAGGAGTTGCCTGCGTTGTACAAGAAAAAAATAGAAATGTACAGTGTTCTTGAAGGAAAGAGAAAAAAGGCTTGAATTTGAAAAGAGGGATCAACTTTGTCAAATGTTGCTGATAATTCAAGTAAAATGAGGACGGTAGCGATACCTAGATTAATGTAGCAGTTATTGGTGTACTAAAGAAAAACAACTACAACAAATGGGACAAGCCTGGCTAGGTTATGCTGAAAGAAGAAAGGAAGGAGGGGAATCAGAGTCAAGTAGGATAGACATCTCTAGAGGAATTTTCTGTAAGGTTGATCAGAAAAGTGATATGTGAGCTGGAAGGAGATGAAAGGGATAATAAATAATTGTTGTGATGTGTTGAGCCAGGTCTAAACATAGCAAACATTTATCAAAGGTGATTAATCATTAATACGGTAATCTCCCCTTAGCTGAGGGGATAAAGTCCAAGACCCCCAGAGGATGCCTGAAACTGCAAATAGTATTAAACCCTATATGTCTTTTCCTATACATACACACCTATGATAAAGCTTTATCCATTAGATACAGTCAGAGATTAATAATAACAACTAATAATAAAATAGAACAATTATAGTATACTGTAATCAAAGCGATGTGAATGTGGTCTCTCTCTCTCTCTCTCAATATATCTTATTTTACTGTCCTCACCCTTCTTGTGATGATGTGAGATGATACGATGTCTACGTGATGAGATGAAGTGAGGTATTCAGAACATTGTACAATTTAAAACAAGGATTGGTTATTTCTGGAATTTTTCCATTTAGCATTTTCAGACTATAGTTGACCACGTGTAACTGAAACTGTGAAAGATGAAATCACAGATCAGGGGGAACTACTGGATAATTTTTTTTACTTTATAACTTTTAGTGCTTATTCTGTATGTGTGTATGTGTGTGGGTGGGTGGGAGTGTACGTGTGCGTATCTGTGCGTGCACACATACCTATATATTGGTGAAGGGTTAACATAAGACATCAAACATGATTTGACTTTTGAACTGATGTATACATAAGAATTCACCACATATCACCAAAAAAGACATGGGTGTTTCAATCAAAGAGAACACCCTGAGCGGAAGCATGGGAGAGAAATGGCAGGAGCACCTTCAAAGTGTCCTCCTAAAACACAGATCTGCATGAGAAAGAAAAGAGAAAAAAGACTTTACAGCTCTGTCTTTTCTGGAACAGTTTCCCAGGATGTGTTACATAAGAAATGGATTCCCAGTTCAAGTATTTTTGGGGAAGTGCTGAGTTAAGCAATGAAAAACCTGCTTCTTTCTTAAAAATTTCTTTTCAAAGCTTTTTGAGCATATGACATGCAGCATTTCTGAAGCTTGATTGACCTTGGTGTCTTTCATAGCACAGTATAATATTTGAGAAAACACTGGTTTAGAATCGAAAGACATATCCTTCTCCACGCCCATTAACTTCACCTAGACTTTTCACTATTAGGGCTTAGGAGTCATAAGATCTGGATTTCAGTTCTGGCTCTGCCACTGAGTAACCATAGGGACATTTCTTAATTCCTCTGTCCCTTAATTTACTCATTTGTAAATGCTGAAAGGCTAATGTATATTTTCCTCTGAAGAACTATTGTTCACATTAAGATAATGTGTGTAAATAAAGCTCCTGGTACAACTGAATAGGCTCCCTCCATGGAAGCCAAAGTTGTTATTAGCCTCTGTCACGCACTGCAGCTGTGTTGGCAAGGCCCCTTGCTTACAGATGGAAAGCACTCTGAAGGCAGTGTGTTCCTTACTTACCATGTGCTTCACAGCCTGTGTTCCATGTCTTCACATCTGTGATGCTCAATAAATAGTTGTTAAATTGCAAGGATGAAAAAGGTGAACACAGCTGCCATCATGTTTTTATCTATTCCCATTAAATAGCTGCTAAAACAATACATTAAAAATTCACTCTTTGTGGATCCTTATGTACTTACTGTCTTGGAATCATTGTTACTCTTTCCTCAGGAAGAGTGATGATTACACATTCATAAATAACATGGGCATGAAGAAAGGCATATTCTAATCCTAGTTTTTGTTGCAGAGATCTTTTCTGTTATATATTATGGTTCTAGATGGTGTTGTCAAACATAGCGTCCATCCCCTCTCATCCAGAGAAAGACACCCAAATGGTATCCAACTGCATTAGTCACACGGAAAAGATAAATATAAGCATAGAATCATACACAGAAAAAAAATGTTTCAAACAGATTACAATAAAACCGAACAAATCTTGTGAAAAAAATTGACTTTACCAATTCACTCACCAATTTAAAAAATCTTTGGTAATCACCAGTAATGTGCAACAACTGTACTAGGTGCTGGTAGTGTCCACTGGTTAGCAAAGAGCTGTGATCTTTTATTTTATGTGGGGGAGGTACAAACCTAATAGGAGGGTATTTATTAATCATACAACCTCATAAATAATGAGAAATAACAACTGGTATAGAGCTCCAGAGGGAAGAACTTGTATGAAATGCCATAAGAGTAAAATGGGGGAATCTGACATTGTGTCTCTTGAATAACTGAGGAATGAGATGAGAGCTGAAAGATAAATAGAAATTATGCCAGAGGAGGAGTAAAGCTAGAATATTCTAGAAAGAGGAAATGACATGTGCAAAGGCAGTGAATTACAACACGACATATTTAAGTGTGTGAGAGAAGCCAAGCAAGGCTGGAGCACACAGAGCTAGGAGAAGTGTAATATTTAACAATTCTAGAAATATCGATAGATATCAGCAGAGCCCCAGGATCTATAGTAAAGATTCGGGTATTCACCTTAGGAGTTAGGAGAAGCCATTGGAATATTCGTTAGCAAGGGAAATACTCTCAACATTCATGTTTTCACACTTTTGCTGTGAATATATATAGCCAGAAACATGATACACCTTTTTTGTTCACTTTTAAATTTCACACTTGTGGTATGAAATACAACCTCACTGACGCACTCAATATTATGTTTTCAGAGATACTTCCATAAAGATGCATACAGGTCTAGTTCATTCATTTTATCTTTAATACTATATTGTGGGAATATTTTAGAACCTATTAGATAATTACAAGTTTTTTCTTTAATCAATTAATTTGGTAACTATGACAATTAATATTTTACTGTCAAAATATCATTGCATTTTTAATAAACCCTACTTAGCCACAATGTAATATTTGTTATTTAACTACTGGTTATATTTTGATATTTTATCAAATGTCATTTTTGTTCATGCTTATCGAGGTATGCAAAAATTTGCATTTTTCAAACTGACCTGATTTGACTTAGTTTCAAGGTTATACTTACATTAGGAAATTAGTATGGAGATTTTATTCCTTAAAATATTTTCTCACTAAATTATTATTAAAGATTTAATTAAACTTGTTTGTAAAACCAACTGGTATGGGTGTTGGCCCTCTCTATCAATTTTTTATTTGAAAAATTATCTAATTGATAGAAAGAATGAAGCATTATTACAAAGAATACCTGCACATGCTTCACCTAGCTTTATCGGTTGTTAACATTTTGCCATATTTGCTTACTCAATTTCACGTGTTCTCTTTCATTCTCTCTCCCCCTCTCTCAGTTTGTCTGTCTCTCCCTGTCTCTGTCTTATGGTATCTCCCCTTAACTACTTGAATGAATATTGAAGATTTCGTGACACTTCTCAGTTAAATATTTCAGAATAAATGTAATATCTTAGGAAAAAGAAAATTCCCTAATATGACCTCAGTGCCATTATCATGCCTCTCAAAGACAATAATTGCACACTTCTGAATTGCAATAAACCTACACTCTGTGACAGCCAGGTCCTATTGCCCCATGTGTCTTTTAATACCTGAGTGTAGATAGCTTCTTTCAGTGTGATGGTGAAAAAGACAGGCCAAGTAGAGGAAAATATTAATTAATTAAAAAAATACAAGCGTGCTTTGTAGACAAAGATTTCTTAGTTGAGATTAAGGGCTAGAAACAAAGTTAAGAATTCTGTGGTCAAAAGCAGGCTTTTCATATAGAGAAACAGAGTCCCTAGTTTATTCTAATTATAAAATAAAGTCCAGATAAATTATATTCCTAATTATGCTATGCAAAACCATAGAGCCATAAGCCAATGGAAGAAAATATAGAACATCTCTGTGATCTTAAGATGGGAAAAAATTTCTTAAACTACATATAACACAACTTAAATTGTGCTTTTAACCTTTTTAATCGATTCATTATATCAAATTAATGATTTCTGTTCAAAGACAAAGTTAATGGATAGGTAACAAATTGAGGGAAAATAATACCTAAGTCTAAATTTAACACCTAATGTATATTTAAAGTAGAAAAAATTGAAAGCTGTGAATTTGAAATTAAAAGAAAAAAGACTATAGCTAACACATATGTGGAGATAAATGCAAATAGAAGGGACATTGAACATTTCAAATTACAAAATAAGAAATGTGAAAATACTAAGTTTTAGCAGGTAATGGAAAAGAAAAGAAAAAGAAAAAAGGTTAAGGTAGCAATATTTATACCAGACAAAAGAGACTTTAAAACAAAGGCTATAACAAGAGACAAAGAATGATCCAGTAATTCCTCTTCTGGTTATTTATCAAAAGAAATCTAAAACACTAATTCCAAAAAGACATATGCATCTACATGTGCACTGTAGCATTATTTACAATAGCTAAGATATGGAAGCTATCTAAGTGTCCAGAATAGATGAATGGTTAAAGAAGAAGTGGTACATATATATATAATGGAACATTACTCAGCCATAAAAAAGAATGAAATTATGCCATCCATAACATGGATGAACCTAGAGGGCATTACGCTGAGTGAAATAAGTCAGACAGAAAGACAAATATCATATGAATTCATTTATATGTGGAATCTGAAAATACAAAATAAACAAACACACAAAAAAACCTCATGGATACAGAGAACATTTTGATGGTTTCCAGATGGGGAGGGAATATTAGGGGATGGTTGAAGAGGGGGAAGGGATTAAGAGGTACAAATTGGTAGTTAGAAAATAGTCACGGGGATCTAAAGTATAGCATAAGGAATATACGTAGTGAAGAATATTGTGATGACTATGTATGGTGTGAGATGGGTACTAAATGTATCAGGGTGATCACTTGTAAATTATATAAGTGTCTAATCACTGTAGTGTACACCTGAAACTAATATAATACTGTATTTTAAGTGTAAATGGAAAATAAAATAATTATTTAAAAATGGAATAAAATAAAATATCTAAGACTAAAAAAAAGGAAATGTAAAGGTGATCTGCTATACAACCTAATTTTTTTGTGAATGAACACTTTAGTTTCTCTTTTTAAATAATTTTTTTTAAGTTTGCTATGAACTTATTTGTAAATACAGTCCCATCTTTGTAACTAGAAATAATAAGAAGACTTAAGTCTCCATTAAATATCTTTTTATTTGACAACTACATCCCAATCATTTAAAGTTTAGTTTTGGGAGTTATACAATGACATGTAAGAAAAAACATTTTCTCAAGTTACTATTGTTCATATCTGCTATGCTTCACACATGACAAACACTTAAGAAATAGTGGCTGAGAGAAGGCATGTATGAAAGTAAAGTGATGTTTAGGCTAATAATGAAAGATTCGTAGAAATGATAGATTCCTTAAAATTTTTAAAGCTCTATCATGCTAAAAGAGGTCATTTATTTATTTATTTGATCTGGCAGAGTTTAGATCAATAATAGTGACTCAAGAGAAGTACAATTTAATTTAGTGTAAAGAACTCTACTATAGTTATATCTAGTTGAAAATGGAATGAAGCCTGAGGAAAGAGTATGCTGTTAATGAAAGGGTTCAAGTGGAAATCATGTGGCCATTCATCAAAGATGCAATACAGGTGCTGGAACCCTGAATGACAGGTGAGCTACCATGTTTCCCTGAAAATAAGACCTAGCCAGACAATCAGCTCTAATGCATCTTTTGGAGCAAAAATTAATATGAGACCTGGTCTAATAGTAAAATAATACCAGGAATATAATATAATATAATATAATATAATATAATATAATATAATATAATATAATATAATATAATATAATATAATATAATATAATTAATATAATATAAAATATATAATATAACATAACACCGTGTCTTATATTAATTGTTGCTCCAAAAGATGCTTTAGAGCTGATTGTCTGACTAGGTCTTATTTTTGGGGAAACAGGGTAGATAACATTCAAGTCTCCCTGTTTCCAATTATCAGTGAATGCTTCCAGAGAACAGAAGAGAATAAACAAATGGGTCATAAATTCCTTTGATATTACTTGCTACACATAAATATTATCCTCAGGTTTTCAATTCCATGATTTTGGCCTATGCTGGTTAATTAATAGCCAAGACAATCTATTTATGAGAATGGCAAAACCCTTATGTGGACTTACGCACTCTGAGATATTAACAACATATATGACTCACCTATTCACTTATTCAGCAATTTCTTTAAGACACCACTTTATTTGAGACACTGGTGATCAGAAAAGACAAAGTTTCTGCTCTCTGAGAGCTGAGTTCTGGTGAAAGAAGACAGGTAACAAACACGTCAAATGATAAAGAAGCAGAAGAATTTCAGAATGAGATAAGTGAGGAGAATGGACTATAAGGAGACAAAAGTGGAAGCAGAGAAACCAGTGAAAAGATTCTAGTTAAGAAATTTTGGAAAAATTCTTTATTTCTAGCATTTTGGCAGACTAGATAACCAGAAAACAAACAAACAAAAACTTCCTAGTTAAAGCAACCAAGAACATAAAGTATCTAGATAAAACAAACAAATTAATAAGAAAGTAAATAAAATAGGTAGGAACCTTTTTGGAGTAAAGTATAAAGCTTTATTAAAATCCATGAGAGAAATCCTAAATAAGTGGAGAGGTATACTGAGGTTTTGAATGGGAAGGCTAAGTATATTAAAGCTTCAATTTTCCCACAATGCAATTATCTATTCAATGCGATTAAGAAAACAAACAAAAAAACTTAAAGAATTTTTCTAAGAAAATTGAAATCCAATTAAAATTTACGTAAAAGAAAAAAAGGACAATAATAGCCAAGACCCTCTAGTTATATTATTATAAAGTTATAGTTATATAATTAAGGCAATGTGGTATTTGGGATAAGAAATAGCCAATAGAAACAATTTGCTAAAAATAGACCTACATATGTATGGAGATTTGATTGGACTACCAGTCACTGGGGAAGAGTAGACTATTTAAGGAATGGTGGTGGAAACTGGATATCTGTTCAAAATGAAAAATGAAATTAAATCCCTACATGAGCCATTCACAAAACTTGTTTTAAGGGATTGTAAACATTTAAATGTGAAAGCCAAAACTTTAAAAGCTATAGAAAACAACATAGGAGAATATCCTTACAATTCATGTTTTAGAAAGGTTCTTTTTAAAAAAAGACTTAAAAAGTTCAAACTCATAGAAAAATATTGATAAATGTGATTGAATTAAAATCATGTTTTTATTCGCAGATACCATAAAAATAATAAAAGAACAAGACCTAAACTGAAAAAAATTAATTGCATATTTCCATATAATTACAATGTACATATAGGAAAATATGCTCAACCATATTAGAAATTGGAAAATGCAAATTTTAAATCACAAAGAGATGCATCCTTATACTTTTCAGATGGGTAAATTTTTAAAAGTTAGCGCTAATAATGAATATTGATGAGGTAATGGATCAATAGTAACTCACCTACTATTAATGGGAATGTAAATCAGCACAAATACGTATTCATCCATTTGGCATAATCCATTACATTCAAACATGTAAAAACTTCGGGACTTAGTTGTTACACTCTACATATGTACTTTGGAGACCCTTTAGCACATTCATAAAAGACTTACTGCAAGAATAGTTGTAATAGCATTGTTTTTAATCCAAAATGACAACAATGAAACATCAAGAAAAATTTGAAAACCATCCAACTCTTTATACAAATTACAATCAGTATGTAGATTATGAGATAATAAAACAATTGCCTAGTTTAACACAGTGAAAGTGAATGAACTATAAATTCACACTGCAACACAAACAAATGTCACAAATCAGATATTGAGAGAAAGAAGCAAATTACAGAAGATTATATATCATACAATTCCATTTATGAAAATGAAAAGTTCAAAATCAATCAAAACTGAATGTATTATCTATGTAGGGTACACACACACACACACACACACACAAAATAAAACTTTTTAAAAAGCAAGAAATTATGAGCATATCATTTAGGATACTGGTCACCTCTGGAAAAAATGGAGGACAATTTGATCAGTGAGGATATTCAAGGTATTCAGTTGATATTGTTCTATTTCTGAAGTTGGATGATAATTGAAAAAATATTCCTTACACTTTACATAAATATTTTATATATTTCCCTTATAAAATATTCCACAGATATTAAACCAAAATAAAAATAAATGACCGTAGTTTGATTAGGATTTCACCAATAAGGATGGAGAGAATGGACAGATTTGATAAATGTTTTGGTGTGATTGCTGATAAGACTTTTTGATGGGTTTCATGTACAAAATGAATTAAAAAGTGGCTTCAAGAATGAATCCTAGCATTAGGGCTTATAAATAATAGGGTACATGTTATTAAAGTGAGAAAAATGTTTACCAGGAAAGTAAGAATTCTGATCTAGGCATGACATTTTGAGATGTACAATAGACAGTACCCAAGAAAATGTTAAGTTGGCAGTTGTATATATGAGTTTTGAGATAAGGAGATATATCAGGGCTGGTGATACAAAGTTAAGAGTCAATGGCATATAGATGACATTTATATTAAATCATGGAACTGGATGAGATCACTGCAAGGAAGAGGGTGGATTTTTAAATGGAAGAGGGTGAATAGTCAAAATGTGGTTTTCCAACTACTCAAGGTTAAATATATGAGATATATTCATTTTAATATTCATTAGAATATTTGAATACCTTATTTTGGTCATTCATAATTTTCTCAGTATAATGATTCTTACAATAATTTACCTTAAATTAGCTATTAGAATAGGTAGGATATACATACATTTAATAAATAGGCAAATCAATTTGTTTTTGCTTCACTTTAGTTCTTTATTCTTTCACTGAGTTGCCTTACGCATAGAAAAATGCACCTTAGAATTTAATTTTATTGATCTCCTCACTGCTATTATGCAAGGTCTACTAAATTGACTCCTAGATTCTAGATAGGTATTCAAGTTGTTTTCCATAGCTACACTTATATATTTGCTTACAAATAATCATTTTTAAATAACTGTTGTTCTAGAAGCACAACTAAGCTTTATTTTTGAGAATTACTGAGAAATAGATCACAGTAACCATAATAATAAATAAAATGTTAAATATTTGTTCAATGAATATTTTATTCATCATAGTTCTAATTCAAGGACATGAATACATGTGAATTTGTGTTTCTTTTGGCCTGGATTTACTCTACTTCCTAAAGTACAGCAATAACATTAACAGATACCTTATTGTAAAGGTGGGAGGCTTTCTTTTTTGGTGAGAATCATTATTGCTTCTCCATTAAAATAAAATAAAAAACATGGGTCTATTTTTGCCACAATAACCTTTCATTTTCTGAGTTGATTAAATTTAGCAACTAGTTTTTCCTAAACTATTCAAACACATAATTGTCATTCTCTTCATGTCAAAGGACTCCCACAGTAACATCTTACTGTAAGACAGTTTTTAGTCCTTTCACAGAGGTTATGGGCTAAAATTCCAGTTCTGGTTATTTTCATTTTTCACACTAACATCATATTTTTGCATTAGAAATAGATTGTAGAATGATGGGATTTGTCTTCTTAAACATCCTCAGTGACATTTATCTATATATGAAAAGGCAAATTGATGGGGCCAATATCTGGATAATTAATAAACTAATATACAATTAAAATGGTGGATTGATCTCATGCATTTATTTTCTCTCCTTTCAATAACCTCACCAAAATAACTGCAAAGGAATAAAAAGTTTTTAAACAGTCAAAGAGAACGGGAGCCAGGAATATCAGCAGCTGAGACTCAGGAGGGACCAGAGGCAAATAGAAAAGTATTAACTGAATTAACTTCATGGAGGAAGCATCCATCTAAATGTCTGGACACAGGGAGAACAACAAGAAGTTGGTCAATACCACCATGGTATCCTGGAAAGTTCAGAGTTAGGAGACACTGGTTATTACTTTAAGTTACGGAAAATGGAGGGTTGGTTGAAAGAATGCATGGGGATCTGGTGTTTTTCTTGTCTTTCTAACTCACCTTTAAAAACAAGGTGTCTACCAACAGGGAAAACAAACCAAGTATCTATTTTCAGGAGAAATTAAACAACAGTGGCTCTGAACATAAGGACACAGAAAAGGGTGAAGAAATGAGGTGAAGATCAGGGCTAAATATAGTGACGTGGTGAGTGCCTGAAAAGATAGTGAGTTTTGGTTGGTCTTAACCTTCAAATACGAATGCACAGCTAAGGACCAAGGGATATTTGGTTAGCCTGTAATATGAAAGAAGGAAATCTAAGCGAGCACATGGAAAAAAGGAACATTAGAGAAAAACTGTAATGAATATCTCAGAATTATAGAAGAAGTTGTATCTATGAAACAACAGTAGAATGCTATGAAGCTAGAGTAGCCAAAGAGAAAATATTATCAAAATTAAAATTCCAACAGAAAGTTTGAAAAACAAAGTCAAGGGAATCTCTCAGAATAAAGAATGAAAATGAAAGGAAAAAAAGTTGGAATCAAAAAAACAAAACCAATAGAGTCAATTCTGAAGGTCCAGCACCTGACTCAAAAGCATTCCAGAAATAGAACAAACAGAAAATAATTGAAAATTATTTTTAAAATAAGGGCATATTGCAAGTGTTGGAATATGTAAGACAATAACTCTATAAAGAAATTCATACTAATGTGTATTATCTTGAAATTTAAAAACTCCAAGGATAAAAATAATCAAGACTACAAAGAGGGTGTGGAGGCAGATCACGTGAAAGGGAACAGAAAAAAGGAGCAGCTTCTGAATTCTAAGAAGAAAACACTGAATATCAAGAGACATTGAAATCTAGGGGAAAATGATTAACAGGGAATTCTACAACTAACCAAACTTTTAGTTGAGTGTGAGAGAAAAAAAAAGTAGAGAGCTCCTTGAGAAAAAAGGCAAGGAGGGAAAAGAAGCTAATAGATTATCTGATAATTTTTCATTAAAATATTATATTAAAACGTTTTGATAGGTTTGATAAGTTAGAAAAGTTAGGAATAGTTACATAGAAAGCCATGTATATTAATAACAAAACTATTGACTCCAAGAATAAGAAAAGGTTGTACAAGAGAGTAGTGAAGAATTTAGATCAGTAATGAGTATCTACATAATCATAATAGTATAAAAATTGACTATGGTACTAACTATAGTTTGTAATATTAATAGTTTAGGAGATTGGATAAAAGGGACATGTATGTGGGATGAGGAGGATGTAAGAATCCTGATCTCATTTACCATGACATAGTCAAAAATGAACATAAACATTGATTAATTCATAGCAACCTAAGAAAATTGTACTAGAACTCTGTCTGGTATTGTATATTTGAGAGTATTGTGTCTCTCGGATGCCAATCTGGGGAAAGACAAGGCCTGAGGGTAGGGGAGAATTACAGTTTTTCTTTACTAGACTTTTTTACTATTTATTGATTTTAATTATGTTGGCATATTGCTTGGATCAAAATTTTACAAATTAATAAAATAAAGAGTAAAGAGAGTCATCAGTGAACTAACAATCAAGATTTCCTTATTACGGTCTATTTGTTTATATGAATATAAACCTGACAAAAGTGTTCCAATTTGTGAAGCTAGGTCAACAATATTTGCTGCTGAGCACTTTATGTGGTAAATTTGAGTACTAAATAACTACTATTAGAAGTACTTCAGCTGCCATAGGGAAAAGAATAACACAAATACAAAACAATGGTGTAACATGCTTATTCTAAATTTTCATTTTATTGGGAGTTAAGCATGAATTTACCTATTTTTCCCATCCCCCACCATCAGCTTGTTCTCTGTATCTTTGGGCCTATTTCTGTTTTGTTTATTCAGTTGTTTTGTTTTTTTATATTTCACATGTAAATGAGATCATATGGTATTTGTCTTTCTCCATGTGACTTATTTCACTTAGCATATGTTCTCTAGTTCCATCCATATTGTTGCAAATGGCAATATTTTGTTATTTTTGTATTTATGTTTATATATCAAACAGTATAATACACTGCCAATAGTTTATTTATTTTATACTTATGAAGCCAGTTCAATTTTCAAACGATAAACACAGATCACTTTGATAATTCTGTCCCACTCAGTGAAATTATGAATATATCCTTTTAATGGGCCTAATTAAAAAACAAATTTTAGGTGAAAACTCAAAAAATATGTAGACATTTGTCTCCTCGGATAAAGATAGACTGTAATTTATATTCATAGAGTAGGATAAATTAATTCAGCAGCCTCTTGAAAGCCCTCAGGTGATTTCTAGATTGCCAGTAAAACTACGTATCAAGTGAACCTGCCATCCTTAATATTTTGCAAAGATATCTTAATAATCCCTATCATTTTTTCCGCCTGCAGGCCCCACCCCAAAAGAAAACAGTCTTCCTATATTTCCTGAAGTCTCAACATCAATTTAAAAAACTAACATTCGTTGTAGAAAATGCAAGTCTTCTGTATTTGGTACCTGCTCCTAATGAAAGGTACTGAAAATCTGAGCTATTTCTGAATCCCATGGAAGGATTACCCACCAATGGACCGACTACCCTGAGTCACAGCTCACTTCATATCACTCACCCAGTTGTTTCATTATTCATCAAACAAAGGCTGCTCTAACAACAGGCTATTTGGGGCTATAAATATTTGTTAATACCTATTGCAAAACATGTAGAAGGAGAAAAGGAATGTCATTCTCTTAACTAACTTAATGTATGTATTAAACTTTAGAATCCTACAAGGGTCTTTCATTGAGTACTGTCAAATCAGTCAGCAGACTTAAGTTGAAATGAAATTCAAGGAATCAGCTAACTAATATTAATACTCAACTGATGAAGCAATCAACCGAGTAAAATTGGCAGTTTCCAAAATCTAAAGGTTTAAAACATGCTTTAATTTCTATTAGATTCACTTGCACTTTCATATCACAAGAATATCCTAGTCTTTATAATATTTGATCCATAATTCTCCTTTCAAAATATAGTAAAATGAATGAATTATTAAAAGTTAAGAAAATACAAATTATGCATGACTTGAATTTTCATACTTGTCCGACCTGCTTCTGCAAGAAAGAAAACTCATGTTTATTTTTCAGAAAAGTAATATTAATTTCTGAAGTACAAAATCTCCATCATTTCCCCCTGGATACTAAATATGAAATGGTAAAAAATTAAAATTTGGGAATTCCATGCTTTCTCAAGTTTTCTTTGCATCAAGTCCTGGTCAATGACTTTATTACTGAGGTATCCTAGGAGAATACGCAGCCTCCATTGTTTCCCCACTTTTTAAAATTTTCACCATATATTTTCGAATGTGGCTCCTGACACAACCAACTTTCTGTTGGGTCTCTGATTTATGTGATGTAACAGCTTTCTGCTGGTAGCTGAGTCTTCTTACTAAGGCAGGTTTATATATATATATGCACTGTCTAAAAATTAAAATTGAATTAATCAATTGATTATATTTCATACAGTTACAATATCTGATATGATTACAAGAGCAAATTTTTAGTGGTGAAAATAGTTTCCCTTTAAAAAATATGGTTATGTCGGTGGCTACAGTGTTTTTAAATGTCCTGGTTTTTGACCTCCAATGTTCAAAAGAACAATGAGACTCTTTCCAAAATGTTCTTTACGAAATCTCTGTGTAGTACTAGGTGAGAGCAATTATGATCCTGTATCTTTTACGAAGAAGAAAAGTGATATGCCAGACAGCTAAATTTAGTTTCTTCCAAGAGTCTTCTAATTAAACAAAAATCTGACCCCTAACTAGATACATATTAATAAACTAGACTTCTTTGGGAATCATGTTCACAACACACTCTTTCATTATGCCATTTGCCTTCCTCCCAAGAAATGACTCAGATGTTAAATGTTGTGTTTTGTATTTTAACAAACTAAAGAAAACAGATATCATTGTATTTTATGTAAACTGCAATGCTAATGGCCCATGTGCAGCTGCCAGGCAGGTTACATTCTTAGGGCTGGGGACAGTATGAATATTGTTTGGTGCAGTATAAATTTTATGTGAAAACCAGCTATTGCAAATAGTTACTGAGATAATAGAATAATAAGTTTTCAGAGCTAAAAAAAAGTTCTAGCAACCATCTAAGCAAACAGTTTGCAATGTTCTCACCAGTAAGGACTCTTTCATTATTTTAATTACAGATCTTCAATTTTGAAGGATTTAAAATCAGTGGACAAGATACTGTGTACTGTTACTTTGTAATACTGAAAATCATATGGAGTTTTAATTTAGTTTGAAGAATTCTGTCACTACCTTTGAGGGCCTAGGTTGGGAATGAATGAGTTAGTCTCATTCTCTCACTCTATAGATGACAGAAATTGTGCCATGATATGGACGCGGCTCAAGGTAGCACAGCCAAAGAGAGGTAGCCCTGGAGTGAGAACCAATACAAAGGAGGGACAGATATGAGAAAGCACTTTCTCTGACCCCTCATTAGCACTTCTTTATCATGACCCCTTTAATGCTTGCGGTTCCCATTGTCCTTTCACCCCAATTTCTCTAGCTCTGCTTCTTCATGTAGTGCAAAGATTTTAATAGCTGGATATTGACGATGCTCAACCCATCTCTCTAACCCAAATTCACTCTTGATATTCTGACCTTTATTTCCTGTCACACTCCAAACTCAGAGAACTTTAGGCCTTTACTTCACCTGCACGTTTAGCAATAAAACCATCCTATCTCTCTCCAACGCTTCTTTAGGGAGCAATACAAGTCTCATCGTCTACGAAATCTGTCCTAATTTCCATTTTCCCACCATGTCCAGGTAGATATAATGTGCTATCCCCTGTGCTTATGTTACAAGTTACAGAATTTGTCTTCTTTTCTGACTGTTCAGGTGTGTCTCTCCAGCTGGACTGAAAGACTCCTAAGGGTAGTAGGAAGAGCGTCTGGTTCCTCTTTGTAAGTCTAGTGCCTAGATACTGCTGGCCTCAATGTGCCAGCAAAATAAAGCTTTATAGGTGCTGTATAATTCAATTTGTTCAAAATACTAAAAGCATCTGTTATTCAGTTTCTCTCATACTCAGAGTAACCATAAACTTTACTTAACTACACCTGTGAACTTCTTACAGAAAACTATTTTAACTAAAATACATAGTACAAAATTACAGCTTCAGAAAATCTTCTTTTTTACTAATGAATTAACCAGTGAACTCTGTTAATCAGAGAAGAAACAATGTGGTCCTTTTATGAAAAAAGGTGACAAAGACGCTATGCAGGCAAAGACACTATAAAAATAACTATGTTAATACAATGTTAAGTGTGTGCCAAGCTTACAGCAAATTGTGTATGTCAAACCGTTATGGATCTTAAAGATCCCAACAAGTGCATACAAGGAGAAAAAATTGCTATTTTCAGTGTATTCAACGAAGATGTATCTGTAAGCCAATCTGCTAGATGCTGCAGAGAATAATAGGAGTAAGAAACAACTTTATAAATCATCGAGTGAATTTAATGAACATCTTACATGCTTGCAACCAGCTGTTAATATACTTTGGTTGCTTATATAAGATATTAGAAGATATAGAGAGGAAATATAGTGGAATGGTTCTGAGTTTGGGATTTGCAGTCAGTTGCGTTTGAATCCTTACTTTGCCAATTGCACCTATGTGACTTTGGGCAAGTTAATTAACCTCTCTAAACTCCTAATTTCTCATTAAAAATACAGTATTCGTAATAGAACCTATTCTTATAGGTTTTATTATTAATAATAAATAACCTATTTAATAATATAATCCATATAATAAATAATAACCTTAATAATGACCTTAATAATTAACCTAATATTAATAGAACCTCATTAATAATAGAACCTATTTTTATAAAGTCATTACAATGAGTAAATAGAATAATGCATAGAAAGTATTTGGTACCATACTTAGCTAAATAGTACCAATATATGAAATCAAATATTATCACTATCATTGGGGAGTGGCTGTTGATGGAATTATGGTCATAAAAATTTAAGAATAGAATGGAACTTAGTGGTCATTTAAAAACAAATCCCTTATTTTACAGGCGAGGAAACTAAAGTTTAGAACAACTTTGAGTCTTGTTCAAGTTTGTTTATGGTTAAACAGGCATAACTTCCAGGTATCTGGAATTACTGCTCAGTGCTCGTGGTACTCTCCACTAAAATGGAACTTACACTTCATTTTCCACATAATTGATTTGCCATAAACAATACCATCTTCTACTTCCAGAATTATTTTCTTTGTGATCATTTATTTGAATGAAGAAAAGTGGCAAAAAATTAATAAACATGATATTTGGGCAAATGTGGGAAAATTTTTTAAACCCTTAAATTCACATCATGTTTTTCATCCTCATCCTCCCCATAATACCCAACTTCCAGAACACATGCTTTCTTGCCAGACAAGTAGAACAAATCCCCTCTGGGGTAATTGCCGCCCAGAGATAGGTCCACACAAATCTTCACTTAAGGATGCTCTTCCAGTGCCTGTTCCTCAAGGACAATCCCTCCAACCTGCAGTTTCCTACTGTAAACACAGCAGCTGTCGTGTTTGTCACTTGCTCCGCTTCTAGAAACTCCTCTACTAGCTTTTGAATTTCTTATCTACTTTCAATTGATTCATAAATTCAAAGTACAGATTTCAATGAATTTTAACCTATAGGCATTAGCTACTGTAATTGACCAACATTGCTTTAATATCAATTTTGGTCAATTAATTTTGGAAAGTGCTCATATTTACTTTACTTTGGGCAGTAATATTAAATATATGTACTGAATTTAAGTGAGAAGAGTAATAGCTATCTGGTATGCCTCTAATTACATACACTTCAATTTTTCTATTTAGATTACTGTATCCTTAGCAAAGCAATGTATAATTGAGATCAGAGAGAAAGATGATTGAAAGACTATTTGGGACATATTACATATAGTCTGCTTTAAATCAAATTGTGTTTCTGCTAAAATCCAGAATATATGGTTTTTACTCAAACTTATAATAATGATTTTCCATGTAATAATTCTAATGTTGGCATAATATTAGATAATATGGATTGTCATAATTAACTTTTCTCATTGTGTGAGACAAGTTGCTTCTAATATTTTGCTATTTTATAAATAATGCTTTAATAAGCAAATTTTTAAAAATGTCTTTTTTATATTTTAATTTCCTTAAAATAGTTTCATTGAAATATGATTATAGGACAAAGAATATAAACATTTAAAGCATATTATTATTTTTGTTAAATGTAATAAGTTCCCCTCATGTATTAGCTAATCAAAAAAGTAAAATAATATTTCTTAGTGTGTTTTTAATTTGCATATATTTAATTATTAATAAGTTGTGTGTTGTTTATTTCATTAGCCATTGTTTCTAAATTAATGAATAATTTATAATTTATTTATAAACTGTGTCCATTGAGATTTTTTATTTTTCTTTAATTGATTTTTAAGTTTCAATTATTGTTTAAATTTGGTTTAAAAATCTGTTCTGTTATTTATTCATCTTTCTCCAAGTTATCTCACCAAAATTTGTTTGTTTACATAAATTTTAAAATTTATTTTTAAATTTCATAAAGGTATCATATTCGGATTTTGATTGAAATTAAATTGAATATACAAACAGATCTGGAAGTAAATAATTTTATTCCAAATTTCCCATTCAGGAATTTGTTTATTTATTCTATTAAGGCAAGCAAAATATTATAGATCTCATTTATTTCTTGTTAAGGTGAGGTTTTGCTATCATATTTCATATTTGCTTCTGTAAATATAATCATTTTACCACTATAATTTCTATCTGGTTATTACTTGTGTACAAGAACTCTCTGGCATTTAACTTGTTTGCATTCAGACAGTATATTTGAGTCAAAAATTTTACTTTTTTTTTTCCTCTAGTTAATTTTCTTAGGTTCTTCATATGCAAGTGTTTTTGTTCCTCTACCCATGGACAAAATTTGCTGACATATCTACTCTTACAATGTTGAATAATAGTATTGGAACAAATTCACATGGGATATAATTCACTTTAAAAGAAAAATATCTCTACAATTATATTTTTACCAAAACATAGCTTTCCTCATTTCTTTATTAATAACAGCCCACTGAAATCTGAATTGCATACCTAACATTGCTTAAACTGCTTTCTTTTGTCTAATATTTATTTTCAATGTACTCACATGCTAATCAATGTTATAGGAATGGGATGCAAATAGTTTTCTACATTACCAGTAATTTCTCAATTATCATATTAGTTAATTACTTCATTCAAAATAATCATTTGTTGGATTCCATTGAGTACTCTTTAGGCTATATCCTACTTTTAGAACTTGACAAGGCAATTTTCTTCATCTTCCTTTATTGAGTTATATTTCTTTAGTTTTCCAACACTGCTGTCCACATTCTTTCACTATACCTCTGCTGATCTTCCGCTACTATGACGGCTTATCTTCTACCCATTGCTTGTTTGTCATTATTCCTTCCTTCCCTTGTTTTTTTAATACTTTTAATTAGGCAACACAAACTATTTCATGGCCTCAACTGTGACTTGTATGCAGTTGACTGCCAAACTTATGCATTAGCTCTCATGTCTTTTCACAACTGCATTCCTAATTATCTACTTGTCACTTCTACCTAGATGTTTGACTAAAATGTTTGATCAGTCCAAAATGGGATTTGTTATCTTTTTCTCAAAATCATTTTCTTTATTGGAATACTTTATTTTGGGTAATGGCATCATGACATCAGTTGATAATAATAATGTTCTATGATGATGATGATGAGGATGAGGAGGAGGAGGAGGAGGAGGGGAGGGAAAAGGAGGAGGAAGAGGGGGAGAAGAAAGAGGAGGAGGGGGAGGAAGAGGAAGAAGAAACATTTATTCCATACTTACTATATTCTAGATTTTAAAATCATTGTATATATTAACTCATTAATCCTCATAAAAACCCTATGAGGTAAAAATAATTATTATACCTGTTTACAAGTAAGAAAATTTTGGCAGAAAGAGTTTGAGCAAATTACCCAGCATCTCACTAATAAAATTAAAAGTGGTGAAAACAGTTTTATAGTCTCACCACAAAGTCTGATTTTTTTTAACCACACTTCTGTGCTTCCATGCTGCAAACAGTCATCCCTGAGTCATTTCTTCCTCATATATCCCTAAATAATTTACCAAGGCCTATCAATTTGGTTTTTCATATATCCTTAGTCAATGCCCTTCCCATCACCCCGCTTACCCATTTGTTTTTTCAAGCCACCACCATCTCTTACTTACAGTGTGGTAAAGACTTACCACTCCAATATTTATTGCTTGCATGATGCCTTCATTATAGTCAGGCATAATTCCATCATTCCTATGTTGAAAATCTTTCAAAGACTTTTTGTTCCCTATAGGATAAAATTCAAACTCGTCAGCAAAGTACGCAAGATCTTTTATATTCTAAAGTTGTCTTATGTTTCCAGACACTTTCCACTAACTCTTTAATCCCACCGCAGACACACGCTGTCAGTGCTCTCAGTCATACTGAACTACTTGTCTTTGCCTAAACATATACATACATGTGTATATGGATGTATATGTGTACACACATATATACACAAACATATATGCACAGCCTGTTGAATATATATGTGTGTACATACATATATATTGGGCTAGTAATTCCTCAATGGAAAAATTGCGTATTAGTCATCTTTTTTTTTTTTACCTTGACAATATACAATACTCCACACATGGCAGCTATTCAATGTTTTAGTTGAACACGTAAATGAATGATGGAAACAATGAAGGAAGGAATTGAAAGCTTTTAGTTAACCATATTTTATGGTCCATGATTTTTCATTTATTTGTTTTAGTATCTCTCACACTGAGAGAAGAAGTGTAAGTGTAGGAATCAGGCAAGATTCTGGAAGGAGTATACCATACTCAACTACCTTGAATTTTACACACACACACACACACACACACACACACACACACACACACCCTACTCCGTCCCTTCCCAACTTCAGTCTACTACATTAGATATTTATAAAACTGCATGGCTAGGTAATCCCACTATTGAGAAATCTTGTGTACAGCCAAAGCAATGCGGAAGATTATCTTATGTTTATGAAGAAATGGGATAGAGAACAGTATTTCTCAAAAAGTGTTCTTACATTGACTATGCCAGAATCCCCTAGACATCAGAATCTCCTAAACTGAAAAAATGTGGATTCCTTGGCCCCAACACAACTTTGGAGTAAGGATCAAGAAAACTTTATTTTCAGCTCGTGTTCCATGTGACTTCTAAGGATAATTTTTATTACAACATTGGGTTAGGTGTTTTCTGGAACAGTTGTTAGTGTCACATGAATGCTTTTTCTTTCTTTCTAAGTTGCTTTGGGTGACATAAAAATCTTCTTAGGCTAAGTTTCTTTATTTATAAAATAGAGCAATTAAATTGGATGGTCATACAGGGCTAGTCCAGGTCTTATTAGTACAGTCATTGTGCAGTTATTCAGTTTAAATGTTTTAAAATGAACTATTCAAAAGAACAATGCTCTCTTAGAGAATTGTTCCTGCAGTTCTGCCATCTCTAGTGTGCTCTGGAGGACTCCTATAGCCATAAGAGCAACAAACTTGGGAAATAAAAAATTATGTTTAGTGAGGGAAATGCCAACGATTACAAATTCCTGGCAATTTGCTCAGTTCTCTAAGGAATTGGCAATATGAGTAATCCACCTAGAAGCAATTAAGTGCTTCTAACATCATGTGATCAGTATGTCAAACGAAATATTGTTGTGTCTCTTTGAGCTGCAAGTCTATGAATTTTCTCAAGAATTTATATATAGTTTAAAGAAATTTGAATTTAAAAACATGTTAGATATTTGCTTTGCCTTCCATAATATTTCCCCTCTAGATGTTATATATGTAGCTAACAGCCACAAAACTGGTCTATTATTGTTAAATTTTATTACAGGCCATATGCCTAAAACACTTTAGTTGAAACTTTAGCCCTTTCTGTCATAAATTACAAAATTGATAGGAAAACTTCAGTGAGAAGACTTAACAATTATGAGCTGCAAGATAACATAAAGAAATAGATTGTTGTCACAAAATAATGGCCATTGACTAAGATAAATATCAAAGCAAAGTCATGGCAAAGTCTGGCCATTTATCAAAAGTAAACATTGAAGAAAACTAGGATACATTTATCAAGCAACTGTTCTAGTCCAAAATTTTTATTTTCCTCACCCTAGCTGATCTATGATTTAGATGCTGTCATTTCACCTGCTAGATGTTTGTACAACTAAATGGCTGGGGTCACTGCTGCATTTATTTAGTTATATAACCTCGATTTTTGAGTGATTTTGTTTAGTCCAAGTAATATCTTATAGTAAGAAAAAAATTAAAAAAGTAATTGATTTGGTTTACGCTTAGTTTCTTTTTTCTTTCTACTTAGAATTTTCTATGCCTTCATATATTTTCTAAAAGTGATTTAGTATGGTTCACATTAAAATGTATATAATAGATCAGTAGAGTAGAAATCCAAATTAAAAGCTAGAATCAGGAAGAATTATACTTAAAATTATTTTAATATAGACATAACAATTTTAACAAGTATACTGATTGCTTCTATACCTCTACTCCCTGACATGTGTGCTCTATTGAACCACAGGTCTGATATTATCATTTGATACTTGACAACTCTGTTGTCATGGAGAGTCATTTGCACCTTTCACCACCTCTAAATTACTGTAAAACGAGGCCACCATTCTCCTAATTTGACATGTTCTTCTACATTCCAACCATGATGGTCAATTTGGAATCCATTTAACTTCTTAAAACAATGGGACCCATAGGCCAGCTTCCTCAAATGGATAGCAAGCCCCCAATAATCAGTAAACTGACAGAGTATGGGAAAAATTTTGTATAACTGATACAAGTATAAGTATATACATTTTATCTACTTCAGAATGGAATTACTTGTAGATACTGTAAAGATCTTTTTCTATTCCACTTCCTGAAAATTCAAGGTAGTTGAGTATGGTATACTCCTTCCAGAAACTTGCCTGATTCCTGCACTTACACTTCTTCTCTCAGTGTGAGAGATACTAAAACAAATAAATGAAAAATCATGGACCATAAAATATGGTTAACTAAAAGCTTTCAATTCCTTCCTTCATTGTTTCCATCATTCATTTATGTGTTCAACTAAAACATTGAATAGCTGCCATGTGTGGAGTATTGTATATTGTCAAAGTAAAAAAAGATGAATAATACACAATTTTTCCATTGAGGAATTCCTAGCCCAATATATGTATGTACACACATATATATTCAACAGGCTGTGCATATATATTTGTGTATATATGTGTGTACTCATATACATCCATATACACATTTATGTATATGTTTAGGCAAAGACAAGTAGTTCAGCATAACTGAGAGCACTGAGAGCGTGTGTCTGCGGTGGGATTAAAGAGTTAGTGGAAAGTGTCTGGAAACATAAGACAACTTTAGAATATAAAAGATCTTGCGTACTTTGCTGACGAGTTTGAATTTTATCCTATAGGGAACAAAAAGTCTTTGAAAGATTTTCAACATAGGAATGATGGAATTATGTCTGACTATAATGAAGGCATCATGCAAGCAATAAATATTGGAGTGGTAAGTCTTTACCACACTGTAAGTAAGAGATGGTGGTGGCTTGAAAAAACAAATGGGTAAGAGGGGTGATGGGAAGGGCATTGACTAAGGATATATGAAAAACCAAATTGATAGACCTTGGTAAATTATTTAGGGATATATGAGGAAGAAATGACTCAGGGATGACTATTTTCAGTGTGGAAGCACAGAAGTGTGGTTAAAAAAAATCAGACTTTGTGGTGAGACTATAAAACTGTTTTCACCACTTTTAATTTTATTAGTGAGATGCTGGGTAATTTGCTCAAACTCTTTCAGCCAAAATTTTCTTACTTGTAAACAGGTATAATAATTATTTTTACCTCATAGGGTTGTTATGAGGATTAATGAGTTAATGTATACAATGATTTTAAAATGATGCCGTGTGTGTGTGTGTGTGTGTGTGTGTGTGTGTGTGTGTGTATGTGTCACAGTGAAAGTTAAAGATGAAGAATGGTTTGGGGAAGACCTAGCTCACAAGCAAGCCAAGAACATCAGAGAGAATAAATCAAATTGATTCAGGACCCAGATTTTTTTTTAATACATTAGAACAACTTTTATATATGTATTTTGGGGAATCTGGGTGTGTGTTTGTGTGCTGGGAACCGAAGAAACTTACTTCAATGTGGAGGCTTTGCACAGGGAGCAAGAAGACTGCTAAGAGCTCCCTGTAAAGTGGATTGATTAATATTCATGTACTATAACAGGTAAATTTGAAAATGAAACAAACAAAAAAAAGGTATTATGTCCTCTCTTAGTCCTGTACCATCATGATCAAATCCCATGAGATTACTAGTGAACTTCAAATTTAATGCTCATTAGATACAAAATACATTATAATGTGTATTCACACTTCTGTGTTTGAGGCTTTTGATAACACTTTTGCAAAAATCAAAGCAAAACAAAACAAACTAACACATTTACTTTTCTCAACTCTCTGTTTCAATGTTAAACCTTAATAAAAGGTTATTTTTTTATAAATTGAATTCAATGATTTATGTGCAACAAATGTCCATCTTGTTATGTCTCTGTAGATGCTGAGTGTGCTGTTTAAGTTCCAAATAAATTTTAATAGGCATAAGGTGATAAGGTTTCACTTAAATATTTAATTCATTATTTTATATATTGTATTAATATGTGAATGATGTTACAAACACTTAAGAATTCAAATTCATTTTCATGTATTTAATGGTTCTAAGTGTTTTATTTTGTATAATTAAATTTTAAAATAGTATATAAATGTTATCACTGAAATATTCTTTGGTACTTGAAATGAATTTAAGTATGTGCTCACATTCCTTGGAATATCCTGGAATTAGATAGTTACTTAATTAAAGAGTTTATTGCCAAGGAAAGGCTCTCAATAAGTGAGTTTGCATCTGTTCAATTTGACACTAAACAAGAAGATTTAATTCAAATCAGAACTATTCCTTGTGTTTAGATAATTGAGTTAGATCAAGGTGAAATTTTGTCAGACTCTGCTTTCACAAAGTAGGTTCTATTAATAATGAAATTATGCAATTTTTCTATGCAAACAATAGACACAATGTGTTTTTATGTATTTCTTTTAATATTAAAGCTACTAACGGTTAGCATTCAAGTTCAGCATGTGATTACTGAGATTTATAAGACCATTATAGGAGGACTATGAGATGCCATTCAGAATATCCACCTCAATTAGACTAGTCCCAGGCTGTAGGATATTTTAGCAACTCCATTTTAGGAACTGTTTTTAGAAATCGGATATCACTCACAAAATAAAATCCATTTTATTGCTTTATCTTCACATTTTGGAAAAAGAGAGAGAGAGAGAGAGAGAGAGAGAGAGAGAGAGATTACTTTTCTTTTTTTTCCATACAGAGAACATATTGTAAGGCAGGCTGGGAAATCATCCAGAAATGAAATTCAAAATAAGAACTAAAAATTAGTGGTCTTCCAAAGTAACACTGGTCACAAATAGGTCTCTGATGATTTTTTTAAATCCTTTCCAGCCCAAAGATTCTGGCTATTACTTCTCTGTAGTATCCACATGATCCATTGAGAAATCAGGGCTCCAAAGTAGAATGACAATCACCTGCTGGCATTTGCAAGTGCAAGAGTACCTGTGTGCATGTGTGACACTGTGCATTATTCTCTGGCTTCCTATGGATGGAGTCACTTCAGATAGAAATGGAGAAACGAGTCTAGGGAAACCTGGAACAGACCATTAGGATTCCAGCACCTGACCCTCAGCTACTAAATACATAACGTTTTTATACCATATTTAGCAGAAAACACATTCTCCTTCAGAGTGATAAACATTCTTGAGGCCTTTTCCTTTTTAGATGTCAACCTCCACTGTCCCTGACACACATTTGTTTTTATATCAAAGTTCTTCAAATATCAGTGATTTCCATATTATTTTTATTAAAAAATACCACATGTAGCAAGATATTTAAAACCTTATATTGTGTGTTTTAGTAACAGAGCTAAAATTTATTCCAACATTGTAAATGGAACTTCCTCTTCTGTTACTATAAGTGATATATGAGATTGTTTAATGTATCATTAGTCACAATATGAGAGTGAACAATTTTTGCAGTTGTCTAATTATTTTACCTTTTTTGCCTATGTTCAAAATTC
The DNA here is from genome assembly GCF_057876585.1 of Rhinolophus sinicus. NCBI lineage: Eukaryota > Metazoa > Chordata > Mammalia > Chiroptera > Rhinolophidae > Rhinolophus > Rhinolophus sinicus. Next base: position 56,642,594 of record NC_142502.1, read on the forward strand.
AGTTTGCAAGTGCACAAAATTCTACTGAATGAGGGTGATCGATATAGCTAATATCATCACCAGGAACCAGGCAAAGCATTCAAGACATAAAATAAGAGATAAAATTTTGCTAGGTTTTTCATTTGTCCCCTCCAAATAACAACAATGCCAGTGCTAAACACGCATTACCAAAGGGTGCTACTGCTTGGTTTCACTACATTAAACATTTATAAATTCATTACTTAGTACTTCAAACATTCATTTATATTTTCTTACATGGAATTATTATACATTTAGCTTTTATTCATTTAAAAAAGTTCCACTGCATTAGGTCTTCAAAGAGATTTCCAAAGTGTTCAATTACTTCTTCTAACTGTGGCTTTTTCTGTTTCTTGGGAAAAAGCCAGCTTCCCAGTCTTTGCACTTTCACTCTTACTCTCTTCATCCACTTGTTCCAGGGGTTGTGAAAAGAGGTTTTCTTTCATGACTGCCTCAACAGTGAGGGTTCCTTTCTAGGTTTAAAAAATTCAAGCTTAAAAAAAAATTTAAACTGGCATCTTTATAATGCCGTCGCTTTTGCTCAGTGAGGAATCAACCCCTTTGAACAATGAATGCTTGTCTAAAGCAACTATTCACAGAAGGTACTGCCTTCTGGGGAATGAGAGAAGTTTTACCTACTGACAAATGGGAGTAGCATAACAGAATAGAACTGATCCCAATGCAAGGGCCTCACGTTTCCAGTACTGAAATAAGGAGATCAGTTACAGCCCCTCTGCTACCGACCCATTATGAAAAGAATGCTGAAGAATATCAAACAAGATCAAGCAGCAGTCCAGATGGGATCAAGTGAATTCTTTTTAAACGTCTTTAACTTACAGATTTTAAAAATGTTTAGAGAGGTTGAAGGCTTATCTGCCTGCATGAATTAAAATTTGATGGTGGAGGCCTAGTGAGAGTCTGAGAGACAAAAAGAACAAATCTTGAGAAAATTGCCTAGTATCTATTATTTAATAGGTTTAACAGGGACTTCAAAATTTAGTTTTATGTTACACATTTAGGTCTCAAGACTTTGAAAGGCCTCTGAAAGGAATAGGAACCTCGTGAATAATCTGTGTCAAGCACTTGCAATAATTTTTAGCCCCTCTCGTTCTATGAAGCACCTAAACCAATTAGGAAAAAATTAAAAATATTTTCCTTTATTTTTCTCATTTGAAGACTGAGACACTGTCTGCTGGTTTGTGTTCAGATGAGAAAGTATTTCAATTTCTTGATCCTATTCTTGATGCTACTAGTGAAAAAGAGGAGATAGGGCATGGAGAAGTTGATAGGTTTGGGGTGATTTCACTTTGTGGGCCCTCTAGTCTGCTTCCCCCCTAAATCCCCTTCCCATGTCAGTCCCTTCCAAGTGCTGCACAGGTGGGGTTTTAGTCGTAGCTGCAGAGACCTTTAATTGGACCTACAAAGGAAAGAGAATCAAAGGAATGTAGGCAAGAAAGGTGGCAGCAGACACGAGACACTAGTAGGACTTGAGTGGGGATATATATAGAGACAGGAGACAGGAAGTTTAGAATATGTAGATACTTTAGATTCCTCTGGTGCTGTCTTGTCCAGGACCCCACTGTGACTGAGTGGTAAAGTCAGGATTCAGAAATGATAGGCTGTCTTCTATTTAGAGCATAAACATCAAGCATCTTGTATATATCTTGAACAGACACCCCTTGCACACAAGAATACATTACTATTTTCTATGACCATGAATCAAAAGAAGCTACTTTTTAGTTAGTTCTATTCCTTGAAAAGGAGAAAATTATCTGATCACCTCACGTATGACCACCTGAAGTACACATATAAAAAGCGGAGCAGGTGAAACTTCTACTTTAGATATTTTCCATACTTTTCTCTTATGTTTCATTATTTGTATTTGTAGAAGCAGTTTGTTTTCTCTCCCTCTTTCTCCTAAGCATTTCCTCTCCTCAAGTCCAATGGCATATACTCTAATTACAAGTTTCTTACAGACAGCATGAAATGTAAGGGAGGCTAAGTTTTATAAGGAGTCCTCCCTGGATTGCTTAATACACCTAATTTATTCAGCGTTGTTGCCGCTCTTGGTATCTCATATTCAGTTTTCTCCAACAGCAGCTTCCCGTGTATATATTGCTTTTCATCCTGTGTTTACATTAGTTTTCTGTAGCAAAAACTGTAGCGAAGAATTCCCCCAATTTATCAGTAGGAAGCAAGAGGTTTTAACCCAACTTTCGGGTATGAGAACAATTTAGAGCTTTCCATGTACTAAATTTATAAAATCAATGAATGTAAATTTTGCCTATAGTTATTGCTGATAATGTTGAGTTTCTTAGAAGTGAGTGGCAATATCAGTGCATTAGCAATTCAGTTTTTCTTTTCCTTTCTGTTTCTGTATTATTCAGGGAATGTGTGTGGAGCATGTGGTTTATCTGGGCTTTCTCTCTTCTCCCTCTGCCTTCCAGAATGGTCTGCTTTACTGCTCTTTAGCACTTCCTAATGTTAGATATAAAATGAAAGAAGTGGACACAAACTAATATAATTTATCACTTTTCTAACTTATAAAGGACTAGAAAAAGAACAGATTGATAATAAAAAATGAAATGCAGCTGTTTTCATCTATCCAAGATATCTTTTATCATTATTACCATATATAATCACGATGTATATATCTGTAATTGTGTGAGATATAATTATTGTACTAGATGGGTAATTAGAAGAGTGTAGGTTTTTAAACAGTTTCTTACATTACTCATTGTATTGCATTATACAGCCTTTGTTTAAAATGTTGATAGTTTGGGGGTTCTTTTAATTATTATTTTTCATTAGATTGTAAGTCATGCAAGAGCAGGAATTTTTTAATCTTTGTAGTCCAAAGATAGAGTCCTTGGATCATAATAGTTACTCAAAAATTGTTGACTGTCTGGTTGATTGAATACATGAATAATGAATGAATGAATGAATGACTTCTGTAGGACACATCTCACATTGTACACTAGCATGTGCACTCATCTGGGAATAGTACCTGGTAAACTGTAAATAGCTACTAAACGATATGATCCGTAAAGGTCAAGCTCCATATCTATCCCTTTCTTATTTGTTATAACCCCAGCACTGAGCACGGTACCCAGCCCAGAGTGTTTAGTAAAGAAGAATTGATGGATTGAATGAGTAGATGAGTTTATACATTTCTCCTCCCAGACAAGAATAAGACACCAGGGCAAAAAGGCCTTAAGAGCTATAATCACTTGGTGAAACAGCTCCTGAAATAGTCAGAGACTTAGTCTTCTTTTTACTATACTCTCCTCGGCAACATTATATTGTGACACCTTATGTCATCCTTGCTTTATGTAGCACTATTAAACCTATCTAACAATTAGAAATAAACCTGCTTAGTCTGATTTATTAATTCTATAACTTATATCATATTATGTTCACAAATAATACAGCTTCACAATTTCCCTAGGGCCATAATTTAATACTATAAATAAATAAATATTATGTATAATTTATGCTACTGGTATATCCAATCAAATATTGAATAGCTTTCCAATAGAACCTTGCCAAATTGATAATAAATAGACAACACTTGATATGTTGGCTAGCGCTAAAGTGATTATTTTTATAAATGTGTCTGTTAAACTTATTTCCCTCGGTTTGAATGGTTCAGAATTTCCTTTTTTTTTTTTTAATGGAGAATAGAAAACTTATTTTTCTATGTAACATAGCTATAGCTCTATTAGTACTTTGGATATAATAGTTTTGAAGTTTCTAAACTTACAGTGGTAACTGAAATTACCAAATGGTTAGGAAAAAATGCATTGCTTTAATACTTCTCAGCCACATAAAATCTCTAAAATCTAAGACAACCCTGAAGACTGACTATAAAATAAATTAATTGCATGGCGATATAAACTTCTGAGTCATTTTGATATCTTTAGATCCATGTAGAAATTATTTTTCCATGGACCAAGAAAAAGTTTTGCTAATTAATCTAATTTGGTACCTGATTTCAAAATAATTAAAAAATTGCTTCTCTCTTGGTAAATTTTCAGTAATGGTTGGGCTTGAGTTTGGTGATTGAGTGAAGACACGATTGTTTTCAAGGCTTCATTTTTATAGTTTTAATTTTTTGATCCTATTAAATATTAACTTTTTCTCTAATTTCCTCCCTATATCCCTATCTTCACACCAAAAAGTTGACAAGTATTTTCCTTTTCAGAGATTCTTTCTTGATGTTTCAGGAAGTATCTTAAGTATTAAAAAAAGCAAATCCTCTCATTTTAAATATAGTGTTAGAAATAGGAAGCAATCGCCTCCCAAACATCTTTCAGACACTTGGCATCTGAGTGACCCGGTAAAGTCAAATGGTTCCATGGAGAAAATCCTCTGATGATTTCTTTTCTGCGCCTATTTCCTTTCTGAGGCAACCTGGCCAGTTTAGGGAGCACATGAGATTTAGCTGTCCAGCTTTCGTTTTGCTTCCATATTGACTTAACTAATTTGAGGTTGAGGAAGAGGAATTGTGCTTAATAGCAGTAATTGCCAAACACTTGGAAACTTGTCATAAGTTTTCCAAAAAGCTTAGGGGTGAACGAATGAAGGAATAACCAACAGAGAACACTGTAGAGAATATCATTGGAAAAATAATATCATTGGGAGAAAAAGTTGACAAAGGTGGCAACACGTCCCAGAGGATTCTGGGAAACCACCAATATTTTTCCAGAGAAATCAGGGAGTCTGGATGTTTGCTTTTCCCCATGAGAATGCTAATCAAAGGAAAAATCATATATTTAATATATAATACTGATTTGCAAATTTTAAATTAATTAATTTTACTTCATTTTATTGTTTATAAAAGATAATTTCAAGTAAGTCAGGTAACAGTTTCTGGATAATAAAGAATCAATTTTTTTTTTAATTGCTATTATTCAGCCTATATGGTCATATAGATTTAGGGATGATAGCTTCTACAATACTAAACAAATTTCCTTACTATGGGAGTTTCTTAAAACCTTTAAGAGGCCAGTGTAAGCTGTGAAGAATTAGGGAAGGCATAGAGCATGTTGCATTTCCTCCCTTATTTGAACCCAGAGCCATTTTCTCAGTATTTTCTGGAGACAAATGCTCCTCCTGACATTCAGCAATTTTGCCTGCACCACTCATTAGTTCCATAAGTTACTTAACTTCTTTGAATGTCTGTTTCTCCTGCAAATAGGATGCCTAACTTAACGCTTAAAGATTAAAGATTACATCTTCTAGCATGTTCCCAACACCTATTAGATACTAAACTTTATTACTGCATTTCCCAAATCCATCAAGTATATATTGAGAGACTGTTCCATGGAACAATATAATTAGGTTTGCATCATGAATCCCTTTCTTAAAAATGTTGGAGATCTTATTTATCATGAAGTAACAAAAATAAAACACTAAAAATTTCATAGAAATAGAAATTGTTACTCATAATTACCTGGCAAGAATTAAATGCTCGATAAACATGGCAGAAGTAAACTAATAAAAATAATCAAAAACCAAAATAAAAAGTATCTCCAAGTACAGCTAGATTCATATCTTGGCTTCTTCCATTAGGTAGATTGCTTTATTTCTCACTTTCCTCATTTTTAAAGTAAAGATCAAATCCGCCTTGTAGAATTATTTTGAAGAATAAATGACATATAGCAGTTTCATACATTGCCTGACATAAAATAACTGTTCAGTCCATGTTAGCTATGCCAGTATGTTGAGAATTTCACCTTTTCACCAAAGTTTTACTGTAATCCAAGTCTCTGGGTCTCTTTTTTCTGTAAATGAAAATAGAGAGATGCTCAAAGAACTCGTAACCCAAAAGAAATAATAAAAGTAGGTGTAACAGGGACTGAAGAAATTTAAGTCAAAACTATTTCCTCATTTGTGTTTCTCACTCCAGAACCTGAAAAAGTTGGGGCCAAAGTCTGGTAGATCACCCATTTATTTCCAGTGTATCATAAACAGACAAGTATTAAAATCACTGCTTCTTAAAATCTATCTCTGATAGTTTTCCTTGGATATTGATTTTGAAACAAGAAAGCCTCATATGAGACACAAAAGAAAAAGGAGTTTACTGGCTGGCTTAATGATACTAGGACTAAAAATAATTCTAGGGCTTTAATCTAAAAAATGATCCTAGGAGTAAAAAGAGATTATTTTCTGAGACTCTCTATATCCCTCTCCACTTCCTATTCATTACTTTCCAGTCAGACCAACCAAACTCTTACTTCAGGAATACCTTTTCATAATTGCCTCCTTGCCTTTCCATAATTATAAATATTATTTATTTAAAATCGAACATGTGTCAGGCACTGTTTTAAAACTTGACATGTATTCACTCATGAAGAAAATACTTTTATTATTATGTCCATCTTGGAGGACAGGACACTAAAGCACAGTACGATTAAATAATTTGCTGAAGGCGACCCTAGGAGGAGGTAGCAGAATCAGGATTCAAATGAAGGCAATCTGACTTCAGGTCCCTTGGCTTTATTACTTGGCTTTACTGCCCCTGCGCCACACCCATCCAGAAACCAGACCGTGGACCAGCTCCAATTGTACATACTTAGTCCCCACTTCCTGTTTCCCTTAGGAGGTGTTCAGAAATATTTGCTAAATGGATGAATGCATGCAAATCAGAATCTTCAGTGCAGATCTTTTTTACTGAGCATCAGTTCCATGGGAATATGTACTTCACCTGAATGTAGCACAACTATCACAGGAACTCTAAGTCACAATAACGGTATAAATTCACTATCCATTTTCTTCTCTTCTAGACTCCAACTACATAACCATTTGCCTCTCTACCCAAATGGGAAACTTGGAACTAGCTTTTTCTCTTTCCTATCCCTCGCTCTTTTTGGTCAGTTCTTCCTAAATACATTACTCAGCAAAGCCTTCTTCTCAAACTACCAACACTTCCACCAACGATTGTGTCTTTTCTTTCTTGAATAACACTGGCAGGCATTTAATGCCTTCCAAACTTACTGTCACATTTTTGTCCAACTTTGTCCTCTAAAATTCTGATCATTCCCTATACCCACTGTGGTAGGGAGAATAATGTCTCCCCAGGAAGGTGTCTACATTGCTAATCCCTGAAATCTGTGAATATGTTACCTCATTAGCAAAGGAGACTTTGCAAATGTGATTAAGTTAGGGACCTTAAGAATGAGTGATGTCCTGATTTTCTGGTGGGTCCAATGTACTCACATGGGTCTCTAAACAGAGAAACCCAACACTGTTGATTTTGAAGATGGAGAAAGCAAGCCAGAGTGAAGGATGCAGGTGGTCTCTGGTAAATAGAAATATCCAGGAAAGAGGTTCTCCCCTGGAGGCTCCAGAAAGGAACACAGCTCTGCTGTCACCTTGATGTTAGCTCACTGAGACCTGTGTTGGACTTCTGATTTAGTGAATGGTAAGATAACACATTGTCACTGTTTTAAGTCACTAAATTTGTGATGATGTTACAGCACCGACAGAAAATTAAGACACCCTCTCTAAATCATCTAGTAACTCCCCAGAAATTTCAAGATCTCTTTCTTAATGCTTGGTGTCTGGCTTGGGTCCCTTCGATTTTCTCACATAATATGGTGTTTTTCTGTCTTAGTCTTTGTTCTACTTTCATCCTGGTGTGGAAGACTTGGGGTTGGCGGCGGGAGGGAGGGTTGTGGTAGAAAGGGCTCTTGCCCACCTGTAAGTGAGAAATGCATTTCCCTCCTGAACTCAAAATCACAAAATCCACACTTAATGAATGTAATTAGCTACCTCAAGGAATAAACCAAGATTTGGGGGTTAAGAGTATGTAGAATGATTTAGGGAAATAACTACAATTCTCAACAAAGTAATCTATCAGTAGTCTCAAGCAGGAAGAAACAAGATGTGATTGCAATTCAGTAAATGAAAATTGTACCAACATTACTTTACTGTAAAAAAAAAAAAAAAATATGACTAAATGTGCACCAATGCAATAGAATAGAAAGGAATAAAATAGAAAAATCAGAGTGTATGTCACATATTCAGAATATACTTTTCACAAAATGATTGCTCCATGTGTGTATGCACAGGTATGTGTACTTGTGTGGTAGCATATATCAATAGTGATATAAAATGCACATTTTTTCCTGTAAGTCCTCGTAAAAGATTGAAAGACACAGTTGTACAGCTTATCAAGGGATCTGAATAGTATTCCACATGTAATGAGACACTGATGGAATATTTTAAGCCACATATATAGATACAATAGATCAAAAGCTGGATTTATTGATCCACTCTCATTTCTTTAGCGAGATCAGATTGAAGTATTTGGAAAGCTGAAAATCAGACCCTAGGTCACGGTTTATTTTATAGCTGTGTGGCTTCTTAGAGGTTTAATGAGCCATCCTCCTACTGGAGGCACCCATCCTACATTAAGCTACCTTGGTCAAACAAACAAACAAACAAAGCTCTACCCCTTGGAATGGACAGATTACAAAAGGAGATGCCTTCTTTGAGGTGCAGTGTCATGGCAATGACCTCACCAGGGCAATCAGGCTGTACAGCTTGGCTGCTGGATTTCAGGCTGGGTTTCAGCCCCTACTTTTCCCACAGCTGAGTACCTCTTACCCTGCAGGAGCTACGCAACCATATGCAGGATCCCTGGGCATCCCCTGAATCTCCTCTGCTTTGTGCGCCACCAGTCAAATTTCAATAGTATTTGCTATCTTGAATGGAAGGTAATTGCTTAGTTGTTAGTCCTTGGGATTTTTAGGTACTATCAGTAACTAGTCTAGTGTCTGGTTTAAAATTATGCTCCAAAATAAAGCAAGTAATTGAAGAATGAACTGTCTAGGAATCAACAAAGTCAATACATTAGAAGTTGATGTCAGAAACCCATGTTTATAGGTTGCACATGGAACAACCTAAAATAAAAGCAAGAACAGCATCTGAGAGTCAGGCCAAGTTCTGTCTGCACTCTCAAAGTTCCTCGTAGCCCCACTTGCTTCACTTACTCTTCTTGATATTTTGTCTCGCTTTTCCCTAATACACACTTTTCCTTCTTCCAGTTTGACTCTTAGTGGTTGCTGAGCCCCTGCTTTGACATTTCCACTGGTCACTGTATTGCAACATACTTTGCCTTTCCAATCTTCACATCTTAATTTGTCCCCTAACAATGATGGCTCATTGACCAATTTCACCAATTTCATCATGCCGAAGGAGCCCTCTGTCACATGTTTAACTCCCCTGACATTCTCCCCTCCAATGAGTCTGGCTCATCTCACCCCATTCACACCACCCAATTTAGATTGACTTTCTGCATTGCGCCTTCATTTTTCAAATCATTAAAGTAGTCACCTGTCATATCAAGCATTTCGAAATACTCATATGACAGGTAGAATAAGAATGTACATATCAGCAGTCAATGTTAAAATAAACAGAGTAAATTTACTTATGCTAACATTGTCATTCTTTAATTAAAATGATTAATTTATATAGTACTTTTCATATTGCGAATAAGAAAAGTATTACTTAAAATTCATATGACTCATTAAAATGGTAGAGAATTTTAAAAAGTATTTCGAAATAAAAGATTTATCATGAAGATTGAGTACAGACTGTGGTCCTAAATAATGTGATTTTAGCTTGTTTCAGTCAGGAAAAGAAACTGAAAAAAAACTACTGACTAAGATTTCAGTGCCTAATCCAAGAGTTTCAGTTATGTAACGCTGTGTGCCAGTTGAGAGATTCTGTGTTGATGCAAACATCAAACAATGTGAGAAACTATGTCACATAGTTGATGCAGCAGTACTATTGGAAAAGTTTATTTATGTTTGGTTTTCACTTTAGTTTATCAAGCATGATTGAGCTTTTCAAGAGATATGGATTTGTGGAATATCTCCATTCAAATCTGAGTGATTATAAATGCAAATGGGCCTGTTAAATAAGGTCTGTCTCTCTGTGCCAAAAAAAGTTAAATGACTAAATTCAGAAAATTCAGTGAGGAATCAGAGTCAGGTTTAAGGACAATTATTTAGGTCATGCTGCTTTAACTTGGTGTTTGCTCAGGGAATCATTCCTTCAATTTAGAGAAAAATTGTAGATAATGGAAAAATCACCCAGAAAAAGGCTTTCATTTATACACATACGTGTTCTTTTTTTTTTTAAAATGTAAGCCATGTATACAAATTATGTAAGTTATAATGTTTCCAGGACTTTTGTCCTTCCCTTTTCCCCATATCTACTTACCCACAGAGACATATAAAAAGAATTACTGTTGTAGGTTCTTTATTTTAAATCAAACATTACTTTTGCATGGTGCAAGTTTGAGCTTAAGTGACATTAAAGCAGACAAAATCAAATTGAGTCAAAGACAACAACATTTATTTCAAGGTGGTTGAAACCTGAACCTGTATAGACTGACAACTCTTGATCAGATTTACAGATAGCAGCAGGAGGATTGTGTTTTTTTATTATTATTTTTAAAGGTACTCAAGATCCTATTATCTTTGTCTTTTAAAAATGTATTTGCATTCTTTATCTTATGCTCTTTAAAAAATGTAAGAGAGTCAACGATCTGTATAGGAACCTTAGAAATCAATTGACTTGAGCCCTGCAAGATCATAAAAAGGCATGGTGGGAACATTCTTTCCAACCGTTAAAAGAGAATATACTATTCAAGAAAGATTAATCATACATAGCAACTATGCTCTTGAATAACTAATAATTATAATTTTGTTAAATTTTTAAAAAATCAAATAGTTAAATGTGCAAGATTTCTTTATTCATTTAATTGTGCTAAAAATCAAGGGTTTCCAGATTTGGGGATTTTATGGACCAGAAAATGTTCAAATAAATACCGATACTGTCTTTCAAGTAAGAACAACAAAACAACAAAACGAACAACCAACTATACAAAATAAACCTGCCATCTGTTGTTATTATAGTTTAACGAAAGCAATGCCATTTGACATTAAACCATTATGAGTTATAATCTTACAATCCTATGAATTGATCAAATTAGGTTTATGAAAACTCACTACTTTTTAAATGCATTTTATCTTATCACAACCATACAAATTTAGTCAAGAACCACAATAGTTCAGACTGATGTCTGGTAACCACTATTATGGAGGCTTCTAAAATGCTGACTGCATATTTTATCGGTATAAAGGAAGCTTAATAAATTAAGGCTAATTATAAACCTGTTCTAGGCTCTAATGTCCTTATGTGTAAAAGTGGGCATAATAATAGGACCTATCTCATCGAGATGTGAGAATTCAATGGGTTACCATACCTAAAATCTTAAAAATAGTCTGTCACACACAATAAGTGCTCAATAAGTGTTAGCTATTGTTCTTATTATCAAAGTAGGGGTCAGGGCCTCATTACACCTAAGATCTGATTCATCTCTAAAATATCTGTCTTTCAAACCCACATTAAATAACTCAGAAGGAAATAAAAAGAACCATAAACAGGTATTGAACACTAGTTTATGATATGCATGCTGAAGTATACTGTTATCAGCAATTTACTTTGCATAAAAAAAAAAAAAAGATGAATCGACAGAGGGATAAACAGATGAATTCCAAGCACAAATAATGCTAGTTGTGGAATCTAGATAGTGGGCATATATAATATTCTTTCAAATTTTCCATATATTTTACATTTTTCATAATAAAAGGGAAAAAATTAAAGGGTGCAAAGTTTTAAAGAAACAATCTAAAAATGTTTAGCACCTATTAGCCTATTAGTTCAAATAAGAAGCTACCAGATACAGACATTGTTGCTAACAGCTACCTGGGAGTTCCATAGTCACGTATAAGGGTAGAATTTCTGCTGCTTGCCTCCAGGCCCCAATTGCTGGTTGCGATGGTGCCCTTATAGGCAGAACCATGTTTGCCCTGCCTGTGTCCCACTTTAGCTATGTGTCAAAGACTGTGGAAGGCCCTGGTGCCTGTACGCATGACTTAGCATCTAGTTCTAACTCACTTGACCTGGCTGAACATGGGGACATGCGGCAGTGAGCATGAGAGGAGTCTGGGAATGACTGAGAGTTGTAAGTCAGTCTGGAGGCAAGTTCTTGAAAAGTAGCATTGGTGCTATTTGGTGATAATGTCCAGCATAAATAGTACCTGAATCACAAAAACATTAAAGACAATAAAATGTTTTGATTACATAACTTGTTACAAAACATTTGGTATGGTACAGTTTTATTCCTGTTTTTTAAAAATATATATCTGTGCGTGTGTGTGTGCGTGTGTGTGTGCGTATACATAGAGATGTATATACACACAAAGATACACATATATGTATATATTTATATATTGCCTTCCTAATGGCTCTGTGTAACTATCAAATATTTTTATAAGATGTTACTGTTTTTCATAATTATGTTTCTATAATCTCAACCAAAACAGTGCTTAGTTTTTTGTTTGTTGGTTTGTTTTTTCAACTGTTTTAGACATGTCACTGGTGATGAAAACCTAAATAATAAGTCAGTGTGATACCAGAGCCAGTAGTTGTGTAAATTATTGCAATGTCACCAGAAAAGAATTATGATTTTATTTTAGAAATAAAAAAAAAACAAACTTCAGAAGTTTAAAATCCAATTTTATAAAAAGAAAGAACAATGAAGTCAATCACGTAGATATTTGGCAATCTGTGGGAAGTTTCTAGATATTTTAATGATATGTCTCCTTCTGGATGCCAACTATTTTTATTTTATTTTTTGTTTTTAAATACATATACATAATTTTTAAATATATGTATATCTATTTTAAATAGATATACATACACACACACACACACACACATATATATATATATATATATATATATATATATATATAATCTCTCAGATTTTCTAGAAGAAAATGATATTGTTTGCAAACAATGATAGTTTTGTTTCTTCCTTTATAATATTTATACATTTTTCTTTCTTTCTCATTGACTGGGACATGAAATACAACTGTATTATCATCTCTTCCCTATGCATAGGTAACTAAGTAAACATCAATTTCAGGCAAAAGTAGTTCTGCTTTAATCACTTTGATATTTCTAGTAAACCTTTCTTTTTCTTAATTATCCAGATAATCATTACCATTTTTTCTTTATTTCTACATAAACATAATATCAGAGAGAATATTGTTCTTCAATAATATTTTTCCACAATAAGGTTAGGCCATTACAAAAGATTAACAAAAGGTAAAAGTGGTAACTATAAATGTGTTCATATACAAGTGTGATGGTTTAGTGTCCTAAATAGAGTTTCATAAAAACATAGATTAGGGAAATTTGCAACCAGAGATACCTTTAGAAATGTATTTATGAACAAGAAAATTAATGTCTGGGGCAGTTAAAATATGCACCGCCCAAGTCCATCCCAGGTTAAGTGGCAGAGTCACTTGGTTCAGTTAATTTTTCCACCAACCCCCGGTGGCAATACCTCTGCAGGGTTTCCATTATTTTACTATGTAGTAATATGACTTTGGAAGAAACGCTATATGAAAAATCATTTATCTTAATACGGATAGATGTCTGTTTATATTCAGGGACTAGTATTAAGATACTAATTTTGAATTATTTATATAAGGTTAATGCAATTTTCATATAGATTACAAACCATATATTCTACAAATCACAATAGGGAAGGACTAAAAGTGATAGAGAATCCTTCACCATGGTTTTCACGGTTTGAGAACACTTAAATAAGAATTCAATACCTCAGTATTTACCCTGCCCACAAGAAGTTGGCAGACTATCAGATGAAGAGATACGGGTATATAAGTAGCATTTACAAAGTTGTGTTTTGCAAGATTGATCAGGGAAGTGATAACTGTAGAGAGGTATAAGCATACATTAGGAGGCATACTGGCCAAATATAGGAAAAGAGCAGAAAGACTAAGGGACTGGGCCATTGATGGTAGAGGAGTGGACAGCAAGTGGCAGGCAAAGAAAAAAACACTTTAGTTCAAAACCTGAGAATTCTGGTGGATCAATTTCCCTTCCTCACGCATCCTCCCACCACACCTTTTACGCATTAACAAAAGGGAACAAAGTGATAAAGGTCAAGTACAGAGAAACTGCTCTAACATCAATCCCAACAAACCTAACTGATCCCCTTCTAGTATCTTTTTGAACGTTACCACCAAGCCAAACCAGGGAATCACCATAGATTGCTCCTTGACCTTCAGCTTCCACCTTGCACCATTCAAGTTCCAATAACACTATTGAATACTTGAATAACATTAAGTATACGTGTACTTCCAAGGACATGCCATGGTTTCACACTGCTGTGCCTTTTCACTTGTGGAATGCCAGCTGCTAGGCAGTGTTCTATTTAGACCACATGACTGCACTAGTGAGTTAATGAATAAAAAATAAATTTATTGTCCTCCTTGGTTGGAATTCTTCAGTTTCAAACAGTATGTGTTTTGTTCTCCTAAATGGACCCTTAAATAGATGGACCATTTAAACAACTATGTACTGGCACTATATTATATATTTGAATAACAAGGACAAACAAAACAGCATCAGCATTCAGAACAAGTTAAAAAATTAATATGGAAACATTTCATTTAAGGTCATAGTACATAGTGTGGTGTATTTGTTATTGGTACCTGGCATGTAATAGGAATCTGATAAATATTTGAAACTAAGAAGAAAAATAAAGCAGAAAAGCAAGAAGGCAAGCAAGCAAGAAAGAAGGAAAGAGAAATAATTTGGAGTTAAAAGTCCAAAAGGTATGATCTTCCCACATATTTTTAATTCCCTATACAGGTAATATTTTATAAGAAAATTCAATACATAAAGAAATTGTATTATTCATTCCATTAGGTCTACACATACTTAATGATTGCTTGCTACAGCTTGTGTTAGGTGATAGAGATATAGCTAAGAACAAGATCTCTGTCTTCTTGGAGCTTTATTTCTAGCAGTAAAGATAGATAATAAGCAAAGGAAATATTCAAATGGTGTAAGTAATATGAAAATGACAAAATAGGCTATTGTGATTGAAAGGAATGGACAGAGAGTTTGGCTACTTTTGAGAAGGTGACTGAGACAAACTTTGTGAGGAGATAATGCTTGAGTTGAGACGTGGGTAAATGAAGAGGAACCCAGACAGAGAAAATATCACAAACACAGGCCATGTAGAGGGAACAAACTTGTCCAGTTCAAGAAACTGAATGAAAATTAGGGACAGGGTACATGGTATAAAATGAGGACAAGGTAATAGGCCTAGAGATATAGGGACTTAGAGTCCTATTGGTGAATTGATGGGAAGCTGATGGAGAGTAAGCAGTAAGCATGGGCATGACTATTGCTGCAGTAAGAGTGGACCATCACCATAAACATGCTTTGAGGATCATGAAATTCTTCCCCATGTTTCATGCCTGAAAGTCACATAATTGGCACAAGTTGAACTCCATCACCCTCGTTTCCACCAATGGCATATATAACTGAGTGGTGCTCAGTTCAATTAAACAAGCAGTTTCTCTCTTGACATCAGTCTTAGCAATGTTTTTTGGATTTGACACAAAAGCAACAAAATAAAAAATAAACAAAAAAGCTTTTTCGCAAGAAAGGAAACCCACAACAAAATAAAATGGTAACCTACTGAACGGGAGAAACTTTTTGCAAATCATATATCTGATAAGCAGTTAATGTGCAAAATATATAAATAACTCGTAAAAGTCAATGGCACATAAGAAAAAAATCTGATTCAAAAATGGGCAGAGGATCTAAATAGACATTTTTTTCAAAGAAGACATATAAATGGCAACAGGTACATGAAAAGGTGTTCAATGTCACTAATCATCAGAGAAATCAAAATTGAAATCACAATGTGATATCACCTCACATCTGTTAGAATGACCAACATCAACAAGACAAGAGATGACAAGTGTTGTGATGGTGTGGAAAAAAAGGAACCCTTGCACACTGTTGGTGGAAATGTAAATGGGTGCAGCCACTACGTAAAATACCACTGAGGTTCCACAAAAATTTTAAAATAGAACTACCATATGACCCAGCAATCCCACTTCTGGATATATATTTAAAAGAAATGAAAACGTGATATGCAAGAGCTACCTGCATCCCCATGTTCATTAGCCGAATTATTCACCGTAGCCAAAATATGGAAATAACCGAAATGTCCATCAACCAATTAATGGATGTGATGTGCACTTGCGTACACACACACACACACACACACACACACGAATATTATTCAGCCATTAGGAAAAAGAAAATTCTGCCATTTGTGACAACATGGATGGACCATGAGGGCATCCATGGGAAATAATCCAGCCAGAGAAAGATAAATACTGCAGGGTATCACTTATATGTGAAATCTTTAAAAAAAGAAAAAAAGTAAAGTAAAACTCATAGAAACAGAGAGCAGAAAAATAGTTGCTGGGGTTGGGGAGGAGTGGGGGAAATCGGGAGAGCTTGGTGAAAAGGTACAAATTTTCAGCTATAAGATGAATAAGGTCTGAAAATCTAATGTACAACATGGTGACTATTAGTTGATACCGTGTTTCCCCGAAAATAAGACCTAGCCGGACCATCAGCTCTAATGCATCTTTTGGAACAAAAATTCATATAAGACCCGGTCTTATATTATAGTAAAATAAGACCGGGTTTTACTTTACTAAAATAAACACAGTAACACTGTATTATATAACTGAAATTTGCTAAGAGACTAGAACTTAGTTGTCACCAAAAAATATCAATCAATTATCAATATGTGAGGTGATGGATGTGTTAATTAACTACATAGTGGGAATGCTTTTATAATGTATATCAAATCACCACAATGTACCTTTTAAATCTCTTATAATTTTATTTGTCAATCATACCACAATAAAGCTGAAAAAAAACCAAATAGACATTTCCTGAGCACCTACTATATGCTTATCATTTAGTTTAGTGATAGGGATACAAACATGAAAAACATGGTTCTTGTCTGAGAGATTATATAATGTAGAGGGAAAGACAGACACATTAACATAATTTTAGAATAATACATTATGTGCTAAGGTAGAGATATTGAAAATTTGGTGTGAGAATCAAATATCCCAGACTGGTGGTTCAGGGAAGGTTTCCTGGAAGAAGTAACACCTCAGTTTTGAGTTAATGAACCAGGCCAAAAATGGTTGCTCCATGTACAAAGAAAGTCTAAGCTAAAGAAGAGACACATTTTCATATAGATGGGTGCAAAGAAGGCCTTTTGAGTCAGTATTACTAAAGCTTCAAATATGAACTGAGGAGCAGTGGGAAAAGAGATTTGGGACATAAACAAGAAACAGATCAGAACAGGTTTCAAGGCCATTTCCAGCTGTTCAAACACTATCCTGAGTGCAATTAAAACCATTGGCGGAAGGTGAAGAGTAGGTTGGACCTAGTGAAATTTGCAACTTAAATAGATCTCAGGCAGCTGGTGGGGGACGTACATTTTTGCCCCAGCTACTATTCTGGAAGAAAATTACTTCTCTAGCAATGCCAGATCTCTTATAAATTCTTTAAACACCTTTTGAACACGATAGAGCAGTTTTAAAGAGAGTTACTTAATATGTTCCTTATAGTCTCCCACATTTTTTATTTATAAATTTATATACAGATAGATAATATGTCTATTATCTATCTATCTATATATCTATATCTATGTGTATATATATATAAAGTTATAAATTAACTTTATAGTTTAGGTATATGATGGCAAAGAAGCTGTGGGGGCAGAGCCCCAGAAAGTAGTTTACAGGCTCTCGGCCTCACGTGGAGGAGTGCTGGCTCGGGTAGTAGATGGCCGTCAGCTGTGGCTGATTGGCCGTCAGCTGTAGCCAGTTAGCCAATTAGCCGCCAATATAAGTGCTGCGGCTACGGAGGAGAGAAGGGGAAGAGAAGAATGGGGGCTAGCAAGAAGATGGCGGCTGGGCTGGCAAGTCTGGATGGCGGTTTGCGGACAGTGTGGATCCAGCCTCCAGTGAGAGTATAGTGCCGCCAGAGAGAATATAGTGGTATGACTCCCCTACCTATGGCTCCGTGGGTGTTCCTTTTTGGCCTCACCATATCCTGCATTCTTGTGTGGGGAGCGGGACCAGAGACCCCGCAGGCCTCCCGGCACGACAGAAGCAGAATAAAAAAGTGGTCTGTTGATTTGCCTTCTTAGCTAGACATTCCGCTAACAGAAGCCTGAGAAGTCCTTAGTTTTCTAATATTACTCTCATATTCCAAGACAGTAGTGAATTTATCTGACCTAGATATGACAGGGGATCTTCTCTTATCTATATCTGCAACCTTTTTGCATCTTTTCTCTGAAAATCTTTACTCCTCTTTCTGATTTGATTCCATAATTGGAAAACCATGCCTTCTTAAAAATCGTGTGATTATAAATTTTGCATTTTTTTTATCTGAGGGTGTCCTTTGTCATCTTACATATCTTACCTACAGTCCACTGACCTTTCAGCAAGTCACAGAAGCACTGCTCTCTGATCAAGTCATCACACACCTGTGGTGAGGATGGAAGTCTCAGATATCTGTTTCAAGTGTCTGTATTAGACCGACCCTAATTAGCTATCCTGTCTGGAAACTCCTAACACCTTAGAAATCATAGCCCAGCTTAAAGTCTTGGCCAATATTGATATGCAGGTTTCACTGATATTACATAAACCCGTTATTAAGCTACTGTCCCATTCATCTCACCTGTCACTGGAGTAATGCTTTTAAGAACCTGTACTTCTGCCATTCTGTATTCATAATTAGGCATAAGTGGCTAATGAAAACATGACATAGTTCATTACTACATTTCTCTGGAGAGGAGATCAAAGATTTTTTTCAACATTTAATAATTGATTATTTTCACACTACGGACTAATGATTGATCATTTGCATAGTTTTATGCACACAGAGATAAACTGAGGAGTTAACCTTTAAATTCTATTTGTTGTCTCTACTCTCCTTTTTTCAGTGTTTGCTTTTCTCTATACTCTTCCATATCAAAATAATTAAATATTATTGATACTGTCAATTTCTCCTCCAAATAAAAAATGAAAATCCTCATTTGCATGAATGTGTTCATATTCACTTGTTTATTTGCTCCTTCATTATTTCATTCATTCACTTAATTATTAAACCTTCTTTCTCTTTAATCAAAGCTTGAAAAACAGTCTTGGTACTATTACAAGCCCCTGGGTTAGGCACCAGAGATCTAGATGCAAGTCCTAGCTTTGTAACTGTGAGTCAGATAATTTCGCTTCCCTAGACCTCAGTTTACTCATATAAAATTGGAATGGATTAAATTCATTATGTTAAATAGGCCATAGGCCTTTCGCAGAATCGGAGAACTGCAAACTCACTCTTCAGAAAGGAGAAAAATGCTCATACCCACATACATATAAAAGTTTGCTTTGATTTATTGGGACTCATGGCGTCCTAAAGCCTGTGTATAATGCTAAAGAGATTCATAAGCTCCTGGTTATGAACCATTGAACTAGAATGGCCTCTACCTTTAAAGTTCCATTGAACCTTTCTCTGGAAAGTGTAGTTCACAGAGTGACAGTTCATCTGCAAGTTTGTTAGGCATCCCAGGTCCTGCCCCAAACCTACTGAATAAGAATCTGCATTTTAACAATTATCTTCAGGTGACTCATATGGACATTGAAGTTTGAGAAGCACAGCTATCAGGTTTGGTTAAAACAAATTTCCTGCAAAAGCAGAAAGGAAGATAATGATGATTATCTCTTTCTCTTATCTCCATGATGTCCTAAACTACAGACAAAGCAGAGCTAAGGTGTTTAATCTGGGACTCAGGTGAACCTCAGATTCTGGATTTTGTTTTATTCAGGGAAGAAGCATTTCTTTATATTATGTTATGATGTTTGTGTTAATGATAATCCTGATTAAATACATATATTATTTGGGGAACCTAACACCCTAATGGCCCCACTCACAAAACAGGAAGAGGAAAAACAAAGCGTTAGTTTGGCTGTATAAAAGTAATTCTAATGACAGTCATTTGTGTGAACCACTTAGCATGTATGCCTAATAACCATTCAGGATAATAATGATTTTGCAATCCATGGATAGACACAATGTATCAGGTTCTCATTGCTGTAGGTTTTGTTTAATTATAGTAGCAAATCTTAGAGATGCATTTATTCTTCATAATTTGTTATTCTTGCAGCATGGAAATCAGCTCAGAATCTTTCCAAATTAGGGAAAATATTAGTTAAAAGGAACATATTGAAGATAAAAAAATATTTATTATATAAAGCTATTTAGTATTTATACAGGATCTACATTCCAAAGTGTAAAGAATTTGGTTCAAAACATATAAAATAAATTTAAAAGTATAAGTATTCATTTGCAGAGATTAGACGTGCACTTACATATTATATCTGCCCAAAATTATGGTAACTTTTGAAGTTCTCTTGGGTAAATGCTACTACATTGATCTGTAAAATTGTGAGTTACTATATTTCCAAAATGACTTCTCAAAATGGAAGGAACTAAATGTATTAGAAGCATAGGCGATGTATGAATTAAGGGACAAAAAGGAAACCAAATAAGAAAGAGGAAATAGGTTATGAGTGGCAAAGGAGGTAGAGATGAAATGAACAGACTGTAAATCTTCATGCATAAATGCAGTGACATTTACTGAGCCAAGAAAAGAAATAGAGGAGGGATTAAGATATTTTTAAAGTATTTATGCACCTTTTGTCATACCAATGCTAGTCACTCAATGCTCCACACAATTCAATTAAATCAATCTTTCCCTGTCTTTCTCTCTTTCCCTGTCCCTCGCTCCCTCTCTACCTTCTTCCCTCACTTCCTCCTTCTCCCTCTTCCACTAAGGTAGTAGTAGTGCTTCTTGGTATTCTAGAAAGGGTATAATATATTAGAGAAGATGCATCATTTTATTTCCAATAAAGATTTCTTATGTTTAGCAACTCTATGACCTCATGTGAGTTAATTGAGTTTATGGTTAGTCATCTCTCTCTGATAAGAGCTTTTAGAAAACTGTACCTTATTTGCCTATAAGCTCTTAAGTCATTTGCTTATCACTTCTTACCTAAGCCACTGGTTTAGTGGAAAACTACCTTCTAGTTTCCCAATCCATTTATCTCATGCTTCTGCTTTGTGAGTAATGGGCAATTGCTGCCAAAACAGATCTTTCTTACAAACTTAAAAGTTAAAAAAACAAGGAAATAAGGCTGATTTTTCTTTTTTCACATTCAGTTAAGAGTTTTGATAACTTCCGTTGAACTGATGAAACAAGCACTCTGGGTTCAATGTAAGGGCAAGGTTTGGGTCCAGGGAGGCAAGGGTGAGAGGATATAGGTGCTAGTTTCCTAATCACAGAACTAAATTGCCCCTGTGACTAGTAAGTGTCTGATCAAAAAAACCCTTCTGTTCTGTTGCATCTCAAATTGATTCATGCCAGTTTATTCATTTGCTAATCTAGAGCATTCATCTTGTACTTTCACAAACTAGTTTAAAAGACGTTCGTTGAATAAAGACAATAATTCAAGCAAATGATGTAAGAATATGCACTGTTCCTTCTTCGATGTGAATTACTTTACAGTCCATTTAGGTATTGATTTATTATTTATTTTTCTCTATATTTTTTGCTCTGCAGATTTGTTTTCACATTGGATATCATGTCCTAGGTAAAGCAGGTTTTAAGTGGATGATAAGGTTTTACAGTGCCTAACCATAATGTCACATACAATTATCTTTTAATAACAGTTATAATGATGATGTACATCTACCTCTTCCCAAGTAGATGCAAAGATTGCCTCTGCTCCTGGGCCTGCTTCATTCTGAGGGCTGATGTGCTTGAGGAAGGAGCTGAAGGGTAGGAAGAATCCACAAAGATCAAAAACTAAGATGGAACTAAGAAGAAAATACTGGAAAAGATACTACAAACAGAGGTGAGATTTACCCTGCTCAACTAGTTCTGTATCAGGTTTATCTTTCCTGTCCTCTTGTTTGTCCTGTGGTGTCTCCTCCCAAGTCGAAAATCTTTGTGTTTCTCTTTATAGCAAACTTAAGAATTGACATTTTCTGAATTTAGAGTATTTAAATAAGTTAGGTATGCATCTGTGAGTGTCTCCATGTGTTCGTGTGTATATTTATGGATGTGTGTTATATATTTACAAGTGTATGTATGTGTACTGAATTTTCACGCAAATATTTTTGCATGTGTATTTATATATTGGTCAGTTTGTGTCGCATGTGCATAAGTAGGTATGTATGTGTGTGTATATTTGAGTGTTTATATGTGTGCTTATATTTTAGTGTATCAGGAAGACAAATTTAAGAAAATAGCTCATCTGCATAAATTTTTGGTTTGAAAATGAACTTTCTATCATTCTGGGCTATTTATATCCGGTCTGAGTCAATGAAATTTTTGTGTGCTTCAGGAGAATAATTTTAGGATGAAGGGAAATTGACCTTGGACAGTTTCCAGGGATTTGGGCAATTTCCAGGCTAGGTAATTAATTGTGACTTGTATGTTTTCTGAACCCTGCTGTTTCAACTAAATGAGGAGTCATTTTCTTTTATAAGCAATTTTTATTCTATCTATGGATTGCTATACCCCATTTAAGAGGCAGTCTGTCTCATCAGCAAGGAAAAGGCTCCTATTCAATACAAGTTCACCAACTACTTAGCAGCTTTAATTAGTAATCAAGAAGTTCCTAGCAAGTCTTGGAGGTGAAGTACAATTACTTTTCCTTTCATGAAATTCAACCCAGTATATTCAAAATCTTAGAACAAAGCTTAGCACAGGCTATGAAACTACTGATAATAAATAGGCTTTCAATATTTTTCGTACTTTTACCAGCAAAGTGGTTTGTTTTTAAACTTAGTTTCTTTTTATCTGCATAAGGTATAATTAATTACACAAAATTTCAGCTCCCTTTTAGAGAGCTGAAAACCACATGTAATTTTTCTTAATAGGTTGGATTTTTTTTCCTGGTTGGCAGCATAGAAACTTCTTTCTGGGAATCACAAAATTATCGTAACAAGTTGAACAGGATGCAAATCTGGCCTGAAGTTTTCTCACAATTGCTGTAATAATATATACAGTTCATCTACTCCTCAGGTTGCCATTAGGAATAAAAGCATATTATCTCAGTAGGATGCTGTTATCTCTCCAGTTACACAACCTGCCTACAGACAGAGCCCAGCTTAAATCAGTACCTGAAACGTTATGAGACCACATAGACACGGAGATAATGAAGTGACTCTTAGTTTTCACACCTGGTTAAGAACAGCCAATTCTGAATGGAGGAAACATGGGTCAATTTTATCGCCTACTTTTATGTATAGAAAATTATAGTAAATTTCCCCCTATTCTATATATTTTTAACATTGAAATTTCCAACTTATAATTTTCACAGAATATTTGCAACTAGGTGTCGAGGGGAGTACAGTGTAATAAAGAACCAATGTACTTCAGATTTCTTCAGATATTTAATAAGCAATATACAAGCATATTTGAGTATATGTATTCCTTCCTTCCTCCCTCCCTCTTTGCCTCTTCTTTCCTTCCTTCCTTCCTTCCCTACCACCTATCATATTTACAGTTTTTCTTTACTTTGCCTCAAATTTAAATGCATTATGAGAAAAAAAAAAAACATCTGGTCAAATAGAGTAGGAAACATGAAATTAATCAAGATCATTCATATATTAAGTAATATAATTTATTTATATATATATATATATATATATATATATATATATATATATATATATATATACCATAAGCCTTTTTATAGTTATTAGGGACAGAAATTTGTTTTGTTTTGGAGCTTCCTAGTAACCATTGAAAGAGATAATTACTCATTCAATATATCAGTAATAAAATCAGTATGACTCCTCTGAAAAACAAAGTGTGAGAAACATTTCTTCTGCAGATCATTCTAAAAGGACCCTGTATAATGTAGTGAACTGGATTTTTCACAATATCCTTATTTTACATTCAGCAGTATATTCCATGGGGCTCAAAGTAGACTGAAAACATAATGGTAAGTATAGTTCAGTGAAATCAATTCTGGATGAGGTGAGAACAATGCATTCCTGGTGCATATGTCTCAAATTTAAAATATATAAAGGCAAGATTAGAAATTGGAAAGCCATAGGCCAAGTTTGGCTACAGATCTGTTACATTTGTCTTGCTTTAGTTAGTTTGAATGCCTAAGGACCAGTGTTTCTCAGACTAATTGCACTGATTCAATAGTTCTGTTTTTAAATGTGCCATCCTTCATGAAGCAATAGTTTTGAACGATATAATTACAAATAAATTACTAGACAAAAATAAATGAAAAAGACAAAAATATAAGCCTATATTTTCTATTATTAGATTTAAGAGATATAAATTACTTTCAACTTCCTATAATATTTTCTAAATGCTTTTCTCTTCATTTCTACATTTACCACTGTCCCATAAGGAACACTTTGGGAACCAGCCTTCACTGTAAAACCTGTTTTCAGGGGCACCCTTGTCTCGACGAGGCCCCTCTCTTCCATTACTCTACTTCCCACCGTGATCCAATGTCTTACTCCAGACCCACTTCCTCCATTTACAGTGTAGGCTTGGCAACTGGAAGTAGCTAAATTTTGGACCATTTACCCTAGAATTGTCAATTTTCAACAACAACAAAAATGTTAATTCGCATAACTAAGCTTTTAATGACTACTAGATTGAATGGGGTCAAAGTTATACTTTCTTATAATTTACTAGGGTATAAATGAAACCGGAGGCCTAACGAGTTCGGGGCTCGTGCTGCCTGTGCCACCCAGCCAATAGACTGACTAAGGAGTTGGGCCATAGAATAAGCATTTATTATCAGAGCACCGGTAGTCTGAGAAGGCAGCAGGTTAACACCTCCAAAAATTGCCTTACCATTTTCAGGCCAGCTTGTGGGTTTTAAAGAAAAGTTTGGGCATTCCTCCAGAGGTTACAGGATGGTTGGGGGGGGGGGGGGGGGTCTGCGTCTGCATGGAGCCTCCTTCACTGTGGCCACATGATTCTATGGTGGAGTCAGCAACCCAGGAACAATGAGGGGAGTAGGCTGGAAAGAGCTAGACCGTAGAGATTGTGATCAATAAACCTAAGGGTATTAATCATAAGCTTCAGGGTAATTTTCTAAAACAGAGAACTGGGTGGGACAGGGGACAGCCAGAGCTCAAGACACAGGGGGATGATCTATTGTTAAGCTACCGGTAGGTGAAGGAAAGGTGAGGCCAGGGCCATAGGGAGGTCTCTACTGTAAGGGTGCCAACAGTGCCCTGTTTCACAAATATTCTATAGTACCATCTAACTCTGCATGGAGGTAAGCTGCATCTGTATAGGATTTTCAGTCCTGGCTCCAGCACACAGTCCCTCCAGCAATCATGCAACCTCTTGGAATTACCATATTCTTATCTACTAATCATCCTAAAAAGCCTGTTCCAGTTAACAGGCTTTATAATGAAAATCAAATGAAATAATGTGTATCAACACTTTGGAATGATGCAAAATGTTATTTGCACAAATTAGGTTATTTGTTTACAAACATATGTACTCACTTTCAAATGGCAAAAAATTAAAAATAAGTGAAATCATTATTATTGTACTGTGTGTAACTTTTGAGACATCATTGAAATACACTTTACTTTTACATGTTACAAACCTCCAATGTATTGTCACTATTGTTGATTTAGACAATTATCTGTTAGAGCAATTAAAACTTTTCACAATCTTCTATATTTACATTTATTTTTACCACTACCGGAGTTCTTTATGTTTTTATGTATTAGGGTGGTGCAAAAGTTATTGCGGTTTAAAAGGTTAAACATAATGGCAAAAACTGCAATTATTTTTAGATACCAATAGATACATGTTTCTGTCTGGTATTTTATTCCTACCACATGACGAGCCTCTTTTAACATACCTAGTACAGTTTTTGCTCCCTTTTTTCATCTTTGATTTTTTTGTAGTTTGAATATGATACATGGAGGTGAGTGTGTGTGTGTGTGTGTGTGTGTGTGTGTGTGTACTTTGTTTAGTTATCTTGTTTAGCGTTCTCTTGACTTTTTGAATATGTAATTGGATTACTTTCATTATTTTAAAAAAATTCTTGGGAAAAAACCTAGCTCAGTGCCTGTTTTTGTAAAGTTTCTCCTGTATCTTCAAATATTTCTCCTGCTTTGTTCTCTCTCTTCTTCTGTAATTCAAATTACATATATAATAAACCATTTTTTATTATCCCAGAACTCTTATATGCTCTGTTCCGATTTTTTGTTTTTGTTTTCCTTTTATTCTTTTTATCTTTTTTTTTTTCCAGTTTGGCTAATATTTAATGGCCTGTCTTCAAGTTCACAGATTTTTTCTCAGAGATATTGAGTCTACTAATAAGGACATTGAAGGAAGTTGTGATTTGTGATAATATTTCCTTTTATTTCTAGAATCTTCATTTGAATATTTCCAGTAGTGTCCATTTTTCTGCTAAAATTCTCCATCTGTTCATTCATGTTGTCCACCTGTTCCATCAGTTCCTTTAACACCTTAATAATAGTTATATTAAAGTCCTTCTCTGATCATTCCAGACTTGGGGTCATTTATGAGTCTAGTTTTCTCCATCACTTTGACTCTTGACAATGGGCTGTTTTTTCCTCACATTTTTGTATAGCTTGTCATTTTTTACTAAATGCTAAACATCAAGTGTAAAGCAATGGAAACTTGTGAAAGTTATTTTTGTCTGGAAATAGGGCATGCCTCGTCTACTCCAAGACCATTAGTTTGGGACAGTGAACTAATATTTAGAAGTAGAGCTTCAGTGCAATTTGGTCTTTGGACTAAATTCCTATAGAATTGTCTTGTGCTTAGAATAGGGGCAGGGGTTTGAAAAGAGTGGGATGTTGTGCGTTACTGACAGTGATAGCCAGTCCTGTACTTTGCACCTACGTTACTGAGAGAAGCTCCCTCTTGCCTCTCACCCTGTTTCCTATATTTCTCATAAGCACCTGATGGAGGGCCACATAAAACCACTGGTGAGTGAGTTCGAATTCCCCTTGTGTCAGGGGTTACCAGAGATTCTGTACTGTCATTTTAGCCCATACTTGGCCTTTAGTAATTTGTTAATCTTTTAGCTGATTTCTTTTTAACCACCTGTATGGTAGCCAGGTGTTCTTTTGATTTCTGCCGCATATGACACCATCCCCATGTCCCATTTCTCCATGGAGGGATCTACCCATGGGTGAGTAATTCTGGATATTTGTTTGCCCTGTGAACTCAGTTTTCTTATGGATTCAAGAAAAGTTATGATTTTGTAGTTCACCTGGCTTTTATTATTGTTAGGATACTCTTTCCAGTTTTGCTCATCTAGGTAAAACAAGACCTTCAGTTGATGAGTTTCATTTCTTGGGGAAAAATTTTATACCACACTAATGATTAAAGTACAGAATTTATTTTCTATATTTCTACTTAATTTTGTTATGGAAAGTATGATTCCTATTAGTTATTCTGTGTTCATTATATGCTACTTCCTGCATTACTATATTATATTCTGAAAATTCCAAAATTTTCCTGACGGCATGAAAGAGTGAATGTCACTTGCTAAGTATCTAATTGGAAAATACACTCATTTCACTTTTTACGATCTGAAATGATTATGTCATTTCAAACTATTAAGTATGGAGAAAACATAATTACTGAATGAGAACTTACAGTGCTACTCGGTGTCTTACGGATTTCTACATATTATCTAATTCCATGTTCATAACCATTTTGTAAAATTTTTACATAATGGGAAAAAGAATCTTAGAGATACTAAAATATTAGACTTTGGTCTCTCAGCTAATAAATAGTCAGATGGGAATATTAACCCAGTTATGTCTAATTACAGACCTATCCTTTTCTTCTGTATAATGCAGTGTTTCCATGGAACCCTATAATAACATAGGTAAATATTTGTCTTTATTAGTCTATAACTTGCTGCTTATCCCCTCTTCTCTTTACATTATTTTTATGTTCCATTGTCCAATATTTTCATCTTCTTCTTTGTTGTGCAAGCTCGCCACTGTCATGCTCCAAACAAGCCAGTCATTTGCTGACCTTCCATGCTTTCCATAAAACCTTATCTGTCTTGCATCTGATTCACTCCAACATTTTTATTATCTTAAATAACACATATATTTTATCACTTCTAAAACATTCATTTGTTAATGTTGCTATTAAAGTAAAAAGGCAATGCAGAGACAAAATGGTTACCAAAGACCTGTCTCTATTATGACAATAATAATAAAAAAATTAATTAGTCAAAATTCAAGAATTTAGAATTCTCATTATTTGCAAAGTGTCTCTGGAACAAAACCAGGAAAACACAGCCCCTGAATTGAAGTGAAGATGCACTCAACCCAGGAATAGCCAGCAGACACAGAACAAGAGCCAAAGAGCCCATCATTTCCTCCGATCCTTCAAGTTCACTGCATAGAAAGAAAGGAAGCTTTCACTTAGAGTAAGCCTTGTTTATGTTTTTCTGTTTTGTTTTCAGAACACAAGTAAGAAATAGGAGGCAGAATAAATTAGAAAATTAGGGAGAAAAGGAACGGGAGAGGTGCACCAGACTCAGGGTTGGCGGCATTGGTTATAACAGCAATAATAACGAGGGCAGAGGGGTGACAGAAACTGCATGAGCAGCAGACATTTGAACATCAGAGAAAAAATACTATGACAAAGAAATAAAGTAAAAACATCTGTGCATCAGGCCAAAAGGTAAAAGGGAAGTATGCTTATCTTCAGTCTACCTCTTTGATAAAGGAGAAAAGTCATGGGCTTTGAAATTTCTAACCTAGGGTTAGATGAGAAATCCACCCTAGATAATATAAATATGTGACTCTCAGACTTTGATAATTAAACAAAGCCTTGCATTTAATTTGTGACCCTGTTCTCAATTTCTAGAAGTATGTAAGCTATGTAAAATCTCAAGGCTTCGCTATAAATATGAAATCATTTTAAATACTTCAGGGTGTCACAGATGTAGGAAGGAGTACCAGAATTTGGATATTTACATGGCTATAACTAAACCAATGGTTATTAAAAACTCTTAAAGATTATTCCAGCTCAAATATTCTATACATTTTCCATTCAGTTATTACTCATGGGACATAATTTTCTAAAATATAATATCTCATAGTAAGTTCAATGTTAATGGACATTGCTACTTTCAGTTCACCTCTACAAAGATTCATTGAATACCCTCCATGCATTAGTTGGGGAGCTAGGCACTAGGGTTAAGAAGATTAATAAGCAACCCATTTCAGAGTAATCCAGTGGAGGAAACACATAAATATATCAGGCCAATGTGATGTGTAAGGGCATAATGTGGTACTGATGATCTTGCACATGTTACCAATATAGAGAAAGGGCATGTTTCCTAGCCTGGGGTATAGGAGATGCCTATTAGAGTAGATGACAGCTATACTCAGTCTTGAAGGAATAGTCTACACGTAGGCAAAATAAAACAGCAATGAACCCTTTTCCTTTGATTATTTGAAAAAATTTACACACCCTTCAAACTCTTAAGTATTAGAGAAACATTAAGGCCATGAGAAAATATACATATATACCATTTTTTGTTTAATGGTTTTGATTTAAAATCTACTGTAATTACACAAAATTGACATTCTTATATCCTGTGGTTTAGGTTCAAATTTTAACTTCCCGACATAAAAATTCTCAATTCTTTGATCTGCCTTACACTATAACCTACATAGTCAGGAATAACTAATTAAGAGTTTAATAATGCATTTTAAATACAATATATTTGCTGTAAAAGTTTCTTTCTTGGTTTCTGTCTTAGTGAGGGATTCATTAACCTCAGGATTCACATGTTTAAAGCATTCCATCATTAGGAAGTAACAAGGATGAACATATATCATACCACAGATAAGGAGCCTACCAACACAAGCATTTATTGAAGTCTTTTGTCATTGTTGGGGAACAATTTCCCATTGGTCTCTCACATTGCTGCACATCTTATAAAAGAAGCACTGGCTGCTTTGGTCTTAACTATTTTAAAAATATATTTGTAAAGTAAACAGCCTTGGAAGATAGAAATAGCATCTCCTCCTAGAGCAAAGGGAGGCGTGCTTACCATCCATTATAAAATATTTGCATTCTTCATTTCAGGGTCCCTTTCTTACAATGTTTCAATATGATTTGGTCTGCTCTCTGTTGCCTTGTGGAAATTGGGAACCAACGCAAAAATGTTGATACTCTTGCTACTGCTGTTGTGAATAATACAGTGTCCGTCATCTCTGATCCAGAAGTGTAATGTCTTCTACCAGCATCCATGAATCTGTGTCAGATTTTCACAGCAGCTTAAAAGCAGAGTTACATCTCACTCCCTTCAGAGTTTTTGATAACGTTGGTGATGAGGATGGGATGCTGACATGGGATGAGACATGGCTTTCTTTCTAGAAAAGGAAGAATGAGGATCGCACAGGTCCATTAATGGGATTTGAGGGAAGTCTCTGGAAATAGTAGCAAATTATATAGTAACTGGGCAACTATTAATAATAGTCCTCCATTTTTTGGTGCTTAATGAAGAGAAATTGAGGATGTCACTGCAGACTAAGTAACAAGAAATAAGTAAAATACAGTCACGAAAACGCTGTTCTGTAGCTAATTCTCTTCTAGGTGGAAGGACTTCCTTGCCAATCTGATGGCGAGCCTCTGATCTGCAGCACTAGTTCGTAGTGAGATTAGTGTTGGGTAAGATTAGTGCTGGGTAAGCAGGAGGCGGCTCCCCATTTGAGACAACAGTTAGAGAGATGCACACATACATTGAGTGTGAAAGGGGGAACTCCATGAACAGAAAACAGACGAGTTATTAAAAGTTTGACTGGTTCACATAGAAAGAAGGAGGTGTGGAGCATATTGCTCGTAAAGGAATAACGGCAAATAATAGGTTGTCTGATGCCCAAACCTCTCCTTCATTCCATCATACCAAACTTAGACCCATATGGAAGTGACAGTAAAATCTCTCAGAGTTTTTTTTACAGCGGGTTCTGGCTGCTGTGAGGGAGTGTTAGCTCTCGTGGGAAGAGTTCCCTGAGATAGAAAACCTCCTGTGGGAAACCAGAGATGTGGCATTGACTAGTATCTGAGCTCTTACTGCCCTGTAATGAGTTTTGAATTCTGATTAATGACCCACTGAAGAATGAGAAAGAGACCCAAAGAAATCTAGATAAATTGTTAAGGTCACCACCACTGTGCAAATAAACTCCCTCAGCCTTGCTGTTAAAACCACCAAGTGCTTAAGAGAGGCTCTCTAGACAATGGGGCATCTAATGCCCCAAACCATGGTGAATTCCTTAAAGACGGTCACCACCCTGTGAGCCAATGTCGAGTCAGTCAGAGGTCACAAATCCGATGCCCTTAGCAAAGAAGCAATGTGGTGATGGTTTTTGAGTCCAGGGATTCCCAAGGCTGAAGTACCAGCTATGAGAGCTTTGCTTCCCCCTATAGAGTATTGGGTGGGCCAAAAATACTTGAAGTTCATTTGGCTATTCCACAATCCATTGCCACATTACTTGAACTGAGAGTACATATGAAGTCTCTCTTTTTTCTTGCTCCTGATTCCTCTCTGCCCCTTTACCCTGATCTATAATTTAAAGTGAAACATAAGTAGAGGCCAAGGTATCCCTATCCCTGACAGGGACGAAAGGACACACTCGTATGCACCCACCTAAGTATGCTGGATCATTTCAGGGGAGAGGAGTCAAACTTTATAAATATGTTGAATTTGGATGCCCAGGTTGCCCTGTTACCTGGATCTACAGAACACTCAGATTCAGCTAATGGGAGTTAGGAAGAATTTACAGTGGAAAAGGCAAGCTAATCTGATCTTGCAGATGGACAACTTTGGGCCAATTTAATGTGATATTTTTGTTGTTTCTACATCTGATTGTATAGTAGGAATTAATGTGTTATATGCTTATAACACCCAGTAAGTGTTATATGCTTTCACCACCCATTAAGTGCCTCACAATTGGGAAAGGCCATGTGTAAGGAAGTGCAAATGGAACGTGTAAATCACTTTCTAGTCTTCACCCTGTTTCTTCCCAGATGGCCCAACAGAAACAGTATCAAATTCCGGAAGGGAAAAAGGAAACCACAGCCCTGATTACAGACTTGAAGGGAATCTGGGTAGTAAAAGATTCAGTATTTTAATAGAACAGCCCAGTATGACTACTGAAAAGAATGAGAACTAGAAGCTTAGAATGGATTATCACCAACTGCTCAAGTAACTGAATCCATTGCACAGACTAAACATTTTCTATAGTATCTTGGACAGTGTCAATGCCTTCTTTTCTAGCCCACTGATTCCTGAGGACAAACACCAGCTCACATTCATGTGTCATGGTCACCAATATACATTTGTAGTAACCCCCCAAGTTACTACAGCCTATCTCCAGGGGTAGCTAAATTCCTCTGCAATCTGCCTTCAGTAGGTGGGCAGTATGAGTGCCTCTTCCCTCTGCTGTAGGAACCTTTAACTATATTATGATGCCCTATTGATGACAACGTCAGAAGTTTCTATTAGAAATGCCTAGACTGTGGTGTTATCATGTTTCCACCAGCCAGGGTGGCTGATAAACCCTGACAAATCAGGGCTCTGCTTGTCAAATACATTTTCTTGGGATTATATGGGCAGATTTGCAGTAGTCAATCCCTGTTGCAGTCAAACAAAACAAAACAAAACAAAACAAAAAACTGCTATCTATTCAACTCCAAACAAAAAAGATGCTCAGCATCTTAAAGGAATTTTTGGTACTAGAGACAGTATGTGCCTCACTGTCTATATACACCTTCATTTCAGCAAATCCAAAAATTAGCATCCTTTGACTGGGGCCCAAACCAATACACTGTCTTTGAAACTGTCCAGTAAGCTGCAGTACATTCTCACATCTGGATCCCCACATCCGTAAGAGATCTGTGAGATACAAGTCTCTATGGCTAATAATTCTACTCACTGGAGACTCTGGAAAAGGGACACAGCCTTGAACTTGCAGATGCTCTTTGGGGTTTTGGAATGCTCACCTCCCTAACATGCAGGGTACACCCTTACCAGGTATACATCTTTTGGGAAGTAGCTATTAGCTTGCTACTGAGCTCTTATCAAAATTGAACTCCTTACCCACGGAGGTTTTATGACTGTCTGCCTGCTGTTTTCATTTTGGGGTGATCAACTCAGACTCAGTGACTAATTATGTAAGCAAGGGTCCTACTGACTCACTTAGCAAATGGTATATTCAAGCCCTCGGCTTGCCTGGCTCCAGTGGCATCTCAGTTTTACATGAAAAAATGGCTCTCCAAAACTTGCAAGGAAACTGTTGCAAGGGTCCTAAATTTAATTCTCTGCTGAATCTGCCATTCCCTGCCAGACAGCTCTGACCATGGTTTGATCTACATTCTCCTTAATCTTAACAAGAAATGTATCAGGAATAGCAGGGTACGTCCCCAGCTTCTGCATTTCCCATGTGAAATACCTATTAACACCTCTGCCTGTCTTTCCCATTTCCATTTCTGGAGCTATTGCTTAGCAGTCAGTGAGGCAGAGAAATACCACCAGGATGTTGATGTGGATAAACAGGACACATCAGATTGACTGTCCTCATGCAGCCCTTCCGAAGCAAGGACTCAAATCAATTACTTGTGCTTAACTTAGAGGGTAAAATCTCAGGCTGTTCCTGGATCATGTAAGTCAGCAGGGATTGGCTATTGAAATAGCCCAGATGTTTCCTATAGGTCAAGACAGTGAAGCCATCATTATTATTAACAGCCCTATGTCTCTTTGTATCATACACATATATCTACTCAATAAATATTTGTTATTAGAGTCAATGAGATACAGAGATTTAAAATTACCTGTTTAAATTGAAATATATTTTGTTAAAACATTTTATAAACATTTAACTATTGAATAGATACTACATATATTGTTCACTGTCTATATTTCCTCCATCTTCTATGCATTTCCTTTGAATGTACCCTAAATATTTAGGTTTCTTAAAAGACAAATTTGGTATTTCAAACTTTTGTTAAAAGTATAAAATTAGTTGTATTCACTTTAAAAAAATTACCCTATGACCTACGAGGATTGAATCAACCATTGGTTTCATCAGTATGGGACATTCTATATTACTTCATAATCATAGGTTCCTGCATTGTCAAACAAAAAATTTTGTCAGAGTTAAAATTAATATGGAAATTAGAGTAAACATATGCTATTTTAAACACATTATTTTTGTGCTTAACTTAGTCATGGCATACGGCCATCCATTTTGGCATGGCGTATTAAGACTAAGTTGTAGTCTTTCTTATTTTTCTCGGGATACCCTTGTTCAGTAACAGGGTGGCTGCCCTGGATTAAAGCCAGCTGTTCATTATCTGTCTCTCCAGTTATTCTGGAAGCAGCTTGAGGTCAGGATCTACATCACATTCATCCTCATGTCTGTAGATACCGCTTAAGTTCTTGCCAGGTAGTAGGCCCTAATAACTGGAGGCTGAATTACACTCCAAACAAATTAAGAGAAGTAGTTCTCCTTTCAGTTAAGGCTGCATCTTAATTGGTTTGAAAAAGCCCATTTCCTAAGACAAAGTTTCCTCTCCTGCTTTTGAAGCAGCCACCCAGCAGTCCAAAATCACAGAGTCCCCAAACTTCCATTACCCCAGGCACACTTAAACAACGATGCGGGCTTCTTCCACACAGACAGCAATCTATTCCTATATTACTATGCTACTCCTTCTAGGTGAAATCACACTGATGAGCCCTCATCACCAAGAATGTATTTGAAAGTCTGTTTTTTACCCAGTAATGACGACTGTTCTCCATTGATTTAGTCATTCGCTTCAACTGACCTATCAGGATACTGGTGAAGAGAAAGCTAAAAGTGCTAGGATTTTTAATTGGAAATTTGTGAAACAAATTTATCTTCCCTGACCACCTAATCTATTCACAGACAATGGTGACAAAAAAAAGCAAAACACACAGATACACAAACTTTCTCTGTGGTGACAAAAAGATTGAATATGCAGAGAAATGAAACTATAAGAAACTATAAGTTTATTTCCACTGTTTTGCTTACAGAAACCAAAACCTGTTTTGAGGATTACTTTCCAATGAACTATCTATTAAAAGTAAAAATGGAAGTGTCCATAGTATACAGTTACCATAAAAGAAACTGATACCGTATGATTGACGCATTTATAATAAAACATTAAGCAAAAGTAAGGATTTTTGGGTGAACCAATGAGAGTTAAATTTTAAAAATATTTCCCAAGCTTTGAGTGAGAAACTTGGGAAAGAGTGAGCAGAAAAACATTATTTTTAACTATAATGGTTATAAGACCAAGCATTCTCTCTGAGGAAGGCACAGATTTTTATTTCATTTCATTTTTATTTTTATTTAAATATCCAAACATATTTCTCCCTTATTACCTTTTTAAAATAAAACAAAGGGGAAACTGATATTTATTTTATAGAAAGATATGCAGCATGGAGTCAGGAGACCTGGATTCTAATTGTCTCTATTAATTACTTAAGAACCGTGGGTAAGTTATTAAAAGTGATGGAACTAGAATGCCTTCTACATCCTTTAATTAATGTCTAAATTCTGTGATTCCTCCTATTAAGAATGCCAAGCATTCCATTTATTCACTTAACTAAGTGAATAAAAATGATTTTTCCATAATTCCATGTTAAAGTCAGAGAATCGAAATGTTTCTCTCCTGTAGAAATTTTAATTGTACACGAGAGTTGATCTTATGAGAGTATGACTTTGACAATAGTATTGTAAAACTTTGGCTGAATCATCATGCTAGTTTTGAAATATTAATTTGCTTATTTACTCTTTGAGAATGCTTTTTGTAATATTCTGTCTAGTATAGAATAAAGACAGAAAACAATGCCATCTGTAAACATAGGTAATAGTATGATACGTACAGGTACAATTTGAGGATTACTTTGAATTCATAAAATTTGAAGCATTTTATAATATACAAATTCTTGTAAATTTATAAATAAAAATGCAAATGCAAACATCAATAAAAATGAAAAATACTTCCTTCCATAAATGTAAACAGGAAAGTACGAGAGATATATAGTAAACTATGAAAATATGTAGTTATTCCTCCACTGAATCTTCTTGCCTTCGTAAGACGGTAAATCACTTGGCTCTTTATCAAATATTGTAATTTTAGATAAAACAGGGTGTGTGAGTATGTATGTTTTCCCTCTTTCAAGGTTTTGTTTTTAAGTTTGTCTAGAATTTTATTTAGGTTAGTTTACAAACTGGAGTTTGCCTATAATCCCTGGGTTTTATTGAATAAAATAATGTATCACTTTATTTTTAAAAATTGTATTTTTATTGCTGTCAATAAGGAGACATTTCTTAAAATTTAAGTTGGAAAAACAGGTGTTATAAAATACCAAAGTAACAGAAGCTGCATTTAGTTATCTTTACTTTTGTAAAGAATTTAAGCAAGTATCCATAGGTTTTTATCCTTTCTCTCATTTCTCCCTTCTTGCCTGATTTCCCTTCTTCAACCCACCCCTTTCACTCACAAGCCAAAAATGGTTTCACATGGAACATTCAACTAATTGCAGTCTATTTCTGAAATTATCTATATAATTTCCACAATTTTAAATTACTCTTTTCCTCTGTAAACATTTAATTTAGACCTATCCCATCCTCTAGGTGGCATATAGTTATGAGCATTATAAGATACAAGTTAATGATATCCAAAGATTTGCCATTCAAATATTGGTATGCCTTGTCTCCCCAAGTGTTATATTCAGCTGTTTTTGCATAGCCTTAATAATGACAACAATATTACATTTAGGCAGTTCTCAAGTTCCAGCGCACCAAGAGTTCTTAACAAAAATTCCTGCCATAATTTATGGCAGATAAATTATTTGCATTCTTATAGACCATTTTAATATTACATGTATACCAGCATATATACTTACAAAAGGAATGATGAGACATTTCTAACATTGGATAGAATTTGACATTAATTATAATTATGTGAGGAGGTATTGTCCTGAACTCGTCATTTACACAATTATGGGCAATAATTGATCAAAGTCAGTATTGCTCTTTGCTTTCCCTTTTGTTCAACCCAGATGTATCTTTTCCAATACAGATGCATTATTGTTGGACATATTGCATATAGTAAGCATTCAATTGTTATCCAGAGGGTAAAAGCATTTAGAGAAAAAAATGATCTTTTGATTCAGTTCATAACTTACCTATTATCTATGCACCTGTATGACCAATGTGAATATTTGCAGTAATTGTTAGTTTAAATACTTAGTTTTGAATATTCTTCTTAGTCAAGCACTAATTTTGTCAACTAAAATTTCCAAATTTAGAAAACCAACAATAAAATCATTACTCATAGCCCCTCCTGACTTTACATGCAGCTCTCTACATACACCTACAATCATCCCTTGTCAGTGACTTGCTCACTGCATTTCTTCCCACCTTTACACAAAAAAAGAGAAATAAAGGCTTGGATACAGTTTGAAAACAAAACTAAAAAAATATATATCTTGACATTGGAGAAGGCAAGATTTTAAGGCAATGCTCACTAGACAAATTCTCTAGATAATTGTCTAACTTTCCCTCTATTTCTTGTGTAGGCAGAGACTTGCTCCTTTAAGGTGAGGAAATGTACATCTCTCTCCATCAACTTTGAGAGCAAAAATGACAATTTAATTCCAATCTCCTCAAAATTCTTTAAAATAAGAAGAATAATATTACCAGGAAATTTATATTCACACACTACATACTCAAATGGAGCACGTTTTAAAGTTTCTAACATTTATTTCTGAATACTCTTCATTGCTTAGAACACCAGCCCTATGGCCAAGGGTTCTATGGAGTAAAATATGCTGAAGTTACCATTTCATCAGTTCTTTTAAAAGCTAAATTAAAAATTGTGTGAGGGTAGTTTTCTTTTTAAGATTTCAATACATGGGGAATCGGGAATACAAACTTTAGTATTTAAATTGTCTCTCCCTGTGCTCTCTCACTCCTTCATCTCCCTTGCTCATCGTATTCATTCACTGAACACAACTCCTTTTTCTCTCAAGCCAAACGTTAAACACGGTTTCACAAGAAAAGGGCTGCTGCCCAAAGAAAACTACAGAAAGACTGTCTGGATGCTAATGTACTACCAACACCAGAAATATCCAGATAGTGCAGGTACCTTTTAATACCTTTTCTGATCTTACTATGTCCTTCTGTTAGCCACCAAACCTAAAGGAAAAATAAGGGCTTTGGCTTATTGCAAATTGAAAGGGTCAGGTTAGTGCTACTCTAGTCTCCTTCAAGAAAAAGCTTCTCATCCTCAAGAGTTACTGAGCTTTTGATATTGTTGCTGAGGGAGATCCATCACCCAGTCAGGTGCATGCTGCTCAACCTAGAGCCGAGATCGATTCCGGAAGAACAGGTATGTAGGGGCGTTCCTTGTTAGCAGCGTTCCTATGTTATATTAAATGAGGCTAAGATGCCTCTAAAGGCACACAACGAATCTGAGCGGTGTAAATGGTTGTTCAAAACAACCGTTTTTAAAACAACAATAACAAAAAAGTTTAGTCGCAAAAGGTGTTTCTTTTTTTTTAATCTGTCTTTTTTCATGCTTGATCATACCCTAAACAGCCCAGGTGCTGAGAAACACACAAAGTAACTGTACCTAAGCCAGGATCACCGCGTGTCTGTGTCAGTTTCCTGAGATGACTGTCAGATAAGCTGGAGAGGCACCAACGTGTGCAGGCAATGAGGTCAGAATTCCCTGGGAGGACCATTGGCTCTGGGAAGGAATACGGCGGGACCGTGGGGGCTCGCGAGCTAAGCTTTGGAAAAGGAGGGAAGGTGGGTCGGGGCGGACTTTGTGGAGAAGGCTTTGTCAGTGTGAGACCGGGTGAAGCGTGGCAGATGGGGGCGTTTTCGGTCTGGCAGAAGCGGGAAATCAGAAGGGGGAAACGGGGGGACCGTGAGGACAGAGAGGACCCTGTCTGGGGTAGCGGGAGGATCGAGGCCATCCACTGCTGCTGCTAGGGTGGGAGCTCCGAAATTGGAAAGTGAGGCGGGACCGAGGGCTGCCCGGGAGGGAGAGGGGTTCAGGTTGCCAGCAGGTGGAGTTGAAATCAAACAACCCCTGGGGGACCGCCGAGCAGCGTCCTCGTCCGAGACCACCTGCCTGGAGGTAGAAGAATCATAGCAGGTGGTTTGGGGTACCTCCTAAAGCAAAAGACGTTTTCTCCGCGCCCAGCCGTAGCGCCCGACCCCATGCGCTCTCCGGGCTACTCACCGGTCCTGAGAGGAAAGCGCCATCCGGGCGCGCGCGAGGGCTGCGCGGCGCAGGCGGCAGGCAGGGCCCGGCGGCGGCGGCGCTGTCCTAGGCGCGGGACTGGAGCCGGGGGACACAGAGGTGGCTGTGGCGGCGGCGGGGACGCAAGGAGCTGCGGGCGGGGAGGGCGGTGAATTCGGAGCTGCAGCGCCGAGCGCGCTCTCTGCCCATCTCCGGATCCGCTAAAGCGGCTACTGCTGCTGCTGCTGGAGGGGAGGGAGGCGAGGAGGAGGGGAGGAGACACGCGGCTAGGAGGGAGGGAGGGGAGAGAAATGGGGGTGGAGGAGAGAGTGGGGAGAAGGAGACGATCACCCAGAGTGGAGAGGAGGGAGGGAGAGAGGCGCGCACGAGCACATCAAAGGTTCCCACCAGAAGAGCTTCGGAAGGAGAAATTCTTGATGAAGAGTTGGGTCTCTCTCCCCCTCCCCCACCTCCCCTCCCCTCTTTCTCCCTTCGCGCCCTTTCCTTGGGCCCTTCCTCCCAAGGCTCTGGCAGGGGTTACCCAGCCTCGGCAGCAGCCGGGGCTTCTGCGCTCTGATGAGGTTGCTGAGCCCAAGAGGTGGCCGCGACAGCTCTCAGCGCCACCGGCCTGAGGCACCTGTGCGCGCACACACCGCCGACCGCTCCATTGCGGCGGCTCGCAGCTGGGGATCTGCGGGCCCTTGCTCTCCTTCTCTTCCCTTTCTGGTCAGATTATAATCAGATTGTGCATCCGTGACATCTGTGTCGTCCCCCTATTGCTGTCTGCTTCCCTGCGCGCTCTTTTGGCACAAAGTGTCCGGGCAGAAGGCGCCAGCAGAGAGCTCAATGCAGGCCACCATCGCCTGCCCCTTGGAGCTGTTGCCTGGGCAGAGGTGGCAGTGTTTGCCGCCCGGGTAGACCATCTAACAAGGTAAAAAGATAAATAAATAAATAAATCCTGTGAC
The DNA here is from genome assembly GCF_057876585.1 of Rhinolophus sinicus. Classification (NCBI taxonomy): domain Eukaryota; kingdom Metazoa; phylum Chordata; class Mammalia; order Chiroptera; family Rhinolophidae; genus Rhinolophus; species Rhinolophus sinicus. The sequence goes on from NC_142502.1 coordinate 56,682,938, forward strand.
CCGATTCCCTGGGACTTTGTTCTCAATTATCTAGGAAGGTTGTAAGTGTGAAGGGCACGGGGGCATTCTATTATCTTCTGTTATGATTCTCCTCTTCTCCCAACGTCTTAGAAAAGCAGGATATGACTTAACACGTTTAATCGAAATATTTCGAGATCTGTTTATTGAAGATCTTTTTGTTTTTACCCTAGTTCTAGGATTGGCCCCTATTATGGATTTTCTTGGTTCTGTTCGGCTATGAATAGTCCTATTTATTCGCAAACTACAAAGACTCCCATGAATATAAATACTGTATTTAGCGCCTATACACTCACAAGATAGAGGGTGCGAATCCACATTTTCAGTAAATATAAAAACAATTGGGACACTATTGACTGATTGCTATGAACCATATTTTTTTGTTTCGTAATATCTACTTGGTTGTTGAGGGTAAGCCGGGAGTAAATAGATTATTTGCATAAAATGTATAAGACTAGGAAAAGCAAGTAATAAAACTCTCCTCAAATAACATAAAGTGATCAAATTACTCCCTGTGAGCACCCTAGAGGGAGTTTCTGATTTTGTTTGTGTGTGTATGTGCTTGTGTGCATTTTATTTTAGTAGTCTGTCAGTTACTTAAGAGTTGTTTTTAAAAACCAAAAGGATCTTAATTTTTAGAATAAATAAATTAGGCATTTTATTTTAACTTAGTATGCCTTATATAACGAATGTACTCATGTTAAAATAGGTGCACTCTCAATTGTAAATGCAATATGGAGAAGCATTTTTAATGCAATAAAGCATACCCAAATGTTGATGTAAAGCCTCTAGATCTTCCCATATACATTTATATGAGAAAAAAAATTTTGTAATAAAGTATTACCCAATGGTCTAGGTATTCTCAACTTGCTAGAATCTTTCATGTGGAGTATATCTGCCAGTGGAAATATTTGGTTTCACATCTACCTGATATCTGAATGAGAGTAGCACCTCCCCATCAAAGGAACAGGTATCAAACGCTCATAAAAAACCTCAGCTTTAAAAGGCATGCATTACTGTCTCCAGATGTTCAGCATTGCACCATGCAAATTCACCATATGCTATTCTTTCAGAGAAGACCATAGACAGAAAATGGTTGGTGAAGACCTATAGTTCATTTGATTCTAAGTCTTCTCAGCTATTGCTGTATTAATAGAAGTGAGCAGTAAAATTTTCAAATACTAGTGGCTCCTTGGGCAGGGAGTGATTACAAAGCGTTGAACCTTCATTTTCACATTCCTGTTTAGGACATTTCACATTCCTCCTTTCAGATGATCTGCCTTTAAGAATTTTTGCTATTTTCCTCCTCTACTTGATTATTAAACTGTAATAGTAATATTTGCACACTCTCGCTTTATTTTAAAAAGGTAAAGAAAAAAAATGCTAACTAAAATGTCTTAAAGCCCAGAGAAAGGATGACATTTAGAACATAGAAAGATGAGTTGTAGCCTCTGCTCCCCAACCGTTTGGCATGCCAGAGACAAGAATCAATGGGGTGATAAAAGATGGAAGGGCATTCTAGTTCTCCTGCTGGAGGAATTGGATTTCAATTTAGATTCTCAGACTGGGTGAAAACTTTTCTGTCACCTTTACCACAACATTCTTTCCCTTTCATATTCTTTCCCTTCTACATCTCCAATAGTGTCAAACTGTGTTAAGCATTACAACATGGAAAGCCAAATAAATAAAATAAAAAGCTTTATTTTAAACACCCTGTTAAGACAGGGGATTGTACTGGTGCACCAAATCTTCTGTTTTTGAGATTTGGATCTCTGGTATAACTCAAATTAATAAGTGTAATTTAGCTTGGGACTTTTTGAAAGCTTACTTTGGCTCTGCTTGCTGTACATTTACTATGCATACCAGTTTCAATGCTTCTACTTACTTCCGCCCAATGCTAACCCTGTGACTTGGAAGAGGTTTTGCATCTGTATAGGATCCACTCTGTTGGTTCCAACTTAAATCTACCTAACATGCAAAGAGTGCCATAACCAGCTTAATCACACCTTCCCCTACCCCCAACTACAGGCTGAAGAAATTTACTTCCTGGTTAGAAAATATAAAATTTCAGACCAAACAAAGACTCGATGCAGTAGTGTGTGGTAGTTTCCAGCAGACTCTGCCCAGCTGACCCTTCTCTTACTCTAGTAAATCTTCCTTCTATATTTCTACCTGACTCGTGAATTGTTTTCACGGCCCACGAATGAACAGACACATCACACCCATTGTATTTACTTAGTTGAAAACAAATTCTCACATTGAAATTTTCTGAACTCAGAAAGATTGAAAACCCTGTCTTTAAACAAATTCTTCACAGCTGACAGAGATTGGTTAGCAAAAGAAATATCATTCCTCTACTTACTGAACGAATGTATAATAAATACCCTTTGCAGGCAGGTACTATGTTAGGTCCTATGGATACCACAGTGAAGAAAATTGGTAACTATGCCCTCGTGAAACTTAGAGTCAAATGAGTTAATAACAGTGCTTAATAACTAAGAATGATGTTATGACCATGATAAATTTGAAGCCCAAAGAAGAAATATTTATTAATTAAATTATAGGCGTTAATAAGATTATCAGTAAAAGAATACAGATTATTAGGCTATGCTTATTGCCAGTTCTTATATGAGTTGTTGAAGAAAAGAGGATAAAGAGCATTTAGGGACAAAAAGTAAAATTTGTTGTAGTAAAAGGAAAAAATGGAATTGGGGGGGGGCAGTGAAAATTTGATGAGCCTTAAACTTGTTTTAAAATTATCGTTTGCTCAAGTCAATGGGGAAAATCAGAGAATAATAAATGTCTTTGAGGTTATAGAGACTTCTGAAAAATTACGTATGTACAAGTACTATACAATACATATGATTAGGACTGCTAAATATGTGAACAGAATCTGGAGTGAAGACAGTGACAAAAGTCAGCAAGTTTCCCTTTTCCTCCTGAAGAATATACAAAGCAACAAAAATTAAAACAAACAAACAAAACCAATAAAAACCCCTGCAATTTCTGTTTTCAGTAAAATCAGAAGGTATATAATCTGCAGTTTTCAAAATGTGTGTACAGGATGTGCGAACTGCTGAGATTAACCAGAAGAAGTCTCAGAAGAGGGAGGAGAAGAGCAGATAGTAATACAAGATATAATCTTAGAAAGCATAATAAAAATGTTATTTCTAAAAATGAGAGTTTCACTGTGAAATGCAAAAGCTCTTTTCCTGGGTTACGACAATGGGTCCAGGAACTGAAATTGGTCTCTAGTTGCAAAAGCAGGAAAGGAAGAAGTATGGCAAGGGTAAATAAAGAGGACTCACTTGTGGCTACTCTCACAGAACCCAAGAAAAAGTACTTCCTGCAGGTAAATTGCTCATCTTGATTTATAAACCACATGCATCTTATTTTTAGCAATCAATATGGGAACTGAAGTGAGTAGGGCTGATGACAAAAGACCTCTTGGATATGTCCTGTCAAAAGTAATGCCGACCTACACAAAGATTAAACAGAAGAGTGATATTTGCAAAAAGCTATCTATCTCTTTAGTAGCAGAGAAGACCAAAGCTTTGTAAATCTCTGATGACTGTTTTCCCCTTTTCTTTTCCCAGAAACCTAGTTGAGAAAAAAAATAAACTCGGTTAATTACGAGTAATAAAAAAGGAAGCGGAACAGTATCAATACAAAAATAATATAGAAAAAGACAGGGCAGCAAAATGTACCAATTGTTGAAGAACACACATTGTAACAATGTTGCCATGGAGAAGTTGAAAAATTTGTCCCAACATTCTGCTATGAATTTTCATGAAGGCGCAATGAAGGAATTGCTTCCATGAATGAGAACTACAAGGCACAAATGCAAGAATTTAGGGATGTCTATGAAACAATAGGAACTAATGACCCAAAGCTGACAAAACTCAGGAGAGAAGTGGAATAAAAATTAAAATCATTACAAATTAGGAATAAATATGGAGGAATTACAAGGTAAAATACACTCTGAGGTAAACACAGTGAGGGAAAGAGGGCAGAAAGGAGAAAGGCCAGCAAAATGAAATGGAAATAGATAACAGGAATAGAGAAAACATATAAGATGGGTAACATAGACAAAGGTAATCTAACACATACATAATTAGGGACCCTGAAGAACAAAAATAAATAATGGAAAGATTAAGTATTTAAATATAATATTTAATATTAAAGAAAGAAAGATTCTTGAAATGAAAGAAGACTTGAAATTCCATTTTTAAAGGTCATAATAATTACTAGGTAAAACTGCCCCAGAATCACCACCACCAAGATGTATTCTAGTACAGTAACTAGAATTTAATTATAATAAAGACTCTTAGGCATGCAAGGACAAACAATAAGTAACTTCAGAAGGAAAATACTGAGATCGGCCTTATAATTCTTCACTACAATATTCACAGCAGAACAGAGTCAATCATTCAATATCAGTGGAAGAAATCCCAAAAGTTACCAAAGAAAGTGAAAGATAAAGGGTTTTTGTTTTGTTTTGTTTTTCTATTTAGCCGAACAGCCTTTCAAATTTATCAAGTGAAAACAGTGTTCAACATGCAAGAACTAAGGGAATATTATTCTCATGAACCCATCTTCAGGAAATCACTAGAATAGAGAATGGAATTTAGCTTTCTAAGAAATAAATAAAAGAGATATCCTGGATCAAGGACTTGTACACATTGAATGTATATAACTGTTCATCTGAAATGTGAGGATATGAAAATTAGAGCAAATAATAGAATATAAATCTCATAGACGCTACAATATAAAAATTATATATCTAAACAAAATTTGGATATTAAGGGCAAAAGAAGATGGGATATAAAAGCATTATCTAATGACCAGGATTCAAAGAAAATCAGTGAATGGAACAAATAAGTAATCTACCATTTGATAATACAAAGCCAACTATAATCAAAATAATATCAAATAATCATGTAGTAAAACAGGAAGACAGAAGGAACAAGAAATACTAATTTTTTATCATTACTTATTTTAGAAGATTAGGTCTATAAAAATAGAGAAATGCAATTAATGTACTTGGAAATTTGGATAACTTATTGCTCTTCGCCTGTCCCTCTTTAATTTTTCAGTTACAGTGGACATTCAGTATTATTTTATATTAATTTCAGGTGAATAGCATATGGTTAGACATTTTTATAATTTAAAAAGTGATCTTCCTGACTAGTCACACCCACCCGGCACTATACATAGTTATTACCATATTATTGACTATATTCCCTATGCTTTACTTTACATTCCCCTGATTATTTTGTAACTAACAATTTGTACTTTTTAATGCCTTTGTCTTTTTAACCCTGTCCCCCAAGCCCCCTACCATATATCACCCAGATAATCTAGTACCCATCTGACACCATACATAGTTATTACAATATTATTGACTGCAATCTTTATGCTATACCCTATATCCCCATGACTACTTTGCAACGACCAATTTTTGCTTCATAATCCCTTCCCTTTTTCACATATTCCCAACCCTGCTCACATCTGACAAGCATCAAAATGTTCTCTGTATCTATGAATCTGTTTCTGTTTTGTTTGTTTATTTTGTTATTTAGATTCCACATATAAGCAAAATCACATTGCATCTGTTTTTCACTGTCTGACATACTCGACTCATCACAATACCCTTCAGGTCCATCCAGGCCACTGCAGATGGCAAGAACCCATTCCCTTCCATGGCTGAGCAATATTCCATTGTATTATGTGTACCACCTCCTCTTTATCTGTTCTTCCCAGATGGACACCCAGGCTGCCTCCTCATCTTGGCCATTGTAAACAATGCTGCAAGGAATATATGGATGCCCATGTCCCCTCAGAGTAGTGTTTTGAATAAATATCAGGAAGTTGGATTACTGGGTCCTTCTTTGTCTCTTGTTATAGCCTGTGTTTTAAATCTATTTTGTCTGCATAAGTATTGCTACCCCAGCTTTTTGTTTGTTGGTTTGTTTCTATTTTCATAAAATAACTTTTTGCATCCCATACTTTCAGTCTGTGTCTGTCTTTCAATCTGAAGTGAGTCGCTTGTAGGTAGCATATGTAATTGTAAGGGTTTTGTTTTCTTAACTATTAAGCCACCCTGGTTTTGATTAAAGCATTTAATCTACTTACATTGAAAGCAATTGTAGATATGTAGTTATTGCCATTTTATTATTTATATTTTTAATCTCCCCCTCTCCCCCCCCATATTAAAGAAGTCCCTCTAACATTGCCTGTAATACTGGTTTGGTGGTGATGAACTCCTTTAGCTTTTTTCTTGTCTGGGAAGCTCTTTACCTGTCCTTCAATTTTAAATGATTGCTTTGCTGGATAGAGTAACCTTGGTTGCACGTCCTTGCTTTTCACCACATTGACTATTTTGTACCAGTCCCTTCTGGCTTGCAAAGTTTTTGTCAAGTAATCAGCTGGCATTCTTATGGGAGCTCCCTTATAATTTATTAGTTGCCTTTCTCTTACTGTTTTTAGGATTCTGTCTTTGTCTTTCACCTTAGCCGTTTTAATTAAAATGTGTCTTGATGTGGGCCTGTTTGGGTTCATTTTATTTGGGACTCTGAACTTCCTGGACTTGTATGTCTATTTCCTTCCCCAGGTTAGCAAAGTTTTCAGTCATTATTTCTTCAAATAGTTTCCCAATCGCTTATTTTCTCTCTTCTCCTTCTCTCACCCCTATGATGCAAATGTGTTATACTTGATGTTGTCCCACAAGTCTCAAACTATCCTCATTTTTTTTTCTGTTTTCTTTTCACTGTTTCGATTGGGTGTTTTCTGCTACCTTGTCTTCCAAATTGCTGATTCGATCCTCTGCTTCATCTGCCTCCATCCTCTGCTGGTGATTCCTTCTAGTACATTCTTCATTTCAGTTATTATATTCTTCACTTGTGACTGGTTCTTTTTTATGGTTTCTACATCCTTTTTTATGCTTGCCATCTCTTTGTTGAAGTTCTCACTAAGTTCCTTGAGCATCCTTATAACCAGTGTTTTGAACTCTGTACCTGGTAGGTTGCTGGTCTCCATTTTGTTTAGTTCTTTTTCTGGATATTTTTTTCCTGTTCTTTCATTTGGGATGTATTTCTCTGTTTCCCCATTTTGGCTGTCTCTCTGTGTTTGTTCCTGTATATCAGGTAGAGATGCTATGTCTCTGAGTCTTGCCTGGGGGCTTTATGGAATAGGGGTCCTGTGGTGCCCAGTGGCACAGTCTCCCTGGTAACCTTAGCTGGGTGCTCCAGGAGTGTCCCTTGTGTGGGTTGTGTGTGCCCTACTGTTTATGGTTGAGCCTTGATTGACGTTGGTATGTCTATGGATGGTATTGACCCTCAGACTGACTGGCTGTGGGGTTTGGCCACATCCACAACTTATGGGCTACTTTGTGGGGGGCTTACCCCATTGAGTGGGATTTGCCCCAGCGGGCTCTGGTGCTTTGTGAAACCACCCTTTGTGTATGCTGCTTGTTGGGCTAATTGGATGGTACTCTGCTGTCATCTGAAACCAACTGCCAAGTATGTTGATTTTGAGGCTTCTTGGGAGAGTCTCTGGTACAGGCCCAGTTTAGCCACTGCCTGTGATTGGCTGGGAAATACCTGGTACAACCTACAAGGTGATCTATGGTTGGTTACTGCCTGTGCCACACCTGGAGGCATGTAGGAGAGGCCACACTGCAGACTGAGGAGGTCTGCCACCAGTACTGGGTCTGGGGTACCTTCGCAAAATGCCAGGGCACTCTGAGGCCTGCTGTCACCTGCCAACTTCCATAAGGTTCAGTTGCTGATAAAGCCTCCTGTGATATGCAAGTGGAGTGAGACAGGGTCTCAGTGAGTCAGCAGGGTGGAGCAGAGGAGCTCACCAGGCCAATCAGATTCAGATTTGACCTCTGGGGGCAGGCTCAACACAGGAAGATGGCATCTGCCTGCCAGCTGCACAGAAGGAGGGCCCCACACACAGAAAATGGGGACTGTTCCTCCAGTTCTCGGCCTGAAGTTACGCAGCTTAGTCTCTTACGCACCAGAGCCAAGGGTGAGTGCTTGTGCGGGCCCTTTAAAACGATGTCTGGTTTCCTGCAACCTTTCATCCCAACCAGACAGTCAGAATCCCTACTGTTTTTTCACAGCTAGAAGTTGTGGGGCCTCCGATTCCTGGCACCAGTACTCTGGGCTGGGAAACCTGGTTTGGGTAGCTGGGGTCCCTCCCTCCTTCGTGGGGAACCTCAGTGGCTGAGATATCTCTCCTGATTTTCAACCATCACACCTGGGTGTGGGACCAGCCTGTTTCGCATCTCTGTCCCTCCTACCAGTCTCTACTGGTTTCTTTATATCCTTATGAAGGATAGTTATAAAACTACTGTTCATCTATACTTCAGATGGTTCTCCAGGTTGATTGTTCTATAATTTGATATTTTCATGAGATGAGGGAAGCGCAGTGTTTATCTACTCCACCATCTTAGAACTTAGCTACCTCCATCATGCCCTTTTACTCACCTCTCCTCATGGAAAGAGAAATAATATTTCTGAGTAATGAAAGTAGAAGAACTGAGCATAAGTAGGATTTAGTCTCTCCTTGTGGCTGCTTGTTTGAACATGACACATACTCTTTCTCTCTTATCCTGTATGAAAAGTGCTAAAATTGTCCAACTGCTTTGCCGGGTTGGGGGGAAAGTAATAGGGTACATAATTTTGACTTTAGAATAAAATCACTGTTTACAAATTGAGATTACAAGACAAAAATGGGTATTCAGAAGTCTAATTTACACTTGAATATACCTTTTATTTGGATTGAAACCCAAATAGTGAGCATAAGTAGCTACAATTTAAAGTTGGAAAAAGTCAGGCTCATAGAGAGATTAAATCATCGTTAAGGTCATATAACATATACATGGTCAGTTGGTGTTTAAAATACAGATCTCTCAAAAAAAAATACAGATCTCTCTGAGCTTCTTGGTTTCATATACTCTTCATAATCCCTCCACTGACACCTCCCCAAAACCCCAGAATTATCCCTCTGGAGAGAAAATTGGGGAACATGACCTGTGTAACATGTGCCTACATGTAATTGTACTATAAAATTGACATTTTGGGGTGTGTTGGCATAAATCTGTAATTGTTATTAAGAAATGACCAGATTAATGAGGAATTATATAAGCACAGTGACTTTTGTCCAGATGATGCACATGTATGTAATTTAGTTAATTTGGGTAGCCCTTTATTATGCTAGTGGGAGGAAATACATATACTGTATATAGACTAGATTGATTAGTTTTCAAGAAATGAACTGAATCCCATAGTGCTGAGTAATATTTGCCTTAAGATTAATTTAGGGACAGCTTTTCCCAGTGACTGAAGAGAGACTTAACTGGAGTTGCAGTCCTCAGTCCTTCTGTGGGAATCGACCTGATGTCTCCCCACTGCAGAGTCTCCAGAAACAGAACAGATGGCATCTGGAGAAGGCTCAAGGCAGCAGAGATTGCAGTTTGACTTAGATAGGATTAAAAATGTTTCTTCCATTGTAGTAGGAGGGAACACAATATGTGGAATGAGTAGGAGGTTGATTTGTAGAAAGATGAGGAATGAGTATGTGGAATGAGTAGGAGGTTGAGTTGTAGAAAGATGAGGTAGCTTTATCTGATTACATAAATTTTAAAAAATAAAAAACACGTAAAAACAATACTTGCTGTATTAGCTATCTATTGGTGCATAACCAACACCCTATAATTTAGAGGCATAAAAAAACAAACTTTTATTATTTCATAGTTCTGAGTCATTCATCCTTGGTGCACTCTATAACAAGGCTGTAATCAAGGTATCAGCTGAGGCTGAAGTCATCAGAGGCTACACTTGGGCCAAATTTTCTTTCACTCTTACCTCCATGGCTGTTGGCACAGTTCAGGTCCTTGTTGGGTGTTGGCTGTAGACATTGGTTTCTTTGCATATGAGCTGTCCCATAACATTACTCAAAACACAGCAGCTTATGTCCTCCTGAGCAAATGATTCAATGGACAGCAACAATCAGAGTGGCAAGATGAAATTTACAGTCTTCTTGTAACCTAATCTCGGAACTGACATCCTATCACTTGTCTGCATTTTATTTCCAGAAACAAGACAGTAGGTCCAGCCAACATTTATGCAAATGCATAAATAGTAAGAGGTGGAAATCATCACTGAAGAGGGAGAGGAAGTATTTGTGGATGTTGGAAGAAAGTGGAAAGTTTGAAACACTATTCTACAAAAAATTAGAGTAGAAGTATTAGCAAAGTTAATCTCCATGAAATAACCTGTTTGGATCAATGAATGCAACTTTAGCATCACTGAGTCATATCAGCTTATTATACTTCCTCTGACAAGGAAGTTGGGATGTGCTTGGGTGATTTTAACAGAGGAAAATTCCAAGCACTAGCAGGTTTCGTTTCTTTGAGTTCAACTTGGGCTGAGGAGTAAACCCTTTCTGCTATCTTCTGAGTTTTCTTCAGGAAACATGGACTAGGAAGAAAAGTTTGAAATAAGAAGATAGCCTATGGGCAGCCAGATGGCTCAGTTGGTTAGAGTGCAAGCTGTGAACAACAGGGTTCCTAGTTTGATTCCTGCATGGACCAGTGAGCTGCACCCTCCACAACTAGATTGAAAACAATGAGCTGCCTCTGAGCTTCCAGAGGGGTGGCTGGATGGCTCAGTTGGTTAGAGCGTGGGCTCTCAACAGCAAGAATTAGAATATTTAAAAAATTGAAATTATTACCTTCAGAAGTAACATTCTGAAATATGATTTGTGGATGTATTACTAGTGAGAATTTGGTTTCTCTGAAATCTTATTAAGAATACTAAGATGTAACTAGTGAATTTATTACTTAATTAATTGCTATATGCCACCAATACACTACGGTGTTTAAAAAGGATACAAATATTTTAAAGAGAACAACAGCTTTAATTATCTTATAGAGTGGGACAGTCTTATAGAGTGGTAGGCAAATGTCACAGTACAACCTGCTATAGGCATAAAAACATGTATTATTGAAAAAAGTTTATAATCAGAACAACAGAAATATGAAGGATGCTATTTTCTCACTTTTATCTTTCCTTGGAGAGGCATGCAGGAGTGAAACTACAATGGGAAATTGTAAAGGACACTGTTCTAGGAAAAGGGTCCTTTCACCCTCTTATTCTAACATTGTAGGACTCATGTGAAAATGACCTTGCAAATAGTGAAGGGTGGAGAAGTAGTCTGATTAGCTGCCAATTGTTCAAGTCAAGTTTTTATCCGAAGACTTGCAATACTGTTTAAAAGAGTTGTTTACACAGCAATGATAACATCTGGAAGCCTTGTGGGTGATTGATACCTTTGCAGTCTCTCACTAGGGTAAAGGGAAGTTATTTTATTGAGCTACTTAAAATGATATCCATTAATTACACATTCTGAAGTATGCATGTATTAGCACATGTATTCATATACCTCTCCACTTCTATTCTCCAAAAACCAGAATTTTCTTATTTTATCCTTACAGTATTATTACCTATAAATACCTTTTTTTTACTGAAATGATTATAACAAAGATTCTCCATCCAATAATTTTTTATTTAGATTAATGTCTTGGTTGGCCTAGTTTTAATATGAAATAGATAAGTAGAGATAGGTAGATAGATAGATAGATACAGAGATAGATACATAGATAATACATAGATAGATAACATTCACATCAGTGCCATGTTTCAGTCCTGGTTTTCTATCTTTTTTTTTTTAAAGTTTTTTATTGGGGAATGTTGGGGAACAGTGTGTTTTCCCTGGGCCCATTAGCTCCAAGTCAAGTCGTTGTCCTTCATTGTAGTGGAGGGTTCAGCTTAGCTCCAAGCCCAGTTGCTGTTTTCAATCTTTAGTTGCAGGGGGCACAGCCCACCATCCCACGTGGGAATTGAACCGGCAAACCTGTTGTTAAGAGCTCGCGCACTAACAAACTGAGCCATCCGACCACCCAGTCCTGGTTTTCTTTTTGCAAAATATTTTTTACTTATACAAACTGATTTTTCGTTCTTTTTTGTACATGAATTTGGTAGTCTTCCTCCAACACCCATATTTGATGTTCAATAACTTCACCACAATATTTCTTCTGAAAGAGTAGTTTTTTGTTTAACTAATAAACTCAGGTTTTTAAAACTTCATTTACATCTTTAAAATTTTTTTCTGCTTCTTTTACTCTGTTATCTTCTCCATATTTTAGATCTCCTCTTCCTTTTCTCAAGTCTACCATTTTCTTTCTCATCATTTTCGTTTCTTTCTAGATATATTGATTTAAACATGCTTTGCTTTGTGTAGTGAAAATGGCCTGCACAGGTATTTTTTATTTTACCGATCGCCTGTCCACCTCTCTTAACATTCTTCTTTGTTTCAAAAACAACTTTTTTTTGGTCTCCCATGTCTGTGCTATTGAATTAAGGAAAATCCGTAATTGTTAAAGACCTTGATAAATATATGACATCTCTTGGTATGTTTCTTTAATTTGGACCAAACTGTATTGTCTTCTTCAGTAAATAGCTTTCAGAGAAACTATTTTTTAATTGTAGCAATTTCCTAGTTGCATTGTAGATAACATTTTTTTTTTCTCTTTGTATTCATTTTGATACACTTCCCTTTGGTGGGAAAACAATAGAATAAGCATGATTTTCGTTAGTCATATTTTACCAGATATTTCTAATTTGAATTGTTTTCAAGATTCCTGAACCTTGGGTATAGGTGGTAAAGCCAATTAAGTTCTAATTCCCATAAAGGAGAATTCACCTGAGACAAACATGGCACAATGCCATATTTAGTTGGCTTGTAGAGAGAGAGGAATTTAAAAATGAAAAAGGAAGCATAGTTTACCATATAATCCAGCATTCTAACTTCTATATATTTACCCAATTGATTTAAAATGTATATATACAAAAAATCTTGCAAGCTGAATGGATAAACAAACTTCAGTTCATCTATATAATGGATTATTATTCAATGATAAAGATACATGAGTTATCAAGCCATGAAAAACATAGAGGAAACAAATATATATTGCATATGAAAGAAGCCATTCTGAAGTGTGTAATTCCAATTATATGACATTCTGGAAAAGAAAACTACAGAGACAGTGAAAAAGACCAGTTGTTGCCAGAGGTTTGGGAGTAGAGGGGAAGGGTTGAATAACTGAAGTATAGGGGATTTTTAGAATGATAAAACTATTCTGTATGATACTATAATAATAGTGGATACATAGCGTTATGCATTTGTCAAAACATTTATTTTTTATAGCGCAAAGAATAAACCTCAATTTATGCAAAATAGAATATATATATATATATATATATATATATATATATATATATATATATATAATTTAGAAAGTCTGTATTCCCGGGAAGGATTGTAGACCATGACAAGTGAATCTAACTATTAGAAATGTATACAACAGCCTCACTGAAGAGGTTGTGGTAAAAAGGTACTGACCTAATTAACTTTGGAAATGAGTTGAGTCTAGGGGAGGCCAGTTAGCTCAGTTGGTTAGAGCACAGTGCTCTTAACAACAAGGTTGCCGGTTCAATCCCCACATGGGCCACTGTGAGCTGCGCCCTTCACAACTAGATTGAAGACAACTATTTGACTTGAAGCTGATGGGTCCTGGAAAAACACACTTAAGTAAATAAAAGTTGAACAAAGGAAAATAAGAAAGTACCTTGCTCAAAATTCTATGGCTAATGACAGAGCTGTGATTTAAGGACAAAGCTTACCTCCTGTAATTATAAAACTAAAACAAAAAAAAGAATGAGTTGAGTCTATAAGACTGAAAGCAAAAAGAAATGCACATAAGCATTGTACTGCAGCTGATAAAGTTTTTTCCCCCCTGAGGATATAAATTGACAATTCTAATACTGCTATACAGGTATACTGGATTTGAACCATTAAGTTACTGAATGGAGGAAGGTGGTTTCTCATTGTTGGAATGGGAGTTTACAGATAATCAAGGGGAGAAAGCTAGAACAGTCCATGTAGTAATAGTTCAGACTTGGAAGCATCAGTAAAACTCACGTTTAGTTCAATATAGCTATAAATGACCATAAAAATATTTATAGAGTTGATTCTCCTAATTCATGATAGCTATATTCTATAAAGTTAAATACAAACACTGAATAAGCAAATGCTGAACTATTACTTTTAGGGGGAAATACAGGGTTAGGTTCTTGTTAGCCTCTGGTCACAGTATTTTTGTCAAGCAGACAATACATAACGTGCTTTACGTGTATTTCTGTTTAAAGGCATTTTAGTTAGTATGTATTGTTGATTCTTTAATGTTGAGCTCACAGCCAACAACACTCTAAGTCATGCCTGAATAAAGCTTATCTGATATATAATAGTATTTTCTTCATAAGGCAAATCACAAACTTCTTGGGCTTTAGAAACACTAGAAAGTGCTTCAGCACTGTACTTGGAGGATTATTTTAAACAGTGAAATCAAAAACATAAAAGCACAAAATGTGAAAAACAAGACACTTAGTAAACCATGAAAAGGACACTTGTTTACATTACGAGAGCTGGAACAAGGAGGTAGAATGTCACCTTGTTTGACCTCAGCTGGGATATGCATGTGGGGTGACAAATATTTTTTGTCCTGTGCATATCTATAAATGAATGTGAAAGCACAGGGTGTATTGATCTTGGAGTTACAAATAAATTTTAGCAAGTAGGAAAATTCACAAATATGGAATCCACAAAAAATGAGGATCTACTTACTATATGTGTACAAACACAGGTTAATATGCACACATACGTTTCTTTGCTCCGTCAGCTAAGACAGCCTATAAGCAATGACACTCCTATAACAACAAGTGCACTTAGGGCCCAGATGTTAGCTTCTAATACCATTTTTCAATGACAGTAACCCGGGCTCCCTGGAGAAATGCCTGCTTCTAGAATTAGGACAGGAAATATACAAGGTGAACCTAGACCATCTTGAAGTACCAGAAAGTAAGAAAGTGGTAAAAAGAGATTTAAAAAAATGCATTGATAGGTGTAGGTCAGAGGGGCATAGGAGCCAACTGAAAGCTTCCAAGGGCCAAATCTAGAAAAATTTTAGCAACACAATAAAGTATAAAATAAATATCTATGAATAATACTGATATAAATAAAAGTTTGGATAACTTAATAGATGGGGAGAAGAAACAAATCTCCTATGCAGAGGAATTCCAGATAATTTATGTAGATAGTCTCACCTCAGGGAGACTATCTACAGAGAGAGCATAACTCCACATTCCGTAAGTGTAGGTTGTGATTTTCACTTTCTTCCAAAGAGTCCCGTATGAAAAGAAGGAAAATAGAATAACTTTACAGTGGAAAACTCTGACAACCACTACTTAGCCAGGTGATCAAATTCAACCTCAACAGTGATAAATGATTCTGGTTGCTTGTAGTCTTGGTTTGGTGTGATTGAAAGTGGCACATTATCTCTGTAAACTTCTGTGGGGACAGAGTCCTGGAGAGCAGTTTGCAGGCTCTCGGCCTCAAGCGGAAAGGTGCTGGCCAGGTTATTAGATGGTCATCAACTGTAATCAGATGGCCATCTGCTGTGGCTGGATGGCCATCAGCTATTACTGGTTAGCCATTAGCCATTAATATAAGTGCTGTGGGCACGCTAGGGGGTTGGTTGGTTGGTTGGTTGGTTGGCAGGCAGGCAGAGAAGTGGACTGGGGATTACAGCTAGCAAGGTTGGTTGGTTGGCAAAGAAGCAGATGGCAGATTGCCATCATTTGGAGCCTGCTTCCTGTGTCTCCAACCCAGCTGACAGCGAGAAATAGTGGTATGAACCCCCTATCCATGGCTCCATTGGTGTTCCTTTTTGGCCTCACCATATCCCGCATTCTTGTGCAGGGAGTGAAAGCAGAGTCCCTGCATAACACCTTCCTATCCCAAACCTATAACTTAAGTCTAATCATGAGAAAAACATAAGACAAATTCCAATAGAAAGGCATCTTACAAAACACCCGACTACTACTTCTCGAAATAGTGTCACTAAAAACAGAAAAAGATCAATAACTTGTCATAACCAAAAAGAACTTAAGGAGACGTGACAACTAAATGTAATGTGGAATAGTGGATAAGATCCTGCAACAGAAGAGGGATATTAAGAAAGACCTAAAAATGAATAAACAATGCACTCTAGTTAATAATAATATGTTGATATCAATTCATTAATTATAACAAATATGCCATACTAATGTAATATGTTAATAATCAGAGAAAGTGGGTATGTTGCATGTTGGAAATCTGTACTATCTTCTCAACTTCTTTCTTCAAATTTAAAATTGTTCTGGTGGAGATAGTTTTTAAATTTTCTCTCACCTTCTAAGATCATTTTTTGGGGTCAACTTTTGTATTGCTTTATCTCCTTCAAATTTTCCTCGCTTCCTACCTTAACTGTTCAAAGGAGCATCGTTGGTACAGGTGGGATGTGAAGCAGGCTAACATTAAGGAGGACAAGTGAAAAGAAGAGGTGAAGGATATCAGAGTGTATAACTTAACTCTGCTAGACCTAGTTGGGATTTGGCAGAAAAAACATAGGCAGAAACAATTCTTCTCCTGCGATGAAACCAGGGCTATGAAAAAGGAAAAACAATAAAGAGGGATTATAGCTGACACTTGCTGAATCACATCACATCTTATTGAAAGCAACACACAGTTTATATCTAAAGAATGAGATATTATTCAATATCTCATTCTTTAGAGAGTAAAGTAGGTGATGTCCTTCATACAAAATTACAGAAGGTTTCAAATGATTTTGTAGGTTTTTTCTGGTGGCTATAGAAAATTAAAGATCATTGTAGTGACAGGTTTTCTTGGGGGACGGGAGATTGTTGGAAAAGATTCAGTGACATTAAACCAAGTGATGGTGCCAGTTGCTAAATTCTTATTCTCAGAATCTATTAAAGGAAATGTTGAAGATTTGATTATATTAAATGATAAACAAGAAAAGAGTTTTGGGGACCATGGAAAAAACTACAAAATTAATTTTTTACACTATAGTTTAAACCTACCTTAACAGAGTAATAAGATTAAAAAAATGTGCCTCTAGATGAGACTTGAAATATTTTCTACATATATGTAAGTGGCTGCAAAGTGGCCTGCAAAAGAGAAAAACAATAACCTCAGTGCATGGTTATCACACTTGCTTCAAAAGCTAAAAGCCATGCTGAAGCCACACACCAAACACTACAAAAGTACTTGGTCAAGGGCTTATGAACATGCTAAAGTCTCAAACAGATAACCGAACAATTAAACTTTCACAGTTCAATTTTAACAACTCTGAATGTCTACATTATTTGCCCCAGGATAAACAGTAGAAGCACTATTTTCCTCAACCCCTTTTCGCCCTCTGCTGTGTTTGACTACCTTGATGGTCATGAAAATGTATCAGCATCATTTCAATGAATTCTCTTGGAATTAAATATTAAAACACATTTATTGAATAATAATTATTAAACTAAATTAAGAGAAGTAAAATGTCACTGATTGCCTTTTTATTTAGTATTCTGCCTTTATTGTTCATTTTTATGTTTTCTATTTTATAAATTATTTAGTGCTCTGTCTTTACTTTTTTAGATAAGGGATAATAGAAAAAAATAGAATAAGTATTGCTAGCATAGTCACTTAAAATAGAGTCAAGAGGCTATTAAGGAAAATGGGAACCATGCATGTCTTGTGCCTCAGTTCTCAGAGCTGCTATTAAGTTGCTAAAGCTATTGGTAAATCCAGCTCAAGGCTGAGACCTAAACATTATGGAACCACAACTGCCAGCCATATGGACACATATGGACTTTTACCTCTTCCTTGCAGTTTTTGCCCCCAAGTATGCATTTTGGAACTAACTAATCCCTATTAATTTAGCCAACAATCCTTCATGTGCATGAAAGAATTGTATTTTGTGGTTTTTGTCTTTATAAAAGGTCTTGCCTTTTTTTTTGTTCTCCAGAATGCAGTTCGGGTTACTACCTGAATCTGCATCCCTCAGATTAAGATCCTTTTGCTCAAATAAATACTTTTTATTCTTTATTAGAGCCTACACCCCTTTTTGGTTGATATAGGTATATGTTTAAAATACATATTTTAAGTGTTTAGTAAGATCATTCATATTCCACCCCCTGCAAGTAAATCCTTAATTTCTTCAATCAGTAATTATTTCATCAGTTTCAAAAATCTAACTCTGATTGGGAAGAACTTTTAAAATTATAGTGTAGATTCCAAATTCATAGTTATTTATTTCCACAAAGTCTAGAGGTTTTTTTTTCAAAATAAGTAGTCCCTGTTAATAATATGGCTACTTGAAGTATTCTCAATTCTTGATTGCATTCATGAACAGGAATAAAAATTTTAACCTAAGTTAAAAATGTCAAGGTTATCACAAGCATAAAATGCAAAGCTGGATTTCCTTTTGGTTATGTTACTGTTGTCAGAGACTCATGGGGGTGTTCAAGGGAGGACTCAACCCAGAGCAGCGGGGACCAGGTTCTCATCTCTGGGCAAGAAAGAATTCAAGAAGGAGACAGATTCAGGAAAGCAAAAGCAATTTATTAAAGACAAGTACACACCTGAGAAGAAAGTGCGGTTGAGCTCAGAGAACCAGTTGCTCTAAGGAAGTCACCATCAGGGATCAGGGGTTTTTCTCGGTCCCAGGACAGAAATGGTGACATCCCATTTAAAAGGTTTATTCATCTCTTCCCCCTGGGGAGATCATCCCTTTCCTGCTTTTTCTTTCTTATTTAGTTCCTCTGGAGCTGTCATGGCTTTCGATGCCTGATGAGAGTTGTAGTAACCACAATCCAAATGACATTAAAATTAGCTAAAAGTCAGGTCCGTGACCATAGAGATTAGCCTTATTGGATGAAACTGGTTGTTGTTTTTTTCCAGCTGCAGGTGCTAGATACAGTCACTTGTTACTTGTGTAATTGTTACTGGAGAGAGGGCCCCTCTCGGCGCAATGTCCAGGTTCTTGGCGTCTTGAGCAAAGAATTGAACGAGATACCGAGGTAAGTAGTGAAAAAGCAGTTTATTAGAAGGAAAAGTACACTTCAAAGAGGTTGAAGCGAGCCCAAGCAGAAAGCAGTGGCTCAAGGTCATTATTAGAAGAGAAAGTACACTCCAAGGGGATTGGAGTGGGCCTGAGCAGAAGAATGGGCTCAAAAGGCTCAAAGGCTCAAAGGTGCTGACTGGCAAAGTGTTGCAGTTTTTATCCTTTTTTTTTCTAGAACGGGCTGTTCCTTTCTGGGCATGGGACCACTTGATTGACACCTGTGATGGGCAAGGGGTTATTGCCTCATCTTTTAAAACTGTGCATGTTCCTTCCCAGAATTCAGTGTGTTACAGTGAACTTCCGGGCATCTGTATGACATTATAATGATGGTATAATGAGGCCCAGGCGAAAAGAAGTTCCTTGTGGCCTTTACTGCGAGTGACCAGTCTAATCTACCTGGGCATTTTGTACCCATTTGTTTCCTCATAGGGGTAGATAATCACAATGAAAAGAGGAAGTTTTGGGTGGTCCCATTCTATGGATTGTGTTGGATGTGCAGGAATGCAGAGACCCAATGCCTGTCTCTAACTGCCTGTCTTGTTTTCCCCTTGAGAGACGTGATCCCCATAAAATATCTTTGGGAAGTTGAGAGACAGGAGGTCTTTTCTTCTGTATCTGCTTCCTGCAGCTGGGCAGGGGCATAGAGCTGTCCTTACCTATTGGGGGATTCACAGAACTCTCGTCTTGTCTGATCTCAGATGAGAGGAAGGGGACTCGAGATCCACCTGGAAGATCATGTTGGCTTCTTTGGTTGAAACTGGTAATCTTGCTGGGGTATCATCTGTATCCCCAAGACCCCAGATGAGGAAAAATAGATTTTGGTTAAACAGAGTTAAAAGTGTTGGCCCAAGAAGCAGAACCCAAAGCCATTGACACAAGGTGGCTGTGTGACAGAAATTCTGTTTCGCTTCAAGGAGCCTGTGGTCTTTTCCTCTGGTTAATCCAGTCATTCAGGTGGCATTCTTTACCCAGGAGCTGGGCCTGGAATGGCCTGGAGCAGGGGCAGGGAACTTCCTATGATTCAGGCTAGGAACAATCTTCTGTTTAAGATTAAAAAGCTGATATGAAACGTGATTAAGATCAGGAACTAGGGAGCTAAGAAACTCGTTTGGCCAGTATCATAACCTGTGAGGCACCTCACCGTCTATCCTGGAGGGGGTTGTCAATTTCCTAGGCTACCTATCCTGCCTCATCACCATTCATTAATTGCAATTTTTTCAGGGTAATCATTAAGCGGTAACTCTCTCCCATTCCCTCCATTCCGCAGCTCCTGGTCACTTCTAATCTATTTTCTGTTTCTACTTAATTGCCTCTCTTAGATAATTCATGTAAGTGGAATCACACAGTACACATTCTTTTTCATCTGTCTTATTTCTTTCAGTGTAATGTTTTCAAGTTTCATCTGTGTTGCATCATATATCAGAACTGCATTCCTTTTGTATGGATGAATAATATTCCATTATACATATACAACACATTTAATTGCAGTTTTTGAAAACAAAATCATTCTAGATTTGTGCAACATAGAAATTCTTCTGTTAAAGTGAAAGTTAGTGATAAATATTAAAATGTATTGTAAATGTTTTCTTTCCCTTTTTAAGCCTATGGTGGAAGTTATAGACTAAAAAAGTCCAGATTATGAAATACTATTTCTGGGTTTTTACTGGTTCTCATGTTGCTCTGTCTTTTCAGTTGTAGTTTCTCTTGAAACATAAAACATAGCAACTCAGTGAACAAGGAAAGTTATATACCTCCTCCCTAAGTTGAAGCTCTCTATGATATGACAGATATGTGAGGAGTATACATAACTCTTATACCTGACAACACTGCAAAACCTTCTACTCAAGATGGGTCATAAAATTTAAAAAATATCTATCATTGTATATAGTTCAGTATCAACTAAACTGAGAACTGAAAAGAATACATTCCAAGGATTGATTGTGGGTTGTGATGTTGACAGTGTCAGTTGTTTTTTACTATCATAAGTTTGTTACTAAGAACCTATTTCATTTCAAAAACACAGCTTCATCCAGGTGGTTGAAGCTTGGAATGTATTAGGTTGATGCAAAAGTAATTGCTGTTTAAGGTTAAAAATAATTGCAAAAACCACAATAACTTTTGCACCAACCTAATATTTCTCAAAGACATAATGTTTGAAGACTAGTTAGGCTCCCTGTAAATTCTATTAATCAATATATAGTTAAATCTAAAAACTCCAGATTTTGTGTCTCCAAAACTGCTGTTCAACTCTCTTTTTTCCTAAAGGTTTTGAAAACAAAATCTTTCTAGATTTGTGCAACACAGAAATTCTTCTGTTAAAGTGAAAGTTAGTGATAAATATTAAAAATGTATTGTAAATGTTTTCTTTCCCTTTTTAAGCCTATGGTGGAAGTTATAGACTAAAAAATCCAGATTATGAAATACTATTTTTGGATTTTTACTGGTTCTCATGTTGCTCTGCCTTTTCGGTTATAGTTGCTCTTGAAACATAAAACATAGCAACTCAGTGAGATTAAGTAGAACAAGGAAAGTTATATACCTCCTCCCTAAGTTGAAGCTCTCTATGATATGACAAATATGTGAGCAGTATACATAACTCTTATACCTGACAACACTGCAAAACCTTCTACTCAAGATGGGTCATAAAATTTCAAAAATATCTATCATTGTATGTAGTTCAGTATCAACTAAACTGAGAACTGAAAAGAATACACTTCAAGGATTGATTGTGGGTTGTGATGTTGACAGTGTCAGTTGTTTTTTACTATCATAAGTTTGTTACTAAGAACCTTTTTCATTTAAAAAACACAGCTTCATCCAGGTGGTTGAAGCTAGGAATGTATTAGGTTGATACAAAAGTAATTGCTGTTTAAAAGGTTAAAAATAATTGCAAAAACTGCAATAACTTTTGCACCAACCTAATATTTCTCAAAGACATAATGTTTGAAGACTAGTTAGCCTCCCTATAAATTCTATTAATCAATATATAGTTAAATCTAAAAACTCCAGATTTTGTGTCTCCAAAACTGCTGTTCAAGTCTCTTTTTCCTAAAGGTGAGAGGAAGGGGACTCGAGATCCACCTGGAAAGATCATGTTGGCTTCTTTGGTTGAAACTGGTAATCTTGCTGGGGTATCATCTGTATCCCCAAGGCCCCGGATGCAGAAAAATAGATTTTGGTTAAACAGAGTTAAAAGCCATTGACGCAAGGGTTTGGGTCCTGCTTCTTGGGCCAACACTTTTAACTCTGTTTAACCAAAATCTATTTTGGTATTAATGATTTCAAAAACAATTATCTTTCCATTTATTCCTTCCAGAACTCTAGGATTCTTGCCACAAATATGCATATCTTATTCTTGTAAGGAAGTGATCCTATCACCTGGGATGTGATAAAAACAGGATTTCAGTGGCAGGTTAGAAACTGAAATATTGACTAAAATTGGGTATGTGCTTAGTTTTATTCAATTAAATTAATTAAATTCAGCAAACATTATTTCTATGTACGCTATTGTGCTGAAAGGCATAGAGAATATTA
Source organism: Rhinolophus sinicus (assembly GCF_057876585.1). Taxonomy (NCBI): domain Eukaryota; kingdom Metazoa; phylum Chordata; class Mammalia; order Chiroptera; family Rhinolophidae; genus Rhinolophus; species Rhinolophus sinicus. Next base: position 56,705,574 of record NC_142502.1, read on the forward strand.
AGGCAAATGAGACACAGTCCCTGACCTCAATAAACTGGCAGTTGAAGGAGAATAGAGAGATTAAGATTGCTCTGTTAAAAGACTTGTTCAGGAAGGCATCATATACAAATATTAAAAAAAACTATATGAATGGAAATATTGAGTACATATATTTGAGGAATCATAGACTGTTCACAGAGCAGGCAACAGTAGAGCTGGACAGACCATGAATAATCTAGGGATTTTTGATAGTCAGCGTTGGAAGTTTGGCCCACACAGGCAGGAACATTGTTTTAGCGGTTATATATGGAAGGCTTCAAAATAGGGCATTGCTTTTCAGTTTGTAATCTGGAATGTTTGAAAATTAAAGGTGAAAATTAGGAAGAAAGGGCATCCTCTGGTTGCACGTTGTGTTGTCAATGTTTTTGACTGTGATGGGCCTATGCTCATGATTTTTCTGAGAAATTAAAGCCAGATTGGCAATGACAGAAAATTCTACCTGTACCCGAACTTGAGTTTAATTGAATTAAAAATTGTGAATGAACAGTGTGATAAACATCTAGTTTAATAAGCTTTTCTTTTTTTAATTAAAGAATATGTAATTCATGTTTTTTACTAAAAAATTAAAGAATACTACCACCAAAAAAAAAAAAAAAAAAAAATACTTCCAAATAAAAGTTTTAGTAAAATATGTCAATATAAAAATAGGCCTTCAGTCTTCTTTCATTAAACAATTGGGATGTCCACATAAAAGTAATAAAAAAAATTATCAACTTTGAGGCTGAGGGAAAGTGTGAACATTAGTCTATAAATTTTGACTGATTTCTGTTAGCTATATTAAAGGTGAGACTTTCTACAAATAAGTCTCCAGGTATCAAGGGTAGGGAGGTTTTTGAAAAGCAAATAAAAGGCATCGTAGAGTAACATTACATATAATCCTAATTGGAAAAGATGAAGGCTGGAGGAGAAGGTTGATGATGGAACAGATGGGGACTGTATTAGTGCTGAGTAAGTTAACCTAATAGACAACAAAATTTCAGTGCCTTAAGAAAAAGGAGTTTTTTCTTTCTCATCTAATAGTGCTAGGCTGTTATTCAGGCTGATAGCTGACCTTTCTCTATGCAGACATCCAGGGAAGACTGATGGCTACTCTGCCATCTTATAATGTAGATTCCAAGGTCACCAGAGGCATGGCCATCAGCCAGAAGTGAGGGTAGAAAATGTGGAAGATTGCTCATAGGAGATTTATATGGGCCAGTCTTGGAAGTGGTACACATCATTTTTCCTTATAGATCACTCATTAAATCATGTGTCTACATCCAATTGCAAGGGAGACTCAGAACTGCAGTCTAGCTGTGTCTCCAGAAGAAGAAACAGATATGTATTTTTTCATCTGTGTGTTTGCTGAACAGTTAGTGATTTGCCATAGAGATAATTCTACTATAGTACTATTTACTATTTAATTATGGCCCTACTAAAGAAAATCTATGGGTGGATTAATATTTTCTATGTTATATTATATAACATCTTTGCAGCAAATGCCTATCACTAGTATAATAAAAATTTAAAAATCAATGAGGCCAAAATCACCTCAAATGTCATGCATGATCCAGAGTATACCCACTGTTAATATCTGTATATTTATATTGATGTCCTTTTTGATCAATCTACCTTTATCTATCTATCTGTCTGTCTGTCTGTCTGTCTATCTATCTATCTATCTACCTATGATATCATATAGCTCACAGTCTCATTGAGAGCAATGGAATATCAGGTTTTCATATTATGTTTGTTTCTTACTGGTTATTTAAACAACTATTTTTATTGAATATGTAGCTATCCATCTACTGAAGTCCATTATAAGTTCCAAGAGTTTTTCAGTTTACCTTTGTATGCTTTTCAGATAGGCAGTTGCATCTGTAGTAATGATAATTATCTGTTCCTTTATAATATTTATATCTTTTTTCCATTTCTTCGCCTGTAGTATTGATTATTTTACCAAAATAATGTACACTAAGTATACATGTTTATTCAGGGCCTCTCTAAATAAAACAGGTAACACTTGATGACATTTATATGTATATAACTTATTTTAAGTAAATATTTGATAATAAAAAATTATGATTGGGTCTAAACATTTTGCTCTCCCTGTTTGCTTAGGGAGTTAATTTTATGGTGTATACAAGAGAGAAACAGGATTTCTTGGACTCCAAAATGAGAATGCCATATAATTAGATTGATAGTCTATGTAAAAATAACTTTTATTATAACAAACTTACTTCAAATGCAGATTAATAAAGAGGAAGAAATAAAATTACCAATGATTCTATTATTCAGAATCATCTAATAATTATCTATGTATCTATGTTCATGCACACACACACACACACATACACACACACACATTTTGAAAAACCAGATCATATGATCAATGCTACTTAATAATAAATCAAAAGTATATTCTTGTCTCAATAAATCATGGCATTCCATTACAAAAATTGCTATAATTTATTTTACATTTTTTAAAGACTAAGTTTTTTAAATTTAATAATCTCATGATTCAAAGCCCCTTCAAAGCTGAAATTCCATTTTATTTAGAGTATTATCAAGCATTTTATTATGTGTCAAAAATATTATTTCAGATCAACATACATGTACATTTTGTTATGTAGACTGATTAGCAAATAAGTGTAATTTCTTTCCTTTATTTTGAATTTCATTGACTTACAAATAAAACACTTTAATTAAATAATAAATTTTGAATCCATTCAGTCTCTAGGAGAGTAATGATCCATGCACGTACGTACACACACACACACACACACACACACACACACACACACACAATTAGAATGAGAACAGATGCCAAAATTTGTGTTGGGATCCCATAGCAAATAATTTCTACAGAACTTTGTGAAAATTTTTCATTGTTATAGTAAATTTTTATGATGTAACATTAATTAATTTTTGTTAGATAATGTCAGTTAATAATAGAAATCTACCTTTGTTTTAAGGTATTTAGATAGTATTGAAACAAATCTAGATGTAACCCAAAATTCTGAGTCAATTTGGGAAGTCTAGGCTGGTTATAGATGGCCATTTGAAAGAACTTGTAGCAACAAAATTCAAAAGTTTACGTATATATGTCTTGTGTGTTTTAAATATATCAGAAACTGTGATGTATTTTGAACCAGAAGTTTCAACTTTCCCTCCTCAGGGTCAGTGAAAGTTCTTATTTGCATTAACTTTGACTTAAATATTCAGGGTAAACTGAAAACAAACAAGACTTTAAGTTTTCTTTCTATGTGTAATTTATATTAATACAAGGCTTTAAAAATCTTTTTAAAAACTAATACTGTGTTTTCCCGAAAATAAGACCTAGCCTGACCATCAACTCTAATGCATCTTATATTATATTATATAAGACCAGGTATTATATTATATTATATTATATTATATTATATTATATTATATTATATTATATTATATTATGCCATCAGCTCTGATGCATCATTTGGAGCAAAAATTAATGTAAGACCCGGTCTTATATTATATTAAAATAAGACCCGGGTCTGACATTAACATTTGCTCCAAAAGACGCATTAGAGCTGATGGTCCGGCTAGGTCTTATTTTCATAGAAACACGGTATTAGAAACTTTAGAAATATAGATTACTACAAGAAATAAAAAATTATTCCCAATTTTACCATACAACAGTGTTACTAGTTCAGAGTTTTGCCTTCAGATACATGTATAAGAACATACTAAAAGTACTGTTTTATGTATTTTCATTTAATTTGAAAACATCTTTCCATGTTATTAAGTTTCTTGAATAATGATTTTTAACAAGTAGAGAGTGATCTATTTTGTGCTTCTTCACAATATTTTTCCTCAAATTTTTTGAACTTATAAAGAACAACATGTAGAAAGTCCTTGCAGCTGAATCTTCATGTATGTTCTCAGTCATTTTCTTATCACATATTTCTAGAAATAGTTTTATAGAAAATTATTTCAGGAAATTTTCCATATCAAAATTTTATTCAAAAATTAATATTATACAGAATATAATTCTTTGGCACTATGAAATTAAATTGGAAGTTAATAACAAATAAATAAAAATGTGTACATATTTGAAAATAAGGAAATTGAACATAAACTACCTAAATTCAACCTGAAATATAAAACCTATTGAGGTTTTTGTATCTTTTCTTTCTAAAAACAAGGTTGGAAAATAAATAAATAAATAAATAAATAAATGTAATAGAAACTCTTAGTATGACTTTACTTTCATGTAGTCATTGAAAAAAGCAATGACATAGATAAACATAAATTTGGAAACCTCTGGACAGTCAGAGGCTCAATGAAGAAAGATGCATATTACAATACTAAGTCTAACTTTTTGGAGAACAGTGAATATGGCTGGTCTTGTTGACCATGGAGAAATACATTCCAGAAATCTATGCAGAAATCACATCATATATCATAACTGAATGGGGCAATATCCCCATGAGATGATTTGGAAATTGTATGAAAGCTATACCCTATTGACGGAACAAAATGTGTACATTTTTATGAGTACGTTTGTGACTTTGGAATATTAAAACAATTTTACTGACACTAATTTTTATTATTATTATTATTATTATTATTATTATTATTATTATTACAGTGGCTATATCTAACAAGCTTAGGAAAAGATTAGGCCTTTAAGATTCAAATGGACCAATTTGATGAGAGGCTATCTTAGAAGTCTGCATAGCAATAAGGCTAGTGCTTTCAGGACTTGAAAAGCTGGTAAATCGAGACAAGCATAGTTCTTTTATGATTTGATTTACTTGTGGTTTTACAGCTATGACAAATATTAATTCAGTTGTAACAGCAACTTTAATTTTTATTTTATTTTCCTTAGGCTTTTCCTCCAGTGAGGTTGAAATTATTACCTTGATTGTGGTGATAGTTTTACAGGTGCATGCATATGTTCAAATTCATCAAATTGCATACATTAAATACGTGCAGGTTTTTGTATAATGTTATATTTCTATATAGCTGTTAATAAAATAGTAATATTTATATAACATATATCCACAGGGTCGGAAAGGCAATCCATTGCAAACTAGCTATTTATTTAATCTGTTCTCATTCATTTGTTCTTTTATTAATTATTGTACATTCTGTGTTACCAGTACTGAATTAGTCACTGGAAATACCAATATGAAGAAGGCATTGTATTTTGGAAGAGACAGATGTAGATTTTTATGATAATACAATGCACTGTGTTTGGGTACTACAACTATTCTTAGTAGCTTTGGCTCAAATCTGTATGAATTTGAAGTGTGTTACATATCTCACCAGCCAAGTGGTCTTGAACAAGTATTCTCTTCTGCAGCAGTTTTCATCCATTAAATGAGGTTGATAACAGCACCTATGTTATGGGATCGTTTTGAGGAGTAAATGAGGTAATACTTGCCTCATTTAATAGTGAATGACACATTATTACACATTAATGTTAGCTATTGTTGTTGCTGCTCTTGTGGTTATTAAAGAATGATTGTGCTGAAAGGTCAAAGAAGAAGGGGTGACTTACATACAGTGGAAAGGAAAAAGGATCATAATTTAGTAGAGAACAAAGGGAAAGTCACCCTAAATGGGAGGTGGAGGTAAAATAGTGCACAACAGTGAGGTTGGAAATAGGAGAGTGGGTTCAGAGAACACTGGCTTTTCATACTGTAATTGATGTGAATGACGAGAATTTGGACTTTACCTTGGAAGCTTTTAAGTCTTTTAAGAAAAGTAGTGACACGATTAGATTTGGATGGTGGAATGGAGGAATGGGGGAAGCTATAATAAAAGATGTGGAAAATATATCTGAGTGGGCAGATGGGATTAGAGAGAGTTATTAAGACTCAAATAGTCCAGTTAGGAGACTAAGACTTAATCTAAAGCTAGAACATTAAAGATGTGCACAGAGGAATATGTACACAAATTGTTTAAGACATATAAGTGATGAGAAGTTGGGATTTAAAGCTGGCTCTCAGATTTCTAGTTTGTGCACCTGAGTAAACATGCTATTAGCCAAGACAGAGGATATAATGATGCTTATTACCATTAGTTTAATATTCATTTAACTTTTAATTTGTATCAGGCTCTGCTCAAAATACTTTTTATGTATTAATTTATTTAATCCTTACAACAACGCGACAAGACAATCATATTTGTTTTCATTTTTCAGATAAGCAAAGTGTAGGACATGGAGAAAAAGTAACTTGCCCAAAATCACATAGCTACTAGTGAGCAGTACAGTGGGATTCCAAATGTGGCTGAAGAGTTGAAGAGCCTGTTACCTTTGAGTTCCATGCTATGTAGCCTCATTACTCAAGAGAGGAACAGCTTTGAGGAGAGGGTTGGGACATATGAAGATGAATGAGGCCTCGCTTTAGGACAGGACTCAAAATAAAGAGTTTGGGATTCCCCCCCCCCAGGATTCTATACATTTACAATGCCAACACAGCATCATTTTAGTTCACCATTTTAATTACTAATCAACTTGACTGTATCTGTATTACAAATGTCTATTACTTTCAGCCAATGAACTCATTAAAAATAATATGGGCTTCGTCTAGAATAATTTATTGTTTATCAAATATTCTTGCTTCTAGTGGTTAGTTACCCCTTTTACTTTAAATGTTCATATTTTGTATTATGTTGAGCTCTGTTTTATCTCCTTATGGATGGTGATTCTTTTTTATATTTCCCGGATGTATAGTTAATTAGATATTTATTTATTGAAGTGGGTCATGGTGATAGAAATTAAATATAGTCCTAAGCCTGTGTCTCAAGAAACCAGAAAGGAGACTCTCAAAATTCCATATTGGCTTATCATTATATCTTTGTTTTGACTGGAGGCTTATATATATATATTAATAAATGCTTAAATATGCTAATGAACAACTCTGTCTCTACAATGTTAGTTGATTCATGGCATCAAGGAAGGGACTTGTTTATTACATGTACCAAACCATAAAATGTTGGTATGTCGTTTACTTGATGACTATCCATGTACACTAAAATAAACATAAGGGCTGGGCAAATTTATAGATATGATGGGCATTCTACCTTTTCTGGTACTGTAGCTTCCACAAACTTTAATTCAGTGATTAGACATTTTCTACTGATGACACACAAATCTAGAATATCCACAACATGAACACAATCCTTGAAATTAATTAATGGTTTACTTAGATGATGTGAGAGGGCAAAAAAATCATATGAGAACATTTATTATTGGTTTCAAATTTAAAAATTAAAATGTGTATTACAAAATTATCCCTTTAAAGTAGGACAGATAAAATAAAAGTACAACTTTGAATTTGCTTGATACCAAATGAAACTGCAAATACCTTCGTTTATTAGTGCTGTACTTCAAATCTGGAGACTTGCAATCTTGTAGAGCTTCAGTTACCTTTCTCTCTCAGTCTCCACAGAAGTTATTTCAAATCTTCTTCTCTTAAATGTCCTATGAAACCAGGGCCCTGCTCATTATCAAAGAAGAATTTGCCTCATAACTGTTAGAGAAAATGAGAATCAATCATAGATAGGAAGTACCTCACTTTTCTTCTTTCCTTTCACTAAATTCAAGAGATGTCTTTCTCCCTAAGCCCATTCTCTGAGCCTTTTCTGCTTTCTTCTCCAGGAATTTGCTCCATCAATAGCTTCTTTCTCATCTCTCTCCACTATTTCACTTCCTGATGACCCACCCATTCCCAACACTTAAACATGCTTGAGTCTTTCCACCTACATTAGTTTCCTAGAGCTGCTGTAACAAAGTACCACAAATGGCCTTAAAGAACAGAAATGTATTGTCTCATCATTCTGGAGGCTAGAAGTCCTAAATCAAAGTGTCCACAGGGCCATGCACTGCTCCTTCTGATATCTATAGGGACAGACATCTTTGTTGTCTCTTCCTAGCTTTTAGTGTTTTGCTGGCGATTTTGGAGTTTCTTGAATTGCAGCTGCACAAATTTGATAACTGCCTTTATTGTCACAAGACGTCCTCCCTATGTGTATCTGTTTTTACATGGCCATCTTCTTATAAGGACACGAGTCATATTGAAATAGAGGCCCATCCTATTCCATTATGTTTTCATCTTAACTAGTTACATCTGTAATGACCTCATTTCTAAATAATGTCATATTCTGAAGTACTGGGGTTGGAACTTCCAACGTATATTTTTTGGGAGTGACACAGTTCAACCCATAACACCATCTTAATAAAATACAACAACTAAATGAAACTTTAAAATATTCTTTAGCCACACTTATTGTTTCAGTTATCATTTTTTTATCTTTTTATCCCTTTATAATCAAACTTTTGAAGGTTTTGCCAAAAATTTCTGCCTTTACATTCTCATCAATCCATTCACTCTTCATCATGCTCTTAAAGAAAATTATCTTTCCTTGTGTATGTGTGTGTGTGTCTGTGTATATTTGTCCTGATTATGCAAAACTAAGTATTCACTCAACTTGACCGTTCTGTTTCCCAGTGGTGAGTAATAAATTAACATTAGACTTACATAACAATAAAGCTATTATGTATTGAGTATTTATTGTTCCAGTTATGCCAATAAATATATCATCTCACTTTATTCTTGCCATTTTAAAGATAAAAGATATAAGTAACTTTGAAGTTGTTAGTTAACTTTGGTCATGTGAGATACCCGACTGGAAAAAGTATCCTTTTTTGATTTGCTGATAAAAATAATTTTCAAAACCCATGTGAGATCCAGACTGAGAGAAGTGTTGTAAATTCATCAAACAATGTCACCCTGTGCAGCTTCATGGAAGACAGTCATCTGGCCTTCCCTTGGACTCAAAGTGCTTATTTTCAAAGTCTAAAATGTATACAGACACACTAATATCCATTTTATGTATTTATTACATTCACTTATACCATTGCAGTAATCTTCTAAATATCCTTGCCTCTAGTCTTATCCTTTTCCAATCCATATAACAATGGTACAAATTTATATTATTAATTGAAACCATAGTATTAATAGAGTCTTCTAGGCTTCATATTATATTGTCAATTAAAAATATAAAAAAATTTGTTTTAATAGAGCTGCATAATATTGTATGAACATTATATATTTATATTATTTTAAATTACTAAATAACTAATATACATGTTTGAAAGGGGTTCTTAAATTGGGATTCTTTATGAGACTACTAAAATTATGTGCAAAATTTTGCATATGTATGTATTCTTCCTTCCATGTCCACAGATTTCATCAGAAACTTTCTATGCCTTGGACTTTAACAAATAACCAAAGATTCTATGATCGTAAAGAGTTTGGGAAGTACTATTAAAGTATGACTTTAAATTTTTTTTTGTAGAAAAGAATTAAAACTTTTTGTTCTATAAAATATTTATTCATTATTATCACTAAATAAAACACTCATTCATATAATAAACAGTGTAAAAAGACAAAAAAATTAAGAATACATATGATTAAAAATTCCTTCATGTGCATACTACGTAAGTTTCTATTTAATGAATAACAGAAAACCCAGTAGAAAACTGAGCAGATTATATGAGCAGACAATTCACAAAGTAAGGTAAAATACTGGCCTATAAACACAAGAAAAGTTTCTCAATCTGATGAATAATAAAAGAAATGTAGAATAAAAGAGTTTTTAAAAATCACCTATTATATTGGTACAGATAGAAAGTACTGATAACATGAAGTCTTGGCCACATTTTACATCCTGTTACTTATTCACTGCCAAATGGAAAACCAATCAGCCTGGTTTTGTAATTTTCCAAATGACCCCCCAAGTCATCAACATTTAAACGGCAGTAGTGACAAATAATTCTAACTATGTATGTTCTCATAGACAAAAATGTCATCCTCTTATTTCTGAAAGCCCCATGTCAATCCTTCCTCACTGCTCAGGAAATTATCATTGTGAAAATGAAGCAACAACAGTAACTTTATGATTTTCTCACTCAAGCAACACTTCCACTGGCATCAGGACCTATATCCTCTGTCTCCTCATCTTTAACCACATGAGAACCATACTTACTTTTACTGAAAGTTGAAATTTTCTTTTTTCTCTGGTTCCTTAGACTTCTCAATTCATGGGGGACTTCTTTCTGCAGTTTCTATATGTTTTCTTCATCATAATGCCTTGTCTAGAGTATTACTCTCAACAACATTTAAATATGCTCTATATCTTTTGTCTTTGTTTAAAACTGTATTTTTATCCTCTTCCACTTCAAATTCTCATTTTTTGGTTCAGCTTTACAACTAAACTTCTTGAAAAAATTTACAGTCTGATTTTTCTTTTTACCTTCCACTAGCTTTTAAATTTTTAAGTGTTATTTAAAATTCTTTAAACAAAAAATACAGTTCACCCTCAAACATGGGGGTTTAGAGATGCCCACCCCCAATGCAGTCAAAAACCAAAAACTTTTGAATCCCCCAAAACTTCAATACTAATAGCCTATTGTTGACCAGAAGCTTTACTGATAACATAAATAATCAATTAACACATATTTTGTATGTTATAGGTATTATATACTGTATTCTTAGAATAAAATAAGCTAGAGAAAAGAAAATGTTATTAAGAAAATAATTCATGTTGCAACTGCAACAAAAAGAGTAAAATACCTAAGAACTAAACTTAACAATGTGAAGGACCTACACACTAAATATTATAAGACCGTATTACAAGGAATTAAAGAAGACACAAAAAGATGGAAAGACTCTCCGTGTTCATGGATTGGAAGAATCAACATAGTTAAAATGGTCATATTATCCAAAACAATATACAGATTTAATGTAAACCCCATCAAAATCCCAATGGTATTTTTTTAAAGAAATAGAACAAAAAATTATCAAAGTTATATAGAATCACAAAAGACCCAGAATAGCCTAAGCAATCCTAAGAAAAAAGAACAAGACTGGAGGTATTACACTTCCTGACTTCAATTTACACTACAAAGCGACAATAATCAAAACAACATGGTATTGACAGAAAAACAGACACAAAGAGCAATGGAACAGAATTGAGAACCCAGAAATAAACCCATCAAAATAGAGGCAGATAATTTTCAATAATGGAGCTAAAACATACAATGGGAAAAAGGAAACCTCTTCAATAAACGGTGTGGGAATAAATGGAAAGTCATGTGCAAAAGAATGAAACTAGACTGCTATCTGTAACCATACACCAAAATTAACTCAAAATAGATCAAAGACCTAAACATAAGACACAAAACAATAAATTGCATAAAAGAAAGCATAGGTACTAAATGTATGGACTTTGTGTTCAGAGAGGATTTTATTAAATTGACCTCAAAGCCAAGGGAAATAAGTGCAAAAATGAATGAATGAAACTGTATCAAACTAAAAAGCTTCCGCACAGCAAAAGAAACAGAAAACAAAACAAAGAGGCAACCAACCGAATTGGAGAAGATATTTGCAAATAACACCTCCAATAAGGGGCTAATATCCAAAATACAGAAAAGAACTCTTACAGCTCAACAACAAAAAGCCAAACAATCAAATTGAAAAATAGACAGAGAACCAGAATAGACACTTCTCCCAAGAAGGCATACAAATGGCCAACAGATATATGAAAAGATGCTCAACTTCACTAGCTATTAGGGAAATTCAAATCAAAACCACAATGAGATACCTTCTCACACCTGTTAGACTGGCTTTATCAACAAGACACCTAACACCAAGTGTTGGAGAGGCTGTGGAGAAAAAGAAACCCTCATACACTGCTGATGAGAATATAAATTGGTACAGTCACTGGAAAACAGTATGGAGGCTCCTCAAAAAATTAAGAATAGAATTACCATACAACAAGGCAACCCCTCTTCACCAAAAATCTGAAAACATTTTTCTGTAAAGATAAAGTTCGCAAATTCATCCTAGTGAAAGTGCCACATATCTCATTGCTGACTCTCACTATGGTCACTTTCCAAGTACTCCCCTTGGGAAGCTATGCACTGACACCAGTGCCTAGTCCACCCTTCAAAGCAATTTTGGAACTCTTTTTCTGGAATGGCCATCAGAGCTGTCATCGTATTACCCTTGATGTCCTGAATGTCATCAAAATGTCTTCTTTTCGATATTTCCTTTATCTTTGGGTAAAGAAAGAAGTTATTGGGGTCCAGATCAGGTGAGTAGAGAGAGTGTTCCAATACAGTTATTTGATTACCGGCTAAAAACTCCCTCACAGACAGTGCTATGTGAGCTGGTGCATTGTCGTGATGCAAGAGCCATGAATTGTTGGCGAAAAGTTCAGCTCATCTAACTTTTCACGCAGCCTTTTCAGCACTTCCAAATAGTAAGCTTGGTTATTTTTGTCCAGTTGGTAGGAATGCAAAATCCCTCTGATATCAAAAAAGGTTAGCAACATTGTTTGACTCTTGATTTGGACTGATGGAACTTGTATTTCTTTATTTTTTCTATGTTAAATTTATTGGGGTGACAATGGTTAGTAAAATTCATAGGATTCAGGTGTACAATTTTGTAATACATCAACTATATATCACATTGTGTACTCACCACCCAGAGTCAGTTCTCCTTCCATCACCATATATTTGACCCCCTTTACTTGAGTAAATAAACCAAGATGTTAATCTTTGTTACATCTTGGAGGCTTATTTTGAGGTTTGCGATAGATGATAGATAGATGGCAGATAGATAGATAGATAGATAGATAGATAGATAGATAGATAGATAGATAGATAGATAGATAGACAGATAGATAGATAGATAGATACTCAAAACAACTGAACAAATTTAGGAGAATTAGATTGAGGGAAAAGTTTAACTGATAATGACACAAGTGTAATTTCAAGTTAGTCTAGAGTCTTTGTAATTAGACAGAATCATTTGAATTCTCCAGAATTGTTAGTTGTCATTTGGGCCAGATTTCTTTACTTCTAAGATTCATTTTAGTCTGTATGTCACATGGGGATATAATCATACTGTGTGTGTGTGTGTGTGTTTATGTTGGAGCAGAGAAAATGCTCAGAGTTCAGTGAATTCTAAGGACTCTGAGTTTTAAGTTTTGTAGTTGTTTATTGTTCAACTAAAAAAACAGTGATTTTAATCTCTACATAGTAAAATACATGTTCTGTGAGTCACATATATAATGATTTAGCCAATAACTACAAGGCTATCCTTCATGAACAATTCAAATTTATTCTTTTCTTTGCAAATGGCTCAAAGTACCTAGCATGGATCAACATAATAGCCCTTTGTTGTAAGTCACCCGTTTTTAGTGTTGTTTTTTTTTTCTGTGACATTTTATACTTTGGTGACACAATGCATCAGGATACCCACTATTGGCATTCCTCTTAAAACAATAGCCCCATCTGTGGTCCCTTTTATTCTCACATAGGCAAAGCAGTATGCAATATTCAAGCACTGGCTAACCAGGCGCAATCTCTGCAATGCGCTCATTCAGAGCTGCTAAGACTCACAGATGGATACATTGCTGTGATAATGTTGGACTTGATTCTCTCAGATGAACTGGAAAGTTGCCTTACTCATTGGAACCCAGAGAGCTATTCACTGTTATCCCCCGTCTGCGCTATTAGTTCATGCTCCAGAGCCAGCCTATGTTTTGGCCTGCAGTGTACAATAACTGTGTTTTAGATGCAAGTTTATGCTGTCACTTGGTTGAACAAAGTATAACAATAGAACAAATACAGCCTATTATAATTCCTTGTACTCAAACAGACTATGTTTATGACAAGAACTAGTGGGTTGCATTTTTAGCAACAGAAGTGATGACATAAATATAAAAATACAGAAGGCTGATGAGGTTACTTACAGTTTAGGGATCTGTTTATATTAAATCAAGAATACAGCCAATAACCACACTACTGGATCCCAAATTGTAATAGTGTATTTTATACAAAAGACTAATGTGTTTAGCACATATACCACAGTGATATGGATATAATTATAATATCATCTCACCTAACTAAACATTACCATGGGAATCCATGTAAACAGCTGTACTGAATATGGTTGTGCAAAAATTCTTTCATGTGGTGCACGTTAATCTATTACGCCTCTTTAGTAAAATGCAGGCTTGGAACAGACGGGAATGGTGGTCACTTATTGCTTTCTTTCCTGAAATTGCAAATTCTGGAATATTGTCTAGGGATGTTTTACTTATGATGTAAACCAAATGGCAATCTCCTTTCAGCAGTAATTCAGTCACTGTTTTCTGAAAGAAACATACATGTGTTAAGAGATTGTGTAATAAGACAAAAAATATTTCAGAGCAGAGATTTTCCAACTATTCTCCTTAGAGTCTTGGGAGCTGTTTATCAGTGGTCAGAATGGGTAGCTTTAACCATAAAAGGTCCAGACCAACGAGGGTGATATTTTGGACTCAATTTAAAACTTTCATATAAAGACAGGTCTCCATTGCTGAACAATACCAAGCGACGCAAAAAGCATTTCAGGTATAATTAATCTAGTGTCTAGTGCCTTAACAAAGTACAAATAAATGCTAACACATATTTCTGGAAATTGGAAAACTGATGCAGAAATGTATATGAAAAAAATTGCAAAAGAATGACCATATTATTCAAAAATAAAATGTAAGGGGGTAATAGTAATAAGTAGCATTTGTATAATATTCATTATATGACAAATACTGAACTTATAATTCTACACATATTAATTCATTTGTTTATATCAATAATAGTTCTATAATCCTAGCAATCCTATAATGATGATGGCAATCCTACACTCTTGTAAATTTACATATAAGGAATGTGAGGAATTGAAAGTTCACAATCTCTGTTGTTTTTCACAACCAAAAACTATAGGGACTTCTCTCCCTGGCACTGGAAACCTAGCCTGGGGTGGGGCTGGGATCTCTCACTCCTCTAGGGGTTAGGGGAGGGAGTCCCAGAGCTGAAATAGCCCTCCTAATCTTTTATGGTCACCTGTCGTATGGGACCAGCCCGTTCCGCATCTCTGACTTTCCTATTAGTCTGGAGGTGGTTTCTTCTGCACATCCTTAGTTGAAAGGTTTCAGTTCAGCTTGATTTTGGGCCATTCACAATAATGGTTGTTTTCGAAAGTTAGTTGTAATTTTGAGAATTGTGGTTGTGAGAAAAGGTAAACACAGTGTTTACCTACTGTGCCATCTTGGTTGTCTCTCTGAAATCAGTTCTTAACTATTACACCATAGGTACAAGGCAGGGAGTAGAGGGAGAGCATTGTTCTGAAATATACTTTAATATATCATAAAGCTAAATTGGCAGACTATTGTTTCAGAAACATACCAATGACACTGACTAGGGAGAACAGAAACAGGTGATATCTAGGTGGGAATTTAATATATGAAAAAGATTGAATTTCAAATTAGTATGGAAAGTAAAATCAAGCACTAAATACAATAGGTTGGATTTTTATTTGAAAACAAATTTTTATTTCAATAGCTACCTCATACTATATAAAAATTACTGGTAGATTAAGATCTAACTATTTTTAAAAGCAATAGAAGAAAATGTAGAAAGATATATTTAGAATTTAAGGGAGGAAAAACCTTCATAAACAAGATGTAAAACCCAGAATACATATGGTAAAGAGCGAAAGAATTCACTACACAAAGCTTAAAATATTAATAGACATCATAAACAAAGATAAAGGACAAGCACAGGGTAGAAGAAAGCATTTTTCTTTTTTCAGTTCAGATGCAACAAGGGAGTAATAACCGTAATACACAGAAAGCTTTTATGATTCAATAAGAAAATTGCAAAAAGGAAAAAAAATGGGCAAGTGATAAGCATAAACATTTTACAGAAAATAAGTATAACTGACCAATCCATACATTTACAAATAGTTCAACCTCACCAGTAATTTTAAAAACTCAAAGTAATGATGAACATAAGTTGTATAAAATATAAAAGTTTAATATTCAGTGGTGAGAATTCTATGGTCAACTATGGCACTCATACATTGTTAGGGATGGTAAAGGGATGGTAAAAGGGTATTCAGATTTTTTGGAGGGTGATTTAGTAGCATTTACTAGTATTTTAATCCTTATATCTTTTGATCCAATAATTTTACTTTAGGAGTTATTACTATAGAAATACTAGTACAAGCTTATTAGATACAGGTATAATAACAGTTAATAACATATTGTTTATAGTATTGAAAAACCAAAACTACTTAAATATCTACCTATAAAATACTATGACATTATTAAAATGAATGGAAAAATAATACATATTCTTACATGAAAAGATCTCCAAGATAAATTGTTAAGTGAAAAAACCCAGTTACAGAGCAGTATATTTAATCCCATTTTTGTAAAAATAAAACTATATATGTAAAAATACTGTATATATGTGCATATATATATATATATATACACATACACACACATATATATATATATATATATATATACAGTAAAAATGCTGTAAAAATATCACATATATAAAAATATCATATATATATGTATAAATATAAAATAAAAACATAGGCATATTTTTTAACCATTCCAGAGTAAGTTGGAGACATCAGGCACTTTTGCCCTTTAGTACTTCTATAGAAGTAGTTGACTTCTTCAGAACAAAGATATGATCTTATATCATCTTATATCTTACATCATGTTATATTTAATCCACAGTCCCTATTCAAATTTCCTCAATTTCTCCCAAATGTCTTTTTTTAAATTAAAGTTTCTTGGCGTGACAATTGTTAGTAAAGTTACATAGATTTCAGGTCTACAATTCTGTAATACATTATCTATATTTCACATTGTGTGTTCACCACCCAGAATCAGTTCTCTTTCCATCACCATATATTTCACTACGTTTACCCTCTTCTAGAACCCACCTCCCCTCTTACCCTCTGGTAACCACTAAACTATTGTCTATGTCTATGAGTTTTTATTTCTTCAGTTGTTTGTCTTGTTCTTTTGTTGTTTTCAAATTTATATCCCACATATCAGTGTAATCATATAGTTCTCCACCGTTTCTGTCTGACTTATTTCGCTCAGCATAATAATCTCAAGATCCATCCATGTTGTCACAAATGATACTATTTCATCTTTTCTTATGGCAGAATAGTATTCCATTGTGTATATACCCATTCTTTACCCATTCATCTATCAAAGGACACCAGTTGTTTCCATGTCTTGGCACCATAAATAAAGCTGCAATGAACATTGGAACACATATGTCTTTAGGGATAGATGTTTCCAGATTTTTTGCATCAGTACCCAGGAGAGGGATCACTGGGTCATATGGTAATTCTATTCTTAATTTTTTGAGGAACCTCCACACTGCCTTCCATAAGGGCTGCACCAGTCTGCATTCCCACCAACAGTGTATGAGGGTTCCTTTTTCTCCACAGCCTCTCCAACACTTGTTCCTATTTATCTTGTTGATGATAGCCATTCTAACTGGGGTCAGGTGATATCTCATTGTGGTTTTTATTTGCATTTCTCTGATGATTAGTGATGTTGAGCATTTTTTCATATGTCTATTTGCCATTTGTATGTCCTCTTTGGAGAAGTGTCTCTTCAGGTCCTCTGCCCATTTTTCAATTGGATGACTTTTATTTCTTTCTCTTGCCTGATTGCTCTGGCTAGGTCTTCCAATACTATGTTGAAAAACAGAGGTGATAGGCAAAAGCCCTGTTGTGTTCCTGAACATAGAACAAAGGGCTTCAGTTTTTCACCATTAATTATGATATTAGCTGAGGGTTTATCATATATGGCCTTTATTATGATAAGGTATTTCCTTCTATATCTATTTTTTAAGTGTTTTAATCATAAATGGATGTTGTATCTTGTCAAACACTTTTTCTGCATCTATTGATATAATCATATGATATTTGTCCTTTATTTTGTTTATGTGATGTATCACATTGATGGATTTGCATATGTTGAATCATCCGAATGTCTTTTAGAGCCATTTTTTTCATAGTCCAGGACCCAATCCAGGATTACCCATTGCATTCATTTACCATATTTCTTTAGTCTCATTTAATCAGGAAAAATTCTTGGCATCTTCTTCATGCTTATTGACCTTAACATTTTTGAAATGTAGAGTTATTTTGTAGAATCTTTCCCACTTTGGATTTGTCTGATGTTTCCCTTACATTTGATTTGGTTATGAATTTATTTCTGGCAAGAATACTACTGAACTTATATTAGATTCTCAGTGCAACACACCAAGAATCACATATTGTTGTTTTGTGCCAATATTGGTAATTTTAATTTTAATCACCGATTTTTCATCTATGATTAGGGACTACGGTTTCTTCAGAGGTAATCAGGTTATATTCTGTGGGAGCTTTTTAAGGGAGAAACTGTGACTTCTGTATATATTTGTGAGCTCTGGTAGTAGCAGTCACACTGTTTATATACAGAGGGTGACAAAAAAACGTATACACATTTCAAGAAAGGAAAAAACTCTATTAAAATTATAATAACATACACTGATAACAAGAGATAAATACAAGTCACATTTGACTTCTGCAATTACAAGAGGTGCTCAAAGTGGTTGCCATCAGTGTCTAGGCACTTCTGCTTGAACTACTGCTTGAGCAACGTTTACTAGAGTGTTCACTTGTATACATTTTTTGGCACCCCCGGTATGTACATATATGTATATATGTATATATACATATATGTATATGTGTGTGTATGTGTGTATATGTGTATATACACATATGTGTGTATATACACATATACACATATACAAATATATATATATATATATACTCATATATATACTCATATATAAATAACACTTTGGTCAGCGTTGCCCAAGCAGTAGTTTGCCATAATCAGAAGTGTCTGGACGCTAATGGTAACCACTTTGAGCACCTCTTGTAATTGCAGAAGTCAAACGTGACTTGTATTCATCTTTTGCTGTCAGTATATATTATTACAATTTTAATACAGTTTTTTCTTTCTTAAAATGTGTATAAATTTTTTGGCACCCTCTATATACATACACTTGCTTTGTTGTAGCGTTCATCATGGCGATCACTACACTAGTCCTGGTGCTGGTAGTGAATATTTTTCTGGCATTGTTTTATAGCTATGGTCTGTTTCAACTTAACAATCACTGCAAGAAGTAAGGAAAGTAAGTGCTATCCCAGAAAATTTAAAGCTATTATTTATTTCTGGCCACCCATTTTCTAACTGATACTGAAAGTGATTTATTCAGGCAGCATTTCCAATGGTACATTAAAGTACTATATTTAATGTGATTAATCTACTTGTAGGTAATGGACTCTCATTTGCTATATTTGTCCCACTGCAGGTAGTTATAAATAATTTGTTGTTTCTAAAATATGCCTTAGAGCTTCCAATGTCCTATAACTTATTGATTAATACTTATTTACCTTATAACAAAATAACAGGCCAATTTTGTCAAACCAGTGAAACCAAGCAGATAATTAAACAAAAGCAATAAATAAGTCATTTGGTAGTTTTGTGTACAAAAATAGACAGAAAATGTAGACTTAACAGGCAAATTGTGAGGTACAGTAACATGAGAGCAAAGCTTGAATCTGAGGGGAAACTGGTTTATCAAGCCTGAGTTATGGAACTTGACTATAAACATTAATGAAATCCATGACTGGTTCTTTTTGTCTGAGCAAATGCAGCCTCAGTGGTTTTATTCATAATAGTATCTACGTGAAGTTGGTAAGCTTTGTGGGATAACTTTTGTAAAGTATTCACAAAGTGTCTGGCCCAATTAATTTGAAGTTTTTATTCTTTGTCTTATTCTCTTTAGTTAAATTTAGTTCAACACACATTTATAGAGAATCTGTCATGTTTTTCTTCTGGTACTAGATGCTAAAGACTCCAAAATGAAGAGAATAGCATCTCATTCTAGGCCTGAGGTTTATCTAATATTATAGACTTAATGCTTAACATAACTCCATGGGCTATACATCTTATCAACTATATTACTGAGCTCAATGAATTCCGTTCCCGACTTCTAGCTAGAGATATGATTAAAAAAAAACAACAACAAAAAACTTCTTTTCTAAAATTATTTTTAGGTATGAACCACAAGTCAGTCTTAACATTTGTGTATTAATTGTTCCTTTATCATACATAGGACTAGATCAAGAAGATTGGAAAGAAAGAGAATGAAAGCTAAATTACTTATTCTGAAAGTGCTGTCTTAGTGGGCAGTCAACCATAAACATGATTTTGAAGTATAGAAAAAATGTAGTCTATACAAAGCAGCATCTTTCATTGCTTGAGAAGGGAGGATAATCTAATCTGTTTGATGATTGAAGTTGTCTACAGAGCTCCAAATAATAGGTTGAAAACGGAAGGCAGTCCTGCAGTTATTTTTTAAGGTGTAAATTTATTTTTTAACTTTTACTTATTTTAAGTGTGTTTTTCCAGGACCCATCAGTTCCAACTCAAGTAGTTGTTTCACTCTAGTTGTGGAGGGTTCTGCTCACAGTGGCCCATGTGCGGATCGAACCGGCAACCTCGTTGTTAAGAGCACCACGCTCTAACCAACAGAGCTAACCAGCCACCCCTAACGTGTAGATTTTAACATTGTGGAAAACATGAGGTGGCTGGTTAGCTCAGTTGGTTAGAGCGTAGTGCTAGTAGCACCAAGGTTGCCGGTTAGAACCCTTCATGGGCCACTGTGAGTTGTGCTCTCCTTAAAAAAAAATAAAATAAAAAATAAAAAGAGTAGATTTTATCATAACATTCTGGAAAACAGCATTTTGGATATCTGACAAATTTTTAAAGACTCCGAAATTAAAATTGGAAACAACTTTGGATATCTTCCAGTGTAACCAATCATACACATACATTTGCAACTTACATAGCTTAACCAAAATTTTCAAGATTCCATTATTAGACAGTGAGAGAATTTTAGCTACAACTCAAACACTCACTCACTGTTCATTGTTTTTAAACTGTAATTTATTTATTTTATTATTTCAAACTAATTTTTTTTCACCTGTACTTGTACTATTATATAGATCCCACCTGTGGGAAATTTGCTAAAATTCTTGAAAGAAAAGTCATTCATTTTAATGAGGTATACTTTTTGACTGACATTAGTAGATATTAATGGCTATTTTTTTAAATTTAAATCTCTTATTTTAATTCTGAATGTATTGAGTGCAAGGGACCTTACATGTAGTAGAAATATTTTGATTTCTTACAACATAATGAATTTCTCAGTCATGGGAATATATAGGAACAAAAACACAACATTTTCTCCATATTGCTCTCTTTCTCCCTAAACTTCACAGTCAAAATAGAGTTGTGTTTGTTGCTTTATGTTTCTCTTCATGAACCAGCAAGAAATTGATACCTAATTTTTGTCAGTCCCTTGCAGTGGGAATGGAAGGACCAATGTGACTCTCCTTGATTTCTCCAATCCCAAATACTATTTTTCCTTTTAATCCTGGATGCAACTCAGAAATACAAAAAGTAAAGAACATAATATTCAACTATGATACTGCAGGATTCAGGCAAATGAGAAGAAAACCTGTAGGTGGAGAAGGGAGTATTTGCATTATACATCTGAAGTATAGATTCCTCCCATTTTCTTCCATAATCAGCTTAATAAATGAGGACAGAATGTGAAGAAGCAGAACACGCTTGCTTAACAGCAGCAAAGTCCACAAAACAAAGTCAGAGAGAGACGAGCCCATGGTTTCCAATTTCAATTCAGTGATTCTTTCTTTAATTGGAATGAAAGGAAATCTTCCTCAGGAGCTACCAGCAGGAAAGCATTCCCTCTGGTGCCCAGCAAGCCAGTGAGTCACCCACAGATAAGCTGAGGTGGGAAAATAGGAATTGTAGGGGAAGGTTTCTGCACCACGTTTCAGGTCCTCAATCTCATTCTCAGCTATTTAAGTTATTTTCTGATATACACTTGGGTCACAAGTGGATAAAATGTTCCACTGATTCCAGACTTCTCTATTCCTCATTTCTCTCTTCCCTTCCTTCTTTTGTTCCTTTTCTTCCTTCCTTTCCTTTCCTTTTCCTTCCTTCTTCCCCTTCCTTCCTTCTTTCCTTCCTTCCTTCCTGCCTGCCTTTTTATTTATTATTATTTATTATACGCATAACAAAATTTACCATTTTAACCAGTTTTAAGTGTACAGTTCTGTAGCATTTAGTACATTCAGATCGTGGCACAATCATTACCACCATCCATCTCTAGTACTGTTTCACATTCCCCACCTGGAACTCTGTACCCTTTAAACAATAGCTCCCTATTCTTCACGCCTCCCAGCCCCTAGCAACAATCATTCTACTTGATTCCTATTATGAACAACACTTACTGTCGTCAGACTTCTTAATTCTTAACTTTTGCCTATCTATTTGGTGCTAAATATCATTTTATTGTTATCTGTGTTCCATTTGTTTATGTGATAGAGCAACATTTTACAAATTCATTGGTAATGTTTTCATTTTTGTGAAATAATTTTATTTTACAAAATATAAGGTTGTAAAATTTTGTTGAGATATAATTCACATATAACACAATTCACCTACTCAAAGCATACAATTCATTGATTATGAGCATATTCAGAGTTGTGCAACCATTATTCTAACCAATTTTAAACCATTTAGACTACCCTAAAATAAATATATTAGCAATAACTCCACAATTCCTCCCATTTCCGCAGCCCTAAGCAACCCCTAATGTGAACTCTATAATCTCTACAGAGTTTTCTGCTCTGGACTTTTCATATAAATACAATAATAAAATATGTATTTTTACGTAATTGGCTTCTTTTGCTTAGCATTATGTTTTCATTATCCAGGTAACAGATATATCAGTACATCATTTCTTCGTATTTTTTTGGTTGTTTTTTTTGCAGAATAATATCCATTGTGTGGATATACCACTTTTTGTTTATCCGGTATCAACACTTGTTATTATCTATCTTTTAAGTTCTATCAGTTAATATTCCATTGTAGTTTTAATTTTAGATGCCCTAATTATTCATAAAATATTTTGTTTGGTAGGTGATAGTAGCAAAAGTAAGAGTGTAAAAAATAAGACAGAGACAGGAAGAAATCTAATAAAGGATATATTATCGGGCAGGCAAATACTGTGTGCAACTGGATATACATTAATTTGTAATCAAAATTTTTTTTCTCTGATATTTTGACCCCACAAAGTAGACATCATCATCATCATCATCAATCATCATCATCATCACATGTATCTAAACTTTTTAATTGAGATTTAGCTACATGATTAAAGATTTTTTGCTTGTTTTTCATAGTTAACCATATTTCTCTTCTTTCTGGGATAATTTTCTTTTTTCCTGAATAGTGATTTTTAAAACTTCTTTATTGAAATATTTTGGCAATAGACACTCAGTATTTTTTCTCCTAAAAATTCTTTATTTTTTCAATATGTGTCCTTGAAAGATATTTTTACTGAGCACATAATTTTAGATAGTTGTTTTTCCACAGTAGTTCAAAAATATTTTACTATCTTCTGCCTTCCAGTGTTGCTCTTGATGAGTCTGATTTCAACATAATTGACTATTTTATGGGTGATCTATGTTTTCTTCACTGCTATTTTTATGACGATTTCTAACTTTGCCTCTTCTCCACTCTCTTTGTCATTTAAAAAAAGAATAACACTATGAATAACATAACTGACTATTGTTAATGAACACCTTCTATGTCCAGGCACTAAACTAATATATGTATTTCTTTTATATCATTAATTTTTACAACATCCCCATGAATTACTCTTTAATAAGTCCATTCTACAAATGAGGAAAATAGGCACAAAGTGTTAAATTCTCAGGGCCATGCAACCAGAAAGTGGTAGAACAGGCATGGGTCCTGAGTCTGAGTTCATAAGCAGCACCCTTAACAGATTTTCTCTCTTGAGGTGAGTTTTTCCCCTGCCCTCTCAAATACTCCCTTTAAATCTCATCCAAGCTTAAAATAGGAGAGGTATTTCTGATGATAATTTATGTGTGATTCAACTAGTATCTCCTGCTAAGATAAATTAAGAGTCACTTTAAAAACTGCACTCTTAGAAATAGACTCAGAAGGAGATTGTCACAGGATTATGTTGAGGAAAATTTGCCACTAGGACTTTACAACTGTTTTTGCTATTTCTTTTTTTAGAAAGTGGAAAATTTATTTCTAAAAGCTATTGTCATATAATTAAAAAGTTCCCTATAGGGCCGACCCGGTGGCTCAGGCTGTTAGAGCTCCATGCTCCTAACTCCGAAGGAGCAGTGGGCTCTCAACCACAAGGTTACCGGTTCAACTCCCGCAAGGGATGGTGGGCTGTGCCCCCTGCAACTAAGATTGAACACGGACCCTTGAGCTGAGCTGCCTCCCAGATGGCTCAGTGGTTGGAGCACGTCCTCTCAACCACAAGGTTGCCGGTTCGACTCCCGCAAGGGATGGTGGGCTGTGCCCCCTACAACTAACATAGGCAACTGGACCTGTAGCTGAGCTGCACCATCCATAACTAAGTCTGAAAAGGACAACTTGAAGCTGAATGGCACCAAGATTGAAAAGACAACAACTTGACTTGGAAAAAAGGCCTGGAAGTACACACTGTTCCCCAATAAAGTCCTGTTCTCCTTCCCCAGTAAAATCTTTAAAAAAAAAAAAAAAATTCCCTATATTTATGTGGCTATATTTTTGTACTTTCTAGAGACTCAAATGAAAATACTTTTTACAAGTATTTTTTAAGTTATATTTTAGCGCAATATGGCTTTTAATATTAAATTCATTATCACAATATTTTGTGGTACAATTAAAAATTATTTACATGACTTTAGTATTCAATTTTGTTCATTTTATTTTTAAATAATTTACACAAACTTATTATATTTTTATACAATAGATGTATTATGGCTCTTAACCTTTAGATCAATAGATTAAGCTAAATATGACAAAGTGATCACCAATTCTGTGTTTAAATTATTATTTCTGACTTTTGCTGTATAGAACATTTTTTCTAAAAATAGAAACCTTTACTTAACTGAAAAAAGTAAAGTATAAAAGTAATGTAATAATTTCATTATTTACACATATAAGTAATGCATAATTTATATCCTGTCTATAAAAACAAAGAATATATTCATCTTTGCACAGTAAAATATTTAAATTTAGAGTTAGGACACTACTCACACTAAAGCATGATTAACTGAAGACTAGTTATTCTATTTGTTTGAGTTGTTTAGATACTTGCTTCCAACACAACTCCTATATTTAGAGTATATCTAGATCCCAGCATATTTACTACATAATTACATTGTCTAAAACCATCTGTCTCCTTATGCTTCAAATCTTGAAATTCCACTTCAATTCAACCAAGTCAGATAGTCTAGGAACTTTGAATGGATACAATTAACTCTCTGAAGAAATCTATTATTGCTATCGCTAAATATCAGTGGTTACATTTAATTAAATTATGATGTAGTCAAAATCTCATACCTAAATATCTATTCTATCTAAAATGTATATAGCAACTGGGCATTTCTCATTATGAGTTATCTTCATCCCAAACACTGAAGTGCTAAAAATTCTCTTATAAATGTCTCAGAGATTCTATTTCTATTATCTTCACTCATCGACTTTAATAGTAAAATCCCTCGTTGTCTTTTGACTGAGCTATTGCCACAGCTTCCTAATTAGTCTCCCTGCAAGAGTCTTTCTACTACAACCTATCTACAATGCAGTAATCCTATATTAAGGCTTTTAATGGCTTCCTGTTGCCTCCTAGTTGAGGTTATAATCATACTGCCTTTGCAATCTCACATGAATGTATCTCCTCATTGACTTAGATAGACCTCTTTAAATATTCCTTTGAAGTATTCAGCAGTGAAAACGAATGAAACATTTCCCATCTCCTGGATATATCATGACTCTAACAATAGCTTGTCTTTTAATGTTATGTCTATTTTCTTTCATCATCTACTTTACTTGACCAATTTTTACACATCTTTCAAGAGCCACCTCACAGTTTACTTTCACTGTGATACGGTGTCTCTCTGGACACCTCCAGATAGTTTGCCAAACTTTCCTCTCTGTTTCCAAAGCAGTTGGCAAAAAGACTCATCATAAACTGTGCCATAGTTTGTTAAAATTATACACTTACATATCTGCTTCTTCTACAAGGTTTTGAATTCTTTGAGACAGGAGCCATGTCATATTTATCTTTGTATCCTTTGTATCAAATAATTTTATAAATAAACAAATAATAAAGAGTGATCAGAGTTCCTTTGTAACAGCTTTTTTTAGATAGAAATAGTAGGTACTGTGATCTTTTATGTCTTATAGTGACTAATTTTAGATACATCTTCACTATAAAAACTCTATTATTTAGAGAAGTGCCAGAGTTATAGGGTGGCTTAGGTGTGTTCTCTACTGTATGACCTAATGACATCCTGACTTTCTCCTACAATTGCATATTTTTTACTTTATTGACTTTAAAAATATTTTTGATTGTTTTCCATTCTTGACTGTAAACTCTGTTAGAGCAGTTATCATGTATATAGTTAGTTCATCAATGTATCTTTATGACTTTGCATGGTACCTGATAATGACTGTCATAGAATTCATGTATTAATTAGTTAATGAGTTGATAAACACTAAACTTAGTCATAAGTGTGAGTTCCATTTCCATCTCAATTATTTTCTAGTTCTTATGTTGCCACTGCCAGATTTTCCGAAATTCTATTACCTCATATGTAAAATAAGGCAAAAATACCTGTTTATATTATAAAGTCTGTAATAGTTAGGGGAGAAAAGATTTACAAACAACTTAAGAACTGGAAAAGATGAACAAATAGTATTTTTATTTTTACAAAGAACAACATTGCAATGTAGGAGAGTTTAACACAAATTAGGCTAATGCTTCTTTGCATAATTATAAAACATTTTTCTCTTTATAGCAGAACCTCTTGATACAAATTTTAGGTACTCTGCTTTAGGAGTGATAACTAATCATTCTTCTCTCTCCAATATGATTTCTAGACAAATTGAGGAAACGTCAAAAGAATCAGATTGTTATAAACTGAATGTGTCCCTCCAAAACTCATATGTGAAAATCCTAACCCCCAATGTGATAGTATTAGGAAGTGTGTAGTCTTTGAGAGGTGACTAGCTCTTGAGGGTGGAGCCTTCATGAATGGGATTATAAAAGAGACCCAAGAAAGCTCTTTCACCCCTTCTATCCTGTCAGGACACACCAAGAAAATGGCCATTTATGAACCGGGAAGCAGGCTTTCACCAGACATCAAATATGCCTGCAACTTGCTCTTGGACTTCCCAGCTTCTGAACCTGTACAAAATAAATGTTTGTTGTTTAAGCCACCCAATCTATGGTATTTTTGTTGTAACTGTATGAATGGACTAAAACACAGATAAATTAAGACATAAAAATGTCAGTTTTATTATTGGTAAAGCTGACTTGGAAAATGTGGTTTGGAGCTATAGCCAAAATCAGTCTTTCTGAATCCTAAAATGATCAGAATAGGCCTACAAGACTACCTTAATAAATGCATCATACATAAACAGAGAAAGCGTGAGTCCTGAGGATAAGCAGCTTTAACAAGTGAGATCTCATATAAGACTCAGGAGCAGGCACCAAGTTCCCTCTTGCAATCTCTCCTGTCATCTCTGAGCAATAAGTTTGGGTAAAAAAAAGGCTGTTTGTGTGTGTGTGTGTGTGTGTGTGTGTGTGTGTGTGTGTGTTTTAATTTCTTGTGGTATCTTTCTTGGGAGTGAAGAGAAAATTCTTTCTAACATAGGGAAACATGAGAAATGGAAAATTTAGACTTTTCCCATTATACTGCCAAGCTGTTTGCCCTCTTAACCACTTATCCTATCACTGCTTTCAGTAGCCCTCATGTCCAATATCAACCACTGATTCTTTCTAGTGCTAATTATTAAACAGTTTAGATTTTTGACGCAAAAGGCTCTGATATTGTTAAGGAAAATGTGTCAATCAAAATAAATATAATGTCCTACTATACCTGAAGTTGAAAATTCATCCTTATTCTAGTTTCTAATTCAAATCATGCCCAGTCATATGGTTTGTAGAGGAATGAATGTGTGTGTCCCCTCCCAAATTCATGTGTTGGAGCCTAATCCGCAACATGATGGTTTTTGGAAATTGGTCCTTTAGGAGGTACTTCAATGAGGTCATGAGAGTGGAGCCCTCGTGATGGGACTTGTGTCCTTTAAGAAAAGACACCAGAGAGTTTGTTTGTACGTTCTCTCTGCCACGCGAGAACACAACGAGAAGGTGGTTACCTGCATGCCAGAAAGAGAACCCTTATTAGAACCTGACCTTGCTGCCACTCTGACATTGGACTGCAGTCTCTAGAACTGTTAAAACATACATTTATTCTGTTTAATTCTCTCAGTCTATAGTATTTTGCTATGAGCACTTGTACAGGCTAAGGGACAGTCCAATATAGTTCTCCAGAACTTTTATAAAGATCTTTTTCATAACATTAGTTACTTTAATATTAAATTGATGTTCTATAAAATGATCCAAAGTTAAAAATCATAATGCCCTTCTCATGACCAAATATGCAGGCAAAAATTAAAATCCAAAAATGTTGCCCCTTAATTCTTATCAGTGTTCAAGATATAAAATCCTAACGTTATTAAAACTTAAAGGAAGGTGGTAGCACTGTTTGTTTCTAACCAACATCTACTTCTTAGTCTTAGAAGGGATTTCATTCAGATTGTCCATGTAGAGCAAATGAAGATGTAACCAATCAATCCACCCAGAGAATGTCACGTGTTTCATTTTTTCGTAGAGCATGTCACACTATCATAAAGCTGGCCCCACAAATAGTAAACTTAGTAAAGTTAATCTTAGCCACGGGAAAAGTTATCAAAAGAAAAATGATGTTCCCAGACTCTAAGATAAAAGCAGAATATCAAAAAAGGGAGGTGGACAAAGAAAATTTTGGCTTTCAACTTTAATACAATGCTACTCAACTTTTTCTAGGTTTATAAAATATATGATCTGTGAGATGAAATCAATTGGGAGAAAGTGTAGCTACATATTTGTGTTAGTTTTCTATTGTTGCTGTAACAAATTACCAAAACTTTCATGTATTAAAACAACACAAACTTATTCTCTTATAGTTCTGGATGTCAGAAGTCTAATTAACAGGACTGTATTCTTTCCGGAGGCTATAGGAAAAAACCTATCCCTTGCCTTTTATAGCTTTTAGGGGCCATCTGCTTTGCTTGACTCACAGCTATATCCCTCCAGCCTCTGTTTTTCTATCGTTATATCTTCCCTCTTATAAGGACCCTTGTGATTACATTGCTCCCTTTCAAATAAATGCAGGGATATTTGTCCATCTCAAGATGCTTAACTTAATCACATCAGAAAAACCCATTTTGCCATATAAAGTATTACTAAGTTCTGAAGTTTTGGGGATTAGGACATGGACTGCTTTGGGGAGCCACTATTCTGCTTCTGCCTACCATAATGTTTAGCATTTGAGAAGACAAAAAAAAAAAAAGCTGCTAATACATAATCATCTCTTATTAAACGGTATTTGGAACATATACCCACCTCCCCCCAAAACTAGAATTTTACCCTCTAGCACCCATTATCTTGAAGTCTTATTGATGCTCCCTTCTAAAATTCATCCTCTTAATTTCTCTTCTGCTTTAAACCCTATGTCTCTGATTCAGGCCAATGATAAACTGTGCACACAGAACACAGAGGCTGCCCTTCACTCATGAGTATTACCCACCGGCAGAGGTTTTACCCTTGCTTTCTGCAAATTTCCAACATCCTGCTTTGGTTTCTGCTTGACCTAGTTAAAAAAGCACCTTCCAGTATGTCCTTCATCACTTTTACATTTGTATGATTTAGGGAATCATCATCAATGTACTCCGGAGCCAAAGCTGCAGTTGATATATCCGATGCTGGGACTCACATATGTCTAGTGAGGACCAGTATCTCTGCCATGTGTTCTTCACTAGATACTGTTCATTCACTCATTATTTTTAACATTTTCCAGGGCTTACATAATTTCTGTTAGTTCAGTGGTACAGTGTTATGCCCAGGTATCTCTACTATATTCTTTCCTGCAGAACTGCACTAAGACGCTAGCGAATATTTCTGATTTTGCTTTTCAACTCATTTCAAGAGGGTTCAACTGAAATTTTTAAATGATCTAGCCAGTTTCTCAACTTCTCCAGATTTTTTTCCCCTCAAAAGTGTTCCATTAGATTATGTTATGAAGTCTCCAGTTGTGATAAATAGGAATGTAATGAATTCTAGTTCTCTCTAAATTTAATTCCATTGAAATAAATCTTGTTCATCTTCACCTCCTTGAGATGAACAATAGTACCTAGAAGGGCTTTCTCATGACATCAATATTGTAAGAAATCAATAGAAGTTAAGAAGATTGTATTGAAATATTTGTATAGCAGACGTAACCCAATTTTCTCTCTTGCTTTTCAGATGTTCATCTCAGTTGTTACCTCATATAACTACACCATTTTAAGAAACCATCAGGTTAAACCATTTATTGCAATTTATTAATCACGCATCTCTGTGACAAAATGATTAGGACATAGCTGTTACATCAAAATAGTTGGTTTAACCTCTATCTAGGCTATTTATCATAATCATAACAAGTTGTGAAAATATTATTGACTATAAGGAATCTTTGGAAAGTGAATGTAAAAGGATAAGGGCAGTTACATCATTGCCATAGAGAAACAATTATTGAGAATGTATTTCACACTCTGAGTCTTCATTCCATTACATATGTTTATGAAAATAAATAAAAATGACCTATCTATTTTATCAATGTCGCCCATTTATGATTCCGTATAAATGATGCAAAGATTCATAAATAAGAACAAAAATAAAGAAATAAGTCTTCCAGTTAAACCTAAATAAGTCTGCATGGGAGTTTTTTAGTTGAGTACATATACTCCCTTATACACATTTTCAATCATCATGTACATAATTATATTAATTTCAATAGCTTAAGTTAAAAACTTCAAAGACATTCCAGTCAAGATGATCCTAGAAGTTCAAACATTAATCAACCACCTGCAACTCCAAACAAACATCAATGACAGAAATAAGCATTTAAATGCATTTAAAAGACATAGCTGTGAATGAAAGCAAGCTCTTCATCTCCAAGAAAAATATATGCAACTTAAAAAGAACAATAGCTGACATTTAAAATTCTATGCTTACTGGGTTCTTGGAAATGGACACAGGGAAAGGTGACCTGGAGTTTTTCTTTTTCTTTTTCTCCTTGTGGGTAACTGAAATAGAAAATGGTATACACATGTCAGGGGATGAGAGCCAGGCTAATGTAGAACCGGTGACCTCCATTCTTTCAGCGTTCCTGGGAAAGGATTCTAAAAAGAGTTAAAATTGTTCTCCAGGTCTGAGGTTTGAATCTCTACTTGAAGAAGTGGGAGAAAGTAGACAGAATTGCACAAATAGAACCTAAACAAAGCTGATAAATAGATTAGTGAAGTAATTCACACATGAGTGGGGCTGAGAGTCACAATGACTCTTTCTAAGGTGAGGCTCTCCATGAGGCTGGATCGGGACTACAAAACTATTAGCTGAGGAGGTCATAACTGTCACCCAAGATGAGATAAAAATGAAAGCTCCAAAGTACAAGGAGGAAAATAAATGCAATAAATGGAAATTCCACACTGGACAATTAGAAAAAAATTATTTTTGAAGCAATACGAAGAATAGAACAATCTAAAAGTACTTAAAAATGAATATTTCTTTATACAATCCTGATGAGAATGTAAAATGGTACAATGACCTTGTAAAATGGAAGTTCATAAGCTTAAGGAAGTTGAGCTTCCATACCCCTGTGACCAGAAATTCCATTTCTACATATTTATCCAAGATAAAGGAAAATATATGTTCTAAAGACGTGTACAAGAATGTGCACAGATTTACTTATAATAGTCCCAAACTGGAAACAACCATTAAGAGTATGTATAAGTACCCTATGGCTAACTCACACTATGAAATATTACTGTTCTGTAAAAGAGAACAAACTACTGATACATACAACAACATAGATAGATGTCAAAATAGTCTGTGGAGCAAAGAAGCGAGAAACAAAAGAATATATACTGTATGATTCCACTAATATGCCAATAGCAGACAAGAGGAATCTATGATGGCATAAATCAAAGCAGTGGTAGCCTCCAACCTGGATGTGGGGTAAAAAAAATTGCCAGACAAGGCACCCAGTCTAACTTATAGGTGTGATAGAATTGTTGTCTTGAGTGGATGAATGGTGACACACATATACTTTTTTTGAAATTCACTGAGCAATGCACTTATGTTTTGTATGTTTTTATTATGTAAATTATACTTAAATAAAGTTCTGTGAACATAAAAAGCTTAGGTTTAAAAAGGAGATAAAATAATACTATTCATAAAGCAATAAAAAGAAATTATGAAACATTAGACTGGTAGGACTCAAGAAAAATGAAGATACATAAAAAGAACAAGTTAGAAATCATGGAAAGAAAGAAAGAAACAAACAAACATAGACTAACTAAATGTTAAAGAAAGAAACAACTCTTGATAAAGTTGATGCAATAACTTCTAGACTAGACCAATCAAAAATTTATTGAACTGGAATATTACAGTGAAGGACTAATCCAGAATGTACCCCAAAAAGAGATGAAATAATCACACAAATCATAGTATGAGACATGGAGAATAGTATAAAGAATAATTAGGATTTCCAGAAGTAGAAAATGAGAGAATAAAAAAATCACTATTCAAAAATAAAAACATAAAATTTTACAGATTTGAATAAACCTACGAGTCTCCAAATAAAAAGTGTGCCATTGTTAGTAAAGTTACATAGATTTCAGGTGTACAATTCTGTATTACATCATCTGTACCTCACACTATGTGTTCACCACCCAGAGTCAGTGCTCCTTCCATCACCATATATTTGACCTCGTTTACCTTCTTCTAGAACCTCCCTTCCCCTTTATCCTTCAGCAACCACCAAACTATTGTCTGTGTCTATGAGTCTTTGTTTCTTCATTTGTTTGTCATGTTCTTTTGTTGCTTTCAGCTTCACATACCACGTATCAGTGAAATCATATGGTTCTCCAA
This sequence comes from Rhinolophus sinicus, assembly GCF_057876585.1. NCBI lineage: Eukaryota > Metazoa > Chordata > Mammalia > Chiroptera > Rhinolophidae > Rhinolophus > Rhinolophus sinicus. The sequence continues at coordinate 56,738,719 of NC_142502.1, forward strand.
CCTTTCTGTCTGACTTATTTCGCTTAGCATAATAATCTCAAGATCCATCCATGTTGTCACAAATGGTTCTATTTCATCTTTTCTTATGGCCGTATAGTATTCCATTGTGTATATATACCACAACTTCCTTATCCATTCATCTATCGAAGGACACTTCAGTTGTTTCCATGTCTTGGCCACTGTAAATAAAGCTGCAATGAACATTGGAACACATACGTCTTTATGGATAAATGTTTTCAGATTTTTTGGGTAGATACCCAGGAGAGAGATTGCTGGGTCATGTGGTAATTCTATTCTTAATTTTTTGAGGAACATCCACACTGCCTTCCATAGCAGCTACACCAATCTGCATTCCCACCAACAGTGTATGAGGGTTCCTTTTACTCCACAGCCTCTCCAACACTTGTTACTGTTTGTCTTGTTGATGATAGGCATTTTAACTGGGGTGAGGTGATATCTCATTGTGGTTTTTATTTGCATTTCTCTGATGATTAGTGATGTTGAGCATGTTTTTATGTCTATTGGCTATTTGTATGTCCTCTTTGGAGAAATGTCTCTTCAGGTCCTCTGCCCATTTTTCAATTGGATTCTTTGTTGTTGTTGTTGTTGAGTTCTATGAGTTCCTTATATATTTTGGATATCAGCCCCTTATTGGAGGCATTGTTTGCAAAAATCTTGTCCCATTCAGTTGGTTGCCTCTTTATTTTGTATGGTTTCTTTTGCTGTGCAGAGCTTGTTAGTTTAATAGTTCCATTCATTTATTTTAGTTTTTACTTCCCTTGCCTTTGGAGACAAATTCGTAAAATGCTCTTTGAATCCACGGTTCATAAATTTAGTACCTATGTTTTCTTCCATGCAGTTTATTGTTTCAGGTCTTATGTTTAGGTCTTTGATCCATTTTGAGTTAATTTTGATACATGGTGACAGATAGCATTCCAGTTTCATTCTTTTGCACTCTTTTGCATAGCTTTCCAATTCACCCAGCACCATTTATTGAAGAGGCTGTCTTTTCTCCATTGTATGTTTTTGGATCCTTTGTGAAAATTTTTTTTTTATCTGTCCGTATTTACGTGGGTTTATTTCTGGGTTCTCCATTCTATTCCATTGGTCTGTGTGTCTGTTTTTCTGCCAATACCATACTGTTTTGATCATTGTTGCCCTGTAGTACAAGCTGAAGTGACGGAGTATGATATCTCCAATCTTTTCTTAAGATTGCTTTGGCTATTCGGGGTCTTTTGTGGTTCCATACAAATCTGATGTTTTTTTGTTCTATTTCTTTAAAAAATGCCATTGGGATTTTGATGGAGATTACATTAAATCTGTATACTGCTTTGGGTAATATGGCCGTTTTAACTGTTGATTCTTTCAATCCATGAACATGGAATGTCTTTACATTTCTTTGTGTTTTCTTCAATTTCTTTTTAAAATGTATTATAGTTTTCAGTATATAGATCTTTCACATCTTTGGTTAAGTTTATTCCTAGATATTTTATTCTTAACACAGTAGTTTTCAAATGTACAAAGACTAAAATTTTGCCTTCCACAAGTTTATCTTGATCCAGATGAAAGAAATAAAAAAGTAGCAGTGCTTAAAACACCACCAACAATCAATAATGTTCATTGGTAAGTCTAATTTAGCAAAACCACATTATTTATAACAGCAAAAAATGTGAAAGAATCTAATTGTCCATCAATAGAATATTGGATAAATTATTGTGTATTTACATAATAGAGTGCTATAAAGCAATGAAAATCAATGACCTGGAATAACATGTATAAATTTGGATGACTCTCACAAAGACAGTAGTGACTGAAAGTTACAGAAGGACATACATATTAAAATACCTTTATATGAAACTTAAAATTTTCCAGAACAATACTATATATTATTATTTTAGAGATAAAAACATATGTTGTAAACATGTAAATAAAACATCAAATCTGAAAATATTTGTTTTTCCAGACATAATTCTAGGCATTTAGCAGTACACTAGTAAGATTAAATACATGTAGATTTGATATTCTGGGAATGGCAAATACAGAAATGATTAACATCACATTTGGTGCTGTGAACCTTTTGGAGCGTGAGGAGGAAGGGTAAAAAGTGAGATGCAAAATTATTGTTAACATTGTATTTATTAAGCTGGGTAGTAGGTATGCAAATGTTCATTGTTTTCTTTCTATCTTTTCTGCATCTTAAATGTTTTGTAAACATTTTAAAATAATTAAATTTGTATGAAGAAACTTTGAAACTTAATTCTAAACAATAAAGTTAGGGGCATCCTGTTTTTCTCATGTTTTCTGGAAAGGAGCAAAACATTCTAAATAAGTTTAGATTTTATTAGAAAAGAGTAAAATTATGGATGTGTTTTAATAATTTAAGAGTAGCCTTAAAAATAGAAGCACATTTATCCCTCAAGCAGGAGAGGTAAAATCAAATATGTACACTTTTATCAATACAACAGCAAAATAAAGACAAAACTTAACAAAAAAGTTATGGTAAATAGATACCACAAAATATGATGAAAAAATAGGTAATTAAAATACACTTATGTAAATTCGTTCAGAACACCCCATCAGACAAACTGCAACAAGAAAATCTATTGCTCAGATGACTGAAAATAAAGGTATGAAAAATGAAACACCAGGCAAATGGTAACATAAAGAAAATGAATGTCGCAATATTAATATTAGTCAAAAATAAGATTTAAGGCAAAAAACATTGATATAATTTAAATTTTATATTCTCTGATAGTAAGTAAATCACTAGAATTGACCTCTAAGCAAATTGGTATATGTATATTATATTACGAATAGGTGAAACTGCGAAAACATCATCCATATAGCATGTATATATCATATTACAAACATATATAATTTATACAATGTGCATTCATTCTATACCTAGCATAACTTAGACTAATATTCTTAACCATACCAGTTATATTAAAGTCAAACTAAAGAGGATTTATCAGCTTGGTTATAGCTTATGAAACATTTTGTTATTGGATTTCTGATAACTTTCTTTGACAATATGGTACATAAAAAGAAAATGTTTCGTTTTCATTTGAAAAGCAGAATGATTTTGGAAAATCATTGATAGCCATATATCACAATAGTTGTTGGTCATCCTGGCTGTGCCCCTTTGTTGGCATGGTGTTTTTAAAGCAGAACTTTTTTAATGTTGAAGTTCAGCTTCCTACCTGTATTCAAAAGCTCCTAGGCCCAGGAACAATTTATTAGGGTGTATATTAAACTGCCATAAATCATACACCCAATTACATGAGCAGTCTTTTCAATTTTTGCATAGTAAATCAGATGAGAAAACATGAAACATAATCTTAGAAAAATGCATTCTGAGTGTGCTTTTAGAGATTCCAAAAGGAAACTTGAGAAAATAAATATTGTTGCTTTCTTTTCTTCTTAAATATTTGCATCTAATTTATAGGAATATGTTTACCCTAAAAACTGAAAACATTTCAATAAGATATACCTTATATTTTATATTTACATAATTCCATTATTCAGGGAATATAAATTGTATAAATACTGATGTGGTTATTCCCACATCATGAGAATGAAGAAGATAGTTCAGATGTCCAAAGTAGAATCAAGGTATAGTGGAACGAAACTTAAGGGGGTTCTATGTCTAAAATCACAAATTTTCATTGTATTGTCATGATTGTTTTCCTCTATAGTGTTAAAAAAATCTTTTTAAGAAAGGTCAGATATACAAACTTGTATATTGAGTGTCATTTGAAAGATAGATAGGTTCATATAACAAAAATACCTTATTTGGATTTTTCATTTATTAAAATCATATAGTGTATCCTATGTTATACCACTAGAAAGTAGAACAATTTTCCCCATGATGTCTCAAATTCATTTCAAAGATTACATCAATTTAGTAATAAAGATAACTAAACTAAGCAAGCTTTCCTAGCTTGCTAGTTTATTTATATGTACAATGCCATGAAAACATTATTTAAGCTTACAAACTTGAGTGGGTTTTGGAAAACTGTATTTTAAATTAATTTTTTAAAACTCATTTTAACTGAGATGGGAGTGTGGTAGAATAAAATAGAATAGTCAAAGTAATTAATAAGAGAGAAATATTGGACAAAAATGGATAAGAGGATTTATCTAATGGTAACACCATGTTATTCATTGAACACGTTGAAATAATGGGTGAAATTATCATTTACAGCCAGAGATTATTTAGTACTAGTTATTAATATTGGAAGACTTAACTTTGAACTGGTTCAATAAAGAAAAACTAATTTGAATGCACAAAGAGTTTATTATTAGGCTTTTTCCCCCTAACCTTATATTTGGAGAAAATGGAAAATGGATTACGTCTCAAAAAGGAAATTTTGAACACTGCTTTCCGGGGAGAATTTTGGCATAGCAAGTCTTCTCCCATGTTAACTATGGGGACATATCTAGACTATGTCACGTCATTCCTGGGATACTTTTACTAGTATTCAATCACTAGAAGACAGAACTTCCTTTTCTGACCGTCACATAAATCCTTCAGCATGTTTTTGTGAACACCCTTGCAGTTCCCTAAAACTTTAGCTTTTGGCTCTCTGTCTACTTCTTTTTTACTTATTCCCCTGGGTGTATTTATTGACACTCAAGGTTAACAATTATTCTTAATTTTCATTTCTAGCTCTGATTTTTTACAATGAGTATACATTCACATTTCCTGTTGCCTCAACGTGTATGTTATTTTGAGGATCAGCCAACTTCTGATAATTCACATTTATGTAACTGAGAGTAGTAGACTTCAGTTCTGGTTAATGTGGAAGAATAGTTAAACCCCAAATGCTCTTGCTACAAACGTATGGATAAATAATAGAGGAAATGTAACTTCAAATTTTAAAATTAAAAAATATTAAATTTTAATTTTTCAAGTTAAAAAAATGTAATTAAAGTGCATAGCTAGTTGACAAAGTGTTAGGATAATGACCCAAATATCAAGAGAAAGCTGAACAACAGCTGAAAAACATATGTCAAGAGAAACCTAGAAAAATCACACGAAATGTGGATTCTCTGGTTTGGTTTGCCAGTTTTAGTGACTAACAAGTTTAGTTTTCATATGGAGGTAAGAAATGATGCTTTGAACTTAAAGAAGGTTGGCGGTTTGAAATGAAACTGCTGCATGAAACTAGGACTATTGAAAGGCCTTATTTTCTGTGAAAGGGTGCACTAGAAAAATTTTCTTTTCCAGCTACGTTATACTTTCAGTGGGGGAAAAATAATCCCCTGTAATTACTACTACAGACTTCCCTTAGAGTGGTAGAATACTTACTGTAAGTTAGGTCACAGTCAAGCTGATAACCTAAAGATTGGCTCTGGGATGCCAATACCTCCAGGCAATGTTAGAAGCAAATGCAATTTGACTTTTCAAACACATACCTTCAGCTAAGATATCACAGGATTTCCTGTGAAGATGAGTCCACTACAAAAAATAATAAATGTAAGAGAATACAATGCCCTATGAGCAACAGACAACAAAAACAAAAATAGATCAATCCCAAACTCCAGATATTAGAGATGTCAGTTAGGCACTGTAAAATAACTAGGTTTAAAATCATCAGAAATATAATGAAGGAATTGAAAACGTAAGAATGAGGAAGGTACAATAAATATAATGAGGCTAATTTGGAACAGAACCAAGCATTCCACCTAAAAGTGGAAAATAAAGTCAATAAGATAAAAAAAACACAACTGAATAAATGGGTTAAATAGACGATGCAATACATCCAAATAATGAATTGATGAATTAGGATATAAATCACACACACACACACACACACACACACACACACACAAATCACTCCAGAAGCAATATAACTATAAAAGAAAAATTAAAAGACTTATAGAATAAAATAAAAAAGTTCTATGTACATCAATGAAATTTCAGAAGAGAGAAGAGTAATATGAGAGATGCCAGACCTGAAGACAGAGTGACTGTGAACATTACAGAATTGATTATTCTGAATTGATTGTTTGAAAATCCTCAGAATTAGGCAGCATAAGATGCCTCAAGCAACAGTAGAATTTTACTAATTATCTGAACATAGAATTCTAGTATGGCAGCTATTTTATTTATCATTTGAAAATTTTCATTGAGTGACTTTTTAATTTTTATTGCCATCAGTATATATATTCTTACGTAATAGATTCTTATTCTATTCTTATGTCTTTTTGTTGATTAGCTCTTAAGACCTCTTTTTCTCTATTTTGTTGGCATTTTGTTAATATACTTGTAGGTGTGAATGTCTCTCTATACATTCTGATTGACAGTTATTTTTCTTTCGAAGCTTTACCATAAGTATTCTACTGGAAATAACAATATTTCATTGCATTCTACATTTCATTATTACTATTGAGAAATCTGTTGCCAGTTTAATAGTCCTCATTTTATCACTGATACATTTTTCTCTGGCTGTTTTTAAGATCATCCTGTTGTCTTTGGTTTTCTGTAATTTCACTGTAACTTTTAAAAATAGGTTTAAATATAATTATATTTAACATTATTAATTTTGTTAGTTCTAAACATTTCATGGAATATGCTTTCATATACTCAGGAAGCTTTACTAGGACTTTGGGTTTGACATATTTCATGATTTCCAAAAATATTCTAGAGTGGGTTGATTTGTATCCCTCCAAAATTCATGTCCACTTGGAACGTCAGAATGTGAGGAGCATTACAAATAGAGCCTCTGCAGATGTAATTAGTTAAGGACTGGAGATGAAAACATGGTGAATTTAAGGTAGGTCCCAAATTACTGATGTCCTTGTGAGAAGAGGAGAGGACACAGAGGCACACAGAAAAGTAGGCCATGTGGACATGTGGAGATTGGAGTTATGCTGTCACAAGCCAGTGAACACCAGGACAACCTGAAGCTAGAAAAGGCAAGGAAGGATTTTTTCCTAGCTCCTTGGAGGGAGTGTGGTCCTACTGATACCTTGGTTTTCAACTTCTAGGCTCCAGAACTGCGAGGGAATTAATTTAGCTTATTGTAAGCCACCAAGTTTGTGGTGGTAATTAATTGCATGGTAATTAATACATATTCCAATCATATTTCTTTAAGTATTATTAATCTCACAGTGATGGATTTTAAAGATGTGTTTTAAATCGTTTTATTATCTCAATATCCTAATGCCTAATATTTTTCATCTCCTCATCTCCCTGTACTGTGTTCTTGTCCTTCAGATAAACCTTCTTGTTTATTTGTTCTCTATTTAACCATGTTCAACCCTCTGTTTAATCTATCTTTTGGCTTTTAAAAATTCAATTATTATGTTTTTCATGGATGTTTCATTTTTGTAAATATCTGCCTATTTATTGCTTATGAATGTATTCGTTGTTTCTTTAAATGTTTCATACATAGATGCTCTATAGTCTGTATTTAAAACTCTTCAGCCTTTGGATGTCTAATTCTGTTCTCTGTTAATCTTTTCTATTCTGACCTTCGGTCATCGTAACTTGCTTTATCACGGGCTTAGTTTGTTTTGATGATTAGCCCTTTTCTTGATCTTAATCTGTTGGAGATCAATGTGCCTAGAGAGACGAAAACTTTCCTTAGGAAAATATTTCCCTCTGCTGGTTTACAAGGATCACTATTGTCTGGTGTGACTTTAGCCCCTTTTCAGGATCGTTGCTTAGGGCCAGTGTTTCAGGCTCACATCCCCAAACTTGGCATTAACCAAGGCTCAGTATGCAGATGGCCCTGCGGCTGTCTCAGCCTGCGCTCATTCCAACCATGCACCTCCTGCTTGTCGCCTCCTGGCTTGTGATCCTCCCTAGTCCAGTTCTATTATTTATAACTATGTAACCAAGTATAGAAGTGGCCTCAGGAACACATGAACTGTTTTACATTAGAACGTCTTAGATATTATTTACCATGATAATAGAATAAATGAGCAAAACCAATGTTATCAAGTACAAAGAAGAAGAGATATTATTTGGCAAAATGCAATACTTGCTCATTGTGAAAAATCTCAGCTAGCACTATGAGAGAATTTTCATAACTACCTAATGGTAGTTACTCCAAGCCTATAGGAAAATGTATCTTGATTTTTAGAACGATAAGTGCATTTCATTTAAAGTCACTGTGGGAGGCAGAATTCTAAGATGACTCACAATTACCCTCAACTTAATATAATCCCCTCTCCTTTGAGTGTAGATAGAAGCCACAGCTATGACAAACTATCACTCCCATGATTATGTTAACTTATTTAGCAAATGGGAGAATATCTTTGGTGAGCCTGACCTAATCAGGAGACTCTTTAAAAGGAGTTTTCACCCGCCGATTGCAGAAGAAGAAATAGGAGAGATGTGCTCTGGTGGGTCTTAAAGAAACCAAGCATCCATGTTGTACACTGTCTATGGTGACAGCATGGCAAGGAAATGAAAGGTGACTTCTAGAATCTGAGAATAGTCCTAGGCAACAGCTGGTAGGAAACTGGGGACCTCATTCCTATAATCACAGAGGAATGAATGCTGCCACACCAGTCAGCTTGGTAAATGCCAATCTCTGTGAGAACTGCATCCCAGGCCCACAACTTTAATGGGCAGCTGGTAAGACATTGAGCAGAGAATCAAATCACACTGTGTTCCGACATCAGACCTGCAGAAACTGTACGATAATAAATGTGTGCTGTTTTAAGCCACAGAGTTTGTGATATTTAGTTACTCAGCAATATGGAATGAATATAGTCAGAAATTATTTAAGTGTATCTGCTGTCCTTACTCTAATGGCAATTCTAGCCTGGGACTGTCCAATAGAACTTTCTGTGGTGATGGAAATGGTCTATTTCTGTGTGGAACAATATAATAACTGTCTGCTACATGTGGCTATGGAACACTTGAAATGTCCCTATAGCAAATAAGGAACATAGCAGTTAATTTTATTTAAATTTAACTAACTTAAATTTAAATACATTCATGGCTGGTGGCTAATACAGTACAAAGTACAATTCTAGCTAATGCAATTATTAAATAAAAATAAGTTAACGTCATAATTCTTATAAAGTAACACATTTTCATAACAATAGGATTGCTTGCATAAACAATCAAAAAGAACCAAAATGGAAATTATTACAACCCCTCAGGAAGTTCTACAATTTGATATGTATAAAATAGAGATTCAAAAAATCAAGGCTATTTCTATTCACCCATTAAAACCAATAGAAATTGAAAATTTAAAAAGATCCAATTAAAAATAGCAACTATATATCATCTCATATTATAATTATATTATATATTATATATTATATTATACAGTGGTACCTCGGTTTTTGAACGTCTCTGTTGACGAACATTTTAGTTTACGAACACCGCAAATTTTATGGACCTATGGTATCATTAGATAGTAAAATTCATGCTAAATTTGCCATTTTAGGGGTTGATTTTAAAGGTCTGGAACAGATTAATCCATGTTGCATTACATTCTATGGGGGAACTATGCCTCGGTTTTCGAATGTTTCAGAACTCAAACGGTCTTCTGGAACGGATTACGTTCTAAAACGTAGGTACCACTGTATATTATATTATATATTATAATTATATTATATTATATAATATTATATTATATTATAATCTATATATAAATGTAGCTAAATATGATAGGAGTCTTTTATGTAGAATATTATAAAAAGTTTTTGAAGAATGTGAAGTTGGAACTAAATAAATGGTAAAATATAAACATATTTTTTCATGAATGGGAAACCTCAATTCCACAAATATATCACATTTGCCAAAATTATTCCATAAATTCAACATAATCCAATCAAAATTCCAGCAAGGTTTTGGTAAATATTAATAAGTGATAATCATACCAATACTTATTATTATGTTAGAAAAGTCAAAATATTGTGGTGTTAGCACAAAGATAACAAATAAATCAGTGGGAGGAAAAAAAATCACCCACAAATGTAATAAAATTCTCTGTATGATACAGGTAGCATTAAAAGTAAGTGGAGAAAACATTTACTGTTTAATAAATGGATAATTTGTTATCCATGTTGAAAAGAAGAAAATTGTACCCCTAACTCATACAAATAAATTTCTATTAAACTCTCAAATTTTATAAGAACATTTAAAACAAAAAAAGAAAGAATGAGACAAAAACTTACTTCAAGGAAAGGAAAAAATCTCTTAAACAAGACATAAAAAACCTTGCAAGAATAGATGGATACATTAGACATTAAAATTGAAAACTTCTGTGTAACTAAAGATACCATAAACAAAGTGAATAAATCAATCACAGTGAATGAACCAGAGGGAATGAACAAAACTCATATTACTAATGTTTACATGGGTGACCAAAAATGCTGAGTTTAAAAAAGCAAGCTGCCAAATGAAACATAAAATTTAAAGACCATAATCAATATTTTATTGGTTTTATTGATTTATTTTATTGATTTAAAGACCGTAATCAATATTTATTAAATCACACAGATTTAATAAATGTATAAAAACATAGACTGTAAAAACATGAACCAACCTCTGTGCCTGCCAGTTTTCAAGGGGAGAAATAAATTGAATGAATGGGGTTGAAATGTATCAGTATTGTTTTATTTCTTTAACTGAAAATTATATAAAGATATATAGCAAAGTTATAGTATTTGTTAAATCAGTGTGCTTGAAACAAGTTGTAATATTTAAAATTCAGTATGCTGTCTTGTGCGAGGCATGTCCCTGGTCAATAACATATCTTTCTTTGATTCCTCCAATTATGATGTTGGTTGACTGCTTGGGATCTCTGGTTTCGCACTATTTAATTTATTCATTTTTTCCCTCCATTTTCACATGTAAATCATCTGGCTCCAAAAGACCCACTTCATGTGGTAGGATAGATCTTGAGTGGACTATATGTATCTATATTTCTTGCTCTCAAGAGGATCTGTCTTTTAGGTTTATATCTTAGAACACTATCTTCATTAAACTCTGTCCAATTTCTTTTTGTTTTTTTCCCCTTTTTCCACCTCCCCCACCCACTCTGGTTCAAGTCGTTGTTTCCCAGTCCAGTTGTGTAGGACACAGCTCCCTGGCCCATGCTGGTATTATGAGCCTTGAGCTCCCCATGGCTGAGGCAGTTGGTTGATGGTCAGTCGGCTGCTCACGCTGGCCACCGGCCTCTCATAGCAGCACACGGTAGCCCACGGCAGCACACAGCCGCCCATGGCAGCCTACGGAAGCTCACGCCGACCTCCAGCTGCTCAAGCAGCCTAGCTTCAGGGAGAGCCGTTGTTCACAATCTTAGCTGTCAAGGGTTCAGCTCACTGGCTCATGTGGGAATCTAACCAGCGACCTCAATGTTAGGAACATGGCGCTCCAACCACCTAACCCACCAGGCCGGCCCTGCCCAATTTCTTAGATTTTACCTTAACTTGCATCCTAAATAGTCCCCAAGTTCTCCCATTTGTACTTAGACAAAATGCTAACATTGCCTCAGGAAAAAAAATTGTCTTTGCATCCCTGTTAAATTTGATTCATTATCTTCAGAGCCCATTTCATTTCACTGTTGACTAATCATATAAAAAAGGAAAAGGAAAAAAAAAAACATGCTCAGCAGGGCCTCAATGCTTTCAAACTCATTGCACAAAGTGGAGGATGCAGAGAGAAGGTGCAGCTCTGGGCGGCAGCTGCAGAGCCAGCATCTGGGCTCCGCGATAATCACCTCGTGTGAAGCACACCAGAGGAAGAACGGAATCACTGAATGCAGCGAGCCTCAGACACCTCCATCTGTTTTTCAGTCTGTATTGTGTTTATCAGGCTTGCAATTTGCAACATCTGGCAGTTTTTCTTACACTTGGTGTATCTTTGAGAGGAGAAAAAAGAAAGACAACAGGAAATGCCATTCCTGGTCAGCAGCTGGAAGATATTTGTAATTCAATTGCTGTGTATTTAAAGGCTTCAAATTATGTCCCTATGACTGAAGGGGAAGAACTTGAAGGTGAAATGTTTATAAATAAACGGATTTGTTCATTACTCCTATGGTATATACTTGTATGTGTCAACTCACTCTTACGGTCCTATTTTAAGGCTCCCACAGATGTTTTTTAACACTCGCATCGATAAACATGTATATATCTCACAGCTTTCACAAATAGGTTAAGGTAAGTCTGAATGAAATTCTTACAAAGATAATCTCTAAAAATGTCCCCATAATCTAATAGGTATCCAGGTAAAACTTCAGTAGTTTCTGTCAGTTTAAATCCTCTTTCAGAAACCACTTACTTTTTATTATTTTTAGACCAATCTGCAATTGACCTTATAATGTGTTAGTGTTGATGAAACCATAACTATCAAATTTTGCTGAAAGAAGTCAGTTCCTTCAGAGTGTAGGTGTAAACAGAAAGCATAACAACAAGGGGCCATCAAAAATCTTTCACAATTATCAAAGGATAAGGCAAAATCAATTTGCATTGAATATTTGCTTAAAATACTAGAAATTTTTAATGGACATGTCATGAATTAGGATTTAAGAGTCTATGCGAACTAAAGCTCTGCTAGCTAGTACCCTTGAAGGTCTCTTCTTCTTGTTGGGTTTCACACTGGATTTGCATAGCAATGCAAAAACATATATCATTTTGCTTGGGAAAATTGCAATAGCTGTTTTTATACCAGGTCATTGAAAATGACATTGATAGCATACGAGTATGAACCCTGGCTAAGATAGAGTTACCAAGAGAAGGTCAAGAACCAGAAATACTCTAACATACACAAATATTGAAACAGAGATTTACTTGTTCTTCAAATAGCAAGGTTCCAGTTATTGAGATATTTTTTTTAATTGAAAGGGAACCACTTTCAAACAAGGTGGCTTGACATTACCAGACAGTGTTTATGAAAGAATATTATCAAATTTATAATCTCCAAATTTTGTTTTGATCATTGTTATTTATGTGTTGATCATTTTAACATGTATTCTCTTCATGTTAGTTGACTTGACCTTTTGAAAGTTACTGTTCTTTTTCTCCCCCCATAACACAGAGCATATTTGTTATTTTACTTATAGTAAGGGATACCAGATAGAGCTAGAGTATGTGGGCTGCAACAGACTGTCTTAAGAGCTCCAAAGGTATTCACTAGAAGAAATGTTGACTGTATCAGACTCTTTGCACAGCTTATGTTCTGAGATGCACTCTTTCCAGTTCCCAAGCTCTACTTTTCCAGCCAACTCATTAGGACACATCAATCACTGACAACACCGTGGTATGTGAGCACGCTGTGTTCTCATCACTGTGGTGCTTTCCTCCGGTGGCCTCCTCCCTGAAGTTATATTACCATTTCTCATACTTTCCCTTCACTTTCATCACCCTTCATTTCACTCTAATCTATACCTCTTTAAAATTATTGGGGAACTTGGAGCTCAGCTCCTGGGGAAGATGAGTAGCTATACTCTACCTTGTCTCTTCCACTGACTGCAATTCTAAATCCTGGACATAAAGCTTGGAGCAGCAATCTGAAGGTCTTGAAAATTACATGATAGCAGGTAGATTGGGAAAAGAGATCCAGAATTCAGAAATCAAATTCCCACAGTGGTGAGTATATAATTTTATTTTTATTTTTTTTTGCCTCTTTTGTCACCCATTCTGGAATAAAAGATGTCCTAAACCTATAAATGCATACCATCAAACAGACAGAAAGAGTTCCATGAGAAACATTCTTCCTGATCTAAGGGCAAAAAAAGAGACTACTAAGTGTTGAGAAAAGCAGGAGAAATGGGATTTTTTTGTTTTTCTTTTTTCATTTTCTTCTGCTCCAGCCCCCAGGCAGTACTAGGTTGGTGGGGTGGCAGCTACGTAGTGATGACACTGAGGCAGGAAAATCCACTCTGATGGAAGGTACTGTGGTCCTAAGAGCATGAAGCAAACCTCCATTGCTTTTTTTCTCTCTCTGTCCTTCCACCATTTGGTCCTAAAGGCACACATAGTTTCAGGAAGTGTCTGAAAGATCAAGAAGTTAGGTTTCTGGCCAGAGAGCAAGAAAGGGAGGCTGCAAGGAGTTAGAAACACCTTAATAAGGACCATTTTGTATGTTTCTCTATTTATTTCTAGAGTGCCTAATTTGTTTCACAAGGGAGAAATTAATAAGGACTTGATCCAAAGTGGACATTCAAACAGTGTGTGTATATTAAGAAGTGAATGAATTGTTGCCTATCTAAGGAGTTAGAAAGTGTTGAGGTGAGATTACAGGGAGGAGGGAGATCAATAGCAATCCCAAAAAGTATGTATCATCTGCTGGGCTTCCCTCCAAACTATATATGCATAGATCTCACCTTAAACAGCATACCAAAAGTTTTGAGGGCTGAGCTAAGGGTAAATGTCTACTCATTCCAGTGTTGGCCACTGGGTGACACAAATGTAGGGATGATCCAAATAGCATTGCAAATGCTTTGAAAACTGAACTGACATTGCAGAAAGAAACCACAGAAAGCAAGTGGAACCTGTGGAACCTGTGGCCTGAATCTAACCTGGTCAATTGCCCAATGGACAAAAATAAATAAATAAATAAATAAATAAATACATAAATAAATAAATAAATAAATAAATAAATCAGTAGCCTACTTGGATTTAAATAAGACCAAGAATCTCATATCATAATAATAAGCATGTCCACAATTTATTCACAAATTGGTCTACAAAGAACCAGGAAATTCAAATCATAAAGGAAAATATAATTACAAGATGACCCAAATGTTGGTATGATCAGGCAAAGGCTATATATTAGCTATTGACTTTCTCCACTCATCTAATAAATGACAGAACCAAGACTTGAGCTCAATTTGTGTCCTTACAAACTATGTCAATTATCTTCATTATTCCCAGTTCAAAAGATGCAGTTTTGGAAGAGCGAATTCCGTGTGAAAAGTTGAGCATGAAGCTAATGTTTAAACTATACAAGTATGTCCATTAGAGTAAGGCTGAGCAACTAAGGAAAATGTATTTGTCATAGTCACATAGGCTGGCATAAGTACTTTGATATAGACGTTCTATATTATATTTCAGTTACGGGGACTTTGCAAACTTAAAGATAATGGATTTATAGATTTACAGGTTAATTAAACTAGAATATATGACCTTATTTTAAAATGATAATATTTTGTTTGATATAAGTAGTTTTATGTGAGTTGCCTGTTTTATTACCTTAAAGCACTGGGTAACAAACTACAGTGCATGGGACAAATTTCGCTAGTGGACCATTTTTATTCATCTGAGAGCTAAGGATTTTTTTCCATATTTAAAGAATTGTTAGAAAAGGAACAAAAAGAAAGAGGAAGAAAAGCAGGAAGTGGAGAAAGAAGAAAGAAGTCATCACAGAGACTGTATGTGACCCACAAACTCTAAAGTATTTGATATTTGGCCTTTTACAGAAAATGTTTGCCAACTCCTGGTCTGAAAAAGGAAACATCTTAATAAGGACCATTTTGTATGTTTCTCTATTTATTTCTAGTGTGGTCAATTTGTTTCACAAATTGGGAGAAGTTAATAAGGACCTGATCCAAAGTGGACATTCAAACAATGTGTGTATATTAATAAGTAAAGGAATTGTTGCCTATCTACCCCAAGCATAGTAAATAAAATAAATCAGCTCCTTGCTTACATCCTTACCTCTTGTGGGAGATAATATTATCAGTCACCAAATATTCACTCCTTGCTCACATCTGCCACAACTCATGGGAGAAGTATAATTCCATGCCCCAGTGATGTGGGGCTTTGACATGTTATTTGTTTTAGGAAATGGAATGTGAACAGATGTAACAAGTGCCACCTCTTATCAGAAGCTGTTAGAAGTATTGTAAGTTTCCATCAGTCACCTTGAACTTCTGCCTTCTGCCATTACAGTATGTTGTATAATAGTTGATCTTTCAGCCTGGCTCCTGCAATAAGAAAACACTTGGAGAAGAGCCAAGTACAGTAAGAACCAGTGGCAGCCAACCAAATCCAGCAAAGCCCAGCCAAGCTGAAGCCATCGCTCAGCATTTGTGTAACATGGTGCGAACTAAATGATGTTGTAAGCCTTTGAGATTTTAGGATTGTCTCATGCTGAAGGAACAGTTGCTTAATATACTTCTATAAAACAAGATTCAGAAGGCTCCAATGGATCCGTACTTAGAATATATGGATCATTGAAAACCATAGTGAATTCTGAAGTACATGGTTTTTTAACTCTAATGAGGAGAGTATAAAACGCATATTTACAAAATGATTTTTGTGTTTTCAGCTCATTTTATGTTATGTAGAATTATGATAGTTTATAACACAGTGCTCTTTTGCGCTCAAGAACTATTTTATCTCACCAATAAAGGGCAAAAGTGATGGATATATGTTGCCACTAGAGTAAAAGGCACCTTATGTTCCAGAAAATTAATGTATTACTGTGACAACTTTGTTCTCTATTAAAAATGAATCATCCTTGAATCATAATCTCTTTGCTTTGGAGGTTAGTATCTCACCCTTAATATTAATTTAACTTTGTAGAAATATGACTAGAAATTGAATAGCCAAAACTAATGAGAAACAAATTAATTCAGAAAAGATTTATAATTTATAATGAACTGTACCAAATATCAAATGTGTTCAGCTCAATAAAGATGGATGTGAAGTCCAAAAAAATTATAATAAAAGATAGTTCATTCTATAAAAATAAAGAATATATAGGGGAATACTGATTAAAAGAGAAAATTAAAAGCTCCAGAAATTGTACATATAGCTTATTTGACATGATAAAGTGCAAGGACAATAAAATAAAGTGCAATTCAGGGGTCCAGAAACAGCCATGTGTCTGTCCTGCTGACCTCCACCAACTCCTGGCCTGAAAATCAGATTTTTTTTAAAGAAAATTTTTATTTATTTTATTTTTTTATTGGGAAATATTGGGGAACAGTATGCCTCTCCAGGACCCATCAGCTCCAAGTTGTTGTCCTTCAATCTAGTTGTGGAGGGTGCAGCTCAACTCCAAGTCCTGTTGTCATTTTCAATCTTACTTGCAGGGGGCACAGCACACTACATGTAGGAATTGAACCGGCAACCTTGTTGAGAGATCGAGCTCTAACCAACTGAGCCATCCGGCCGCCCCCTGAAAATCAGATTTGATAGTTATAATATGTCCAGGTATATTTAATTTCCATTAAATACACATATTACATGCCTCATTTTTCAGGGTGAGCTTTTCAGATCAGTCTGCTCACAGCTTTGGACATGAAGAGATGACGTATAGGACACACCGTTTTCAGGTGGGATCATTGTGACATGTGCTGGATGTCTGACAGTAGCTCAGGGAGAGAGTAGGCTGTGGCTTAAGAGGAAGGGGAGCAATATAAACAAACTTTTATTTTTTCAGGCATGTATCTTGGCACAAATACTCAAGACACATAATCTCTTTGATGGCTGAGATATTGTGTTACAACTTTTTGAGTAGGTATGCACTGTGAAAAAAAAGCCAGAAGTGAGAAGTTTGTGTTCTGAACTTGGCACACTATCTCAGCAGGACACTGAATTGAGAGAACCTCTCATCTGGGTCTCTGGCAGGAGGCCTGAGGTACCTCTTGGGAAGCAAATCACTCTTAAATGGAGAGTATCAAGCCACATACATTATTTCAAAGAACCTGACCCACCGTTAAGGGACAGGTGTACTAACAGTGCGTATTGGGCGCTGATCACTTGCCCTTTCCCGGGACTGCGCTCTGACATTAGAAGCAGGCAGCAGTTGCTATATGAAAGGTTACATGTGATATCAATGACCACATTTCTCAGTATATGAACAAAAAGATTGGATAAAAGTGGAGGAAGGAGAGTCAGGGAGAAAATAAAAAGGGGGCTGTAGAGTAAAGACCAGAAAAGGAGCAGGAATCCCAAGAGGACTGGGACCTTGCCTCCAGAATCTGTAATACCCAGAATTATAAGAAATTCCATTTTTGTACTTAAGAAATCCAGAATCAATTTCTGTTGCAAAAGTAGTACAATGAGGGCAATGTTAAATGTAACACATTTTCTGACCCTTTAGATTTTCCTCCAGTCTCATTAATTCATGTCTCCAATAAATACAAACTAAACACCTAGTATTTTCTGAATGTTGTACTTAGCACTGGTGATGGAGTGGTGCACAAATAGGTACAGCCTTTATTTTTATGGTATTCCAATCTAGTGAGGCAGACAACCATTTAAGAAATAATTATGCCAACGAATAAATAATTACAAATAATAAAATATTTGGTAAAATAGCAGGTATCAGGAACATTTATAATATGTCTACTAAATTAAAGCTTATATGAATATGTGATATGATATTAAATTAAGACTTGAGTGATGAGTATAAAATGGCCAGGAAAAGAATAGGGATAAGAGCATCGTAAGTAAACAGAACATTTTGAGTAAAGGTTCTGAAGTGGCGGTGAGTGAGGTACTCAGCCTTTGGAAGGCAGTGTGCCTGGAACATCATGATCAAGGGTACAAGCAGTGTGAGATCCAGTGGAATATAGTCAACAATACTGTATTGTACATATGAAATTTGCTAAGATAGCAGATCTTAAAAGTCCTCATCACAAGAAAAAAATTGTAACTGTGTGGTGATGGACGTTAGCTAGATTTACTGTGACGAACATTTTACAATATATACAAATATTGAATCATTATGTTGTACACCTGAAACTAACGCAATGTTATATGTCACTAATATCTCAAAAAAAGAAAGATGCAGTCAAGGGTCATGTTATGCAAAATAAAAATCACCAAATGAAAATTCTATTTTAAGTTTGATATTAAATCATAAATAGGCGTGGCTTAACGAACACTGAGTAAGCTATTTCTCTGTGAAACATTAGAAGCTTAAATGAGTGCTGATACGTAATTCTGGGAGTAGGTACAGCAGCCTAGATCAGCAGGAGATCATTTAGAATGGTGAAGAAACAAAAGAGGATACCGTAGTAAATGGATGTGTATCCATGCAATGGCTGACCCAAGAGCCTCCCGGCATGCAGTTATTATGACTATTGGCAGCGCTGGGCATTTGGTGCAGTGATCTGTGGTTTTTATAGTCCCATTCTCATGACTTAGGCACCAGTTAGTTGTTGCTGTGGCCCAGTGGGAAGTCCCGAGTTTCAGACCTGTGATAGTGCTTCACCTGGGAACTCCCAGAACGATTGGAAGACTTCTGAGAGTATTGGTATTCTGCAGAGTGGGCGCAGATGGAGCAGAGGGATACTCTTTTCTAATTCTTAATTTGAGCTACTTTTTTTACAAGAGGGAGAGAATGATGATATATAGGAATATTCTTCAATTAACATTAGTGCATTAAAAATTCTTCCACAAATAAGTTTAACTACTCTTAGTAATAAATTATTGTCAACATGTTACTTATCACAAAATATCTGGGTGCTTGAGATGGTGTCAAGAACCAAGAGAGAACTAACTCTCCATCATTCATGTTTGACTCTCAATGCCTTATAGAGTGCCTGCCATGTAAAAGGCTTAACAAACATTTTAAGTATATTCATTAGGATTCTCTTTTTTTTTCCTTAGGAGTCTTTTTGATTCTTTTTTTACAAGTCATTGAAAAATAAACTCAAACTGACTTAATCAAAAAAGGAAAACTTGCTGGCTTCCAAAATTCTAGGAGTAGCATTGACTTCAGACAAAACTCAATCTGGCTGCTCAAATAATATTCTCTCTTTCTCTCTCTCTCTCTCTCTCTCTCTTTCTCTCCATCTCTTATTGGTTCTTTTATTCATGTAGTGGCATAACAGCCAGAGGGCTCTGATTTCTCCCACGTACTCATCACTTAATAATTCTAAGCTTGAGAAATGGAGAACTGGCAGACCTTGGTCATTTATCCTCTACGAGTATAGGTCAGAGAGTGACACAATGACCAGGAATAAACAAAATTTCCATGGAATATGTGTAGATCCCATAATGTATTTTACACAGACCAAAGATATTGTCCTGACATTGAAATTAACAATAAAATTTATTTGTGTTTTAGCCTAAGTTCATAAAGTTCATTATCTTGGATTCATAAAGTAAGTAAAGAGTTTTTCTTTTTTTAAATTGTCTGCATTAATGCTAGTTCTGCATAAAAAACCTAAAAACCCTAAGGAAGAACTATTAAAAGCACTGGGAACATATCAAAAATATAAATTATTAAATACATTGTAGATTTCTTATTTTAAATAGTCAGAATTATGACATTGAGGACTTGGGAGAAAATTATTACAGGGATCTTTAATTCCTTTAAGGAATTTATAATCTATTATTTGGATTTCAAGAAGGTTATAAGATATTAATATTACAGATTTAGTGAAGAGTGACTCAAATAATTAAAAGAGTAGTAGTGAGAGAATGAGATTATTTTATCTCCTTTATTAATGCATTTGATTTTTCTTATTTTTCATAAAGCATATTAAAAATGGAAGAGAAAAAAAGATTTGTAGTCATATACTAAATTCAAGATAGTAGTGTAATTACGGATCCATTGTACTCTTAATAGTGACATATGGCCTTCTCAAAGATTATGAACTTTAGGAATTTTATTAACATTAAAGTTTCAAATATAAATGACTATCAAGAGTTTGGTCTCAGTTGAAGGAATCCAATCTTCAAGATTATATTTATAAGATCTATCTTTACAACATTTATAGTATAACTTTTCCCATAAACTATTAACCTAAGTTTGTGGTATATTTTATTGTTCATTTCCAAGGTGAGTTTTTATTCCAAATGCATGTATCAGATATCAATACATGAACAATCATTAGTATACTTCAAGCAATTGTCAGAGTAAATGGGGTCAAAGAATAATCCATCACCTTCGTTAGTAATTATTACTAAATCAATTTTTAATGATAAAACAAAACTTCTGTTTTACACTGTCAATATTCTTTTTCTAGTCTTTGGGATCTCATACATGAAAACAACTTATCTAAGCTTCTTTCTCTACTATTGATTGACTACTTGTTTATACCAGAGTTATATTAAGAATTTTAATGGACGGAAATCTTATATACTATGTCAATTATTATAGTGGTAAGGATGGCCTATAGATTTCCAGAATTCCTAAGTGACCTCAATCTTTAAAATGTGCTAACCTCATCCTTAACCACTGAGACTGTCACATGCAGATTTTGCATTTAGGAACTCGGTTATCCCGGCTTGTCTCTTCAAGCCATAGGTAGTTCAAATTTTCCTGAAATTTTGGTGCATACATGAACTTCTATGCCTTCAAAGAGACAACCTGGCTGCTTTGCACTACCTGAGTAGCTCCCTCCCATCTCTCCCATCCAACACACACCAACTCATGGGAATAGATGAAAACATTTTTTTTCAGTTTCATCTAAGCTGATATGCTATCTTTCCCTTACTCTTCCCCAGTCCTATGTCACTGCAACTTATAATTTACTTTCTAATTTCTTCAACTCTCCATGTCATAGATCAGCCGCTACTTGTTTAGCCTGTTCTCAAGTTTTATCTACACATTCTTAGTCTTCCAGTTACCAACAGTAAAGGACTTTAATTCTTTTTACTAGTAGCTACTGCATTGTTGCTTTCTTTCTTTAATACCTCATTCATCATAAAGTAATTTTCTTCCCCTCTTTTCAATCCGTCTCGCAAGCCTCTATTTTTGGTGTTCGGATTCTTTCATCCACCCTGTGGACATTTTAAGTTTTGGTTTATGATGAACTGATGAAACAAATGGCAGAATAACATTTGGTGTCAACCGTATATAGAAGAATTCATGAAGTGAACTGGATTTTAGCCATATTGCCATGTAAGATCCGCAGATGTGGGTCCTTCTTAGCACCTTCTTCAGCTGGGCAGTTAGATTTTCAAATCTGAGCTTTTTGTAAGGAATGTGAAAATTCTGAGAATGATGGGAATACTTGACTGATAATAATACATTATATTTGAGACATTTGAGACAAAATTAACCTGTGTGGGGGCGGAGCCCCAGAGAGTAGTTTCCAGGCTCTCGGCCTCACATAGACAGGTGCTGGCTCAGGTAGTAAATGGCCAACTGTGATTGCATGGCCATCAGCTGTGGCTAGTTGGCCGTCAGCTGTAACCAGTGAGCCATTGGCCACAATATAACTGCTGTGGCTAAGAGGAGAAGGAAGGAGAAGAGAGAAATAATGGGGCCTAGCAAGAAGATGGTGGCTGGGCTGGCAAGCGTGGATGGCAGTTTGCGGACAGTGTGAATCCAGCCTCCAGTGAGAGTATAGTGCTGCCAGAGAGAATATAGTGGTATGACTCCCCCATCTATGGCTCCTTGTGTGTTCCTTTTTGGCCTCACCATGTCCTGCGTTCTTGTATGGGGAGCGGGACCAGAGACCCCGCAGGTCCCCCGCATGACAAATGGCGCAGCGAGCAGGGTATGGTGCCAGCCAAAGCTCTCCAAAGGACGGTGGAGCAGTTTGTGCGTGTGAACACCCAGTCTGAGGAAGACCAGGAGGAGCAGCTGCCGGAGAGCTGGACCCCCGTGGAGGGGTGGGAGGACGTGGACGGTTCTCCCACCAGCACAGGAAAAGCCATGCAGCTGCTGGAGAGATGGAGCCCCGTGGAGATGTGGAAAGATGTGGACGGTTCCCCAACCAGCACAGGCCGGAGAAAGCGAAGGTCGTTGCAGCCCTATGGGCCGGGAGGTTCCTGCTCGGGCAGCCCGGATGCAGGACTTATAGTCCCAGGAGGTAACGCTTGCTGAGTCCTCCGTGGGAGATGAGGGTGAGGTCAAGGTCGTCCCTCACCCCCAGGACAGCCCTGGTGAATGACTATGGACTATGGGGAATTGCCTTCCATCCCTAATTTAATGGACCGCTTGACTGTTTGGGAACTGTTGTTAGTGGAACTGGGGGATATTTGCTTTTGTCTCTTGACTGGCCACCATTGAGAATATGTAAGCACCTTGATTGTGAGTCGCTGTTGTTCCAGCAGGGTACCCTGAGAGGCACAGAGAGAGTGGCAGTGCGCTGAGAGGTCTGGCTGTGTCCAGGAAGTCTGGCTGAGCCCTGAAGATACCCTGGCTGTGCCCAGGAAGTCGGGCTGTTCCCAGAGAGAGTGGCAGGGCCCTGAGAGCCCTGGCTGTGTCCAGGAAGTGTGGCTGTGGCAGTGCCCTGAAGATGCCCTGGCTGTGCCCAGGAAGTCGGGCTGTATCCCAGAGAGAGTGGCAGTGCCCTGAGAAACCCTGGCTGTGTCCGGGAAGACAGGTGGTACCCTAAGAAGTCCAGGAAGTCTGGCAGTGCCCAGGAGTACTGGTGGTGCCCTGAGAAACCCTGGCTGTGTCCGGGAAGACAGGTGGTACCCTAAGAAGTCCAGGAAGTCTGGCAGTGCCCAGGAGTACTGGTGGTGCCCTGAGAAACCCTGGCTGTGTCCGGGAAGACAGGTGGTACCCTAAGAAGTCCAGGAAGTCTGGAAGTGCCCAGGAGTACTGGTGGTGCCCTGAGAAACCCTGGCTGTGTCCGGGAAGACAGGTGGTACCCTAAGAAGTCCAGGAAGTCTGGCAGTGCCCAGGAGTACTGGTGGTGCCCTGAGAAACCCTGGCTGTGTCCGGGAAGACAGGTGGTACCCTAAGAAGTCCAGGAAGTCTGGCAGTGCCCAGGAGTACTGGTGGTGCCCTGAGAAACCCTGGCTGTGTCCGGGAAGACAGGTGGTACCCTAAGAAGTCCAGGAAGTCTGGCAGTGCCCAGAAGCACTGGTGGTGCCCTGAGAAACCCTGGCTGTGCCCAGAGAGCCTGGCTGTGTCCAGGATATTGCATTCACCCCCAGGCTCCTCGCACAGGTCCCCTCGCGGAAGACGCTTGTCGCGTAGATTGTGAGGCGAGAGCCTGTAGGGGTGGAGTGTGGGGGCGGAGCCCCAGAGAGTAGTTTCCAGGCTCTCGGCCTCACATAGACAGGTGCTGGCTCAGGTAGTAAATGGCCAACTGTGATTGCATGGCCATCAGCTGTGGCTAGTTGGCCGTCAGCTGTAACCAGTGAGCCATTGGCCACAATATAACTGCTGTGGCTAAGAGGAGAAGGAAGGAGAAGAGAGAAATAATGGGGCCTAGCAAGAAGATGGTGGCTGGGCTGGCAAGCGTGGATGGCAGTTTGCGGACAGTGTGAATCCAGCCTCCAGTGAGAGTATAGTGCTGCCAGAGAGAATATAGTGGTATGACTCCCCCATCTATGGCTCCTTGTGTGTTCCTTTTTGGCCTCACCATGTCCTGCGTTCTTGTATGGGGAGCGGGAGCAGAGACCCCGCAGGCCTCCCGCATGACACCTGAGTCATATGAGGTCTGAAAATCACGTTTGCAAACTTGTTGCAACGATGTTGCTAACCTTGAGAACTGAAATATCTTTTGTGGGGGCAGAGCCCCAGAAAGTAGTTTCCAGGCTCTCGGCCTCACATAGACAGGTGCTGGCTCAGGTAGTAAATGGCCATCAACTGTGATGGGATGGCCATCAGCTGTGGCTAGTTGGCTGTCAGCTATAACCAGTGAGCCATTGGCCACTAATATAACTGCTGTGGCTACGCTAGCAGAAAAATGGGGGCTAGCAAGAAGATGGTGGCTGAGCTAGCAAGTGTGGATGGCGGTTTGCGGACAGTGTGAATCCAGCCTCCATTGAGAGTATAGTGCCGCCAGAGAGAATATAGTGGTATGGCTCCCCTACCTATGGCTCTGTGGGTGTTCCTTTTTGGCCTCACCATATCCTGCGTTCTTGTATGGGGAGCGGGAGCAGAGACCCCGCAGGCCTCCCTGCATGACAAATGGCGCAGCGAGCAGGGTCTCCCGCATGACATCTTTCTGTCATAAAACTATGCTTGATTTGTAAAATATTGCTCTTGCTACTGCAAGAATGTGGATTGATGTATTGTAGAAGGGTTTTTAACATGAGTTGACAGAAGTCTGACACAGAGACGTTGTGAAGATTATCTTCACATTACATATCTCTCTACCTGTTGAATATACATTTTTTTTTCCTGTATAAAATAAGACTATTTTTAAGATTATATTGCAAATTTGTTGATTTGGGAGAAATATAATATCACTTGTATCCAAAACCAGGTGCTGACCTCATAGAACACTTGGAGAGTTGAGATTTAGTAAACAGATTCTTGAAGAGAAAGGAGATTGAAGAAACACTACCTTGACACCCTGTCAGCAACATGGAAAATAAAATCTAATCTCAAACTTCTAGGGTTTTAGGTTGAAATGTAAGGAGTTCACCACAACCAAAACAAAATAAACACAATCACACAGAATTTTCAAGTGACAGCTGTTACTGATTTTAGCTTATCTTGATCATATGGTGCCTCTTCATTTGCACCAGGTGAGTACGCTTTGCATAGGTGTGCTGGCATGACATATGCTCACCAGGTTGCATGGCATATATTTTATTTTTTTGAATTTCAATCTGACAGTAATCCTGTCAGCAAGGAACTGAAAAATATCCAGACTGTTAGACTGTCTCTCATTTGTAGGAAGAATAAATGTCAACATAAAAACTGCTAATGTTACTTGAGCACTTACTATACCCTAAGAAATTCATACCAGTTCTCTTATTTTATCCTTATCTCCATTCTATAATTCAGGTAATTTCACCTCACATGAAAAACCTGAGGTTTTCTGCTATATGAGGTTGCATTGTCTCTCCTGCGCCACGCATGTACTGAGTGCTAAAACCAGAATTCTGACCTACATGTTTGGCTCCAAAGACTGTGCTTAACCCGCCCCCAACACACACACTCACCACTTCTGCTGCATTATCATAAAATGTTTTCCTGATCATCAGAATACAATGCAGGACTCTTATTACATCAATTTTTTTCTGAATTCTTTTCTGTTGGCATCCAAAGGGAAAAACTGAGTTTGTAAAGATTAGGGAAAGCTGTTAAATAATGAGTTATTGTTTTTTTTCTTTCTTTCTTTCTTCAGTATCTTGACACCGTAACTAGCCCAGTGATATCTGAAATGACTTTCCTTATCTCCAGAGAACTCAGGGTCCCAGCAGTAGTAATTCCTTTAATACTGTAGCTTCCTTAATGTAGGAAATATGTCTAGCTGTCTCTGAATTATTTAGATTTCCTCTTAATAAACATATCGAAGCACCTTGACTGGCTTTCTGGCCAAATTTGACTTTATATTGACTAAAAAACAGTTGAAGAGTTTGGATTGCCACATACTCAGTTATTTCTGTATTTCTCTCAAAACCCACTTCAAAATAATGAGTACTGATTGCCCTTCACTCTTCTCTTTTCAGATCAGAGCTTTGTCTTTCTACACATGTGATGCTTTACCAGGTAAGGCCTTTGCCAGTATTTAGCATCACTACCTGTTTGCAATCAATTTGAGTTTGTAAACCATCTAACTCCTTTTCAGAATCTGAGTCTTAGTAAATATTTTATTAAAGCTATTAAGTTCCATGATTTTCTCAATGTATCTATCACCTAATTTTAATTTAGTTTATTTTTTTTATTCTGAATTATTCTTTTTAAAAGGTGCTTTTGGAAGCAAAGAGATATACTTTAGAATTATTAACTGTCATTAAATTATGCACTCATCTGTAAGGTTTTCTCTGCAGAGCATTACACGTCTAAATGAAAACAAAGAAAAATGAATTTGTTATCATTTTGCATATTTAAATTTCTTTGCTTTGAATTTAAATTCATAGTGACATGCCATTGAAAACTTACAAGATATTTGGTGTTTGTTAGCTTGTTCTTTCTATAAGGGAATGTGTCATTTACATTAAATCTCAAAGTGAATGTGATTCTAAGAAAATCTTGTCGGGGTAAATTCTGGCTATTTCCTAAAAAGTGATAAAAATATTTCCATACTATGAGATATTTAGTGTTTTTAAGCTATCTTCTTCTTTCAACTGCAAAAATAAGCATCAATTTGATTTTAAAAAGTACTTAGATATATGGATTACAATGAAAAACTATATTGAAAAAGAAGCCGTCTTTGTGAGACATTGCAATTTAATGTTGCAGAGAGACTATGCCATGAAATATCTGGGGATTTATCATGAAAAAAGTTAAAAATACCACTAAATACCTGTTAGAATGGCTAAAAATTATATAGAGAGAGCACTTGGAGCTCTTATACATTGCTAGTAGGAATGCAAAATGGTACAGTCACTTGGAAAAGAGGTTTCAAGATTTTTATAAAGTTAAATTTACACTTACTTCATGACCCAGCAACCTACCTCTGAGTATTTAGAGTAATAGAAACTTACAGTCACACAAAACCTACACATGGATGCTTACAGCAGCTACATTTATGTTGCCAAAAACCTGGAAGCAACCCAAATGTTTTCTAACAAATGAATGGAAGAGAGAAAATAGGAAGAATCATCCTTCTTTGTCATCAGGTTTGGGAAGACACAGGGGCCCACAGGGCTTTTCCTGAGAATCAGCCTCTTTCAACACCTGTGACTCATCAGGGATGTCTTGGGCAGTTCCTGATCTCAGTTGCAGTAGTAACATTATGATTCTCTGCAAGCTAGCAGTGTACCCGAGAACTAGGCATTCCGATAATTTTGTAAGTACATAATTTACTAAATTAAAGTTCATCCTGTTTGAACTATCTAGTGCTTTCTGTGTTACTAAATGCTGCTCTGATGCAAGAATACATTATCTCCATTTTACAAATGTAGATTCGGAGGCAGTGGAAGTTTCAAAGTAGAGACAAAGGCGTGGTAGGACTGTGAAGTCAATGTCCATAATCAGTCCCTATCTCCAGAGTTTCTGCTGCTTTCCACTCAGGAGCCCCGCTTCCTGAAAAGTAGAAGAGTGCCAAGGTCCTTAGCCACTGCCCTTTGTGCACCACAATATGAGTATTGGGTGGGAATATACCCATAAAAAAGGAAGATGCTCATTTACCTCTAGACAAATGGTACCAGATAGCACTATGGGAATAAATTATAAAGTTAGCCTGTTTTCAAGATCCATATGAGCAGAGTGGTTCATGTAATGTTGAACGGGATCACAAATTATTTCTTGCTCAAAACAAAGACATCAATAAGGATAATTTAGAAAAGATGACAACCAAAAGCAATTATAACTACCTTGATAATATCACAGAGGACTTGGGAACAAATGGTGCTTCAGGTGATTTTATGGAAGTTAAGAAGTAAACAGCTTACCAGCTAAGCAACAGGGGATCTACTTGGAGTTGGGAACCACAATGGGCAAATAGGATAGAAAAAAGTTCAGCTGAGGCACTGATAAAAGGGACAATGGGGACATTTGCAAAACGCAGCACACACAATGGAGTGCTGAGGAAACCAGGGTGTGCAGAAGTAAATGCTCTGCCAAGTCTCGTAAACCGCTTTAATAATAAAATAAAACTGAAGTGACAGACTATATGAATAGGTTTTGCAAATTAAGTTCAAAGGAAGTTTTAGTTTCTATATGCATTTTACATAATTAATGTGTTTTAGTTTTCTGCTAAATAAACATGTCAATATCATCTGGTGAGAAAAATGCTTGTCCCTTATTTAGGTTTTCTCATGAATATACAACCTGGGAATTCCTTTTAAAAAAGAATATGCTTGAAATGGTATAAAGCTATGGAGAAATGTATATTTTCCAGTATGATTTTTTGAAATCATATTATATCCTCTTAGGCAAGAAACTTGAATTAAAAACATAAATTATTAAACTCAGGTTTAGATTTTAGCGGTACTCATCATTAGTGATTTTTTTAATCTATGTATTTTTGTTCCTAAATCTACTTTGATTAAGGTGCATTTAATTCTATTGTATAAAAAGGAAAATAAAGTGCTACAGATTTTAGGGTTTTAGTCTGCTTCTATAAGGATAGTATGAACAACACAAAAGTTCTAAATTTTTTGTTTTCATTTTATATTTATATTTCTCATAAGAACCTAAAATTAAGTTCACTTTTTCATATACTCATTGGTTGAATATTTAGCAATAGAAATATTTAAAAATTTTTTAATACTCAATACTTATTAAATATCTGTTTTATTCAGCCCTTCAATATAAAGATTTGAGGAAATAAATAGAAATATACAAATAGCAATTTGAAATAACCCTATTATATGTTCATAGTAAATATTTTATTTTGTTTTTACTTTACAACAGATGCTGGAAAATTCAATCTAATATCTGTTTTTGAAATATCCTTATAAGCTGTTTTCCATCTTTTAAACCATATGGCTTTGTCTGTAAATATAGTTATTTTTGGTAAAAAGTATGCAATATAAACAGCATAGTGTACATGCACTCACATTTAAGGCTGTAAGCATACAAATTCTATGTGTTTATATATTTATTCATAAGTCTCCTGATTGATAACTTTATTGGTAAATAAAAATACCTACAACAGGTAAAATAACATTCTTTTAAAAGTGAATATTTGATTTTACAGAATACAATTTAGAGGATACAATGTGAATGGTACCTCCATCTCTAAGCTCAGTAATAAAATTGGAAATGAGTTAGAGAATGAGAAACCAAACAAAGTAAAATAATCCCCTATGTTTAGAAATTAAAAATCATATTTATAAGAAATCCAGGAGTCAAAAAAAGTGAAGAGGAAATTAGGATATACTTAAAACTGAACAGCAATGAATATGATGTATATTAAAACTTGCAAGATTAAATAATAGTTTGGTAGAAATTTTATACCTTTAAACACAGCTTTTAAAATAAAAATTTTTGAAAGATTGAAAAATTTTGACATGATCATTCAACACATAAATTTAAGAAAGATAGAAAACATGAAAGTAGAAGTAAATAAGGATGAGGCAAAATAAAACAAAAAATAGCAAAGTTCCTTGAAAAAAAAACTAATCAAATAAATTTTTGGTAACTTGAGCAAAATGACAGGAATAAATAAGAAAAAAAATGCACGGATATCTATAACAGCTTGTGTGTATTAACTCATTTAATCTGCACAAACCAGAGTAGAAAATATTACTATGCTCCATTTACAGTTGCCCAAGGTCACAGGATTGACCAAGCTCTAACAATGACTCAGGAATTGACTTCAGGCAATGTGTCTTGTGTCTCTAGTGCCCTTTTGCTTAACTGCTATGTTGCACTTCATCACTAAATAGACAGCATTTGCTTCCAGAAACTTTCATAAGTCAATAGTAGTATGAAACAATTCATGCCAATGGATTTGAAATTTTGAATACAGTGGAATACTGGCTAGTGAATATATCTTGCCTAATTCCGACTTTCATGAAGAGAGTTGTTTCTAAACATTTGTGATTTAGGTTTTTCTCTTTCACCTTCATTCACTTCCTAGGTAAGGAGGGATGATTTGATCGATAAATTTGGACAGAATATATGATACATTGTAAACTCAGTTCCTCCCAGTGCCTCTTGGGATCTGGGCCACCAAGAAAGCACGTGTGCCCTCCTCTTGGCCACATGGGGGCCCTGTAGGGGCTGCCCTCTGTGCTCAGAAGGGACAGCCTGAATGGATATGCTGACCTCATTCTGGCTTTCAATATTAGGAAGCGCATGTCAGTTCACTCCTTAGTTTAATCTTCAAAATCACTGTCATCAGCAGTAATAAAGGTGATTGTCAGATTTCCATCTGCACTTGTCTCTTGTTTTACCTTTTAATTTCTTAAGAATATGAGGGAGTAGAGTAGGAAACAGGAATGATATGTATTATATTCAAATATCAGTATCTGGTGCTGAAGGCGATAGCAGGAAGCAGAGTTTGCAGAGGAGAGGTAACATGTAGATACGAGGTTTTCCGGCAGTCAGAACATGTGGCTTTAAGCACTGGGGACACTGTTCTTGTATAAGCCTTTTGACCTTGTCAGTTTGTTGCAGCCTATGTTGTAGAGTGTAACTGCTTTACCACGCGTGTGGGTGGATTTAACATCAGGCTTTACGTCTTAACGGGATTTTCACCTTGGGTCATTCCGCTTAAGGCAGATGGTGATTTACAATAAGGAACTAGATAAGTACTCTTCTTTCCTAACCTCTTCTTTTTCTAATGAGCCAAACAAACACGGCTCAGAATGTGTGTTCTGCTGCCTTCTGCTGTGAAAAGGAACCTGCTCTTGAAAGAGTCGGATGCTTTTCCCATCACCTTCTGTAACTGGCAGATAAGTATTTAACTTAGGCAGTCAGAATTAGGAAGCCTATACCCGCACTTATAAAGGGCATCTTGTAACCTAAATTTTGTCAATAAAATAAAAAGTGATATTTTGATTTCTCAATTCTCTATTCATTTATTTGATGTATCTATTTGTTCAGAACTCAGGTATGGAGAGAACTGATATATACTGGTGACTCTGAACTCCAAAATCTGGTGTATAAGCTAAATATTTAAGACATGGTCAAGGAGTGAAACGGGGGGGTTCACAACAATATATGGAAACTGAAGCTTCTGGGAGGCCCAGGGTAGGAGACTTTAGGCTTTGGTGATAACCTTTCTTAACATAGGACATGTGGAATTTCCATCTTGGTGAGTCTGTAGTATATGGGAGTTATGTCCCCACCTGGACTTATATACCTGTAGCCCTCAGCAAAGACACAGGCCTCACCCAAGTGCAGGCTGTTTAGCCATGCTCAGGCATCAGGGAACAGGTCCTAGCGCTTGACACTGGGGCACAGCTTTTCCCCAAGCAGACAGAACTGTACTGAGCACTACAGTGTAAAAGAAAGATCATCTTTTGGACTTAGTAAAAGCTTGCTTGGAGACATAAAGAATCTCAGATGAGAATTCTTTCCTGTTTTACTATGTGACTTAGTCACTTCTGCAAGAAATTTATTAGTGTCAGATGTCAGCAGGCATTATAGATTAGCTGTCCCAAATCCTTCCCCTATTTGATTTTTTTCTTATGAACTGTCTTCAGAGTCTGATTCATGTATTTTGTCCACAGGCTCAAGTGTCACTTGCCACCACAGGACATTAAATTGGTTTTGAATTTGTTAAATTATGAAAGCCCTGAGCACTTCAGAAATCCAAACTATAGTTATACTCATAAAAGAAGTGTAGATTTTATTAACCAAAAATGAAAAGGAATGGGGCGCCTTATAGTGAAGAAAGTAGATAACTTATAAACACAATTAATTATCATAAACCCTAGATAAAAGAAACAATTAACAAGGCCTATACATGAAATGGTCTGCCTCCTAGAATCAAATTTACCCAGGAAATCAAGGAGAAACTGGGTGGGTTTGAAAAATATGCTTGCCACCACCACAGGAACAGTGGAAGAATAAAAACAAAATAAAGGTAGACTAATGAAACTGGAGAAAGACAGATTTCTTTAGATAAGAGTCTGATAAGATAAAGTTAGGAAAATGAAATATTGAAGTACAATGTAGACTGACATGAAAAGGAAAATGAAATATACCCAGATTTAATTTCGCTAAATGAATTTTTGTGTGGTGATGGTTTAGTTGTTATTAGTTCAGAAATCACTCTTGATGCCCAATGAAATCTGAAGGAGAAAGATGTGTAGTCTCAGACAATGGACTGAGCTGATTCCTTTAGGAGACTATGAGAGTCCCTACTAAAACATATAGAAACTATCACTTAAAAATAAGGACAGATAAATGATATGGTTACATAAAATTTGAACAGATTTGAGAAAAGCTCAGGAAGATCAAAATAATGTATTGGAAGAAATACTGGAAGAATTTCAAAGTGTCATAGATACTTTGGGACTAATGCTATTATTTGGGCTTACACTCAAAAAAACTATCATCTTTGATCCTTGGACTACTAGGTTGGTGCAAAAGTAATTTCAGTTTACAAGGTTGAAAATAATTGCAAAAACTGTGATTACTTTTGCACCAACTTTATAGAAAGAAGATATAGCAAAACTGGATCATATTAAAAGGTGAACTGATGTTCAATAGTAGGGCAAGACCTATCTGGGTGAGATGCTGGCTTGATGAGAGCACATCTATTGAGTGCATTTATTCATACTTAGGAAAGTGTAGATGGCCAATATTTGTTTGAACAGTGAATGCTTTGCCTCTCCCTGAACTCAATGACTTCGTATCTTTCACTCCTAGGAACCAGTAAGACAAAATCTAGAGATGCATGAAAAAGTAAACATCTAAGTAAGACAGCAAAGGGGAAACGTGGAAAGAGCTCATATTCAGCAAACAGTACTTGCCCTACCAGTATTAGATAAAGACACATTTAAGAAGCAGATATGGCAGTGGGAGAACATTGGTGAACACTTTCATTAGAAGCATGTCTCAAAACCACAGAAAAAGATATGTCAGAAATGCGAAGCCTGGGGGATTTGAAAGCTGAGGTAGCACAATGTCTTCAGGAGAACACAGTTGTGTAATCCTTTGTACCGTCTATGCTTTTGGAGCACTGTCTTCAGAAGCATCAAATACTGTTTTATTTCAGCAATCTGCTAAAAGTGACCATCCCACTGGGAAATTTGGGGATGAAAGAGAATCCATATCTATGTAGTAGGATGAGCACAGCAAGAGGCATTATCAATAGAGTAATGAAAACACCTTTGTCACTAGCTTCTTAGCTGCCACACTCCAGTGATCAAAAGTTTTGACTATGATACGTGGGAAAGAAAGACATGTCAAGTAAAGCTTGGTGATGGGAAATGCCAATAAGGCAAATTTCTAAACATTGCAGAAAAGTAATACTTCAATTATCAGGGACACAAAGCATATGTTGCTTTGCCTTGCAAATAAGGTAAAAAATCCACTTGTTACATTTCTCCCATCTGAATTTAATATATTAATGAGTGGTCTCTGGAAGTTACATAGACTCTGAGAACCTATTGAAGCTGAAACTCAAGTCAAACTCCCTTCCCTCAGACACTGTTAAGTTACTGCTATCAACGTAGGAAATCAATGCTAAGTACTGGTTTCCAGGAACATACTTTTGCTGGAATAATTGCTTTAACGGACATACTGTTTTCTAAGCTTGGTAATAGTGGTTTCAATGCTGTGAGAATCTTGTGTGTCCTATAAACACTTTGGTATCTCCAAATAACTCTATACGTAAAATAATCATTCCTTTCCATGAAACTCTCCCTGATGACCCATCCCAGGTGATGAGGCAAGGGGATGAAAATCAGGACATTAGTCACAAGTCTGTCTAGAGAAAGATTAGGTCCTCATATTCTCCTGCCCAGAAATCAAAGCACTGTCAGCATGGCTGCTATACAGGCAGGGAACGGGAGTAAATTCTCTGAATAAACTGAAATTCCTCAGAACAAATATCTATAATGTAAAAAACACTCCTACCACCTCCTCTCTCCCCAACTCCACCCCCCACCCCCACAATGATTTACATTGACAATCACAGCTCCAGTCAGAGTTGTAAGAACTTGAACAGTAATCTCCTGGTGCTTAGCTGTCAACCTTGTGTATAAAACTATATCAAGAGAATGATGTTGAGAATAGCAATAAAGAGTAGAGTGGAGAATTAGGGTGATTTTAAGTCCTTGCTCAATATAGGCACCACATCTAAACAAAGTGAATGAAAATTTAATTCTTCTTTTCTTTTTTTTGTGACAAATCACATCTTGTATGTTTCATGTTCAAAATTTCATGAATGGTGTATTGAGTTCTGGGTTATTTTATTATTTTTTCATGGAGAATGATTGATTGAAAAAATATGTGGCCATATTTGCTTTGATTCAGTTATTCACAGTTATAGTAAACTATTGAAACAATGAACATTTTTTAAACCTTTTAAATATTTCTGTGAGTCACTTTCTCATCTATAATATGGTCATAATAATAGTACTTTACTTCCTAACAATTCAATGCAATGAACCATGAAAAATGCATAGCACTGTGCTGACACATACTAAGCATTCAATGAATGTCAGGCATTAATATAATTGTTTATTATTGATTTTTTATTATTAAATTTTCAATTAATTACCCAATTATTTCCTAAATTATTATGCTTGTCAACTTAATTTAAGCATTTTTTAGAAATAAAAAGTTATCTTTTATGTTTGAACCATACCTTGCAAAATGAGGGTGTTCATTACTAATATTAACAGTATAGTAGTAATAAACAATATAGGAGTAATAAACAAGCTTTTTACAGTAGATATAAATATACTCTGGGGTAATAGAGTTCATTGTTAAGTTAAAATAAAAATGTCAGCAAACCTAAGCTTAATCAATTTATGGACTCCCTTGTTTTATTGTATTTCTCATATTTAAGTCAATCCTTTCTTTTTTTAGAAAGCTTCATGCTTTATTGTTTCTGATAAATGAAATAGATCATTCTGACAGACTTGCATGTTACCACTTGATATTTCTACTATTATCCAAATACAGCTCTTTTCCTTAAAGATTTCTCCAAATATTTCTGTTGACAACATGTAAAAGTGCAATTTGAATTGCAATCTTTTCACTGTTATCTCAGTAAATGAATAATACGTTAGTTGCAAAAAGGTGGATAAAACCTGACAGTGAGTAATGTTTGCAGTTTGTAGGAATTATTAGGTCCCTGTGGAAATCTCGGACCTGTCTACATATAATCTTAAAGAGCCATCTGAAGGACCCAAGAAAAGAAAAATCAGATTAAAATATTTCTTTTTTTCCAGTAGTCATTCCAAAATGTGTGTTTTTAACAAGCAAGTGAGTTTTGTTCTGTTTCTATCCTGGAAGATTTATCCTTCTGGTGAATTGCAATACTGGCACAGAATAACAAAGGTGTGTGTGTGTGTGTGTGTGTGTGTGTGTGTGTGTGTGTGTGTGTGTTTATTTCTATAACACCATTATACCAATATTAGCACTAGTATTTGATTTAAAAGTACCCAGAATACACAAATAAAAGTCAGCTGAACCTAAGTATATAATTTAAAAACCTATATATATATTCAAAATATTATAAATCAAATAAAAACATAGATGTATATGATTATATATGATACAGAAATATATAAATATAAAATATAGTATATATCAAATACATCAAATTATAAATATAGTCTAAACCATCAATTACAATATGAATTAAGTATATATACAATTCAAAGATAATATTCTGGTATAACTTGGCAGCATATATATTCCCCAAATAAACGATATAAAATGAAAAAGTAATTTAACATGTAAATTGAAAATGAAATATTATTTTTAAACCAGTGGATTTTTAAAATTAGTGCATTAAGGTTGACATGGTTGAGTTAAGCATCTTTTTGAGTATTTTTCCCCCAGCTGGATGAAAAGACTATGGATATATGGCATAATGTTGCTAAATTTAGTGTGAGCACACTGGAAGCCAAAACCCTCGAGCTCAGCAATCTACAGTTTCTGCCTCTTAAGTAGCTAGTAACATAGGCATGAGCCATCATATCCAGTCATTCATGGTACATGTGTAACAGGGGGAAAATTTTACTTACAACCATCATTGAATTTTAAGAGAGGATTCGTGGTAGCATCAAAGCCTTGTTTGCTGAGCGCTATCTTGGTCTTTGGCAAATAATTTGAAGGTGGAAGCTGGGGCAACACTGAATGGTTTTGCATAATAATTGGGGTGGAGGAAAATTTAGAGTTAAGAAAACAGGAAGCCATGAAACTAACCCCTATGGACAGAAGACAGAATAGAGCAATAGCTATTAGTGATGATGTTGGGGAAGAAAGGAGACTTGAAAGAGCAGATATAATATTGGCTTAATGTTTTAAAGTAGTTTGCTTTGGTGTCTGCTAATGAGGCAGGTTAGTGAGTATGATTGTTAGGTAGATAGGTAGGTCCCTGGTAAGATAAAGAAAAGACAGCCATATCCTAAGACTTTAGGTTTTGAAATCACTCCTTTGCTCCAGGACATAATGTAACAAGGCCTTGAGGTAAATCGTAAAACTCATTTTGGCCTGATAAATGGGGCAGATCTGATAGATAAGAGTGGGTTGCTTTGGTAATTCCTTTAGGATGGGCAAGCAGAACAAACCTGGTAGACGAATTTCATTAGAAGGCGCCAGTTCCCTTCTTCAAACAAGTTCCCTTCTTCAAAGAGCTCCCCTTCCCAAGTAGGCAAGGGAAGGTATAAAAGTAAGAGCTTTTGCCTCAGTCATGGGGCACCCCCATTTGGGACCCCCTCCCGCTCGGGAGCTGCAACTTCTTCTCCTGCCTCTAATAAACTATCCTCTTTTTAAAACTTTTTGCCTCTCCCTGGTCCATGTTTCCATCCTTCAGCTTCGCGAGACACCATCCCAGCCCACACCCCAAAACTGCCGGCAGATCCAACATCACCTACATCACTAAGGGCAAACAAAAGTGACTAGAGTCAAGAAACTTGATATATGAATTACCTGATCAAGTTCTAAGTTTACAACATTAAAGTTGAATTGTTGTGTCAATGCCATGTTATGTTTTCATCAATGGAGTATCTAGGTTGTGCATTTTCTATTAGGTACGGTACCATGGAAAGCTCTTTGAATATCAAAATATTTAGAATTTTATCTCAATTCTGAAAGCACTATTCCCTCTGAAACTTTTTCCATAAAGTTTGAGCTTTAAAGATAAAATTTCCTCAGTCTCCTAGAGTTAGTATTTGGTTGCTACCCACACCCAAAAGATTTAATTTCAAGTTTGGAAATTACTAGTTATGTTATCAGCTTCTTAAATCTCAAGAAAAGTGATATACTTCAGATGAACTCTCTCTTATGTATAACACATGACCAAAGTAAGAAGAAATCAATTGTTGTGTTGATGGTTGCTCAGTGGTGATGTTTTTAATCGCATCATTTTCAACATTTATTTGTTGTTATTATTACTATTGTTAATTATCTATATAAGATGTTGTGAAAAAGAAATATACTTCATCTTGGCTATTTATTACAATTTTTTTAAATGAACATTTTTTCCAGTAAACATAATATTCCAAGAGTAAATAAATACACACACACACACACACACACACACACAGTAGGTCACTTTGTGACAGGGACATACTAGTTGATGGTATTTTGTGTTTTTTTAATTGAAGCTTTTTTTCCCTTTTTCCTGCCTAAACATTGCAGTGCAAAGACCTTTAGGAAGTGCTAAGCAAAATAAAGAATTCATCCTTGAGAGGAAGTTTGAGGGAGTCTGACTGGGGAGAGAAGCGTGTTCCTGAGAAGTGATGGCATATCTACAGGGGTGTCCCCTTGGAAAGCTGGCCCTGTGAGAGTGTGAGGTACTGGAGCCTGTGTGGAGTTAGAAAGGCACACACTAGAGAGAGTCAGCTGATGTACGGTTTTGGAGCCTGACCATAGTGTGAGGGTGCCACACAGAGGGGAGGCACAGCTCAGAGAGTCAGAGAGCAAGTGGAGTGATGAAAATATGCAGAAAAGAGCAGCCTAGCAGAGGTGTGGAAGCTCAAATGGGGCGTGGAGTGTGTCCAATAGGAAGGGCGGCTTGCTGAAAGGCAGGTGCATGATTTAAGTATCTGCCTAAGAGGGTGCCAGATCATGGTGTCAGACCAGAGCAGGGTGAAGACGGAATTTCATGCAGGTGGGTTGCCTGGAACGAGGTGTTGGGGCCTAGAAAGGAGGATGAGGAAGTCATCTACTGGAGGGTTGGGGGCAGTGCAGTGGGACTGACCAGCACACTGGCTATGTTGAAGCCCTATTCAGTACTTTTTTCCAAGGGAGGGTATGCACAGAGAAGGTTTTCCAGTTCAGTATCCTGAACCATAGAAATAAGAGGAGAATTCTTTTATTGTTTATGACAAGCATGCATTATTTGTGGAATGAATTATATTGTTTATTTACATCTAGGATAAATACTTAGTCTCTACCTGTAAACATAGATTTATTTAAATACATACTTATAGATTTCCCACCATGTTTTGGCACTTTGAATGGGATCATTTCCTTTAATTATCACAACAACATTTAAAAAATAATAATTCCCATTTTACAAATGGCAAAGGTGATATCTAGAGAGATTAAGTCACAGACTCTGTTTTCAAAGAGACCCATGAGGGAGGCAGATACATAGAATTTAGTACCACATTTT
Source organism: Rhinolophus sinicus (assembly GCF_057876585.1). Lineage (NCBI taxonomy): Eukaryota > Metazoa > Chordata > Mammalia > Chiroptera > Rhinolophidae > Rhinolophus > Rhinolophus sinicus. The sequence continues at coordinate 56,777,664 of NC_142502.1, forward strand.
TCACAGTGTATTGGATCCATTCCCATGGTATCATATGGAAGGTATATATATATGGTTTGTAATCATATTTCTTCCAGCAATACAAGTTTTTCTTCAAAAGAAGTACTTGGGTAAGCACCATAAGTGAAGCAATAGAAGACATGCTCTGGTTGAAATCCAGAGGTTCTCAATGCTGATCACATATTAGATCTGTCTAGGAAGTTGTTAAATGCCTTGGCCCACCATCAGAACAGACTTTCTGGGAGTAGAGTCCAAGAATCAGTACATCTTAAATGTTGACCAGATGATTTTACTGTACAGCCAGGGGTAAGTTGCATGTGGTAGTTGATGAGAAAGCTATGGAGGTGAATCTGTGTCGAGTATGAAGGATGATTGAGGGAGCAATACTAGCAGCTGGGAAAGCAGGTGACTAATGAAATAGTCCTAGACATAGAGGTCGATTTTAATGAAGTTCTCAAACAAAAATTTAATTTATAATATCTTTATGTCTTCTATGTAACCCATAAGCATGTTGGATATAACACAACTTCCTGGTATCCCAAAATTGCAGATTATAAGCATGTGTGTTTAAGAACCTGGAAGTAAGAGACATCTTTGAATATGTAACAGTGCATGGAAAAGCAAGATCCACAGATTAAATTGAACTGCTCTTTGGGTACTAAATGAATCTAAGAAAATTGATAGGTAAATTGTTATGGACTATTCTCTACTTTCTGTGTGAAAGCTCTGAATGCTTAGTAGAGTTCTCAGCTGTGTCAACAAATTTGAATGTATTCACTTGTGAAATGTTTCCTAAACAGAAGTTAGATAAAGGGGAATAAATAATGAGTAAAGAGCCTAGCATTTAAAACAAATAATCATAGCATTGAACGAGAAATAAATACTGCCCAGTGAGAACAGTATTACTGAAATTTCTGAGGATAATTTTGGGAAGATATTTTTAGAAGTCTAGGCGAATGCTGTTTAAAAGGGTCAACAATAGAAATGGCTATACTTGTTTTATTCTCTATTAGTCAATGTTTTATCAAACTTCAGTTTTGACTGTGGTTACATAAATTAACCATTTTTCCACAAGATGATGAAAAAATTATATCCTAAGTGGCGACATACTAAAGGATTAAAAGCATCAATTTTAGAATAAGCTTGGGTTTCAACTGTGAATTGTGGCTCTGCCATTTGGAAGTTGTGTGTCTTTGAAATGGTATTTGATTTCTGAGCCCAGTTTTCTAATTTGTAAAATGGTCTTAAACTTAGTGTTTATTTCACAGGATTGTTACTGAGATTGAATTAGTTGACAGGTGAAGTACCTAAAATAATGCCTAAAACACAGTCACCTTCAATAATTGTTATGCTATTATTATTGTATTAATTTAACATGCCAATTAGGGGGAGAAAAAGGAGAATTTGATGGAAAACAAGGGACTCTATGAGACAGAATATACTCTAAAAGAGCTAGAATGTTCTAACAGAGTCAACAACGTAAAAATTGGTAGAAATCTGGGTTCTCTATTCGGTAACCATGTTAAGTCCTAGAGGCAGAATTTACTCCACAGGTTTTTTGTTTTATTTGAATTTTTAGAGCATTATAAAAATTAGTGACCATTATTAGCACAAGATTAGAAAGCAACCTAGAACTTATAAGCTTTGAGGAAGTTGGTCTAATACGTAAAGCAGCGAACTTTCCAGATGTCTTTGGAGAACTGAACTCCCATGAATCCTTCTCACCAAATTCATAGTACTCTCATTGCTGGATCTTGTTTGAGACACTAAAAAGTTTATATTGCCACTTAAATTTGATTTTAAAAAATTGGGGGCTACTTCTAATTTTGATTTTGCATATCACTATAACTTTCTTTTGTTTGTATACATTTAGCAGTGTACTAGGTATTGTTTACAAATGATGAGCAAAACAGACTTATAGTCTAATAGGTAAAATAGACATTAAAAAAGAAAACAGACTGGCTGACAAAAATAAGTATGGCTAACCTATCTTAACCAGATAATTTTTATGTTTTCCCTCTTGTCAGTTGGAGAGATAAACACCCCATTGATGATCTTTATAAGTACAACATATTTAAACCCATATGAAAATCTGATACAAAGGATTCTGATCAACTGTATTACAGAAAGGAACCAGTGATCTAAAAGCTCATTCAGAGGTCTGAAAAGTACAACCACTGTCCTGTTTGTTAGGCACAATCAGAGGAATGAGTCACGAAAGACCAAAATTGGTCTATTAGGATTTATTAATATTTGGCGTGTTTGAGCTGCAGGAGGTCAGGCTAGAATAGACCATAACTACCCCAAGCAAAAAGGGATGCGGAGTTTTATGGGAGGGGGTAAAAGAGTCTATTCCCCCTTCAATGCTTCAGGGGCTTTTTCATTGCATTGTCTATCTGCAAAAAAGGGTTTCAGGGCATGACCAAGGCCTCCAGTTCCACATCCTGTGCCCCAGGCCACCATCTGGAACACCCAGGTCCGCTGATCATAAGCTCCTAGGAGACAAACACATGCCAGCAGGTACAAAGTACAAAGCAAGACAAGACGGCTTTTAGGATAAGATGGTTTCTACATTCCAGGAGGCTTCTCCAGGCCTAAGGCAAATACAAGCCAGCAGGTACAAGGTACAAAGCGAGACAAGATGACTTTTAAGATAAAAAGGTTTCTGCTCCTGGCCTAAATATGGCCTAACACTGTCTGTAGCTCAGTGCCCCTTTAAGTAAGTGCTATAGTATAGATCCACTCAACTAAAGTAGAGGACATCCAACCAGTTTTCATACATAGGTGCCATGAACCTGCATTTTGGTGAGACCTACAGGTGATTCATTTAAGCAAGAAATATTCACAACGGGATTAGGGAGGGTGGTGGGAAAGAGGTTACAGACCAAATAGTTTCTCTGTTAGAAAAGTTTAGGAAACAGATCACTCCCTAAATTTAGTTTGGAAGTTTAATATCAAGGTGAAATCAAAACAAAAATTATACTGGAGAGCCAAAGAAGAATTTAAGACTCACAATAGGTTAGCAGAGCCCAGAGCTCAGTCTGAGTTCAACTCTATTGAAATAAGAACAGTAGCAATTTTAAGAATTGAGATGGAGGGATCATAGGCCATCTACATTTGCTAGTTGACCTTACTTAACAGAATAGGAAACTTTCTTATATCTGCATAACAAGAGGTAGTTTTCCAACAAGGGGCAAGGTACCCCACTGAGGTTAGGCTGCTATCTTTCCAGAAACTGGAAGAAGGAAGCTTCTAGATGATTTGATTTCAAAAGTATGGCCCGCAGGAATTTGAGAAAGACAAGGGTTGTAAAAGAGAGGCTTTAAAAAGATTTATATTTCAAAAGGATAGAGAAATAATTTGTAATTATGGGTTTTCTAATCTAAATGCTGTAAGAAAAGGGGACATGGGCCTAGAGGCAGGAAGATGCCTGTCTAAAGTTTGGTTAGGTTGGGAAACTCTAAGGCACTTTTGGTTAGTGGGCAATGATAAAGCAGAACTTTCAATAGCCAGAGTCTCCCTTCAATAGGATGCTGCCAGGAAACTGCCTTAAGTCCTGCTGGCAGACATATTGTGAAGTCAAAGATTTTGTCATTATGGTCTAGAAATTAATTAGGGCACCCTGAAAAAGTTTTAAACTACTGGAACTCTAATCTACACTGTCTCACCTCCAAGACTGATTTTTTTCCTCACAAATGAAAAAAGGACATTTAAAATGATGTTCATTTCAATGAAAGTAATTCTGAAAACATGTCTTTCTCAAAACCCTAGGTAAATATCTGAATTTAAAATCATGTGTTATTTCATCATGTGATAGCTCATCATATTTCAAAAAGGACTTGTAGTTTTTGCCAGTAATTTAACATGAAATTTGCTTAATAAGAAAAATACACATTATGCAAATTCGGCATCAAAATTGAGTTCTACAAGACCTTTTGCAAACACTTCCAAAAAAGTTGAATATACCTACAGAAATGATTATTATCCCTAGCTGTGCAATTGCATCACACTTGGAGCTTAAAAAAAAAAAAAAAAAAATGCCAACCTGCCCTTACAGATGTTCAGTATGAGAATCACTGAATGTGAGGTCAACTGTTTTTAAAGTGCTTTTACAGTAGTATCTCAGACTAGTAGTATCTCCTGGGAGCATATTGGAAATGCAACACCTTGGGCTTTGCCACATCTGCTGAATTGGAATCTGCATTTTCACCAAAGCATGGTTGTTGATATGCATATAGAGTCTGAGAAGCCTGCTCTATCAGAGACTCTGCTGCACAACCAGGGTGAGAGCCACTCACCATATTAGGATGAACTAGCCTCCAGCACCATCAAAGCAGCCTCTCTACACAGACCACCCCTAAGTGTTCAGCTTTGCTTTCTATATAAGACACATCTTTGGAGAAAAAAAAATTAACATGGAATTTGGACTGAAAGGAAAATATGGAGAAAGATAGTGGAATATGTACATTAATATCTGGCAGTTAATTTAAAAATTCAAGAATCTTAATAAGAGTTTATTTGGAGAGAAGGTGCTGAAGAGAGCAATTCACCAAACCAGGAATTAGATTCTCCAGTGATTCACTGATTAACCTGGGCCTGGGGCAAGGTACTTCTTTCAACTTCTCCAAGTATACACTCAGATGATAAGGACCATCATTGCCTCTCTTAACAGCTACTTGAAAGCAAATTAGGAAACCTGCAAGTGACTTCTACTCCTCTGGGGAGAAAAACTTTATTAAATTATTAGTAGGTAGAAACAACATCTATTAGTTCACCTTATTTCCCTTAGGCAAATAACAATACTTTGTGTTTAGTCTCTCTGTTTATGTGCAAAAGTATGCCCATAAATGTTTCTGAACCTTAGTAGTTTCAGAGTGTAAAGTAAAAGTGAAGATAAAATTTTTGCTCAATAATGATTATTTTACTATTGTAGCTATATTTACCATGTTGTGCTCTATTTTTGAACATCCCAACAGAAATGTTATTTGTCTGTCTATATATTTATGGCAAGTCTGTTACTGAACTCAGGTTCGGTGCCGCTTGCTGCCAGAAGAGTCCAAGAAAACTAGAGTGACAAGGGTTGGTGAGGAGAAAAGTGTCCTTTATTCCAGATGCCCGCAGCTAGGGAAGATGGCAGACTCAGGGCTTTCCTGAGCCAGAATGATGAAGAGGTTTTATAGGCAGGTAAATGGGAAAGAACAAAAGAAAGCAGGCCTCAGGGCAAATAGGTCAGAAGTTGTCTCCTGCTTCTTCTGAGGCCTCAGGTCGGCTTCAATGTTATCTTAAATCTCATTGTCCATAGCCATCTGTGATAAACTGGTAGGGAGTTGTGATCCGGGCACCTGAGGATTAAAGACCCTGCTCTTTTCCCGTCAGGACGTTTGTTAGTTAACAAGGTATGGGTAAGCCTTGATAAAGAGAACAGAGTTCTTCAGTTAATCAGTGGGAGGACAAACAAAGAGGAAACAGCTGAACGTCAGTATGGATCAAACTGTAAACTAGCTAAGTTTAATTATATTGTTGATCTACTAAATTTCACCCTTATGATGTAAATGATGTTGGATCTGCCGGTAGTTTCTGAGTGCAGGCCGGGATCTTGTCTTGTGAAGCCAAAGAATGGACACACGGACCAGGGAGAGGCAAAAAGTTGTAAAGGAAGATAGTTTATTAGAGGCAGGCGAAGAGGTTGCAGCTCCCAATCAGGAGGGCGTACCCCAAACTGGGAAACCCCGTGTCTGAGGCAAAAGCTCTTACTTTTATACCTTTTATTCCCTTGCCTGTTTGGGGAACCCCGTGTCTGAGGCAAAAGCTCTTACTTTTATACCTTTTATTCCCTTGCCTGTTTGGGGAAAGGAGCCTTCTAATTGAATTCATCTATCAGGTTTTTCCTGTTTGCCCATCCTGAAGGGTTTAATGAAATAACCCATCCCTATCTATCAGATCTGTTCCTTTGTCCGGCCAAAAGGGACTTGAGATTATTTATTAACCTTGAGGTGCGGTTTCATATCTTTGTACTGGAGTGAAGGAGACATTCCAGAACCTGGAATTTTAGGATATGGCTGTTTTTTTGTTTATTCCACCAGCGACTCCCGTATACCTAATGACATGCTAACTAACCTGTCTCAATTCCCCCTCTGAAGATGAAACCCTAACTGCTGTTAGGGAATAAGGATGACGGACCACTCTGGCTACTTCAGGCTGAGGAGGGGCGTAGTAGGGAGAGACCTCCAGCTAGGGCTTGTACAGAGGTCTAAGGGTCCCCGGTAGATGAACAAGTCCAGATGAGGATGTTGTTGTCTTATAGGCCATCATAGCCAACCAGTGGGTAGTCTGTAAGCTGAGATGCATTGTAGACAACAGCATGAGGTAATACCTATAATAATGGATAAAAGAAAAATGAGAAAAGTTTCCTTAAGTCCCACTAAACTGGGAAGCCAGGAAGTAAGGAAGGCAAATAATCTTGTTTTTAGTTTAATATTGGAAACTATATTATGAATTTGTTGAACTTTAATTAACTGTGAATTATCAGAGAGATTGAAACAGCATAATCCTTTAAACTTTTTATAACCTTGATTGTAAGTTTGAGAAGTAGATAATATATGGCAGCTCTATTTTTGAGAAGTGTTTTTCTGACCTGTCCTGACTCTTGTCTCATGGCGTGGATAGCCTGTGAGGTAGATTAAAGCACTGGTTGGAGCAGCCAGTGAAACTAACACATTGGTTAGCCGGAGTTACGGCTCTGTTTTCCTTACTCAGTTCTAGTATTTGGGTGAGAGCTATTAGCTCAGCTAGTTGTGTGCTGACCCCAGAGGGAAGGTTTGCATTTTCTAAGATATTATGTAGAGTAACTACGACATATCCAGCCTTTTGTACATCATTTTTTTATAAAAGAGCTCTCATCAGTGAAGAGAGTCCAATCTGGGTTGTCTAGGGGTGTTTTTTGTAAATCTGCTCTAGCAGCATAGGTTTGTATTAAAACTTATCGGCAGTTAATTCTTCCTCCATCTCTGGGAGGAATGCGGCAGAATTAAGGGTGGAACAGGTCTGGATTTGGGTTACAGGACTTTCTAATAAGAGGGCCTGATACCAGCAGGAGGAGGCTATCAGTGAGCCAGAGACTATTATTAGTATTTAAATGTCCTTGAATGTGATGAGGGGCAAAGACAGTTAAGTCCTGTTCCATTGTGGGCTTGGTGGCTTCAGGATCCAGGAGGGCAGCTGTAGCTATGTCCAGACGCATGCTAGGAGGTCTAGTTCGTTGGTTAAATAGTTCCAGAGTCCTTTTTACATTTAATGTATTTTACATTTTCTTTAAGGTATAGATCAATGATAAGAAACAGGCTGACTAAAATGAGCCCAAATCTGGGGGCTGTCTTTATCTTTACAACCAAGTAGTTTTCAGAGGAGAAAGGTCCAGAGTGAGCAGTTGAGAAAGAATAAATGGCTTCTATATCAATTAGGAAATCAATCGGCTTACCTGACACGTCAGGGTCACCCACAGTTTTACCCCCTGTAATGAGAACAGCTTGGGAGCCTCCGGGAACTTTAGGCCTAACAATGATGACAGCCATTTTTGAGGAGGGAGTTGATCCCTGCTCCCTTCAGAACAAGAGGTACTCCCTTCTTTAGTGCCCTTTAGTCTGTACAGGGGGCATGGCTGTTTTGGAGGACTAGGACACTCCTTATTCCAGTGGTCTGGGTTTCACATCCAAAGCAAGCTCCTTTATCTGGCATTTTCTCTCTGGGGCTTTTGGGGTGCCCTAAGGTGGATTCGGCCCTGGGTTCTCTATAACTGTGGCCAAAAGTCTGGATTGTCTCTGCTCTCATCCTCTGGTCTCACTGTTCCTTCATTTCTCTTTTTTCTGTCTTGGCTGTTAGAGACATTTAAACAAATTCCTGGCCTTCTCTAGGATCTGAGCCTCTTAGTCAGGGATGTAACAGTGGGCCAGAACCATTAGAATTCCCTGCCAGTTAGGGGAAAATATTAAGCTAAGCTTCCATATATTGGCCTATAGCTGATACTGAGGAAGGTATATGAACTCTAGCAGTTCTACAATATAAATGTTTGCTTAACTATTAGAAAACTTAATTTTTAGATTTAATTTTTGAATAACCAAGGATCTGATTGAGAAAATATAAAACATAGAAAATTATTTTGGTGACATATATAATCTTTGTTTTTTTAGGTAGAAAACTTTTTCATAATGTCAGTATCAGACCAATGGTCTAACAAACTTTATCTTAGTAGAGAAAGAAAACTCAACTTTTATTTTGTACCAGCTTACTTTAGAGGTTTAAATTTACTTAGTTAATTATATTTTGTTTAACTATATATAAAATTCTCAAAACTTCTCACAAACCTTCTACAACTTTTTCAGTTCCTCTTAGTTTGTCTCTTTTCACTCATTTAGAAATAACCATCTTTAGGACAAACTGCTTTCTTTCAGTACCTTCAAAAATGTATTTCCATACCTTATACCTTCCTTGAAAACACCACTTTCTTCCAAGTTAGAATCCATAACCTTCAGAACCTTATTTTTACTGACAACCAAAAGCAAACAATTAGCACTTCCACTGGCAAATCCAAGAATATATTTGGCAAACTTTCAAAGCATAGGCTTTTGTAATAAAATATAAGATATATTTATTAACAGTCTTACTTTATCTCTTAACATTCCTGTGACAAGAAGCTAGAAATAGATGAACTTAGACCTACCTAATAATTAACACCTCAGCATTTTGTTATTTTGAAATACTTAGATATTTAATCTAAGCTATTTTCTTGACAAATTCTGTAACAGAGATAACATGACTTTAAAAGTAGGCTTATTTAGAATATTAGTACTCTGGGACTCCAATCTGAAGGCAATTTTCCTTATAATGAATCCCACCGCGAGTGGTCCCTGCAGGACTTAGAATTAGAGCAGCGGAGTAAAGGGGGGGGGGGGGGTCTGGCTTGAGAATTAGCTGCTTGGTTTTTCAAAATGCCACTTTTTCCCTTCAGTTGTCTCAGTCTCAGGCATTCTTGTTTATAGGTGGATTAGGAGATGGGTGCTTGTTGAAGGTTCCTCCTCAGGAGAGGAGGATCCTACTGGAGGTTCCTTTGGAAGAGTCTCTTTAGACGGAGTCTCCTTAGGAGAGTCTCCTTAGAAGGAGTCTCTCTAGGAGAAGTCCCCTTAGGAGGAGTCCTCCCCAGAAGGGGTCTCCTTAGGAGGAGGGAGGCAAGAGATCACGGCCAAAAGACCCTGGTTAGCTCTCCATTTTTACAGAGATCTGCGTTGTCCCTCAGGGCCAAAAAGCCGGAACATGTGGAACTTCTGACCATTTGCCCTCCTGTCTGCAAAACAGGTCTAGCTGCATGATAGCATTGTAATTAATACTTCCCTCAGAAGGCCAAATCTTCCCATCTTCTAACGTGTATTTAGGCCAAACCTCTGAACAAAAGAAAACCAGGTGCCGCTTCTTCAAAGTCTGAGGGTCAAATTCTCAGTGTTTCAGGGTGGTGCAATTCAGGGTGGTGAAGGCATGTGAGGGCTGATTGCCCATCTGAAAGGAAGGAAAACAGAAAAGCATCCCTTTGCAATTCATCTCCCACAACCTGCTCTAGGGTGTCCCCTAGACGCATGGGCCACTGACATCTCACGACCGATTCTGGGGCGAGTGGGGAGACATGGTATGCCAGGATTAGTCATGCTTACCTGGGCAGCCCAGCCCATGCCTCTGGTGGGCACCTACCCTGTCCCCGCCTGAATGTCTGGTGCTGGCCCACAGGCCGATAAATGCTATGGCCGATAATGATGTGCTTAAGGTAGAGGGGTATATGTCCCGACTCTGGGCATCACAAAAATTGATGGCATGATTAATATAATAGTGGCCTTCTAAATAAAGGTGTTTAAGGAGGGAGTATATACTTAAAGCTTGTAGGGAAGGCATGCGGCCTAGGCAAAAGGGAGTGGAAGGAGGCCCTGAAGTCCAGTATGTGAGGGGGGACAGAAAGAGATATCTGAAGCCCCAAAAGGCTTCCAAGGAGGCTGTTTCCTTAAAGAAAAATGAATCCGGGATATGTTGGTTCTCCTTAAATATTTTGGCTGGTGGTGGCTGACATGGCCTGGCGGGGGGTGCTCTGGAGGAGCTGCGCTCTTGTGGCCCCTTCCTCTCATCTGTCACTGCAGCTGAGCTGAGCTGGGGGCGGAGCCAGGCAGCAGAGAAGCCGCGTGGTCCCCAGAGGAGTACAGCGATAGAACAGAGATGAAAAATTAAGTCTCCAGAGAGACATGCCATACAAACACAGACCTCACTGGTGCTTGGATTTGTCTTGAGCCCGGAAGGTCCTAAATAACCTGTTCCAAGACCGGGTTATCCTGTCATGGGAGTTTTCAAGTGGCAGACGCCCTAATGGCCATTTAACTGTCCAACCCATGCCCACAAAGGACGGCCAACAAAATCGGTATAGGAAAGTGAGCGAGAGGTTTTGGGGTCCCCTAAAAGGGGCTTACCTCCTGGCTGGCTTGTTAAAATATGTTACTGGAGAGTGTTGAGGAGGTCTCACAGAGAAGGGACCCCAGACCAACGTCTCAAGAGCGAGGGAAAGATAGTGATAGGATGAAAGAACAGAGGAGACAAAGGAGTCATCCTGCTGGCACCCTTATGGGCAATCGGGCTGGGAAGGGACCAGAGGGACCTTTGGGACCCACCGTAGAGTAGCTATGACCAGGATCCCTCAGTCGTCCACAAAGGCCCACAATCCCACACGCCAATGTTCAGTCTCCTTGTGGAAAGGAAAAAGGCAGCAGAAGGATATGAGAAAGTAGCAGAGAGGGGCAGGGAAGCCTCTGAATGGCACCCTCACAGGCAGTCGGGCTGGGGGAAGACCCAGGGAGCCTTTGGGACACACTGCAGAGTAGCTATGGCAGAGTCCCTCAATTGCTGCCAAGGGCCATTCACCTCAACCACGCATGGTCTTTGGGTTTTACTCCACCCAAGAGATAAAGCAAGAGAGAAGGTAGTTGGACTGTGGCCAACATTCCTCCAGTTCAGTGCCGGAGGGGATCTACCAGAGCCCTTCTGCAAAGCCTTCACCTCAGTGGCTTAAGGTCAGCGGCCATGCTAGTTGCTTTTAAATGGCTGGCGGAGGCCCGATGTTCGTGTGACAGGAGACAGAGACAAAAAAACGATGAAGGCCCATAAGGTGGGCAAGACACAGATAATATTTACCTTTCCTTCAATCCCAGACAAGCCCCCAAATGATATAATGATGTTGGATCTGCTGGCAGTTTCTGGTGTGGGCCGGGAACTTGTCTTGTGAAGCCAAAGAATAGACACACGGAGCAGGGAGAGACAAAAAGTTGTAAAGGAAGGTAGTTTATTAGAGGCAGGAGAAGAGGTTGCAGCTCCCGAGCAGGGGTTGGGGGTACCCGAAACTGGGAAGCCCAGTATCTGAGGCAAAAGCTCTTACTTTTATACTTTCCCTTGCCTGCTTGGGGAAGGGAGCTAGAGCCTTCTAATGGAATTCATCTATTAGGTTTGTCCTGTTTGCCCATCCTGAAGGGATTAATGAAATAACCCATCCCTATCTATCAGATCTGTTCCTTTGTCTGGCCAAAAGGGATTCCAGATAATTTATTAACCTCAAGACGAGGTTTCATATCTTTGTCCTGGAGTGAAGGAGACATTCCAGAACCTGGAGTTTCAGGATATGGCTGCTTTTTTGTTTATCCCACCAGGGACCTTCCTGTCTACCTAAGGACATGCTAACTAACCTGTCTCACTTACAAGTCAACAGAAGCAATTTTAAAAGAAAGTGATAATTTTTTTTCTTTTCTTTTCTTTTTTCATTCATTTTCATTCAGAGATGTAGGGATATGCAAAGAATGAAGATCTCAATCTTATAGGTAGAAAAAGTCAAACAAATACCAAATTCATAATCTTGAATCCATTGAGTACTGACATTGTTCAGCAACCAAGTGGCCCACATCTAAGGAGAGGCAGGCAGGAAGAGAAAAGATTGGATCAGATTTTTTTCTTGGGCAAAAAACAACCAGGCACTCAACAATAGGAGGGCAGCTAGATCCTTGGCACACTAATGGATGTGCTGGTAAGGGATGAACTCCTGGGGGCTACAAATATAAGGGGTGTCCTCATCTTCTTGTAGATTTCTTGTCCACAAACTCCACCAGTGATAACAAAAAAAATAGGGACAATTCTCAGAAAGTCTCCCTCGTGGTGCGGAACTCAGAGGGGTCAACAGCAGCTGCCAGTGGTGAAGGGGGAAGGGACAGTGCTGAGATATTCACCTCCATCTCCCTTGTGAACAAAAGGGTAACCTGCTGGGAGGACAACAAACACTGTTGCCATTAGGACACTGGGGGAAATCCCTTTCAGATGAGAATAAAAGAAGAGGAAAAAACCCCTATCCCTGAGGGGAGGTCAACAGAAATATGACATCTGCCTAAGACTAAGGCTTTATTAGAACACAGAGGACCCTACCTTAACCCCCCAACAGGCCAACAGAAATAAAATAAAAAGAATGTTTCTAGGGTGGGAGGAAGGATAAATAGATGAATTACAGAGGATTTTTAGATCAGTGAAAATGCAGTGTATGACATAATGATTGATATATGTCATCATATATTTGTCCAAACCCATAGAATATATGTCAAGCATGAACCCTAAGGTAAACTCTCGACTTTGAGTGATTATGATGTGTCCATGTAGGGTCATCCTTGGTAGTAAATGTACCATTCTTGTAAGTGATATTGATAATGGGAGAGGCCATGCATGTATGGAGGCTGGAGGTATATGAGAAATCTCTGTACATGCCTCTCAATTTTGATATGAACTTAAAACCTCTCTAAAAAAAAAAAATAGTCTTAAAATAGGAAAAGAATCTCTGAGATGCAGTGAAAAGAAAATACCTAAAGGTATCAGTGGAACAGACCTTGAGGAAAAAAAAAAAAGACAAAAGTAAAACAAAAATCTCTGGAAAATTAGTCCCTACTCTAAGCACAGGTAATTGTTTAGAGGACTTCGAAGACTGTTGTGCACTAAGGGTAACCATAGCAACAAAAACCCTCAAGCCCAGCTCATCTCTTAATTAGAGTAATCAAATCAGTTCACTAAAGACCACAATAGAAGAAAGGCACACCAATTTCCAAGTACAAAGCTACTTATGTCAGTTTTTACTATATGCTACACAAGAAGTCCAACTTTCAAAAACAAAAAGGTATGAAGCATATGAAAAGGCAGCTTCAGGAACATATTTCCAAGAGATAAATCAATCGTGACACGAATGTTGGAACTATATGATAGGGAACTTAAAATAATTATGGTTAGTAAGTTAAAGGTTCTCATCGAAGAGCATGCACGATCAAATGGGTAATTTCACCAGAGAGATGGAAACTATAAAAAAGGAATCCAATTGAAATGCTAGAAGTAAACCACACAGTAACGGAGATGAAGAATGCTTTTGATAGGATAATCATTATATACTGCCTTGAAACAGAATTTGTGACATCAAGATCGGTTAATAGAAATTATGCCCACTGAAACACAGACAAAATTTGGGTTTATATGGGTTACATAATTTTTTTTTTTTGACTTGGTTAAGGCAGGAGTGGGTTGACATCACCCTTAGAAGCAAGTTTTTGGAAAAAATTCATCAGTGATGGTTGGCTTTTGGGGGCATGCTAACCAAAGTGAGTAGTCATTGACTGATCAGGAAGATTTAAAACCAGTTTAAATATTTACTCATCATCATGGCTTTAGAACATTATGGTGACATTTTTATAAATTCTCAAAGCTGTGTATGATTCTAATTGCTGATTTGGCCTAAGAGTAATAAAAACATAACATACCTAAAACTGTTAAATATAATTTTTTTTTTTTTTAAAGTTTGGCATGGCTAGACTTCATGTTCTAACTGCTAAAAATTTCAATGTTTTTGAGACATTAAGATAAACCAAAGCGGACTTCCATTGTAACACCAGATTTTTATTGTTTATAACTATGAGGCAAATGTTCTGGAGTTATTTGGCCTCAGCTTCAGAAGATCAAATTCTCCAATATTTTAATCAAATATTGTCTAGGATTCCTCTTCCCACTACTGTATATTACAAACTCAGGCAAAAACATTAATTTCTATAGTGTTATTTCAAAGTTACACAGCAATTTTTATTGTAGACATTAAAAATTAAATAAAATATGAGAAGAACCTGCAAATGACATTTGATGCATTACTATGATGCAGCTTAGTGTGTGGCATTTTAATTTTGAAAATATTGTAGGAGTGAGTTGTGGGAGAATAAAAATCATTTATTGCAGAAAGAACTTATCTCAAGATAGTGTCTGTTTATGCGATTACTTTTGTCAGAAACTGTGTAATTGACGATAATTTGCTTGCTAATCTAATTAAACTATGAACAAATGGTGCAAGAAATTGTGAAGCATTCTGGGTAGAGCCTTGGGCTCTTCTTGATGGATGTTACTGATGGTACTAAGCACATTTTTCTGAGTCATTATTTTATGCATTGGATAGTGAAGACAGAATCGAAAAATCGTTTTTGCAGTAGTTACATATTAAACTCCTAAACAGCCTACTTGTGATTTAAAATAAGAAAGTGTTTAAGGTATAATCATAGGGGGAAAAATAAATAAATAAAAGCAGAAGGAATCAGACAGCTGGCAAACTAGCAATGAATCTTGAACTATGCCCTCACTGAATATGTCCCCCTGCCTTCTGACCCTCAGGGCCCTGAGGTGTTTCTACCTGTCTCTACCTGCAGGCTCACGTTAGTCTTCTCTCTGAGACCAAATGGGTCTTGCCTCAGTCGAGTTCTGCCTCAGAAGCCAGTTGCTTTGGCATTCAGCCTAATTTTTCTTTTCTACATGCTTAAAATGATCACATTTTTAAAGCAAAACATCAATACGTGTCTGGCAAGCAGTAGTGACTTTGGAAGACTACAGGACAAGCTATTTTAAATCAAAGTTGTTTCAGAAAATCTTAGCTTCTTGAGCATTGTATTCATGATTTTTACATATCTATATACGTACATATGTATATATATATATATATATATATATATATATATATATATATATATAGAGAGAGAGAGAGAGAGAGAGAGAGAGAGAGAGAGATGTCCCTCCCTTTCCAGCCATTTTCACCCTATCTGTATATTGTTTCTGCAATTCATTCATAATATATTTAATCAGTAATTCAGTAAATATATATATACATATACATATATACATATATATATATATATATATATATATATATATATATATATGAGTTCACACGATGTATCGCTATAGTTCTAAGTGCATTGGTAGTCTGCCATATACCTGACAAACTTCTCCATTTAATGTTTTCCAAGATTGCTAAATGCTTTAGCTTCTCATGGCAGTCCACATATGCTTTTATTAACACTTATTTCCATTTAATTATTTGTTTGCAGTCATATAGATGTAACCTTCACAAGAATGAATACATGTCTATCATTTATTCTAGCTTATGCCCTCCGCAGCCTCGGGTATAAATTAGAGTTTACGATAAAATTCATAGAATAAATTCTTCAGGAGCATGATCTGTTGCATATTCATTCCTGCCTCCCCAAGTTCTGGTATACGGAATTCTCAATAAACGTTTAATAGATAAAGAGTTAATGAATTCATGTACCCCAACCTCTTATTTCTAAACAAACATCTTTGGATGATTTTTTTTTTAACCTTTTTTCTGACCATCTGTTGAGTTTCTGCCACTGCTCCATAACCTCATAGGTGTTCCTGATACACTTGCTTACCAGACATGCCTATTTCCTATCTGAATTTTGTATGTCTGTGCATTAGTCCCCTTTTTAGTAGACTCCAGTTCCTGTCCTAACTATTCAAAATTCCATATTTAACTTTCTGTTTCGCCTTATCTTATTGCTGGCCAAGTCCCGGCATAATTTCTTCTGTTCATCCTGTGCTCAAACCACCTGGCTCAGGAGGGATATCCCGCCCTAAATCTTAATACTGGAGCCTGAGTTGAAATAAGGCAACAAGATAGCATTTCCTACTTGAGACTGTTAAGTCTGTTTAGTCCTATATTCTGTCTATACTCAACATTTGCCCCTAAATCCCTTTTCCTCCTTTGTTTCATCTGGAATATCTATCTTTCCCATGAAATAGATAGTCCATGGAGCGCAGTGTCTGTGTGGTATTTTTATTAATTTTCTGTTCCCTCATTATGATCTTAGCATCTATCTCACTGCATTATTTCTAATTGTTGTATAATGTGTAGGTAAAATAAAAACAAAGTAGTAAAATACGCTAATAAAATAAAATAGGGAAAAATTGGTAAATGATTAAGTATGTATTATATCACTTAACTACTTTCAAATACATGAGTTATTTACAAATCCACATTATTAGCACCTAGTATATTGTCCAGCTTGGGATAGGAAATTAGGCCCATGTGAGCTTTCCAAACCACCTGGGTCTTTTAAATTGACTAAACTCTTAATATTAGATTTTGTATTTTGAAACACAATTTTAGTCAGGATGAAATTATCTGGAGACCCTCAGCTATTATTGCTATGTAAAGATGTACGAAACTGATATATATATATTGTAGCTAAAGTATAATATTATCTTATATTTGTAAAGGTTCCTCATAGGTTCCTCACCATCATCACATAAATATTTCATTTAATCTCCATGATTGTACTGTGAAGTAAGTACTATCTCCATTTTTGTACTATCTCCATTTTTAGGTACAAAGCTCTAAGACATTAAAGTGAATTGGTCAAAAACAAAACTCAGCTCTTTCACTGTTATATATTTTTTTTCAAAAATAGATGCTTCTATTTAGCCAATCATATCCTTATAAGCTTAACACCTGGGTTGCTTTTCAATATAGAAGAACCCTTTATCTTTGATAGGTTAAATGCTGACACTAATTTAGATTTAATTTAATCCATTTGGTTCTTGGTTTATTCTAATAACTTAAAACATACTTTCTGTAGTAAGTTTCTGAATTATTTTAAACACTCAGTGAAGATTCTAACAACCTATCAAAACCAAAGTAAATATTAGAGCTGGAAAGATTGGAGAGTATATCTAGACCAAGCTTGGTTAAATGACTTGCTCATGGACATTCCAATCATAGAGAGTCAAGATTTGGAAATGCCATTTGCTTCACATCTTACATATTACTCTACATGTTAGAAGTCATGGAAATAGAAATAAAACTTAAAGACTTACTACTCCAGATGTTCCATGCCTGCCTCCATAGGGTGAGTTGTACATGTCACACTGTTCCTGACCATCTCTGCCAGCAGAGGTCAGCACCACATGCACTAACTGACATTTTTATTAGCCTAAGAGATGCGTCATACATAAAGGCATAGCAAGAAAGGATGGGTGAAACTCATGAGGTAAATCTGTTTTATTTATAATGTAGTCAGTCAACTTTCATGAGGATTTTCTAGTTATGAATTTTGGTAATTTGTATTTAAAAGGTATTCTGAGACAATTTCTAATACGTGTGTGGAGAGGTTTCCCCTACCCACACACCACCAAACAATGTCAGGGCATTAGCTGAGTATCCTGTAATTCAACTCAATTTTGACTCTATTTATGCAAAGATAGCATCAGGTTCCACAGAGTAAGCGGTCAGTCCCACAAACTGTCCTCCATTTCAGCTGCTAATCACAAGCCCAGGCTGTCACTTGTTTTTCTGACTAATGTGCTATAAATCAGAGGTTCTCACGGCCCCCTTCTTGAGGTTAATTAATTTGTTAGAGCAGCTCACAGAACTCTAGTAGATTACTGATTTATTATAAAGGATAGTAAAAGATGCAAACCAATAGCCAGATGAAGAGACACATAGAGTGAGTTCCCAAATAAAAGAGGTTGTTTCCTAGTTGAGTTTGGGGCCCCAGCATGGTAGCACACGGAAGTGTTCTGGTTCCTCAACTGGGAATCTCTGCAAACTCCATCTTTTTGGGTTTTTATGGAGACTTCATTACATAGGCATTATAGATTAAATCATTGGCCAATAGTGATTAACTCAACTTCTAGCCCCTCTCCTCTCCCAGGAAATCAGAGGTGGGACTGAAAGTTCCAACCCTCCATTCATGGTTGGCTGTCCTGGAAATCAGCCCCCATCCTTAGGTGCTATCCAAAAGTCACCTCATTAACATAAACCCAATTGTAGAAGAATGGGGCTTGTTATGAATAATAAGATAACCATTTCACCCTTATGACTCTCAAGCAAATTCAGAAACTAAAGATAAAAGACCAAATATTACAACAAAAGATATTCTCATTGCTCTTATTTTCAGGAAATTCCAAGGGTTTGGGGAGCTGTGAGCCAGGAACCATGGATGAAGCTCAAATATATATGAAAAATATATTATTTGGTCATCTAAGTTACCAAATATATATGTTTCTTATAAAACACAATATTAACTTGTTCAGATGTTATGTGCTTTTATGAGTTGCCTATTATGGATGCCTTCAACCTTTAACTTTCAGTGAGTAGATTAATCTTTATAAAGAGGAAAAGTGTAAGAAAAGTAAGAAAGTGATAAATATTTGGATTGCTCAACAATTTGTGAGGATATTGATATATATCTCCAACTAAAACATGAAATATCACAAATAAATCAGTCAGTATCTGTCAACTTCATATTGCAGTTTAACTTTTCAAATACTGTATAATCTACAAATATTGCCTTTGTTCATAAAAAGAGAATTATGAATCACAATCTCATCAATTCGTGTATGTTAAAGATTTAGCTAAATGAAGGAATATACATGAAGTATTGTTTTTAGCAATCTCAGGATTTTACATGAAAGTTTTTACTTAAAGAGGCTCTTAAGGAAAGAAGCTCACATAATTATATTTCTCCAGTGTGCCCAGCTCATATGTAATTTTATATCTGAAAGTAAATTTAGAGAGTTTTCTAGACTCTCTAAAAAATGAAAGTAAAACAGGCTTGTTTATGCCAGAAAATGAAGACCCTAAAAGTTTAAAGGACTTTATATGAATTTTGCAAATTCCCAGGTCACGGTAGTTGCAAAAAGTAGAAATCAGAATCCATTTCCCCTAAGTCATACTAGATGTAGAAGACACAAAGTCCTAAATCCTTTAAAAGAATGTATGATTTGGTTGAAAAGATAGGATCCATTTACAAAAATATATTAACTATAACAGTTGATAAATGTCCAATATATATAGTTTGTGTTGGAATTCACATGTGGTGGTAAAACCTTGGAAGACTGGGGAACTTTACTACTTAAAAAGATAACAAGCATTTAAAGAGGAGAGAAGTGAAGAGGGGTAGACCAATGAAGGTGAGACAATAGAGAAAACTAACCTGAATTCTTCAGTTTGAGGTGTGTTTCAGGATAAATAAAAATGAACATATTTGCATACCTTAAGTAATTTTGTGTTGTGTTTCTTATATCATTCAAAGGCTAGTGGCCTGTGTGTGTGTGTGTGTGTTTGTGTGTGTGTGTGTGTGTGTGTATGTGTGTAGAAGGAAGCTTATCTAGTTATCATTATTTTAAATGATTTCAATAAATAAAAGGAGTATTAAAGAAATTGTCTGATGCCCTGAAAAGCAAGTGCAATATGAACTATAGGAGGCATCAAAAGGTTTATCCCCTGCAACTTCCTGCAGTCTATAAGGCAGTTTAGTCCAATAAAATAAATTAAAATTTTCAAAGTCCCACACATACATGTGTGAAAACGCACACATAAGAACAAGTGAGGGATGTACTGATCACTAACATGTGAAAAAAAACTTATGAGATAATAGTATGCTGTGGCTGTCAACAGAGTAAGTTTGGCATAAATATTTGGGAAAATTAAAATCATTTATGTCTTGCAGCAGAAACATACCATGTCTGCCTTTAGGTATGACTTAAAATTTTATGTTTCAAATAGATAATATTTGCTTTATTGATTTTAAGGACCAACTGGAATTTTTATCTGACTCCATTTTCTCCGCCTTGCTATAGTGTTTATAAAGAAGATTCCTCTGAAGATTTGAGAAATAATTTGACATTCATTTTTAATGAAATTTTTGAAAAGTATCATGGACTGGAGACAAGGCATCCTGGGAGAAATCATGAAATATTTATTCTCCTAAAAACATCACTAGAATCAGAAATAGATTAAATTGGATTCCTTAAACTGAGGTATCTACCAACTCTTTTTAAAGGGAATTATAGAAACTAAACAAATGAGGATGTGCGGGTGCCTTTCTATATGTGGGTGTACTTAGAAAGCATTTTTAAAAACTTGCACAAGTGTTTTTTTTAAAAATGTAAAACCTTTCAATTATTGCTAAAAACTAGAAGTACATGGAGGAAGTAAATCTTCAGGATTGAAGATCTGAAGGCTCATTTTTCTGATATTAGAGAAAAAAAATGAATCAGCTCAATTTCATACAAAAAATGTAACTGCATTTTAATTATTCTGTTCACTCTTACAAACTAAAGAAAAATAATAGAATAAAATATGGATTTTTATGGCAATACAAATTAATGAGTGATTTATGCACTACAACCAATACTTTTGAGAGCAAGGCAAATGTTTTCTAGTGTACATAGCTGTAGGAAATTTTCAATGGTTTTCTCACTTGGAAGAAAAATTTATGATGATATGCTTTCAAGAAATAGACTATATACAAAAGAAGAGTTGAGAAACAAATCGTCGTCTGGTGATGCCCACTAAAAGCTATAGCAAAGAGTGTTAAGGAGGCAGGAAAGTGATAAAAAAAATATTTTTATAATCTACTGTCGCACAATGCTATCAGGTAAGTAAACAAGACTGAATTGTAAAGAAATGATAGAATGGAAAGAGGGTGTGGCATTGAAAAAGAAAGGGATAATCTTAACTGAGGGGACAAGACTATTTCATAACAGAAACAAAGGCATCAGGAAAATCAAAATACAAGTCTGTTTTGCTTAATGCAAGAAGTCATATTACTCTAGTTTCCTTAGCCAATCAGTATGTTTAGTCAAGCAGCCAGTACAACTTTTTCCTAAATTTAGTCAATCAACTTATTATGCAGCCCTATTGCACAGTAGGCATGTCGACATAGTACTATTCAAGCTATTATGAAGGCATGCACAAATGTGTTTATATTTTATCATTGAAAACATGAGGAAATATTCCCAAACTAGATTATAAGGGAGAAACGAAGGTAGATTATTGTTCTGTGAGTCTGTGATACTTTCAGTGGTTAGATTACACTACAGAAGAAAGCTGAAAGTATTTGAAGATATTCTCTTTTACCTCCTCCACTGAGCATCTATAAGGGTACATAGGTGCCTTGTTTTGGCATTAATAAAAATGACAAGTAGAAGGAGAAAATAGAATTGGAATGTCCAGCTCTCTAACAGGAATATTTCTTCACCAAAGACATAAAAGATAAAATTGACTTAAAATAACAATAAATGGCATTTTTCTCCAGTTCATAAACTACTGATTTTTCACAATTCAAGACATATCTGAAGGATCACGATTTTAGAAACCTTTGTGGTCTTTTTTGAGAACAAGTGATTTTGTGTGAAACTATTTATTGTTATTTCCTGAATATAAATATGCCAAATCAAATTGTTTGGAAATCCCTTCTCTTTTTTGTCTTTTTAGTTAAAAATTTTATGAAGTATTAAATATAAACAGATAAATCTGACTCTACATTTTAGAATAAGCAGTTTCCTCACTTTTGCCCTTAAACGTAATGACCATATATTTACAAGCTTAATTATTTTATTTCAGGTGTTTGGAGAAATGCCTCTTACTTGTAGACTCTTATAAATGTAGGAAGATAATAGCTGTACTCTTTGTAACCTCTCACTTCAAAGACCTTACAAATATGCAAATCTCATTTATTTTTCAGTTCTCTGTGCCCTTTGTAAAAATACCCTCCAGGCACAAGTCCAACTGATTAGCAGTAGTTCAAAACGGACAGTTTGTTTAAAAGAAGCACCAGCAGCAGAGATCAAACCCTAACAAACCAAGTAGTATAGCATAAAATAACAACTGTAACTTTACCAGTCCAGGAGGACATGCTTATTGGTATATCAACAACAAAATTTGCTTAGTTGGACAAATAGCACTTTAAGAGACCATGCAAAACAAGGGACAGCACTATTTTAACAACATACCTACATATTATCTTTAATACTTTCTCCTGTGTTATCTCTGGCATCCTAAATAACACCTTTTTATGACACTTAATTTCAAGTGTTCAGAATCCTCTAAGAAATTCACCTATGTCTATCTGTGTCTGAGAAAACATATAAATCTGAAGACAGAAGGCATTATGTATATTTGGAACCCTGGTTTATCCTTAGCCACCATGTCTTCCGTTTTTTCTGCAGGATATATTCAAGAACAGCTGCTCACATAAACCTGTATAACACCCTCCACTGGCACACTACCACCAGATTTAATTTCTCTTTATAA
This sequence comes from Rhinolophus sinicus, assembly GCF_057876585.1. Lineage (NCBI taxonomy): Eukaryota > Metazoa > Chordata > Mammalia > Chiroptera > Rhinolophidae > Rhinolophus > Rhinolophus sinicus. The sequence continues at coordinate 56,800,132 of NC_142502.1, forward strand.
CAAAGACTACAGACATAATTAAAAGACCAACTGGTTGGACCCCGTCTCTATACGAAGGTTTGGACCCACAAAGTAGCACAGACTCTAGATAGAACCTTGCTTTCCCTTTGTTGTTACATAACAGGAGACTAATATGTATGTAAAGACTGAGTGCTCTTAATTTCCTGTCTGCAGTTTTGTTTGTTTGAAGAGAACCTGAGGAATACTTTATTTTGAAATAAAATACAAACATGAAAAGTTAAAATGAGCTCTTTTACCCTTTCTGAACACTGAGGCAACAGGATGTGAGACTGGTAGAAGCGCTGACACAGCCAAAGATGTAGCTTGTCAGTTGCAACGCTCCCCGATGTCACTAATGCAATAATTGAAGATGTGGGCCAGTTTGTCCCTTTCATGTTCCGACTTGCAGGTCAGGCTGAACCTGTCCGTTAATGCTGTAAACCTCGTCACATGGACGCCAAAGAGGACACCTGGGCCTTGGCGAGCTCGGTTCCAGTTACACTGGCTTCCCGAAGACCAGAAGGTCGGGAAGCAGCGCCGCCAATGGGCCTCCAAGGGCCACACAAGCTGCTCCACCACCAGCTCACTGGTCAACTTGGCTGTGGCAGGGTTGCCCTCAGGTCTGCAGTTTTAAAACAACTCATTGGTATCTTCAATGTCTTTTCTTTTTGCCAGCCTGTATCAAAAGTGGAGAGAAGTGGTGCTGGTCAGGGAAAATGGGAGATACACAAAAGACTAGACAGGGAAATGGACAGGCGGGAAGAAGGCAGCATCATAGCGGAGCCCTGCTGCGCTGAGGGTGACCATAGCAACAAGGGAACTGAGATGAGAGAGAACAGACAGGCTCCCAAAATGTGAGCTCCTTCATCTTTTATCAGAGCACTTGATTGCTTTCAGAGTTGAGAAAGCCAAGTTCTTTATTGGGCTTTCTTCCTCTAGAAAGCAAATGCAGGTTTTTTGGCAGATCCATAGTTACAGCATACTCAGAAAACAGGTAACAAAGTGCGGTGCTGTGGATAATAATCTTGCTGGACTTCTTTTGTGGGATATTTTATTCAGCTATTTAAAATTACCATCAATATGAAAATATCTGGCAGCTAACGAGTACATCAGTGCATCATAAGCAAAGCCACTGGGAAGAGCAGGTGTCTCCGTCTGCATTAGTCTATTTGCTGGCATGATTTGAAGCAGATCCATTCCTTATTAATTACTTAGCCTTCCTAACTGCCTCACTGGTTATCCCCATTCTCTGAAGTATTCTGGAGAGGCAAATGAAAAATCTGGCATGCTTTTCACTGAGAGAAAATGCAGCTTGGGCAACACTGATGTGGTTAAGGTGAATCTCTTTTTATAATGAGAGTGCTTAGTATAGAAACAATTTTTTATATGTCTTAGTGTTGATAATTGTTTAGAAGGGAGTGAGATACGCAAGCGCACACACATAGACACACACACACACACACATTCCATTAAGCATACTACAGAGACTACAGGTCAAATAAAATAATTACATATTTAAATTGTGTTGGGGCATTTGGAATCAATTGTTTTCATACAGGCAATGAGAAAATGGATTATTTTTCTTCCCCTTTTCTTTCTTTTTTTCTTAATTAAAGTTTATTGGGGTGACAATTGTTAGTAAAGTTACATAGATTTCAGGTGTACAATTCTGTATTACATCATCTATAAATCACATTGTGTGTTCACCACCCAGAGTCAGTTCTCCTTCCATCACCTTATATTTGATCTCCTTTACCCTCATCTGCCACCCCCCTCCCCCCTTACCCTCTGGTAACCACTAAACTATTGTCTGTGTCTATGAGTTTTTGTTTCTCATTTGTTTGTCTTATTCTTTTGTTGTTTTTGATTCATATACCACATATCAGTGAAATCATATGGTTCTCTGCTTCTTCTGTCTGACTTATTTTGCTTAGCATTATAGTCTCAAGATCCATCCATGTTGTCACAAACGGTCCTATTTCATCTTTTCTTACCGCCGAATAGTATTCCATTGTGTATATATACCACAACTTCTTTATCCATTCATCTATCGAAGGACACTTTGGTTGTTTCCATGTCCTGGCCACTGTAAATAAAGCTGCAATGAACATTGGAGCACACTTGTCTTTATGTATAAATGTTTTCAGATTTTTGAGTAGATACCCAGCAGAGGGTCATATGGTAATTCTATTCGTAATTTTTTGAGGAACCTCCACACTGCCTTCCACAGTGGCTGCACCAGTCTGCATTCCCACCAACAGTGTATGAGGGTTCCTTTTTCTCCACAGCCTCTCCAACACTTGTTACTATTTGTCTTGTTGATGATAGCCATTGTAACTGGGGTGAGGTGATATCTCATTGGGGTTTTTAATTTGCATTTCTCTGATGATTAGTGCTATTGAGCATTTTTTCATAAGTCTATTTGCCATTTGTATGTCCTCTTTGGAGAAATATCTCTTCAGGTCCTCTGCCCATTTTTTAATTGGGTTGTTTGTTTTTTCGTTGTTGAGTTGCATGAGTTCCTTGTATATTTTGGATATTAGCCCCTTATCGGAGGCATTGTTTGCAAAAATCTTTTCCCATTTTTTTTTTCCTCTTTATGTTGTCAATGGTTTCTTTTGCTGTGCAGAAGCTTTTAAGTTTGATATAGTCCCATTCATTTATTTTAGCTTTTACTTCCCTTGCATTTGGAGTCAAATTCATAAAATGCTCTTTGAACCCAAGGTCCATAAGTTTAGTACTATGTTTTCTTCTATGCAGTTTATTGTTTCAGGTCTTATGCTTAAGTCTTTGATCCATTTTGAATTAATTTTGGTACATGGTGACCGATAGCAGTCCAGTTTCATTCTTTTGCAAGTTGCTTTCCAATTCTGCCAGCACCATTTATTGAAGAGGCTGTCTTTTCTCCTTTGTATGTTTTTTGCTTCTTTGTCAAAAATTATCTGTCCATATTTATGTGGTTTTATTTCTGGGTTCTCAATTCTATTCCATTGGTCTATGTGTCTGTTTTTTTGCCAGTGCCATGCTGTTTTGATTATTGTTGCCCTGTAGTAAATTTGCCGAGGCTAGTTTTATGTCCCAATATATGGTCTATCCTTGAGAATGTTCCATGTACACTAGAAAAGAATGTATAGTCTGATGTTTTAGGATGAAGTGCTCTATAAATATCAATTATGTCCATTTCATCTAATGTGTCATTTAGGGCTGCTATTTCGTTATTTATTTTCTATTTGAATGATCTATCCATAGCTGTCAATGATGCATTTAGGTCACCTAGTATAATTGTGTTTTGGTCAATTTCTCCCTATAGTTTTGTTAATAGTTGCTTGGTATATTTTGGTGCTCCCTGATTGGGAGCATAAATATTGATGACTGTTATGTCTTCTTGTTGTATAGTCTCCTTTACCATTATGTAATGTGCATCTGTGTCTCTTGTTGCCTTTTTCACACTGAAGTCTGTTTCATCTGATATCATTATGGCTACACCTGATTTTCTCTGGATACCATTTGCTTAAAGTGTCAATTTCCACCCTTTCACTTTGAGTCTATGCTTGTCCTTGTAGCTGAGATGTGTCTTTTGGAGACAGCATATGGTTGGGTTTAGTTTTTTTATCCAATCTGCTACTTTGTGCCTTTTTATTGGTGAGTTCAGTCCATTTACATTTAGGGTGATTATTAATATTTGAGGATTTCCTATCATTCTATCTTTTGTTTTCTGGTAAGACTGTGTCTCCATTGTTTGTCCTTTTGTTGTTGTCTATTATTTCTGTGTGGTGGTTTTCAATGATGTTTCCCTCTGTTTTTTCTTTTATTACAGTATATATTTCAGTTCTGGTTTTTGTGGGTTTTTTTTTGAGTGGTTACCATTAAGTTTATGTAAAAGAAAGTTTGATATTTAGAGTATTCCATTTTCTTCAGCATGCTTACTTTCTCCATTCCCATGTTCCAGTTCAGGCTTTACTCTCCCTCTTTTATGTTTTGGTTGCCACAAATTGTCCCTGTTGATGGTGGTCAAATAGCCTCCTTTAGTATTTCTTGTAGTGCAGGTCGTGCATTAGAAAATTCCCTCAGCTTCTGTATGTCTGGAAAGGACTTTATTCCTCCATTGTATCTAAAGGATATCTTTGCTGGGTATATTATTCTTGGATCATAATTTCTCTCCTTCAATAGTTTGAATATTTGGTTCCACTCCCTCCTGGCTTGTAGAGTTTCTGCTGAAAAATCTGGTGATAATCTAATGGGCTTTCCTTTGTTGGTTACTGTCTTCTTTTCCCTGGCTGCCTTAAAGATTCTTTCTTTGTCGTTGATTTTTGACAGCTTCAATACAATGTGCCTTGGAGAAGGCCTGTTGGGGTTGAGGTAATTAGGTGTTCTATTTGCTTCTTGAATTGGAAGATCCAGTTCTTTCCACAAGTTTGGGAAGTTCTCATCGACTATTTGTTTGAATGTACTCTCTGTTACCTTCTCCCTTTCTTCCCTTCTGGTATGTCCATTATTCTTATATTGCTCTTTCTGATGGAGTCAGAATGTTCTTGTAGAGTTCTTTCATTTCTTTTAAGTCTGAAATCTCTTTCTTCTTCCATCCATGTCATTTCCAAGTTTCTATCTTCGATGTCACTGATTCTTTCCTCCATCTGGTCAACTCTACTACCTAAGTTGGCTATTTCATTCTTAATTTCTTCTATTGAGTTCTTAATCTCCAGAAATTCTTTTTGGTTCTTTTTTTAAAATTTCAATCTCTTTGGTAAAATGTTCCTGTTGTTCTTTGATAGTGTTTCTGAGTTCATTAAACTGCCTTTCTGTGTTTTCTTGCATCTCATTGAGTTTTTTCTCAACTGCAATATTGAATTCTTTGTCATAAGTCACATATTTCCATATCTTTAAGTTCATTTTCTTGAGACTTTTCATTTTTTCTTTCTTTCTTTCATTTTCTTTCTGAGCTGTCTTATTGCCTTGGTTATTCATGGCAATTAATAATTTATTATTTCTCTTCCTAGGTATCTATAGGAGTGGGTTCTGTAACAGGTTGATAGGAAGAGGTCTTTCTTTTGTTTTCCAGTACATGTTGGTAGAATGTTTTATTTTATTTTCAACTGTAGCCTTTTTTTTCTCTCTCTCTCTCACACTGTTGTGTTATGTTTTCTCTGCACTATTACAGCTTCTCAGACAATGGGGGGATTCCCTGGAAGGCGGGCTTCTCCTCTGTTAACAGTTCGCTTGGGTCATGGGGCGCCACGTCTGTGTGGGGAGGAGGAGAGCTTTTGAAGTCCAAAGCTCTTCCTGCACCAGATTCAGAGCCCATGTGTTTCAGCAGTTCTGTTTACTCCTTGAGGGAACCTCCCAGATGGGTGAGGACAGGGACGGTGTGGGGACAGAGCCCCAGAAAGCAGTTTCCAGGCTCTCAGCCTCATATGGAGGGGTGCTGGCTCGGGTGGTAGATGGCCGTCAGCTGTAATCATTGAGCCATTGGCCACTAATATAACTGCTATGGCTATGGAGGAGAGTCGAGGAGCAGAGTTGAGGAGAGTGGAGGAGAGTCGTCGGTCGGTTGGCAGAGAAGAGGACAGCAGGTAGCACGTCCGGTGAACCCAGCCTCCAGTGAGACCATAGTGGTATGACTTCCCTACCTATGGCTCCGTGGTTGTTCCTTTTGGGCCTGGCCACATCCTGCATTCTTATGTGGGGAGTGGGAGCAGAAGACCTCGCATGACACCCTGCACGACACATGGCGCAGCGAGCAGGGTCTCCCGCACGACACATGGTGCAGCAAGCAGGGTATGGTGCTGGCCAAAGCTCTCTGAAGGGCAGTGGAGCAGTTTGTGTGTACGAACACTCAGTCTCAGGAAGACCAGGAGGAGCAGCTGCCGGAGAGCTGGAACCCCGTGGAGGGGGGGGAAGACGTGGACGGTTCCCCAACCAGCATAGGCCGGAGAAAGCAAAGGACATTGCGGTCCTGCGGGCTGGGAAGTACTTGCTGAGGCAGCCTGGATGCAGGACTTGTCCCAGGAGGAAAGGCTTGCTGAGTCCTCTGTGGGAGCTGAGGGTGAGGTCAAGGTTGTCTCTCACCCCCAGGACAGTCCTGGCAAATGACTATGGACTATGGGGAATTGCCTTCTATCCCTAATTTAATGGACTGCTTGACTGTTTGGGAACATACCGCCATGTAGTGGAACTGGCAGATGTTTGCTTTTTTGCCTTGACCAGCCGCCATCGAGAATATGTGAGCACCTCGACTGTGAGTTGCTGTTGTTCCAGCACGGTGCCCCGAGAGGCCCTAGCTGTGTCCAGTAAGTCTGGCTGAGCCCAGAGAGAGTGGCAGTGCCCTGAGAGCCCTGGCTGAGCCCAGGAAGTCTGGCTGTGCCGAGAGAGTGTAGCAGTGCCCTGAGAAGCCCTGGCTGAGTCCAGGAAGTCTGGCTGTGCCCAGAGAGAGTGGCAGTGCCCTGAGAAACCCTGGCTGTGTCCAGGGAGACTGGTGGTACCCTAAGAAGCCCAGGAAGTCTGGCTGTGCCCAGAAGCACTGGTGGTACCCTGAGAAAGCCTGGCTGTGTCCAGAGAGCCTGGCTGTGTCTAGGATAGTGCATTCACCTCCAGGCTCCTCGCACAGGGCCCCTCTCGGAAGATGCTTGTCACATAGATTGTGAGGCGAGAGCCTGTAGGCGTGGAGTGTGGGGACAGAGCCCCGGAAAGCAATTTCCAGGCTCTCGGCCTCACATAGAAAGGTGTTGGCTCAGGTAGTAAATGGCCATCAACTGTGATTGGATGGCCATCAGCTGTGGCTACTTGGCCGTCAGCTGTAACCAGTGAGCCATTGGCCACTAATATAACTGCTGTGGCTACGCTAGCAAAAAATGGGGGCTAGCAAGAAGATGGTCGCTGAGCTAGCAAGAGTGGATTGCAGAGAGGCGGATGCCGCCAGCGAGAATATAGTGATATGACTCCCCTACTTATGGCTCCGTGGGTGTTCCTTTTTGGCCTTACCATATCCTGCCTTCTCTTGTGGGGAACAGGAGCAGAAACCCTGCCAGATGCCCCGCATGACTGGCAGGGTGGGTTGTGAGAGGTGGCCCAGAGCAGTGGCGGCGACCACCATCACAGCCAGTCCTGCTTCCACAGCTCCCTCTTCTTTGCCAGAACTAGTTGTACTGTGAATCTGTGTCTGCGGACCACAGTTCTCAGAACTGCAAATATTCTGTTCTTATGATCTGATACTGCTACTATTCTGCTTCTAGCACTGGGTAAGTGGGGGCAGGGTGAGGTCTGGGAGGGTAGGGAGGGGCCCGCTAGTCTTAGTGCCTAAGGCTTCCTTTCTCCGCTAGACAGTGAGGGCTTAAACCACTGTTTTCAGCCTTCTTCCCTCAGTCTTTTCTCTGAGGTCTCTGCTGTGAGCGTTGGGTTCAGCCGTGTTATATGCTGCCCTCTCAGCCCTGTGGGCCATAAGCGCTCGGAGCCCTAGCAGTCCGAGTTCTTCCCTCTCCCGCAGCTGCGGTAGTTCCGGGAAGCAGTGAGCTCGGAGCACTGAGCTAGGTCTGCGTCCTGCGCCTGCGCGCGACTCCGTCTCCGTACTTCTCCCTTCCCTCCTTTCCCGCTCGCGCGATTCGCCCTCCTTTAGGTAAATTCGGTAGTGGGCCTCTTTGTCTTGCCTGTCTGCTGTGCAGGGAGTCCTTTGAGGAATTATAGTTGTTCGATTTGTTGTAAATTCCAGGGGAGATTTCCATAGGCTCACCTTAGGCCACCATTTTTCGAGACAATGGATTCTGAACTCTCTATTACTACTATAATGTAACTTATTTTTGGCTAGAGGAATAATAATTTTCCCCTATGGAGATGATTTATACAGTGATGTTTTTATTTTTGTGTTGGTAGATTCAAAAATACAGTTTCTAGATTGGCAAATATCGCATACATATTAAGTTTGCAAGGAACACTTTTAAGGTAGAAATATTGGAATGACAACTAAATTATTATTTATTTATTTATTTATTTATTCCTTTCTTTCACTCTGGTTCAAGTCATTGTTTCTCAGTCTAGTTGTGTAGGACACAGCTCCCTGGACCATGCTGGTATTATGAGCCTTGCGCTGCCCCCTGGCTGAGACAGTCAGTTGCCGGTCATCACAGCAGCTCACAGCAGTACTCGCTGGCTACCAGCCACTCATGCAGACTTCTGGCTGCTCATGGCAGCCTAGCTCCAGGGAGAGCCGTTGATCACAATCTTAGCTGTGGATGTGCAGCTCACTAGCCCCTGTGGGAATAGATCTGGCAACTTCAGCTTTAGGAGCATGGCGCTCCAACCAACTGAGCCACCCTGCCAGCCCATGTTTAGTACTTTTTTTTTAGTTTATTGGGTGAATTTACTCATTAGTTTATTTTTTCTAAAAGTTGATGCCTATTAACAAGTTACTATGTATTCTCTTTACACTATTTGTGAAATGTATACCTGAATTATAGAAGTGATTCTAAACATCATTAACTTAGATTCCTATTTTTATTTTCTCCTCTGTTTACATCATAGTTTCTATTGTTTTTTATATTATCTACTTTTCTGTAACCTGTGATTTTTCTGGAGAAAAAGTTTGTAACAGAAACTAAATGAGATAGAAAAAAATGAGCTCTAAGAAATTTTGCATTCTCTAGAAGTTTCTGCCTCTGAGATTGGGTCCCTGATGTCAGTTACACACTCTTAATCACCTTTTAGAGAACAGTTATTATTCCTACTAAAATATACAAGCTGTGACCTATGGGTGCTAGCCAAGATTTCCATCTGACTTCTGTTCTCATTGTAAATATAATTATATAGTACTATGTGTTTATTAATGTGTAACTTCTTTCTTCTAAGTAACTCAAAAGATGTTCCTATTCTTCATTTCTGTTATTGCCTAGGAAGTAATACCATATATATATATATATTTTGATGGCAAAAATGGAGACAAAATGATAAAATGATTTATCTGTTTTCATACTGACAGTCTAGATTTGTCCCTTAACTATACTGTTCCTTCTATTAAGCAACTCCTCTGTTAAGAGAGCAGATAAAGGGAGAAAGGAATGGGAGGAAAGCAGGGCCTGGAAAGTTATCATATGATTAGATTGCATGATATCCTGATAGGCCTTCTGGAATGCTCCCATAGAAATCCACCTCGATTCAAGGGATGCTCCTGGTTGAAGTGATAAAAATCTTTACTTATTATTAAATCAATACACAATTTACTTTTTGTATTCCCATGCTAGGACTTCAAATATCATGCCTTTTTAAAATTTTTAAAAATTTGTTTGGAAACTCAAAATACTGATTTCCTCCAAAGAAATGAACTCAGTAAGAGAAAAAAAAAATTCCATTTCATATTGTTTTGTACCTTTTGAATCTTGTACCCTGTGAATGGATTATCTATTTAAAGAAGTCATTAGAAGTTAATGTTTTAAATCATGTTTTGAAATTAAGCTCTGTTGTGAACCATGGAAGAGGATCTCAAAATCTGTGATCTTGGCTCCCTCAATTTACTGAGCTGTTAGCTCCTATTTTCTAAGCTTTAATTTCACAGAAGTGTACACCAAGAAAAGATAAAGGGACTGGCAACTCAAGCTTATGGGTCAGGTTGGCATTGTCTATAAAACTCCATCCCCACCATGGAACTCTACTTGATTTCAAGTACTTTCCTTCCCCCTGTCCCTTTCAGCCCTCACCTCACAACTTAGGGGAAGGGGTCCTTTAAACTAACATTCTGAGGGAGATTCATTGCTGATAATACAGACTTATCCTGTGAGTTACTCTACTGTGAAGAATGTGAAGATCCAGGCAAAAGAGGACTTTCTGACATGGATAAAAGAAAGAGGCCACGCAGGAGCAGGATACAAAAGTGAAAGAAGGAAAATGAAGGACACCAAAGAAGGAGGAAAGTTCTGTATCACGGTTCAAGGCAAACTCAGCAGTGCCTGAAAAGTGAACTACAGGCAACAGTGAAAAAGCCATTTTGCCCCATTCTCTATACTCAGAGTAATTTCTCCTCACTAAGAGTTACACAGGCTCATGTCAGGACCAACTTCCATGGGGGCGGGGGTGAGATGGGAGGACTATGTGTGTGTTTTATTAACAATTGATTTTTTTTTTTAAATTAAGGATTACTGCAGGGAATAGGAATTTATGCGTTTAGTCTAATGGGTGAAATATCAATCAGAAGACTAGAGATGTTTATTTATATGAACTAACTTTTTAACCTCATATTGGATTTTCAATGTTCATTTAATTTCAAGTTCTGCTTCTAACGAGAACTTCTCTTGATATTTATTGGCAAGAGCCACAACTCCATTAGGAGAAAGCATAAAATTCTGCTTTCGATATATTTTTGTTTTGCTTTGTTTTGTTTTGCAAACTCCTTTATACATGTGTTTTCCCCATGTTTACTGCCCGAGGAGCCAAACAAACTCACGTTGTACATTGACAGTAGTGTGATTTGTCAGCAGAAAATTAATAGTTGTTTTATTTTTATTGCTAATACAATTGATCGTATGAAACCATTCAATTGCTTTTTTGTTTATCCCCAAGTTTTTTCACGTTATTAACACCTTGACTTTCTTACCTTTTAATTATAAAACTGAATGAAATCTATAATACCATTTGTGTGAAACACAGTTTAACACAACAAGGATGTATCAGGACATTATTATTTGTCTCTCCTCCATGTTCACATCATGAAAACACCTTTTAGTACATTTTTTTTTCTCACAGATTTCTACACATAAAAATCACAATATACACTCGTGTTATCAGAATTGGGAATAGATGATGTCAATGAAATTCCAGCACACAAAAAATATTGTCCAAATTGTCTTTTAGGACTCATTGGACATTATCCTTTTAGAGAAGAAAGCAATTAATTCTAGATTATAAATTTTGTAGTGAATGAAACAGAAAAAACTAGTAGTTGAAGACATTATCACACATTTTTATTCTTAAACATTCTTAGCACACAAAATTTTTCTTTCTCTCATTCGACTATCTCTTCTCTTATTTTTAGATGATTTTTTTGGCTCTACTAGTCTAGAAAAAGTTGACAAGGGCAGGACAACATGGTAATTAAAATCATCTCCTTTCAACCCTTAAAGAAAAATTGACAGGTGATTATATTTTCCAGTGGTTAACCATATTATTTGGTAGAGTCTTATCTAAAAATACTGATTTTTAGCTCTGACTGTCTAGATGAATTCAAAAACTATTCAATTCTTCAACCTCCCCAAATAATGAAAGTTTTCTTCTAAAACTCTCAAGCAACTTCTCATTAAAGATAGTTATGTAAGAACACTTCAGTCCTCTATTTCCATGAAATCTGCTGCCAAGAAAAAGGAGATAAACCCTCTCTTCGATGAAACAAGAAAGTAGTTATGGCTACAATACAAACTATGAAAGCCCACTGCAAGATACCAGGGTAGAAAGGACACAAAGAATCAATAGAACTCCAATGAGATTAAAGTCTCTCCAAGGGCCAATGGAGCAGAGATCCAGGTCATGACCTAGTGATTGGTGGAGTGGTGAACATTGTGGTGGAAGTAAAGGTAAAGGCGACTGCCCTTGGCCATGAAAAAGTGGAGTGAACATCAGTCCTGTCAGAGCTGTGACTTAGAAGACACATGAACATTTTGTATGAAGAAAACCTAAAGAGATATGCTCTCAGGTAAAAGGAAATAACAGGTTTAATAATACACTATTCCTAATAGTGTCTAACCTGAATCAAAGCTCCAGATTTCCTCTAGTTTATTCTCAAACAACCCCACTGCTCTTCAGCAAGTAATTATCTTGATTCAGTGACAGGCCATTTAGTGTCCTTGGCCTTAAACTGTGTCCAGAAAATGACAATCTTAAACAAAGAGTGAAGAACATTTATCACAAGAAGGTTGACGCAAGACAGTAGTTCAAGAATTTTAAAATATGGTTCTACTTTCCAAATAATTTATAGTTGACATAATCTCTCTTGAAAAAAAAAAAGGACAAATAGATGATTAAAAGGTTTAAAGAAGAGGTTATGTTGTCTTCACAGGAGTGAAAATTCTCCATAATTTCTGCTTGTAGATAAAAATAAAAATATAAACATAACAAATAAAGGCCAAATAAACACTGAGAAACAAAGGGCATATGTTAAAAACAGAATATTCATCCAAAAAGTAGACTGTGCACTCGAACATCAAGACTTCTTTCTGATTATGTTTTTTAAAAAGCTATCTGATTGGAATAAGTAATTTCTGTACATTGGTGTGATGTATGGAGAATATGTTTTCACAAAATGGCACAATTCATGAAGCATTAAATTTAGAGCTAAGGCATATAAAAATATATAGAAATATAGGAAATTTTCACAGTCAAAAGACATTTTCTAAGTGTATTAAACAAAAATTATCTGTTCAGATTGACTGCATTATTAAATTCACAGTGTAAATTTTTCATAAAGTAATTCCAGTTAATATACATAATCTGTACCCTTGTAAAGATGTACTTAACATGTGTCTTCCCATTATATTTTCAAATGAAATGGGAGAAAAATTGATGTATATATATATATATATATATATATATATATATATATATATATATATATATATATTTCTTTTACCAAAGTAGCATCAGTTAACTACAAACCTGAGGTTGTCAAATGAAACTCATATTTCACAAGATTAAAGTTTAGCAAGATTCTGTGTACTGAATAATAAAGTATACCAAATTTTTTTCAAGATATTCTGCTTTAAATATTAAGTAAAATAACATTTAAATTATTGAAGGTAAAATTACAAATGGTATTATTTGTATTTAATTTAAAAAGTCATCTAATTTTAGTATCAAAAATTACCTTCAAGTTTATTTAGAAACTTGATCTTCTTTAATTATAAGAAAAGGAAGGTAGGTAAAAGAGGTGCATTTATTTCTCTTAATGTATTACATATCTGTTAAATTGTTTGTATTTTTTGTAATGTCTTTTTCTATGATGTTAGCTGTGGGTTTGTCATATATAACCTTTATTATGTTGAGGTATGTTCCTTCTATACCCACACGTTGAGAGTTTTTAATCATAAAAATATGTTGAATTTTGTTGAATACTTTTTCTATTGAGATGATCATATGATTTTCATCCTTTATTTTGTTAATGTGATGTATCACATTAATTTTTACAGATATTGAACCATCCTTGCATCCCTGGGTAAATCCCATTTGGTCATGGTATATAATCCTTTTAATGTATTGCTGAACTCAGTTTGCTAATATTTTGTTGAGAATTTTTGCATCCATGTTCATCAAAGATATTGGCAGTTAATTTTCTTTCTTTTGTAATGTCTTTGTGAAATGACACAGACAAATGTGAAACGTCAAAGACAAATTCAAAGACAAATGTCAAATGGTAAGGATGGTTCAATAGCTGTAAGTCAATCGATTGTAAAGGGAATTCAACAAGAAGTGTACTTGGTTAAATGGTTATTATCATTATTATTGAGGATTATGTCAGTCCATCATGAGAACCAGAATTAAGCTTGAATCTTCCAAGCCCATTTTTGAAGGGTGTACCAATATGTTAAACTAAGGTTGCTATTAAGAGAAAGAAAAAAGCATCATGCCAAGAATGATGAGGGCAGAAACGATAATTTTTGAAATAGATATTTATGACTCCCATACCACTTCCATCTTATCAAACCCCAGGGAGTGGCTAGGAGGAGACAATTTCTGGAACAGCCACATTTAGTGACCAAACTGCCTTACTAAGGTGCATGGACCAGGAAGAGGTTAAGAAGGTGGAATAATCTTTCTGAGCTGATTTTTTAAGCAGGCTGTTATAATACACAACAATACCAAATGTCTGTGTATTGCAAAAAGCCTGAAGGGTTCATTGAATACCTTGACCTTCAATACATCACTGAGTAACATTTGTAATAAGTGGTACACCATTATCAGAACACAAATTGTTTGAAAACTAAAACATGACACGGTATTTTCAGGGTGCTATATAAATGGGGCCAAAGATGGCCCCTGTACATTTGCCCCTATATTATTTACTTCTTCACAGCAGACTAGGATTCTTATATCAAAACCCACTGGCACCAAACTCAAATTCTTACACATTTAGTTCCATTAGATCTAGGTCAAATAAGAACATTTTAGCTATATGTAGCCTATCTGTTTTGCATATACTATAAAAATGCACCCAACATCTGTTAACCAAAGACACAACAAGCCCTATTGCTATAAAAGAAAGACACAGTGGTGCTTAACTTTATATGTCAGTTTTACTGCACCATATTAAGGAATTAATGAAGATCAGTTTGACTGTGGGCTATGTCCCACTTTTATGATTGTGATATTAAGGAAATATATTTGGTCAAACATTATTCTGGCTGTTTCTCACAAGGTGTGTTTTCAATGATATCAAAATTTTAATTGGTAAAGCAGATTGACCTCCCTAAATGTGTGGGCCTCATTCAGTCAGTTGAAGGCTTGAATAGAACAAAAACTAATCCTCCCCCAAGTAAGAGAAAATTCTCCAGCAGACTGGAACTGTCCCACAGGCTCTCTTGGGTCTTAAGCCTACTAGCCCATACTGAAGATTTTGACTTGCCAGCCTCCATAACTGTGTAAGCCAATAAGCCAATTCCTTATAATAAATCTCTCTCTCTCTCTGTCTCTGTCTCTCTGTCTCTGTCTCTCTCTCTCTCTCTATATATATATATATAATACCTTTATATGTATACATATGTATACATATATATCCACATATATATAACCTCTTTAAAATATTTCATATATTTATATATATATTTAAATATTTATATTAAAATATTTTATGTATATTTAAATATATATGTATATATAAATACATATATATACATATATATGTATATGTATATATATATATATATATATATATATATATATATATATATATATACACATATACACACACACGCACAAGATTGCAAGAGAGGGGAAGTTTCTCATAGCAGGGAATGTTCCAGAGACAGTGGTGCAAGGGAAAGGACCAGGGAACTCCTAGGGGAAATGGGAATAGGAGATAGAACTTACACGTCTAGGTGATGTCGTTCAGCAGCAAGGTGGGGAATCTCTGGGTCAGAGAGCTACAAACAGCAGCAGTGGTTTGGGGTCAGTTTTATTTGGGGTTCTCCAGAGAAATAGAACCAATAGGACTTGCATATATATGTGCACATGTATGCATGAGTGCTGTGCGTATATTTAAATATATGTAAATATATTTTTTACATAGAAAAGGGAACAAAAATCAAACCCACCATATATTCTCTTCTGTATTTTATATCTATTCACTCATTCTTAATTTTTTATTAAGTGTTCCCCTGTGCTGTCATTTTAATAATTAAATAAATAATTCTGAGATTCAGGCATTAGTTATAAATATAAAACCCCATTGTAAAACTTTTTGTTAATTTGAAATCATTTAGATTTTTACTTTATTTCTACCTTTAGAGTGGCAGGAAAGGACACTCTTGCCTGTTTGGATCACAGACCTTTTGAATATTTCATAGACAGAGCACAGGTAATCATTATATAGAGTTGAGCCATTGTCACCATGACCTCGGAGCAGGAAGGTCAATAGGGCCTGAATTCAATTTAACTACAATATTTCCAGTGCTTATCAGCCATGTTACTATATTAGTCTACTAGGGCTGCCATAACAAAATAACAGACTGGGTGGCTTAAACTATAGAAATTTATTTTCTCACAGTTCTGGAGGCCAGAATTCAAGATCAAAGATTAGCAGGGTTGTTTTCTCCGGAGACCTTTCTTCTTGACTTGCTGATGGCCATCTTTTTTTGGCTGTGTCTTCACATGACCTTTTCTCTGTGCATGTACATCTCTGGTGTCTTCTTTTTATAAGGACAGCAGTTCTATTGGATTATAACCCCACTCTATGACCTCATCTAATGTTAATTGCTTCCTTCAAGCCCCTATCTCCAAATACAGTCAGATGAATTTTAAGGGACACGATTCAGTCCATAACAATGAGTCTAGACAAATAATTCACCTGTAAGTCTCTTCTTTTTCCTATGTGTAAAATAAAGATGTTAAGAATTACTTTGCAGAGTTATCCTGATTATTATTATTATTATTTTTTTAAGGAGGGCACAGCTCACAGTGGCCCATGCAGGGATCAAATCGGCAACCCGGTGTTATCAGCACCATGGGCTAACCAGCTGAGCTAAGCGGACACCCCTATCCTGATTACTAAATGAGATACTATGTATCAAATTCCAAACACAATAGTCATGCTTAGTAAATACTACACTTGCGATGGCTGTTATTCTAATTGTAAATTTGCCATACCTACCCCTGACTTTCCATCTCCCATTGGTAGTTGCATAGGTATCAAAGGAGTAGAGGTAGCAGGGGCACTAACCAAGAACTTATCATGGAATTACACTTAAAACTAATGATACTCTTGATTAGGAATTAACCAAGATCAGTTTGATTGTGGGTTATGTCCCACTTTTATGATTGTCCATAAAGATATTATAATCTCTTCCCATCTAATTTTGTGTTGTACTTTTGACAGACGGGAATGTTATTCAGGGCAAACTTTACAAGTAAATGTAATTGAAATAGATTAAAAAAAAGACAGAATAATAGTTTGATGTAGTTTTTGGGCTTAAAACATCATATAGTGATGTGAGCCTCAACATGTAGATAAACCACTCAAGGCACATTTAGGTACACTGAGTTGCATAAAATTACACGACCATTTTATAACAATGATGAAACTACTACCTAGATTTCTTTACTCCTGTCCAAGATATATATTTTAAGCTCATTTTAATTATTTACCTTACTCATTAAGTGACTTTGTGTCTCTAAGCTGGTTAGTTTTTTGTTTGTAAAATAGTGATAATAACAGTACTTAACCCATAGGGTTTTATGGGTATTAAATGATTTTATTCTTTGTAAAGTGCTGAGCAGAGTGCTCAACACATTATAGTTATCAATAACATTAAATTTTTATTATAATTTCTAACAGTGTAATTAGGCTACCATTATCTCCTGGTCAGTTGCTTTCTCTGGAGATGCAATTGTGCACATTTAATTCTTTGAGGTATTTAACTGCTGTATGTCTTGTTTTCCTCAGACTTACTTCCAAGACCCTCCAAAACATGGCCTATTTTACCCACTTGGCATGAGGTCGTACTATACACCAACTGGAACATCTGGCTCCGTTCATTTTTTTCCTTCAGTCATCTGTGTTATCATTGGATCAGTGTAATTCTCATTCTCAGAAACACTTTTCAATGGCAGTGTTCAATCAAATTCTTACCATTTTTAAAAGTACAGATAGAGTTTACTTTCTCTACTATTGCTGTACATATTATTTCTCTTTTTTTCTGAATTAATTCTAGTCTGATTCTATTTTAGTTCAATTGGAACTTTAAACAAATCATCATCCCATATTTTCAAATAGAAAGAAATACTCAACATGACTTTAAATACATGTTTTTGGAGCTTATGACTGGGGGTGAGAGTGAGGGATAGAATGATGTTCCAGCCAATGGGAGTAACATTTACTAAGAGCCAAGAAACACTTTGAGTAAGAAAGAACAGAGCATGTGGGGGCAACTGCAAATACTTCAACATGGTTGAAGCAGAGTTTGGAAGAGAGAAGTGACAAATGTTGAGATTGGTGAGTTAAGTATGGGCCACAAATGTATCTCTAAGCCATGCTAAATGTTGGCATTGAGAGCAACAAAGGATTTTAAGTAGGGGAGATAACACTTTTAGATTTAAATTCTGGTGATATTGTTCTAACTGCAGTGTAAAGGGTGAATTGAAGAGGTAAATTATAAGGAAAATAAATTTGTTAGGGAGATGTTAATCAAAGCTTGGAATGCTTTTCCTCTCCAGATTTGGTGTTTCTTTTCATTCAGGGCTTGGCTTAAATGATACCTGCTTAGATAGGGCATCTTAGTTATAAAGTTACCTCATTTCCAGTTCTCACTTTGATATCACTAGCACGATGGTCTATATAGCACCTATCAATATCTGGAATTTCCAATATATTTGTTAATTGTCTTTCTTCTTCTACTTGAATGTAGACTTCATGAGAACAAGAACCATATCTGTGAAATTCTCTACTACATAAACAGGAGGTGGCTTATATTGTAGTAGTCACTAATATCTAATCATGAAAAGAATGAATCAATGCATACCAAGTATGATAGTACTAAATATGATAGTGCAGGGGCAGGGAAGATGGAAAGACATTAGGAATAAAGTATTAAGAACTAGACTCTAAATCTTTCGTCCAGCATCCTGAGATGTTTGATCAAAGGTTGATGTTTAGTTAAGCTTTTGATAATATCAGTTGAATGTATGCAGTGGAGATAAAAGTGGGTCTTGTTGAGGTTGCTACGAATTAATTATATATGCAACGATGCCTCTAAGTGTGCTGTGATTGCTTGAGAAGATTACTATGTATCCTTCCCTCAATTTATGACCCATAGCTGAAATTTAAAAATGGGATAGTGGTATGCATCCCTGCTGGTGCTGAGTGACAAGCAAAGTATTTAAGCTCAGGGATCCTAAACACTGAAGCTTCCCTCAAATGATGTAACCCATATTCTTGTCACTTTGTGTCCCCTCTGATCAAAAATCCCTGTGTAGTGATTGGACAATGAAAAACTGCATCTGGTTGTCCACAGCGTCTGTGATGCTGTCATTGTACACCCGGCTGTTTCTTAGCCTTCCATATCATTAAGTAAACGTGGTGCTGGTTTACTTCTAAATATGACTGACAACGCAAACCTGAAACTCCACTATGGGGTCCTTGCAAATGGCAACAGATAAAAGAGTTATTGCAGAAAATGTGACTTATTTTAAAATATGTGTATCCTTTGCAATATGTACACCTCTTATCACTAACCACACAGCCACCATCCTGAGCCTAACACTCACATTTCTTACATGGGTTATTGTAATGTTTTCCTAACTGGCCTCCCCACTGTAATCTTCAATTTATTCTCAACTAGGCAGTCAGTTTATGCCATTCCTCAACTAGAAATACTGTTGTGGCTTATCTCGGCCTAAAATCCAAAACGTTCTTATTGTGACCTACATTATTCTACATGATCTTGCTTCTTATTCATCTTTTACTCCCTATCTCCTCCTCATTCCTGTCTCCTTGCTATGTTTTCTAATATCAGGCACTTATTAGTATTGTCCTAGAGTCTGGGATTTAGATAAGTAAATGATAAAAATTCCTGTTCTCATAGAACTTAACCTTTTAAAAGTGTGCATGGATGGATGAATGGATGAATGAAAGGAGGGATGAATGGATGGATGGATGGATGGTTTGATGTTAATAGACAGATAGGACTTAAATTTATGAAAATACAGATAGGATTATGTATAGAGAAAAAAACACAAAAAAAAGTTATAGAGGAATAATGCACTGGAAATGGAAATATTCCTCTTGGATTCCAGAGTAATAAAGTCATGGGAGATAGGCCCTGAAAGTTAGAGTGCAATTATATTGTTTGGGGATAAATTTGCATGTCAGAGATTGACATATATGTAAGTTGCTTGTTGAACATATAATTATTGAACACCAACTTTGCCCATTGTTTTTCTAAGTGTCATAAATAAAATTGCGAGCAAAACAGACACAATCCCTACATTTATTGAGTTTATTGAGTTAGAGTAATAAATGGGAAAAAAATGTAACTTATTTGAGGTAACTCTTAGAACTGAGCTACTTAACTGTAGCTTTCATCTATTATTTCTGAGTTTAAACTATGTGAAAACAATAAATGAAATACATTTAGAATAAATTGAAATGATTATGTCCCTTATAGTTTACAATTTCTTTTCATTTATTCACTCATTCAATATACATTGTTTTTTGAGTGCCTACTCTATGCAGCAAACTGTTCTGGGGACACTAAAATGAAAGAAAGTCCTCCTCCAAGTCTGATGTACAAACAAAAGAGCCAACAACCACAGCACTGTGAAGAAAGCACTATGAAAGAGGTATGTATGAAATGCTGTGGGGGAAGCCATAGAAAATAGTCACTTAACTAAGTTGGGAGAAAAAAGAAATCTTCATGAAGGAACTAAGCTGGGTCTTGAAGAATGAACTATAACTATGTACAGGTATGGTTTTTGTCTTAAATATATACTACCAGTGGCATATGATTTAAAACAGTGATATTTATAATAAAAGAGAGATTAAATTTAAGTGTACAAATGAAATGTATACTGATTGGAGAATTGACAAGTCATGAGGCTATAGCATTTGAGCTAAAAATTACAGGATAGATAGTATTTTGATATACAGAGATATGGGAAAGAGAGTATACATTGGGAGAATGGAAGGGCACTCTAGAAATAGCTTTATCAAAGAAACAAATGTAAACAAAAGCAGAAAGTATTGGGAAAAGGGAAAATCCAACTATTGTGGACATGAGACATAATTTATGGCCAGTTTTGAGAAAACATGTATACCTTTGAGAATAAAAATTAGATACAAAAGTGAGTGTTTATAAAAGGTAAAATTCCACCAAATTACTGGAAGCTTCTAGATTCGTGAATTGTTCTTTATTCTTTTTTGTTTTTTAACTTTTATTTATTTAAGTGTGTTTTTCCAGGACCTATCAGCTCCAAGTCAAGTAGTTGTTTCAATCTAGCTGTGGAGGGCGCAGCTCACAATGGCCCATGTGGGGATCGAACCAGCAACCTTGTTGCTAAGAGCACTGTGCTCTAACCAACTGAGCTAACTGGCCGCCTCCTCATGAATTTTTCTTATAAGATCTCTTGGACAATTTATCAGAAATAATTGCATAGAAATGCCTGATTGCAACCTGACTTCTAGGTCCTCACTCAGAACTCCATACAACTCCCATCAAATTCTGGTGTTCAAGGGGCCATTGTGAATGAGGGGCCCTGGCATACTGAATTCATCAGACTCAAGGTAAATCTAAGTGTAATTAAGAATGTTAAATTTATATTTGCAGAAGAGTGGGGGCGGGAAGGGCAGGAGGTGTGGGAAAATGGGGTTATTTAAGATAAAACTGAAATGGGGAAAAATGAGGGCAATCATGGGATGCCTTAAAAGCCTTCTAAGCTTTTTTGGCTTTATTCATTGAAAGGGGTTGCAAAAGTTTAGAGAAATAATTCTTGTACTTCAAGACTTATTTTCTTATAGTAGAGAGCACATAGAAAATTATGTGCAGAGATACATAATATTTCCTGGAATGAGAGTGGACTACACATTCATGCAGAAATTGATTTGACCTCCACTTTGATCTAGCATGTGCTATAGTTAGATGACTTAGGATAGGATTTCAAAGTCTACCTTCAGTGCTGAAAATTTTTTTTTTTCACTTTCTTGCCCTTAAAAATCCAAAGGTATTTGGCAAAACAAATTCAATGCAATTTTTATTATTTTCTTTAAAAGTGATTTTTATTGTAATGACATATTTAGGAAAATAATGAGTTAGGCACGGAGATTTCATGATATGCTACTTTGATGGAGACAAGTGCTTTCATTATTAAGCTCCCATACATAAGGACAGATAAATAGAGTAACTAAATAAAGATGACAAATTGATAGAAATAATTTTATTTATTATTATTATTATTATTTTATTAGTTTCAGGTATACAAAACAAAGTAATACTTAGACGTTTATCATTTATATCCCTCACACAGTGATAACCCCCCTCCCCACAATCTGCTACCCCTCTGACATCGCACACAGCCATTACATTTCCACTGTCTCTATTCCTAATGCTGTACTCTGCTTCTTGTAAGTATATACATATATATGTATATAAACTTGTAGTTGACATTCATTATTGTTCAGCTTCAGGTGTACAGTGCAGTGATCAGGCATCTACATCATCCCTGAGGTGGTCTCCCTAATGAGACAAGTGTCCATCGGATACTCTACAAAATCTTTACAACATAGAAATAATTTTCTTAATTAGGAATAAGAATATAATTGCATACTTGGGGGAAATTAAAAATTAAAGCTAATACTAAGCAAGCTTCAGTTTATCTCTTCTCTCTCTTGTTGAATTTCCCATTTGCCCTACAGAAAGCAAAGGTTATAAGCCCCTGTGGGATGACACTCAAAATGCTTTTGTTATTCTTCCAGGTGACCTTTAGAGTGAAACTATTATAATAGAGCTGTGAGGATTAAACAGGGTGTTCTGTGTTCATATTTTCTATAAATCTAGGATTCTTTTATGTAAGGTAGGTGGGGTATTTTGACAAGTATAGTGACATGGCTTCTTGTTTCCACAGTGAGCATCTGTTTTGCACCAACTTGTTAGATAGCAAATGTATATCCTTTTTTCCCCACTCTATCTCAGCTCCCCTCAGGCACCACAGCTTGCCCTGTGTTCACATAGGTCTCCACTCCTGTGTGGGCTGTGGGGCTTCCCTAACACCTGACTGTGTTTGCCTTGCTCCTTGGAGTGTTGTCCTCATAGCCCCTTGTATCTGAATAATGAGGAGAATTTGTTAAAATGCAGATTGTCTGAGCCCTGAGTCCAGAATGGGGTCTAGGAATCTTTACTTTTCACAAGCTTCTCAGAGGGCTCTTTTCAGCCTTAGATTTGAAAGGCTTTATTCATGACTAAAGTGCAAAGCTGAAAATCAGAAGACTTTCATCCTATCTCATCAGTATTCAGAAATGGTATACATTACTTTGAGTTTGTATGCTTCATTTTTCTTATCAGAGATCAGCTTATGAAATGATGACTCTGAATTTTCTAACATTAATATTCTATATGCTAAGTTAGGCTCTGAAATGCTCTCTTTTAGCCCTTCCTCATTTCTCTTTCTACACCACTCCTTAATCCGGTGGTTCTCAAAGTGTAGTCTTATGGCCAGCAACATCAGCATCTCCTGGGAACTTATTAGAAATGCAAATTCTTCGATGTTACGTCAGTCTTATTAAACCAGAAAAATGGGGCAGTGTGGCATAGTCCTCCAGATGATTCTGAAGCATGCTACAGTTGGACAACTACTGCTCTAGTCAGTCCCTTTCTTTTCATTGCAGTGACTACTGACAGGAAATAATGGAATCTGTTCAATCAATCCACACTGAGTTTTAGGGATATTTGTATTTCAATAGAAATTCCTGGTCAAAGAAAGAGTTCTACAGAAATAAAACACTAATAGAAGAATTTATGTTATTATAGCTCCTGGAAGGAAAGTATTTTTATGAGAAAGTTGGTTAAGGAGGCCATCAAGCAATCAGCTACTTCATACTTAATCTACACTTGAGGGTATCCTGTTTCCAATATCAATTCCTGTGTAGATCCATCAGAACATACCTATCCCATATCATCCTTTCTAGTTCTCTTCTCTATAGAGTACCAACTAATGTATAAAGTAATCCGTGCCAATGCACAATGATTTTTATTAATTGTGAGTAGCTTATAATTTCACTAGGGCCTTCTGGAGATGATACCTTAATCCCAGGTGTTGGAAAAATCTAGGTGACATGGTAGATTGATGAGCTAGAGAGATTCCATGAAGCTTGCTCTATTTCCTCATGACTCTATGATCTTTCTTTTTCTTCAAAGCTGAGTTTAGATTTGTATCTGGACTATCTACCTTAAAAAAATTCTGATTGCTATGTTACCTTATTTAAAAAGCAGATGAGAAGTGTTAAATTTACTCTGAAATTTAGAGGAATGCATGTTTTTGCTGACTATAAGGAAACATTTCTAAGAACTAAAGTTGTCCATCCACAAAACTCAAGCAGCATAATGTAGGTATCAGAAGCATGTGCTTTGAAAGCAAAGAAACCTGAGTTTTATCGTGCAACACATCTTATTAGTTATTTGACTTTGAACAACTTAGTAAATGCTCTAAACCTCAATTGTCAAAAAAAAAAATTACAATAGTGTCTTCTTCATAGAGTTACTGTGAAGATTAAGTGGGATAATTGTGAAGTACTTAGCAGAGTACAAGCACAAATGAACACTTAGTAGATGGTAACTATTATTTTCATAGTTTCAAGCAGAGAAGCAGAGACTGAATCACCACCTTACAGAGTTGCTATAGAGGGTGGGATGAACTGCTAATATCTATTCTAAATCTATAAATGTTAGACCCTAGAAAACTGTATTTTCTTTAACTGTTTCATTTAGATGAAAATAATTTATGGGACATAATGAAATATGAAAACAAAACAACAACAAAAAAAACAAGTCTTCCTCAAGGAAATTTTAAGGTGTGTTTTGGCTGGCTTATTTTTCCAGAGATCCATAAAACAAATCCTAAATTCTCTTTAGTGGTTATTTGTTTCCCCATTATGAAACACTTCCACATTTAGAGCACATTTTCTTTGATGATATTTTCATCTCTCACAGCAAAACTCAGACATGGGTGGACATCCAATCTCATACACCTCTAACTCGATCCCTTACGTCTAATCTCATGAAGTTTATAGAATACAGTCTGGGTTGGCTTCTAGAGCTACTCGGTCTCTGGAAGAGAATGGCCTTTTTCTCTTTCTAGTCCATTTCCATAGAGTTTTTAGGGATATAGCTTTCTACTTTCTCTGGATTAGGTGATGGATAAAAATGTTTATCAATCTGACAAGTTATTTCTTGCTCTTATTCAAGGTGTTCAACATTGAAGGGTTTTACTTTTATATTCCCTGGATGAGTTGTAAAACATCCATGAAGAATCAACAATGTTCTAAAAACTTTTAAGAAAGAAATGTTCTCTGGTGTCCTAGAAAAATGTGATTTTAAATGATCAATGAGTGAGACAGTATTTTCAAAAATCGGGAAAGAAAACACTTTCTTTTTCCTTAATATATACAATATGTATTCTTCAAATGAAAATGAATCTAAAACTTTTATAATACTTTAAACTATTCTATTGCCTTTGCTTATAAATTACATATCTTGCTATTATTAGTACTGCAGATATTTTGGAAAAACTGGTATTAGAATAAAAGCAGAAATACAACTTCAAAAAGTGAACCCTTTTCTTTTTAAAGATTTTTATTGAAATATAGCTAACATACAGTATTATATTAGTTTCCAGTATACATAGCAGTACAAGTTAAACCTTTTTATTGATCACTCATGACAATCCTTCTTGATTTCATTCTTGGCCAAATAGATGCATTATTAATAAAGTATTTATTTTTGCTGTTGGCTTTATTTACCTTCACACTGAGTACTGGACCCTTTGGGGACCTAACATGCCAATAGGATGGATGCCAGCTCTCCAGCTTTGAAGTCAATGATCCTGGGTTCACAGCAATAGTCTTAAAATGACTCAGGCAGAGGTTGATGAACATTCAGTCAATGCCACTGACTTTGGAGGCAGCAAATTTGTGAGAATCAATGATCTGAATTCAGACTTGGGCCTCTGGTTTGGAAACTGCAAAGTTTTATCATCAACCCACTCTGGTAAGGAAAATAGAACTACTGCATGTTATGTTTTATGTACTCATGTATCAATATTATAAAGTCCTGCCACACATTCATATACATAAAATTCCAATGACAATAGTACCAAGTCAAGGGAAAAACAAAACAAAACAAAAAAACAACTTGAACTTAAAACCAGAAATCCTGGGTAGAAATCCTCTTTTTCCACTTATTGGCTGTATGATTATAGGTAAACTTCTAAGATTAGTAATTACAACTTAGATTGGATTTTGTAGCAATAACTGTTTTAAAAGTTTTATATACAATATTTTCATGATATACATACTTTCATTGTCCTAATTTTACAGAGATGGAAACCAAAGTGCACAGAATTTCAGTAACTTTCCCAAACTCACAGTTTGTGGTGAGGATTCAAACCGTACCAATCTGGCTGCAGGGTCCACTTTCTTAACAATTACACATATTGCCTTACTTTTCTCATTTATTTATCACAGAAAGAGAAAAAGAACATCCTTGATACCAACAGCCAAATATTATTATTGGTCACAAACATAATGATGTGATGAGTTAATGTTATTAAATATTAAACATAAAATAATATATTTATATAATTATGTAAAAGAGAATAAGCTACTGTTTACTATTGTTATTTCAGTACCAGGTGCTCCAAATTTAATAGTCTCAGCATCACTGTAAGTTAAGATTTATAATACCAATCCCATTTACAGCTAAGGGAAATAAAATTCAGAGAGGTAAAGCGATTTGCCAAATTCCCATAGTTAGGGAGTGGTAGGACTGAGATTCAACTCCAAAATCCAATTTATGTTGATTTTATTATACTGACTTTAATAATTATAAATAATATATCTACCCTTTAGGAATTAACACTTTATTCATTGAAAGTAAACATGGTTCTGAAAAAAATAGTAAAATTTCTAAAGTATATGCTATAAATAATTAAGGGAAATGGAAACATCATCCCCCCCCACACCCCTCGGTAATGACTGAAATGTCTTCAGGAGTAACACAGTGATTGCCCATTTTAGAACAAATTAAAAAGGATACCTTAATTCAACTGAAAGCTCAAATTGATTTTTTTGGCAATTGCTGAAAAGAATATGGATGTATACATGAAATGTCCTCGCCGTAAATATGGCAATTGATTTCTTTAATTGTAAATATTGGTTGGACAACAAAACCTTTCGATGCCCCATGCACAAGAGATTATTTTCTTGATAATTGAATGTGTAGGTTAAGACTCTAGTATAGACAGAGGAGAAAAGCCAGGCTTGCTATAAAATCCAAATCCAATTTAGAGACTTAAAACAATTGAAATCTGGTTCTTCATGGGGCCATAGTTTCAAACCATGATGAAAGGGTCAGGGATAATGGATATTTGATATGCATATATTCTGCAGCAATTATATTTTTATAAGGTCAATTGGAGTCATGTGGGTAGTTGAACACAGCATGGCTCCTTTAACACCATCAAATAACCCACCTGACTCAAAAGTCCTCAAATCAAATATTAAATCAGAAGACCATTTTAAAAGCACAGATATTTAGGGGCGAAGGTCCTGAGAATCTGCTCCATGTGTTTTATTTTACCAGATTAATTATAAGAAAATGGGACTTGGACTGAATTAGCGCTAATAGGATCAGACTAACCAGGGTATACAAAACTAATATCAGCTGTCAGTTACAAAGACATGGTAGTGTCTAATTATTACGTCCAGGAACATCAGGGTGGGGTATACTAAAGTGAATTTAAAATGACATTAGAACCAAGATGTAAAAATAACCCAGGACTTGCCATTCCTCTCCATAGGAATCCTGATAGAAACGCATGCCCAGAAAAAGCAAAATTACCGTTTTACCATGAGTGGACTTTTGCCTTGATTCCCCTTTAACTCTCTCATGAGCTAGCCAGAGAAAATGAAGACGATTCCTAAACTAGGTTAATCCAAATCAGCCAAAACCAAAGCAGGCTGAAAGATCTGTTCAGCTTACATCCTCCCCAAATCCCAAACACAATGACAAACTCCGGTTTGAAATACAGTCAAATCATATGTACCTGCTTAAGGAGCATCAACAAAAAAATCAAATTTTCCCTAATGTCAATGGTGGAAGTGACCTAGTTTCCGTCTTAGACTTTTTCATGTCTTCTGAAAGATCTGCCTTTGCTGTGTGAAAGAAGAGAGCATTTTAAAAAAGATACCACCCTCACCTATAATTCTCTTGAAATATCTTCCCTTTGAACTGCAGCCCATTACAGTATCTTAAACCTATCTAAAAAGCTTGGATTAAAACCCTCCTCCCTGGGGATGAAGTTGGGGCTGGATAGTAGAAGCAGGAAACAGAGAAGAACCTTGAATTTTTTCCTCAATAGCACCATGCCCCTGATGTTTTCCATGCCCCTTTTGTTAACCCTAGAGCATTGATACCAAAGCTCATAATCAGCAGAGGGTGAGAATCCCCTTTGGGGGAGGAGATCACAGATTATCAGAGAAGCTCCGCTCACAACTTCTCCAATTCTCCCCACTACAATTCTTTCTTAGGCCAATGAACTGGGAACTTGATCCCCTCAAGATCCTTTTGATTTTACTTCTAGAGTTTTTGAAATAGTTTAGAGAAATACATTACGTTTATTTGAAGTTCACATTAAGCCTAAAACAAAAAAAATCCATCCTGAATCTTACGTTTAAATTCTTTTTGTTATCTTACTAGGTTGCAAAACAAGATTTTTCAGCGTACACTAGGTACCATCAGCTTGAAAATGCCGTTATACCTGTCACGTAAACATAGCAGCAGTGCATTAACGTTCTCTAAACAGCAACAACCTTCTCCAGGTAAGGTCTTGTTCCCACAGAAAAGATAAAGTTTTCAATTGAAAATGTCTTTCTTTTTTCTCAGAAAAGTTGAAGCCAGAAAAGCATCAGTCCTCCCTTACTTCTGACGCAACCTAGTACCAGCCAGATGGGTTTGATTGGTAGCTGCAGCCTGGATCATCCATCACTGGAAGAGCTGGAGCCCCTTCTGCATTTCCAAAGCTGTACTCCACCATCAAACTGTTAATGCAACCAGCGTTTCCAAAAATCTGCATGGTCAATAAAGCCAACAAGATTTCCAAATACCAAATCCACATCAATAAAATTTAGAAATCAGAAGCACTGCCAAGCCATTATAGCAGTGTAAACTTAAGACACCAATTTCACTCTGCAATATTATTTCTTAATTAAAAGTACTGTTTCCAGAACCTTAAAATATAGACCTATATTGATTTTCTTGCCACAACCCATAGCAAAGAACTAGCATTATGGATAAAAGGAAGTAGAAAGAAAAGAGAATAGAATTATAGAGAAGAAAGCTATGTTACTTGGTTTTGTTCTCCACTTTGTATTAATTCATACCAGTGGGCAGCCACCCACAATTTGCAGACTTAAACTTCAATCACTTATGACAGTATGCTTCCTATTTCCATCTATAAAATGACTTTCTCTTTCAGATTAGAAACAAAAACACTCCTGCCTTTTTGCATGTTGAAACATTTTCAAAGCAGGCCTCTAGACATTTCTCTTTATCTTGTTAACATCCATCTCTGTAGTGGATTAGTATATTGAACCAGCCTCTTTGTTTCCATTTCTTCACTGCTCCACACTTAACAATTTGACTAGGGTTCTCTCCAGGAAGACACTGAGAATGGCCCTATTGTTAGACCATTTCAGATATTCACTATGTGACCTGAAGCAAATTATGAAAAGTGTTTCTCAATTTTAATTCCATCATTTATTAAAATGGTGTAATATTAGCACCCTGCCTCATATGATGATAGTAAGAATTATGAGGTAATGTAAATAACAAACTTAGACAGTGTTTGGTACATCATAGATGCAGAGAAGGTATTTGTATAGGCCACTCTCCAAATAAATGTTCTGACCTTGAGGGTTTCCTGATGTTCTATCCTGTGCTTCTTCACCTTCAGCAAGGGGCCCTGGGGCAGGAGAAATAGCACAGACGACAAATACCTGAAAAAAAGATGGGGTAAATTTAAGAATTATGAAAACACCAATGTGTAGCACCATAAAGCAGCATCCACAAGGGCTGTGCCATAGGTCTATAATGAAGATTTCCTTTATTTTTTTTTAGATTTTTATTAAAAAATATAGCTAACATACAACATTATATCAGTTTCAGGTGTACATCATAGTTGTTCAACATTTATATATCTAAAGAAGTGATCACCATAAGTCTAGCAACCATCGACACTGTACTATGCTATCAGGATATTATTGACTATATTTCCTATGCTGTACATTACATCCCCATGACCTTGTTTTATACCTGGGAATTGAACCTCTTATTCCCCTTCACCTTCCACTCCATTTTTTAAATTTTCAATTACAGTTATCAGTCAATACTATTTTGCATTAATTACAAGTGTACAGCATAGTGATTTGACATTTGTATAATTTAAGAAGTGATCCCCCTGACTAGTCTAGTACCCACCTGGCACTATACATAGTTGTTACCACATTATTGTCTATATTCACTATATTTTACTTTATATCTCCATTAATATTTTGTAACTACCAATTTATACGTCTTAATCCCTTCACTTTTTTCACCCTGTCCCCCAACCCCATCCCATCTATTACCCCGATAAATCTAGTACCCATCTGACACCATACGTAGTTATTATAATATTATTGGCTATATTCCTTATGAAATACCCTACATCTCCATGACTGTGTTGTAAGAACCAACTTGTACTTACTTGCTTCCTGTTTCACCCACCTCCTAACCCCCTTCCCATTTGGCAATCATCAAAATATTCTTTATATCTACGAGTGTGTTTCTTTTGTTCTTTAGATTCCACATATAAATGGAATCACATTGCATCTGTCTTTCTCTGTCTGACATACTCCACTCAGCACAATACCCTGCAGGTCCGTCCATGCCACTGCAGATGGAAAGAACACATTCCCTTCCATGGCTGAGCAATATTCCATTGTATATATATGTACCACCTTCTCTTTATCCATTGATGGACACCCAGGCTGCCTCCACATCTTGTCCATTGTAAACAATGCTGCAATGAACATATGGATGCACACGTCCCCTTGAAATAGCGTTTTGGCTTTCTTCAGATAAATACCAGGAAGTGGGATTATCAGGTCCTTTTTTGTCTCTTGTTATAGCCTTTGTTTTAAAGCCTTTTTTGTCTGGTGTAAGTATTGCTATAACATTTTTTTTTTTTTTTTTTTTTTATGAAATAACTTTTTGCATCCCTTTACTTTCAGTCTGTGTGTATCCTTCAATCTGAAGTAAGTCTCTTGTAGGCAGCATATGTAAGGATTTTATTTTCTTATCCATTCAGCCTACCTATGTTTTTGATTGGCACATTTAATCCATTTACATTGAAATAAATTATTGAGAGATATGTAGTTATTGCCATTTTATTATTCTTTTTTTTTTCATGTTAAAGAAGTCTCTCTAACATTCTTTTAATACTGGTTTGGTGGTGATGAACTCCTTTAGCTTTTTCTTGTCTGGGGAGCTCTTTATCTATACTTCAATTTTAAATGATAGCCTTACTGGGCAGAGTACCCTTGACTGTGTAGGTCCTTGCTTTTCATCATGTTGACAGTTTTGTGTCAATCCCTCTGGCCTGCAAAGTTTCTGTTCTGAAATCATCTGACAATCTTATCGGAGCTCCCATATAAGTCACGAGTTGCCATTCTCTTGCTGCTTTTAGGATTCTCTCTTTGTCTTTAACCTTTGTCATTTTAGTTATAATGTGTCTAGGTGTGGGCCTGTTTGGGTTAATCTTGTTTGGGACTCTGCACTTCCTGGGCTTGTATATCTATTTCCTTCACCAGGTTAGAAAATTTTTCAGTCATTATTTCTTCAAATAGGTTCTCAATACATTGCTTTCTCTTTTCTCCTTCTGGTACCCGTATGATACTAATATTGTTATGCTTGATGTTGTCTCAGAGGTCTCTTAGATTATCCTCATTTTTTTAAATTCTTTTTTTTCCTTTTGCTGCTCTTATTGGGTGTTTCCTGCTACCTTGTTTTCAAAATTGTAAATTTGATCCTCTGCTTTAGTCTACTGGTGATCCCTTCAAGTGCATTCCTCATTTCAGTTATTATATTCTTCATTCTGACTAGTTCTTTTTCTTTTTTCTTTTCTTTATAGATTTTTATGCTTTCTATTTATTTGTTGAAGTTCTCACTAAGTTCCTCAAGTATCCTTATAATCAGTGTTTTGAACTCTGTTTCTGGTAGGTTGCTTGCCTCCATTTTGTTTAGTTCTTTTTTCTGGAGTTTTCTCCTGTTTTTTCATTTGGGATGTATTTCTTTGTTTCCTCATTTTGTCTGCCTCTCTGTGTTTGTTTCTGTGTATTAGGTAGATCTGCTATGTCTCTCAATCTTGCTAGTTGGCTTTGTATAGTAGGTGCCCTGTGGGGCCCAGCAGTACAGTCTCCCTGGTCACCTGTGCTGGGTGCTCCATGAGTGTGGCTTTTGTGGATTCTGTGTGCCCTTCTGTTATATTTGAGCCTTGATTGCTGTTGGCATGTCAGAATTAACTGGCTGTAAGGTTTGGTCATGTCCATAGCTTAAGGGCTGCTTAGCAGGGGGAGCTTACCACACCGAGTGAGATTTGCCCCAGTGTGCTCTGGTGCCTATTGATACTACTCTTTGGGTTTGCCACTTGTGGGGTTAATTGGGTGGTGCTCTGCTGTGGACTGAAGCCAACTTCCAGTATATTGGTTCTGGGGCCTCTTGGGAAGGGATCTGATGCAACCCACATTAACCACTGCCTGTGACCAGCTGTGGACTACCTGGTAGGAGCTACAAAGTGATCCATGGCTGGTCACTGCCTGTTCTGGACCTGGAGGCATGTGGGAGAGGCCGTGCTGTGAACCAAGAACAACTGTCACCAGTACCAGGTCTGGGGTAGTTTTGCAAAGAGTCAGGATACACTGCGACTTGCTGTTGGTTGCCAGCTCCTATAAGGTTCAGGTGCTGATACAGAGTTGTGTTGTACAGAGTCGGGTGTGGCAGGGTCTCAGTGATTCACCAGGGTGCAGCAAGTGGAGCTCATCACAAGACCAATTCAGATTCAGATTTGGCCATGGGCATGGGAGAGGGCTCAATGCAGGAAAAATGGTAGTCCCCATGCTTGCTACACAGAAGCCGGACATCACACAGGGAAAATAGTGACTATCCTCCAGCTCTTGTGTGAAGCCACACCATCAGTCTGCTCTCCATATGTCCCCAGTGCCCTCCAGTCACTATCCTTCCGCTGGGGCCCAAGGTAAGTACCTACTAGCAAGTGTGTGGGGTCCCTTTAAGAGGATATCTGGGTTTCCCACAGCCTTCTGTTCCCCCTAGATGGTCGGAATCCCACTGTGTTTCACAGCCAGGTGTTGTAGGGGCTTCCCATCATGCACCAGTACTCCAGACTGGGGAGCCCTGATGTGGGTCCTTCCCTCCTCTGGGGGAAACCTCTGTGACTGAGATATCCCTTCCAATTTTCATCCTCCACATGGAAGTTTTGGACCAGCCTGTTTCAAACCTCTACCCCTCCTACCAGTCTCCACATGCCTATTTCTTTATATCCTTAGTTATAAAACTTCTGTTCACCTAGACTTCAGATAGTTCTCCAGGTTGATTGTTCTGTAATTTAGGTATAATTTTGATGTGTTCATGGAATGAGGCAAGCACAGCATTTATCTACTCTGCCATATTGTATCATTCTCTCTATGTATTTGCTCAGTTCAGCTTCATTTGAAATATTTCATGCAGACCACGGGGCTAAATATTTTTGAATGCTTTTATCTTCACTGTTGGCGTCTCCTTTGATCCTTACAATAGCACGAGCAGTAAGATGGAAGTTTGATGCTCCTTCGCAGATGAGGAAAACGAAGTACATCAAGTGGAGTTGAATTGGTGTCAGCAGATAGTGAATGGAGGTCAGAAGTAGAGAAGAGACCCAGGTCTCAGAAGGCGTTGGGCTTAAGCTGGCGAAGCCTGGAATTTAGGTTCAGAATCTCTGGCATCTACGAAAATGCTCAGTAGATTGTAAAGATTTCTTCTTGTTGAATATTCACACAATTCCACATGGTACCCAGGGTCTGGTATTTGATTACACATTGTCCTAGTAAATTTCACATGCTTTGCTTACCCTAATAAGATTGGACGCTATTTAAGATTCTAGAATTCTAGCATCTTAACTTCTTTTGTAATTTTTACCTTCAACATTTAATATAGTTCATCAACTAATGATAAAATCAGATATGATTGTGATGTGTCTCTTGGAACTATGAAGACACATGTGAAATCTTGTAAAGTGAAGGAAGACAAGGAATAATAGAAAAAAAATAAATTCAATGGAAAACTTAAGTATGATTATGGACATAATCTAACATTATAACACTCTTTTTTACACTTTCAACCTAGTTTGGGTTTCTTCTTTAGA
The DNA here is from genome assembly GCF_057876585.1 of Rhinolophus sinicus. Taxonomy (NCBI): domain Eukaryota; kingdom Metazoa; phylum Chordata; class Mammalia; order Chiroptera; family Rhinolophidae; genus Rhinolophus; species Rhinolophus sinicus. Next base: position 56,834,029 of record NC_142502.1, read on the forward strand.
TACTGTTATCATGTCATAATTTTATCTAACTTAAAACTTCAAGAAGAAATTGGACATACAATGTTTATGAACATACTGAATTGAAACAATAAACAAGGGCATTTTCAATGACTTGACTACAGGCAAGACAAAGAAATCCATAGTCTTTTAAGGCAATGTATATGAAATCTGTGTTCATTAAATTATGTTTTACTCACAGGGCAAACTATTTCTTGGTGATGCAAATATTTTCTAATGTTTAACAGTTCAATGTTTTTTTTGCTGGTGAGTCAGTGACTTTGAGTTTTATGAATGATACTTATTCCTTATTGTGTAAAGTTCTATTTTGATATGTCTCTGAAATTAGTAACAAAGAAGGGGGGGGGATCCGTGTTTATATGGTATAGCTGGAGCCCAAAACTTCAATTTTGTTTTATTTTATTTTTTAAAACTTATTTATTTTAAGTGTGTCTTTCCGCGACCCATCAGCTCCAAGTCAAGTAGTTGTTTCAATCTAGTTGTGGAGGGCGCAGCTCACAGTGGCCCATGTGGAGCTCTAACAGCAACCTTGTTGTTAAGAGCACCGCTCTCTAACCAACTGAGTTAACCGGCTGCCCCTCAATTTTGTTTTAGTTAAGCAGCTTCTTTTATAAAGTTGTCTTGTTTATGTTTAGTGACTTCTCCCTTAGCAGAGAACTGGTATCACACTATTATCACATCTCCTTAGGCCATGAGAATACAGTTCAACTCCCATATCAGTGGGTCACTTGTTTTGGGGAGAAGTCAGCATGTTAGGTGAACTCTGCATCCTCACTCAGGCCTGGAGAGCAGAATGAACCACAGCTTGGTCTCTTTTCAAAAAGCGGTGAAGATGGATAGGGACTCAGACTTATAAAAGTCCAAATGATCTAGTACTTACACTTACCTATTTTGTTAACCATGCATAAATATTTATTAACAAGAGCAAGAAGGTAATTATAAAAAAAGTTTTAGAAGTAAGAAATACTTCACTTAAAATCTTGTTAACTGTAAAAATAATTTAATATGGCATTTTAGTGTTTAAGTGCATTTTTTTCTTCCCACTGTTATTTAATCTCTATTTTAATAAAATGTTGCTTTTACTTCATAGTTAAAAAGCTAGTTATTTTGTAACTATTATAAAACATAAAATTTCTACTAAACGTTATCATAAAACATTAATTAGAATAATTATAGTGATAGCTGACCTTCACTAAGCACTTTTTAGCTGCCAAGCATTGAGCTAAGTACTTTATCATTTTTTTTTCATTTATTCATGTATATAAAAGCCATAATTCACTAAATGTAATGATAAAAAATGGGTGTGAAAATATTGTGCACAGGTTGGCAGAAAGGTATTTGGAGAACTGACTCTGGGACCAGGATAGTAGGATAGAAAGTGGGGTTTTTGGTCATTCCAGAAGAAGAAAGCCAATGGCAATGTCCAATAAAGTTAAATACATGCCGTTCCTTGCCAAGGGGCTGGAGAAGTTTGGTAGTGTGTGTGGAAGTCCACTGGAAAGTGACTCCTAGCATCTAGAAATGAGGTGGCAGGAGGGATAGGTTATTTCCATCATAACTCAAGTAATGAAAAGAAGGATAAGATTTATCAAAAAAGAGAAACACTTGTTGAACCGGAGGTAGAGCTAAGATGGTTTTTCCAGCTGTACTTGATGCTCTGCATACACAGAGACTCTGGGTAAAGCTGAGAAGCTGACAAAAAATCGAACACCCACCAAGTCACTCCTGCCAGTCTAGAAAAAGGAATAAATGGCAGTGGTTGCAGATGAGGGGAATGCACTTTGCAGACTTATGTCCTTAGTATTTATATGCGCTCTCAACATTTAATTTTTAATATGTGTATATGTAATTTGTATGTTGATAATTAAATTTCTTTCTTTTATTTTTAGAACATTTTCTTTTTTAAATTAAAGTTTATTGGGGTGACAATTGTTAGTAAAGTTACATAGATTTCAGGTGTACAATTCTATATTACATCAAAATAGGAGCATTTGTGACAACATGGATGAATCTTGAGAATATAATGCTAAGCGAAATAAGTCAGACAGGAAAAGCAGAGAACCATATGATTTCACTGATATGTGGTATATGAACCAAAAACAACAAAAGAACAAAACCAACAAATGAGAAACAAAAACTCATAGACACAGACAATAGTTTGGTGATAATTAAATTTCTTAATATTGTATTATCATAACAGTGCTTGCACCATATTCTAGATATTCCCAGGAGTGCTAACAAAAGAAAGTATACCTCATGGCAAGATTCCATTAAACTAATTGTCAGGGGCGACTCATGAAAAATTACCCAGGTGAAGATGCTATATATGCAATATAAACATATTTTTAGAAGATACTTGAGTATAATCTACTCCTAGATAACCCACTTGACAGTTTTTTCTAAAACATTTGAAGATAAAGATAAAACAAATCTTTCTCTTTATTTGCAGCCTTTAGCTTATATTCTCCTTAAAACTATCAATTTGATTTCTTCTGAGATATATTTGTTTTTATAATAAGGTAGTCCTTGAATCAGAAAAATCTAAATTTATTATTTAATTAATCTCAATTAGACTCTCTCTGATAAACATATAGATTATGAACTATTGTAAGCACCTAATAATGATTTTCCTACATTATCAGAAATGAAATAGTTGAAATGTACAATAAAATGTGTTGCTTTTATGAGAACAACTATAAAAATCAGATCTTTTGCAATAAAAACAAGACAAGTATAAGACATATTTAAAGGAGGGGGTTATTCTGTTACAATATAAAAAGTAGTTTAAACTAGAAAGCTAATATAGAGGTTTTCACTTTTGAAAAGTTGAAATAGATATATATTTTTTCAATTCCTCCCACTAAGCGCAGCTAAAATCCTTTCGCATTATATTTAATACAAAGTTATGAAGACTCTGAAAGATGGAGAGGAGAAGGCAGACACTCTAGTGATGTTGGAATTGAGGGATGACACAGTCGTGTTTCTTGGGTTTTCTTTGTGCTTCATCTATGCTATATCTGGTTCTGAAGAAGCCAGCAACCCAGAAACACCAACCAGCACAGAACAAAAAAGCTCACACTCTCTAGACAAAGGACCAGGAAAGGGGCAGCCTAGCAAGACAGGAAATTTTTAGACAATAACCACCCTAGTCAAGAAAAATATCATAGAAAAAATCATGGCCCCACTACCATCCCTGCTGACAAAAGTTGAGTCTGGAACCTTCAGGTCCACTCTCACCAGAGTATAATCAGGCGCCCCTTACTCTATGATCACCCTGTCATTGTGGTATCAGAAAGGCCAAGTGGGGGGAGCCCAGAGGTTTTCTCCCCATGTCAGTAAAGAAGCCCTTTGCCACTCTGCTGAATAGGGAGCCTGGACTCCATCCCCACCCAACAAAATGATGCACCCTGTTGATTCACAAACTGACCTGTTACATGGAGGGCAAAGAAAGTCAAATAAAGATGCAGTCCACTGCAGATGGGTAGTTGGTAGTTTTGACAAGCAAGGAAACTTATTTATGAGGCATGTCTGGGCAGCTGCAAGATGAGTTGTTTTCTGCATTCACCTGCCAGAATCTTAAAGTATAAGTAGAGGCCTTAACTAGGTTCAGTTATGCATACCATCCAGATGGTCTCAACAATACATTGCTCTCTCAAGGCTCCCACTGTGGGAATGGTGAGCAGCGTGTGCATTCCAAGGATGGGGGAGGAATGAGGAGCTTCTGATTCCTGGGTCCAGCTCAGAGGTGAATGGGTCACCTTTCAACCCTCTACTCCTTGTAACAAGTTCTGAGAATCTTACTTGCCCTCCTATTTTGCAAAGTGCCTGAGGGTCAACACAGGTTTTTATTAGCAAGACATTGGTTGCTATCTGGCTGCATTGGAGACAGAAGCCATAGTAATAGCATAGGCACATGCAAGAGAAAACACAACTTAAGATAATGATTCCCAAAATAAGTAACAATTTTTTTCCCACCAAGAGTCTCATGATCCAAACCACTGATTTATTAATTCCCCTAGACTTCTGGTCGTATTGCTCAGGGTGTTCACTTGTGTCCTCCTAATGATACATTAGCAGACTCATCAGATGTGAACACACAACAGTCTGTTCGGATAATGAATGGCACAGGTGTGAGGTAGTAATCATGTCCAAGGAAATCCTATTTTGGAGGACAGCTTTTTTTTTTTTTTTTCATTAGAGACATTCAGTGTTCGGTAAAAACAGGCTTTGTCAGCCAAGGCTTTCTGGGTGAGTTGTGTAGTATAACATCCCCCACGCCAATGGAGGGAACAAAGACGGTAGCCAAATGAACATACCAGTGGAAAACAGAACATGCCCACCTGCTCTTGAAAAGAGGAAGGTTGGCAGCTTTAGGAACTTGACCATACATGTGGCTGGAGAGGCAGCACTGTTAGGTGTGAGATGGACGGGGCATGAGGTATCACAGACCAGGACCCCCACCATCTTCCCTCTTTCAATGGTGTGTGTTCCATTCCAATACAATACATTTCAACAGGTCCGGTTTTCAGCATAACAACAGAATCTCAGTGGAGACTGAGTAGTTCTCACTCACCCAGGAACACCAGGTAACTCACCTATCCCATGGGACATCGCTTTGCAAATTTCAGTAGGTAATGGCTCTCCCAGGTGTGATCAGGCTTGGTGTTCTCAGCAGCATAGCCTGTAGATCCACAGTGAGAGTAGAGCAATGGCTGCTTCCCACAACTTCCATGCCTTTATGGTATTGGATGTCTTTGTAGGGGTCCCTAGTTTTGCATATAGGGCAACCATTCCTACTGACTGGTTGATAATTCAAATGTATTAGAGCCTGGGACAGTACTTTAGTCCCCCCAAGCCAAGGGGGTTTTACCTGTTAGTAATTTAATGTGATGCCTTAATAGTCCACTCTTCCTTTCTACCAGCCCTGCTGCTTGCAAGTTATTAAAAAAATAGCACTTCGATTCAATGTCATGTTCTTTTGCCCAGTCTTGCATGTCTTGACCTTTAAAATGTGACCCCTGATTGCTGTCTGTATGAAGGGTATCTGTACATGGTACTCATTTTTCTAATCTACTAATGGCAGCAGCCTGGTTCGCATGAAGACAGGGAAAATCTTGGGTTAGGCCAGACACAGTTTCCACATAAACCAAGGCATATTTAGAACCCTCACACAGAGGGAGGGGCCAGTATAATCAATTTGCCAATCACTCACTAGTTGAGTATTTAGATGGATGGCCCCAGACTACCCTGGCAGGTGCCTTAGGCATTGTTTAGAACACACAGGACATGCTGTTACTTCAAAACCCGTATCACTATATTTCAGGGGCAATCCAGCATCCTTGCACTATGTCATCCCACGTGGGTGCAACAGTGGCCACTCTTCCCATGCACCCAATCTGCTGTGTCTACTGAAATTTCAGTTGCTAGAAGTCCTACCTGAGTTCTACAAGTACAATCTGGGACGTGGAAAACAGTGAGGACTGCCTCAGGCAGACCTCAGATGTCTTTCCGTGTATCCTGACCTCATGAGGGCTTACTCCTGGTCATCCACACTTTAGCTCTCCATCATCCAAGCCATTGGGTTATTCCTTCGAGACCAGCCCAACTGTCAATGCAAAGGGTTAACAGCCAGGGCTCCTGAGCAGCCAAATCTCTCCAAGTTTAGCCCAGTGGTGGCTGCAGTTCATTCCTATTTCCATCCAGATGGTGTCAGTGTTGGTCTGAATAGTGACCGCAGTCCTTAAGGGCAGATTGCCCCATTAGACCCATCTGTACACCAGGCACCAGTGGGAATTTCCCCCCATTTCCTCTCTGTAGGCCACCGGGGTGCCACAGGAATAGGGGCGGGGGCATTTGGACCTATGCACTCTAGAGTAGCACCTGTGTTTCTAGAGTAGGCTGGTGGGTGGGGTGCTTCTCTGCGGCCAATAGGCATGCCACTTAGTCAGCGGCAATCTGAGCCAGGGCAGAGGTGGGTCAATAGAACATATTCTCAACCCGCCCCTTGATAGAAAGAGAAGTTCTGGCCATGATATGCTGTCGTTTGCGAGGGGCACTACCTGTGTGCTGTGGACACTGTTAGGAGCTGTGGGGGCAGAGCCCCAGAAAGTAGTTTCCAGGCTCTCAGCCTCACATAGACAGGTGCTGGCTCAGGTAGTAAATGGCCAACTGTGATTGCATGGCCATCAGCTGTGGCTAGTTGACCGTCAGCTGTAACCAGTGAGCCATTGGCCACTAATATAACTGCTGTGGCTACGCTAGCAGAAGAGAAGGAGGAGAGAGAGAAAGAATGGGGCTAGCAAGAAGATGGCGGCTGGGCTGGCAAGCGTGGATGGCGGTTTGTGGACAGTGTGGATCCAGCCTCCATTGAGAGTATAGTGCCGCCAGAGAGAATATAGTGGTATGACTCCCCTACCTATGGCTCCGTGGGTGTTCCTTTTTGGCCTCACCATATCCTGCGTTATGTGGGGAGCGGGAGCAGAGACCCCCGCCGGACGCCCTGCACGACAGGAGCTATTGCCTACGGAGGTATATCGGGTTTCTCACTCCTTCCAGAGCTGGGACCAAAATACTAGGGTCCTCTCCCCTTCTGTTTTCTCTGCTATGGTGCCCAACCCATGCCTTCCAGAGCCACAGACACATGCAACTCAAATGGTAGCCCTACTTGGGAGATGCCCAGAGCTTTAGCCTTGTCAAATGTGGATTGCTGCTCTGATCCCCAGTCCCACCCATGCCCTTCTTTTACCAGGCAGTATAAGGGGAAGAGGCACTGTGCCAGCTGGGGAATAAGCAATCCTTACAAAAGATTATACCTGTTTCATTTTTTAGGGGCTGGATAAGCTTGCAACTTTCAATCACACCTTCTGGGACAACCTGCCTGTTCCCCAACCAATTCCCGAAAACTTTACAGGAGTACCTTGGCCTTGAATTTTCTGTGAGTTCAGCTTCTTTCCCTTGCAGATGTTTCAGCAGTCTGTGGCATGTCCTGAAGCAGAGGCAAGTCTTCACATGTTAACATTATACCATCAACGTAATGGGCTCATTTTACTGATGTGGGGAAGGAGAACAGGGATGAACCTCGGGCTACCATCCCATGACATGTGGTGAATGTGGGGACAGAGTCCCAGAGAGCAGTTTCCAGGCTTTCAGCCTCATGTGGAAAGGTGCTGGTTTGGTTATTAGATGGACATCAGCTGTAATCAGATGGCCATACGCTGTGGCTGGGTGACCATCAGCTGTTACCCGTTAGTCATTAGCCACTAATATAACTGCCGTGGCTATGCTAAGGGTTGGCTGGTTGGTTGGCAGAGAAGCGGACAGCAGATTGTGGCTGGCAAGTGTGGTTAGCAAGCGGATTTCAGCAAGCAAGCATGGATTGCAGTTAGCCAGGGTTTAGATGATTGGCAGAGAAGCGGACGGTGGATTGCAGCTAGCAAATGGGGTTGGTTGGCAGAGAAGTGGACCACAGATTGCGGATTGTGTAGCTCCTGCTTCCTGTGTCACCAACCCAGCTGCAAGAGAGAATATAGTGGTATGACTCCCCTATCCATAACTCCATTGGGTTCCTTTTTGGCCTTACCATATCCTGCATTCTTGTGTGGGGAGGGGGACAAGAGATCCTGCATTACAGTGAGGCTGTGCAGGTAACTTAAGGGGAGCCCTTTAAAGGTCCATTGTTGCCCCTCCTCCACGGAGGCGAATTGATCTTGTGACTCAGTGGCCAGGGACATACTGAAAAAAAGCATTTGCTAAGTCCAGCACATCATGGCACACTCCTAGGGTCATGGTCAAGGTATCTAAGATGGTGGCAGTGTCAGGCATAGCTGCATGGATGGTGGGCACTACCTTATTTGATGCTCAGTAGTTCGTAGGCATCTACTGTGAGCCATCTGGATTTTTTTACTGGCCATAAGGAGCGGCTGAAAGCACTATAGGCAGGACGTATAATACCACTTGGTGCAGTTCTTGGATAGTTTCTCTCATCCCCTTATGCCACCCTCCACCCCCCAGGCAATTTTGTTTGATAGTTACCACTCTTCACAAAGGATGGTAGGCTTACCAGTTCCCAGTTGGAGCTGGCATTTAACCTCAGCATTGGTTGTATTCCTTTAACCTAGAGGCAGAATTCACTGATAAGAGGTTTTCAGAATTTGACCTTGTAAGATATCAATCAACACCCAGTATTTTCTCTGGTATTGGAGAGATAAAAACCTCATATTCTTGGGAAAGAGGGAATGCCCAATTAGCAGGGTCAAAAGGACCTTCCTAACCATAATTATTGGCTCCCTATATCCATCGATGGCGTTGGAGGGGCCAGACAACTTCTGAGAGTTACCGTGTATTAGAGTACATTCAGCTCCAGTATCCACTAGAATCATCACCTTTTGTTTATTTCTGGAAGACCAATAAATAGTGAGCTCAACATGTGCCTCCGATTGCCCCAGTAGCCCTCACCTGAAGGTGACTTTGGCCTGCATTCTATTCTGGGGCACAGGATGTGCCTACCCCAATTAGGACTGTATCCCTGAGGCTTCCACTGGAGCAGCAGGGCAGCAGGGATAGTGGAGAGATGGGGACCACCCTGGAAAATAATTTAGCAGTTTCTTATAAAAATAAACATGCACTTACACACCAGCATTAGCACTCATATGTATTTTCCCCCAGCGAAATGAATAGTTATCTCCACACAAACATCTGTACACAAGTGTTTATTGAAGATTTATTTGTAATAACCCCAAACTGGAAATAATCAAAATATCCTTCAACAGGTGAATGGTTAAACAAATTGTGTTTCATTTACACCATGGAATACTACTTAGCAGTAAAAGGAATAGACTATTGGTGCATACAATAATGGATGCATTTCCAGAAAATTATGCTGAATTTTAAAAGCCAATCCCAAAATGTTGTATAATTCTGTTTACCTAAACTTTCTTAAATAACAAAATTATAGTAATGGATAACTGGATAATTACTTATGGTTAGAGATGGTGGGGGAAGTGGCAGTGTGAGTATAAAGCGAAATCACTGTGGTGATAGAATAATTATATCTTGACTGTGGTGGTGGTCACACACATCTACAGGTGTAACAACATGATGTAGAAGTATATACACGCACGAACCTTGAGTACATTATGCTAAGTGAAATAAGTCAGTCACAGAAGAACAAATACTGCATGATTCCATATGTATGGGATATCTAAAGTAGTCAGACAAACAGGTACAGAAAGTAGAATATGGTTGTGCATTGGGTAGATGAGGATGCAATGGAGAGTTTCTATTCAATGTCTTTTAAATCATGCAAGACAAAAACAAAAACAAACAACAACACCAAAAAACCTCTAGAGATGTGCCGTAAAACACTGAGGTTGTAGTTAACAATATTGTAGTTTACACTTAAAAATTTGTGAAGAAGGTAGATCTCATGTTGTGTGTTTTTATAACAATAAAACATTAAATTGCCATAGAAAATGTCCTTCTAGATCAGTGCTACTAAAACTGTGGTTAACTGACTGGTGCTAACAATAAACTTCTTTTTAGTTTGCAACAACGTAAAGAGCTTAGACACACTCCACTATGGCACTAAGCATTGCGTTTCAGACATCGACAGTTCCTTAGCAAGACCTTGTTGGTGAAGAAAGCCACGCATTAAATTACATTTTGGATCAAGTTTCTCACCTCTTAGTATGCAGCTAACAAACAGTTTGAGAACTGGCTATTTTGAGTAGTGCTGTTACTTTTATTCTTTGTGAGTCATTTCAAGAGTAAATAATCAAATACAGAAATGACAACTAGAAAGGCAGGGTGACTCCTCCCTGGAATAGGACCCAGGGAAGCTCTGCCTCTGGCAGGCGCTTTGCTGAGGTATAAACAGTAAAGGCATTTTCAGACGAGCTCAAAGCAAGATTTCAAAATCAAGGGAAGGTGTTTTTCGCTTTTATTTGTTTTGTTTTGTTTGACATCCAGAAACAAGATTATCAACTTTGGTTGCTGACATCAAGGAAACAGCCTACTATTACCATCCATTTCCTGTATTCTGCTCAGTGAAAACCATGTCCACGCCTAGCCTTAACATTCGATGACCACGTTAATGCACGAACAATAACGTGATGCAGAATGGGGTACACTTGTTTTAAATTTTTTTTGGTCGACAGATAACATAACTGGACATTTTTAACTTGCTAGAAATAGAGTCACTGACAGTATTTAAATCTTTTCAAATTTGTGAAATAATTTATTTTACACCTTCAAATACTCGAAATAAAAAACATAACGTTATAAGCCATGACATTTTTACAGCTCAGGTGTTCTCATTATGTTACCTGAGGCACCCTGAGGAATGCCCTGCACATGGTATATTTTCCATGTATGCCCGTTGAATTGAGATAGCTTGGTGTTGTGAACACATGAATCTGGGAACATGAAAATTGTGTTCTAGGCCTAGATCTGATAGAACTAGTTGTGTCACCTGAGTAAATCATTAGTTGATTTTATACTTTGATATCGTCCGACATAAAATTCAGGGATGGAGAAAGAACACACTAAATTATCTCTAAAAAGATGCTAGTTATATTACTTCATGACCCAATAAATACCGTTAACTCATTTTCTGACTTTTGCAATAATTTCCTAATTGATCTTTAGTCTCCAAATTTTACAGTATTAAAAAACAAAATTCAACTGAGTAAATGTTAAAGATCTTATTGGCTTTGTTCAACAATTCATGAATTGGGCCGTATCCCATCTAAGCTAGAAGGGAGCTCTGAGGAGGTGTACAAAACGGAAGACTCTTATAGGGAGAAGTAGCAGGAACAAGGAATGTATACCAGCAAAAAAGCAAGTTGGTTATTGCAAGGTCACTTTTCTTTAGGGGATGACAGGCGTCTACCAGGCAGATGACCGAGCTAGTATTGCTCAGGCGATTCCTGATTGACCGGTTTAAGATTCCATTTCTGGAAGAACCCAAACAGTAATTAAGTTAGGTTTTGGTTTAGTGACATGGGGCTTACTTAGCATAAGGAACTCCATTTAGGGCATGTTGTCTTGTTTTTAACAACATCTACTAATCGCTCCAGGCAAATCTTCCTAAAATATTTCTTTGATCATTTCAATTACTGTTAATATTATTAAAGTTTAAACAAGGAAAAAAAAGTTCTATGCCATGCACTAAATAAAACTTAAAATCCAAATGCACTTGACTTCACTGAGATCAAGTTGCCATAATTTCACACATATTAAATGCCCCAAATCCTTCCCTGCTTCAGCACCGTTAGCTTTACAAAATCTCATTATTCCCTGTGACATAAGCATTCTAGCCCTATAGCTCCCTGCCATTCACGAGACATGGCTAAGCTCTGCTTCTGTGTTTTTTGACTTACATGTTTCCTTCAACCTAGAATGCCCCTCCTATTCTCTTTTTTCATTTTTCTGACAAAATTAGCTCATGCTTATGGTATGTTTACTAATACTAGCAAACACACTAAAATGTTTTCTATATATACTTATTTTTAATCCTCACAACAACCCTCTCAAAGTAGGCCTGTTTTACTAAAAAACACACACAAAGAGGTTAAGCACATTTTCCAAGGTCAAGCAGAGAATATAGTAGCAAAATGGGGAAATGAGAAGAAAAAAAAAAGTCCATATTATAAGTGGAATGAGTATCTAAACTTCAATGAAAGACCAAAGGAAAGTCATCTGAGTGGATTCTAAGATTATAGTAATATCTACATCAATATGATTTAAATTTTACAAAGAACTTTCATATTCTCTGTCCTGTTTCATTTTATTTTATTTCTCTCAATTCAATATCAGCAGAACCTTAAATTGGCAAAAAGTTATAATGGAATTAATAAGACACCATTTGAAAACTTAATCATTACTTTCCAATTTGAACATAAATCTTGAAATAATATGATTATTTCATGTACTTTTTGGTTGTACTAAAAATATAAAGCACATTTTTTAAAGACTGTAAAAAGAATCAATAGGACATCGATTCCCTTTAGGAAAGTATAGAAATCTTGATGTTTAAACATTATAAACATACAATCATAAATTTAGTTGAATATAATAACCCCCTACACCCCAAACAAAGCTTGCCTAATTGGAGTGTAACTTTGATATTATTAAAGTTTATCCATATTATATATATATATATATATATATATATATATATATATATATATATATATATATATATATATTTTAGTGGGAGCCTTCAATAAGTTGACTAGGATGAGCTTTCAAAAGATTTAGGGCCGGCCCGGTGGTTCAGGCAGTTGGAGCTCGGTGCTCCTAATTCTGAAGGTTGCCGGTTTGATTCCCACATGGGCCAGTGGGCTCTCAACCACAAGGTTGCCAGTTCAACTCCTCGATTCCTGCAAGGGATGGTGGGCAGCACCCCTTGCAACTAAGATTGAACACGGCACCTTGAGCTGAGCTGCCACTGAGCTTCTGGATGTCTCAGTTGGTTGGAGCGTGTCCTCTCAACCACAAGGTTGCTGGTTCGACTCCCGCAATGGATGGTGGGCTGCGCCCCCTGCAACTATCAACGGCAACTGGATCTGGAGCTGAGCTGCGCCCTCCACAACTAAGATTGAAAGGACAACAACTTGACTTGGAAAAAAAAAAAAAGTCCTGGAAGTACACACACTATTCCCCAATAAAGTCCTATTCCCCTTCCCCAATAAAATCTTAAAAAAAGAAAAAAAAAGATTTAAAAGGCTTTTGTTTGTTAACCATTGGGAAAAAAGTTAAGCCTGCTGTGTCAGTTAGCTTAATTGATGAGAACTTCAGTGGGTCCTGGGGTGTGTTCATTTCCTGAGGTGAACCTATTGAGAGAACTACTTAGAGAAACGTACACAGTTGGGAAAGCTTTTAAATGCACTTGACTTAACCTAAGATCCAGTTACCATACTTTCACACATATTAAATGCCCGAAATCCTCCTCACTCCAGCACCTTTGTTGTCAAAACAATCTTTGGCTCCCTCTTCCTGCAGTTATCTTTATCCTGCTGCCCAGTTAGACAAGGACAAGGTTTGTCCCGATGGCTCCCAGGAGTGAATTTCAGACCAGTAGCTTGAAAATTACTACCTAGTATAAGGAAGAACATTCTCAAGTTTGTCTGGATGATAGCATGTGTAGTTTGGGAATGGGTTATGAATATGCCCATGTGCATGTGTGTGCGGGTGCATCCACACAGCTGTATAGATCCTATACATCTATAACAACATGCCATCCTAGCAGACTTATAAATCACTTATTCCCATCTTACAAATGCAACGAACTAGGCTCAGAGAATTTAAATGTATTATCCAAGGTTGCATAGCAGAGCCAGGATTTAAATTCACATTCAGAAACTGCTCATTTCTCTGTATTATACTGTCTCATTACAGGTAAACTAAGCAGCAGCTTGGTGTTAAAAGAAATTCAAGCATTTGTTGGAGAGCAGAAGAGGCTTTGGACTAAGGTCTTGAACATATATTAGAGTGACTTGACAGAGCATCTCTTTCTGAGGTGACTGAAAATTAATGAAGTCCTTAAAATTCTTAGGGCTTCTCTCTCTCCTCTCTCTCTCTCTCTCTCTCTCTCATCATGAAAGTGACTATTTTATATTAGACAAGGCTAAGAGGTAGACAGTCTGGTCTCAGTGGAAATGGAGAAAGGTTGATGAGGCAAGAGATGTTTAGGAAGTAAAGTCCCATTAAATTAACCTAATTGAAGCCAATTGGATCTGTAGTTTACTAAACAGTAAGAGACAAAGGTTATTTCAAAGACATTTTTGCGGCTGCGGTTTTGGAGCCTCAAAGAGGAGATAGATGCAATAATAAAGATTATGGTGTGTATTTTGAATATTTTAGATTGCAAGAACTGTGTATCTAGGTAATGGGGTCCATTAGGGAAATAGATATATTAAAAGGTGGTCCCTACTAAAGACAGAGATTTGAGTCATAGAATTTTAGGTACTTAATCAGAAGGTGGGCTGTTGAAGTGAAATTAATGTAAGTCTTGTAGAATGAACAAGGTGGCTACAGTGTTACACCCATCACCAGCCTTGTGCAGGGAGGATAAGAGTAGCTGGCAGGAAACCTGCCAATCAGCTGCAAAGCCAAAACGGATTTGGGCTCCATGGTCTGAATTTGGCTTGTTATCGTCTCTGTCACTCTGTATGCACTGGGCATCATGTCAAAGAGAGAGAGAGATGGGGTGGGGGTGGAGAAAGAAAGAGAGAGAGCAACCCTAAGAATTTTAAGGACTTAATTTTCAGTCACTTCAGAAAGATGCTGGACTGTCAAGTCACTCTAATATATGTTCAAGATCTTAGTCCAATCTATGACAGAATAGATTTCATAATATTCCTTCCAAGCTAAATAAATATAAAATAAATAATATTTATTAATTTTACTTTAACATGTGGACACTTAAGCTGAACATATATAAATGTCTTACCCATGGCTACATAGCTAGTTAACTGCAGCACTAAATGTCAACCTTTGCTTCTATAATGTCTTTCTATTATCCCAGGCTAGGTCTACCAAAGACTGCTCTTTATATGTAGGCTGAAATTAAAATTCATTTAAAATGTGGTTCCAACTTTAAAATTTCAACTTCTTTTACTCCCACACACTTCATGGTTGTTTCCAAAATGACTTGTCGTTTCCCTCAATTAGCATATCTTCATAAATTAATACATACTCCATAGATTGTTCTTAGAGAGGTCAAGTATATCCAGCCACTAGTAATGAGACTTTTCCTCTGTAGGACTTGAAGTCTCCATGAGCAGTGGTCAAGGAGGAGCCAGCCCCAGGACACTGCAACGCCTGAACACTCTCAACATTGTTAGCAATATTTTTTTTCTCGAGAACATCAGGAATGATTTTTTTATACTCTTTATTCCTGTTTATGTCATTACTATAGAAATCTTAGTCTCCCACATCATCTCTCATCCCCTAGAACTCCAGTTCTCACTTGCTATATATATTACCTTCTCTGACCTCAACTTCCATCTCTTTCTTGCTGAAGGGAGACATTTTTCCCTCCCTTCCCCCTAAATATCTGAATCCCTTGTCACTAATCTATCACTACCTCTCCTATTGCTGTCAGCGACCCGTCCCTGGCCACTAGTCCTGCTTTGATGTTAGGGTTGGGTTCACGGGTGTTTTCTCCAACAACACTGCTATCATAACTCTGAGATTTTACTATCCATAAAGATCCTTCCAAAATTCCAAACTCTCAGCAACTTGATTGTCTCCACTCTCTACCACAGCTGCACAGTCTCATGATTGTATCTTAGTGCTTATGACTGACGATAGTCACCCCTCCATAATCCCAACATCATACCTCACACTTTCTCTTTTTTCTCACTCCCTCCAGTACTCCAATTCAACAATCCTCTGCAAAACAGTACATATCTGATTTTATGACTTTTCAGTGTTTGTTAGCCTCTTAAATTCTCACTTCCCTCCTTGCTCGGATTAAATTTCCTAGTCACTTATAATCATCCTGCTCCTTTTCATGTATCCTCAACTGCCTTGCCCTCCATGCAAATGAATATGTCTAGAGAAAAACACACAATCATGCTGACTGGACTCTCATCATAATCATGACCATTAACCTCAAGTGGTTTCATAATGCTGCCCAGTGATCATATTTCATTTTGCTATTACTATTCACACTTCCACTCAAGCAGAGCACTATTTCATAGCTTTTCTTTTCTCAGACTTCCAAAATCTGCTCTCTCCTCCTCATTCTCAGCTGACGATGTGCTTGCTATTTCAGAGCCTGCCACATAATTTGCAGGATGTAGTGCAAAATGTAAATGCAGGGTCTCATTTAAAAAGCGGGGGGAAAGTGGCATTAAATTTACTAAAATATGAAGGTTTTCCTTTCATGGTCTCTCTCTCACAATGTCATGGTTCATTTTCCTTAGTATATAATCTTGTTCTAAGTAAATAAAAAAATAAAAATTTAAATATCAAGCATCAATTTTACCATTAATCTTTATACTGTGCAATGTTAGTTTTAAATGCAAATATAAGAGTACTTAAGTTGTATGCAGAATCACCAAAATTACAAAATTCACATTTTGTGGCTTATATATATGCATACGTATTTTGTTCTTAGCAGAATAGATGAAATGTTACACAAAAGTAACTGAACAATTTCCTTTTCACTTCTATCTAAACTCTCTATCTCAGTTTTTTGAGGGGAGGTCACATGTCAGGAGCTCATTCTTAAACATGTTAAATTTGACCTACCCATTTGACATCCAAGTAGGTATGCAATATAAAGAATTAAATATATAAATCTGAAGTTCAGAGGAGAGTTTTGTGCTGGAGAAGAAAATTTAGAGACCAGTGTTTGGATGGTACTTAATGTTATATATTTGGATGAGATCACCAAGAGAATGAACTTAAATAGCAAATAGAATAATGACAAGGACAAATCTTTCAGTACTCCAAAGTTTAGAGGTTGGGGAAAATGGGGGAGAAATAGCAAAAGAAGGAGCTTAGAGGTAAGAGCAAAATTAGGTGGATGAATTTGGAGTCTTGGAAGTTGTACTAGAGTTTCCAGAGAAACAGAACCAATAAGAAATACATAGATAAATGATGATAGATGATGATGGATGATGATAGATAGATAGATAGATAGATAGATAGATAGATAGATAGATAGATAGATAGATGATAGATGAATTGTCTTCTCTCTTTTTCTTCAAACATATGAGTTATATTCTCTCTTCAAGGCTTTTATACTTACTCTTCTCCCTGATTGAAATGCTCTCCCCTCAAACACCTGCCTGACTCACTCACTTATCTCCTTCAAGTCTTTATTCAAATGTTATAATACCTGTCAGTGAGTCCTTCCTTAGCCACTACATGCAAAATTGCAATCCTTCCCCAATATGGACACTGTTCTTATCCTCCTATGATTTATTGTTCTCCTTGGACCTATTAGTATAACATACAATATGTTTTACTTACTAATCTTTCTTACTGTCATTTTCTCTGGAATGTGAATTCTATGAGAGAAGAAGTTTCCATGTGTTTTGTTCACTGCCATATCCCTGGGGCCTAGAGTAGTGCTTGGCTTATAGGAGTCATTCAATGAATATTTCCTGATTAAATAATAATGTCATTGTAAAAATTTCTAAACCTGTACAAAAATTGTATAAGAATTTATTTGAGCCAAAATTTTGACGACATGCCTGGAAGTAAGATCTCAACACACTGAAAAAAATACTCCAGAGAATGGCAGTTTTGAAGCTCCGTTTATACATTTAGAATCAAAGGAGAAAATGTAAGGAAGTTTGCATGGAATCCACTGGTTGTAGATTAAGAAAAGAGGGGGAAGCAAAACGGGAAAATCTCTGGGATTGGATAAAAATCAACGTGGAGCAACATATACTTCTTTTACATTGGTGGGTACAGGAGAGTTAATAATTAACATTTACAACACATAGAGATGGTATTCAGGGAATAAGGTAAAAACGAGGAGTTCTGTGGTCTCATGCTCTGGTATTCTTGAGCTCTGGTGCCAATGGTTGTGCCTCCGAAGGCTCTGGAGAAGAAAATTACTCTGATATTTCAAATGTATGTTATCCTAGATATGTAGAAACAATGTACAAGGTTTACTTAAGGCAAAGACTGACTTTTGCTAAGGAAGCTATAGTCCTGGGATGTGACTACCTGAGATGAACTGTTCAGTTAGGGATTTATTATCAAACAATCCTATGTCATTACTTTCAGTCACTGAGCTTCTCAGGTGTGCCAAGTAGCCCTCTGAGCCTGTTGGGTCTATTATTTTGCCACTTTTCATTCACAGTATAAATAAATGTTCTTTCTTTAATGCATTACCTTCTCTTTGTATTCCCATTTGTTGAAACATCATGCAGATTCAGAGTAAAACTGACATGTTACTATGGGTTCAATTGCCTTATCTGACAAGGCAAGTTAGACTCTCTGCCTTTTAATTTCCACAAGGAACTGTGCATTTCCTTCTACTATACAGAAAAACTGGTGTTTCATTTATATTTCCTTTGAAATACGAGGTCTGGCAATTAAGTTCATGAATTCATCGTAGGAAAAGTGCTACATACCCCACTGCTAAATATCACTATGGTCACCTTCAAAGTACTCCCCTTTGGAAGTTATTCACTGACACCAGTGCCTAGTCCAACCTTCAAAGCAATTTTGGAACTCTTTTTCTGGAATGGCCATCAGAGCTGTTGTCATATTATCCTTGATGTCTTGAATGTCATCAAGATGTCTTCCTTTCAATATTTCCTTTGTCTTCAGGTAAAGAAAGAAGTCATTGGGGGTCAGATCAGGTGAGTAGGGAGGGTATTCCAATACAGTTATTTGTTTCCTGGCTAAATATTCCCTCACAGACAGTGTTGTGTGAGATGGTGCTTTGTTGCGATGCAAGAGCCATGAATTGTTGGCGAAAAGTTCAGGTCATCTAACTTTTTCATGCAGCCTTTTCAGCACTTTCAAATAGTACACTTGGTTAACTGTTTGTCCAGTTGGTACAAATTCATAATGAATAATCCTTCTGATATCAAAAAAGGTTAGCAACATCATTGCAACAAGTGCACGAACCTAATAGACCTCAAACAACAGGTTCTCACTCACAGCCCTCAGAGGGAACCATCTCTGCTGACATCTTGATCTCAGACTTCGAGACTCCAGAACTGTGAAACAATAAATTTTGTTGTTTAAGCCACCTAGTTTGTGGCATTTTGTTACAGAAGCCGTAGCAGACTAACAAACTACCCAACCATTCTACTCTTAGGTATTTGTTTAAAGTGAAAATATACCGGGCATGTCAAAAAAATGTATACAAGTGGACACTTTGGTCAATGTTGCTCAATCAGTAATTTGTCATAATCAGAAGTGTCTGGATGCTGATGTTAACCACTTTGAGCACCTTTTGTAATTGCAGAAGTCATGTTACTTGTATTCATTTTTGTTATCAGTATATATTGACTATTACAATTTTAATACAGTTTTTTCTTTCTTAAAATATGTGTACATTTTTTGGCACCCTCTGTATGTCCAACAAAGAATTCTATAGGGATGTTCACCTTAAGTTTATTTATAATAGCCCCAAACTAGAAACAGCTTAAATGTCCATCAGAAGGTAAATGGATAAATAAATGAATTTTGGTGTGTTTAAATAATGAAGTGCTATAAAATGATTAAAAGAACAAACTACTGATATGCACCACATGGATGAATACATTAAAAAAAAAATCTATGCTGAGGAAAAAAGTCAGGAATGAAAAATAGATCATGTCCAATTATATGAAATTCTAGAAAATGCAAAACTAATTTATGTAGTTAGAAATCCAATTAGTGTTTGGGAGAACAGGGGTTGGGGGATTGACTGGAAAAGGGTACCAAGGGACCTTTTTGTGGTAATGGAACTACATTTTGCTTATGGTAGTGCTTATATTTGTCAAAATTCATTGACCTCTACATTTAAATTGGAAACTTTATGATGGAAATCATACTTCAACAAATTTGATTTTAAAGAATACATTGTTAGTAAATAAAAAAAAAATTGAAAAACACTTAAGATGGAGAAAATACATATAGAAATAATAGCAATTGTTTATTTTGTTTTAATTTTCAATGTTATGGTGTTCACTTTCTTAGACAGCATGTAAAACCTTTAGCTGTATAAAGTCATTTTTTAAGGGACATAATCAGGATTTCTGGCACTGTCTCAAAGCTGTCACAGAAAAAGTTGATGGGTATTTTGGCACTAAGCTAGAAAACTAGGAAGCAGGTTGGAAATAAACTCAAGTATCATCTTTAGAAATACATTGTTTGCTCTGGGGATTTGGATTCTTGATAGGAAGCTGTTGCCTTTCACTTAGAATTTGTTAACACTGTACAGTGTTTGCTAATTTTATGCAATATTTTGTCTGTCTAAATTTATAATAAAAATGGTACATTTTGGTGTGCACTATTATTTTCAAATTTCCATCCACTTGGCTATAATTGTTTCTCTTTAGGAGAAGTGATTGTGGTAGATTACCTCAGAACAACTTCTGACCAACAGAGGCAACTAATAGGGTCGAATAACATCAAAAACTTAATTGGGCCTGTATTCAGGTGCTCTCTGTTAGAACTTTAAATTAGTATTTTCAAACTTGGCTACACATGCAATCGCCTCAAAAATACTTACACCTGAATCCAATACCTATTTAATTCTATTTAATTGCCCAGAAAATGGGATTTTAAAAATAGTCCCAGTTGATTAACATGTGAAGCCAATCCCTGGGGCATTTTCTAGTGTTGCTGTATGACTGGTATCCTGTAACAAGTTAGTAGCAGGTCAGTGTTTCATGACTCTGATGACTGGTCTTCATCTATGAACCAGTTGATTTCTGTGGCTGAAACGCATCTTAATGAGTGTTTTGCTATTCGAATCACCACCTTTATGATGCTTTATCTGAAGTTTTTACTTTGTAGTTCTAGAGTTGTGAAAATGGTTGCTTTAGACGTAGAAAATTATCAGTCAAATGTTAGAAAACGAAAAAAAGGAGTATTCTAGTACTATCTATCCATTTCTAAACTACATTTTTGTTCAGTATAAATTCCTCTGGTTCAGCTTATCGTAAAGGATTTAGAAATCTCATAGCACAAGCAACCCAAAGTAATATTTCCCTAACATACATAACATCTTTATCCTCAAAATTAATTATAAGAAAGAATTTGTAGTTTTAAGTTTCAGTTGCATATTATTCATTCCTAACTGATCCCTTTCTAGATTAGTGTTGTTATGGACTGAATTGTGTCCCTGCCGCATTCATGTGTCCTAACTCCCAGTACCTCAGAATGTAAATGTATTTGGAGGTAGACTCTTTAAAGAGGTAAAATGAGGTCATTAAGGTAGACCATTCAATATGACTGGTCTTCTTATAAGGGGGTATGAGGGTGGTAGATGAGGGTAAGGGGGATCAAATATATGGCGATGGAAAGAGAACTGACTCTGGGTGGTGAACACACAATGTGATATATAGATGATGTATTACAGAATTGTATACTTGAAACCTATGTAACTTTACTAACCAATGTCACCCAATAAACTTTAATTAAAAAAAAAAGAAATACAATATTAGGACACAGACACACAGAGGGAAGACCACCTGAAGACACAGGGAGAAGATGGCCAACTGCTAGTCAGTGAGCGAGGCCTCGGAGAAAGCCAACCCTGCTGACATCTTGATCTACTTCTAATGGTAAGAACTGTGAGAAAATAGATATCTGTTTAAGACACTAGTCTGTGGTACTTTGCTATGGCAGCGCTAGCAAGCTAATGTAGTGGTGGTTCTCAATATCAGCTGCTCAACAGAATCACCTACAAATACAATAAAAGTAAAATCCTGCCCATACCAATGAAATCATAATGGGAGTGGAGGGAAAGTAGGGTGGGTGGGCACTTTTTTTTTTAAAGTCTCCATGTGATTTTTAGATTACTGAGGACAGGCTTATGTTTAACTGACTTCTTTCTATAGCAGTCTGTTGTAAAGTTGCCTAGTGAGAATAACTTGAAAACTAATAAACAACATCATAAGTTCTTTGCAATCTATTTAGGTTTTATATGTTATTTTGGCAAGAATGTTCCTTAAATTATTTAGTACCTATTCCCTGTGTGACATAAAACTGAAGCAAATTTTTGTTATCCAGTATTGAAACAGATTTCTTCTTGTGTGGCTTATGCAGAGAGATTATTTATTCCATTGTAATATTTCCTTTAAGAGACAAAACTCCATATGTTCCCATTTCCTCAATGTGATATCATAGTCCCACAGAAAACATAAATGCCAAGATTTTAAACAATTTCATGGTTATTTTGAGGATTAATGCCAATTATTAATTTAAAGCTTCTATAATTCTTTGGTTTGATTTCTTCAGAGAGAAAGTGCTATGTCAAATATAAAGAGAGAGAAAAAAAATTCTGAAACAGGAAAGAATACAAATAAGAAAACTGCAGCTGCAGCAACTAAACACAGCAGGATCTGAGTGTCCAGAAATGCCACTTAAAATTTAATTCTTTCCAGACTATTTCCAAACAAGTTCTGCTGCTTGCTAGGCTAAAAATATGCATGCCGCATACTAATAATTGTCTGCATGATGGGGATTCTCCAGGAACTGATCACGAAAACTTGAGGTAAAAATCAACTAGAGACCTCTGGTTGCTATTGCTAATAATTTCTGACACAAAACAAGATACGAGGTTTTAGACCATAAGATCAAATGCTAAAATAAATGTTCTGGATTCAAATCCTAGTTTTGCTTCTTCTTGCTTTTGTGAACTTGGTCAATTTGTTGTTGTTGTTATTATTATTATTATTATTATTATTATCTCTGTGTGACTTGTTTTGCCTCAGGAATTTTTTGTCTTAATTAATTCAAGGCAATAGTCAGTACTCAATGTTAGTTTCTATTAGTCATCATTTATTACAATAGTGTAAAAACCCTGTATCCTTTTCTACCTTCCTATATAGCACTTCAGTACTTGATCCATAGTATTCTTTTCTATCTCATTTATTTTTCTCTTTACTCTGTGTTTTATACTGGTTATATTAGAAATTCATGTTTCAGTTGTTTGCTGTTCTGTATTGATCACAGAGAAGTATGGTTTCATTTTAGTCTTCACTGGAAGTTACTCCCTCCTTAGTAATATCTTGAAAGTGAAGCTCCTGCACTTGTCAATCACAATTATCTTACTTGTCATCCCTCACTTCACCTTCAAAAGAGAAGGTAACTCTGAGATGGTTGGTGGTTAAGGTAAAGAAGGAAAATGGAAAAGGTAGTGTCAAAATGTCTCAGGAAGTCAGAGTGAAAATTTTTTATTTATTAAAGAAACTGCTCCACTTTACCAACTTGACCCACTCAGCAGCTCACCCTAATAATCGTTCAGTTCTTCCCACTGGATCATCACTTGATTCATCATCTCATGAACCAGCTACACTAAAATCCCACCCTCAGCTAATACCAAAGTGAGCTGCTTAACTGTGACGAATTCTAATCTCTCTCAATATTTTGCTCCTTTGAGTCTCTTGTTATTTCTAATAGTTCCTGAACTTTAATGTCCTAACTTTCAATTATTGTTTTTTATCTGTAACATATTTAATACTGAAGTATGTTACATGTGGAGCATATTATGTAATCATCTTTCTGTTTTCATAGAACTGTTACAGGTCTTTTATTCTTTGTGTCTTTTATTCTTCAGATAGTTGTATGGTAACACCCATGTCCCATATAGATCCTAGACAGTGACAGGTACATAGAAGGCTCATAATAAGCTTGATTTTATAAGAAATTATTCATTTAAAATGAAACCTAACTGAAAAAATTACTGGCGTCATTTCTTGGTATTTGTTTTAATAAGGTACTGTATTTCTTATCTTTTTTCTCTCTTTTGTTTATTTTATTAAAAATGTATTGGGGTGACAATGGTCAGCAAAGTTTTCAAGTGTACATTCTGTAATACATCATTTATATGTTGCATTATGTGTTCACCATCCAGAGTCAGTTCTCCTTCCATCACCATATATTTACCCTCTTCTACCATCCCCTGTCCCCCCTTACCCTCTGGTAACCATTAAACTATTGTCTGTGTCTATGAGTTTTTGTTTCTTTATTTGTTTGTCTTGTTCTTTGTTGCTTTCAGTTTTATACCCCACATATGAGCGAAGTCATATGGTTCTCGACTTTTCCTGTCTGACTTATTTGATTTGGTCATAGTCATGAGTAGAGATGAAGTTAATCCCTTAGAGCCAACAGCTCTAGACATACTCCAAAATTGTGAGAAACATTATATATTGCTTCTGAGTCACTAGTTTTATTTTAAATATATGAGGTCTGACAATTAAGTTCTCGAACTTGCCACCATGTGCTTACATTGGCAGCACTGCACAAACAGCTCAGGAAGGTTTCATAACCTTGGTATATCAGTGTCTCACAGCTGTGTTCATGTCGACGTGTGGCAGTGTCTTGCTGAGTGGTGTTCATTATTGTTGTTGCATGTTTTTGTGTGCTGTCGTGAGAATGTCTGAGCTTGAATTAGAACAATGAACAGACATTCAGTTTCTTGTTAAACTTGGCAAGAGTGAAAGAAATATCAGGGACATGTTAGTCCAAGTTTATGGGGATAATGTCATGAAGAAAACATCAGTGTACAAATGGATTAAACATTTTTCTGAGGAGAGAGAACATGTCACTGATGAAGAGAGATCAGGGCTGGCAGTAATGAGAAGAACTTATGAAACATTGCAAAAATTTGTTGAATTGTGTGTCAAAATTGTCAGTTGACTGTGAGAAGCATAGCAGACCAAGTAAACATTGATAGAGAAACATTTAGGAAAATCTTAACTGAAAATCTTGGCATGAGAAAGGTGTGTGCAAAAAATGGTCTGAAGGAGTTCACCAATGAAGAAAAGCAAAGGAGAGTTGAAGTTTGTCAAGACCTTTTGGAGAGGCAAGATGATGCTTTGGGCCATGTTACCACTGGTGTTGAAACATGGGTGTACCAATACAACCCTGAAACAAAGCATCAAAATGCACAATAGAAGTCAGCCAATTCTCCACGACCAAAAAAAGTTCCATTAGTCCCAATTGAGTCAAAATGATGTTGCTAAACTTTTTTGATATCAGAGGGATTATTCATTATGAATTTGTACCAACTGTACAAACAATTAACCAAGTTTACTATTTGGAAGTGCTAAAAAGGCTGCGTGAAAAAGTTAGATGAAAATGACCTGAACTTTTCACCAATAATTCATGGCTCTTGCAATATGACAATGCACCAGCTCACAGGGCACTGTCTATGAGGGAGTTTTTAGCCAGTAAGCAAATAATTATATTGGAACACCCTCCCTACTCACCAGATCTGGCTCCCAATGACTTCTTTCTTTACCCAAATATAAAGGAAATAGTGAAAGGAAGACATTCCAGAACATCAAGGGTAATACGACGACAGTTCTGATGGCCATTCCAGAAAAAGAGTTTCAAAATTGACTAGGTGCTGGCATGGGTGCATAGCTTCCCAAGGGGAGGACTTTGAAGGTGACCATAGTGATATTCAGCAATGATGTATGTAGCCCTTTTTCTAGGATGAGTTCACAAACTTAATTGTCGCATTAATATATTGCTAGAAGGTAGTATGGTATTAATTTGGTTGCCTAGTATTTAATTGCATATTCAAAGAAACTTTTCTTGTTGAGCTTGATCTTAGTAAATGATATAGTGTAATAGAAACATGTTTCTTACATAGTTAGTAATTTCATGTTTGCTTTTTAAATTTATTTTTGTTCAATTGCCTGCTTGTCGAGTTGAATATTAAGTGTAAGGCGTGCATGAAAACCTGACTGCCTAGATAAAATAGTGGCCCATTTACTATAAGCTCCACTGGGTGATTCATTACTTATTTTACATTTATAAACCTGAGAGGCATTTCATAATGTGTGAATTCTTAAAAGTAATAAAATATCATGATGTGGAAAGAAAATAATTTTTTCATTTTGGGGAAATAGGTTAATGTTCCTTGATCAAAAGCCACAATTATAATCTACCTATTTCAATGTATTAATTGGAATTTTCTATTCTCATTTTCACTGGGATTATACATATCCATGTCTCCAAACACAAGAGATTGGGAAGTCAAGAGTTCATTAAAAGAATCCCGTCAGAATACATATACAAGTATGTAATTTGTCATTTCTTGAACTGTAAGAGTTTAATAAATGAAGCAAAAAAGTTGGCTTACAATAATGGACTATGTTAGAAAGATAGAATATTGCTTATCACATTTTATTAAATCCTAAGGCTATAGATAGAATTTGTTTATCTATGCAGAGTTTTCCCATAAGTGGTATTTTCTGAAATAATATTGGAACTTCCAAACTTGTTGATAGGATAGAAGTAAATTGACCATTATAACAAAGTTCTTTTAAACAAATTGACTATTGCAATTTTCCCAGGATTCAGCTACCACCTTTTAAGTTAATCAGGGTTCTTGATTGGAAAGATTGAAAAATATTTGCAATAGAGTTTTATTCTTAGTAATAACTTTTCCTGATATCATTGGATAAGATAAGCATAAACTTCTATTTTCTGTAGTTATCATAGCATGTAAACCAAAAACAGTTAGGCCAAGAGGAAAGGAATTAAAATCACCTTTGGAACTCCATACAGCATAGTTAAGAGTGAAAGAAGACTGCAAGGAGAAATTTACATGTAAGTATGGATAAGCGTATAGGACCAGTGCAGTTGTCTCCAGAATCTACACCAGAGCAGAGTAGGGAAGGAATTGCATGGGAGGGAGGAGAGTGAAGCAGGGTTCCAGTGATAGCAGAGTATAGGTAATACCTGCTAAGATAGATTTCCAGAAAAAGAGGAATCCAAATGAGAGTGGAAGTACTGGCAGCAGGTTTGAGGTCTGATGCATTAGAGCGCTGGTTACTAGGAAGTTGACAAAAGGGGTCTTAGATATTACTTGGCATAAGAGATGCTAATAGCCTTGATAAGAGGAGAAGGAAACACTCTAGAAGGGGGAGGTAATCCTGGGAAGGTGGATGGTAAGGTGAAGAAGGGCAGTATTTCACAAAACCAGAGAAAGAAAATCTCCATTTTTTAAAGAAACTGCTCCAGTATACCAATGGGGAAAAACAAATTTTGTACTTATGATACTGGGTAAGATAGTCAAACTCCTTCATCCATTCAATCTTATACTATCTCCTATATATTGTGGGTCCAGGGAAATCCAAAACATATAAACATGAATAAAGGAAGAACTCAACATTTGTGTAAAATTGTAAGGAGAAACTAGAAAGTAAGAAATACATCTTTTTAATAACAATTTAAAATTTCTTTTCGTGAAGCCCTTTAAAAAAGGCTTTGAAAAATAAGAGGAAATTATAATGCATATTCTAACAAGGTTTAAATATAATTGCAGATTGAACAGCATCAGAAATTCAAAACCTCAGAGTAAAAGTGAATAAATGCTAGACAGATGTGAAATGGAGTTTGAGCACAGGAAAAAAAATTAAAATAAAAGATACAATCTACTCAGTAAGAAAATGAATTTCAAGATGCACAAAGGGTATAGGCGAGGCCAAAAATACAAGAAGAATTGGAGAGGATAGACGTCAAAAGAACCGAGAAAACTCAAGGGAAATGAAGGAAAGCGTAAAATAGAGAGAAGACAAAGTGATAGAGAAAATTAGCAGAATATCAAAGCAGAAATAATCTTAAACCTATCATTTCGAGGAGACCTCCTCAAAATAAAAGATGACCTGAATGTACATGTTCCCCATATACTTGGGAAAATTGAGCAGAAGGGTCAATTTCAAGACTTATATGAACAAAACCACCAGGTTTTAAAAATGAAGAAAAAATAGGCCCCCAGGCAAAATAGTGCTACGTACTTATAAGGAAAAGAAATTCATCTCAGCATTTGATTTCTTAACAATAACATTGTTAAGCATGACATTGAAAGCATAACAACAATGGGGCAAAATCTTAAAAACAATTTTTTTCCAACCAAGCTGTTCTTCAAATACAAAAGCTATAGAAAAATACAAAAACAAAACTTGACGAGCTCATGGAATATTGGACTAATGAGATTTTTCTGAGGAGTCTAGTAGGAAACAAGCTTCATGCAACCAAGAAGTAACATCAGCAAAAAACTGATTGAATTTTTATTGCAGATTTAAAACTAAGACAAATGTGGGGTATAAATGAAAAATAAAAATAGTATGTAAATGTTAATATTGTGTTATAAAGTTAAAAGAGAAATGGAACAAAAATACATGGGAAAAGAAGAAATTACAAAATAGAAAATCTTACTTATTGCATATAGATAATAGGTGGGAAGGCAAAGAATATTCTTTAAAGCTGAAAAACGAAGTGTACAGGTCTAAACATGGAAAGTGGGGACTAAATATATAATTACTAGTAGAACAAATTCAAGGAAACCTTTATGCAGAAAGTAGCATTTTTAAACTAAACTTACCTAAACACAAGAAAAATTAAAATACACCTTTCAAGGTCACTAAAATTCCTGTTTCAATAATAAAGAATATTTGATAATTAAATTAAGCAACTCCCAGAAGCGTTTTTTGTTTAGATGTTGTTTTGGCCAGCCAGTATACTTTGTAGTTTTCACATGGTATACATATTCTATGATCTTGTTAAGTAAAAAGAGGTGACATTAGAGCATGAACTTGGAGTCAAAAGGACCTAGGCCATTTAGCTTTAAATAATGGCAGTTCCTTTCACTGTATAGTGTTTTAATTTTTCCAAAGGGCTTTGCCCTACGTTATTTCAGTGTGTTTCACCATACTCCTGTAGGGTAAATGGTGTGGACATTATGATTCTCTATATAAAAGCAAACAAATGAAATATTTTTTAGGTTATGCCTTGCTGAAATGTTACCTTCTTTTTCTGTAATGGGAATATTAACAATAGTGCCATCACATAGTATATGTTCAATGTAATTCTAAATGAATGAACCAGAAGGTGAATGAGTGAACTAGTTGGTGGGAAAAATGCAGGGATCTTGTCCCCTAAAGTTTCTCCACTTCTACCCTGCCTTAAGGACTGGTTTAATTTCTATATAGCCCTAGAGAGTTCTGTGAATGAATGAAACATTTTTGTTACTGAAAGGTAAAGCGCCATTTAGGACATTTTTTATCTTATTGTACACAGAAGGACATCTTCAGATTGAAGTCGAAAGTTCCTGACAGTGTTCTCAGACCAAAATACAATAGTCTAAAACAGTGCTGACAGCCTTAAAATTTTTAATTGTGTAAGGCTGGCATCTAAAGACTCAGGAGTAAGTTAAAACAGGCAAGCCTTTTTTTATGCAGGAAATCTTTCCAGTATACCCATCTCAGAAAACTTCCTGTTTCCTCAAAAGTCATGTTTACATACACATTTTAATGCAAATGTTACATCTATTTTTCAGTGGGGACCAGAATTAATTTTAGTTCTGTATTATGTTTACTGGGCTCATTTCCTAGCTTCCTTATAAACATGTGGTTTCCAGGTAGTTGCAAATGCAAAGGTATTATTATAGAAATTGTCATAGCTCATGTCACTAAGGAAAAAGACATATTGAATGATTATTGCTGTCTCTTTTTAATTGTCTTTCTCATGAACAACCTACTAAAATTTTATGGCACCTTGAATTCTGTTAGCCTCAAAAAGTTGTTTTTAAGAACCGTAGTTAAATTATTTTCAAGTTAGTTATTCTGGTAACTCAAGCCATACAAATAATCACTCAGCTAGAGGTTTGTTTTTCTTTTTCTAATTTGCTTGTATCCACACTATAAAGCACTGATAAGTTTATGGAAGCAATTTTTAATTAAAGAAGAAATGAAGAATATACAAATTTGCATTATGCGCTTAATACTTGCCCTGTGCTAGGTCCTATGAAAAACACAAAAGGAAGCTTCGTTGTTTACCCTCCCTCGGATGTTACAGTCGGCCTGTTCTTGGGTATGCTGTTGTTTTTCCAGTCTTTTCTATGTTTATTTTTCACTTTTGGAGGCTTCTATTTAGCTATTCTCCAGCACAGAGTTTCTTTTCTTCATGTCCAGTTTGCTAACAAGCCCATCAAAGGAATCCTTCATTTCTATTGCAGTGTTTTTGATCTTTAGTATTTCTTTTCAGTTCTCTCAGAATTTCCTTCCTTCTGTCTGATCTGGCACACTGCCTCCTTTATCCATTAGAGCTCTTTGCATTCTAATCATAGCTGTCTTAAATTCCAGGTCTAATAATTCCAACAACCCTGACATATCTGAGTTTTGTTCTGATGCTTACTATACCTCTTCAACCTGTTTTTCGTCCTTTTATACTATGTTGTAATTTTTTATTCATAGATGGACATGATGACTTGGATAAAAGACAGTGTTTGTTGTACGTCGGCCTTTAGTAACCTGATGGTGAGGTGTGGTGAGGGCACGCATTCTGCCGTCCTGTGTTTACGTCTCAGTCCTTTAGTGAACCTATGCCTCTGGACTGTGAACTTCACAAATGCTGTCAGTGTCCTCTCTTGAAGTGAGACCAATGATGAAAGTGGGCTGGAGTTGTAAATTTCCCTTCTTCTTCATGAAAGGCTGGAGTGGGCTGGCACGGAGTACTTTTTCTCCATGTAGAAGGCCATAGCATCTGTAATGGGATATTTTCTTTCCCCAGGCCACTCAGGCTGGTTAAACTAGCTGGTTAAACTCTAGTTAACTAATTTTGTTGAGGGCAGCGCTACTAAGAAGAATAGAATGGAGGCTGCTATTTGTTTCCAGACAACATTATCTCATGAAGTTCTCTGCCATTACAGGTGAGTCTGGAATATGAGTATTAATGAAATAAAATGATACACCTTCCACCAAAAAGAAAAAGAAAAAGAAAAAAAGAACAGAAGGCTCTGATGTGTTTAAAAATGGCTGTCTCCCCCTCCCTCTATGGGAAGCACAAGCGGGGTTTTCTCCAATATTCACTGTGAGATCGTGGGCAAGCTCCAGGAGGTAAAACTCACAAAATGTGGGAACCTCCCTATGCCTGGTCACCCTGGAGATTTTATCTCTCAGACTTTCCACACTTGCCTCCAGCAAGATTTCAATTAGGAAATTTGCCCGCCTTACACTGTTTTTCATGAAGGTTTCAGCTTATGGGTTTCTGCTCTGGTAAGTTGTGATTTTCTGTATTTGTCTACTGGTCTGTCCAATTTTAGGGGCAATGACTTGTCCTATGACCTTACTTCTTTCATGAGCCTAGGAAGAGTTATTGCTTTTACAGTTTGTTCAGTTTTTTGTTTTTTTTTCCTCGTTATTAGAATAAAGTGGTAAGTTTCGGGCTTCTTACCTGACAAACTGGAAACCAGAAGTTACCAGATCCTGCCTTTTTAAAAGCATGTAATATTTTGTTCACTAAGGATCTTTCTTGCATTGATTTTAATTTTTAAACATTATATCAAAATATTTATAATAATTTTAAGTTTTGTGGCCCCACCCTTGAATTTTGTACCTGCAGTGAGTGCTTAGCTCATGTCACGCTATTCTTGGCCCTGAGAAGTATATAAAGATGTTCTTTTCCTCCAAGATGTTTTTCCTTTGCTTCTGCCAGGTGTTTGTGGGCATTTGAAGTCTGGAATTCCTGAGGAACTGAGGTATTAATTCAATGTCAGGGATTAGTAATAGTATCCTGAGCTGTAGTCACAGGAGAACCTATGTACTTGTGTTTCTTCCTTGTTCCTAGAGGGCAATCCCCTGGCTCCTTTTGTGCTTCAATGCCTTTCCTCCAGTCCTGTGGTGCAAAAGCTCCATTTACTCATTCAGTTTCCTGGGCTTCTCTCCTTTTTCACATCCTTGCTGGGAAATCATTGACTATCTCATAAACTTTTCTTTTCCTCCAGGTTTACTACTTGTCCTCAATGAAAGGTTTGGTTTGAATGACCTACGTGGACATTTATGGCAATGGGAGTCCTGGCTTATTTAGAAAACCAAAAGTATGTACCTTTCCATACCTGGCTATTTAAATTGCCCCCATAATCATATAACTCCACATTGCTGTGCAGACAGGCAATAGATAAAACTATTTTATGTATTAAGAAAATGATTTGCCCCAAGAAAAGTGCTTAAAGGTTATTTAATTCCATCTTTGAGTTCAAAACATCAGGGAGATCAAAAACTGTATCATCCATCATTCTGGAATATTTGCTCGTGAAAGAGATTCTACTGTCATAATGATCTTATTTCTTACAAAAAGAATTCTTGTAAATCATCTATTACTTTCTTTACCTATTTAGTAGAAAGGGCATTCAGCGGCCTTTACATCTTTCTGGATTCCAAAAATACTTTGAGAATCTAAGGAAAGCTATAAAATTTCTCTATAGAAATATTTACCCATACTCAAATGTTTGCATATATAAGTTGAATGAGTTTCTTGTACCTCAGGTACACATGAATATAATAATATTATTCCAGTTACAATTATTTGAATATTGTTTGGTGCTCAGCGACTAATATAGGTTTGATATTAATGACACCAAAAAATAACCCTGTGTTTTTGGCCAGCTCTACCATAGCCTGCAATGTTTCATTTGTTCTGTGAGTAAGAATATGATAATAATGGAGAAAAATATGAAGTAGAATCAGAATAGTGAAAGCAAATTGAAAAAGAACTTCATGTTAAGCAATAAATAAGAATTCTGGGAGAAGAAGGAGAGGCAAAGATAGCCATACCTGGGAAGTTTGGCTGTGCTGGTAACAGATTCAGGAACTGAGCACTCTACAACAGTCTTACCTTGTTTCCCCGAAAATAAGACCTAGCCAGACAATCAGCTCTAATGTGTCTTTTGGAGCAAAAATTAATATAAGACTCGGTCTTATTTTACTATAAGACCAGGTCTTCAATATAATATGATATAATTAATATAACATAATATAACATAACATAACATAACATAACATAACATAAAACACCAGGTCTTATATTAATTTTTACTCCAAAAGACGCATTAGACCTGATTGTCTGGTTCGGTCTTATTTTTGGGGAAACACGGTAGTAAATACTGAGTCAAGACTGTGTCTGTTCTATTGATAATTCCACTGTCCAGCAACTGAGAGGTTTGCAACACATAGGTAAGAAAACTTCCTAAAGGAGAATTGGAGTGAGCATGCCAATCAACATCTGTCTAAAGGAATGAGAACTGAAACCTGCCTAGGGAAGAAAAAAAGAAAAAGAAAAGGAACAGGACAATCCAAAGGGGTTATAAAGACCTGACTCAGTGGGAAGAAAAAAAGATGTGGGAATCTTTTCTTTAGCTAGAATTTTGGATTAAGGCATCTATTTTAAAACTAATTCACACATGCAAAAGTGGGCACAAAACAATATAAAACAGGGGAGGCTCCCTCTCCAAAGTTACCTATGATCCTTTTTGTAGTTTCCAGGGCACACAGGTAGTTGTGAATGCAACTTGTACCATGTAAGTAAGAAATTAAACCATTGGGATGGAGGGAGGAACATTGACCTTTAAACATAATTAGTATTGCTGATTTCAATTCAGTTTTGCGTTGCTCTTTTAACATTACATGGATCATTATACAAATTCATAAAAAACTGGGAAATGCTGTTTCCAGGAGGTTCATATGTAGTTGGTGTAACGAGTACCCT
Organism: Rhinolophus sinicus; assembly: GCF_057876585.1. Lineage (NCBI taxonomy): Eukaryota > Metazoa > Chordata > Mammalia > Chiroptera > Rhinolophidae > Rhinolophus > Rhinolophus sinicus. Next base: position 56,867,239 of record NC_142502.1, read on the forward strand.
GAGCCTAAAAGATTACAGTAATCCCAAGTATATTAATCCCTCCTAAGCTGCACAAAGCTTTGATTTATTCCAGAACCATGAAAGCTTTCATGATGCTTGTAGAATATGCAATGGTAGTTGAATTTAGTGCCTCACTTATTTTTGTGTGTCAAGATTTCATACGTTGTTGAAATTAAAATATTGCCACCTGCATTTGCTGTTTATGCTGTTATTCTGAGGTATAATCACTTTTAGTCAGAGAATAGTAATTCCATTAGAAGTAATCCTTCCTCGCCCGTCCCTCTGCTGCCCTGTCGCCCATCACTCCATACACTGCAAAACTTCAAAAGAAAAGTGAGAAATAACTCAAAGAAGAAATAAATCTCAACAGGCAAAAAATGTGTAAAATATATTATTGTATAAACATCTGAGCTGCATGTCCTTAACACAAGTGTGAAGGTTTTTTTTTTTTTTTTAATGAAACTGATAGTCTTGGTACTGTTTTTTTCAGTACTCATTGGAATTCATGGAATTCAGTGGTTTTTTTTGTTGTTGTTGTTGTTGTTGTCTTGTTTTTTGTTTTTGCTTTCTGAACCCTGCCTATGATCTTACTCATTAAAATTTCCAGAAAAATAAAAGATCACTCTTATGGGCAATTTTTAACTTCTCTTGAACTACTGTGTATTGTACAAAAACTATCATATACCTCTGCTTACACCATGATGAAAGAGAGTATTATTGATATTTCAAGCAGTTAAAGGTCTTTTAACTGGGGCCTTCAGGATAGGCTTTGATGAAGTATCAGAAAATGGTATGATTTAGCCAATTATTCTTTCACTAGGTTTTTAAATTATTTGGGCATAGCAAGGCCAACAGATCAGGAGACAACCACCATTGAAAAGATAGTTTGTTATACTCTTAGATCTCAACAGAGGGAGAACATATCACATAGCCAGGGGGCCACAGGGAATCACCTGGGTCAATTGCAAGGCAGAGGGAGAGAGGGGCACTGTTGGTAAGATCCTTTATTGTGGTTTCCAAGGGAAAGAACAGGTGAGTCAGGGAAAGCTGGTTTAAGATGGGCTAGTTTGAGTAATTTCAGGAGCTCTGAGGTGTACAGGCTATCTCTAGTTACACGGTACCTGGCCCTGCGGTGATTAAGGTAGGTGGATATTAGTCCAAGGTTTAAGAGCTGGATAGAGGAGTTAGTTGGGGATGTTGACTTAATTGGCTGCTCAGAAAAGGGAACTGAGCAGCCTCTAGCCAGGGCCTTAAAGCTGGGTCAAGACATCATGCATAAAACTATGTTACAATTGACTCCTTGATATCTTGACACAAGTTTGAGCTCAATTATTTGGGTATTAGTAGGCGAGACCATAAAAGAGTAGGATTTAAGTTGCCCTAAAGAGTATAAGAAACATTTCATTATGAAAATTAAAGGCAGGCACACAAGTAGAAGTACAAGTTTCTATGAGCTGGCTTATAACTAAGTTTCCTATTTATATGGCATCCAAGAAAACAGATCTGAAATTTCTGGGGTTTCTAATAATATCTTGATGGCACAGGGTAACACATGTAAAAGTATAAGTTATATATATTTTTGGATAACATTTTGGTGTCTTTCTTAGGTCAAGGTGGCAGGTCCAGCAGATATGTTTGTTGGAGGGTATTAACTAATAGTTTAGTAAAGTATATACAAAAATTGGTGGTATTTGTGTGTAACCATGGAGAAGGGATGTTGTGTTTGTGGTGGTCATGGTTGGAGACTCCGGACAGAAGGTCATGGTGGAAACCTGAAGGGAATAGTAGGAGAAGGCACTGGGGAGTGGGTGGTCCTCTCCCCAGGGGTAGAAGAGTTGACTAACATGAGGTAGTTGCCTCCTGGAGAAGGCAATAATCTCCATTAATCTTCAGAATGGCACAGATTGTAGTTCCCTCTACCAGACTTCACCTTACTCATGGGGGTGTAGGGATGTATGTGTTGGCAAAACCAAAGAGTATACCAGGAACATGTGCTAAACCAACAGCAAGCTTAGAAAAATGTAATAGGATCCCTAATATCAAAGGAAAATAAGTGATAAGGGTTTTGCATCCAAGCTGTCAACACCTTAGGAGAGGCAACCTGTGGGTGTCAGCAAGGCGGAGGTTTTAGTGTCTCAGGTGAAATTGTTGCAAGGAATGATGTCATTTCCAGTGGCAGCAGTTCCTGGTCCAGGGTGATATTGTCTGGGATGTGGGACTGGGTATTATTTTTAAAAGGATACTCAATGAAGTTGTTTATCTTGTGTCTGTCGCTCTCTGGTATTACAATAAGGCAGAGCCAAATTTGTAATTTGAAGGCAACATCATGCCTGGGAGCTTGACTTGTAAGTATCTTTGAAGTCAAGGGTGCACAGTTAGCAAAAGCGATGTTGGGATTTGTGATGCTGTTATAGTGGATCAAAGCATCAGAATTGGACTGGTACAGTAAAAATCTCCATTAAAAATGGCCAAATCTAAGTTTCCAATGTTTAAGGTTTTGCACAGATGGTTGATGAGAGTTCTATTGCATATAGGTTTTAAATCAGATGGCCTAATTTGGGTGTATGTTGTTAATGGGGTGTTAGCTTATTAAAAAGAATCCAGACCCTAAGATTTGGGAGCTGACCAAAGAAAAGATTAATATTCAGCCCACAAACTCTATGCATTCACACAGTGCTATTAACTTTTTAGGGCATCACTCAAATCATCATGAAAAGTGAAAACAATTAAAAGGGAGGTACTGGAGGAAACATAAATGTAGCAGAAAAGAAAAAACAAAACAACAACAACAAAAAAAACCTTCCAAAACAACAAAATCCATAGCTAGCCCCCTTTATTTTTGGATACGGGAAAGCACTACATGCAAAATAGGAGAACAGAGTGCTATGAAAAAGTAACAGAAAACTCAGAAATAAACACAACCAAAATATTTTTAAGTTTTATTTTAATGTTCTTGAAATGATAGATGTTGAGAACAGATTAATGGTTGCCAGGGGATAGGGGTATAGGAGAGGGGAGGAAAAGACTTGCCTAGCATGTCACATATCTTTGTGATGAGAGAACAGCTTTGAATCTTGATTGTAGTGGTGGTTACATGAATCTACACATGAGATAAAATTGCACAGAACCACATACACACGCACACACACAAATGAGTACGTATATGTAACACTTGTGACATCTAAATAAGGTCTGTGGGTTGTACCAAAGTCAATTTCCTGCTTATCATATTGTATTATAATTATATAAGATGTGACCAAGCCAAATTAATGTCAGTTATTAAATCCAGGTAAAAACAAGTGGAAGGTAAATGATATAAATTGGTTCAAAAGTGAACAATATTCATATAGTTATATATTAAATGATTATTAAATTAAAAATTGTGATATATAAATATGTTGGAAAAATTAGAAGGTAAGTAGGGGGTTTGTTTTTAAAAAGCTAACTCTTTAACAATAAAATAGGAAGTGAATAGCAGTGCTTAAAATTCATAAATCAAGAAATAAAATTATAAGAATAGTATTTTAAAATGTAGAACTAAATATCAAAAGGAACATTTGAGTTCAAAGATGGTTTGGATCAGGAAACTACTGTTTTCCATTAGAATCCTCTTTGGTCATTTTGATTATAAACATATTACTCGGGCAAAAATAAAATTTTAATAAATGTATATAATATGTTAAAGAAAATTTATGAAAGAAGAATTTTTATCATGTTACTTAAAAAGAATGAGTGATACTGTATCACTGCAAAACAAAACTGGACTGGACCAAATAAAATGTAATTTTTGAATAAAATGTAATTTTTAACCCTCCTAATCATTTATATGGCAGCAACTTGTTCATTGTTACCTGGTTATTGTTCGGAATTCTCTCAGAGGGTCTTAGAAGTTCCATATTTCCTTTAAACAATATGCTGGATATTAACATAGAGATTTCCAGATTAGCAGCCTACATACTGTATTACAGACCTCTGATGGATGGAAACAATATCTTACTTATCTGGTAACTTCAGTACAAAGACTTTTTTCTCAGCACAATATGTTTAGCTAAACACAAATAAACAAACAAACAAAGACATTCAAAAGAGACATTCAACAGACTAGTGAAAACTATTTTCATTTCATAGGGAACCATGAGTTTAGATGCATTCAGCTTGCCCTATATGAGTAAAAGAAGACATATACAAGAATATGAAAATTAAGATAAAACAAGGAACTGTATTGTATTAGTCTGCTCAGGCTGTCATAACAAAAATCCCAGACTGACTTAAATAATAGAAATTTATTTTCTCAGTTTTGGAGGCTAGAAGTCTGAGACCAAGGCGCTGTCAAGGTTGATTCCTTGTGAGGTCTCTCTTCTTAGCTGCCTTTTCCCTTTGTCCTTACAGAGCCTGTCTTCTGTGAGTGTAGGAAGAGAGAGGGAGCTCTGGTGTCTCTTCCTCTTATAAGGACAACAGTTGTATAAGATTAGGGCCCCACCCTATGACCTCATTTAATCTTAATTACCTCAGTAAGACCTTATTTCCAAATATAATCACATTGGTGTATTACAGCTTCGATATGTGATTTTTGGGAGAAACAATTCATTCTGTAACATATATGTTGATGCATTTTTAGATGGACTACTTTTTTGTGGGTAAGCCACTGAAACCAACATTTTTACTGCAGCAGGAAAATCAGAGACTAGAAATTAATAAAGGGTTCATTTACATTTCCCTAAAGGAAATTTAAAAGAATATGTTAATCAATTGTACAGAGAAAAAAAGTTTTGCTTTTGGTCAGAATATTTAGCATTAGTCCTTGCCATTTGAAGTGCTAAACTTAAACTTTGAAGAGATGGATTATCACTTAGGAAGATAAGAAAAAGAAAGTGTTGTAAAATGTTTCCGATAAGACTGTTTATAATTATGTCCTTTGACTTACTGCTCTCAAGCACCCAAAGCCACAGAAAGAATAGTTTTGGACTTCAGTTAAGTTACCATTTAGTTGACGAGGGTGGGTTAAAATATCTTTATTCATGAAGTTGGTAAACAACAATTTCAAACTAAAAGCAAATGTATGGTAGACTAGTAGATGATTCATAATACTTAGAAAAATCGAAAGCTAAATAAAATATCAATTTCAGAGAGCAGTTAAGTTGGAAAATGTTTGATGGAAATAACAAAACTTGCCTATGACAAACTATAAGAATAGAAGGAAAAGGGCAGGTGGGGACATAGCTATCTGGTTTTTTTCTGCTTGAAGCTGAGCTTTTGTAGAGATGTAGCAGACAGTGGATGTCTGCATATAGGTAGAGTGAGAGAACAGCTCTATGTTCCAAGCCGCTCCGATCTCCACATAACTGCTCAGAACAAAAAGTGTCAGGCTCATTAGCGCATCAAAAGGAGGATGAAAAAAATCAGGATTCATTCACCAACTCCCAGGGGTACCTATGAGCAGCTTGCAAAGATGAGCTTGCAGACAATTCACTGAGTGCCCGCTGTGCCTTCCCTTCCCATGTGCCCAGACCCATATATGTGCTTGACATGGTATTGCAGCTTAGACTCCTGCATACTGAAGATAAAGTCCTGGCCTCACCCTAAACTTGAACTGCAAACCAGCTGCTGGGCCCCATCCAGAGCTCTCTCACTTAAAGAGCCTGGACCGCTTTCCTTCTTGTCCAGCTCTTTATCTCTGTCAACTTCTGTGCAAACACAAAATACAAGTCAGTTCAGAAAGAGACTTAAACGATGAAATATTGTTCCTTACAGGGAACCTGAGAATGTCTACACTGACTTCTTGGTTTTGAAAATGAGTTGACTCAATCTGAGAGGTGTAGGAGCCTGTCCAAAGTCAAACAACAAGATAGTGGGTACCAAGCAGAGCTTAGAACCCAATTCTCTGAATTCCTAATCCAGTCTTTCTTTTTAATCCATTTTTTTTTTAACCATTGTGGCTGAGTTAGGTACCCAGTGCATGGTTTTGCAAGTGCATATGCTGCTGTAAATGTAACCATACAATATTTTGTTTCAGACCTGAAAAGCTGTCCTAAGATAAGAAAGCAGTTTGTACATTTACCCAACTGTAGCTGAATCTGATAGAAAATGACATCTCAATTCATTGTGACAACCATGTAAATGGCAAGGTCAATGATTCTAAGCCTTCATTGCATAGTGTGCCCATAGGAGAAGAATTGTGAAATATTGACTGGCCACATATTTTACAGTGGTACTATTCAGTCTATAAACCTAGTCATTATCTCCACATCCCAACAATTTGTCTCTTCCTCCTAAATTAGTTCCATAGGCAGATTAAACAGTTAGCATTTCTAGGTCCCTGTAGAAAACAAATGTTGTGAACTGTTTTAGTGACAAAACATCAAGAATCACATATAGATAGATCTAGACTGAATTCTGTTTATTAATGAATGAGAGACATTCCAGGATCATGGCTGATAGTGACGGATTCCAGTAATATCTAAGAAGGAATTCATCTTTTCTAACCAACTCTGAAGCATGTATATGCTTCCACTTGAACTCTAATAATTCAATCAAGAGGCTCTAGCCCTTTCAGGCATAAGCTTTGGACGTTAGAAATACTAACCAAATTTATATTCCTTTCTACAAATATAGACAATTTTGGGTAGAATGAGAATAATACTATTATTGCAATTTTCAATAAAAATCTGTATGTGAAGTGAAATTCTGATTCTCTTTGGGTAAGCCAGTCCCTGCACTGAGCCTGCCATTGCCTCAGTCACTAAACCTAGACTTTAGTTTATTTAGGCAGAAATGTTTTTCAGCACAGTTTACCTGAAAATATCTGTGTATATTTACTGGTATAAAGTTTACAAGTTCAGCATGCAGTCCAGGTGAGCACATTGGAAAACATGGTTCTTGAATTTCTTTAAGTGTATTGTCCCAATGCTCCTTACATATTATAATTCTTATCCTTGGCAGGATGCTAATTTTCCTCAGGTCAGCGATCCTGAGGTCAATGTCGGAAATACAAATAGACCTGGTCTTTTATTTCATTTTTTATAATTTCTGAGAGTTTCTCACAGAATGTCAAATATTACATTAAATGTTTCATTTTGTTCCAGTTAACATGTGCTTAAGTTCCTTCTGATATTCAGGCCCTAATCTTTTAAAGTTGGGAAACTGGCCAGGAGGAGCACAAGGAAAAAAATATCTTCATTGACCTTCTGCCTGAGTTAAACATTGAAGTTGAAAGTTGAAGCCAACTACTAACTTTCTTTATGTCAGATATTAAGAAAGTTTCTGATGAGTCAGATGAGAAGAGTATAATGAAACTAAGTCTTTTCAAAATACCTTAATGGAAAAAAACACACGTATATTCAAAGTTTGTTTCTATTTCTACATATTAAACATTGGAAGGTATGCACCCCCAATATTGCAAAATTTTGCTGACTATAATTTTTTATCCAGGTTAAAGCAGACAGCAAAGTTAGTAGGAAAATGTATGAAACTAAAGAACTCTGGCAGATTCATGCAAGTGCATGTGTATGATTTTTCTAAAGAAAGATTATATGCTAAGAAAAAGGAAGCTTAAATTGGGTATGACCTTCAGAAAGTATCATGTCCAATTCCGCCATTTTTAAAGCTATAGGGATTTGGACTCAGGAAATATATGTTCTGACTGACATGAGGATAAAGTAGATTTGATAGATTCATTGTTTTCAATATAAATCCTCCATGGCTTTGAAATCGAGAATTCTTCTAAGCTTCACTCATTCATTTAGCATCTAATTTAGATAAATTTCAGAACTATAAGCTTGTTTTGTAAATAGTACTCTGTATAAAATGTGTTTAATCTGTCCATTATATCCAGTTGATTGATGATGTTGTTGAGTTCAACTACGTCCTTTCTGATTTTGTGCCTGCTGGATCTGTCCATTTCTGGAGTTCTGAAGCCTCCAACTATAATAGTGGTTTCATCTATTTCTCCATGGAGTTCCATCAGTTTTTGCTTCACATAGTTTGACACTCTTGTTAGACACACACACAATGAGAATTACGTATTCTAGGAGTGTTGATCCCTTTATCGTTATGCAATGCCTCTCTTTATCCCTCATACTTTCTTTGCTCTGAATTGTGCTCTGTCCAAAATCAACAAAGCTACTCCCATTTTTTTTCGGTTAGTGTTAGAATGGCATGCCTTTTTCCACCCATTTACCTTTAACATATATATATATATATATATATATATATATATATATATATATTTATATGGAATAGGCAACATAGTTGGGTCTTATTTTTTTATTCATTCTGATAATCTCTGTTTTTTAACTGGTGCATTTAGACCTTCGACATTCAAAGTGATTATTGATATACTTGGGTAAAAGCTTCTTGGGTATTTGTTAGTGTTTTCTGTATGTTGTCCTTGATCTTTGTTTCTACTCTCAGCTTCCACTCTTATTCTCCCTTTTGGGGTTTTAATTGATCATTTAATATGATTCCACTTTCTGTCCTCTCTTATATTAGTTGCTCTTTTTTCTAATTAACTTTTTAAAATGTGTTCCCTAGAGTTTGCTAAATACATTTGCAACTAATCCAGGGTCACTTTTAAATAACATTATACCACTTTACTACTTCACATAGTGAGAAGTGAGAGTATAATACTCACACTTCATAAGTAGTGTATTATATAAAATAATCCTAATCCCTCCGTATTGTCCCTTGTATCATGTGTTATTCATTTTGCTTATATATAAACATATATGCATACACATATATATTCAAACATATATTGCTATTTTTATTTTGAACAAATTGTTATCTGTTAGATAAATCTGAAAATATCACAGTTTTTATTTTATCTTTACTTAATCCCTTCTCTGATACTCTTCCTTCCTTATGTAGATCCAAGTTTCTGACTGTGGGGACAGAGCCCCAGAAAGCAGTTTCCAGGCTCTTGGCCTCACATAGACAGGTGCTGGCTCAGGTAGTAAATGGCCATCAACTGTGATTGCATGGCCATCCGCTGTGGCTAGTTGGCTGTCAGCTGTAATCAGTGAGCCATTGGCCACTAATATAACTGCTGTGGCTAGGCTAGCAAAAAAAAAAAAAAAAAAAATGGGGGCTAGCAAGAAGATGGTGGCTGAGCCTGCAAGTGGAGCAATGAGGGTTGAGAATTGTGTGGCTCCTGTTTCCTGTTTCTCCAACCCAGCCACCAGCAAGAATATAGTGGTATGACTCCCCTACCTATGGCTCCGTGGGTGTTCCTTTTTGGCCTCACCATACCCTGCATTCTCTTGTGGGGAGCGGGAGCAGAAACCCCGCCGGACTCCCTGCACAAAACATGGAGCAGCGAGCAGAGTCTCCCGCACGACACTGACCTATGCAATTTTCTTCAGTCTGAAGAACTTGTCTCAGTATAGTCACGTGCTGCATAATGATGTTCTGGTCAATCATAGACCACAAATGTGATGGTGTTTCCATAAGATTATAATGGACCTGAAAAATTCCTGTCACCCAGTGAGGTCATAGCTTTCATAATGTCATAGTACAATGCATTACTCATGTGTTTCTGGCAACGCTGGTGTAAACAAACCCACTGCATTGCCAGTCATATAAAAGCATAGCAACATACAATCATGTACAATACTTAATACTTGATAACGATAACAAACAATGATGTTACCAGTTTATGTATTTACTATACTGTGTTTTTATCATTATTTTAGACTCTATTCTTTCTACTTATAAAAAAAGAATTGCTGTAGAAACAGTACATTGCATTACACCAGCAGTAGCCTCACACACCTTGTTTATCGCAACTCTTGATTGAATCATTTTCTTTTGTGCTTGCTTTCATCTCATGTTTTATAAATTTAGCGTAGCTTTTGCACACAGTGTTTTAAGTCTACAGTAGTGGACAGTAATATCCCAGGCCTTCACATTTACTCACCACTCACTCACTGAGGCCCAGAGCAACTTCCAGTCCTGCAAGCTCCATTTACGATAAGTGCCCTATGCAGGTGTACTGTTTTTTATTGTTTACACAGTATATTTTTTAAATAAATTTTATTGGAGAATATTGGGGAACAGTGTGTTTTTCCAGGGCTTATCAGCTCCAAGTCAAAAGTCATTGTCCTTCAATGTAGTTGTGGAGGGCTCAGCTCAGCTCCAAGTCCTAGTTGCTGTTTTTAATCTTTAGTTGCAGGGGTCACAGCCCACAATCCCATACGGGAATTGAACAGGCAACCTTGTTGTTGAGAGCTCGCGCTCTAACCAATTGAGCCATCCAGCCGCCCCTCCTACAGCTCAGCGGCAGCTGTTGTCCTTCAATCTAGTTGTGAAGGGTGCAGCTCACTGGCCCATGTGGGAATCAAACCAGCAACCCCTCTTGTTCGGAGCTCGCACTCTAACCAACTGAGCCATACGGCCGCCCCCACAGTATTTTTACTGTAACTTTTCTATGTTTAGATATGTTTAAATATGCAAATACCATTGTTACAATTGCCTACAGTATTCAATGCAGTAACATGCTGTACAGGTTTGCAGTCTAGGGAGCAATAGGCTGTACCATATAGCCTAGGTGTGTAGTAGGCTATATATCCATGGTTGTGTGATGGTCCGACAGTGATGAAATCGCCTAACAATGCGTTTCTCAGAATTTATCCTTGTCATTAAGCAGCACATGACTATATTTTAATCTGCCTATACTTCTAGACTGTGAGCTTCACACGTGCTTCTCAACCCCACTCCTCCCTTAGGTAGGGCAGGATAGCTAAAGTGGTTGCAGTTGGGTGTTTCCTTTTCACCAACTTGAAGATCAGAGCCAGCTGGCATTGGGTATTTCTGTCCCCCCCAAGTCAATTAGGCTCTGATAAAACCCCAGCAATTTAGGCTCTGTTAAACTAGTTTTCCCTGAGGGCAGGCCTTATAAAGAAGAACTGGATGCTCTGGTGCATTTCAAAATGGTTCCTTTTCTCCTCTTCCTGCCAGAAGCCAGAGGGGATTTTTCGCCTAGTCATTGTGAGAACCTGGTCAAGCTCCTGTAGGTAAATCTTACCAAATTGTGGGGACCCATTGTGTGACTGGGTTCCCTGGAGCTTTGAACTATCAGAGTTCTCCCCACTGAGCCTCCAAACGTTTATTATTACAGTTCTGGTTTTCGTACTCACGCACTGTTCCCTGAGGAAGTTTCACGTTGTGGTCTTCTGTTCAGGTAATTTGTCGTTCTCTGTATTTGCCTGTGAGTCTCTCCAATATGGGGGCAGTGATTTGTCCTGGGAGCAGCCTCTCTGAGCCGTCTAAGAAGAGTTGTTACTTTTTCAGTTTGTTCACCTTTTTACTTATTAGGATAGAGTGGCAGCTTCTAAGCTTGTTACATGCTGGGCAGGAAACTGGAAGTCCTGTTAATAACTTTTTAATAATAATTCCTGATATTCAGTGAGCCCTTACCACCTACATACAGATCCAGAAATTTAAAAACGTTTTTTCCTCAGATTTTTGAAAAGTGTTTTCCCATTTATTCTTTCTATTCCTAAGAAGTACAAAGTATCAGTATTTTTAAGCTCCCTCTTGTCTTTCTTGGATGTCTCGACTTTTCTTGGACAATGTTTCTGCATTTTTCTTTTCTTAATATTCAGAAATAGCCTCTCAGCTTTTCCATCAAAATGATTTATTTTTGTGGAATTTTAACCCTGCTGTTTATTTGTTTCTAATGCCTTCAATTGCATGCAGTCTTCTGACTTTTAAAAAATTCAGTATGTCAGCTTATTTTTCATCTTAGATATATTTTTATCTCATTTTTTCTCTTTCTTTATATAGTGTTATTTTAAGTTTTTTCCTTCAGATTGCAAACCAGATGGTGCCTACAATTTATTTGTTTTATGTAGTGATTCTTCTAAAGTGTTTTCTTATCTCTTGCAGTCTATCTTCTTGTATATTGCAGGATTCTTATATGGCATCCATATTATTATTTTTTTCTATTTGTCTTTGAATGAATGCAAACTATTCAAGACTATATGACTTGTACCTTGACCACCTAAAAAAATAAAAAAAGTGGATTTTTTTTTTTCTACACTGTTCAAATCCCTGTTTGGGCACTGCTATTAGATTTAATTTTTTTTTAAAGTATTTATCCTGAAAAAGAGATGTTGTAAGTTTGTATTACCACTAGACATTCAGCAGGATTAAGGGAAATAAAGAAGCTGACATTAGAAAAAGTCTTAATAGGTTAAAACCACTGCAGGAAATGTGCTTTTTAAATGAATTTTTGTTTAGCCTGCTTTCTCTTCCAAGGAAATAATTGCTGTGCTCAATATCTTTCATGGGACATCTGACTGAAAAATTGGCAGAATATACATTCCCCATTTATGGAGAAAATCAGTATAATTTAGGCAAATTCTTTTATCCTCATTGAACCAGCCACACAATGAGAAATTGTGTCAGAGATTGAATTTTTGCTGGGTATGTTATATGCATGCTGAATATATCTAATTGGTATTGGCATTATATAATAAAAGTAATTTAAACTTATCTTCATCTGTCTTACTGTAAAGTTTCATATCTACTCTCATTTCTCTAAATTTAGGTGCAGTTTTCTACAATACTGGAAAATGTTATCCACATTGGAAAAGCCTCATCATACTTTAGAAATCTATGCAGAGGAAAAGTCTTCTGCCTCAAGACCTTGATGTAGCCACTGGTGAGTTTTTCCAAATTTGCTAGAATGCTGTTGATTGGAGATGCCAAATGATTTTTCCAAATATTTGCGTCCACTTTCTCACGTTCTGGCCCCTTTTAAGCTTTGATAAATTGAACTTACAATTTCCTACATGTATTTATCTCAAAAGTGAAACTTTCTTGAGAATGGAGGTGTCATTTAATTATTGGTGACTATAAAATCTACTTCCTTTATATTACGTATCACAGACATTTTTAAAAAGTTATGGTATTTGGTTGATATTTTGTGTTATTTGTTTTGACTTTCAATAGTTGTAAAACATTGACTAAGGTTCAGTTTCAGAGAATGTGGGGTTTTAATTGTAAAAAATATAACATTCAATTTATCACCATAACCATTTGTAAAAAACATAACATTCAATTTACCACCTTAACCATTTTTAAGTGTTATAATTCAGTAGTGTTAAGTATATTTACATTGTTGTACAACAGATCTCTAAAACTTTTTCATCTTGAAAAACTGAAACTTTCTACCCACTAAACACTAATTCTCTTTCCTCTCTTCCTCAACCCTTGGCAATTACCTTTTTATTTTCTGTGTTTGTGATTTTGATTACATTAGATACTTTATGAGTATATGAATAGAATCATACGACAGTATTTGTTTTTATGTGACTGGCTTATTTTGCTTACATAATGATGTTGAGTTTCATCCATGTTGTAGCATATAAGAGGATTTCATTCCATTTTAATGATGCATAATGTTCCACTATATGTACGTACCACTTTTATTTATCCATTCATCTGTTAATGGATATTTGGGTTGCTTTTACCTACTGGCTGTTGTTAATAATGCTGTGATGAACATGAATGTGCAAATATCTCTTTGCGATCCTGATAAGAATCAGGATTTTTTTGGATATATATCCAGAAATGGGATTGCTAGGTTATATGGTAGTTCTATTTTTAACATTTTGACACACCTTTATATTCTTTTCCATAATAGCAGTACCATTTGACGTGCCCACCAACAGCACACAAAGTTTCCGTTCTTTAACATCCTTAGCAACACTCATTTCCTACTTTTTTGATAGTGGCCATCCTAAAGTTCTGAGTTGCTATTTCTTTGTAGTTTTGATTTATATTTCTCTAATTAGTGGTGTTGAGCATCTTTTCATATTCTCGTTGGCCATTTATATACCTTCTTTGGAATATTGTCTATTTGTGTCCTTTGCCCATTTTGTTATTATCTGTTTTGAGTTGTTGATTTCTAGAAGTTCCTTATGTATTTTGGATGAATGAGGACATTTTAGATGTTTTAAGGACAAAAAGTTGTATTGCAGAATATTAAATGGCTTAAAAAGTCATGGGTAAAGCTGAAGAAATGTATTTTAGGGTTAGCTTCCAAAATGCCCTCATGGAAGAACAGCTACAACAGGAGCTAATGCTTCTTTTGTTATTAAGAAAATTAGAAACCTGCCACTATAAATGCCATATTTAAAACCATGCTGCGACATATTACCAAAATAAGAAAGCCACTGAGGATCAGAAAATTAAAATAAAAAGGCCATTCTCAGAAAGTTCCCATGATCATGAAGCCGCTGTTACAACCGCAGCTTCCAGAAAAACCTGCAAAAAATCATTAGGAAAATGAAAGCCCTGCACAATTCTAATGAATATTCATGGATCAAGTGACCACACATTGACATCTCTGTTAATGCTGCTACAGAAAACCAGACACCCCTATGGTGGTAGCAGAAACAAAAGAAACAGCAAAAACAGCCCTGACTTCACAATAACTATGCAAATGTCAGGCTAGTGTCTGATGGGCAGATCTAAAATTATATCCAGAACTGTAGCTATAAGAGTTTCTGGAAAATGCAGAATTCCACTCCCTGCAATATGGGAAAACACTACAGAACTATGTTAAAATGGCTTTTGGCCTCTAATCCATCACATCTACCTGCAATTAAAATACAGGTTTTCCACTATCCCAAAGTAGAGCGCTCCAATGAAACTTTTCATAAGCTGAAATGATATAAAGCAAAGAAGCGATTACTATTCATTTATATGGAAAAATCTCTGAGTGTTCCCACATGGGATGGTGGGCTGAACCCTATGTAAGTAGATTGAGGGGGGCAACTGGACTTGGAGCTGAGCTGCGCCCTCCACAACTAGATTGAAGGACAATGACTTGGAGCTTGTGGGCCCTGAAGAAACACACTGTTTCCCAACATTCCCCAATAAAATCTTTTTAAAAAATCCCACTAAATCACACCAAGTAACACATAAAACCTAAAATAAGTAAAATCAGGAAATAGGATAAAGACACAGCCTGTATAAACTAGAGTTGGCTTGGAGGTGCCTCTCGTTGCTCAGGGTACATGCTGCCTCTACAACAACTTGCTACAAAACAAACATTGAATGCTATTTTCACTTTCTGCCTTTTTTGTTGAAACAAAAATCTTTGGATTTCTTTTGGTTAGCAAAAATGGTACCAAGGTATAGCTTTTGTAAAAGCCAAGTGACATAATGTGAACTTTCAAAAAGTGAAGGATACATATGGTAGATTTTGCTTCTTTTTATTTCCCCTTTTTATTTAGGTCAAAGTAAGAGAATAAGTAAGAAGCCTTTCTTTATTAGAATCATCCCAGTCTGATTTTCCTAAACTTCCAATCTGATTGTTTTCTCCTGCTCAGAACATGAGGACATGCTAGTACAAAATGTAAATTATTTATTATAATTCTGTTTGTTATTCTTTATTTGACACTTCAAAAAGATGTACCCATTTGCTAAACCTGCATATAAATCCCTTAGGCAGTGATAGAGGTTGATTTTTGTGACCCTATCCTAAATGATTTTAGCATATAAGTGTATGCCAATTCTGGGTAACTATGCTTTCATTCATGAACCATAATAAAGAATTTGATCCAGGTCACCAGTGCTAATCTGAGTATGGGAATGGGAATATACCAGGAGAAGTAAGAATTATTTGTAGTATAAAAGAAGGAAGAAGTTGGAGTTAGAAGATGCTGGTTCGTGGGAATATTGAATTGCCCAATAGAATAAGAGCTGTTTTATTCTTGAATTAAGAGATAGGGTAGCCTGGTTATTAATTATCCATAAATCAAATGTACAAAACCACTATTGGTCTGTACATAATATATGGAACTTTGTTAGAAAAATGGTCTTTCCCAAATGATGATATAATTGAATTTATGTGCATTTATTATAAATCAAAATGTTACTTACACATTTAGTGAAAATGTCACTCCATCTTAATCCTAAATCCCCCCTCCCTTTTGTCCCAAGTATTTTACATTCAAATTTAAAGATAGAAATATTGATGGAGTAAACTTAGGGACCAAATTTTTACTTTCAATAAAATGGAGACAAGAACATTTTATAATCCTTGATTAGAACTGTTACAGAGAAATTCTTTTAAAAGAGCTTATGACAGGACTACTGAAGTCATTGTTATGTTCTGATTATAAATCTGATTTGAGATGCTATTACAGATAAAAATTTAAGAGGAAAGTAGTTTTCAAGAGTTTTAATGTGTTTCAATATGCCCTTAGGAGCCATAGAAATATACTACATGAAAAGTATATTATAATTTTATTCTTTGGGAATTATGGGATTTTAATCAACCCCAATTATCAATGAAGGTTATTCATTTGTTGATTCAACATTTATTTACTGAATGCCGACTATGTGTCAGGCATATATTTAGGAGCATTCATTCGTGAAAAAAAATAGACAAAGTATTTCTACCAATGCTTATATTCTAGGGGATGGCAATAGATGATAAACAAGACAACTAAGCATCATGAAATAAAATAATATATCAGATACTTATAAAGGCTATGGAGAAAAATAAGGCAATGGACAGGGAGATAGAAAAGTCTCATGATGGAATTATAAACTGGGCAAAGAACCAAAGTTGGTGAAATATATTATTGTTTGTAGGAAGAGTATTCAAGGCAGGAGCAGGAACTCGTGCAAGACCCATAGGTCAACGCTTGCTCAGAGTGTTCAAGGAAAAGAAAAGAGGCCAGTGAGCTGGGAGGAAATAGTGGGGAGATGTGGTCAGTGAGGAAATGGAAGGCAAAATCAAGTGAGCCTTGTAGGTCATTATAAGGGTCCAATTTTTCCTTTAAGCTATTGTATAGTTTAGAGAAAAAAAAGTCACATGATCTGGGAAGTGATAAGGGACAATGGTGGAAGCAGAGGTACAAATTCAGAGGCCATTATAATAATATTGGTGAAAAATGGTTATGGCTTGGGGGTATGGTACCAGAACATGGAGGTGCTAAGAAATAGAAGAATGGTGAGGGCTATGTTGTTAAATATGGAAGTGGAAGTAAGAATTAATTTACATGGTTTTAGCTAGAGACATGGATAATTTATCTATAGTAAAAGGAGAGACGATAGAGTATATACAGGTAGGTGATGTGGGGACTTATAGATGTTCTATTCTTATAAATTTTTCTCATTAAAATGGTACCCGAGTCACCAACTATGAGTGAGGAAAGCAAAGAGATCAGAGAAATATAGTATGATTGTCATGCAGCTCTACAGATGGCATACTTGAAATTAATAGAAATGTATTTAAAGGGCAAATAGTAAGCATGGTTGTTGTTATTCTCTGGCCATATTTAATTACATGTGTGTAGGATCACAGGAGGCAGAGAGTTAGATTTAAGCAGGGTTGGGGTTTTGCCAAAGTGAGTACAAGATGTAAAAGAGTGGCAAGAAAGTTGAAAGTATATGTAAGGGAATGATTTTATTGATGGAATATGGAATCAAAACTGGGGTAGGAGACGATGGTCTAAGTGTGGTGAGGTATGGCAATGTGGTAGTCACCTCAACAGGTTATAGGTCACAGGGGGTGGGAAGGAACTGATGGAGTTACAATACTAAAGGGAGTGAGCTGAAGATAGGAAGTAACACCTGGAGAGTGGTAGATATGAAACAGATTATGAAGGGCTGTGTTTGTGTCTAATGCAAGATCCAGGGAATGAGCATGGAAGTAAAAGACTAGTATAGGGTGAAGGTAAAGATCATAGGAAAAGGAGCTGAGACGACCTGAGAGAATGTGTAATAGGAGATATATATATATACACACACACCATTTTTCTCTGAAAATAAGATGAGGTCTTATATTAAATTTTGCTCCAAAAGATGCATTAGGGCTTATGTTCTCTGGCCATATTTCAGGGGCTGTTATCCTGAAAAATCATGCTAGGGATTATTTTCTGGTTAGGTCTTATTTTCAGGGAAACATGATATGTGTATATATATATATATATATATACACACACACACATATGTATGTATATATGTATATACACATATATATGTATGTATAGGTATATATAGGTATATATATATATATACACACCTATATATACATATATATATACACACACACATATATAGGTATATATATGTGTATATATATATATATATATATATATACACACACACACACACACACATATAGGTATATATATATCTTTTAATATATGTCTTTTACATATATATTTTACATATATATCTTTTACATATATACATATATATATATATATATATATATATACACATTACTAAGAAATATAGTAAGAATAGTGTTGAAAGAAATAACCATAAAAAGTTACTTAAATCTTTAGCGAATAGAAGGAGTTACCTATATGCCAAATTATTATAATTATTCAATTTCCTGTGATTCAAAGATGAATGATTTTAGGGATGGATGTAGGACAATGTCCTGGAAGAATAATGCAGGGAAAAGAGGACACCAAAAATGGCACTGGGAGTGTGAGGGAGAAAAGCATTACCACTGAGAACCTGCTAGGCAACTGGGTGACTCGATTTTACTTTTGTGAAGGTGAACATACCTGTGGGGATGGACCACATCTATGCTAATGACCTTATTGAAGATAACTTTGTACATTTTCCCCTCAGTTTGCATGGTTAAAGAAACAGGCTTGGCAGTATTGTATACTGGTGGAATTTTAACACTCAGTATAGTTCTAATTCACCTCCTTCAAATCAACTCTATAAATAAGTTCTGAACTTCCTGGTTATTATTTGAAATTTAACATATAGAGAATCATATTAAAGGTTCCTCCTTAGGAATGGCTTTTCTCACATGTTGTGCCAAGACTATAATATAGCTTAATTAGGGAGATTCACTACCATCAGCAAGTTTGTGTGCTGGAAACCAGCTATTTTAAATCACAGATTTTCTCATTTAGCCATTGAATGGTCTTAGAGATAAGAAAGCCTGCATTGCTCCCATATTTCTCCCAAGCTGTCTTTGGAGATGGGATTGGTGTTCTCGAGGGGGAATTTTAGCCTGCAGCTCTGCTAATTATCAGGAAAGGGAATATTATATATGAGCTATCAATCATCACAAAAGGTATAGATAAGGTAAAGGAGATTTGAGGTTATAAGAAGGTCTGTTTTCAAGTACTTTATAATTTTTATATTCTTTCAAAATCGTAGTTGTAGTAAGGACATCTGTGTTATACTCAGAATAAGTTACCTTAACCAACTTTAATTTCTTATACTGTAGTTATTTTTTATGTTGTTAGTGGCAGTAGAATGGTATTCTTCTTTTGAGGGTTAACATATAGCAGAAATAAGAATCAATCTCATAAAAAAATAGGTTGATGAAACTTCTTAATTACATTACCTATGGACTTTTTTGTTCAATTTGTTTTCCATAATGGAAAGGTGTTAGTATTTTCATTACCTTAGTGACCATAATAGTTTTTTTTTAAGGCTTGTATTTCATAATCAAGAAGGATGAAAAAAATTTTTGAAGGTATGGAATTCAAATTCCTAGAGCTACTTTAAAATTACTTTTAAAACCCTATGCATTCATTTGATGAGTAACTATATTTTCAAGTATACCTCTTCAAATATATACTAAAGAACTACAACATATCAACCTGGAGAATGAACACTACAAATATAAGCAACTACTCATCAACAGCAGCAATTAATTGTCATGCAGGTCCATTTTACCCCTTATTTATTTAGAGGTAAAAATAAGAGGAGTAAAATGCAGAGGTTCTCTAACAGTTCAAACTCTGGGATGTTCAATTATTTGGTGGCAGCTGATCATTAGATTAGATACATCCTACCACATCACAGAGGGTGAAAAGATTCCTCCAGAGACAAAGGTGCTTTAGAGCAATTTCACTTCTAATTATGTTTCCTATAAGATTTTGTTTGTGTTTGATTTAAAATAGGATGTAATCTGCTAGAGAGAGAAAGAAATCAAAAGATTAACATCACCTTATTACCTAGTATGAAATGGGCCCGGACTCAGGCTGATGTGATGAAAACTATTTATAGAATTTTTTTGTTCTCTGTTATTTAAAGGGGACATTGCCACTGTATAGAGAATATAAGCAGATGTATCACTTTAGCATGGTATGCCAGCATAACATCAGGAGCTAATGTCTATAATAAAAAATGTTTAGTTTTATTATATACCTAAAGAACATTCTGGTGCTTGTACATTCTTGGACAGTGACCTTCGTAAATTCTTTATGATAAGTGAAATGTAAGGGCCTGCAACAAATGTGCCAAGTTCTACTGAATTATGAATTAGAAAGCAGTTTTGATTGTTTATTTCATCGTTAGCATTAGAAAAAAGTAAACTTGTAACAGCATTTTTCCACACACAATGAAACTAATTCAGGTCGTGTTCTGTTGAGGGAATTCTAGACATTGTAAATTTGAAAAAATATACTCTCACCATTTTTATGTGCCCATTAATTATAGATGTATGTGGGAAAGTGAAAATAAGAATAAGTATAGCCTTGCATTTACTATTGATGTTTATGTTTTCAAATGCAAAAGGAGCTTTTACTCTGAGGAACTGTTTAAAAACTAGAAAAATAGACAAATGCAATTTGTGGTACTCAGTAATATGCAAATTCTTCATTTCCTATTGTCCTTTTAACATGCAGTCAGCGGAAAAGTTTTCTTTTGCCTTTGAAAACAATCTTAATCTTTGGCCTCAAAGGTTTAAATCTTACTTTTAGAAAGTGAAATGTTCTCTAGTTGTACTAAATTATTAACAGAATCTTATTTAAGAAATCAGAATGGCCTATCTTCTACACTGATCAAAATACTCACAATAGTGTTTTTTTTCCCCTCTGTATTAGAAATGTCTTCCAAATGTTAGTGGCTGATAGAGCAAATATTTATTTCTTACTCTCAGAATTATGGAGAAGCTATAGTTCTGATGAACCTCTCCTGGGCTCAGCTGATCTAAGTTTGATACAGAAACAGACTTCAGTTCATTTCAGATCTTTCTCACCTGTCTTCATCATTCTTCAACCAGCTACTTCCCAGAACATTTTCTCCACATGGCAAACAGCGGAAGTGCAGATCAAAACACATCCTGCAAGCAACTTATTTAAAGCCTCTGCTCTTATCATATTTGCTAACATTCCATTAGCCACAGAAACTCACATAGCCAAGTTCAGCATCAATGAGGTGAGGAATTATACTCCTCCCACAACGGGGTAGGAAATAAGACAAAGGCAGAAAAAGAACAAAGGAATGTTGGAAACCAATAAATCTACCACAATGCCAAACCTGATACCTAAATGAACAGCAATTCCTCTCCCATCCTACAGCCTGGGCCCACAGTAGGCTGTTCATTTGCAGTGGGGATGGTAGGTATGGTCCTTCTGTTCTCATTCATCCCTCCCCCTCTAATAACCATACTAACTCATTCACAGCTAGAGACTACAGATGTGTTTGAAAGGGGGACAGTTTAAGGAACAGGTCAGTTCAATTTCTTACATGAATGGTTATTGATATAAGATGATTTCTTGCTGTGTGTGCCTTCAGCTGAGGCTGAAACGGAGGTAATATTGTGGGATCTGTCCTTGGTACTGAACACATTTTACTGATTGCACTCCTGAAATTTTAAGGTCATCGCTCATATATTTCCTTCAGCTGATGGCCTCCTCTTCAGCTCCTGTTGTTTGTTTGTTTGTTTGTCTGTTTTTGTTTGTTTGTTTTCAGGTAGCCCACTCTTCATAGTTTATAAAGTCTTGACACACATTCCAGGAATTTTTCTTGGCTAGGACATAAAAAGTTCTGGCTCACTATCCCTCCCATGTGATTTATATCTATCCCAAGGAAGCACTCATGGATATTTTGACCTACCATGTACAAGTAGCCCAATTACTCCCTAAAAGCAGTCACAGCCTCCTGTTGCTCCACTGTCCAATCATCTCTCCAATCAATCTCTGGATAATGCTTACTATACTTTCCAAATTACAATGGATATACTCCAAGCTTTCTGTAAGAAGCCTTAAAAAAATTTTGTCTCTCTGTAATTAACATGAAATAATCTCCCTTTCTCATCCTTTTGCAAGATATGAGGAAGTGTGATGAGAATTATAGAGGGCAGTAGTTTTCTTTCAAAAGTCCTATTGATAAATTATTTATTCATTTATTTATTTTCTAGTACATTTTATATCCTAAATCTCAAGTCAGGACTCCTTGGATGAAGGGGTCAAGGATGCTAAAAATCAATCTTCAACCTGTTTCAATCACCTTCTTTGAAATAAATGTTTATCTGATACTCCACTTAGATATGTAGCACATGTTACATTTGATAACTTGGTAAAGCTTCAATTTTAATATTTCATTATCTGTAAATGGCAGTAAAGTCACTCTAGGCAGTCAAGAATAGGTTCGTGCTTTATTTTACTAGTTCTGGTTTCCAAATTAACTTATAAGTAATCTCAGAAAGAACTTAGAGTAAACATATAAAACTTGTTCAGAATTTCTGTGTTGCATTCCTCAAAACTTTGCAGTATCAATCTAAAATCCACCATTTTTATAATTCAACCATTTGTATCAATTTTGATGAAAATAAAATATTTAACTCTTAAGAAAATTTTGATCAGTTTTGATTTCATGAGGTGGTTTTCTTGAAAATCAGACAAAAGTTAAATTGTATTGTGTTCACTTTTATTGATAAAACAAAGAGTAAAGTAACTTGAAGACCTCCCAATATTTATTCCCGCTTGTAATTAGGTTTTCTTCAAGTATATGTGAGTATTTCATTAGTTCCAGGAAGCGTCCCCTTATAGTCTAGGCTCAGTTAGCACATTCAGTCCATACTACCATAGGTCCCTGTATTCTTTTTCCACCACATTCACATTTTATTATAATTAATTGTTTAATACTGGCTTCTCCTGAAAAATCTGTAAGAGGTGACAGCTTGTCTGATTTGTTTAAGGTAGCAGAGGATCGCGTCTCAATATACATTTTAGGTGAATGAATGAATTAGTGTCTGCATAATTTCTGAAAGCAGATGTCTTTATTTTCATTGAACAGCAGTAGACACTTGGATGAACTTTTGCAGTGGGAGTAAAACTTAGTAGGGTTACAGGTCAAATTATCAATCTACCTTTTGACTCCACTAACCCACTGTCAAAACTGCCAGTGTTACAAGACCAGTTTGCTGAATTGCATTTTCCTCTTTCACTTGGGAAAGGGGAACACCTGACTCACTTTGTTTCTCAAAGCCAGAACCCAACCATGAGCCATCTTGTTGAACTTCAACACCTTACTGCCACTCAACTATTGGAAGACAATTATAAACCATGATGACATATGTCCTAGGAAAATGCAATATAGAGTCACAGAAACATGGCATCTATCCTAACTTATTATTCTGAATAAATTAAGAGGAACATTTTGTAAGAATGCATTGCAGTTAATAATTTCAACAAATGTGATTAAAGTTAATGTTTCCTCTTGGTGACCAGTTAAATTTCTTACCTCTGTTATTCTTGTCTTGGTAAAAAAAAATAACCAATGCATTTTTTGTAGTAGCAGATGTATCATGGTTAGCAAAACATTTTATTGCCTCTGTTTATTTCAGCTTGTTTCTCCACCCAACATTGTTAAATCCTAGACTTTTTGGTTTGCATCAAAACAATGGAATACTATTAATGTCTTTGCAAAACCTAACAACGACTGTTAAGTTCTCTATGCTATGTTACAAATGATCTTTAAGAGACTTAAAGATCCTATGAAAACTTATAAACTTTTTTAGAAGTTTCAGTAGTACCCTTTCTACTATAACTCTTTTTTTGTTTTAATATGTTTTTTGCATTTAAGCCACTTTTAATTATGCTGATTTTTTCAGTAGATAAATGGTTAAATAATACATTTTTAAAATATGTGAAATGCAGAGGTTAAGAAATAGTTTAATGTTTAATCTTACTAGTAAAGAGATGCAGATCAAAGTAAGATATTTTTTTATTAAATAACACTTTAAAAATTTTTAATAAGAATGTCAATAGATGGTAAAGTACTAGTGAGAGAGAAATATTTAGGCAATGACTCCTTCCTGGGATAACTTAGATCACAGTGATCTGAATTTTAGCTATTTCAAAATAAATCTCGACTCTTTGCTTTCTTATTTGCATGCCTAAAGGCTAAAACACTATGGTTTCAGTCTAATGGTTTTAATAGTATTTTCCCCTCACTATAAAGCTTTGGCCTTCATGAAGGTATTAAGGATAACCCAACTATTCCGTATATCTACATGTACTGAAAAGAAACAAACAAACAAGCAACAAACAAGCTACGTTTTCATGTGCAGTATTTACATTAAATATATAAGGCTAAGTAATTGGACCAAGAAATGGGTTTGCTGTTACTCAGTAAGAATAAGTTCATAGCTTGAATATGGAAGGGTTTGGATGAAATGAAATCAAATAAGATAGGACTGTGACATCTTGCTTGAAGTCAAAAAAACTGATTTGATTTGACTGTTTCTAGTTAGGGGCCTGCTCTTCCTTTTGGCTTCTTTGAATTTCCCCTCAGATTTAGCTGGTCTTTCAGTCTCTCATTGATTCTGCGGTATCGTTCTGCGAAATCCTTTTTCTTTGTGGCAGTTGCAGTCGGCTCTGTGCTTCCATAGAGGTATTATGCAAGATTTGCAGATGATCAAACTGAATGTCAGGAAATCAAGTGATCTTACAGAATCATACAGTTAGTAGGAGGAAAGTTAAACAGGAATTCTAGTCTCAAATTGTTCCCTAATTTTGATGAAGAGTTCATCTCCAACTGTTTAATTCACAGTTGAACTCTTAGGTGCAGTACTTTCTATTTCTAAGACTACATGATTTTCTCTGTAGATTTTCTTAATAGATGAGTTAAACTCAATCAGAATAAAGCATATTATGCCTATGTAATAACCTTCAATCTGTTAAGCACTTATTTGAGTATCTGTAATATGTACAATCTATTCCTAATATATATTTATATACGTAGGTATCTGTATCTATATGTATATCTATATCCATATATAATACGCATTTTTTTTGCAAAACATACTTTAAGTACATTATTTAAAAAATATTTTTTCTTTTGTTCTATTCCTACATAGTCAAAACTTTATTTTCATACTTTGAAAAGAAGCTCAGTGAGTTATGTAATTACATTGAAGAACATTATTCACCATCATATGGTAGAATCTATGGAGTGATCTTTAAAGCATAGCTCTCTCCTTAAATCTAGTAGGTTGCTGCTACATCAAAAAAAAAAAATAGCTGCTATTTATCATATTAAATTTTGCAGGTTACATCTTCTTTCCACACAATAATTCTGGGGTGTTGAAAAACCAACTTATAACCACAAAATAGCATAGCTTAGGTGGCTTTGAATTCATGATTGGATTGAAGATGCTGTGCTCTAAAAAATGAATTTGTATATATTGTTATTAAGATTTAGGTTTGGGAATAATTTGCCAGCTCATCTCAGACAGGATTCTATTATAAAATTTGCAAATGGTTCTGATCAAAGTGTTGGGATTTATGAAATAAATGCTTTCATAGTAATAGAATTCTACATAAGTTCTTATATGTAGAAAGAACATGCATATTTTCCAGAGAAACAAGCAATTATTTGAAGCAAAGCAATTTTTTTCTGAATAGAAAATTTCAAAGTTCAAAACACAACATAATTTGTCAGAGCCCTTGAAAATGATGGTTGGTTTTAAAAATGTTGAGATGGTAATGCACATTGACCTACATATAGTAATGAAATCAAAGGAAATAATTTCACATTTGAATGTGGTGAATCAATAAGTAGAAGGGGTATTTAGACTATAAAATTTGTTATTTTGCTGAAGACAGCATTTACCGGCATCATCGTCCAAATGTTGGTGAAGAACTTAATTTGTTTGCAAAGGAATCACAAGGCCAAATTATTACATCTAATGTGTTACATAAAATATCCTTGTGGTTGAATATTCATAGTTCAGTTTATACATATATGTTCCTGGAAGTAGATATCACAGTACAAAGACAGCTAAGTTTTATCTGTTGATAATCTGATGAATAACTACACACACACACACACACACACACACACACACACACACACACACACTAACTCAAAATTCAAAGATAGAAAACCCATATAACGCTTCATTGCATTCTTAAAAATCACATGAAACAAAGAAATAATAAAACAGGCAACTGTATATAACAAATATAGTATATGCATATATTCAGGCCCCCTAACTTTTTCACGCAGCCTTTTCAGCACTTCCAAATAATAAACTTGGTTAACTGTTCTTCCAGTTGGTACAAATTCATAATGAATAATCCCTTTGATATCAAAAAAAGGTTAGCAACATTGTTGCAACAAGTTCGTGAACTTAATTGTCGGACCTCATAAACAGAGCTTAGCAGAAAAAACAAATACTTAATTGTTTAAAGTATTAGAATTATAGGGGATGTTTATATTCTTTTTTTCATGAATGTGATTCTAATATTGCTTATACAATAATGCTGTTGGTGATAATGAATAAGTCTTATCCATATTTTAAGACATAGCTTAGACGCCTCCTCTTAAACAAAAATAAATTTTCTCTCCTAAATTATTTGTATTGTACACTCTGTTTTAATAGCATTTATTAATTTAAACTTTATTATATTGTTTTTTTTCCCTATATCAGGAGTCTCTAATCGACTGTAAACTTTTTGAGGGAAAGAACATATTGTCAGCCTCTATATTTCTCCATAGCACCTAACTCTGTGTCTTATAGATAGTATGTGTTCAATAAGTTTGTTCAATTCAGTTCAATTCAATTAACTGGGCTGTACATCATTGTATAAAACAGAGGTGAAGTTGATAGATTAATTAATCTACTCAATATATATTTATTGAGAGTTAGGACCTGCTTGAGGAGCTGGAGATACAAGAGTAAAAATAAAAGCAAAGTTTATAAAACTACATAAAACACAACCTTTCAGTTTGTTACATCTAACAATAGGAAGACTTTGCAGCTGGAAAAGAGTGAATAAGGAACAAAGAGGTAGTCTATAAGGTTTGAAGAGTTCGGCAAGGCCAGAGGATACAAGGCTTTGGAGGTCTCAGGGAGGCGTCTAGATTTCTATTCTAAATAGCATGGGAAACCACTGGAAGATTTTGAGCAGGGAGGTGACGTGAACTTACTGGAATTTTAAAAAGTCACTTTGCTGTTTGGAGCTGTGCTTAAAGGGGACAAGATTGGGAAGGGGAAAATCAGTTGAAAAATCATGAGATAATTTATTTGAAGATGGTGGCATACATTTTGATGCCAAGTATGTCAAGAGATGGTAGGGCAAGCCAGCTCTCTACCAATTTTAGGTTGTATATACTGCTCATCTTGCTCACTCAGAGCTTTCATATCCAGATTAGGTCCTAAACTATTCTGAATACCTTGTCTGTTTTTCAAATTTATCTCGATGATTGCTAGATCTCTACTAAATCCTTACATAAAAGAAGTCTTAGTGTGACCAGAATTGGCTTGTTTCTTCATTTTCTTTCCTTTGTTTTTTTCAGATAAGACATATATTTACCACTTTAAATTTTCAAAGTACTGGTTCTTAGGGAAACCACATGTAGTACATTAATTGTTTGTTCTAATTTGCAAATGAGAAACTGAATCAAAGAATCTGTTAATTTATTAAACAGCACAAAAGGGTAGACAGAGAAGTGAACTGAATCAATGTTTATTATCCATTTATTGTTGTACTATGCAGTATATAAGATAGTTAATATATTTACTATCCCATTTAATCTACACAAAAACTATATGAGGTAATAATTATTTTCCCCACATTTGCAGATAAAAAATAAACACATAACGATTTACTGATATTTTTAAATATTACTCAGCTATTACATTTTCGAGTGAGGATTTAAATTCAATTTAGTTTAATTTTTAAGCTCTAGGCTGCTGTCAGAGCTCCTTTCTACAAATGCCTTACCTAAATTTGTATTTCTTTTTTAATTTTATAGCAATCTTTTTTTGAACTTTTTACAAACAAAATCCAGCTCCTTAGTGAGGGCTAAAGTAGTGATTCTTGGTTTCCTGTGAATTTGTAAGGTTCAAATATTTCAGTACCCAAAATCAAACAATTCTAAACCATAGAGATAGAAAAGAAATATAAATGCAATTTGTCACTTATATTGTGTATGCGTGTTTATAAGGTTTGTGTGTGTGTCTGTAGAAAGGTATACTACAGTTACATTCTACATAGTTAATTATTGAACTTTTAAACTATAGTTGTTGATTTCTTATGTTGTTTGTTTCGGCTGCTGGTATTTTGGATCGACATGAATTCAAAAATTGATATGTGGAACAAATTGATACTCAACTCTCCGGTGTTAGAATCATCATAAATTACACACAATGGCTAGTAGTGAAATTTATAATAAAATATACAAATTTATTGTACATTTTTGGGCTTTTAGATTAGGTCTCCTCTTAGGATCTGTCAGGATTAAAGAATATGGGCTAATTTCTGCTCAGATTAATTTATTCCAAAATGTATTTGAAAGTATACAGGTTAAAGAAAACCTATTTGGTAAATACATCTTAATTCTTTATTACCCAGCTACATTGATTATTTTTCTTTTACTTTTTTTTTTTTTTTTTTTGGTCATTGCTATTTCCTAAAAACTTACTGACAGTATGCTGACATTACGTACTGACAATATGCTGCTAATTTTTCAATTTTCCATACATACAGAATCAAATTAGAAGACCCATAAAATCTCCTCAAGCTAAAATTGAGCATTTGGCATTCATGAAATGAAATTCCAATGTCTCAATAAATCTAGTGTAAATGCAGGGCTGACTTTCAATGACTTTTGAAGTGAGTATAGATACAATATTATATGTTCATATGATACAATATTATTGTTAATAGAGTGATATAGTTTCAAGAAACACAGATTAATGAATCAAATTAAATATCATCATGCATTTTTCCTCTATGAGAGTATTTTATGTAGGAATAATAAAACACTATCCTCATTAAAATGTTGTCAATTTACTTAAAATCAAACAAATCTTTCCTTCCTTAAAAAATCTATTGGCCTAGAAATATATAAAATCAAAATTGCTCTATAATACATGGTGTTTTTATTTTCTTATGTGGAGAAGCATCTATGATGTTTTTCTCTTGGAATTGTTGAAGAAAATAACATTTGTGTGGTTACATTTGAGATAACTATTACTATACTTTTCCCTGTGAGCAAAAGTGCCCAATGATGTCTATAAATTATAAAACCAATCTTGATGAGATGCTACAAGAATTAATGCAGCTAAATTCTTTTAGTTCAATGTCCATTTTTTGCCTGCTTACCAAAATTTCACAGTATCCCAAGATGGATTTTAATGTATGACAAATACAACATTTAAAATGACCTCTCCCTTTCTGTGTATAACCGGAACTTGAAGCTCAAAGTTGATTCAAAGACAAACAGGCATGACATCACCTGGAGATTCATTAGTAATGCCTGATCTCAGGCCCCACCCCTGACCCACTGAATCAGAATTTTTATTTTTATGTGTTCTCCAAGTTATTCACATGTACATTAAAGTCTGAGAAACACTCTCCTGACACATCTCTTCTCATTGACCTTCTGACACAAACTCTGAAAAATACATATCGTTGGTTACTTTAATCTTTTGTCCAGAACATATTAAACACATGACAGTTTGCTGATATGTGCTTCACAATGATTGCGGCAAAGAGCCTATTATGTTTTTGCTGTAGTGCAGTGCCCTGGCTATTGTTCCCTTTGTCCCCTTTAATAATTGTTGGAGGCCTTTCTGAGAGTTTTACCAGAAATTTTATTTAAAATGAGAAATACTTCCATCTGATTGTTTTCTCCTTGTCTTCTTGGAAAACAAGTATTACCTTTCAAGATTGAGCTCAAGCTCTAATAATTGTATTTGCTGGTGCTTTAACTGAATGACTTAAATTAAATCTAACACTATAAAAATAGGTTGCCATCATTATCCCCATTTTTCTGTATGAGGAAACACAGTTAGTAACGTTACCATGGTCAGGCAAAGAACAAATAAACTGGAATTTCAACTCAGATCATATGACTCCCGGGAAGTTAATTTTGGTCACAATATCATGATACATTGGAATCCATGTTTAGAAATGGCCTTTACGATTCTCAAATCACAGGTATTTATTTCCAGTATATTTTCTTTAACTTACTACTTTATATGACTTTATGACATTATATTTTCCTACCCCTACATTTCTTTTTCTAAGCTTCTATACATGTTCCTTCTTTACTTAATACTTCTAGCTTTGTCTTTCTTCCATGATTATTAATTACATACCTCATATACAGTAAGCCATAATTTCTTAGGCAGTTTCAAGATTTCCTACACCAAATTATGATACCATTTCTTTGCCCTTGACACAAAGATAAACATATTCATTAATTTCCTCAGCAAATCACTACAGAATATTTATTTTGTGTCAGGCACTGTGCCAGGCAATGGAGTTATAATAATGGGAAAAGAATCAGAGCATTTAGATCAGTTCCAGCCTATTTAAGGAAAAAATACATCAATCAAATCTGTATTACATTAATAAATATATAAGTGCAACTAACCAGAGCTTCACAGAACAGATATGAAGGCTATGATAGCCACAGAAGGGGACTGAACAGGATTTCAATAAGTACAAATTGGAGCAGAGGTGCATATGTTGAGAAACATCTTCAGCCAAGGTTCTGTGAGGAAAAGAAGGGTGCCATGAAGTGGGACCTGAGGGAAAGTTTGATAAGGTGTTCAATACCTTAACTCAGTCAAAAGGCCAAGACCTACTTCACATTTTTAAACATATTGAAATCTTAACTTCTGGTACTTCAGAACGTAACCATATTTGGAAATAGACATTGCAGATGTAATTAGTTAAGTTAGATGATACCATCCTGGAACACAGTGGGTTCTTAATCCAATATGACTGTTGTCCTTATAATAAAATAGCCACATGAAGATAGTGACACAGAAAGAACACCAAGTGATGACAAAGGCAGAGATTGGAGTTTTACGACTTCAAGCCAAAGAACACCAAAGACTGTTAGCGAACCATCAGAAGCTAGGAAGAATTCCTCTACAGGTTTCAGAAGGAGCATGGCCCTACCAACACCTTGATTTCAGGCTTCTAGCCCCAGAACTGTGAAACAATAATTTGCTGTTGTTTTAAGCAATCCAGTTTGTGACACTTTGTTACAGTGGCTGTAGAAACTAATACAACCCCTTCTATTACAACCTAGAAAACCTACTTCTGCTTTTTTTTCCTATTAAATTATTAGCAAGCATAAATCTCAGAATGAAGTCTGAAAAAAAGTATGAAAATTTTGAAAAAAGTATGAAAAATATGAAAATTCTTTTAAAAGTTGATATCAAATGGGGAATGGACATTCTCCTTTCAGAAATAGAAAAATTAAACCTGAAATGATGAATCAGAGCAATAATGTAAAATTTGGGATTAGCATTTTTGCTTCCTTGTCTGTGTTTTAGAAAAATACAAAAAATTCGTTCAACATATTGTTAACACATCAAATTTCATTGTATAAGGGACATTGCTTGCAAGAATTTTTAATTATCAAGTAAAACTCAGTAATTACAAAATCAATCATTTCAAAAACAGTATAATCAGGAAGCAGAAAATAAAGGAACTAACCACTGAAATCCTTTTTAATTCTTCACATTCAAAACTACATGTAATTTTCAAAACATCGCTCTTGCTTTTGAGAAACTAATTACAAGATATATAAGAGTTCATCTAAGTGCAAGTTTCATTCCTCCTTACAGAAATTTACTGTAATTTGGGATATTAGATAGTGGAAAAAAATTTTCCTGTCACTAATGGAATAGGTCCTTCATTAGAGCCAAAGGTGATGACAAAATTAGAAGATGGGTATTTTTTTAATTATTTTAAAAATTAGTTTCTGGTGTACAAAACAACATGGTTATTAGACATTTACACCCTTCATAAAGAAATACCCCCCCAAGTCTACTATCCATCTGACACTGTATATAGCTATTACAATACCATTGACTGTATTCCCTATGCTGTACTCCATATCCTGTAACTATATATATATATATATAATTATATTATATATAATATATATAATTATAGTTGACATACAATATTATTTATTTGTTTAAATTTATTAGGTTGACAATGGTTAGTAAAACTATATAGGTTTCAAGTTTACATTTTAATAATATGTTTTATATTAGTTTCTGGTGTATTGTGCAGTGGTTAGGTATTTATATAATCTGTGAAGTGATCCCCCCGATAAGTGTAGTACTCATCTGGCACCCTACATAGTCTTTACAATGTGATTGACTGTATTCCCCATACTGTGTTTCAGATGGGTAATTTTTAATGAATGTGATTGAATCCTGGATGCAGACACCCACATTACTTTTAGGGTTACACATATGTGCCTTCTTTTCTGTGTGCAGCACATGAGTCTTCACAAGGGAACAATGCAGGTCAATATTGTCAGAATTTTCTCTTAAAAAAGCTATGCATCATAACTTTTGGTAATTGAAACAATATCTTGATGCATTGTTAATCAATTATTTAAAAACACAAAATATAAATCCCAATTTTCTCCCATACTCTTTTATAACAAGAAAATTTCATATTGATTAATTATATAATAAAAAAATAAAATTATTTACAGAAACAAGTTGCAAAATAGAAGTGAATACGCCATCTTACATTTAAATTGTAGTCCTCATATTCTGGGCTGCATGCCTATATTTGAACAGATTTCACAAATAACTTTAAAAATAAAAGATAAATATATTATTTATTCAGTGCCTAGCAATGAGGATAGATTTTATGTATCTTTTTATCTATATATCCATATAGACTTTTTAGTATACGAAGTTCAGCACTTCTTAAAATATATTTCAAAGGTGAAGATATATTGCTAAAATGGCATCTATCTAGTAGGCACATGCAGTTACATTAGATTTCTCTCTATATTACCTGTAGACAAAAATAAAACAAAAAACAGTAATTTCTCCTTTTTGTTTCCAAAGGATTTTATTTGTTCTTTTTATTGTATTTCGTCTTATTTTACCTTGTTTTTTCACCCATGCATCTTGATATTCTGTCAGATCTCAGTATCACGAAACATTAGTAATGTACTGTTGCATGGTTGAGTATTACAATAGGAAATATATACCTTGACACACACATACTCTCAAAATATTTCTTAAAAATCACTCAGAAAGATATAAACTCACTCCTTCTATCCTCTCTGATAACTTTATCTTATTCTTGGTATCATAAAATGTTTCAATGGAACAGAGAGATTCTGGATTCCACACAAAACAGACAAATTCTTTCTACATATTGAGAGTTGGGAGAATATATGCTACAATGATAATTGTATGGCAAAACAAAAGCTGTGACTAATTAGACTTCTGATGAATTTCCAGCTCTCCTTTTCCTTTAGAAAGTTATGCTCAAGATAACTCAATTAAATAGTGCTATGAAGCCTCTGCGGCACTGTTTCAGATTATTTCTGAGGCAAATAACAGCAACTCATAATTGGTGCAGTTCAACCACAGTTCCTGACCTCAATATATGAATCAACAATGCACACAAATCAGATCTAATTTTATCATGTTCCCAGGGGTTTCTTTTCCTCCCTGCCTGAAACTCATGGATTCTAGTTTTAAACTATATTTCATTCTATTTTGTAATAAGAACTTTTTAATTTTTTAATGTAAAGGGAATGCTATTTTTCAGGAATCCTGTTTGCAGCTGGCAAATGCTTTTTCTAGTTTTTAAGGTAAATTAGAATTCAGACACGTTGATATGATAATGCTATACAACAACTGACCAAAACCAATAATAAATCTTACCAACAAAAGAATACAACGTAATTAAATACTGTCTTCTTGAAAGACCTGTCCAGTCTTTGATTTTAGTGTAGTTCTTTTCCTTAATACAGTCATGCTAATTGAAGTTCAAGCTACTCAGAAGGAATGACCCAGAGACAACATATTAAGTTATCCCTTAATATCCTACATGACTTTGAACACTGTATAGGATCAAAATGCTATATTCAAACCTCTGATTCATAAAAATCATTAAATTCATTAAATACTAATAACTGTATCTATTAGACAGAGTGAGATGAATTGACTACTATAAAGATTTGGGTTTATTTTAATCACTTTAATTATAATTATTATTCTAAGAAATTATTTAGGGGCTTTGCTTTTTTATAATTCATAATTGACTTCCCAAATACAATTACTAGTACTTTTGTTGTTGTTAATCTCCAGCAAGGAATCTCCAACTTGGACAAGTATCCATTCAGTCAACAACCAAACTTTCTTGAGCATCTGTTCTTTGTCAGAAACATGATAAATGCTAACTAAATAAAGAGTAATCCCTGTCTATAGAAAGATTTAACACCTTGGGGAGAAGTGCTGTTTGCAAAAAGCTACTGTGTATAATTCTATGTGATTGGTATTATAAGAGTCATGATTTAGGAAAGTATAGGAATTCTAAGATGATACTATTTCATCCTGTGAGCATTAAGAAAAGTAGAAGACTTTATGGAGAAGTTAATACTTCTGTTGGTCTTGAATAATGAGTATGTTTCAACAGATTAATATTTTAGTAATTAGGAAGGAGGTGGGAGGTGACAATGTATGTTTGGAAAACACTTAGTGGGTCAGCTTAATACCATATAGAGCACGTACAGTAGTCATGGAAAATAAGGCTAGAAAGGTAGCTCGGAATCAGAATGAACTGCGTATTGAATGTCAGGATACTTTATTGTGTTTATTTACTATTATAAGATGTTATTTTAAAAACAAGTAACAAAACAGTATATGTACTATCATAACTTTGTAAAATAATAAAAGTTTGTGTGCAAGAAAAGTACTGAAGAGAATCAAAATGGAATTTTTTATTGTCATAAGAAGTATGTACATTTTCATACATCTAAAAGACTATGCATTGTATTCATTAATTAAGCAGTTCTAATTATAAAATTAATATATGTTCAAATGAGAAAATTTTGTTTTTCAAAACATAGGAAAGTAAGTGGTCCATCCAGACAATGGAATATATTCACCACCGTATAAAATGAGCGATTGAGCCATGATAAGACATGGAGGAAACTTAAATGCATGTTACTAAGTGAAAGAAGCAATC
Organism: Rhinolophus sinicus; assembly: GCF_057876585.1. Taxonomy (NCBI): domain Eukaryota; kingdom Metazoa; phylum Chordata; class Mammalia; order Chiroptera; family Rhinolophidae; genus Rhinolophus; species Rhinolophus sinicus. Next base: position 56,902,452 of record NC_142502.1, read on the forward strand.
TGAAACTACTACATACTGTGATTCCAACTATATGGCATTCTGAAAATCACAAAACTATGAAGATAGTAAAAAGATCAGTGGTTCCTGGGAGTGGGGATGAGGGGGAAGTGGGCTGAATAGGAAGAGCACAGATAAAGTTCAGAGCAGTGAAAATACTCTGCACAATACCAGAATGATAAATATGCTTGTATGTTAGTATATGTTTGTCCAAATCCATAGAACGTACAACCCCAAGAGTGAACTGTAATTTCACCTCCGGACTGTGGGTGATAATGACGCATCAGTATAGGTTCATCAGTTGTAACACACGTAATGCTCTGGAGATGGCTGTTGCTAACGACTTGGAAATCATGCATGTGTAGAGCAGGGGCGTATGTGAACTCACTGTGCCTTCCTCTCAATTTTACTCTGAACCTGAAATTTGTCTAAAAAAAGTAAAGTTTTAATTTCAAAAATGAAGTTAAAAAATGGGTTACATGTTCAGCTTTGAATGGTTATCAAAGAAATGCAAATTAGAATCAGATATTACCTCCTATAGATTGGCAAAGATTTAAAAGAACAGTTAAGGCCAGAAAAGGGAAACAGAGAGAGAAACTGGCCCTCCTCTTCATGATGGCATTATAGGAATATAGTGATTGAGATCATTGGTTTTGGAAATCACATAATTTGTGGATTGAAATTACTATATTGCTGGTTATTAACTATACATTTGGCAAATAACTTTAAACATGTGATCTTTGGCTTTTACTCTTGTACTGGAGATGATGATATGAACCTCAAAGAGTCCTTGGGAGACTTATATGTGATAATATATGTAATCTACTTGATATGGTAAGTGTCAATAAGGAATTATTGTCATTATTAGAATGTAAATTAAGCCTTTGTGAACAGGAATTCGGCAATACATACCGAAAGTCCTAAAAATGCGTATGTCATATGAGCCTACTGAAGGATATCTTGGTTGTTTCTAAGTTTAGGCAATTAGGAATAAAGTTGCTAAACATCCATGTGCAGGCTTCTGTGTGGACTCAAGCTTTCAACACCTTTGGGTACATACAAAGCAGTGTGATTGCTGGATCAGATGGAAAAGTATGTTTAGTTTTATAAAAAACTGCCAAACTGTTTTCCAAAATGGCTGTACAATTTGCATTTCCACCAGCAAGGAAAAAAGAATTTCTGTTGCTCCACATTTTCATCAGCATTTGGTGTTTTCAGTGTTCTGGATTTGGGCCATTTTAATATGTGTGTAGTGGTATCTTATTGTAATTTGTATTCAACTGATCTATTATGTGGAGTATCTTTTCATATGCTTGTTTGCTATCTGTATAACTTTGTGAAGTGTATGTTGAGTTATTGGTTAATTTTAATAAGGTTGTTTATTTTCTTATTGTTGAGTTTTAAGAGTTGTTTGTATATTTTGGATAAGACTCCTTTCTCAGATGAGTCTTTTGCAAATATTTTCTGCCAGTCTGTGTCTTTTCTTTCATTCTCTTGAAATGTTCCTCCTCAGAATGGAAGAATTTAATTTTAATGAAATCCAGCTTATCAATTCTTTCTTTCATGGATAATGTCTTTGATATTGCATCTAAAAAGGCATCACCATACCCAAGTTTATGTAAATTTTCTCACACATTATCTTCTAGGAGTTTCGTAGTTTTGCATTTTCTATTTAGGTCTATGACCCATTTTGGGTTAGTTTTTGTGAAGGGTGTAAGGTCCGCATCTAGTTTTTTTTGTTTGTTTGTGTTTGTTTGTTTGTTTTTGCATTTGGATGTCCAGTTTTTCCAGCACTTACTGAAGAGACTATCTTTGCCTTTTTTTATGACATGTCTCCTTTGTCGAAATCAGTTGACTACATTTGCGTCAGTCTATTTTTGGCTTTACATTCTGCTCCAATGATCTATATATCTGTTCATTCTCCAATGCACTGTCATAATTATGTAGCTTTATATTATGTCTTCAAGTCAGATAGCATCATTCCTCCAAATTTGCTCTCCTCCGTCAGTATTGTGTTAGCTATTCTGGGTCTCTTGCCTAACCTAATAAACTTTAGAATTAGTTTGTACATACTCACAAAAAGAAGTTATTGTGATTTTAACTAGAATTGTATTGAATCTATAGGTCAAGTTTGGAAGAACTGACATCTTGACAATATTGAGTATTCCTACCCATGACTGTTGATATCTCTCCATTTATTTAGTTATTGTTTTGATTTTGTTCATCAGGGTTTTATAATTTTTCTCATATAGATCTTGTACATATTTTGTTAGATTTATACCTAAGTATTTTATTTTTGAGTGTGCTAATATAAATTTCGTTGTGTTTTTAATTTTAAATTCCACTTATTTATTGCTGGTATATAGGAAAGCAATTAACTTTTGTATGTTAACCTGGTACCCTGCAACTGGCTATAATCACTTAATGCAATTTTTTTGGTTAATTCTTTCAGATTTTCTACATAGACAGTCATATCATCTGTAAACAAAAGTTTTATTTCTTCCATCCCAGACTGTCCACACTCTTCTTTCTTGTATGCTTTCTGAGGAGAAGCTGGATGTAATTCTTATATTTATTCTTCTTTATTAAGCTAGTTTTTTTCTTTTTGAATTAATTTATTGGGGTGACAATGGTTAGTAAACTTACATAGGTTTTAATTGTACAATTCTGTAATACATCATCTACATATCACATTGTGGGCTCACCACCCAGAGTCGGTTCTCCTTCCATCACCACATATTTGACCCCCTTTTCCCTCTTCTACCACCACCTTCCCTTCTTACCCTCTGGTAACCACTAAACTATTGCCTGTGTCTATGAATTTTTGTTTCTTCATTTGTTTGTCTTTTTCCTTTGTTGCTTTCAGTTTTATATCCCACATCTGAGTGAAGTTGTTTTATCTTCTGTCTTCTTTCAGGATTTTTTTTTTTTTTTTTTTTTATAATCTTTCATTTTCTATAGTTTGAAAATGATTAGCTTAGATGTAGTAGTTTGGGCACTGATCCTGCCTGGTGTTCTTTTTGGCTTCCTGGATCTGTGGTTTGCTGTCTAATGTTAATTTGAGGAAACTCTCAGTCATTATTGTTTCAAATATTCTTTTGTTCCTTTCTGTCTTTCTTCTTCTTGTTATTTCCGTTATGCATATGTTATACCTTTTCTAGTTGTCCCACAGTCCTTGCATATCCTGTTCTATTTTTTTCCTCAAATCCTTTTTCTCTTGTTTTTCAGTTTTTGAGGATTTTATTGATCTATCCTCTAGTTTAGGGAGTCTTTCCTCAGTTGTGTCCAGTCTACTAATAAGCTTATCAAAGGTATTCTTCTGTTACAGTGTTTTTTTTGTTTGTTTTTCTATTTTAATTTTTATTTACTTATTTATTTGTTTGTTTGTTTGTTTTATTACTAGAATTTTTGTGGGGGTCTTTCTTAGGATTTCCAGTTCTCTTGTTAAATTGGTCATGTGTTCTTGCATGCTGTCTACTTTATCCATTAGTATCCTTATCATGTTAATCATAGGTGTTTCAAATTCCCAGTAAGATAATTTTAACATCCTTGCCATGTCAAGTTCTGATTCTTGTTCTATGTATTCAGAGTGTATTTATTTTTCTTTTTAGTATGGCTTGTAATTTTTTCTTGATAGCCATGTATGATGTACTTGGTACAAGGAACTGCTGTGAATTGTCCTTTAGTAATATGGTGGTGAGGTGTGGGGAAAGGGGAAGCATGCTGCAGTCCCATGACTAGTTCTCAGGCTTCTAGTGAGCCAATAACTCTGACCTGTGAATTTCACAAGTGTTTCTCAGTTTTCTTCTCCCTCCTTAGGTGGGACAGAATGGCTAGAGCTAGCTGAAGTTGGGTATTTCCTTTTCCTCAAGTTAATTAGGCTCTGATAAAACCCTAGCAGGTTAGGCGCTGATTAACTAGTTTCCTCTGAGCTCAGACCTTGTTAATAAAAACAGAGTGTTCTGGTGTACTTCAAAATAGTTCCTTTTCTACTATTCCTGAGGGGAACATGAGTAGATTTTTCTCTAATACTTACTGAGGACACCTGATTGGGCTCCTGGAGCTAAAGCTCACCGAATTGATCTGGTCAGTTTACAACTGAGATGCCTCTGTGACTGAGTATACCTGGAGACTGACTCTCAGCATAATCTGCATCGAGCCTTCAGTAATTCATCAATTATAATTCAGGTTTTCCTGAACCTAAGCAGTGATTTCCATAGTGGTTTCTGCTCGTTAGTCTCTGCTCTGGTGAACCACGAATCCCCATATTTGCCTATCTGTCTCTCACCTCTTGGGGGCAAAAATTTCCCCTGTATCTGTCCCTCTCTTATATAAGTTGTTAACTTTTGAGTCTGTTTAGCTTTTTACCTGAAGTTAGCATGGAGCGGTAACTTCTAACCTGCTAACATAAAGAACTGGAAATCAGAAGTTTCCTGAACATTTATTTTAATGTTTTTTGACTATTTTTATTTCTACTTTTACAAACTGCTTATTTATGAATAGGATACCTATATTTTCCTTATTAATTTGTAAGAGCTTTTAAGAATTATGGGTGTCAATGCTTTTGTAATTATATTAACAGTATTTTCTCCAATAAATTGTTAATTTTTCACCATTATTTTTACCATAGAAATATGTTTAAGTTTTTATTCTTTAAACTATCAATATCCATATGTTTTTTAAAAGGACATTGTCCCTTGAATTTTATATATACCTTATATTCATGATTTACTTTTAGAAGTATAAAAAGAAAAGAATCTGTAATAAGTGTGATGGTCTATGGTTATTTAAGTGCTTTTCCTTTTTCCTTTTGAAACTTTGTACCATATTCTCCTGCCCAACTCTATCCTTTTGCCTGAAGAAGATTAGGATTTTTTTTTTATAGAAGGAATCAAAGAAAACGATTCAGCTTTTGCCATTTAAAAGTATTACTTGGAAGCAAATCAATAACCTTAAGAGATAGGATATTTGCATGAGAAAAGATTGTCAAATTTCTTTTTCTCTCTCTAGCATGTCAACAGCTAGAGTGTGTTGGGTAAACCATAGAGGTCCAAATAGGAAAAGGAAACAGGAAGCCGGTTTTTTCTGACCCTAAGGAAATCAGAGGAAGAATGGATTAGAAACAGAGGTCAGAGAGATGACTACAGATGTGTGTCTTGATTTCCTTCTTCTGGGTGTTGTTTCAGAAAGTGGCGTTTCTGTTAGGATGAAAAACAATAGTCAGGGTACTACTCACTTGGAAATCTGAGGAGCCTGGGATCAAAGACCTGGCAGCAGACTCATTAAAGCAATTTTGATAGTGCTGCATTGTCTCGCAGAAGGAATCAATTGAATTTTATTTCTCGAGAGGAAACCTTATTTCCCATATTACAGAACCAGAAGCAAGTGAAATACTTGCTGGAGGCCCTGAGGGAGTGTAAGTCATGTACAGAGGAGACCACTCTAAGATCAATGACAGTCACACCCAAATCTCTGATTAGCTCACAAACAAATCCTTAGGTAGATAGATAGGCTCCTTAGGTAGATAAATTGGTAGATCAGGGGCTACCACTGGGACAGTTTCTAGATTGGAGCGTAAAACAAAGTTTAACTAAAGACAAAAGAGACATAGGATTTACCTCACAACCAGCATAGTCAGTGCACAGCCCAGGACCAGCAGGAAGCCAGGGGCCTTGTCCCCCCAACACACATAGAGCCCTAACCCACAACTAGATGCTTGCCTTATGGTGAGAATCAGTGAGGTAGAGAAGTTACTTGAAAGGCTATTCAAAGGATGGTTTAATGGTATGATTATTCCAAGTTTTAATCTGGATAGGAAATTTAGTTGTTGTTTTTTTCCTTACTAACCAGTGGGTAGTTTTTCCTGAAGGAGACCAGAACAGCCAATGACAAATGAAGGAGTAGACATATTTTCCTTTTATCTAATTATAGGGAAGTTAACTTACAATGTAACTGATTTTTCTTTCTAAAACTCAAATTATAGAAGGCCATCCAATGGCAGAAAGAAGTTTGGAGAAAAATAGTTAAGAAAGTATTTTGTGTGTTTATATTTCTAAACATGAAGTAGATATTCAGAACTTTCAAATTTCACTTTAGCTTAGTTATGTGGGAAGAGATGAGTGACCAATCCACATTTTTGTCTTATCAAAGTCTTCTTATAAAATATAGGCACAGGGGAAAAAAAAGATATTTTACTATTGAACTAATATAAATCCTTAGTAATCTAGGTTGGTACTGTAGGAAACTCTCAAAGGCAAAAATAACCATAAGTTATGAGGATGAAAAAAAAATTGTGTATTCCCATTTATACAGAATACATATATATTTTTAAGTGGATTTTCTTTTATATAAATAATTCTCTGTGACTTAGGTCTTCCAATGAAGTTTTTATTTTTTCAATTTATAGGTAGGAAATATAACATGTATTTTAACATATAGAATCTAAGTTTAATGCAATTGTTTTGCATGTATGTTAGAATCTTTACTTAATCAAACAATTTAAAGTGATTCTTATATTGTCATCACTGTTTTTTGTTCTTGTGCTTAAGGGTAAAAAAAAGAAAATCAGTATTTAATTTTTCACCACTGGATCACAAAAAATAGATTGGGATCAGGGAAAAAGTCTATGAGTAGATGGTCTATGATCTTTGGTATACCTCTTATAACTCCATGAAGAAAAAGTGGTGCCTATGAAATTTCTTTACATTAAATAATACGGGTCAAGATTTTGATATTAAATATTTAATAGGTAATGTAGTCTCATTAATTTGTTTTCAGATTGTACTTCTGATCATTCTAGTTTCATCTGCCATCCTTCCAACCATTCTATATGACTCACATGGTGAGATTCTCTCACTTCGGCCAGCACAAGTCTCACATTGAGACTGAAAACACATAGGAGCAATAATGTGAGGGTTTAACTAACTCCAGTTGTTCCAGGATTACATTTTACAGACTAGGGGTAATAGCTTTACTTTTTTCCTCCCCAATTTAATGATAGTAATTATCCTTTGCTTTATTCTAGGAAGTTCTAAAGAATAGCATTGTATTGCAGACCTGAACAGTTTTTTAGAAACTATAGGGACAGTAGCTAGATTATCAACTCTTGAGCAAAAACATACCTCCATGAAAAGATATTTATTGATTGTGAGGATGATTCACCAGCTCTCTCATATAAAAGAATCTCTCAACAACTAAGAAAGAAGAGTTTATGCTGCCAAACTAGAACGTAAATGACTCGTTTCGATTTTGTCAGTGTTTTTCTCTAATTTCCCCTCTGACTATTAAAGTGATGGTAGTAAAAAACAAAATAAAACAAAACAAAACAAAAAGAAATGTTAAAAATAAAAAGGAGACTATATAATATTAATAATCTTTTTCAAATAGGGCAGAATTAAAATGAATTCAAATTTTGTATTCACTGCTTGCCCAATTCAAATATCAGAACCAAATTGTCTGCTCTTAATTTGTATCTGTAATCTACTATGTTGTGTCTATGATACAGGAGAGTTAGCATGTCCCTAGGAGACAGGGAGGTCCTTGGTGAAATAAACAAAGACAGCTATATTCTAAAACTCCAAGTTTTGACATCACTCCTTCGCTCCAGGACATAATGTAACAAGGCCTTGAAGTTAATCATAAAATTCATTTTGGCCTGACAAACGGAGCAGATCTGATAGATAAGAGTGGGTTACTTTGCTCATTCCTTTAGGATGAGCAAGTAGAACAGACCTGGTAGACGAATTTCATTAGAAGGCGCCAGTTCCCTTCTTCAAAAAAGTTTTCTTCTTCAAACAGCTCCCCTTCCCAAGCAGGCAAGGGAAGGTATTAAAGTAAGAGCTTTTGCCTCAGTCATGGGGCACTCCCCATTCGGGACCCCCTCCCCTTCGGGAGCTGCAATCTCTTCTCCTGCCTCTAATAAACTCTCCTTGTTTTAAAACTTTTTGCCTCTCCCTGGTCCGTGTTTCCATTCTTCAGCTTCACGAAACACGATCCCAGCCGGTACTCAGAAACTGCCTGTAGATCCTACATCACCTACATCATCTACATCCAGGAAGTACTGAATTTTCTTCTCTGGTTGTTCTAAGGCATGAATTCAATAGATTGCTTTCATCTCAAGCTTATCTACTTTATTCAATAAAGCGATGTTAATTCTAAATTAGTACCCTAAGAAAGTAAAGTAATATTCATTTAAAAAGTAATAAAAGGGAAACTCTTAGATATTTAGTCATGAATATATACTTAAGTAGTCAATGAAGTATTATTTAGAGTAATTGCTCTTAAGCAGTTATAATTTTCATGTCATATGCATGCCAATCACAAACAAATATAATCAGCCATCCAAATGTTCATTTATTAACTACTGTACATTCTTTTGGAAAAAAGGATGCTAAACAGTCTATCTGAAAGTGTGGTTCCTCTACTGTGAAATGTAAAATTAACCAATTTATCTTAGATTTTGAAATTTTAAATTGGTTAATTACATATTTTCATTACCATTAAAAGACCACTGGTACTACTTTTCCCCCACAAACTGTTATTATTGCAAATCAGTATAACTTTATTACTTCATTAAAAATGGCAAAAAGTATAAATGACCTAAAAGACTTATTATTAGTTTTTAACAGACATATGGTTTATTGTAACATGGTAAAGTCTTTTGCTTTTGATTTTTTGAGAAGCTGAGAACAGAAAGCTTTTAGTGAAAGAATAGTTTTTGTTTAGGGAACTCTCTTAGTAAGTTCCTTATGGGGGAGGGAAGAAAGAAGAACCCGTGAGGCAAGGGACACAGGTTAGCACAAAGCAAGCGATGAAAGAGATAGTAGAATTTCCCTCAATGAGGAATAAATGGGGGTTTGGAGAAAAGTGAAGAGAAAGAAGAGAAAGGAAGAGAGCAAACTGGTGAAGAACTTGAGCCCTGTGTAGATTCTTCATCTTCCAAACACCTTATACAAAATTTTCAATATACATAAACACATATAAATATAGCTTATTTTGTGGGACTTGAGAAGGAGCAGATCTCTGCATAGCATTAAGCCAATGTAGGGAAAACACAAGACAAATGGTATTATGATCCCTACACTAAGTGGATTCAGCTTAGTTCTGTGCAGGATCTGCAAAGCAGATGTAACCTACATCCTCACTAATTACACACACACACATGCACACACACAGGCATACATAAGAGTCTACCTTAAAATGCCTATTTATATGTATGGTTCCTGTTTAAAAAAAAATTATATATATATATATATATATATTTATGGCATTCTTATTGTCAGCTAAAAAAAAAAATTAAAAATTAGTTGAACCAAAACCATGTAATTTAGATTATTGTTATATTTCATATTTTTATTATGTCAACTAGTACATAAAAATTTAATTATGTATAGATGTGTATGTATAGTACTTGCTACAGGTATGCAATTAAAGTCATATATAAACAATTTTGATTATTTATAAGCTATCCATTCTAGATAAATTATTTATAAGCTATCCATTCTAGATAAATTTGTAGTTAAAATTCCAAATCCCATGTTTACTTCCTGAACTGTCCATAGCCTTTCTTGCAGATATATGTAAAGGTAATGCAAAGTCTCTTTAATCTTTATCTAAGCAAATCATATTTAACAACATACATTTTCTGATCTTTATAAAGGTCATACTATTAATTCCAAACCCAGATAAAATGGTTTAGAGTACCCCAAGGTGCCATTTATAGCTTATCTATTTTCTACTGAGACTAAACAAAAAGAAAAACATAAAAATTTTCTTTGATTTTTTTTTTTTTTTTCAACAAGTGTTCATTGAAATCTGCAGAGTTCTGGTCTTTTGAGTTCATTTACTCCTCTTAAATAAATATTCCTAAAATGCTGAAAGGCAGAAAGCAGAAGTTCAAAATAAACAGCTTTTTCCATGATAAAAAAAAGTCCAAAACTGCATTTTGAATTTTATCAATTTTAATTGACTTGAAGCCTCAAAGAACTGCATCTGGCCTGAAACCACTCTCCATCCCCAATTCCCACAAGCTCACCCTCTATTCCTTCCCCTCCTAATCACCCCTTTGCAGACACGCTAAACATAAACATGAGTATATATTCTGCATGTAGGGGAACATTATGTATCATAGAAAAATAATATATATAAATGGAAATAAAAATTATATATATATATATAAATTATATATATATATATATATATATATATATATATATATATATATATATATATATGGAAATAAAGATCTTTGTACCCTTATTCATTTTTCTGTTCTTCCAATGAACAGTAAGTGACCATCTGTGTTAAGCACTGTGCTAGATATTTGGAGACGAAATAAAGGAAATGAAAGAAATGATCATAACTAAATGATATGATGTGGATGTACTAGGAGCAAGAAAATCAAAGCATTTGAGCCTGTGTGGAGGGAATGAGGGAATCACAACAACAGTTTCTTAACGTGACTTTTAAACTGAGACCTGAATGAGAAATACAAGTTATCTACATAAAGAGAAGAGAAAAAAGGTTTCCACATAGGAAGAAGAGCAGGTAAAGATCAAAGGTCAAGAGCAAATATGGCCTAAATTCAATGAATTTTAAGCAGTCAATATGGTTGGAACACAGAACAAAGAGACGTAAGAAAGGGGCAGGAGAAATGCCACAGAGATAGTCAGGGGTCAGATCTGGCAGGTTTGGTCTTCATCCTAATGGCAATGAAAAGCCACTCAAGGGTTTAAATAAGAGAATCAATGTAATAAAATATGCTTTAACATTACATGGCTTCTTTGTGAAGAATAGATGAGGAAAATAGTTCTGGGCATCAATAAAAGCAAGGCTGTTACAACAATTCAGGTAAGAACTGATGGTGGCTGCACTGGACTCATGGTACTGCAGGTGAAGAGAAGTGAAAACATCCAGTAGTTATTTAGAAGCGAGAATGGACAGGAGATAGTGTGTTTCCGTGTATGAGTATTGGGGGAAATGCGGTTGTTGATGGTGTGAAGGATGGCTGCCAGAAGTCTGATGTGGATAACTGTGGATATTGGTTTCATTCTTTGAGAGTAAACATTGAGATGACAATAAAGGGTGCGTGTGTGTGGTGTGTGTGTGTGTGTCTTGGGGATGAGGTGATGAGTTCAATTTTGGATATGTTGATTTGAGTTGAGGGGCCAGCAAGATACTCAGGCAGAAATGTTGAAAAGATATTTGAACATCTGGGAGAAAAGTTTTGTAAAGTGGTTGGGGTAGATCATCAGTAACATGAAGGATAACTGAAGACTTGAGAATAGACAAAACCACTTAGGCAATGTAGAGTGGTAAGAAAAGAGCGGCTGGTACAGAAAGCTGAGGAATACTAACATTTAAAGATTATGGAGAGTGGTGGAAGAAAAGAATAACGTGGTGTCATAGAGTCAAAGTGTGAGGGCTTCCAAAAGAAAGAAAGGCAGAGAAGAATTAGAATTGTCCTTTGGATTTAGTAAGGAGGAGGTCACTAGTACCTACTAAAATGTTTGTAACTCTAATAGGGAAATGCTCAGCAACAGGGATGGTGAGAGTTGAGAAATAACAAGAATGTGAGAATAGTAATGTCATCAACAGTGTAAACAGTAAAGATTTTTTACAAAAATGGACACACTTCCTAGGAAGGGTCAGCAATGCCCAAAGCATGAGGAAGTGGAGAAAAGTGTAGAAAGAAGTGTTTACGGAGAAAAATTTCAATATTTGACGAGTAGTACAGTTAGGTAGGGCTTTTGAGCACCTCACTTGCAGTGACATTTATGGTGATTATTGCTTTTGGTGTTGCTACTCTCTCAATGGTCTTCCTTCACATTCTAGACAGTTTGAAACTCAGAGAAAAAGATTGGGCATGACGATTATGATAATAACATGGCGAAAGTATTCTAAGGTACATCTTAGAACTACCTGTTAGAAATTTGTTAGAAGAACCTCCCAGGTGAAAAGCAATTGTAAACAAAATATGTCAGGCAGAGAGGCTCAAACCCACACTAGACACATAACTTCTCATTTCAGAGAATCCTTGGGAAACATCACATAGCACTAGCAGAGACCAAGGTCAGTAGGCTTGGATGCCAATACAACATTATCACTGAATATCTGAGAGAGGTGAGGGACACAACTGCAATTTACAATCCTGATTCTACGTGTATCACAGAGAATGCCTTTAATTAGAATACAGAGTACCTATGCCAGAAAAACGGACAACAAAGCAGCCGAGGCCATTTAGAATAATTGGTGCAGGAGTCTCTCTTATGAATATTCATTTTAGAGCATATGAAGCTGAATGAGAAGGTATTTTTACATGGATGGACTGCAAATGGAGGGTGTCTTGTAAATATGCAGTAACTCACACCATGCAAATTATAATAACATGCTATGAAATGCTTCCACCTTTCTTTGTCCATACTGTTCCTGCTTGGTCATTTCACATAGACCCCAGTCTAAAGCTGAGTTGTAATGCCTATTGAGTGTTCCTATAGCCACAGGGTAAATTGTACCTAATTTTCTCAGGATAATTTTATTATTGTGGTTGACAGTTCTACTATATCTTGATACATCACTTTAATGTTTTGAAGGTAAATATAACTAGGGGCACAACAACCAAAGCTCTTGCTTTAATTTTAAAGAAATATTAGGGATATTATTTTAGGAAAAGCAGGATAGTTACAAATAAATTTAAATCTATTTCTTCTGGTGATGTGAATTGTTCATTTTAACTTCAGTTGCGGTCATAAACAAAATTTTCTCATAGCTGTCTTTTTGAGCTGTTACATTATTGAAAGCATTTTAGGTCTTTCATAGCTGCCTCTAGGCCCCTGCAAAGCTCTGAAACAGTTAGATGCTGCTCCATCTAACTGACTACTTGGCCAGAAGGGAGAGGATTTTATAGCAGAGTTACACTAACATTTAACACTGGTTCTTCGGCACCATGGACAGCACACTCCAGAGTACTAGGACAACCGAGACTTCTGCAGGGAGAGTCATCGCATCTGGATGGATCTTGGGAAGGCATTGGTCCTCCAGGACTGTCCCTTAATCTAGAAACATGACCTTGTTTGGAAAAAGATGAAAAGGAAACAAATCCTGCTTTATCCACAGCACTATGTCATCAGTAGCCTCTCAAGTTTCATCGCCCTCCTTGCTTTACAGTTCACATCAAAGCCTGATCAGAATTGATAGTCACAAAAGCAAGCAAGATTTGGATGAAGAGCTCTCTTCTAGGCCATTCTAACTATGCCAGCTCAGACGAACTCCTCTGTACACCAGGTACAGGGCCTGGGGAGATGCTTGAGAAGAAGAAAGACCCTGTGGAACAGTGGAAAGATCTTACTAAAACTTTAAAAAGTAGTGAAGCTATGTGGTATGATGGAAAAGGCACTGGACTCAGCGTTCAGATTCCTAGGAACCTGGAAGTCAGGTCTTTGTGTAACCTTTAGAAAGTCATTGAATTTCCCAGATTTTATTTCTTCATGAGTAAAATATAAAAGGTCTAGACCAAATGATAAAGACAGTATTATGTAGTTCTCCAAAAGATTTTCTATACATATTTCATGACTCCATATCCATATAAATTTCATTATGTTGTTTGCAATATGTTTGCTGGGTTCTATTCTCCCTTGAGTGAGAAATTGCAAAGAAGAAAAAAAAAATCCCTATTAGGATAAAAAAACGAAAAACAAACAAACCAAAAAAAACACTGAGATGACAAGCATTTATACAACTAGAGTAATTAATTACAGTAAAAATTAAGAGCTTGTATTCTGCATATTTTAGACCATTGAGCTTAATATCAATCTGTCATCTGTCTGCATCTGTCATATCATTTTGATACAACAACATCCTTAGTATTTATGATATATTCTGGGAGCCACAGTTTACCCAAGAAAATTAAGAAATAATCCTATTCCTTATCAGGCAGAAAGAGACAATAGCAAATTGTTTGTAATATCTGGTATGCTCCTATAGGGGAATGTGAATGTCTGTTTAGTAATCATTCCTCACCAGAAGATTCCTGGTTCAAAGGGCAAAAAAATGGTGGAGATTTGGGATAGTGAAAAACCCTCAGGATGAAGAGGGCATGGGAGTAGAAGAAGTGTGCTTTAGGGATGAGATCACCTAGATAAAATTTGGGGCAAATAGGCCTCAAAGAACTGGAAAGAGGCTTTCGACCAGCCAAGAGCATTTGTAACTGGATTTAATTTATGACAGCAAACCAAGGGTTCCAGTTTCTATGCCTAAATTAAATTCTCATGCTTTTGCAGGTTTGTTCTCAAGTCTGATAGCAAAGAAAAAACACACGCATGTCCCTAACCTCAGAGTTACTAAATCAGAAATTACAGGCCTAATGACCTTCAAAAACTGAACCTGATATAAAAGAATGTGGAGAAGTCAGAGTTCATGCTGCGGCCAGCAGTTATTCCAACTGGAAATCTGAGAAATGTTAGGCATGAATGAACAGGAAACAAAAAGGAAACAAACGAACAAAATAATAACAATTCCTGAAAGGGAGATCTGAAGGAGCTGTGGTTGTTTTTCGCTTCCCACCTGGGCTGTTCTTTATAATCTTTGCCTATACTTTTCATACCTTTAAAGAGAAGATTCTCTGATAGGAAATCAGTGAAAATCCATCTTTGTGATAAATATATTCAAGTGGGAAGAGAGTGGAAGTTATTCAAACAAACTGAATCAAGACATTAAAATGCTCAGGTATGTGAAAGAGGTTCAGTGTAGCCAAACTCTTTGGAAGATGGGCTAAGGTTCTTTCTGTTGGGAAATATTGAAAGATGAAACACGATGGTAAAATTGGGTGAGGCCATTTTGTGAAGGGCCACAATAAGATGAATTTGGTGTTGATAAGGAAGAAAAGTCAATATTTAAAAATGGTAATTGAATTTATGTTTTTGAACAATAACTGGTACCAGTGTGGATACTGCTTTGGAGTGGGGAAGAACTAGAATGGATCAGTTAGAGAACTATTGCAATAATCTAGCCAGAGTATGGAGAAAAGAAGGAATTAAGTCAGTGGTGATAGTAAAGAAGATGAGGGAATAAACTAGAGAAAGAGCTGAAAAGTAAAATTAATTGGATTTAGTGAAAGATTGAGTGTAAGAGTTATAAAATTGCTAAGGAAGGCTCAAACGCAAAACCTTGGAGAACTAGGTGAATGACGATTTTATCAAATGGAGCAGGGAATGCAAGAACTAAATTATTTGCAATTTTAGCCAGGCTGGGACAGCCTGCACAATATCCAGGTGGAAACCCTCTTCTAGTAATTTTGGAGCCCAGGAAAGAAAGGGAGATATAAAATGTGTGGTTTATCATAGATCATCTACAGCTATCGCTTACTACAGATGTTCTACCATCGTACACTCATGACTCTTTCCTCTCTCTAATCTCTTGACCACCCAAAATTAACCAAAACTCTATGAAATTACGTTTATTTTAAATCTGTGAAATTATGCTGGAAAAGAGCCTCAGGACAGAAAGTCAAAGCACCAGTTTTGGGCTGTTAAAGCACCAGCCCAAACCGATGAGGACACATTGCATATTAGAAAAAGAAAAAAAACACATAAAGTCCTTTTAAAATTTGTTTGAATAATCAAAATATATTAACATATCTCAGGTCCCATTAAAACCTATGGTGAATACTTTCAATTTTTCCAAAGTCATTATTTAAACAATCTAATGCTTAATACATCCAATTTAAATTATTTTGGACATCTTTTATTCTCAAATTCACACCATTTAAGGGCTATGATGTATCCTCTCACAACTTCATTTAGAAAACAAATACAATGTCTTCCATTTAGGGAGTGTGAGCTAATAATGATAATTTGATATCTTATTCAGTTGCTGAAAATGTTGTCTTATTTGTATGTAACTTTGTGGGTTGTTCACCAAAATAACATGTTCAAGACACCTTTCTGAACAGACCTTTCTGTGATGATAGTAAATAATGATCTCAAATGAACAGATTTCTCATCAGTTTTATAAAATCAAAAATATATTTTACACAAATTGGTAAATAAGTTAAATAAGGTTAATAATGCTCATATGTACCTCAAGTAATTTCTTAAAATAAATACAATGAATTAAATGTGAAGGTCTTTTGAATCAATTAACAAAATTTAAAAAGTCAAATTTAAATTCCATTTAATCTTTTTTTTGGGTCCGACTAAAATTCTCAGAAGAAAACATCAAAATTCTTTGATAAAATAGAGACTTACGTTTACACAAAATAATGGCAATTTGTGATTTTCCCTTGATCCTTCTCTTTTCCTTGCCTACCCCTCTCCAATATTTATCAGCAAAGTCAACAAAAACATACTCTAAATCTATCCTCGTTTCTTCCCATAATCTCCAATGGGCCCTAGTCCAAGTAATAGTCACCTCTTACCTGGGGCCTTGAATAATGTCTCTTTTCTTGCATTCTTGCCCACCCCTTAAATAGATTCTCTCTTCAGAATAATCCTTTAAGACAGAATATTCCATGTATCTACTTAAAACCCTCCAGAGGCCCTCATTACACATAAAACCAAAGCTAAACACCTTACACGATTCAAGTCCTTCATAATCCTGTCTGCCTGTCTCCAACCTGAGTCCCCACTCTCCCTCTAGTCTTTGTGCTTCAGCCATTCTGGATTCATTCTGCATCCTCAAGCATGCCAAGTCTCTTTTCATCTTCGGGTTCTGGCACTAGCTCTTGCTTCCTCCTTGAATGATGTTCCCTTCACATCCGCTTAGCTAGCTCTTGTGTTCTTGTGTTCCAGATACCCCAGCTTAAACAGAAAAGCCGTCTTATCATCCAGCCTAAAGCAGCGGCCTCATTATTCTTTATCCAGCTACTGTATTTTCTCTTCACAGCACTTCTATGCAATCACTGGCAGAGAGTTCTCTTGCTTGTTTATTTGTTTATTGTCCATTTTCCTTCATGTAATATTAAAGCCCAGGACTGTCCTGTCTTTGGAAGAGATGATCACAGTGGTGGAGAGAGCCGTTATTGGCATCAAATGGCCGAGGTCTAAAGCTTTGATGATAATTGTGTTATCTCTGGAAAGTTACCGAAATTTACTTTGCCTCAGTTTCTCACATGTAAAACAAGGGTAACAATAGTATATAATATTGAATAGTGAATATTAAATGAGTTAAACAGGGACTGGCACATTTTAAGGATCTGAGAAATGCCATTGATTGTTCACCTTTGGACCTCAATACCTGGAACAGTACTTGGTACATGTTGAAACAATATTGGAAAAAAAATTAATGAGCATATTATTCCCCTTATTTGTATGTAGGTGATTTTTTTTTTAGAAAAGATTTGTCATTTCCTTTATTTCAGTCCTAAGTTATAAGTATATACCCAAAGAGGATTTTATTTACTTATTTTTCTTAATTTGTAATCTAACTCCTCATCGATGTGAATATTAGGTTACACTGTAGCTTCAGTGGTCTTTCTTATAAAATGAAACTGATAATCTCTGGCCTTTAACACTCTATAGGAATGTAAGGCAAAAGAGAAATGAAAAATAACAATAATTTACCAGTTGTTTGTTAATTTAGCTGCTATCTCTGTGTAATTTCACAGCTGCAATACAAGAGAGTTTTATTTGTAAACTGGGAAGAATATAAATTATGGCTAATTGAAAGTTCCAGAAGACCTGAAATATGACAGAATGTAATTACCCCAATTTGGGCATGGGCCAGACAGTACTGGTGCGTCTGCTCTTAGAAATAATGTAGCCAAAGCAAGTTGGCAAAATTTAGCTGCTAGAAATAGCTAGTGCCTCCATTTCCCATGGTCTCCTCATAGCTCTGTGTTCCTAAGACTAAGTGTTCCTGGGAAAGGAGTTTGTGGAAGCTTCTTTCTCACAAAAGACCACATGTTTGCATAGATCTAACTTTATATTGCCTAAAGCCCAAGAGTACCCCTGGTTTCCTGGTCTGGGATGTCTGGTGCCCTTTTGGGATAATTTTTCTCAGAAACCATAGACTGTTAATTTGGTTTTAGGTTGGAAACTCTACTGCTTCCTCAGTCTTGGGGATAGCACAAAACACAATTTTGTCCTCCCCTTAGGCAAGAAGATGGAATTTAATATAATATTTTCTTTTTTATTTATCTTTTCTGTATCTTGGGCTTTAATTCCACGACATATAAAGAATTCTTCCAAGATTTTTATACTTTTATTAGGTTCAATTTCACTCTGAGCCATGTATATATGAGTTCATTAATATTTCAAAGGTGGAAGAAAAACAGATTATTTTCTAAAACCTACCTGCCTTGTAGTAGTTTTCATTATTCCCACTTAACACAAAGGAAATTGAGTGTCAGAGAGGCTGAGTACCATCTGCAGGATTACTCAGCATGGCCCTGACCGAGCAGGATTTCAGCTCAGGCCCAGGTCATCACAGAACCACTGCTCTTTCCATGACACCCCACTGGTTTTTAAGGACAACTAACTAGACACAGAATTGTAACAAAGATTGGAAAACTGGATCCAACATCATTCATTGACTTGAAGGAATTTACCACCTGATAATGGAAAATGTGGTATAAACAGACATAACTAGTGAGGACACACCTCTACTTCCTGTACCCTTTTCATAGAACCCAAGCTGGGACTCATGTACATCTGACAGTGTCTGTGCCTGGGAAGTGAGCCCAAAGGAAGCCTATGGAGGGGTATGAGGGGCTGAGTGGCTAGAAGAGAACTTATTGTTTTGGGGAAAAAATCACAGGTGAGAAACTAGCTTCCGGGAGGCAGAGATGATTCCAGCCTCCCCTGCTGCACATGTACCTCTGGCATCTCCACTCAGACACATTCCACACTGCATGGTATGATGTTTGCCAATAATTGCATCTTTGCTGAGAGGCTATTTCAATCCCTTCTGCATCAACAGTATCTGCACAGGGATCAAGGCAGGGGCTCAGTAACTGTTGGTAGTTTGATGGCTAAGAGACTAGCTCTGGGGCCGGAAACCTGGGTTCAATTTCTGCTTTACCATTTACTAACTGTAGGTCCTCAGACAGAGTAATTAATCTCTCTGTGCCTCAGGTTTCTCATCTATAAAATAGAGATGATAATACTACCTGCCTCAGACCCCCAGCAGAAGGATGAAATACATTGACATCTATGTAATGTGTTGAGCAGGCCAACTGCCTGGTTGAATGAGCTTCAACATTCCCTTATCATGGTCCCAAGCTTCGGTAGCTTTGCAGGGGCCTGGCGATGGGTTTGGTTTGGCCTGTACAGTGTATAAAAGGACAAAAAAGGAAGTAGAATATGTTCACAAAGGACATACATGCTTTCATTTTACCCAGCCTCAATTACTGCTTGTTTTTTCACATTCTGCCCTCTACACTTGTGTGTCAACTGTCACACCTCCAGTCATTTGCTCTAAAACAGTGATGAAATTGTTGAACACAAGGACAAACACTTCAGTCTCTTAGGATGACACAGAGATTTGATTCAATACTACTTAGATTCAATTGTTCCAACAACTGTGAATATACATCAAAGTGTATCATCTAGGCTATATTTTTATATACACAAATACATATCATTTTAAAAGCCAATCCTTTGCTTAAATCAAAATAGTCTTTGTGGAATAACCATTATCTTCTAATGTTACATTAATATGCATACAAAAGAGGTTACATACCAAGTGCTAATAGTGGTTATTAGTTACTGTAGATAAGTTTCCAATTTTTTATTTACAGTGGTAGTCTACCATTTCAGAAACATTTGAAAATTAAAAAATGTAAATAGATACTTATATTTATTATTGACACTAGTGGCTAAACCGTATTATATCATGTGGCAGCTCATAATTTAACCAGATTCCTATTAACAGACTTTATGATTTGTCCCAATTCTCATCATTATTTTAAATATTTTTGTAAGAACATTTAAACATGAAGCTTAATGCCAACCTCAGACGCTATCCTTAGGATATATTCCTAAAATGTTATTGCTAGAATAAATGCTTTACAGGTTTTTTTGGCTTTCTACACATACCGCTAAATTTTCCTCTAAAAAATGTTACAAGTTTATACTATCTTTATACAAAAGTGTGTAAGAAAGTCCATTATAGGGGCATTCTCACACCCTAGATAGTAATTGTTTGCCAGTTATGTAAATGAAAACATAGTATGTCAGTGTAGCTTTAATATGCATTTCTTTGAATACTAGCAAGGTTGAATATATCTATAATCTTTCATTGGTTATTTACAATTTTTCTGTTGTGAATTACCCATTCATATCCTAATATAAATTTTCATTTTAAATTGGGTATTCTTATTTTCTGATCCATCTGCTAGATAATGAGAACAATTTTTCTATAATAATACTTTGCAGAGTGTTTCCTGATAGGTTATTTACTTTGTAATCTTGCTAATTCTTTTTCATGTTTACATAGTAAAATCAGGCAATGCTTTCCCCATATTTTCATCTGATTAGGTCAAGTTTACAAAGTCCATTTCATCTTAATGTTTAATGAGTATTAGTCTGTTCTCTTGTGTTTTCTTAATTTTCACCATGTAAATTTAAATCTATAGTCCTAGAATTCATTTTGAGCAATTAGAATTATATAAGATTTTGTTATTTTTAAGTTTTAATTTGATTGTACTGCCTACTTAGAAAAAGCTGCACCTTTTTTGTATTTCAGAAGAGTATAGTGTTAGCTTTGTATGGGTGTGGGGTTTTGACAATATGTTTTCATTTCTTCCATCACTGTTGTTCTCTATAACTGCTTGAATCTATCTTCATAATTTATATTTTTCTAGAAAACAATTTTGTAGAAAAACAAATATATTTACAGAATATTAAACATGTTTTTATTAATTTTCAAATCTTCTCTAATTATATTTTTTTACTTCTCTATTTTCCTATAGATTTGACAACATCTTTTTTAAAAAATCAATTCTTAAATTTATTTATCAATTATAATATTTTTCTAATTTATTCCTGATTTTATCTTACTTAGTCTTCCTAAATTTTTAAGGTTTGATAACTATTCTCTTTCATGAATGAGATTCTTAGAATATTTTCATTATAGTACATTTTTACTGTCAGTCCTTATCTCTAACCCTTGTCTCTACTTCTAAGAATATAATTTGGAATTTTTAATCTAGACAGCATTACATTATTTTACCATTGCAGAGCTTTTCCTTTGAAATTGTTTTAACTTTTAAATTTTGTTTTATAACAAATTAATTTCTCTCTCTCTCTCTCTCTCTCTTCCCCCCCCCCCCCCCCCCCCCCCGTTTCACTCTATTACTTTCTTGTTTTTAGGAGTTTTTACCGGGCTTTCTAAGCTGTGAATTTCTTATTCATAATTAGACACAACTTCTTTGACGGGGAAAAGAAGGTGACATGTGGAGAGAGGCAGAGAGAAATTGGAATCCTGGTCAGGTTCTGTTCCTGGGTTCCAGGTGTTTCTGAGTCACACTGCGTCCTTGCCCTTCTTGCAGTTTGGTTGATGAACAGAATTTTGACAACTGATAAATGTCATTCTTTCTCGTTCATCTGATGTTTTTGACACTTGCAATAGAAAAGTTTAAGAAGTGCCATTAATGTACGTTCTGAATGTACACATATCTTAGAATGCCTTTCTATTAGCCTCACTTATAAACAACTTATCCACGTAGCATATTATGTCACCACCTAATTTCCTCAAAATCCCATGTATTGTGCTTTTTTGGGGGCACATAATTTTGTAGAAGAGAACTAAATAGCAATTCTGATTTCATTCATGTAGGTAAGCTATATGCTCTCTACCTGGATGTATGTAAAAGTCTTTCTTTTATCAATGTATTTTAAAAATTCTTCTTAGGTATTTATTTGTGAGTGTTTCCACTAATTGATTTTATCTAGGAAAAAAAAAACAACAAACAACGAATCCTTTAAACTTACACGCCCGATCCTTTCTTGAGGAAATGTTCTATTTTATCGTTTTCTATTTTTCCTATTGAAGTCATCTGGTTCTTCCCATCTTTCTTCCAAAATAATGTTTGATTTTTGTATTGAGTTTACTGTGGTTAAACAAACAAACAAAAAATCCAGACTCAGCAACGTGTAAGCATTTATATCTTCCTTATGTTAAATGTCACTTATGTTACCCTTTACATATTTTTTATTCTATGATTTAGGCTGACACAGCAGATCCTTTCTGGATTTTGCCATTCTTGTGACGTTCTTTGAGGGAAAAGCAAGGGGGATGGTAGAGACATGCAATGCTTTCTAGAAATTCTTCTTGGAAGTGAAGTATTATTTGCACCACATTTTCTTGGCTCAAGCATTCCATGACCAATCTGAAAATAGAGAAGCATTTTCCACCCACAAGGAGGCACTACAAGCCGTTTTGAATTGGAGAGAAATGTATCATCTTCTTACAGGGCAGGGAGCATATGGTTGTAAACAATAATACAATCGATTACAACATCTATCTTATTGTGTCTATCCTCCGATTTTATCAGCTTCTCTTATTACATTTATTACTTTGCTCTTTTTCTCTATATACACGAAAAACGGGTCACCGGTATCCTTTATTTTCCTGATCTAGAGTTCCTTGGCATTAATTTTACTCTTGCCATCGCGAACAGGGATCTGGTTGTTTTAATTTCCTTGTAAACTGCCTTCTCATCTATTTTCAGACTTATCTAATTTGTTTCTTCTTTATCTTATTCTGTTCCTCTTTCAGAGAGGCCATACATTCTGAAAATATGCTTTAGATAAAACTAGTCACTTACAATTTGTTGATATAATTTGTATTTACCCACTCTTAATAGGGTGAGATTTGTTCGTACTCAATGATTGCCATCACACAGAGTAACTAGGCTTTCTTCTGCCTGTTTTGTCCTCTGGATTGGTTGATGAATTCTCTTTGTAAACCAGTTGGAGAGGAGATTGCTGTAAACATTCTAATCCTAAATTTCTGTGATGCATTCACCTGTTTTGTAATTATATTTGCATCCTATTCTCTCTTGATAGTCATCTGCTTTTTTGGATCCTAAGATTAAGGGTTCCAAGAATTTATCCTTTCCTCTTCTGCCTGTAGCATTCTGCTTTGGGGATGCCAACTATCAGGTTGCACTGTGACATCAACAATTCTCATTGATTGTGGTTATTTTATCTGTGAATGTGAAGTATCTCCTTGGTTTTCAGAAGATAGTGAGAAGAGTAGAAGAGAAGAGATCAGTGCTATTCATAGGGCAAAGGAAACAGTATTACTTCTCACAGCATGGTTTCATACAGGTCGTTGGAGGAGACTGCAGAACCTGTACATATTATCGTGCCCTGTGTAGAGGGCCAGTGAGGACATTGGCACGAGCTGAAACTCAGCCCTTTCCACCAGCCATGCCTAGTGCCCATCATCTGTGGAGGAAAGGGTGCCTTTTGGCTCTTTGCACAAAGGTGCTATATGTGCTAACAGTAGCCCAGTTTTGCCTGTTTATGTACTTTATACAGAATCCTAAGTATATATTCTTTTGCGTCTGGTTTCTTTCTCTCTCTCCCTCATCATTGCATTTCGGGACGATACTTCCTTTGGTGATCTACTAGTTTTTGTTAAGTTTCTTGCCCTGTGCAGATGACAAATATAAAAACAAACAAACAAAAAAGAAATATGAACTAAAAGATGTGCTTCTGCTCAGAGCTAGCTCTACTCACTGCAATAGTGATGTATTTAATAGAACTCAGACACATGCAGAGAAGTTTCCATCTCCAAGTCAACTTCATTTTTCATATAAGAAAATTTAGTTCTAGAAAAATTAAGTGATTTGTCACAGTACTGGTTAGAGAGAGAGCCTGGAATTTAAACCCAGAAATAAGACTTAGTCTAAGAGTCTTATTTTCTAGAGACTTTTATGTTTTAAAAAACAAAAAAAAATCTGAGTCACCTAATCATTTTGAAAACTTGACAACTCAACAAAAATATAATTTCACTATCGTCTTTGCTCTGAGCTTGCCACAATGAAAGCCCTAGTACCAGTCTTCTGAGAATACCAGCTATGGTCTAAATGTCTGTGTCTCCCTCCCCCCTGCCTCCTGCAAATATGTTAAGTATTTTAGAATATTAATCCCCAAAGATGATGGTATTAGGAGGTGGGGCTCTTGGGACGTGCGTATGTCATGGGAGTAGAGTCCTCTTGAATGGGATAGTGCTCTTATAAAAGAGAGAGATTCCTAGTCCCTTTCACTGTTTGAGGACACAGAAAGAAGGCACTGGCTATGAAGCAGGAAGAGGGTCCTCCCCTAAACATGATCATGCTAACACCTCAATCTCAGACGTCCAGCCTCCAGAACTGTGAGAAATAAATTTCTGTTTTCATCAGCCACCCAGCCTGTAGTATCTTGTTATAGCAGCTGAACAGAGTACGATAACACCCAACCTCCTGAATTCTCACCAGGGACCCAGGGAATCAATAGAAAATGGGGGCAAAAGGCCCTGTATGTGTGATTTCTTGCTGATACCTAGACTGTAATGACTCTAAGATACCATTCACTCTGCAGTTTTCAAATAATCATAAGATAATTTGTGAGGAAAATCAAATTTCTCTTGTAATGTGTCTGTACATGTAGACATATAGATGCCTGATAGTACATATCTATTGTCCATATATTTTATAGTCTTTCATTTGTTTTTCTGAATCTTTTTACTTAGACTTTATACAAATTAAGTCTAATTGATAGCCATTTCAGATATATATATATACATATATGTGTGTGTGTATATATACATCACATATATGTGCATATATACACATATATACATATATATACATACACACATATATACATGTGTGTGTGTATATATATATATATATATA
Organism: Rhinolophus sinicus; assembly: GCF_057876585.1. Lineage (NCBI taxonomy): Eukaryota > Metazoa > Chordata > Mammalia > Chiroptera > Rhinolophidae > Rhinolophus > Rhinolophus sinicus. Next base: position 56,927,290 of record NC_142502.1, read on the forward strand.
TATATATATATATATATACTTTTTTTTTTTTTTTTTTTCCATCCAGAGGTCAACATCTAATATAGCCACCCTTCTTTTTGAAAATGCAGACATTTGTTCCTTTCAGTTATCCTGCACATCTCCCTTCCTGCATAATTAAAATAAAATATTTCTGGCAGGGACTCTGAGATCACATTTGTACATTTCTACAGCTCCCTAGAATATAAATCTTCAGGGTCTCAAGACTTGGATTAATTTAAAAGTAATTAGGGACTGCCTCAGACCAGCCTCAGACCACTTATATACTATCTCAAGCAGCAATATCTTTTTTTTTTTTTCAGGGGAACAGGACTTTATTGGGGAACAGTGTGTACTTCCAGGACTTTTTTTTTTTTTTTCCAAGTCAAGTTGTTGTCCTTTCAGTCTTAGTTGTGGAGGGCACAGCTCAGTTCCAGGTCCAGTTGCCGTTGCTAGTTGCAGGGGGCACAGCCCACCATCCATTGTGGGAGTCGAACCAGCAACCTAGTGGTTGAGAGGACGCGCTCCAACCAACTGAGCCATCCGGGAGCTCAGTGGCAGCTCAGCTCAAGGTGCCATGTTTAGTCTTAGTTGCAGGGGGTACTGCCCACCATCCCTTGCGGGACTTGAGGAATCAAACTGGCAACCTTGTGGTTGAGAGCCCATGTTCCAACCAACTAAGCCATCCGGGAGGCAGCTCAGCTCAAGGTGTCGTGTTCAATCTTAGTTGCAGGGGGCAGAGCCAACCATTCCTTGCGGGACTCAAGGAGTTGAACCGGCAACCTTGTGGTTGAGAGCCCACTGGCCCATGTGGGAATCGAACCAGCAGCCTTCGGAGTTAGGAGCACAGAGCTCCAACTGCCTGAGCCACTGGACCGGTCCAGCAATATCTTTTTTTATATTGTTCTTGTTCAAAGGTCATTTTCTTTGCTAGAAAAGATGGAATCCAAAGAATGTTTGCTTATTTTTCCTTCTTTTATTTGTTATAATACCATTTTCACTAAGTAGTATGTCTATGATTGTCTTCTTATCGCTTTATAAGTAACTTTAGAAGGCTGTGGATTGTCTTCTACTGAAATAAGGTGGTTTCATGGACTCAAGAGAACATGGATGTGAATCCTAATTTTGTTTCATTCACTAGTTTGGGCAATTTCTTAAATTCTAGAAGCTTTCTCTTCTTCATCTATAATTCTGATAAAACTATATATGGTACACATTTGTGATAAGGACTTAAAGGACATGCGATGTAAATATAAAACATTTATCACAGTGTTTGAAACATAGTGGATATAGCAAATTGTTAATTTCATTAAGTCGCAAGTTCTTTTTTTTTTTTTTTTAATTTTATTGGGGAATATTGGGGACAGTGTGTTTCTCCAGGGCCCATCAGCTCCAAGTCGTTGTCCTTTAATTCAGTTGTGGAGGGCACAGCTCTGCTCCAAGTCCAATCACTGTTTTCAATCTTTACTTGCAGGGGGCACAGCCCACCATCCCATGTGGGAATTGAACCAGCATTTTAATACTGTACTTTCAGGGGGTCATCATCACAGAGTGATTAAGAGTGATTGTGTGTAAGTTGTTTCTCTGGGAGGCAGACCCTAAGCTGGAGTTAAGCCTGCACAGGATTTTTGGGGGCAGGGAGACAGGAAAAGCCTTCAGACTGCAATCCAGATCTGTCTTCTATGAAAAGAAATGAGAGTCTCAGACTGAGTTAAAGATCTGTCAAATTCTTATCTGGCTAAAGTGGCTTTGGAGCAAAGTTACCCATTAGAAAAGATTCACATTGAACAGACGTGCCAGACCGTAGTACTTCCGCCATGCTGTTATGCTCTTCATTGGCTGGGGAAATTGTATAGTGTTGGTTCAAAAATTTAGACATTATTGTTGGACACTGTCCCCAACTGCACTCCTTACAGCCAAATAGCAAGCTCTTTCTTGAATGGAGATCCAAGTGATACCCCTCATGTGGCCACATTAGGTTGGGGAGCTAGATTGCCTATGTTCCTCCACTAACTAAGGAGGAGAGGTTGTAAGTAAGGTACCTAACCTCTCTGTCTTTAGCTTCCTTATCTGTAAAAATGAGAAAAACAACAGAACTAATGCAGAGTTAGTGTAGAGGTTAAATTAAATAATATATGTAAAGTACTCAGAATAGTATCTGAAACAGAGCAAAGACTCAATAAGTATTTGCCCTTATTATTTTTATATTCTTACATGTTTTGCCACTTTCTTAGACTTATTCTGGCTAATATACCCCTTTCTTACATCTTTTGCATATAGTCTTTTTAAAAAGACAAAAACAAACATGTTTTGATGTGAACGTAAAACTGCTCTAAAAAAATAGTCTTTAAAAAAACAAGAACTCTTCAAGGATCCTCCTGAGTAAATGAGTAAATACTCATTGCTTATATACCTTTCCTTACTCTCGTTTCTCATTGTTCATTGTTGTCAGTCCAGGTAATTGCACTGATTAGTATTTCATTCAATAATCCCACTTATATATGGAAGGACAGAGTCTGTGTGAGATTTTCATGCCAAAACCTTGTAGAATTGATGTATTGGTTCCACAATATGAACAAAATAAGCTTTTCTGAGGGCAAATTATAAGCATGATGTGCTATCGTCTTCTGAGATGAAAGGGAGCTATTTTGTATCCATCAAAGTTGAATAAAGTTTAGTTTAGTGGACCAGAAAAAATATTACCTGTTGTCATAAATACAATGGAATAATTCCAAAGAAATCCAATTTTGAACAGCACTGCATACAGGGATTAGAAAGTTTCAGAAGATTTGGGTGTTCTGAATTCTTCTTGTTGTTTGAGGGGTTCTCAAATTAGCCAAACATATTAGGTGAAGATGAACAGCCTTGTTCTTATGCTCTTTCAATTTCTTCAAAAATGAAAATTTAATAGCGATCCGTCATCTTCAGTCTCACCTTATCCAAGAATCTTAAGGTTTTTTTTTTTTTTTTTAGCTGATATCATCCTTTAAAGAAGATACTCAGAGTAATTCCAGGGCCACTATCAGTATTTTTACTTAAAAATAGAAACCATAGGCTATACACTATGGTTGTAGAAAAGAAATTGGATTGTTTGGACCAACTTGATTGAGCGTGTCTTTTTTTTATTTTTAAATGTTCCTTTTTCATCATGTAATAATGACAGCCTGACATATGGAGACTATCAGTAATGAATCTGAGTGCTCTTTTCATGATACTTCAATCATCATTCCTCAAACATTGATGTTAAGAATCATTTATTCACTCAGCGTATATTCACTCGGCAGCTACTTTGTGGGTGGCCTACTTTAGGTGCACTGGTACAGAAGTGAATAATTGAAATAGGGTTCATTCTTCACCTTGAAACGCTTCATACAATTGCAATAGGATTCTTACATTGCCTGCAAGGCCAAATCAATAGTTGCGCCTCTACCTACGTCTATGAGCTGAAGTCACAGAAGATCTTTGAGCTCACTCTGTAGTAGCCACATTCTTCTTCTACTGTCCTTCTCTTTGTTTTTGAACATCTCAATCTTTTACCTCTTGAGGCTATTTGCACTAGCTGTTACCTTTACCTGGTATGCCCTTCCTTCAGATCTTATGATTTCTTCTCATTATTCAGATCTCACAGCAAAGCATACCTCACAGAGAACTCTCTGACCTCAAACAGCTCCTAGCCCCACTCTCCCATCACTATCTATCCCTTAATACTGTTTTATTGTTTTATCTAAAATAATAATTGTTGAAAATCATCTTATTGGTTCTGAAATAGTTACTGACTTTTTCAAAGTATCTATGGCCTTTCTTAATTTATGACTCCATTTGGTAGCCATATGCTACTTTTTATGCCTTGTCCTCAGGGCCCTACCATGTGTTCCTGGATCACATTTGTCTTAGTTCTATTGTAGCACTGAGTACTCTATATTATAATTATCATTGTATTTGACTGTCCTTGGCACTAGTAATGCAGGCTGTTTGAAGGGAGAAATTACAGCTTCACATTCACAGTCGAGGTTCCTGAAGCACTGTATAGTACACTGTGATTTCTCAAAAAAATATTTATTGAGCAAATTAATGAATTAATGTTTAAATTTGTACAATACTTACCACTTAATTAATATATACTGTTTCAACTCTTTCACATAAATAGGGCAAAAAGGGACATAAGCTTAATCTCCCTTTACCCTTTTAAAAGAAGCATTGCATTCTTATACTAAAACGATCAGAGCTATATATTTCTATTAGCCACTTGTGAGTTCGAGGGCATAGATGTTCTTCTCATTACAGGTCTATAGTTAGGAAGCAAGTAGGAAGAACTATGGAAGTTTAGGGTATGATCATTTGAAATTTCTGTTCTAAGTTACATCATTCCCTTAAATCAACTATAGAGAAAACCTCTGACATCTTATAAGATGGAGCTCATGTACACTTATGAATGAGAAGATGAAAAGTTTATACTAATTTTTAAATTATTATTTGGATGTCTGACTTATTTCTGCAACCATTTTAACATATATGACTTCTGTTAGCAAAGAGAACATTGAATTTCTTCCAACAATGGCAACATTGTTGGAATACTTTCCAAAGTTGATAATAACTCTTCAATATCAATTCAATTATTTATTAATTTCTGAAGGAGAAGATATATGCTTGTTACTTATGACACAATGGCAACATTGTTGGAATACTTTCCAAAGTTGATAATAACTCTTCAATATCAATTCAATTATTTATTAATTTCTGAAGGAGAAGATATATGCTTGTTACTTATGACACCATAATAGATAATTCCTCTTATTCACATAGACTTATGGAATAGATATTGGATAAGAAAAACAGGATACTTGAAGACCCAATTACATGCAGAGAACAAAACACAAATCTGCTATTTTATTATGGTTATTTTCATCAGAATTCTGTTTCAAGAAGAAACTTAAAACCTCAGATACTTATAAGAAAACAGAATAAAATAGATCACCAATTAATGTAGCTACAACCTGTGTCAGTGGAGTAACTTTCTCATCGATCACTAGAATTAGCCAGAATAAAGACACCATTGCTTGACTCATTTTTTTAACATTGTATAAAGAAAAATAATTTAGCCTTTATTTTCAAATATTATTCTTCTGCATGTGCTTAAAATGCATATCAATAATATAAACATCAGAAGTCACATTAATTGTATCCTCGCAATAGCATTAGAACTAAGATCATGTTTTTTCAAAAAACATTAAACAAATTCATCATCAAGTAATAATTTCTTTAATTTGTTTCAGAATATCATTTTATACAACATGTTCTTTACTTTGGAATTGTGCACTCAGGAGTATAGTAATTTTTATGCTCTGAAAAAGGTATGAGTTGGCATTGCTGTTACTTTCTATTGCTTTGACTGAAACAGTCCAGGCAAGTTGAACTGAAATTAAGGCAAGAGAGAAAAATTAGCATTACTCACTCAATGGAAATTTCCATGCACCATGGTTTGTGGTGTTCTTTGTAGCAATCTAGGGTGAAATGTAAAAAAAAAAAAAAGAAAAGAAAAAGAAAGAAAAGAAAGAAAGCAAGGAAATGGGCAATATTTCCCATCCTAAAATATTCTTTCTATATGGGCCTTCGATAGTGAGTGAAAAGCTGTACTCCAGTGACTGGCAGCCTGGCTTGCCCAAATAGTCACAGTGGGTGCACCTTGCATAGATTTATATGTTGAGAGTTTTTACACACTAATATAGTCATAGATCTATGTCCACATTCTTTTAGTGCAAAAGTGATGTTCAAACCACATGCTAATTGGCTATGTATAATACCGCAGCTTGGACAGTGCTGCTTTAAATGGAAGATGAACTCAGGAACCTACTGAAAAGGGGAGGAAGTGTGACCTAGAAGAAAAAAAGGACAGGATAAGGGAAGAACAGGATGGATAAGGATGCAGACTGTTGAAATGAGCAAGAGAATAAAATATGGTACATGGGCTAGATAATATTTCAGAGTCCTGCAACAAATTTAGGCCCATTTTCCTTTCACCTTCTCCATTTCCCCACACACTTATTTGCCATAACCCATATTGTATGCTAGATCACTTTATTTTCCTAATCGTTGTAAACCACCTTAATCTTTGTAATCCTTGTAAACAAGGATTGGTTCCAGGAAGAGGTTCTTTTGCTTCCTGACTTCACATGAGCAAAGACAGTCCTTTAGGACTGCAAATAATGACTTCTGCTATGTCATATTGACAATTTTAATTTTAATTTAGTCAAAAATTTGGCAGAAATATTAATTGAAGGACAAGTGAGGGCATACAATAAATGCAATAACAGCTCTGTTCTCCTCACACATGAAGCAAGTTGTCATGAGGCCAGTAAGATGTGGCCAGGCTCTCCCACCATCGTGAGGGAATTTCCCTCCTGCCAGACACCCCAGGGAGTAACTTTGTTGTAGAAACCTTCCAAAGGTTTGTGATCATGAGTAGAGCTGTGTTGGAAGAGAACAAACAATGAAACACACTTTGAAATGATGCTTTTCTATCCTGTGTCGATATTCTGAAGACAGTCCCTCTCTCTGTGACCCTTACATGTGTCCCATGGTGAGCTCAGTACAGCTTATGTCTAAAAATGCAAGACTATCTGATGAGTGAAGTATGGCTTTAATTTCAGCAGTGTGAGGGATGGAAACTGATCTTGTACTAAACAGTTATTATTTTCACCCCTCTGTAACCCTATGCTCTGGATTTTAATGTAATTTTTACCAAACAAGAATACTAAAGTCAGATCATGAAACTAATAATTAATGTGGCCAGAATTTTGCATCTATGGCTGTGACTCCCAAACTGGCACCCTTCCTATTACCCCATGTCTTCCCATTAGAACCAAGTGCTTAACCTTTTATTGAAGACATAGACACCTTTAAGTAAGCAATAAAATTGTTCTTTCTAGAATAATCCATGTGCATTTTATTCATGAAAATATGTCATACAATGTAGTCCCCCACATCATGGGATAAATACTTGATTCTAAACAAGACTTCCTCAGGAGGAGTCAAAATAGAGGATTTCTTTCTTTCTTTCTTTCTTTCTTTCTTTCTTTCTTTCTTTCTTTCTTTCTTTCTTTCTTTCTTTCTTTCTTTCTTTCTTTCGTCTTTCCTTTTTTGGAGACCAATTTTTCTTTTTAATGGTGTTACATTCAAAAAGTAAGAGGCAGATAAATAAGGTTGATTTTTAAAGGACAAAAAACATTATAAACTCAAGGTCAGCAACAACAGAACAATAAGAGCAATCATTGTGCTCTTTTGTGATTAGAGCAGAGATTAAGTTTAAGTACCTCCTCCCTTCAAAGACCTACATTTTAAAATAATCACCTTCTTTTCAGTTAGCATGGCAATATTTTGCTTTTCTATTTGTGCTGACATTTTAATATTAACTTTTTACTATTCCTTCTTTAGGAACTGTAACCTTAAAAGAATGATTTAAACACTAATGCATTTAGACAATACAGTGTACATGATTGAGAAAATTATAAATACCACAATTTAAGACACATAATATCATAGTGATTTTCATATTAGTCACACCTTTGTGATAGTATAATTCTAACCTAGATTTCTGGATCTAGGAAACTCAATATGTCTGATTCTGTGTGCATAGTCTCAAATGGTCAAAGCCTTAAATGCCTTCCTATTTCGTTTGATTTTTAGCTTTTGTTTGACATCAATAATGTGATTATTGAAACAGTTAGAAGCACCCATGAGCGACTTTTCAAAAAATAAAATTCTATGAGTCTGTAAAACCCACCATGTCATTGACCGACTTTCAGAGGCTATCAAACTAAGATCACATCATCTTGATCTAGACTATCTCTACCCACAGAGAAATACAAGAGGCTACTTTCCAACCCCTGAATAGTTTTAAAACAGTTTAAGAATCCCTTTTCACAAGTTCATCATCCCCTTATTTCACCTAACAATGCTTAATTTAAGTATCACGTCAGTGAGAGACTGCACATCTTTTCTTAGAAACATAGCAAGTTTCAGCTTTTCCCCCAGCACAGGTGAGACAGTGGAAGTAATAATAAGAGAGAAGTGAGGAAATTTGGAAGCCTGGTAAGGTTCGATGAAATGAACATAAAATAACTTAATTATAAATTACTATTTACGTATAAGTATTGCCATTTTTATCATCATTAGTATTATTGCTACCACTACTACCACAGTTAATATTTGGGTTTTATAGAGCTTGAAGGAACCCTAAAGGATCCTATTTATCCATGAAAGGAGGTGCAGTGCCATTGATTGATAATAGGCCTGTCACAAAGATCAGTAACTGAATTTTGGCCCAACATTTAATATTTGTGTGATTTGGAGCAAATTATTTTAATTATCTGTGCCTCAGTTTTCTCATCTGTAGAGTGGGAGTAAAATTTGTATCTGAGTAATTCCACTTCTGGTCATGATCAAGTTATTATATATCCTTATTATATAAAGAACTAGATAAAAATGTGAGCAACCTATATTGTTTTCAGATATTAAGCAATAACCAAAACAGGACTGTTTGCTCTTAGGGGGAAAGAAAACATGCTGAGGTTTACAATTGTTCCAGCGTTCTGCCTGAATGCATGTTGCAGACTATGGAGCAGGGAGAAGGATCTATATAAATGCTCCCCTTTTGCTCAGTTGAGTTAGCGAACAGAGATCAGGGAAGTTAAGGCAGCTGGATTTGGAGGGTTGAACTGCTGGAGTGGGAGCAACACAAGAAGAGAGTTTGAGAATTTCCATAAGTGGATCCACTGAGTTTCTAACTATGAAACTGTTGCATGTGGTAAGAGTACATGAGGCCCTGCAAAGAACAATTACTAGGACAGGACAACTTCTGGAAATTGATCGCTGAAAAATTGCCAAATGAAATTTTTACAGAGATAAAATATATTGAGTTCTGACCAGGCAAAGTAGAGGCGTCTTACTGAACTTCCACATTATTTAGTAGAAAATCTACTGTATAGTAGATAGCCTTTAAGCGTTCTATTAGGTTGGCACAAAAGTAATTGTGGTTTAAAAGGTTAAAAATAATTGGAAAAAACGCAGTTACTTTTATACCAACCTAATAGTTCATGTTCCTTCTCCTCAAGGACCCCTTCTTGTTCCTGTGTTGTTTTCTAAAGTTTGATGTGGGGACGAGGATAAACTTTCTTAAAAGGAAAGTGGGGGTGTTACCCTCTTTTTACAAGAAGAGAAAGAAGTAGAGGGGAGAGAGACAAAAATAAAAAATAGGACACACACACGTAGTCTTATGGCACTGAACCCTTAACCTGTGGAATATGATGCTATCTCTGGATAGACAGTGTCACAATTGAGTTAAGTAGGATACCCAGCTGCTGTTGGAGAATTGGTGGTGGTGTGGGGAACCCCCACCCTATATTCTAATTGGGTGCAGAATACTTGGGCTGCCATAATAAAATACAATAGATTGTGTGGCTTAAACAACAGAAATTTATTTTCTCACTGTTCTGAGGACTGAAGTCCAAATTCAAAGAGTCAGCAGATTTAGATTTTTTGAGGCATTTCTGTTTGGTTTGCAGAAGGCTGCCTTCTCACTGTGTCACTCAGAGAGTTTTCTCTTTGCATAAGTATCCCTGAGGTCTCTTTGTGTGTCCTAAGATTCTCTTCTTAGATTGACACCAGTCAGATTGGATTAGTGCCACCCAATAGCTTCATTTTAACTTAATCACCTCTTTAAAGACACCTATCTCTAAACATTCTTAGTTACAGAGTTTCTGAGTATTAGGATTCAACATATGAATTTTTGAGGGAACACAATTTGGCCCGTAACAGTGGGAGAGGGAGAAAAACATGTCAAGAAAGTCATAATGAAGAATATCTGTACTTAATTATAGAGAGATCTAAGAGAAAGAGTTTAAAAAATATAAATGATAGAATTCATAAACAAAATGGTTTATTAGTGTGACAGGACTAGGAGACAATATGAAGGATTTAGGACTGGGTGGTTGAATGGGAGATGAAGACATGTATATAGTAATTTGAGAGTGTAACAAGATTGAAAGGACTATCTTTTTTCTTTCTGCTTGCAAAGAGCTGAGTGTTTTTAGTTGAGTGGAATGAGTTGATAATGCAAGACAAAATAGATATGGTTGATAGAAAAATTTGTGAAGGACACTGGAAGGAAATTTGTGGGTTAAGAAGAAAAGGGGATAGAAAGACTTAGTTCATAGATTTTTTTTCCTGTTTTTTGTGTTTTGTTTTTTAAGTAGTGGAATGGAGAAATTGAATAAGCTTGTACCAGTTGGTCTCAACCTTCATTAAAGTAAGTTGCTAGGCCATCTTCAAAAAATAAAAAGTGTCTTTTTGTGACTTTCTATTTTAAGTAAGAAGTTGTATGAGGTATCTGAAGTGGTAGAGTAGAGTGCTAATTGACAGGGGTTGGGGGGAGTGGGAAATGGGGAGTTGTTGCTGTTCAATCGGGTATAAAGTTACAGTATTATGAGATGATTACATTCTAGAGATCGGCTGTACAACATCGTGCCTACAGGTGCAGTACTGAATTATACACTTAAAATTTTGTTAAGAGGGTAGATCTCGTGTTGAGTTCTTACCACAATTACAAAAAACAAGTGGTACAGCTCCAGCTTAGAGGTAAAGCTTATGAACGCAAAGAGGAGTGATAGGAAGGATAGAAAAAAAGTAAGTAAAAGTAATGATGGTGTTGAGTAGATTTACTAGGAAGGAATACATGGGAGGTTAAAAATAGGAACACTGTATTCAGTGAAGTGTTTGGTGGACTGCTGGAGACACAATAGGAATACATGTTCTGTGCTTCGGAAGAAACAAGCCTAGCACTCTGGGTTTCAAGGATTTGGTAAAGAAAGAAAAGTAGTTCAAATTCTCTGAAGTATGGTCGGGAGAGGAACTAATATCAGGCAACTGATAGTAACAGAAGTAATCGCCTAATTTTTTTCTGTCTCTATAGTGTCCCTGGCTCACATAATAAACCATATTAAGAGCTAAGGCGTTACTTTAACTTTGTAACAATGCTTCATCTTGGAATTATCTGAGTGGTTTTCATTATAAACTTTTGATGCAAATTTTAATAGGTTGAATATGTAAAGCCTTAGGAAAGTTAATTTGTTTCTCAGGAGTTCTTTAATAGCTGTAACAAAAACTTAAAAATAAAAAAAAAAGACCTTGAAAAAAGAATTAAAATTGATTTATCTATGTTTCAGAAAATGCAAGCTAACTAAAAACATAAAATGCCTCAATGCATGGAAATTGTTGTCATAAAAATAAATTATCTCAGTGGATATGCATTCAGAAAGTAGTAAATAATGCTCCTCACTCATAAGAACACATTTTAAACGGGAAAAAAATTACAGATATCTCCTTCAAGAAAGATCGCCTCTTATGTTCTTGTAATATAGATACACTAAATGGTATAAAACCACAATGCAGTCGGCATGTCTGACAACTCATGAGGTCATGTCTTCATAATGGCAGCAGTAGATTCCAGGTTCAAAAATTACACTGTGCCCATGTTGCCACTTCTCATTCTATTACAAAATAATGTAACGAAACCAGATAAACCAATTTCATCTATGGTTTCCTGGAATCAGAAAAATTTGGTACATAATCACACTCACAAGGAGATGAGTGCAGCAGGATCACATATTCAGTTCCCCTGCAGTTCAGGGGAACAAAGAGTACACAGATCCTTTATTCTCTATCTGATCTGTTCTTGCTCAGAAGCCTCCATCCGCCTGGGCCGCTGAAAGAAACAAAACTAAATTTACCTCTTCCAGTAATCTTAGTTTGGATCAATAACGTTAAACCAGTCTAAGTAATTCATCTCTTTGGAATAAAATGTTTTTCTTTCAGATTTCTGTCTCTTCCGTTTTGAGAGAGGGCGGGACTTATGGTATTGCATGTTAGCAGAGGAGACTCAAGCTATGGACAGACATGGTGCCCTCCAGAATGTTGGCTATAGAGGGTTTTGGTCTGTCAGCTCTCTGATTTAGTGAAGTATGACTGACCATCTATCACTCCATGTGTGTCATGTATTGGCAGCTGGTTCTGGAGACTATGGCTACGGATATTCGTCCTAGGTTTCAAAGTTCCAATCCTCAGTAGCTCTGTCTTGAAACCGCAAATTTGACCGGCCACCTAGTGTCCCTCTTATCACATGTGCATCCCCTCACTGGGGATGCAGGAACTCTCAGAGCCTAAGTATAAGTAAGGGACTATAGGAACAAGAGTACTTCTTGAAGACTATCTATCTGCCTCTGGCCATCACCTCTGAGTCAATATGTTTATACCATCTTGGCAAAATGGATCCAGAGCATTTTCCCAGGGGCTTGCAGCCTCCCTCACGCAGTTCCCATGGAATCACGCCACTGGACACAATGTTTTTAAACTCTAACCTAGGAGTCCGGATGTTTCTCAAAACACGCACCTTAAAATTTGGAGACTTAGTGGGAAGAGAAGAAAAGAGCTGCAGACCTGAAACAATCTTTTCTACCTTAGACGAGCAATACTTGTGACTTAATTGCCATACACAAACAGAGAAAAGCTTAGATATTTAGATAATCTAGTTTTGCTTTGTTTTTTTTTACCAAAATACTGTTTTGAATATTATAAACTGTATAGAGCATTAACTTTTTCATTTTTCTTGTATTCCTGCTGCATCAATTCTTACTCCCTATGTATAAGCCCCAAGGGATGACTTGCTTCTAGCTGACGAGTGAGACAATCATGAAAACAGCACATAAAAAGAAAACAAAGTATATTAATATACCTCAAAATATTGGACTTAAGAAACTAAAATTAGGGTGGAATTGATTTGAACTTGAAATCTATTATCGACCAATGTCTCCTGGACTTTTCACTAACTTCTTTTAAATTAGGAGTACCAAGAAAGGGGGGCCAACATTTTATCATTTTCCTATTATTTACGCATTTCTCAGGCCAAATCTGGAATTGATTTCCTATGTAGCATCCGTTATCCTTAAGAACATGTAACTCTGGGATGATCTGCTAACTATATGATGAAAAAACAAAATCTTAATACTCAACTTTTTGAGTGTGGTCGAATTCTATTAATGTCTCTTCTCCAATAGTCTAATTTTCTTTGTTACTGTTCTCACAGAAATCTAGTCTCCTGTAGTCTCTCATGTGTCTTAATTTTCTCTTTGTCCATTACCCCCTCCCTAAATTTGGCCCTTATAACCTGTATTGGTCATACTTTTTTTTTTTTTTTTTTGTATCTTCAGCATCATTTTTGTATTACTTATCAATAACTGCATAACAAATTACCCCAGAATTAAATACTTAAAACAAACAAACAAACAAAAAAACATTAAGTATGTACTTTAATACTTAAAACACACCATTTCTGTGTATCAAGAATTGCGGGGGTGCATCTCATTAAATGGTTCTGGCTTAGAGTTTTTCATAAGATTACAATAAAATTTCAGCCCAGGCTGCAGTCAACCAAAGGCTTTGGTGGAGCTGAAGGATCTGCTTCCAAGCTCACTCACATGGCTACTGACAAGAGGCCTCAATTCCTCACCATAGGGACCTCTCCATATGGGCCATAGGAAAGATTTAATGTCCTTCTGACGTGGCGGGAGTGTGGGTGTGGGAGGGCAAGGAGAAGGCCTTTTATGACCTAGTCTCAGAACTGTGACTCTCTATCACTGTTTGGCAGAAGCAAGTTATTAAGTCTCACTCTTTAATCCTGGAGATATATCCACTCTTATCTGTCATAATCACCTTATGCTCTGTGCTCTCCCAAACCCATGTGTTTGTTTACCAGATTTTCTCTGCCTGAAATACATTTCTAAATAATTTCCCCCCTTACTATATCTTCTTTAATTTTTTCTGATACATATCTGAGTTCTACCTCAAATGCTACCTCATGTTTAAGTTTTCTGTATTAAGGATATCTACTCCCCACCCCCTCCCCCCTCCTCTTGTCCCCTTACATTCTCCCAGCCTACCCTTTTACTTCAGCCATTGCCAACCAGCTTCACACAGATACAGCCTAACAGATGTACCAATGATCTTTTACTTTCTATACCAAGCCTCTCTGACACAGGACACCTGTCAGAACCAATATGACTACTTACTTATGTGCAACCTGGAAATATGAGGGAGTTAATGTCCCAATGGGCAACTATTGATTGGTAGAGAGAGACTCTCAGCTATTAAGTTCTGATCTCTTTTGTCCCTCAGACAGGCAATTCTGGAATTTAACCTTCATGGCTCCACAGAAGGTTCAGGCAGAATCAAGCTAAGTTGACCTCAGTGGTGACCAATTCAAGAATGCACCCGGAGTTGGCTTTCCCTTCTTAACTGTTTCACTCTGCCTGGTCTGTTGCTCCTCTTCCTTGGCATTATTTCTGAAAATAAACTACTTGCCTACTAGCAACAGTCTCAGCTTCTGTTTCTAGGTGGATGCCTTCAGTATGACATTCTCCCTGATGAAAAGCAATCGCTTCTTTCTTCTCTATTACAGTAGGTCTTTTATGTGGCTCGTATAATGTCTTCTTGTACTTGGCTGTAAAATTATTTAAAGTAGAAACTCTGCTTTTTATCTTCATAGACATGAGGCCTACCCTAGTGTTTTCCACATCATAGGTTTCCAATCATTTCTTGAATGAAGACATAACTTTTAAATTCTGTAAATTAGATAATATAGCGAATACATATGCATGTTGTCTCCAAAACCAGATAAGTATCTGCCTTGTGAAATGTGCACCATAAACATTTGGTGTTACAAATCAAATTCAGATTGTGTAAAACTAAATTCTCAAAACAGATGCAAATTCTGCCAATCTGAATTTTGGGAAGCATCTCTTCTGGAAAATTATAGCCATAGATTTATAGGGAACTTTCAGGAATTTTATGGTTTTATGAAGCCCAGGCATCTTAGGAGGATCATATGAGGCTATGTCTATATCACATCAGGGAAAAGAAAATAAACAATAACCAGATTAATATATGAGGTCTGGCAATTAAGTTTGCAAACTCATCCTAGAAAAAGTGCTACATACCTCATTGCTGAATGTCACTAAGGTCACCTTCAAAGTACTTCCCTTGGGAAGC
Source organism: Rhinolophus sinicus (assembly GCF_057876585.1). Lineage (NCBI taxonomy): Eukaryota > Metazoa > Chordata > Mammalia > Chiroptera > Rhinolophidae > Rhinolophus > Rhinolophus sinicus. The sequence goes on from NC_142502.1 coordinate 56,942,383, forward strand.
TATGCACTTTTGGAACTCTTTTTCTGGAATGGCCATCAGAGTTGTCATTGTATTATCTTTGATGTCCTGAATGTCATCAAAATGTCTTCCTTTCAATATTTTCTTTATCTTCAGGTAAAGAAAGAAATCATTGGGGGCCAGATCAGGCGAGTAGGGAGGGTGTTCCAATACAGTTATTTGTTTACTGGCTAAAAACTCCCTCACAGACAGTGCCGTGTGACCTGGTGCTTTGTTGTGATGCAAGAGCCATGAATTGTTGGTGAAAAGTTCTTGTCCTATAACTTTGTCACGCAGCCTTTTTAGCACTTCCAAATAGTAAACTTGGTTAACTGTTTGTCCAGTTGGTACAAGTTCATAATGAATAATCCCTTTGACATCAAAAAAAGGTTAGCAACATCAGTGCAACAAGTTTGTGAACTTAATTGTCAGGCATAAAAATGAAACGGGTTACATTAAGGAAGACACCAACCCCATCATTTTTCTTTGCCTTTATTTCATTAGGTTCTGCAGTAAAGAGGAAGACTTCCTAGCAAAAAATCCTGCTTATTTATTGGTTTGTCAGCTTTCCAAATCTCAACAGTTTTCATTTTAAGGAATTATGAGATATAACTGTCCTCCCTTTTCCCATTTGACTTTCTTGAAGTTAATTTTCCACACACAGCAGCCATGATATTTTTTTTTAATGAATATGTGATCATGTCATTACTATGCTTAAAACGGGATGTTGGAACAAATCCACCTCCTTACCCTGAACTACACAGCCCTTTATGATCTGACTGACTTGCCTAGCCCACCTCTCACACCCATTTTTGATTACTGTGCTAGGCACACAGTCCTGTGTTCTCTAACATTCCAACCCTCACTAACTTCAGGGTCCTCACCCCATTTCCATCTCTCTGGGGTGCTCTTCTACCTTTTTGCATGTCTGAGTCCATATTATCCTTCAGTATCTGCTCCATGTTACCTCCTTAAGATAATTCTTCCCCGACAGCCATATCTAATGAAACCATGCTTGACCATTTCTTTCATAGCACCTTTAATATTCTGACGTTAAATGATACGTTTACTTGTTGATTATCAGCTTTCCTTGTCTCTCTCTGCCCCATCAGGTCCATGAAAGCAGCGACCTTTTCTTTTGCATGCTTTGATATCTCCCTAATGATCTGCCCGTAGCAGGTGGTATTCAAAAAAACCTCCATTGAATAAATGAATGAGAAACAGTGCAGCATGGTAGGAAGAGCGTGGGCTTTTACAGTCAGAATGACTGCTTTTGAATATAACCCCACTGCCCACTAGCTGTATACTATGGGCCATTTACTTGACCTCACTGTGCCTCAGTAAAATGGAAGTGTTAAATGGCCAATCTCATAACTTTGTTGTGAAGATTAAATGACTAGAACAGAGCCCAGCATAATGAGCAGTCAGTGAGCATTAGTTATTATCAGGCAAGATGGTTAAAAAGAAAAAAAATGAAGAAAGGGCAACATAGTCTTTCTTAAAGAGCTGGGAGCTGCCTGTATCTTTACCAGTCTTTTTTAAAATTAGGGACGCTAGTATTGGGTGGCAGGACGGGGAGTGGTGATTAATAGTCTTTACTCCCTTCATGTCAAAATAGAAAATGTAAAATGACTCCTTCAGTATGGCTTCTGAAAAAACTGGCCATGATCATGTGGTGACTTAGAAATGGCTTAAAAAACATCCAGGAGACAGTGACTGACCTTCATGGAATAAAACACCATAATGGCATGCAAGATTCTCAGAAAGAAAGGGCAAGGTAGATAAATGCCAGAATTCCTAAGATTGCCTCATGAAAAGATTGGGTAGTCTCCCAAAAGAGGCTTTATATAGATGAAAAGCAATTTTAAACCAGAAGGAATGGATAAACTAAATTCAATTTTAAGGCTTTTTTTTTTAATTTGTTTCTTTTCCTGTCTTTCTAAATCGGGATTGGATAGCAAGATAAAATGAATAGAACAAAAACAACAACAAAAAGATTACAGAATGAATCTGAGTCATAGTGTATAAATTTTTAAATTACACGCACACACACACACACACACTCACATACTTATTTAAAATTGTTCTAAATAGGAATTTTAAAAGATACTATGAAGAAAATTCACCAATTATGCCATCTCTACCACCAAAAGAGAGGTCCTCAAACTTGAGTGGGTGAAAGAATAGCATCGTGATATTATACAATTAGAAATATGTCGTCTTTAACTCCACAGAGGCCGATTCAGTAGGATTGTGTAGGCCTGGGAATCTGCATTTTAAAAACTTGTTAGATGACCAGTCATATGGCAGGCTGTATGACTACTAAACTTAAGTAAAACTCTGTGTCTTAAAGATTTCTCAACCTGGTAGCTATGATAAATTAAGAAGGAGCTTTCACAGGACCATTCCACTGGAGCTTAAGATGCCTATAGATTTTACCTGTCTGGAAAGAGGGGAGTAAACCACTGAAAATATAAATGCTATCGGCTTATGATCTCAAAACCTAATAAGCAATACTTGTTGTGTTAACTGGTAACCAGAATAAGTTGAACTACTTTAGAAAAGGCAAAGTCTGTGCAATTAAAAAGTTTAGGGATAATGAATCTTACAAAGAAAATAAGACAAAATTTTATATATTCTTCCACTCTCCCTAATTAATTCATTTCCAAATAGCTTAAATTATATCTGAAGTCAAATACAAGACTGTGCCAACTGTTGACAAGAACCTTAATTTTATGCCTATGAATGCACATAATCAAGGGAAAATAAATATGTTCCCATAGGAACCTCAAGCAACTTGAGCCAATTTGTCATTTGAAAAAGGATCTTCTTCCCACTCTGTGAGTCCATCTTTATATTAAGTTCAGTGATAAGCAAAACTTGCTTATGTTAGAGGTCAGGATTGTGTTTGCCCTTGGGGGAGGGTTAGCAGTGCCTGAAGATGGGGTTCTAGGGAGGATGAGGGGACTTTGTCGATGTGGTAATGTCCTAATTCTTGATCTGGGAGCTGGATGTACAAAGGTTTAAATACATTGAGCTATACTTAGGACATGTACTTTGTTTAAAAAGAAATATTTTAGGATAGTTTTAGATTTACAGAAAGATTGTGAAGCTAGTAAAGAGGATTCTTATAAACCTCACACCCAGTTTCCCCATTACTAACATTTTACATTTGCCACAATTAATTTATTCAGATAGTCTTAGTTTTTACTGGTTACCCCTTTTCAGTTCCAGGATTCCACCCAGGATTCCATATTGCATTTAGGCATCATGTCTCCTTAGCTGTGACAATACCTCAGTGTTTCTTAATTTTGATGACTTTGACAGTTTTTAACAACACTGGTCAGGTATTTTGCAAAATGTCCCTCAATTAGCATTTGTCTCAGATTTTTCTCATGATTAGACTGGGGTTTTGGGTTTGGGGGAAGAAGTGCCCTTCCCATCACATCAAGAGTATATACTGTCAACATGACTCATCACTGTTATTGTTAACCTTCATCACCTGCCTAAGATGGTGATTATCAGGTTTCTCCACTATAAAGTGACTCTTTCTTTTCTCTCCCTTTCCATACTGTGATCGATGGAAGGAAGTCATTGTGTGCAGCTCAGATTTAGTGAGTAGAAAATTTTGCTCTACTTAACTTGAGGTTGCAATACCTACATAAATTATTTGGAATTCTGCCACAGAATTGTTTATTTTATTGTTTGTTTATTCTATCATTTAGCTATATCAATATGAACTTATAAATATTTATACTATACTTTAGATTGAATCCAATATTTATATTCTATCTTGCTCAAATTGTTCCAGCTTCCACCACTGGGAACTATTTAGTTGTTTTCTGTGCCCTTTTGACATACTCTCACACTGTGTCTTTGTTGTTTTTGTTTTATATGTTTGTTGTTTTGGTAAGCATTTCCTTCCTTTCTGAAATACAGAATATTCTAGGCTCATCTTATGTATTTCCTGCCCCAGGCCTAGCCATTGTTTCAAGAAGCAACTAGTTTTGTTGTTGTTGTTTTGTTTTGTTTTTTTTATTATTTTGTTTTATTTATTTATTTTTTTTGGAGAATGGTAGCCTTTTCAGACTGGTTTCTTTCCTTTATTAATATGCATTTAAGATCCATTCATGTGCTTGTGTGGTTTGATACTTTATTTCATTTCATTCCTCTATAGTAACCCATTGTATAAATGTAATATATATATTAAAGGACATCTTGGTTGTTTCCAGTTTTTGGTGACTATAAATGAAGCTGCTATAAAAATGTATGTGTGGATTTTTGTGTGGATTTATGTTTTTAAATCATTCTGGTAAATATCTAAGAGCTTGATTACTAAAATAAATGTTAAGATTATGTTCAGCTTTGTTAAGAAACTGCCAAACTGTGGTTTGTAAATATTTTCCCCCAGCCTGTGGCTTTTCTTTCATTTTTTTAATAGAATGTTTTACAGAAAAGTTTTCACTTTTATTAAAGACCAACTTATTGATTCTTTCCTTTTGTAGATTATGTGTTTAATGTTGCATCAAAAACTAATCACCAAACTCAAAGTAACATGGGTTTGATGCTAAAGAAAAGACAAAGTAACTTGACTTTATTATAAAAACTAAAATTACATTGTTCGTGTGCAAATCTCACTTCAGCAACTGATATCAGGAGGCCAGATTTACAGATAGCTCCTTGCAAAACCACAGCACAGTTATGGTTGACATTTTAAAAACTATATTTATTATACACCTAATTCAAAGGTTGAAGTACTCTCCTTGGGGTTGGAATTCAGTTTTTGTTAATGAAAAACCCATTTATCTAAATCGTATTAGGTTTTCCACAAATCTGAAATGTGAACACTTACAAGTGATATTGACATTCTAAAACCCAAGCTGCATAGAAATTGGCAAGTTATTTTTTATTGTCAGAAATGCCCTTGATCCAGATCTCTCTGTGAGGAAAATAAGTATTTAATGGAGAGAAAAAAAACAAAACAAAAAAATGAAGCCCCACATTGTCCTCTGAGAAGATGGATACTTTTTAGAGGCAAGGGGATGTCACTATATTGGTAAATCCTTATCCTGACTTATTTTGTAGTGGTTATTCAGAAGTTATAGAAGAGTATGGTAAAATGAAAGCTCTGATGCCAGACTACATGCACGTGGATCCCAGCTCCAAAAATGACTGGATAGTTGATCTTGCACAAGTTACTTAAGCTCAGTTTCCTGACATATATGTAATAGTAGCGGGTCTATGTTGTATGTGCTCAGAGGGGACTATCCTGCTGGTTTAATTTCGTGCTGATTTGGTCAGGGGTGAGGTTCTTCAGCTTTATTTTTATCAGGATGTCAAAATTTCATGCTGTCTCTTCAATGGGGAGCTTACATGCATCCGAACTGGGGAACATCAGGTGTTCACTACTGACAGCTTGATGGGGAAGCGGGGGAGGGAATTCATGACCCACCACCGTTTCATCTTGGTGGTGGATCCTAACAATCAGTCTCTCCTTTAGGTTTTAGACGTCACATCAGGTTTTCCCTCTCATTTCTGCCATCCTGTTTTATCTAAGGAAAGACTGTCTCTGAATAGAAAAATGTGTTTTCCAACCTTAGGTTGGCAGAGTTTTTTTGTTTTTTGTTTTCCCAATCTTTTTTTTCCCCTTTACTGTAAGATGAAAGGAGGGAAAATGTCCCTTGGGTTACAAGTGTGAGAGAAGAGGGGTGGGGAATTAGAGAATATAATTAGATTAATTAATCCTTCAGGATATAATTCCACAGTTCACTTCATACCCAAAGCCCAGTGCCTGACACTAGAAAGAGCCTAGTTACAGACTCACATTATTATAGAATCATAACCACCAGTATGATGAAGACTGTCTTGTTCGGGATGCTGTAACAAAATAGCACAGGTGAGGTGGCTTAGCAATAACAGAACTGTATTTGCAGAGTTCTGGAGGCGGGAAGTTTGAGAACAGAGTGCCATGTTCAGATGAGGGCTCTCTTCTAGGTCACAGATTTGTTGTGTACTCCCTCACGTGATACAAGGGACAAGGGAGCTCTCTGAGGACTCTTTCATAAGATCACTGTCCCATTCGTGAGGGCCCCACCCACATGACCTAAGGACCCCCCAAGGGCCCCATTTCCTAATATCATCATATTTGAGTATATGAATTTAGGTTGTGGGGGATGGAACACAAAACAATCAAACCATAGAAACTGCCAAGAACGTTTCCCTAATTTGGAGTTTGGAAAAGATTGTAAATAAGAATTCCTGGGTGGAGAGACAAGCAAACAAGCAAACAAAAACAAAGTGGGGGACTGTCCTGACCAGTTGAAATAGCAACCAACAATATAGGCTGAAAGGGAGAGTAAACGAATGGCTGAAAGGAAAACAATCTGAATTTTCCTGAATGCTTTCTTTGACTAGCTTGTATTTCATTCTAAAAAGCAACATCTTGATCTCAGACCCAGAAAAGAAAAAAATCAGTCCTACTCTGGCACCCACGTATATTTTATCAAGGGCCAATGAAAAGTTATTCAATGCACAGCAAGATAAGTAAGATACATCTATCTCACATCAATCTTAACTTTGGGTGTTGGTTTCAATGCTCCCGATGGTGCCAGGACAAGGGCTTACTACAGGAACCAGATCAGGTGACCTCTAACATGTTTCTTTTTCTTTTTAGCACAAATGATTTCCAAGTCACATGCAGTAAAGCAGATTTAATAAATAGATGGGAAATTCTCTCACACAATTAGCTGATATTCATTACATGGAAGAATAACATATTTAAAAGATTGATACCAACTTAAGGATTTAATCAATTTGAGAAGTCATTTTCTATTTCTTAAGCAATACTTGAGTCAATTTTGTATGTTGTATCCAGATGATAGAGTTATTCGTTTTACTAAAACACATCATTAATCCCATTCCTTTTTCTTCTATTCTGTGAACCTCTAGGATATTCTCTGAAGGTACTCTGAGGCTATGGGGGATGAATTAATCATAATTTTTTTGTTTTCACTAAACGTGCAGATTTTTAGCTCTGAAACTCAGCTTGATTTTCCATATAATAGTCTATTTGCATATGCTTTACATGTTAATTATTATACTGCCATTCTCTTTGCTACAATTAAAGTTAGCACTTTTTTGTAAAATCCTATTTCTAAGTTTTATAGCAAGACAGTAAATATTCCCTGAAGCTAATATTAACCTACACAGTTATTTGCATTTCTTTTTTATAAATTGAGATGTACGTCTGTGTGTATGTGTGTGTGTATTCCCCAAGTGTGAGGATGGTAAAAAGTTTAGAAAGTTTTGTATTTTTGCTTCCATTTCTTAGCCTCAAGTTGAATTTTATTCCAGTATTATGATTGAATATTTTCATTAACAGTTATTTTATCACTGCTACAAGTAGTTTGGGTTAGATGTATCTGAATCAACATTCTGTATCTGAAAATCTTTTCTGTTACATCACCCGTCCTATCTTATGATTTGCGTGGGTTCTGAATAATCCAACTATTTCTGAGTGGTCTTCTTGCGATGAAAATAGACCCGACCAGAACTTTGCTAAAGACTTACACCAGTATTGACTCATCCAGTCTTACTAAGTTTAGGAGCTCAAGGAGAACACCAAAACACAGATATCATTCACTTTGCATTTACTTTCTAAAACATAGACCATGTCTACTCTCTCTTCTAAATCCATCTTTGCTAACTGAAGAAAATATTCCAAAAAGCATTTGTAACAATATGGATTGTTTGTCAAAAAACCCAAGTTCTACCTGGCAGTCTGACCATATATAAGTCTCTTAACTTCTCTCATATTTGGTTTATAATTTGAAGATGTTGATGAGGTCATATCTAGGGCCTAGTGTTGCTTTAAAATTCTGAGCTGAAATTTCAATATCAAAAGACCTATATCCAAATCCCAAATCTACTCTGACAAAGTATTGATTTTCTAATCAACCTCCCTGAAGTTAGGTTTCTCATCTTTGAAAAGAGAGAGTACCGTGTTTCCCTGAAAATAAGACCTAGCCGGGCAATCAGCTCTAATGCGTTTTTTGGAGCAAAAATTAATATAAGAGCCAGTATTCTATTCTGTTCTATTCTATTCTATTCTATTCTATTCTATTCTATTCTATTCTATTCTATTCTATTCTATTCTATTCTATTCTATTCTATTCTATTCTATTCAAGACCTAGTCTTATAGTAAAATAACACTGGGTCTTATATTAATTTTTGCTCCAAAAGGCGCATTAGAGCTGATTGCCCAGCTAGGTCCTATTTTTGGGAAAACACGGTATGTGATCTCCATAGGCTTTCACAGGTATAACATTAAAGATTACAGATTATTACATGCATATATAGTAGCAACAAAATAGAGAATAAAACCACAAATGATGGCAGGTTCAATATATGCATTATGTTCTGCTCCTTCCTCTAAAATCCCATTAAATGACACCAAAAGAATGTTGATAAGGTAGAAAATGACAAGAACAATGAGAAAGAGAGAAGACACAATAGCAACAAAATTTAGAAGCTGGAAGGCAGACATGTGGAACTACTGACTTGGTACACCCAGGAAAACTGAGCCCTAAGCCAACAATGTGGAACGCAGAGAAAAACCTATTATATTTACAGTGTATGCCTTCAATAGGCTCCAGAATTCACTTTCATACTTACCTCTGGAAATCAGTCAGAAAGTAGGGCTAAAAGAGCTGACTGAAAAATCTCTTTAAGGTGTTGGACCTCCACATATCCTTGATACTCTTGCAACTGAGCAATGGTTCTTCCTTCATCTGGAGAGTGATTGAAGTGTCTGGATTGGGGCAGGCTGAGGACTGAACTGGGGAACAGCAGACCAAGTTGAAAGTTGGGGTCCATACATAAAAGAAGTAGTAAATAAAAGTGCATGTACTGATTGTTGAGTCCCCAAACTTTCTTCTTCATTTGCCCCCAGAATGCTAGCAGCCAGGCAGGAGACTGAAAGAATCTTCTCCATGTCATCTGGGTCAATCAAGAGAAAAGCCCTAATGATGCTGACAGGAAGTTGCTCGATAAATGCTTCAGATGAACACCCCCATTTAAACTATAGTCACTAAGTCCTTTCCCAACATTGCTACCAGCTCTTTATTGTCCACTCGGAAATATAAGTGGACAGCCAAGGGTAATCTGACATTTGAGGAATGTATTTACTATGACAGTCAAGGCCAAAAAAGGAAAACAAAAGCAGAACAAAAAAATAAACTGGAAGAAAGACTAGTCAATGACAAAAAAAATAAAATAAATAAATAAATAAATAATAATAATAATAATAAAATAACTTCAAAATGACTATTTTTAACTTCAACTTTTATAAACATTAAAAAAAAAAATAAAACCAAATTAAAGGGAAAAAAAAAAGCAAGATGACAGAGAATTACCAAAAAGATTTGGAAAGATGAGGGTTAAATGTAGGGATTGAGGAATGTAAAGACGGAGGGAGGAGAAGGAAGAGCCACTCTCTGGGTAACTGATATAAACTGAGCCAAATTTCAATCAAACAATGTTCCCAAAGAAAACTTTGTTAAGTTATTGACCAGTTCACTTCTTTTTAATATGAAGAAATCCAGAAACAAAATAACCAGGCAGGTAAATTTCAGACTTTAGGAATATTCAAAGCAACTCCTAAACTAAGAACTTACAATGAGCTTTTACTTAAAAGCCACTTTTGGTCATGGTTATTAGGATGCGTGGCCTCAATTTCACTAGCAGAATTCTGGCTGCAGTGACAGGAACATGCTGAATTCTTTCTTCTTTGCCTGTTTTGGAACTGACCCCCAAGGACAGCTCTAAATAATGCCTCATATCTCTAGAGGTCCTTTGGAGGAAGTGCAGGGGCAATTCTGGGTGCTAGAGCCATGCCCACATTGGGGGAACCACTGATTCCCTCCTTGTCCTCCCAGGATACTGTGGTGAGGACGTGTTGGAGGTGTGAGCTAGCAAGGATGGGGCCCGATTTGTCTGAGACAACGGTACAGTCACCAGATGGTGAGGAGAGGCTCACTCCATGGTTTGGGGCCCCAGTGGGGAGCACCTGACTCTGCTCATGAAAGGAACTCCCTGTGTACGTGGATCCATGTGTTGGATCTTCAGCCCTGTGGCGTCGTGCAGGGGGAAGCAGGAGCCCAAGCACAGCTCGTCTCTTACAGGGGCCTGCTTAGTGGGTGCTGTCCCCAGGCCCCGTTGCCCACTTTCTACTTGGTCAATGCCCAGTTTCCATATTTTAACCCATTCCTTTTCCAAGCCCAGGAGCCCTCAGTGGGGGTAGGAGGCTACGCTGTGTGAAGTAACCCCTCGGTTTTGTGAAGTAGACTTGAGAGCAGTGGAAGAGGCTGGAGGACAGAGCTGTTCTAATATATTTCATGGAAAAGAAAATCAATATACTTCCTGTGCTTGTTTCTCTGTCACTGCTTTTTCATTAGTATGCAGGAAGGTAACCATTCTTTCGTAAAACACCAATTTTTTAATTGATGGGTTTTTAACTCGTATTTTTAGGTGTGGAAATACTACTTAGCTATATAGTTTGTCCATGATTATCTCTCTTCTTGTTCTGATACTCCCTACTTACTTCACAGAGGTGGAAGAGATTGTCACACTTCAATAAATGATTCTTCCTAAACTGCAAGTGCTAGTTTGAGAAAGCTGACATTTAAGAAACCATGCTGTGTTTCCATGGAAACTACTTGCAGTTTTAAGAAAAACTCTTAGAACCAGATTTTAATCTCAAATGCAAGAAGCACAGTACTACACATTCTAAATGGAGAAGAGGAATGGAGTAATGGGAAAAAACATGCTAATTTGAAGGCAGAGAGTGATTGTTTTCTACATATTTAAAACCTCATCCTAAATTTATATTTGTTGTATGTATATAGTTTACCAAAAGTGCATTCAAGTATATTTTGTCAAAGGTCCAAGCACACTGAAAATGAAGCATTTTCTGTAAGAGACTCTCCATCTTCATTTTTAGTGGAAATTTGAGAAAGCCATTTAAAAGGAAAAGCACTTTGAAGAGACAATTTTCTGATTATGCACAATTGGTTTATAAAAGCTTGGCATAGACTCATCTCTGTGGAAACGTAATACCATTGTTAGGCATTAAATGACAAATGTGTTAAAAATGTAGACGATGGGCAGGTGTGGGAGAAGTATGTTAAACAAATAAAGATTCACAATAAGTGAGTAGGATTCTTTTGTAAAATTTGTAATGAAAAAGAGAAAAAGCAGAAGCTTTGTGACAGTCTCAAAAATAGACATACGTTGACACATTTAAAAAGTAAGTTGTAAGGAGGTAGGAGGTATTGCTAATTAGAACAAAGAAAACGTCTTTAAAAAGTTTTGAAAGAACTTTTTAATGTTTTTACCATCTGGGAAAGATCAAAGCTAACTAGAGGGTTACTGATTAGGTAATGAATCTGACAAAATGTCCTAACTAATTATTTTTCTTCAATGAAAGTCTTGGAGCAGGAAAGGATCTGTTGATGAAAATTTCTTAAAAGCCCAGATAATTACCACTATGATAGTTTACTGGGTTAAAAATAGGGTTATTTTATATAAATGAGGGTGGTCAGGGACAAGAATAATGGTGACAACATCCCCTATTTCCCAGATGAAAAAAGAATGAGCCTATCAGAAATGTGATAAGGTCATCAAAAGTACTTAAACACCTACAAATTAATTCTAGTACATGGGTGCTGGATCTATAGCATAACAGCACATTCTTCATCAAGATATATATATAAAAAAATAACAGAAAGCTGTCTTTTTTTGTACCTCAAGTTGTGATATTCTGCTGTTTCCATTTTCATGATTTTCTGTTCTGCTCATGATTCACCGACCCCTATGGACTTGTCTGCATTGTGATGCAGCAGTGAGTAAACAAAGGACCCACCAGGACACGGAGCTTGCTTTCCAGAAGGGATGGCAGGCCTTAAAAACAGCTCTATAATATTGTCTTCCAGTAAAAGAGTCTTGAAGAAAAGTGATGTAGTGCAAGGGAATAGAGAGGGATGTATCTGCTATTTTAAATAGTAAGGAGGGAATTTTGAGACTTTTAGGCGGAGACATAAATAAATGAGGGTAGCAGTGAGCCTTGTAAATATCTTGGAGAAGATCATTCCAGGAAGGGAAAAAGGAAGGAGGAACCTGATAAACACACCTGCAGAGAGTGCTGTGTAGACAGCAGAGAGGTCTGTGTGGCTGGGGGGAGGTGAGGGAGAGGGGACGCGTGAGCAAGGAAAGAATGGAGGAAACAAGGACAGAGCAGAAGCAAGGGCTTGATTAGGAGGCTTAGCTGCCTACTGAAATACTTTGGGTTTTATTCTTAGTGTTGAGGGGTCATTGGATGTTTTTAAGAAATGAAATATCATGATGTCACTTAACACATTAAAAAGGATCATTCAGCTACTAAAAGGAGGGTATGTGTCCAAAAAAATAGAAACAAGTTGAGAAGCTATAGCCAGGGTGGTGAGAATCAAAGTGGTCCTAGTGAATGGAGTGAGAAAGGTTCATATTGAGAACACATTTTGAAGTTATGACTGGTAGATTCTCAACAAAAGAATGGATGTTGGATATGAAATAGAGACCGGAATCAAGATTGACTCCAAAGATTTTGGCATGAGGAACAAAAAGTCTGTGGATGCCATGTTTGTGGGAAAGCAAATGTTTGTGGGATGCAGGAAATTAAGATTTCAATTTTGAAAAAGGGAAATTTGAGTTATTAATTAGAAATCCAAGTGCAGGTTAGATATACAAGCCTAGAGTTCAGATGACAAATCCGGGCTATAAATACAGTTTGGAAGTTATACACATATCTATGAGATTGAACACCGTGGAACTAAACAAGATTGCCTAGGAAAGGAATGTGGATAGGGAAGAGAAAAAGGTACAAGGATAGAGCCCAGATCACTGTAATCTGCACTGGTTAAGAAAGGCAGGAAGATGCAGCAAAGCAGACTGAAAAGGAGCAGTCCGTGTTAGAAGGAAAACTGGAAGTGGGCAACGTCACCAAAACTAAGGGAAGCTAGTGTTTCAGGAAGGAGGAAGTGATCAACTGTGTCACTGCTGAGAGTCTGAATAAGATGGAGCCTGAGAATTACCTTTTAAATTTAGCAATTCGTAGGTCATTAGGGACTCTAATAAGAGCCCTTTTAGTGCAGTGGTAGGAGAAACAGACTAATTGGATCCAAAAGAGAACAGCAGGAGAAATAGTAGGTATGAGAGTACAAACAACTCTCCTGACATATTCGCTATGTAAAGGAACTGAGGGATGTATCTGGTGGGAGGTAAAGTCAAAGGAAGGTTTTGTTGTTTTATAATGGGCATATTATACATGCTTTATGCAAATGAGAACTATCCAATAGATAGGGAATATTTGATGATGTTGAGGGAAGAAATAATTCTAGGAGCAACGTCTTTGGGATGGAGAGAGGAAATCGGATCAAATGCACAATTCAGAGGATGGCCTTAGGAGCATGGGAAGTTCATACACTAACAGGAGAGAGTTGAATAACTAAGACAGGAATACTTGCTGATGAATGTAGGGCCTCTCTTCTGATAGCCTCTATTTCATCAGTGAATTCCGGAGGGCACAGAGAGAGTTTGGGGAATTCAGGGGTATATGAGTTGCATGTTGCTGGGTAACAATAATAGCACAAATTTAGCAGCTTAAAACAATACAACGTTTTCATCTCCCAATTTCTTGGGGTCAGGAGTCTAAGCACAGTGAGTCTGGTCCTCTGAAAGCCTATTATCAAGGTGCCGGCCAAAGCTATGTTTCAAGACGTGACAAGGGAAGGATTCTCTTCCAAACTTGGGGTTGTTGGCAGGATTCAGGTACTTGCAGACTAGTGGACTGAGGATCCTAGTTTCTGGCTGGCTATTGGATGGCCGCACTCAGTTTTCTGTCATGTAGACCTTTCAAATAAGGCTGCTTGCTTCATCAAAACCATCAAGGAAGAGTCTTCCAACAAAACAGACATTACAATCTTATATGTCATAATCAGAGATGTGACATCTAGCCACCTATACTGTTGGTTAGAAGCAAATCACCCAGACTCAAAGGGAAGAGATTACACAAGAACTTGAGCACCAGGGTGTTGGGATAATGGGTTATTTTAGAGTCTGCAGGAAAGAATGGGAGCTTGAGTCAGATTAAGCAATATTCAGTGCCATATGGAACTAACTTAACATCAGTTGCATACTTTAGACTTCAGATTTCAGCAGTTGTTCTCTTAATGCCCTTTTACTATTCCAGGATACAGTCCCAGATACCATTTGCATTTAGTTATTATGACTCCTTTGTCTCTTCTTGTCTATGACAGTTTCTCAGTGTTCCCTTGTTTTATGACCTTGACAGTTTTGTGGAGTACTGGTTAGGTATTTTGCAGAATGCCTCTCAATTTGAGTTTGTCTGGTGATTTTTTCTCATGTCTAGACTGGGGTTATTTCTTTTTTTGAAAGAATACCAGAGAGAGAGCATGTTTTTTTGAAGTTAGAAGAAAACATCCTGTTTGCTGATGGGAATGATTCACTAGAAAAGGGGAGATTTGATGATGTGGGAGTGAGAACTATTGTCAGAGTTATGCCTTTGAGCAGACAAGAGGAAATTGGATTTAGAACCCAGGGGGAGAGACTGGCCTTAGATGAAAATAAGGACAGTTTATTCATAGTTAAAAGAAGGGCTGAGAGCTTAGGAACACAGGTGATACATTCAAAAGAGTACGTATGGTGGCAGAAGCTTACGTACATTTTCTTTTGATTGTGTGTTACTTTTCTATTGCTGTGTAATAAATTATCACAAAGTTAGCAGCTTAAAATAACATATATTTTATTATCTCAGTTTCCATGAGTCAGGATACCTGTCATGGCTTAACTCAACTCTCTGCTCAGGGTCTCACAGGGTTGTAATTAAGGTGTCAAGGGTCATTTCCCAGCTCACACAATTGTTGGGGGAATTCATTTTCTCGAAGCTGTAAACTCCTATGGTGGTTTCCTCCTTCAGGCCCGTATGAGAGGATCTCTAGTGTCTTGTCTCTAATCTCTGAACCTCTTTTAAGGGGCTCACCTTATTAGGTCAGTCCACTGAGGATTACCTACCTTTTGATTTAGTCAACTGATTAGGGATCTCAATTTTTACCTCAAAACCCCTTCATCTTTGCTATATACAAATCTCAGGAACGATAACCCATTAATTTGCCATACTCTATTAGAAGTAAATTATAATCCTGCCCACGCAGGGTGGAGATTACATGAGGGCTCAATGGGCATCATCTTCATTTGCTTCTACTTTCTTAATTAAGTAGGAAGCAAGATTATGTATTGTTTAAACAGAGGAGAAGTGGAGGTTTGAGAAAAATGGGAAAAAAAATGAACTATATCCAAGAATGAGTGTACCTTTTGACTCTAAACAATCTCTTCAAGATTTGTAGGGCTTCTCCAGCATGTGGTTTCCTAAGATAACTGGTTATCCAACCTAGTCCTCATATTTTAATCAATTACTAAATATTCTGAATGGTAATTGTGAGGTTTTTGTCATAAATAGTAAGAAATAATCGATTCTACTATCTTTTTAAAGATTTATTGATCTGTGAGGAATTATGAATAATGGAGAAATGAGGTTAATATTCAACACATTTTCTAAATCTTAATATTGCTTGAAAAGCATGTCAATATTTACATTTTAAAAATTTCTGATGCATGTTTTGTTTTAATAGCAGTACTAAATTTAGCAAAACATTTAATGGAAAGAGCACGGAGATTATGCAAATAGTTCAGGAGTTATGACTATCTCAAACATTGTACTTATTAGAGTAAATGACGGATTAAAAGTCTGTTTAACTGGGACACTTATAGAATTTCTGCCACTAATATGTTAAATCAACACCAATATACTTACTTTTAGGTAGTAATAAAGTTTTAGGTAATAAAGTTTTTTGTTTGTTTGCTTTATAGAACTTGCCTGAAATTGACTTTGTGTAAAGGGCTCATTAAAAAACAAAATGGGGTGGCCCATTAGCTCAGTTGGTTAGAGCGCAATGCTCTTAACACAGTTTGATCCCTACATGGGCCAGTGTGAACTGCGCCCTTCACAACTAGATTGAAACAACTACTTGGTTTGGTTGGAGCTGATGGATACTGGAAAAACACAATTAAAATAAATAAAAGTTAAAAAAAAAAACACCTTATGAAATAGAACTACAGTTTTATTTTTAATGTTTTAGTTAATGAAGGTAAAAGGAAATTACACACACACACACACACACACACACACATATATATATATATAATGTATTTATGTATATATGCCAATGTTATTTAGCTACAACCATCAAATCATTGAACAGATTTCAATCTTCTTTCAAGTAGCCGGAGAGGAATAGAATAACATCTAGAAATGTTCATGAACTTCTGTGTAACACTGTGTAACACAGTGTTTTGTATATGCAACTCTTCACATGAATGTATCATCAGTTCAATAAGCATTTAATTTGCACCTACCGTGTGCCAGGCACTGGCAATGTAAAGGTAGAAAAGACACACTCACTAATTGGGGCTAGACTTCAAAGCTACAGAAAATGCTATATTTCATTAAATTTAGTATTGAGTCCATGGCATTTTTTGAAAAAACTTATGTATATCTATTAGGTTCTTTTCTATGTATATTTTATATTCTTTAAAAAAGTGTAAACAAAGATATTCCTTACACTCAAGGTGCTTATAGTACAGAGAAAAGATACTCATGTATAAAAACTTATCCCAACACAAAGTATTAAGTTGGTGCAAAAGTAGTTGCGGTGTTTGCAATTATTTTTAACCTTTTAAACCACAATTACTTTTGCACCAACCTAATAGTAAGTGCTAGAATAGAAATGTATTCTGAGTGCCTAACTTTTGTGAGTGTAGGGACAGTGCGGGGGTGTAAGGAAATATGTCTAGATAAATGGACCCTGCAGTTAAATGGCAGTTTGTTCAGGTACATCTCTACTCAACTGTGGGACATTGGCAACTTCCATACTATAGTTTCCTTAACTGTATAACAAACAAAAGCTACTTCAGAATGTTGGATGCATATTACATAAAATAACATGTACAACATTTAATACAGTGTTTGATACACATTAGATACTTGTTAGAAATATTTCCCTTCCTCTATTTTTCTGTCCAACTCTTATCTTTGCAGTAAAAGGAAACAAAGTGAGGAACAATGGAAAATACATTACCAAAAAATAAAAATAAATAAAAAAGATCTCCACAGGGTTATGAAATAACAAGTTATTTGGTGATCCTTCTGAAGTAAAATATTATTGTAGCAGAAACTTTAAGAAACAAATAAAGAACTAGGCAATGAGGCTATCACCGTAGGCCTAGAACAGTAATGGGATATGTTGTGAAGAAGTTTGTGCTTTATTCTTTAGGCAATTAGGAGTCACTTAAAGGATTTGAAGCAAGAGAATGACCTTGACTCTGAATCTAGATAATGATTTGAAATAGTCAATATTGTAGGTATACAAACTAGTTGAGAAGATATAATAGGCCAAATAAAAAATAATTATGTCCTGGGTATAGTCAGGTAGTACAGATAGAGAATAGCATGAATCTTTAGGAGATATCTAGGGGAAAAAGAACCAGTACTTAATGTTTGATGGGATGTAGGGCATGAGTGAGACAAGGCAAAGAATGACCCCAGGTTTCTGGCTGTGTGGCATGAATGACAATGTCATGAATTGAGATAGGGAAGAGAGAATAAGGAGGGAAGAGGAGAGAAATTCTACTAGTGGAGGTGGAATTGTTCATATAGTAAAGATGTGCTTAACTTTCCAAGAAATTGCCAAACCGTTTTTGAAAAGTAAAATATTTTACACAGGAAATGTTTAAGATCTTTGGCATTGTTAGTCTTTTTGATTTTAGCCATTTGTATGAGTGTGTGGTAGTACCACACTGTAGGTTTTAAAAAATACTACTATACAGAAAATTCATATTTTTTTTTGTGTTGGGGGGTATACAGCTGTGAATTGGGCAATATAGTCCAGTAGTCAGTACTTCAATTAGGATACAAAGTAGTTTCCTCCTCTCCCCACAAATTATCTTGTGCTGCTCCTTTGTAACCAACCCCGCCCCAACTCCTAAAGCTTGGACCACTACTCTATTATAGTCTGTAGAGTTCTGCCTTTTCCAGAGTCATATAAATAGAATCATAAAGTAGATAATCCTTGGAGGCTTCTTTCGCTTAACAAAATGCATTTGAGATTCATCCACGTGGTTGCGTGTATTAGTGTTTCATTACTTTTTACTGCTGAGCAATATTCTATTGTATGAATGTACCAGAGTTCATTTATTCTTTCACCCACTCAAGGACATTTGGATTGCTCCCAATTTGAGTATAAAAACGACAGTAATGGCCAACATTTATTGAACATTACCATGTCTCAGGACTGTTTTAGGCACTTTATTTGTATTAACATATTTAATACCTACAATGTTATTTGAAAGGCAAAGATTAGAGTAATAAAATTCAGAGTGGATGACAAATGTTAATTTTAAGATTTGTATTTTATAAAATTACTACTTTTTCCCTGACCATTCTTGTGTCTTTATTATAGAAATGCAGAGTTTTTAATTTTTCTTGGTTTTGATGCTATTGATACCAGTGACATAATAGTTTTAGTGCTAAATAGCACTTTTAGCCAACCTACAGCCCAATCCTCTCTTTTTAAAGACATGGAAACTGAGCAGATTAGTTATTAGTAAACATTTTGTGTTTTTTTTTTTTTGTTAATGGTGAGCTATGGTTAACAGACTACCAATTCAGCAACTGTAAGCCCCTTCCTACATACCGTATGCCTGAAAATAAGACCTAACCAGACAATCAGCTTTTATGTATCTTTAGTAATATAAGGCCCGGTATTATATTATTATATTATATAAGACCCAGTCTTACAGTATAGTAAAAGAAGACGGGGTCTTACGTTAATTTTTGCTCCAAAAAGATGCATTAGAGCAGATTGTCTGGCTCGGTCTTATTTTCGGGGAAACATGGTGAAATTCTGAGTTAAGTACCTAATCTTATTCTCCCTTCTGGAACTAATATATATTTAATTAACTCAATTGCTTTTCATTTTTTCAATTATTTATGAGAAAGGTTCTGTCATGGTAGCCAATTAGACATAAGGAATAAAAAAATGTAAACGGCATCACGTAAAACATAATGCTTTATTAGTTAAAAAATAAAAACTAAGTATCTTGAGAGCAGAAGCTAGTGTCATAGTCATGTGTATATACCCTTTCCCACTACATGCTCTGGCAGAAATTCAAGATATAATTAACGAATACCCTCAAAAACTGTGGGAGAGCTGCTTGAAGGATAAATACATGGACCCTCCACTCTTTGGGATGGATATGAAATTTGGTCTTGATGCATTACAGGGAAGGTGCTGATATTGTTCATTGGGTTATAGTGTCCTCTTTATGAGAATCCCCAGAAGGAATTCATCTCTTAATACCATGGCCTATACTTTTCTTGAGAAATGTATTTGTATTTTACACTATGGACACTACACAGTATGTAGATTAGATGTCCTTTTTCATATTGGCTACTCAAAAGCTCGTTAAATTTGTGACCACTGGGATAGCAGTGTGTTTACAATATTAGTTTGCATTTTATGCTGGGCTCAATAAATAGGAATCAAGTGTATTCCTATTCTTGCTCTATTTTTATCTGAGACTATATTGTCACGTTATGTATTCTAACAAATCACTAGTATGCTTTTTTGAAATAAATCAGGTAAGAAAGATAGGTAAATTGAGAGTAAGACAGAAAGGCTGAATGGCAGACAGGCAGCAAAAGGGGAAAAAGTAGGTTGCAGAAGTGGGGGCTAGAATTAAACCCAGTTACTTATTATTACTTTTTCTGCCTACCTGGCAGGCTTCAAACATGGATCCAAATTTAATAAGCAACAGAATAAAAGCATTCCAGATCCCTCTTAGTAAATATAAAGAAATTCAAATCAGCTATTCAAAAGCTAAATTAGGAGGAATAACAGAGAAGATTGGCTAAGAGATATGCACCTAACTCATTTTTTTAGTTGCTTTAATTTCTGATCTTGCATCAGATAAGACCTGAGGAAGGCTATCACATCAGAGCCCTCATGGATTCACTTTCATTGACTTGTTTTTTATTGTTACATGCTTGGGATTTATCCAATAATCATCATGATGACTAGTCATATGAATTCCCCTTGAGTGTTACACAAAAGGTTGAGGACATTTTTCACAATAGTTTTACATTCTTTTCCTATCAGAGGCCACAAATCAGCGACCCGTGAAATAGATCCAATCAGCAAATCTTTTTAAAAACTTTGCAATATTTGCCATGTTATAATTAGAAAAATTACCACACACACACACACACACACACCCTCATTTTAATGACCCATAACTACAAAAGGCAACACGAACAGGAGCTGATTAGCAACTACTTTTAGGTGAGAGTTGTTCAGGCCCTAGGATCTCTAGGGTCTTCAACCTGATGCAGGTTTGTTTACAATACCTGATAGTTTCCTGTAGGTTTTGCATTTTGACCCTAGATATAATGCCTTTTTGATAAATTTATTTTAAAATGTATCAACAAAGTAAAGTTTGCCTCATACAGGAAGGAAAGGAGGTGCTGCTTTTCTGGCAATAACAACATAGTATCTTGCATTAGCTACTCAGAGCTCCGTACTAAATGTGTCGTCAACCATACGTGCTGTGCTACTGCTGTATGCACATTCTTTTTAAAATTCCATACTTCATTATATATTAATTTTGTAATTATTTTTTGTAGAAAAATACTTCAAATCCTTTTTGCAAAGTCACAATACACATTATAATAAGAGGAAACATTACCTAAACTCTATTTAAGGACAGACTCGAAAAAATGAAATGAGGAAATAATGTGCATTATCAGAATATTTTATTTGAGGATTAAATTTTTAGCTACAAACATTTAATACTCTTATGAGGAAAAATAAAACAGAATATGAGCTTGGCTACTGTTCATATCATTGTCACTAAATATTTTTCTTAAAAAATTATCTAAAAAGAGCATAATTTTCAAGAATGCACTATAATTAAATATAGCAACATAGCAAATTTTCAAGAATATAGCAACCAGATTTGCAGTTGACATTTTACATGTAGTCAGAGATTAGATTGCTCTATTTTAATATTAATGGTCTATTAATGGTCTTTAATATTAATAGTCTGCCATGTAACTAATATAAGTCTGAGTAATTAAAAAATGATATACAGAACAGCAGTATTCAATTAATATACATTTAATATATACAAACAATAACAAGTTGTGCCATGCTACTCTTAGGTGACTGTTCACAGATTTCTAGTTACTCCATGTATTACAATTGAATTTCTTCTAAATATTTTTCTCTTTTGCATTTGATATTTTCAAGATCAGGGTAAAGTCCACATTACATTAGACACAATTATCGAATTAACATGGTGATATAGTGGTTTGATAATGTCGTTTGTAAAAGTGACTCATAAATACTTTTATGCATAGCCGTAATTATTTTAAACGTGATTGAGTAGCTAATGTTTCGTCACTTTGAGTTGTTTATAATGATCTTTGTTCAGATTTTTAACAATTGTTTCAAAAAGTCAAAACCAAAAAAGGATGATACAATCACATACCACAAGTTGAACTCTATGTAGAATTGTATCACCATGGTACACAGTTTTGTCATGAAATAGTTATTTAAATGGGGTAGATTCCAAAAGGCTTTTTATCTTTATGTTTAAATTTATATTTTTTATATAAATTGAGAAACTTGAAATTCAGTATCTAAGATACTTTGAAATGAATTCTAGAACATCCAATAGAAAAAGTGCCACTATGACTTGACATTAGTAAATTTTATATATATGACTATTTGCTTAATAGGTCTCAACTTATCATAAATTAAACAGTAACTATATAACAACAACAAAGCTAATCACATTGAAAAATGCTTCTCCTTTTATTAATAACTGGAAAATAACAGCACTATGACTAGATTTTTTTTGGATTTGACTAAGAATGAACCTCTGTAATTAAGCCAAAGTAGTATCTGAATTCTCAAAAATATAACCTTACATTAAGCATGCAATAACATTTAACCATTATGGGGATTATAATAATGCTAGTATAAAATTTAATTTGGAATAGTTTTTAGAAAAGGACTATCTGAGCCAAAAGATGCTTTTGCTTGTGGTTAGGTCAATTTTTTTATTTTGAAATTGTATAAATTTGTAAAAATAACTGAAATTTTGCTGGTCATAAATAAAGTATACGGCTTCTGTACTATGGGACAGGAGAGTCCTGACTAAATTCAGATTTTATATATAGAATTTCAAGGACTATTTCTGTAGGCACTATAGAGTTTAAGAGCAGTCATCTTGTTTAAAATGAGTAACACATCAGTTTGAAAAAGCATAAGGTTCTGAACTTAGTAGGTTTTCAAGTTGCTTGTTACCTTTGCTGTTTAAGGGGAAGATCAACTTCCTAAATGATGTCAGAGCGAATATCTGATTAGGCCCAAAGAATAAAAGAATAACAAAACATCTCTCAAATTAAAAAAGAAAAACAACTGTATTCGTGTGTGTGTGTATAACAAATTCAGATTTTAAAACTATGTACAGTTAAAGATACTTCCTTTGTTAATGCTGCATATCTCAAACAGAAAATATACAGAGTGTGACTGAATACTACTTTTCATCTATTGATCAGAAATTAAATAAAACATTTCATAAATAGAATGTAGATTTTTATATCTAAGACACAATATATTTCATGAATGCTTTTATTAAAGTTAGCTACTCCGTATAACAAAATAGTCATCTTTTAGTTACATACCCTTAAAATGGAAATAAGTTAATATACAACTGATATAAACATTAATAACAGCAGTTTTTGACAATATTAGTCCTTAGGAGCAGTGAAGGAAAGATTTGGTTTCTTCAGGCAAAACAGATGGACTGATTGAACTGTAAAAGAATTCATTATGATTCACGCATTGCATATATATTACACTTTCTCTTTTAACAGTTATTTTAGCTTACTGAATTCAAACCTATAGTTTTTAAAATTAGAAAATCAATTCTTTGCTTTTATTGTGGTCATAATGATCAATTCTTTGCTCTTATTGTGGTCACTATGACTTGTGTTACAAGTCATAAGGCAGCTGTAATGAATATCTGAGGAAGATTTTGAAAGCATTCCTCTCTACGAATAACAAAACTATTAGAGATAATTCCTTCTAATAAATGTTTTTTAAAACAGGAGAAAAGAAACATGATAGTCATATAATTATAAATTAGTAAACAGTTATGTGATCAGATTCAGAACATTCTTCCCTTGATAACTTTCTGCAATGAAGACAGAATCTTGTATTTTACTTTGAAATCTGACTGATTGCTACTGGCTAGTTTGGGTAATATGTTGGGAACCACAACAAAGGTCAGCGGTAAACTGTGCTGTAGTAGATTATGTATGTCTACAATAGGAGCAAGATAGAAAGCGGCGGTATCCAGGTTCAGGATTTGCTCGCCGTGTCTTTGTACACTTTCCCTTCATCTTAGAGCTATTTCATAAAATTAATTTTCTGTCACGGTGGGTTCAAATATACAACATAAGCAATGACAAAAATTCCTCTGTAGTAGGTAGGTCTCTAACTAAACTTTAATAAGACATAGTACATACAAAATATTATAAGGTATGATATGGAGTTTATCCTTAAGATAGTGGCTAAATGGATATAAGACAAAATCCACAGGTTATATCTGTGTGAGTGTTCCTATGAAGATGTTTAGTTATATCAGTATAGTGATTTTATTCTAGTAATTTCCTGCAGAAAGTAGATTATTACTATTGTAGTGATTTCCCGTGGCCTGATCATTCTCTGAGAAATGGTAAATTCTTCACTTATAAATAAGTTTAACATTAATCATGCCCCTTTTCAAAAATAGTATTTTACTTCAAAACTACTGCTTAGAAATAAATTTCATCGTCTGATGAGCTATTTTATGATAAATCCCACTGCTAGTTTCTGTAAGAATGTCTTTATATTCTGAAGATTTATATGCATTATTGTTTAATATTACCCTATTGCTTTCTTTAATAAATATCTAAGAAGTAATATTCATGTAAGAGCATATATTTTTTACTATAATTCTAGCTAACTATAATAATAAAGTCTATCCTTTCTCTAGTTTTAAAGTAGAGATTCATTTTTAGCATACAGGTGATTAATTTGTCACAATATGACAAACAATTGATCACAAATATTTAACCTGATAGGAAACATAAAGTATGTTTTTATTAGAATACCATTATATACAATTTAAAATTACTGTCTTTTAAATGAAATATTATTTGTATCATTAAGTATTAAACTTAAGCAAATGTCAAACTTTAGGAATAAACAACATATAAAGGAATTTTCATTTCCATGTCCCTAAAATCTAAAAAAAGTGAAGCAAATGTTCTCTATTACTTTTCGTTAAAAAATAGCTTAAAATATTAAGACAATCCAAAAATAGTATCAACTTTTTTCTTATCTAACAGGTGGTCTCTGATTAACAGTAAATTGAAAAACATGAATAATAGAATAAGAAGTTAAACACTGACTCTAAAAATGGTTAACAGTGTGGATATTATACCTTCATAATTGTGAAACAACTAAGGTTTCTTAATAATTGAGAAGCAATCGTTAACTTTTATAAAATAACTTTCTATAGCTTCTAAAATCTGGAATTCGACATTGTAAAGCAGAAACATTAGACATGCAAAACACCTAGCATGCTATAGGTAATCAAAAATCTACAAATGATAGGTATCGAGCTGCAGAAAGCAGGACTTCCTACACACAATAGGGTTCACAGTAAGATTTAAGGTCTATGATTTTAAATTTTAAGAATTATTACTAGCGAGTTATCCAGAATCTAAACACTGATACAAACAATAACATTGATTGAATCATTGAAACTATCTTTTAGGTCTTTTTTCTTCAACAGATATACCAAATATACATACAATCCTTTTTCTTTGGGCCCAGAATACAAGTAGAACTCAACTGTGTTCTAACTACTTTATGTAACAAGCATTTATCTATTGTGAAATAAAAAATTAAATTGCCATGAAAGCAGGATTTCAATTTCAGTCAGAAATTTAGCAAATGACACAGGGAATGTTTTTTGCACAATTTTCTCTCAAGTATTTTCTCAGTGCAGCATTGTGAAGGGTGGCAATGAGAACATTACTACCTTTAAAAAAAGTACAAATTATTTTTACTAAAGATAATAGTAACAATGCATACTGATTTTGACAGTTTTCTTTCCATAACTAAAAA
The DNA here is from genome assembly GCF_057876585.1 of Rhinolophus sinicus. Lineage (NCBI taxonomy): Eukaryota > Metazoa > Chordata > Mammalia > Chiroptera > Rhinolophidae > Rhinolophus > Rhinolophus sinicus. The sequence continues at coordinate 56,967,793 of NC_142502.1, forward strand.
CAAAAGGCATTGGTTGAAATTAGGTGATTTCTGTAATTATTAAACTTTAATCAATGCATTAAGAAACAGGCAGCTGGTGATCTAATGCGTAAGTTGCTCTTTCCTTACTGTATTTTTCAGACCACTTGCGAGTTAGCTCTAGATAAAGACTTGGTTTATGAGGCCGGTAATCCAGGTACACTGTATTACTGGTCCTTTTGGGAACAGCTTTTTCAATTTGAGTTCCTTCATGCCACTCATTAAAGGAGGTGATAGAAATTACACTGGGGTGGGCTTGGAGTGCAGCACTCAGAGCGGTTTCGTAGTACTTCCCATTGACACGGTTCCGAGTGTTCTGAGTGTTCCATGGGCGGATGCTGGTGTCTATGTATCCTGGGCCCACACTTGGGATAAATATTAGTTTGAAGTGATCACAAAATAATTTTAGCTTAGCCCAGTTCTCATATGATGAGCCATAAGTAAAGCCATTTGTGGCAAAATATGTGTAAATTCCATCAAAGCCACTTTGAAGGATATCATATTTATGTTTGTCTTCTACTAGAAGTGCAATAAACAATCCATCGTAAGGAGAATTGCGAATGCTCCGAGACCCTGAGATAGTTAACAGATTGGCCCATTGTTCAGGCTTTGTAATATAGGAATCATAGACATAAAACATAGGAAGAGCATTGCCGGTCTGAGTCTTGTACCTGTAAAAGGCTGGATGATTTCCATATCTAGAATACAAACATAGGTAAAAGTGCAATGAATATTCACAACTCATTTGCCATAGACAGTAATTGCTTATGTACTGAAAATGAAGCTAATCAGTACGGTTTAAGCACATTGTTCACCTTTGGGGAGTCAGTTATATAAGTGTAATTATTAAAAGTGCATTTTTAATTTTATACATTGGGAAATGAAATACTGGATACATTAAGGTATTACTGAACACGAAATTAATTACCATATATTGAGGTTTACAAATGTTGACTAACATCATGAATAGCCCATTTTCTACATGAATATATAAATTACTTTTTTGTATCAGTGATAAATGGCCCACTGTTGCTGACAACTTTCTTCGTAAGAGGATGGTATCTAACACAGACTATTATCAGTAAGATCCTTGAACAAAATAAATCTATATTAATAAGTTCCCAGTAATCAGATTAATATAAATGAAAATATTAGATGTAGGTCCATTGCTATAAAAGCAGTTCACATTTCATAATCTGAACCTTCTTTTAAAAAGCCAAAACTCTATACTCATAAGATTTAAAGAATATGCATTGAAAATGTCACTATGACAGAAATCATAACTAGCCTAATAAACATATAAAGAGTAATTTTTAACTATTCATACAGAAAGTGAACTGTAAGGAACTTCAGAAACGTTCTTCAAAATGATTGTAATATTCATTAAAAGTTAGTTTAAATTAATTTTAATGTCAGACTACAAATCCTTTAAATCTCTCAAATATAATTCAAATGTACTTTTCTTATAACAATAATTATCATTGGATCACAAACCAGTAATTGTAAACACAGAAGAAACTCACTTGTCTATAATATATTTCACATTTTTGTACATGTTTTGATCATCTCGATTTTTATATGGTTCGATGTGAAAAGTGACCTAAAACAAAAATACTGATTAGAGAAAAAATTATCTGTGATATAAAGATAAAAGTATATCCCATATTTTAAATTAATCCTATGATTTACTAATGTTAATTTAAAACGAATACTTATTGAACATAGAAGTTACTGAAGAATTCTAATAGTAATAACAGTTATTAAGAAGCTTTCTAAATATTTTATACATTTTACCTCAGTTAAATTCTCACAATTCTATAAGGTAGCTATTATTACTATCTTAATTTTCTAAATGAGGCAAAGTTAACATAGTTGCAGTAACTTGTCACACCGAGCCAGCTGGAGGCAATATGGGCAATCTGAATTCAGAGCTCAAATATTCAACCAGTGTGCAATACTTCTTCCTGTATGTTTACTCCTTATAAAGAATAGGGACATATTCTATATTCAGACATATCTTTTTAAATCAAGGCCAAAAACAAAAAGTGGTCTAGAAAAATCCGATTCTCAGGTGTGATCATTAAGTTTACACTTAAATGGAGCCAACAGCAAATGACAAATTCTTCTATATAATTAAAATAGCATTTTACCAAATGTATGGTTAATTTGTACTATTAATATCCACTAGTACTATAATAGACATTAATTTTCAGAACGTTTGCTATTATTGATACTGTAATACTACAAAGCAATAACCAAAAACACTTTTAAAAAAAATATTGTGAACAAAAAACTCCATTTTTTAAAATTGAGGTAACGTTGCTTAATAACATTATCAAAAGTTCAGGTGTACAACATAATTCAACATTTGCTGCGTGCTCACCACCAAAAGTCTAGTTTCCAATCATCACCATACATTTGACCCCTTTAACTGATTTTGCCCTGCTCTCACCCCCCTTCCCCACCAGTAACTACGAATATTTGTCTATGAGTTTGTTTTGTTTGTTCATTTGTTACGTTTTTGTTTATAGTCCACATGAGTGAAATCCTGTGTTCTTTGTCCTTTTCCATCTGACTTATTTCACTTATCGTCATACCCTCAAGATCCATCCATGCTGTCATAAATGGCAATATTTCATCTTTTTTATGGCTCAGTAGCATTCCATTGTACATATATACCACATTCTTATCCATTCATCTGTCGATAGACACTTACGTTATTTCCATGCCCTGGTTACCGTAAATAATGCTGCAATGAACATAAGGGTGGGTACAATATTTTTTTGAATGTTTTCAAAATCTTTGGAGGAAGAATTACTGGATCATATGGTAGTGCTACTCATTTTTTAAGAACCTCACACTATTTGCCACAATGGCTGTCCCAATTTATATTTCACCAACCGTGTACGAGGGTTCCTTTCCTCTACATCAGCTCTAACATTTGTTTCTTGTATTTCTGATAGTATTAGCCATTCTAACACATTAGGAGACATCTCATTGTAGTTCACTAATAATTTGTGAAGTTGAAGATCTTTTCATGTGCCTGTTGGCCATCTATAGATCTTTCTTGGAAAAATGTCTAATCAGATCTTCTGCCCATTTTTTAATTGTTTCTTTTTGTTGTTGTGGTTGAGGTGTATGAGTTCTTTATATACTTTGGATATTAACCCCTTATTGGACATATCATTTGCAAATATCTTCTCCTATTCAGATGGGTGACTTTGTTTTGTTGACTGTTTCCTTTACAGTGAAAAAGCTTTCAGTTTGATGTAGTCCTTTTCATGTTTTTGTTTCCCTTGCCTTTGGAGTCAAATTCACAAAAACGCCACTAAGACTAATGTCCATTAAGTTTAGTGCCTATTTTTCTTCATTTTGTTCTGTTTGTTTGTTTCAGGCCTTACATTCAAGTCTTTAATCCATTTTAAGATAATTTCTGTGTATGGTGGTCTAGTTTCATTCCTTTGCATATGGTTGTCCAGGTTTCCCAGCAACTTATTGAACAGGCTTTTCTTTTTTTTGGCTCCTTGTTATATATTCTTGGCTCCTTTGTTGTAAATTAGTTGGCCTTACATGTGTGGGTTTATTTCTTGACTCCGAACTCTTTTCCATTGATTTTTGTATCTGCTTTTCTGCCAATACCATACTGTTTTGAATATTATACCTTTGTAGTATACTTAGAAATCAGCGAGTATGATATCTCTGGCTTTGTTCTTTTTTCTAAGGATTGCTTTGGCTATTGGGGGTCGTTTGTGTTTCAATTAAAAACTCAGGGTATTCTGTTCTATTTCTGTGAAAAATGCCACTGGGATTTTGATAGGGATTGCACTGAATCTGTAAATTGCTTTAGGTAATATGGGCAATGTTAATTCTTCCAATCCATGAATATACAAAAAATATCTTTCCATTTCTTTGTGAATTCACTTTCTTTCAACAATGACTTGTAGTTTTCAGTGTATATAGGTCTTTTACCTCCTTTGTTAAGTTTAGTGCTAGGCATTTCATACTTTTTGTTGCAACTGTAAATGGGACTATTTTCTTCGTTTCTCTTTCTGATAACTTCATTGTTAATATATAAAAATGCAACAGATTTTTGTATATTGATTTTGTAGCTTGCAACTTTACTGTATTCATTTACTATTTCTAATATGTGTTTCTGTAACGTTCTTAAGGTTTTCTATATATAAAATCATGTCATCCACAAATATAGTGACAGTTTTACTTCTTCCTTTGCAGTCTGGATGCCTTTTATCCTTTTATTTCTTTTCCTTGCCTAATTGTTCTGGCTAGGAATTATAGTACTATGTTGAATAAAAGTGGCAAGAGGGGAAATCCTTGTCTTGTTCCTGATTTTAGAGGAAAAGCTTTCAGTTTTCACCACTGAGTATGATGTTAGCTGTAGGTTTGTCATATATAGCCTTTATTATGCTGAAGTACTTTCCTTACATATCCACCGTAGTCCTTTTTTTTTTTTTTATCATAAATGGTTATTATCTTGTCAAATGCTTTTTCTGCATCTACTGAGAGGATCATATGATTTTTATTCTTTATTATGTTATTATGGTGTATCAGGTTGATTAATTTGCAGACATTGAACCATCCTTGCATCTCTGGAATGAATCCCACTTGGCATGGTCTAAGAGCCTTTTAATGTATTGTTGTATTTGTAGTATTTTGTTGAGGATTTCTACATCTATGTTCATCAGAGATATGGGCCTGCAATTTACTTTTATTGTGTTGTCCTTGCCTGGTTATAGAATCAGGGTAATGCTGGCTTCCTGAAAGAGTTAGGAAGCTTCCCCTCCGCTTCAATTTTTTGAAAGCGTCTGAGAAGGGTAAGCATTAAATCTCTTTTGAATGTTTGGTAGAATTCACCAATGAAGCCATCTGATCCCAGACTTCTGTTTTTAGCGAATTTTTTTATTACTGTTTTAATTTCCTTGCTAGTGATCGGTCTATTCAGATTTTCTGTTTCTTCATGATTCAGTCTAGGAAGGTTGTATGATTCTAAGAATTTATCCATTTCTCCCAGGTTGTCCAGTTTGGTGGTGTATAGCCTTTCATAGTGTTCTTTTATGACCGTCTGTATTTCTGTGGTATCCGTTATAACTCCTCCCCCTTCATTTCTGATTTTATTTGACTCTTCTCTTTTTTCCTTAGTGAGTATAGCTAAAGGGTTGTCAATTCTGTTTACCTTTTCAAAGAACGTGCTCTTCCTTTCATTAATAGTTTTGGCTGTCTTTTTATTATCTATTTCCAAAGCTTTTAAAGAAATTTTTCATCTCATTGCGTTCTTCAGTTCCAGTATTTCTGATTGTCCCTCTATTTTTCATACCTCATTGAGTTCTTCATGGTGGCTGTTTTGAATGCTCTATCATTTACATCACAAACTTGCATGCCTTTGAGATTAGTTACTGAAGAATTAACATTTTTTGTTACCTTGGTTGTTCCTCTGCTGGGGCATTTGAAGTAGTGAACACCTTTCTTATTTGGCTACCATTTTGATTTTAGCAATTCAGCAGGCTCATAATTAGAGGTCTTTCGTTTTCTAGTACCGTGTTTCCCTGAAAATAAGACCTAGCTGGACAGTCAGCTCTAATGTATCTTTTGGAGCAAAAATTAATATAAGACCTGGTATTGTGTTGTTATGTTATATTAATTATACTATATTAAAGACCCGGTCTTATAGTAAAATAAGACCGGGTCTTATTAATTTTTGCACCAAAAGATGCATTAGAGCTGACTGTCCAGCTAGGTCTTATTTTCGGGGAAACACGGCAGATGGTGCTATGGCACAAGATGTTGTCTTCTCTTACCTGTGCTAACTGAGCCTCTGGGGTTGCTGATGCTGTTACTATCAGAGTCTCTGCAGTGGGAGTGGTGCCACCGTGGTCATGGGAGTCACAGCCAGAGTGGTGGGCACCCCAGCTGTGTGTGGGACAGCTGGGTCTAGAAGCACCGCCACCATGGTAGAGGGATGTAGCCAGCTGGGGTGGAGAAGGGTTCACGCCCACAGCAACGTGGTTCTCTATGCACCCTGGCATCACTATGCTATTGCCAGGAGGCCCTGGAAATGTCTTCACTGCCACTAGGCTTTCCAAGGTGCAAACACAGATGCAACTAGGGATGGAGCTGGATTGTCCAGTGCCAATGCTGCAGGTGCCCCTCTTACTTTCAACTGGGCTGTGGTGTGGGGGTTGCTCTTCCACTGCTTCTGTGTTCACTGTGGCTGTGGGCTCAGCCACAGTTGCCTGGCACCTGGGGGCACTGTACCTCCCTTCCCCCCATTTTGCCTCCCCTACAAGTTCCTATACACCCGACTTCAGGTGTACTAATATGTGCATCTCTTAGGTGTCCTAGTGTATCAAGCATAGTTACCTTTGTTGGATTACAGATGACTGAGTACTTGCAGACTGAGGGGGAGATCAAAAAAGGTTGTCTCACTCTGCCATGATATTCAAAGATTCCATTTCTTTAAACTAAAAAAGTTAGTTATATATAAATCAACAAAAACTAATTATGGCTAGTAAAACCATCTTATATGCCCCTTCTAACTAGTAGTATGGATTGTCATTTAAGGACAGTATCTGTATTTGTTAAAGATATGTTAAACAAATAATGTACGAATTTTCCTTTTATTACTCATTTTACTGATTTACCAGTAGCCATTAAAAATCTTTATGGCAATATAATAAACTTACTGATATTAAATTTAGTGTTTGATCTCTAGGAAGCAGGTATGGACTTCTATGCTAATACAATATAAAATACCTTTGTTTCAATTAACCATTAAAGTAAAACATATTTTACACTAATCAGTATTATTAATTTTAAAGTCACAACTTAGTGAAAATATCATTCTCTACTTTTAGTAAAACTAGATTTCAGAAATATTATATAAAGGATGTTTTTAATAGTAAAAAAGGAATGTTAAATTCATTTCTACAGTATACTGTAAGTATTGGTAGGGCAGTGAGATTTTTCAGTAGCTCTGATACTTTCTTTTTAACTCCAATTGAAAGAAGAATACAAGGGTATACAGGTACTTTTACAGTGCTGGGAGACGATCCTGGGCCTGCAGGCACCCACAATGCACTCAGTGCTAACCCCACAGCTCCCTCTGCTCCATGTCAGAGCTTCTTGCATGGGCCAAGCGCTATTGCAAGAGCAAGCTCCATTAGACATAAAGTATGTTCAGGAACCACATAGTTGGGGTATTGTGCTACTTTACTGAAAATTAAAAAAAATAAAGAGAGGTTTCCAAAATAGCCAGCCTGGTAAATTTTAAGAACCGGAGAAAATATAAAAGCTAAACATTTTCCCAAAAGAGGGAGCAGGTATGCCTTCACTGAGAAAAACTCAGGTAGTAACAACACAAGAGAACATAACACCTCATCTGCTGAAGGAAATGAGAAAAAGACTTAAGAAGGTTATCTACTACTTCAAATGTAAAAGCAACAACACATAGCTACAAGGAATATGAAATATCAAGGAACTATGGCATCACAAAAAGAAAAGTATATTCTTCATCAATCGAGCTCCAAGGTACAGAATACTGCAGTCTAACGAGTAGAGAATTCAAAATAGCTCTTCTGAAGAAACTCAACAAATTATAAGGAAACTCAGAAAGACAATTTAGTGGGAATCAGGAATAAAAATTATGAGCAAAATTAGTTCTTTATCAAAAAGAATGAAATTATAAAAAAGAAACATAATTGTGAAAAAGAACCAACCAAATTCTGGAGCTGAAAATTTAACGAATGAGATTAAGAATGCAACAGACATAAAAAAGAATGAAATCATCCATTTTCAACAAAATAGATGGAGGGTATTATGCTAAGTGAAATAAGTCAGACTGAGAAAGACAAATACCATGTCATCTCACTTATATGTGCAATCTAAAAACAGAATAAAATAAAACTGAAATGGACTGATAGACACAGAGAACAAACTGATGGTTGCTAGATGGGAGGGGGGATGGAGGGATGGTGAGAAAAGTGAAGGGACTAGGAAGTACAAATTGTAGTTACAAAATAGTCACAGGGATGTGAAATACAATATGGGAATTATAGTCAATAATACTATAAAAACTACGTGTAGTGCTAAGTGGGTACTAGACTTATCAGGGGGATTACTTCATAAATTATATAAATGCCTAACCACTATGGTGTATACCTGAAACTAATAAAATATTGAATGTCAACTATAATTAAAAAAATAAACAGTAACGGATGTAAGTACAGAATAGGGAATACTGTCAATGGTATTGTAGTAGCTATGTATGGTGTGACATGCGTAGTAGACGTTTGGGGTTATCTTTTGAGTTGTGTAAATGTCTAATCACTATGTTGTATTGTACACCTGAAACTAATAATAATTTAAAAAAGAAAAAATGCAATAGAGGGCAGACCACATGGAACAAGTAATAACTTGGAGAATAAGAATTTGGAAATAACACAGAAGAGGGAACACAGATTTAAAAACAGCAAAGAAAGCTATGTCAGCTATGGTTATTCATAAAAACGACATTATCAGAATGACCAAGATTCCTGAAGAAAAGACGGTGAAGGGGACAGAGAGACTGTCTAAAGAAATAATGGCTAAGAACTTCCTAAACCTGAGGAATGACATGGACATACAAGTCTACAAAGCTAATAGATCATCTCAATAAAAAAAGACCTTCTCCAAGATATAACTGTCACAAATCAGTGATAAAGAATCTTAGAGCCAGCACGGTTTAAAAAAGAAAAAAAAAAAAATTAACCTACACAGGCTATCAGCAATTTTTCAGCAGAAACTCTACAGGCCAGGGAGGAGAGTGGAATGACACATTCAAAGTGTTGGAAAATCAAAAATGACCATCCAAGAATATTTTATCCAATATACTTATCCTTTAGTCAAGGCAGAGAAGTAAAGGCTTTTTCAGACAAAATTTAAAGGAGATCACCACCACTAGACTGGTCTTGCAAGAAACGCTGAAAAGAGTTATTTGAGCTGAAATGAAAATAGGCTAATCAGGCACATGAAAACATAGAAAAGTACACAAAACACAGGTAAAGGTGAAAAATAGAAAACTGTATTAAGATGGTGCGTTAACTACTCAACTATGATATAAAGTTTAAAGGAAAAAGAGTAGAAAAAATATCTATAGCTACTATAAATTAATGATACACAACAAAAAAGCATACTGTGATATCAATAATATACAAGGGAAGGACACAAGGGTACAGCATTTACAGGAGATCAAAGATAAGTTGCTATTAGCTTAAAATGGATTGTTTATCTAAAAGATGTTTTATATCTTTTAACCACAATGCAAAAATCTAGAGCAGGGGGGAAACAAAGCACAAGGAAAAATAACAAATTACAAAGTAGGTAGAAACAGAAAAAGATAGCATAGTAAATCCTTACACATTAATAATTACTCTAAATGGGTTCAGCAATCAAAAGACAGAGTGGCTGGAAGCATAAAAAACAAGACCCTATTACCGTGTTTCCCTGAAAATAAGACCAACCCAGACAATCACCTCCAAGTGTCTTTTGGAGCAAAAATTAGTATAAGACCTGGTCTATAGTCATAAAAATGGTGGCGTGATGTGAGCCTCTGGAAATCTATCCTTGAATTTACAACAAATTGAACAACTATAACTCCACAAAGGACTCCCTGCACAGCAGACAGGCAAGACTCAGAGGCTCACAACTGAAATCACCTAAAGGTGGGCAAACTGCACGAGCAGGGGAGAAGAGAAGGGAGAAGTAGAGAGACAGGGCCACACGGGCACAGTACGCAGACCTAGCTCAGTGCTCTGAGCTCGCTGCATCCTGGAACTACCACAGCTGTGGGAGAGGGAAGAACTCAGACTGTTAGGACTCTGTTTATGGCCAATAGGGCTGAGGGGACAGCATATCACACGGCTGAACTGAATGCTCATGGCAAAGACCTCGGAGCAAAGACTGAGGGAAGAAGGCTGAAAACGGTGGTTTAAGCCAACACTGCTGAGCAGAGAACAGAAGCCTTAGGCAATGAGACTAGCCACCCCCTCTATACCCTCCCAGAGCTCGCCCCACCTCCATCTACCCAGTGCTAGAACGACAACAGTAACAGTGTCAGATCAAAATAACACAATATTTCCAGTTCTGAGAACTGTGGTCCCCAGACACAGATTCGCAGTACAACTAGTTCTGGCAAAGAAGAGGGAGCTGTGGAAGCAGGTGGTCACCGCCATTGCTCTGGGCCACCTCTCACAACCTACCCCGCCCCTGTCCTCACCTACCTGGGGAGGATCCCTGCAGGAGTAAACAGAACTGCTGAAACACGTGGGCTCTGAATCTGGTGCAGGAAGAGCTTAGGAAATTCAGAAGCTCTCTGCATCCACACACAGAGGTGGCGCCCTAAGACCCATGTGAACTGTTCAAAGAGGAGAAGCCCACCTTCCAGGGAATTCCCCCATTGTGTGAGAAGCCGGAATAATGCAGAGAAAAAAATAACACTACAGTGTAAGAAAGAATAAAAGGCTGCAGTCACTGAGAAAATAAAACATTCTACCAACACCTATTGGAAAACGAAAAAACTCATCCTATCAAACTGTTGCAGAACCCACATCTGTAGATGTCTAGGAAGAGAAATAATAAATCCTTAATTGCCATGAATAACCAAGGCAACAAGCCAGCTCAGAAAGAAAATGAAAAGTCTCCAGAAAAGTAACTGAAAGATATGAAACAATGTGACTTAAATGACAGAGAATCCAAGATTGCAGTTCCTAAAAAACTCAATGAGATGCAAGAAAACACAGACAAGTAGTTTAATGAACTCAGAAACACAATCAAATAACAACATGAACATTTTACCAAAGAGATTGAAATTTTTAAAAAAAGAACCAAATAGAATTTCTGGAGATTAAGAACTCAATAAAAGAAATTAAGAATGAAATAGCCAGCTTAGGTAGTAGAGCTGACCACATGGAGGAAAGAATCAATGACATCGAAGATAGAAATCTGGAAATGACATGGATGGAAGAAGAAAGACTTGAGACTTAAAAGAAATGAAAGAACTCTACAAGACTTTCTGACTCCATCAGAAAGAGCGACAATAGAATAATGGGCATACCAGAAGGAGAAGAAAGGGAGAAGGGAACAGAGAGTATATTCAAACAAAGTCAACGAGAACTTCCCAAACTTGTCGAAAGAACTAGATCCTTGAATTCAAGAAGCAAACAGAACACCTAACTACCTGAACCCCATCAGGTCTTCTCCAAGGCACATTGTATTGAAGCTGTCAAAAATTAACGACCAAGTAGGAATCCTCAAGGCAGCCAGGGGAAAGAATACAGTAACCTACAACGGAAAGCCCATGAGAATATCATCAGATTTTTCAGCAGAGACTGTGCAAGCCTGGAGGGAGTGGAAACAAATATTCAAACTATTGAAAGAGAGACACTATGAGCCAACAATAATATATCCAGTAAAGATATCCTTTACATATGAGGGAGAAATAAAGACCTTTCCAGACATACAGAAGCTGAGGGAATTTTCTAATACATGACCTGTACTACAAGAAATACTAAAGGAGGCCATTCCACCACCATCAACAGGGATAATTTGTGGCAACCAAAACATAAAAAGGGGGAGAGTAAAGGCCTGAACTGGAACATGGGAATGGAGAAAGTAAGCATGCTGAAGAAAATGGAATATTCTAAATATCAAACTTTCTTTTACATAAACTTAATGGTAAACATTCAAAAAAAAAAATAAAAAATTTAGAACTGAAATATATACTGTAATAAAAGAACAGAGGGAAAAATCACATAATACCACCACAGAAATAACATACAAAAACAAAAAGGCAAAGAAACAATGGAGACACAATCTTCCCAGAAAACTAAAGGTAGAATGACAGGAAATCCTCACATATCAATAATAACCCTAAGTGTAAATGGACTGAACTCACCAATAAAAAGGCACACAGTAGCACATTGGATCAAAAAACTAAACCCAACCATACGCTGCCTCCAAGAGACACATCTCAGTTACAAGGACAAACATAGACTCAAAATGAAAGGGTGGAAATTGACACTCCAAGGGAATAGTATCCAGAGAAAATCAGGTGTAGCCATACTGATATCAGACGAAACAGACTTCAGGATAAAAAAGGTAACAAGAGACAAAAATGGACATTTCTCAGTGACAGGGGACTATACAACAGGAAGACGTAACAGTCATCAATATTTATGCCCCCAATCAGGGAGCACTGAAATATATCAAGCAACTACTAACAGAACTAAAGGGAGAAACTGACCAAAATGCAATTATTCTAAGAGACCTAAATACATCATTGACAGCTATGGATAGATCATTCGAACAGAAAATAAATAAATAGCAGCCCTAAATGACACATTAGGTGAAATGGACATAATTGACATTTATAGAGCACTTCATCCTAAAGCATCAGACTATACACTTTATTCTAGTGTACACGGAACATTCTCAAGGACAGGCCATGTATTGTGACATAAAAGTAGCCTCAGCAAATTTAAGACGATTGAAATCATACCAAGCATACTCTCTGATCACAAGGCTTTGAAATTGGATATCAACTGCAAAAACAAAGGAGGAAAACCACAAATACGTAGAGATTAAACAACATACTCTTAAAGAAAGACCTGGTCAAAGAAGAAGTAAGAGGAAAGATCAAAAGATATGCAGAAACAAATGAGAATGAAAATACATCCTACCAAAATTTTTGGGATGCAGCAAAAGCAGTTTTAAGAGGGAAATTCATATCATTATAGGCCTATCTCAAGACACAAGAAAAATCCCAAATAAATAACTCCACGTTACACCTTAAACAACTTAAAAAAGAAGAACAAATGAAACCCACGGTCAGCAGAAGGAAATAATAAAAATCAGAGAACTAAATGAAATAGAGAACAAAAAGACAATAGAAAGAATAATGTGACAAAGAGCTGGTTCTTTGAAAAGATTAATAAAATTGACAAACCCTTGGCTAGACTCACTAAGATAAAAAGAGAAAAGACACTAATAAACACAATCAGAAAGGAAAGAGGGGAAGTCATCACAGATGCCACAGGAACACAAAGGAACGTCCAAGAATACTGTGAAGGACTATATGCCACCAAATTCAATAAACAAGAAGAAATGGACAAGTTCTTAGAAACATTTTGTCTTCCTAGGCTGAACCATGAAGAACTGGAAAATCTAAATAGATCGATTACCAGTAACGAAATTGAATCAGTCATCCAACACCTTCTCAAAAGCAAAAGTCCAGGACCAGATGGCTTCACTAGTGAATTCTACCAAACCTTCAATGAGGATCTAATACCAATCCTACTCAAACTCTTCCAAAAAATTGAAGAAGAGACAGTACTCCCTAACTCATTTTGAGGCCACCATTGATACCAAAACCTGGTAAGGATAACACACAAAAAAGAAAACTACAGACCAATATCTCTGATGAATACAAACGCAAAAATCGTAAACAAAATTGTAGTAAATTGAATGCACCAATATATTAAAAACATCATTCATCATAATCAAGTGGGGTTCATCCGAGGGGCAGAAGGACGGTTCAACATACACAAATCCATCAATGTGATACATCACATAAACAAAATAAAGGACAAAAATTTAAGATTATATCAATTGATGCAGAAAAAGTGTTTCACAAGATACAATATCCATTTATGATTAAAACACTTAATAAAATAGGTATAGAAGGAAAATATCTTAACATAATAAAGGCCATATATGACAAGCCCTCAGCTAATCTCATAATAGTGAAAAACTGAAGCCCTTTGCTCTACGTTCAGGAACACGACAGGGCTGTCCCCTATCACCTCTGCTTTTCAACATAGTGTTGGAAGTCCTTGCCAGAGCAATCGGGCAAGAGAAAGAAATAAAAGGCATCCAAATTGGGAACGAAGAAGTTAAATTATCACTCTTTGCAGATGACATGATGCTATATATAGAAAACCCTAAAGACTCCACCAAAAAGCTATTAGAAACAATCAACGAATACAGCAAAGTTGCCGGCTACAAATTAACATACAAAAGTCCATTGCATTCCTATATACTAACAATGGAATCTCAGAAAAAGAAATAAAACAACAACAACAAAAAACAATTCCTTTTGCAATTGCAGCAGAAAGAATAAAATACCTAGGAATAAACTTAACCAAAGATGTGAAAGACCTATATGCTGAAAACTACAAAACATTTTTAAAAGAAATTGAAGACATAAAGAGACGGAAATATAGTCCATGCTCATGGATTGGAAGAATCAACATCGTTACAATGGCCATATTACCCAAAGCAATATACAGGTTTAATGCAATCCCCATCAAAATCCCAATGGCATTTTTAAAAGTAACACAATAAAAAAACATCAGATTTGGATGAAACCTCAAAAGACCCAAATAGCCAAAGCAATCCTAAGAAAAAAGAACAATGCTGGAGGTATCATACTCCCTGACTTAACTTGTACAACAGGGCAACAATAATCAAAACAGCATGGTATTGGCAGAAAAAAGAGACACACAGACCAATGGAAAAGAATTGAGAACCCAGAAATAAACCCACATAAATATGGATAGATAATTTTTGACAAAGAAGCAAAAAACATACAATGGAGAAAAGACAGCCTCTTCAATAAATGGTGCTGGGAGAATTGGAAAGCCACGTGCAAAAGAATGAAACTGGACTGCTATCTGTCACCATGTAACAAAATTAATTAAAATGGATCAAAGACTTAACCATAAGACCTGAGACAATAAACTGCAAAAAAGAAAACATAGGTACTAAACTTATGGACCTTGGATTCAAAGAGCATTTTATGAATTTGACTCCAAAGGAAAATGAAGTAAAAATTAAAATAAATGAATGGGACTACATCAAACTTAAAAGCTTCTGCACAGCAAAAGAAACCATCGACAAAATAAAGAAGCAATCAACTGAATGGGAGAAGAGTTTTGCAAACAATGCCTCTGATAAGGGGCTAATATCCAAAATATACAAGACACTCATACAACTCAACAACAAAAAAACAAACAACCCAATTGAAAAATGGGCAGAGGAGTTCAAGAGACATTTCTCCAAAGAGGACATAAAAATGGCCAATAGACATATGAAAAAATGCTCAACATCACTAATCAGAAGAGAAATGCAAATAAAAACCACAATGAGATATCACCTCACCCCAGTTAGAATGGCTATCATCAACGAGACAAATAGTAACAAATGTTGGAGAGGCTGTGGAGAAAATGGAACCCTCATACACTGTTGGTGGGAATGCAGACTGGTGCAGCCGTTATGGAAGGCAGTGTGGACATTCCTCAAAAAATTACGAATAGAATCCCCATATGACCCAGCAAACCCTTCTACCCAAAAAAATCTGAAAACGTTTATCCATAAAGACAAGTGTGCTCCAATGTTCATTGCAGCTTTATTTACGGTGGCCAAGACATGCAAACAACTAAAATGTCCTTCGACAGATGAATGCATAAAGAAGTTGTGGTATATATACTATTACCGTGTTAAGAAAGATGAAATAGGACCATTTGTGACAACATGCATGTATCTTGAGATTATAATGCTAAGCAAAATAAGTCAGACAGAAAAAGTAGAGAACCATATGATTTCACTGATATGTGGTATATAAACCCAAAACAACAAAAGACTAAGACAAACAAATGAGAAAGAAAAACTCATAGACACAGACAATAGTTTAGTGGATACCAGAGGGTAAGGGAGGTGGGAGGTGGGAGATGAGGGTAATGGGGATCAAATATATGGTGACGGAAGGAGAACTGACTCTGGGTGGTGAACACACAATATGATTTATAGATGCTGTAATACAGAATTGTATACCTGAAATCTACGTAACTTTACTAACAATTGTCACCCCAATAAACTTTAACTTAAAAAAAAAAAAAATAGAAAAAACAAAAGACCTGGTCTTATTTTACTACGATATAAGACCGGGTCTTATACTATAATATAATATATGATATATGATATGATATGATATGATATGATATAAAACATAATATAACATAACATAACAACATAATATCAAGTTTTATATTAATTTTTGCTCCAGAGGATGCATTAGAGCTCCTTGTCCGGGTAGGTCTTATTTTCGGGGAAACATGGTATATGTTGCTAAGAAAAGACCCACTTCAGGTTTAAGGATACATAGACATTGAAAGTGAAGGGATAGAAAAGATATTACATGCAAGTAGAAACTGCAGTAGAACATCAAATAACAGAATATAAATAAAAAAGGGCAAAGAAATGAAACGCCCGAGTAGAAACTGTTAATTTTTTAAGGAAATGTTCTCATGTCCTGTGGCAATGACAGTACATTTGAAATTTTTTGTGTTTTGTTAGTTATTTTCTCCCATTAAAATGTCAACAGATCTTTATAACTGACTGTACTAATGCTGATTACTGTCAACTTTTGTTTATGATATTGTGTCTCAGGGAATGTAAAATGCTTTTCTTTATATTTTTACTTTTTAATTTTGTTGAAATAACTAAATCTCTTTTAGGAAAAATGAGGGTTCTATTTCAAGACATAGGAAGATACTAAACTTGCCTCTTCTCACAAACACTGAATCTATATCTACATATGGAACAAATTTCCTCTTAAGAAAACCCTAAAAACTAGCGAAGCAACCCCTTCCTGTCGGGCAAAGAAGAGGGAACGTACATTGAGTATGTAGGAAAGGCTGAGACATAATCTCACTTTAAACTGCCCCCCTGGCACTGGGTCCCACACTTGGGAAGGAACTCAAAAAAAACCTGTACTGTAGCTTCTCTACCTTTAACGACGAATGGGGCTCATGCTCACAGTTCCCATGGAACTGTGGACAACTGAGAAGCTCTTAAAGGGCTATGTGCAGACTCTGCTGCCCAGCTGCCCAGTGCAAAAAGAGGTCCTTGGAAAAGCACCCAGTCTTTATGTGAAAGAGACTCGTTTGCTAATTTTAGGACGTTGCTCTGAGGAACAGGGCGGTGCTATCTTATTTTTTTTCTTTCTTTTCTGTTTTTCAGGTGGGTGCTACTTTGTACTCAGTCCATCCAGTAGGCACCATTTCTGTGCTCTCCCACAGTAGTATTCCAAAGTGACAGTGTCTCCCAGGGAGGATCTTCTACACACGTCTGGTGCACCAGTTTGTATGTTTGGTGACCTGTTTTTTTTTGGCTGCCACTCAGGGAACAGCCCTTGATCGCCTGGCTCTGGAGGTCAGAGAGATTGCGTTTATTGGGTCCTACGGGGCCGCACCTGTCAGAGTGTCTGGCTTATAATAAGCCTGAATCTAGGTGCTGACTGAGACCCTCCACTATGGGAAACTAACTTGTTTTGGCACATCCTGAACTACTGGGAGATATTAAAAATAAAATAGGCTGCTTGGAAAATCAAAAAAGGTACGAGAGACAACCAAGAGCTAGGGCACGGTTGAGCAATAAGTTTCATCACCTACACAAGGTAAAACCTTCAAGACTGGGAGAAAGTGTTTCATTTAATTCATAAAAACCAACACTAAGAGTCAAGCAGAATGAAGAAGTAGAGGAATATGCTCCAAACGAAAGAGCAAGATAAAAACCTCAGGAAAAAAATCTTAGTAAAACAGAGATAGGTAACTTACCTGACATAAAGTTCAAATTATGGTCATAGTTAGTTGCTCACAGGCTTGGGAAAAGAATAGATGAACACAATGAGAACTTCAACAAAGCAACTAAAAATAAAAGAAAGTATCAAACAGAAGTCAGAGAGCTGAAGATGGCAGTAAGCTCAGAAATGCACCAGACGGTTCAACAGGAGGCAGATGAAGCAGAAGAACTGCATTATCCTGATCCCCAAACCAGACAGACACATTACAAAAGAAGAAAGCAGTAGGGCAATATCCCTTATGAACACACTGTGTTTCCCCCAAAATAAGACCTAGATGGACAATCATCTCTAATGCGTCTTTCGGAGCAAAAATTAATATAAGACCCGGTCTTATTTTATTATCATATAAGACTGGGTATGATATGACATGACATGACATGATATAACATAATATAATACTGGGTCTTATATTAATTAATTTTTGCTTCAAAAGACACATTAGAGCTGACTGTCCGGCTAGGTCTTATTTTCGGGGAAACACATAATGAATGAATTTAGCAATGTGGCAGGATACAAAATTAATATTCAAAAATCAGTTGCATTTTTATACATCAATGACAAACTATCAGAAAGAGAAATTAAGAAAACAATCCCATTTACAATTGTATTAGAATAATTAAGAAACCTAGGAATAAATTTATCCAAATAGGTAAAAGACTAGTACTTTGAAAATTATAATACACTGAAAAAAGAAACTAAAGAAGATACAAATCAATGGAAGTGTGTATCATGCTCGTGGATAAGAACTAACATTGTTCAAATGTCTATACTACCCAAAACGATCTATACATTCAACACAATCAAAATACCAATGGCATTTTTCAGGAAAGTAGAAAAAAATAATCCTAAAATTTATATGGAACCACAAATGATGCCGAATAGCCACAGCAATCTTGAGAAAGAAGAACAAAGTTGGAGGTATCACACTACATGATATCAAATTATACTACAAGGCTATAGTAATCAAAATAGCATGGCACTAGTTTAAAAACAGACACAGAAATCAATGTAACAGAAAAGAGAGCACAAAAATAAATCCACGCATGTATGGTCAATTAATCTACGATAAAGAAGGCAAGAATATACAATGGGGTAAAGACAGTCTCTTTAATAACTGGGGCTGGGAAACTAGATAGATACAAAAAAGTAAAACTAGACCACTTTCTTACACCATATACAAGAATAAACTAAAAATGGATTAAAGATTTAAATGCAAGACCTGAAACCATAAAACACATAGAAGAAAATACAGGCAATGAACTCTCTGATATTCCTCTTATTCACTTTTTTTTCATAGGTCTCCTTGGGCAAGAAAGACTAGAGATGGGACTAGATCAAACTAAAATATTTGTACTGCAAAGGAAACCATTAACAAAAAGACAACCAACCAAATGGGAGAAGATATTCATCAATGATACATCCAGTAAGGAGTTAATATATAAAATTTACAAATAACTCATACAACTTACCACCAAAAAAAAATCTGATTTAAAAATGGGGGGAGTGACGTCATAGGAATGGCGGCAGCGAGGTGGTCTTCTTATGTTCTCCTCTGGAACTTACCACAAATTGAACATCTATAACCCATCAAAGGACTCTTTGCTCATCACATACAACAGGTAAGAGACTTGTACGAGGATTACTTGAAGGGCCCAGCTCAAGAGGCACAAGATTCAACACACCCAGAGGACAATTCCAGACCAACTCAGAGTATTACTGGGTTTGACCTACAAGTGACACAACCAGAGGGAATTCTCCACAGACACAAGAGCCCATAGGGGCCAAGCCTCATTTGAGCAGTCAACCCTCACAGCAGAACATCCACTGTGGGCAGAGCCAAGTCTCACAACTATTCAGCCTAGAAGTCAATCCTACCTACTGACAAGACAAAAGCAATTAAAGATCAACTTTAATAGGACAATATACACAACACAAGAGTGACCTTTGGGTCACACACACAGGAGAATAAGGAAGTGGTGCAAGTGAAATATAAAGGTCACATACTACATAAGATAACCCAGCAAAAACCAACAACCCCAGGGGATCTACCTAATACATTGAAGCAAACACAGAGAGACAGCCAGAACAGGGAAACAGATAAAAGAACAGAAGAAACCTCCAGAAGTGGAACCAAATGAAATAGAGGTAACTAACCAATAAAAGACAGAGTTCAGAACACTGATGATAAGAATGTTTAAGGAGCTTAGTCACAACATAAAGAAGGATAGAGAAATCATAATGAACAACCAGTTAGAACTAAAGAATACAATAACTGAAATAAAGAACACACTTGAAGGAATTACCAGCAGGTTAGATGAAGAAGAGGATCGAATCAGCGACTTAGAAGACAGGTTAGCAGACATCACCCAAACGAACAACAAAAAGAAAAAATAAAAAACAATGAAAATGGTTTAAGAGACCTCAGGGATAACATCAAGCGCAACAACATGTGCATCATAGGAATACCAGAAGGTGAAGAGAGGGAGCAAGGGATCGAGAACATATTTGAAGTAATAATGACCGAAAACTTTCCTAACCTGGTGAAGGAAACCGACATACAAGCCCAGGAAGTGCAGAGAATTCCAATCAGAATAAACCCAAACAGGTCCACACCAAGACACATTATACTTAAAATGGCAAAGGTTAAAGACAAAGAGAGAATCCTAAAAGCAGCAAGAGAAAGACAGAGGGTTACATACAAGGGAACTCCTACAAGCCTAACAATTGACTTTTCTACAGAAACATTGCAGGCCAGGAGGGAGTGGCAGGAAATACTCAAAGTGATGGAAAACAAAGGCCTACAACCTAGATTGCTTTGTCCAGGCTATCATTTAAAATTGAAGGAAAGAATAAAGAGCTTCCCAGAAAAGAATAACCTAAAGGAATTTATTACCACCAAGCCAACATTGCAGGAAATATTAAAAGGGATTCTGTAAACAGAAGACAGATAAAAACAATCTAACTACAAAAAAAAAAAAAAAAAAAAAAAAAAAAAAGGCAATAACTATGTACCTATCAATAATCACTTTAAATGTAAATGGATTAAATGATCCAATCAAAAAACATAGGGTGGCTGAGTGGATAAGAAAGCAAGACCCTTGTATATGCTGTATACAAGAGACTCAACTCAGATCAAAAGACACACGCAGGCTGAAAGTGAAGGGTGGGAGTAAGATATTTCATGCAAATGGAAATGAGAAAAAATCTGGAGTTGCAATACTTGTATCTGAGAGAATAGACTTTAAAATGAAGACTATATTAAAAGACAAAGATAGGCACTATATAATAATAAAGGGATCGATCCGACAAGAGGACATAACCCTAGTAAACATCTATGCACCCAATACAGGAGCACCTAAATATATAAAACAGACACTAACTGACAAAGACAGAGATCAACGATAACACTATCATAGTAGGGGACTTCAACACCTCTAACAACAAGGGACAGGTCTTCCAGACAGAAAATCAATATGGAAACAACGGCCTTAAATGACACATTGGAACAGTTGGATTTAATCGATATTTTCAGAGCATTTCACCCCAAAGCTATAGAATACATGTTCTTCTCAAGCGCACATGGAATATTTTCCAAGATAGACCACATGTTGGGCCACAAATAAAGTCTTGATAAATTTAAGAAAACTGAAATCATACCAATTGTCTTTTTTGATCACAGCGCTATGAAATTAGAAATCAACTACAGGAAAAAAACTGGAAGACACACAAATTCATGGAGGCTGAATAACACGTTACTAAATAATGAACGGGTCATGAGATCAAGGAAGAAATCAAAAGATATCTCGGGACAAACAAAAATGAAAACACTACGACCCAAAATCTATGGGATGCCACGAAAGCAGCCCTAAGAGGGAAATTCATAGCATTGCAGGCCTACCTAAAGAAACAAGAAAAATCACTAATCAACAGTTTATCTTCACACTTTAGGGATCTGGAAAAAGAACAGCAAAATGAGCCCAAGGGAGTACAAGGAAGCAGATAATGAAGATCAGACCGGAAATAAATGAAATAGAAACCAGAAAAGCAATAGAAAAGATCAATGAATCCAAGAATTGGTTTTTAGAGAAGATAAACAAAATTGACAAACCTTTAGCCAGACTCATTAAAAAAAAGAGAGGACCCAAATTAACAAAATCAGAAATGAAAGAGAAGTGACAAAAGACACCACAGAAATACAAAATATTTTAAGAAATTACTATGAGTAACTATATGCCAACAAATTAGACAATCTGGAAAAAATGGACAATTTTCTAGAAGCATACAACCTTCCAAGGCTAACTCAAGAAAAAAACACAGAAAACCTGAATAGACTGATTACCACCAGGGAAATTGAATCAGTAATGAACAAGCTCCCAAAAAACAAAAGCCCTGGACCAGATGGCTTTACAGGTGAATTTTACAGAATATTCAAAAAAGAATTATCACCTATTCTTTTCAAGCTATTCCAAAAATCCAGAAGGAGGTAAGGCTCCCAAACACGTTTTACGAGGCCACTATCACCCTGATCCCAAAATCAGACAAACACGCTACAAAGAAAGAAAACTACAGGCCGATATCTCTAATGAACATAAATGCAAAAATCTTCAACAAAATATCAGCAAACAGAATTCAACAATACATTAAAAAGATCATACACCATGATCAAGTGGGATTCATTCCTGGTATGCAAGGGTAGTTCAACATCTGCAAATCAATTAATGTGATACACCACATTAACAAAATGAAAAATAAAAATCATATGATCATATCAATAGATGCAGAAAAATCATGCGACAAAATCCAGCAGCCATTTATGATAAAAACTCTTAAGAAAGTGGGAATAGAGGGATCATATCTCAACATAATAAAGGCTATATATGATCAACCCACAGCTAACATCATACTCAATGGGGAAAAGCTAAAACCATTCCCCTTAAGATCAGGAACAAGGCAAGGTTCCCCACTTTCTCCACTTCTATTCAACATAGTGCTGGAAGTTCTAGCTACAGCAATCAGACAAGAAAAAGAAATAAAAGGCATCCAAATCAGTAAGGAGAAAGTAAAATTGTCATTATATTCAGATGACATGATATTATATAGAGAGAACCCTAAAGACTCCACCAAAAAAACTATTAGAACTCATAAATGAATTAGTAAAGTAGCAGGATACAAAATTAATATTCAGAAATCAGTCATATTTGTATATACCAATAATAAAAGATCAGAAGGAGAAATTAAGAAAACAATCCCATTTACAATTGCTTCAAAGACTACAAAATAGCTGGGAATAAATTTAACCAAAGTAGTAAAAGATCTGTACTCAGAAAATTATAAGACACTGAAGAAATTAAAGAGAATACAAATAGGTGGAAACACATATCATGGTCATGGATAGGAAGAATTAATGTTGTTAAAATGTCCATACTGCATAAGGCAACATACATATTCAACAAAATTCCCATCAAACTACCAAGGACATTTTTCACAGAAATAGAACATATAATCCTAAAATTTATATGGAACCATAAAAGACCCTGGATAGCCTTGGCAATCTTGGAAAATAAGAACAAAGTGGGAGGTATAACGATACCTGACATCAAATTATACTACAAGGCTACAGTAATCAAAACAGCATGGTACTGGCATAAACACAGACACATAGATCAATGGAACAGAATAGAGAGCCCAGAAATAAATCCATGCCTATATGGTCATTGAATCTATGACAATGGAAGCAAGAATCTATGGTGGGGTAAAGAGAGTCTATTCAATAAATGGTGCTAGGAAACCCGGACAGACACATGCAAGAAAAATGAAGCTGGGCCACCTCCTTACACCATATACAACAATAAATTCAAAATGGATTAAAGACTTAAATGTAAGATCTGAAACCATAAAATTCCTAGAAGAAAATATAGGGAGAAAATTTACAGACATTACCCGGAGTAAGATTTTTACTGGGCAAAGGAAGTAAGAGAAAAAATAAACATGTGGGATTACATCAAACTAAAAAGTTTTTTCACAGCAAAGGAAACCATCAATAAAACAAAAAGGGATCCTACTGAATGGGAGAAAATATTTGCCAATGATATATCTGATAAGGGGTTAATATCCTAAATTTATAAAAAACTCACCCAACTCAACTCCAAAAAAACCAAACAACCCAATTAAAAAATGGGCAGAGGACACAAAGAGACATGTTTTATAAAAAGGACATACAGATGGCAGACATATGAAAAAATGCTCAACCTCACTAATCATTAGAGAAATGCAAATAAAAACCACAATAAGATACCACCTCACCCCAGTGAAAATGGCTATCATCAATAAATCAACAAACAACAAGTGCTGGCGAGGACGTGGAGAAAAAGGAACTCTTGTGTACTGTTGGTGGGATTGCAGATAGGTGTAGCCACTATGGAAAACAGTATGGAGGTATCTCAGAAATCGGAAAATGGAACTACCTCATGACCCAGCAATTCCACTCCTAGGTATCTATCTGGAGAAATCTAAAACTCTAATTCAAAAAAATTTATGCACCCCTATGTTTACTGCAGCACTATACGTCATAGCCAAGACATGGAAACAACCAAAATGCCCTTCGGTAGACAACTGGATTAAGAAACTGTGGTACATTTATACAATGGAGTATTACGTAGCCATAAAGAAGAATGAAATCTTATCATTTGCAACAATATAGAGGGACCTAGAGAACACTATGTTAAGTGAAATACATCAGACCGAGAAAGACAAATACCATATGATCTCACTTATATGTGGAATCTAAAGAAAGAATAAATGAATGAACTAATCAGAAGTAGTCTCAGAGACATGGAGAAAAAACTGAGCGTTGCTAGATGGGAAGGGGGTGGGGATAAGGGGAAAGTTGAGGGTATTAGAAAGCACAGCCAATTACCACAAGATTGCCATGGGGATACGAAAGTCAATTTGGAGAATATAATCAATAATGTTGTAAAGATTTTGTAGACTATCCAATGGACATTTGTCTCATTAGGGAGACCACCTCAGGGATGATGTAGATGCCTGATCACTGCACTGTACACCTGAAACTAAACAATAATGAATGTCAACTACAACTATATATACACATATATATACACATATATATATATACACATATATATATATACATATATATATACACATATATATATACATATATATATATACACACATATATATGTATATATATATATATGGTTACAAAAAGCGGAGTACAGCATTAGGAATAGAGATAGCGGAAATGTAACGGCTGTGTGTGATGTCAGAGGGGTAGTGGATGGGGGAAGGGGGTTGTCACTGAGTGAGGGATATAAAAACAAACAAAAAAAACTAAAACAAATGAAGGATAAAATTATATATTAAATAACAACAAAAACAACAAAAAAAGGGCAGAGGACCTGAACAGACATTTCTCCAAAGATTACATACAGACAGCCAACAGACATATGAAAACTTGCTCAACATCACTAATAATCAGAGAAATGCAAATTAAAACCACAATATCACCTCACATCTGTCAGAATGGCTATCATCAACAAATCAACAAACAAGTGTTAAGGAAGATGTGGAGAAAAGTGAATCCTTGTGAACTACTGGTGGGATTGCAAACTGGTACAGCCACCATGGAAAATAGTATGGCGGTTACTCAAAATTTTTTAAAATAGAACTACCATGTGACCCAACAATCTCACTTCTGGGTATTTACCTGGAGAAATCCAAATCACTAATTTGAAAAGATATATGAACCCCTACGTTCACTGCAGCATTATTTACAATAGCCAAGACATGGAGGCAACCTGGGCGTCCATCAAAGGATAAATGGATAATGAAGTGATACATATATACAATGTAATTATTACTCGGCCATAACAAAGAATGAAATCTTGCCATTTGAGAAAACAAAAAAGGACCTAGAGGGTATTATACTAAGTGAACTAAGTCAGATTGAGAAAGACAAATATGATTTCACTTATATGTGAAATCTAAAAAAACAAATGAACAAAGAAATCAGAAACGAACTCATTGATACAGAGAACAAATTGATAGTTGCCAGATTGGAGTGGAGTTAGGGGGCAGAGTGAAAAAGTTGAAGGGATTAAGAAGTACAAATTGGCAGTTACAAAATAGTCATGGGGGTGTAAAGTACAGCTTAGGAAATGTAGTCAATAATACTGTAATAACTATGTATGGTGTCAGACATAGACTTATCGGGGGTGATCACTTTGTAAGTTATACAAATGTGTAACCACTATGTTATACACCTGTAACTAATAAACATTTTACATCAACTGTAAGGATACAAAGAAAGAAAAAATATATATATTTGTAATTTATGGGAAGAGGTCAAAATATCAACAAGGTAACAAGCCTCATGGTAACCAAAAAGTAAAAACTTATAGTAGATACACATAAAACAAAGAGAAAGGAATATAAGCCTACTACTACAGAAAAGTCATTAAATCACAAAGGAAGTGAGCAAGAGGAGGAGCAAAGAATTACAAAATTGCTATAAAACAATTAAAAGAGCAAAACGCCACACCTACCAATTACTACTTTAAGTACCAAAAAAAAAAGACACTGGCAGAATGGATTAAAAAAAAAAAAAGACCCATTTATATGCTAATGACAAGAGACTCACTTCAGATGTAAGGATGTACACAATCTGAAAGTGAAGGGATGATAAAAAAAGATATTCCAGGCAAATGGAAAGCATAAAAAGCTGGGGTAGGTATACTTATATCAGACAAAATAGAACTTAAGAGTAAGTCTGTAATTAGGGACAAAAAAAGATCAGTATATAATGACAAAAGGGTCAATCCAACAAGAGGCTGTAACATTTCTAAATATTTATCCAGCAAATATAGGAGCACCTAAATATAAAAAGCAAATATTAACAAACCTAAAAGGTGAAATAGGCAAAACTAAAATAATAGTAGACTTTAATATCCCACTTTCATCAACGACAGATCATCCAGACAGAAAATCAATAAGGAAACATTGACCTTAAATGAAGTTATACCAGATACAATTAACAGACATAAACAGAACATTCCATCCAAAAGAACCAAAATACACATTCTTCTCAAGTGCACATGGACATTCTCCAGGCTACATCATACTGTGTTTCCCCGAAAATAAGACAGGGTCTTATATTCATTTCTGCTCCAAAAGACACATTAGGGCTTATGTTTAGAGGATGTTATCCTGAAAAATCATGCTAGGGCTTATTTTCCAGTTAGGTCTTATTTTTCAGGGAAATGTGTTAGGGATGTTAGGCCACAAAACAAGTCTTCATAAATTTAAGAAGACTGAAATTGCATCAAGCATCTTTTTGGACAATAGTATAAAACTAGAAATCAATTACAAGAAGAAAAGTAGAAAACTCACAAATATGGGTACATGAAACAACATGCTACTGAATAACTAGTCAAAAAAAATAACCAAAAGAGAAATAAAAAATTACCTTCAGAAAAATGAAATAAAATGGGACTACATCAAACTAACAAGTACAGCAAAGGAAACCATCAACAAAATAAAGAAAACCTACCAAATGGAAGAAAATATTTGCGAACCATGTATCTGATAAGAGGTTAATATCCAAAATATATAAAGAAGTTATACAACTCATTAACAAAAAAGCAAAATAAGCAAACAAGAAAAATATTTTATTTAAAAATGGGCAGAGGTTCTAAGCAGACATTTTTTTCCTAAGGAAGACATCCAGATAGCCAACAAGCAAATGAAAAAGTGCTCAACATCACTATCATCAGAAAAATGCAAATAACAAACCACAAAAAGATATCACTCCACACCTGTTAGAATGGCTACTATTAAAAAGGCAAAAAATAACAAGTGTTTGCAAGGATGTAGAAAAAAGGTAACCCTTGTGAACTGTTAGTGGGGATATAAATTAATGCAGCCATTATGCAAAACAGTATAGGTATTCTTCAGAAAACTGAAAATAGAACTACTGTATGATCTAGCAATTCCTTCTGGTATTTATCCGAAGAAAACAGAAACACTAACCAGAAAAGATATTTGATGCTCAGTGCATCATTATTTACAATAGCCAAGCAGCAACAGAAATAATCTGAGTCTATTAATGAATGAATGGATAAAGAAAATGTGGTTTACATATACAATGAAATATTATTCAGCTATTAAAAAAATGGAAGGAAATCTTGTGACATTACAACATGGATGGACCTTGATAGTATTACGCTAAGTGAAATAAATCAGTCAGAGAAAGACACTGTTATGATATCACTTTAAAGTGGAATCCTAAAACACACACACACACATACACACACACACATACACACACACACACACACACACACACACACACACACGGTCAACAATTCATAGCTGCAGAGAACAGGTTTGTGGTTACCTGAGGCGGGGGTGGAGGGAAAATGTGTGAAGATGGTAAAATGTACAAACTTCCATTCATAAAATTAGTAAGTCCTAGGGATGTAAAAAGTACGTGGTGACTATAGTTAATAATATTGCATTTATATTTGAAAGATGCTAAGAAAACAGATCTTATAAATTCTCATCACAAGGAAAAAAAATTGAAACTGTGTATGGTGATGGATGTTAATCAGACTAATTGTGATGATCTTTTCACAATATATACATATCTATCATTATGTTGAACACCTGAAATATGTGATATGTCAATTATATCGCAATAAAAAAATAAAATACCTTCAGATTATATTTATGAGCTTTGTCCAAAATAGCTGGAACCAAGTCATCAGTAGGTGCTCCATTCTCATCACTTGAATCAGGTGGGTACCAAGAAAGGGCTAGCACACCTAACAGAAAAGACCAAAAAGAAAAATGAACACTGGAACAGGAATGACTGTAGGTATTTTTTTAACAAAAAAGTGGGGAGCAGCAGATGAGAACTAAATTTTTAACAATAAAAAAGAAGCATATCTTCAATTAATGTTGTGTTGTCACATAGATACCAGTTTGGGTTGTTACTTCGTATAGTCAATTTTTATGAACTCTTTATCAAGCATCAGTAACTGTTAACTAATAGGTTTTTACTTTCTAGAATAAGTTTTAGGTTTATAGAAAAATCGCACAGAAAGTACATAGCTCCTATATACTCCTTTCCCAACCACTCCCTTTCTATCCCACATACAGTTTCAGTTATTATTAATATCTTTCATTAGTGTGGTACATTTGTTACAACAGATGAACCAATATTGATATATCATTATCAACTAAAGTTCAGAGATTACATTACATTTGTGTTGTACAGTTCTATGGCTTTTGACAAATGCATAGTAAAACCACTATTACAGTATCATATAGAAAGAATAGTTTTACTGACCTAAAAACCCCTTGTGCTCCACCTATTTATCCCTTGTCTCTTTCCCTCTCCATTCCCTGGGAAAAAAATCGATCTTTTTACTATCTCTATAGTTTTGTTTTTTCCAGAATGCCATATAGGTGGAATCAAAAAGTAACATTTTTGGACTGGCTTCTCACACTTAGCAATATGCATTTAAGGTCCATGCTCGTGTTTTTACGGCTTTCTGGCTCATTCTTTGTATTGAGGCATAATATTCCATTGTGTGGATGTACCACAGTTTTTTATTCACCTACAGGACATTTTGGTTGTTCCCAATTTGGGGCAAAAATGAATAAAGATGCTGTAAACATTCATGTGTGGATTTTTGTGAGGATCAGTATCTTTAAACAAAAGGATCACCAGCAGACTAGATGAAGCAGAGGATGAGTAAGTGATTTGGAAGATAAGGTAGAAAACACCCAGCAAAAGAAAAAAACACTGAAAACAAAAACCTCAAAAAAAAAAAAAGGATAGTTTGAGAGGCCTCTGGGACAACATCAAGCATAATAACATTCCAATCATAGGGTACCAGCAGAATAGGGAAGCAAGGAATTGAGAATCTATTTGAAGAAATAATGACAGAAAACCTCCCTAACCTGGCAAAGGAAATAGACATACAAGTCCAGGAAGTGCCGAGTCACAACCAAGATGAACCCAAACAGGCCTATACTAAGACACATCATAATTAAAATGCTAAAGGTTAAAGACAAAGAGAACATCCTAAAAATAGCAAGAAAAAGGCAACTAGCTACTTATAAGGAGTTCCCATAAGATTGTCAGCTGATTTCTCCACAAAAACTTTGCAGGCCAGAAGAAACTGGCATAAAATATTCAAAGTGATGAAAACCAAGAATACTCTACCCAGCGAGGGTATTAAAATCGAAAAAACAGATAAAGAGCTTCCCAAAGAAGAAAAAGCTAAAGGAGTTTATCACCACCAAACCAGCATTGAAAGGAATATTAGAGGGACTTCTTTAAGATGAAAAAAAAAAAATATATATATGAATAAAATGGTAACAACTACATATCTATCAACAATTACTTTCAATGTAAATGGATTAAATGCTCCAATCAAAAGACAGGATGGCTGAATGGATCAGAAAACAAGACCCTTACAAATGCTGCCTACAAGAGACTCAATCCAGATTGAAAGACACACACAAAGTCAAGGAATAGGAAAAAAGATATTTCATGAAAATGGAAACAAACAAACAAAATAAGCTGGGGTAGCAGTACTGATACCAGATAAAACAGAATTCAAAACAATCACTCTAACAAGAGACAAAGAAAGACCCAGTAATCCCACTTCTGGGAACCTGAAGAAACTTAAAACACTACTTTGAGGGGATGTATCCATCCGTTTGTTCATTGCAGCATTGTTTATAATGGCCAAGATGTGGAAGCAGCCTTCGTGTCTGTCAATGGAAGAACGGATAAAGAGGAGGTGGTACAAATATACAATGAAATATTGCTCGGCCATGGAAGGGAATGGGTTCTTGCCACCTGCAGCAGCATGGTTGGACCTGGAGATTATTGTGCTGAGTGGAGTATGTCAGACACAGAAAGACAGATGCAGTATGATTTTGCTTATATGCAGAATTCAAAGAACAAAATAAACAAGCAAACAAAACAGAAACAAACTCATAGATACAGAGAACATTTTGATGGTTGCCAGATGGGAGGGAGTTGGGGGTTGGGTAAAATGGGGGAAGGGATTTAAGAAGTACAAATTGGTTGCTACAAAGCAGTCATGGAGCTTGTGGGTATAGCATAAGGGATATAGTCAATGATACTATAATGACCAGGTATGGTGTCAGATGGGTACTGGATTTATTGGAGTAATAGATGGGAGGGGGTCGGGTGAAAAAAATGAAGGGATTAAAAAGTACATATTGGTAGATACAAAATAGTCATGGGGATGTAAAGTAAAGCATAGGAAACATGGTCAATAATATGGGAATAACTATGTATAGTGCTAGATAGGTACTAAACTAGTCAGGGCGAACACTTCTTAAAATATATAAATGTCTAACCACTATGCTGTACACCTGAAATTAATATAAAATGGTACTGAATGTCAACTAATTGAAAAATGTAAAAAGGGGAGAAAAAGTTAAAGGGAAGTAAGAGGTCCAACTCTCCAGGTATAAAACAAATAAGTCATGGGGATGTAATGTACAGAATAGGGAATATAGTCAATAATATTGTGATAGCGTGGTACTGTGTCGCATGGTCGTTGGACTTATGGTGATCACTTCTTTAGGTATATAAATGTTGAATAACTATGGTATACACCTGAAACTAATAATATTGTATGTTAGGTATATTTTTAAAAAGAATCTTAAATAATATAAACAACTCTTTGAATTCAGTAATCAAAAATATCCTGATAAAGAAGAGCCCTGGACCAATGACTTCAAAAGTAAATTCTACAAAATATTTAAAGAAGAATTAAACCAATTCTCCTCAAACTGTTCCAACAACTTGAAGAGGAGGGAACTCTTCCAAACTCATTCTATAAAGTCAGCAGTTCTTTAACACAACAGCCAGATAAGTATGCAATGAGAAAACTACAGACTATTATCCCTTATAAAAACTGATGCAAAAATTCTCAACCAAATACTAAATCAAATTCACCAGCATACCACGACTAAATGGGGTTTATTCTCACAATGTAAGCAAGCATGGTGCAACATACTGTCAATCAACGTAATACACCACATCAGTAGAATAGAAAAAAAAATGATACTCTGAATTGATGCAGAAAAAGCCTTTGATAAAATGTAACACTTTTATGACAAAAAATATACTAAAAAATTAGGAGTAGAAGGAAAATACAATACAATAAAAGCTATATATAAAAAACTCACAATGAACAGCATGCTCAACAGTAAAAGACTGAAAGCTTTTCCTCTAAGATCAGGAAATGCCCCTTCTCACCACTTCCATTTAATAAAGTACTGGAAGTTGTAGCCAGAGCAATTAGAAAAGAAAAAGGAACAAAACACAGGAAACAGTAAAATAATTTATTTGCAGATGACATGATCTTAGAAAACTCTAAAGATTCCATTAAAAAATGTTAAAACTGATAAGTAACTTCAGCAAAGTACAGGATATAAAAGCAAAACATAAAAACCAGCTGCATTTCTATACACTAACAATGCATAATATAAAAAGGAAATAACGAACAAAAAAAATCCAATATAGTAATATCAAAAAGAAGAAAACACTTAGGACTTTAATTAACCAAGGAAGTGAAAGACTTGTATAATGAGAACTAGAAAGCATTGCTAAAAACAATTAAAGATGACATAAATAAATGAAAACGCATCCCATTCACATGGAGTGGAAGAATTAATCTTGTTAATGTGTCAATACTACTGGACTACAGATTCAATACACTCCCTATCAAAAACCAAATGACATTTTGGCATAAATAAATCCACACAAAAAAAAAAAATCAATACTGAAATTCATATGAAATTTCAAGTGACTCTGAAGAGCCAAAGCAATCTTGAAAAAGAAGAATAAAACTGGATGATTCACACTTACCACAAAGCTACAGTAATCCATACAGTGTGGTACTGGCATAAAGATAGACATACAGACCAATGGAATAGAGAGACCAAAAATAAATTCTTACATATTTGTTCAAATTATTTTGACAAAGGTCCCATACAATGGGGCAAGCATAGTCCTTTCAACAAATGGTGCTGGGAAAACCGAACATTCATATGCAAAAGACTGAACGTGGACTCTTTTCTAATGTCATATACAAAATGTAACTCAAATAGATCATAGATGTAAATGTAAGACCTAAAACAAAATACTTAGTAACAAAAAGAATTGACAGCTATGGCTTGATCATACAAACAGAAAATAAATAAGGAAATATCAGCCCTAAATGATACATTAGACAAAATGGACTTAATTGCCATTTATAGAGCACTTCATCCTAGAACATCAGATTATACATTCTTTTCTAGTGTACATTCTCCAAGATAGACCATATATAGGGACATAAAATTAGCCTCACCAAAGAAGACTGAAATCATACCAAGCATATTCTCTGATCACAAGTCTTTGAAATTGGATAGCAACTGCAAAATGAAAGCAGGACAAACCACAAATACGTAGGGATTAAAAACATGCTTTTAAAGAATCAATAAATAAGAGGAGATATCAAAAGATCCATAGAAACAAGTTAGAATGAAAATACATCTATCAAAATTACTGGGATGCAGCAAAAGTACTAATAAGAATGAAATTAATATCATTAAAGGCCTATCTCAAGAAACAAGCAAAATTCCAGATAAACAACCTCATGTTACACCATAAAGAGCTAGAAAAAGAACAAATGAAACACAAGGTTAGCAGGAGGAAGAATAAAAATCAGAGCAGAAATAAATGACATAGAGAACAAACAGACAATAGAAAAAAACTAATGCAACAAAGAGCTGGTTCTTTGAAAAGATAAATAAAATTGACAAACCCTTGTCTAGACTAAGATAAAAGGAGAAAAGACAAATGAACAAAATCAGAAATGAAAAAGGAGAAGTTACCATGGATGCCACCGAAATACAAAGGATCATCCAAGAATACTATGAAGGATTATATACCACCGAATTCAATTACCTAGAAGAAATGGGTAAGTTCTTAGAAACTATTCCCTAACTCATTTTATGAGGCTAACTACCTTGATACCAAAACCTGGTAAGGATAACACAAAAAAAGAAAATTACTGACCCATATCTCTGATGAATACAGATGCAAAAATCCAAAAAAAATTCTAGCAAATTGAGTATAACAATGCATTAAAAAGATTGTACTTGATTATACTGCTATTAAAAAGATCAAGTGGGGTTCATCCCAGGGGCACAAGGATGGTTCAACATATGCAAATCGATCAATGTGATACACCTCATAAACACAATAAAGGACAAAAATCATGATTACATCAATAGATGCAGAAAAACCATTTGACAAGATACTACACCCATTTATGATTAAAACACTTAATAAAATGGGTATAGAAGAAAAATACCTTAACATAAGACAGGCCATATATGACAACAACTAACATCATAATTAACATTCTACGTATGTTCAGGAACAAGACAGGGCTGTCCCCTATCACCACTGCTTTCCAATATAGTATTGGAAGTCCTCTCCAGAGCAATCAGGCAAGAGAAAGAAATAAAAGGCATCTGAATTGGGAATGAAGAAGTTAAATTGTCACTTTTTACAGATGACATGATGCTACATGTAGAAAACCTTGAAGGCTCCACCAAAAAGCTATCAGAAACAATAAACAAATACAGTAAAGTTACTGGCTATGAAATCAACATACAAAAATCCATTGAATTCCTATATACTAACAATGAACTCCCAGGAAAAAAAAAAAGAAAAACAAATAAACAAAAATACCAAACAATTCCTTTTGCAATTGCAACAAAAATAATAAAATACCTTTGAATAAATTTAACCGAGAATAGGAAGGACCTATACACTGAAAACTATAAGAAATTTTTAAAAGAAATTGAAGAAGACACAAAGAAATGGAAAGACATTCCATGTTCACGGATTGGAAGAATCAACATAGTTAAAATGGCCATATTACCAAAAGCAATATACAGATTTAAAGTAAACCCCATCAAAATCCCAATGGTATTGAAAAAGAAAGAATAGAACAAAAAAATCATCAGATATTTTTGGAACCACAAAAGACCCGAATAGCCAAAGCAATCCTAAGAAAAAAGAACAATGCTGGAGGTATCACACTTCCTGACTTTAGCTAGTACTACAGGGCAACAATAATCAAAACAGCATGGTATTGGCAGAAAAACAGATGCATAGACCAATGGAATAGAATTCAGAACCCAAAAATAAAACCACATAAATATGGACAGATAATTTTCAACAAAGGAGCCAAAAACATACAATGGAAAAAAGACAGCCTCTTCAATAAATGGTGCTGGGAGAATTAGAAAGCCACATGCAAAGGAATGAAACTATAAGGCTATCTGTCATCTGCCACTTCCTGCGGGGAGCGAGGAGAGTGACGCAGGGTTAAGAAATACAGTAAACCACAATAGAGTGCAAGTGGGGCCAAGGGACTCCAGCCTCAAGGACTGAGCGCCCCAGTCGGGCCTATGCAAAGCTTTAGGCATAGCTTTTATTAGTTAGGTGAGGAAGTAAAGGAGATAAAGCTTGTCAATCTCAATATCTGTGAATCCCATACATTAAAATAGGAAACTGATTCAAGCCAATCACCCTTGCCTGCAGGCAGAACTGTAAGTCTCAGGATGTATGTCCTTCCCCTAGGGACAAAATCCTTATGCATTTGAATAGATGCAGAGCACATCATTGAATCTCTACCCCCGCAGGTTGTGGAAAGGAGTGCAGCCACAGAGGCAGAGGCTCTCCTTAGCTGGGGGAAGGTGGGCGGCTGTGCCCACCGCTATCAACCCTGTGGGTTCCCCTGTTCGTTCCCACGCTACTGTGTCTGGCTTGGGTTGCCCCGCACTCCCCACCCCCCGCCCCGTAGGGTGTCTTACCCATCATTGGCTGACCAGACATATTCTGGGGCCAAACAGGGAGACATAAGGTGTAAGCACAAAGGTGAAACAAAATCCCTGAGAGGATCCGTCACACAGACTCTCCTTTCTTTAGGGGCAGGTACGAGGAGACAGACACGTAGGATGCTGCGTGGCAACAGTCATCGTGTACCAATATTAACTCAAAATGGGTCAAAGACCCTAATATAAGACCTGACACAATAAACTATATAGAAGAAAACATAGGTATTAAACTTATGGACCTTGGGTTCAAAGAGCATTTTATGAATTTAACTTCAAAGGCAAGGGAAGTAAAAGCTAAAATAAATGAATGGGACTATATCAAACTTAAAAGCTTCTGCACAGCAAAAGAAACCACCGGCAAAATAAAGAGGTAACCAACTGAGTGGGAGAAGATTTTTGCAAACAGTGCCTCCGATAATGGGCTAATATCCAAAATATATACAGAACTCATAGAACGCAACAACAAAAAACAAACAATCCAGTTAAAAAATGGGCAGGAGACCTGAATAGACATTTCTCCAGAGAGGACATACAGATGGCCAACAGACATATGAAAAGATGTTCAACATCACTAATCATGAGGGAAATGCAAATAAAAACCACAGTGAGATGTCACCTCACACTGGTTAGAATATTATCACCAAGAGAAATAACAGCAAGTGTTAGAGAGACTGAAGAAAAAGGAAGCCTCATACACTGTTGGTGGGAATCTAGATGGGTGCAGCCGCCTTGGAAGGCAGTGTGGAGGTTCCTCAAAAAATTAAGAACAGACTTAAACCACATGACCCAGCAATCCCTCTCCTGGGTATACACCCAAAATTCGGAAAATATTTATCTGTAAAGATGTATGTGCTCCGATGTTCACTGCAGCTTTATTTATGGTGTCCAAGACATGGAAACAACCAGAGATGATTAGATAACGAAGTTGTGGTATATATACACAATGGATACTACTCTGCCATAGGAAAAGATGAAATAGTGATGTCTGGGACAACACGGATGGATCTTGATATTATTATGCTAAGTGCAATGAGTCAGAAAAAGTCGAGAACCATATGACTTCACTGATAATGCGGGATATAAAAGTGAAAGCAACAAAGGAATAAAAGAAACAAAAATTCATAAACACAGACAATAGTGTAGAGGATATATGGGGTTAAACATAGTGATAGAAGGAGAACTGATTCTGAGAGGTGAACACACAATGTGATATATAGATGATGTATTACAGAATTGTACACTTGAAACCTATGTAATTTTACTAACCATTGTCACCCTAATAAATTTTAATAAAATAATTTAAAAAAACAGCCAGCCAAAAATACTTTATCCAGCAAACTTATCCTTCAGATAAGCAGGAGACTTAAAGGCTTTCCCAGATGAATAGTCTGATGGAGTTCATCACCACTAACCAGCCTTGCAAGAAATGCTAAGGTTTCTCAAGTTGAAATGAAAACAGGCTAAGCAGGCACATGAAAATATATTGGGGGTGCCAAAAAAATGTATACACATGACTTGTATTTATCTTTTGTTATCGGTATATATTATTATAATTTTAATACAGTTTTTTCCTTTCTTAAAATGTGTATTCATTTTTTTGGCATCTTCTGTATCAGTATAAAACATACTGGTAAAGGTGAAAATATACAAGTTAGACTTAGAAAACTAATTCTATATTAGAATGTCATGTTAACTGCTCAGTGAGAGTATAGAAGGTTAACAGAAAAGAGTAGGAAAAATAACTATAGTTGCTGTAAATTGTTAACAAATACACAACAAAAAAAGAGGTAAATTGTAATATCAATGATATAAAAGCGAGGAGTAAAAAGGCAGAGACTTCATATGAGATCAAGGTAAGTTGTTACAAGCCAAAAATGGACTCTTTTATGTAAGCCTCAAAGTAGCCACAAAGCAAAACCTACAGCAGATCCACAAAAGACAAAGAAGGGGGAACAGGGCATACATACCATCATGGAAAATAACCAATTTACAAGACAGGTAGAAACAGAGGGAAAAAGAAATGAAAATATAAAACCAGAAAGCTATTAATCATATGGCATTACTAAGTCTTTATATATCATTATTACTCTAAACATAAATGGATTGAGTTAACTAGTCAAAAGGCACAGAGTGGCTGGATGGGTAAAAAAACAAGACCCAAATATATGCTGTCAACAATAGAACCACTTCAGCTTTAAGGATGCACATGCACTCAAAGTGAAGGGATAAAAAGATATTCCATGCAAGTGGAAACTAAAAGGGAGCAGAGTAGCTGTACTTAATCAAAATAGCAGAAAAATATACAAACATGTGGAAACTAAACAACAAACTCCTACACAATCAATGGAGCAATCAAGAAATCAAAACAAGAATCAAAGAATATATCAAAACAAAAATAGAAACACAATATTCCAAAACCTACAGGATGCACAAAAGCAATTCTGAGAGAGAAGTATATAGAGACAAATGCATGTATTAAAAAAATGAGAAAGATTGCAAGTAAACAACCTAATTTTACACCTAAAGGAAAAAAGAAAAACAAACGAAGCCCAAAGTTAGCAGAAGGAAGGAAATAATAAAGATCAGAACAGAAATAAATGAAATAGAGACCAGGAAAGCAACAGAAAATATCAACCAAACTGAGAGCTGATTTTTCTGAAAGAAAAACAAAACTGATTAGTCTTTAGCTAGACTACTAAGACTCAAAATAAATAAAACCAGAAATGAAAGAGAAGATATTACAACTGATACTACAGAAATACATACCATGTGTCTCCAAAAATAAGACCTAGGCAGACCATCAGCTCTAATACATTTTTTTGGAGCAAAAATTAATATAAGAACCAGTATATTATATTATATTATATTATATTAGACCTGGTATTACATTACATTATATTATATTATGTTACATTATACCTGGTATTATATTATATTATATTATATTATATTATATTATATTACATTATATCTAATACTATATTATATTATATTACATTATATCTAGTCTTGTATATTATAACTAGTCTTATATTAAAATAAGACTGGGTCTTATATTAATTTTTCCTCCAAAAGACGCATTAGAACTAATGGTCCGGCTAGGTCTTCTTTTTGGGGAAACATGGTAGGATCATAAGAGACTACTATAATCAATTGTATGCCAACAAACTAGATAACCTAGCAGAAATGGATAATTTCCTAGGATCATATACTCTTCTAAGACTGAACCAGAAAGAAATTAAAAGTTTGAACATGCCAATAACTTGTAAGGAGATTGAATCAATAATCAAATTTCAAAAATAGAAAACCCCAGGACCAGTTGGTTTCACAGCTTAATTCTACCAAACATTTAAAATACTTTTTAAATAAAACTTTCACTTATTTAAGTATGTTTTCCCAGGAACCATTAGCTCCACGTCAAGTAGTTGTTTCAATTTAGTTATGGAGGGCACAGCTCACAGTGGCCCATGTGGGGATCAAACCAGCAACCTTGTTAAGAGCACCGCGCTCTAACCAACTGAGCTAACCGTCCGCCCCATTTCTACCAAACATTCAAATAATTAATGCCAATCCTTCTCAAACTTTTCCAAAAAACTGGAAAGGAGGGAATGCTTTCAAACTAATTCTATAAAGCCAGCATTACTGACCAAAGCCAGATAAGAACATCAGAAAATTATACATCAACGTCCCTCATGAACACAGTTGCAAAAATTCTCAAGATTCAATGATGGATCAACACACACATTCAACTCAATCCCTATCAAAATCCA
Source organism: Rhinolophus sinicus (assembly GCF_057876585.1). Taxonomy (NCBI): domain Eukaryota; kingdom Metazoa; phylum Chordata; class Mammalia; order Chiroptera; family Rhinolophidae; genus Rhinolophus; species Rhinolophus sinicus. Next base: position 57,007,243 of record NC_142502.1, read on the forward strand.
ATGGCATTTTTCACTAATAAAATAATCTGTCCTCCAATTTATATGGAACCATATAAAGACCCTTAATATGTAAAGCAATTTTCAGAAAGAATAAACAAAACTGGAGGTATCATATTTCCTGAATTCAAACTACATTATGAAGCTGTAGTAATTAAAACACTATGGTACTGGCATAAACATAGGCACATAGAACAGTGGAACAAAATAGAGAGCCCAGAATTAAACCCCACATATACTGCCAACTAATATATACGACAAGAGTCAAGAATGTCCAATGGATAAAGGATAGTTTCTTCAACTGGAAAACCATATGTAGAAAAAGAAAATCTATCTTACACCACTCATAAAGATCACCTTGAAATAGATCAAAGATGAATGACGTCATAAAAACGGCAGCATGAGGAAGCCTCCGGAAATCTCCACTTGAATTTACAACAAATTGAACTATAACTCCACAAAGAACTCCCTGAGCAGCAGACAGGCAAGACTCAGAGGCTCACTACTGAAATCACCTAAAGGTGGGCAAATTGCACGAGCAGGGGAAGAGGGAAAGGAGAAGTGCGGAGACAGAGCCGTGCGGGAGTAGGACGCAGACCTAGCTCAGTGATCGAAGCTGGCTGCATCCCGGAACTACCGCAGCTGCGGGAGAGGAGAGAACTCGGACTGCTAGGGCTCTGCTTATGGCCCAAGAACTGAGGGGATACCATATAACACGGTTGAACCCAACGCTCACGGCAGAGACCTTGGAGCAAAGATTGAGGGAAGAAGGCTGAAAAAAGTGGTTTAAGCCCTCAGTGCCTAGCAGAGAACAGAAGCCTTTGGCACTAAGACTAGCCACCCCCTTCCTACCCTCCCAGAGCTCACACGCCCCCACCTGCCCAGTGTTAGAAGTGGAAGAGTAGCAGTGTCAGAGCAAAACAACAGAAAATTTGCAGTTCTGAGAACTGTGGTCCGCAGACACAGAGTCACAGTACAACTAGTTCTGGCAAAGAAGAGGGAACAGTGGAAGCAGGACTGGCTGTGATGGTGGTCGCCGCCATTGCTCTGGGCCACCTCTCACAACCTAACCCGTCCCTGTCCTCACCGATCTGGGAGGTTCCCTGCAGGAGTAAACAGAACTGCTGAAACACACAGGCTCTGAATCTGGTGCAGGAAGAGCTTAGGAAATTCAGGAGCTCTCCACATCCCCAAATAGAGGTGGCACCCTAAGACCCATGTGAACTGTTCAGAGGAGAAGGCCGCCTTCCAGGGAATCCCCCACATTATGTGAGAAGCCAGAATAGTGCAGAGAAAAAATAACACTACAGTGTAAGAAAAAATAAAAGGCTGAAGTCACTGAGAAAATAAAACATTCTACCAACACCTATTGGAAAATCAAAGACCTCTTCCTATCAACCTGTTGTAGAACCCACTCCTGTAGATGTCTAGGAAGAGGAATAATAAATCCTTAATTGCATGAATAACCAAGGCAACAAGACAGTTCAGAAAGAAAGTGAAAAGTCTCCAGAAAAGGAACTTAAAAATATGGAACAATGTGACTTAAATGACAGCAAATTCATGATTGCAGTTCTTTAAAAACTCAACAAAATGCAAGAAAACACAGAGGCAGTTTAATGAACTCAGAAACACAATCAAAGACCAAAATGAACATTTTACCAAAGAGACTAAAATTTTAAAAAAGAACCAAATAGAATTTCTGGAAATTAAGAACTCAATAAAAGAAATGAAGAATGAAATAGCCAGCGTAGGTAGTAGAGTTGACCAGATGGAGGAAATATCAGTGACATTGAAGACAGAAATCTGGAAATGACACGGATGGAAGAAAGAGACTTGAGACTTAAAAGAAATGAAAGAACTCTACAAGAACTTTCTGACTCCATCAGAAAGAGCAACATTAGAATAATGGGCATACCAGAAGGAGAAGAAAGGGAGAAGGGAACAGAGAGTATATTTAAACAAAGTCTACGAGAACTTCCCAAACTTGTCGAAAGAACTAGATCCTCGAATTCAAGAAGCAAATAGAACACCTAACTACCTGAACCCCATCAGGTCTTCTCCAAGGCACATTGTATTGAAGCTGTCAAAAGTTAACAGCCAAGAAAGAATCCTCAAGGCAGCCAGGGAAAAGAAGACAGTAACCTAACAATGGAAAGCCTATTAGAATATCATCAGATTTTTCAGCAGAAACTCTACAAGCCAGGAGGAAGTGGAAACAAATATTCAAACAATTGAAAGAGAGAAATTATGAGCCAAGAATAATATATCCAGCAAAGATATCCTTTAGATATGAAGGAGGAATAAAGACCTTTCCAGACATACAGAAGATGAGGAAATTTTCTAACACACGACCTTCACTACAAGAAATACTAAAGGAGGTCATTCCACCACCATCAACAGGGATAATTTGTGGCAACCAAAACACAAAAGGGGGCAGTAAAGGCCTGAACTGGAATATGGGATTGGACAAAGTAAGCATGCTGAAGAAAATGGAATACTCTAAATATCAAACTTTATTTTACATAAACTTAATGGTAAACACTCAAAAAAATTCAGAACTAAAATATATAACATAATAAAAGAAGAAACAGAGGGAAAAAGTCATAGAGTACCGCCACACAGAAATAACAGACAATAACAAAAGGGAAAGAAACAATGGAGACACAGTCTTACCAGAAAACTAAAGATAGGATAATAGGAAATCCTCACATATCAATAATCACCCTAAATGTAAAAGGATCAACAAAAAGGCACAGAGCAGCAGAATGGATCAAAAAACTAAACCCAACCATATGCTGCCTCCAAATAGACGTATCTCAGCTACAAGGACAAACACAGACTCGAAGTGAAAGGGTGGAAATTGACACTCCAAGCAAATGGTATCCAGAGAAAATCAGATGTAGTAATACTGATATCAGATGAAACAGACTTCATGATAAAAAAGGTAACAAGAGACAGATGAACATTTTATAAATAGTAAAGGGGACTATATAACAAGGAGACATAACAGTCATCGATATTTATACCCACAATCAGGGAGCACTGAAATATACCAAGTATCTACTAACAGAATTAAACAGAGAAATTGATCAAAACACAATTATACTAGGGGACCTAAATACATCATTGACAGCTATGGATAGATCATCCAAACAAAAAATAAATAGCTGCCCTAAATGACACATTAGGTGAAATGTACATAATTGACATTCATAGAGCACTTCATCCTAAACATCAGACTATACATTTTTTTCTAGAGTACATGGAATATTCTCAACGATAAACGACACATGGACATACAACTAGCCTCAGCAAATTTAAGACGATTGAAATACCAAGCATATACTCTGATCACAAGGCTTTGAAATTGGATATCAACTGCAAAAACAAAGCAGGAAAAACCACAAATACGTAGAGATTAAACAACATACTCTTAAAGAACGACCGGGTCAAAGAAGAAATAAGAGGAGAGATCAAAAGATATGCAGAAACATATGAGAATGAAAATACATCCTACCAAAATTTTTGGATGCAACAAAAGCAGTTTTAAGAGGGAAATTCATATCATTACAGGCCTAGCTCAAGACACAAGAGAAATCCCAAATAAATAACTCCACGTTACACCTTAAAGAACTAGAAAAAGAAGAACAAATGAAACCCAAGGTCAGCAGAAGAAAGGAAGTAATAAAAATCTGAGCAGAACTAAATGAAATAGAGAACAAAAAGACAACAGAAAAAATTAATGTAACAAAGAGGTGGTTCTTTGAAAAGATTAATAAAATTGACAAACCACTGGCAAGACTCACTAAGATAAAAAGACACTAATATACAAAATCAGAAATGAAAGAGGGGAAGTTATCACGGATGCCACAGAAATACAAAAAATCATCCAATAATACTATGAAGGACTATATGCCACCAAATTCAATAATCTAGAAGAAATGGACAAGTTCTTAGAAACATATAGCCTTCCTAGGCTGAACCATGAAGAACTAGAAAATCTAAATAGACTGATCACCAGTAACAAAATTGAATGAGTCACCCAAAACCTTCCCAAAAGCAAAAGTCCGGGACCAGAAGACTTCACTAGTGAATTCTACCAAATCTTCAAAGAGAATCTAATACCTGTCCTGCTCAAACTCTTCCAAAAAATTGAAGAAGAGACATTACTCTCTAACTCATTTTATGAGGTGAACATTACCCTGATACCAAAACCTGGAAGGATAACACAAAAAAAGAAAACTACAGACTAATATCTCTGATGAATACAGGTGCAAAAATCCTAAACAAAATTCTAGCAAATCAAATGCAGAAATATGTTTAAAAGATTATTCATCACGACCAAGTGTGGTTCATTCCATGGGCACAAAGATGATTCAACATACAAAAATCCATCCATGTGCTACATCACATAAACAAAATAAAGGACAAAAATCATAGGATTATATCAAGTCATGCAGAAAAAGCATTTGACAAGATACAACATCCATTTATGATTAAAACACTTAACAAAATAGGTATAGAAAGAAAACAAATTAACATAATAAGCACCGTATATGACAAACTCTCAGCTAATATCATAATTAATGTGGAAAAACTAAAGCCCTTGGCTCTAAGTTCAGGAACACAACAGGGCTGTCCCCTATCACCTCTGCTTTTCAATAGTGTTGGAAGTCCTCGCCAGAGCAATCAGGCAAGACAAAGCAATAAAAGGCATCCAAATTGGGAATGAAGAAGTTAAATTGTCACTCTTTGCAGATGACATGATGATATATATAGAAAACCCTAAAGACTGCACGAAAAAGCTATTAAAAACAATCAACGAATACAGTAAAGTTGCCGGCTACAAAATCAACGTACAAAAGTAGGTTGCATTCCTATATACTAACAATGAAATATCTCAGAAAAAGAAATAAAAAAATTCCCTTTGCAATTGCAACAAAAAGAATAAAATACCTTCGAATAAACTTAACCAAGGATGTGAAAGACCTATATGCTGAAAGCTGTAAAACATTTTTAAAAGAAATTGAAGAAGACACAAAGAAATGGAAAGACATTTTATGCTCATAGATTGGAAGAATCAACATAGTTAAAATGGCCATATTACCCAAAGCAATATACAGATTCAATACAATCCCCATCAAAATCCCAATGGCATTTTTTAAAGAAATAAAACAAAAAATCATCAGATTTGTTTGGAATCACAAAAGACCCCAAATAGCCAAAGCAATCCTAAGAAAAAAGAACAATGCTGGAGGTATGACACTCCCTGACTTTAGCTTGTACAACAGGGCAACAATAATCAAAATAGCATGATTGATACTGGCAGAAAAACAGACACGTAGACCAATGGAACAGAACTGAGAACTCAGAAATAAACCCACATAAATATGGACAGATAATTTTTGACAAAGAAGCCAAAAACATATAATGGGGAAAAGACAGCCTCTTCATTAAATGGTGCTGGGAGAATTGGAAAGCCACGTGCAAAAGAATGAAACTGGACTGCTATCTATCACCATGTACCAAAATTAATTCAAAATGGATCAAAAACTTAAGCATAAGATCTGAAACAATAAACTGCACAGAAGAAAATATAGGTACTAAACTTATGAACCTTGGGTTCAAAGAGGATTTTATGAATTTGACGCCAAAGGCAAGGGAAGTAAAAACTAAAATAAATGAATGGGACTATATCAAACTTAAAAGCTTCTGCACAGCAAAAGAAATCATCGACAAAATAAAGAGGCAACCAACTGAATGGGAGAAGATTTTTGCAAACAGTGCCTCTGATAAGGAGCTAATATCCAAAATATGCAAGGAACTCCTACAACTCAACAACAGAAAAAACAAACCACCCAGTTGAAAAATGGGTAGAGGAACTGAAGAGACATTTCTCCAAAGAGTACATACAAATGGCAAATAGACATAAGACAAAATATTCTACATCACTAATCATCAGAGAAATGCAAATAAAAACCACATTGAGATGTCACCCCAGTTAGAATGGCTATCATCAACAAGACAAATAGTAACAAATGTTGGAGAGGTTGTGGAGAAAAAGGAACCCTCATACACTGTTGGTGGGAATGCAGACTGGTGCAGCCATTATGGAAGGCAGTGTGGAGGTTCCTCAAAAAATTACGAATACAATTACCATATGATCCAGCAATCCCTCTCCTCGGTATCTACCCAAAAAATTGGAAAACACTTATCGATAAAGACAAGTGTGCTCCAATGTTCACTGTAGCTTTATTGACAGTGGCCAAGACATGGAAACAACCAAAATGTCCTTCGATAGATGAATGGATAAAGAAGTTGTGGTATATATACACAATGGAATACTATTCGGTGGTAAGAAAAGATGAAATAGGACCATTTGTGACAACATGCATGGATCTTGAGATTATAATGCTAAGCAAAATAAGTCAGAAAAAGTACAGAACCATATGATTTCACTGGTATGTGATATATAAACCCAAAACAACAAAGGAATAAGACAAACAACTGAAAGAAAATAAACTCATTGGTATAGACAATAGTTTAGGGGTTACCAGAGGGAAAGGGGAAAGGAGGGGAGCGAGGCTCTAGAAGAGGGTAAATGGGGTCTAATATATGGTGATGGAAAAATACTGACTCTGGGTGGTGAACAACATAATGTGAGATATAGAAAATGTATTACAGAATTGTACACCTGAAATCTATGTAACTTTACTAATAATTGTCACTCCAATATACTTTAATTTTTAAAAAAATTGAAAACATAAAAAAACGAAAAAAAGAAATAGATCAAAGACTTAAACATAAGACCTAAAACCATAATGACATCTGAAGGAAACATCAGGAGAAAAATCCTTGACATTGGTCTTAGCAATGATTTTTTGGATATGATGCTCATAGCACAAATATTAAAAGACAAATTCAACAAGTAGGACTGCATTAAAGTTAAAAGCTTCTACACTGCAAAAGCAAAAATTAACAAAATGAAAAGGCATCTACAGAATGAGAAATGTTATTTGCAAACCATGTAATAGACAAGGGTTTAATATCCAAATTTTGTAAGTCAATAGCTAAAGGAAATGAAAAACAATGTAAGTAAAAAATGGGCAGAGGAACTAAAGAGGCCTTTTTACAAACACATGCAAATGGCCAACAGGTACATGAAAAAATCCAAAAAGTCACTAATCACTATAGAAATGCAAATCAAAACTACAATGGAAACTGTTTCATACCCATAACAATAGCTATAAACAAGATCACAGAAGACAACAGTTGTTGGCAAGAATGTAGAGCAAAAGGAACCCTTGTGCAGTCTTGATGGGAATGTAAACTGGTTTAATCACTATGGAGAACAGTATAGAGCAGGGGTGTCCAAACTGTGGCCCGCAGCAAATTCCAAAAATATATTTAGTTTATTTAAATAAACCAGGTGAGGCAATACGTACTTCACCTCGAGTGAGTTGCCAGCTGTCTGTGTATTTTACTGCATATGGCCCTTGGTGAAAAACGTTGAAGAAAGTTTGGACACCCCTGCTATACAGATTCCTCAAAAAATTAAAAATAGAACTATCATATAATCCAGCAATTCTACTTCTGGGTATATACGAAGGAAATGAAAACAGGTTATCAAAGATATATAGCTCACATGCTTACGATAGCATTGTTCACAACAGCCAAGATATGGGGAAAAAAATCTAACTGTCTATCAATGAGTGAATAAAGATATTGGTACACACACACATACACACACACACAAATACTATTTAGCCATAAAAAAACCGTGCTATTTGCGCAACAGGAATGAATCCTGAGGACATCATGACAAGTGAGATAAGTCAGACACAGAAGGACAAATATTATGATATCTCTTATATGTGGACTCTGAAAAAACAAACAGACTTAAAGAAACAGAAAGTGGAATGGTGGTTACTACGTAGACACTTGGGAATGGGGAAATGGGAACTATGCTGTTTAAGGTACACACTTGCAACTAGTATATAAATTAGACAACTTAGAGATGTAATAGACAGTGATTATAAACAAGACCGTATTATAAACACTAAATTTGCTAAGGACTAGATCTTAACTGTTCCCCCTACTAGAATAAATGATAATTATGTGATGTGATAGAGACGTTAACTAATGCTACAATGGCAATCATATTGAAATATAAATGTATCAAATCAATATGCTATACACCTTAAACTTATATAATGTTAATTGTCAATTATATTCAATAAAAAAACAATAAGTAAAATAATTCAATATTTAACTAATAAGGAAATAATTTACAGATGGATTGTAACGTCACTTTTTTTCACAATCATGTATTTTTTTATCGTCCCCAGCAGAAAATCTACCAAACAAATAAAATATTTGCATCAATAGTGAAATTGTCAACATTTAAAATTAAAGTAATTGTTTGTTGACAATGTTTTGAAATAATTCATGCTCATATCTGTATTGTAGTAGTAAATAATTTATAGGGGAAAGGTCTTCATAAACATTAGATAGGCATAAAACTAAATATTAACTGAAACTTTTTTCCCTATTTGCAATTAAACTATAATATATGCAGTATGCCATTTACATATCACTCACATATATATATGTGTGTGTGTGTTTATATATATATATATATATATATATATATATATATATATATATATATATATATACACACACACATACAAAGTTATATATCTGATCTTAGGGGGAAAATCCTCATTGTATACAATTCAGTTTGCATTGAGAAAACTAAAACTCCCATGAATATCCATTCTTTTCTGTCAATCAAGCATAACTTTTATAGACACCAACAAGTCAACTTTGAAATAACAAAAAAGAATTGAATGTGATACAAATCCTTTTTTGAAAACCGGAAAAAGTCATCTGAAAGGTCTTTCTCCCAAAAGTAAATAGTAAATAGATACATCATTCACATGCAGCAGTTAATGCTGTCTAAATTTACCAATCCTATTTTATGTTATATAGAAACTAGAGCTGTAAGTACGGTGTTTCCCCGAAAACAAGACCTAACTGGAAAATAAGCCCTAACATGATTTTTCAGGATGACATCCCCTGAACATAAGCCCCAATGCGTCTGTTGGAGCAAAACTTAATATAAGACACAGTCTTATTTTTGGTGAAACACAGCATATACTAGAAATGTAAATTTGTTTTAAATAGCTGAAAACAAATACCTCACAGAAGAAAAACAAGCCATCTTGCACATAGTTGCTATAGATTCACAAAACTCTGTATTATTTTGTTCATGAAAGAGCCTTGCATGCCTCTCTATATAATACGTATCAGCTCGATTTTGAGTTTGTGCAAGAGCTAGAAAAATGTGTGAACACCCAATTCCTTCTTATGGCCCTAACGCTAGGAACATTAACAAGACTGAGAGAACCAAACCAGGGAGGTTTTTATAAAGGGTATGTTAATGAATTGAAGAATTATCAGGTATCAAATTATATTATTTTAGTACTATTTACTTGTGGGATAATATCACTCTATCTAAACATGTGTAACTGGAATGGGAAAGTTAGAGGGAGGAGAAAGTTGAAGGCAAGGTAGAACAAGAATAAGAATAACTGGTGATTTCTCATCCGTTAAGTTAAAGGTGCATATTGTAAACTTTTGAGGAATCATAAAATAAATAAAATGAAGGAATACATGTAATAAACCAGAAGAGAATATTAAATGGAATAAACATATTTAATATAAGAGAAGGCAGAAAATGGGGAAAAGGAACAGGATAGGATAAACAGAAAAAAGCAAAATGAAACATTTAAAATCAACCATATCCAAATATAAAGGAAATAAACACAGAAATTAAAAAAGAAGAGATTGTCAGACTAATTTTAAAAACAGAAAACCAAGACCAAATTATATGCTACATGCCTAAATTTTGAAACAGCCCAAAATGTCCACGAAGATGAATGCAGAAACAAATTGCTATAATCATACAATAGAATACCATTCAGCAATAATAATGACTAAACTATTGATATAGTTAAGTTGGGTAAATTTCAAAACATTGGGCTGAACAAAAGACCATCCCTCCACACACACTGGATAATTCTATTTTTATATAGTAACTGAACATTCTCAACTACTCTGCAGTGATAGAAATCAGATTCATAGTTTCCTGGGGTGGAAGAAGGGCAGAATAAGGGAAGCACGACAAAACTTTTTGGGCTATAAAGTATTACACTTCATGACTGGGGTAGTATTTCAACAGGTGTATACCTCTGAAAAACATTATTGAGCTGTATACTGAAAGTAGGAGAATTCACTGTCTGTGATGCAAATCATAATTTAATAAAATTCGGAAAGAGCAGTAGTAAATTAGAAATCAATCAAAATAATATATCCAGAAATCCTACAAAATTTAAAAATTAAACAACATACTATAGTGTTAAAACACCGTTGTCTGAATGTTTAAGAACATACATACAGTTTAATTTGGAATTTATAAGTTTACAGTTATAATTAATACTATGAAGACTGGTTAGTAATTTAATGTTCTACAAAAATTATATATATATATATATATATATATATATATATATATATATATATATGCACACACACATACACACTCACATACCTAAACACACATATCTAAACACACACACATATAAAATAAAATAATTACCAATTGAAGCTGAGTACATTTGTTTCATGTGAGTTTCAATGACAGAAGGATCCCGAGAGCTATAACTTCCCAACTCAGGGTAAAAACTGGAGCCAATGTCATCTGGGGGGTTGTGCTTCCCTTGTGGATAATCCTTGGTTATTCTAGGGTCCCAATGCTTCAGAATTGGATGGTTCCAATGTATATATTTACCATCAAATTGTGGATTCCCATACCAACTATAATAAAATGCATGTAAGTAATAATTCAAAGGTGGCAGTTCTTCCAGGTAAGGTTCAGAGGCTTTGGAAGGTTTCACAGAAATTTCAACACTTTTTAAATTCTTGATATTTGTTTCACTGTTGATTTTGTCACTCTTTGGGGAATCAACATTTTTCACCAAGTGAGGAGTTCGCTGACGAACTTCTGGAAGAAGGTCAAGTCCAAAAGGATCTCCAAAAGCAGCTTTATTTGGTCTCAGCATTTTTAAACCCATCATCAGAGAGAAAATAAACAGAATAAAAAGTGACAAAATGATGCAAGTCCTTCTTCGAAACTTTGCCATGATGACATACTTTAAATTCCCAAATGATAAATGTTTAGCTGTAATTTATTGAAAAACAGTAATTAGTAATTGGTATTAACAATATTTTCCAATGTATTCAAAACAAAAACTCAAATCCATCAAGTTCATTACACTGAAACAATTTTAAAGTGCATGAGGATGTTAATCACTATATTGGTATCTACAACAGGATCTATATATGGCTAGACTAAAGGGCGGTATTTATTTGACAATACCACAAATACATGTTGTCAGATATACATTTTAGAAATTTTACTTAACAAAACAAATATATTTTTCATTTGGGCAGATTTTGCATATACTGAATATAAAGAGAATATTCTAAGGAAATGGACGAAAATGTTCTAAATATAAATATGAAATTAAAGGTCATGATTTTAAAAAGGAAATCTTTAAAAGCGCGAGAAGCTTAGTCTTTAAATGGATTTTTCAACAAACTCATTTAACTAAAATAATTATTTCACAAGAAGGCAGTAATCACACATTTTAAATGACAGTTTTTAGACAAACTAGAATGAGATAAAATTTTTAAAAATGATAAGTTAGAGATATCTAATTTTTAAAAACATCATTACTCTATAACTTTCAAAATCTTATTGAACAGAGCTTATAAAAGTAATATATTGACAGCTTCTAAAATTGTTTCAGTGTGTTTTTATATTCTAATAAGTGTGTGTATATACATGTATGTATAGATAGGTGAGTACATATACATGAGGATAAATACATATACATACACATAGATAAAATATTTAAATTTTTATGTAGTTTTTTATTAAAAAGGTATTTGGTGAAAAGTTGACATTGATTATACTTACAAAATATAACTTTCTACTATATACCATGCTGTTGTTATTCTGGAGCATTAAGTTAAACTAACCCTAAGAGAAAAGATAGATGAGTAAAACTTAATCTAATTAGCAAGTAATTCTGTCACACACAGATAAACTTTCTACAAACTGATTCTTCTATTATGCATATATGTAAGAAACACCAATATGAGCAAGCATATATCTTTTAGGGCTGAAATTCAGAGATTCTCCTCAAAGTCAACATTATTTAATTGTGAAATATATCACACCTAAAGATTACTATAAAAGACGTATATATTAGTTTTTGAAACACATAAAAAAGAAAACTGCCAGCTTTTAAAAGCCCATCTCCACCTTTTGTGCACTCTGCCAGTCACCAGGCCTACCCCTTCTCTTTCCTTAAGGGCAGTCACTTTAATGTTTACCATTCCCTCCTTTATTTACAGTTTTTCCAAAACATTAACATACCTAACTAAAATTAATTTGGTTTTATGTTTTCAAAATTTTGTTTAAGAAGATGTGGTATATCCATATATACACCATACGTGTATACACACACACAAATATATAATATGTATATTAATCTCATATATAGATGTATGTAAGCTTTATATGTATTTACAAACAATATAAATATGTATAATTGTAGATATAATTAGATGTATATAAAATATACAAAATTCTTGGGAACAGTACCGATTACTAAGGCTACTCTGACACTTTACCTGCTGTCCTGCCTCTTCGCCATCCCTGCATTCCATCACATCAGTTCCTTCTTTCTCATAAAAACTCATGAAAATGGACATTTAGCAAAGGAATAGGCAGATGTTTCTGGGGATTTTGTTTTAGAATTATATTAAATTCTCTGGTTTTATGTCAAATATTCTCCTTCCTAAACTTGGAAAATAAGATTATTAAAATAACACTTTCTGTTGTTACTAGTACTCTAATTTAGGGATCCCCTCCCCATAAAGCCTTTATTATATTTTAATACTGCTATTATGTGAATATACTGTAACCACATCAACAAGCTGAACTCATTAAAGTATGTCACGTAGTCAATAAATAATACAAAAGCTAAAACAAGCATTATAAAAGTTGACATAAATGACTTTAAAATAAGAAACAATTGAATCCTTATCGTTCTCCAAGGAACAAACAAAATTTTATTTCTTTTAGTTAGAATATGGGGGAAAAAACTCTAGAAAACAAAAAGATAAAAAACTAAACTCAAAGAAAAGTGCCAAAGGAGAAGTGGAAGGCATATAAAGGAATGAAATGCCATATAAATCAAAGAGTTGGGGAAAAATTGTTAGGAAAAACAGTAAAATCTTGGAAGAATGAGTATAATATGCATAAGCTGGTGGAAAAGATAGGAAAAAGAAAATAGCCATAAGTGTCAGAAACAGTATGCCCAGAGATATACTGGACATGAAAAATAAGGCATCTTTTGGCTGTAGCACAGAATAGGTGGTGTGATAAAGCAAAGCTGTAGTGGCATGTTGAACCCATATTGTACCTAAATGAGAGGACAGTTCTTATTTGGGTCACCAGGGGACCACTGAAGACTTGTAAACAAAATATTGGCATAGTTTAGATCAGGATGAAGCACCAATAAAAATGACATTCAAGGCATCTAACTTTACCATGTTCTGAATCTAACCATCTCCCTCCCATTCACTGATGATTACAGAAGCTGACTTACTATCTTCCCTCCTACCCTACTTGTTACTAATCAGTAGTGACTTTACCAACTTGGATGATCCATTCAGTAGTTTAGAAGCACAATCCTTGACTGCCTCGCTTCTAATGATCTGTTCCACCCATTTCACTAACTCAAACGTCATACTCATACTCTTGATCTTGTCATTTACAATCATTTACTACTCCAAAATCTCTATTTCATGTTTTTCTTTCATTTTGTAAACATAACCTTTTTACTAGAAGCTCCTCTAACTAGTATTATTCTAGCAATACCTTGACCTCATTGGGATGTCCATTCCACTGACTCTATCACTTTTTCTGTATTTCTCCTTTTCTTTACATTTTGTCTCTAGTGACACCACAGTCCAGCAATGCAATTCCTCACTTGCAAATACCCTTAACTCTCTTTACTTCTCTCCTTTCATAGTAGTTACCTGGGAAAACCTCAAATAAATGATACCTATCTTGATCTTGAGCCAGAATCACAGAGTATTGGAGAAAAAACGCACAACCATGTTGACTTTTCATCACTTCAAATTCATGACCATAATATTCAAACCAACACTTCAGACTGCTTAACAATCCTATTACTACACCCCAGTAGGTTCACTTTTCTAACCTCAAAAGAATTATTTTGTTCCTTCTCATTTTTTAAATCAAACGTGCTACTCCATCACCAACTTCTATTCTCTTCAGACAGCCATGCCTTACAACTCAGAGAAAACACAATCATATAGGAACTCTCTTATTAAGAAGTTAGCTAACCCAGGGAACATAGTCAATAACGTAACTATGTACAGTGCCAGGTGGGTACTAGACTAATCGGGGGGATCAATTCATAAAATATATAAATGTCTAACCATTATGCTGTACACTTGAAACTAATATAATACTGAATGCCAATTGTAATTGAAAATAAAATAAATAAACCTTTGACAACTTCTTTGTCAGCAAATATTTTCAATTTTACTTTGTTGTTTCACTGCTTTGCTTTTCTTCTATAGCAAGTCCCATTACTTTTATTGAATTTTTGCTGTTTTTACAACCGCATTTTTTTATCACTTTCTTCATTTTAATATTTTAACTTTCTCTTCAATCTCTATTTCTCATAAGAGATTATCTCTTGTATTTGTTTCCTAGTATTCATTTATGAAATAATTTATGAAGTAATTTTTCTGTTGATTTTAATTATTTTCTGATAACCTCATTTCTCAGTTTGCATATTTGTAATTTACCTATTCATTTATCTCATATAATTATTTTTACTGTTTCGATATTAGATTACAGTTGTCATGTATTTTGTGCATGCTTTTGGTGTTAACTTTTTTGCTTGAAATTATTTTGTATGGGACTTGGCTGCAATCTTTTTCTGTTGGTAAAGACAGCAGGTCCTCACATGTTTTCATTTTATTCAATGTCGTTTCACTATAAAACTGATGAGATGTAGGAACTTAACTCATTTATATCAATTACCCTTAGGCAAAACTGGTTTTGTTCTAAGTTGTTTTGCTTAAAGTTGCAGAATTTATTGACATTAAGTGAGGACTTACTGTATTACATGAAATAATTTCCCCTTAATTTTTGGCAGTGATATTGAATCGTGGTAGTTCTTACAGCTTCACAGCTCTCAAGATCTTTCTTCTGCTGTTTTTGTGAAGTTTTAATATGATCTGGAAATTTTCCTGAAATCAGTTGGGTTTTTTTCTCTATTCCCATGCTTATGTGGAATTTTTTATTTCCTTAGATTCTATTTTATTCCCCCCTGCTTAAGTTGAAAGTTATTTCCAGACCTTATTCTTCAATATAGAGTTTTTTCTTGAAAAACAAGTTTTAGCTTAGTTTCACAGAGTTCTTAGAAAGCAAGATGCTCCAGCCTCTTGTTAGGATCAAAGACACTCCCCACCTCCAATTCAGCCACTATTCTCAAATTAGACTGTCACTCTTTCCAGCTAATATCTGTATTTAGAGATTTTCCTGTGTTAAGATCAAGCAGATGCACTATTGCTTCCCTCTGATTTCTTCTGCACAGAGAACGACCGCAATACAAATCTTGTACCTGGTTAGTGAGCTGTCTCCATCCATTCAGACTTTGTGATCTGTAGGAATAACTTGTCAGTTCAGTTTTGTTGCAGATGTTCCTTTTGGTTTTACTATTTTCCTGCTCTGTTATTATTCCAGGAAGATTCAAACACTGTATCTCTGCTGCTGCCATCATCCCTGAACTCTCCTTTGTACTTTCCTAAAAATGGAGTTAATACGATAACTTTACCTCTAAGCACATTTTTAGCAGTATCCCATGAGTTTTGTACTCTTGTATTTTCATGGCTACTTAGCTGAAAATGTATTATAATTTTCATTATGACTTATTCTTTGATGACTTATTGATAAATGTATAATATTAAGGGGATTTTCTAGTCATCTTTTTGTTACTCATTTTCAGTGTGAATCTACTGGAAACAATGCCAGTATGATTAGAATCCTTTGAAATATGTGGAGACTTGCTTTAAGGCTCAACCTACGACCAATTTCAATAAGTGTCCCATATGCACCTGAAAAGAATACTCTGCAGCTAGTGGTTACTGAGTTTTGTGTGTCTATCAGATCAAATACAATAAGAATGTTGTTTATGTTTCATATCCTCACTACTTTCTTCTACTAGTGTTAAAAACCCCCAATATCACTGTGGCATGTCTATAACTTTATATTATATAACTTTAATTGATGTTATTAGGTGGAGACATTTAGTACTGTTCTATTTTCTTGAAGTATTAAATTTTGGTTTATAATGAAATGTTCCTTTCTTTCTCTACTGATGGGTTTTGACTTAAATTCTACTCTAATATTAATATAGCTATAACATTTCATTTGGTTCATGTTGGCAGTGAGTGTCATTTTCATCATTTTATTGTTACCTTGAATAATTAGGTTTTTTTGAAATGAGTTTTATTGTTATTGTTTATAATCTTTGTCCAATAATTGTAGTATTCAGTACATTTAAAATTTTGCATATAGGGATATTAAAGCCTTAAATCTATCCTACTTTCCTATGGGCCTTTCTTACATAGTCTATTTTCTCTTACCTTCTAATTGTTTCAATTTTCTTTATTTGCTTGTTAATTATATATTCTTTTTGCTACTATTTTAGTGATTACAGAATGTATTCTTACTTGTCAAAATATAGTATGAATTAGAACTTCACTATTTCTCAAACAATGAAAGCACACTTAGAAGACTTTAACTCCCAACTTTTGTGCTCTCATTTTGGTATTTTATTTTTTACATATATTGTAAACCACACCAGATATCATATTGTTTTGTAGAGTCAATGTTCTTTATTTTTATCCCTTCCTTTGCTCGTCATGTCTTCCTGCAACTCCATACTTCCGTTCAAAATAATTTCCTTAGAGTGAAGAAATAATTTCTTTTAATAGGGCTTTTAGTGTAGGTCTGCTGCTGATAAACTGTCTCATTAATCTGCTTGAAAATACCTTTATTTTTCCTGCCCTCTGACAAATATGTATAGCCTTCTAAATTGGCAATGATTTTCTTTTAGCACCACCCATCATCTTCTATCTTTAGTTCTGTTGAAAACTCACCTGTGTGGGTCCCCCCCCCCCCCCCCGATTCTGTAAAGACAACACATTTTCTTTTTCTCTGGCTACTTTTAATATTTTTTCATCTTTTGTTTTCAGCTGTTTTCCCATGAAACGTGTATATAGTACGGTTTTCTTAATATTTAAGCTGCTTTAGGTTCAAATGGTGAAATTTCTGGGCTGATATCTTTCCATAGCTTTGTAAAATTCTTGTCAATTATCTCTTCAAATATTGCTTTTGCTCCATTATTTATTGCTGTCTTGCTCTCATATCTCATTTTGGACTATATTACATATATGTTAGAATTTTATGTCCCATTTAGTTCTTAAAAACTAAATTATTTCCTTCCTTTTCTTTCTATACTTCAGTCTGAATAGTTAATTCTGAATATTCTTTCAGTTTCTTAATTCTCTTCAGCTGTAACTTCTTAATTTCAGGTATAATTTTAGTCTTAAAATTTCCATTTGACTCTGTCCAAGAACATCAGTACTCCGCTATAATTTTCCATCTTAGTCCTTAATTCTTTGAACATTTTAATCCCATTTATTTAAAGTCCACCTCAAATAACCCGAGTTTGATGTTGTTTTGTTTCTATTGCCTGTTTGTTTGTTGTTTTTCTCTTAATATCTGGACAGTCGCTATCTTTTATTTGTGTGGGTGTTAAGCTAGGTTTATTTTCACTGAATGTCGGACACTGTATATGAAATTTTTTAGAGACAATGAGAGGGTCTATATATTATTTTCATTCAGAGAAAGCTTATTTTTGCTTCTCAAAGCCTGCTAGAGTAGAGGAAGATTATCTAATCACAAATTAACATCTTCAAAACTGGGTTTAAGTCCCTCTGAATATTTGGTCTATTCCTCATTCATCCTTACTCCCTGACAACCACGGGTTCTGAAATCAAAGCCACAGGTATTTCTCAAGATCCCGTCTCATTTATGGCCACAGGAAGGGCCCTGAATTCCAATTCTGATCCACACAAAGCCATGCAACTGCCAAAAACTGTTCATTTTCTCAGCTGCCACAATCCACTGACAGTCTAGGCTTCTTTGCCACTTTTGAATCAAGGGTTTTAAACAACCTCTCTACTTCCTACCCCAATCTCCCAAAGAATAATAATACACATTGTAGGGCTCAGAATTATTCAAATGCTTAAATAATCCCACCTCAATTCCCTTGTCACCTGAGGGTAGTAACTTTATAACTATCACTAAAAATTCAGAAGCAACAAAGGAAAAGAGATTAATTTAAATACATAAAATGTTAAACATATGTATCAAAAAACACTATGTATGAACAAAGGGGAAGGACAATTGACAAACTGAGTGAAAATGTATTTGCAAGATCTACCTCATTCAAAATTAGAAAAATGCAAATGAAAACTACACAAAGACATCCTTTCTTATCTATGATGTTGGCAAAAAATAAAAAGTATGAAATACATCCTGTCGGCAAGAGAAAACACTCACATGCACTGTGAGTGAATGCAAATTGGTACAACTCTTGGGAATTTGGCAATATATTATGTAACAAAATTACACACTCATTTACCTTTTGAGTCAGCAATCCTACTTCATAGAATTCACCTTGAAAATACACAACCAATAGTACATAAATTCATATATAGCATTGTTTGTAATTGTAAAATATTGGAGTATTTAGGTGAAAAAATGAGGATGAGCTCTTTGAATTCACATAATGTATTGGATATACTGCGCCTAAGTGAAAAAAGCAAAATGCAGTTAGAAAATATATAAGTGAGCCAAAGAAACACAGAAGGAATAAACAAGAATCTAATAGGTTGATTATTTACAAGGGTTAGAGAAACAGGATAGAAAACATGGGGGGATGAGAATGTAGAGTAATAAGAGGGTTGGGGAATGGAAAGGACTCTTCTCTGAGTATACCTTTTGGCCTAATTTTGTCTTTTTGAGCCACGTTAGATTTCACACTCAAAACAAACAAATATTGCATGTTGAACTCTAGTTAGTAAATTCTCTGTTTTTTTTTGCAAGGGTACAGGTTAGCAATTCTTAAAATATTTAATATATATCCTAAAAGTAAGCAAATAAGCTATATGCTGGAAAATGGGGCCCAGGGTTTTCAATGACAAAAAACGTGGGTTGTAACTATAGAAAGTGGGAAGCCAGAATGAAACGTGTTGTCAGATTGTAATTGGCAGTATCAGTATGGATGTGTGGCTTTTATCAGATCAATAAACAGGTGTAGGGGTGTATGTGTGTGTGTGTACCCATAAATATATTCACATTATTTCCTTGCTCTGTCCACAGCGGGAGTCTAGAACCAAAGAAACTCCAGCAGCAATGAACACATCTTACATCAAGATTTTGGTTTTCAAATACTACCCATATCCACTGAAAAGAATCAGGTTCCTTGGAGAAATGTTGATTCTAAGACTGTGGATGGGAAAGTATAAGATGAGCCTAGAACATCTTGCAAGTAAGGAAATACTAAAAAATGTAGGGGGCACATCCATAGGACACAGGAACCAGCTTGGAGGGGCAAACACTGGCTAAATCTGGGACAATTTCAGTATCAAAATAACAAAGAGGAATAATAAATTATAGGCATTAAAATAAAGAATTCATAAATCCATACTGATATATTTTAAAATGCAAAAACAAAGAAATGGAATAAAGAATGCCAACTAATACATTTAAATAGAATAATGAAATTAGAATATCACCATTTGGCAACTACCACAATAACTGTATCAGGCAAAAATCATCAATGTATATTAAATGCGGGAGAAAAAATTTGATAACAGGATATCTACATATTGGCAAAGTATCTCCCAAAAGATACCTAATTAACTACAAAGGGAAAAATAGTAACTTAACAGTGTAGAACCTAGCAGACACCACTTTAAACTAGTGATCAAAATTAACTCCATCACTTAATTTTGGAAGTAGATATGAGCCTCCTGAGAGAATGCCCTAAGGACACAGAATCACTGCCATAGTATTTGTCAAAAATGTAAATCTGATTTAATCATGAGAAAATATTAGATAACATTAGACACACACTGATCTATACACATACATATACATTACACATAATGTATACGTAATTGTATACAATGTACTATATAAGTGTGTATGTGTGTGTATAATGATAAAGCAAATGTAAAATATTACCATTTGATCAATCTGTAGGAAAACATACAAGGATTATTGAGTTCTTTGCACTATTTCTGAAACTTTTCTGTAAGTCTACACTTATTCAAAAATTAATAAGGGAAAAATTTATAAAGAATCCCACCTGCACAATGGAGGACTTGAGCTGCTAGATAACCTAATACCTGCTAATCTGGGAAGGGTCAATTCATAGTCCTTCAAGCTCTGCACTGCACGACTCCAGAGAATGAAATTCCTACCTGTGCAATGTGACAGTCCTATAGATAGGAATAAAGGAATGACATGACCATGATAGCCTGCCTCTGACTTGTTGTCCTGAAATTCCCATAAAGAAGAAAAAGAAAGTTACGAACATATGATCTCAACTATATTAAAGATACACACAGAGGAAGGAAATAATGTAAACATAATGATTACCTCTAGGTGTGAAAATAGTGATATATTCTTAGCACTGCCTTTTAAAATTACAACATAATCCTTCATAAAGAAGAAAATTTTGTTTGGGGTAGATATTTTATAAGAAAATAATCTATGGTAACAAACACTGGTGAGTCACAACAAACGGGAGAGATAACTACTGGATTTAGAAATCAGTAAGACGTTGATTTTTGAGATGCGATCAGCTGAGTGGTGAAATGCATGAGTCAGGATATATAATGGAAATAATATTGATCTTGGAATAGAAGATCTAAGTTCAAATCAGCCATGATGTGTGTGACCCCAAGAAAGTCACTTCATCTCTTCTTAAAAAAAACATATTACGTGTTTTGTTTTCTAACAAAGTTGTTCTGTGAATGATGCATGATAATGTATGTGAAAGAAAATGTAAAAGGGCAATGCTTCAATCAAATGGTAAATACTAACTAGATTTAAAAATAAATAAAAAGTAAAGAAATGTAAGGCAACAACTAGTTCTGAAACTTCTTTCACATTTGGTATATTCATTTCTCAGATCTACACAAGAACATAAAACATAAAATATCGATTCATTAAAGTCGCTGCCTTTTTTTCCCTTTTCTGTCAATGTAGCTTCTTAAATTGGTCACTCTTTTCTTTTTACATTACTTAATTCATTCACTTAAGAATTTTTTTTTTTTATCATATCATGTTAGATGATCCACTGGTTCTACAGCAATCTCCGGACTGCAAGTTATCACAACCAAAATTAAGGCAGATCATTGTGATTAAAAGTATGGGCTCTGCAGGTCCAATACCTGAATTCAAATTCCAGCTTTGCCATTTTTTAAATCATTTTCACCTATTCAAGTGACCTTATCTTTCCCTGTTTTTTTCCCTATCTGTACGAGTTATTAACTCATTCATAGAATTTTTCTTGAGGATGAAATAATATTATAAAATGCTTAGAATCATTTCTGGCTTATTGTGATACTGAATAATTATGAACAGGATTTATGATGATGATTACTATGAAAGATGGGTGTCTGGCAAACAATCAATAACCAAAACATTTATTCTCTCGAAATGCCTATTTGTTATATGGCTAACTTTTGAAATACTACTCATTCTTCAAGACACAACTCAAATGTTGTCTCTTCTTGATATGTCTTTCTCCTATGTTCTATTGTCACAGCATTACATGCTTTTTAAATTGGCATTTCTTTATGTCTTGCACCATGCTATTTGTTTATATGTATTATATCCCCTACTACTTTGCTCCTTAAGGTCCAGAAATGGAGTCCTTATCGTCACACTCTAGTAGGCCCAATATATCCTATACATAGTCAGTGACCATTAAGTGTTCAGCTTAAACAATTTAATTTCTGGCTCTCCTATTTTGGACATTGGTGTAAACTTGGGGCAATGGGTATATAAACAGATTCTACTGACAATACATATGCTCGACATGTTTATAGTCTATACGGAACTTATACACGAGCAATAATAAATAGATCCAATTTTTAAAAAATCAATTTTAATAAAAACTATCATGTCCAACATAGCAAACCATAATAACCCTTGAGATGCCTAAAATGTCTAATGATCTCACAGGAAAGGAGTAGGGGAACTATTTATTTGGCTTCAACAAAAGAAAGACGTTTCAGAAGTCACCTGAGAGAAAAAAAACTTTGCAAGTTAATTGCAGATGTATAGGTTTTCAAAACAAGAACCTACTCAAGGTACTACTACCTATTAAAAATCTGTTATCTTCAAAGGGCAGTTTACCTTACATAATAGGTTCTTTTGCAACTTTATGGCTTCTATTTTTGTGTTTTGTGCATTTAACCTTTGAAATGCTAGTTTTTGACTTGGAGGTCTAGGGAGGTCTAAGTGATCCAGAAGCAGTATGATGTCAAACATCATCTCAAAAAGTATTTGCTATTATCCTGTCACTCAAAAGCCAAAAGAATTTCACCTTTAACTATTATTATACAGACTTCTGGTGCTTTTTTTTTGGTATTGTTTCCTTTAATTTTATTTTCTAAGACGCCACTGGAAATAAACAACTAGTACTAGAAGACACATCTGGAACTTTCAAAATCAGTTTCTGTAGCAAGAATCCCACCCAAGTCGTTTTAATGGAAACACCTGCACCCTTGGGTTAACAAAAATTAAGTATAATCTCATCCTTTCATTTTAATTTTCAACACAACTTATGAAGTAGAACTTTTTAACACCATTTTACAGGTGATGGAAATAAGGTACAGAGCAATTGGCTACTTGATCCAAATACCTGAGCTAGCCAACAGTAAGCAACCTGTCTGAGGTTAAGCAAGTAGCAAGGAGCAGGGCAAGTCTGGCTCTAGAACTCCTATTCCACTTTCCTGTAACACATTAGACAAACCAAGTTTAGAGAATATAACACCGTGATTTTTGTGACACAGATAAAAACTGCTGACATGTGGTCATGTTTTCATTTAAACAGCATGGACTCAACAAACAATGATTATCTTTTACCTACTCATAAATTGTAGCCCCAATTTAATCTCAAGACAGCTTATTTTCTGATCATACTCTTACTATTCATAATGTAACTGTTTTATGCGTGGAGCCTGAAAATCCTAAGATTCACTGGACTGTTTTTTTTCCAGAGTTTACATATAGCTTAATATGAACGGGTTAACAGATTATGAAAACGATTTGCAAACCATGTTACTTAATATTACCAATACTTTTTATTTTGTATTTTTTCAAACTATTGTTTAAATACGTTAACATAACCCATTCCAGTACTATTTGTCTGTTTTAAAATTCACATATTATCCTCCATTTAAAAAACAACACTACTCCATTTTCCTTTAACACTTATCTGTAAGGTCTTGCCATAAAACCAAAACAAACTATCGTAACTCCCTGAATTTCAACGTGCTCCTCTAGACAATGGAAAAAGACTAGTCCAGCACGGCTGCACCCCGAGACTTAGCCAAAGATAAGCCTACGATGATAGTGCTGAACAAGTTAACAGGTGAACGGAAAAACCATCTCTGCGGGGCCTCCCATCCTCGCTCTAAGCTCCGGACGCCCCATGGCACCGGGAGACCCGCGACCTCGACCTTCGCGTTGCAACCCGAGCCGGGTAGGCCTCGACCCTTCCCCCTTGGCAGAGGCTCCAGGCCCAGCAGCAGTCTGGGTTTAAAAAGCCAAGTGTTGAAAGGCTTCCGCCACTCCCGAAATCCCAATGCGGTGGGGAGAGAAGAAAGAAACCGAGGCGACCAGAGGTTCCGTTCCAAAGTGGCGGAGACAAGGCCGGCGGGGCTGGGATAAGGCAGGGTACAAGGCAACAGGACTAAGCTAGACAAAAACAAGGGTAGGAGTGACGGAGAGGGCGGCCCGGGATCCCCAGGCTCGCAGCTCGCCGCCTCCCGCCGCTGGCCCGAGGGGCGCCGGGTCAAAGGCCGTGGGCAGGGGAGCGGCGAGCAGATTGGCTGGCGCAGGAGCGCACAGGCGCTGGGAGTGGGCCCCGTGCCCGCCGCAAACGCGTCTGCGGGGCCCTGAGGCCCTCAGTTTACTCACCCGGGTCTGGGAGTCCGGTCACCAGCAGGGACTCCGCCGCCAAAGCTGTTGAGGATGGAAGTACAGCGAGACAGCACCCAGGGCCTCCCGGCTGCAAGCTCAAGCAACCGCGCCTCCCAAAAGACAAGCGCGGCGAGTTCCGGGAGCCCCGGGGGGCGGGGCTTACTGGGTGGGCGGGGCTCTGGGTCCCCGGGCACAGGCCCCTCTTATCTTTGAGAGGTGGGAGGGGCGTGGATGAAAGAGGGAAGGGCTTTTCAGGCTGTCCTGTACTAGTGGAGAAAAAGAGCAGAGTCGGGTTGAAGTCCCATCCTCTTTCTCCAAGGGCCCGCCCCTCTTTTAGAAACTGTTGGTCGTCTAAGGTTCCGTTTATTAGGGACGCTCTCCCTAATAAAGGACAGCTGTTTTTGATAGCAAGCATTCAGAAGTTGCATCGAACTCGATCGAGTACACCGGTTGTTTTCAAACTTTTTAAATTGAGGAACTATTTTGCCTTTGGAAAAAAATGGAACTTTACTTGGAAGACTGAAAGTAGACATATAAAAGATGGCATTTTTAATTTGAAGATGTATTATATAAAATCACCTTTGTACTGGAATACTTATAGAAATAATTGATAACGATGAGGCAGGTGTGAAAAACAAGAACTTTTGAAACAGCGGTTACAGCTGAAGGTTTCCATCTTGCATCATCCTCAGAAGCCGAGAGAATTCTCTATTTTGTTTGGTTACATAGTAACAAGAAAATCCTGACGTAGTCTAGAACTTGCGTATGTATACATTTTAGGGCTCTCTTTAAGATCTCACTGAATTTTTTAAACAAATTTTAATTGTGTAATGTACATATATAAATGTATCTCATATTTGCACATTTTAAAGAAGAATAATAAAAATAATATCCAGGTACCACTACGAAGCTGAAGATACAGAAAAAGCAGTGGTTTTGAAGCCTTCTAGGAAGATACTCTCCTAAAGTATCTCTTTCCCTCCCACCCAGAAATGACCATCATGATGAATGTTGGATTACTCATTTCCTTGCTTTTTTTGAAAATAGTTATATATGTATGCTTATATAAAAATAAGTTGTCCTGGTGTTGTATTTTATTTAATGAATCATGCTGCATTTGTTTCAGTACAAATTCAGGTTTTGAGATTCATCTGTGCATAAATCTATTTCACATGGACTGGGCTGGCACATCATTACCGGTAACACCTGCTACTGTTAGATTTACAAAGTTTGCCTGGAAATATTAACAGCATCTTTTAATTTGCATTTCCCCCTTGCTAATAGGGTTGCGCATCTTTATATATGCTTAGTGGCTATTTGTGTTTCTGTGAAATGCCTGTTCTCAATCTTTGGCTCATTTTTAATTGGCTTGTTTGTTTTTGAAAATTAATTTGTACATGATCCTAATGTATTTTTAAAGTGTAAATGCTCTCTTGTTTATCAAATTCTTGTTGAGAACTTCCTAACACGTTAAACTAATAGTAGCCTTTAGTTGCTCCTAATTACCATTTATTATTACAATAGTCTCCACCCCACAAGATCCTTGGGGTTGATCTTGCCAGAAAAGCAGCACCCGTTTCACTTTTGGAAGTAGCGATAAAGATTCTTCTCCTTATTTCCCAGGCCTATGCAAACATTTATGCCTACAGCCCTCCTTTTCCCTGCCTCCATTTCAACGAGCCACAGACATATACAAAATCGTATGCCATTTAGGATCAGATTTAGCTGTATAAAACAGAAAGCTCAAATAACATTTCTGTAAACAAGACAAAGCTTTGCTCCTCTCTTCTGTAAAAGGACTCCTGGGCTCATATGTGACTCAACAACTGTTGAGCCAGTTGTTGGAGCCAGATTCCTTATTTCATTTTTTCATTTTATTTATTTGTTTTTGCTCCACCATCCTTATTGCTGGCTTCCATCCTCACTCAATATTCTGGCTTTTATCCTCATATTTTATAGTCTTATAATTAAAGATGGCTGTTGTGCTCTAGACATCTTGTCTGAATCCCAGTCAGGAAGTAGAAAGAAGGTGGTGGCAGGGAATTTTGGAAAGGACAAGGGTTGCTCCTCCAGCTACTTGTTAAAGGAATTTTCTGGGAAGTAGCATTCAACAATTTATGCTCTTATGTGATTGAATGTAATTGAGTCACTTAACCATACCCAGCTGCAAGGGAGTCTTAGAAACGTGGCCTTTTACCAGGGTTCACTACCCTACCCCGGAAATAAAAACAGATCTCCGTTACTAAGAAAAAAGGACAGAATGGATATTGGATAGGCAATGAACAAGACTTAACCCCAGCAGAGAATAGTTTAGAGGAAGAGAAGGAGATAGACCTTACCAAGATATTGGGTCCAATCCAAGATCCTGGAGTACATACTGCTCATCACCTTCTAGGTTGGTTCCCCTATGGGGTGTTCCTGTGTTTAGAAAGGTGATGAAAGACTATAAAGGCTTTGCCATGGAATTGATAGCATCTTCCCACACATCAGTCTTCCAGTTCCCGATATAAACGGCAGGGGGTGGTAGAATATAGGTCTTTAGGTGTTCAGAAGAGTAAAATGGAAATACCCCGTGGATGTCTTCTCCCAATGCCAGTGATAAGTATTCATGTTCCATTTTGGGGAAGGCACATCAAAGTATACTCCTGATACTAGCACTAGGGGTGGTGGATAGCCTTTCGGTTAAACTATATTTGATGCTGATAGGTACCAGGACCAATGGAATTTCACTAAAAAAGCATAGCATTAAAGGTACTCCTATAATAACCCACTGATATGCTCCATGTGCCTGTTCGTCTTTAAGAGTGATAGGTAAGTAGAAGGGGAAATAAAGGGCCTTAAATTGTTTCCTCAAAACCTAATGTATAACTGACACCCTTAGTCTGAGACCAGGTACCATGGTATTTCTGTCCCTCCACTATGTTTGGAATCTGGAATTTAGACAGATTAACTCCTTTCTTGGAAGTTTGAGTTGTTCTCTGACTGCAGAGGTGGTACTCCATGTGCTGGCATTGGCAAACCTGGCCATAGTACATATATTGATTCTCTGCCCAGGAACACCCCTGCTCTGTAGCTGTCATCGGGGAGCCCATGCCCCAGTTAGCTCTCCCTGGTAGAGGTCCACTATGTAGATACGGATGGTTGTGCCGCCAGACTCTCTCAGAGGTCTTAGTGAGAGAGCCTAGTGAGTGTTGGTTCAACATAGTGCCTCCAATACTTGTTTTCATTTTGTCAAACAGAAAAAAATATTTTCATAAAAGATTGAGGCAAACAGCCTGCTTGCCTCATGATGGGTCTTATAGCTCTGACTATTCCAGACCTTACGTGGTAAATCCTAGGGTTAAGGAGAACAATATCTTTGGCATACGTGTGACACATTAGTGGCGCCCTAGAAGAGAAGCTCTTCCTAGCTAATTAATTTCACTTCACCACAACACACTGCCATGTGAAGAGTGTTCAGGAAATTGAGGCTCCAGCAATTATGGTGGTGGGATGATGGATGTATGCCATTGTGGCTCGTAGATGCCTTGGGAAGCTATCCATCTGTGACATCCATCCATCTGTGAGTGAGGAATAGGTTTGGACAATCTCCTTATTAGTGCTGTGTAAGTAAGCCCCTGTGAGTCTTATGTGGACTAGGGTTATTACTGAGCACTGCATCTTGTAATTTTATCTTATAGCCTAGTGCGTATCTTTCTCGTTCTTTTCTTCTCTTATATTAATGGGGGATTTGGAAAAAGGTGAGACATCAGTGTCCTTTTGGATATGAGAGATACATTTCGTTATGTTTCTTTTCTGATTAACAAGTGAGTTTACACCACTTCATGCTTTAAACTCCCTATTCGATGTGATAACCGTCTCAAAAGGACTATCAAAATTGTAGCAATAGAATTTTAATGCAAGTCTGTGTATTCTAGGAAGAAGGGTCTTGTGAGAGTCCAAGTTGATAAGTGTGTAGGGACAATTGGGTCAAGAGGTAACCAGCAGGGCAGACTGGTGGCATCAGCCTTTCCAACCCTCATATGTCCATTTTCACTTCCCTCTTTTCTGTACTAGATTATTTCACAGTAAACTCATAAATCTATAATTAACCATAGCTAACAAATAGGTGTGTCATTTTAAAATGGAAAATACTGCCCTCAGGATGCACACTTACTTTCATTTTAGGATTATGTGATATTGGAAATATTACTTAATTTCTGTTTCTACCAATTTTTAAATAATTGGTTTTTTTTCAATCAGAGTTGGCATTTTCAATTTTTTTAAATTGATAAATTGGTGGCAATAATTAGCTCTACAGAGGGATTGAGAGAGCGAGAGAGAGAGACAGAGAGAGAGCGCGAGAGAGAGCAAGAGAGAGAGACAGAGAGAGAGAGAGAGAGAGAGAGAGAGTTATCTAAATGGTCAAATTGAAAGATGAAGGAATTTGTGCTCTGAAATCCCCTACTGCACTGTAAAAGACTAGCATCTCCTTGACAGTATGGATTTTGCCCATTTTATATGTCCAGAGACAACAAAAGTTGTGGACATATAACAAAAATTCAACAATTAATTTATTTGGGAGATAAAAGAATAAAAGACTAGGAGGTTACTTAGTCATTATTTAACCCTACTTCCTGATACTACCATGTTTCCCTGAAAATAAGACCTGGTCTTATATTAAGGTTTGCTCCAAAAGACGCATTAGGGCTTATACATTCAAAGGATGTCGTCCTGAAAAAATCATGCTAGGGCTTATTTTCTGGTTAGGTCTTATTTTCAGGGAAACATGGTCTGTACTGTTCGCTCAGCCTTAGAACTGCCCTCACTGTGTGTCTCCTGAATGTTTCATGTCTTTTTCCCTCTCCATTCCTAGAAGTTTCATTCGCTTCTCCTAGACATATCATGTCATTTATAATTGTTATCAGTCCACTCACTTGAGATGTCTTCTTGGTTCCTATCCATATCCTCTCCTTGCAGTAGTCAGAGGTCTTCTTTTTTTTTTTTTTTTTTGCAAGCAACAGAAACTGCATCTGTCACCTAAAACACAAATAGACTTCTTGTGAAAGGTTATAGAGTACAGCGTGAAGGTGAAGGCTAGTATATTAGGCAATAGCAATGGGTAGGGACCCAGGAGGGTGGGGCAATTGGGAGCTCAGCTTCATGCAACAGTACAGATTAGGACACTGCTACTTTCAGGGTTGCATTAAAGTCTCAATGTGTTTGATCCCACCATGATTTTTTTTTTTTTTCAATGTTGCCTGCATTATTGGCCTCTTCAAGATTTAAATTTTTTGTTTAAAATAAACCCCTTAGCTAAGCCTAGGTTATATGTCTGTATCCCCTTTCTTCCTTTTTAAAAAAGGTTTTTATTAAAATATAGCTAACATACAATATTATGTTAGTTTCAGGTGTACATCATAGTTATTCAACATTTATATACCTAAAGAAGTGATTACCATGGTAAATCCAGTAACCATCTGACACCCTACAATGCTATCACAATATTATTGACTATATTCCCTGTGCTGTACATTACATCCCCATGACTTATTTGTGTTATTACCTGGAAATTTGAACTTATTCCACTTCACCTTTATTCCTCCCTTTAAAAAAATTTTCAATTACCGTTGATATTCAATATTATTTTATATTAGTTTGAGATGTACAGCATAGTAGTTAGAGATTTATATAATTTACAAAGTGATCCCCTTGAATAGTCACCTGGCACTATACATAGTTATTATCATATTATTGTCCTTATCCCATTGTATATTCTTGTCTCTTTTGTCCAAGATTAATTCACCATATAGGGGTGGGTTTATATCTGGACACTCTAGTCTGTTCCATTGATTAAAATCTAATTCTCAGTAAACACTTTGAGAACCTGTTTCGTGCAGAGCACAAATGATTTTTAAAGATGATGGGCCTGCTTCCCATAAGTTTAGGGAGAGCTACCTCCCTCATAATGACACCAATTGAGGGACTGAATTCAGTTGTCTGTACTTTTTCCAGAGAGGCCCCCAGTGTGGCCTCCCGTGTGTGCATTTCACCACAGTGACCTAGCCAGATGTCTTGTGCCTCCTATCTCTTATGCCCTCACTTCATTATTGAAAACCCTCTTCAAATTTCAGCTTTCCCTTAGAGGTAAGTGTAAAGAGTCTCACTTTCCTCAAAAACAGCTGCCCAAAGAACAAGTGATTAAATTGGAGTCTATTTATATTTTCACTGTAAAAAACATTTTTTCTCATTATAAAAGCAGTACATGCTTACATCAATTAGGAATCTATAATTGCACACAACGTAACATAAATGTACCTAACTTAAGCAAAACAACAAAAACGAAAAAGAATTTGTCAATATATCAGAGTTCTTCACAGAATTCAAGGAAAAACTGAAGACCAGGGTATCTGAAAACACAGCAGCAAGGACAGAAACAGGAACCAGAACTAATGACCAATGCTTTCAGGGGCTGCCTTTCAACAAATAGTCACTGAGCTCCAACGACACGTCTGGCTCCTCCCTGGACCCAGACGTGATCCTCGTCCTTCAGGGGAGGAAAAAGGAGAGTCAAGCAAGCCTTTCCCAAAGAAGAAATATTTGAAACAGGCCTTAAATTAAAGTTTGCTGGGTTGGCAAGGGAGAAAACAGTATGAATAAATATACAAAAGTGTCAAAAAGGATAACTTCTCCATGGCTTTCTTGAAGTAGAAGTGAATCCTTTCAGCTTCCTTAATGGAAAGTGGGGCACAAGAAACACACTATGGTATTCCTCCAAAAGAAGAAGGTTTTTTGGATTCTAAATAGTCATAAAACAAACCAAATAAGTCCCCAAACAAAAATGCCATTATCCCATACACTATGCTTCCATATCCATATCAAGTCTACTTTCCCCATGGCTATAGCAATATATATTGGTTGTTCCATTCTTTTAACCCCTATTGCATTCATAGGCAGCAATATGTGAAATGCAGCAATGATTTCTTCATTGATTAAACTGTCATTCCATTTTTTATATCATATATTACTTTATGAAGATATACCTAAGATACCTCTACACAGTTTGGGATGCAAAGACTCTTAACTTTAAGAAGTCCCCTGATGAGAGCACCAAAGCTTCCACCAGCTGATTGCAGCAAACAATTCAGAGATCCAAACTCTTACCATCCCCCTAATACGCTAATCCTTTCACCATATATACCCAGAGATCCTGCTACCAGCATCTTGACAACAAGGAATCCATTCTAACTTCATTCTACATATATCCACGAATTGGGACTCAGTTGAAAGAAGAAGCTGGCTATGGCAGATAATGCCTCAAATTCAGAAATGTGTAAATCCCCTGGTCTTTTAGTGAACTCAGGGGCTAGGATACCTTCTTTCCCATTGGTAGAGGCTCTTCTAGGATTGGCTCATACCCCAGGATTAAATTTAGTATCGGTAATTCTGAACTGTTAAAGTCCAATGTTTCTGTCCCTCCAAAATCCGTATGTTAAAATCAAACCCCTAAGGTGATGCTATTTGGAGGTAAGGACTTTGGGAAGTGATTACATCATGAGAGTGGAGCTCTCATGAATGGGATTAGTGCCCTTATAAAAGAAGCCCCAGAGAGATTCCTCACCCTTTCCTTCCATGTGAGAACAAAATGAGAAATCTAAGACCCAAAAAGGGCCCTCATTTCATCATACGGACTTCCAGCCTTCAGCACTGTGAGAAATAAATGTTTGATGTTTACAGGTCATCTGGTCTTCAGTATTTTGTTATAGCAGCCATGAACAGACTAAGACACCAACTAAACAGACCAGCTCCCTTTGACAAAAGCTCTTCTGATTCTCTGATTCAAGCAGTTGCTCAGGTTATAGCACTCCTGAGTGATGGAGATGGGAGAAAGTTCAGAGGTGGCAGAATATTCACTTCTGGTTGATTGGTGCTGCTCGATACGAATGCACCAATGACTGGGCATGGGCCACCTCTTCTGAGGGAAACCCTATTTCAGTCACAAGCATGGTGCCAGTTGAGACAGATATATGCTTGCAGTTGGAAGCTGGGCCAGCAGGGAGATGTAGCACTTCCTGAGTAGGGAAACTACTCCACAGATTGATACTGAGGCCCTGGGTGTTTTGCAGGAAGGAAAGCTCATGTGTTGAGATCGAGCATTGGTTTCACACCCTAATCAGCCAAGCCCCAAAAGTTACACCACTTAAAGTCCAGGTTTTACAGGCCATTTCCTCAGGAATTAGGGTTTGAGTTTCTTCCTTTCCAGGATACCTTGGATCCCTTAACCAAATTGACCTAACTTTTCTCTGCCATAACAGCACACTTTCCTGCCAAAAAAAAAAAAAAAAAAAGAGAGAGAGAGAGAGAGAAAGGAAAGAAAAAGAAAAAAGAGCAGTTTGTAGTTACTAAAAGAAAAAAAAAAGGCTTCTTTCCTCAGATAAGTGAACCCACTTACCCTCTATTTATATAAGAGAGACCACAAGTAATTCTCAATAGTATCTGTTGCAAGGTGGTTTTCAGTGACTGCTTATTCTACGAAGTAATTTGCAATTTTTCTCGGTAAAAGAAAAAAAGGTAAAGCATGCGTTCCTTCTCTGCTAAAACATTGCTCTGTTACAGAATCCAATTAAAACACAAATCTGTGTCTTGTACATCTTTTCTTCCCCCATGATGGCACGCTCCATGAGCACAGATACAGAAATGTCTGATTCACTGCTGGGTCTCCTACATCTAGCACACAGTAGGGTGTAGTGCTGCTTGTAGTAGGATGAATGATAGCCCCCAAAGATATCTAGGCCCTAATGCCCTGAACCTGTGGATGTTACTTTATGTGGCGAAGAGGACTTTGCAGATATTATTAAGGATCTTGACATGAGCATTATCAGGGTGGGCCCTGACTATTGCCACACGTGTCCTTATTTGTGACAAGCAGACAGAGAAGAAGGCAATGTGACTGCAGAAGCAAAAGACTATGCTGCTGGCTGTCAAAATTGGGGAAAGGGCCATCAGGAAAGGAATGCAAGGAATGCAGCTTTAGAAACTTGGAAAAGGCAAGAAAACATTTTGTCCCCGAAGCCCCTTACTGGTTGAGTGACCATAGCAACACCTTGATCTCAGCCCAATGAAACTGATTTCAGACTTCTGATCTCCAGAACTGCAACAAAATAAGCTGTGTTTTTTAAGCTATCAAATTTGTAGAAATTTGTTCCAGTAGCCATGGGAATTTAATATAGTGTTCGATAAATGTGTTGAATAAATGAAGCCATGAGCAGTAGGGATTCAGTAAATATTACATGAATTACAAAATGTCCAGGTTGGTTTAAAAACAGTATGTGAGGAGAAAGACAGTGGGTGTACTGTATATTTTTCTTTGGTTATAGACCTTAAAAGATTCTTTGGATATGAGAAAAACATCATCCTTCAAATATATCTTCAGAGTTAAAACTAATTACTTTCATCTAAACTAGGGTTTTTATTTACCACATCTTATTCTGATTCTTTTGGTTGGTTTGGATTTGTGATATTGCTCAATATGTTAATTTTATGATAATTTATTTGGTTATACATTTATTCACAACATTAAGGGGGAGTTTACTATTAGAACAACATCAATTCGTAAGAAATCTACCTTCTAGATGTTTGCCATCTACTGAGAGATACAGAGATATACACTGTGTGGTTTATATTAATTATCCACTTACAACTATTTGGGTTAATTCAATAATATTTGTATGGTATATATTTTCAAAAGAATGAGTTCCTGTAAGGCAGGGTTTTCTTCATTCACCTGTGTATTTTTATAGCATCTAACTCATGCGCTTCATGTAGCAAATCTTCAAATATATGTGATTCATTGAATGTGTTTAGTGGCCAGAAATTCATGCTTTATTGACTGAATAAGGAGCAAAGCACTGTGTTTACTTATGTGTGTGATAACTTGGTGGTAACAATTTTCTGTTCTTGTTTCTTTCAAAATAAATTATTTGAGTATGATGTTTAATCATCATTTACAATGAAAAATGCAACAGTAAAAACAGAACTTCTCAAATTGTCATTTATGATTTCACAGCAGAGAAAATAAGTAAATATATATGTGTATATATATATATATATATATATATATATATATACATATATATATTCTGCTAACTACTATCTCTCAATACTATTTTATGATTCATTAAAAATATATACTATGCTCCCAAAAATATTTATTAAAAATACAGTTTTATATATACATTTTAACTGCTTTTGTAGGTTTAGAATTTATTACAAGATATGAAATACCTTTACTCTGCAACACTGATTTTCTTTTTTTTAAGGAGGGCGCAGCTCACAGTGGCCCATGCAGGGATTGAACTGTGCAACGTTAATTTTTATATTTTGTACAACTTGTTCAAGAAAAATATAGAAAGAAATATCAAAAGGAGAGAATACTGACTTCCAAAATTATTTTTAAAGTGAGTAACAATGTTATTTTTTCCATTATAAAAAAAAAAAGATGAGGAACTTTTAGATTGGATTCATTAAGGAACAAAATATTTGGCTTCTCCAAAATTTTTCTCCAAAATTTCTCTTTTGATTTTGATTCCCTCCTAAATATGTTGAAGCTCCCCAGACAATTCTTGTCTTCCTAGCTCTTGCTGTGGCATTTTTGCCTACAGACCTGAGATTTCTTTTTCCTCAAGCTCCTACTGTG
Organism: Rhinolophus sinicus; assembly: GCF_057876585.1. Classification (NCBI taxonomy): domain Eukaryota; kingdom Metazoa; phylum Chordata; class Mammalia; order Chiroptera; family Rhinolophidae; genus Rhinolophus; species Rhinolophus sinicus. The sequence goes on from NC_142502.1 coordinate 57,042,387, forward strand.
GGCAGTTTAGTGATATGCCTTACCTATACTAACCTGCAGGTCTGCAAACCTTTACTGACTGGAGGTACTGGGCTTAGTCTCCTTAACTGCACCCCCCTCCCCCATTACATCAGGCTTACATCTGCTGGAGCTTTGTTGGAGTTATGGCAACTCATAGTATTTTACAGTGTAAAAGGATATTAAGTTCAGCTGGACAGCATTTCTCTTAGTAGATCTTTTCTACAATAATCCAAACAGGTGGTTGCTCTGTTTTGCTCTGAAATGGCCAAGAATAGGCAACTGATTCCCACAAAGTCAGGATAAATTGTGACAAAGTTTTCCTCAAACTAAGCTAAAATGAATATGCCTATCCCTTCATACATTGATCCTAGCTCTCTTTGTGGAGTTACAGAAAATACTACAAGAAATACTCTTCTACAAGAAATCCCTACAAATAAATATGTACCTACTTTTCTTTTCAGATTTTTGGAGGAGTATTTTAACCTCTCCATGTAACTTTGCAGCCAAAATAAAGGACTGAGTTGCCAGTGCAGAATACACTCTGTTTTGGCAAGTATCCTTCTGATAGTGCAGGTGGAGATGCCAGTATTAGGAGGAAAGTAAAAGCGCTAAGTCTTCACATCAACTTTAAATTTCAAAAGAAAACTTCTGGTGAACACAAAATTGGGTGAATTAAACAATGTGGATAGCCCCCACTTCCCACACATATAGAGATGCTAGATAAAATGTAATTGCAAACTGTCTGGTTCTAATATGTAGCAGAGCTGTGTGTGTGTGTGTGTGTGTGTGTGTGTGTGTGTGAGAGAGAGAGAGAGAGAGAGAGAGAGAGAGAGAGAGAGAGAGAGAGAGAGGGAGAGAGAGAGAGTATATTTTAAATGTCAAAAATATAGAGAGAATTTAAACCCAAACAACAAAGGCAACAATACAAATCAAAATAGCAACAACCCATTAGGCACAGTTTTAGAAGAAGTACTCAGAAAGATTCAAGAAAACTAGAAAAAAGTCTCAGGCAAATATGACTACATTTGAAATGGATAGTAGGTACATGCACTTATTTTTAAAAGTATATTCGAAACATCTCATGATTAAAAAAACTAAGGAGAATCTAGGAGGAATTTGAGAACACTTGGTAAGCAAGTACAATTTTAAATAAATTTCCCATGAAAGCTTTCTCTGAGTCAGACATGACTGGAGACATAGCTTAACTCACTGCATATTATTATGTGTTCATAAAACATCCCGAGGTACCCCTTACGTTTTTCTTAAAGTTACTTAGGAACTAATACTCTTGGAACTTGGGGTAGGAAAGGGTTGTGATGGTAGTGTGAATGAAAAAGAAGCTATGCAATAAACCTGACAAGCTGGGGGGAAAGAGGGGGACATGTCAGTCCTGAGAAGCTCAATGACCAAAAGTAACTACACAGACAGGATGGTCTGATCACCAGTACCTACCTGGGCAGGTCATAGCGGGTAGTGAAGTCCCAGACCTATAAGCTTCCTTAGTAAATGTCAATCTGTACCTTAAGTGTGCTTTGTTCATTGTTCTTATGTATCTAGGATAACGCACCTTTGAAATGTCAGAGTAATTTTCTTTTCCTACCCCTCAAAGGCACAACCTTCTGCATCAGAGCACAAGACTACAGAACCCCTCACTGTCATCTTGTTCCCCCCCACCCCCGCCATCCCATCACTATGTGCTGCAAATGTTAACTATCCTGTACCCACCAATGTAAAAGAAGTATGTCTCTCTCTGTTTTGCTTTTTATCCAATCCTATAGATTTCCCCTGCTTTGCTTTCTCCCACCTCCCTAATCTATCATCAATAGATTTCATGTAACGCCCCTACTTATTGGTCCTCCTTTGATTCTAACGTATAAAATAAGCTGCAAAACTGCCATTATCCATAACATTTTCTCAACCCACTGAGATTTTGCTTGCCAGCAATTGTTATTTTGGCCCGAATAAACTCATAAAAATTCTCTACAGGTTTGGACATTTCTTATTGTTGACGGTAGGAAGACACTGGAGACTGGCCTTGATGTCAGAGTAAGTGTAAGTAACATCATCAACTGTGGCACATGAAGTATAACTGAACCTGGACAGTTAGCTGCCCTGTCCGCTGAGTCCAAGCACACAGCTTTGGGACTCAGGAGTGTACACCTTTTATTCAAAATTGTCTTTACATATTTTATGAGTTAATTAATTTTATACTGCCAATTCATCATAGACACTAAGAAAAATCTACTAGGTCAAGGGGATATTCTTATAAAATCATGTGTGGGCCACTAATGGGTCACATTATCATACGTGTGAGAGTTGGACAAGAATAAATAATGGCACTCAATAGTTGTAAAAGCAATTTTGATTCCTGGAAATAGCAAAGGCTAGGGCATTAAAATGACTGATAGTATCCAGTTTTGGCAAGGATGTGGAATATAGACACTCTCATATATTATTGGTGGAAATATTAATAGATATAGCCTTTTTAAAGGGTGATTGTCTACAACTGATAAAATATATCTACTCTTCGTGTGAGATATTCTATTTTTACCAATTTCTACAAAATTATACCTATAATGTGGAAAGCTGTGCACATAAGTGAGTTCTCTTTGTCCATGACATGAAAAGATATTCATGTATTTTTTAAACTATATTTATTGGGATAGCATTGTTTAATATATAAATTTCAGGAGTACACATGTATATATTTTGAAAGGAAGTTGTAAAATGATGTACATAACTATAGAAATATATTTATATTGGTATTAGTTTTCTATCACTGTCCTATCAAATAAGCACAACTTTAGTGGCTAAAACAACACAAGTTTCTTACCTCCCAGTTTTGTAGGTTAGAAGTCAGACTTTGGTCTCCGTAGGCTAAAGTCAAGATGTCAGAAGGGCTGCCTTCCTTACTGGAAGAGCTAGAGGAGATTGTTTCCTTGCTTATTCAGTTTGCTGGCAGAATTCAGTGCCTCATAGTTGCATGACTGAGATCTGCATTTTCTTCTGGCTGTAAACTGAGGTCCATTTCCAGTTTCCAGAGGTCATGGCATTATTTGGCTTACGGCCCCCTTCTGTCATTTTCAAAGCCAGTGGACAGCAGGTCGCATCCTTTTTCATATCACATTCATCTGGTTCACTCCTTTGCTTTCCTCTTCCACTTTTAAGGACTCATGAGATTGCATTGGGACCAGTGAATGACTCAGTATAATTTCCCCATCTCAGGATCCTTAACCTAAACCGCATGTGCAAACTTCCTTGTGGCATGGAAAGTAACATACTCACAAGTTCAGGGGAATAGGGTGTGGACATCTTGGGGCCCCAGGGGCCCATTATTCTGCCTATCACAGTATCTATATGTACACTTAATATGTATATGCATTCTTTTGTGTGTATATACATGCATGTACACATGCAGGCACACACAAACACAAGGGTGAGGAAAGAGACAGAGAGAAAGAGAAAACTATATCAGCAACAACAAAAAACAAATATGTGTGTGTGTAGAACAAATTTTTAGAAATAAACATACCAAACACTTTAAAAGTGGCTACTTCTGGGAATTGGGGTTTCAGTTTTTATATAGAGAGAAGAGTTTGCATTTGTACAATAAGTCTACTGTAATTTTACACTTAAAAAAGTAAAAGAACAATACATTTGTCAATTAGGCTCAAGACACATGATCTAATTTACTTGCTACATCTCTTAGTATAAACACCTAGGGAAAGAACTGGTCTCTGAGAAAAATATATGTTCCCTGGATTATTCATCAAAATAAATTGGCAGACCTTGCACCACAGGTGTTATATGTTCTGAATGGAAGAAATTAACTGTTAAATTAGTGAGAGGCTGAATTGCTGTAAATTTAAATAGTGGCAATTCTTAGTACAGAATGATCATATGTGTAACATTACTAATAACACTACTCCTGCAAATGTAATAACAATATAAATAATACATTGTTTTACATTTTGGCCGTTTATTTCTACAATTTTCAAAGCATTTTCAAATGCATTTTTTTTTTTTTTAATTCTGAAGATCATAATGTAGCAGTAAGTAGGCAGAGCAGATAATATTATCATCACTTTTTGGAAGGGGTGATATTCAGAAGACCTAGGTAAGTCTTGCCCACAAAGATATCCTTCTATTGGATATTGCACAAGCCAGAAGTCTTTATCTCATTTGCCCCCTTAAATTCCCAAAGAAATCACCATGCCTTTCAAAATATATTTTAAGATTCTTGGCTTTTCTCCATCGCTAAGGTCACTACTTCAAATATTTTATCACCTATCATTTGAATCTAATTGATCTTTCCCTTGCCTTTGGCTTTTCAATGCAACCTCCACACTGCAGTCAAAATGAGCTTTCTAAAATTTAAATTTGATCATGTAACTCTCTTCTTAATAAACTTCCAATAGCTTCTCTGTCCTCAGGATAAAGTCCAAACTCTTCAACACAATTTAAACAGCCCTTAAGGATTTGGCTGTTGATTCCTTTTCAGTCTCAAAACTCACTACTTCCTACCTTTTACACTCGAGCCACAATGAACTATTTCCTATTCGTAGGCTTGCTTATGTGCCATGATCTTTCTCACTTCCGTACTTACTGTTCTCTCTATTTAGAATATCCTCTTCTCCTCCCTTTTACATGGCTAAATTACTCCTCAAGCTTTAGCACTCAGCTCAGATGGTACTTCCTTTAAGAAGCTTTTCTTCACACCCATATCAGGATTAGTTCCCCCTCCATGCCCTTTTTCTTTCATTCTGTCCCAAACTGATCATATCTCGGTACTTATCGTGCCATTTCACATTTGCCTGCTTAGTTGTGTACACACGTGTCCCTAAATTCTGTGCAAACTTCCTCAGATGTCTACCATTTTCACTAATACTCACCTAGCAACAAAAAGAAAGTATTCAATAAATACAACAACGAATGAATGTATACATGAACAAGTAGAAAAGTAGACTCAAGAAGGTAGAAGATGATGGGTGAATTTTTGGACATGTTGCTTTGACGTCAATGTATCATCATTACAATATCCAAGGCAGGAGTACACTCACCCGAAGGATTGAACCAGAGCCTATTGGAACTATAAATATAGGTAGTAAGATCTGGGAGTTACCCACAAAGTAGAGATAACTGGAGCCACAGGACTGGATGAAATTGATATAGAAAATATAGAGAAAAAGAGAGCACTAAAGATAAAACATTAGGGAATGTGTACATCTATTTTCAGGTGAAAGCAGAGTGACCCTGAAATCAGGTGAGTAAAACTTCCATTAAGAACTCCAGATCAAGAAAAATTAATAAGGGTTTATATTTGTGAGTAAGACATTATTGTGATGACTTCCAGATAAGTAAATGACTTGAGTGTTGGTATACCTAGTCCCTTTGCCAACCTAACATTCTCAATTACCTGGTGATTAATGAGTAAAATATCCAAAGGAACATTAAAGTGGTAAAAGATTGCACAGTGTTAAGAACTATGATGAATCAGTGTACTTCGAACTGAATTAATGTACCTGGAAACAAATCAAAGAAAGACTCATTGCTTCTTCTTTCTGAGAGTGTAGTGTGACATGAGAGAAAATAAATGCAGAAGATTCTAGAACATCACAATTTTCAGCAGAGAGGGATAAAGGCAATGACACAGACGAGAATACGCAGGAGGCACCTCTCTCGGGTCCCTTTACTTGCTCTAATGAACAGCATTCCAAATTATCTGTACTGGGAGAGGTTTAAGAATGGAGCCTTCTCAAGGAGGTGGTGGTTTTCTCCCTGATCCACTGTTATTCTTCCCAATGGCTTGGTAGTAACACAGGAGAGGCAACAGATACATGGTATCTGTAGACTGAAGAGTAGGCCACATGGAAAATGGGACACACAGAACTAGTCCCTGGAAGAGCAGCCTCATCAATTATAAAGCGGAAATCATGCACTAGGCCTGCCCATGCCTTAGCTTCCTTCCAAGTCTTTTTAGAATGTCAAATTACTAAATTTATGCTAACTGCATGTAAACAAAAGTCCAGAGATACCTTTTAAAACAGGATTCCCAAATTTAAAGAGAGTTTGTTCACATAATGATTTGCAAACTGGGAAACCTAGCTCTCAGTATGAACCAAGAATACATTCCAAAATGGAGAGGATAGGGCAGCATATATAAACGCAAAAATTGTAAGGCGCTATTGATCAAAGAGATAGGTTGCTAGGGGAAACAAGACCATAGACTTACATTTTTTGTTTCGGATTGGCTGGGGCAACTGGACTTTCAATGGTTGACTGACTCAATGATCAAGAAAGTGAGGTTGTGAAATGGGAACAATGGGTAATATATTAAGCATTTATGAAGCCTTAGTTTCAGCTCAGGCCTACCGAACAAAAAGGCTGTCTTTGATCACACAATTGTAGTACAGGGGGTATTATTTAACAACGGTGCCTGAAGTACAATTTATCAAACAGTACAATCAGCACGGGGGTCTGCTGGCTCTGTAGGCCCGTCTGGAGCCCAAGAAGCAAAGTTATGCTCTGCAAGCAGCCCCAGAGCTCATACTGTAAAAATCCAAATATTGGGCCACAAATTATGAAATCAAAGTTCTTATACGTCCTCATATCTTTCTAGTTTAAAACATTAGAAAAATATTCTGAAAAGTATATTGATGTGTACAGTGAAGACATGAAAAACGTATCTTGCCATGTGCTGCCTGGCAAACATCAGGCCATAAATGACCTCACCACATTCAAGAATAAGAAAACAGGATGAAGAAAAGAAAAAAGGCAGTTTGTTCTAGTAAAAAAAATAGAACACAATTCTCTAAAAGTTGTTCTTAAAAAGAAAACAACAACAAAAAATACCTAAAAAGTTTTAAAAGTGTCTGCTTTATACTGTCAAAAAAATTCACATGGACTCTTAAAGCAAAAAAAAAATATGTATGATGAAATCATCAAAATGCTAAGTGCAAATCTTATAGCACTCTCTTTAATGTCTTAGTGTCAAGGGATTTGGGCTAAAGATGTGTGCTGTAATTGAGACCTCGTTCCCTGCTGCATGTCAAGTTAAAAGATTACTGACTTCAGAGTTAAGAGAAGCCAGACAGGAAAGTACCCAGAGGGCCACTCTTTTTCATGCTTCTCTGATCTGGCAGTTGGCTAATAACACAGTTTCATTATATGAAGAGATATGTAAAGGCTAGCTACAAGGGTACACCCAAATTGCTTAGACCAGATTCCATAAATGGAGGCTATGGGGGCTAAAGAAAAATGAATAATTTCCCTCCCACCTTCTAAGTTCTTCTGGCTGGGCTAATAATCAAATTCACAGTGACAGATTAACAGGAGAAAATCAGATTTTAATACATGTGCATGGGGAATTCACATAACATGAAAATTACAATTTCTGTGAGGCAACACTGAGTATGTATGACACCCTGGACAGAGGAGAAAACAGGTGAGGAGATAGGGTGTTAGATTTCAGAAGTGAGAACGGGCAAGAGAATGGGCAATTTACAGGTAGTTGAGGAAGAGGGAACTTCATGGCAGAAAATTTCTTGCTGGGCAACTCAGAAACGTGGGACACAGGGATATCTAGCTAACAGGCTCCTGCCTGAAGCCCTCCTATTTACCATACTTAATACAAATTAGGCTAAAGCAGCGTCCTGAAATGACCTTCCTGGAGTAGGCCTTTCCATCTGACTCTCGTAGGCAGGAAGGGGAAGGGTCAAAGTTACTTTCTGAGTCTTCTGTTTCTTAATAAGTAGCTTAAAATCAATATTTCAAAATGGTAGTTTGAGGGTGGCAAAACTTTGGTTCCATTCAAGGTCTGGAAGTGAAAAGGTACAAGTACAGAGAAAATATGCAAAGAGAGAGAGAGAGAGAGAGAGAGAGAGAGGAAGAGAGAGAGAGAGAATCTCTTCGAAATTCTTACCAACATGGCAATCTCACAACAAAATGGAAGAACAATCCAAATTATACTTTCTTGCAATAGGTGGTGAATACAGTACCTGATGAAATAATTTTAAAATAAAAATCCTTTGGCTTTGGTGGTCTGGGAATGTAACTTTCACTCTCCTCTTTACAGGCAGCTAAACAATTGAATAGGCAATAAAACCTTACACCTGCCAATCCCTTAATTTTTAAAGATCTAAATGAATGATCAAATGGGGCCCAGTAAATAGAAGAATATGTAGAGAAAACTCAACCAAGTTCCTGTAGCACATAAATTACTTATCTGTAACTTGTAAATGACATTCTCTCTGGGCTGACAAAATAGCAGAACATATCCTTTCCTTATGATCTCACCTGGAAGCCAGAATTCAGGAAACTTGATTGATTCTGTCCATGGTTGAGTTTCCTCTGTGGCACAGCACAGAGTGGGGAAAGATGAAAAATGGATCTCGAGAAGCAATAGCATGGTGAGTTTTTCATTTTTCTTCGAAAAGATCAAATGTAAAACAGAATGAACTTAAGAATTTGCAGGACCTATCTGAATAAAACCATATTCTTCTGAGGCATATGAATAAATAATTAGATAAATGGAGATAAATAGCTTGTTTTTGTGTGTGAAAAGTTACGTTTAAAGACATTGATTTCTTCAGCTAAATCAACATATTCGTTGTTCTTGCAATCAAAGTCCCAAAGGTTCCATTTCACAACTTGAAACAATTCAAAAATACAGGTTAGAAAATTAACCTACAAGAAAATAACCAGAAAAATTCTGAAGGAAGAAGCATGAATACAATTATAGAGCTACAGTAATTAAAATAGTGTAGTTTTGGGGAAAGACCAGTCAGTTATACCAATGAAACTGAATAGAGATGCTAGGAATTGATTCTACATTCCTGTTGGCACATGAAAAATGGGGCATTTCTAATCACTGGGGAAAACATGCATGATAAGATGAATGATATTAGGTCAACTGAATAGCCAGTTTGTTAAAAAGAAAATGCAGTTAAGATCTGACTACAATTTAAAAAACAGTATACAAAGTATAAATATTTAAATGTAATTTAAATGTAAATGAAAAACCCTCAAATATATAAGAAGTTAAATAATGCTTCAGTAATTTAGGTGTGGGGATATAAAAAAGTGCTTACAAATTAATAAAAGGATATACCAGAATTTTAAAAACAGTGAAAACCAGTCATTAACACTAGTTAGAAATCAAATTAAAAGGGCTAATATGCCTTTAAAAATGAACGCTAGAGCCAGCTTCATGCATGTGAAACTTTTAGAGTCATACAGAGTCCCAAGCTTATAAAGGCCCCAATGCTTCGTTCATATTCTGGTATCATAGTCTAATTCTTAATAATTCTTGAAGAAAAAGACCCTGGATTTTCACTTTGCATTGTTTTCTGCAAATTATGTAGCTAGTCCTGATTAATTTTCACATATAGTCAACAAAGTACAAATTAAAACTTGAATTTTAAAAACTTTTCAGATTTAAAAAGATTAAACAGTTGATGGTATAATATTATGAAAAATTGTAGATAAAGCAACACTCTCATACACTTTTAGTTCAACCATCTGCAAACACTGTAGAATTATATATCAAAATTTAAACTGAATACCTTTGATCCAGCAATTTTTCCTCTAGGATTAGATGTATAGGAACTAATTGGACCAATATATAAAAATAAAGGTATTTATAACAGTAGTGTTTCTAATAGCAAAAAGTCAACCATCTAAACATCCATAAAATTATTGATTATAAATGGAAAGCTACACTTATATAGTTGCATATTATACTTTAAGATGAAATGTTACATAAATTGTATATACATGTAAACCTATCTCTATGATATGCAAACATATATAGTGATATGGAAAGACATTCATTATTCATTGCTAAGTGAAAAGCAAACTATGCAACAACAAAAAGAATGAAATGCTATAGGTACCTGTAGAAACTTTACATATATGTATAAAAAAATGTCTGAAAACACAAAGATATTTTTCTCTGGAACTACAGGAAATTTTTATTTTATTGTTACATTTTTTTGATAATCTTTTTAATGATGAGCTTTTATTTGTATTAAAATCAAGAAATAACATTTTATTTTGAATAAATAAGAATTAGGCCATTTAATTGTGTCTGTGATCATTAAAATATTTAGACATATAATTGTACTAATAATTGTAATTTGGTATAAAACAAGACAAATGACATAAAAAGGTTTGAAAGAATAGATAAACAATGTTTAAAAGTTACAATAAGTTGTTTCAAACATGCAAATTATACAGCTAAAAGTTGGAAGGTGAAACCAAAAGTATACTGATTTCCTCATATTAAAAGGAAGCAAATGAATACCCACTGCTTCATTTCTGACATAGAGAAATATAGTTTTAATATTATTCTTGCAAAACATAAAAGTAGTAGAATTTATAATGACTTTTACAAGCATGAAAAATTATACCAGACAGTAGATGATTATGAGATAGAACATAAGGCAGTGTATCTTGAATTGGAGTGAAGAATAGTACTTAATGTGAAAAATAATAATTGATTTGGATTCAAATTTAATTAAAAAGAGAGGAAACCATACCACACTTAATGAACTGCAGAAAATTTCAGTCTTTCATCTAAAAAGAGAGCACACAGAATGTAGCTGAATCCAGATGATGTATTAGAGTCATTGAGTTAATTCTCTATATTGAGTAAAATAAATATATAATCATCAATAAATTGCTTCCTGATATTCATTCAAGTTGTTTTACTTGAAAGAGATTTCAAATGGAACAAAATAGCAGACAGCTGAAATAAATCCAGGGCCACCTGCAGTTTGACTGTTAGAAGTCTGATGAGCAGAGGTATTTTTGTCAAGTGTCTGATGTAAAACATCATATTTCTATCATCATGTTTGATTGGAAATGGAGTTCTTGGAGGTAATCCATCAAAATGGCAGTCATACTGAAAAGTAATATAATGCCAATTTTATCTGTATAATTGAATAGTTAAAACTTAAAGAATTAAATTAATGGATGTTTACTTTTCTTTCCAAATTCTATATATAATATATATAACTATATATAATATAATGTATTTATAGTATAATATATATATATGTATATATATATATATTACTCTTTGGAAGCATTTTAATATATACTATCAAAGTGGTAGAATGAGAAAAATTACATAAAAATTCAAACAGTATTGAATCCATATTGTCTATATTCATTATGCTGATTGCTGGATAAAATGAAAGAATGAAAGAATTTAAGTCTTTTTAAACATTAATTGGGAATTGCATATATTATTATGAGTTGTCAAAAAGTAATACTAAGTTAATGAATACTAGTTTGTGGAAAACCCATTGCTTTTAAATAAGGCTGAACCTATACAGAGGTAACTACTTTAGTGACAAAATTTGGTGATCTTAAGCAAAAATATGCTTCTGCCAACTTTAGGCAATAGGTGACCAGATGCGAAACAACAAAATAACAGCTGATTATTTCTCAATGTGTTTTCTGTAGACCATCAGCCCAAGGAGTGAGTACCTGCTGTGCATTTCAAGAATTCAGCTGTTTAGGCCCTGGTTCAGAATAACCAACTCCAAATTTCTGAGGTGAAACCCAGGAATCTACATTTTTGCCAAAACCTTACCAAAACCTTAGAAGTCTTCCACATTAACTTCTCGGAACCACTGCTCACAGGGTGAGAGGCAAGAATCTACAGTAAGAGAAAAGGAAACGCACAGGGAGCTGAACAAGGTCACTAGTTGGTTCTCTGAGAGCAGCTGACTGCACAGGTGTCATGCTCTGTTATGCATAACTTCATATATTCTTTGGACACTGCATTGGGAAGACAAATGTCAAGAGAGTCAGGTACACAGAATGGGGTGAAGGTGGAGGATGCAGGAACCAACTTTATCAGTAATTTTGCAGATAAAATTTAGGACAGAATGTTAAGAAATGTACTTTTCCTACCTGCTATATGGAGTTTGAAATAAAATATTTTTAAAATCGATTTTACTATCAGTTATGAAGGAATAAAAAAAGGTGGTTGCATTCTTCTAACCCTAAATAAATATTTATATTAACAATTAAGAAATGTTTCAAAGAGCTTTGGCATGTCTACAGAAGTGCTATCCTCTTAACCAGGCCCACTAGTCATTAAATCGTTTCCTTTCACTGAACTATATCCCATCCTCTTCCCTCCCCACTATATTCTGCATATGAAGAAAATATTGATAGGCTTCCTTGTAGACTAACATTTTAATACAATGCCTAACATTGTCATTAAACATATAATTTATTAATAAGAATTATTTAATGTTATTGGTAAATTTCTAGCATTTCACTTACATTTCACATTCACCTATTTTTTTTTTTTATTCATTGATCAAATATACTTGAATCTACTTGTACAAGACATTGCTAGGCTCTAGGCTGGAACTTATGAACCAAACAGACACCATCGTGAAGTTTACAAGATAATGGAGAAAACGAAGATCAGGCATGCATTCACACAAATACATTTTTAAAGAAAGTTAGCAATGCTTCCGACAAAAAGTCTACTGTGCTTTTTGAGGGTGTCTTTTTTGAGTAGGTGCCTGAGGCCTAAAGGATAAATTCACTAGCATTTGTCCACAAGAGAGAAGTCGAAAGGGTTCCAGACAAAGAGAATATAACCAGTACTTTCAAAATCCAGAAAGCAGTCCAGTGTGGCTGGAAAACAGTGAAAAAGAGAGAGTAGCTAGAAAAGAAGCTGAAGACGAAGGCACGGGTCAAAGCAAAGACTTAAAAGCATATACAAAAGCAATGGGAAGTCCTGAAGGGTTTAAAGCAAGGAAGTGACTGGGTCCTCTTGGCTGCCCCATGGAGAAGAGATGGGGACAGAGGTAAGAGTAAACATGGGGAGAACATTAGATGCTATTCTAGGTTAAAGATAATGGTGACTTGATTTAGTGTCTTCTAGTGAAATTAGTGAGAAATAGTTAGCTTTAAAATACATTTTGGATTTGCAACCACCTAAATTGGTGATGGATCAGATATGGAGTTGGCTGGAATGAGAGAGAAGAAAATGTCCCATGTAACCCAGAGATCAGAATGTCCTGCTTATGTGTCATTTTCTCATTTTTGAATATGACAGAGTATAGCACAGAAAATAGGGCTTGGATAATCCTGGAGGAACCTGACCTAGAGCTGGGTCTAACCATAATGACGAAATGGAACTTGCTGCCAGGAGTTAGGAAAAGTGCATTTGGGAATTAGAGTACAATATTGAAAATAAATCATAACAGATGTTAGCTTTGGAAGCTGTGGTTTCAGAGGAAGCCTATGGAGAGGGGCAGGTTTAGAAATTACAGCAGGGCGGCAGAGGCGGAGAGGTAGCCAGGCAACAGGTGAATGTTCTCCTCAGACCTGGCAGTGGGCTTTGAATTTCAGGACAAGATTACAATCCCTCCCTTTGTCACAGGAGGTAAGTAAACCCAGAAGATCTAGAGAACTGGGTATGTAACCAAGAGAGGGATTTGAACCCACAAAGGAAAAGGCAGAGCCCAGTCTTCAGAACTCATATGTGAGAATGAAATCTAGGCAAACAATTTCAAAATTATAGCAACAGCAGAGGCACAGGTGACAACGCTTCATGGGCTAGAAGTCAGGCTGGTCCTAGAACCTGCAGTGCTGTAAGTGTGGGTTAAAAAAACACCTGCTGTGGGAGAACATGCAACTGGCTGTCAGGCACCTACAGGAGAAAAATATGTTCCATTTAAATCTCTGAATGATGATAGTACAATGTGTATTATGAAATAAATGTTACTACAGAAACCTAAAGTGTGCTAAGGATATGTGTTGCATGTTTACTGTGATGAGCACAAGCATCAGAATCCTGTCTACCAGCAGTGCTGGGTCAAATCTTTCCCAACTTCCAACTGCAGTATCTGTAAAAATATTAAAACATAAACATTCATAACCCCCCAAATCGAGGCAACCAATGCTATCTACATAAATTACAAGTTTCTTTGAACTGAAAGAAGAACTTTAATTAATGGGTGATGCTGACATATACTTTGCCTTTTGAGGTATGTATTCTCCAGAGAGACAGATCCAGTAGATTAGATAGAAGGAGATAGATATAGATATAGGTATAGGTATAGATACAGATATAAATAGATAGAAATAGGTATATAGCTATAGCTATAGCTATAGATTTAAATTTAGTGTGGGGAGCTGGCTCACATGATTATGGAGACTGAAAAAAAAAAAATCTCACAACCTGCCATCTGGAAGGTGGAGACTCAGGAAAGTTGGTGGTATAATTCAGTCTAAGTTTGAAAGCCTGAGACCCAGAGGACCTGATGGTATAAATCCCAGTGCAAGAGTAGGAGAAGATGGGCCAGCCCGGTGGCTCATACGGTTGGAGCTCCATGCTCCTAACTCCGAAGGCTGCTGGTTCGATTCCCACGTGGGCCAGTAGGCTCTCAACCACAATGTTGCCAGTTCAATTCCTCTCAACCTCAAGGTTCGATGGTGGGCAGCGCCCCCTGCAACTAAGATTGAACAACGACAACTGGACATGGAGCTGAGCTGCGCCCTCCACAACTAAGACTGAAAGGACAACAACTTGACTTGGAAAAAAGTCCTGGAAGTACACACTGTTCCCCAATAAAATCCTGCAAAAAAAAAAAAAAGAGTAGGAGAAGATGAAACGAGATGTCCCCAGCTCAAGCACTGAGGGAAAAAAGAAGAGTCACTTTTCTCCTTCCCCTTTTTTGTTTTATTCATGCCTTCAATGAATCCATTCTGGGTATGATGATTGTATAAACTGCATCAAACCCAGAAACAACCTCACAAACACACCCACAATGTCTAACCAGATATCTGGGCACCCGTGATCCAGTCAGGTTGACACATAAAATTAACTTTCACAAGGGATAACAAACGTAAGAATCTAATGGGTATTAGTCTTCACTAATCTGCCACAGACAGCTTCTTGTCTTCAATCCCCAATATCCATATCAACCACAACACAACTCCTTTTTCTCTAAAGTGAAGGAAAGAGCGGCTTTCTAAAACATACAAGACCACTCAATCCTTCAGTTTCTCCCACTTACAGCTTTCTCTGGTCATTCTGGAAATTAAATGATCACTATGCTATTCCAGCCAGTGGCAGACATGGAAGGTGCTGGTGGGGAGGGATTGAGGTCAGGAATGTGGAGCACTGCAAGCTGCTGCGTGCTGGTTTATTTACTTTTATCCCTGCTGTGCCCAGCAAAGGAAGATCGAGAGGTCATCAAGGTATAAATGATTCTTTTCGAAAGACAACCAGATAGCCACAAAAGATAAATGTCTCGTGAACATAAGAAATTTTGATGGAGGTTCTGCACATCCATATATCTTCTGACTCAAAATCCATCTGAGGGGAAGTAACTATAGAGTCAGATGGCCCATGAATTCACGCACAATGTTCATGGACAAATGTCAGGTTTGGATACATTATTCCTTATTAGGATAAGCAGATATAAATGATATGTAAGTATTTTAACAAATGCTACAAAAAATATTTCAGTGTTTAAGCTGCAAAGACATATTTCTGGAAATGGTTTTCTATCAAAAATTTAAAGTATTTTTTATAAATCATCTGATTAATATCCTTAATACAATTTAAGAAAATATGGGGGTGGCCTTGGTGCTGATAACACCAAGGTTGCCAGTTCTAGCCTCACACGGGACACTGTGAGCTGCGCCCTCCTTAAAAAAAAAAGAAAAAGAAACAAAAATATGGATTCTGGTGCAGAAGATAAAAATGCGAAGTGAAAATTCAATAGATTGACAAGAGAAAGACATTAATTGCGAGGAAGATGGAAATTAAAACAAAAAATTACAATCAAAGAGTACCCAGTATTAGGTATTAAAAACAGTGATACAGAACAAGTTGAACTAAATGTTATAAATAGGTTATGAGACAAAGTACAAAAGTAATTCTTAAATATAATATATAACATATAAAAACAACAATAGTAATCTGGACCTCAAATTTCTGATTACAACAATCCCCTGTTATCTAACTGAGAAGTGAATGAGGGATGAAGGAAGCAAAGCACAGTAATACTTACATTTGGATGGTATCAAAACAACTATTTTATTGTGAAATTGATTATCAGAATTCCTTTGTTAACTTGTATATACCTGTTAAATTTTAAGATAAGCTGTATGTTTTACAAAACACTAACAAAGAAAAAGGTAATAAAATCATAATCCATGAAGAATCAGATAAGTGAGAGAATGAGAGAGTAACGAAGTATTAAAAAATCTAATTGAAATTGAAAGGGCAAGTTAACAAGATTTTTCAGGTAGGGCAGGTTTAAAAGTTATGAAGTTGGATGGGTTAAACTCTCCTATTAAAGGCAAAGTACAATTATATGTTATTCCCAAGGAAAAATAAAACAAAACAAAACAAACAGACAAGCAAAAAAAAAAGAAGAAAGAAAAGAAAAATGAACTGACAGATACATAATGTGTAAAGGAAAACAAAAGAAAAAGTATAATATTAAAATCAGCTACACAGTATTAGACTTTGAGGCAAATAAATCATAGAATTAGAAAATGAGTCAGTTTATATTGAAAAACGATACATTTGCAATGAAGATATCAAAGGCATAAACCTTTATATGACAACACAGCTACAAAGTATTTAAAGGAAAACTATAAACCTTTACAAGGGAAATTTGGATAACAGAAAACAATGTAGCTTTGAAGACACATCTCCCAGGTTTTAAAGAACCATGTAGGAAAAAAGCAAAAATATAAAGGCTATATAATACTTCAATTTATAAGTTATTTAAAAGACAGATTGAGTATGTTCTAAATACGCAGCATATGCACTTTTTTTCTAAAAGCCAATGAAGCATTTACAAAAACTGAACATTCGATAGGCAACAAAGAAAGTTAAATCACAGAAAAGCTGAAATTGTGTGTGCCATGATATTAGATCACAACACAATAATAGCTATTAATAACAAAAGTTGGAAATTAATTATTTGGAAATAAACAATGCACAGCTCATTAACATGGATCAAGGGGGATGGATTATTGATTGTTTACAAAGCAATACAAATTAGAATACTTTATTAAATATTTGATAGAAACTTTATGTTCATAGACTCTTTGGCTTAAAATCAGAGGATGTGTTAGCAACTAGGTAGACAGTGACTAACACTAGGGTAATTCACCTATAATGTTTACGGCCAAACTCTGTGTGTGAATATATTTTTATCATGGAAACAGCAGATTTTTAAAAAGTCAAATGTGCATGGGTGTAAAAATGTAGTACTCAGTCTGTAGCCAAAACCAAGTTATTTTTTAAGTGCTTGCAATTGAAGAAAGGGAAGGAGGAAGAGGAGAAGAAGGGAGGGGCGTGGGGAGGGGGAGGACGAGGAAGAGAGAAAGAAAATAGGAAAAAAGCTGAATAAAAATAAATCAATCATTTAAATCGCCTGCCTGTTTTAAAATATAGGTTTTTATTATTCAGTTATGATGAGGCCAACAGAAAAGAAGAAGATTGCCATGGAAAGGAGAATTGGTGACTCACAGGTCCCAAGAGCAGGGGGTGTGCCATGCCATGCAGGGCCACATAGAGAAGCACCAGGGTTGGTCGGGAAACCCAGGTGGCAGGAGGAAAACGTGGGCAAGAACCTTTACTGTGCTTTTCCTGGGAAGGAAGAGGCATGGCAGGGTAAGCATGTTTAGGATTGGCTAGTTTGAAGCATTCCAGCAGGCTCTTGGGTGAAGGGGCTGTCCCAAGCTCTCTAGTACCTAACTCTGGGGTGATCAGGGTAGGGGGATGGTGGTCCTGAGAGTGAGAGAGAAGGTGGTGGTGTGTAAGGGCTCTGGATTGGTTGCTTTGTACATAAAACGTTTGTTCCCAGGCTAATCATTTACTATCTGTAAGAACTGGCTAGCACTTACTTGAAAGGGGCAATCTCTCTAGGGTCAGCAAGTCTATGAGATGTCAAAGCATTGGAATTACAGAAAATAAAAAGGCATGATTAATACACTGCTGATCCCAGCAAGTGGTCAAAAACAGGTTTCTTTATCTCTCTTCCACAGGCATGGCAGATGTGCTGATGCACTGCTGCATACCTAGTTAAAAATAAATGACTCATCCGAGCTGTTGGAAGTGCTGTCAGCAGATGCCTCTGCTAAAGAGTTTCCTCAGCAGCGTTACTCTCTTTTTCTGGGTGCTCCCATATTGAGTGACTGATCTGTGTAGGACAGGGTTTCTCAATCTTGGTGTTCTTGACATTTGGACAGGATAGTTCTATGTTGTAGGGGGCTGTTCTGTACATTGCAAGATGTTTAGCAGCATCCCTGGCTTCTACCTACTAGATACCAGTAGTACCCAGGCATAGTCATGGTGATTTAGAAATGTCTCTATACATTGCCAAATGTCTGTGGTGGGGAAAGATCACCTCTGGCTGAGAACCACTAATATAAGGCCACCTCCTCATCCTAATTCTGGACAACAGTAATGTGTCATTCTTTCTTTCTCATATCCCAGAGTTCCATATGAAGCCCACAACTCTGATCACACTACTCACTCCTCTGGGGTTAATTCATCCATTTCCATGTATTAATTGGCATGTATACGGTGTTTCCCCGAAAATAAGACCTAGCTGGACCATCAGCTCCAATGCATCTTTTGGAGCAAAAATTAATATAAGACCTGGTATTATATTATATTATATTGACCCAGTATTATATTACATTACATTACATTATATTATATTATATTAGACCCGATCTTATATTAAAATGAGACTGAGTCTTATGTTAATTTTTGCTCCAAAAGATGCATTAGAGCTGATGGTCTGGCTAGATCTTATTTTCGGGGAAACACGGTATAATGACCACTTTCAGATCCATATTTCCAGTACAGATCTCTTGTCTAAGCATTAAATCCGTATAATAAACTGCCTATTGGCCATGTCCTTTTATCAAGAGACATTATATTTTTGTGCTGAAGAAAATGAGCTGTTGAATCAGCTACTTTTGTAAGTACCTTGATTTACCTACTAGCTTTGTAATGTTGGGACACCACTCAGCCTCTCTTTGCTTCAGTTGCCTCATCTATAAAATGAACACAACAATAGTATCTACCTCATGGGTGTGTGTGGGAATCAAATGAGTTAATGCATGTAGAGAATTTAGAATAGTTCCTGGCAAATTCTAAGTTCACAATAAAGGATAGCTATTATTATTAGTCACCAGGTTGTCTTGCCAGTACCAAAGGGAGTAGGTTTAATTCCAAACTAAATTCTCCATTTCCCAACTTGGGTCTTCTGTATTTCTTATTTTAGTAGATGTCAACACCAATGACCCGTTTAAGCTGGGTGCTTAATCAATGATGTTGTCATTGATTTTTCCATCTCCCACAGTGACTACTTCAAATTAATCACTAAATTGTAGTGAATCTGTCTGTGTTCTTAGAATTCATTGAATTTGTTCATTTTCTTCATCTCAATTACCACTATCTTAGTTTAATCCCATATCTCTTATTGCAATAGCCTAGTGAAGAATCATGGACTCTGGAGTCACAGAGAGCTCAGTTGAAGCTCAATTCTACCAACTCAATGATAATTGGGTAAATTACATTTCCTTTCTATCTATCATTTTCTTTGGCTGCAGAACAAAAATGATCATGCTTACCTTATAAGACTGCAGAGAATATCACAAGAGAATATCACCTTCAATTTGAAATAACACAAACGATCATTAATTAGAGACAGGATCAAATAAATTATAATATTTTCATTTAATAGAACACTACATAGTAATGAAAATAGGAAAACTACCACTGTACACTACAGCATAGTTGAATCTTAGAAAGATAATATTGAGCACCCCCGTCAAAAAGAAAGGCAAGACACAAAAGAATACAAACAAACAGTATTTATATATTTAAAATAGAAAAATCTTAACAGTACTGTTTAGTGATATATATTTAATGTTAAAACTGCAAAGAAATACAGGGTTGTATTTACTGTAAAAGTCAAACACATAAATGAGGCCAGGAAATACCAATGAGGGTTGATTTGGAACGTGCTAAGTTGGAGGCTTTTGAAATGCAGATAATATTCTTTTTCTCCATCTGGGAGGTGATTGCATGGGTATTTATATATAAATACTATTTATTATATTTTGGATTGATATTTTGTGTGATATATATCACAAAATAAAAAAAAAGTTACCTAAAAATTAAAACTAAATATAAGCACAGAAAGAGAAAAATGTGACTACATTGAATATATATCTATATCTATATCTATATGTATAGTCATAGATATGTGCGTGTGTGTGTGTGTGTATATATATATATATATATATATATATATATATTGCTTTTGTGAATAAAAGATTACTATCAGTCCTAAATATCAGCCTTGTTTCAAAAAAGAGCTCTTATTCTCATAGCACTGTTTCCTTGGAAACAGTAGAGTTAAGATACATGAGGAATATTTTATCTGCCTCATTTGTTGTGTGGAACACATCTGCCTCTGGTTAGGGGGACTGTGAGTTGGCATTGGGCCTATGTGATAACTATAGCATAAAAGCTTGGTGGGAAACAGAGACTGTGTTTTCCATGTGTTAAGGTGACCCCCATGTACCTTGTCTCTCATTTATGGGAGCCATACGTGTCCATGCACATGAAGCTGCAAATGAAGCCTCCTCTTTTGCGTATAAGTAGCTGCTGAGAAGAGATGAAGATGCTGAACCTACTCATGTACTGCTTTATTTCCTTCTCTAATGCCAAGCGGTGCTGCATGGGCAGGCAGGCAAATGTTTCCTTGATGAATAGACATATAAGAAAAGCCTAGTGTGAAAGGGTGAAACTGTGGATGTCCTCACAGAAATTCTAAGAGACAATTACATTTGTAGATGCCACAAAGAGAACCCATTTGTGGCTCAGAGAAGCACTGGAAAGCCAAGGTAAATACCCTGGTCTGCCCCTAAGGAAAAAGAGTTGGGAACATGAGATGATATTCGCGCTCAAGCAATGCTATGGTAGATGAAACAATGTCATGTACCAGTGTCAGTCAGAAAAGCCCCTAGTATGGTGACAGTCTGTCCTACATGCTATCGAGAGGAAAACAAAACAAAACAAAACAAAAACACCTGTCCAAAAACTGTCATTGGGCATAGTATCAAGGACCAGAAAGCCCATCACTGACAGATGGATTTCATAGAAGTATTGCAGTAGATCTTTGCAGGAAATACAAGTATTCAGCGTTCCTTTCAAACGTCTCATAGGGAATGCATTTCACCATAGTCAGTTTACCAAAATGGGACAAAAAGTGCATAATGGACATATGTGTATATTCTCACCAGTCACATTGGAGTGACTTAATTAAAAATTGGAATGGACAATTAAAACATTTGTTTTTGAATGACCCAGGGTGCTAAAGGTAAAGATGAGAAAGTCTGGCTAGCAAGCCCAGTAAGGTGTGTGCATCATCTGAATATGAGAGGTAGTGAGGAAAGAACAGGAAAGGGTTTCTGTGTACTGGGAAATGATCCGTGCACTAACCTTTGTCTCTAGCACTTCATCAGGCTTTTCTTTTGGGTTATCAGATCTAGTGATTTAGATTAGGATTGCATTTGCCCTGCTTCCAGCTGAAGGAAGCATTACTACTTAAGATACTATATTCCTTTGAACTTGGTTCTGCTTATATTCCTTAGAAATTCCTGGATTAGATGGTCATTTTGCCTAGTGACCACACTAGGACTAACCTAAATGTTTCCTTATTGATTGGTTGTTAGAGATTGACCTGTTAGCTTTTATCTCTGCAAACCTCCCATGTATTTTTAGGAATGAGAAAAGAAGGACCTGGTGAGACTCTATTGTTACCTGAAGGAAAGAAAAAAGTCATTTGGGGCATTCTGCCCGGCAACAATTCTGAGAAGGGGCTGTGTCTTTACCTAGGAAGGAGTCTCTATTGTGATTGATTGCTACTGTGTTGAAAGGGCAATGCCTAGGTGTTTTAGAAGCCCAAGGCCAGACACACCTGCTGAAATGCTAAGGACCACCTGAATTATAGAAGAATGTCACTGAAAAATGTGGTCGTCCTCATCATCCCCTTAGTGCATTTGTGCCATGAAATTAAAGAAAGTGCCATTTCTTGCTATACACTTAGTGGGTACTGAGCATAGAAAAAAAATCACTGTGTCCTCTCTGTAGGGTAAGTCGGTTGTACTCTACATTAATCTGTAGAAACTGTATCAATAAAAACTTATTCTTTCATAGCTGGGTATGACCCCCAGGCCAGAAAGTATCCTGAGTATACTGAACACTCTAGTGACCATCCCTGTCACTAAAACTATATGGTATGTGAGTAACGGATGATTCTGTTGGGAAGGATGGGAAAATTAGATGGTAATAAAAACAAATGTTTAGTGTGCTAAGTATTACTGTAATATATTATCTACTGCTATTTGTGTAATATTAACAAGTGGTTTGTGTGCTAAGCATTACTTTAATGTTTCATCTACTGCTATGCGGTATAATAAAGTATTTTATGGGCTTACATATGGAAATTAACGAGAATTAAATGTGCACTGATGATGACCCCGTCATGGAAAAATATTTTTGGAAACTGGTTTAAAACCCCCAATTGATATCAACTCCATGGAAACTAATCAGATAAAGTGGTAAATTTGGCCTTTGAGAAACTAAACACACATATATGTATTTCTCTAATAACTTTTAAAAGATACAAATGAGAGTGAATGAGAAGGAGACTTGTGCCATTGATAAGAAAGTATCAAAAAACTCATGAAGCATGTTGGTCAAGATTACCATGTTTTAGAAAAAGGATGCCTACCCTTCATTGGGTAGTACAAATCTTGATGGTTGCAGGTGTGCTAGCTTGCTTTTTCCTATGTATAAAATATTAGAGTTGTGCCTGTCAGGAAAACAAAACAAAACAAAACATTACAGAATATTGAAGGAATACGTTTTGTGAAAATATTGACTCGAGGTCATGAGGGTGAAACTGTGAGAAAGACTAATACCAGCCTGGTTTGATGCAGCCTCTCAGAGAATGACCTTAATTGCCTACAGCAATCTTTCCTTGGAAGGAGTGGAGCTAAGAAAAATGAAAAATGGTGTTTCTGTTTGTTGTGGGAAGTCAGAACTGGGTTGGGAGAGCTACAAGTCGGCGAGCAAATTTGAGTCCTATTGACTTGAATGGTGTAAAGGATTGGGAGAAAATATAGCTTGCAGTTTCAGTGTGTCAAGGTGACACACATACCTTGACTCCCATTCATGGATCTCAACCATTCATGTGGTGAGACAGAGAAGAGGACCTATATACTTGGGAGTTTCTGAGAGAGGAAGACAAGGTGAACGCTATAGCTGCAGTATTTTCTGGTTTGTATTCCATCATAAAGCTAAATAAATGGAAAACCTACTGATGCTTTCAGGAAAATATCCAGACTCTTTAGTGCAACATCTATTCATTATAAAAACAAGCTTTCTCTTCTCTTATAGTTCGCATTCATAATCTCTGTATAGCTACATATTCATCCATAGATAGATCACTGTTTTAAAATGCTTATATAGCCAAGAAACAATTTTCTCTTATCCCTGACCAAATGCCACATATTCCCCTTTGTTTACAATCACCTACTCTAAACCTTACCTCAGCCCTGCTCACCTGTCTTAAAGGATGTTCTTTATTATAAGGCAGTGATGATCATTCATGTTTATCATGGCATGAATAAATTACATCCCAAGACTCTCTACTTCTCTTTGATCTAATGTCATGTTCATTTTGCAATGTTTTTAATATCTTTGATTTATTTTTCAAATCTTTCTCTTAAGGACCCTGATGTAATAAAGGAATAACCTAGATGGTGGACACTAGAATTCTGGTGATTACAATGGTATATCAGAGCGCATGTACTAACATTCCAAGTTAAATGTTAGGGTTTCACGACTTTGTTAACGTCAATCAGTACCTGAGGACCTCATAAATATAAAGGAAATGAGAAATCTGTTTCTTTCTTCCAAATGCTAAAGACTACACCATTGATACCAAAGCATTGTATGTAGCTAGTGGGGCTGCATTTTGAAGGCAATCTGCCTCTGATCACAATAGTCAAGCTAATGCTTCTATTAACATATCTCTCCATAATCACAATCATATTTTCCTTAAAATGAAATTAATAATATTTTTTTATCCAATTAACTTAGGTCAAAAAGAGCTTTGCAAATAGGTATACATAATCTGATGTTTAAAATAAATAATTACTAAAGAAAATGAGAAGTCACAAACAGGGAGAAAATATTTGCAAAATACCTAACTGATAAAATATACAAAATACACAAAGAACTCATAAAACATGACAATAAGAAAACAAACACCCCATTAAAAAAAAAAATGAGCTGAAAGACCTTAACAGACATCTCACCAAGGAAGGTATAGAGATGGCAAATAAAAATATAAAAACATGCTTCATTTCATACCTCAGCAGGGAAATGCAAATTCAAAACAACAATAAGATACCACTATGCATCTATTAGAATGGTCAAAATCCAAAACACTGACAACATCAAATATTGGTGAGTATACAGAGTAATAAGAACTCTCATTGCCGGTGGGAACACAAAATGGTACAGCTGCTTTGAAAGATAATTTAGCAGTTTTTGTTTTTGTTTCATTTTGTTTTACAAAACTAGACATACTCTAACCATATAATACAGCAATTGCACTCCTTGGTATTTTTCCAAAGGGGTTGAAAATTTATGTCCACAGAAAAGCCTGCACACAGATGTTACAACAGCTTTATTCATAATTGCCAAAACTTGGAAGCAACCAAGATGTCCTTCAGTAGGTGAATGGATAAATAAACTGTGATATATCCATACAATAGAATATTATTCAGCATTAAAAAGAAATGAGTTAAGAAGCCATAAAAAGACATGGAAGAAACTTAAATGCATTTTAAGTTTAAAAAAAAGCCAAACTGAAAAGGTTATATACTGTATGATTCCAACTATCTCACATTCTCGGAAAGGCAAAGCTATAAAAATAATAAAAAGATCAGTGCTTGCCAGGACTTAGGGGGGGAGATTGATGAAGAGAGCAGCACAGAAGATTTTTAGGGCTGAGAAACCAAGAATAGTCCTAATTGTTGGATAATCACCACTACCTTTTTCTAAACCTATAGACTGTCTAACATCAATGGTGAACTCTAAGGTAAACTATGAACTTTGAGTAATTATGATGCGTTCATTAATTGTAACAAATATACCACTCTAGGGTGTGTGTGTAAATAATGGGGAGGTCTATGCATAGGTGGGGGAAAGGGGTGCATGGGAAATCTCTGTACCTTCTCCTCAATTTTCTCATGAACCTAAAACTACTATAAAAGCTATTCTTTAAAAAAAGTTATACAGATATACACAAAATTTACTTATTGCTATCATATGGAAAAGATATAGGATGGTTGTTAAGACTATATAGACTCTGGAGTCATCACATCTGAATTTATATCTTAGATCCTCCTTAATGCCCATGTGACTCAGCACATGTGAATCTGTTCTCAGTTTACTCATGTGTAAAGTGAGGATAATAACAATGGCACCTTTATCATAGAGTGTGTGTAGGAATTAAGTAAAATAATGCATGTCAAAAGTTGAGAAGAGTGCCTAGATCATAGAAAGCACCCAATAAAACCATAATATATATTGAGCTCTCTCTTTTAATACAGGATTTGGGTTACTAAGGGCATACAGTGATCTTGCAAATAAGGTTCTTAGTAGGAATTGAAGCCTCAGTGTGTAGGCAACCAAGAGTTGTGCTCAGAAGTGAAGACATTGTATGAGTGATATATGCTAAGGAAATATTTCTTCTGATACTGACTTTCATTAGGCTGATTGGGCAAGGTCATTTGTTCTTAATTAGTCAAATATTAACTTTCTTTGTAAAGTAAGTTTACGATGTAGTGTAATGTCAACAAAGTAATTAAATACACTGTTTTTACTGGGACATGCAAGAATGTCTTTCTGTATAAGACTATAAAATGACAGTGCTCAAACAGCTATTCAAAGAATGAAATATAAAACCTAAAAGAAAAACATAAAAAGAAATGTGACTAAATGAACAGCTAAGTAATAGTTAATATCATTTAAGAATTTCAAGAGTGTTGCCAAAGACGTCTAGCATTTCAAAGGAACAAGGAAGTTAAGAACCACTTGCCTAAGTAATAGCACTTATCCCTTTAGTTATGAATTCCAGCATTCAGTAGACAGCTGACTGTCTCTTACTTCTCTAATTACGGCATCTAAATAGTCTCTGTGCCTCCAAAATGGCAACTCTTTAACATAGGCTCCCCACTGCTGTCAGAATGATCTTCCCAAAACACAAGTTTGTCCGTTTTGCTCCCCTCTTTAAAATTCATCTGTTTTTCTCTGTTTCTTGTAAAATAAAATTTAAAAAGTATTATGGCTATTGCCCACACTCTCTTGGCTCCTGGAACCCTTCCTGCCTCAGTGATTTTCTTCAAAGCATCTCCCTCAGGCAAATAAACATCCAACAGTTTAGTTTATTAAATAGTTCGCTTCCAACAACTTAATCGTGGTAATCTGCGTGGCATCCCACAGATATTGCTTGCTGTGCCTCCTCCTGAAGTTTAAAGTGCCCCATGGCACTTCTATGAATTTTCTGTGGCACCCTGCGGGGCATTGTTGTTTATTTCCAGTAGTGGGACATGATGGTTTATTTATTTTTTTCCCCTTCACCATTTACTTCTATTTGCTTAACTTAAAAACTGTCTCCCATTCCTTTGAGTCTGTGTCCCATTCATGGACTCTTTCTACAGGCATTTCTCAGATAGGCTGGAGAATTTTACATATCTGCAGTTTTGTTCTTTCTGACTCCTTTGCAGGGGCTACTTTTTCACATCCCTGGCTACTTGAAGAACATCTGCCTCATCAGCAAAGTTCATCTCTAATACTACTTCCTTTATTACTAGTCACTGTCCCCTTTCTCCGCCAGGTAGAGCTGCCTTCTCCCTCTCTATGCTTGCACTGTACCTTGTAGAGACGTCTATCAGAGCAGCTGTAGTGTTTTACTGTAACAATTTCTTTATAGTTTGTACTCTCATCTAAACTGTAGGTCCCTGGATTAAGAGGCAAAACCACATCTAACCTGTCTTTGTATGTCTGCTATTTTACAGAGAACTTGACCACTCACAAATATCTGATGAAAGAATGAAGGACTTTATGTGATTCAGTGCCAAAACAGGGTCTGGTAGAAGAATTGAGAGAGAGATGGTTTATGGCTATACTTTTAATTTCAGGATTTCTATTAACAAAGATTCTCTCCTTGACCAAACTCTATGCAAGCTCCCCTGAGCCTTTTCTCAAGCTTCACCCACAAAAACTTGAACAAACACTTAACATAGTTTCTAAAACTCAAAGCGGCAACCCTAAGATGACCCTAGTCTCCCTTAAAGTGTCTGCCTGAGAAAACTCAAAGCTGCCAAAAGAATTGAACTGTTTATTCCAGCCAACATTTGCAGATAGGGCCCCTGTCTTCCAATTTCTGTGGCAGGGTAGGAACCTCACTTCAATAAACGTCAGTTAGCAAACCCAGATGGGTTTTACATGGGCCAACTCTTCCCTGCCCATTTTTTCAAATTTTTTGCTTACCTAACTCTACTGAGTTTCTCTATTCCTTTATTCTCCTATTAGAACACCCAGTCACCTCATACAAATAGAACTTGAGTTTAGTTCACATTGGAATCATTTCCCCATTGAAACAGCTATTACCCATTAGTCTGTCCTTAAAATTTTTAACTAGTATTCAACATCTGTTTATTTTTGATACCACGAAGATTTTTTTTTTTTTTTTAAGATTTTATTGGGGAAGGGGAACAGGACTTTATTGGGGAACAGTATGTACTTCCAGGCCTTTTTTCCAAGTCAAGTTGTTGTCCTTTCAATCTTAGTTGTGGAGGGCGCAGCTCAGCTCCAGGTCCAGTTGCTGTTGATAGTTGCAGGGGCGCAGCCCACCATCCCTTGTGGGAGTCGAACTGGCTACCTTGTGGTTGAGAGGACGCGCTTCAACCAACTGAGCCATCTGGGAGCTCAGTGGCAGCTCAGATCAAGGTGCTGTGTTCAATCTTAGCTGCAGGGGGCGCTGCCCACCATCCCTTATGGGACTTGAGGAATTGAACTGGCAACCTTGTGGTTGAGAGCCCACTGGCCCATGTGGGAATCGAACCTGCAGCCTTCGGAGTTAGGAGCATGGAGCTCTAACTGCCTGAGCCAACGGGCCAGCCCATGAAGAATTTTTAAAAATCATTTATAATTAATGCATCTAGTATTTTAACTATAGTCTGCCATAAAGATTATCAACTTCATTCTTTCCAGTAACTATTGATCTTACTTAAAACATTAACTTTTTTTTTATCAAAACGTTTTCATCTTAGACAAGAAGTTCACCTCTTCTCAAGCTGAAATTTTACAACTTGAAAAGGAAAACTTGTAAACTGTGGGAAGCTTCTATTCAATATTCATCTAAGCAGTTGTATATTTTAAAACATTTATCGATTGCGTTTGTTATCAATATATAAAATATGCATATGCCAAATTAATTGGTATGTGTTAACGTCTTAATGCGGATAAAGGGCCCGACTTTCCAAACACTAAATTAAATGCTTTTTAAAATACATATATATATATACTCTGACAGGATATTGCTTTATAAAAGGAAATGTCTTGGCTATGTCCCAGTGAAGCACTTGCCTCTTATAGATATTGTCAAGAAATGAGATCATAACTAACTTCTCTGCCAATGTTATAGGTGTTCTACTGAGCTATATATAGTATAAGAGCTTCTTCTTTTTCCATAGGGAGACTGACTTTTCTCGATGATTTTTCCAATTTAACAGGTAATTCCATTGCTAATATACAGTTTCTTCTGGCCAAGACTCTCAAGAGAGTCTTTGCTTTCTAAAGATACTGGCTCTTACTATATCACAGGCTATGAATTATCAACAATTCATCATATATTTAATAACAACAGTACTTTCATTGTGTGTGCTTTAAAAAGATTCTTTTCCCCCCCCCAGTAATGCTAAAAGCACTCTTGCGAAGGAGAGATACTTTCCATTATTATATCTATTTGACACATGGTAGAGCTCTGGCCCAGAAGTTCAATTAAGGTCACAGAAGTCACTGGTGCACTAAGGCATGGAATTCCCAACCTGCCGACTT
This sequence comes from Rhinolophus sinicus, assembly GCF_057876585.1. Lineage (NCBI taxonomy): Eukaryota > Metazoa > Chordata > Mammalia > Chiroptera > Rhinolophidae > Rhinolophus > Rhinolophus sinicus. The sequence goes on from NC_142502.1 coordinate 57,071,611, forward strand.
CAAGGCTCTTGCTCTAAATAGTCAGTCGTAAGAGATATAATTAGGTGTGTTTAAAGGGAGAGGAAACAGCTACATTTTTCCCTACCAGAAAAAAAATTGTTATATTTTCTAATTCAACCTTTATTTACAATAGTTTTATGGTTGCTAAGAAGAGGGGATTGGTATTTGATGACAGTCTTTGATGTGCTAGTCACCATGTTAGGCGATTTACATGCTATCTTGTTAGGTCTGGCTAAAGACTGTGGGAGGTGGCTATTCTTCTTATCTCCATTTTACAAGAAAAAAATGATGTCATTCACGTAAGGTCACATAGCTATGAAATGTCAAATTTGGGTCACAAACAGGCCGAGCTTTGAAGCCCACGCATCCCTTATCTGAAGATACTTCTTTCTTAATATTTCTCTATAAGAACTGAGAAGTGCATAGAATTATCAGATATGTTTAAATTTAAGAAAATTATATACCAAAAGCTGAAATTATACAGTTATAGTATATTATATGTAGAATGATTGTAAGTTTAATTAAGGTGATCATCTGACCGTGGCATAGTAGGCCAAAATGGCTTTAATATTCCCCTCTGCCTGACTAACCTGTAAACAGGTTTCTCACTGATTGTAGGCCCCTGATCACTCTTTTCTTAGAGCACTGACTTTAGAAAACTTGCCACTGTAGACTTTCCCTGCCTGTTTGAAATGCATATGTCTGCTAGCCTCTTGCCTGTTTTATAACCCAGGAACATCCTCAAGGACCCAGGAGCCATCCCTTTGAAATGTAATCATCAAGGAAAAGAAAACCCTGTCTCTCAGTCTCTTTGAGAGGGAAGAAACGTACCTTCCATGAGCACCAACGAGCAGACACAGATGGCCTCATTCCAAGGAAAAACATTTGCCAACTCAAAAGTATTTCAATGTGCTCAACACATCCTATTTATCAACCTCCCATCTAATACCCTCTGTCCTCCAGCACTTTCCTACTAGCTCACCCTAATGTTTGAAAACCCTCCAGCCCTTTGTCTCTGGATGAAGCTGGCTACCCAAACTTGGTCTATACTCGCTCTTCTATTGCTATCAAGGTACTGCCATAAAATCAACTTTGTCTGCACATTGTGTCCCATGTGATTTTATTTTCTTTAATAGAGTATTTCCAATTTCATCCAATTTTTGAGAAATTGGCCTATTGATTAAAGTTTATATTACATAACATCAAATTATATTTTGAATTGCTTTATGCCTGTTAAACATGTTTGTAAACAAACTATCTATTTCCATGAAAATGGTATTCAAAAGTTTTACATAAAATATTATTTAAGAAAGGTTGTTCACATATTCTGGTAGTAATTTAAAATGCTTGATATCTGCTTAGTAGAAGATAACTACCCAGTTTACCATCGTTTAAAATTAAATGGATTAGCCTTAAAATTATACCTACGAAATACGCGTGAAGCTAATGCTTTCAACGGCTTTGCCTCTTTCTTTGTTCCCTCCTTCCCTCCCTCTTTTCCTCCCTCCTTCCCTCTCTCCCACCCTCTCTCTCTTCCTTCTTTCCTTCCCTCCTCATTTTAACTTAATTACCTTTAAAAAACTTTATTGCCCCAAACAGTCATATCTTGAGATACTAGGGGTTAGGGACTTCAAACTATGAATTTGGGGGAACACATTAATCTTATGACACCCTTCAGTCCCTAAACTCTCTCTGCCTGGATCACTATACTCTAGCTGGACTGCATTGCTTATTCTTGCAACATGCTACCTGAAGGCTTTTTCTGTTTTTCATTTGGCCTGAAATACTATTCTCCCACACTTGACTAACTTAACACTTTTACTTCGGTCAGAGATTCCTCTCTGGACATCCTAGCTGAAATAACCCTCCTCACCTAAACAAAAACTCTCATTACACTGACTTTCTCAAGGTTTCTTCACAATACTTATCACTACCTGGTACACTATTGTATACGTGCTGGTTTGTTAGTCGTCTGTCCACCTTTCTCTACCACCTTAGAATGCAAGATGCATGATGCACTATTGGTCCTGTGTACTGCTAACAAGCCTTGTACCTATTAGGTGCTATATTAGTCAGGGTTCTCCAGAGAAACAGAACATATAGGATGTATATATAGATATAGAGATTATTTTGAGGAATTGGCTCACACAATTATGGAAGGCTGAGATTACATGGGCTGAGTACTTGTCCTACAACCTACCATTTATAAACTGGAAGAGCAGGGAAATTGGTGGCATAGTTCCAGTCCAAATCTGAAGGCCTGAGAACCAGGGAAGACAGTTGTGTACACTCCATTCTGATTCTGAAAGCCCAAGAACCAAGAATGCTGATGTCTGAGGACAGGAGAAGACAGGTGTCCCAGCTCAAGCAAAGAGAGCAAATTCACTCTTCTTACATCTTTTTGTTCTGTTCAATCCTTAAATGGATTGGATGATGCCAGTAACATTGATGAGGTTGACCTTTATTACTTAAGTCTACCAATTCAAATGCTAAGCTCTGTCAGAATCATCTTCACTGACATACCCAGAAATAGTGCTGCCTTGGCAGCTCTCAGCCCAGTCAAAACTGACACATAAAATTAACCATCACAGGTGCGTGATACATTTTTGCTGAAAGGGTAGATTTTTTTCTAGTAGTGCATAAAAATCTAGGTCTGGCTAAAATTCACCTAAGAATGTAGACACAGATAGAAAGGGTGAGTCCTGAAAAAACTGGATCTAGAACACATAAATCAAGTCTCATGGTGAACAAGCTTAATTTACACAATCATTTAAAAAAAAAAAAAACACCATGAAATACACCTATCCTGACTCCTTAGGATTTATGAGTCTCGAAGTTTTCTTTGGTGAAAACTGCCATTATCAACACAGCTGGACATTCTTCTGACTATAAAATCATTTACTATCAGCAAAGCACACATCTCTGTAATTTTAAAACTCTAGGTCAAACTATAAATAATTATATTTTCTTATTTTAGCTAACATTTAGAATATATCTCTAAGAAAAAAGAGTCACATCATCAATCTTTTGAAAATGTACATTCATACATTGGTTTTCTCCTACAATGGATCTGATTTCTAAAAGTTGTGAAGTGCAACTAAATTTGGGAGCCTAGTTATTGATAATTGAAGACTGATTTGTTTTTGACAATAAGTTAGAAATTGATTGATTTGATTACTATGAAAGCCACGATTTTATTATGTGCTTATTTCCTAAAATTTAGGGTTCAGATGGCATATTTAGACAAGTCAAAATGTCGCCTCACCAAAATATTTATCTTAGTTCTGCATATCTCCTGCCTACTGTTTCTACCATGTGGATTTGAAAATTTAGAGTCTCAAAGTACTATAAACTATGATTCATAGTTTTATATCATGAAACATATTTTCTTCATTATAAAATGTGGTTATCCCACAGATAAATGTTGTATTCCTCCTAATAGAGGAGTTTAATTACTGACTGATAAGATTCTCAAGACATGGGTTAAAAAAAAATCGCATATATATTCAGCACAACAGAGGAAGGATAACAACATAATAATAACTTCTTGGTCAGGGCAGGAATTTTCAAGTATGTTAAGGATTGGGTGGGCAGGTTGTACATGAAACATCTGAGAACATGAAACAGTTTGGAGTATCTTAGATACATGACACCAGAGAAAAAATTATGAGAGAAATATGATGTTATGGGCCAATGATAGCATTTTAAATACTCTCCATTAGAAACCACTTTCAAAGTCTATCACATCTTAGTATAATAAAGTTACTTTCATATGACCAGAAGACAAAAAGTTTTATGTAAATATTGCCTACATGTACCCACAGAAATTTTATTTGGTTTCAAATAAAAGAACAACAAATTTGCACAAAACTGTTCAGGATCAGAACAGATGTCTCATTAGTGAACTATTTTAGAATTAGCTTCTCTGTAAACAAGCTAGTGAGTAAAATGAGTGCTCTTAATGATCCGATGCCTTTGTTTCCAAGGTTGAAATTTTTCTGTTTACAAAACTCCGGGAATGTTTCTCAAGAGTCAGTCCTCTCATCATATTATTTTGCCAAAGGGTTCTTTTGAGATAAAATTCAGATATCATACAATTCATCGATTTACTGTGCGCAATTCAGTGGATTTTATGTATATGTATATGCTTATGTTTATGTATACATATGTATATGTATATCCCTCTTCACAGTGAATTATAGAATATTTTTTATCACCTCAAAAGAAACCCATTTGAATTTAATGTGTGTTTTAATGGTTAATTTAACATTTCATTAATGATCAATTAATAAATGATTAATATCTCACTAATTAATGATTTGTTAATGTAATAATTGATAAATAATTTTAATGTCATCGAATGATACCTCAGTCTTTCTCCTGCAACTATCCTAAAGGATGGATGGAGAAATCTTTATGGTGTGCTATGTCTCCTACACTAATACCTAATTTCCTCTCCCACCTGAGACAAAGCGTATTTATAATTGAAACAAAAACAGAAAGATAAAACTAACATCATTATTACAATATGAAAGCATGAATGCCAAATAATGAGTCTGGATTCATGAGCAATTTGAGAATCAGTCTATTCACATTCACTTTCAGAGCACATGATTCTTTGCATGTTTTAATGTAAAATGTCTTGCATCTCCTATACTGGAGAGGACTAAACTGTATTGAATTTTATATATCTTGATGTTAAAAAAATATCAAGTTATTTTTATTATAGCTCATTGAAGTCCTTAGTAAAATTCAAATATTTTCTACTTCAGAGAGGAATCAAAATAGTTGATATATCAGGGTTAGGAAAACATGTCTTCCTTTACCTAGCTCATGTATATATATGGATATATTTAACCTTCACTCTCTTGAACACACATGTACACACACAGTGCATACACACATACACAGAAATAGTGCAAGTTAACACTGTGGGATTTTTAAAAATTTTCTTTTGTATTAATAGTAATAAAGGCCCATTTTTAAATTTTTCATTTAGCACTTTCTTTTTAGATAAAGTTTTATAAACACTGTACAGAAAATTTGAAAAAATAAATTCCTTGCTGTCAAAACAACATGCCTGTTCTATTTTCAACATCTTCTCTTTTCAACCCCGCATCATTTGTTTTTCAATATAAAAGGAATTATAAGCAATTTCCACAGAATTAGTTATTCTTCATATACATTATCTTTAAAAGCCCTAGGGGTAAAGTTTTTGAGGAAATGTGCCTCTTGGGAACTTAGAGTGCCTATTAGCATTTAATGTTCTAGGAAGGTTTAGAGTGAAGATTCCTGTTTAAAAGAATCTATTAAATATTCTTGGTCATAGAATCCTTTAAATAACATTAATTAACATACTATGGAACATACATTGGGAACACATTAGTTAATTGTTCTCTGATTGATGATCTCTATATTGTTTGGGGGATGACTACACTTGTGAATGCAGTTTTTTTCATAGTTTTGGATATGTGCTTAAGATAGATTTCTTAAAATTAAATTAATGGGTCAAAATTATAGATATTTTTAGAGAATCTGTGTAGGAGTTGCTGAATTGCTTCCAAAAAGATTCTGCTGGTTACAGTTTGAGTATTTCTTTCCTTGCACATTTGCCTGACTTTGTATTATCATATTTTAAATCTTTGCTAACATAATAGAAGAAAAGGGGTATTTTCCTTTATTTTTATTTTTTCTATGAAATATATAACAGACATTTGTCCGAGATGTTTGAAAAAACTATATATTTCATATCTTTTATTAACATATTTATATTTTCATACATTCAGTTTAAAAATTACTGTATCATCTGTTTAAGTTTTAGCTACTGTGGCCTAACAAATGCTGATATTTAGTTGTGCTGCATTAAAAAATAAATTGTTACTTCCCTTCTTATTCATCTAACATATTTTAAAGGTCATTTTCAAGGTCAGAAACGATTCAATTGAGAATTCTATTTGTACTTGATCTTAGCAGTTTGTTTTGGTTGCAAGAAGCAAAAACTGACATGATCTCTTTTAAGGGAAACAGAAGGTTTTATAGAAAAACAAGATATTTATAATTTAACAATTTACTAGACTATCTCTCAGAATTCAAAGTTTTTGTACAATCAAGCCATGGAAAAACTGTTGATTAAGTCATCCTAACAATATTCAGACTTGCCATTCTGAAGCTAAGTCAAAGTTTTAATGAGACTGTGCTTCAACTACTCTGCACTTGTAAATGAATACAAATTTCAGAGAGATAATCTGATTAGTCCACTCTGGAAAGAGGTAGCAGATAATAGATGCAATACTAGTGACTTTTTTTCTGACTGTAATTTGTACATGTTGGATTCCCCATGAAAACTCTTGGCCCCAGGAAAGGCAAAGGATCAGGTCTCAGGTCATCAGGACACACAGAAAGAAGTAATGTGCGAACTACAGAGCACTACCTTGTAGTTAAGTCCCTTTCTCTTACTGTTTCATTTGCTATCCCTGCACACACTGAGTTCACCATCAGAAGTTGGAATCTACTCCACCAATCCCTGCTTCCCTTAAGGGGATACATATGAGTATATCCTCAATATGGTTATATCAGAGTTAGGGGCTCATTGTGAGGGAGTTTAACAGTTTCATTAGAGATCTGTAACTTTTGTAAATACTTATTGAATAGCTTAAAAAGAAGCAAATTCTCTATAGGATAAACACTCCGCATGTTTGTTATATGATAACTTAGTTCTTTATGTTCTCATTCATTCTTTCACTGTTGAATCTTCTGCAGACAATTAGTTGTATGTTAAATTGTCTACCACAATTTTGCTTCTAAATACAACAGACCCTAGATCAAACCCAACATGCAGATGTATTTTGTTAGGCACACATAGTTTTTTATAATTGCAAAACATACATAAAAATAAAGTTTTACTATTTTAATCACTTTAAATGTACTATTCAGTGGTATTAAGCACCTTCCCCTTGTTTTACAAACATCACCACTATCTATCTCCAAAATTTTCTCATCATCTCAAACTGAAAGTCTATCCATTAAACAATAATTCCTCATTACCCACCTCCTAGCCTCTGGAAAACTTCTATTTTACCTTCTGTCTCTATGAATTTGACTACTCTCGGTACCTCATCGAAGTGAAATCATACAATATTTGTCCTTTTGTGTTTGGATTATTTTATTTAGCATAATGTTTTCAAAGTTCAATTACATTGCAGCATGTGTCATAATTTCATTCCTTTTTAAGACTGGCTGATATTCCAATGTATGTATATACTGTGTTTCCCTGAAAATAAGACTAGGTCTTATATTAATTTTTGCTCCAAAAGATGTATTAGGGCTTATGTTCAGGGTATGTCATCCTGAAAAATCATGCTAGGGCTTATGTTCTGGTCAGGTCTTATTTTTAGGGAAACACGGTACCACATTTTGTTTATTTATTCACCTGCAAGACATTTGGATTGTTTCTATCTTTTGCCCATTATGAATAATGCTAATATGAACATTGGTGTACAAATATCTGTTTGAGTCCCTGCTTTCAATACTTATGGGTATGTGTCTAGAAGTGGAATTGCTTGGTCATATGCTAATTCTACATTAATTTTTTTGGGGGAAACCACCAAACTCTTTTCCATAGCAGCTGTACTATTTTCTATTACCACCAAAAATGCACAGGATACCAATTCCTCTACCTCCTTGCCAACACTTATTATTTTCTGATTATTTTTTCCCGTTATAGTAGCCATCTTAAGGAAGTTACATTTCATGTGGTTTTGATTTGCATTCCATGTAGTGTTTTGAAACATTGTGAAAAAGTAGCCAATATTGAAAAAAGCTAAAGGTTTTACATAGAAACCTGGAATTGCAGCTTCTTTTGAAAAACATAAGGTCTGATGATACATATAGAGTTTTACCTGGGAGACAGGAACTGAAGCAGAGCAATGGTGGCCCCTTTTACATAGTATACGTTCTCTCCTAGACCACGTATGTGCTTCCTACTTTTTCCCAGGCCACCCTACAAGGCCCACTCATTTGCATTATCTGCATAGCCCCCATAAATAGTAAGTTTGCAGTCCCCGGCATCATGTTATTTTAGACAACATATGCTTTCATCTGCAATTAGTCCATACATATTCTGATGTTCAACTGCATGGGGTTGAGATGACAGTAATTGGACTCAGGTCATAAAAAGGAAATTAGTGGGCTGACTGAAATGACCACATTTCAGTTGTTATGACCATCTTAGATCTATAAACATGGAGTTTGTGGGCAGGATTTTATTTAGAATGTGTCTTAAATTGAAATGATCTTTGTGAGTGTTGCTATTTTGAGTGTATTAAAAAAAATCTAATTAAATTGGAGAAAGATTTGCAAATTGCCTTAAGGCACTTATGCAGGCAGCATTGGTAAAAACAAGAAAAAGTAAATAGCCATTTTAATGGGAAAAACACCCAGCCATGAAGACTGTTTTTCTAATTTTTGACGGTAACAAAGCAGATTGGCTGGGGTCTGTTCAGCTTCAGCATGAGCATCCTCACCTCCTCACAGCGTCCGCATGAATCCATTCAAACCTTTTCATCTTAATAGGGAAAGGAGAGTGGTGAGACCGTAACATCAGGGATGACCTGCATTCTGTTTTCCTGTATGGCCTGCTTGTGAGCTCTGATTGAGGGAGGAATTAAAGGCAGAAACATGCACAACAATTTTGGGCAAAATCAGAACTGCCCTGGAAATGAGGAAACATGTATGGTAGAGAATTGAGGAAGAGAGTGATTTTTGCATCTCCACACAAAGTGCAGCAATGCAGCTGGAGGACTGAAAATCCTGGCAATGTTCAGAGATGACAATATTTGCCTGAATGTTACGGATTTTCTAATGGGCACCATCAATGTTGATGCTTCTCTCTGCAGCATAGAGGGAAGAGAAATTTGACAAGCAGAATGAGGAGCAGAGAAAGACCTCAGAGAGGCTGTGCAGTGACTGTATTTGAAGCACTGATGTATTAACTCATCATGTGAGAAACCTGCTTAGGAACAACCAGAGAAAAATAAGGGCACTTCGAGGGGTTTTAATTTTCAAAAACAAGGTTCCTGAGGACAGTTGCCATTAAGATTTGGGGAAAAAACAACAACAACAACAACAACAACAAAAGCAGAAACAACTCAGCATGTTTACTGTATAGATTTGGAATTACGTACTGGGTTATTGATGTGTATCAGTTAAAATTCCTTTTGCTGCTTGGAACAGATAAAAATCACTTTTTCAAAATGTCTTAACCAGTGAGAAGGATGGTCTTTTGCCTCACAGTAGTCCTGAGGTTGGTGCATAAGTAATTGTGTTTTAAAAGGTTAAAAACAATGGCAAAAACTGCAATTACTTTTGCACCAACTTAATAGTATCCAAGCATAGTGATTCACATTTCTGCAGTTCTCTTGGCTCTGCTCTTCTCCACATGGTGGTTATGCTCGGACTGGTTGCAGGGAATTTGCAGCCGTTGCAGATGCCATCTTCAGATATGTGTCCAGAGAGAAAAATAGGGGGAACTATTCTTCGAGGCCCTCAGAGAATTTCCTTTGCATACCATGGTCCAGAATTTGGTAAAATACCCAGTTGTAAGAATATAGTGGTTAAGGGAATGAGATTTATGGGATTAGCATTGACCTATCAGAATAGCTCCCTGAGGTTAGGAATGGAGATCACCTTCCCCTTAGTTTCATGACGCAGTGATTGAACTTAAACAGAAAAATAAATTCAAATGTGGTAGAAGAAGGATGTGATGGATGTTATATAGACAATCAATAGCATCTATCTTTGAAACATTCAAGTTGACAGTTGAGGCAGTGCAGACTACGGTCTCCCATAGGAAACAAGGGTTTGAGTTCAAGGGGAGTTCGTCTCATCTCCTCAACTATGAGACACACAAAGGAAAGCTGAAACCATGGGGACAATCTAAAGAAAATAATTCTCTGAGTGAACATGTAGACAGGGTTAGGTTCCACAAGCAGACTTACAAACAACCTCTTCTCCAGACCACTATTTGCTATAAACAATTATGGTGAGACTATCTATATGCCAAAGTACATGAAAGGAAAAAGTATGAAAGGGAGGAGAATTTGGACGGGTGGAGTTATATGATCTTGCTGGAATAGTTTAACTTTTTATACAATCATGCCGTAGAATACTGCATAGATATTGGATTGGATCCGGTGGAGAAACAAATAATCATCATTACTTTCAGTCTTCAACTTTCAATTCAATGTCTTCATACATGTAGCAATAACAATCTATTAAAAATAGATTACATATCATCTATCTATCTTGGTATGGCTTCTAACACATTAAGTTCAATATAAATTCGTATTTATTAATTGTCAATATCATGTAGAGGAAGCATGGCTTTTCTGAAATTTACCTTAAACATGTATGTACGTGCACAATATATTTATGCTCATTTTTGTGTTTGATTATTCAGAGAGGAAGTCTACATTTGATAAAAAAGGTTACAAAAGAATTATAAATTATGATGTCTGCACTCTAATCTGAAATAATTGGTTTTTACATATATGTAAGTAGAATTAAGAACATATATAAGCTATTTTTCAAAACATTCTACCACAATTTGTTTAAAAATATATTTGAAATATCCACAAAGTAACACATTTTAAATAGTAAATGCTTCTAGAGAAAATACATTTTGAGACCAGTATAGAGAAAACATGTGTCAGGCCAGGACTTGTGTTAAAAAAAATGTGAAGGGAAGGCCTCCAAAGGCAGAAAGTGGCCTGCCATGAAGGTAAGAACGATTGATTTTTACTGTTAGGAGGAATGCAAGTTAATTTATCTGGTACATGATAGGAATTGTAGTTCTTGAGGTAATAAGAAAGAAGACTTCAAGGAAACATTGTTTTAATGTCACAGAATCTTAGGGGCAGATGTGGCCACTGCCCTCATTTGCTTGGTAAGAACAGTTGTTTAGGGGAAATGTACAAAACAATTTTTCTATTAACTCTTGTCTGCTTTGGAAAATCTGCAGAAAGTAATGAGAATCTGTGTTAACTGATAGTGTTTGGATAGAACATAGACTTATGAATTTTTACAGCTAATTCATGAGATTGTGGATGATACCTTAATTTTGAGGAGGCTTGATTACACTTTATTGGAGTACTTGAAAAAAGTTTTCTGCATATTATTCAAATTATGCAGTTTAGCATTTTCAATTTACCAGGCTTTATTGATTTCTAAACTTCTTTAAATCAGTGATGCACATTTTCATAACTTTATTTTTGTATTAACCATACTTCTAATTAGCTTAGAGGCCTACATAATTTCTTGATAACAGGATAAACTTGTTTAAATCCTGAAGGTGCATTCAAATAAATCTTCATCATGACTGACAAGTTACGAGCTGAAATTTTTTTGTCTGACAATGATATTTTTAAAGTTACCTGAAAACAAACTAATTGCATTTTCCTCAAGAAAATTTAAAACAGTCATTAATTTGTGCACTGATTTTTTTTCCTCATCTTCCATAATTATTCTGTCAAAGTGGTAAATACATACCTACAATTCTTTCCATGTATAATGAGTGGTTAAATTTGCAACAGTTGAATTTGAAATTTGAATTCCAAGTGGCAAACTCCCATTAGAAATATTTGTTGAATGTGCATCTCATTTAAAAGTTCTGTCAGTTTAAAATGTGCTTAGCCATAAATATACGATCATTATGAGAAGTTTTACATAGGAATGCAAATGGCCTATAAATTCCTTCACGTTTTCTATGCTAATGCAGTGCTGCTATAAAAATGGAAAGTATGTATAGCATCGATTTTTATCCAATTTGCAGTTCTCTGCCTTTAACACTGGTAACACATTGAATGCATATAGGGGTACCTTGCTCATCTGATTAAAACATCGCTGTATCTAGGTCCCAACTGCTCAATTCAAATGTATATCATAGCAATTCATAGTAAAGTTGATTCTTAGACCTAGAGGCATAGAAAACACTTCGTTTTTCACTCATAACTAACTTCACATATTTCAAATGTCTGTATTATTAGTTCAACAAATCTTTATTTCCCACCCATTATATATGACAGATACTCTTCTATTGGTTGAAAAGATGAATAGGACATGAATCCTATAATTAAATTTGCATATAGAAAGAAATGTGTCCATAGGTTTTTCTCAATTTTCTTAATACATTGGCTAATGGTTTTCCTCTTTAGTCCATATACATTATGTTTGGAAATTGTGTGTGTGTGTGTGTGTGTGTGTGTGTGTGTGTGTGTGTGTGTGTGAAATTTGCCAGCAATATGAGGACCCCTGTGGAAGATTAAAATGACCACAATATTTAGTAGTTTGTTCCATCAGGAAATGGAATCTAGTCTCCCACCCACTGAATTTCAGTTGACCTTAGGGACTTGTTTTGGACAATAGAATATAGCGGATATGATAGTTGAATGAGTTCTGGAGCTTAGGCTTTAAGGCACTTTGCAGTTTCTGCATTTGCCCTGTGGGAACATTGTCTTAAGCATGTCATATAAGAAATCCAATTTGGATTACAAAAGGATAAGAGGACTTGGAGAGGACAGGTAGAGCACATACTGCCAGACATGTGAGTGAGGCTCTCTTGTCCCATCCAATTCAGAGTGGAGCCATCAGATAGCTGCAGCCCCATAAGTGATCCCAATTGAGTCCAGAGCAATGAGCCACCTCAGCTCAGATCAAGTTGTGATTCTATAGAATCTCTAGCTCATAAATGGTGGTTTTCATCTAACAATTTTTGAGGAGGCTTGATCATGAGCAATGGGTGGCCGAAACTGGCACACACACTTGCTTGTAAGTGGGTTCATCAGTCTCCACTGCCTTCACACATCAAGATTCGTTCAGTGTCTCTGTTAACTCCTTGCCTATCATCCTTTCTTGCAAAATTTTCAATAATTTATTTCCTCCATATGCAGAATGTCTTACACCCGTGTGTAACATTCTTGTTCTGCCTTGCTTATGTAGAAAATCCCTGAAAATTTATGTTATCGCCAAACTTTTGTATGTGCCACTACACCTTATAAAGAAAAGTATCAGAAACTTAAGAAAGAAAATAGACCTTAGTAAAAGAGTAGTAAATACATAGTATGTGCACCACAAATTCTTCTCTGGCATGCAGAGCTGACATCACTAATTTATTTTGGTGTTCTTTCCTGTGGAAGCATGATGTAGCTTAAGAATCTTGCTTTACATAGATCCCTAGGTGAGCAGTAACAATTAATCTAAACTGGCGCATGAAATACCAGCCCTTTCTTATGTGAATCCATTACCAGTAGTAAGGCCTCTGCTGCATGGAGGCTATTCCAAATTCTTAGGAGAATTATGGGGGTTGGGAGTGAGTGTCCCTGGAATGTGGAACTCTGGCATGCAGAATGTGACTAAATATATTGTACATTAATCATCTATTAGAATACAACATAGCTGTAAAAATTATTGAGCTAGATCTTCATGTATAGTTTAAGGACATGGATAAGGATTAAACAACGTGTTGAGTGAAAAAAAGTAAGTTGCAGAAAGATGTACAGTATGATGGCATGTTATAAGGTTTATAAACATATATATATATATCTATATATATCTATATCTATATATGCACAATTATATATAGATATATTAGGTTGGTGCAAAGGTAATTGCAGTTTAAAAGGTTAAAAAATATTGCAAAAACCATAATTACTTTTGCATCAACCTAATAGTATGCATAAACATACACATACATGTACTATAGAAAATACATTATGTGTGCATGTTTGCTATATTTATGTGTGTACATACCCATATATTAAAACTACTGAACATGCTTTGAGATGATATACACAAAATTTAGGATGGTTGTCACATCTAAGTAAGGAAGAAAGGGAAAGGGATTGGGGACACTAACAGAATGGATTTAAATATGTGTCTGTAATATTGTATTATTATTTTAAATGATCTGAATTTGAGATATAAAAATATCAACAACATTGAAGAGTAGGAACATGGGTATTTATTATATTATTTTCTCTACATTTATTTAGACTTAAAATATTTTATAATTAAAAAGAATAAACAAGGAATCACCGAACACCTGCTTATCCTCTAATACTCTCCTTGTGTACTAACAACCTGTTTATGTGCCCTTGTTATCACTTCCTTAGCTTATCATATATTGTCGTTAGATTGAAAATCCCCTAAGTTTAAGAACAATGTCCAATAAATTTTGTATCCTAAATGAGGTAATAAAAATATTTGGAGATACAGAAAAAAAATTCTTCTTTAATGATCAAAATTTATATTGTCCAACTATTAAAATATAGCTCCTTGGGCAAGCAAAAATAACTAATAAAAAAAGACATCATAATCATAAAAGGACTGAGACACATGAAAGTATTATTGAGTCAAACACATTTTGCTTACAATTGTTACACAGCATTTTGGAAAAGCAAAATGATTTTAAACACAATTTTCTTTTGTGGATTTGTAGAATGGGTGCCAAACACCTGTATAAAAAGTGTAAAATTCATTCTTCCTTGCAGAAATTTTTGTATATTTTAGTGAGGTGTAGGCATAAAAACATCTGTAAGCATGTTATCCATTCAGAAACAAAGAAACTAGATTGTTCTTTTTGGGACCCTGGGAGGCCTCTGTAAGTGGGTCTCACAGTGAAAATAAAGAAAAAAATGCAAGCGGAAGCCATTAAGAAAACTGTGCTAACAGTTTCCTAACAATAGGAAACATCTGGGAAACGTGAAGCATGTGGAATAGTAATGTGGCGTCAAAGACTATGAAACACTTTCTCTTTCCATGTGGCAATTCTTTAATATTGCTTCATTACCCAGCCAGGGAATTTCAGGGTGTAAACTGTTTCCATATTAAAGAGAACATTTCTACTGATTCGAACTAGTCAGTATTCCTCTGGGTATTTTTACTTCACTCTGCTTATGGATTTTTGGTTTGCCTCTTGGAGAATTTTAATGTTTTCTGACAATACTTTTTGTTATCTTTCTTTTGAAGTCATTAAACAAAACTTCTTTTTCCCCTTCTTTCTTTTTAATCACTTTTCTCTCTCACTGTGAGTTACGTGCTTAGTGTCTCCTGCCTGGGACTTCTAGAGCTTTAATGACTTTAGAGCTTTAATGACTTTAAATCAAAAGATAGTAGCTATTGAGGAACACATCTTTAAATGAGCTTTGAGTCTTAAGGGAATTATTAGGGTTCTTCTTCTTTTTTTATTTTTACTAACAATAAAAGGAAATTCTTTTTCAACCTTATGCCTTGAAATATGTCTAATTGAGATGTGCAAAGTTTTAACACGTATCTCATCAATGAGAAAATACATTAATGCTTGTGTGATACTTAAGCTTTATTTTTAAACTTTGAAAATTCATTAAAAATACTCTAGACCTATATATTTCTTTAAACAGATTTTTCTTAAAAACATTTTTAAAAAATTTTCTTTAAAATATTTCTTTGAGGGGTCTTTTATGCTGAATACGATATCAATGCAAAATGTAATACATTAATTTTATTTCATATATTTGAAAATCCTTGAAACTATCTATTACTATCACTCTTGAGAAATACCAGAAGTTTTTAAATCTTTTCTATCATTTGAAAAAGAAAAAAATATGCCACCGGTGGTAGTTGTGCAATTCAATTCAGATTACAATAATTTTTAAAAAGGATAATTTCATAGTTGAGAATTATATCTGAGTGAAAATGTAAAAGCAGCTTTATTAAAATAATAAGCTTTTCAGAAATAATGCAAATTAGTTGTATTTACCCATAAAGGTCATTTTAGTGCTAAGTGACTGAAAATTCTAAAGTAAACTAGCTTAAACAGTATTTTTCTGATAAAATATAACTCCAAAGATAGGATAAGCTCCAGCGATGGTATGAACATATCTTGAAGACTGCTTCAAGAATTTAGGTCATCTCCATGTCTACTCTACCTGCATTGCTTTACCCTGGCCAGTTTCCCTATGGTTGCTAGAGGCATTCTATTCATATCATCTTTCCCAATGCATGAAAAATAGTACTTCTCTTCACTTTGATTGGTCAGTTTAGAGAGTAGTATGTCAGGCCCAAATCTGGGCCAGACGCATCACCTGAGACAGAGGTGGATTTAGTTTAATATTATAAAGCTTTAGGCCCATCACTTGTGTAAGCTTTTTCTAAGGTCCAAAGAGGGGCTCTTACAATGTGATCATATGTTTATATTTTCTTTTTTTGTAAAACTTGAAAAATATACTATTTTAATCTCAATTAGTGAAGATTGATATGTCCTTGAAATTTGACCTACTTTTTTTCATACTACCCTTCATTTCAGGTGGTGGTCAAGACTTGAATATTTTGAGGGATGCTGCTAAGGAGAATTTAAATTGGGAGCTCACTGAATTTGGGGTTTATGGGGCATATTTACATGGACTGTAGGCACCTTCATCTATAATTGGTATGGTTAAATTTTTGCCAGCCTTCCAGTTTATTTGCCTGCCCACTGTGCTTAGGTTGAGTTGTGATATGAACATATCTCATGGTGTCTGGCAGTAGAAGGCTATGGATAGTAGTGGGACAACAAAAACAAAAACAAAAACATTTAAAATGTAGTAAATAAGAAATAGTCTATGGAATACTTTTCTAATATCAGGAGAGGAAAATTGTTAGCTAACAATTAAATTCTCATGTATAACTTGTTAAAATGGAGGATTATTCTTGTTTGAGATATTTTCATATTATAAAATATATGTGTGAAAAAATAATATGAAAAATTATTCTTTCCTTTTTGATAGGAATTGCATAAAACAGAATTTATCAGAAGTCCTCTCTTTTGCACATGCCTGTAGTAGAACTAAAAACAGCAAGTGATTATCAACAATAAAAACAAGGTTTATTTTTTAACTTTGCTGGCTGAAAGACTGAAGTGTATTTTTATTCTCTCTATAGGAAATGGTGCTATAAAATTATTTTATAAGAAGAGGCTGTGTAAATAAGGAGTATGCATTTTGAAAAAGAAGGAAAATCTAGAGATGAATTAAATAGTTCGTTAAAATTTTATTTTTTCTAGATTTTGTTGTTATAGTATTTTTAGTAAGCTATTAGATTTTTAAATTTGTTATGAATTTTCTTGTTTGTAATAAATATTTAACCATACATAGTTTATATTCATTTGTATTATTTTCTCAAAAGACAGCCTCCAAATTTTATAGTTTTTAAGAGCCCCCAAAATTTTGATTTACCTGATCAAGGGATTGCCTTGTACAGCTTGATGACATACACTGGTTAGGATTCTATTTTGGAGTAAAAACTAGGGTTGATTACAGGATATTATTGGAGTTCTTCTAAGACAGGGAAGTTAGTTTGAAGTTTTAAAAAATGTTAGTAAAATATTACAAAGAGAAGAACCGTGTGTTTATGGAACAGCAGACCAGATCCTATTCACTTACTGGCCACATTTATGGTTCTTTTTTCCATCCAGGTGAAAATATCATTAATGAAAAATGTGTGATACATAACTGAATTTAAAGAAAGAAGAAACTAAATAAATAGAAGTATCAAGTTAGTCATCTAAATATTTTACATTAAAAAGAATATATGTCGAGATAGTTGATAGAAATATTTTTTTTTGTATGAGTCCCATCTCGACAGAAAACATATGTAGCCATGAATCTTAAAGAGTAAGATGAACCACTTTCTATATTCTTTCATTAGTACTCACTGGAAAAAAGCTTCTTCAAAGGCAACAAAAATAATATTGCCATTTTTTATGAATTATCACTGGATTGCTTTTGCATACAGCTTTTTAAAAATCTCCATTGCTATTTCAGACGATTAAGTTATTTTACAGGTATTTTCATATTCAGGCTTGAGAAAACTCTAGCAAGCAAAATAAGCCAGTATGAGAAATTTTCCTGTTTGAAATTTGTTTTTCCGGCTTTGCCATAAAAAAGATGTAAAAGTTAAATTCAGGTGCATATTTGGCAAGATGTTTGAACTGCCCTTAAGGACTAACGTAATGAAGTTTCCTCACTTTGTGCTACAGCTGAGTCTGGGATCATGTGACACCTTGTTTTTGAGATTTCTGCAGCTTTGCCATTGTTGAAATGAAAGAGGCACTACTTTTCCATCTTTCTGCCTCCATTCCTACTCTTTCTCTTCTGTCTCTACTTTACTTTAACCAATATTTACTGATCATTACTCAAGGATGGCTCTGCGATATGACTGTAAACAAGATTTTGGCTTCAAAGAGTTTCTATGCAGTGAAGATATGAACAAGTACAGGAAGGTCAGGGTACTAGGGAACACAAATGTGGGCGGGTAGGCTAGAGTTGACATCTTGGAAGAAGTGATAACAAAATTAGAGTTTGAGTGATCAGAAACAATAAGTAAGAATCATCCATAAAGAAAACTTAGAAGGTCAGGGAGGGGATTCCAGGTAGGGATCAGTATAAACAAAAGCAAAAGAGGAAAGAGAACATGAACTAATTGAATGATATCTTTAATTTCCTCATTTCATTTTACAGTATCAGAGATAGCGTATCTGATGCTTCTGTTTCTTAGAAACAGGTTGTGCAGCAACCCTTGAAATCTGTTTCAGAATCTTTTGAGCTTTACTTTTCCCATCTTTTTTTTTTTAATAAAGAGTGTACCTTTACAAACCTTCAGTCTATAAAATAAAACAATTCTATATCTTTGAGATGATATTATGATTTGTAATTTTGTGATGCTCAAAACTATTCTAAAAGTCAGGGTAGCAGCATTTATTATTAAATTAGTTTTCATCTGAACTCAGACACCACCATCACTCTACATCTTGGCTTTAATCAGGACTGGGATCACATCTTTAAGTTTTGGTATCTTTTAGGTTTTGTGTAACTAGCATGTGCTTTTCCTCCTAAGCGGATCCGTATGAGCCCTGGATCAAATGGACTATCATAGAGCAGCTGAATGTGAGGGAAAATTTTTCCCCAAGGAAAAGACATGTTTAAATGGTATGTACCATCCTCCATCTAAGTGGATATATAGACAATCTGAAGGTTGAAGAAAAGAAAACGTGCATACACACAGAGACACATGTTTTTGCAGTAACTTCTATGGTGTCTTCTACGAAATATTCCACTGAACATGCTAATCATGTGGTCCTAAAAGTGAATTCTCCAATTTGTTTAAGTATTTTTACCATTCTTTCTATTATAATATTAACAGCTAACACCTGCTTAGCTCTTTTTATGTCAGGCATTGAATCACCTAATTGTGAAAAACTCTATAAAATTATAATTGTCATGCTTAATGTATTTTACAGATGCGGAAATGGTGACCCAAGAGGTTAAGTACCTTGTCTAAAGTCACAAATCTAGGCTATCAATGCAGGCAGTCTGACTCTAGGATCTGTATTCTTCACCATGCACTATGCTACCTCTCAGGGAGTAAAGTGAATTTGATGACAATCTAAATTGCAATCATGATACAGAGGAAGAACTTTTAGATTATGATGACTGAGAGTTGCTTACATGAAATTAAGCCTGATGAATAATTAAAACATTAATTTGCCTTCTGTGTATTTGTATTACTTACTTGGAAACTGTCTTTGTATTTTTTTTTTTGTCTTTTGTTACTTCAAGCATTTAGTCCTCTTTGAAAACGTAGGTCTTCTGTTTTTCTTATTACCAATAGTTTTGTGCATAGGTACCTTCCTTCACCTTTAAAGTACTCAGGAAGCTTGAGTGACATCTTAAATATAACTGTCTGGTAAATGATTTTCTGGAATCCATTTATGGAATAATTTAGAGCTGTGCACACTATAATTTTGAAGTGTTTTCATTCCTGGAAAATGATAATTTTATTTTGTATATTTATGCATGAAATACTTTATGATTGCATGGTTCCATTAGTAAATGTACTGCTTCCATCTTGCCAACATTTATCACGAAGAAGGATGCCTATCATTTTGTCATTTCTTACTACTCTGCATTTATTTATTTATTTATTTATTTATTATGATTTTTGTTATTGATTTTATTAACATGGGAACATTTTATTTTTACATAACTTTTTAGAACACACTCAGAAAAGTTAAGCTTAAAATACAAGTGAGTAAAATGCAGAAATCCTTTTAAGTGTTTCATTTGCTAGAGCAATATGCATTTCCTGAGATCTTTTTTGTGGTGGGGGGAAGGATAATGAATTTGATACTTTGCACATAATTAGAGCGAGGAAAATTAGCTCAGGCAAACATAGAAAATTGACTTATTATTCTCACATCTTATTTTTGAAGGCTTTCAGATTGCTCTGTCTAAAGCCAATCATTGATCTCATGTTAATTTTTGTCAGCCAACACTGCATCTATAAGGTTGAATGTCCTCATGTTTAATAGGATTCTTTCTCTTCTCTATATTAAAGCTTAGCTCTTCTTTCCTAATCCTAACCAATTAGTTTTCATATCAGAAAATTTCAGGTAATACAAATTGGTAATGTTTTAATCAATTATCTGCCCCTATACCTTGTATGGTAGCTTTTCATTTGAACACAGAGCCCTTGCAATTCTTTAATCTACAAAAACAAATATCTAAATATGCTATATTAGCTAACATCAAAAAGTGTTCCATACATGTTTTGGCTACAGACAGTTCTATAGTGTCCTTCTTGTATCAGGATTCACAGTTGTATGATCATCATTATCCCTGAATGAGAATATCATCTAATCAAGAGCTTTGAGGACCATGTTAAACAGGGTTGGAGCAAGACTGAGGCAAGTGAAGCACTTGGCTTGGGCACAAAATTGAAAGGGACACCAAAATACTCAGTAATGAAGGTTAAAAAAATATTTCAATGCAATATTTTTTAAAAACAAAATTAGTGTAAGAACATCCATGGTAAACAAAATATTTAAACTTTCAATAAAGACAGGATTGATGCTACTGAATTTGTCTTTTGCCTCATGCTCCACATAGCACTGGTGTCAAACACTCACTAGATAGACTTACTATTCCTAAATTGTAAATATTTAAGTACTCATTATGAATTAAAAACCCCAAATAGGACACTAAAATTAACTTAACCATTTTTCTCAAGCGATTGTACAATTAAAAACGAAGTGAAAACACTGGAGTGCCTTTCAGATCAAAATGGCAGATCAAGCACAGATATTCACCCCCTAGGGCTGTTGCACTGAAATGGATATGATGAATCAGAACATAACAGTGTGAGAAGAGTATCAGAGGACAGTGTTTTTCTGGAAGAAAGTTGATGGAACAATTATTAGGACAAGTATCAAAACAGGGTGAAGAAAGAAGGTATGATGCTGCTGTAGGGGATCTCAGTAACTAGCAATTGGACACAGAGTAGCCTGGGGTGAGAAGAGAGGCCAAAACCATATATGTAGCACATCGTTGGCTGTTTTGCAACTCAGCTACACTCACCGTATCCTTTCACATGTGCCTAACAAAAACAAGCCAGACATTTACTCCAAGACCTAAGAAACCAGAACACGTCTCCAAAGAGGGTGATTCCAGATGACATGATTATGCTTCTAAATTCTGGCATATGGGGGACTCAAAGACTCTTTTGCTGAGAAATTCAATGCTATTCTTCAACTACCTTTCAGAGATTAAGGGGCTGGATTCTGAGGTCAGAGTGCCTGGGGTTCAGTGGGGCTTATGGATGTCATAATACATTTAACATTCTAAAAGGTTCTGAATAAGTACTTCGTTAACTCAGTTGTTATTATTACAAACTCAGGGATGATGTCTAAAGGAAATAGCATTAATTGCCCAACCATAAAGAAAGCACACACACTTTCTACAACAGGGTTCAGCAAATTTCTTCTGTAAAGGGTCAGACGGCAAAGATTTTTGGCTTTATGCATCATAAGGTCTCTGTTGCAATTACTCAACTCCATCAGTGGTGTAAAATAGCCGTAGGCAATACATAAATGAATGGGCATGGTTTTGTTCAAATAATTAAAATAAAATAAAATAAAATAAAATAAAAAAAACGAAAAATGGACAATGGGGCGGATATGGTCCTTGGGTTGTAGTCTGATGATCCCTGTTGTGGAATAAAGGACTTCGTCCAGTTGGTACAAATTCATAATAAATAATCCCTTTGATATGAAAAAAGGTTAGTAACATTGGTGCAACAAGTTTGAGAACTTAATTGTCAGACCTCGTATGGAGCAAATTAAGGTGTTTCATTATTTTAAACAATCAACAGAATGTTACAAATGGGAATGTCAGTTATCTTGATGCCAGAATATGTCCCTGAGAGTATCCCAGTGCTGTGATAATGGAGTATCAAAACATTCTCTGGCTTTGTAATAAACAATAGCTCTATGGTTTTACTCACATAGGGTTGTTCATAGGTTTTCAACTTTATGAATCAAGAGGGAACACAGAAAACTTCATTCTGATTTCCTATTTAAATATCTATATCTATCTATCTATATGTATATATATATATATATATATATATATATGAAGATTCAAAGTGGAAGGGAGGATGAAAGGGTTGACTCTAGATACCAAATGAAGAACTTGATCAATAAATAGAAAAGTATTATTTAGGGTTGAAAAGGTAACCAATAATGTAAATAGATATTGTTTAATGGTGTGTGGAGCTGGATTGTATTGGATCACTAGTACTGATTGCTAATTTTCAGCAATTTTTTGAGTTAATTCTTTGGTAGCTTGAAATTAGCCATGGTAGGATATTCCCACCTGGAATATTCCCACCATGGAAATCGATAAATGCTATAAATCTGAGCTTTTCTCTCCTTAGTGAACCCACTGTTAAAGTTTGACCAGCATGCCACTGGTTATAACCATGTAACAATGGTAGAGATGGAGGCAAGTCACTTAGATTTTTTAAGTAAGGTAAATCTCCCACTCACAACTCCTATGAGAGAGGAATGAGAAATTGTTTAAAATTGATAAATCAAGAAATGCAACCTTAAGCTATTAGAAAACAGAAAAAGAAATGAAAACAGAAATGTGTAAAATAAATTGATTCAGGAGATTACAATTGGGATTGGTAAAATTGGGGTGAGATTACTTTTATTAAGACATTTTCTGTTTTACATGGTTACTAACCACACCACACTGGAATTCCTTTAATGAGTCTAAATATATTTATTTTTTAATAAACTGTGTAATATATGAATTTGATTTAAAGCTATTTTGCTGGATATATGAAGCATTCCATGCATTTTATTTTCCCAGTATTACTGCCAGTCATAATGTAGATTTACAAATTGAGAAATGCACATACATATGAAATATAATTACAAATAGTATCTACTCTCAAAATTTCCCAAATCATTTCAATGGGTTAAGTGCTTTCCATTCACATGGTAGCCGCTGATCCTGCAGAAGCATGATGTTCCTGGCATCTTTGGGGGATTCTAACCTGCTCAGCTCCCTGTGAAGGTCTCATGTGTCCTCCTAAATGCACAAGGTGAGCTATTGTTGAAGAGCTGCTGCCTTAAGGCGAGCAGAACACCTGCAGAAAGGAAATCCCAACTTTTCTAAAGATATGTATCTGTAAGGGGAGAAGCAGTTCTTGAAGTTCCAGCTGAAATTTAGTTCAGATTGGTATGAAAACTTCCTTTGTTCACTCTGGATTATACTCTTATTTCTTCCTTCACAAACTGCTTAGCCTCTTTTCCTTATTTTTACTTTTATTACTATAAGATTGTAGAATCTGTGTTTTTATAAGGCACTTTCTAGGAAGGAATTCATTTGCATACGTTTTTCATTTTCAGTTGAGTTCTCATGATAGTTTCAGCATGAACTTGAAGAACCAGAAGAGTTTTAGAGATGGATTCTTGATGGGGAAACAAAAAATTTGGTTCACATATGAATCAAGATGTTTCAAAATCATAGGAAAAGAAAAAAATATACACTTGTAATATGTGGTCATTTTGCTTATGAATAGATGTGACATGGAAGAAATGTTAGTACTTGCAAAAGGAATAATTGTAGGGAATATTTTTAAGTGGACTTAAAACTTTACCTTTTGGGGAAAGAACATATGTACATTTAAATATGCATTATTAAAATATTTTAAATTATCTATTTGTTTCCCTAAAAATAAATTAAAATGTCTTAACTTACTTTTCAAATCTGTGTCACAAGAAAATAATTTCAAATCTGTGTTCTCAGTAAACAGAAACCTGTCATATTTAGTAGAAAAATTAGGTTTTATATTTGGTTGTCAAAATAGATAAGTGGCAACTGTGAGGCAAGATTAAATTTTAATCTTCCATGGTGTATAATAACATAGTGAAAATTTATAGGATATGACTATGGTGGAGATACTATCTATCAATTTTTTAGTTTAAAGTATGATTGTGTAATTGAATCAGAGAATATTAAAGATAGGAGGGTTCTTAATCATAATTTAATCACTTTCCTCCAATTTAGATGTAATAAAATTGCCATAAACACACAATTGCAATGTGTGATTAGTTCTGTATTATGATACTATAGAAACAGAGGAGAGGAATATCTTACCTAGGCTGTGGTGATTAGAGGAAAAAAAAAAAATCTTGAATGTTTTGGGTCTTGTAGTTATACAGGCAAAGAATCAAAGAAATACATTCCAAGTAGATGAAAAAGTACATGAATATTTATTGAGGTGAAAGAGTCTGTACCACTTATGTAACCAGTAACAGAAATACAAAAGCCATCTGACTTTGACAATATAGTAATATTTTAAGTAATTTAACAGAAAGTTAAAAAATACGTGATCTGATAATTAAGATCGCGGAATTTGTTACAACCTTTTTTGTTTTTATTAATTAAACCTTACCTTTTTTTATATCAGAGGGGTTATTCATCATGAATTTGTACCAATTGGACAAACAATTAACCTAGTTTACTATTTAGAAGTGATGAAAAGGCTGCATGAAAAAGTTAGACGACCTGAACTTCTCGTCAACAATTCATGGCTCTTGCATAACGACAACGCACCAACTCACATGGCATTTTCTGTGAGGGAGTTTTTAGCCAGTAAACAAAGAACTGTATTGGAACACCCTCCCTACTCCCCAATGACTTCTTTCTTTACCTGAAGATAAAGGAAATATTGAAAGGAAGATATTTTGATGACATTCAGGACATCTAGGGTAATACAAAACAGCTCTGATGATCGTTCCAGAAAAAGAGTTCCAAAATTGCTTTGAAGGGTGGACTACGGCTGGCATTGGTGCGTAGCTTCCCAAGGGGAGTCTTCGAAGCTGAAAACAGTGATATTCAGCTATGAGGTATGTAGCAGTTTTTCTAGGATGAGTTCACAAACTTAATTGTCGAACCTTGTACAATGGGTTCTAGTTGTGGTGTGAATTAGATTCTGCCTTTGTTACTTAATTATTTTCTAGCTTTGTATGTTTGCTTCTGTCTGCAACTGACAAAATGGCTACCCACAGCAGCTGAAAACTATGTTTCTCTGCTTAAGTCTAATGAAAAGGAAGAGTACTTCTCACACAATATTGGGATGTAGACCCTTCATATTGATTAGGCCAACTTAAGCCATGTAAACACACCTGGATGGATCACAGTTGCCAAGGAAATTTTATGAGTTAATTGGATTTAGTTTTGGATCCCTTGACATTGACAAGAAGTTTAGGACTATGATTGACCAAGAAAATAAATGTCCTCTCTAATCTAGGAATAGGATTAACTCCTCAAGAAGCGGAGAAATTCAGTGGAAAAGGAGAGCTGCTTTGCTACTTCCTGTACTGTAGGAAGCTTCTCCACCTATACACTGCACTTCTTTTTCCCTCTATCAGTTTCATTTTGTTCTTATATCACTATGGATGAGACCTTTTATATTACTTCATTTTTCTATTTGTTTTCTGTCTTTCCACAATGAAAATGTAAACTCCATAAAGCAGAGACTTTTTTCACTTTTTGAAGTTGATAAATCCTTAGTTGAGAGCCAATATGATTTCAATACATAAAAGAATAAATACAAGAAAAGTCTAGGGTTGTGTCCACAACATATATGACTCTGTGGATTTGGCGAGTTCCAAAAACTTAGGAATTGGGTGAAGATAATATAATCAAGGTTGGACTTGTTAAGAGTCAGCAACTGTCCCTGTTTCCTGGAACTAAGAAGTTTCCCAGGATACAAAAATGTCAATGATAAAACTGGGACAGTCTCTGGAACACTAGGATGATTGGTCACCCCAGTTTTGAGGGGCTTGGGAAGTGTCCCGGCTACTGGGTTATAAAGTTTAAAAGCAAGATATGGCTGAAGATTTGTATTCGTTGAGTCACGAACCTCTAAGCATTATAATATTACGTGATTTTAAGAGAATAGATCAGTTTTCTCAAGATTTTATAGATGTGGAAAAGACAGTCATCTTTTGCCTATCATCTGGAATGTCAGTTTAAGGCTTGGTGTACATTTTGCTTTGCAGGTGAAATGTGAGCTATAGAAGAATTGTCCAAATAGTCCCTGGGTCTGGCTCTGTCCTTGGTTTAAGTGTAAGAATTAAATGGTGTGTGAAGTTTCTCCACTTTCAAGTGGACCTAACTAAAAACAATTCCAGGCAGAAGCCTCAGTAGGAAAGGAATCAAAATATCATGGAAGGCCTATCTTAGGACCCAAGAGAAGTAGTTAACAAATAGATTTGTTTTTTCAGAGAGGTTAGAAAACTTTTCAATGTCAGGAACCTCCAAGTTTCCCTTATTTCAAAGCTCACAATGAACCTCATGAAAAGTGCTGGTTTCTTGCGCTGCTGTCAGCAGACCTCATGTACTTGATTCCCAGGTCTGCAAACTACATTATAGGTGTGCAAATAATAAAAGCATTTAATGCTACAGTTTGAGATGTCAGGAATTGTGAAATACCAACAGTGACACTGAAAGGGCAATATATATATATATAGGTCTCATTTATATCATGAAACACAGTCTGGGACTCTGTTGGAAAACATTAGTGTAAACTATTATAATTTTGTCCTTGTCTATGTTTAAGTATTTTTGAAGGTTACCGGGAAAGTCTTGTATAGGTTTTAAATAACCTTGTTAGATATTGTACCATCTTTAAATATATCAGATTGGGCCTTTCTCAGATATATTCAGTTTTAGCCCAGATATTTTTTCTTTTTCACAGATAGAACGTTGGAAGCTAGGACAGCAACTTGAAGACCTCAATAAAATTTATTTCTGAGCCACAGAGGGAGTAGGAATTGAAGGAGAAAGGCTAAAATTACTTGCAGTGTTTTACATCTATACTCTGTTCAGAAAACTTTTATTTTAATCTCCACTGTCCAATGGGTGGTCTCTAGGTCCAGGTGGCTATTGAGCACTTGCAATGGGTCCAATCTGCATTGAAATGGGTTCTAAGTACAAAATACACACTGGATTTTGAAGAGTTAGTATGACACAAATAATAGAAAATACCTCCTTAGTCGCTGTACTGAGTATTCATCTGAATTGATAAATTAAAAATTAATTAGTATATCAATTTATTATTCAATGAATTAAATATTTTAGTATTTTAGAAGTTTGATTAAATATTAAAATAATATTTTGCATTGATCATGTTGCAATGGAATATTAAAATAAACTTTACATGTTGTTTTGCTTAATGAGTCTACTATAAAATTTAAAAAGATCTGATTTGCATTTGTGGTTCACATTTAATGCATATTGGACAATATTGTTCTATACTTTACTTCTTAATCTCTCAATTCTAGTATGAATAAAACATGAGAAAATACATTGTGTGTGTGTGTGTGTGTGTGTGTGTGTGTGTGTTGGTAGTAGTGTTGGAGTTATTAACAAGTTAGTAATCATGTGTTTCCCCTTATCCATCTAGGGCATTTGTCTAACCATAAATTTAAAATACTAATCACCAGTGACATATCATCAAAACACCTTTTTGCACCATTAAACACATAAGAGAATTAAATGGAGAACATTATGGAGTGGACTTTCTATTTCACATCTAAATAGAGAAAATGTTTTGTACAAGTCTAGAACAAATCTCGCAATATTTCCCCTTAACCTCTGTACCATACTCTTTTGAGAAGATAAAGAAATTTAAAGCATACATTGCTGATACTACAAGTATTATTTAAATGACAACTTTCAAATGTTGATACCATTTATCACAGAGGATATTCTGAACCCTGAAATAATGTTGAAACTCCTTTAAAATATATTATTGTAGTGTTCAAGTTTAGAAATGTAGTATTTGCTAAATTTTATGTGCAATTCTAAATTAGGAAACATAAAGATTGTCTTCAGTTTTATAACAAATATTCACATCACTCTTTCCATGAAAGTAATCACTTGAAATGTGTATTAAATGTTTATTATGTGCCCACTACCATTCTCAGTGGAATTCTCACAATAAACCTGAATTGCTTTTTACAAATGTTCTTTTCCACAGATCAAGCCACTAATACACAGAGAGGTTCAAAAACTTGTACAAGTTCTCCCAGCTAATCTGAGAGCAGACTGGGGTTTCAGACCTGGGAGTCAAAGCCTCTACCTAATTATCATGATATGCTGTTTCCCCTAACAAAGACATTTTGATGTTTCATACGTACACTATTTTGACTTTCATAAAATAGAGTTCATTATAGTTAAGTTAAACATTATACCTATATTTTTCAACAATTTGAGGCAGGCTAACATTTATTGAGCACTGACCATGTGCCAGGGACAGTAATAACAACTTTATATTTATTATTTTGTTAACTCTCACAACACCCATACGAGAGCTGTGACTCCCACTTTAAGGAAGAAGAAATTCATGACTCCATAGGTTGAGGAGCAGAGTGGGGACTCAAACTCTCCTGGGGCCAGTGGCCAAAGCCCTGCTCTTCACCTCTATAGAACTGGGGACAAGTTGTAAGACACAAACTTGGATGCTTGGAGACAACAAAAGATAGAATGGTTATGTGAAGTTAAAATACAGGACCTGCTGACAAATTTAATATGAGACAAAGAAAGAAAAGATACATGGTAAAGGAGCAGAAAATTAGATGGAGAAATTGTTGAAAAGGTGTAAGTAGAAGATAAACTACTTTTTTTTTATTTTTTAAATAGCTCTTTCATTTAACCACATAAGTGGGAAAAAAAGAGTACTGAGACATAATCAGGTTATAAAGGTGAAGGAATAGAGGTGAAATTCTTAGATATCACCGTATATATTCCTTGGCAGTTACTAGCTATAGAATATCTTCATAACTACCACCAGTTTGAGATGTTCACATTTGCTTTAACCAGAAGATAACCCATAGTGCATTCTTGAATAGAAACTGCTTTTGAAATATGTGCCCTGAGACCTCAAAGCGGGATTTCAGAAAAAAATAGAGGTTATAATGCTCTTGTTACCATTTGCTATCTTACTGTGGGTTTCACTTAATGGTTGGTTAAGGCAAATTATTCTTAGCATCCCTATTCTAGAAAAATAGATCCACTTGGCAATTAGCGAGATAGGGACTTGCAAGGTATGAAGACCAGGCGGTAAGGGTATTCGTGGACTGTATAATGTAGCAGGTTATAAAACCACAGGATCAGATTGTCACTTCACCCTTTTTGCTCGTGGTCTTCAGGACATTGTGAACGAAGTGCTCTTTGTAGTGTGAACTCAGATTACAGGCAGTGGGGAGTGTGTGCTGCTGTGTATTTGCATTTACTGAAAGGTTAACAATGGCAAAGAAGTGAAACAAACGTTATTTATGAGGATCTTTTTGGGTTAAGATGCTGACTGTGTTATAGCATAGTAGCCTCACAATGACTCTATGAAGTATTATTACCTTTTAACATTTGGGAAACTAAGGCACAGGGAAGTTATATAATTTGTCAAATATCACACAACAAATATTTGAGGGGGTTAGGCCTCAAACAACAGTTTGTTTGGGGTTTTTTGTTTCAACATTCAACTGTTGCAGAGCAGTGGTTCATTCTTCCAGAGACTAAAATTTAGCAGGGGACTTGTGGATTCTCACACATACATCTTTTAGTCTTTCAGTAAACACTATGGTTTCAAGTTTATGATTAGCTCCACATTTGACACATAGGGATTGAAAGGTGCTGCTTGCAGGCCTCATTTTAAGAAACATCATTATATCCAAAAAAATGTTTATTTGGATCTTGCCTCAGAGTGACTAACCAATAAAAATTACCAGACACATCGAAGATCAGTAGTATAGTGGCAGACATGGTCTACACAACTGAGTGTTTTGTACTGTATTTTCTGGTAATGCTGTCTTGTCTTTATATTTTTAGCAACTGTTAGGAGGAAAGCTTCTCCAACTCTGCTGTTTTTCCAATGATAATTCACAGAAGCATCACACTCCTTACAATTTATCCTCTCACTCACTCTGTCCCTGGAGCCTGGAGAACAGCGACAAAGTAGGCAGTGAATTTGAGAAGAGTAATCTGTACATGCTTGGCTGGGCACTGTCTTTCTTGACTGGCTTCTTGGGGAGCCAGTCAACCTGCAGAAAGCACCCTTTCTCTTATTTATCCCTAGGGGTTGGTTTCCTGCATGAGGCCAATCCTGCAGTGATGTGAGGCCTATGATTGCCTATTTTGGGGTTCATGCTCCGGGCCCATTTCACCCTTACATGAAGCTCTGTCTCCCACACTGGACTTCATCAACAACAAAAGGGATATTTTAGCCCCTACACTTTTCCTTTTGGTTCAGAAATTGAAAGAGTAATTCAAGTGGTATTTATCTTATCTTTCAAAGCACACGACTTTTGGAGTATTTTCTGAGAAAACCAAGAAATGAAAGAGGAAGTGGAATTTATAGACAGCACATGGAGAGGTTTTGTTGTGTATGGCTTTGGGCTTCCCTGTATGGAGAGCAAACTGTGATCTTAGCAGTTTTTCAATAGTGATCACAGGCTGGGTAGGAATTACAGTTGTGGGATATCAGAAGGCCACCCATTATTTAATATTTGTGGGTGATTCTGCTTATACTGACTCTGTCTGTCCACAGGCCCATGGCTATTTCTCTGGGGACCTCTGTCCACAAAAGAAGTACAGGATCGCTCATCTCATCTCTCAACAATAAAAGTTGAAGGACACACAATCTGTCTAATGTAAAGATAGAGTGGGGGTGAGAGCCCTGAAGAAGATTTCCAGCCACAGATGCATGCTGAGATGCAACACAGGTTTTCTAAGAAACATTGATTTAGAGTAAGGCTAGACTAAAGGGGAAACATTTTAAGATAAACACGAGGGTCTTTTAATGAGTTCCTTAGGCCTGTGAGTGGGGGAATTTCAATGGCCAGGAGCTGTGTTTCCATGAACTACAAAACAGCACTTAGAAACAGAGGTTCTAGCTTTATTTTGTTAGTGCCAGCCCGAGTATGACTGTGTAAAATTAGGTGCCCCAACATCTGTCCAGCATTCAAGTCCAGGGAGAAAACTTTGGAGAGACCAACTTAAATTCAGGGAATAGTTAATGTGGTGGTGTAGATATTGTCTTCTCCATGAGGGAACAGGCTGGAGAAACATAAAGAACTGAACAGAGAATAAAAGACATGGCCTACGGAGAACTCAGTAGGTTTACTGGCTCTCACAGCATCCATAAACACACAGATTTCAGAAGCACCAGTAGCAGTTTCTGTTCAGAAATTAGATGAGTGTCATTTAGTACCTGAAGCAAATGTAAGACAAGGAGGCACATAACTTAGGCTTACACAATTCCCTAACAAGAGATGATCATGGAGATTTTTGTGGAGCACACACTAAGTATGTTTTCTACAAGTTATATCAGGGGCCATATAATTAGATAGAGCTCATTTTCAATGCAGGCTGGATTATAACTCCTTAGCTCACAGGAGATGGTTTGAAGACACTAGATTGAAAGTGATTTGTTTTCCATTGCCGCTATAACAAATTACCAGACATTTAATAGTTTATAACAATAAAATAATTATCTTATAGTTTTGGCAGTCTAGTGAGTCCCACGGGTTAAAATCGAGGTGTCGGCATAGCTGCATTCCCTATGGAGTCCTTTTGCCAGAATCATTTTTCTTGCCTTTTCCAACTCCTAAAGATGGCCTGCATGTCTTGGCTCATGGACCCTCCCTTCACCTTCAGAGTGCATTACTACATCCTCTGCTTCCATCATCACATCTCATTTCTACTTTGAGCCTCCTGCCTTCCTCTTATAAGGACCTTTGCGATTACTTTGGGTCTACCAAGATAATCCAGCATATTCTCCCCGTTTTAAGACTGTTAACTTAATTAAATCAACAAAGTCTCTTTTGCCATGCAAGTAATACATTTATTGATCCAGAGATTAGGATGTGGACATCTTTGGGGTCATGGTTTAGCCTAACATAGGAACGAAAAGTATCTGAAATGAAACCTGTGACTAGTGTCACCATGTCTGCAATGCCAATTATTGAGAAGAGATGAATGTCTTTATGCGTTTTGTGATTGAAGTATTAATTTTCATTTAACCTAATTGAAGGGACTCTGACATATTAGTGAATATAGTTGGACATAATTTAGTATGGAAAATAGAATAAGAAAACATTTTTCATTCTTGACTAAAGAATGGCCTTAGATTTAATGTGCCATCCTGAGTCATTTCTGAAGTTTTGAGGTCAATATCTAAATAGGCAACTATGGAGACAGGAAGGTCCCCAAGGAAGCAGCGACCCCATGGATAATTTAGTGTGGATTCTCTCTCCTAAGGGGCCCAAGTACACATCTATAGAAGTAGTGATTAGATCAATAGGTTAAGAGAACTAAAAGTTGATGAATATTAAGAAATCATCTCCTCCAGTTCTAATATTTCCTTCCTTGAGATAGTTCAGTTTGTATAACACATGGTCTTTCTCCACCGATTTATTCAATCCACCTCTGGGAAGATAAAAAAGAAAATATCAGCATGCTATATTTTAGAAAAATAACTGGGAGGGTCTGGTTCAACTTCAGCCTTCTAAACCTGCTGGAAACCCAGGGCTCACAGAGAGTGTGGTCTTTGTTTCTTTTTCAGGGCCAGTTCTCTCCATGTGGTGAGAGACCTGCCTTAGTCCATCACTATTGTAATTTGGTAGATATGCCTGATTAGTTCTAGGATCAGTTAGCATCCCATTTGTCTTATTTCTCAATTTATTAAAATACTCACTGGGAATGAAGGGTATTCCCACTGATGTTTGATCATCTCAGAAATCACAGAAATAGTGACAGCAAGGAAGAGACATGGTCATTGATTTAGCCCAGTGATTCCTAAACTATATTCTATGCAGCAAGTGTGTATTTATATAATATACGTTTTTTTGAGTTAACTCAAACTTTTTTTGAGTTATTTCTCAGGAAAGGTGTTCTATATTTATTTACTTTTAATTTTTTAATTATATTTTTATTTTTTATCTTTCATATTATAATTTTTAAATTTTTATTAAATTTAGTGGGGTGATACTGGTTAGTAAAATTATATAGGTTACAAGTGTACATTTCTATAATACACCATCTATATATTGCATTGTGTGTTTGCCACCCAGAGTCACTTCTCCTTCCATCACCATATATTTGACTCCCTTCTCCCTCTTCTACCACCACCCTCCTCTTAAATATATTTGGAAAATATTGAGATAAACAAAAGTGAACAAGAGTTTTATTTTATTATTTCATTTAGCCTAAAATAGGAATTCTCAAATCTTTGACATACTAATATGCACTGTTAATCTCTGAAGTATATGGAGGTTTTAAAGTTTATTTGTTTTTCTATAGATCATATTTTTGTTTTGTTTTCCATAGATAATTTTTGCCCACTTAGGATTTAAAAAAAACTGATTAATATTTAGAACCTTGACTATTGGGTTGTTTTCCAAATACATTTGACTATATTCAAATGAAAATTAACATATTTCCCCCCAAATAAGACTAGGTCTTATATTAATTTTTGCTCCAAAAGACACATTAAGGAGTATTTTCAGGGGATGTCTTATTTTTTCATGTACAACAACCTACATTTATTTAAATATAGTCACATCATCTTCTTCTGGAACATCATCATAATGTAGTACTAAATGTCTCCATCTGGCTGATGATCTAAACTGGGGCTTATTTTTGGGGTAGGTCTTATTTTTGGGGAAACATGGTATTCGGTGTCCTTGGAAAAATCATACCAACTTTCAATTTCATACTCTAAAGGATTTTTATAATTTATAGGTATACAGAATAACTATAATAACTAATGAAGACTGTCATTATGGGGAAAATACAGAGCTATATTTTCAGCATCAATGAAAACTCCAAAAAACAGATTTTTAAAACTGCATATTAAGTTTGTAAAATATGATGAAAACTTGGTTAATAAACTACCCAGTACATTTAATCTCACACGTCACAAAACTCCAAATGAGAAAATGCACACTACATTTAACCTCATGAGCTGAAAAACTCCAAATGAGTTTCTGTGCATTGGCAATGACACGAGGAAAAGATGCTTTGTTGTGCATTTGCTAACTGTGGGATGTTACTTCTTGTTTCATAATGAAGGTAGTTGTTGTCTTTTCTCTTTTGCATTTTGGATTTTTTAAAAAAGTGTCAACTCAAGAAGTTATAAAAAGCAAATCTTGGTTGAACTTAAGGAAGGAAGCATCAAAAAAGAATAAAAATAATACTATAAATTAATAAAACAAAACATTATCAAAAAGACAAGAGCATCAAATAGAAGACATCATCAAATTCAAAAGCTAGTTCTCTGAAATATTAATAAAATAAACTAAATTCAATATTAATCAACAGAAAAGAGAAGCCACAAATAACAAAGAATAAAAAAAGGGAAACAAAAGTATATATAGAAAATAAAAATTATAAGTGAATATAATGAACATTATCTATTATTATATTACGTGTCATTAAGTTTAAAAGATTAGATGAAAAAATTAATTTCCTTGAAAATATAACCTAAAAATTCTTTTTTAAAAAGAAATGAAAAAAACAGCAAAGGCACTGTTGAATTAAAAATTTTCCTACCTGAAATTCCAAATACAATTGTTTTCATAAGCAATCTCAGATAAAAAAAAATGAGCCCTAAGTTTTAATATCTTCACTAGTTAATAGAAAAAGAAGATTCACAAGCTCATTTACTGTGTATAGTATAACTTTGAAACAAGAAACAGCTCTAACTGTTAAAGGAAAATGGAAGCTCACATTACCCTTGATTTTCATGCAAAAACTATAAACATATTGACAAAAAAAATGAGGAAGATGTTTTAAAAAGATTCATGACTAGATTTACTTGTAAGCAATAGAAAACCCATTCATATAAATCTTAATATTACAGGGAAAAATCATATAATTGATTTTATTGTAATTATTCAATAGTTTCAAAAAACAATTGATAGTACTCAAGCTTCATTTGTGATTGATAAAACGGAAAGCAAAACTTTTGTAAACTAGGATGCCAGGCTTAAGATCCTTACATATCAAAAAGTAAACCAAACAATCTCCCTCTCTCTCACTGTCCCCTAGTCCAGTCTCTGTGTTTCTATTGCTCTTTCAACATCATACGTGATGGAAGCAACTGATGTTTGAAACAACTGACTTAATTTTGTAACATGGCAGCAAGTCTTGTTAATATCATTTTTTTTTTTAGCATGGTACTAAAAGTAGTCTGTGAAATAAATCAAGAGACTACATAAAATATAGGACTGAAAAAGAAAAAAAAACACCTCAGATAATTAAAGATGATATACTGTCTCACTCTAGTATCTAATAAAGAAACTGAAAAAGTTTGATGGATGGAAGATCCATATTTAAAAATCTATATTTTAAAATGGGGTAAGTTGTTAGAATATAAAGTTTTTTAAAGACAAAGTTCATAATAGCAAAAATTTTATTATTTAGAAATAATTTTTTGTAAAACTATGCAACATGTGGGTGGAAAAAAATCTAATTTTTTATCTGTTTCTATATAATTAACCATTTGTGTACCTTTTATTCAACTATAAATTATATTACTCATAGATACTTACATATGCGATAAAAAATACAAAGCCCATTCTGAAATGATATATATCAACTGCAGAACTGCAGTTATTTCTAGAGAAGGAGTATACAAGATGGAAGTAGAGCTTAACGTGACTAGGTAAGTTTTAAAAAACTTTTAAAACTGATCCGATTTATTTTTAACGGATTTTTAAAAAGAAATACTTTGAAGAGATCTATACTTCCATATGGCATCAGGAGCAATCTAATTGTTATGTATCTGTTTTAAATTAGTTTCAAATATCACTTCATCATGTAAAGAAAAGCATATAGTGTTTTACTTTATATTGCCACCATTTGGCAAGGCACAACTGTGGAATAACTCTTATTTCCTCATAAATTTAATGGTCACATTAATTAGTTCAATTCTCTTTCTAGCCAGAATTAGGCAAGGTCACATTTGTAAATGGGAAACATAAAATAGCTAACTAGTCTAACTTGGGGTAAATGCATTGAAGTTGGTGTCCTTGACATAGTGTTCAAATCAACATGGACAGCAAACGTTGATTTTGTAATAGCCCTTTCTCCAATAGCCTAGGTTCCATTAAGTAATATTTTAAATATTTTACACATAATAGCCCCCAAATAATAATCCTGAGTACAGATGCTTATGCACATTTGTGGATACCTCAGTTTGGATTGCCTCAATGTGCTTCATAACAGGAGAAGTATACATTTCCTATGAGGCATGGAATCAATTAAATTCTCACATTAACTGTATGAAGCTTATTTTCATTTTACAAGTTTCGAATGTGCATGAGCAGATTTTTAAAAATGGTTCAGAAATTGTTGCAGCGAGTTAAACCAGATTTGTCTGAGTCTAAATTCTGCACTGGCTCCACTTTATCTTATTAAACATTAAAACACATCAGTGTTCAGTTATGGTGCCTTAAATTGGATATTGAGCTACTTTGGAGGGTCATTATGGAGAACAATTGATGAGTGACAAAGTATATTTCAATGTATGCTGGGAAGCAGCAATAGTTTCCTGCTGCCTTATCTCCTGCTCACTGCCTTTGATCTATCAAATTCTTCTGGAGAGATGACTAGCAGTAAAACCGTGATGGACTGCCTGAGCTGATACACTCTGACCCATAATGGTTGGGGGCATTGTTACACACGGGCAGCTCTATAGCTAAATATTGAAATGCTCCCTCATATTATATTCTTTAATTTGAATGCAGTTTCAGATTTGCTTGCTCTCTTGGCATCTCTAATTCTAACTTTCAGTTTTGCTTTCTTTTTCACACAAGTTCAATGACATAGCTTCTCTCTGATGATAAATTTAGATGGAATATACATTTTTGTAATTGACTTTTGGAAAAAAATACGCTTTCTATAATTCAACTATCTGTAGGGATACTTTAAACTTCTCAAAAAGTTTCAAGAATTGAGAGGTCACTGTAGGTTTTAATATGATTTTTAAAAAGTTAATGTTCACATTAAAAAATGATGTAATTTGATTTCTACCTGTGGCTTCAGAATCAACCTAAGTGTGATTGATATAACTTCTATTTTAGTTTATGGATTTCGCATCATCAAAATTAAAGTCTTATTTTCATAAGACTTTCATAAGACTCTATATATTAATGCAACTTATGTGTAACATTTCTTTCTAAATTTTACATATTAGATACTGCATATTAATAGGTTCTCATATTCTATGACAATAATGAAGACCAAGAATAACCTCTACAAGTTCTGCTGTCTTCTTTATAATTCTAAAAGATCATCAGTCATGTTGATAAAATGTACTTTGAAAATATGCTGGGTCCAGCATATAGGGAAACTATGGTATCTCCATATCTTTTCTTTTGTTACCAATCTCTGTTATTTTTTTTAGAGAAAAAAGAGTAATATTAAAAGTAAGTCTAGAGAAGTTGTTTTACTTCTTTCTTTCCATTTTTATTAAAGCGGAATCACTATTACCCTTAAAAGAAGTAAAAAGAAAGTGAGATGGAATAAAGTGTATATAATTTAATTTTTTTTTTTTGATACACTGGGATAATTTTGGCAAGTCTTTGAATTCAACAGAAGTAATGGGGATCCCTTATTCTGGACTTCCTATGTGACTAGAACTCTCATTTAATCTCAAGTAGTCTTTAAAGCAAAACAAATTGTCACAATTCAGTATTATTTTCATCACCATGTCCCAGGAAACTATAGAAGTTGTTGGCTGCCCAAGGTCAGATAGCTAGTAAATGGGTAGTTAGGATACGGAACCAGTCATCTTGGACTCTAGAGCCTACACTTGAGATTACACTATAAAGCCAACTGTGAGTTTTAGAAAGCAGATTGCTAAACTGGGTTTTCATTTTGCACACATCATGAGCACCGTTTTTCAGTTTGTAAGACATGTACAACAGTAGTCAACATGTCAATCAGACAGAAGCTGTAATCTTGATATATGCATGAAAACCAAGTTAGAAGGTAATTAGTACAGTATACGATCATTTGTTGTTTTAATTTAGACATAAGAATAATGAAATGCTATGATTTAAATAACACCTAGTACAATGCAAATGAAATAATTATTAAATCAGCATACATGTGGTTTGTAAGTGGAACTGGTAGAGAAAACTATATTATCGTATATATTCTTCTAAGAAACATATTTTTCATATGTTAATTTTATGTAATGTCTTTTATTTTATGAGTACCATCAAAACATTATTCGAAAAGCTGAACATTTTCACCAAAATTGTTCTAGCTTTTCAAAAACGAACTTTTTCATATGGAAGAAAGATCAGTGATCTGACATGGTTTCTCCTGGCCTGACAGCTGAGAGTTTACCTTCAGCTCAGACCCAGAACTATGACAGGTATGAGTCAGCAGTATGAACATAATCACTCAGGTAAAGGGTTAGGCTGCCTTATTCTATAGTTAGCCCTTCTTTTCCATGAAGACAGCAACCATGTAAGGGCAAGTAATTTACATTACAAACTGAAGGGAAAAAAGGTCACAGAATTGTCTGAATGAAAGGAAAGGCTGGAACAAGAAGATAACATTTCACCTGCAAGTTTCTGAATTATTCTTTAAGGTGGAGAAGTTGAGAAAGTTAGTCCTTGGTAAGGAGCTAAACAAGCAGGCTGGTATCAGTATTCAGATCCTGAGGAGCTCTTAGAAGGAAGGGGCCCAACAGGCATGGAGTGAGGAGCTAGACAGAAGTGACTGGAAGAAGGTTTTTCACTATACTGCATTTGGTCCAGAATGCAAGGGTGTGGTTCTCTGACTTAAAAAATAAAAAGGTCAAAGTACATAGGAAGTTATGCTGGTAAGTGTGACGAAATTAATGATCTCTAAGTAATCAAGTAAAAATAAATGTAAAAAGGCAAGTGAAAATGGGATTCCAGGTTTTAAAAACGGACAGATTGTTTTAAAAAAATGCATTCAAAGAATTCTTGGATTCATACATCCATGCATGCAAGCATACACATATGCATCCACTCATTTAACAAAAATCCTTTGTGAGATAGGAAGATGCCAGAGATTCTGCATAAATAAAACTGATATGGTCTGTCTCCATTAAGCTTACAGTCTTCAGAGGAATAAATTAAACAATCTCCTGTAACTAAATAGTTATAATTGAAATATATGTTATAAATGCTAAGGACAGGATGCTGTGAGAAAGAATTAGCAGTGAAATTTAATAGTATGTACAGAGGTGTGGAAGCTCAGTAAATATCTCTCTGAGCAAGTGTCACTTACCCTGAAAGAGAAGTTAACCATGAGATGGGACACAAGAAAGTAACCTGTGAACAGGCCCTTATTATTTGAAGAAGACAGATCGTTTTATCTAGACTAGAAACAGAGGGAATTGAGTGACTTGAAATGATTTTGAAAAGTTAAGCAGTGATCAGATCATTCAGGGAATTTTAGGACATTTTTTAGAGTTATTGAATTTTGTTAACCAAAAATATTCCTAACATAAAGATAGACCCCAATCTACATATGAAAAAAATAACACAGTGTTTCAGGAAAATAAGATTCACAATATTCAACTTTAATAAGTATTCTTCTGGCTTAATTAACAAATATCAAGACAGACAAAAAAGAAAATCTGCAAAATTCAAGGTAAAAAAGAGTTCCCTCCACTTAGAAGTGAGGAAAACCAACCTGGCTTTAGACTTCCACCCAGCAATATTCAATGCTGGAAGACAAAGTAGTAATATGTGCATAGTTCCAAACAATAGGAGATATTAACAAGGAATATGAACCCAACTTCAAAGTAATTCAAGAATAAAGACAAAGCAGATATTTTCAAACACCTAGGTAGTTAAGGAATATAAAATCAAAGAGCTCCTCTTTAAAAAAAAAAAAAAAAATCCACTGGATGAGAAAATGTACTCAATAAGTACTACACTAAAAGACGTTTGAGTTGCTTCCAATCTGTTTCTATTACCAATAAAGCTACAAACGTAATTTTGCAAGTCCACAAATAAATCTGTAGAACAAAACCTCTGGAGTGAAATTAGTTCAGGCATATTTTTATTTTTAAATTTAATGTCTACATTTTAAGCTTTACATAAATTTTAACATCATAGTGACCTCCATTAGCCCAATACATTTTTTAAACTAAATTTCAAATTTGTCTTATATATGACGAAATCTGCTTTATTTTTGCTGAAAATTGCACTTTTGCTTTGCAGAAAAGCAGAACATATAATAGTTAAGAACAGAATTTCTGGAAGCTACTGCTTGGTTTAGAAAATAGCTCTCCTTTCTGTGTGAACTTGAGTAAGATATATATCTCTTTATTCTTTGGTTTCTTAATTTTTGAAATGTGGATAAATAATGCCTACCTTGTAGGTCATGGTGAGGTGAGGCTTAAACTATATATATTGATTTTAAGCCTTTATATACACATATATAATCATACATATTATATATGCAAAACAAATATATACACATATATATGTATTTATATATATACATGTGTATATATATGTATATATACATATATATATATATATATATATATATATATATATATATATATATATAAAATCAGGTGATAAACCTAGTAAGTTGGCAGGTAGAGTTAGATATTGTTATTAGTAGGTAAATCTTATACATAATACATATCACTCCCTAGTCTCTTGTTCATTTGTTGCAAATTTTTTTCTCTCTTAAATCTAAAAAGGAAAAACTCTGCAATAATGTATATTTGATTTTTAGATTAGGGAACAAATACATCTTTATGAGAGAAAAACATCTTAGCATAATACTACTATATTTGTATTATGTATTAGCTTGAAGCTGTATGATATTGCTAATATTTGATCATTTCAGATATACAAAAATGGCAATTGAATATGGTTGAGTCTAATACATGAGCAAGAGGGGTCTTTTTGTAACAAGTTTAACTGTTTCTCAACATAGGAATTATTTAATATTCCAAAAAATCAGTCATCCTTAAAGGCTAAGCTCTAATGTTTTCTCTTTTCTGATGAATTTCTCAATGATGCAGAAAGTTTTATCATTTGCACAAATGGACTTTCATGATATTTTTAATATATTATACTGTCATCACTATGTTTTTGTTTGGCAAATATTTATCTTTCCAATTGTAGACAATTTTTATCATTTTACCATTTAAGTATCAGCATTTCATTTTATATTTCTCATACAGTAGATACTCAATGTACATTTATGGAATGAATGAATGAATAAATAAATGCACTGGAATAAATGCACTGAATAAATAAATAAATATATGCATGGGGGTGCAGAACTAGAACTTGTTGATATGTTGTTATATACTCTTATATTATCAAAAGATTTTTTGCTCCTTCAAAGAATTTAGTAATTAACAAATTAAACAGAGTAACTGTCCTTTGGCTTAAACCAACAAAACATTTGTTTGAACAAATGAAATAATAAATTAATATTTTTTTTCAGTAACTGGTATGAATTGATTTTATTAGGCCTCTGCTAAGAACAGGTTTTAATTTGTATATGAAAGTATTAGTTTGATGGTAAATTTACTAAAATATTAGAAATAGAAGTCTAATGTGTAATAAACAATGAAAATTTCTATTTATTAGATTTGCTTCTGGAATAGAGATAGGCAGTATCTCAAGAGAAGCAAACCAGAGAGCTCTGTTAGTTATGTCATATAATAATAACTACAGCCAATTCATAAGTGCCTACTGCATGATCGATATGTCCAAGGGTTTTACATGTCTTCCCTCATTTATCCCTTATACAGTCTCATACGATCATTTATGCCATTATCTGCTTTTATGAACAGTGCAGTTGAGATACTGGGAGATTAGGCCATTTTCCCAAGATCATGGAGAGCTGTCAGTAGAAGAGCTAAGAGTGAAACTTAGACACGTACTGCAGAGCTGTTGGATTTACCATTAGACAGAGTTGCTCTTCTGGGCTAGATGTTTCCTGTTAGCCCTTCTATGTTTACCTTTTACCCTTCTCCATTCTGACTAAAGAGATGGTTCTCAATAGCCTCTCTTGCCTTCTAGCCCGCTCTAAGGCTGGGCTAATGAAGGATGTGAGCAGGAAATGATACGTTGAGAAGAAAATGAGGTCAGGGCTCAACTTAAGCCGTGATATTTCATCTTAAATGTGAACATCAACTTTTAAAAATAGTGATATTGAAAACTACAATGACCTCCCAGTATTGACAATTTTTGATATGTTTAGAGTTTTACTGCAGATAGTTGAATTTTAAAAGGTACATTTTTCTGAAAAATTAATTACAAAATTGGTTACCGTGGCTCCCTCCTTGCCACATTACTGAGTTGGCTCTGTTTCTCTACAAAGACCAGAATTCTTAAGGCAATCTTTTCATACTGTCACCCACTCTATGTTCCAATAACCATTTTCTCCTTTGTCCCTTCAGGTTTAAGGATGGTGAGATCCTCAATGTTTCTAGCCCCAGGGCGCCTGCATTACCCCTTTCTGGTTTACTTGAACCCTGTACATACTTTGCAAATAGTCCTTTTATTACACTCTTAGCAAATTATCCAGTTTGGTTGTTCTATTCATTTCTACCAGAATCATGACCGAGAAATCCTATAATAAAATACTCAATGATATTTTAAGAAAGATTATGCTATCAGATCAAATGATTATGCCTTTTTTGATAAATATGTAGCAAGCACATTAATTCTTATCACATAGTGAAGTGCTTAATTAGTTAAGTGCTTATTGACTATCTGAGGAACTCTAAGACTTAATTTAATTAATATGTTAAAATAATATGTGATTATATTTAAAGTTTATCACACTATTTCTGTGGTGCGAGATGAAAACATGATGGATCTTTTAAAAGGCATGCTGGAAGACCCATTCTTTAAAATAAGTATAGTTAATCACTGTGATATTATTTCATCAAGTCTGATTTCTGTAAGGGTCTAAAGTCAAAATAGAGAGACTGTAAAGACAATGTGTTCACATTTGCCCACTAATGCTGAAAGATACTCTTATCCGTAATTACTGTTAGTGATAGTTTATCTTCACCTCACATTCTGGAAAACCCTAATATAAATCTATGACAGAGAATTTGTCCTTGTGGAAAACATAAACGTTCATCTAAAAAGCGACTGAAAGGAATAGACATTTACTTAGAGATAATTTAATCCTGAACTATTATTCCTCCA
The DNA here is from genome assembly GCF_057876585.1 of Rhinolophus sinicus. Lineage (NCBI taxonomy): Eukaryota > Metazoa > Chordata > Mammalia > Chiroptera > Rhinolophidae > Rhinolophus > Rhinolophus sinicus. Next base: position 57,115,220 of record NC_142502.1, read on the forward strand.
GGCCCTGAGAAATAGATAATTACGCAGTCTGCTGGACTCAACAAATATTATTCTTCTAGGACATCCCACCACACTAGTCAACAGAATGCTGATGAGTATGCACATTTCTAGACTTGTTATATAAGTAGTAGTTTTTAAAAAGTTTTATACAATTACATTATAGGTAGTTGCTAAGCCACACTAAGGAGAGATGGTTCCTTAAAGAGAAAACCCTTTACATCTAAATGGGACCACAAAACTGTGTGACATCCTAACCAATGGAAGTCATGAACGCTACTACTGGGCCTGGCCCTAGAACCTCCCATGTGATCAATCCCCTTATTATCCCTCCTTTTGCATGGTGTCTGTCAGCCAATCACAGAGAATGCAGCAAAGCTATCCAAAGACCTAGGGGATGGAGGAATCACTAGATTAAAAGATACTAGATCATTAAATGGATACATGAAGAAGAGCCACTTACGCCAACCAGATATATCAAGCTGATTCTCAAATTTATGCTAAAGATGAAAAGCCCAGAATTGTCAATACTCCTAAAAAAATTGCCTACTTGGGGAGAGAGATATGACCAACTAGTTATTAAGCCTAATATTATCAATTGATAATAATTCAGAAAATTGGAAAAGTTATTGACACAGGGATATGGAATTAGGCTAATACTACAGAATAGAGAGCCCAGAAACATATGATATGACACAACCAACTCTGAAGATCTGTGGGGGAAATTCACCATTTCATAAATTGTACTGGAACATTTGGTTGTCCATATAGAAAAAATTAAATATGATATTTACCTCACATCATATAAAATAATTTTGAAAGAAACACTTAAGAAGAAAACACAACTTATATGTGGAATCTAAAGAAAAGAATAAATGAATGAACTAATCATAAACAGTCTCAGAGACATAGAGGAAAAACTGAGGGTTGCTAGATGGGAGGGAGGTAGGGATAAGGGGGAAGGTGAGGGGATTAGAAAGCACAATCGGTAACCACAAGATTGTCACGGGGATACGAAAGTCAATTTGGGGAATGTAATCAATAATGTAAAAATTTTGTAGGGCCTCATTAGGGAGACCACCTCAGGGATGATAGAGATGCCTGATATTGCACTGTACACCTGAAGCTGAAGCTGAACAATAGTGAATGTCAACTACAAGTTTATATATATATGTATATATATAGTTATATATAGTTATATACAGTCATATATATATATATAGTTACAGGAAGTGGAGTACAGCATTAGAAATAGAGATAATGGAAATGTAATGGCTGTATGCGATGTCAGAGGGGTAGTAGATGGGGGAGGGGGTTATCACTGTGTAAGGGATATAAATGATAAATGTCTACCTATTACATTGTTTTGTACACCTGAAACTAGTAAAAAAAGATTAAAAAAAGAAATACTTCAATAAATATCTGTGATTATATATATTTGTTTTGTTACACAAGTACATATATAAATAAAACAAATTCTTATATATGAAAAAAAAGAAGAAAACACATAAGAGTATCTTTACACTCCTAGGATAGAGATTCTTAATATTCAAAGAGTGAAACCCAAAAAAGAAAAATATTGAAACATTTGATAACATTAAAAGCTAAAACTTCCATTGATCAAAACACATTATAAAAATGTGAAAAGATGACATATCTGGAAGCTGGCATTTGTAATGTAAATAACTCTAAATGGAATAACATACAGAATATATAGGAAAATCCTAATTTTTTAAAACCTAATGATTTAATAGAAAAATGAACAAAAGTCACAAATAGGTATTTAATAGAAAAAGAAATATGAATGGTAAATAAAAATATTAAAAGATACTCAACCATATAAATATTTAGAAAAATGCACATTAAAATTGCATGAAACATTCACATCTAATAGATTTACAAAAATATAAAGAGCCTGACAGTACTAAATGTTAGCAATGATGTGGAACAACAGGAATTATAATACCTTGTTGTTGGGAGTGTAAATTGATCCAGCCACTATGAACAACATCCTGGCATTACTTAGAAAGGTTTAATATATGTATAGTGTACATATATTATGACCCTGATGACCCTAAAATTTCATTTTTACGTGCATACTCTAGAGAATAGAGATTCTTATATATGAGCATACGAGGCATATGCAAGAATATCCATAATGGTATTATTACTGGTAGCAAAAAACCTAGAAACAACTTAAAACTCTACCAATAGAATAATGAATAAGAACAAAAATTTAAGGTACCAAACAATGGAATACTATATAGCAGTGAAATTAAATGAATTATAGATAAATGTATTCATGGACTCAGCTTCAAAATTTTATTTTGAGAGAACACGGAAATAATAGAGAAACACACATAAGAAATGATTTCATTTGTAAATGGGTCTGATATAGAAAAATAATTTTAGGGGAAGTACACATATGTGGTAAAACTATAAAGGAATAGCAAAAAGATGATTATCTTAAATATCAAGAAAGTAGCTATGGGGTTAGTTTGGGAAGTGATACAGGTGAACTTCAAAGAGCCTGATATTATGATATTTCTTACACATTATGTATGTAGGCATTCCTTCCGTTATTTTACAAACATGTATATATATAGATATGCACACATATAATCAATCCTTTTACATGTATGATCTTATACAATTACTGTGATCTTATATGATAATCTTAATTAAAAAGAAATAAAGAGAAAAAAGATGAAAAACGAAGTATAAACTTGTTTTCCAAGAGAGAGCTACAGTGCTGCAAGTTGTTTTTATAGGGATGAGATAATTGAGTTTATTTATAGACTGAAAGGGAGGCACAGAAGTGAAGATAGATTGAAAATACAGATTCAAAATGCAATTATGGATGAAGTAGAGCCTCTGAAGAAATGGAGTGGGAGTAAACCTCAGTGCAAGTAGGAGAGAACCTTTTCTCAGTAGGGACACCCCTTTTCTGAGATGAGGGGACAACAGGGGAAGGTGAGTGTGGTTATAGGTGATTTAGTTAGTTTAGGTGGCTTTGGGTCCTTGAGGGAATTTACACCTCCTACTTTTAGTTCTTGCCTGTGAAAAACAGTCAAGTCCTTTGGCTCAGAGAGTGTGAGAAGGCAGTGGAGGAGAGGCAAGAAGAAAACGTCTACCTAGAGCTGCTCAGTGACAGCTGGTTCTCTTTTCCTTCTGAGAAACGCGAAGGCTAAAGTTCCTGTCCTCCTGTAGCTTGGTGGAACAAAGTAGCAAGTCCTGGTAAATGATCACTGAGCAGAAGTAGCATATTTCACCTCCAGCTCCAGCACCGTGCTGAAATCCTGCCCTTCCTCAGTAGCTGTGGAAGAAGGTGTCAAGATGGAGACTGCAGCAGCCTTGATTCTTGAGGAACTATTAATAAAAGGAACACAGGCCCCTGCTAATCTGCTTTGGCCACCTAGAGTGAATTAAAAATAAACATTTGGTTTTCTGTACCACTGGCACTTAAAGACTGTATATTATCTAGTGTAATCTATTTGATATGGTTTGGATGTTTACGTTTAAAATTTTTTTTTAAATAGAGACTAAGAGTCATTAGGGAGAAGTAACTTACTGGCACTTGGGATCTAGTTTAGTTCCTGCAAAATGGATTATTCATGACTTTAAAAAAATAATTTATTTTTGGTTTTCAGTGGTTGCTGCCAAGCAGTGAGTTAATTATAAAAAAGATGCAAGCGAGCATTATATCATCACCTTGGTGTTAGGAGGAATGGTTCTTAAATTTACCTATTTTAGTGTTATAAAACTTACAAGAGTATGCTATGAGAGTCAGGTCTACTTTGTATTTTTAGGGGTGAGAAATATTTAGTTCAGTCTGAGTGAATTTGTTGTTGTTGTTGTTGTTTTGTTTTTGCTTTAAGTTCTCTGTACTTTTCAAGGTATTTTAGGATGTAGTTTTTCTTATGTTGGCATCCTAAGAAGCAAACCTTGAGTTGATGATTCAGCTGAAGATGATTTATATAACAGACACAACCGGTGGAGGACTAGGAGAGTGAGCGAGGCAAGGGAAGGGTTTTCCTAAGAAAATCTCTGCCAGTTGGTTACTAAGAAGGAATATCATTAACAAATAAGTTGAAGAAGACACTCAAAATTGACAGGTGATTCAACTTCATATTTTAGAAAGCGCATGCATACTGAAATTCCGAGCATTCAAAACATATCCTGGTCAAATAAAGATGAAAATATCATTCTGGCTTTGAGAAATCATTGTCCTGTCCAAATTCCTTAAAAAGGTAAACAAACTAATATTTATTTAAAATGAATTTCCACCAAGTATTATCAACATGCAAATTCTTTTCTCATGCCATTTTTTACCCAAGTCATTTCATTCTTGAAGGAAATAAATATTTTTACAAAAGATTCCAATTTATTCCAGCATATATTAAAAAAACATTTTATAAATTTATAATTTATGCTTTAATAAAGTGATGCAATGTTATTAGATATTCAAAATTAAATGTGCTCCTTTTTTGTTTAATTATACTTAGATAAAAAATTTAAATCATAATAAGATAAGTTATTCTCTAGACTATTCAGACGTCCGTAACCTATTTTGTACCATTAATGCCTATAAGCCCCATCTCGGAATAACCTTTAATGTGTAAAATAGAATACATAGGATTACAAAGAAAAGTAATAATATAGTAATAAAATACACTATTAGCTCATAGCCCTTTGAGTGATAATCTAAGGGCTCCAGATTGAGAATCTGGAAAATATATCTTTCATTATAATAATTTGTACTACTGCATGTATGTCAAGTTATTTGAAAGTATGTTTTTTAATGTTTAATATATGTTTTTCTGTTTGTTTAATATATATTTTTCTGATTACTTAAGGATTATAAGCTCACTGTAAAAAAACTGGAAAAATACAGAAAACCTTAAAGGGAGTTAGATGATTAATAATCCAAATATACAGAAACAGGTCTTATTGGTATTTCGTGTATATACTTCCAGAATTTTGTTATATATTCCACTTTATTTTAAAAATTGGGATAATATTAAATACATTTTTCATAAACTATTTTTTCTTACTATATTGTAATACTTTTCATCTCTTGGTATTTTATCTTTGGATAAAAAAATATAGTTGATATGCTACTGAGTATTTAGGTTTTCAAATTTTCCCCAAGATAAACAATGCTGTAATGAGTATCTCTAGAGATAATATCTGATTACATTAATTTTTGTTATGACTTACTTTTATGCAAATGAGTGTCTTTAAAAATACTGTAAAGCATGTCTAAATAATTAAGTCTGTTTTGTGGCTTTCACAATTGTTTCATTATCTATTTGTAAATTTTAGTACCAGAATCACATTACTTACATTGTTGCTTATCTGTGATAAATTTTAATAGTTTGGTAAAACAAACCAGTCATTATCATTTCTATTTTAAAATGTACTTCACTTCTTGTCAATTTATGGCTTAATAAACTATGTAGAACTAGTTTTGAAAAATGTCATGGTGATTTTAGTTGACATGGTCAATATGTAAATGCATTAATTATTTTCATTTCACTTGACATGTTAATTTACATTTATTAGTAAAGTTTAATGTTGAAGTTTCTTGTTGGGTTAATTCATCAAAAGTTGACATTTATTGCTATAATTAAAATGCCTTATGTTAAATTTTATCTGATTTATGTTGAAATATTGGAAAACTTTTGATTAAAGTTTTAATAGTTTTTCTCATTGATTCTTTTAGGTTTTTTAGTAAATGTCATATCATCTTTAAATGTTAATGATGTTTCTTTCTATGTCTCCTGTTGGCTCATACATGAAGAACAATGTTAAATAATGACAAATAAATGGTTTTGTTACCTTGTCCTTGACTTAAATGAATATATATTACATGTTTCAGCTATGCCTCATATTACCTTTGATTTACTACAGAATTTTAACATGCTTTTATTATGTTAATATGTTTATTAATATTATACAGCCTTGTATTTCTGGAGTAAATGCTACTTTTTCTCAGCGTATTTAATATATTGCTGCATTTTCCTTACTAATATTTTATTGAATAACTTTTTAATCTTTGTATATGAGATTAGTCAGCACATGTTTCATTCATTGTCCCTTTTTTTGTCTTTTGTATCAGGGATGCTTTGGCTTCATAACAACACTTCAACATGGATTATCTATTCATTAAGGAATGTAATACATGTTAAAATGCATGGAAAATATAATGGGCCATGTGTTGGGACTGGCCAGAAAGACAGGTATATAGGAACTGGGGTAGGTCAGTTATGGAAGAAAGGATAGGTAGTAGGGAAACAAGAACTGATTTATGTTCAGTTCTGGAACTGAGATGGATCAGAAAAGGCAGCTTAAATGATTATCCCAGATAGAGGCTTTAGGTCTACCTAGATGAAACAGAGAACAACAATGAAAGGCCAGAAAAAGGTGGAGAACTGCTAGGAAAATATATAACATCAGAAGCAGATTTGAAGAGTACACTTGCTCAGAGTATTCTCCAAATGAATAACATATACAAGAGGTTTTGAACACTTGACACATTAAAAAAACAACACTTTATTGAGGTATAGTTGACATTAAAAAAAAATCTGTAATGTATTTAATGTATACAAATTAATGAGTTTAGAGATAAATATACACCCATGAAACCATAACCACAATCTATACCATAAACATATCTATAACCTCCCCAAACTTCCTCCCTTCTTATTTATTTATGTATTTATTTATTTATTTAGTATTATATTATATATTACTATGTGTGATAAGAACATTTAAGGTCCTCTTAGCAAATTTTTAAGTATATATGCAGTATTGTTCATGATAGGCACTAAGATATAATGTAGGACTTATTCATCTCTTGATCTGGTGCCATTGAAACTTTAAATACTATCTCTCCATTTCTCCATCCCCTAAGCCCTTGTCAGCCACTATTCTGCTCTCTGTGCTTCTATGACTTTGACTATTTTAGGTTCCTCACATAAATGACATCATGTAGTATTTTTCTTTCTGTGTCTGGCTTATTTTATAATGTCCTCCAGGCTCATGTGTTGCTGTAAATGGCAGAATTTCCTTTTTTTTTCCCCCAAGGCTGAGTAATATTCCATTTTGTGTATATATCACATTTTGTTTAGCCATTCATTCTTCAATAAAAATTTACATTGCTGCTACATATACAACATAGGCTGCTATGTGAATAATGCTGCAATGAACATAGCGGTACATACAGTAAGTCCTCACTTAAGTCACAAAGAGGTTCTTGAAACTGCAACTTTAAGCAAACCAATGTATAACAAAACCTATTTTATTACAGTCTAATTGATATAAGCAAGAGTTAAGTTTCTACTGTATATTTCTGGTCACAAAACATTACCAAATTTCCAAATACAGACCCCTAAAATTTCTAATATTAAACATTAAAATAAATGTGACCTATACATACATTTAAGAACGATGAATAAAAACAAGTAAGATAATTATTTTTGAACCTGCTTATACCAGTTTAGGGTCCTGGGTGTCTGAGGACCTATCCTGGCAGCTTAGGGCACAAGGCAGGAGACCACCCTGGACGGGACACCCTTCCACCGCAGGGTGAATGCACACACACCCACACTCACTCAAACCAAGACAATGTAGACACACCAATTAACATCGCGTGCGCATCTTTGGGATGCTGGGGGGAAACTGGAATACCTGGAGAAAACCCACACAGAAGTGGGGAGAACATGTACACTCCACAAAGACAGTGGGCCCAGCCAGGAATTGATTTTATTTTTCTCTCATCAATGTTATAATGAAACAACACGGAATGAAACAACTTTATTTGAGGACCTGCTGTGCATCTCTTTGAGATCCTGATTTCAGTTCATTTGGTATATATTCAGAGGTGGGATTGATGAATCATACTGTAGTTCTATTTTTAATGTTTTGAGGAACATAATGTAACAAGTGTTGGTGAGGAGGTGAAAAAAAGGAAACCCTTGTATATTGTTGCTAAGGATGTAAATTGGTGCAGCCACTATGGAGAAAAGTGCTTGACACAGTAAGGTTTCTCTCTCCCTCCCTTCCCACCTCCTACCTTTCTCGAGTGAGAATTAATAATTAAAATTATAATAATTTACATATATTATTATTATTCATTATGTGGAATGGATTTTTCTCTAAAAAGTCTGTTCTTAATTTCATTTCCTTGACATATCTCACGGACTTTTGAAAACACTTGATTCAATAACATACTAAGGTTCAGCTATATCATTTATAACAGGTGATATTTTTATTTCCAGAAGTTTTCATCGAAAAAATATGATTGCACAAATACACATCATAGTAAAAACTAAATGTAGTAAAAAAAAAAAAAAGTTTTAAATATCAAGGAATTCAAACAATGCTTGTTCCAATTATTTGGTATTCATATTGATTTAGGGTTTCCTACAATTTCTTTAAATTCCTGTTCAAATTTTATTGTTCATCAAAAGTAATAAACATCCTTTAAATCAGATGCAAAATATTTAAAGATTTATGTTTAAAAAAATCATTCAGTTGGGGAAATACCAAAATTATACACACTTACAATTAAAGATGCATCTTGGGTCCTGCTACAATTTTTAAAGTTCAATCATGAGGACAATCTGTTGCTTTAACCACTGAAACATAACTCAGTTGTACCTAGCTGTTTGGCACGCCCCCCCCCCCCCCCCCTTGCCAACTGTGACTACCATCTTATACAGCAGTCTGTTGTCACTTGCAGTGATGCGATTTTTATTTTTCTGGAGAATGCTGCCTCACTGTGGACAGATTAGGAAGTTTGACAAATGATTAGCTTTGGCAAATATGTCTTTATCCAATTTATATACATTTTTTTTCCACATATAATATGAAGAAATATCCACTCATGTTACAAGAAATGTAAAAGATGGTATCTTCTTCCTGGGAGAACTCCTTAAATGTAGCTAATAAATAGGCCTTTTCTGAGTTACACGATCTTACGGATTTTGCCTCATAAGGTAGGTCTAAGGTATCAAGATTGAATAGTGAAAAGATACAGTAATGTTCACAATCCTTCTCAAATAACTTAGCACATTTAATCTCTACCACTACAAATTCAAGATGGTGCCTGCTAGTATCACAAACTCATATCTTCACAATCATTTTTGTTTTTTACATTATCTTGATTGATTTTAAGACTACCGGTATTGAACCTTGTGAAGATGATGAATTAAATTACATTATCATGGCCAATTTCATTAGAGTGATTCCACAAAAAGTTGACACCAAAAATAGAAAAGGTGATAACAATTCAGTAAATGACAATGAGGCCATTATCTATATTCCTTTTTAATATATCTGTATCTTCATTCATAGCATTGAAATAATTCTTCTCAGATTATAAAAGTAAGTCCCAGAAGACTGTCTAAGCCACTTTCTCTGTGAACATTAAAACCATGTAATAGAATCATGACTTTTAGTAAAACTCTTAACAACTATTTTTTGGCATATCTCTCTAACCCTTATTTATAGATGTAGAGATTCTCTTCATTCTTGTCTTTTTCTTCTTATCTAGATTTATAGGTCACAGAGTTCTTACACAGTGTTGCATAGTGGAAGTAAGGCCTGGGCAGGAAATCAAAACGAGAACTTAGTCCCATATGGGCCACTAATTAGGTGTGTATGCGGTTGAGTTTCATTTTGATGTGCATTAGTTTCTTCACTTTTCACCAGAGGACATTAGAGTAGGCACATTTCCAGACCCCTTTTTAAAACTATCTAAAAATAAATATACTTTCTACAGCAGTTTAGACTCTGAAATTAATTAATTTGAATCAAATCAAGTCATATCCATTCAGTTCAATTGTGTTCAAACCAAAGAGCATTTATCACAGCTTCCCACAGGCCCAGGTCTGGGCTACTAGGGACCAGCTATAAGAAGAAAATAATAATAATAATAATAATAATAATAATAATAATCAGCATTTCGCTCAGAAGATATGCAAAAATGCAAGAGACAGGGAGTATTGTCTCCCAATTGCCACCAATACTTACCCTTTGTTTTTATACCACATTAGCTGCTGGCAAATGTTCCCACACACACACTACTCTGTTGGCCATTCTGATTCATCTGACGGGCAGGAGTTGTGACAAAGTCTGTTCAGTTGATCTCCTACAGCATTTACTTACAGTTTCAATCAATGGGATATCAAGCAGCAGAATGAGATCAACTTATAGAAGTAACTCTAACTGTGCCCCCAGGATCCTGGACCCAACCAGGCTGCCCCACAGTTGCCTTTAGGAGACAGAGATAAGCATCACCCCCAGAAATAGGGTAGAATCCCAAATATTCAAAATAGAGCCATATAACCCTCTATCCCCTCTCTCTTAATAATTACTCAGCCAGCAGCCAAGAAAAGATGACCTCCATCTGGGAAGAGTCACCTTTAATGATCAACTACCTTCCTAAGGACTGTGGATTAAGAAGTGATACGGAGGGCACAGTCAGAACTGTTTTGTTTTTACTTTGAGGCGCTGTTCCAATGCTTAACAATAGCAGATTTCTGTGACGTTAGGAAACATTGGAGGTCCACTGAATACCTTGATTATCATTCCATAGTTGAGTGGACTTGGCACTAAAAGGCACACCTTTGTGAGTCTGTAGAAGGTTATAAAAACTGTAAATGTGACATAGATTAGTTTTAAAAACTACAACAGCCAGAGTTAGCTGTTTCATTGGACCATGAACACTGTAACGTGGAAAACATGTCAGCAGTAGTTAGGATACACTCGATCACCCTGAGAGGGGGTCAAAGGTCCCATGTCAATGTAGGAAATCTTCCTGGAGTGGATAGGGGTGACGAACCACACACTGTAGCCTCGCTCATTGACTGGATCAACGTTTGGTAGGAGCCGTAAGTCTGGCATACAGTGATAGAGTCTGCTCAGAAAAATGGGGTCCTTTACTTAGTGTCCAGCTGGATGATGGTGGAAGTGTTCCCACTTCCAGTGCAGCACTGGATGCAAGCGGTGATAGAGGTGTAGACTTGTTGAGCAGCTTGACACCAACAGAGAATGTGCCCTGTTGTGGGTATTTACATGAATGGTCGCAGTGGTTCAATCAGATACAGCAAGTTGTTTCTACAGATTCCAGCCCAATAGAGGTTATCTTTAATATTCCAGTAGTTTTTCAAGTGAGAGAAAACAAAAACAAACAAACAAAAAAACCCCCAAAAACATAATTTGGCCATATAACAGGGTTCATCACTGGGAGAATTAGCCAGAGCTGTGAGACCAGCCTTGGGTTTTATCCACTGAGCAGAGTGACCGTGTAGATTTCCATGGGGTGGGCACAGCCCCAGCAGCCCACCAGTGGACTTCTGCGTAGCCAATCATCAGTGAATCAGACTTAGACATTTGGGAGAAACTCTCCAAGTTGAAGCCCCTGCTAAGACAGTGATTCTGTTTCAGGTGGTGGAGTAAGGGATAAAGTTTGCCCCCCAAGACATAGCTACCAAGCTCACACTTTTCATGTGAAGTTGAAGGTCAAAGTCACCAGGACAGCTGCATTTTCAAATAGATTATTCTACTAGGGCTTGTTGGGCCTTTCCCACCCCGTTAGTGATTGAATCTGAGTTGACCCACCCAGAAATGGGGACATTAGAGGGAAGAGTCACAAGGATCATGTGGCCAGATACTCAGTTTGGACCAGAACCCAGTAGCAAGCCATTAGCTGCTTAGCTAAAGCATTGTGACCAGTCACCATGTTCGAGGCGGTGACAAGTCCAATACCTAAAGGGGCACCTCTGGATGGAGGTCTCTCTTTATCAGAGACTCCAATCAGCACAACCATCAATCACAGAGACCATGAGGGTTGTGGGGCTTCAGTGGTAGGAAGAATACCACTGTTGTCTGGCCAGCTTTCAACTCAGACTGATTCGAAGCTGCTGGTTTCCAAGTGGTCTGATACAAAGGCCCAAGAAGAATTCCTAAGTGAGGCACATCCTGCCTCCAGTACCCAAAGAGTCCAATCAGGAGCTCAGTCTCCTTTTCCCTGGTGGGGGGTTGACCAGACAGCAGTTTTTCACTGACTGCAGAAACATAAACAATCCCTGGAGAATTGTCTTCCTAAGCCTAGCAGTTGTAAAATTTAAGAAAGTTTCCAGACAGTTCTGGCTTTCAACTTCCTTGTACAGAAAATGAAGATATTATAAAATTGGGAGCAGATGTGTATAAAATGCCTATTATATAGAAAGTGTTCAATAAGTTGAGCAGAAAAATTGTGGAAAAAAGAAAGGGTTGAGTGGACATATACAATAATAAAATATCTATATAGATTAAACATTAAATATAATTTTCAGTTAGAATTCAATATTGCTATTAAAGCAATTGATCACATTATTCCTAGCAGAGTGAATTTATTTTATCATTCATGACTTACTGCTGGTTGTGTAAATGTCTTTCTAATAAGTCCCAAATCTCGAGACTTTCTCTTAAATAATAACACATATGGGCTTGCTTGTATGTGTTGTCTGGTTTAAATGTACATACATGTAAACACACATATCAGTAAAATCAAACAGCACTCAAGATGGATAAAAAAATAAAAAGCAGGTCTTTATTTTCTAAGTTCACTTGATGTGCTGAGAAATCTTATATGTGCTTTTGTGTTTCTTTATCATTATTAGAATTAACATGCTGCTTAGAAACAATTCTGTAGATTCTTTTCTTAATTATTAAATGGTTTCTATTACATCATATTCATTTATGCAATTCATTCATTTATGTGAATGGAAAAGTGTTGTGATCTGTTAAAAGAATAGTTTGGCTTTAGGAAAGCTGCCATAACACTAACCTAGCTTTTATTAATACATCCTTGGATCATTGTCAAAACCTCATGATTGATTGAAATATAAATTTAAGGAAGATTGTGGAACACATATTTAATAAATATTACAGAAATGTTTTCTTATAAAGTTGAGTGTCAGGTATGGCAGTAATTATTAGCTATGTGTGCTCCCCTTCCATTAGTTTTGCTCCAAAAAGTGGCTTGTTATTTCTCAGTTCCCATCAGCACATCCTTTCATCTAAGTGGTGATGCATGATTAGTTTCTGCCAAAGGAAGGTGAGGGGTAGTAATGTGTGTTATTTTCTAACCATCTAGAAATGGTTAAGAAGTGAGTATGCTTATATGTGTTTTCCACAGTGCTTTTCCCATCTATTAGCTGAATAAGACTTCAAAGCCCTAGAAAAAGGCAGAGGCACAAGTGGAAATCTGGGTCTCTGAAAGATCATATGGAAGGACCCCGTGAGAAAGAAAGAAATATTGGGTTAAGCCATTGAGATTTTGGGGTTTATCTTTACAGTAGCTAGCTAATACATCAGTGGATTTGTCTCAATTTACCAGAACATTTTAATCACAAAATATCAAATAACCAATTTTTATTCTTCTTCAGAAAGAAAGTAATTAAATTTTCATTTAATGTGACTCAATATACAAAATTCCTTTTAATATTCCCCTCTATGAAAGTCAGTGTTCTAAAGCAATAGAATAACCTTTTAGAAATAACTTACGTATAGAGGCAAAAAAAAGAACAGAACATGTTGCCTAGGAAAGCTGACCCCTGGAGTTAGCATCTGAAGAACGGTGTGCTGAAAATTGTCAGGGTAGACAGTGCAAGGGAACTTTGTAAAAGATGTTTATCTCAACTCTACAGCAAGGTGATTTAGGGTGCATTTCCTTTTTATAGCCTCATTTTAGGCAGTGTCCGGTGTCTTTTAGCAGACAATTTAGCAGCTTCAGTAGATTTTATTGCTTCTTTCTAAATTTGTCAAGTTGTCCTTTGCCTATAGCATCAACTAGAATGGATGGCAAGAGAATCGTCTCCAGTGTGATTGCTCTATTTCTCTCTGACCCAGAGTTCTCAATATGAAGGCATTTCCGAGTGCTGTATCAACACTCAGATTCAAAGATTACTATGCTTTCTCATTGCTTGGTTAGTGTATCATACCTCAAGCTCCTCATTTCAGGCAGGTGATCTTTTGTCATAGTGTCCTTATGTCCTAAGGTATTATTTATATTACTATCAAATAGACTTGCTTTTTAAATGTGGGGCTCTGTTTTATGTCTCTCTCTCTTTTTAGAATCTTTTTTATATCTTTAATATACTTTAGTATACTTTTTTAGTATCTAAAAAGGCATGAGTGTCTTTAGCTTAATCTGGCATACTAGATGTAGACTTGTAAATTTACAGTTGTGTAATATTTTCTTAAATTTGGAAATGTAATACATGTGCTTAAGACTGATTAGGTGTTTTAATCTGGTCTTAAAAAAATACATGCATTGCAAAGTACTGCATAGATGTGAAGTGAAAGTAAAAAAAAATTACTGTATTTTTAAAATCTTATTAATAATGACCACTTATTAAGGAAAGTGATCTAGGCTTTGCTATACTAAACTAATCTTAGGAGACCTTATGTAAGACTGTTGAAAGATATTGTATCCTTGCTATGAAATCTTAAATTGTGAACACATATGTGGAACTTTACAAGCATTTTATTTTATTGTGTGTGTGTGTTTGGTGTATTATGCTCATTTTTATAAAAGATTTGAAGAAACTTTAAAAAAATCCATTTAACAAATTTAACTAAATGGAAATACAAAGGAAAACCAAGAAAGAGGAGTAAGCAAGAATTTGAACTATGACTAACTCTAAAGTTACAAGGACAAGAGTAAAATTTGTGTTTTCTATTGTGGCTGCACCAATCTGCAATCCCATCAACAGTGCATTAAGTGTTCCCTTTTCTTCACATCCTCATGAAGGTATCTCAAATCTGAAAATGGAACTACCTTATGATCCAGCAATTCCACTCCTAGGTATCTATCTGGAGAAATCTAAAACTCAAATTCAAAATAATTTATGCACTCCTACGTTTATTGCAGCACTATACACAATAGCCAAGACATGGTAACAACCGAAATGCCCATTGGTGGATGATTGGATTAAGAAACTGTGGTACATTTATACAATGAAGTACTACGTAGCCATAAAGAAAAATGAAATCTTACCATTTGCAACAATATGGATGGACCTAGAGAACATTATATTAAGTGAAATAAGTCAGACAAAGATAAATACCATATGATCTCAATTATATGTGGAATCTAAAGAAAAGAATAAATGAATGAACTAATCAGAAACAGTCTCAGAGACAGAGGAAAAAACTGAGAGTTGCTAGATGCGGGGTGGGGGGGGTGAGGATAAGGGGGAAGATGAGGGGATTAGAAAGCACAATTGGTAGCCTCAGGATTGCCAGGGGGATACGAAAGTCAATTTGGGGAATGTAATCAATAATGTTGTAAAGATTTTGTAGGTATCCGATGGACACTTGTCTCATTAGGGAGACCACGTCAGGGTTGATGTAGATGCCTGATCACTGCACTGTACATCTGAAGTTAAAGCTAAACAATAATGAATGTCAACTACAAGTTTATATATATATGTAATTACAAGAAGCGGAGTACAGCATTAAGAATAGAGACAGTGGAAATGTAATGGCTGTGTGCAACGTCAGAGGGGTAGTGGATGGGGGTGGGGGGTTGTCCCTGTGTGAGGGATATAAATGATAAATGTCTAACTATTACATTGTTTTGTGCACCTGAAACTAATAAAAAAGTTATAAAAAAAAAGAGTAAAATTTGTGTCTGGGCTACCACAAACCAAGCCAAACTTAACCACGTTCACAGAAGCACCTGTCTGAAAATCAGGAGCTCCTGTTCAAGCCCCAGCTCTGTATGTAGGTCAGTTTAGGCAAATCACATTACTTCTCCAAGCTTCAGTTTCCTCATAGAAAATAATGGGCTAACGCTAGGTCACTTGTAAGGTGTCTTTTAAATAAAAAATTAGTCACTGTGTTTGTTAACAGAAACTTTAACCTTCTTAGAAATGAATTCATGAGAATATTAAATCAGGGATTTGCTATTTGTTTTCCTAGCTTTCATACTTACATCCTTACTCTTCTTCTCCCCATCACATAACAGTACAAAATGTACTGTCTCAGAATGTTGAAACTTATTATGGAAAGGAATATTTTCCTTTCAGTTTTAACTGACTTCTTTTCTAGGAATATAGCTTATTTGAGTAAACTTAGAAAAACAGATTTGTTAAAATTGGCAGTAGAGGCAAATGAGAAATAAGCCTACCTTTCTCGTGCATTTAAAAGGAAATCTTATGTAATTAGTGCTCGTCAATCAGAAATGGAAGAACCTTTGAATAAAGAACGGTACTGTTTCCTTTGTATTAACTTTGTAGAAAACAATTACTTGAATAAAACAGTTAAAGAAAAATGTAGAATGCTTTCTTAAAGTATAGAGAAAATGTGTTTTTTTTGACATCTTAGAAACTGCTGTTTTTACTTATAAAGAAATTATACCAAATACAAATGACACCAAATTTATAAAAAGGCTTTTCCTAAAGTGTTGCTTAAGTAGAAACAAAGCAATGGTATCCTTTTTTCTAGATATGTCCTCAAAATTCTATTTTATGTCTTTTTTTTTTTTTTTCCAAAATACTTGTTTTGATCAAGTGTAGGTTTTGACCTTCATGGATATTTAGTCTAGCTACCAGACCATCCATGATTGTAGTATCCTCTTATTTATATGGACTTTTTATTGTCTGTAAAGAGGTCTAGTATCACTAGTTATTTAATGGTCTTTTTACACTAATACCTGTATCTTGTGTTCTCTGGAAAAGGTCAATGAATAGTTTTGGTACCATAAAAAATACAGTTTTACTATGTTATGGAGCTATTTTCTATTTTACAACAAAAGTAGCAATCATTCCATCACCACTTGTTCCTTGAGTTTCTTAACTCAAATTGGGCTGCTGAATACATTTAATTATAGCAGAAATTTCATATTTATTTAAAAATAATTATGTGGTATATATGTCTTTGCTAGAGGTCAATTATGCTGAATCAAGTTTTATTTTATATTTGGTAACATTGACAATTTCAACAATTTTCATCAAAGTGACACTGAATATACTAGGTATTAAACTGCAGGAAGACTTGGATTTCTAAGGAGTTCTATCACTTAAAAATATTTTTGGTTGTTCATAATAGAAAACCCAATTAATAGTCACAGGAAAAAGTTAAGAATTTATATATTTGAACCATGATGACCAAGGAAATGTCTATAAGTGATACAAATGATATATCTATAATTGATAATTGTGATTTGGTTTAAGTTGTGATTGGCCTAGAATCAAACTTTCATCTTTCTATAAATTCAGTACCCTTCAGTAACAAATCATAGCTATTAAGTGAACATTTTATTTCTGTATCAGTGGAAACGTTTTCACTTTGAAATCCCAGTGTCATAAATGTCTTGGTCCCTGTATAAGTTCTACAAAGCATTCTATGAGCAAACCTTACTCAGGAAGGCATGCATTGCTATGATTGCTGGTGTTGAGAATGAAGCCCATTGCTTTGCTGAAAAAGTCTGATGACCTTCAAGGAAGATGTGAATGAGGAAATGATTACTGCTGAATATTATTGACTATTTTAAGAGGCAACCAATTTTGACTTCTAAACATAACCAGTATGACTGCTCATTACAACCCTTGTGATTAGAGGAAGGGTAAAAGATAAGTTGTTGTATTTCACTGAATAACTAAATGGATGTAATTTTTAAGAAGGCCTTAAAGACAAGTACATATGACCAGGTATTTTTTTCGCTTTCCCATTCCCAAATCCCGAGATATAAACTATTTTCTGTTCTCCACGATGAATTGTTTCCGCAAAGTGACAGCCGATACTACCAACCACCTGGGTTCAAGGAGCCGGTTTTCCCGATTTCCCGACAAACTTTTCTCAGGATTTGGCAAATGAAAAGGGAAAAAATTTCCGAGAACTGGCGGGAATACTCGCCGGGAAATCCTACATATGACCATAATTATATAAATAGTCAAGGGAAAACAAAATAGGATTCTCATTTTTTTCTTACATGATCAAGGTAATTGGGAAAAAAAACACACACAAAAAACAACAACTACCTGTTTTTGAAACAGTTGTCAGTTCTCTGATGCACTTCAATTCATGG
The DNA here is from genome assembly GCF_057876585.1 of Rhinolophus sinicus. NCBI lineage: Eukaryota > Metazoa > Chordata > Mammalia > Chiroptera > Rhinolophidae > Rhinolophus > Rhinolophus sinicus. Next base: position 57,133,302 of record NC_142502.1, read on the forward strand.
AGGCCTGATGTTCATTGCAAATTGTCACAGCAGGAACAGAAAAGCATGTTCCCTGCTATTACTAACAAGAGCCCATAATACCAACAAATGCTTATTAATTAAATCTATACAAAATGCTTTTGATAATTTAATACAGTTGAATATTCACAACTATGTAAGAAATATTACCAGTTCCATTCCATTCTTTAGCAGATTAGAGAGTTTAAAGGACTTACAATTTGACATAAATATCAGATAGCAGATCTAATATTGCATTTGCCCTAGCTTACTTTCCATGTTCATTTTACTTTATTGTGCTAAATCTCCAGATGATAGGGATTTCAGGTCTAAATAGAACAATTTAGGCTCTTAATATGATTTAAGACTTATATCCAGGTTTGAATTCTAATTATATATGTTAATGAAAGGAAATAGTGGCATGGTGACAGGATTAACCAAAAAAAAAAAAAAAAATGTTGTTGTTGGTTGTGTGTTTTTTTTCTTTAAAATGTGTTTCCATAGGAACATTTTATTGTGGCTGTGTCTGATATTCTGGGAAGTTGTCATACCTTCCCAGAATAAAATAAATTAAACCACAATGTGGAATTTGTTTGTTTGTTTGTTGTTGTTGTTGTGTGTTTTTTTTTTTTTTTTTGAGAGATCCAAAAAGCTATTACTTTTTTTCACTTAGTTATGGCACCATACTACTCAATCTATGTTCTATTGGAACAGCATTGAATTTCAGTAACAATTTATACAATTTCTCTTAGAGAAATCTGCATTTTCCTTGCAGATTTCCAATTGTACCGCCATTCCCTACTTTGGTAGACCCAACTCTCCTGGTTAGCAGCAGAACAGTAAGCTAGTAAAATTCCTCCAGCCCTAACCCAGTTTATATAAGAATCAGGAGCATGAGTTTCAGCCATTCTCAGTGTTGGAATTGTGTTAAAGGCAGTAGATAGAATGAGCAAAACAAACTGGATACATATACAAATCTATGTTTTAATACCTATGCTGCTGTGACCATTCAGCAGGAGAAATGGCATACCGAAAAGTTCTTCTGAATTTGGAGGCTTGAGTCAATTCTTTCAACCTCCTTTAAAATTTCTTACCTTCTGTCCTTGGTCTTTTAGAATGCTACAACCTACTTCCAAATTTCTCCCCAAATTACCCTAAGGTGAAGCTAAGTGGACACAGGAAGGCTCAGCTCACAACTAATGTTTACTTTATTTCCATGTTTGCTTTTGCTAAAGTATTATTAGAATAGTGCTCTTAGCATAAGGAGAAGACCTATTTCTATGAGTAGCTGGGAGTAGCCATGGGGACAGTTTCGGTCTTTCCTGGAAATTAATAATACGTCATTAAACTCCCTCATTGTCTGGTCAAATAAATGTAAGTGATTTCATGGCTCTAACTGCTTTTTCCCTATGATTTTTGTCACTCTCTAGTTTTTTCTTCATAAATAACATTGATAATCTTCTTCCCCCTTATAATAGAGTCTGCAATTTCCCTTGCGATTCTCCCTCTGATTGTTAACTCTTTGATAATGAGGTTGAACGTCTACTTTCTTATGTCTAAAAACAACTTGCTGGTGATGTATAAAGCATGTTAATAAGGCCTACTAAATTTTATATTTATTTATTCTCATTAGTGCTTGTATCTCCTGAGAACTATGAATCACTATTAAATCATGCAGTCTGATTGGAAGATGACACTGTAAACATTCAATTGCTTTGTGTACACAGAAAAGAATCTGAAACTCCCAGGATGTGAGGGAAAAGCATGCTTTGCCACTATTGCATTAATCGTGTGCCTTGAGCAGGATGATTTTCAACCACTGCTTTTCTTGCCTTTAAATTATGTATACCTAAAATCTATGTAACTTTACTAAGAACTGTCACCCCAATAACCTTAAAAAATTATGGGATGATGTGATTTTAATTTCATCTTTATAAGTTTTGTTAGTTTGAGATTATTTACTGAACTCTCCAGTTTGTAATGAATATATGAATTTTGATTTACAATTTTCCACTTAATGGACTTTAAGATGTGAGAATTGAAATTCAAAGATGAATCATGCATACTCCTATTACTAAAGCAAATACATACATATTCCCCAACAAATTGACAGCTTCATTGGTTATCTTCCACCTGTGCATTTATGCTATTTAAATAACTTGTAATACAATACTAAATAAATGTAATGCATTTACTAGAATATATTTATATCATAGAATACTATTTTATAATAACATTCATATATAATCAGTCATATTCATCTCTTGAAACATTAGTAAACAACTCATATCTATTGGTAGCAATACATATATTTCAGTGGGTTTGTTTTGTAATCTTCAATTCTTCATTATCAACAAGCTATTTTTACATGTGAAAAAAGCATGGTTAGGGTGAGGAATAATGGCTTTGGGTTTTCTGATCCATTCCAGCTAAATGTAATAAAAGTCTTGGGCATCACTGACAGAGTGAATACTGCCGAGATTTCAGTATTTCAGAGGTAGCTTGAAATCTTATTTCAGTTACTTAATAGGAATTTTACACATGTATAAATTGGAAATACAATATTTGTGTCATATGGTTATATTCAGAATATGAGTTAGCATATGTAAATTATTCCCTATTCCTCTTAGTTCTTGATTCTGACCTAAAAGTCAATGGCCTAAAATTCCATCTTTATCCCTAGGTCATGCCTTTAAGTTGATGCTAAGTAGGATCCAATCCAATTTGCATCTAACAGATATTTAATTATTTAAAATAGTTGTTATGTTCTCCCTCTTCCTAAGGACCTGGGGACATAGGGGTTGGTTACAATAGGGTCTCAAGTGACTCTGACCTCATAGCAATGGAAAGAAATTCGAATAAAGGAGGTACCGTTGGAGGTTTCTCTAGGCATGGAGAGAAAAAAGTTTGGTACTTTTGATTCATTTTACAGCAGTTTAGTCTTAAGAGCAAGCCTGGTTTAACTCTAGTGCACTGGGAAAATCCCATACTTTGCCCGGGAATCTTTTTTTATACTAGCCTTCTGCACTTACTGATGATATTCTGCCACTGGAATACTCTCAGAAGGCTGGAAATATCCATAGCTTAGCCTGGCTATATGGTTTTTAACATTTAAAACCAGAGCATGGGCAGACAACATTTGTGGTAGGGAGACCATTATTAGTCCATATAAACTCTGCTAGGTTTACTTACTGTACCTTAAAATGCAGTCCAAAACTCAGAATTTCTATATTCACTGGAGTTTTCTATAAGGCTGTCTACATTTATCTCTGAAAGCCTGACAGACCCTGATTATCGTTAAGCTTATCAATTACAACTCTCTTCTGATGATATCGCACGGTGAATGGCAGTGCTGTCATATATGACATGCTTTGAATGTCTAAGAATATCCAAGTAACTCTAAGAAGGAATTGCCAAACTAGACAAGAATTAGAGTTTCACTTACTGTACACTAAATTCTCAGCACAAAAACATTGATTGCAACTTGGTATTAGGTTATTAATTAGCAGTTAACATTTTGGAAAATCACTGTATCTGGATTGCAGTCGTTAAAATACTATAATTGAATTAAATGAAAACCATAGCTGTTTTTTTTGTGTGTATATGTATGCTTGTATGTGTATGTCTGTGTATGTGTAAGCCATGTTGTGATAAGATCTTAATTCCTTGGGCATCTTAGTCACTTAATTTAAGAAAACACATATTTCACTATGCATATATTTGTTATTCATTCTTATACTAAGCTCACTGTTTTTTGGGGGCCTAGATCAGATTTCTTTTTCCTATTTGTAACTAAGGTTAACACCTAAAATTTCCTTGTAGTCATGTTGACATTCTTAATCACTCTCCCCATTTGTATGTTTGTCAAATTTAAAAAGTATGTTTTCTTGTTTCCAGAAGAGTGGTAGTTTGTTCCAATCCAACCAGGACCACCTAACCCTTATACACCAAAAAGCACTTGGCTGCTTTCTGACCAAAGAGAAAAGAACATTTGAAATTTAAAAACAACTAAGTTCCAAATAACAAAATACACCTCTTAAGCATCATTTGCTTTTGACAAATCACCTGTCCTTGACTTCTATAAAATATTAAGTGCTTCATGCTGAAAGCTATAAAATCAAAGGTGATGCTATTGACTGGCCTTTCTCCTTTCTCATTCTAACCAAGGGAAAAGTAAGATATGATAACAATTCCTCGCTTTTGCTATCAAGTTGGGAAAGAAACAAATAAGAAATGCCACAGATCTTTGCCTCTGCCTTTTGAATAGGATTTCTTTATATTAGGAAGTGGTGTAGAGAACCCTCTAGAGATCCTAATTTTCATTTCCAGATTGTTATTTTCTTCAGACCTGTATTATTTTTGTTAATTTCCATGAGAACAAGTAAAAGACTAGAGATTTTCATATTTCCTCCCACAGTAAAACACCACCTTTTCTCATTGACCTTTCCACGGACAATCTTCATCGGTTTTATAAAGTGGGAGGAGTAGTCCTCCTTGATTTAATTCTGAAGGAAAGCCCTTATTTGGCCACTGCAGTGATAAATATAGAAAGTGAATTTCTCTGTGTAACATGGTGGAAGAAAATAAGTCACAGCAGGAAAACAAGAATGATTCAATGAAGATGCCAGGGATTTTTTGAAGCATGAGCTGAGGTGATATCAGAAGCTGGGAAGCAGGTGCAGTTACTGCTGTTTTGTACAATACATGGATATGATTGATGTGAAACCTTTCTGTTCAAAATATCACCTATTCATAGCACAGATTTGATTACATACACTGCTGTTTCCTCTCATAAGCAGCTAAATATTAATGCATTAAAAATATTCTCACTTTTGAAATAGATTTTTAGCATCACGAGAATAATATCTAACATTTTTACATATAATTTATAAGAGTTTACTAAACCCACAAAGCTCATAGACCCCAGGTTACATTCTGGTGTCTGAGATTACAAGATGTGAACGTTAAGCATTAAATAATTACGATTAAGTAATATCTTATGTGTTGTAAAAATAATACATTTCAACAAGCCAGCATTTTCAAAGTGTGTTCTGCAGATAGTTTTGTTGAGTGTTAAAATATGTTTCATTCAAAGTATTTTCTTGGCTCCGTAGTCAAATAAGCTTTTTAGAAATGTTGAATTAAACAGAAGTTAACAATTATAAACAGCTTTCACTTGAGCAGGGATTTCGCAGAGCGTTTAATATTCTGATGTGTGTTTTGATTCTCCAAGAAGGGAAATAAGCACAGAGAGTTTGCAGAATACATTTGCACATTGAACTTTTTCCTTTCATTGGGCATCTCACAGGAATTGTGTTTCTCTAAGGCTCAAGGATGTGGGAAATGTTGCAATGACCTTTTTCAAATCAGGCAACAAAGATTTCCTTTAGAGATGTAACTACTTTGGGAAGATTTTGCAAATTGCAAATTGTTTGAAAACAATTGAATCACATTGATTCAAGCATACTGATACATCTTGAATCACTCACAAATGAGTTCAGTTGATCTTTAAATTTTAACTAACACTGATGTACAAACTGATCAGAAGGGCATTTCTCTAATAACTGTAATCACATTGTATTTAAGGGAACAAAAGTACTTGCAATAAATATATGTGAGCCATTGAAATGCATTCAATGAATAAGTCCATTTAATAAGTGAAACTCCAAATTCATTTCTTAAGAAGCAGAGCCAATATCGAGTTTAGAGTTGGAGTCAAGAGTCCTATTGTTAGGGGCTCAGAACCAAATTCCAACCACACTGTGATTCTGACACGGGGCTAAACGCTAATCATTCTGTGTGTCAAATTAGAGTCAACTTTAGGCATTTTTAATTCTTATTTTGCTTTCTTGGGGTTATGTTACATGCACATGGAAAGAGAAAAATAATATGAATCTAGGAAAACATCTAAAGATGTTAGACCATTAGTCTCATTCAGCATCAACAACATTAAATATATGTAATTCAGATCAAGATGAATTTGTTACTCTATAAGCTGATTCACTGGTAAATAACTGAGACAGTTTTGCTGAAGTATACAAGCTTACATGGAATAACTTGATCATTTTTGAAACAATGAGTTAATTCATGACATTTAAATTCATTACATTAGTGATGTGATCAATTTTATGCTTCCAAAGTACTTAAGTTATCTTCATTTAATAGCCTACCAGGAGAATTTAGGCCAGAGTATCTGAACATATTCAGAAATCTTAGAATACAAGTTGCTCTACCTCCTTCTGGGTCTCTATTTCTGCCTATGTCCCTGTCTCTGTTACATATCCCTCTATGTCTATATTTACATCTACATCTACAGATAATATAGCTGTATCACCATATATTATCCCTCTCTCCCAGCCAGGCTCTTGGAAAATATAGTTACTTTCCTCTTATGGATTTTTGTCTTTTTGCAAATATTTTTGTCTTTTTGCATATATATATATATATATATATATATATATATATATATATACATATATACATTTTCAAACAGGAATTATTCCTAACTTCTAACTTAAAATTGTGATTTTAATATCTTGGGTCCCTTATTTCCCAGGAAATTACATTCCACCATAGATTAATTACAACAATGTTCCATCAGCACTCATAATTAGAAATGAAATTGCTCCAGAATAGGTTTGTCTGTGGCAGAATCATCCTACCTTTAGTTATGTGCTTGAACAAATGAAGCCTAATTATCAGCTCTCAACTGAAAATGAGTACCCCAAGCTCCAGCTGCTATAGAGCCTGCATTTCATTTGTTTTATTTTTCTCATCAATGAGGTAAGTGTAGCATAAATCTGCGAGACGCAAAACTAAGACTGGAGATTCAACACTTTCTATAGCTATGTTAGACAAAATGTTGTAAAAGCAAACACATTGCTCTTTGCAAAGTTAAAAGAATGGAGTTCACAACAATTCAATATTCTGGTCGAGAGTCAGTATATCACACAAGTATAAAATTCCATGTTTCCAAATGATTAGAATGTGATGAAAAACACAACTCTAAATGGATAACAACAATAATTTGACTTTTTTTATTAATAAATGGAATTCTCTGGGTCTTAGAGTCATTATTGACAACTGCAATTATAAGAATAAATACAGAAGTGTTCATAAATAGATATTTGACATTTGTAATTATGTGATATCCTGCTATAAAATAAGGTTTGATATATTTTATTTGTGCTCTGAAAAACAAAGCTAACTATCTTTGGATTGAAGGACACATACAGGCTGAAAGTAAAAGAATAGAAAACAATACTCCACGCAAGCAGTACCATTTAAGCTGTTTCAGAATACATGAACTGGCTGGGAGAAAAAAAGTCGGGAAAATACAAAATTACCCAATTTCTATAGTCTTCCCTTAATTGGCTGGCATAATAGGAACACATAACAATAACATTTGCTTGCGTTTCTTTACATGAACTTATGCCTTATGTTTTGTCAAAGAGTGAGGTCCTAAAATTCTAAATATGAGAAACTAAATGAGAACTGTGCCTGGAGTATTGAGAAAAAAAGAGGTATTGAGCCTGGAAATTCTGTTATACTTATTCATGATTCCCCCCCCCCCCCCCCAGGGAGTCACCATGAAATGCTTTGAGTAGGGAAGAGCAGAAAGCGTCAAATTCTGACTTTGTGGTTTGAATTTTCCTAATTGTTGTATATGTAATTTATATACACAGATAACTGTTTAATCACTGTATTGTTCTGGGTTGACTTAATCTGTAAAAACAAAAGCAAGTATTTACACAATGGTATAGAGTTTCACTAATACCAGTTTAATGCTTTCACAGAGCAGAAATCAAATATTAATTTTATCTGCCTTGTTTAATATTTGCCTTCTTTATTTTGTGTAAAATTACTGCAGATCCTCTCTAATAAATTTTCTTGCAGCAAGTTTGATTAGATTTTTAACCTTTTGGAAACGAGTTCCTGTTTTAGTATAATATATCTCAGCTGAGCTATATATTAATGTCATCACTGATCATCTGTAAGGTCCTCTACGGAGAATTTACATTTATGCTAGATGTGTTGGTAGAGTAATTTATTGGAAACAAAAATCCATAATATAATTATGAAACGACATGGGTGACCTGTTTTTCTTATTTTACATTTTTCTCTATTGATTCCAGTTAAATGTATCTTTGCTTTGTTGGTTAAACTTCAAGGTGGCTGTATATATATTTCAACTGAAAGAATAATATAGAATTACCAGGATGAGAAGAATGAGAGAAAAGCACTTCTGAATATATTTTATCCCAGAAGTTGATTTGAGTTTTGGGAGGAGATGGGGATATTCATATTTGTCGTTCAGTGTCACGCTGAGGAAAACTTTCTTGAAGCATTCATTCAGTTGTACAAACAGAACACAATTCCAAATTAAAGAGAGTAATGTTAATAAAATTAGATTTAAAGACAGGGGACATGTGTATCCATTTTTCTAATTAAAATGTATAATGCTACTATATATCTAGGAAGTAGGAAAACCTTTCCTAATCACCAGACCCAGTCATTATTCTCTGAATAATTTTAAACCATTACTGCCTAAGATTGGGCAAAAATCATTTTAAGATAAAACTGTTTTCCAAGTTTGGCCTGTAAATAAACTAGAAGTCCTACCATGTTGCTTCAATTCAAATGAAATATTCACTGAGTACATATAATTTGGAATAGCAAAATGCTAGGGGACAGGGAAGGTTTTCTTGCATTGACCCCTTTTCTCTTGTTGGTGAAAGTATGCATATGGGTCTTTATGGCATTTTATTTTGGCTACTTAAAAGGCAATTGAAAAAAAAATAAAAACAATTGAAGCGTGGGATATAGTAGGTAAATGAGAGATCTGATTGAGAGCCATTTCAGAGAATTCTGGGATATAGATTGAGTTAGAGACTGAACTAGGGAGGGCTCTTTCAGGGTGTGCTAATTATTTCAGCCTCACAAGTTGACTGTGAACAAAAATAATTTTAACAGGAGTTGGAAACAGGGTGATATGTGCATAGGAAATGAAGATCTTTGAATTAAGAAGATACTGTCTAGAAACACTATTAAGGGGAAAACAAAGCAACTACACAGCCATCAATAAGTATAGGAAGGTGAAAAGCCTTAGCTATAAAAATGCCAATATCCACTGAAAGTTCACAGTATGTGACAACTAAATGTAAAAGACATAAAGAAACAAACAAACAAAAAAAGTAAACAGGAGAAGTGTATGACTTACAGAATTTAAATCCAAGTGTTTTCCCAAGAATGTGATGGAGACTATAGCTGACCGATGGAAGGGCTGAAGCAGTGGGGGCCCAGATAAGAGGACAATTTTCTCAGTGAAGTGTGGACAAGGGAGAAGATCTTGGATTTCAGGGGCTAGCTGAGATTCCTTAAAGAGACATGAGTGAGATATTCGAATATTTAGTGCAAAGTATCCTGAAATGTAGAAATAAGTCAATAAATCTAGTGGACATTTTTGTTTGTTTGTTTTGTTTTGATTCAAGGAGATGAGATAACAGGAAAGAAAACAAGACCTAAGAAAAGACTGGGAAATTGCTACTGATGCTACTGACAGTGGCGGAGGCTCACACTAGATTTAGAATGGGCATATATTCTTGTTAAAGCACAAAAAGGCACTTGATTGTTTTCTTCTGTCCTGTAATCAGGCTTCTGGATATGATCTGGAGAGGAAATCAGGTATTCTAGATTCAAAATTATACCAACAAGAACTTTGTACAACTTCTTGCTTTCCTATTTCACTATTTTTGTTATTCTTTAGGTTGAGGATCTTCAAGATAATAATAAAAAAAAGAACTTGGAGATAATTTGGTAGCTGGGTAGAACAGGTTTAGGTTCTTCTCTATAATTAATCCATGGAGGAGAATGACGTCCCCAAATGGGGAAGAAAGCAAATAGTTTAAAGGAGGGAGGGGGGCAGTAGTCTGAATGCTTCACAGGATACAGGCTTGGAAATCTCTGGTACCTACCCTTAAGGAGACTGACATTAGTGAAGGACGTGCCCCTAATGTGTTCATTTGTCATGTTTCCGCCTGGCCTCTAGATACCCTACCTATTTGAGGGGACTGCCACGACAGCTGGGAAGTGGCTGACTAATATTCACTCTGCTAGTTTCCTGGAGCTAAAGCATGGGCATTCATGAAAATGCTATGCCCAGGGCTTTGAATCTGGAACAAGTGATGCAAAGAAGCATGACAGAGCTTAGAATTCATTCTGGAATGAATAACAGAAGCCTCATGTGATGTTGTGACAGTGGTATGTGCATCTTCAGTACCAGCCATTGTGGAGGTATCAGCAGGAACAGCATGGCAGGCTCTCCAGTGTTCCTTTTGGATAATGTTGGCTGCAGTTTTTTTCTCCCTAGACGACTTAATCTCTTTCTAGTTTTCCAAGTTTCTGAATTTTTGGCCTTTGCTTTGATTCTGTGAGATACTGCCAGCTTTCCTATAATTTATTTTCACTTCATATTAACCAGGGTGGGGCTTCTTATATTTGCAACTAGAAATTATGATTAACAAACAAATTTTCCAAAAATGAAATTGTTGTTATAACTATGGAGGGCAAAACCCACCTTGGGAATAAAGATATAGAAGTGATGAGTCATATATAAAGAATCAGAGATATCTTAACGAGGATATGGTGTGCGCTGTAGGCTTCAAATCCTGGCTCTACCATACAGTTGCTGTTTGCAAATTAACAAACCACTTTAGACTTCTTCCTTTATAATACAGGGATGTGCATACTGACCTTGTACAATCACTGTCTCAGTTTATAATAAGGATTAGTTTACTTATTATATATAAGGTGTTTAGAAAATGGCCTGGAACATAATTAATGCTTAATATTTGTAGTTATTTTTCACCTATTTGAAATTCTTTTCATACGTTTTTATTGAATTATAATCATGCACATGGTGTATGTCAGGCACCGATTTTGGAACTGCAGATAGAGGAGTGAACACGAGAGGTGAAGACCTTCATGGACCTTACATCCTAATGAGAGTAGAGGGTATCAGTTCTTAGAGATGCGAGCGGGACAGATGATGAAAATCACTCTAGGATGAATAAGAACATATGAAAGCCTGCAAGGACATCTTGTATTGGAGCAATGGCGATAGTCAAGTGTGGCTCCCTCCTCATAGGGCCATATGGGAGAAACAGGAAAATGTGCTGAAGCGAAGAACCCTGGCTGAATATCACTGACGTTAATGTTTGCAGGTTTCCCCCTCCCACTGCCCACTGAGAGGCCTCTGGCATCACACAATTTTTTTGCCTTCCTTCAGAAATTCTAAAGTGAGCTAGTCCTCAGATTGGCAAAAGGTGAGGTGATTTTATAAGAAAAAGTAGAAAGAGTGATGTGAAGAGATTAGGAGTAAAAGTCTCAAGGTTGAAGGATGAGTTTTCATGGATTTGAGAGGAGCAGAAGCTGACAGGAAGGAGTAGTATGGCACAGGTGTGCAGCCACACTGTAGTGAAAATGTTATGTACTAAAGGCCTGTAGTACCTGCAAGAGGCGGATCAGTATATATGTTGTCCTGACCCTATGACATAATTTGCACTGATGTTCCTTTAGTTGGCAAAATTCAGAAAGAAGTTTTGAGGGTGTCTCTATGCCGATGCTCTGCTTCACGATCCACTCTGGGAAGCTTTTTTGGGGAGGCAGGTGAAAGAAGCAGTTCTCATGGGGAAAACCTGGATATGCCATAACCCTGGTTTTCTTCTTTAACCACCATTATACCTTTTTCTGACAAATAAAACACATTCTGTGAAGATTTTTGGAGTTACGGTTTTTTCCTAGCACATTTGAATTACTTTGAAATTACTTGTGGTTGGATGTACTTTTTTTGTAGACCAACCAAGGGCCACATTGGGTTAAACACACAAGGGCTCTCTGAGTCCTGAACAGGTTGTGAAGTGAAGGAGTTTCAACTTCATTCTGTATATAAGTGGCCACTTCGGTGATAAAAGCATGAGATTTGGGGTTAGGTAAATCCATGTTCTAAATTTCTGCACTTTTCGCTACAGGATTTGGCAAGCTGCTTAGGGTCTTTATGTGGATGATAATAAATAGGATCAAATGGGATGACACATATGGCACACGTTGTAATGTCTGGCATCTAAGCGTTTATATGTTTATTGGCATTGAAATGTGGGCCTAGAGGTGAGGAAGAAGTTAGGGCTACTGGTATATAGTTGAAGAAATGATGATTAAAACTATGAACTAGAACAGGGATAGCCAATTGCAACCGTCTGTCACTTATTTTTGTAAGCAACATTTTATTGGAACACAGCTACACCCATTCCTTTAAGTATTGTTAATGGCAATTATCACGCTACAGTGGCAGAATGGTGTAGTTGTGATAGAAAGCATATGGACCTGGAAATCGATATTTGTTTTTGGTCCTTTACAGAGAGAGTTTTCTGACCTCTAGACTAGAGAAATTAATGGACTGGATTAGGAAGAAAATGTGAAAAGAAAACTGAAGAGGCTTGAGGTTATGTATAAGGAATGTGTACATATCAGGATTTATTTCTTTCATTTTGGGTATATTATCAGTACAGTCCACAATTGAGAGAGAGAGAGAGAGAGAGAGAGAGAGAGAGAGAGAGAGAGAGAGAGAGAGAGAGAGAGAGAGAGAATATAACAGGTTCATCCAAGCAGTCTACTAAAAAGATAGTAGAGATTAAAGTAGGTTGGTGCAAAAGTAATTGCGGTTTAAAAGGTTAAAAATAATGGCAAAAACCGCAATAACTTTTGCACCAATCTAATATATCGTTTTACTAAGTCCTGTTCCCTTAAAGAAATATAAGCAAGGGCAGGATATCCAGCCTGTTTTCAGTATTCAGCATTCTTAAGGATGCTGACTATTTTCTAGCCATGGAAGAAAATTCACAAACAGAAAATTCCAGAGATTTTCTGGAGCTGAGGCTAGAGTTAAATTGGTAAGGGTTTATTGGTCAAAAACCTATATGGGTATAGATTCCAAAACTGTCACAATACATCCACTGTCTTAATAAAAAATATATAAAAAGAAAGATAGGGTTATAGTTTAACACTGCTGTACATCTTAAGTTTCACTGAGAAGGTGAAATCATAAACAGATTGGTTTGGGTAATAATGTTTTTAATTTACTTCTTTGTTTAAGACAAGGCTTAATTTATTATCTCCAACCTGGAAGACAGAAGCTTAAATTGCAAAATAAAACTTGCAGAATTTCAAGCCATTGAACTAACTATTCCACACATGGATAGTCCCTCAATGACATCTAATACTGTCTCTATAACATTCCCATTAAATTCAATGAATAAATATTTCAAGAGAGATATCTTGTCTAATAACATGATGTGTTCTCTAGAAGGCATACTTGATGATGGCATTTTATCTTCAAGGCCTCATAGACTTAACATTTGTGCACAAACTTTAGATCTCATTGGCACATCCTGACACAGAATGTTGTCTCTGAATAATACACATTCATTTCACATCTGCTCCTACATAAATATTAATCTGACTCAAAAAAATTATCAAAACATGCTTAATAAAAATTACGTTAGAGTCTAAGTACCAGAGAAGAAAGTCAATTCAATTAAATAAAATACTCATCTGATGATTTCATTTGGTGATTTCTTACTCAATTAGTTTCATTCCCCTTTCATGTTTACTTTTTATTTGAAAGACTTTTTTATTTGAAAGGCTTTTTATTTGAAAGTCTATTATACTTGAAAGTAAATGAGACACGTTAGAAACCCTTTAATTTATTAGTAATATAGAAAAAGCTAGTATGACTTGATTTTTGCTTTTATTTTCCTAAGTTCTTTTGATCATAAAATATTTAAATCCTTTCCCCTAAATATTCAAGCAGTGTGCTTTTATTTATACACCTTGATGTGTTCAACATAAATGTTTTGTTTCAATTTTTGACAGCTTGCTTAAGATAACAGATGAAAGTAAAAAAAGTTTGTGTCTCTGAGAGATTTATAGAAATAAGTTAATGAAGGTTTTTTTCCAGGAAATTCATTTTTGTTTTTCTGAAGTCTATTTAGTATTAGCTTGGTGCAAAGATAATTGCAATTTTTGCAATTATTTTTAACCTTTTAAACTGCAATTACTTTTGCACTAACCGAATAGATGAGTTTTAAGATGAAATTCTAGTTGAAGTTATAAAACATAGGAAAATTGAAAACTCAATAAGTCTAACTTAAAAAATCCATTCATTATGTTTAGACTTTCCGATCATCACTTTCAGAATCCCTAAGAAATAATAACTATCTTCACTTGATTAAACAAAGTTTATCTATTAGTACCATGTCAAGATCAAGTAAAGGAAAGTCACGTTCTCTAAATGACTCTGTCTTAGCAATGAGTTGTATGGATTTTAAAACCAAATTGATTCCGATGCATTTATAGGAGAAAATTGCTACTGATTTGAATACAAAGTGGAAAAACCATGTTCATTATATCACATCTTTAACAGTGGGAAAAATCAGAATATGTAAAAAGTATTTTAAAAAATATTTTAAAATAAACAGATACTTACCAAAATTTATAAATCATCTAGTTTCAGTTTCATAGGACATTGTTCAGCAGTCCTCTCGCTGTTCTTTTATTTATTAGGAATGCTCACAACTATTTAATATGACAAAGACATATTCGCTAAGCTGAACACACCATTTTCTGCAGTAGCAATATAATAGAAATATATTTCAGACCTGATATAAGTAGTTTAGTTTATCTTATTTTTATTTGCCTATTATACCAGCTGCTGTAGTTCAGATTTCTCTAAGGAGACCATGAAGTATGAAATTAAATTTAAAAGTATACGCTATGAGTAGTTGAGGTTTACCTCAGGAATTTATAGACTCACCACTGACAATAAGCTCTAAGGAGTACATCTAATATAGTGCATTATGACAGCATCATTCAATGTGCTGTAGTTAAGGGCGGGCTTCTCAGCATTTCTATTTTAAACTGCTCTTTTCTGGTGTTTATGATTTGACTATTAAGAATTGCTGGGGCTTGGAAAAATAGTTTGTGAAGACTGAGTTCAGCAACACATTGTATCATTTTCCTTTCTGAGCAGTAGAATGAACAGCAAAGGTGTGTGAAAGAATGAAATCAGGTCAACTAAATTAGGATTTAGACTTGTAAAAGGAGGGGAGGGAAAAAAAATCTCCAGTTTAGGTTCTTATGTGGATTATGCACTAAATGTTCCAAATAAATGATCCTAAACGGGAGAACATAACAAGGGGTTAAGTTTGGGATTAAGAGGAAAAGCCAATTGAAAATAAAGAAAATCATCCTTTTTAAAAGCCTTGTTGTACATGATAGACATTTAATAAGATGTCCCTTATTTAGTAGGAGAATGCTATAGTGTGAAATACAGTGTTAAGCTTTGGGAAATGGGTTATATAAAAATGATATTATTAGTATCTGTCATATCTAGGAATAAGGAGTTTTGTGTTCCCCTGTGGTAATTGTCAATAAACTCCACAAAGGTTTTGCATGCCATCTCAGAGTGTTGACTCTTAGCTTATATTCCAGCATTAAATCAGAAAAGCACACAGATAAAATAAAAGCCTTTGTGAATCTTTATATCTCTGTCTAGAGGGACAGAGAGGAAAACTGCATAGCAAAAGCAGAAGTGAAAGCAATGTTAGATAATGTAGAATAGAAAAGACAGAAAACAAGCCAATTACAATGTAGTCCTACATCCCTGGTTCTCATACTAAACCGTTCTTATTCAATCTTAGTAGCCACCAGTTATGTTGAATTCACTCTCTCCCTTCTCATGAAAGTGCCAAGACATCAAGTCCTTAACTTTCCAGTATGTATTTATAAACCATGATTCCACACCATGGAATCAGTTATTTTGTCCAGAATGAGCCTCAGTCCTGAGTTGGCAAAACTAGAATCCATTTTGCAAGACTTTAGAAATGGGAACAAAGAAGAGAGAAGTAGAGTATACAATTCTGCAGAAAGAACAGGAAGGGAGCAGACATAGAGAGAAAGAATAGGGCTGAATTCTAATAGGTTCCTGGTTCTGATGTGTTCCTGAGGCCCATCTGCATATCTCATCGTGGATTCTCTTGATACTCTTGTGTCCATTAAATGAATCCTCTTCTGGTATTAAAGCTTCATAGTGCCCATTACTTAAACCAGGATCCTAACAAATACACCAGTTAACAAGGCGATACTAACACAGTGGCAGTTATTCCATTTCATAAAATTTTAAGACGATTCGTTTCTCTGATTTCTCATATACTCAGCTTTTCTACACTAGAGACCAAATTGATGGACTATTCTTCATCTTGATGTCTCATTCAAATATAGACCAGGTTTACTAAAGTCTATTTTCATCACAATTTTTCTGATTTCCCTCCTCTAATCGTCTATTATTGTTTTTCTCCTTAGTATCTTTTCTTCTGAGATCTGAAATCTAAAGACTTATTATTTACTGGAGACATAAAATCTTCAGTTTGATCCTTGTTTTTGTGTTTGGATTCTTTTGACGATAAAAGATAAAAGTAATACAGAAATAATAAATATCTGAAATGGAATTAAATAATAAGGGATATTTTTCAAACCTGAGCCAAAAAAAATAAAAATAAAAAAAAGTTAGGTCTTGTTTCTGAGGAAACCAGACCTAGTTACATTTTTAGGCTCCCTCTTTGGCAGCCCTCCAAAACTCTAATTTCTTTCAATGAAAGACCAAAATTACGGCAGAAATTTCAGCTTTCCTAAACATTATACCATCTGAAGGGAAATAGAGAATCTTTTCCTGTACTTCATTTTATGCATTGCTCCATAGTAGATCAGGTGACCACCTGGGCCAAAGGAAATGAGATGTGCAAAACTGCTTAAACCACCAAAGGTCTTCTCTTAAAGTTGCTGGGTTGGCGGGTGAGGGGAGGAGGGGAAGGAGAATTCCATTCAAAATGTACTTCTGATAATAGGAGAGAGATAACTTCTCAAAGAATAATCACAGTATGCCTGGTGATATAAGGAGGGGGAAAATGCTAGGAAGGCAACCAGCAAACTTGTGTGATACCATATGTCTGTATCATTTCCCAGAAGTGAGGCTAGATTAGGGAGGACTTGGATCAGATCATACAAAATCTCCATTTGTGTGAGAAGATGAAACATGTTGGCTGGCCCACAGAAAAAGAAAGATGCAGGATATAGGTGCTACTGCAGCGACATAGGTAGTAATTAAATAAGCAGAGAATATTGAAAATGCAGATCACTAGAACCCAGACAAGAGGGACTAGAACTGCCAACGAAGTCATAACAGTAGGAATAATCTGTGCATCCCAAATCTGGATGTCCCTTTGTGTGCAAGAGCCTTTATCTGAACATAAGTTTTTAACACAATAGTCATATCTGCAGAGGTGTCTGACACACAAAAAAATTTAGCAAGAGAGAAAACTTCAAAAAAGGATAGAGAATCTCCAACGGACAGGTCTTCTAGAGGAAAACAAGACAAGACCGTTAGAGTTTCTAAAGACTGCCAAGTACCAGGCGGCATATATGCTGCACTAGAGGTTAAGAGTGTACATTCATGCTCTGGGCTCGTTACAGGTCCTCCCTGCAGTAACTAATGTGACCCAGCCAAGTGGTCTCAATTCTAGCTCTTTAGATGTTACCTTGTTCTTTATACACTTTAAAATCTTCAATTCTGTTCAGATAGCACAGCTTTCTGTAAATGGCCTCATGCTCCTTATCCACTGTCCCAGACTGTATTGTCCCAGACTGTATTGTCTCCTTGGGACCAACTTCTCTAGTGTCTGTTTCGGGAGATAGAGAAAGTTACAAATATCTCTTCCTGGTTTACTTTAACCCCTGTTGCAGTTCACTTTATTTGGCCATGAAATGTAGATAACTCCAATCTCCTTCACTGATGAGTAGCTTGTTTCCATGCAAAGTTCCTAGGAGCCCTGAGGAGACTGGCTGAACTCCAAGTAGTGACATCACAACATCTCCTGTAATATAGTGTCTCCTTGTTTGTCATGCAGTGTAGACTTGGCACTTGAGTTCTATTCTGCATGGAGACATGATGGTCCCACAGTCCACACTCCCTGACAGCTGGGAATTTAAGAGTATAGTCCTGACTCTCTTTCCTTCTGGCAGTTCCCCATGAGTCCAACTGATTCCACTTCTCTTTTCTCCTGTGCTAGATATAGCACAGAGAATTTAGCAACTCTGCTGCCTAAACAGATATCCCAGTAGGGAGTGAAATTCTTGTTCTTCCCTCTTGAAGAAAGTCTCAGTATTCTGTGTGTGTGTGTGTGTGTGTGTGTGTGTGTGTGTGTCCCAAGTCCCTTTTAACTTCTTTTTAAACAAGAGAAAGAGGGTATTCTCTTTTTTTTTTTTTTTTTTTTTTTTTGCATTTCATAGAAGAAAGAAAACATCCTTTGTCCACAAACATTGCATTCCTCACAAGGTTGGGGTGGTGATCTGGTGGATGTCAGTTCTGGCCTCTCTCAGTAGACCCATTGGAGGTTGCTGCTTTCAATCGATGATGACTCCTTTAGAATATGGCATGCTTTGCTGCTTTCAACATACTCTAAAACCTACATTACCCTTTCTGGTGCTCACAGCGGGGCCCACTTTTTATCTTATCTATAGATTCAGCCTTGCTCAAATTTGCTAGACAATTCAGAAGAAGAGACAAGTAGCACATTTAGGCACAATGGAATTGGGCATTTAATAATTAAGCCTTTTTTCTCTCTCTTTTTGAAGAAAGATGTAAAGCCTTAGTATACATCCATGTTGCATGAAATCTGCGATGCAGAATTTTCCCAGTTGTGAAAATAGGGCTCTGAAGCAGTGGGGAACTGAAGTTGATGCTGGAGATACATTACTCAGGGTATATGGGCTACAAAGGGTCCTTGGGAACTGCAAGTGAGGGGTGGGTGGGTAGAGAACGTATTACTGTGCCAAAGGGATGGGAAACAAAGTAGAAAATATTGAGTCCCTGCTGAGCTGGCACAGGGAATGTAATGAGCTACAGGCCCTATTTATATCCTGGTTTATTTTTCTATTTACCTGAATAGATTACTGACTATCAGGAGCCAAATATTCCATCTAGTAACTACTTTGAATGGTACCCCCAGATTTGTAAATTTGCATTACTGGATTTTTGTTTTGTTCTTTTACAGAGACTGAAACCCTGGATTACTCTTAATAGTCTATCCCTGAGTACAATTAAATTTAATTATATGTTTCCAACTGTCTTTGGTTGAAAAGTGGTAGCAGTTCAAATGTAAATGTTGCTTAGTTTTAAAGTACACGTTGAATGAAAAGTATCTGCATTTATTATTAATGCTTAATTTTTCGGAATATTTTTCCTACCATGATCATGATATTACATTCAATGAATAATATGCTCAATAAAATTTTCTCAGAATTAGAAAACTTAACATTTCATAAGTAAGTAAATATTTTTGTTGTTCCATCAGAAATAAGATTAAAAATAACACATTTTGCAAAGGGCTTTTGAAACAGGTGTATTTTCCCCTGATGCCCTATTGTTCCAGTGTTAATTTCTGAACCATAAAACCAAATTATGCTTGTCACGAGGCAGCTGCTTTTCTGTTGCCTGAATGTCATATTGCTATTTACATTTAACTTTAATGTAATTTTCAAATCAAAAAAGGAACCCAGACCATTTTTCTTTTACATCCGAAAAAATTGCAATTGAATCTTTTGGTTTGAGGAGAATGTTATTTATATAAAAGGTAAGCTCATATTTCTACCATAAGGAATCTAAAGGGCAAAATTTGGCTGGCCTAACAAAACTGAATTTATAAAAGATCACATTGATATTACTATAAGTTTTAGGTCTTTCTGGCCTGGAATGTACATATATATACTGTGCTTCTCCAAAAATAAGAACGGGTCTTATATTAAGTTTTGCTCCAAAAGACTCATTAGGGCTTATGTTCAGGGGATGTCCTCCTGAAAAATTATGCTAGGGCTTATTTTCTGGTTAGGTCTTATTTTCGGGGAAACACGGTAGCAATTATTATGTTTTTAAATAATCTTTAAAAATAAATATCAAGGTGGGAATAGGTATAGATTTCTCACTGAATATACATTTTAAGCTGAAGAAATATGCTGTTATCTTTCATTAATCATCTTGCCAGGAGCTATCAGTTTTACACCGATCCTAATAAATTTTATAGAACCACAAAGTAAAAGACTTCTAACTGAAAGCAAGAACATGGAGGTGTTGCTAATCATGCCTCAAATAAAGTAACTTATGATGTTTAATGGAAAAATAATGGCAAATGTTTTAGTTTAGTTTTTTTTTTTTTTTATAGTTAAAGCTGGATTCTGGGAACTTGTAATAAGAGATCTTTAAAATACAAAAAATATTTGCAAGTGAG
Organism: Rhinolophus sinicus; assembly: GCF_057876585.1. Classification (NCBI taxonomy): domain Eukaryota; kingdom Metazoa; phylum Chordata; class Mammalia; order Chiroptera; family Rhinolophidae; genus Rhinolophus; species Rhinolophus sinicus. The sequence goes on from NC_142502.1 coordinate 57,153,692, forward strand.
CTTAGATAGAAAAGTGTGAATTCATTAGCTTTTTAAAAGACATCACTTTCTAAATGTATATATGACATGTATTTCCATATACAAAGTTGAAAGAGTTTTACAAAAGCAGGAAAAAAATAGCATATTAGCCTACTTTCAGAGAGAATACAATTTAAGTAACCCAGTACTTTGATTTTTAGCAAATACATTTTTCCTGAATTCTTAATCAAAAAGAGAAAGACACAAGGCTTTATAGATAATGATAAATGTCAAAGGGTAATTCCTTATATAATACAAGTGGCTTGATCATTGAAAACTTCCATTAGTGACTCTTAAAGTAACTCAGCTACTGATTCACAGTTCTTAATGCACATCAATTAATAGTTTCCTCTTCATAAATATTACATCAATAGTTTAACTCCCAATATATCTGAACAGGAGCTAGCAAAAGAGTTTTACATTAGTTGGTAAAGCTATCTAAAAAGAAAGAAACAAACAAAAAACTCCAAAAAAATAAGAACGAAGATTGGTGGAGATCTAAAGTCTTTTAAGTTTAAGACTACTTTCCTGATCCTGTGAAATTTGCATCCCTTCTTTTAGATTCTCAGTGCACTAACGCACCAGGTCTATCATCTCTTTCAGTATTTCTCCATTCAAAGTGAGACTTTCTCTTTTGTGTTTGTTTTTCCGTTCTGTGTTCCATCAACCACTAGGCACCTACTGGCCTCTACCTTTTACACACAGTGTCTACTCTTTAGCTGATATTCTATTTAAAGTTAACTTGTCAGCACTCTCTGACTTCTAGTTATGCCATAGGTGTGGGTTGGAAAATCAAGGTATTCACTTGTGTGATACATATCCTTTTGGAATATATGTAGATAAATTTAGATTTAGGCGGCTGCCATTAACATATCATAAGCATTGGGCTCACAAATGGATTTTGTTGGATGATCCTTACTTCTTTTGAACCATAACCTAAAGACTGAGTAAATAAAGAAAAGCAAAAAAGATATATCAAAATGCAAGCAATTAAATATTTATTCTCTTTTTAACAGATGTTTTTTTCAAGAACAGTGTCTACAACTAAGTAAAGTGTCAATAAATATTTATTGAATGTTGAACAAATGTTAAAGGAGAAAAGGCTCATTTGATTTATATTCTCTTAAACATTTTTACATTAAGTGACATTTATCAGCTAAATGTATAAAAGCCGTGTGATATTTAAGGGAACTATAAATACCATACTGGAATTATAAAATTCCTAGGGTTTCCTCTGTCCTCCCAAAACAGACTAGAAAGACCAAATAAGGAAACATAAACCATAACTGTCATCTGTTTCTTAGGAAATAACTTCATGAAAAGTAACAGACTTTTCCCATTAAAATTATTTATTTCACAAATTCCCCCAAAATAATGTTCTTCTTATTTTATTATGTATAAAATATCAATGATAATCAATATAGATAATTCTTATGATACTCAGTATGAATCAAATTTAGTCACCTATTAACAAACTTATTGCAAGTATACATTAGTTGATACCTATAATATAGGACTTTATACTTAGCTATGTTTCGCTTTGCTATAAAGTTAAAGGGAATATATTATTTCAGATATATACTGATTTTTACGATACTATACAAGTGATTTGTTCATTTTTCAAAAAAATCTCTAAATCTTTTAGTTACTTCTTGAACGTACTACTAAGCAGAGAGGATCAATTCTTGTAAGGCAATTTTCATTTTAGTTTTATCCAGATCACTTTTAAGAAAGAGACTTCTAATCATTACCATAAAAACTGCTATTAAAAAAGAGAAATGTATTTTGTATTGATGAAATAATTAGGAAATTCATACAGAATAATACTATGAGCAAATATAATTAATGTAATCAGGTATCAGTTTGTCTAGTCTGCTCTTAGTAATAGAAAATAACATTTGATTTTTTTAAAGAAGAATCTTGATTCTACTAAATAACCAATGATCTTGTGTAATTCACCCTGAAATATCAATCATTTACAAAGTTGGGGGTATAGAGATCTTTAAGTCAGAGATTCACCAAAGACAGATAGGCTTATTTTTGTGCTGTTCCATGTTCCTTAGGGTATTATGTCCTAATTTAAAATGCTATTCATTGTATTCATGTTGTCTCAGTTCATCTAAAATAATGATTATGATCAAATATATTCAATTGTTTTTAAACTACTACAGCTTAATCATAGATTCTTTTTTTTCTGTGTGTTCTCTTTTGTACCTTTTTCATTGAGCTACAATTTGAACACTTCCTGAAGTTACTAGTCTTAAATTAAGAATAAAAGAAACAAGAATTCTCTCTACTTGGCAACAACTGAGGCACTCCATCTCTTCCAAGATACTATGCACTTGAATATACAGAGGGTGCCAAAAAAATATGTCCATTTTAAGAAAGGAAAACTGTATTAAGTTGTAATATTTAATATATACTGATAACAAAAGATGAATACAAGTCACGTTTGACTTCTGCAATGACAAGAGGTGCTCAAAGTGGTTACCATCAACGTCCAGACACTTCTGATTACTGCGAACTACTGTTTGAACAACGGTTACCGAAGTGTCCATTTGTGTACCTTTTTTTGGCATCCCCGGTATGTAATTCTATGACTAAAGTTAAACTATGAATAAAAATATTTTGGTATGCCAGATTTTTTACCTGTTAAATTTCTGATGTATTTCTGAATTTCATGGCTTTCCCCAAAAAACACAAAATTTTAACTTTTCACATCTTGAAAACGTCTTCAAGTAAAAATGTATGCATTATCTTTAGAGAATGACTTGCTATTCATGTGGCTTATGTGGGATAGCACTCATTTATTTACAATATTTATGTTTTCACCTGAGTGATTATTAACAGTTATAAAAGATATATGATCAAACTACTATAATGTGATTTTATTCATGTGTATCAAAAATGGCCAATTTCACATATAAAACAGGAAAAAAGCCTAAAAATAACAGGAACATAGCTGGTATAGCATTATACTGATTGCGTAATGAAAATAAAATTTTCAATCCCTTTGAAACTTCTTTAAAAGTTATGTCACATATTTTGTCAGAGAATATGTAGAAATGGTTCTAGACAACGTTAAATTTGGAGAAAATAACAACTACCATTTACAGTGGAAGTCTGAGTTATTCTTGTTTCATTCAATCTTTGGGGCCAGCCTGGTTTGAGGCAAGCTGAGGATGAATCCAAGACAGCTGTCCTCTGGTGCCTATATCTCAGCATCCCCGGTGGCTCAAAGAAGAAGGTAGGATTTTCTAGGAAATCCCAAAATGTCACACACATCCTTAAAACTTAAGGTGTATTGAAATGTTTCTTCCTCTTTCTTGGGATAATTACAGCAATGATACATTTTGATTGTATTAAATATAATTTTTAAGAAAGTCCAAGCGAGTTCTGTATATCCTCCTCAAATAGGTCAATTTCATATCACAGAAAAGGAGGAATTCATAATGTTAACCAATTCTGAGAAAAATCTCTTTGAAAACTGGTCTTTGAAATTTAATGTTACAACTAAACAAGAGAACTAACTGTTCATTGAATCTGACCACACTACATTAAGACAATTATAACTGTCCATCATTACTACAATCATATTTTTGCCAGAGTTCTAAAAGGGCCAAGAACACCTCCTTCTCTTAAAGTAACATCGAATTATAGGCCAAACAGTTGGTACTTGCTTTAAAAATATAAGTGGATTTCACTTAGCTTTAACCTTATGAGAAGAAGACTAGGTTTTGTGAGAGTTAAATTAGTGTGCTTCTATCTAAAATAATGTAATATTATTTTTAGTAGAGAACGTAGGTAAGTAGAATACACACTTTGGTTTGTTTCTAGACCACAGTTCGACCTGGTATATTTACCTTGTTGCTTATTTTAAAATAACTAATCTTATGCTTGGGATAAAAAATGAAGTCATCACTCACATTTGGCAAGTAATAAATAGAAGAGTTTGAAGGTGCCTGCTCTTGGGTTAAGAGAGAACATTATAACATGATACAGGGAAGGAGAACAAGAGGGATAGACCTGGGCATCCAAAAAGTAGATGAGAAAATAGAAGGGTGAAGATGAAAAGATCTATACATGTCATAGAAGGTTGGAATAGAAGATTAGAGACAAGTTCACAATATTTTCCTCATTGGGCTATAATTTGACCATTTCCTCAAGTGAGCAATCCTATACTATGTATAAAATTGGACAAAATCCAATTCCATGTGATTATTACAATTTTAAACAGTCAAGAATTGATGAGGCACTCAGTTTCTTCAAAAAGATAATAAACTTAAATAAATAACTTTACAGTAAAATACAGCGGATATTGAAGAAAAGATACCCTCCTTGTGAGTCAGCTTTATTTATTTGTTTACAGTCTAATCTAACGAACAGAAAGGATCTGACCAGGTATTTCTTTTATTTGTGAGTTGGCGTGCTTTACCGAGCAACTGTGGAAGCTTATGCTCAATATTTTCCTGATGTTTAGGAGCTAAAATAATCTCCAAGGCACATGGATATAGGTCAGAAGCATAGCAGATAGATCCTATTCTTGATTTGCTTAGATATGGTTAAGAGAGGACATTTTAATGTTTAAGCAGACATAACTTTTCTGGGCAGGAAACTTGCAGATGTGCATTTGGGCAATAAGTACACAGTGATGCTAACCAATGGCACTGTAATGGGCTGAACTGTATCCCATTAATTAAATTAATCTGTGGAAGCACTAACCCTCAGCGTAACCATATTTGGAGATAGGCCTTAATGAGTTAATTAAAGATAAACGATGCCATAAGCAAGGAGCCCTAATCCAAAAGGGCTGGTGTTCTTATAAGAAGAGGAAGAGACACCAGAGAACTCTGTTTGCACTTGCATGGAGATGAGGGCTTGTGAAAACACAATAAGAAGGCACCTGTCTACAAGGCAGGAGGGATGTCTTACTAGAAACTAACCCTGATGGAGCCTTGACCTTGGACTTCTGGCCTCCAAAACTGTGAGAAAATAAATGTCTGTTGTTTAAACCACCTAGTCTGTGGTATTTTGTTGTGGCAACCCAGGCAACTAAGACAGGCACAGAATTTCAAGAGAGATAACTAGAGTTAGAAATTCCATTTGGGGTCTTGGAGGGATTATGGAACCACAGTCCATTTAAGGATAAAACTCCATACTTTGAGCTCCACATTATAACTAGTAAAAAACCACAATTATTTGTCACTCTTCATCAAATATACACATTGTTTTATTTAGTCCCATTAATAATTTTATGAGGTATGTGTTCATGACCTTATCAAAGACCAAGGCTCAGGAAGAAAGGTAAATTATCTTGGTTATGTTTTCTTGGCAATAGTCATAGAGTGTGATTTTAAATCAATATCTTCATGACTCTATAACCTGAATGCTCTATGACCTTTGAACATTTACTACTCTATTAACAAGTCACAATTTACAGCCACTTTAACACAATGTCAGTAGTTCTCCAATCCTATTTTATACGCCAGGTGTATATGGATAGCTTATCAAAATTAAGGTTCTACAAATGCAGACATTTAACTCAGTAGCTCTGGGATGCATCTCTAAAAGCAATTAGATTTCCCCCAATTCTTGTATAATCCCCCTTATTTACAGAGTGATGTCAATGACCCTTTTTCTGTTTCATTATTTCTCTTTAGAGCTAGGATGTCCGATATGGTAGCTGCTGGTAACGTGTGGTTATTGAACACTTAACTGTAGCTATTCTGACTTAGATATGAAATAAATGTAAAATGCACATTAGATTTTAAAGATGTAATATGAAAACATAATGTAAAATAACAAATTTTTATTGGTTACCTTTGAAATAATATTTTAGATGTATTAAATAAAATATATTATTGAAATAATTTCATCTGTTTACTCTTGAATATCATGTTTTCCTATTGAATATCATTGCTTTGTATGATTAATTAAATATAAGTACAAGGCTACATGCTTCTTTAAAAGAGACATTTATTATAGAGGCAAGTACTCTGTAGAAAGGAAAGATGAGGAAAATGGCATTAGTTGTGTTTTGCAATGATTAAATGTAATCATTCCAGATGGTAGGCCATATATATTGAATAGTGAGAACTAGATGAAATTTTCTCTTGTGCTCTACTGTAAACCTTCGTATTTCTTCTTTCATGATCGAAGTTAATGTTTCTGATGAAAACAGCTTTAGAAAAGACTTGAAAGAAACCATTAACCCTAAAAGTCCTTATTAAATTATTAAAATCTGAATTTTTGTTATTACATTAAATTTTTTCAAAGACTATTGATACTATTTCCATGGACTTTCAAAGCAAAGCTGATAGAATATTTTTCTGTTTCCGCTATTGCATAATTATGTTATTCTGACAGAGACAGGCAGTCATCTAAAAACACATTCATCTGAAACATGGAATTTCATATAAATCTCTTAGGTCACAGATTTAATATAACACTGCATACTGCATAAAGTCTGTTTTATTATATAAAAGTCATAGCTTTATATTTTCTTAATACTATGATTTAAAAAGTTATAAACTTCATTATTAATAAGATTACCTCCTAATTCTAAGGTTCCTCATTTTTAGCTGTACTTACATTATATCTGTAATTTTAATTTTTTTAATGGAACAATTATTTACTCTCTATAGTTGTTTGTAAATTAAATGAGATAGAGTGTACGTTTTTTAAAAGCATTTTGAGAAAGATTAATGCTAGTAATACAATTTGTTCTTCTCCTCTTCTTTTTCTTTTTCTTTCTCATTTGCTTGTTTTACAAACATTTTATCAAAACATGCCTAACCTTTTAAAATATTAACAGTGAGGTGTTTTTATACATAGGAAAAAAAAATCTCCACTCAAAGAGCATATAAGTTAGCAATGGGGCAATAAAACACCTCAAAACTTAGCATTGAAATCAAAACAGCAACTACTTATTTAACTCATAAATCTATAGGCTATGTTTTAGGTTGGTGTATTAATTCCCTCCATGATAGCAAATTACCAGTGGCTTAAAACAACACAAATTTATTATTTTACAGTTTCGGTGGTCAGAAGTCTGAAATGGGTTTTACAGGGCTAAAATGAGATGTCTTCTTCCTGGAAGTTTTACAGGATAATCTCTTTCTTTACCTTCAACAGTTTCAAGAGGATTTATAGCCCTTTCCTTATCTTCAAAGCAGCAATGTAGCATCATAAAATATCTTTCTCTCTGATTTTCTACCTTGACCTTCCTGACTATTTCTTCTAAGAATCCTTATGATTACATTCGACTTGCCCTGATAATCCAGGATAATCTCTTCATTTTCAAATTCTTAATGTAATCACATCTGCAATGTCCCAGTTGTCATTTAGGTGTCATTTACCTATTCACAGGTTCTAGGAATTACAACATGAATATCTTTGGAGGATTGTTATTCTCCCTAACATGGGTAAGCATAGCTAAATTCCCCCATGGTTCTATAATGAATTGAGGGTCAGGTACACAGCTCTGCTGCTGGGTCTTATCTGGGACTCTCTTCCAAATGTCTCGTTCTTCATGAGTCTATCACAGACGTGTAGAAAGCCAGCCTTGTCATGTTCACATGGCATGAGCAAAGTGAAATCATGAAGGATGTGGATTCAAGAAAACCATTAACTGGGCCTGTCAAAGCAATCAGTCTACTACAATGGGCCACCAGTATTTAAGTTTAATGAAAATACAAAGATTTGCACAAAATAAAAATGATGATCTTGAATTTGTATTCTTTTCATATTGCTCTAGCTCATGTAGCATAAGTGCATTTTCTTAAAAACTTAAAATGTACTTGGGTTTAGATGGGTATATCTGATATCTGTTATGTTACCAAGGGGAGTTATAGGTGGTGGTCACTCACACGTTCAAATTGTGACTTGATTATAGATGGGCCACTCCTTAGTCTGAGGCCATCCCTCCTCAGAATACAATCTAATGACTTAAATACCTTAAACTTCTTTGTTAGTAGTTATTTGGACCTTGGATATTTACTTCCAAAAGTAAACCTCGTCTGAAATTTACTGGTAGGCATCAGAGTAATCCAGGCTTAACCACTCACCAACTGTATGCCCTTGAGTAAGTTATATAATTTAAAATGTTAAGTGCTCAGTGCCCACTACCAATGATCAAATATAGTATGTCCAATGTGATTTCTAGCAATCCATTCCTTCTGAGCAGCATAACACACCCAGGGAATGGAGAAAGAACTGTAGAATATATGTTAACACAGTTTGTTATGTACAAACTGGTACAAACCTTATATTGACTATAATTTCAGCTAACTACAAGATTTTCATAGTGAAATGGGAATTTTATGCTATACACAAAACATACATTTTGTGGTATGGCCTATGAATGACTGTTTTCTAAGATTTTTGTGACGGTTAAGGAACTCTGTGCGATAATACAGATATCTTAAGTCAGCTGTTATAGTTTCAGGTTGAACTCTTTTTGCCTTATCTAGGAGACAGGACCAAAGGAGCATACAAATTGTATCAAACAGCAATTTATTTCCGAATTTACAATTAGGAAACAGTACTTATTTTGTATTGAACATAGTTTTATGAAGATGTGGAATTGCCTATGACTAGTAGGTCTAACACTGATTCTAAAAAAAATTGTCATGTCAAAAATTACTATGCTTGGGTAGCTAAAATAGGAATATACGCAATATATGATTGTAGTTTAATTTACCTTTCAAGGGAAAAAAGTTAATTACATTGTGATAGATTTCTACTATTAAAACAGTAATTTGAAACATTTTAATTGTGTACTATTACAATGGATGTGGAAGTGAATTCTTGTTTCATTATAAAGTAAAGCTTGCCCTCTAGTGGCTCCAGGCTATATATAAATCTGGGGAAACGATATTATGGAAGATTTTAATATTCAGCAATGATTTGTCTTCTTGTTTTCTTTGTAGTAGCCCTCAAAATGTAAATATTATATACAATACATGTCAGTTCCTCTGAAATGTATATTAGAAAAGTATCTCTATTGTAGGTTCCACATATAATATTTTAAACCAAGTTAATTTTAAATAAACATGCAATATTTCTTAAAAGTCAAAACAAAATTTTGGGTTTTGTTTTTTATTTTATTTGTGAACAGTTCTACAATTATTGTTATTATGTCAGTGACTAGAAAGTCATCTCTAGTGACATAAGTGACCTATTGCTGGATCAAGTGGACAAAGAAACCTGTGTTAATAAGATTGAGTCTTTTTCATTAAGTTATTTTAGCCTAAATCATCAGATTAATTTTTGAAATTGCCTACATAAGGATAACAAAAAACATAATAGATATATAAAACATGGCTGAAAACGTTTATTTAAAACATAGAAGAACAAAGGAAAAAGCTTAATTTTACATATTGGGTACTTCATATGGTGTTATTTACTACAGAGGAGAGTCTAATTTAAACTGGATAATTCTTAAACAATTTCAAAAGACGTGGGGAAAGGCGGTCCCATCTACTTTCAGTCTAGAGATTTAAATAATCAAGTGGTAGTATGAGGTTATAAAATACATTAAGCTTATTGATTTGTTATCCAAATTTGTTTCTGTTGCACAATAGGGGCTGAATTTATTTGAAAGATTGCTTTCAAAAGAGTTTTACCAAATTTTCACATGTTTTTCCCCTTGTTGAAATACATATTTTAGGAAGGAACAATCATTTTTCTGACCCTGTGTTTAGAATAATATTTATTAATAAGTCCATATTTTCCTGTCTCGTGACCAATCTAATAAAATAAAGTATTGGCTCATAAAGGAATTTCTAATTTTTTTTTAGAAGTTAAACAAGTTAGCTGTGTTTAATCTGCTGGAACTACTATAAGTAATGTAGTCTGTTTCTTTTATGTTTTCTTCTAATCAATTTAGATATAATTCAGAGACAAATATTGTATCCATTTAAACAGCAAAATTAGATGCATTTTGATGGATGCATATATCTATGAAACCATCACCTCAATTGATGCACAGGATATTTCCATCACTCCTCCAAAATTTCCTCGTGCCCCTTTGCAGTCTCTACTTTCTTCTGCCTCTGCCAGGAAACTACTGATGTGCTATTTGTCATTGTAGATTAGTTTCATTTTCAAGAATTTTAATTTTTTTTACTTCTCTTGGTTAAATATATAGGAATAACATAACTGGATCATATAGTAAGTATAAGTATAAAGTTTAAGAAATCTCCAGACTCCATTAGCAGAGATTGTCAATGGCTCCACATTTGTTGGGGAAGGTCTATAAGAAGACATAACCCTCGTTTGACCCACTACGTGGACCTGGGCAATTGCAGGCTTCCACCTGTGCTTTGGAATGAGTGGTCTGCTTGTCTTCCCTGCTTCCACAGGCTACTCCAAGGATACAGCCTTGAGATAGAAACGTGGTGTTGAGACTATCTGGACTGGGTAAGTGACTGACCCCAGTTAAAGCCTGTATATAATCTTTTAAGATTCTGGCAGGCAGCTGCTGAAAACTATTCTTGTGACTCCACTCCTACCCCCAAGACAAGCTTTGTAAGTAAATTCCCTTGCATATTGAACCTGTCACCTTCCCATCTGGAGTGGTCTGAACCAATTTCAGATTATACCTGGGAAGCTCCCAAGGAGGGGTTGAAACCCACAGCATTCTTGTGAAACTACTGTATTAGCATTGTCTTTAATTTTTGCCATTCTAATGTATACTTCGCAGTATTTTGTGTTTTCATTTTCATTTCCCCAATGACTAATGATGTTGAATTCATTTTTATGTGCTTCTTGGTCAGCTGTATATCTTCTTTTAAGGAATTTGTCTATTTTAACTAAAATGTTAACTATTTTGGCACACAAGTGTTCATAAATTCTCTTTTTATTATTTTAAAGTATACAGGATATGTGGTAACAATCTTTCTTTCATTTATTATATTGGCAAATTGTGTTCTTTTATATCTTCACCAATTTAGCTCAGTGTTTATCATTTTTCTGATCATCTCAAAGAACCAACTTTTGCTTTGTTGAATTTATCTCACTGTTTGGTAGCTCACTGTTTCCTTGATTTCTTCTCTTATTCTTCTTATCACCTTATTGCACTTAACTTTGACTACAATCGTGGACTTGTGACTATTTTATCTTACAGTTGTACCAGTTTTTGCTCTGTATTTTGAAACTCTGTTATTATGAGAAACGAAGGAAGTCTCAGTTTCATTCATTTTCTTACTGCTTTTCTAGTCTTGATGTCATTTATTTCCACTCTGGTTTTTATTATTTTCTTTCTTCTGCTCTCTTCAGGATTTCTTTGTTCTTCTTTTTCTGGTATCTTAAGGTGGTTCTTATTTTTTAATTTTTAATTTTCATTTTGATTATAGGCTTTTACAGCAATACATTTTCCTTTAAGCACTGTGTTTGCCGCATCCTATAACTTCAGTATGTTGTGATTTCATTTCCATTTATCCCAAAGTATTTTCTATTATTCCTTGTAATTTTTTGATCCAGTTGTTATTGAGGAGTGTGGTAAATTTTCACATATTTGTAGGTTTCCAAAATTTGCTTCTGTTTTTTATTTCTAGTTTAATTTGATTGTATTTGGACAATATGCTTTGTATGATTTCAATCTTTAAATTTATTTGTAGCTTGTTTTTAAAGACTGACATGTAGTCTATCCTACAGAATGTTTCATGTGCAATTGAGAAGAATGTGTATTATAGTTTTGTTCAAGTCTTTTGTTTCCTTGTGATTGTTTTTTCTAATTATCCATTATTGAAAGTGTAGTGTTAATGTCTCCAACACTTGTTGAGTTGCCTTATATCTCTTTAATTCAGCCTTTTCTTTTCCTTTGTGCACTGCAGAATTGCATTCACATGCACACACGTTTATAAGTGTTATGTCACCCTGACTGATTGATCCTTCTATTACAACATGTTCTTTGCCGCTAAAACAATTTTTGTCATAATATCTATATTTCTTTAACTCTTCCAGCTCTGTTTTTGAGTACTTTTTGCATATCTTTTTTCATCTTTTTACACTTAAACTATTTGTGTCTTTGAATCTAACATGTATCTCTTATAGATAAAAAGTTGGGTCATGCTGTTTTATCCATTTGGTCAGTCTCTACCATTGTTTTGTCTGTTCATGTTTAATACAACTATTGATAAGGTAGGATTTTTGCCTGTCATACTTTTCCTTGTTTTCTGTAAGTCTCATCTTTTCTGTTTTCTACCCCTTCATTACTTATTTTGCATTAAATGCATATTTTGTAGTATGCCATTTTAGTTCTCTTGTTGTTTCTGGTACTATATTTTTTTTGGCTAATTTTCTTAGTGGTTTGCCTTAGGATTAAAATTAACATCTTTTCTTATAATAATATATTTCAGACTAATACCAACTAAATTTCAATAGTATACAAAATCTTTCTCCAATATATTCCTGCTGTTCTCCATCCTTTGTATGATTATCATAAAATGACATCTTTTATATATTATAATCCTATCAACACAGTTTTATAATTATTTCTATAGCAGTTGTCTTTAAATCAGATAAACTAAAAAAAAGAATTACCAACCAAAAATATGTTTACATACTTTCTATATTTACCTATATAGTTACCTTTATTGGTGCTCTCTATTTCTTTACATACATTACTGTGTAGTGTCCTTTTATTTCATCCAGAAGAACTCCCTATTTCTTGTAAAGCAGGCCTGCTAACAATGAGATTTCTGTTTTTGTTTATCTTGCTATGTCTTAACGTTGCCTTTATTTTTTATGTGTAGTTTTGCTAGATACAGATTTCTTGGTTGACAGTCTTTTTCTTTTAGTGCTTTGAATATGCGATCCCACTGAATGCTGGACTCTGGTTTCTAAGAAGTCAGCTTTCAATGTCATTAAGAATCACTTGTACTTGATGAGTAACATTCTTCTTGCTGCTTTCAAGATTCCCTTTTCAGTTGGGTTTTTAACAGTTGCCCTATAAGGTATCTAGATATTTGTGCCAAGTTTATTCTAGTTGTATGTCACTGAGCTTCTTGAGTATACAGATTAATGTTTTCCATTACATTTGGGAAGTTATTGGCCATTATTTTTAAAAATATTCTTTCTGCCCCTTCTCTGTCAACTCTTTTTACTGGACTTCCACTAGACCTATGTTTATACATATGATAAGATCCCATAAGTTTCTAAGGCTCTGATCATTTTTTTTTTTCATTATGTTTTATTTCTGTTCTTCAGACTGAGTAATCTTATTTGACCTATATACTAGGTCAAATAGTGTGTCTCAAAAATTCATGTCCATCCAGAACATCATGTGACCTTATTTGGAAAAATAATTTTTGTAGATGAAATTAAGATGAGGTCTTACTGGATTAGGGTGAGCCCTAAATTTAACAGTTGGCATCCTCATAAATTCATTTTATTTTTATTTTATAGCTATGACTTTCTTTAGCTCTTTGACTGTATTTATAATAGTTAAATTAAAGTCTCTGTCTAGCAATTCCAACATCGGGGCTGCCTCAGGGACATTTTCTATTGGCTTCTTTTTTCTGTCTATGCTTCATATTTTGCTATTTATCTGTGTGACTCATAATTTTTCAATGGAAACAAGACATTTAAAATAATATAGTATTATTCATAATAGACACGATATGGAATGGACCCTAAATGTTCATCATGCATGAAGAGAGAAAGAAACGAGGCATATACATATAATCAAAATTTATTCAGCCTTAGAAAAGAAGAAAATCTTGCCATATGTGACAACTGGATAAACCTGGAGAACATTAGGCTAAGGGAAATAAGCCAGTCACAAAAGGACAAATACCGCATGATTCTACTTGAGGTATCTAAAATAATCAAACTGATAGAAACAGGAAGTAGAATGGTGGTTGCCAGGGTTTGTGGGGGAGGGGGTACTGGAAAATTGTTGTTCCATGGGTATAAAGCTTTAGTCATTTTAAAATTTTAGATGAAGAATTTCTAGAGATTTGCTATGCAATATGGTGCCTATAATTATCAATGCGGTATTGTTTATTTTAAAAAAGTTGTTAAATGGTAAATCTCTTAAGTGTTCTTAAAATAAAACAAAACAAAACACCAAAAGGGCATGAGGAAACTTTTGGAGGTGGTGGGTATATTTATTATCTTGATTGTGGTCATGGTTTCATGGACATATGCCCATGCCCAAACTCATCAAATTGTACGCATTAAAAAATTTGCAGTGTTTTGTAGCTAAATTACACCTCAATAAAGCTGTTAAAAATCAATCAATCAAAATAGTATGGCAATTCTGGAAAACAGACTCTCTCCTCCCCAGGGTTTTTGTCTTTGTTATTGCTGTTGCTGTTAGTGATTTTCCTGAATTATGTAGAATCTGTATTACTTGTCATGTGTGGTCACTAAAATCTGTGCTTGATTTGCCTAGTGGTCAGCTAATGTTTGGACACAGATTTCCTTAAATGCCTAGATCAAATAAGTCTTACCTTTTTACTTTATACTTTTTTTTTGTCCTGAGAAGCTGTCTGTGCTGTGGCTTAATTTCAATGCTGTGACAGGCAATTTACCACTCTGCATTAGTCTTCACCACCTGCTTGCCACAGTCAAAAGTGAAAAATTAGGGTCCTCCCAGTTCTTACCTGTGCATGTGCAAAACGCTGAGCATGAATTTTTAAATTTCTTTCTAGTTCTCTGGAATATGTCTTAATTTCTCAAAGCTCCTTAAAAACATCTCAGTCATCAGTTTTTCCTTTTAAGTTTTTTTGTTCAGACTCTTGTTAACCCCCACAAGTTAATGCTGCCTAAGATGTGAAATTAACAATTGCTACTGACAGTTTCTGACAAACAACCTGAGGATAGGGTTCCTCACTCAAAGTGAGAGTTTTCACTAAGGACAAATAAAGGGAAACCCTGAGAATGGTTCTTTAGGCAATCTGCCAGAAAGGTGAAATAACGACAAATCACTAGCAGTGAGGCTTTTGGGGAGCTCCTAAGTCATTCTGCCCAAACTACTGGTTTGAACAGCTATTATGTTTGCAAGACATGATTTTTAAGGTTATAATGGAGCTGAGGACAGGGGGATCAAATGAAGGCAAATTAAAAATTCACAAATGACACTATTCTTACAGAGATTCAGCTGTTTAGTTAATCCTTTAGTTAATGTCCTGAGTTAGGGAAAAATTTGATTTTGACATTTTTGCCAGTGTTCCAGTTACTTTAATGGAGAAGCAGACTTTTCAGTGGTATTTACTCAGCTATTCTGGAAGTCAAATTTCTTCAGGTTTTAGAAGTACCATTGGTCCTTATTTGACATTACTCTCAACCTGCGAATTAATGCAGACTTTAAATTTGTAGTGTTCTCTTTTCCAATTCAATTATGCAATGATGCTTCATTTTATTCTATCAATATATTAAATAGATCAATGAAGTTTTGTTGTGTTCTATTTTCCTGTTATATTTTCCAACTGCCTTGTGCTTGTCTAAAGAAAGGATATTGATTTATGCATTTTTTTTTTCATGTGGCCACTATACTGAACCCTCTTAATAAGTCTAATAGCTTTCAGCTTATTCTCTTGGGTGTCTAGTGGGATTCTTAATTTCCATATGAAATCCTATACTTAATATTTGCTCTGTATACATATTTTCTCACTAATTAAACCCAGATTTCTTTAAGAATTATTATGATTTTTAATTCAGAAACACTTGCCAATAATCTGAGGGGCCTGCCCTCCCATATCTGGGCTAAGTATGAGTCCAAATTTTTTGATGAGGGCAGAAAACCTTCTGGTCAGTAAGACAGATAGTTCTAATTTTGTTGGGTGGAATATGCCAAGCAAACAAAGAAATGTGGGAGGTATTCTGTATGTTTATTTATTTTCTTGCAGTAGAGCTTGTATGAAAGAAGGCTAGATTGACAGTGCAGAAAATGAGACACTTGACTCAGGCATACAATTTAAGGGGTTACCGAAAAAATAATGCACTAATCAAGATAAATAATATTTAATGAAATAGTAAAAAAAATAAAAATGACTGCAAAAATTCATGACGAACAAAAATCTAAATTTGAAATAAAGACAGAGTAAGTGCCAAGCCATATTGGAGACTGAGGTGAAAGGAAAAAAAAATCACTAACCACCGATTCACCTCATCCTAGTCCAACCCCTGAAATTACAATAACACCAGTAATTCTAGTATTTTATGTGATTTGGTTGTAATTTTGAAATAAAAGAAATTCAATATCATCAATAAGTATGGCCCATTATATTAAAAAACAGTCTTATATGTAGCATTTTCATAGGCCATAATTTTACTGTTGGAGAAATAGCCATATATGTCATTCAGTGGCACTTGGTGTGGGAGGGAAATTCTCCAAGACTTTTAGAACCACAGTAGGGAAAGGGATCTCCAGGCATTACTCTCCAAGTCAGGAGT
Source organism: Rhinolophus sinicus (assembly GCF_057876585.1). NCBI lineage: Eukaryota > Metazoa > Chordata > Mammalia > Chiroptera > Rhinolophidae > Rhinolophus > Rhinolophus sinicus. The sequence continues at coordinate 57,170,114 of NC_142502.1, forward strand.
ATTAGGTCACTTCTTTATATGTGGTCTTCCTAAAAGACTGAACAGATTATAATGAATAGATATCTACAACCTTGTAATTGAAGACAACACATAGAAAAAAGTTTTGAATAATAACTTTCTACCTTTAATTTAATTAAATGAGCCCTTAGGATTCAAGCACTGTTTCAGCATTGGTCATACAGTATTGGGCCTTATACACAAAACTTTCTGCTCTTATGGATCTTGTATTTTTGTGGAGGAGAGAGACATAAATAATGTAAGTGAAATATATAGTAAATTAATAGTAATAATTACTAAAGAGAAAAAGTAAGTGAGAATGCTGGATATAAATGGAGTTCATGTTTCAAATAAGAAGGCCAGGGGAGGACAGAGTGAGAAGTGCCATTTGTGTAAAACCATGAAAAAAGTAAGGGAGATGACCGTAAGAATATTGGCAAAGACATTCCTTCAGGAAGAAGACCCAGTGCAGAGGTATGAGGAAGAATCATGCCTGGAAAGTTCAAGAAGTGGCAATAAAAGCCAATGTGGCCAGATCCAATTGAGAGAGGTAGGGAAGAGCCGGAATGAGGTTAGAGAGAGACCACGGGCACGGGTAGGGAAGCAGCCTTTATAAGAGGTCTGACAATTAGGTTCTCAAACTTGTTGCAAGGAAGTTGCTAACCTTTTTTGTTATCAGAGGGATTATTCATTATGAATTTGTACCAACTGGACAAACAGCTAACCAAGTGTACTATTTGGAAGTGCTGAAAAGGCTGTGTGAAAAAGTTAGATTACCTGAACTTTTCACCAACAATTCATTGCTCTTGCATCACGGCAATGCACCAGCTCACACGGCACTGTCTGTGAGGGAGTTTTTAGCCAGTAAACAAATAACTGTATTGGAACACCCTCCCTACTCACCTGATCTGGCCCCAATGACTTCTTTCTTTACCCAAAGATAAAGGAAATATTGAAAGGGAGACATTTTGATGACATTCAGGATATCAAGGGTAATACGACGACAGCTTTGATGATCATTCCAGAAAAAGAGTTCCAAAGTTGCTTTGAAGGGTGGACTAGGTGCTGGTGTCAGTGCATAGCTTCCCAAGGGGAGTACTTCAAAGGTGACTGTAGTGATATTGAGTAATGTGGCATGCAGCACTTTTTCTAGGATGAGTTTGTGAACTCATGCTCCAAACCAATGTAATTGTCAGACCTTGTAAGTTTTCAGCTACTTTAGGTAAATACCGAAAAATGTGATTATTGGATTGTGTGGTAACGGTATGATTAATTTTGTAGAAAAATTGTCAAACTATCATCTACAATGGCTGTACCATTTGCATTCCAATCAGCAATGTATACAAATTCCTGTTGTTTCACATCTTCTCTAACACTTGGTGATGTGTCAGTGTTACAGATGTTAGCTATTCTGATAGGTATGAAGTGTTATATCATTATTGTTCTAATTTATATTTTCTTGATGATATATAATGTGGAGAATATTTTCATATGCTTATTTGTCAAGTCTATATCTTCTTTGGGGATATGTGTGTTAAGATATATTGCCTATTTAAAAATCATATTGTTTATTTTCTTATTGTGGAGTTTGAAGTGATATATATGATATATATATATATATATATATATATATATATATATATATATATATATATATGATATATATCTACATCTATGTCTATCTATCTATCTCTATCTATCTATCTATCTATCTATCTTGGAACTCTTTTTCTGTAATGGTCAACAGAGCTGTCGTTGTATTACCCTTGATGTCCTGAACGTCATGGAAATGTCTCCCTTTCAATATTTCCTTTATCTTTGGGTAAAGAAGGAAGTCATTGGAGGCCAGATCAAGTGAGTAGGGAGAGTGTTCCAATACAATTATTTGTTTACTGGCTAAAAACTCCCTCACAGACAGTGCCGTGTGAGCTGGTGCATTGTCGTGATGCAAAAGCCATGAATTGTTGGCGAAAAGTTCAGGTCGTCTAACTTTTTCACGCAGCATTTTCAGCATTTTCAAATAGTGCACTTGGTTAACTGTTTGTTCATTTGGTATGGATTCATAATGAATAATCCCTCTGATATCAGAACAGTTTAGCAACATCATTGCAACAAAGTTAGCAACCTTAATTGTCATATATATAGGCAGGGGTTATTAATTGCCATTAAAGATGTTTGCAATATTTTTTTATTGATGTGTCGTGCTAAAAGACATGGTTTGGGTAGAAAGATTTTACCTGTTTGCTACCCTTGCGTGAATAATATTTAAGAAACTAGCAATTCTAATATTCTCATGCATAGAGAGCTCCCAGTAAATGAACACTCTTCCAACCAATCTGACTAGGAGTTTGGCAGATCTTATAATCAGAATATCATTACCTCTACCTCAGAGTGAAACTTTCTACCAAGGTGCTCCCTACAATCTGTCAGGACAGAGAGTGAGATCTTCACTAAGCCTATATGAGCAGATTGCTTGACTGTTTTGTGTTGGCTTTCTAGACAATGTTTGTATCTTTATCAGAATTTGGAATAAAACTTAGAGTTATTGTGACATACCAGCTGGCATTGAAATCGTGGAAGAGAAGATGAATAACTCCTACTTACCTCTAACAGCTAGAGGCTACCAATATTTACCCAAAATACCCAACAGTTGCTGAACAGCCAGATTGACTTGGGTCCATTCAGCACAATCAGATAAGAAGAAAATTTTGTAGGTGATACGCAAATCACTAACATTTTAGAAGCACAGACATTTTTACCAGAATGTCTTCTGTAACCGAAGAAATGACATTTTCCTTTTGGGATAATCTTATGAATCTTAATTGTACTTAAATTAGAGAAAAGATCAACTAATAATTAGAATGGAATATATTTAAAAATCATGAAGAATTTCTAATCACAATATGTTTTCTCTGGGCTGGAACTCAACTGAGTTAGATACAGCCAAACTTTTTTTTTTTTTTTCCCCCCCACAGTCTCATACTATTTTCCAACTAGAGAAACAGAATGTTTCTTTTTTTTTTTTTTGAATTTTCTAAGATCACACATGTGGAGAGGCCATGATGCTAGAAAGAGATTTATCAAAGGAGGCACTGATCCGGGTGTACTTTTATTTCTAATCTCAAAAAGGTCCTTTGTGCAACTCAGCAATCACACTACTCACAATCTACTCTTCCATATGACTTCTTCAAACTATCTTTTTTTTTCAACCATCAACATTGACTCCCACCCTTACTCAGTGATGAAATGGATGCAACTGGAGTAGAACTTCCACACGTTCTCTATCACATCTACAGTCTACATGTATCTGTGAAAATATTCCATCTTTCCTTCTGTTCTCAGGATGAATTCTCAGTGATCTTACCCAAGGCCTCGACTTGTGAAATAGAATCCATCTTATTATACTTACTAAATACCTTCATTCCAGAAACTTTCTCTTTTCTCCTCTTTTTTAAAAATTACATTTTCCCCCATTCTACTGGATTCTTCACAACCTCTTTTATTTCTTCTACTGTAAAAGCAACTTCTCTTCATTCTGGTATTTAATGCAATAGTTAAATCTTAGTCTTCATTTATTTTATCTATTAGCAATATTTAATGCAATTGTTTACTGCCTTTTCCTTGGAGCATGTCTTTTACCTGGCTTGTATGAAACTAAATTGCGCTTTTTTTTTTTCTTTTTCCTTACCTTATAGGCCTCTAGTTTTCAAGACACCTAAGTCGATATCTTAAAATTAACATGTCCAAAACAGAACTCCTTTGCATTTTCAAATGTGATCATCCTTCAGTCTTTCCCATCTAAGATGTGCCAAATTCATTCTTCCAATTACAAAATAAATCTTAATATCATCCTGATTCTTCTTTTTCTCTTAACCTATATTTAATCTGTCAGCAAATTTTGTTGGTTCCATCTTCAAACTACGCCTAGAATGTGACTATAGTATCAATACTACCTCCCTTGAAAAATAAATCATTATCTCTTACCTAGTTAGTACAGACATTTTCCAATTTTCACACTTCCACAATTGCTGTGCACAGCTTATTCTGAGCATAGCAGCCAACTACAATCCTTTGTAGGATTACATAGGATTCTATTTCATAGACTGTCTACTTCATATATTAACAGCTAATGTCTTTGTGATGGTCTACAAGACCTTCTATAATCTGATCACAAAATTCCTCTCTACCCACCTCTCCTATTGCTCTTCTGTTCACTCATTTTGTCTGAGTCTCATAGGCCTCCTGACTCTCAATAACACTAGGTGAGCAACTGACTCAGGGATCCTTCATTTGCTGTTCTCTCCACCTGGAAAACTCTTCCTCCTATTTGTAAGTACGGCCCACTTCCCGGATATTGTCAAGTCTTTGCTCAACTATCACCATCTCTAGGAGATCTGCTCTGGACAATCTTTTCAAATTTTTGAACATGTGCTCAACCTTCACATCTTCCTATAGTTCTTCCTTTTTAATTTGTATCCCCAGCATTTAACACCTTCTCACATACTGAGTATTTTGCTTTATTTTATGATCTTTTCTGAACTCAGGAATCTGAGATCAATGAGAAAAGGTTTCTTTCTCTCCATCCTTTCCTCCCTCTTTCTTTTTCCTTTGTTTCCCTCCTTCCCTTCTTCCTTCCCTTCTTTCCTTTCTCCCGTCCTTCTTTTCTTTCTTCCTCCCTTCCTCCCTTTCTTCCTTCCACTAAACATTTAATCTTCATATTTGCCTTTTGATATAGGTTCTATTACCCTCTTCATTTTCTAGATAAGAAACTAAAACACTGTAAGGTTAACTAAATTACTTCAGACCCTAGAGCTTATAAGATGTGGAGCTGAGATTCAAATCTAGACAGGCTGCAACCACAATCTATGCTCATAACTTCTATTTTATTTTGTTCACTGATGAAGAGTGCCATAACAGGTGTTCAAACACTTGTTGAATAGATTATTCTGCATCAAATGGGTGGCATGTCCTGCATTGTCTGGAAGCATAAGATATTATTATATTGTCGTCCTCTATGTGCAATGTATGATTCCCCATTAGACTACAAGGTAGTGGTCGCTGGAAAGGAAAACTGCTGCAGTTATGCTTTTCGGGAATCTTTTGCTGAATTTGGAACAACTAGACCTATGTGTCAATACAGAAGCCACTAGCCACATGTGTCTACCGACGACTTTAAAAAAGGCGAAAGGTTTATACTATCTCTGAAGAGAAATCAGAGTATCTACTGAGGACTTTAAATGTGGCTGATCTGAATTGAAATGTAGATAAATGCTAACTACACACTGGATTTCAAAAGTTAGCATTAAGAAAAGAATGTAAATTATTTCATTAATGCTTTTCATATTGATTATATGTTAAAAGATAATATTGGGGTTCATTGGGTCAAATAAATATGTTATTAAAATAAAATTTACCTGTTCCTTTTACTTATTCATTTTGCTTAAAAAAACTGAATTGTATTATATGACTAAAATTTGGTAAATTTGATATTTAAATTGTTAACATCTCTACACAGAGAAGATAGAGACTTGATATCTAGACTCTAAATAAATCAATTATGTCCTGCATGTGTTTTTCAGTGTGGTTTATATTGACTACTTCGCAAATCTCTCTTTGTCATTACAGATTGCATATTAACATCGCATTTGGAAAAATATTGAGGGTTTCTGCAAAGCTACGTTTTGTTGATTTTCTAGAAACATATATGATCTGAGACAAAAAAGCAATATCTCATTGATTCATGCAATTAACTAAGAGGTGAGATTTTTCTTTCTTTTTTTTTTTTTCTGATAGAAATGTATGTCTGCTGTCTGGAAATCATATATATCACACATTATTTCAAGCAAATTGCTTAGTTTTCTTTGTATCATCTGAGAGCAATCAGATTCTTTTCCAGTGGCATATTTAACACTTTAGACTACATATAATTTCTTCATTGAAAAATAATCAAAATGATGTTAGAGCACATCATGCACAAACGTGCTATACCAAGATTATGACAATAGAGGCCAGTAAAGCGCTAGGCTTTGTAATTTTGCAAGAAATTGTCTTGCTAGTGGGAAGAAAAACTCAGCATTGCAAACAGGTATTCCTTATTCAATTCTAGTTATATATCAGAATATTTTCATATAGAAAAGAAAATGAAAGATATTTTTAGAAATAAAAGTGTTTGGCACTAAAACTGAAGATCATATGTGAGCTCTGAGCATATAGTTTAATTTTAAACTTTCTGTTGTAGTGAGAGTTTTTACTGTTTTCTAATAGAGACTTTGGGGATATATATATTTTTTCATTTATCTCCAAATTTTTCCTATGACATTTGAAGTCTAATAATAAAGAATCTAGTCACCTTCCATGAATCTCTTTTATAGCAATACAATGAACTATGTACAGTTCATTTACTACTGTGCATTCTTTATGAGCCTGAGTAATCAGTTAAGAGGAGGAGCATATTCTGAGTTCACGAACACTTCTTTTTTCTAGTCCACAGATCTGCCTCCCAAAGTAAAAATTTAATCAAATTTTGTTGGTGTGTTAGAAGGGTGAAGACTGGATTTGTAATAACTATTAGCTTGTTATAGATTATTTTTAAATATAATTCATAACAGCATAATATAGGCTTATTTTCTTTTGCCAAGATAAATATTGGCAAAAAATATTGAGCTAGGCTAATTACATTAGTTTTTGAAAATATGAGTCTATTTTCATCTCAAAAATTTTGGACAGGTCAATGGAACAAGCTTCAAAGCATAACAGCTGAAAAAAAGTTTTTGTTTTTTTTTGTAAAATGCATAAAAGTCTGTTCAACACATGGCAGATCTAACAGCATGGATAATAAGAAAACAGTTATTTTTTTATTTAAATTTTGGGATTTCGATATTCCTTCCTGATTTCAACAGTGATAAAAGTTTGGAACCACAAATGCTAGAGAATTGAAGTTCTCTATCGTTCTGCCAAATCTAATATAACAGTAATTTTAGTTGCTTAAATCTTATTTTACCCTCATATGTTATTTCATATTGGAGCAGGAATGAGGGAAAGACCTTGGTCACAGGCTCAGGGTAAACCATATGACCTTATTCTAGTCAAACTTTTTGTTCTTCAATCTCAGTAAACAGAGGACCACACTGAACTTACATTTGTGTTAGAAAGAAAAAAAAAGAGCAATATTCAGTTAATTTCAGTATGAATATCTTTTTAACCAATTTACTGAATAAGAAATGATTCAAAATATTTAATTAAATATATTTTGCCTAAGCCTAGCAAAATAGTAGGTACTATGACTGCCCGAATCACATATCATGAAATCATTATCGTGCTATACATTCTTTATTTATGCACACCATTGTAAATCATTTAATGTTATCTACTTTCAGTCCATTTTCTGTTGATCTTGTTACTCTTCATGAAGTCAGAAAATTACATGGATAGTAATAAGACATGTAAATTACCTTTTATCCTATTAATTTTATATTAGTGATTTCAGTCATTTTCTGGGAAATAGCTAGAATATTATATGCTCCTTCGGGCCCATGGTAGTGACTTGTCAAATGGAAGCCTCAGTTGTGCAAACTGAATATTTTACAGTTATGGTGCATTTGAATGAAAACCAGGTAGACTTGCATATCATGTGGCCCTATCATAAATATAGTGATTCTTTACATATTGGTGTCGTTTCGTTTCAATTCATAGAGAAAATATGTACAGATTTTATGATAGACACCATTATTTAAATAGGTCTTCATTGGGGCTAGTGAAACTCACTCAAGATCTCTAGATCAAAACTTGAGAGCCAAGTCAGAAAGTCACTTATTTACTTACGAATTGAACTAGTCAGAATAGTGAATGAGGATCTAGGGCTTTTTTTTTTCTTTTTTTGGGTCTAGGGTTTTTATACAGTAAACTTTATATTCATTGAAGTCTTTGTTCTTGAGGTTTCTTTACTCTGTATGTGTATGTATATTTTAATATTAATATTTTAAAGATAAGTAAATGGCCATTAGCATATTCATAATGTAGAAATAGAAGTAGATATAAACAATGAGTAAGAAAGAAGCTTGAATAAAGTTAACCTATATTTTCTAGGCAGGTCAGATTTGCTATTTCTTCATTGTACCTGGAGCTGGAGAACAATGACTTTTGAACTGAGCTTATTCACCTGAAAATGCCAGTAAGGTGAATAGTTCAACAAAACTGTAACAACAGCATTTTGATATGCTTGGAACCAAGATCAATAAAGAACTTTTTAAGTGTTTTACTAGAGGCATTAATGAGGCTGTTATCATTGAGCAGTTTCTCTGGGTAATTCCCAAAGTGCTAATAACATAATAACATAGAATGAAATCCTAATAGAATAATAATTTCAGCTAGCAACCCAGAATAGAAACTAAATTTTAATAAGAGTGCTGTGGGGTCATTTGTGTAAATGTTCTAAAGAAATCAAGCAGTTGTTTGCATTAGTGTTACCAGAATTCCAGAAGCTTTCAAAAAGTAAGCAATATGTCCATTTAAAAAAAATCGTTTCTGGCAAATATCCACTTGATTAACCTCCTCACCTCTCTCAAAGCTTTGCTCAAATCTCACCATCCCATTGAAGTCTACCCGACACATCTATTTACCACTGTGCCCTTCAGCCTCCATAACCCTATGGCATCCTGATTCCCAGCTCTTCGCTCTATTTTCCCTTTTTTGCACCATACCATTATAAGACTTAAATTTCTAGAAAAGTATGATTTCTGTTAAATGTTGCACATTTCAGACTATTAATTATGGTAATTGAACATACTAACAAGATTATTATTTTCCAGGCAGCAACTTAGAGATCTCTAATAAATTCTCCACCTAATTGAATCTTCACCTGATTCAAACTCTAACATGTTCTTCTACTATCACTGCTGATTGCCTTTAATTTTTTGTGATTGTAATATATTTGAGCAGCCTGTTATCTTTTCAGAAGCTGCATTAAGAAATTTTAGTTATAAAAATATATGCTATTTAATAGTATTTTATAATTTTTAATATAATTATAATATATTAAGTTATACTATACAAGATATGATATAATACATAATTATAATATAGCATATAAGTATTTAATAATTTTTAAATACATTTCTAAATATAGAAAAAACTTAACTAATAGTGAAAAAATAATTCCCGTTATCCCATGACCCAAAGCCATTAATTGTTAACATTTTAGTATCTCCTTGTTATAATTTCATATCTGACTGTATGTTGTGATTTCATTATTATAGCACAATTACTTCCTAAATTATTGTGAGGTCTTCAGCATCTTCATTTTTAATGGCTGTATGCTACTGCACAAAATGTACATGCGATACTTGGCTCCCTCATTCCCTCATTTTGGTTTGTAGTTTGCTTGGAGAGGTTCTAGGTCTGTAGTGATCTTTAGTTATAGTGTCAGGGTTATCATGATGCTCCTTGGAATTTCTGTAATCTGAAAGGGTCAGGTATTTGACCAAGAAAAAAAACAGATGTTTATTTTTACTTCCTGCCTAAAAGCCACACTTTAATTTCTTGCCAAGTTTATAAAAGTTTCATTTATCTTACCCTCTTGATGTAAATTTGTTTTGGAAATTTTCTAAATTTTTGATAGGAATTCAGATACAGCATATTTTTCCTGTCTTCTCATTGCATTTTAAATATAATGCATCCCTTTTAGATATTTTAAAAAGGTTTTATTATTCATAATTGCTTTTTCTTTCTCTGTAGTGCAAATCAACACTGTCTCATTTCATAGTTTTTGAAATATATGCACGAATCAGTATAATCCCCAGTGATCTTTCAAAAACCTTTTCATGTAGCCATTGGGATCTTTCATTAACTTTTTATGTAACTAAATATAACTCACATTTTACTTAATATTGTGTCATATTTTAGCATAAAATTATTAATGCAGTAGGGATAAATATTTTATAGCAATTAAGATAGCACTTTTAAACCCAACAAACCTTCCTCAATTTCAGTTTAGTTTTGTAGGACAATTATTCCTACAGTTTTTAGTTTAATGCATACATTTACAAAACTCATTGTACGTTCCCTCCGAGAGCTGATAATAAGATACATTCAGGTAAAACTATTTAGAAGATCCTTTCTTAGAAGTGCTTAACATGGCCCAGTTAAGAAGACCCATTCCATTTGTACATGACCTGTTTATTCAATAGTGTCATCTTAATGCATTTATATTGGTCTGTGTGATTCATGAGACAAATTAAAGCATTGGAAAAAGTGTTATTGTAGTCAGTATCCTTCATTGTAAGTAAGCATTTTCACAGCATTATGTAAATATTACACAACATAAAATTAATAGGGAAACAGTATTAACCATGTTGCTGTTCTGTTAGTATTTATGTATACAGGTTTCCTTTGGTGGTTTGAGTGGTAAAATGTGTATAAGGTATTATTGAAACCATTTCTACAGAGTAATAATTTCTCATAATGTTTAGGATTCTTGCCCAATCCCTCAGGTCACTAATTTAGAATGATTGCATTTGCTGGCATGTTCCAACTCCAATCTACCCACTCCTTTCAAAACACATGCATTATGTGCAAGAGGCACAGTTGTGATCAAATCTGTATCAGGATAGCTCTTAATCAACAGAAAATATATACCATATACATATATATATATATATATATATATATATATATATATATATATATATGTATATGACAACCATTTTCCTTACTTCCTATTTACTATCCACTCACTAACCACAGCAGCTCTGACATCCCTTGGTTACATCCTGACTGACCCTGATCAAGGTCACTTGGTGGCAATCTGGTGATTAGCCTTACATGAATGATAAGAAAGAACATTTACTAGTTTGAAGATATGCATCTCCAATTTTCTGAATCCTGGTTAAAATATTTATTATTAGTAATAACTGTATTGAAGCCATTTTAAGATGTATTAGAATCTTAATAAACTTCAATATATTTTTTAGAAAAAAATACTTATTTATTTAGTAGTCTAGGTAAGGAATTGCCAAAGATGCTAATACATAAAGAACAATGTCTGATCACATAAAGCAGCTCTCCTCCTCTTTTTTCTCCAGTGTTTTTCATTAATTGAGGTTGTTTACTATTTTGATTTTCAGCTTCCTAAAATTAACAACACCACTTCTAATAGAAATGAGTCTGACTAGTCACCTAATATCTGTCCATCAAGAAGGAGGAAGAGATATGCCTAATTTTCTTGCTTTTTCACAGCTGGCTGAATCAGAAAAATCAGGATGGCTCAGTGAAAGATTTGTTTTTATTGTTATTATTATTATCATTATTATTATTATTGAAAGCTATTTGCCTGACAGTAAAAACACATAGTTAAATCAAAGAATGGTTTGAAACAGCGTAAGTTTAATAGATAAATGCATATATGTTCAGATATAGTACTTCTTTCAAATACTGAAGTTTAATATATTTACATATACAATTATAATTTAATTAATTTAATGTATATCTATATAGTCAAGATAAAATTTATGAAATATGCAATTGCATAGTTTTTGTTTGGTTTTCCTTTTAATCTCACTAAAACAATCTACAATTCTTTGGAAGAGTGGCCCAGTGGCTGTGAGCTATTATTACCATGTTTCTCCGAAAATAAGACGGGGTCTTATATTAAAGTTTGCTCCAAAAGACGTACTAGGGCTTATGTTCAGGGGATGTCATCCTGAAAAATCATGCTAGGGCCTATTTCCTGGTTAGGTCTTATTTTCGTGGAAACACAGTAGATGGATACTTCTAGAGAAAAGCAGTATTCACTCTGTTTTCTCTCCTTCAAGATTTTAAAGTCTCAATTTTTAAAAAAATAGAATATAATAACCATCACATTTTAGATACAATTATGGATTTATTCTCATTTTGAATATATATATATATATATATCCTATACAGAGGGTGCCAAAAATATATATACACAATTTAATAAAGGAAAAAGAAAACTATTAAAACTGTAATACTCAATATATACTGATAACAAAAAGATGAATACAAGCAATGTGTATACATTTTTTTGGTACTCCCGGTATATGTATATACACTACGAATATATACATAAATACAGATGTGTATACACAAAAATGTGTACACACTTTGGGATATTAACTATCAGATAAGACAGAAAAAGCAACCCTTTTGTACTGTTGGTAGGGATGTAAATTGATACACCAATTATGAAAAATAGTATGTCAGTTCCTCAAAAATTAAAAATTGAACAACCAAATGATCCAGTAATCCACTCCTGGGTATATACACAAAGAAAACAAATACAGTATATTGAAGATATAATCTAAACTCCTATGTTCATTACAGTATTATTCACAATAGCCAAGATAGGGAAACAACCTAAATGACCTTAAATGGGTGAATGGATAAAAAGCAAACAAACAAACAAACAAACAAAATTGTGATATATACATACAGTGGAATATTACTGAGCCATTAAAAAGAAGGAAATCCAGTTTTTTGCAACAACAGGGAAGAACCTGCAGGGCATTATAATAAGTGACATAAGCCAGAGAGAGAAATTCTTTTTATGATATCACTTATATGTAGAATCAAAAAAAGAAAAAAAAAAAAAAGGTCAATTTCATAGAAATGGAAAATAGAATGGTGGTTACCAGGAGCTGGGGTAGGGGAAAATGGGGAGATGTAGGTCAAAGTGTACAAATCTTGAGTTATAAGATGAATACGTTCTGAGCATCCAATGTTAAGTATTGTGACTATTGTTAATAATACAGTTTTGTATAGTTGAAATTTGCTGAAGATAGAGCTTAAGTATTCTCACTACAAAAAAAAAAGTTAATGAGATGAGGTAAGACGGTTGTGTTAATTATCTCAATACTGGTAATTATTCACATATATGAAAAATGATCACACTGTACACTTTAAATGTATACAATTTTATTTGTTCACTCATTCTTCACTAAAGTTGGAATAAATATATACATATGTAGTCTATATATACACAAGAGCACAAATTATATATATAATATATTATATATAATATATATTATATTTATATATGATACGTATATATTTCAGAAATAGTAGTCAATTTTCTAAACGAAAGTGGATAGATAGGTACTACAGAAGCACTGGTTTGGACCCCAAACCTTCCAGTTTTGTTCAAGGTGCAGCTGAGTTTTGGGCTCCTTTTTAATGGTAGTCAAAAAGAAAAAAAATACTTGAAGTCTACCCCAGGAACCTTACAGAACTGCCCTTGTCTCTTTGTTATTGGCTGTTTTCTTTTTGCACTAGGCAGTTCTTTTTTGGAACTTCTCATTACTCTTTGCGTTGGAACAATAATAGCTACATTCAGGGAAGATGTTTCCGTACTGTCTTTTGCTGAAGTTAGAACATGTTTGCGTTTGCCTTCAGTTAACAGGGTCGAATCCTAGGCATTGTTATGCAACCACCAATGCCATGTGACAGATTCCTCACGGTCACGTTGATTTCACTTTTAACAGACCCTGGATGCTGAGTTTTGCTTATGAATAAAGATATACATGTAGAATGTGATGTTTTCTTTTTATGTCAAAGGTTTTGATGCTTTAATTTTCTTTCTTTTCTTTTTTCTTCTTTTTTTTAGTTTCAGGTGTAATAGTTAGACATTTGTAATATGTAGTTAGACATTTACATCACTCGCAAAGTGATGACCCTCATCCCTCTACCTACTACCCATCTAACATCGTATATAGCACTTAAAACTCCATTGACTCCATTCGTTTATGCTGTACTCCACATCCCATGGCTATATACTGGGGGTGCCAAAAAAATGTATACAAGTGGACACTTTGATCAACGTTGTTCAAGCAGTAGTTTCCCATAATCAGAAGTGTCTGGATGCTGATGGTAACCACTATGAGCACCTCTTGTAATTGCAGACGTCACACGTGACTTATATTCATCTTTTATTATTGGTGTATATTGAATATTACAATTTTAATAGTTTTTCCTTTCTTAAAATGTATATATATATATATATTTTTTTTACCCTCTGTATACCTATTTAATTATAGTTGACATTAGCTTTAGCTTCATGTGTACAGCACAAGGGTCAGGCATCTACAGAGTCCACAAAGTGGTCTCCCTAATAAGACCAGTGCCCATCTGACAACCCACAAAATCTTTACATTATTGATCATATAGCCCAAACTGTCTGTCATATCCCTGTGGTGATATTGTGACTACTAATTTGTGCTTTCTAATCCCTTCACCTTTTCGCCCATCCCCATACCCCTCCCATCTAGCTACTTAAAAAATGGGCCAGAGGACATGAAGAGACATTTCTGTAAGAGGACAAACAGATGGCCAATAAACATGAAAAAATGCTCAACATCACTAATCATTAGAGAAATGCAAATAAAAACCACAATAAGATACCATCTTACTGGTCAGAATGGCTATCATCAATAAATCAACAAACAACAAGTGCTGGCGAGGATGTGGAGAAAAGAGAACCCTCATGCACTATTGGTAGGATTGCAGATTGGTGCAGCCTCTGTGGAAAACAGTAAGGAGTTATCTCAAAAAATTGAAAATGGAACTACCTTGTGAACCAGCAATGCTACTTCTGGGTATCTATCCAAGAAATCCAAAACACTAACTAGAAAAAAATTTATGCACCTCTATGTTTATTGCAGTACTATTCACAATAGCCAAGACATGGAAACAACTAAAATGAGCATTGGTAGACAACTGGATAAAGAAATCGCGGTACATTTATACAATGGAGAATTACTCGGCCATAAAGAAGAATGAAATCTTACCATTTGCACTGACATGGATGGACCTAGAGAATATTATGCTAAATGAAATAAATCAGACAGAGAAAGACAAATACCATTTGCTCTCACTTATATGTGGAATCTAATAGAACAAAATAAATGAGTAAACTAAACAGAAATAGACTCAGAGATATAGAGAAAAAAACTGATACTTTGATTTTTTTGTACGCTAAAAATACATTTATAAAACCCTAACAGACTTTTAAAAAAGGTATAAATACAGGAAAATCTGTGTTCTTTGTATATTGAGTAACTATTTAGAAGATTTGTCCTTTAAGAAAACTCTCAAAGTATATTTTTTATAGAATAACAACATTTCTTAAATATATTTAAATAAAAAATGTATGAGAATTATAAGAAAACATTTCAAATTAGTGTAACAAATGCTTCTGTCTTCTAGTTTGGGGATACCAATTGTTCCATTTATCTACTTCCCATGACTTTCAAAAATCCCACTGAAATAAACAAGGGAATATTAAAACATTTAAAAAGATAATTAATGTCTATTGCTTGTAAAGGTGTGAGTATATACTCCCTCAAAGACAATGTTAATAGAAATGTAAATTATGTCCATTTGAAAGAACCATTTAAAAATATGTGGGTAAAATTAAATAATACGATAATAGAAATGTGAAAATACATATACTCAAACATGTTTATACGTAATCACTAAAGTAAAAAGATATAGGCTAAAACATACCCATCAGACTGCTCATATAAACTATACCTTAAATGTACATTAAATTTTACATTAAATTTCTTTAAAAGTATAGCAATTGAAGGCAATAATAAACTATTAGGCCATTTTAAATATTTTAAGTGTAGGAGTTAACTTAAATAAGCCCTTGAATGTGTGTGCATATGTGTGTTTATAAGTCCAAAAATATGTTCCAAAGTTAATTTGTTCTAGCAGTTAAAGAGACAAATTATAGAGTAGGTTTATGAAAGGTTTTAAATTTTCTAAACTAATTTTAAATAAATAAACACATATTACTTTTATTAGAAGCCAAAATAAATGAGGCTCCATTTTAAAAAAAATGGACATATGTGATTTGATATTGTTAGATATACACATGTATCCATTTAATTTATTCATGATTTTATTATAGATTTTCCTTGCCTGTTTGAGGCCAGATCAGGGTAGGTTACAGGAACAAGGAGTAGGGCATTGATAAGGATGAGTTAGAGGACTAGGGGTTAAGTGAGGTCATCATGCAGTAGAGATTTGTAGAAATCAGTTGTGGCTATAAAGAGCTAACACGGGGCTTATTGTTTTCCATAAATATTTTCTGATAATTTATTTTATTGATATATTCTTTAGTCCCATGTGAATCCTTCAAGTACTTACAGTAGTACTTGAAGTCAGTGTTCTAATAGACTGGAGGCATTGGTCATTTACACGGTTTCAGGGTTCTGTTCTACCAGGCAAGGAAGAGCAGAAGGCAGAGGAAGTCCATCTCTGTGGTCAGTTTCCTCAGAGGGCAGCTGCTCTGATGAAGCTTTGGTTTTTAGAATGAATTCCTTAATTGTTTCTCTGGTATTAAAGAATCCTCCCTGATGTATATCAAGAAAATTCTCAGGTGGTTGAAATCATACCAAGCATAGTCTCTGATCATAAGGCTTTGAAATTGGATATCAAGTGCAAAAAGAAAGCAGGAAAAACCACAAATATGTGGAGATTAAACAATGTGCTTTTAAAGAACGACTGGGTCAAAGAAGACATAGGAGAGATCAAAAGATACATAGAAACAAATGAGAATGAAAATACATCCTATCAAAATTACTGGGATGCAACAAAAGCTGTAATAAGAGGGAAATTTATATCATTATAGGCCTATCTCAAGAAACAAGAAAAAGCACAGATAAACAACCTAACTTTACACCTTAAAGAACTAGAAAAAGAAAAACAAGTGAAACTCAAAGTCAGTAGAAGGAAGGAGATAATAAAAACCAGAGCAGAACTAAATTAAAGACTTTCTATTTGCTAATGATACTTCTTAATCCATTGTAGCCCATGGTCTCATAACGACTGTGGTTTGAGCTGCGAGCAATGACCTCTGTCTCTCAGAGTTATTTGCTCAGACTTTTCTCCTGCTCTTCCAGTTGGCCAGTGACTGCCTCCTTTCATCTTTTCCTCTCTGTTCCCTAGTGCAAGTACTGTAACCAGGGTTGTAGGCTTACATTAATTTAGTAAATGTTATAAGTAATGTGCTTGATACATAACATGTGCTCAATAAATGTTAGATATCATGAATTTCTTTACAGCTCTTCTCAATTATGCTAATTGTCATGTCCCCACTCACCGCTCCCAACTTCTTCATGTTCCCTCTGTTTTCTAACACTTCCTACTTAAGGCAATACTCAATTTTGGCATTGACTTAACCTCAATGAGAGCTGTGTTGTTTGGACTAGCAACTGACAGGTACCATGACTGTCCAAGTTTCTAAATTTTGAAAACTGGGAGAACATTTACACTTCATCCATAAGTTACCATTAAATACTTTCTTATACTTAGGTTTTGCCATCATTTATTGGACACAATTCAAAGTAATTACCTTTCGAATAAATGACCTGTCTTAACATTATTAGTGCTTTTGATGGACATATACTACAGGAATAGAATGTGAGAAACATTGCTGTGACTACATTTGTAATCTGATGAAGAGGACATCAACATTACCACATCTACTCAAGTAACAGGTCCTCAGTGGCTATGTCAGCATTCTTCAATTGTCAACTGTGCTATTTCTATATAATGATGAGTAGAGCTAAAAATCAAATGCAATTATATGGAGAATATAGATGAAATATATATAGAATTTTGCCGTAGGACTTCCCATTGATTTTTAACAAACAAACAAACAAAAAAACATTTAAGTTTAGCAAGCTTGATGGTAAATTTTTGGAAAATTTGGTCACATGTTTGTATATATATTAAGTTAAATGAAATGGATACTAACTAGAAACATATTGTACTTTTGGAAATTGTGTAGGAAAATATTTGTTGAGGTAGAACATTTTAGGGCCCCAGTACTCCTACATTTGTACAATCCTCACCCAATTAAATCTGAGTTAGCTGGTGACCGGCTTTAACTAACAGAAAAATTGAAGGTGTGCCTCTTGAAGATCTAAGCCTTAAGAAGGCCTGACATACTATGCCTTTGTGCTTGAGGTCACACCAGGCAACATGTAAGAAGTCTAACTACCCTGAGGCCCTCTGTCCATGTGGTGAGGAATCCAACCTACCCCAATGAAGAAAACACATCCTGGACAGCAACCTCAGCTGAGTTCCCAGTTGCCAGCCTGCACTAACTTTTCAGAAATGTGAGAGAGGCTATCTAAGTGGATGGCCCAACCAGAGTAAAACCACCCTGCTGATTCCATGTGGAGCGCAGATGAGATGTTGTCACCCAAATGATAGAACTGCAAGCAAACAAATTGAAGGTTGTCATTTTAGCCACTAAGTTTTGAGGAAATTTATTACATAGCCATAGATAACGGAAATATTGTTTTTCTATCTTGAGATATTTAAATTTATTAAGCGATAACTGCTAGAGTTAATGTGATTTCTTTTGAAATATATTTTAAAAGTACATTTGTGAAGTTTTCACGTAGTGAGACAAACTGTACTTTGTTATTATAACTTGCTGTGAGATTTATGGCTACTCACCGTTTTAGATATATGGAGTAATTTTTAGTTGTATGAATAGGACACTAAAGTAAGAACTTGCCTATTTAACCATTAGTTTGATATACAGCATAATTAACTAAATGGTAGCAATAAAATTACATAGCCATGTAATAAATTCATTTTGTGTTCATGCACCATGTCCAATTTTTTCTGTTAACCTTTAACCTTCATATTCTCCCTCACATTATGGATCTGTACAAACAGATGCTCATTTTATTTTATTTTTAATTACCTGTGGGATCTGGAGTGATTATTTATGCAACCATATTAATAAAATGTAGCCTTAGAACATTGTTAGAGAAAAGAACAAAATAGCCACTCAAAATACTTTAACATAACAAAGATGGATAGTTTAAAATGAGCATGTCAATATAGATGATTATACTGTAGCAATATTTAAAGGTGAGTCATAAAATACATACGCATGACATAATAAATAAATAGAAGGAAGAGGAAGAGGCAGATGACTGTTCATAACACTAATATAACCACTTGCAGAGCTTATTTGTGCAGGGTGTTGTGGGAGACATTGTCATCCACCAGTGTCCCCTGATGACCAATCTGTCCATTTTTGAATGTGGATATACTCATGGGCAGATAGATGATCAGAATCATGTCAATTATCACTTCCTTTAGCATTCAAGACAAAATTTGTAAAGATGGCAGAAAATGGTGAACAGAGAACATTATCTTTCTGATCTATAATATATTTATTTCTTTCATGTCTATTCATGTAATAGTTAGGTGAAATATATGTAACTGAGGCAAAAAAAAAAATAATTAAGGTGACCTTACTTTAAGCCATACATATATTCTCAAGTGGGTAACTATTCCCTTATTCAATTGGACCAATGGGTTAGCATTTATCAGGCTACATCTTGTTTTTCTTTGAAAGTGATCCAATTCTCTATGCAAAATTACTGTTTTAATAATCCAGAAATTTTGTTCCAATCTTTAGGTAGGTTCATGCCTATGTAAACACATATATTTGTAGAAACCATTTTACTTTTCCTTTAATTTGTGTTATTTTTACTTAAAGAGTATTTTCTGAACATGGATGAGGCAGAGCTAACAGGCTGAAAATTTTACAGTACAGTGACAACCATGTTTATCAGATTTGTGTGCTCTCACTACATTCATGTTGTTTCATTTTTCCCAAAGTTACAAAGGGTTTGCTTTACTTTATATTTTGCCTCTTCTATTCATAATTCTTTAACCTGTAGTCCTAGTACTCAATTGGAAGAAACTGGAACTAAAAATAATTTTGGTCCATACTACAAATAAATTTCTAGTGTTCATAATTAAGAAACTACCCTGATTCTTACTTGACATAGCTCTATAGAGATTTTGTTGATTGTGGCAAAAATAACTTTTTTTTCAATTTCCTTAATTTCTAGTGGTTTCTATTTAGAGACTGATACTGTTAAAAACTGCCACTAAGGCTCTATTATGTTTCTGCTGGGGCTTTAACTTATTAGATTTGGACCTAACCTTATCAAATGAGCTTCTAACTAATGATTATACTCTAAAGACCACTTTTACACTAATTGGCTTTCCCTGTTTAATTGTTTTACAAAATTGATAATTTAGTAGAAATATAATAAGCCTTTAATATTTTAGATAATTTGGCCCCTTTGTGGTCTTTAGAGGGTTCTTACTTAATAGAAAATTGGAATGCACATTGTGAAATTTAGGTCTTGCTTTCAGCACATGATTTGTAAAGCCAATGTGACATTATAAAGAAGGTTTTGATGTTATAGTTCTGCCACAGATGTTGAAATGATTATACATTGAATATTACATATTTTCTTTTAATTTTTAACTGTATAAGAACTTTACTTTGAAAGTTTTATTGGGGAGATTTAAAATAATAATGTAATTTTCAGAAGAACTTTTTATAAATTCATATATTTCAATCAAGGCAAAAACCTATTTCTATTTTCTTCTTCATAAAGTTAAATTTAGTGTCATTATTTACCCAATTTTGCTTAGTGTGACTATTGTAGAACTTGTTTCCTGAATTCCAGAATAATGGATTTTGCTGAACGATACCAAAAAAACAGTTTGAAGATTCTTAAGTTACTCTAAAATATTTACTAAAGTGTTTCATTTCTAAGCCTCAGATGAAGAGTTGCTTTGAATGCTCTAACACTCAGTAAAGAAGTTGTTGTGTGTGCTAGAAAAGTACGCATTTCATTGTTTAATGAGAGTTTTCATGTCTTTACCCCCATTAGAATATGAACTCCTTAAAGACAACAACCCTGTACTAGTTTAGCAGGAAATACCTCAGGGCTCCCTGCCAATCTTCCATCCCATAGAAGCAATTTGTTTTCCCAGGAGTGGACTGGGAGAAGAAAACCAAAAATAGATGAACTTGGCAATATGAAGTATGATAAATATGCCACGACTATGTTTCTCTAGAAAATATATAGAATTTTTTCTAAATTAGGATAGAATATAAAAACAAAGAATGATCATCCCACCATCTTATGTACTGACCTACAACAATATTTGTCATACTATGTTCACGAAGTCCAGGTTGTTTGTTAAACAAGTAATTGAATGAAGGGACTTACGGTATGCACCCTTTTCTATTCTCTTTGGTTAAGTGTGTAAATATACTTTTTTTTTTTTTTTTTCCCAAGGGAGAAGGGCTAATTGCTAGATTGACATTTCTTATAGTTTTGTGTGTGCACACAAAAGCTGTTTTGGATTTAATAATAATAAATAGCTCTTATTTTAAGCAACTAATAAAATAACATTGAACACTTCTAAAAGAATAGTCATACTTTATAAGAAGAAACCAGAGAATAAATGTGTTGACATTTTTAAAAAGGAAATTGTTCTGCTATATCATCATAAGGGAAATTTTTGTTCTGTACAGAGTTGCCCTGAAATTTAGATATGCGTTTCTTCCTCTAGACATTAATTATATCTAAATGTTTTATTCTGAGTGGCAAACTTAATCTCCAAATAATTTTAAATAGCCCCTAATTTTAGAGAACCAATATCTAGAATTGTGACTAACATGTCTGTAGATATGATTTAGATGTAGGTTAGAATATTGTACAGCATAATCCATAGGGTACGTACCCCCAGATACAATGTCTAATCTCAGGACCCAGCAAATGCCATCAATAAAGCAGGAATTGCAGTTAATTACAGGCTCCCATTCAGCATCCCTCTGCCACTGGTGGCCCATTATAATGAATCATTCTTCAAATTGAGAAGAGATTGACAGAAATTTTATAAACTTTTCACTCCCCATGTCTTCCCTGTGTAATAAGTGCCTGCTGTACACTGGGAAAGTGATTAAATATCAATTTCATGGAAACCTGGGAATAATGTTTAAAAGACTAATGAGACACTATTTTTACTGCATAGGTACTGTGACTCCCCCATGAGTCAGAAGAATGCCTGTCATTCTAATTAGTCATCATTTGGCCAGGTTTCTTTCTTTCTTTCTTTTTTTTTTACCCTCTCTCTCTCTCTCTCTCTCTCTTAAAGGTCCCTAATTGGGTTATTTAAGAACTTTGAACTTAGTTCCTTCGTGGGAGGAATGTTCTTGTAAGACCAATATGATTGCCATGTCATAATTCTTTTGATTTTTTTACACCAAAGGTACACATCAATTTTATTTGAAAAACATCATGTGTAATAAACTCATTTCCAACTTACCTTATTGCAAATATAAAACTTGCTCTATTAAAAATTAGATTCTAAAAATATCTGAAAATGTCTCTAACACCGAAATTATGACTACACCTTCATATTTAGTATGCATTTAAAATTATTATTCCAATTATTTTGTCTATTTGAGTAAAAAGTGCACAGTACATCTCCTATAATAATGTTAGAGGTAGAACCAATTGCTACAAAAGTAAAAACAGATACATTCTTTCTCCAACACTAAAATGAATTGACACTAACACTAAAATGAATTGACTACATACACTAAGTGAAGTGTTCTAGTGTCAGAAGAATTTTAACAACTATTTTTCTTTCCCTGAGCTTAAATATATCATGTCTGTTCTAAAGAGAGTCAGAAACCAAAGGATAATCTTTTCATGAACATATTTGTATCTGCCCTAATGCTCAGAAAGATATAAAGAGATTTACTCATAAACACTTTCAAAACAATCCTCAAATTCCTATGGTAAAATCAATACATAATATAATTATTTAACTTCAGAGGTGGAAGAAACCTGAAGAGTAATTTATTTCATTCTCCATCCAAAGCTTTATTTCTATTCCCTCTCTGATACCCTCACAAAGTCGGAACCCTACTTACCCTTTCCTCCAGTTTTTTTAGTAGATTTTGAAACCTAAGTAGTAATTGACATTGAACTTTACTAAATTCTTTTTCTTAGATATGCATCATCAATTCAACTTGTAAAGAATTATTTTGAATCCAGTTATGCTCTCTGAATATCAGCTGTACCATCCAGCTCATGCAAACTTGAGGACTTTTAAGGATGACATCAGCGTCTCAGCCACATGCTTGATAAACATTTTGAAGAAGATACTTTTAAGATTTCTGTCCAAAAATGACATTGACACATTCATAAGCTTGGATTTTCAGTCAATTATTACTCCAGTTAAGAGTATTTTCTTCCAACTCAAATTCTCCATTTTATTTTCACAGGTTTATTACGAGAGGTTTTGAAAAATGTTTTATAAAATAATCTAGAAATACCTGTGAATAGCCTCTCATGATCTAATAACCCCATTAAAAGGCAAACAAGATCTAACACCAATGATTCCTTGTGTAGCTTATTTTTTAATTGGCACAGATCTCTTTTTCCAACATTTTGGCTTCTTTCCCATTCTTTACGTATATTCCACATAGGTATAAGTCAACAGAATTATCTGTAATTTTTTTCTCTTACATGAATCATTCAGGAAAAGAGATAAGAGTTCATTCACAGGAGCTAAATTCTCTTGTAATCACCTCAGCAATTTACCTGAATGTTACTTCTTTTCAAAGTTAAAGCTGTATTCTAAAAATGTACACCCAGAGAATAAATGAATCAAGCTCTCCTTTTAGTACTGTATAAAATTTAAATACTCACTGAAGTAAGTATAATAAAGAAATTGTAAAAGGAAAAATTAAAACAACTAAAAATGCAGAATTACACTTATTGCTACCTAGTTAAAAATTACCGGGTTTTTTAAAAGACATTTTTTGAAAACATTTTTAACCTCTGCACATTTCCTTGTATACATATATTGTGATTTACTTGCATATTACTCTGTTGTTGAATGTTATGTTGTTTTCTGGTTTTCACTGTGATACATAAGGCTTCAGTGAACATCTTTGAACATAAATCTTTGTTTTTATCTGATTATTTCTTTGGAATAAATCCCTTGAAGTAGAATTATTAGATTATAAGACATGAATATTTTAAAGTCTCTTCACAAAAATTGCCATGTGGCTTTCTAGAAATGCTATATACATTTACATTCCCTCTAGCCGTGTATGAGTGTTACTGAATTCTTGTTAAAAATTATATATTATTATTTTTTAAACCTAGTCCAATTTAATAGATACATAAAAAAAGAATTATGATTAAAGCAACAGTAAGATTTCATGAAAACTTACTGTTGCTTTAATCATAATTCTTTTTTTTTTTTTTTTTTTTGGTAATGTTTCCCCAGTGGAGGGTGCCCATATCTTTATTTAAATAATGTGTCTTTTTTTAATTTTTCAATTACAGCTGACATACAATATTATATTAGTTTCAGGTGTACATCATAGTGATTAGACATTTATATACCTTATGAAGTGAGCAGCCCGATAAATCTACTACCTCTCTGACACTGTGCATAGTTATTACAGTATTACTGACTATATTCCCTATGTTGTACTTCACATTCCCATGACTGTTTTTATAACTGGCAATTTGTACTTCTTAATTCCTTTTCCTTTTTCAACAATCCCCTCAACCCTACTGCCATCTGGCAACCATCAAAATGTTCTCTGTATCTATGAGTCTGTTTCTGTTGTGTTTATTTATTTTGTTCTTCAGAGGGTTTCGGAGTTATATTTCATTCAAGGAAAACTGTCAATAATTGATCTATTAGGAACCCATAAGAATGATAGAAAAGGACTGGGTCAGCTTTGAAAAATAACAAAATTTAATTTGCATTCTATACATATCCTAGGCATGTAAATAGAACGGATCATATATTAATTATCTTGTTAACAGTGCTTTGGGTTATAGAACATACGAATCTTATTACAAAACACTCTGGTAACAATATTACATTAGACTCAATAATCCATTTTGGACTTTTCCCTCTTGGTTACTGCTAATTACTGAGATATTCTCTGATTTGGGTCATTTGGGGAAATGTATGCAAAAACACACATTTCCCAACTCATGTGACTTGTTACAACTGTTAGGTTTTCTTAATTTACTTCAGGATAATCATCAGTTTAAATAAGATGTCCCATAACATGTATATATGCATGTATGTATGTATGTGTATGTATATGTATGTATGTATATGTATATGTGTGTGTGTGTGTTACTGTAAGATAACTTTTTGTTTATTTTCATATCATCCATAGGCTGGAATAATCTACTAAATTATGCTGAATGTTGAGATGTAGGACTGGATTTTGCTAAGCAAACACTTCTTCTCTTGAGCAATCAGATATTGAAATTATATAAACACTGTAACAAAAGTTTCATAGGTCAAATAGGGGCAGAACTATTGAAAAACCTTTCTGTTTTCTGAGTGTGAAAAGTTGAAGGGCAACATATTTTTAGCAAAGTTATTTCCCCGTTGTACATTGTATTGATTTTTATCCCTAAGTGTGTGATCATCATTATTTAAAACAAATCTTGAAAACTCATTTCCAGCATTTAGTTTTAGCAAAGTATCATGCCATTTCTATGAATTAAACTAAACATGAATGTAATGAAATGCAATTTCAACTATTATCTGAAAAATCAAACAGTAATGACCTAGTTATGATTATAGTACTTTTAAAGAAAATGTTCTTTTTATCTCCCCTCCACCTATAATTTTAAGCATCTTTTCCTTATAAAATAAACATATATTTATAAAATTTTCAGGATCGTAAGTTTTTTACAGATTTTCCTCACATATAGAGTCAATTAATTGTATAAAATTTGCTTAGTCAGGTACCGCCTAAGGGAAGAATTGCATTCTTTAGTTCTGAATCTGTATTACTGGCAAATTAGAGGGCTTAATAAGAGGGCTACGTTTTAGTAGTTAAAAACTTACTTTTTTTTTTGATTTGCAAATAATGTACATTGACTTGATTACTTTTCATATTCATTATTGCACTTGTTTGAGATTTTTAATATATGAACTTTTAATGCAATATTTACAGATACAAGGTCATTGGATAGGAAAAAGTCAGAAGGAATTTGGTAAATGACCAGATATAAACTAATGGATGAAGAATAATGTTTAAATGGCAGATCAATTTCACAAAGCAATCAATTCCATATGTTCTATAAGGTTATGCTAATTATATTCATTACTTCACAATTTCCGTGATATAGAGAAACAATTCAGACAAAATGGCTAAGGAAATTTAAATACTCAAAGGGGTAGATATGCTTTTGCATATGTGAAAATTATTTCTTGTCTTAATATCTTCACCATTAGCTATTCATTCATTTCAGGGATGAAGCTGCATCATTTTCATGAAGTAAAAGATCAATAATATTTTTGTGAAAAACTTTAACTACAAATAAATGACAGTAGTGGGGAAACAAGGAGGTACATATTTGGATAGTGGCTGAGTTTTGATTTCTTGCCTGCTCAGTGCAACAATTCGACATCTCCTTTTGTCTGTGTGCTATTGGAAAACACCATCAAGATGTTCTAATCGCCTTAGCATTCTTAGGCTTACTAGCAAGTGCACAATATATTATGAACAGATGTTCAGCTTAGTGGGAAGTCTCACTAAAGACCTGGAATCTTGATCCTTTCCAGAAAATGTAGAGCATCTGGCATGTTTGAAATAAAACTGCTCTCATTTATCCATCCATGGAATGATACTCCTGTGTGTTTAGATACTATGACTCACTATTCTGGGGATGACTTAGCTCCGTTTTTCTCAGGAGAAATAACTTAGAAGCATGGTCAGAAAAAATACATAAAATAAGAAAAGAGCATCACGTGCTAAGACCATGGCTGGCAGCAGCATTTCCCCTATTTTGATTTTGGGTTGATGACTGGCATTATCAGGGTACTGTATTTTATTTCAGGACTATTTCATAGAGAAGGTATAGAATACAATGAATTTTTAAAAAATGATAATTTTACTAATGTTCTTATCTTTCCTAGATCTTCATGTCTCTCCAAAATATATTAAAATTTTTAATTTTAAAAAATGTCACTCAGGTATATATTCGTAAAACTGTGTGTTTTATGACTGTTTCTTCCTAAACCAGACTCATGCATTTAAAAATTTTTTGAGACTTGCTGCAACTGCCTGCTTCTACTTAGACTTTTTTATACCACTGGCCTATGATTCGGGACTATTAATTAGCAAATTGTTTTATAGAACATATCAGCTAGTGTTAAGTAACCATTTAAAATCATCATTAGATTTTCTATTACATTGAAAACTCTCATCACTAGGATTTGAGGAGTTAGAATAGGTGTGTATTTAAAACGACCTCAAATGCCTTTGAGAACCTCTGAAAATTTTTTAGATATATAAATCATATTTCTTTCAGATGTTCAACACATTCCATTTGGGGGTTAACATTAATGTGGGCAAGGAGACAGTGAGAGAGAGAGAGAGAGATAGAGAGAGAGAGAGAGAGAGAGAGAGAGAGAGAGAGAGGTTGACTCACAGTCACTGTTGAAAAACTTAGAAATTAATTAGGAAAAACTGATTGAAGATGTTGAGATGTCATTGGTTCTTTTATCAAATGAGAAAATAAAAACCATACTAACTGCAAAAGAACGATGTCAACAAAAAAATAAGAACGATGATGGAAGCCCAAGGAAAGTAGAAATAAATAAATAGGACTAAAGTATAGAGACAAGGAAGAAAACCATTGCCATGTGATGTGAATTCATTTGATTAGAAATAGAAGAAGCCAAAAGTGGAGAAGCATCTATAGCAAACAAAGGCAGTGAGGGAAGATTGAGAAGTCTGCAGAAGGGAGTAAAAAAGGACTTTGGAGGAATCAAATTTCATCAGATGAAATACCCTAACAGTCTACAGAGCTTTTAAAGATTCTGTTTTTCCTGTTATATTGCCAATGACTAAACATAAAGTGTTTATCCACTATCTTTATTTTATGGTCTACCTCTAACAGAAACAGTGGTATGAGCTATAGCATATGATGCATTTTAAAACACATGTGTAAGATTAGATGTAACTGCAAGTACAAGAAACTCTGGTTTAATCAAGACTACAATTTATTTCCCTCTCACATAGAGGCCCACAACAGCACTCCAGGACTGGTATGATATGCATTAGTCTCAGAAACCCAAGCATCTTACACCTTTTTCTTTACTATACTCAAAACATTGATTTTAGGTGGTTTTTGAGTTCCAGTAAACATGTCTGCAATTGAAGCTAGCAGGAAGGAGAAAGAATTGGATGCACTCGCTCCTTTCAGAGATGTTTCCTAGAAGTTGCATATGTCATTTGTCATTTGTTTTTACGACCCACTGGCAAAATCTCAGTTATTTACATAACCCCTACTTTCAATGAGGATTGGACATCATAGCACTTTTTTCAAGGTGGCTATATTGCCTGCTAACAACCAGGAGGTGTATTAGTGTAGAAGAGAAGACGAGCACTTGAGAGACAGAGACAAACAGCAGCATCTGTCACACATGCATATCAAAATACCTGCCAACCACGGGTAAAAAGAAATTGGGGCTGTGGGATGTATAGACTTTACAGTTTAATTGAAAATAATTACATGTGGATTGAATTTTGTGAAAATAAGATTATTAAGCATTATCATATTGATTTTCCCATAAGTACAAAACTTAGAATGTAAAAATGGCATCTTTTAAAAAATACTGAAAATTGCCAATGAAAGCCATACTCTGTACAACTCATTTGGAATGCTTTTATAAATCTAGTTTCAGGAAGGATATTAGAAGTTGTCACATCTCTGTCCCAATCTTAATTAGAATTTTCAAATATTTTTATAACTAAATGCCATTGAATAAGGCATGATTTTTCCCAATTATAATTTCGTCACTTTAAATACAGATACAACATTAGAAAGCTACTATCAAGTCCATCAGAAAGAATGAATAAACCATGAAGCTGCAATATAATTTTGTGCCCTTTTTCAGAAAACTCATTTCTGAGTACAGTCTGGGCATTGAATAATTTTACAGTGCCAGTAACGTTGGTCTAGTTATGATACTGACTGTATTGTAACAGCATTTTTTCATGGATTCTCTTTCTAATTTTTAAGGGAATAAGTTCAGTTTGACGACTCTTACATGCAGTATCTCATCAGACAAAATCTTGAGTTTCGTGAGTGCAAATAATATTAGGAGGAGCCATTCTCAGTGGTGAAGACCAAAGGACACACCCCAAGAACCACCCCAAGAGTGTATTTAGAGTTCATATTTTCTCTCCCTGTTCCTGCCCATAATCTGACATAGCCCCCACCAAGGTGTGTGTGTGTGTGTGTGTGTGTGTGTGTGTGTGTGTGTGTGTTTTGTGGGAGAGTCACACAGAGAGTAATTTAAATTTTCCTTATTGAGTCGCATTCACCCACTTAAAATATGATTTGCTTCTCCTGCTCAATTTTCACTTGATTTACCTAGTTGAGTCATATAATTCATTGAGTCATTATTCATATAATTTATGTAATTCATTGAGTCATTATTCACTTATTTAAATAACATCTGTACATACAAAAATGTATCTATCTATCTATCTATCTATCTATCTATCTATCTATCTATCTATCTATCTATCTATCTTTATGCCTGTTTCTATCACTCTGTCACAAACAAGGTACCAGTTGAAACATCTACCTCTAATTCCTTCCCAAATCTCCTGTCTGCATTTGCCCCCAATACACCTCACTTTTAATCTAACCCAACTCTTACTCAAATAGAATATCATTATCCCATGCAATCAACAGACTCCTATTTTTACTCTCCATCTCTCAGATAGTCTAGTAAGGATGAGCAAGGTGACTGTCACTTAGCCTAATCCCACATCTTTTCTGAGGGCTTCCATACTTGGGTACATAATTTTATGTGTTTTCTAGTTCTTGGTCATTTTCCTATCTATAATTCACAGGACTACGTTGAGATAAGCTTCAAAGAGTGTGGCAGAATGAAGCCAAAATCATTAGTAAGCAGATGGCAAGAGTCAGGACAGATGGAAAACTGAAATCAAATTTTCAGGAACAGGATATAATGTTTGATCAATTTAAGAAAAAAGATATATCAGGGGAGGGAGTGGTTATTTTCTCCCACACTCTCTCTGTCTCTCATTCTTTGTCACACACACTCTTGTTTAATTTAAAGCTCAGGAAACTTCCAAAAAAAAGGCAAATCAAAACACATGCATGTGCCAACAAAAACTATTAATAAACTAATAATGTTTTCTCATATTTGTCGCATGTTTTCTTTTTAAAAACATTGTAAATACCACTGCTTTGCTCCCAAGTGTCATGCTTCTCCTTCCCTGAAACAATCACAGTCCATATTTTGTTGTTGTTATATATTCATGGAATTTCACAATTTTTATATATTCATTAATTAGAATAATACTTTAAACATTTTATATCTTTTAATGTTTTTTGTGTTCTTTTTAAAAGGCAAAGTGAAGACTTGCCAGTTGTTACTAAATGTCTAAAATTACCTGGGAATAATGATGCCAAGGAATAATTTTCATCTTTTGAAACATCTTGAAATAAACTAAAGCAGTTGAAAAATGTGATGTGTAGAGGAAGAGTGCCTAATAGTAACAAATATTTTGGAAGTAAAGGTAGTGTACGATGTGGCACAAAACAGGTGTGTATCAGTTGGAAGGGCAAGGAGCCTGGTTAAGGCAGATGCTTGTGTCAGGGGAACTCAGATGTGGGAGAATAGGATGAATGAAATAGGATAGGATGAATAAAAATACTTCAGAAACTCTTTTTCCATCAGGTAATCTGTCCTCATGATCCCACCTTGTTTGTTTCTGTGAGTCTGAACTGAGGTTGTGACCCTAACTTCATCTTCAAACAGGCTTCTATGTGTCCTAATCTTAACATATTTACTAGCTACTCATTGTTTTATTATACAGACAATTTTTGTGGCCTGGTTTTTATATCTTGTTCTGGTAGTGATCATTCACTACATGCTGCAGCTCTACTGACACCTCTCCATCTCTGCGTTACCGTCAGTACATAAGAACTCAACCCCGATACCCGATTGCTTTCCTGTTGGATTGTTTGCCAGCCCTGATTCTGCCACTCTGATTAACCCTGTCACTGGGCTCAGCTCCACAGAAAAGGGTCTTAACCCCCTCCCACTGACATTGTGCTAGTGATGCAGAAATAATGGGTAATGTTTTAAATGCTGCTGACAAGTCAAAGGACATTGATAATGAGAGTAGAGAAGTTAACTTTCTGAAGAGCAAGAAAATTACTTGGAAGAAGGCTGATTCAGCCTCTGATTCACTAATTAATTTCTGAGAAAGACAGAAGTGTCACAGAGCCCAGGAGGTCATAGTGCTGAACATTCTTCATTTTAGTTCAATACGAAAGAGGTAAATGGACATAAAAACTTGGTATCAGAGACTTTCTCAGTAAAGTGAGATCTGCCTATCTCTCGGAACTAGTCTTTAGTCAGACTATGTTCAGTATAACAATAACCAGCACCATGGAACAAAAACGGATGCCCCTTGGCCAAAGTACGCTGTGTTTACTAAAGTAGACAAGTTCATATAATATTTTTGAATTATGTTTTTCTCTCAAGAAAAATTTTTACATTAACAGTGCATGAAGATTCATTCCCTTCCGTTTTCTCTTTTTATCCACTTAAAACTCCCACGGTTGATAAAAAATATTTACCAATGTTTAAAGCATAGAACAGTATAATGTATACTTTTCCCAAGAGACCATTGAATGCATAACTGCACTTGCTTAAATAATATATGTCAGTTATTACCATGATTATTAGAATTCATAATGTATATGTTTTAATTTTCACATGTAGAATCAAATGTCCATATACAAATTATTCTGAAATTTAAGTAATTACTTGAATATTGTCTCAAACTTCACCCCTCTTTATCTTTTATTCTTAGATTATACACTATGTTTACCAAATATATTACAAAATCATTATACTTTCACTTTTTTAGTTAAATGATTTGGCCATTCTTGTTAGTCTTCAAAAGTTTTAGTCAGCATTTTAACTTCACACTAGTATTAACAAAGTTGACTTTCCTCTCTTCTTATTTGATGGGGCATTGTTATTTGTCAATAAAATAATAGAGATCATTTTCAAACTGATTTCAGTACAGTAGCTAAAATGTCATTAAAATACAGAATGGGTTTTGGTCACAGTTAGTGCTTAATAAGAAAGAAAAGAGTTTGTGTTCAAAAGGAGTATATTGGATTATTTCTGGTAAAAGAATACTGAATATCATAAATACATTTTAATGGTCACTGTATTAGAAAAACTTTGTATTGACAAGTATTTAAAAATGTAGTTCTATTATTGCCCTGGTTAAAGACACTTCTGGTTTTATAAAATAGTAAAGCCATATCATTGGTTAAAGCCACACACACACAAAAAAGGCTTAATAGAGTCCCATAAGAAATATTATGAAATCTGCGTAACTATGAACGTTTTTTTTAATTGCTACTCACATGGAATAAAACAAAAACAATAAATAAGTAAATAAGTAAGTAAGTAAATAAATAAATAAATAAATAACAAGCAATGGAAAACATTCCTCATTCCTATCACCACCACACAGGAGGAACGGCTAAGGGCAGAGTCCCCAAACATGATTTCTGATAGAGATTGACGGAGAGTTGTCAGGATCTCCAGGGCCTCACATTAGAGATTCCAAACTGACTTCAGAAGTAAAACTGGAGGCAGAAATTTTTTGCAGGGCATTTTAGAGAGAAGAAAAGCTCTTATATATCAGCTGGAGATTGCTTAAAAGCTGGACTTCCGGCAATTTCAGACAGACATTGGAAATCTAGTGAACTGAATGGGTGAAGCGGAATGGGAATCAGCATACAATTAATAGATCACTGTGGCAGTCGTAAGAAAATCAATAAAAACCTGGAAAATGATAAATTCAGATCGCACACAGACAAGATCCCAAGTAACAGTCTTTGGAATGTATTAAACGCTGATTAATTCAAACCCTCTATTAATTCCTATCCTTATATTATCTAATCAGTTGCTTACTATATTTCTATGAGGAGATTGCTTTTATCTACACCTTATAAATTAGGAAACAGAGCCTGAGATGGTAACACACCCAAGAAGTCACTGATAATTCCTGGCAGAGACAGGACAAATCTCTATTATTGTTTTATTCCCAAATTTCTGTTCTTAATCTATATATTAAAGAATTTCGGCTATGATACACTATAAGCTACACTAGAGCTATGCCTCCTCAGCTTAAGATCTCCGCCCTCTGTCAGTGAAGAAGCATTAATGGAGTATGCATATTTTGCTTACTATAACTATTCCTCAGTTAACTATATTATAAAGTTTAAATAATTCTTATTGCATAATGTGAGTTCAACTATTTCAGTTAATGCTATCATCTTAATACAATCTCAGATTAAAGCACTTTTCTAGTTATTGCTGTGTATAGAATAATATCTTGTCTGGGTCTATTCAATGCACAAGTCAAGATTCTGATCCTAGGTAAGCGGATTTAGAAAGATGTGATTATAACAAAATGTTACCCGATTAAGGATTATTTTTACCTAAATTAAATTAGTTAAATTAATATAATCATGTTGGTTACTTTCTCTAGACCATATTTCTGGAAGTAATCTACTTTGTTATGGAACCAAAGGTGAATGTGACCCTAAAGAGAACAAAGAAGGGAAAATGAAGCATACAGTCAAGTCTAGAAAAGGAATTGCTGTTTATCAACGAGATCGGAAGTACAGGAGAAAACCGTATTATAAACAGATAACAAAAGTATATAACTAATAGAGAAAAATCCAGAATATCTCTACAACTGGGTAGCATGGCCAAAAATAATGAATAATTAGTTTACCAGTCTCCAAAGGCCTTCTCTGATGATTAAAGCACAAGATGATTGGTGAAAAGGAAAAAGCGAAATGAGACTTAGGATTGCAGGATCATTTTTGTTTCTTGAATTAACTTTGAAAATGAGGAAAATCTCTATTAGAACTAATCAAATCATATTTAAAGAACTGTGTTTCACTAGAGGAATATTTATATAAGAAACTTATCTTTTATTTAATGCATGCAAGCTTAAGCACTCCCTTTAGAGATATGATGTTTTATGTGTAAGATACATTTATGCATAAAATTTATATTCATTATTCACTGAACATTTCACATTTATAAATGCATTTATAATAATCACATCTGCTTTTATAATGTCCTTATGCAATGTGTAGGAGACAAACCAATCAAACAACGTTGCCCTGCTCTGGTCACCATGCACTCACCACCACTGAAACATTAAAGCTTTGACGACCTGGCCACTGCTTACACTGTGACCACTCCTATCTATAATTACTAATATTTTTCCCAGAGTTACGGTGGATTCCAGTATGGTAAATACTAGAATTTAAACTGATTTTTAACAGAAATAGGTGGAAATTAGATTCTCTTCATTTAAAATGTCCTCGATTACTTACTTCATTATTGCAATTAGGGTAAACTAACATTAATGGGTAAGTCGGAACACACAGTCGCATATTTTAAAGTTGACCCCTTGTTTTCCACAGGTATTTACACATGACAATGGCTAAACATTTAATAACATGCTAGCCACATAGACACATGGTATGTCTGATGAACTCCTCATAGCAACCTGAAGAAGTAGGTTTAGTGTCAATCCCAATTTACAGTTATGAAAACTGAGGACTAGACTTCAAAATAATCTTCCTAATTCCCACAGCCAAAAGGGGGTAGGGGCAGAAACCAGGATTAAAGTGTTGGCTGAACTTGGATTCTAGAGTTCTGTGCAGGCAGCACCTACGCCATCAGGAGAGCCCAGCATCAGCAGGTGATGGGACAAATGGGGGAGAAAAATCCCCATTTCAAAAGACCAGTTTAACAATTTGCATTTAATTTTCAATAATAATATTTTAAACGAGTTACTTGATTTCCATAGAAATGTAATCATAGCAGCATCATGCAGTGGTTAAGAGCTCAGACTCTAGTGCTAGAATGTCTGGCTCAACAAGTTACCTTATTAACTGTGTTATTTAACATCTCTGTGACTCAGTTTCCTCATCTGTAAAATGGTAATTGAATCACATCTCTTTTACAAGGTTGTTAGGAGGATTAAATGAATAATTCCTATTAAATACTTAGTGCTTGGCACAGGGGAAGTTAGTCAACACGTCTATCATATCACAAGTTGTGTTTGGGAAAATAAGAAATTTAAATGGGAATCGCAGGAATTAAGCCTGGTACTTTTACTTTCAAATGGAAAGAGCATGCAGTGAAGTGACAGAATGGCAAAATTTAATGTAATGCATGGAAATATACAGGCAAAAGTTTAAGAAATATGTGCTTACATTTAGTGTGGTTTGTGATTAAAGAGTCATTTTTTTCAGAGCTGTGGTATGATAACCTGCATCTCTTCCTATCTGTATTGTTATAGGGTTTTGCATTTGAACAGTTCATTTGAACAGTAGGTGTGCTTTCACTGTATGGCCTCTGTCTATTATGTATTAAATGAAGAAGCACGAGGTATACAATAACAAAGTAAAAATAATTATTTGCGGGGTAGCTCTTCCCCAGAATATAATCACTGACAACTATTCATGCTTACTCCCTCTTCATAAAAGATCACTGCACATCTGTAAAAAGATTCTGAATGTGCTTTCTATTTAGAACAAAACCAGTGTAAAGCTTTATGGAGTAGAAACCAGTTCTTAGTGGCAACAATCTAGAACTATTTTCTTCCTGACATGGAGCATCAAAACACACTTGGACTAGATTTAAATCCCCAGACTCCATCAATGACCAACCTATTTTCTTCTTGATAATTCACAAGATTCCTAAAAGGATCTAGGGTCAGGAGCTAGAATCCTTAACCTATTGGCAGTCACGGGGTATAATTGGTGGACAAGGCCTGTGTTTCATGTTCAAACTTCTTTATTAAAACTAGCATGTATGACAAATTGTAATAATCATGTTTTCCCTATTGTCCTGGTATTTACTCAGTTTTTTTTTTTTCACTTTATAACCGATAATTATATTTCCATGAAGCTTATGATTATTTACATAATACTAAATTTTGTTCAATACTGCACTTATTTTTCCTCATATTTTATAGATCCTTCAGACCACTTCTGAGCTTATCTTGTTATCTAAAGGTATAAATGAGAATAAACACATAATTAGCTAAGTGACAAAAGAATGTGATTCTCAAAATACAGTTTGAATCTAACCTCTTCATCAAAATTTAGTTAGAGAGTTTGAGTTAAGGAGAAAATTCTCAGAGAGGCCTTACTTACTTTTCATTTCTGCCCGGGGACGATTACAGCTTCTTCCACTTGTGCAGTGCTTCACAGTTTCAAATTGTATCCATACACATTATCCTCATTTAGCTAAGAGCTAGCTGTGACATACCTGGCACATATGGGACAGGGGCTGGGTCCTACAGGTTGTCAGAATGATGTTATTGCAAGCTGCTGGGCAGCTGGTCGTCCTGCTCCGAGATACTCATGCTCAGGCCCATGGATACAGGATGAATCTAGGCTGCAAGTCTTCCTACAAAGAAAAGAGGCAGGTACTTTAGGCTATTAGGAAACCGAGGTGGGGTCTGAAAACAAAGTAGGAATCAGGCTTGAATCCAAAAGCTTGATTCCTACAGGGAGCAAGGAAGTACTTCAAGCATTCAGACTGCCTCTGATTGCGATCCAGTCCTATATGCTACCGTAGACCTCCCATGGCTCAAAATTGACCATATAAGTGTCCACTTAAACTGAAGTCCAAGCTACCTCTGTCCTAGGACCCCAACATCCTTTCCCGCATATCCTCTTCACGGGCAAAATTGGCTACTTTGGATCACCTCAGCATTCTGCTCTTTCCACCTCATTGTCCTTGCTTACATGTCCCTTGTGTGGCTACAATTTCATTTCCCAGCCCCCTAATCCTCCTCACAGTGTACCATCTACATCTGGAGAAATTTGACTTGCTTTGCAAGAAGTAATATTCTTCTTCCCTGAACAACCACAGCTCAATGGATATTTATGTACACAATTATTAGACCCAATTTTTTCCTAAAAAAACTACATTTTGAAGAATGATTTATGTATCTTTATATTACATTCCACAGACTTTGGGAAATGAAGCATGTATGGAAAAAAAGATAGCCTTTAGAAGCATATAGTTTCAAGTTCAAATTATTTGATCAGTTACTAGCTACATGAACTTAAGTTATTAAGCTTTGATTAAAATTTATTGTCTTTTAAAATTATGAATTATAATACCTATCTTACAGGATTGTTGAATAATTAAATAATGTGAGCTAATATTTTATATATACATATATATACATACATATATATATATATATATGTATATATATATATATATAACAGAGTCATCCCATTCCTTCTACCTCTCTTTTTTCCTTACTTTTCTCCAAATTAAATGACTAGTTCCACTATTATCCCAGGACTATCAAATATAATACAGTAACTGCTCTCTTGAGCTATAAGCAATTGCTGGAAATTGTGTTAGTCTGTAAAGAGCATCCCACTTTGGTCACCCTTATTGTAGTGAATACACTGGGCATAACTTCCCAAAAGAAAATTAAAGTTGATTTACCCCCTGGGGCTATTTGATTTTTAAACTGACTGATTTCAGAGTGACTTTGATTTATTCATGACTTCTGTTCCTATGACTCATACGTTAAGTCAAACAAATGTAGTGACAATGGGTGAACAGCTTTTAGTGAGACTTATTTGAAAACTTTGCTTGGATTTACTTAGTAAAGGACCTGATTGAAAGCAAACCTTTAGGCACTTATTCTAAAGTGTACTTGTGCTGGAATAATCTCTGTTCTAGAGTTCACTAAGCAACAGAATCAGAAACCTATGGAATGTCCTGAATTTGCTTTCTAAATCTATGCAGCTTAGATAATGACCACACTTAAACAGTTGTATAGCATCTAAATATATTGTTTCTCTAGGAGCTTGGCTTTACTGCAGGGAAAATGAAATCGCCAAAATTGAACTTCATTGCTGTGCAAGTGTCATAAATGTCTAGCTGAAGCATCTTGGGGGATTGTTTTAGTGTCCCTACACAACACATGGGCGAAAACAATCAAGGAAGCTTGCATTTAATGATCTTTCCCTTCTTTGCCCTAGCAGGTCACAGAATATGTTTAAATAAAAGACACTGGAATTCTCAAGAGCAATAGAGAAACTTGATGGAAAACGTTTAAGGTTAAACTTGGTGCATAGCCTTTCTAACAAAAAGCGCCTATAAATATTGCTTTCTTTTTATTCAAGTAAAACTCCGAATACCATGTTTCCCCAAAAATAAGACCTACCCCGAAAATAAACCCAAGTTAAGATTGTCAACAAGACAGACACATTTAGTATGTTATGATGATGTTCCAGGAGAAGATGACATGACTGTATTTGAATAAATGTAGATTGTTGTACATGAAAAAATAAGACATTCCCTGAAAATACACCCTAATGCATCTTTGGGAGCAAAAATTAATATAAGATCCAGTCTTATTTTCAGGGAAATATGGTATAAGACCCGGTCTTATTTTCAGGGAAATACTGTATAAATGCACATTTATTCAAAATAAAATAGAAGTCTGACTTAGTAATATTTATCCATATATAGTTTACTATTAATTTTAAAGTAAGATTTGCCTAATTATAGCACCACCTCACCAGCTTATGCTTGAGGCCATGATATGTGAATACGGGCATCACAGTATTCAAGAGGAAAATGAAAAAGAAAGGGATATTGACTCTTATATTTCTGGTTTCATTTGTTTCTACAACTAAAGTTAGATAAATCATCCTATACTAAATGTTTTTTTCTCTTATTGAGGATGAGAAACACTTATTTAGCCAACATATACTAGAGTTTAATCTATCACAGACATTATGTGTACAAACATGAACACGTGTCCCTGCTCTTATGTTCTAGTGGGGAAGACAGATGTGAAAACGCATTATTATAATACATTTCAACTGGTCTAAATAGTTGAAGAGAAATAGGAATCTAGTACTGTTTGGACACCACGGTGGGCTAGAAGAAATTCTTAAAATTAAAGGGAACTTGGCCCAGCATGGAACATTATAATTTGCAAATGTTCAATTGTAATGGATAATTGCATGTAGTAACAGTTACATAGAAAATCAAAGTGATACAAATTTCTCTTTCCTGATAATTAAACTTAACTTGATTTCTCTGCTTTTGCCTAAGTAGATACAGTTCTTTTATTCTCAGTTGTATTTTTTTAGTTATTAATATATGAAAGGGGATATTAAAAAGTCTAATATCTATAAATTAATTTGATATTCCAAAATTAGGGTTTAATCATTAGTCAATAAATTGGTACTTATTCTTTTCAAAGTATTGTGCCAAATATTGGGTTGTAAAGACATGGAGGACAGAGCATCCCTTGCCTAAAAGAGCTCAATTAACCTAAATTTCAGTATAACATGATTGTATTTATTCATTGTAGAAAAATTAAAGGCATATGAAAGCATAGCAGCTTATGGAATTTATAAACAAAATTTGAAGGAAAACTGGGTATTTATTGGGCTGTTACAAACATCTAGGCCTGAACCAGATTTTTTAATTTTCTGGTTATGATGGTACCATGTCTGCCTCCATTAAAACTACCTATGATCTTCCTGGAAACAAGGTATACCGTCCTCAGAAGAAAACACTATTATCTCCCTTGTGTTTTTTTAAATAAGTATATTTTAATTTTAAATAAGTATATCTTTAAAATAAGTATATTTTAAAAATTAAGTCCTTTACGGAGTTTTATTAGGATGCAATACTTCTTTTGAGTTTTCAAATTATATTTCTGTTGTGTTAAGCTTCTATTGTATCAAAGATTCATTTGGTAGAATAGTATTCTTTCTCTCAAAAGCAATGCCTATGACTATACTAAATATCTGTATTTCTTTCAAAGTGTGCCTTGGTTAGCCATTGTATTTCTAATGTTAAAATGGTTATGTCTCTTTTGTGTGCATAGTTATTTTATTAACTTTCATGTCAATGCAATTTCTCTATAGTTTTTCAAAATAATCATCTGCTCTCTTAATTTTTCTAAATTTTGTCACCTGTTCATATAAAATGAAGGCGTTAGACATAAGCAAAATGATTTAAAGTGATTACATTCTGTACATTGAAAGTATGTGAAAATGTTGGGTGGTGGAGGAGGGAAGAGTTTATGTAATTAAGTCTAAAGTCACATTTTTTATCTGCTCATTTGTGGAAGATTAATTTATACCTGAGTGTATATGGTGTCTAACCCCAAAGAATGTACAAAAAGAAATAGAAAAGTAACAAAGGAAACATTCAATCAAGCAAAATAGAAAAATAATTAAATCTGGTAGTAGGAACAACACACAATAGTATTATAGTCATAACAGATGTGAATATACTAATTTCCCCATTAACAGAAAAAATACTTTCTAAGATTGGGTGAAAAAGCAAGTTCTACATGAATGCTATACATAAAAAAGTGAAATAAAAACCCAAAATTATTTAAAAATCAGTTTTAGAGCAAAAACATATCATGAGAATGTACAAGAGATAAGTTCAGTTTGCCAATATTTAATTAAGCTCAAATAAATTTCTAAATTTCAATATGAGTATAAATAAACATTTTGCACTGATACAAGCTATTTTTTCACTAAAATATATATTAGTTCTGATTTTTCACTCAAGTACCTCAGTCTTGCATTAAACACTGCAAAAGTCATTCCAAACAGATGAACTAGACAAAACCACACTAGAGAGGGAGATCAATCACACTTTCTCTAGAATTTAACAATTATATTTAAATACTATAGGACACAGGACACAGAGGAAATATATAAATGATAAGCAACAAAATTGATTTTATGTCTATAGTAGAGAGAAAGAGACAAAGAGATGGAGGGACAGAGATGGAGACAAAGAGACAATATAGAATATATAAATACAAATATATATATTTACATACGTGTGTGTCTAGAGAGAGAAAGAGAGAGAGCTCTGAATGTTCTGAATCAGAAATATCTTCAATTTACTTAAAAGATTAAATTGAAAAGAATTATAGATAATTAAAAATATTATAATAGTGAGAAACAATGGGGAAATCAGCTCTCAGAATCTGTGGGGGAATGATGAGTTACTATTTAGACTATATATGTTACTAAAATAAAACAAATATAAATTCCCTAAATAAAGTTCCCAAAATATAAACAATGGTTTTAGGAGTCAGAGTCCAGAAAGTAAACAACATTCATGCTATGTAATTCAGTAAAAAGGCTTTAATATCAGGAGTTAGCTACAAATTAAAACATTAAATCTCAAATATAATATGGTGAGGCAATTAAATGCAACATTTGGTGTTATCAGGATTTGGAACCATGGAAGGAACTGGGACAGTAGGAAGTGGGACCATGAAAGGGGGTTTGCCCAATGGAAGCTGGAGCCAAGGAGGAGATGTGGCCACTGCTGCTCAGGGGAAAAAGGGTAGAAATAATCTGTATGCTCCCGTCTTCTTACTCACTAATCTCCCATCAGTGCCTCTCATTGGCCAGGTCTAGCCAGCATCAAATTAGTGAACGAACCCGAGACCTAGTTCTTTTGGTTATTCCCTTATGATAGAACAGAATAGGGAGAGGCAGGGAATGGTTTTGTAAGCAGGCAAGTGGCAGTGATAAGAATACAGTGTTATCTATTTATTGGAGAAGCATATGGATTTACTTTCATGTTCAGAGAGGTGGTAATACAAATGTGTTTTTTATTATAAAACAAAGAATGGAAACAAAATAGAAAAAAAAATCTTATTCTAAGAATGGAAACAAAATAGAAAAAAAAAAAATCACCAAGCATTCTTAAGGGAAATAAACAAAATTTTTCCATTTTGGAGGAAAAAAATGTATAAAATCATAATGGTGTGTTGTGATGATAAGCAAGATTTGTGATATAATTTTAATGCAACTGTATCTCCTGCCCTTCCTTTAGACGTTACTCTAGTGGGATAATCTTAATCAGGATGAGAACTGAGATAGATATCAGGGCTTTTTTTCCCTCATCCTTGGTTAATTGAGAATTCTACATTTACTTGGGGTGAAGGGGTGGAAAGACAAACCCTCAATTCTGGAATTAGAATATCCAATCGTATATAATGATCAAAATTTCAAATTTGGCCCCAAATTAATTTTTCTATATTCTTGCAGCTCAGACCTGCTTCAGGCTGGGAGGTTGCCTAGGTCCTTGTCTTTCTGATAATTACTTCCTCCCAGTTCATTACCACCCTCCAGGTAGAAGGAGTTAGAAGAAGACGGTGAATAAACCTAGCCAGTTTTGAAATAGTGGGTGATTTCCTGTCTCTAAGACTTACAGATCCTGAAAACACTTCTCTTTTATGAACTGTTTGATTTCCCTAAGGGATCCATATCTCCCCAAGCCTCCCTAACCCAGGCAAGGACTTTTCTACTTCTGGGTTACACAGGTAACTCTTTCCTCAACTTCTGGTCACAAGAAGGCGACTTCATGCTCTTTGCGAGGCTTCTCACTCTCCAGCACCTATTAGACAGTATTCAAGATGATTTGAAGCAAGTTCTGTCTTCCAGTTATGTATCTTATGTTCATGGGAAACTTGGAAGTGTGTGGCAATCCCAAATTAGGAAAAGCATATAAAATCTCTAGCTGGTACATAAGGTAACTAAAGAACCAAGCTTTGGAATTAGGCAGCATAGGAAGATCTTAAAAAGAGAACTCAAGTCACTTAGGTTGTACCATTGGAAAGAATAGATGATAACCATTTCTGTATTCCTTGGATCACTTGGTTCAAATTTATAATCCTTGGATAGAGATTCTTATTTGCTAATCTTAGGTCTTATGCCTGCTTTTTGGCTTTAGCTGGTTGAAAAGAGGAAGAATTGGGTAAAAGAGTACTTCGAGAATTCTTCTGCTTATACAAGCACTTTAGTTTACTATCCTTCAAAAACTATACACAATGAATGCCTTAATCAATGGTGGAAGAAAATTCCCAAATACTTAAAAGCTAATCAAGCTTCT
The DNA here is from genome assembly GCF_057876585.1 of Rhinolophus sinicus. Lineage (NCBI taxonomy): Eukaryota > Metazoa > Chordata > Mammalia > Chiroptera > Rhinolophidae > Rhinolophus > Rhinolophus sinicus. The sequence continues at coordinate 57,213,065 of NC_142502.1, forward strand.
GCTTAAGTACTGTGTGTTAATGTTGCATTAGGCAAAGCAAGCTACTGGGACAAACCCAGATGGAAGGGATTGAGAAATAGATTCTACCTCTTGCCAAGAGAAGCTACAAAACACAAAGCAAAGAGCATGTGAAACATCTGTGACTTTCTTTTGCAACCTATCACATGTATGTTAAAAAAACTGTTCTATGGTTTACATTCATTCTTTCACTAGAGGTTTTCAAACACATATTTTGTATCAAGCACTATTCTGGGCATCGCTAATTTAATTATAAATATGGAAGGACATTTATTCTTAAGCACCATTTACTCTAGGGGATCAATACAGGCAAAATGGGGTGTTTGGAATACTATGTGCTATATGCTATGGTAAGAATATGCACAACGTTACAATAGTGAAGTAATAAACCCAACCATTTGGTGTAGGAGTGGGCAAAAGTTATGATCTCTGGAGAAGATGACCTAAAGAGTTTAGGTGAGAAAAAGAGCAGGACCTATTATTTTTTACTGTAGTTTCTAGTCAATTTCCAAGGCATGAAAAAGAAAAAAAAGGCATAAAGCCTGAAAATGAAAAAGTAAAATTATTATGATTTGCAGTTGATAAAACTGTGTACGTAGAAAATCCAAACGGATCTACAAATAAACTAACATTAGCATTTGAATTTAGTTTGCTGGACATAATTTTATTATATAGAATTCAATTGCGTTTTTACACTAGCAAGAATTAATTGGAGAATAGTATTTTGAAGGAGTATCATTTACAATCATATCAGAAGACATCAAAAGTCTAGGAAAAATATGGTGATAGATGTAATAGATGTCTGAATTCAACACTGAAAACTACAAAACACTAATAAGATACTTCCACAACAATCTTTAATAATACATTCAGAGACCATGGGGAGGTGGAGGAGAGGGAGAGAGAGAGGGGAAAAGAGAGAGAGAGAGAGAGAGAGAGAGAGAGAGAGAGAGAGAGAGAGAGAGAGAGAGACTGACTTAATAACTTGTCTAGGCTAAAAAAAAAACAGGCTCAGAGTTGGTTTTTCAAAATCAGGCATGTCTCTTGAGTTTTGTCATGCCCAAAACAGCTTCTCAACCTTTGTAATATTAATCATTTCCCTTTCTCTCTACTCTAGCCTCTCTACCATAGCCCCAGTTCAGATATGCATAAATTATTCCACAAAGTACTGTAATTGCCCTCTAGATGGTTTTCAGGTTCTGATTTTATATGTGTCAATCATGTTTGATTGCATCAAATCAAATTTGAAGATGTAACTATCCTCTGTCAAAATGTGTTGATGGATTTCTATTATTACCTGGACAAAAATCTGAACTACTTATCATATTGTAAGTTAAGCTCATCCACATTCTACGCACATCTCCAACTATAGTTGACCTCTTGCCCCATCTCTTCTCCCCTTTTTCCTCTTCTCCTCTCTCTCCTCTCTACAGTCTCTTGACACCATGAAAAATTCTTCATAATATTTGAAGTCTCTATTCAAATTCTCCTTTCCAAATTTACTCCCTTCCTCCTTTCAGCTTACTCTGGTAAACTCTTATTCTTCAAATACGCTTTGCATTTTGTTATAGACATTATATTTCATTGATTTATACATATCTATTTCTTCACTGCATTATGAAGAACTTTAAGAAAAATACTAAATCTTTACAGTGTCTGGTATAGGGAGAGTTTTAATTATGTGGAACAAATCAACCGATTAATACAATATTTTTACTCAGAATACTTTGCTTAATTCCTTAAGGTAGGGAAATAAAAACACAAAATCTGATAATTTTTAAAGTTTACCCTAAACAATAGATAGATGAAAGCTTTTATTTCACAACCAGAAACTGGTATTTATTCTTAGCTGAGTAAGTAAATAATTTTTTAAAAATCTATATTACTTCTCTTTTAAAGATGGAATTGTGACTTATACATTAAAAACTATTATCTGGTGCACATGGGATTTGAATTTACATTATTAACATTTCCTCAGCTATTAGACTTATTACACACGGATGCTTTCTATTAAGATTTTGAACTACCATGTGGCTTCTGTCACAAAAAGGCTATAGAAATAAATCAAAATGTGAAGTTATGCTTTTATTTAAATGAGACATTATATGTAAACTACTGTATACTATGTCTATAGTATATACTAAAACATTTTTTTCTTCTATTTGCACATATGAATGACAATAAATTTAAAGGCCCATTATGTTAATACACATTAAACAAAATAAATGTAAATATTTCCAAAACAATAATGCAACACCTTCAAAATACATTGAGCTTCTTTATTATTTAAGTTACAATACAAAAGGAAATAAAATGAAACTTTACATTTGTAGTTATAATGTTTGTGCCTTAGGCTTCTGTTGCAATATACCTTTAGTCAATGGAAAGCTTTTTAGCTCAGAGATGCTAAGCACAATTTGTTTTAGGCATTGAATTAATTATAGAATTTCATTTGGAAAGGTGAGATACAATTATAAAACTTGAATTGTTTTCTGATGTGTACTATTTTCTTGAGGTACAGAATGGAAGACTCTTTTTACTTGGAAACTATATATGCCTATTTCTGTAGAGACCTATTTACTAAATTTAGTGCTTTGATTTTAATCACCAATTTAAGTTTTTATTATTTAAACTCTAACTTTGGAATATTTAATATTATAAATCTATATTTTTCTCTAATAATTTCATGTTTATGTCTTAGAATTTTGAGGGCCTGGTCAGTGTATCAATTATCAGAAATAATAGGGATTAGAGTTTGGGTGCTATTCGATTATGTTAGGCTAAGAAATGTGGCATACGTGGTTGAGCCATTCTTCCTAGTAATTAGCTACCAGTCACAAAGGGAAGCGATAACCTCTAGGTATTAGCTCTGACTGACTTCTGCTGGGAAACCAGTACTAACATCAGTACTAGACTGGGGGTTTTGTTGGTTACAGAGGTTAAAGCAGAAAAACAAACCCAAGCCTGAATCTCAAAATGAGAACTTTCTTCATCTAAAAATAACAGAAAGGACTGAAATAGACATTAGATTTTAGAATTCTTATGTTTTATACTTTGAAGATACCAAATAAGTTATTATTTATTTTAATTATGAAGTTTCTATTCCAAATAATGACCTAAGTGGGAAGGTCCCTGATTGCTATTTTTTAGTAGTTGCCTGAATATAGCTTTGGTGAAACGAAGGTTTTCCAGTCCCAGTGAATCAAATGTACATTAGAAATAAATGTTGTAAAGTATTTTTATCATTTTTACATTAGTTTTCAATTATTAAGGACATTTTGATATATTGTCAAAGAAATGTTATCAGAAGAATGCATTTTATCCATCTGCTGGAAATCTAAGTGGTTTTGCATAATTATCAGTTTTAGCATTCCTCATTACCTTTTCATATTTCTACATCAGTGTGTTTTGTATCTCTTGGTTTTACTAGTAGTCTGTTATAGGCATAAAGTAACCAAAGTATGAGTAAGAAGGGAAAAAATAACTTTGAAACTATTTAACGATTATGACAGTGGTTAGTGAAACTAAACTAAGTTGATTACTTACCTGACTGATTGTCCAGGAATTCCCCATCTGATCTTCACAAACTTTGGACTCTCAATTGAGTTCATGAATTCTTGAAATATTTCATTTTAAAGAAAAAAGTAGTTATTAATAAATGATAACTGTTATGATCTGTTAATTTAGAAAAAAAATAGAACCACATTATTTTGTGTGTGTAGTAATGATGATGTCAACCCAACAGAAAAAATCTCTCAAAACACCACAAAAACAAATACTGAAATATATACAAAAATGGACCTTCAATAACTTGAAGGAAACTAAGATATTTTCTCCAGCAAGAAATTCAACCTAACAAACAAAATCCTCACTAAGGAGTTATGTTGTGCTGGTTTACTAAGAAAGGAGCAAAGGCATGCTAACAGTCAGACAATCTACAGTGTACTCACTTAATAATCATTCTTAGCCTAACTTGTTTCTAATGCCATCTTTACTAGTAAAACATTGCACTGAAAAAGTATATATAATGTACATAAAACATCCATATGTATGTAACATATATTGAATTATAATTTGATAACATATAAATATTAACAGGAGGCTAGACAAGACCTTTGTATGTCAGTGTTGATTAAAATACAAATACAATAGATATCTGACAGCAAAGTGAGAGTGGGAAAATCTTCACATGTAGAATTTACAAAGGCAATGTCGAAAATGGGCTCCATTATTTGTAGGCCCTTCCTACAAGATCTAAGTTACAAAAATAGATCAGGATAATGAGAAGAGAAAGAACTTGGGAAGAATTTTTGGAGCGAGATCTCTGGGATGTTAATTTCTAAGAAGAGGAAGGACCTCTGTCTCCTTTTCCTAAGGCTGACAATGTAGTGGGGGCACTCAGATTTATGAAGTATGTTTTTCTAGTTGTAAAACACAGTATAAGCATCTGACTTCCACAGAGACTTGGGGAATAAAAGATGGCTAGTCTACTACTTTGAAGTGAAGACAGCAGCTTCTTTGGGATCGATCTGGAGATGGGTATTGCATTGCATGGGTTTGTAATCTAGATTCAACCTTTTTCAAGGCAGAGGATGTGTAACTCTTTCCTGTGTACTAGGTATGGGATGTGCATGGGAAAGAACAAGCATGGTTACTATTAGGTCTTAATTAGGTCACCTGGAAGGGATAGGAGAACTATACTAGCAAGGAGCTGAAGGTGAACACCAGATCCTAGAAGATAAAGGAGGAGCTGACAGTTACTATCCAAAAGGGATTCATAGCCCCAGGTCCAAGTATCTGTAGGCTGGAAGCCCCAGACAACTATTTTCTAAAGAACCTACAAGAAAGTCACCAGGCACACACAGGAGTGCAAAGGCAGCTTATCCTGCAACTGATTCTAGTAAGATCTTCTCTATGTTTTACCTCTCGTCTCATACACTTCCTATCATGCCTTTCAACCCCACTCTTGGTCGCAATCAGAAATTGGTTAAAAAAAAAGAGTCAATTAGAGAAGAAGTGAAACTTCTCTCTCTCTCTCTCTCTCTCTCTCTCTCTCTCTCTCTCTCTCTCTCTCTCTGTAAGAAGTCAGAGAGAAAGTAGGTTTAATCTAAGGAAATGGAAATAACAACGGTTTAAATCAAATTTGCATTATTAATAAATATTGTACCAGACATCCAAATGTCTTAGTCAAGATTTTGTCAATTAAAGGGACTGAAGCATCATGTATTGATTAAGACTGGGCCAAAAGCCATGGGTATTTGGGAGTAAGGGTAATAACTGTCTCCAAAATCAGAGCCTTGAATCTTGTAAGAGCATATTATCTATTTTATAAAATTGTAATAAAAATTAAATATATGAATGCTTGTAAGAAGCTTGGAAATAAGTTTGGCACATAGCATATCCTCAAAAATTTTAGTAGTTTTTATTATTCAATAAACTGCTGAGTTAATTTTATATACACCCTTTCTTCTGATAAAATTATCAAATAGTAATTTTCATATGCCAAAATTGGCCTTGCCTCTTGTGTAATAGTCAGTCAGTGAAAAGCTAAAACATAAGAGTATATAACATACATCTTAAAAAACAGGTAGTGCCTTAGAAACAGATCTAATTATTGGCTCAATAATATTTCAGATATCAATACCAGAAAGCTTTCATTTAGTTTTTATTTAAATTACCATATTATGAATGGTTTTATCTTTGTTCTTTAGTATATACTTCTATATCTTCTGCCTTTTCATAATATAGACTAGTCTTTTATTTAACTTTGAATATTGTCATAATTAGCATGTCTATTTTCCCTTCCTAATTTTTATATGTTATATTAAAATATCTTTAGTATGTTTTTGTTATTCTTTAAGGTATTAGGCTCAGGTCATTGGATGTTAAAATAGATTTTTGGTCAGATTTGCCTAAAATGCTATTTTTGTTGTTTGACTCACAAGGATAAATTTTAAACTCATTTAATTTCTGTCATTAAAACATGATCTTTATACTTTATAGATCTTAAATATCAACATGTTCTTTAATATTGAAGAATCACCAATAACGTATTTTTTTTGGATTCTGAAGATGAATATTTTATGCTTTACTGACTATATTCGTTTAAGTGCTCACCCATCCAATTAGCACTAAGACTCTTAACTTCCTGAATTGGAAATGAGGAACACCATTTGCACTTGGTTTCTGAATGTATGCCAAAAATAATTAGCTTCTGTAACAGAGAATGACTCTGAATTTATTGTAAGCCGGGACTATTTCATAGAAAAGTACTGCCAAATCAAGAGGAATTCTAATGTTTCAAGGACATTAAGTTTTTATTCAGCCCTTAGAAACTAAGTCAGGGTATGGCTTTGGACCATACAAGAATCTGGAGATGTAAAATGGTCTTAGACATTCCATAGTATGACAGTCAAAAAGAAAATTCAACCAGGAATTCTATCACTTTGCAATGTGGAGTAATTAGGTACACCAAAGTTTGAGTGATATGTAGGAGTGCTTTTCTCTTTTTTTTTTTGAGGCACTTTATGACTAGTCATGTCCATTTTACTCTTCAATGATGATCATACTTTTCTGCTTTTAACTAAGGTCCTTATTTAATTTTGAAATCTGGAGGCTATTCATCAGCATATATTAATCACACTCACATTTACTGTCTTCCTGATATTTATCATTATTTCATGAGTGTTCATATTTGTTTTCTACAAATGACTTTAGGTTCCTTTGAGAAAACTTATTCATATGGGGATTGGCTGCAAGAAATATATAGAATCACTTTTAATATGATAATTTGTGATGTGGTATGCATTTACTGGACCCGGGAAAGACATTTTTCAAAGATATGCTTATACTGAGAGATAGTTTATAGAATGAGTTCTTGTGGGTCTTCTAGGAAATTCAAGATTGTTCTGTGATCACACAGGATAGCTATCCATGTTCCTAAAGCAGCAGCCATTCAGAACCTGTGTGGCTTAATCATTTGCATATATACTTTAGGTCATAGCTGGGTATTGGTGAAATCACAATACCTACTGAAGTACTGACTTTTATTTTCAGCCTTATATATTACAGTTTTTTTCCCCTTAACTGGATTTCTCACTGAATCCTGACCCAGTGCAACTTCACATTTACTCAGTACATTTAGTAAACCTGAGAGATATTCAGTCACCCATGCAGAAATATTTAGCAAACTGTATTATTTGTTGATACTCATGCATGAGACTATTATTGAGAAATCACTTTAACAACACTTTTAATGTTGGGCTAAAGTCTTTCTCTAACACTAACGTGTATAGGAGAGGGGACGTTTACAGAAGGCGGTGATGCTAGACAGACTGTGAGAAATGTTAAGTTAGGGGTTCAAATGTTCTCAGGATGTTAAGGGACATCATTTGTTTCAGGATATCAGGAAACACTGCATGAATGTTATGTCATGTGTACAGGCTTTTGAATGACAGTAAAGGTTTGTTAGGTGGTGGTATAGAGGTAGAGTTATACAAATGGGGTTCAGCCCCAAGGAAAAGCCTGACTAAATGTTTGGAGGTGAAAACATCAAGAAATATAAAGGAAACAGCAAATGATATAACTTTATTGGAGGATAGAACTTGTATATGATAGAAAATGTTAGAGTTCATCTTATTTGTTATTTGTAACAGTGCTCCAGGAGGTCATTTATATTTCTTTTTAATCTAGAACAGACCTTATGTGATATGTACCTTTAAAATATTAGTATACAAATAGCATATGCTTATAAAGCCATGTTTAGTTTTATTTGACTGAAAACCACAGTTAAAAAATGTATTTATAGCACCACCTGTGCATATGTGTATATATATCTAAATAGACATAGCTCTATCTATCAATCTACCTATATCTATGTATCTATATACAGATAAAGATACATAGATATATAGCTATCTAACAAAATAATCCATAAAACTTCTTATACTTACTTATAAGGTATATATTTTTACCTGTGTTATGATATTCTGTTCTCCTATAGTTTCTTCTGTTCTATTTCATTTTTAATGATGTTTGTGACTCACTAGCATTATTATAAACCAAGAATTGGTTATAACTCGCAGTTTGAAAACTACTGGGATGAGGCACATAAATATTAGAATAGGTGATTTTTTCGATAGGAAGGCTAGACAGGAAATAACTACATTAGTTCCCCCAAATTAAACTCATCTAATTGTAAGTGGTAAAATCAAAGAATGTATACATGTGAGAGTATTTAGGAGAGAGTATCTATAAGTATTACATAGGTAAGAGATGTGTGAGAATAAGAAGATAAAGGTAGAAGGGATAATCCTAAAATTTCAAGAATAAGTGATTAGCAATTTCAGGGAGTATAACATTGAAAAACAATAAATATGGAAGCTATGTGACCATGTAAATGCTTAGCTGTTGAATTTGCTTTGGGGTATTTGATCTAAAATATTGTCTGGTTACTCAGATAAAATTTAAAAAATAGAAATGCAAGGAAAGAAATAAAATGTGTTAGATAAAAGGAATACTTCTAGATTCTCTCCTCAATAAAACCCTTAAATTTCATTGACAGCACGTTAAAGCTTACATCTTGCTTACTTCACAGATACCTGCTAGTATTTGAGATACTGTATAAATTTGCTAGGTTTGCTGTAACAATGTACCACTAATCGAGTGGCTTAAACAATAGAAATTTATTGTTTCACAGTATTGGATACTAGGAGTCCAAGCTTAAGATCAGAGGAGGGTTGGTTCTTTCTGAGGGTTGTGAGAGAATCTGTCCCATGTCTCTTGCCTAGTTTTCAGTGGTTTCCTGGCCATCTCTGGAATTCCTTGACTTGTAGTACCTTTATCCTAATCTTTGCCTTCATCTTCCAATGATGTTCTCCCTATGTCTGTGTCCACATTTTTCTTTTTTATAAAGACAACAGTTATAATGAATTAGGGGCCCAACCTACACCTGTACAGTCTCATCTTAACTTGTTTATATCTGTAACAACCCTATTCCCAAATAAGGGGGCACTGAGGGGTGAGGGCTTCAATATTTGAATTTGGGAGAGACCTAATTCAACCCATAACATATATAAATGTAGTACAAATGTAGACTTGGAATGGATATAGTGGATCCACTGCACCAAAGGAGCCTTTGGGAGGAGAGAAAAGAGAAGAACACTGTGGGTAGAGATCTTCTGAGGGTTTATCGTGGGAGGATGAGCAGGGAAATAATTCAGAGAAGTGAACAGATTTTTCTTCAGGAGTGTCAGAGGTCAGGGTCAGATGAGGATAATCTAAATGAAAACGACCCAGAGTCACAGAATGTAGGAAGTAGAGTGTTGTGTCTGAGGAGAATGCTTCCTAAAGGAAGATGTCACCAGTGCCAATTGTTGCAGCTGTCATCCAGCTCTTAGCCAGGTTTGTGATCAAAATTCTCTTTGTATAATGAGAACATTCTTGCAGAGAGAACAATAGCTTGTCCAACATCTTTTAATGAGCTACTGTCAGAATTAGAATTGGCAATGAGAACTCACCATCAGAAATAAGCCAAGTTCCTGGCTCTCTGCTCTCACTATACCACCTGTCTGTTTTCACTAGAAGAAATAGTGAGAGAACACACATTCGTCGCTATAGGATTTTAACTAGTGAAATGTTTTGGATTGCTTATTCAATCTTTCTGTTATATTTTAGGGCTAAAAGTTTTCTGGGTCTATTTCATGGCAAGTCAGGATCTACAAATTAATATGGTATGATCCTGTTATGACACCAGTATCTAGGGAATTAGAATGGCATATGGAAAGCCTGCCTGACTGGACATTATGAATCTTAGGATCTAATTCTCACCCCTAAGGGTGTGAATTTGAACAGCCATCAAGCCCTCTGAATTTTGATGTCTTCATGTGTAAAATTAATGTTAGAATAGAAAAATGCGTATGTTCTAGGACCACCCTTGCTATAATTGTCCCGTCTTATATTTCTTACCTGGATTAAATAAACATCGGCTGAAAGCCTATAGGAGATAAGAGGCTCTGTTCTAAACATTCTCACATACATTAATTGTTTACTAATATGTTTAATATGATTGATTTGATAGTGAGAGATTATCTTCTACAGTGCATGTTCATGTAGCACAATTTAAAATAAATAGATTGGTGTGAACTTTAATCAAAATATTTTTCTGAGTCATCCTACCATGGTCATGAAAGCAAAGTGCACAACAAACACAAAGGGAAACAAACCTTACTAACCCAGGGTTCAGTGAGAGGTAAGACCTGCATAATGTTTTCCCTTCCAGGTTTATTTATTCAACGATAACTGGAAGGATTCATAACCTAGGGACTGAGGCAAACGTTCAAATAATCTGTGAAGGATAAATGTAACTATACTCTTAAATGAGAAATACATATATATATATATATATATAATTATATTTTATATGCTATATATAAATATATATATAATTTACTGTATATTAATATGTGTGTTTATATATTCATATTGGAATATGTCAGTGTGTGAAAAATTTTCATTTTACATATATATGTATTTCATAAATGCTACAAAATGCATTTTATACACTTGTGATAGGACAAATAAATTAACCAGGGATTTATTTTTTTACTTTGGGTAGGCTAATGTACTTTAAGAAAATTATCATTCACAAGAACAATCAGTATTGCAACTTTAGTATCCAGTCACTTGAAATAATTTCTAACATATACTTTTATGGACTCATTAGATGTATAATCTGATTGTATCAGCTCTTGCTCTAAAAACAGAGAGAATTTTGGTGTCATACAGTGGAAGGGGAGTAGATGAAGGTTTTTGAGGAAAAGGCGACATACCATTTCCAGAGCCTAGGAAGTGGACAGAAGTGTATGGGCCACAAAGCAACAGGCATGTAAATTCTTCTGTTTATCTTATTTCATTATTAATTATGTCTGTGTAAGACTTGTTTACTTACTTTATTTATATGCCTTAAAGCTATTTTCAGAAAGTTGTTACTATTTACATCTACAAATGTTCATGTATCGTTTTAAATGCTTAGCTGTTGTCAATTCATTTCCAGAGCAGCTTGATTTCTCTAATATTCTCTGTGAAGGGAGGCTGTCTGGATTGGCTTGTTAACAGTGGGGTGACTGTCATGAGTTTGGTTGGCATTCCTGCTCTCCCTATAACTTGAGTAGAAGGGTCAATGTTCACTCACATGCTAGATTATGCATGAAGAAAACACTACTTTTTTTTAGTTCACTATAACGAATGTTTCTAATTGTTTTTCCTACCTCCAACCCAGTCATCAAGTTCACTTAGGAGAAATACTAAACTTAAACTTTCAAGGTTATGGCATTATTGGCCCTTTCAGTGTAAGTTTTGGGTTACTGGGGCTTGGTCTTTCCATCTATTTCTGTCTAGCAAAACGGACTTCTCTCAAATAGGTTAACTGGGTAAAATAACTGTCAAACAGAAATTGCACCAGACTTATTAAAAATGGCTAGGAATAATTTGTTCAAGACTATTGCAATAGGAGAGATTGAACTCAAATCTACTTGAACAAAAAGCAGAAGAATTTTTAAACACTGGAAAGTTAATGGGAAATTACTAGAGGACATTAGGGAAGAATAGTCAATGTAATTAGGCAATCCGATTAATTTTAATAAAATGATACAATGATATTTACAGAGGCAAGGAGCAAAATAAAAATCTTATGTTTCTTTTGTATTAGGAAAAAGGAGAGCATGATCTGATATTAGACATTTACATAAAATGCTTTTTTCTTGTCTCTTTATAAGTGTTCTTCAGAACAGATTAAACCCATTGCATTTGAATGAATATAATGGTGAAAACATCAGATTTTTCAGATGCCAATTCTTCATCTAGTTTTTCTGAGGAAATACATATATAGGAGTTGAAAACAGGTGCATATATAAAACAAAGAAAAAATCCACCAGAAATGCAAAATTTATAAATTTTGCCAAGGGTTTCTATGTTACACTTGGAAAGAATGTCAGTAAATATTCAAGAGACATTTTTTGAATGTTATATTGTATTTCCTTAATAAGAATCTACCAAAGTCAATTTTTAGTATTGTAAAACACAAACTATTTTAATATATTTTAGTAGTTCCCATTTTCCACTGAAAAGAATATAGAATATCGGTAAAATTTTAAGAGATACTTTTTGAAATTTGTGGACTGTATTCATGAAATGAATTTACACTCGTCAATATTTTACCGTGTTGCCACGAAAATAAGACCTAGCCGGACCATCAGCTCTAACACATCTTTTGGAGCAAAAATTAATATAAGACTGGTATTATATTATATTATATATTATATTTTATTATACTATATTATATATTATATAAGACTAGGTCTTAAAGTATAGTAAAATAAGACTGGGTCTTATATTAATTTTTGCTCCAAAAGATGACTTAGAGCTGATGGTCTGGCTAGGTCTTATTTTTAGGGAAACATGGTGGTATTTCAAAAACAAAAATTTGACATTTTAATATTCTTATTTTATTTCAGTTATTCATGTGTTTCAAAATAATTTGAGTGTCTACTATACCAGGGAATTTTTCTAGATAGTAATAAATAAGGGAGGCAAAGTCCCTGCTTCATTGAGACAAAAAAAAAAAAAAAAAGTAAAGTAGAAAATACGTACGCAATAAAATATTCAATAGAAGCAAGGTGAAGTCTATTTTAGAACAACTGTCTGAAAAGACCCTAAGGACCTACAACTTAAGCTAAGAACTGTAGATGATAAGTTATCAAGGGAAGATGTATGAGATGTATGTTCCAAGCAGATGAACTAATGTAAACGAACTCAGGAGAAAAGGGCTTGTAGTGTTGGAGAAACAGAATGGAGGCTGAGTCAGAGCTTAAGACAAGCAATGTTAGGAGATAAGTTCAACTTGGTTGATTTATTATTGCTGTTTGCAATGCTGTTGAGAGTTCAGCTAAGCTACTCCATAATATTGCAGCCCTAGTAACCATTTAGTGTGACCAAGCAGCAGGAGGGGCCTTGAACTGACATTAGCCTCCCGCTCTCAAGCACATGCCCTAAATAACAGTGTGTGGAGTCACAAATAAATATAAATTCCTGACATGACCCCACAATCACCTTTGTGATAAGCACTCTCCTCAGCTGCCAGGACCTTCCCTAATGTGATCCTTAGATAAGAACCTTCCTCTTTAAAGCTTACCAAGTCCTCCCCCACCCAAGCCCCACCTTTTAGTTCAAGTTGACCAGTACAGCCATAGCCCAGGGAAACCAAAGTACCGCTCTCTCTACCTGTATCTACTTGTATTCTCATTTGCTCTGTATACCTCCTCTAGGACCTGTGAGTAGCCCGTGGTCTTTTGTTGAACTGTTGCTTCCTATCTGCACCCTGGGGCTCTACTTAACAAATGTCAGTTTAACAAAGTTACAACACATGGGGAGTTGGGGGCAGTCCAAAGATGCCAGTGGACCTCTGGGATCTAGTAAGCAAGGGGATTTCAGCCTTAAAGACATAGAGTTAGGAAATATTATTGCCCTCAAAAAGATGAGTGGACTTCATAGGGTAAAAAATGAGAGATAAGACCAAGGATACAACATACTTGCTCCTGCTCCCTTTCGATGATCTGCTCCCCACTTCCTGTCAAGGCAGGTTGCTGTGTTAGGAGAGCTTGAACCTCCGAGGGTAAGTGTAAAGCTTCTATGGAGAAAAAAAAAAAAAAAAAAAACAATGGACTAGATGTGTTCCCCCTAAATTTATATGTTGCAATCCTAATCCCAATGTGATGGTATTTGGAGGTGCAGCCTTCGGGAGGTAATTAGGTCTTGAGAGCAGAGCCCTCATGAATAGAAGAGGCCAGAGAGCCAGCTAGCATTCTTTCTGCCATATGAGGATACAAGAAATCAGCCCTCTCTAACTGAGAATAGGGTCCTAACCAGAACCTGTTTCTGCTGACTCCATGACCTCCAGCTTCCAGAATTGTAAGAAATAAATATTGGATATTTAAGTCACTGAGTCTATGGTAATTTTCTTATAGCAGCCTGAACTGCCTAAAACAAGCCTCCCCCCCATTTTATATGTGTTAATAAAAATTATTTTATGGTGAGCCTGACAAGTGCTCTTACAATAAAAACCTAGTCAGATTCATTCAGGAAGGCTAGTATTTTTTCCCCCGCAGTTGCCCTGTATTCCTGAAGTGCTGCAGGTCCTATAAAGGAAATCCTGACACTGGTACCATTACTCAGCTCAACAGTGCTTGAAGGAATGTATCAATTGATAAGTAGTAATTAGGCATCTACTCTATGCAAGCAAAATAGGATTCTATTAGAAGCAAAATAGGATGGCGGCATCTCTATTCTGCAGAAAATGTTCTCCTACTTGGGGAGAAGTGATATACGCCAACATAAAATGTAATTAACAATATGAGTCAATACAACATTATTAGACGTATCATCCACTTCAGGATAATAGCAAAAAGAAGTGTATTGAGCACTTACAATGTTCAGACATGCTTCTAAGTGTCTCTAGGCACAGACTGTCAACTAATCTTCACATTCATTCTATGAGGTACATTGCAGTCATTATACACATTTTACAAATGAGGAAACAGGGAGACAGAAACACCAAGAAAACTGCAGAACTCAGACAAATAAGTGTAATAGAAATTTAAAGAAAAGAGAAACATTTCAGCTTGGGGTGGGGTGGAGGAAGCTTTGATCGGGGGCTCAAAGTGCATATGGGTTTCTGAAAGTGGGGATTGGGAAGGGAAAGAGAAGGAGAAGAGGATGGGTGCATTCTGGGCTGAAGGTGTAGCTTGGGAAAAGTTTTAGAGATCAGAATGCTCAAGGTGATTTCAGGGGTATTGAGTATACCAGAACAACTAGAGACAAACGATCTTGGAGGGCAGTACGTTGAGAGATACTGAATGTTCATCTGTGCAATTTATTTGATGGGGCCGTGTTGGAGAGTAAAAGAGTTAGGAAATTATTATCGTGGTTCAGAGGTGGATGATAAGGACAGAATTAGTGTGGAACTACTGTGTCTGGAAATGAGGCAGCAGATGTGAGGGAGCTTTGCAGGGAATAATCAATAGGCTTTCAAAACTAATTAGATGTGAGAGCTGTGCTGTGTCTGGTTGTGGAGGATTCAATTGCTTAAGGAGTGGCCACTGGATGGAGCTCTCCATTAACTAGCCTGGGATCACAGCCGGCGTCTTTCAGTAAGAGGGATTAGAGATAAAACACAGGAAAGAATTCCACGGAAGCTTACAGAAATAAGGCCCTTTAAGAGCAATAAACAAGAAATAATAAAAACAAGATTTTAAACAAATACCAGTGTCTACATTTCTACTTCCAAAGCACACCACCTGAAACAAATCAAGAACGAGTATGTGGGTAGAAATATATTTGTACTTGCACTAATGGCTATCAAATATCATATATATAATATATATATATATATATATATATATATATATATATATATATATATTATATATATATATATATATATATATATATATATATATATAAAATATATGTATATACTATATATAGATCCTTAGACCTGGCAGTTTTTATATAGGCATTTATAATAAATAAAATACGAGTAATGACCTCTAATCTGTGTATGTGCATACACACATATTTGATACTTATCCTTTGCAGTGTTAAAAACAAGATACAAAAATAGTGCCTAAACTTCTGAAAATAATAACAAAATTGGTTGAATTATTTATATAAATTATTATACAATAATTAAAATCATGTTTTTAAGAACATTTAATGGCACACCCATTACATATGAGATATTATTCAGTGGGGAAAAAGAGTGCATTGAGCATTGTGTAAAGTATGATCCATGTTTAAAACTTATAGTTTAAACATGTATGTATATATATATATATATATTATTTTTTTTATATGAGTACATGTATCTAAGTAGGCATACATCAATAAGATTTGAAGGCTGTCTATAGACCAAAGTATTTAATGGATTATCTACAGATTTCTGGATTATGGGCAAGTTTTTAATTTCAACTTCTTTTCAATTTTTTTTTTCTAAATTTTGTAACATGAGAAATCACTAAAATAATAAATGTTTAAAAAATAAACTATTATGTATGAATGGGAAAGTACTTCTATTCTTCAGTTTAAAGAGTGGCTCACAAATAGTACTGACGCTAGCTCTTTCAACGTAGCTGAAGCCTCCCACAGGAGTTCACACACACATGGCCTGGTAAATTTTAACTATAGTTACAACTGCTCTTTGGTCACCTTGAGGTTCTCAAGTGATGTCAGGAAGACACTTATGCAACTGTGCTGCTTCAAATTAGCCTTGACTTGAAATATCCACCAATGGACAGTTGTACTTGAATTTATCCAAGCAGAAGCTTTTCTTGACATTGTGGTTGTAAAGCAAGAATATTCTAAGCATGTGCTACATACTTAGTTCAGGGATAAAGTCAGCTCAAAATACAGTAAGTGTTTATGGCTTTTTATTTTTCTTTTGTTTAGTAAAAGTAGGTTGAGGCCTAGGAGGTTAGGAAGGCTTTAGTTATCTGATTTTATTCTATGCCTTTCAATTCCAGATTGAAAGAGATGCTAGAAATAGAGTTATGATAACTAAGTCCCATTGATTTACTATTAAATTTCAACATTACTTTATATTTAAGGATTATAGCCTTTATGATCCTGTATCTGGGTTCAATCCCTAACAGCTACTGTTTTTTGCATATTTACTATGCCAGGCACAATATCATCTATCTGTCTATGTATCTATCTATGTATCTATCTATGTATCTATGTATCTATCTATCATCTATCTATCTATCTATCATCTATCTATCTATCTATCTATCTATCTATCTATCTATCTATCTATCTATCTATCTAGTCATTTAGTCGTTTAATTTATTCCAGGCAGTTATGGTCATCCCAGTTTTGTAAAAGAATGATAGCTCAGAACTGCTAAATGACTTGCTGAAAATCATACTGCCATAGGTGAAAAGAAAGGGACGCTGATTGAATTCATGACTGTCTCCTTCCAAAGCCATTTTGTTTTCTGCCAGGCTTTCTTCTAAACCCGCTGGACACCCTTGCCCAAACATTCTTCACCAGATCTTGTTTCTCTTCCTCATTTATACACATTCCTTGAGATTTTTCATTCTGTCTTTTTCTATTCTTGTTGAACTGAACCATTGGTATTACTTTGATAATCACTTATGAGAATATCTGTCACAAGTTATAATGTTGTTCTAACTTCTACACTTATCACCACCTCCAACCCATTGCATCTTTTTAAGTCAAACATTATGGTGGCAATTCACTAAGGTGTCCCTGATGATCGCAGCCTCCTATGTTCACACCTTTGTTTAATTCTCTTGAGTATGGGTATGACCTTGTGATCCATAGCCATGGCAATGAAAACTATGCATGATTTTATGTTAAGGAGCTATTCCAGGAACTATCCCTAGCATGTAATTTCTAGGTGCCGTGATTTCCCAAGAGCTCACCAGTTTTATTTCCCACCATATAAAGTATTTATGCTGGAGTTTTTGGGTGGTGCAGCACAGAGTTTAAAGGTTTGAACACCTTTCTCTTGGTTCCCTACTACAATAAAGCAAACATCTCACTGTGGATAGGCTGATAGCTGTTTCCACACCCTTAGCACATCTTCCACATAGTAACTAGAAAACAGAGGTCATGCAGAAAGTCTCACTGCTCAATCTGTTCTCCCTTTGTGTCCTTTGAGTCAATTGCAGGAAACAATACCTTTTGTAAAACTTAGGTGGCACTGTGGATATTTTTCTAATCTTGTGTTCTGCCGGAATGGTGAAATAATAGGGGAGGGTGAAAGATTTATTTTTGTCAAATTTTGGGGAGTTTTATGGAAATGACCAAGTGAGAAATGCCATGGTTGGATAGTTGGATGGACAGTCTTTCCCTAGCCAGAGAGGTGCTCATGAACATTCCAGGTGAAAATGGAGGGGAAAAGACTACAACCTCAAAAAGACTTCAAAGCAGCTCCATTTTTAGCAAGACACAGGTGATCTCCTCACAGAGGTAGAGCAGGATGAAGCACAAAGCGAGAAAAATGCAGAGACCTCCCGGTCCCCAAGGATGGTGACATGTTCCCTGTTTGGTTTCTGGGCTTGTATTCATGTAAGACACCTAGACATTGGAAGATATTCATCTCACCTGACACAGATTGCATTTCATTTTTCTCTTACTGATAAACCAACTACATCATCTTGAGGTTGGGAATGCTTATATTTGCAATGTTATAATCCCAGATTCCCCAAATCGCTCAGAGTCCCTTGGCCATGGCAGGCTATGGCTATCTGACTCCAAAATTAATTATCTTTCCATTAAGCAGGCAACACAGTAATTTCTCTCAAGGTACAATTGAACTCTAAGAGAAAAAGAAAATGTTATTTTCCACAGTATACGTCGGATAAAAACAATACAAATAGTAAGGAAAAAGAAAAGCAAGATCAATCAATTAAACAAACAAATAAAATAAAACTGAAAAAGACAGGCAAGAAGAGTCAATGATAAGGAGTATAAAGAAGAGCCATTGGGTCTGGCTTATGGACCAGAGGCAGACTGATATTTTAATGGTGATTTGAACTACAGACAAAATTGTGACATAAAGAAGTGAGGTATGACACTGGGGGAGAGTGGAAAAACATTCTGCTGGCAGAGTCATCATTTACTGGAAGGGACAGATAAGTATAAATAGTATTCAGGGAATATGATATACTCTGGGGAGTAAGGTAGATAAGCAAACATAAATAAAGAATAATATTGGAATATGGACTTTATTCTCTAAGCAGTAGGGAGACATTGTCGGTCTTTTACAATCAGCATGATATATCAAAGGGGAAAAATGCTGATTTGGCTGCAAAAATCAGAATGAATGGAGATGGGAAGACCTGTTGAGAGAGTAAAATACTGTCAAACTTCATGAGGAGATCCACTAGGACATTTATAATAAAGAAGAAGGAATGGTTGGATAGGTGGAACAAAAAACCCTAAGGCTTTTAGGAGTTTGGAGGCAGATAAGCATTGATGAAGGGAAGGGACTCAAAGTTTTTAGCCTATTTGAGTAGATGATGCTAAAACATAGGAAGTCAGGAGGAAATATTAACAGGAGCTTGAATGGCTTGGACAACTTTGTTTTTGGAAATATTAATTCTAAAAAGAATAATGACAATCAATTTTTCCAACTGGGTCTAATGAGAGAGGTTAGTGTTACCATGAATCATTGGTCTACACACAAAAGGTAAGCCACTATACAAAGGCCAAAAGGTTGTTGTGCTACTGTGTTTCCCCGAAAATAAGACTTAAACAAGACCATAAGCTCTAATGCATCTTTTGAAACAAAATTAATATAAGACCAGGTCTTTTTGTACTATAAGACTGGGTATATAATATAATATAATATAATATAATATAATATAATATAATACAATATAATACCGGGTCTTACGTTAATTTTTGCTCCAAAAGACACATTAGAGCTGATTGTCCAGCTAGGTCTTATTTTCGCGGAAACACAGTAGCACAACGACCTTAGGTCTTATTATCAGGGCAACAGGGTAAGTGGGTTACTATATTTACAGTTTGTGAGGAGATTTCCAATACAATTGTCCAGATGTAGACCTTTTCAAAGGAAAAGAACAGTATTAAAAAAAAAAATTAAAAAAGAAGTTTAACAATTTCTTAGGAGGCCTTTCTTTCAGGAGGGCATAGATGGTAATATTTTTCACTTAAAATAATGGGATTTACTGAGGTGGATAAATTACTTCTCATTCCATGCCAACACTAAGAAAGACAAATTTGAAAATAGAAAGAGGCCGAACAGACAATAGAATATTGTAGACTATGTGTCATGAGGGCAAAGAGGGGATACAAGGAAGAGAGAGAGTCCAACATCCTGGGATGGGAGAAACACAGCAATGGAAGCATCTCTGTGCATACCTCACAGAAATTGAGGTGTCCAGAGAATGAGAGAGACAAAGAATAAGAGAAAGCACAGAAATACAATTATGAGGCTTTCTGACAAGGGCAGCAAACTTTAGAAATGATGAAAACATGCTGGGACACTTACTGAGGGAGTTGGCCATCCCTTTTAAAATAGGATGGAAGCCCTCTGAGACAATGATCAACTGAGGTCATGGTATCAACAAGGCCAAAGCAACTTCAGAAGATAGAAGACCAAGAGCAAGAGGACAGATAATAAATGGAATAAAACACGGATGTAATCTCAGGCTTGTAAATTCTTATCAATCCTGAAGACAAGAGGAATCATTGTAAAATTCCAATATGTAATGTGTTCTTTTCTTGAAAAGATCTGTGATTCATTGTGTGTTTGTAATTTAGTGATGTATTAGTCATTTTAAACATTATGTTTTTCAGTTACAGTTGGCATTAAATATTTTATATTAGTTTCATGTATGTAGCATAGTGGTTAGACATTTACATAATTTATGCAGTGATCCCCCCAATTAGTCTAGTACCCACCTGGCACTATACATAGTTGTTGCAGTATTTTGATTAGTATTTTGAGTATATTGCTGCATTGTTGCAATATACTGCAGTTGTTGCAGTATATTCTCTATGCTGTTCTTTAAGTCCCCATGACAATTTTGTAACAACTAATTTGTATTTCTGAACCCTTCACCCTTTTCACCCTGCCCCTTAACCCTTTTATAAAATGTAATAAGAATTCATTATTCTCAGAAAATAATTACAGAGTACTGTGGTTTTTAGTAGCCACTGTATCCCCAGCATTTAGCACAAACTTAGACTATAGTAGACAATAAATATTTTTGAATTAGTGAGTGAGTGGATGAGGAAATAACTGAATTTTGCCTGAAGTTTACCATGGAACAGAAACCTTGTAAGAGAATGTCTTGTGTACAAATAGACCTTAATGAACATCTTGTCTTCATATTAGTGTCAAAGTAGGAGATAAACCATTCCTGATTATGTTTACCTCAATTTCTACCAATGTGGTAGAAAGTTAGTCTTGGACAGTTAAGATTCAAGGAGTATAGTTCTCTTTTGAAATGTTTGCTGCTGAAAAGAGAATTAGGGCAGTGATTTAAAATGGAAGTAGTTTTGAGATAAGTTTTGAAAATTTGTAATTCAACGTTGATCTGTCTAAGCTGATAGAAATGCAAAACACTACAATTCATTATAATGATGTTTGTAATCTTCTTTCAGGATATACTAAATAATAAATGATTTTAAAATGATTAAACATGTTAATAAATGTATAGGTTTAAAACAAATGTTTGAAACATAATTGCTCCTACACTGGTCATGAGGTATATTTTCTATGTTGAACTGGAAAATAATCATTTCTGTTATCTGTAGCATCTACTTTGAAACTAACATTAAAAAGATAGCTAGATGAACAGATAGCAGGTAGGTATCAAAAAGATGTGGCTCAGTATATGGATATGGTTACTATTACATTGTTCTTAGTTTCACATCAGTTTTTCTATTCTAATATGTTTTTCTGAAGCCCTTTATTTTCTTTTTCTTAGCTATATTCCCAAAATATATTCTTCAATATTAATAGAAAGTTAATTTTTTTATTGAATATTCTATAAGGGCTCTTAATGCACTAGATATTTTGGCTCTACATTTTGGTTCTTTATACTTAAGCCAGCTGTATAACGTTCCATTTTTGTACATACAACTACTTTTAGCACAGTAGACTGCCAAACTTCACTGACTTTTTTTTCGTGCTGCCTGCTCTATATTTATTATTCTTCTCAGAGTTTTCAAATTTAACAAATTCACAGATGCTTTCGCTGTCTAGGCTCATTTATGTAGATTTTTATAACAGTAAATATGTCTACTGACCCACTCAACACTTCTCATCTTGCAGCTCTGGTAAATTTTAATCATCTCTTCTTCCACTCAGAAACTTGCCTTAGTATAATCATTTCATTATGGGATGTTTGAAAACTGTACTTAACCATGATAGCATGGAGGTTAATAGGACTTAGATGATTGTTTGCACAGAATTTTATGACCTCAATACACCCATTTGTTTTTTATTAAAAAGACATTTTTAACCCCCTGTCAATATGATGCGAGATCAATATAATTTAAAGTTTTATGGTCAGCAGTACTTGGCAGGACACCTCACTGACTTTAGAGATGAATGTTAACGTATCTTCATAATACTGGAAACTAATATCTTAGCAGTGAAATAGTTTTTCTGGACTATGGCAAACTAAATTTCTAGTAAATTGAGTTATTATTCAACAAGAAGAAAGAAGTTATATTTTCCATTAGTAAACTTCATATTTTCTCCTAAACATTACCCAAGCATTTAAATTTTAAGGAGAAATATAAATATAAATTAGAAAATTGTTAGCTGTTGTATTGAAAATATAGAAATACGAACGTTCTTTAGTCTTATAAGTAGCTTGAGCTTAACATGATGATGTAATATATTTGTTTCAATTTTTTGTTTTCTAAAATTATGGCTTTTCACATCTTTCTATTGACATGATGTTGAAGGACATTCTTAGCAAATGCCTGTAGAAATGAAATATTTGCATGTTTAATGTTCCTATATTTGAAAGTTTTTATTCTTGGGATCAATGGGTCACATGGTAAATTCTATCTTAGTTATTCATCATGATGACATTTCTTTATATTGCAAGTTCCATGCATGCATGAACAATGTTTCCTAAATGTGGCAAAATTAACAATTTTATTAAATCTATTGTCAATCTATAGTTCAGGAGTTAAGTCCACTCAGGAGGAAAGTTGAGAAAAAGAATTAGCCACAACATCTCTGAGGGAAATTTTATGTTTAGTTAAAAAATAATAGGTGTTAAAGATGCAAATGTTACTAAGGTTGTCAATTTTCCTGACTTCAATGAAAATTCATTTTGTTTATGTTCTCATGTACTTAGATTACCGCATTCTGCCTATTATAGCTGGTGTTGGATTCAATAATGATTTTCTACCACAACCACTTTCCTAAAGATCTTGATTTTTTTACGGGCCTAACTGAGAAGTTTTTCTGGGATTTCGTAAGTCTTAATAGAAGTTTAATTAATGTTATTCTTTATTTTTTAGCATCCAGAAATTAAAAGTGAAATACCCATCAGGACTGAAATTTCAGCATTCCAGTAGAGAGTAGACTCATAGAAAAATCCATAATTATATTCCTAAGAAAAATTACTGGAATTAATTGAAACATTGTTTGGTCTATAATTCTCAAAAAGCAAATTTTGATGTGAATTTTTATTTTACTAACATATAAGTGTATTGTTCATACTATTACTATTGTTCGAAGACTTTTTAAACTTTATGTAACTTTTAAATGACAGCTATAGATGTGAAATCAACTGTTTTTACTAATGAAAATTTAAAAATAAATTCCTTCAGTTGAAATTCATAGGGTCTATAAAAAGAGAATGAATATTTTGGTTTTACATAACACATATACAGAGTGTTTAATCATTATATGATCTGTACAGACTATTCCCCAGTTGGGGATCCCATTCCTGAGAAGTTTTAAGGGGAATGCTTTTTAGGAAGGAAAGATATTCCTTCCATGATTCCAAATGCTTCTGAGAAGCTTTTCTTCTGATCTTACTCCTGGGGTATGTGTTGAGACTTGTCTGACCTCTGCCACTTACAAAGAGCCCTATGCCTTTTGGGCAGAACTCTTAGGGGTAGGTGAGGATGCCTTGTTCTTATTTCAAAGAACACTAACTGGGGAGACTGCTTTCCATCTAATTTCATGAATGTTGAGTCCTTCAAAGAGTCCTTAACAATTGGCCTTTGTTAGGAATAAATTAATTTCAGAATTTCGAATCTTCTCACACTACCTGAGGCCACCTGTACTCTCACATAAGCATATAGACACCTCTGGAGTGACATAGCTCATTTTCTCCAGCTCCAGGAGGTGCCACTGACATCAGAATAGTTTCAAGACTACAACCATTAGAATGCTATGCTAAGATTAGTGATAGTATTAATGATCAATTTTTAAAAATTTCTGTGCTATCCTCAATGATTGGTGGAAATTATACAGCATGTGTGAGAATGCATGTGGACTTAGAAACATTATGCCTATTAAAAGCATAAAATATCACGGAGACTTTACTTTTTATATTTTATTTTTCTTTGAAAATAGAATTTACTTTCATCGAGATTATTTAAAAAATGTTTAACTACTGACTTAACTGATATTTATCACCATAAAATAGTGAGCCACTTTTAAAAATGTTTCTATGTACAAATAAAATCAAATCCCTTATATATTTAAAATCGCATTGATTTTTTAAAAGATTTCCCCCAACTTCTTAGGAATGGACTTTATTGCCTAAAATGAGATGTAACCTATGATATATAAGGTCTCACGATTAAGTCCACAAACCTGTTGCAATGACGTTGCTAACCTTTTTTGATATCAGAGGGATTATTCATTATGAATTTGTACCAACTGGACAAACAGTTAACCAAGTGTACTATTTGGAAGTGCTGAAAAGGCTGAGCAAAAGAATTAGATGTCCTAAACTTTTTGCCAACGATTCATGGCTCTTGCATCACAACAATGCAGCAGCTCACAGGCATTTTCTATGAGGGAGTTTTAGCCAGTAAACAAATAACAGTTTTGGAACACCCTCCCTACTCATCTGATCTAGCCCCCAATGACTTATTTCTTTACCTGAAGATAAAGGAAATACTGAAAGGAAGACATTTTGATGACATTCAGGACATCAAGGGTAATATGAAAAAAGCTCTGATAACCATTCCAGAAAAAAGAGTTACAAAATTGCTTTGAAGAGAGGGGGACTAGGCACTGGTATTGGTGCACAGCTTCCCAAGGGGAGTACTTTGAAGGTGACTGTACTGATATTCAGCAATGAGGTATGTAGCACTTCTCCTAGGATGAGTTCTCAAACTTAACTGTCCGACCTCATATGTATGGTAATTCTCTATGCCTTCATAGCTCATTCTTGTCATCTGAGCTTTCCAGTTGTATGTGGTTATATGGTATCTGGGGCATATTAAATGGTCCCCACAGCTAGGTCTGAACTGAAATTATTTCCAAATATATGAAGGTTATTCATGGCCAACAAGCAAAGTGTCTCCATTAGAATCATAATTCAGCCATTTTTAGGGTAACTGGAAGGACTGGGCTAAATGAATGCATTAACAAGTGAGTTCTAAACCTGCTGTAAATTCCAATAACAGAAGAGGGGAGTGTGGAGGGGGTGGGGGCTAAACTCAATCCTTTAATACCAGAGACTGACAAGGGGATTAGGACAATGGGTTATTCGATTTAGCAAATAAAAATAGAGGACATGCAGTTCACTTTGAATTTAGGATAAACAATGAATAATTGTTTAAAGGTAAAAAAGTCTGCCGGTAAAATTTGGGACATACTTATACTTAGGATAAAGAAAATTATCCATCATCAATCTGAAATTCGAAGTGAACTGGAACTCCTACATTTTATTTGGCAAACCTAAGGAGGAAAAGGGACTAAAGATAAACAAAAACAACTTCTGCTGACTTTCAGGGAACTGACTTTATCTAAAGACCTAAGCTACTGTGCTCTCCTGCAGAGCATGAATAATTTCACAGAACCGCCAACATGAGATAAGGTTGACTACCAAAGTGTGAAGCAAAAACAACAACAAAACAAAACAAAAACAAAATGAAACAAACAAAAAAACCCACCTACCATCATTTTCTGAACGCAGACGCAACTGAAAAGAACAACGCCAGGTTTGCTAACTGCAAGTTTCGTATATGATTTGGAGAGTACCACTGCACAGTACCTAGTAAAATGCTGCATTTCTTCTCTACCTCTAAGAACCCCTACACCTTCTCTCTCAACAATCTTGGACTGAGGGTCTTTGTGCTGCATAGTTATTTGAACACATCTTTTCTTCCAGTTTTTAGCCTGGTGATGTTATGAGAGGTTTTCCACAGTGCTAACGGACCCTTTGGTTGAATTGAACTCTAGACTTGTTCAAAATTTTTTCTCAAAACATGTATCTTACATAATAGTCATACTCTGTTGTATGTTTTTCTTTTCTTTTCTTTTCTTTTTTTTTTTTTGTCCTTCTGGCATAAGACTAGTTTTTCCTCAAAACCCGTCATCTCCTTTTCCACAGTGAGACTGTTTCAGATGGGCTCATAGAAAGAGAGCTCTCTGGCTGTGCTTTCTTTCTATGGGCTATAATTGAGACGTGGTTGCGATCCAACTTAGACATTTAGATGAAGCCAGCATGCTAGGAAAAGGCGGAACATCAAGGTGAAACTAGCCTGATTGGGCGTGGGGAACAGGGCTGCCCACTAAAACTCGCCAGGCTCTTGTCCCAGGAGAAAGGAATTAACTCCTATCTTATTTGCACCATTCAATTATGAGCATTCTTAGTTACAGCGATTTAACCTATACACTTATATATATCATTTTATATTGAGGTTTCATTAGTTACAGTTGGCTTTTCTTGGGCTTTTTATTTGTCAATGTTTTTGTTGTAATCTGCCTAGATAAGACGTATCAGCACAATTATATGGTGTAGTTATTGAAGAAGATGGAATCTGAAACCAGACATCATGGATTAGAATTCAGACTTGTTTATAAGAAAATTGAGCTTGAATAAGTTATTTTATTTCTGGCTGCCTGTTTTCCCATTTGTAAAATGGTGACATTGATAATAATACCTACCTCAGAGAACTGTTGAAAGGATTTAATGAGGCAATATGTAGAGCAAAGGGCACATTTTCTGAAACATAGTAAATCCTCCCTAAGTGCAATAATGATGATGATTATCATCAATTTTCTCAAGGAGCAGTATTTACTACTACTAGTAATAACACAATAATTGACATGTATTAAGTGCTGACAATATACCAGATACTTTTCCAAGTACCTTGCAAGGATTGTCATATTTCATATTTTTATTCATTCAACAAATATTTATCTAATGTTAATTTGTGTAGGCTCTGTGCTTAGTGCTAAATAAAGCAGTGGAAAAACAAAACAAAACAAAACAAAACAAAACAAAAACACAGCCTACAGTGATATTTTTATTCTGCTAGACTAAATAGAACATTAACAAATACTTGAACTTTTAATGTATTAATGAGATGAAGAAAAATAAAGCAGGCTAGATGAAAAGTTTGTTGGAATTCTTTTCATATAGGGTTGTCAAGAGAAGCTGTCTGTTATACTGTGATGTTTGTGGAAAGACCTGAAGGAAATGAGGAGTAAACATAGCAACACTGTGGAGGAACGCTCCTGGCAAACATGGCAGACTGTTCAAATCCTTGAAGGAAAAGCAGCCTTGACGCATTTGCGGAGCACCCTGGAGGCCAGTGTGATGGGAGTTGTGGGGGAAGGGTGAGGAAGCCAGGAAGAGGAAAGAAGTACTCTGTCCAGAATCTCAGAGGGAGCATGGCCCTGTCAACACCTTGATTTTAGACTTTTAACCTCAATAACTGTGAGACAATCTATTTCTGGGCTTTTTTAGCCACCAGTTTTGGCACTTTATTAAAACCATCCTAAGGAACTAACATCTTCTGCTTTCTGGTCTGTGTGCTGTGTTTTAGTTCTGGCCTTCCCAGGGAAATACAGAAGGTGAACTCCACTACTTACAGAATAACTTTTTAACAACTGGAAACAGATTTCCTCCCTTAAGCAAAAATGTGGACAACAAAACACGTCATGAGTAATATGATTAGCTATTCATTTTAACTATAGCAGCTAAGGCATCAGAGTTTAACTTTTTTATAAAATAGCTGATATGTGTTGAGTTTTCACTCCATGCCGCTTACCATGTTATGTTCACTAACTTGTACAGCTGTCACAACAACTCTATGAGTTAGGTACTATCTATATCTTTCCATTTTTACATACGAGAGGTTAAATAATCTGTGAGTTTCCGTGGCAATCTTTGAACCCAAGCCATCTGGCCCTTCACTGCTGTGCGTATCCTATGCTCTCTGCCTCATTCTGTCTCAGAACCATTCTGAGCAAGCTACATGTCTTAGTGGATAATTAGGTTCCTCTGGCTATTCATTTGAAACTTCCAATTCTTGTTTTTCCAAAACTTACCTGTCTTTAATTTCTTTGCCTATAGTTTCCTTTCAGTTCTATCAGCAATGTCAGTTCTATCAGTCTGTTTTATATTGAATCAGCATTCCAGCAATCTTTCTTTTTTTTTTAAATTTATTGATGTGACAATTGTTAGTAAAATTACATAGATTTCAGGTGTACAATTCTGTATTACATCATCTATAAATCCCATTGTGAGTTCACCACCCAGAGTCAGTTCTCCTTCCATCACCAAATATTTGATCCCCCTTACCCTCATCTCCCACCTTCCACCCCCCTTACCCTCTGGTAGCCACTACTGGTACTAAATTGACTCATTTTCTCTTCAACTGTTCAGTAAACTGACCACGCACAACAGCCTGTGTGATTTGCTAAATTGAGTCACTTGTGCTGGTATTTATGTTTATTATAAACTGTTAATTACATGGCAAGCTATAATCTTGATTTACAATTATAGCAATAATTGACTGCATTTGACTGTGCACCTTAACTCTACATAATTTGCCTATAAATTTTCAGGATTTTGTGTGTTGTTTAGCGTGGGAGGCTCATGATCATTTTTGCAAGGCTGCCCTATCGATATTGTTCTCACTAATTGGCTGTATATGGTGTAGAGCTTAACCTCATAGAAATGTTTACAGTTTTCTGCCAAAGCAGAATTCCCTTTTATCCCTTCTTAGCAACGTTTACCTTTCCTATTGCTTTCTAAATCACAAGGCCATGAGACCACTGGTTTCTACCTGTGGCCAGATAAATTCACTGTTCAGTCACAAACAGGAATTCCTATAAAAAACTAACTCATGCTAATAGAAAAGGCAGAGATCAGTAGGAAGTTACAATGGCTTTCCCATAAGTCATCTGCATCTGTTGGTTTTAATAACTGGCATTACCTGCCTTAATCTCCACACCAGTGCTCTGTTCCTAGGCTTTGCCTCAGAATGAGCTGTGTAGTTTCTAAATTGCTACCTGTGACCAAGACCTTTTTACTTTGTTGTTCTTGGGGTTTGGTGGGGTGGTGGTGGATGCTAGCACACCTGTTTGTAAATCAATCACACCACAGAGGAATCTAGTGCATAGCTCACCTGAGAAGTTTCTCTCTCCATAGTCAGAAGGTAAAATGAGGAACAAGATGTGGAAATACACTTTCAGAACTCTGACCCAATCTGGGAAACTAATGAACAGACCATATTTACAGAGGTTCAGAGCCTGTTATGAATCATTTTGGATCACTTATCCTCCTGCGTGGTACACACCCTCAAGACACACACTTTGTGTTTCACTTCAAACAACCGAGTAAAACTGCTGGGGGGAAAAGGGAGCCAATGATGCTGAAGGCAAATGAGAAGCCCTACAGTTTCATAAGTAAAGGGTCTGCCTACTGGGTTGTTTGGGAACCACCTCACTTTCATTCACCCACAGCCTCACTGCGCTCCTCCAAACACCTGGTCACCCCGAGGCAATTTCTCTAGTTTGTCCTCATCGGAGATGACAATAAATCAGTACTGTTATCTTTCTCAGGATAAACTCCATACTATTGAAAACATTTAATATAACCAATAACATTCCACGCACGGACATTGTAAGTGAATTAATTTGTCTACTATTCTATCTGATTTTCAGCTGAAAATACAATAATCATTTTGTAGAATAAAGATGAACAAAATATAAGTCTATCTAATGTTACAATGATTTCAATTTGGCGAAATGCACGCTGTGCAGTTTTAGCTCGTTGACAACGCACTGTGTTTTGCTGTAAGTACAACTGAACTCTAATACCTAAAAAATAGGAGACATGTACCAAGTTCGTGGATTGGAAGATTCAACAAGGTAAAGACATCGATTTTCCCCAATTTGACATAGGTTTAAGGAAATTTTCGTTAAGGTCAGACCATGGATTTTGGTAGACATAGACAAGATTATTCTGATGGTTTTTATGCAAGGGCATGTGGTCTAGAAAACTAAAACAATTTGAAAAGGATATCTTGTTTATTTGAAAACTTTGTTTTGGCATTTGTGATCAGCATGGTCTTGTAGTGTCACGGGTGTGAAAATGCTTAGCTGTTTAGGACCAATTCTATTCAGTTAACCTTCTTTTTCTTTCAGCATTTTAAATATTCAAGTGACTATTTCAATATGACAATACTTTATTATCTTTCAATAATGATTGCTAAGCTTGTATTTCTTTGCTGATGTATATATAATTATAACAAATTATACGAATATACTTCTTAAAAATTTAATTCTATGACCAAATGTGAAATTCATTGTCTGTATTTAATATGACGTTGTAATTAAAAATGTGAAAAATTCCATTACATAAAGCCATAAATTGGATTCTATAAATTATTGTCTTGATAAAATTTGCAAATGTCTGTTCTACTTAATAAAAATCCTAGATTGACAAGGTTCTAAAGATTATTTTCCCCCACCCTCTGCACTCTAAAGAGTGAGATCACTCATCTTAGGTCCAACAAATCTGTGAATTCAACCAAGTATGATCAACTCTCCATCCTATATTTCTTCCACTTAGTTTAACTGCTAGAAGTTAAATTTTATGTAAAAGAGCAGTTTTGACCATGTTCTTTAAGCCTCCTTCTATTTTTGAAATTGTGATAGATGATGACTTTGCAAGCCAATTGTTTGGAAAACTTGTTTAAGTGCAGATTTCCAGAAACCACTTCATACTTACTGAATCTAGATTTCTGGGGATAGGACCCAAAATTTAGTTTTGAAAGTTCTCTATATGATTCTTATTTGCCCTAAATATTGAGATTTACTCCACAGAATGTTCTTACTCTAGACTTTATGCAAAGTATTTTCTTTTCTGTAGACTCTATAGCATGTACCGATGATATTATGCATTCTAAAACCAGTTTAACAATTACTATTGTTATTCTAGTGTTCTTTGCTGAAACTGAGGTTTATTTGCAACTCCCATGTACATTTATTTTGACAAAAATCATACTATGAACGTGACATGAATTAGACCCGATTTCACCTGCAAATGCCCGTTTACTTTACTTTGATCATTTCTTTGTATTCAGTTCTATTTAAACCCATCGATTTTCCTAAAATAACAAAAGATGAGATCAGAAGACCTAAGAGAAAGCAGATAAAGAACTGAGATTGTTTTACTTGAAGCATAGTTTTCTACAAAGAGGGAAAAAGGAACTATGCAGAAGTTAGAAGATATTTTTCCTTCATTTCTCAACACATTTTCATTTTCCCCTATAATCTTCAGCAGTTTTGTGCAGACTTATTATTATACCGATATTTAATGGCAGAAATAGAATGCTTAGGATTCCTTGCCTTTTGTGTCCACTCCACATATTGTGTGCAAATACAGACCTAAATGCATGCTCAGTACTGACCCCTTCATCTCAAACCTTAAAGATATCAACAGATTGATGTAAACTGCAGAAGATTTATCATAGCTATACTCTGAAATATATAGAGTGGCTATTGGAAGGATTATTTTATAGTTAGAGTAAGTAACTTATTAATTACTTAAAGATCACCATTCCTTCTTTATCATGTACTGCGCCCCCAAACCCCACCACAGATCTTGTCCTTCCACAATTGCTTAAGATTTTGATACCTCTTTTAAAATTTATTTCTTTCAATATTTACTTGTCTTCCCTATGTTTTCAATTTTTCCCTTCCGATTAAATTTTTCCAGCATTCAAATGTGTCCTGGTATCCTCCCATATTTTTTAAAAAAATAAAAGCTAAAGACAAGTAAAAAGCCCTCATTGACAAAGCTACACCTCCTTACTTATAAAACCCTCCTGTTTTTCTTCATGGAAGTTTCTCAAAAAAGCTATTATGACTGTTTTCACTCTAAAATGTACTCCAACCTGGTTTCTACTCAAATTGCTACAAAAAAAAACTGCTCCCTCACCAGTTCTTAATGACTAATTGATTTAAATGAACCTATATTTTAATCTCTAGCCATGAATCTACTAATTAGATGCAAATTTACATATTCATCTACCCATTTTATGTATTCTCTAGAATACTTCTCAATGATAAAAAATGATGGTCGGAAACTTATATAATTTTTCCTTTCTATCAGATTTTGCTTCTTATTTTTTGCTTTTTTCCCCCGTATTTAAATAAATGGCACCTCTGTCATACAGAAACTCATTATAGATATTTTGAATCATTTATGTCCCTTCTCTCATTCTTTGTTTTCTCTCATTCTGCTGTTATTCTCGATATCTATCTAGTCCATGACATACTTATGACTATTTTATGGCCCCAGTATTTCTTAACTTGGTATAGTTGTTTGTATTTCTACTGGCATCACTCTAGCTCAATCCACTATCATCCCCCCCGCGCCCCCCCCACCACTCTGGACTAAAGCAATAGACTCCTGTTTGGTCTCAAGCTACTTTATTATTGCCCTCAAATATGTGATTATTCATAAATTTGAAAATGATGTTTTACAATTAGACATTTAATCATGTCATCACCCTGCTGAAGACAAAATTCAATGCCATTCAATTCACTTTTTTTCAAGGTAGTAAACATGACCCTATAGATATCCCCACCTTCATCTCCAGACATTCTCTTCTTAACTCACTGGATCAATGACACTGTCCTTCTTCTAGTTCCTTGAATTTACTTATTGACCTCCTATACCAGTCATTCACACATGCTATCAATTCTCTGCAATGTCCTTTGCATGCCTAACTTTTCATCAAAATTCAGATCTCAGCTTAAATTCCGTTTCCTTAGACTCATGCCTCAATTCTCTTATTTAAACTTACAAAACCATGCTTATTTATTAAACTATTTTTAATAGTTTTAATAGATCTATTAGTAGTTTTACTAGATCTATTAAAACTATTTTTGTGCTCTTATTATTCATTTATGTATTTATTCATTTATTTATTTTAGGTTTGCTTTTCCTACTAAAATATGTTTCATTAGAACATAGTATGTATTTTTTAAACATTGCATACCTAGAATTTATCATTGAGCCTAGAAATATAAGGTATTTAATAATTACTTGTTGACTAAATAGGGTAAGTAAGTGGAAAAACAACTGAGATAAACTTTACTTCCTTCTTTCACTATCTCAAAAATAGCATATGATGATGTATCTATGACATGTGTTGCATGACATAAAGCCAAATAATATACAACATTTAAGAATTCTGAATTTGTTGTAGCAAATTAATGCAATCTCATTATAAATTGCTTGGAGCTATCCATTTACAAAATAATGCTACAAATGTGAAAAACAAAAGCACTGGAATGAAAAATGATTCCAATTTTAGAAAAGAACATTTTGAATGAGAACATTAACATTTGCAAAGGCATTTATTTTCAATTTTTAGCAAAATGACTAAATGGCAATATGTGCTTTGCTTCGTGTATAAAGGTGTAGTTGGTTGATTCAACTTATATTCTGGAGTGAGTGTATTATATACTAAAAAATGTATGTTGAGTCCAATTGCTCTCATTTCTCAATCTAAGCCCAAGATGTTTAATAATAGAGTCAGAATCTGTTTAATGATGCTGTGACTTCTGCTTAACATAAGTTATATATTTTCATCCTGGCATCTGTGTAAGGTGGTGCACACTCCTTGGTAAGTGAAGATTCCCTAAGAGCAAAACGATTAAAAGGATTTTTCAAGGTGGCAAGATCAAGGTTGGCTTTCACGGGCATCTGATTCCAATTCACATACTTTGGTCCATGAAGCCATTCAGCCTTTTCTTATAAGGATCACCGAAGCCATAAACTTAAGTCCTGAACTCAAATTAAATGTCATAAGGAATTTTTGGGGCTTTATACTTTAACCTTTCTATGTTTTCAAGCTTAAATGATCAACCTTAGCTTTCTCTGTCAAAGCAGGCCGAGAAAGTACTTGTGGTTTTTTCTTTTTTCTTTTTTTAAAGCTCTGTTATTAAAACAAGCCACTAAACAAAAAGTTCAGGGTTTTGGCAAAATTTGGAAGGCTAGCTAGTTATCTTGAAGGTGTGAAATTAAAAGTTAATTCTTGAAGGGAGCCAAATTAAAAGTTCAGAACCTATAAGAGCCTGTTAATGGCATTTGTCTTCATATCTCAGAAGAATGTGGAGTGCAACCTGTGTAGTTTAAAAGTGTATTATCTTTCATGATCTTCCCTACACATCCTTCTTGGGTTTCTGCAATTCATTCTCTATCAAGCAAAAAAGAGGCTAAGAGAGAAATAGGTTACTTACTAAAGTTACCTACTAGAGGTAACCTACTAATAGACTAATGTCTATTAGTTACCTACTAAAGGTACCTACTAGAGGTTACCTACTGATAAATTAACGTCTATTAGTTATGGAAGTTGTAGAAGACTTGTATGATATGTATCTTTCGAATTTCACTCTCTTTTTATGAATTATGATGTTTAGTCAAGAAAAAATATTTCTTCAATTGTTGCAGATTTGGTTATAAATTGGCAAAATGATGTCAATCATTTTACAGGAATTAGAAATATCTGTTGTCCTACTAAAAGCCTTCTATTAGTGTTCTGAGATTCATCCACACCTTAGTGCCCTGCCCATTAATAATGAAGCATTTTTTTTTTCCTTTTATTGTCATGGCCAGGTTATTGATAGAGTTGGTGAAATAAAAACATAAATACTCACATATATGGGTTAGCTTAAAAGCACTTTCATTTTTCCTCATTGAATCTAAAGGTTTGTTTTGGTTATCACAAATAGATCTTTGAGTCACATATGCCCACAGCAAATATCTCCATAAACTTGATATTTGGCAGTAGAAAATGATGAAATATTTTATCTGCCATGAAGTTCTCACATTTGTAAAGACTTGAAAGAGGGCTGTGGGTGAATGATTAGCAGCCAGCTTGAGGAGTTAAGGAAGTTTTAAATTGCCACTTTTTTCTTTTTGTTTCAAATTTAACTAAAGAATTCTTAAGGAAACTACTTCCAATATATTTTTAAATTTACACATCTCCCGAGATGGTTTCTGAAAGCTTTTCTTAAGGGAAAAATGCCATAAAAGTACAAATGCCTCCATTAGCTTTTTATTAAGTAGGTATAATTATTTTGGTGATGGCAGGGGAAAAAAATCAAAGGAGAGAAAATTTTGAAATGTATTTGTGAGTGTGGTAGGGCTGCCAACCATATATAAAGTTATGTAAAAAAATGTTATATGAGCTGGATCGAGACATTTGATGGAAAGTTAAGAGATACTCATAGGCATCAAACGGTCAACAGTGTCTCAAGGTTTGGCAAGACACGCTTGTTTTATATTTTCTGTGTTACACTACTCAATACCACTGCTACTTATCTCATTTCTACCACCACTATGATTCTTGCTATTATCAAGTTAATAACAATAATTGCAATGCTCTTTTTATAATCAGAAGAAAATCATGAGTCTAAATATTTTACATACAGTATTTTTTTGTCTCAGTTATTACTTACACATATAATATAGGTGAGTACTTTCATTGTAAGTATATTTCAGCTATAGTAACTTAGAGAAGTTAAGTAACTTTTCCATCATATTTAGAGCTGGGACTCTAACCTAAGTCTCCCTGACATTTAAGTCTGAGTTTTAATCACTGAATTGTATGTTCTACTATGTTCGTAGGCGTCAGAGTCAAAAAAGGGGGCTGGGAGGATCCTGATAGTAGAGACAACAAATGTGAAAAATGCATTTTTTTAAATCTTGCTCCGAAGATTAATAGGGGCACCTATTACAAAGGCAAAATCTCAGGCCCCATTCAAACTTGCTGAATCAAAATTTACTTTTTAACAAGATTCCTGGATAAATTGTAAAGTTTGAGGAGAAATTATCTTTTGACAGAATATTTTGAAAACTATAGTCACATTTTAATGAAATCTAGAGTCTATCTAGGTGATTTTCTTAACATAATGGGTTACTAAGCATTTTATTCATTCATCGATTCTTTAATTTTGGTTTTACTTATTCAATAGTTTTTTTCTTATTTTATTTTGATTTTACATATTCAATAGTTTTTTTCTTATTTGAACATCTATTTTATGTAAGTAGTTTCAACATTATACAAAATACTAAGATAAACACAAGATTTCATTCTATTAAAGGAGATAAATGTACACAATAAATAGGTATTTAAGGTATCATTTAATAAATTTCATAATTGAATACAAAGTTTAGATTTACGCAATTTATTTGCATTCTTGGGATTTACCAAAGAAAACTTCATAAAAGAAGTATTTCTTATCAACAAATAAACAAAACACATTGGGAGATTATTTTCTTAGTGTACTTATTCCCACTTATTCCCACTTGTAGCACTGACTAATTTTTGCTTTTGATTTACACACTTGGCCCTAATGACGAAGTTTTACCATTTGGTTTCTGAAATGCGTTTTCAACTTCTGTGAAAATTAGAATAGATTTACCATCCTCTTATGTGCCCTTTTTTTAATGTGGTATCTCTCTCACCCTTAACTTCTCTTAAGAGATAACTTATATTTATTTTATTTTAAGATTCCAAAACCTAAACACTCTAGGGAGTAAATTTTGACTTTTCAGGTAATCTTTCTTTGGCAAATAACACAATGTTCAAATCGAGAAAGAGAATAAGATTCTACTCAAACATCTAAAGTGTTTATTTCTTAGAACTTCACACTCACTAGAAACTCCAGATTAAGTAGCAATAATAACCACTTGGTTAATTTGATCCTACTGGAAGGTTGTCTTTTACACATTTATATATTCTCAAGGAAGAATGTTTACTGCCTGAATGAATGTCTCTAAGTTTTTTCTCCAAACAACTTATGAAGTAATTAGAGAATAAGTGTTGTGATATAGAATATATTCTATTTCTAAGTGATAAAATACGGATTGTAATATTTTAGTGATTACACTAGAGATGAGTAGTAGTAGAGTTTAGATGAATGAAGGTTTCATAGAGGAGTCTGTGTTTGATCTTTTGTCTTTCAAATGCATAGGGTTTGTTATAGGAGAGGAGTACATTTTAAAGGAGGCAGGCAAAATGAACAAGCATGGATGAAATATTAAGTTGAGAGAGGGATGGTATGTGGAGACCAATATTTCTATGGTGAAAATACATAGACATCTAGCCCCAACATGGGGTATACTGGGGGGTATGCTGTTGATGTTTTTAAGATATATTAGTAGAAAATTACCACATATCTTTGTCAATATAGCATTTTTTTTCTGATTTTTAAAACAATTTACATTAATGTTTATCATGTAAGAATCCTATTATGTCATTTTTCAAACATTTTGTTTTCATAATGTATCTACATTGATACATTTAGATGTAATTCATTTTCACGATTTGTAACTGTTACATACATTATTTATCCCATTAGTAGGCACCGACTTCATATAAACTTGTTTTGCTATAATAGGGCTACAGTAAACATCTTGCCATGTGTGCCAAAGTTTTGTACCTGTGAAAATTTGGAAATCTGGAGTAGAGGGTATTACTAGACATTTACCAAATTGCTCTAAAAGACATTTACCAATTGCTGTTTTAACAATTTATAATCTCACCAGTAATGTAGTGTTCTTGTCAGTCCATACCTTCTTCAATACTTAGTATTATCATTACAAAGTCAGAGGAGTGGCACTATCTGACTTCAAGAGTTACTACAAATCTCCAGTAATCAAGACAGTGTGGTATTGGCAAAAATAAGAGACAAATAGTTCAATGGAACAGAAGAGAGCCCATAAATAGATCATATATATGATCTATCTTTATATCTGTATCTATCTATCTTTATTTTTATCTCTAACTCTATCTCTATCACTAACTCTATCTCTATCTGTATATCTCTATATCTCTATATCTATATTGAGAGAGAGAGATGGGGGTGAGAGAGAGGGGGGGGAGAGAGAGAGAGAGAGAGAGAGAGAGAGAGAATGAGAATACTGGTCTTTGACAAAGAAGCAAAGGCAACACAATAAAGTTAGTCTTGGCAACAAATTGTGATGAACTATTGGACATCACATACAAATAAAAAAAAAGAATCTAGACACAATACTGACATCCTTCACAAAAATTGACTCAAAATGGATCATAGCTCTAAATGGAAAACTCCTAGAACAAAATGTAGAATGTAGAGGCTATCTAGATGTCAGTGGGCATGGCAATGACTTTTTACATACAACACTAAATGCAGAGTCTATGAAATAAATAATTGATAAGCAAGACTTCATTAAAATTCAAATCATCTGCATTGTGAAAGACACCATCTAAGAGTAAGAAGATAAGCCTCAGACTGGGAGATAATATTTGCAAAAGACACATCTGCTTGATTGTTTTCCAAAACATATAAAGAACATTAAAACTCAGCAATAAGAACATGAACAACCTGGTTAGTAAATAGGCCAAAAAACCTGAATAGATACTTCAAGGAAGGTAAATATATAGCAAACATTCATGAAAAGGTTCTCAACATAATATGTTATAAGAAAATTGCAAATTGAAATAACAGAGAGATACCCCCACACAGCTACTAAAATGGCAAAAATCAAAAACACTGACAAGAGCAAGTACTAGCAAGGATGCGGTGCAACAGAGACTCTCATCTATTGTTGATGGGAACGCAAAATGGTCTACCCACTTTGGAAGACAGTTTAGTGGTTTCTTACAAAGCTAAACATACATTTGCAGTATGATCTAGCAATCTCATTCCTTTGTATTTACCCAGTCTTTAAACTTATGTTCACACAAACCTGCCCGCAGATGTTTATAGCAGCTTCATGCATAACTGCTCAAACTTGGAAGCAACCAAGATGTCCTTCAGTAGGTGAATGGGCAAGTAAACTGCACTACATCCAGACAACATAACATTATTCATCACTAAAAAGAAATGAGTTTTTTTTAATTAAAGTTTATTGGGGTGATAATTGTTAGTAAAGTTACATAGATTCCAGGTGTACAATTCTGTATCACATCATCTATATATAACATTGTGTGCTCACCACCCAGAGTCAGTTCTCTTTCTATCACCATATATTTGATCCCCTTTACTCTCATGTACCAACCCCCTCTTCTCTTATCCTCTGGTAACCACTAAACTATTGTCTGTGTCTGAGTTTTTGATAGATGAATGGATAAAGAAGTTG
Organism: Rhinolophus sinicus; assembly: GCF_057876585.1. NCBI lineage: Eukaryota > Metazoa > Chordata > Mammalia > Chiroptera > Rhinolophidae > Rhinolophus > Rhinolophus sinicus. Next base: position 57,252,286 of record NC_142502.1, read on the forward strand.
TGGTATATATACACAATGAAATACTATTCTGCCATAAGATAAAATAGTATCATTGCGGCTGCAAGGATGGATCTTGAGATTATAATGTTAAGTAAAATAAGCCAGACAGAAAAAGTAGAAAGCCATATGATTTCACTGATATGTGGTATATAAAACTGAAAACAGCAAAAGATCAAGACAAACAAATGAAGAAACAAAAACTCAGAAAATAGTTTTCAAGTCATGAAACGACATGGAGGAAATTTAAATTAATATTACAAAGTGAAAGAGGTAAATCTGAAAAGCCTGCATACTGTATGATTCTAACTATTTGGCATTCTGGAAAAGGTAAAACTAGGGAGACAGTGAAAAGATCAGTGGTTGCCAGGGATTGGGGGGAGGGGGAATGAATAGGCAGAGCACAGAGGATTTGGGGGGCAATGAAACTATTCTTTATGATACCACAAGCATGAATACATGGTTACATGGCTACACAGAGATTATAATGGTAGATATGAGGATACATTTGTTGAGACCCGTGAAATACACAACACTGAGAGTGAAGTTTAATGTAAACTATGGACTTAGAGTAATAACGGAGGGTTCAACAGCATAGGTTCATCAACTATAACAAATGTATCAATCTGTTGAGGTCAGTTGCTAGTGGGGGAGGCTGTGTCTGAGGTGGAGCACAGAGCATGTTAGAACTGCCTGCAACTTCCTCTCAACTTTGCGGTGAACCTAACACTGCTCTGAAAAACTAAAGTGTAACAAAAAAACAGAAAAATAAACAAACAAAAATCATTTTCAACAAAGAAAAATCACTTTCTAAAAATAGAAAAACAAACACACACAAATCATCTAAATATATGAATAATGAGTCTTTAATATTGTAAAATACCCAGTCAGGGTTGAAATACTCACCTGTCTCATATAATTCACATACTTTTCTTTTTATAAATTGCTGGTTGAACAGGGTACAATAAATCTCTTTTATGCCACAGGTTATCTCACTCTCTACTTCTGCACCATTTTTATTTGTTACGGTTGATCATTGAAGCAATCAGCTCCTCGTCCACCGGTTTCCCAGACTTTGGATTTTAATTACATTCCATGGCACTGAATTACTTACATTAAATGTCACTGTGCAACATTTTTCAGTTCTTTGTATTTCCCATAAATAGAAAAGTAGAATTTAAAGGCTTGCTTAGATTTAGGTGCCATGTGCATGCATGGGCGTGCATGTGTATGTGCGTGCATGTGTGTGTGAGTGTGTGTGTGTGTGTGTGTGTGTGTGTGCTAAGTTTAGTTGTTATCTGTTTGGTTTTGTTTGGCATGGCTACTATAACATGTGGCATTCTATTTTTCCCTCAGGATGCACATAATATCTGGTTGTCTCTATTTATGATATTAGCAGTCGTGTACGATAACTGTACAGATCCATTAATTCAGACCAAAAAGTGATATTCCAATTAAAGCATTGTTTCTTCCTACATTGTATGACATACTTCTCTAAAGAGAAGATTCTTTTGTCTAGTCATCTAGTATTTGGTTACTCAGTGGAATAATGTGCGAAACATGGGATAAACGCATAATTGTTTCTTTTTTTATCAGTACAAAATAATGAAAAACATTTTTTAGAGTAACTAATTGGTACATCTTTTTTTGTTTTGTTTTGTTTTTTAGTCTCATTATGAACTCGTGGCTTTAAACATATTCTGTGTATTTTAATCCATTGATTTTAACACTAATACTCAGACTTTTCAATTTTTGCTCAAGTGTCATCCTTTTCAAGATAACCCCCGAGCGGTTTTGACACAGCACTTGGCATCTTTGAAAGAATCTACTTTCTGATATGGCAATATAGTCCATTTCATCTTGAATGTCTCCTGCCGCGATCTTTTCTGCAAGAAGTCCTGGTTCCTTTCAGTGAGAGGAAAAAAAAATATGTATGTATGTTTATAGCTATATGGATACAAATGAAATATTCATATATCTTTTAAGGCCAAATTTAGATTCATTGCTAATGGTTGGTTATTGTCTCTAAGCTTTCTTTTTTACTGGAAATGTATAGGACATATGTTCATTTTTTCTCAAAGATACTTTCTTAAAAATAGTTTTATTAAAATTGCTCATTAGTTCATAGTGATGCATCCATTTCAAATTCAGGGCCTCCAGGGTTTTACTTCACCTCTTTCACCTTATATATATTTCTCTTGTATCAGTGCTGAGAATTCCAGTTCTCAATAACCCTGTGGTTTTTAGAATTAAAATTAAAAAAAATATTACTCATTTGCTTTATTGCACATTGCACATACAAATATATCATTATAAAGATGTGAACGCTAAAACAAAAATATGATTGCTTAAACATTTAATATTTTCATTTGCAGTTCTTTTTGTCCTTACTATGTATCCTTCTGAGATATAGGCAAATTGCTGCACTTTAAACTCACTTTTAGTACTTTTCTCTCTTTATATCACCAGCTAAATACATATTTAGGTTCATTTGCTTTTGGTTTCTATTTTTAAATACTTATTTAAAAGTAATTCTAAAGGTAAATATATACAGATTTCCAAAATCACATCTGCAAAACAGACATATTCAAAGAAGTCTAGGATCTGGACTTGTCCCTTCATGCTATTTCCTCCTTCCTCTCAGAGGCAACTGTTTTTCTCCCCTTAATGTTTAACTTATTCTTCCATTGTGTATTTATTATTCTGTTTTTAATATAAACAGATATTTATTTTTCAATATTTTGGTATCTAGGAAGGCTCGCGCTTTTGTCCTTGTGGTTGCTTTCTCACTCAACACCTTGTGATAGCACCCTTGATCTTCCTTCATTTTGGTTATTATGATCTATTGGTTCCTTATAAGTAATAATTACAAGTAATAATGAAATTAATTACTAAATGCTGCTTCTTCCTGTCCTCTCTCTTCCCCAGATTTGAAGTGATTCAGTTTAATACATAGCTGACAAACTACAAGGTCATTAACAAGCACATTGCATCCTCTTTTCTCTTTAAACTTTGATAATATTATTCACGTTTGATTTGGCTTCAATTTGGAATCAAACCCATCCCCTAAATATTCTCCAATTTTCTTTCCTTCATTTCCTAGAAATCATAAATTGGGATATTTAAAAATATTATTTCCTGAATATACCATATGTTCAACTCTGAATCTTATTTATTGAATACATTATCTACTTTTAGTTTTATATTTTAATCAAATGATTAAATGAATATATTATAATTTAATATTGTACCCCCATCTTATTTTCCAACTTCCAAAAGAGTTTGAAATTAGTTGTGGAATGTAGTGGTTGATTGTTTCTATCAAATATCAAGGAAATAGAGATGAAGTCAGGGGTCAAAATAAGATTCACAGCAGATGGAAACTGAGAAATTGTCTAGCATTATGAAAGAATGAAGATGCTGGAAACTTGAAGGTCTGATGGATTCTAAAAGTCATTAACTAATCCTAAAAATTGTTCCCAGTTCCATGATATTTTTCTAAAACTCCTCTGCAGAGAAAATCCTAGATGAATTCTGCACTTAATATTATTATTAATTTCATACATATAAACAATAGAAAACATTTACAAATTTTCTTATATTAAGAGTAGTTTAATTACTTAAGGCCTTTAACTCCTTATTTGTTTAAATACCTGTGCACAGGTGTATTATATTTTAATATATCATACAGAAAAGTTTAATTTATTAATTTAACAAATATTTATTTAACTCCTTTTTGATAAAATAGGCATTAACTTAAACTGAACCAGAAGATCAAAACAACAGAAGTTGAAAATACCCTTGAGTTTGAAGCAAAATGTATGTAACCTCTTAATGATTTACAATTCCTCCATATCTGCAAAAATTGGGAGTTTCTATAATATAAGCTCATTCTTTCTAATTTTGATAAAAGTAAGCAGCATGCATATTGTCTTTAAAACAAATAAAATTGATAATAGATGGATCAAATGGAAATGGTTTACCTATTGGCTACTTGGGTCGATAAGGAAATATATGGTCTTCTTTTATTATTATGTTATCATTGTAAATTATGATAACTGTTAGTTATGAGTAGGGGTGCAACTTAGAACTTCATATTTGCAAACCTTTTTTCAATATCACATATTCTTAATTCTGTCAGTTATGTGAAAAAAGGGATTTATGTAAATATTTATCATGCACCTCTTACATACTTATTGGTATAGACACTTCTATTAAAACAATGTCAGATACAATGTAAGCCTTCTGATACTTTATACCCTAGTAGGAGAAAACACATGCAAATACTAGGCAGAAAGGAATGTGACAAGTGAAACTTCCTTATAGAGGAACATATTATGAAGCAATCAAAGGGATGGGAAGTAAAATTCCAGGCACCTGGCTGGGCTTAAGCATTCCTATAATATCATTTGATTTTATGGGATGGGATATGCTTATAAAAACCCAAATATAGGGTCACCCTTACTTGGCATTAGTGCATCTGTGAATGTAATTTTGTGTTGGCTAGGAGACAAATAAGATCTCTTTCCACCTTTAACATTATTATATTTTGTCCAGCAATTTAAAAAGGTCACGAAGCCATTGATATAAAAATCATAATGTAAACATTACTCTGACAATCACAAACTCCTACACTATCTTTTAGAAAGTTTAGATTTTGTATAAATACATTTTTAATATTTATTATATTTGCAATGAATTGTGAATTAGATTTATTTGAAATATGCAATGGTTTAAATAGAAGAAAATCTTATCATTGATAAATACGATTTGGATATACACACACATATATATATATATATATATATATATATATATATATATATACACTTTTAAAGAAACATTTTAGTATATTTAATATACTGATGTGGATCATGGTGTACATCGCAGTTTTACTAACTCACAAACACAATTTTGAGCTTTGATTTTCCACTGTGTAAGGAACTGACTGAATACCCTTTCATGACCCTGGGGAAGAGTTTCAACACCCATAACTATATTTTGTACGGTAATTTTTACAGTCAGTTAAATCTATTTAAAAGTATACTAAGGAAATGCCAAAGATCTTTTCTGGAGGGTGGAATAAAGTGAAAATTCATTGTATATTTAAAAAAATGAAATTTTAAAGAAGAAACAACAACAGAAAGAAATACCACAGATTTGTGCTGTGGTAACTGCAATAAGTATAATTAGGTATATTAGTTTATTTATATCACATCAACGCATTTATCTCTGCCCTTTGTAAGCTTCAGAACTATCTATGGCATCTACTACATACTAGGTTAGGAACCCTGTCCTATTTTGTATGTACATAAAGATTGAAGTCATAAAATAATAGGGTTAGAGGTGATCTTACATTCAGTTCAATCACCACTTTTGTGAGGTATTGTAGGTTATTTGCCATTTGATAGGTATTGCACAATTAAATGTATAACATTTTTCTGCATTTGGCAGTATCGGTAAATTTTGATAGTAAAAGTAATTTTTGGATGTTGAATATGGTAATATCAATTTAATGTTTTAGTAATAATACAGTAGAACCTAGCACAAAGCAGACCTGTGATTAAATTTCATTTGCTTCAAAATATAATCATCAGTATATGCATTTGAAACTCAGATCTGAATGTTCTGAGAGTTTAGAGAAGCTGTAGCTTTACTTCAGGATACAAGGTGGTGCTGTTTCATTTTACAAACAAAAAGCTGCTGTTACTAAAAGCTAGTAAAGCTAAAATGAGGACATCATATCTTACAAAGACAGCGGGAATACAGGGGAAGCCAGTTCCATCTCTCTACATGCCAGTTATGATTTTGTTTAATGGAAAATAGATAAGTTATATCTATATAACCTGCACAATATAAATACAGAGGCAATAACAATATTCAACCAAGGATGAAATGCTCATTTTTTAGTAGTTTACAGGGTTCTGTAGCCTGCAATACATGCAGTGGCTGCGAAGGACTTGGACTTAAGGGAATAAAAATATGTGCATTATGAAAAGTGAGTGAAAGTTAAGGTTTATTTCTAGTTCTTATTGGCTTTCTGTACTGACAACCAACTATTTTCCTGGCTTTGTAAATGAAAATCTAACTTCATCTTTTAATTCGAAATTTATTGACCTATCACATTAACCAAGATCAAAAGCTCCACTGCCTCCTTCTATTTATTCAATTCAAATGCTAATCACCTTTGCCAATTTACAGTCTGAATTTAAATGCTATAAAAAGGGAGGCTTTTTTTCATATCAATCTTTCTCTGTACTTACTATTACTTTGCATAGGGAATATAAATGAGAATTTGGTGTCTTATTTCAATGTCAGATTTTCTGTGTGACGTCAATCAAATTAACCTTTCTGTGCAATTTTTAATCCAATTTTAAAAGATGCTTAATACTAACATTTTCACAGTAGTTCTTGTGGTGTTTGAAATGTTTGTAAAACAAATTGGGAGTTTTTTTTTTTTTTCTTTCTTTTTAATCTGACATATTTGTTTACTGAAAATTGGTAATGTACAGAAATTTGGTTGTTTTGTGTACGTTAATATCCTGGCAGATTTTTGAAAAATTGATTGACAGCTATAACAATTTTAGCAGGTATTTCTTTATAGCTCAATCTATCTTACTAGAGGTTTTGGCTACTAAGAAGAAAACTAACTCAAATCTCTGCTGAGGACTTGTGGAATGTAATTATATATTTTACTGATTTTTTTTCACTTTTTACCCTGACATATCAATTATTTAAATGTCAGCATTAACGTAAATTTACTTTTCTTTTTATATTTTTGCATTTTTTTTTTACTGAAAGCTGACTTTTGTTTTCAAGTAATAGGGAGGAAAGAACTGCACTGTTTTCTTATTTTGGCACAAAATAGACTAAATAATGCTTTATATTCAATTTCACTGATATAAATAGATGTATTTATTGATAATATTATATTACATGGCATTATTTATTCTGTGGAGTTCAGAAATATCATTAATATAACCTTGAAAATAATTTTATGCTAGCAGAATTTAAGTCAATGAGGACAAAGGAAGCAATAAAAATCCAATGATAAAAATGTTTAATAGTAACTAACTTAGTAACTAAGTTTTACCTGATGAAAGAAGATCACATAACCTCTGATATTTCCCTAAAACTTAATGTCTAGACACTGTGACACATATATTAGAGATTTCTTCTTTTGCAAAGCATGTAAAATCTTTGTGAAGTAATATGAGTTATGTATTTGAATTACATAGGAGCCAGATTTGAAAAATAGGTATGCAACTTACTGTGTGGTCCTAGGCAAATAAGCCTCTTTTTGAGTCAGTTCCTTACATCTTTGAAATAAGAATAATACTTACCTCCCTTATAGTGAGATGAGTGATTATATGAGATAATTCATATATAGTGCTTAGCAATAAACATTCCATAAGAATTAGCTAATTACTATAGTTTCTGTTTTCCAGGAAACATAATTTTAAAAAATCTTTTCAAATATTCTCAAAATACTTAGTTATTAAACTTTACTACTTTGTTACCTATATTATATATCCAAAAGACAGAAATTGTTAAAAACTAATTCATTGCTTCCAAAGAGACCAGCATGGGAAAAGGAGGGTAAGGCAGAGTAATTTTAGTTGCACAACCTGACAGACACTACCTCAGCCATATGATCAAAGTCAACGTCAACAGTGATGTTATTTTGATAGTATAAATCCTTAAAATGATATGATGAAATGGCACCTTACCTCCGTGGTTATCCTCCCCAAAACACATAACCCTTGTGTAATTAGAAGATAGACATTAGACAAATATCAACTGAGGGATAGTCTACTAAATGTCTAATGAGCACCACACTAAATTCTCAAAATCACCCCAAACAAGGAAAGCTAGTGAAAATGTCACAGCCAAGAGGAGGCATGATGACCAAGTATATAGAATTATAGATATATGAATCTGAATCGCACTCTAATAAATTCTCCAACTCAAGTGACAGCACTTGGTCATCATTAGCACAACACTCAGTCATCAATAACATTTAGTGATGCCACTCTATGTACCTCTCCACCCTATGCAGAAATAGGGATTAAATAGTTGATAGATTGAAGATACAATAAGTTGTTTTAATTAAAATGGGATAATGCATAAACTCTATTAGTAAGCATTCAGTTTTACTTGAATTCAACAGAGGGGGAAAAACAGGAAAAAGAAACAATCTGATGATCTTCAGATAAATGTTTCTTCATCACAGGAGATTTTACTTGCAAAAGATCTGGCTAAGGTTAAGGATTTATGAAATACATTATGAGGTGGAGTCATTACGTTTTGTTTTGTTTTGTTTTTTAATCTACATGTTTCAGGCTTTTTTTAGAGTATCGATTTTCTCTGGCTATAAATGATGAGGTAATTAGCTGCAGGATAGAGCTTATTAATAGACCTATAAACATGACTGCCTGAGACATCTGGGTAACTGATCCTTGCTCTTGTTCTACAGCCCTGGGTCGAGGAATGTACTTACATCAGACTGTGTAAGCCTGGAGAGAATGATAAATTGTATCAGAGCAGAGGCTGGGTATATGAGACCTCACCTTGTTATTGTGTTTTATATCTGTAAACTCTAAGATTGATGGGGAGTACTTGACCCAGAGGAGGTGATCCCTGGCACATATCACTTAGCTTGTATTAACACTATTTCAGGCTTAGGTATATAAGCCCAGGTATACAAAGCAGGGCTAAGTGCGGAACGGAAAACATCTGAAATGATTCTTCTTCAGTCAGAAATTGTTATTGGCAATTCCTTGTGAAGATTTTAGGGGTGAAGAATTTTGTTTCTTCATTGGCTCAGAACACATTGATTTCTCTGTTGTGTACTTCAATTTTACTTACTTTCGTCACTATTCTTTAGATAAGTAAACCCTGTGTGATTGATCTAACGGTTTGTGGGCTTGGTGTTTCCATCATTTTTTTCCTTACTTTTGACACAGGGTAATAGAGTGGAAATACATTATAACATTCCTACTTAATTCTTTCTCATAAAGTTGTACAAATTATATTACTATGTTTTATTGTATGGCTTAGGGCATTTATTTCTGTTTTGTAAACACAATGTTTCCTTTTCAATCCCTTTGTCAACAACTTCATTACTGAATTTATATTTTGGTTCATTTCCTGATTGACTGGGTATGACATTCAGGAATTTATTTTTCACAAAGGGATCATAGGTATTGTATTATCTGAGTAATTTCATATTTGATAAAATCTCTCTCTTGCTTTTGCAATTAAGTGATATCTGGTCAGTGTTTAAGGAGTCTTGAGCCCCTTTTGATTTTTCTCAGAACTTTGTGCACATGGATTTATTATCTTCAAGTACTGGATGTTAAGAACGGACGTTTCAAATAAGCCTTTTTTCTTCTTCTTCTTCTTGTAAGTGTCTTTATTTATCTTCCAGGCTGATTAAATTTTTTTCTTTATCTTGGATATTCCATAATATAATTTGGATATGACTCATGGTTATCTGTACTGTATCAAGCTATTCCTGGAAAATTGGCACGCCACCCAGTCTAGGTGACTTCTTCCTTCACTGCAGACATTTTTTTTCTTATACTGAATTACTGAATAATTTCTCATTCTATTCGTTGCGTTTTCTACTTCAGGATTCTAAACTATTTTGATGTTAGATTATCTGAATTGTAAAACTAATACCTGCTTTCACTGTGATTATCTCAGGTCTTATTATGTTCCAGTCAGAATTTCCATTTCATTTCTATTTAGTCCCTATTTCTAAATGTATTAATCCCCACCTCTTCACTGTTCGACACTTTACCCATTTCCTTAGCTCTGTATTCTTTTTTTAAATCTCATTCTCTTTTTAAATCTTTAATATATATATATATATATATATATATATATATATATATATATATATATAAAATAACTGATTTCATGTTCTTCCTTAGTCATTCTACTACACAAAACTCTCCTTTACACCAAGCTCAAATTTTCCATTTGAGCCAATTGGGGTATACTAGATTCAATAATAAAGAGCTCTCTCCTCCATTACAATTGTTCAATTCAGAAAGATGTTTACTTTTCATTTACATAGCATCTCAAGGTGGGTGTCCCAGGTTGGTAACTGCCCTGTTCCCTGAAAATAAGAGCTAGCCAGACCATCGGCTCTAATGCATCTTTTGGAGCAAAAATTAATAAGACTGGGTATTGTATTATATTATATATTATATTAATTATATTATATTATATTATATTATATTATATTATATTATATTATATTAACCCTGTCTTATGGTAAAATAAGACTGGGTCTTATATCAATTTTTGCTCCAAAAGACGCATGGTCCGGCTAAGTGTTATTTTTGGGGAAACACGGTGTCTCTCTACATTAGTATTCAAGAACTCAGGCTGACATGACTGGATCTTCAACAGAGCTTCCAGTTCATTCTAGTCATTGCCATCCATATCAGACAAAAGGAGAAATGCAAACACCCAGGTTCAGAGAGTTTCCCTTGAGCAAGAGAGGCATACATTCCAACTGTAGCAATTTCCATCACACTGTCTATTCCTTTGTTTACATTTTTTTATTATTATTATTTTTTTATTCTGCTGTATATTTGCATATTTTCATGTCATTTCTTTTTCTTTGGATGATTTCACGAATTTTGTCCAGATTTTCTCTTTGTATTGGTATGTTTTGTTTAACTTCTCCCTGACTTTCTTTTGAGATCTGTTTAATTTACCCCTTGAACTAACTTTTGTGAACCATGTATTTTATATCTTAAATTTCTTTTAACCACTATGTCTTTATGCAGGGGAGCATGGGGAGAAAGAGGAAATATCCCGATGCTCTAAGTTTTACTTTTTTATTTTGGTCATCATCTTTTGAGGTTAATGGCATCAGATTATTTATTTATTTATTTATTTATTTATTTATTTATTTATTTTTGTTAACTGCAAATATATTATACACACACACACACACACACACACACACACATATATTTCACAAGGAAAGATAGCACTTATTAGGCTTTCATAAACTACCATGGTCTTTACCAGATGTATTAGTGTGATTAAATTTCCTGTGTTTTTATTAGTTTTTTTATAGACTTTGAGAGTCAATACTGTTAAGTTGTTTGCCATTGTGGTGTAAACTATAGAACAGCAGTGTTTGAATAATAAACTCTCAAATCATTGTGCATATCTCAATCAATGAATGATATAGGAATGGTCATAAACTTGTAGATACATGTTCCTATTTGATGTTCTCTTTAAGGGAATTAAATATCAATGCAATAAGTGAAGTATGACTGAGGTCTCTCTTTCAAATGAAAGTGTAGGGAAATTCTCTACCCATCATTTGGACTTCCATTGAAAATTAATCAACTCTGGATGAATTTCATTTCTCACATTTGGAAAAATAGGTGGAAATAATTTCTAGCTTTTGTGGCAATTATTTTTTTTCTAGAAATCTAGATAAAGATTCTTTTCTTTTTTTTTTGAATTTTATTTTATTAAATTTATTGGGGTGACAATTGTTAGTAAAATTACATAGATTTCAGGTGTACAATTCTGTATTACATCATCTATAAATCCCATTGTGTGTTCATCACCCAGAGTCAGTTCTCCTTCCATCACCATATATTCGATCCCCCTTACCCTCATCATAAAGATTCTTAAAGGAAAATATGTTCTATTTATTTTATGATTTTTGTGTTCTCAAATTTGTAAAAGCAAAGAAATTCCTTCAATTTTTTAGTAAATGAACCACTACTAATTCAAAATACAATGAATCATCAAATAGAACAAAAAAACTTACCTAGCTTGCTTTAAATTTTTGATATGATTTGTTTATAAGTATAAGCTTACCTTTAAATATAAAAAATGCTAACACAGTTTTAATGTATTACTATCATAAATACTCACAGGCATCAAAATAAAAGGAGACAACTTGTAAAAATAGTTTCCTTTAAACTAAATGAACTCTTCAGTTAATTTAGAAAGTGAAGTCTCTCAGAAAGGACCAATAATGAAACTTCAGCTTCAGTTATACATAGAGCAGCAATTCCATGTGTCTGGAATACAAGCCCTGGATTTGGATTTATGATTGCCATGTGCAATGTATTCTTTTTACACTATTTTTTTTTCCTTTTTGCTCCAGTTTCATTTTTATAGACTGTCATATACTATATATGAACTCATTTTTACACTAAATCCTTTGGCAAACTCACCTCAGTATTTAAGGAATTGCTTGTCTATTTGAGAACTTGGCTTAAAACAACAAAGGGGCAAATGGTATAAAGATGGCAAAAATCTGCTTTCTAGATTAGCAGCCAATGAGCAGAAAATAGACATGTATACAAGTTAGGCTGGGTATCTAAATTAAGTTATGCTTAAGTATAAACTGTGCAAATCTTTAATTCCCATTGAAGCACAGGTTTTGGTGAGCTTTCAAGTTTGGGGAGCAAGAGGTGTGCTGTGCATGTCCAATGCCATGGTCAGCACACAGGACTGGGTCTTCCTTAGAAACTTAGGGACATTACCCAAGGCTTATCATGCATCCTTGACCGTTTTGTCCCTGTTTTGAATATAACTTTTTCCCAGTGGTTTGCTAAATTGCGTTAAATTCTCTCTAAATCCTTAGATTACAATCATACACGTCGGTGCTTACATGATAACCACATTTACATCACCTAAAAGCTAATTTTCATGATGACATAATGTACTTGGTAAAAATATATCAGTGTACGTAAAACTCTACTTAATGGCACCTCTGCAAATATGTTAGTCCCACGGTTTTTTCCATCTCTCTGATGGCAATAGTTCTTTCTCTCTCATATCACATTTAATTTGTCCAAAAATTATTTTCGCTCCACTTTCAAAATCTATTCAGTATTTGAACACTTATCATCACCCCAATACCAGCAGCCCAGCCCAGGCCACCATGAGCTCTTGCCTGGAGCATTACATAGCCTTGTGTCTATTTTCTCTGCTCCCTCCCTGCCCTACGAGTTTATGTGCACCGCAGCACTCTGTTAAATTTTAAAACACAAGTTACACTGTGTCACTCAGAAGGCCCTCTCACAAAGTAAAGGTAGGTACATTAGTTCCTTTTCACTGTATATTATGATCATTAAAGTCTTTGCTCCAGTAAACTTTAGATATTTATCTAATGAATATATAGATTACCATACAAAACACACAGTATATGCTTAAAAGCCCTGGCTAAATAGGCAGACCAATCTGAATTTAATTTCAATTTCCAGCATCAATTATCATCAACTTGATTTCAGAAATTTGATTAACGTCTCCAAACATCAATATTCTGATACATTAAATGTGATCAAAATGATGTCACACAATTTAATATGACTGTAATAATTTGTCAGATTTCTATATCAGAATCTAACTAGAATAACAGAAATCACTTAAAATATTTATAGCACGACATTTAATTCTGGGAATTAGTTGCAAGAATGATGTGGATTTTGGGAAGCCATAAAGAGGATGATGAAATAACTCAGAGATTAGCAATAGCATAGCAGGAAGCGACTGACACCCTTAGATTGGAGGGATAAAGGGTGATGCTCCCGGACCATGAGTCATCCTTTCACAGGTATAACCACAAAAGTCCAGTCAGACGCACCCTTGAAAGACAGAGAAGTCACAGTTAAACAAACTGCCCAGCAAAAATCAAGTTGAGAATAACTGGTTTTTCCCCTTCCCACTGCCCTGCAAAATACCCCCTGTGTTTCCATTGTCCAATGCTGCCAGAAGCCAACTGACTGTGGATCCTGGAAAATTCACCTGGAGAGGTGAACGCCTCTCAGGAAGAATAAGCAGGGGAAGAGAGAACAGATTGGGAGCAATTAGGCCAAGGACTAGCACAATGTGTCACCAAAGATCTTAAAATCAGCTGTGTTGTCTAGAGGTACCCAAGTGTTTATGCAAAGCAGCAACTCTAAATTGTCATGGCATAGAAAACATATCATCTGGGAGGACCGGGAAAGGAAGGTTGTTATGGGCTGAGGATAATAGATGGCAAAACTAACATGGACTGAAATATCAAGGGAAATATTTCTGGTGGATCAATGATATTGATCTATTTTTTTTGTTACTATGGACCTTACCTATATAATAAACCTTCTTAATGAAAATAAAGAGTACATGTAAGTCTCAACCAAGGGAGAATATTAGTAATCAAATGTTGAAAAAAAAAGTGCAGTATTATTTAACGCATTTTACTGATATACAAACATGAAGAAGCCAACGAAACATCTGAGTTATATAAATGGGGAAAAATAAATAAATAAATAAAGCGGCCTAAGTCCAGATGCAGAAATGAAGAGCAAAGCTGCTCATTGACATGGATACACAGTCACTGTTAAATATAATGGCTTCCACTGGTGATTGATCAGTGGAAAAAATCAGTCCCACAGGATCTTGAGTTCATATTTATTCTGTTGACTAATACAGATTTTCAAATGTTAATGAAAATAAACTTAGAATTTAAAAGCATATCTTGGAAATATATTTTTGCTAATTATGAATCTCCTTGCATCATGGTAATGTTGCATTTCCATTAAATAAGTTGAATATTCAAGTACTGCATTTGAAATGCTTAAAATGTCTAGCTGGCAGTAAGCTAGGCCTTGCAATATTATAATGGTTTAGCTTTGCAGGTACCTCAGATGTAAAAGGTCACTGAGGTAGCACTCTGTCTTACTGTGTGAACATAAACCTCAAGAGTCACTAACATATCCCCAGAAAACTCTGAGGAAAAAATTCCTATTGGATAGAAAGTTGGTGTCAGTAAAATTAAGAACAAAATGTTTATAGATATACAAAGAGATTATTGTTTTGACCCATTTTCCACCTATAATGAGGCAAGATCAGGTGGATTAGATTGGTTAGGATAGCTCAGCAGATAACAGCCTGATTTTGTAATTAGCAGCATTGGTTTAAAGTTTACAGAAGGAAAAACATGCAGCTAATGTTGTAGGTTAGAAATTAGGTGAAGAATAAAAAAAAAAAAGAAAGAAAGAATTAAATGCTTAATTTAATGCACAATGGAAGCACTTGCAGAAATAAGTTCCTTTATTATTAAAGATGAAGCTTTTCAAAAGTAAGGCTACACAAAGCATATGGACCCTGGTCAAATTTTATTTTGTTAACATGAGGTTACATTTCTCTGAGACTACAATAGGTGTCTTGTGGGCTATATTTGCATTCTAAAGTATTAAGAGAAGTAAGGTTGTATTGTTTCCTACAGTAGTTGATTTGAAAGTCCCATGTTCTTGTCAAATTGCTTGCAAATGAACTTTGCAATCCTGTAAAGTGGAAGACAATGATAAGTGGAAATAATTATCGTTGCTCACTTATTTTCAGTGAATACACCCAGATTTGTCTCCTTCAGGATTACATAGAAACAACATTGACAACTATATAACTCTTACTTTTAACCTACACTGTAAGCCACTATTATTTCTGCTCTTTCCCTGATTTTTCTTTCTTGAAAACTGTAAGCACAGCATTTAAAATTTTTAGTACACTTAGTATTGCCTGGATGAAGAAAAGTTCCAAAACATCAATCAGTGTGTAATAGTCTTTAGGTAAATTTTGTCACTTTTTCTTTTAATTCCTTTCTAAACTTATTCCCTTTAAGAATCCGTAATGTGGACTGAAATTGTTTACTACAAAGTGCCAATAATTATAAGTCATCATTATTATATTTTTTAAAGTAATTGTGTTCCTTCAATTTAAATGATCACTAATATCTTTAAGTTAATATTTGATAAAAATTTGATAACATTTAAATAGTCTGCCTAATGTAATAGTTTCTACTGAAAATGGGAGTATGTCATGTGATCAACTTTGAATGAATTAAAAAACAAACAAACAAACAAACAAAACCTTAAGTGGTCTTTCCTGGATCAGTTGCATTTTCAGGACTTTAGATTTCTCAGGAGTTCACAAATGCGATTCATGAGAATCGGAATGTTTCTAATCTTCCTGTTTTCTTTTCAAAGTGATTTTGTGTTGTATTTTGACTATCTTTTAGAAATTTCAATTTATTGTCAGCCTCTATTTTTTTTTAATAGTAGGAAACTACATTTTAGGAGCTTATCAATAAAATATTTAAAAAATGGTTAATTTTATATTTTTATCTATCTGGATTGCATTTATTTAATTATGAAGGTGGTGACTTTATCTATAAATCATTGGGATAGTCCATGACTTTCAGGGAAGAATTAGGATTTTAACAGGAAAATGCAAGAGAAATTTAAATTGTCTTACGTTAAAAAGGAAGATGGATCATTATAGTTCAGAGCAGTGAAGGACTCCTAAGAGTGAATCTCAACTATAAAGTGAGGAGTCTAGTCAAATGGTTCAAAAGAATGACCTGAACATCATACAGCCTGAATTCCCTTGGACTCTGCTTTGTTTGCGTTAGTGTTATTTCAAATTGTGTGTCATATTTTGATGTTACAAATAAGTTGACTATTATTTTTTGTAGCAAATGGCAAAATTTCTTAGCTTTATCCCTTTGCACACAAGCTGAGGAGGAAATAGATGATACTCGACTTATAAGTCCTTTTTCTTTATTTTCTCAAAAAAATTTTCTTTTGGAATACTTGTTTTCTGAAGTAAAAAGAATAATCTAAGAGGCATTGCTTGTCTTTTCATAACTGGCTAGAGCTTGATCTGAGGATAAACATCTCTCTGACTTTTATAACCTGTCATCTCCTTAGAATTGCGGTGTTCTTCTTATAAAGGGTAGCGATGCACTAGTGACACATTTACATTTTATATTTCTCAAGAATTTTCACTCAAAAATGCATAATTTTAAATTTACATGAAGAGCTTGACAAAAAAAGTCTGCTATTTTGAAAAGTAATTTTCAAAGTGCTTTTTTGTACATTATTCCATTTGTTACTCAAATTTACAGGACTTCTCATGAATATAGATTAGAAAAGATTTCTTTACCGAGAAAAAGATTGAAAACTCAAAGAAAAATGTTTTTCCAAAATCAATGGAATACTCTTAGAAATCTGTTGTTCTGATTTTGGACTGACTACACTGTACCAGATACATTACTAGCCCATAATTACCAGAAATCCCAGTGAAACTGACACTGCTTGCCAATAATGGGAATTTCTTCTCCACAGAATATTTTTGTCACCTGTGGAAACATTAACTTTCCTCTAGAATTCCACTATTGAAATTAATCTTTCCTTTTCCCATTGAATTCTTTCATCACAGAGATTTTTGTTTTCTTTCCTAGGAATTAAGAATTATTGTTATACAGGTTTCCCCTAGATTGTGAAGTACTAGACCAGGATTGATATAACTTTGTGTCTTCTACATCTAACAAAGTGTTTTTCATATGGCCTTGCATAATACGTATCTGTTTATTTAATGTCACTATGATTTGGAAAATTTGTAAGAAAGGGAACTAGTGTGAGACTTTGGATAAAATAAACATAACAAAACATGAAGGAACTATCAGAAATTTAATAATAAACTCTTTACAAATTTCTCTTACATTCTACGTAAATAATCAAGTGTGTAAACTGAAGCAAGTTTGGGGAATAGGAGCTAAACAGTAATAATAAAGACCAATAAAATAATCTTGATTTAAGGATTTAGTCCTTATTAAAGTCCAGATGGAAAATTTACATTTACATTTAACTTGGGTTGAATGTGAGGTGGGGTATTTTGTGGAAGTTGAGCAACTTTATTTGAATTGTGAAAGCTACAGAAATATCCTTGTGATGTGTTTATCACATTAAAAATTTGGAGTGAGTGGAAAATGGCTCTACATTACATGTTGAGCACTATTAGGGCAAAACTAAAAGGTAGAACTGGTATGAAAGCCTCCTAATTTAGATACTTTTAGTAATAAGAATTTGGAGTGAAGTAGTATATTGTTACATTTACTTATGCTTTGAGAGTCATTAAAAAAAAAAACCAAAAAAAACTTTAAAATAGAAATACTAACTTTCTTGATTAACAAAATAATAAATAAGCAATCTTCTGTCCTTGAGGATATTTCTGTCTGTAGCAAGAAAATAAAGGGACTGATACTACTGATTCTTCCAGCGCCATACATATTTCTAAGATTTCTTAATCATAACCTTATGGTTTATACAAATTACATATGTGAAAATGTTTCTGAATGGTTCACTTTCGAAACCCTGGATGACTGCATAATGATTGAGTTACAGCATTACATAGTAATCTTGTCTCATTTAAATCAAGTAATTCAGAGAAAATATCCATGTCTTAAGCAAAGTCAAACATACCTCTAAAAGTGTAAAATGATTTCAAGTTTAGCACCATAGATATTATACAATATTAATCCAAAATTTCTTCTAGTTTTTCAAAGAGAGCATTTTGTTCCAATGACACTTAGTGTTTAGTATACTTGAGAAATTTTTAATGAAATCTGGGAATTGAAAAATATTCAATGTAGTTAGAAAACATACTATCTTTTTATAGGAACTTTACAAGTTGTAGTTTGGGGATGTTAAACTTTACTATTCATTTGATGTCATAAACATCAGTATATTCAAGAGTTCGTATTTATTATAATCAGACAGAGAGATTAGAATCCCTTATGTGCCTGTTTGAAAATATGGATGTCTCTCTCTGTCTCTCTAAAGTTCAGGGGTTTTTAATCTACTTCATTATTCATATGACATTATTACAATAGTTCCTAAATATTCCAAAAAAATATTGATAACATTGAGAGGCAGCTGGTTATAAGGAGATGTATTTTAAGTAACTTAATTCAGATGCTGAGAACCCTCAGAGAGGGCCCACATATGATTCACATCTAAATGATTTCCTAAATATCTGGTAGAAATTGAAATAATGATTATCATTAATATTAAACAAGTATTTACTATTTTAAACATTATAGTTGACATGTTATTAAAAAAGCATGGTAGAACAAAAGTCTCTAAAAACCTGTCAGTGTTTTATAACTATTTGGCTTTAACTCAAGATTGTCTTTTTAGTGCTTTGGTATCCATTCATGTCAGTTATTTCAAAAGATGTTTAACCTGTAGTTTATAGAGTTTATATATAATTTAAATTAAATCATTTGAATTACTTTCTGATCACTAGCATTTGTATATAATTATGATTCTAAGTGTTTGATAAGGCTTTCTCATCTGTTAAGTTATTTAATGTACTAATATGCAAAGTGATGAGTATGAAAAACAAAATTTTAAACAAGGCGTTGAAAAATCCTATGCTTAGACTTTTGAACTTTCTTTGGGAGTTTGCTGGTATAAAAAAATAGTGCAGAGATCTTTTTTTTACCACATCAGCCTGCTAAACAAATAATCTGTCTTTGCTGGAATACAATCAAATGACAGAGGGCTCACTTCCTCATAAGACATTCCACTCTATTATTGCATAGCTCTAACATTAGAAAGATAATCTTTATTTTAAACTAAAATTGCAAAGACATTTTTATACAGTGATTCCTTGGCTATAAAAATTATAGCTTCATTACTTCTTCTTGATACTACTTTTCAGTGCCAGGTACCAGGTCAAACAATTACAAAACAGTCCAGGGAAAGGGTATGGGTCTTTTGACAATTCCCGATTTCTTACTGCAAGACCTAATGTTCTAATGTGCAAGTGAAATCTTCCAAAGAAGAAAATGATGTGTAGCGTGTATTAGAATTTGGCCAAGAGTCACTGCTAATAGATCTTATTCCATAAAATTGCTGATTGGGAAATACTAAAAAAGAAAGCTGCTCAGTTTCTGGAGCCCCTTGTTTCTGTCTACTTGCTCCCCCAAGACTGGAGATGCATTAGGGACAGTACTGATATGTCTAGGGTTGGTGGCTGTGCAGTCTATCGGCCACCACCAGTTTCAGTTGGAAGTACCCCATTCTGATTGGCTGTTTTAGTAAGGCATTACCACACCTTATTGGTTCTTAAATATTTTCAACACTTTTTATGAATATCCTTAGTGTCTTAACCTAAATACCCAAGATAGAAGTAAGGAAGCAGTGTAAAAGAGATGCAGGTATTGGGGAGGAAGGGAAAAAGACACCTAAGGGCGCTCTCTTCCTCTCTTGCCACATTCAGAAACAAATTAACCATCTCCTTATTTAATAAGGAAAGAGCATATTCTGCTCAGAAAGATTTTATTGATGGGAACTCTTGTTGAATTAAGATACAAATGTAATATTATATAATATGAGAATAACACTATGATTTTTTTGCTTCAACAATTGTTTTGTGGAATTTCTAGAAAGAACATATGAAGTAGACTAAATAGGTTATACCCAATGTTCTATGGTTCTTGTAATCATTTAAAGTATTTACTTGCTAAGAATAAGGTTTTTACAGATTTCATGATAAAATGCTTTCTATTTTTAAATAGAAAGTAAATACTATCAGGATTATTATTCATTAAAGTCGATGAAAATGAACTGACCCTGAAAAGGCTTATTTTGTGAATGTGAATTTGTAATTATTTGGTTTAAAAAGTTCATTCCAATAAGCAAAGTAGGGAGTTAATGGCTGCCATTTGTAAATAGGTGACATAACTTATTGTAATGCTCAATTATCTCTGGTCCATGAATTGTTCAATTATGCAAGCACTCATCTGCCCAAATAAATACCCATTAAGGTGATCATTTATGCCCCAAATTTTCTGTATTTTTACTATGTCTGTAGGTAGTAAATTCCAGAGAAATGGATGAAGAGCACCAATAAAAACCTTGGAATCTAGCTATAATTTGAAAAATTAGATACCCATTAAAGAGCAATAAAATGGGTTTGTTTAGAAAAATGCATACAATTATCTTGTTAGATACATTCCCTGATTGGAGAATAATAAATGAAACCTCACATTAATATCCAAATCCTTCTTTTTAAGGAGAAACGGTCAAGGGTGAAAAAAATAAGAATATCACTCAAGTCATAATTTAGAATAATAAATAGCACACGCGCTTGTTCTGTAAGTTCTTCAAACTTGGTGAAAAAAAGAGTGCATGCATCTCATTCAAACTTCAAAGCTACTTTCTCCTTTTTATGTTCAAACCAAAGCTTTCAAGAATAGAGGCCAGGTTTCCTTTACAATTTAAAATTCAAAGAGCACCACTTTGAAATTTAATAGAGCAGTGTTTGCTAAAGTAAACATTTTAGTCACAGTGACGGCAGATGCCTCCGTGCATCCGCAGCCTTTTCTGTAGGCATTTAAAGCCGTGCTTCAAACTATTGGAATGTCTCTTCCCCAACAGCCATCCAAAAAAGAGATTTCACGGAGCGCAGCATCCCATTTTTCCAAACAAAATGCAACTTTAGCGTTAAGGCAATTTTGAGACTTAGAAACTTCTGATGGCACTTTAAAAGTTGTGCTTTAGAAAAATTGAACGGGAACATTGAAAATGAGGTTCCCAAATTCCTGTTAGAGGTTTTTACTGTCACCACTCCCACCCACAACCACAGAGGCCTGGAGAAAAAGGCTTCTGGAGGAAAGGACAGAAGTGGGTTAGACAAGCATTTATGGTGATCAACATGTGGTGTGAGAAGCCTTTTGTATTATAATAAAGTGGGTTACTAATACTGCTTAGTGAAAGGCGCTGTTTCTTTTACAATGCATACCAAATCCAATTACGGAGAAAGAACAGTGGAAATTCTTTTCTTATTGAGAGCTAAACCAGCTTACTAAACCATGTAATTTTTTTCCAGTAAGCATGGCACATAAACATGCATGTGTATTAAAAGGACTTTTCTCCATGCCTTAACTACTACCTGTTATGAAACATCTCTTTTTAATTCTTGCTGAATATTTAGTTGTTGTTATTTTAAATTTTAAATTATATTTCATTCAGAAAATATTTAAATGGATCAAACAAATAGCAAACTTAATGGTAAAATAACTTGGAAATGCAGTGGTCAAGGGAATGCTTTAGAAAAATGTTATTATTCTAACTTAAATAAATTTTTGATTTAGGGTTTTTGCTATATATATATATATATAAATTTTCAAGTTCATATGTTAATTTATAAAACTAGTAAGAGATTTTTGAAACAATAATTAGAATTAATTTCTCTTATTATTTTCATTATATCAAGCCAAAATATATTTTTGATAAACTACTGTAGAAATACTATATTTAGAAATATAAGTATTGTCATAGTATAAAATCCACATTTTTATTGACAATGAATAAATAAGAATAGGTAAACCTTTTTCAGATTAAATTCAATTTTAATAAGGGAAATTAATTTTCATTATTTTTCATGTTAGTTGCATAATTCTAACTTCTCAATTACAAATACACTGATTTGTAGAACTGTTAATTCCTTTTAGTTCATGGTATTTTTAAATACATTGTGTTTAATGACTCACATGAACTTTACTTCAAATGATATTCAATTAAAGAAGAAAAAAGTAAGAAAGAAGCCATATTTCTAAATATGCAAAAGCCAAATTCAAATATATTCTGTTTGTTGTGATATCAGTTGAATATGTTTTTCCCTCTGGCACAATAATCACAGTGTTGCAGTTTTCTGGCAACAAATGGCTTCTGGGGGTCACAAATGTCTCTGATTTGTTACAGCGTTTAATCTTCCACAAAAGCTGTTTACTGCATCATATACACTGAACGCCAGGAACATTATCCTTTAAATCATGCCTAGCTGCTAATTAATGGATGTATAAATGTCGAACAGCCACATCTTTAAAGCAGAACCATGAGTGAGTACAGAAGATATTTTGCACATAAGTAAAATAGAGTTCTCATGAACCATACACCGATTTGTCTCCATAGCTATTGTCATGCTGTATATCTAACCAGATTGAAGTGCATTTGAGAAATCTGTTTTAAAGTCATCTAGAACTGAAAATATATTAGCAGCGCTAGAAGGGTTCAGTGGTACATTATTAAGTTACAGGGTTACATTTCTGTCGCTCCCGTGTTTCTCTTGGATGTCTACATTTTGGAAGCAAAACAAAGGCTCAAGATACTAAATTTAATGCCCAGATTTGACATTATGCCATTGTGAGATTTTTATCACCATAATTTCATGGACTTTCTTTTCTAAAACAAATAGACATTATGTTCGAATATTTTTTTAATCTCTTTTTTTTTTCTTTATATGGCCAGGCATTGTTTGATATCACACAACAAACTAACAGAATCACCTAGCAAATTTTATTTTACCTTTATTGAGCATGCACCACGTGCCTGGCACTTTTACATGCGGCATTTCTCATAGTCCTAATTACCATGCTCCCTACTATAAGGGAGGTATTAATATTTTTAGTATCCAAATGAGAGTAAGTGGGTTAGGAATTTAGAAGCTTGCTAAGAGCAGAGTGATCAGAACTGTAATCAAATTGAGCACAAGTCCTTACACCATTAACTACTATAATATGTTACTCTCTGATTGACTTTACATACATGTTAATATTTTAGTAAGTTTTTATATCATAAGAAAACTGCTAGGAAATGAAAAGGTAATAACCAGGGATAGCAAAAGAAGGGACAAAACATGATTAAGCAGACAATAAAGAATAATAGAAGAAATCATTCGAAGGGGATAACTCCCACTTTCCAGAATAATGCCAGAAATCCTGATTACTCTCTTATTTTAGGAATTATCTACAAATTCAGGCAGTGATAGAAAGGTAAATTCAATGTAACAGACAAAATATGGAGTGCCCCTCTGCCTATTGCAGCGTGAAAGGAGAACAGACTCTATGATTCTTAAACCTGGACTGAAATTCCACCTCTAATATTTCTTAATCATTTGCCCACAGGAAAGTTCATTTACCTCTCAGCACCTCGCCTCCTTATCCTTCAAGCATATAAAATTCTCGTGGAAATTACATAAGCATATATCTGCTGAAAAAAATGAGTGGATGACTTAGAATTAAAAAGTCTAGCTATGTTATGGATCAGTGATGTGATTTTAAGTAAGTCACTTAAGTGCTCTTCCTTCAACTACAGAAAGGCTTAACAATCATCAGTTTATAGGTGACTGTATGGAGTTGGTGACATAATATTTACAAAGTATTCCGGAAAACAAGAAACCTTTAACAGCAATTATTGCTTGTTTATCCATCTTGTCCTGCAAGCCGTCCCAAGTGCCTTCCTGCTCTTCTGAGCTACCAGTCATCCCACAGTTGACCTTCCACAAAACGACCTATTTCCCAAAATTATATATCTACCTATCTGATAGTAACTCTCAGTCCCTTAATATAATGAATGTAACGTATTCATCCAAGAATTTTTGTTTTTAACCTCAAGTTTATTTTTATTAGGCAAAAGTTCAGCTAATGGTACAAAATAAAATGGAAAACAAAAATGAAGAAGACTGAGGGTAGGTGGCGACAGTTGAAGAAGACCTGCTCTGTGAGATGACTAATTCAACAGCATCATTAGGTCAGTGGAGAGAAAAAGCCCCTTCGCCCCTCATGCCCATGCATTCTATGTATCTCACTGCGTATCAAACCCAGAGGGGAAGTTTCAGAAATGACAAAGAGAAAGAATCCCACATCTGAAGATGACAATAGCAGCAGCAATTCTAGCTGTAATAACGTGTGAATTGGTGTGTGTGTGTGTGTGTGTGTATGTGTGTGTGCGCGTGTGCGTTGTTAGTTTGTATTCCGTTAGAATAGGATTCGCTCCACTTAATTTCATTTGGCTGGATAGGAGCAGTCATTGTTACATCTACACACAATGTTTATAATTGGGTGTTTTATTCTGAATTAACACATTAAATTTGAATAAGATCTTGGAAAGTTTTCAAACAAAATGCAACAAATAACAGCAAACAAGTTTATATTCCTAGAGAAGTAATCTTACAAATGGCAGCAGTTCAGAGATTATCTACTACAAGGCACACCCAGGTAGGGACAGGTAACTTCCCAGGATGGGTGTGCTTAAAATCTTCAGGAACGGGGAATTTGTTATTCATGACATCCTTTATTCCAATGTACAAATTCAATGAAAATTATTTATCCTGAGCTAACTTTTGCCTCCCCAGACTATGAATTTGATGCTAGTTATCTCTGAAGCAACTCCAGAACTCCCTTTTCTCCACGACACTATTACATACATTTGAGGACAGATATATTTACTCTTCTCTTCTTTCCAAGCAATCCATCCAACAATTTATAAAATGACCATTCCCAAACTACTATCATGTTTTCTTACTGACACTTACTGACACTTTTGACACAGGTCTAGTTCATAAATATTCCTACATGTTGGCACAGAATCAACATAATATTTAATATTTGTTTACATCAGTGTAGCTTGCAAAGGGACCATTCTATCCTTGTGATGGGAACCAAACTTTTATGAATGCAAGGTAAAATCACTTCAGCTTCATTACCACTCAAATAACACTCTTGAATTGTATTGCTTTGTCATCAGATATAACCTCTTATTTTTCACATGAGCTGCTACTTGATAAGACTCCCACTTCTAGTTTTTGTGCAACTAATTGTTTAACATAAATATGGTACTATGTATTTATCCATGTACATTATAGTCCAGTTATTTCAGCTAGCTGAGATAAATTTGAATCCTGCTCTTTCATATGTTGAATAAATTGTCACTTCCAAATCTTATAAAATGGCTAATTTAAATGTAACATTGGACATCTAGTTGGTATTTATGACTTTTCTTTGGTGCATAATGTTTTACTTTAGAAATCATATCCACAGATAAGTAGAATATATTCAGTTAAATACAGTAAGTAGCTATCAAACTTCTACTTTAGACTAGAACTGAAATGGAGGTGCCATCAAGAACTTTCAGTATAGTTGCTTAGTAGTATATTTAATGACTTTAAAATGTAGCAAAGTTTAAAAAAAGGTACAAAATTCTATGGGAGCACAAAACAGAGCTGAGAACAACTGATTAAATGGTAATGAGAAGTGAGTATTCACAGATGGTCTGGAAGAATAGGTAGGCCTTAATGTAGGAAAAAAAGGAAATAAAAAAGAATTTGCAGGCAGAAAAAACCAGCTACAGCAAAAATGCCATGGCATAATACATTAAGCAAAGTTTTTCAAATTACTGTCCACAGATCACCTGTATTATATCACTTAGCCATATATATAGAAAGTACTGATTCCTGGGTTTCTCCCCAGACATCTAAAACAGTATCTCTGGATGGGGCCAAAGAAACTATTCTTGCATCAAGCTCTCTGATTCATTACTATGCATGTAAAGATTTGAAACCCTCTGTTTCATGGTAGAAGGAATTGTCCAGTGTCACCACAGCACTGAATTTATGAATTTGAAAAGAGATGCAGCAGTAAATAAGGTCATGGTCTGATTGTGGAGAGTCACATTGCCATTTTGAGGAGTTGTGAAAGAAAACCACTGAAAATATTTTGCAGGATAGTGAAACAGTCAGATTCATACTTAGGAAAATAAATTTTGTCACAGTATGAAAGGATTACTGGATGGGACAGTGAATAAAGACATGGAGAGCTTTACAAGATGCTGGATGTGACAAAAGCTTAACCTAGTTCAGGGACCAAGAGATTGATGAGAAATACTGATCAGGGGATTGATGTGGAAAAATGAGTATTTCCAATTTAAATATTAGAGAACATGGTGACCAAATGCATGTATATTTGAGAGTAGGGAGATAAAGAAGATTCAATAATTACTTGAATATATAATGTTGATATCTTTCAATATTTTTGTATAAAACTTAGAAGCAGGCCTGTGATGAAGAGAGTGAACATTAGTTCAACTGTTGAATTATTTAGCATTAAAGGCTTGAGGTATGTTTATAGAAAGATATTCAGCAAATAATTGGCAATATGAACCTGAAGTTTAGGAGATGTCTCAGAGCTGGAGAACTAGATTTGGGGCCCATCGTCAGATGTTGGGTAACTCCAAGAGACTAGAATCATGGAGGATGCCCAGCAAGAGTAAGACAGGTGAGAAGGAGGAGGACAGCAGGTTGTACATGGTTCAGGCCAATGTTGAGAAACCGCCAAAAAGAAGGTGCTTGGTAGGAGCCTAGGAAGAAACAACCCAGAGGCACAAGAAGATACACAAGTAACTGTGTTAATGAAAGTCAAGAGTGGGAAGAGTTGCAAGGAAAAAGAATGGCTAAGAGGGTCATTATAGAAAAGAGCATAAAAACTGAAAATAAACAAGTGGATTTGGCAAGAAGATCACTGGTGATCTGTAGGAAGCAAGGGCAATATTTTTAAGACAATTTTTTTAGCACTAATTTTGTTCTTTAACTAATTTTTTACATGAATAAAAGATTCAAAGTAAAATAGTATTTAAGTGAAGAAGTCATTTGTAGTTCTCTAATATTTAGTTAATCATTTAATCTATAATCATTGTTTTCCAAAACTACTTTAAAGGGTTTCACATTTTATTTCTTGAAAGAATCAATAGTATTATCACTTCATAAATGTGCCATCAATGGTATGATAATTTATGCTCTCACCTTTACATGAGGTTTTACTGTTTTTGCTCAATAAAGTGGAATGTGGAAAATCATTGTTTCTCTTAAAGTTTAAATATTTCAGTTGCTTTTCAGTGCCCTAAAATATAAAACAAAACTGAAAAGATGTTACCCAAACTTTGATCTCTGAAGTCTAATTAATATACTGGGGAAAAAATCTGTATGTGCTACAAAAGATCACTCATTAACTTATTCTATAAACATTACAATATGATGATTACCAGAATTCATAGTAAAAACACACCATATAAATTACTGTATTCATACTTTTGTGGAATTGATATAGAAAATTTGTTAATATTGCTTGCTTATAATAATTTGATTATTTTAACTGAGCAGAAGTTATTCATATAGGAAACGGATTGATTTTTCCATCCTCTCTCCTCCTTCTCCCAAACACATGTACTTAAGGTCTAAAAACAGGTGAGAGGATATTTATAGATATTCAGTTTCCATACCAGAGAAATGAGATCCAACTATTTTTCAGTATACACAAAGGATGGCCTGATTACAAACTTGTTATAGAAATAAATTGTCAGATACAGATGACTTTAATTTGCTTAACTCACTGAATTTGCTAATATTTTACAGAACAAAAACCTCAATGAAATTCAGCCAAAGTTTTCCATTTCCACTTGTCTTTTCCAAAGTTAATATATATATATATATATATATATATTAAATGATATATATATATATCATTTAAAATATATATTATATATATCTTTAATTATATATATCATTTACATATATTATATATCATATATAATTTATATACATCATATATATCAATTATATATTTTATATATATATCAATAATGATCTATATATATATCATTAAAGGTATGTTTCAGATTTTGTATATCTTAACTGCTCTCTTAAATGGAGCTCCAATAAACTTGCTCAGGTTAATCTTTTTGTTATTTGACGAAAAGCAACGTATATATTTTTATTTATATATGATTAATAGAATATTAGCAAATGTCATCAATCTAATGTGCTTTCCAGTGTCTATAAGATAAAGCTACAAAGAAATAGTATGGCCCTTGAAAATCAACTTGCTTCTTTGCTTTGGGTGTAGTCACTTTAGGCAATTAAATCATAGAGAAGTTATTATTAAAGGAAAGCTGATTTGCAAGTTATTTTCTGTTGAGTTGTACTCTGTTGTTTTGTATTTTTACATAATGATGATAACATACTTTGTTCTTTTTTTCTTATTAAAAAAAACAAACTTATTGTTGGGGGGGCCAGATGGCTCAGTTGGGTAGAGTGCGAGCTCTGAACAACAGGGTTGCCAGTTCTATTCCCATATGGGCCAATGAGCTGCACCCTCCACAACTAGATTGAAGGACAACAACTTGGAGCTGATGGGCCCTGGAGAAACACAATGATCCCCAATAAAAATAAAATAAAATAAAATAAAAAATTTAAAAAGCCACACAAAACTTATTGTCATTAAGGATCCTATTGAACCTAATCTGCATTATTTGATATATCTGGATTTCTTTATAGAACACATTTTCACTGAAATTTAAAGGCTAATTTTTCTTAAAGGTAGGCCTTGTTAATGAGAGGAAAACATATTTAGGTATTGGGTACTTATTATTTATTTCTCTCACAATCAGGTATGCTTTTCAATAAGTCAAACCTCAGAAAACTGCATGTTTCTCAGAATAGAAATGTTATCCCCTCTTGGTAAGGAGGAAAGGTTATTATTATATGATTATTTGTTGTTATTGTGCACATTGATGTGGAAATCCATGTTTGACTTGAATCTTGTCCTTTCTAAAACAGGAAGAAAAGTCATCTGTTGCAATTGATAGGGTTGTGGATGGGAAACAGAAGTAAAATCAAGGGGTTTGGTTTGAGAGCTACATCTAATAATAGATTAACTGAAGAAGATGATCAGGGTGTCAGCAAAAACAAATTAGATAGTAATTTGTATTAATTCACCAAGCTCAGTTCTTGAAGGCCAGAGCATAATATAGGCAGAAAGTTTAGCTTTGTGATTTTGTAATTAATTTTGTATTAGTCAAATTAAGATTGTTTGAATTTTTGGAGGTCTTAGCAAAGAGTACATTTAGTAAATATAAAGCAGTGGACTAGATGATAATTTATGTTCAAAGACAGGGGAAACACAAAAAGTACTATTGATAATACATTACCTCTAGATTGTTATTTGAAAATGTGCACCTGAATCTGCCAATTAAGGAAAGCAACAATTTATTTTCCCCTATTACTGTGGACTAAATTGCATGCTCCCAAA
Organism: Rhinolophus sinicus; assembly: GCF_057876585.1. NCBI lineage: Eukaryota > Metazoa > Chordata > Mammalia > Chiroptera > Rhinolophidae > Rhinolophus > Rhinolophus sinicus. Next base: position 57,282,029 of record NC_142502.1, read on the forward strand.
TTCCTATGTTGAAGCCCTAACCCGCAATATGATGGCATTTGGAGATTGGACCTTTGAGAGATAATTGAATTTAGATGAGGTCATACGGGTGGGGCCCTCATATGTGATTAGTGCACAATGTGAGGAAATGGTAGAAGGTGACCATCTACAAACCAGGAAGACAGTCTTCAAAAATTGATCATGCTGGCACCTTGAACTTGGACTTCTAGACTCCAAAACTGCGAGAAATAAATTTCTATTGCTTAAGGCAGACAGTCCATGATACACACACACACACACACACACACACACACACACACACACACGTATGAAGTCTGAGCAGACTAAGACATTTATTATATAACTTTTCTATTGCTGTATAACAAGTTACCACAAATTTAGAAGCATAAACACAACACAAATTTCCTATCTCAGTTTAAACGGGTCAAGTTTTACATGGATAAGCTGAGTCCTCCACTCAGCGTCTACCTAGCTGAATTGTTATCGGTCAAGGCTATTATCTCATGTGAGACATGCAGTACTTATACAAGGTCATCCAGGTTTTTGGCCAAATTCAATTCCTTTTAATTGTAGGACCGAGTCTCCATTGTGTTTCTGGTTTTCAACCTGGGGTCACTTTCAGCTATTAGAGGCTGATAGCAGATGCAAGCCATGTGGCTTCCCCAACATAACAGCTTACTTCTTCAAAGTCAACAGGAGAATCTCTCTCCAGTCAGACATAACAAATATTAGATAATACAACATAATCACAGGAGTAACTATCATGTTACCTTTGCCTTTTCATGCAACCTATTCAGGAAACTAACTCTGCCATCATAGTCACAAATCCCACCCACAATCAAGGGAGACTCTACAGGGCATGTACACTTGAGGGGCAGGATTTTTAGGGTGATGTTAAGATTCTATCTACCACACTAATTAATAAGCAAATTCTGCTCAATTCCCAAAGAGTAACACAATAATTTCGCTTTCTATGTGATCTTTCTTAACATGATCTTCTCTTCATAGGAGTGAAGTGTATTCCTCCTGAGGCAGAATGAGGACCTCCTCTGAGGTCCTCTCTGAGGAGCTCTCAGAGGAGAGGAGTTCTCCTCGCCTCTGAGGAGAACTGAGGACCCAGACACTGGCCCTGGCTGAACTCCCACCCAGCAGCCAGTACCTGATCCCAACCATGTGGCTAACACCATTTTGGACCTTCCAACTATCCCACTGTCAGAGGGAAGTGGGATATGTGAAGCAAAATAATTGAGGGTCAGCTCTTAGAATTATTTAAAAAAATGATAAATAGCTGATATATTAAGACAATTATTGATGTTGCACTGGTTTCTTTGATATGTGGCAGGGGTACCCAAACATAGGCAAAAGCAGGTAGAAAGAGATTGTGTATAAGGGGAAGACAGTCTCTGATAGGGTAAGAAAGTGAGAATAAATATATATGAATAATTAGAGTGCCCGTATACTTTTAACATACAAAACTGGAAATGTCTGAGAGTGGGAAGTTGCAGAATGAATATTCTGTCTAGATGACCAGCAATAAAATAGCATATGTTAAACGAAGGGGAAAAGGTACAATCAGTGAGATTGGTTTCATTATCATATAACAAAAATGAAGTTGATAAATAAGTATATTAGAGAAAGTTATAGTTTATACTCTTACATACTGGAAAACAAGTATACTAATGGAGAGCATAAGATTATTTCATGGGATGTAGAGGCTATCCAAATGCTGGTTAAAGTTTAACAGAATATCCCAATATACCAGCTATTGTTAAAACACTGGTTGTTAGAGAGTTTGGTAAATCTTTTGAGGCTGCCTAAGAGAGGTTATAACTAGAAACACAGAAAGACATATTCTATTTTCTTGTACAACAGAGCGCATTAGAATGAACCCCAGAGGACCATTATAGCAATGCTTCAGCGTGTTCTCTTTTCACTGATACACACAGAGCTGAGCTTTGTGTAACTTTTTTTTTCAACTTAAGGCTATTTTTAACTTGTGTAAAATAAGATAATAAGTGAGAATTAAAAGTAATGTCCTTGATTTGACCACAGTGAGAGTAGATGATGTGTATGAATTGGCAGGTGTACTAAACATTTCAGAATTTACAGGTAGAAATGAAACCTAAGTGGTTTTGGAGGTGTTAAAGTAATTGATAAGGTTTATTGGAGATGTTCTTGAATAATGCCTTACGCTATTCTAAACGTTTTCCCTCTCAATTAAGTTTCTTAAATATATGAAACTTCATTATTTTTAGAGTTTTAGACTATTTAAACATTACAAGAATTATTGATCCAGTTGTCAGTTGTCAAGCTTGATTATATTAGTCTGGTAGAAGAATGTAAGTAAAAGATTACAGAGAATTGAAGTTTAAAGAATGGGGTACCAGAATCAGATATTTTACTATCAGTGTTACCTTCTATAGGCAATTAAAATACAGAAACACAAGTATACTATTGTTAGCAAGCTTAATGTCCAAATTGACAACAAGCTAAGGATTTGGCATCAAAGCTCACTGACTTCTTGATTCCTATGACCTTTACAATCACCGCATTTCCATAATGCCTTCCATGGCCAATATGAACCTTGACCTCACAGAAATGTGCTACTTTGAAATCATAAATTCCACTGCCAATCCTCTACGATCTGTCCTTCCAGAATTTTCAATTCCATACGCTCCCAACACTTGCACTTTGATCTCATTAATACCTCCAGTTCCTTAACTTGTCCTTCTTCACTCATTGCATAATCTTTACCTTATTTATTTATATTTTCCTTCTGAACCTCACTTCAGATGCACTATCATAGATTTCTTCCCCCCTCTCCTCCACAATCACTTGTTTTTGTCAAATCTTCAACCAATCCTCAACTTGCGATCAACCGTATCATCTTCACTGACGTTATTTACATCTACAGTAGGCTTTCTGGTAAAAATAGTAATGCCCCTCAATCTGCATCATAAATGTCACTGAGCATCTGTGAATTTCAAACAGTAAATCGTCTTGTTGATTTTCCATTGGCTACATGAAAATTTTAATTTTTTACTTAAGCCCCCTGATTTATCACAGGCACTGGGTCAGAATAATTTTACACACACATTCTCTCATTCACTTTTATTTTAACTAGTTTTTGAGGTTGATGCCAAAATCATGATTCCTTGTTCTTTGGAATGGCTCTTACCATTTCCAGGGTTGAAACCTAAATGTGCTGAGCTTTCATGAGGACCAGGAGAAGATAACTGGACAAACCCGGGTCAACCCAATTCTGTCTTCGGGGAATCTGGAATTGAAATAGCAATTTAATCTATGCAATGTCTAAAATTATAACAAGTGAATCCAGAAACTATTATTTTATGTGGATTAAGGAAAGAAAAAGCTGATTTGCTATCCAGCATGTACGGTCCACACTCCATATCCATGGATTATGCTGATTCAACCAACCAGAGCCAAAACTATTCAAATAAAAAAACAAGTTAGTTTGTTCCAGACTTGTACTATGTAATTAGAACTATGACAGTTGCGTCTGTACTGAACCTGCACACACATTTTTTCTTGTCATTATTTCCTAAACAATACAGTATAATAACTATTTATATAGCATTTATATTGTATAAGGTATTATAAGTAATCTAGAGATTATTTAAATCATATGGAAGAATGTGCCTACGTTATATTCAAATACTATGCCATTATATATAGAAAAACTTGGGCATCCATGGATTTTGGTATCCACAGGAGATCCTGGAACCAATCCGTCACAGATATCAAGGGAAGACTGTATAGAAAAGCAGGAAGACAGAAATAAAAAAAGTAACTTTGTGCTCAAAACCTTTCCAGTTTTTGGTCCTGTGCTTGATAGCCTAGGTTGCACTTTTGCCAATGGACTCTTGGTTTTTTTTTCTTAGAAATATCCTCTTTATTAATCTAGTTAGCTGAAATTAGTTTCTATCATGTGTAGATAAAAAGTCATTTTTTTAAATTTGATTTATGTATTTAATTTATTATTTTATTTTAATTTTTTCAGCTTTATTGAGGTATAATTTACAAATAAAATTGTAACTGTAAGATATCTGAAGTGTACAATATGATGATTTGATATACATATACATTGTGTATGTATATGTATTGTAAAGGATTTGTAAAAGGATTTCTCCCATTGGGTAAATAAACATTCTTAAATAAGACACATGTGCCTCTCACATTTAAATATGTGACATCCAGAGGGCATTGGAAAATTATGTTATAGATGGTTACTTTCACATTTTTACTTTTATTGAAGATTTTCCTCCCATGTCAAGTATTTAGGTGGATGGGTGGGTCAACTGATGCAGATATTTTAATTTTGATAAATACTGTGAAATGGTCTCTAAAATGCAATTCCAATGTACACTCTCACCAAGACGATTTGAAAATACCTTTCTTTACATCCTAGCTATAAAGAAAAAGTTTATTTAAAATTATTTCCCAATATCAGGGGATAAAATGGTATCTCCTTGTCATTATATTCATTTATATTATTATATATTATTTACATTATGATTATATATTCATTGTATAAGTGAATACAATGACAAAGGGATATCCTTTTATCTATTTATTATTTTTCTTTAGCTGGTTTAGGAACCCTATAAATTTAAGTGATTCAATTTATATTATATAGTTTTTTTTATTTTACAATCTCTTACAACTATTATTCATGGTATCATTAACAATTTTTCTATTTTAATTTGTATGTAAGCTTTTATGGTTTTCAGGGTTTTCTTTTTTGCTTAGGAGACCTCTCCCTTTTTAGAATAATAGTAAAAGCATTTTTAGCTTTTCCAATAGTTATCTAGATTATGTCTCATTTAGCTATATTTATATAATACAGAGGGTGCCAAAAAAAGTATGCATAGATTAAGAAAGGAAAAAAACTATTACAATTGTAATACTCAACATAACCGATAACAAAAGATGAATACAAGTCATGTTTGACTTCTGCAATTACAAGAAGTGCTCAAATTGGTTACCTCCAGACACTTCTGATTATGGCAAACTACTGCTTGAGCAATGTTGACAAAAGTGTCCACTTGTACAGATTTTTTTGACCCCTGGTCATATATATATATATATTTTGACATATACACACACACACACACATATACATATATATATTTCTATATTTATATATGTATATGTGTATATATATATATGAATATGCTATATATGTATATATGTGTATATATATATATATACACATACATATATATATGAAACATATACCTATACACACATATATATGACATATTTGATATTTTAAATAAATGGTGTAATTAAGGGACCGATTATAATAATATATATCCAAATTAGTCCAATGTGATTTTTAAATTGGATTGCCCTTTCCTCACTGATTTGAAATGCCATTAATATCATGGATTAAATATTGCATATACTGGAATTTGTTTCTTGATCTCATTTTGTTCACTTCTGATCCTGAGCCAATACCTTATTGTCTTAGTTATTAGAGAATTTCTATGTGCCTTGGTGTCTGGTAGTACAAACTCCTTTATTATTTCTTATTTTTCCAAATTACTCTTGATCCTTACTAACCATTTCATTTAAAAATTAATCTTGGTAGTGTTTTAATTAAGATTGAATTGTATTTATATATTTTGAGTATGTGCTTTTTGGTATATATTTTTAATATTTACATCACTTAGCTTATTTTTCTTTTTATTATTAGAGAGAATCCCTTTTTATTCCTAATAACTTGAATAAACAAAGTTAATTTTGTGGGATTTTATTACAGGCATATTAGCGCTCTCTCTCTCTCTCTCTCTCTCTCTCTCTCTCTCTCTCTCTCTCTCTCCCTCTCTCCCCCCTTCCTTATATCCTATTATTACCCAATAGTACCTACATGTTCTTTATGACAGAGTATCTGTAGATTTTTTTCATTGCTATCATGCAGAATTATTGCCTTTTAATTGGTAAGTTTTTATCTCCATTTACATTTCTTATTGATACATTTAATGTCATCTATGGGATGTTGTATGAATGTGCTTCCAGAGTGGTGTCATGTTTGTTTTAAAAATAATTCCAGTAATATTACTAATCCTAAAATATTGCTTTTGAGGGGGTAACTTTTCTTAATGAATTTCCCTAAAAGTGGGTTTTATAAATTCTAAACTCATATGTATATGAGATAAAATAAATTCTCAAGGAAATATCCTCACCTGCTCTACCTCCTGGCAATAAGGCAGATACATACGTACATGGATACTTATTGTTTGGTTCTTAACAGTAGACTTTGCCTTTTCTACCTTTCTACTGAAATTGCAATTCTTTTAGGATATAGTTTTTTGTACTATATCCTGCACACAGCTTTACTCCTTGTCTCTGTACGGGAATTACATCATTTCAATTTTTAAACTGCTGAGACAAGCACCCTTCATTCCCCAAGCAACTACGAATTATCGCTGTTTTTTGACACATGACAATTTATCTCTTTTCAATAAACTCAGCTAGATTTCATGTTATGTTGAAAGAGGGATTTAGATTATCATGACCTGTCATTTCTAGAATTCAAAGACTTTTTGTTCTTATTTTTAAAAAACATTGAAGTTAAAAAGTATATAATAAATGACACAGATTATCTCCTAAATGAATGGACTATCTGAACTGTTGTTGTTTTTTTAATCTGCAATCTGAATATCTCATTACTCCCATTCAATTATGAACTCCCTGATTCTGTGGTACCATATTATTTATAATTGATCAAAAACTATACTTGCAGTAGAGAAATATTTGATGTGACTTTATGTCTTTGGGTTTTAATTAGAGCACATTTTAGTAACAACAAGAATTTAATAAACAACATGGCAAAACAACATTTGATTTTCATTCAGAAGTACATAATACTGTATCACAGATATTTCATTCTACTGCTAAACAAGCCACTCTTTATGGATTAGAAATTTGCTCAGATAGTTTTGGAAATCTAGTGATATCCATTGTTGAAAAGTCCCAAAAGATGTGCTTTCTTCAGCAATATTCATACTCAGTTTGCAGAAATGTATCACTTTTTACATAGTCAAATTTAAATACAAAAGAATAGAAATTTTAATCTATTTCTTAATCCTTCAAAACAGCCAAAGGGGCGGGGGAGGCCTATTAAAGTAGGTTGTAATAATTTTAACTCAATAAAACACAAATTAGACATAAAAAAATCCATTTCAAATTTTGAGCACAATTTTAAAGTGAAAGTTTTATTCTGAATTTGAAATTTGCCAAGGTCTGTGGCTGAGTTTCAGATACCCACTTCCCTTCTTGGCAGTAGATCATTTGGAAATTAGAAGTCTGCACACATGAGATATTTCCAGGCTCAGAGTGTCAAAAAGACAAGATGGCATATGGTGAAGTAAAAGGGATTTCTCACATTCAGGAACACATTTCGAGTTCCAAAACATAAAAATAAATAAGTGCTTTTTCAAATTTATAAAAGAGATAATGAGGTTTTTGCCTAAATATTATAGACATATCAAAGTTAAGCAGGAAGATGTTTGAGTCTGTCACTTCCTGCAAGCTTTCCACCAAATGGGTAAGTTCAAATTTCGGGATTGTCATATTAACTTTGGCATAAAAAAATGCTTTCTTCTTTGGCAAAGATGACAGTATTCCCCCTCAAAGAAAAAGTATAGTCTAATTAAAGTATACAATTTGATGTTTCTATACCAACGTTTTCCTGGGGAGTTTCTTCAATACTACATTTGCTAATTTTAGGTTCAATGGATCAGAGTCTGAAGTGAACTGACTTGGTGGAGACAAGGTCTATGAAGATGGTTTATTTTGTTTTCTCTTCACCTGCTCAGTTCTTTATCCTGACTATCTGGTTGTTATAAAGACAGAAGTTGGTATAATCTAGAGTGTTTCTACTTTAATTATTTTATTTGCTGGTCTGTGAGTGTGTTGATATATGTTATCACATGATGTGTTGCAGAAGACATAGTAATTTCAAATTAAATAAATCAACTTTGATACTTTTTTGTGAATAACTATTAGCAGAATAGAACAAATATTCACTAAAGAATATAATATTGAGCACACTTTATATATTTCCATGATTTAAGTCATTATTATATATTATCAATTGTTTTATTAGTGTGAATACTTAAAAACTACTTTCTTCTAATCGTGGAATAACTTATTTGACAATAGTGCTGGGCTGATTTGGGGGGACTGTGCAGAGAACTCCTGCAACTTTTACAATGAAGCTCTTTGAAGTTGCCTATATGAATTTTAGTTCATATTTAGATTTATACAAAGGACAACATTGTGCAACAGCTTCTTTAGAATGTGGGTGCAAGGCTAAACACATTTGGAAAACGGCATAAAGTTATCAAAGAAAGTAGCATATTGTAAAAACTCATTTTATAAAGCAGTTTTCCAAACTGTCAGATTATAGAAAGCATTTGTATGTGGGTAGAGTAGGATTTTTTCCATATTTATTTTAAGGTAATAAGAAATAAAGTATAAACTTTTCAAATGTCTTACTTTTCTAAGCTATAAAATATACAATTCAAGTCCCAAAGTGGCTCCGGATACTTAGCCTAAAATATTCTAGATTCTGAAGGGTTCCTAGACTTTATTAAAGCAAAAATCTATTCTTCACCACCTCCAAATCTGGGTGTGAGGGGAAAATAAGATGGAAAAAATATGCAGGTCTGGATAATAAAGCCTTAGTCATTTAATCTATGTGGACTTCCCAGTTTTTAACCCACAAAAATAATTTATTATTGCTATCATAAATTAAATTATACACAGGAGACACTTTGCGCTCTGTAAGAGAAGTGCATTATCAAAGTAAGATGCTTGCTGACAAGGTATACATTCTTTAGATTTAATATAGCAAATATATCAGATAATTTTATTTATAGGAGTCACCTTCAGTTACCATTTCCCTCAGTGCTATCATAGAAAAACATGTGTAACTTATATCTAAGATCATAATCTGGCCCATCAAGTAAAAATAGAGAAAATAACATCAACATTAGTATGTGTAAATTAAGAGTTACCAGATATTTAGTATTAATCTCCAAGCTTACTGTGCTCCTTTATGATGATTTTATGCCTGGTTTGTTTAAATTTCACAAGTAACAGATCAGATAAATAATATGCTTCACTTTTATAATCAGATTACAAGTTATCAATAGACTCTTCCTCACAAGAATCCACTCTTTCTTGATAATATCTCGTAAAATAGACTGAGGTGTTTGAAAAATCGTCTATCTCTGTGAATATTTAAGAAGTCAGAGTTTCAAAGTAACTTACTTTTATTTAAAACTCAGGGGTTTATATCATGAAAATATCTGAGTTCTCCCATGGAATGAGATATTAAGATTTCAGCAAAAAAGAGATATATGAAAGTAAAAGCCTAAGGCCTTCTGGGAACAGCTTTGTGCATATCTATATCGTGAATTGGCTTAATATTAATAAAAAATTGAGAGCAATGATCCAATGTAAAAATAAATATAAAATACTTTAAACGCATAATGTCTAAAACTCAATAATTCTCTGTAATATTTTGCCAATTGCTTCTTAGAAATGTAACAATAGTTATGCACTTCTAATACAGCTGCATAAATATATATATATCTACCTATAGATAGATAGATATAGATATATGCATGTCATTAATAATTATTTGTAAATGAGGCTTTTAGTTTAATTTCATAGTTTTACCAAAATCAGTTCGTTAAAATTGCTAACAATTTTTTTTTACTATTTCAGTAAAATAAACATCTTGTGATGATATTTTTATACAGAAACCTTAGTTTGCATATATGATGATAACCCTTGGATAACTCCTTAAAAGTGGAATTCCTGGTTCAAAGAACATGAACAATTTTCAGGCTCTCTCTAGTAATCTCACCCATCTTATGGCTTTAAATTACTATACATAGAAGATTCTTGACTCTGAAGCTGTAATCCAGGTATCTCCTAAAATCTAAAGTAATAGGTCTAACTAAATGATGTCTCCAACAGTAATAAGTACCTGAAACTTAAAATGTCTAAGAAAGAAAAAAAAATCTTTTTTTTTTATATTTTACAAAAATTGTCCTCCAAGTTTATACTCATTCCAATCAGTGACACATCTGTACTTCCAGTTGTCAAGTAAAATAAAAACCTGAATCATTTTAGGATTCACGTATTTCCTGAAAGTGTACATCCATTCCACTAGCATATCCCACTGATCTTTCTGTGAGATGTTCCCAACACACCCACTTAATATTTGCACCACTGCAGCAACATTTTATAGCACCATTATGTCTTACAAGGATTATTCCATCCCTTCCCTCTTACATTATCTACACCCTGGAGGATATTATTACAATCTAAGTCATGTCACAACTCTCCTGTTCAAAATATACTAATGACTGTCCATTCCACTGAATAAAAGGCCTTACCATGACTCATAAAGCCTTATTTAATCTGGTCCTTCTACCTCTCTGATCTTCCTTTCTCTCCCCACAAATTCTCTGCCTTGTACATTGGTCACTTGTCTTACTTCAAAGATGTCAAACATGCTCCTTCTGTGGGTACTTGTTAAACACTATTCCACCTTTCTGGATTGCTCCTCCCCACACAGCAATGTGGCACATTTGCTAGCTTCTTTCAGGTCTCTGCTCATGTGACACTTGTCTGAGATGCCCACTATCTAAATGACCACCATTTATGACATGGCATTCTCTATCCTAAAATCATCTTTCACATTGTTCAGTTTTACTTTTTGTTATAGCCCTTATTAGCACCGAAACTATTAGACATTTTTTCATTGTTGTTATTTTTTTCTACCCTTAATACAATGTTAGTTGCTAAGAGCAGGAGTTTTGTTACTTATGTTCTCACATGTTTCACCACATTTAGAACATTTCTTGCCATATGAAAGGTGTTCTTTAAATATTAATTGCATTGATAAACGAATGGAGATTTTTGATGCACATTAGCAAGTAGCTTTCTGCATGCTTGAATCAGGTAACTCTCACCAACAATGTTTGAAGGTGCCCTTTCAATTGTGCATTAACCAACATTTGGAAATGTAGTTCTTCACCCCAGACTTCACATTAATTCTCACTCCCATTCTCTCTCTCTCTCTCTCTCTCTCTCTCTCTCTCTCTCTCTCTCTCTCTCTCTCTCTCTCCCCCTCCCCCCCTCCCCTTATAGGAATAGGGTAAAGGAATGATGTAAGGTAGATTAGGGAACTTTCATTGTGAATAGAAAACGCTGGATAAGTAGGGCCTTGGGTAGTTAGAAATTTGCAGGAGACTGAAAGGAAAAACAAAACAAAACAGGAAGGGTAGATAAAAAAGAAAAAAAGAAAAAGGTAGATGCCAATAGCACACAATAAGAAAGCAGATTTGGGGAAGCTATTTTAATCAAGAACTGAGAAAGACATTGGATTTTCACATATGCGCCAAATCATTGATTACATTTTTTTGGTAACTTTTCTGATAGTATGCTCTGAGAATGAGCACACCAAAAGGAAACTGAGTTTTCACTATATATATGTCTGGGAGTAGAGAAAGCTGAAGACCACAAAGAATACACCATGATTAAGTCTGGGTAGTGAGATAATGGATTATGGTTTTAAATGAATCATCTCATTCAATTCTCAAAAGAAGTCTTTGAATTAGCTTCTATTATTAGCATGTAAATACCTTGCCCTGGGTCCCAAAGCTAGAGCCTACACTTTTAAGTTCTAAGTTATTCTAAATTCATGAAACATTTAATTCTTGTATTTTAAGACTAAAAATATTATCTCTCTTTCTCTTTCTTTCTCTCACTCTCCCTGTCTCTCTCTCCATCTATCTATCCATCTATCCATCTATCCATCCATCCATCCATCCATCCATCCATCCATCCACCCATCCATATATATATCAGAACTGGATAATTCATGGAGTAATGATGAGAGTGTGCAATAAACCAAGAATTATGATTACTCGTATTCTGAGCACTTGAGCTTCATTTAAATAAAATGCTATTTGGTTGGGTGGATATTGTGATTGATAGTCAAAAGAAATCCTCCTTAGAAGATTAACCTATATCAATTATTATAGCCTAAATTCACTATCTTTACCAGTGACTGGTTGCCAGTTTGACAGGCTTTAAACGATTTGGCCCAAGAGACCAGGGGAAACTGTCTCTAGGATTTTGGCAAAAATGAAAAAGTAGCTCCCACTCCTACTCAATGAAAACAAAGAAGGAGGTTTCACTTTCTGCTGCTAAAAACTAATATTTGGTGAATCCAACACTTGTCTGGCAAGAAAATAAATAAAACATATCCTATCTATCTATCTATCTATCTATCTATCTATCTATCTATCTATCTATCTATTGAGAGAAAGAGAGATAAAGAGCACGTAGAATTTATAAAATCACTAAAATGGTTAGTGCTTATCACTGAACTTTAAACACAGTAAATGATGATTAGGATGACCCACTGGATGAGGGGGAGCCTCTATGCCCACTCAGAATGCTTAGTTGAGAGGGGCATGGATCCCTGTGGAAGCAACTTTTAACTGAGAACAAAAAATATTATTATACAAACTTCAGCCTTTAAAACTGAATTTTCAACTAGAAGAGTTCGGATGATTATTGGGTTAAAGTGGGATATTATTATTGGCAAGATTTTGTTATTGGCAAATTTCCCAACTCTCAATGTTTTTGAGATGCAATAAAATAATGTTGGTAGCTGTTAATAAAATAAAATAAATCAAAATAAATATCCCATATTATAAATGACTGAATTTTGATGACTCACCACATCTTGCAGCATTTCAAATAGTATAAAGCACTGTTCATATTTCATATATATGTATATATATACATACATATATATAATATATCCTCAATCAGTTATTAGTTGATTTCCATATATCTAGAATTACTATTGATTGTCGAACAAATTTATATTAAAGGATCACAACCTTACTGAAATTTTAGGGCAAAGGTTACTTAGTTCTGCATTTATAATGTGTAAATTACTGCTAATTGTTAATTTGCGAATAATTTTTAATCAAAGAAGAATTATTACAAGTCGTTTACCCGGCATCACAATGGGAAAAAAAAGAAAAAGAAAAAAAAAAGATTTAGGCAGTCTTTGATTCATTTAATCATTATTTCATTCTTTAACAGGATATCAAGCAAAAAAATGAAGTTAAAGTTGGCGTTCAAGGATTAACGGATCCTGCCTATTGCCTGATCACACATATTTCCATCACAAGAAAGCAGTATTTTTTTCTAGAAAAGCAAAATTTTAGAATTTTTGTTTCTTTTGTTTGGGTTAATTTTCCTTTGTTCTCTTTTCTTATAAACATTTTTCTCCTTTCTAGGCTGACTAGATGCCATTTATCTATGTGTCTATAGCATCCTGTGCCCGCTGTTATCATAGACTTCATCATGCTGCACAGGACTGCTGCAGTTGTTCATCTAGTCCACTAAAATGGAAGCTCCCTGATGACAGATTTCTTTTTAACTCTTCCTCACTAATGTGTACCACAGAGCCTAGCATATAGAACAAATTCACTAGATACTTGTTGAATGAATGTATAAACAAAGTTAGTGGGATACTAGTAATTTCTCTGTGTATCAATAAAGAGAATTTAAGTCATAACTTTAATTTTGGCACCATATAATATATAATAAGCTTCAAAATATTATATAAACTATCTTCCTAAATAGAATTAACCCTACATTTAAATAATTATAGAGTGCCAATTACATACCCAAAGTTTATATTAAAACTATATTTCATAAAAATATTATGTCAATGCACAAAAATATTAGAGCAGATATGATCCTCTAATTCCATGTTTTAAAAATGGAAAAAAGGTGACTTTTCCTAGATATTCAAAACATGTAGCTGAGAAATATACATGCAAAAGTAGATATCTAAAATTCAATATATAAGCAAAACTGCTGTATATGTTAAGAAACGATCACTATATACTTAAACAAATAAAACATATTTGATAGCTCCCAGAATAGAAGGAAGAGTTAAAAAATCAAGCTTGTGGACAGTAACCATGGATATTAAATGCTGAAATGCTTGCAATCTGTCTCTTAAACATTGCCATTGGATGATTCAATCCAAATTATCTCTGTGTCTGCACTCATTATTAACATTCTTGGGAAGGGGAATCTGACTAGTCTACTTCTGACGTTAGGTGAAATGTGGTTTTGTGATTGGCAAACCAGAATCGCATGGCATGTTGCGTGTTTTGAGGTCAAGGGGAATAGTTTCCCTAAAGGTGTAAGATAAGACCAAAATGTCAAAACCCAAAACGGATGCCCACCATAGTAATTTATTCTCTCACACTTTATATGTGCCTCAAATATTTTTTAAATATTGTAACAAATGAAGAAGGTAGTTGATATGAATAGGCAATAGAGTTAACTGTTGACAGTTAGAGGGTAGATTGGAAATTTCTACTGTTTTTCAATTAAAATTAGATAATCTCCAGGAAAGTTACATGTCTCTTATGATAGTCTATCTGAAAAATCAGGAAAATAGAAATTCATTATTATCTGTTTCAACAAACAGAACTTGCTATTTTAGGAGACTGGTTAAACAGATATTTGGAGATCAAAAAAGAAACATTAAAATAAAGTAGTAATAACCGTGGAAGGAGAAACTATTCATCCAGTTGGAAAAACAAAGGGGATGGTAGAATCCAGATTCTCAGAAGATGAGAGCTCTCCTAGACACAGAAGCAGGTTCTATGTGGCTGTGGGAATTGACTGAAACTGGTTCTTGGAGAACTCAGTGAAGCAGGGGACTGGAATGAACAGCTGCAGGAGAAAAGGCACATTCCTGTGCTGGGAAGGTCAATAAGCAACACACTTTCTCTCTCATATGGCTCTCTTGATAGCAGAAAATTGAAGCCCCAACTTACAAAAAGAGGTACGGAAGAATGAGAGACAAAAGTATTGAAGCCGAGACAACAGCTTCATAACAGCACAAATAACATTATATTTTGTGAAACTGATATTTTTTTTTCAGCCTCAGCCCTTATTTTATTGGCATTTTAATTTAACATTCTTAATTATATGTTACTCTGTGTAATCCTGATAGTATGTACAGAATGCCCATAAACTTTATGAGAATTTAGTTTTTGTTTTAATTAAAAAGTTATCTAGGGATTTTGTATCTTTTGATTAAGTAATAGTTTTATAATAAATTCATGTTTCTTTGGCTTTAGTAAATAAAGTCAATATTATAGATTTTGTTACCATTTTTTTTCCTTCCATTAAGGTGGAAGATAATATCTAAAACTGCCATGACAGATATGGCCCATTAGACATAGGAAAGACTAGATGGCAGTGTGTGGAACGGATCAGCCCAAATTCAACATGACTAAAAACAACACAAAGCAAATATTGTGTTAGTAATGTGCCAGCAGCTTGATCACTGTGAGTGAATGATGGCATGTTAATGAATATATATAGGCAGTTCTCAATTTCACATGATTCAAATCAGCAGCAATCAGTCCATTACACACATGCTATTGACTTGTTTTACATATTGCCCTTAAGTAGGCGAAAAAAGTACAAATGAAACTGTCAGATTTATGATGAATTTGAAGGAGATGCCTAATTTAAACCACACTAAATAGTTTATTTCTGGTCAAGATAGCACAATAGGTAAACACTGTGCTTACCTTCTCTCACAAACACATCAAAATTACAACTATACTCCAGAATAACCATCACTGACAATCACCTAAAATCTTGCTGAACTGAAGCCCTACAACTAAGGTCATGCAGAAGAAGCCACCTCCACTCTGGTAGAAGAAACAGAGATGAGGCATGGGTTGATCCCACAACCATGTGTGACCATTAAAAATTAGGAGGGATATCTCAGCTGTGGAGGTCCCCCTCAAAGGAGTAAGGGGTCGCAGCCTGTCCCCAGACCAGGGTTCCAGTGCCAAGGAGTGAAGTCCCCATAATTTCTGGCTGTTAAAATGAGTGGAGATTGTGACTGAGTAAGACAGAGGGCTGCTGGAGTCCCAGGTGCTCCTCTTAAAGGGATCACACAAGGACTTACCTATGGAATCAATGGCTCTGAGCTCCAGTGTTGGGGCAGCAGCTGGAGAGGCAGCAGAGACATATGGTGGGGAACTGAGTTGTCTGGTTTCAGGATGGGGACTGGCAGAACAGCTTTCTCCTGGACAAAGTAGCTGGCAGAGGCCATTGTTTGTTGAGCCCTCACCCTTCCTGGTGTGCCGATTCAGATGGCCGCCATATCTGGATCTCCGTCAAGCTGGCTAAGGCAGTTTGTTCACCATGTTCTGATGATTCTAAGATCATGCCCACCTCATCTTTCAGGCACGCCCAAGCCACTTCCAGTGACTTTTTCACACAATCTGCCTGCCTTGGCTCATGCTACAGACTTTCTTAGGGTCTCTCAAAGGTTTGCGGAATCAAGACAACATTTGGCTTGAGCGTGTCCTGTACCTCTGGCTGAACAGCCCTAAGCCATGCACTAAGTGACAGCCAGACTTGGTTCACAGCTTGGCCTCTCAAGGCACTTCCAAGCACAACACGGGCGGTGGGCATCTGCTGATTTCTTTGTGGCCCCTGCCAGATGGCTCTAGGTGAGGCACTGGCTGCAGCTGATCTTGACCTTCAGCGGGCCCCTCTCAGGAGGCCCTGGGGCTGGCATTCCTGGCCACCAGCTTCAAAATGAGCTGGAACATCACCTAGCCACCTCCAAGGATGACACGCCCAAGGGTGGATTGAGCAGGCACCAGAGTCTGCTGTGGCAGATCTTGCTCTGTCGGGTCAGCCTCTGTATCACACAACTCCTCCACTACAGTCAAGGCCAGTTCTCACAAACAATGAGCATGAGGGCCAGTCCCCTCTATTGATGTGTAAATAGCAACCAAGTGTCAACTACAAGAGGAAGGCTCACCCAACCTATATAAAGAACACAACTGGAGTGCACAGCTCAAAGACCAGGAAGACGGCCACTGAACTCCATAACACACCTACTACATAAGGCCCCTTACCAAGACCAGGAGGCATAGTAGCCTTATGTAATACATATAAACAAGCACCGGGAGGCAGTCAAAATGGGGAGACAAAGAAACATGTCCCAAATAAAAGAACAGAACAAAGCTCCAGAAAAAGAACTATACAAAATGGAGACAAGTAACCTACCAGACGCAGAATTCCAAACACTGGTTATAAGGATGCTCAATGATCTCAGGGAGAACTTCAACAAAGAGATAGGAAACATAAAAATGGAGATAGAAAATATAAAAAAAGAACCAGTCAGAAATAAATAATACAATAACAGAAATAAAAAAAAAATACATTACAGGGAATCAACAGTGGATTAGAGGAAGCAGAAGATCAAATCATTGATTTGGAAGATAAGGTAGCAGAAAACACCCAATCAGAACAGAAAAAAAAAAAAAAAATCCAAAAAATTGAGGAGAGTTTAAGGGGCCTCTGGGACAACTTCAAGCATACCAACATTCACATTATAGAGGTACCAGTAGAAGGAGAAAGCAAGGAATTGAAAAACTATTTGAAGAAATAATGACATAATACTTGCCTAACCTGGTGAAGAAAATAGATATACAAGCCCAGGAAGTGCAGAGTCCTTAACAAGATGAACCCAAAAAGGCCAACACCAAGACACATTATAAGTTAAATGCCAAAGGTGAAAGACAAAGAACATCTTAAAAGCATCAAGAGAAAGGCAGTTATTTACTTACAAGGGAGCTCCCATAAGATTGCCAGCTGATTTCTCAACAAAAACTATGGAGGTCAAAAGGGATTGGCACAAAACATCAATGTGATAAAAAGCAAGGACCCTACAACCAAGATTACTCTACCCAGCAAAGCTATGATTTAGAATCAAAGGACAGATAAAGAGCTTCCCAGAGAAGAAAAAGCGAAAAGAGTTAATTACCATCAAATCAGTATTACAAGGAATCTTAGATGGATGTTTTTAAAGATTAAATATATGTATATATATATACACACACACACACATATATATATATATATATATATATATATATATATGAATAATAAAATGGCACTAACTATGTACCTATCAACAATTGCTTTCAATGTAAATTGATTAAATGCTCCAATCAAAAGACATAGAGTGGCTGAATAGATAAGAAAATAAGACCCTTATATATGCTGCTTATAAGAGAGTCACTTCAGATGAAAAGATACACACCGACTGAAAGTAAAGGGATGGAAAAACATGTTTTATGAAAATGGAAACAAACAAACAAAAAAAGCTGGGGTAGCAGTACTTATACCAGATAAAACAGATTTTAAAACAAAGACTATGACAGGAGACAAAGAAGGACCTAGTAATATCACTTCTGAGTATTTATCCAAACAAACGCAAAATGCTACTTTGAGGGAATATGCTCATCCATATGTTCATTGCAGCATTGTTTACATAATCCAGGATATGAAGGCAACCTGGGTATCCCTGAATGAATGAATGGATAAGGAAGAAGTGGTATATATATACGATGGAATATTACTTGGACATAAAAAAAAAATCTTGCCATCTGTAGCAACATGGATGGACCTAGAGAATACTGTGCTGAGTTCAACTATAAAAAACAATAAAAAAAATACATGGAACAGTGGTAGCACTGCCAGAATAAATACAGATACAGAACTTCTACAACTCAATTGCAAAAACAAATAAACAAAAAAACACAAACAACAAAAAACAGATAAAAAAGAGGCAAAGGGCCTAAATAGACATTTTCCCAAAGAAGGCATAGCAATATCCATCAAGTACATGAAAAGGTGCTCCACATAACTAATTATCAGGGAAATGCAAATCAAAACCATAATGAGATATCAATTCACACCTTTTCATACCTGTTAGGAAGTCTATTATCATAAAGACAAGATATAAACAAGTGCTGATGAAGGTATTGAGAAAAGCAAACCCTTGAACACTTTTGTTGGGAATGTAAACTGGTAGAACCATTATGGAAAATCATATGGAGGTTCCTCAAGAAGTTAAAAATAGAACTACCATGTGATTCAGAAATCTCACTTCTGTGTATATATCCAAAACAAATGAAACCATTATCTTGAAGAGACACCTGTATGACCATGTTTACTGTAGCACTACTCATAATAGCCAAGGGATGGAATAACCTAAGTGTTTTTTGACAGATTAAAGGATAAAGAAAATGTATATGCATAGACATACATATACATATACATATATACACACACACACACACACACACACACACACTAATTATTCAGCTTTAAAAAATGAAATCCTGTCATTTGTAACAATATGGATGAAACTGGAGGGCATTATGCTAAGTGAAATTCACTTATATGTGTAATCTAAATACATATATTCTTAATGCCATCATTTCACTAAAAAAGATAAATTTCGAAGTGTGTTTTATTTTGTTTAAAACAACAATGTTTTGAATATAGTCACGTGTTGACTGTAAAAATCCTTTTAAATTCTTTAAAGTCTGATAAAAGATAAAGGCAATACTCTAGAGATCATTATATTTACCTCATGTCTGCTTTGAGAATGAGGTGAGGCATAATCAATTAAATAAATGGTGCCTTTGTTATTATAAAACAAATTTAGCAGTTGTGGTTTAGCAGGGATGCACTTCGCAAATTTTGTTTTTAACTCCATTCAGCAAAGTAGATATTTAATTTGTAGACCATTAAGGAAAATCTTTGAGAGTTTTGATTACGAGAAACAAAATAAATAGTGAACATTCAAAAGTTGAAACATCCAGTTGAATAATCAAGTTGTGTTTCCTTAATAATAATCATTTTTTTATTGTGGGCTTTTTTTCCCCAGCTGGCTTTATGTGTGTCTGTCAATGAGAGAAAAACAATCCATGGGTCTTTGATTGTTTACTTTTAATGGGACATTTGTGATATCTTTTTAATAGTAGTTTTGAATAATAATTAGTATTTAAATATTAATACTACTTTTTTGCTTGGTTTTTATATTTCATGAGAAGTGTGAATGTGGACATGACTTCATCTCGTGATAATGTTCTGTGATCTTCAGTTCTCACTACCACCCTTCCCTGCAAGTGTAAACACTTAGTGGCTTCTGTAGACTAGAAGATGAAGATTTTCTAATCAACTTTTCATTTACTGAGCAGTTTTCCAAGGAGCTGTATTTTGTGCAGATCTCAAATATAATATGTCAGCTCTACTTTGGTCCAAGGTCTGCCTTTTGTTCCTATACATTAAAGACCTGGTCCCAACCACTAAAGTTGCATTTAAAACCCTTTGTTCATGGTTTCTGACAGATGGCATCTGCTCTACCTTGATGTCTTCTCTGTTTTGCTACTGGTAGTTTAAGTTTTTTGTGTGTGTTTGTTTCTTTTAAACTTCTGTTAAGTACTTACTTTTTAAAATGATTTTTTCTGACATACATATTTGGCATTATGGGTGGTGGGGACTGGAATTGTGCATTCTTACCAGTATAGTCTACTATACTGAGGAAAGACACAGTATATTTGAAGGTACTTATTAAATGGCAGTTGTTGTTACTAATGAAATTAAAACTCCCAAAGGGAAGAGAAAGCCCTATTTATCCCAAAGGTCCACAAAGTGAACACTTTGCTTGCTAATATTTATATGTGCTACTGGATATTTTGCCACTCTGAAGGAAAGAAAAACAAACACAAAAACAAAACAACTAAATAAGTCTGTTCTAATGTTGTTTAAAAAAACAAATAGTTCTATAGTTTCATTTTAAAAGCCATTAAATTAAACACATTATTTTGCATGCCAAAAAGTCTATCAAGAGATGTACTACATTTTGCGGTAGGCAAAAATATAACATATACACATTGATCTCACGAAGTTTAAATCATGTCAAGGAAACAGATTCAAGCACACTAGCTATACTACTAGCCAGAAGACAAAATAAATTGAAATATAAAGCTGAAACTGTTAATCTGACTGGGTACTATTCAAAAATTCTTTGGGAATGGGCAATATTTGTCAATTGTATATGTAATGAAATTTCTAAGCCTTTTAATGACCATAATATTTTTGTCTCTCTTTAGTTTCCCTTTTACAAGTAACCACAGGAAATGAAAATGAAACTGAAATCTATCTAGTATAATTCCTTAGAAATTAATGGGTTTGGAAAGTTGGCTTTTGGAAATGCAGACACTTAATCAGAATAGTTAACATTTTGTTGAGTGTTTATTATATTCCAAGTTGTTCCCCCAAAATAATATTTTTGAGTTACTAGTGCATATTAAATAAGCAATTCCATTTCCTGTGCCATCCTTTGGAGTATGTGGAATTGTGTTTTTCCTATTCTTAGATATGCATATATCTTTCCACCTAGTTCATATTTTTTATCATAAGTATTATCACCAGAGTATTTAACCAAAGAAACTTTCATTGAGTTTTGTTGAGTTTTAATAGATAATAGGACCCTTGAAATACACTGGGAATACATGTGAAGTTTCTCTTAACATGTGGGGATGCTAAAAGGAATGAAGAATTTAGAATATGAAATGGAAAGATTATCTATTTAATATTGATAGAAATGAATTTGAAAATATCTAATCCAAATAAAACCTATACCTCATTTGAACTTAACCTTTGAAATATAAAGCAGGCTGTGTGTATATTTAAGTTGCACAGTGTCTGGCTAACAGCCTTGAAATAGTCTAGGGATACCCTAATGCAATTGGCATGTACTTAGAATTCCAATACAATGAATAAAACATTCTGCTTGGGTTCAAAGAAAATACGTGCTTATTTAACTTACTGCCATGAAGACTTTATTTTGTTCTGTTTTGTTTTGCTTTTTAACTAAGTTAAATATTTCCATTAAGTGAACAATTCCCAGAGAAGAAAAAGGAAAAATTAATGGTGCTTAGTTGTTGTCTTTTTTGTATCCCCTTTGTTGTGAGTAAACCACGTAGATTTATTCGTTAGTCCAAAGGGGGTATGATATTTCCGATGTTGTTGATAAGCCTTCTCACAAAGAAGTATATTATAGTTAGTTGGCAAAAGAATCACTCTGAACATTAAATATTATTTTCTTATGTTAGAAATAGTAATCATGAAGGTAATCTAGAAAGAAAATTCATCTGGGAGTCAGAAAACCTGGATACTAGGGCTGGGACTAATAGTTAACCTCATTGACCAATGATCTCTTTTTATCATTTATTTATAAAATGGTGAGTTGAGTCATCTGATATTTAAGTATGATCTTTAAAGACTGATATTTATTGCTTCTACTAATACACCATTTGGAAAATATTAGTATTGTTTTGGGAGTATAGGCAATGGATTCACCTTAGCCTTGATGATTTTTTTCTTATTGCCATTTTAGCTAGTAATACACATTTAAGACAGTCGGCCTATTAAAGGAAAAAATCAGTGTCATGAAACAGGGTAATAAGTAGTTCAATCTTGACTAAATATCCTGCTATAAAAATTGGGCTTTCATTCAAAATTGTTGAATGTAATTTTTTAATTCTTCCTTAAAAGGTGTCTACCCTTTTGATTTAATGTCTCTGAGAAAGAATCAAAATTAATAATAGCATTTGATCTAGTTGCATCCAGGTGCATCAGTAGATGCTAAGGAAATGTGATTCAATGACATTAGTAACAGAAACAGAACTCCAGGCAACTGTCTTTGAATAGAAACTATACAACTTGGGTCATAATAACATATGAAAGGCCCTCCTGTTTTTGCAGCTCTCAATATTTTTGCAGCTCTCAATATTTACCCATCCTTTCAAACCATGGCGTCCTTCTTCTATCCATGAATACAATGAGAGAATCATGGCTTTTCAGCACAGGGAGACTTGAGAAATCATCTCATTCAGTCTTCTAACTGTGGCAGAGTACAAAGAGCCTTGGGTTGTAAGTCAAAAGAACTGGATGTTAGTTACTATGTCATGGCTCCACTTATTTCCAGCTCAGTAACACTGGGCCAAATATACGGCATATTCCCTCCTCTATAAAATGGGATAACTATGTTTCTTCCTATTTCCTTGGGCTATTTTCCCAATCAAAGTAGGTAAGAATATAAAGTCACTCTCATCAGCCCACTTACATTTTCCTCCTCAATATTCTATAGCCTTAGTTCTCAACCATTATGCTGTGACAAAGGGCTAAAATTATGGGGGAAGATGAGGGGTGGAGTTACAGTTAGAAAAGGAAAATATGTATAAACATGCAGCCTGTCTTTCCTTTATACCAGCTAATGTGAGCCACGATTACTGGTGTGATTGGTTATGCTGTGGCTGACATCCAATGACATGTCAGTTGGAAAGAAGCTGGCACTTGTTGCTCTATAACACTTATTCTCATATCCTTTGGCCCCTGGCAAGTAGTCTACAGATTAATTTCAAACACAATTCCTTATTTAATTCATACAGGACACTGATACAATTTCACAGCCTTTCATTTTATGAAAGATTAAGGTTACCATTTCCTAGTAAATAGTGAACAAAATTTTTAGTACTCAAAAATTAAAATTACTGTGTTGTTAAAATTTCTGAAGTGGCCAATTCTGTGGACATTCTGCTTGCCAAATAGCATGATGCAATGTTGTGAACTGAACTGTGCTTTAAAATCCCAAGCTTTTAAGAAAAAAACAAAAAAAAAAACAAAAAACAACAACAAAAAAACAACAACTTTTTAAAGTACATCATTAGTGTACAATTAAATAGAATGTGGTTTTCGGTTGCTACTCATCTCGTTAAATACTTCTTTGTATAGAAGCTTGAGCTCATCATTAATTTTTTTAAAAACTTTTGTCAAAAAAGTAGATATATGTATGATATTAAAAATAAAGTTAGAATAAAAACCTTTAATAGTAATAATGGGTCATGTGCATAAATATCACTGTAAAATTCTAAATGTGAAATTAGCATAAACTATAACTGCAAATTGAAAGCATTCACCTTTACCAAAGGGGCATCTGGACATTAAGAACTATAATGATATAATTAATAATAGTAGATATCCAAACTCCCCCACCATTTATGACACTAAAACGTGTTAAGTGTTAAATGGAAACTTGGAGTTAAGTGGGTTATGGGAAAGTTCAATCCAGCAACGTCTTTCATGTGATAATTAGTCCTATTAATCTATTAATTGGGTCAGTTGAATCTACAACTGTAGGCAAACTCCCTTTCAGGGGAAAGGAGGAAACCTAGCTGGTCAGAATGCTCTATCTAGAGAATATGTTGATTGGTGAAAAGTGACTAATACTACTTAGTTATCAAAACAAATAAATTTCATTGTCTTTAAGGAGCTTACATTTTAGCAGGCTAGTAGAAAATAAATACTAAGTATAAGAAATAAGTAAAGTGCATTGTATACTAGAAGGTAGATAAAAAGTAGAGCAGAGAAGAAGAGAGCAGGGGTGCTGTGGGAGGATTTTGGAAGAGAATGCTGTATTAAGTATTATATTGAGAGGTCATGGTAGGTTTCATGGAAAAGAAGACAAAGAAGGATCTAAAGGACATGAGGAAGGGAGATAGCCTACGTGATATTTTGGGAGATTAGTGTTTCAGATAAAGGAAACAGTAAGATGGGAATGTCCCTTTCTGGGTTTAAGAAAAAGTAAGACTACAGTGCGTCTGATGTGCAGTGAGGGTGTGAGATATAAGCAAGATGGTCAGAGAGGAGAGTCAATTAAATTGGACTTTAATGACTTATTCTGAGTACAATATTGAACTATCACAGGGTATTAATTAGAGGAGTGACATTATCTGGCTTACATTTCAAATGGATCATTCTGACCAATATACTGAGTATAGATTATACTAGTAGCAAGGGCATGGGCTGAAAGAAACGAATCAATTATGAAATAATTGCAGTATCCCAGGTGAAATATGATGACAGCCCAAACCAGTGTGATATTAATGGATGTGGTGAAATATGATTGGATTTTATATATATTTTGAAGATAGAGCTGGCACAACTTCCTTGTAGACTAAACGCATGGTATAAGAGAAAGAAACCAACTAAGACATTGAAACTTTTATGTTTTAAGAATCATTATTGTTATCATTTGTCATTAACTGAGATGTGGAAATCAGCAAGTGGCACAGATTTGTCAGGAAAAACCAGGAGTCCATTTTTAGAGATTTTAAGTTTATAAAGGTCTATTAGACATGCAAGTGGAGATGTTAAGTAGCTGTGGGGTATATAAATGGAATGAAGTTTGAATAAAGCTCTGGGCCGTAGATTTACAGTTTGAGGTTGTTAACATATTGATGGTATTTTAAAGACATGGGACTCAGTGAGATAACTAAGAGAACAAGGCAAGCATCCAGGATTGAGCCCTGAAGAACTGGGCTCCCTGTTTAGGAGAGACAGGGAGCTAGTTCTAGGCATTGGTGCTATGGAATCAGAAAAAAAAAGGCAGAAGTTGATTTCTAGAACTTGGCACATGTTTCGCTAAAATAGCAGTAGTTTATTAATGTTATGGATCTATTTATGTTATGTCTCTTAGTCCCCTGTAAGTATACATGTTTGATGCCAGGGCCTATTTTTTTTCATGTGTCTTCAGCAGCAAATAGGGAAGAGTGAGAGAAGCAGGGTACCAGGTCCATCAGTGTGCTGAGAAACAGAACTCGTACAGACTTTTTTGTCAGTGCAAGTGTCATGGAAGCAAGGGAAGTGGTGGAAAGGGGAAGGACTGACCCCTAGAAGAGTTATAACACATAAAAAGTTTAAGAACAACTGGTTTAGGTCTATCAGCAACAATGAATATCCATTTATTTGCATTCTGTAATAATTCTAGATGTGAAATAAGTAATAGGAAAGCAAGGTAATACATAGTAACTTGTTGATTTTGATAGAAAAATAATTGTATTTACCTTATATTTGTTGTTGACATGAAAAGCAAAAACACTGTTTCCCCTAATTTAGCTTGAACACTCTTCAGGAGGCATTCATGCAGTCCTTGAAACATTGAAATGCCATTTAATAAAAAAAACAAAACTAATTCATCTTGTCTAATGCCATTCCATAACATTGTCATTTGGTAAGACCACCATTAATTACTCAGCTGGCAGAAATAATTATTTTTAGATATTCCTCTTTTGGCAGCTCAGCAACAGTAAGCAAACATAGCCTCTGCAGAATAAGCAACTGGAGGTTTTTTGTAGTCAGCATTTAAACGTGACTTCTGATCTGTTGTTAAGAAACATTCCTCTGGAAAAAGAGCATATGGCACTTTCCCCTCACCCTTTGCTTACTTTACAATTCATTCACAGAAAAATTAGAGGCTCAAAAACAGCATAGTTTCTTCCTTGATGCTTTTTTTTTTCTTTTTTTTTTTTTTTAAAGAACTACATCAAAAAATGACACTACTGCAGTGGGATTTCACTTTCCCCTTACAGAACGAAGATGTTGCTGATTATACAGATCTGAAAATGAAAACACTGAGGTAACAAATTTAAAGGATCCAGGCTTTAAAAAGAAAGTATTCAAGTTGTAAATTGAAACACCTTAGAATATGCTTCAGAATATGAAAATCTTAAACTCTTGTGTGGGACTGAATTTCAATTTATGGCTAATTTTCTTTTCTTTTCCTCATCACTTGACTTGTGTAGCACATATTTGCAAATGGAAGCTATGAAGTCACTGGACCACTGCTCTATGCATCCCAATTCAGATAAACTGTCTGTTGATCAACCTGCCTTTGTACCTTTACTTACATGACTCTAGTGGCACAAAGACTTAAAAAAATACTGTAGTATGTGAGAAGTATATATGAATTCTGGAGTGCTGTGTTTCCATTTCAATGCAATTTTAAAAAGAAATGATTCCTTAACTCTTATCCTAGACCACCATACAATTAAACCCTGCCAAGTGAGTTCAGTGTTCACATTGGCTGTGGCATCTAACTTGTAAAATAGTGAAAAACAAGAGGGAGGACATTTAATACACATGTTTACATCAAAGAAAAAGACCACAGTTTAAATAGAAAAAAGAAGTGGGAGAACTGAGCCATCTCTTGGACCTAGACAGTCTCGGTTTACCAAAATCAAAGAAACTATGATGTACAGTCAACATTATATTCACATTTTGACCAACAATATTATTTCAGAATAAAACGTTGGCCACAGCATTTTGCTATTCTAAATTTTAATTTTGTTGAATTTGTAGATTTAAAAAAAAATTAATGTATAAATTTTCAAGACTCACAGAAAGTCTTAATGTACTAATTTTATACTATTTAGGAAACATTATAATGAAAATAATTTGTTAGAAGTTGGCATAATGAAACTGGATTGCTGAAGTTCTAAAGGTAATATCCAATGAAAATGAAAAGCACACATGCGCACGCGCACACACACACACACACCTAGGATATACAAACAAAAAAATTCACCAATAGCAACCAAACATAGAAAAGCTTCAAACGTATGCCATGAACTCTAGAAACATGAAAGTTAAAGAAAATCTCATATTATTCTGGAAGGCCTTGATGTAGTATCTAAACGTGCCATACAAATTCAAAATAGTAGAGGGGAACATGATGAATAAAAAAAAAAAAAGTCCCATAAATGATCACTAATGCACCACTGTTTAGGGAGGATAGGTGGGTAGACAGGCATCAGGAGGAGAGAGGGAGGGAGGGAGAGAGAAAGAGAATATGCATATAGAAGGTTTTAAAAATACAATAGAGTCTGAAGGTCCTGGTAGAGGTGGAAAGTAACCCCAGGGGCTTTACATTGTCTGTAGATCCATGGCAAAATTAGAAGTGACATGGAATTTGAGTGTGTTGCCCTATCCCTTGGAAAAAAGACACAGTCACCTATCAATAAAGTGAAATATAATAGAGATACACAGTTTCTTTTTTTTAAATAACTAAATCTATATTTTAAGTTCTTAAACATAAATGATTCCCAGTCCTAGTTGTATTCATAATTACATGACAACTAAGAAAACATATTATGAAAGAAAATGGAAGGAAAGAAGGAAGGAAGGAAGGATGAAGGAAGGAAGGAAAGAAGGAAAGAAGGGAAAGAAGAAAGGGAGGGAGGAAGGAAGGACAGAAGAAAGAAAGGAAGGAAAGAAAGAAGGAGGGAGGATGGAAATTCAACAGATAACAGACAAATAGTCATATTTGTTTATAAACTTAAGTAGAAAAAAATAACTCCCTGAGAGTACCTCCCACCATAGAAGAATTTAAGAAGCACTTAGTTTAGTAGAATAAGAATTTAAAGGTATATTAAAAAAATAGAAAATGAGAATTTTGAGCTATGGAAATAAACTGTGAAATAAATCAACACAGTTAACTGAACAAGAAAATGAATTGGAAACACAAAACAAACAAAACAGAATCAGAGAAAGGGAGGATGAACTCAAATAATTACCATAGAACAAAGTCATAAGATTGTTATTTTGAATGCTAAAGAATAAAAAAGACAGTTATTAAAGCAGTTAGGAAGATAGAAAGGACAGAAAGAATATATCACATCATAAGTATAGGTGCTATTTCTGCAGTCCGATGTTCAACAAATAGAACAGCAAAATATATTCACAGATATAGTATGAAAAATCTTGCTATGGAATAAAAAGCTGAGTTTGATAATGCAAATGGTCACACTATATCCTATGAAAAATTGTATAAAGTGGTGTACACTCAGATACGTTCTAGTTTAGTTATTGAATTCCAACGATAATTGAAAGAATTTTCATGTACACAGGCAAAAGAACAAGTGAGCAAAAAGAAAAACAAGTCAAGTTTGCCTAAGATTTCCCACAGTGAGATTTAATATCAGAAGAAAATGGAACAATGTCAACCAAATTCCAAGGAGAAAATATCTAAAAATATGGCCAATTTACGATTCAAGATCAAAGGTAATTCATATTTATAAAGGTAGTTAATATCAGACACAAACGAGCAAAGGAAAAAACCCTTAAATTCCTCTTTAAAAACTATTTCCTATTCCAATCCAGTAAAGCAGGAGGAGGATAAAAAACTAAACATCAGGAGTGAAAAAATGAACTAAGAGTAAGCAATGATTCCTCACCCAGATATAATGCAGAGCTTAAACAATTGAGGGCCTTATGACTACAGAAAAAAATACAAGTGTTACAAACTTTGATAAATCAAAACTAAAAATACATCATTTTTAAACAGAAAAGGGAGATAAAAACATGAAAGTGGTGATTTCTCATTCTATGCAGTAGTGAACCATTTTTGATAATATACAATTGAAATTTGGAAGAAAAAACACAATGGATCCCGTTTTACTTTGTCTACCACAATCTCTTCTTAACTTAAAAAAGAATAGTTTAGGCAATACAGTCTTTTTTAAAAACAAGAAAACATTTATCTGAAATTTCAGTTTCTTTTCAACTACTTTTTATCCTAACAATTCAAGAAGTATTAAATATAATACCTTTTTATAAAATACATATCTATGACCCAATTTTAAGGAAACAGTTTTTAATGTTCTGTAAATTAACTTTTTTAATATACATGTTTAGAAAGAAACTGGAATGATACTCTGTCTCATTTTCTTTCTTGATGATGAGATTTTAGCGGATTTTTAAGAAAATTATTCTTATACGTTCTGTATTTATGTTTGTGGAACATGGATTTAGCTTTCTGCCTCCAGATGGTTAAATGGGTAGACATTGGCCTGGGTAATAAAAGAGAGTGACGACTTTTTTCAATTTTTTTTTTCCTACAGGATGTTTAGGTTCAGATATCATGGGATATGTTATACTACCTTATAGTCTTAATTGGTAGAAAGGCCTAGCAGGGTCTTTTTTTTTTTTCTTTCTTTTTCTTTTTTTCAGATTTTTAATGCAGGGCAAAAGGAGTCAATCTCTATGTTTGGAACCCATAGCCAGGACCCTTCTGACTCTGCCAAGATTTATAGAGTATTCACGTCTCATTTCTTAAAAGTCTTCTCTATTTATTAAAAATCCAAATGGTAGATCAGTAGCAAGGGAAATCTTGGTATATCTCCTGGCTTTGTTGAGCTAGTACTGGTGCTGAAGAGAATCACTAATAACCTCACAGAAATTGAGGACAAGGAAGAAAAGCAATATTCATCTAAAAAATATATATATATATGTATATGTATATGTATATGTATATGTATATGTATATGTATATGTGTGTGTGTGTGTGTGTGTGTGTGTGTGTTTGTGTGTGTGTATGGTAAAATAATGATTTTGAGATTGAAAACCTGCAAAGAAGGGCAAATATTCAAATCTCATTCATCCTAATGTAAAACTTCACTGACTGACAGTGAGACGTTGTATTTTGTCACCTACAGCAGTGACCTTTAGATTTGATGCTGACATCAATATAGCACAACAAGCTATCTCTTAGAAAGCAAACACAGATGCATCTGCACTTCAGGAATCCTCAGTGAATACTGCAGTCATTTAGCTGATGATCCTTATCTGTTAAAAAGCCTAGAAATTGCACTTCTAAAAACATTGTAACTACTTTCTATATACATTTATTTAAATTTTGCTTTTTATTTTTGGTGGAAGAGTGATTTCAGAAGAATGATTTTAAGAGAAGTGACTTCCAGGAAACTTATTTGATATTTTTTAATGTCTGAATTAGTGTTTCTATTTAGAGTAAGATTCTCCATAATAAATGGATTAAAAAGGGTACCAGAATTCCTGCTAGTATGACATTGGCATGTTGGAAATTCTATTCCCATCTTTCATTCCTTAAAAAAAAATACAAATTTATCAATTAAAATAATAATTTAATTTTAGAACTATAATATTTGTCTGCCTTGAGAAATTATTTTTCCTTTCTCCATTTCTTCCTTCCTCCCTCCTCCTTACCTTCTCTTTACTTTTCCTAATTCTTTCTGAAAACATTTATTGAGCACTGCATCCAGGCATTGTGCTAAATGTTGGGAATAAAAATAAAATAGACATAGTCCATGCTCTTGCTTATCTCAAATCAAATTGTAGCTATGGATTGCTGAGAGTTAAAGTTTACGAGGCTTGAAGGTTTTTGATTCTTTGTTTTTGAGGTAAAGAGACATCTTTTATAAATATTGTAAGTACATGATGAAAACATATATGATGAAAACACATGTATATATTGAGTACTTGTAGTAGGTCATGAACATATTATACCCAGTCTTTCCTCTAAGCTTTCAGCCTTATTCCGCTTCTCTAGAATGTCCCTTCATGTATTTTCCAGATAAAAAAAGAAAAAAAGAAAAATCCTTCACTGCCTTCAACATTCATCCCAATCATGAAACATCCTTAAATTCAGTAGGTTTCAGTAATTTTTTTATCTATAAACAAATTATTTATAGATAGTTGACATAAGTTAGCAGTTAACATATACTGTGTTTTTCATGTTTGTCTTATGTCCCTTCACTAATGTAATCACCTAGAGAGAAGATCCTTGTGTTGTCATAGTACCAAAGAGAGTGTGAGAGTGTGACTACATAGTAGGAGTTTGAGAAGTACTTATTCATTAAAATATTTTCTTTTCTAAATACATTCACTAAGAGGTGTTGGGAATAGAGTTTTCACATTTAGGAAACAACAACAACATTGAGTTAAATTTGAATTTTGATAAAGAATTACTGTTTCCTGCATCTAAGCTAGTCCCAGGTATTGCATGAGGCATACTTACACTAAGTGAAATGATTTGCTCTTTAGCTGAAATTCAAATTTAGCTGTGTATCCTGCATTTTATCTGGCAAGCCTCATTGGAAGGGAAAATTGTTTTAAATTGTGATAGCTGCTTCTGTCAGTAGACTTGAAGCACAGTGCATTTATAATCATAATATTCAAAAGGACACATACAAAGAGTAGTTTTTATTTTTTGTAGGAAGGGACTTTTTTTCTTTTTCAGTGTGTGTAATGTGAACTTTTGTGTATATGTGTGCATATATGTGTGCATGCACATGTAGGTGTGAATGTACATGTGCATGTGAGCACACGTGTGTGTGTGTGTGTGTGTGTGTGTGTGTGTGTGTGTGTGTGCGCACACACAGGAAGAAGAAAGGCACCTAGGACTACTTTCAGGTTCTACAGCACATTCACATAATACCCCCAGGAAGAGATTCCTAACTCTCAGAGGCACAAGAAAGCCACCCAGAAATAATCAGATGTTAAAACATTATTCCCTGAATAGGTGAAGATTCATTATTGCAGAAAAGGACACACAGCCGGTCCATAAGCTATATTTCATTTGAGAAAAAGATCTCTATTTCAAATTCATTTTAGTGTATTTTCTTTTCTTTAATTATTATTTGACTATTTTGCCAGATCATGGCTAAAAAAGGGGGCAATTTTTATTGCATTTGGA
This sequence comes from Rhinolophus sinicus, assembly GCF_057876585.1. Taxonomy (NCBI): domain Eukaryota; kingdom Metazoa; phylum Chordata; class Mammalia; order Chiroptera; family Rhinolophidae; genus Rhinolophus; species Rhinolophus sinicus. The sequence continues at coordinate 57,314,370 of NC_142502.1, forward strand.
CTTCATCAAAAGTGTTGGGTTCAGGGAAATATTTTCTGCCAAGTTCCTCTATGTTCATGCCAAGTAATTTTCAATTGGTTTATAAGCCCATGTGTATTTTAAATGAAATGAATACATGCATTTTAGATTCCTTTACCCTTAACTCACCCAGATGGTTAAAAAGCCATCCAATAAACCTTTGATTCATGTTATAAGAAATAGATTGCTTAAAGGTTTTAGAAGTCAAGAAGCTAGACACTTTATTTGCAAAGAGTAAGTGGACCCAAATGTTGTTACTCCATGTGTCTGATAATAGTGAGAGTTGTACTCTCTTGAGATTAGAATAAAGTTTTAGACTGAAACTCACTGAGGTAGACTGGTTAGATGTTTAAACCTAATAATACTATACTTTACATTTAATATCTATATGTCTTGGCTCACACTAACTTCATTAACCTGACTGATATGTAATGTAATATATATATATATATATATATATATATATATATATATATATATATATATAGCCTCAAGTACTTACTGCTAACGTAGGAAGAGTATTGAAAACAGTGTTACATGCCTGTTTAATACTAGATATTTTTCTTAGTATGTGAATTAACTTCTATGGTGCATTGTAAGTCAGTGATACACTACTGGGCACACCTGAGTTCTTTTGTTTGTTTGTTTGTTTGTTGTTTTCCCCCTAGTGTTTCATATCGAGAATATAATTAACATGTGATAATTACACATTTTTACTTTACTTTTTTATTAATCATATTCTACATATGAAACACTTTGTTAAAACTTATGTGTGCGCAGTATATAACAATTTTCTATAATCAAATTCATTTCAATTTTAACTATTAACCACGTGGTGGAAACTCATTCTTAGCCAAGGCTACCCACCTCTTTCCAGGGTGGGGTCAAATATTTGGGGCGTGAGGGAGCTTCCATAGTGCCAAGGATTTGTGGGAGAGGCTATTTATCCTTCTGCACCTGGCATGTGGGAGATGTCTACTATCTGGTGATTGATCTTCAGGCCACATAGGTTGCTACTGAGCTAGTTCTTTCTTGTTCCTGTCCCCACGCTCCTTCAGTTCTAGTGGAGTTCTGTGCTATGTCTACCACCCTGAAGGGAAGGGAAATCCTGATACTTCCATGCTACTCTAGGACATGAGAATCTTTCATTCCTGCTCTGCATCCTGAGTTCTTTGTCAATGACAGCAGTCTCTTGGTCTATGACAGCAGATTTCTGTTTCTCTGAAGAACAAGGTTTTTGTAAACCAAAGCCAGAAAAAGCACAAACTACCTACTGACCTAAATGTTTAAATTAGTTTGAAGACTGCAGATTGGAAGAAAAGAAAGTGTTAATTAGAGAAGCAAAACATCTCAACAGCTTTAACCATCATTCTTAGAAGGAATTCATTCTCATTATTTAGTAATCTATAAAAATGATGTAGAGAATGCTTTAGCAGTAAAATAGCACTACAACCATGAACTTTAAATTTATAAATCCAAGACCGCAGAAAAAAGGTTTGACTCATTGTTATTCCAAAATATAAAATACATTAATAGGCATTACCATGAAATAGAGGTACTTTCAAATTAACCTAAGACCTAATGGGTGCTGAAAGGTGGGAGGTTGCTCTAGGGGTGAGGAAGGTGAGGGAGGGCTCAGCTTGTCATGCTCAAATTTATACTCCCTAGAATGACCTCTGATTATTCAAGAAGAGGAATAAATTATCCTAATGCTTGCTACACCAATCAGAAATAAAATGGAGAATAAAAGAGAAGTTGGAACACATTCAATGTGAAGAAATGTAGTACAGTATCTGTTCAAAAGTGGATTTAATAGGCTTTGCAACTCAAGAGTCCTTTCAGCTAATAGTGATTTAGAACTACTTGTTTTTAGGTTCCAAATTGCATCCATAGGTATAAACTCAAATACCTGTAGGATCCAGGCAGGCGATTTAAATGTGGATACAGCCTCATTTTAATACCGCAGGAGCTAGTGGGAGCCAGAAATGTACTTTTTGTTGTAGGAAACGATTCACTGTATAGGCCAAACACAACTCATCTGCAGGCAACATTAGTGACTTTCAGGTCATTGTTGAAGCATCCATACATTTTGAAAATTATTTGGAAGAATTTGCAAGTAAATTATGAAGTAAGTGGATTACTTTGTAAATTGTCATATCTAGGCATGAAATTTTGAGAAGGAAATTCCAAAATTATTAATTTCATTATTAAAAACAACAAAAAAAAAACAACGAAAAAAAAAAAAAAAACTTCTGCTTTGTCTCCCTTTGAGAGTCTGTAGAGCTTGCCTAAAAGTTCTTTCATCTTTTCAAAAATTGAATATTAACAATAGCCTTGTAATGAAGCAGGAATTGGTAATTTTTAAAATGTGATTCTTGCTGTCTGAAATTGGTGATGTTATCAAACTGGAAAGCCAACTAGAATAAAGTGGAAAACTATATTTAAAACTATTTTAATAGATGCTGAGATACTGAGACACTTATCATTGCTGGCATTGCTTGGTTTTTCTGATGAATTTGAAAATACAGGTTTCCATAGTCACCTTTCCTCCATAGATTTGTCATTACTATTCCTATTGTACACCATTGGAAGTGAGTCCTTAAAACTATCCATCTCACTTTTATGGATTGTTACATTTTCCACATTGTACTTCAATATGTTTTCTCATCTGAGATCCACAGAGCCATATCTATCCTTATTTGCACTGTAAGTATGAGTAAACTGAGGTTCTAGGAGGTTAAGCGATTTGTTCAAGTTTAGGCATCTAATCAAGAGTAGGAACAAAGCACAAACCTGAGTTTTACCTATTTTAGACTCTGAGTCTTTTCCACTATGCCTTGCTGGTCTAATAGAAATGTAGCCAGTTGTATTATATTGTCTTTCTTCCAAATATCTTTTCAACTGTATTATTTTATTGGTCTTCCTCACATATCTGTGAAGGAACCATGGTTCGTGCCATCCTACATGTGTAGGAAAGAGACATTTAGGAAATTTAACTGCTTATTAGAAATTAAACAGTGAATCGAACCAGACTAGACAGAAAATGGTTTCCTGGCTCCTGTCGGGGAGTTTCCTTATCTGTTCTAGCCTGAACCTTGCAAAAAAGCAGGAGCTCTTCGTTTAACCAGATATAATTATTCTGGATTCTTTCACCCATGGACTAAATGTCTCTGTAGTTTACGTGCTCTTTTACTTACAGAGTGTGGTTTTAATTATAGCTTTCATCACTTCCTTTGACTTTTAACCACCTGTCATTTCTTTACAAGATTCTTCCTTTCCCACTGGCCATTGATGGCAATGCTGCATATACTTTACTTCAGGCATATGCTTTTGTTCCATTTATGCTAATGATAAATCCTACACTTCTAGCATGATACTTAAGTGTAGAATTCAGTGGAGTTAATTATAGTCCCTGCATAATGTTATTCTGAACTCCCTGGGATGAAAATAGCACTTGAATATTCTACAATTTTATGTTTGCTTTCTCATTACTTCTGAGATTTAAACAGATTTAGTTTAGGTGACCTGTAGTTCAAGGTTTTCCTAAGTGAAGTGAATGAATTATCTCTGCTTTCCACTTAGCAATGATGTTTATAAACTGACAATGAAATGAGATGACAGTCTCCTAAGGGTAGGGAGCCAAGTGAGATGCTTGTCATCACCATTACACGTTCATTGGTTTGTTTTGTATTTTTTTTCCACTGGTTCTTTGTTCATGAGAGTCAAATCACAAAATAATCCTAAAGGATCTTGAGGTCAACCAGGATTGTATTAGCTGTTCTCACATTTCAAGTATTTGATGGGAAAACATAAAAAGAAAGAAATATAATTATTTCTTAAGCAAATCAGCCTTCTTCTTTATGGACTACCTGTATATTCACATAGAATTGTAAATATTGATTTTTGCAAACAGCAATGAAATTTTCTTCCATGCTTCTCTATGGCAGTATGGTGTAATAGCATAGATATTTGAATCAGCCGTAGATTTGTCTAGTGGTCATATTCTTACAATGACAAAATACTTAACCTCTCTTAGCTTCATATAAGAAACTGGAATATTAATAATTTAATACTTATCTTGCAAGTGGTGTTATGAAGATCAAATGTGATACTGTCATTGAGGTCCCCAAATAAAATCAATGGTTAATCATGATAAGTTTGCATTCATACATTGGCAGTGCTTATTTAGACTAACTTATCAAAAACTTAAAATACCCCATAATATTCAAGAAGAAAGTACTTTTAGGGAGTAAATTATATCACATTGTTCTCACTCCTAGCTACACTAGGATAAAGATTGAGGGGAATTATATTAAAAACAGACCCCATTCTCTGAGTTTCTGAAACTCATGTCATTGAAATCTTTCCATTCTGGTTCAGGTAGGTCAGCAGAGTTTTGCATGACCTCCCTAAAGGTTACACTTTACCTTTTCTTCTATCACAGCCATGTCTTGTCCACACTTCTGGGTGGGGTGACCTCTCATCACCACCGTGATATCCTCTGTCACAACTGAGATTGATTTCCAAACTCTTAAACAATCAGGTTATGTAGGTGAATTTCTCGTATATTTCTAATATTGTGGAGAGTACTTTCATATGTAAGATAGTAGATACTGAGCTGAAGTAGTAGAACATATTCTCCTCAAACCCACCCAAAAGAATTACATTGCAGCCCATTGGTAGGCCACAAAATACAACAGGATTTTTCTCTTATTTTCTTAAACTGACATATGGTGATAGAGTTCTTTCATTTCACTTACTTTTGTTACAGCTTTTTCTCTGCAGGAATAGGCCAGAAAACCACCTGGCATGTATTGTTACTAAAACAAATGTCCCCCTTTGTGCCACCCCTCATTTGTATTTCTCCTCTTTCTTCCTTCTTTATGGCTTAATGATGTCTTGAAAATTAGGCAGCCATTAGTCTACAATCAAAATTCAGTCAATGGTCTCATGAACAAAACAATGCTGACTGATCTCCTCCACAATCTCCCCCCACATTTTCGGATTTGGATGAATTCTCCAAGGTACAAACCATGGGTTCTCCTTAAGGAACTGTGGCCACTTAAGATATGTGAGGATGCCTGTCTTTGTCATATAATTGTGATTAAAGTTTACCACAAGTACCAGAGCCCGATTTAGATTCGCATTGCTGACTAAAGTGATAAAGCATACGTTATGACAGAGCTATTATCAGTTCCAGTCATGTTTTTGCAATTCCATTTTTGATGTTAGTTTTATATTATACTCATCTGGTCTTGAATTAGAAATGAATCACATTTCCCAGAATACTAGATTCTTATTCAAAATATTTATCAGCTCTCATCAGAAGAGACGGCAGATTAAACTAATTTTAAATGTACCCTTTTATGTAGGTTGAAAGTATTTTCTAACTTCTGAGGCTCTAATTGGGGATGTTATTGTAGTTGGGTGTTCTTACTACATACTTGTAACAATAGCTGTGGAATTCAACAGATGGGTCAGACCTACCTGCAGTATAAGGATTTCACATGGACCCATCATTTATTATAGAACATCAAAGGGTTTCTGGAGAAGCCAAAGCATTTTCTTCCTCAATGGAATTGAATTGCTAGTCTATTTAGGGGAATTTCTTTGTATTAAAGGTGCTATGTTACTTCCTAATCACGCATGAATTACTGAAAACATCTTTGAAAAATTTGAAATGTGGGGTTCTCTGCTATCATCTGGTATGTTAATGTTGAAATTAAATATGAAGTTAGTTAAGAGATCTTATTTTCTTTTAAAATAAATGTGCCTTTTCTTTAGATTATTGTCTCTAAGGTTGTCCTACTGAGCTGTAAATCATTCACATTATTTTATCATGTGTTTCATTTTTGTAGTCCTGGTAACAAAGCATAATTGCCTTTTTAATATTTATGTATTTTATTCAAATGATTCTTTTTAACTAAAGGAAAAATGAACTCTACTAGTTGAAGGACATACCAATTCTAATCTCTATAAAACTTCTTTTTCTGTATTAATTAATTAATTAATTTATTTATTTATTTTTGCCTTTCTCTTGTATTAGTTCTAGCATATGAACTTCAGTGTGGACATTAACATAATTGTTAAATATTTGCATAAAAATGTATGTTCAACAGTGAAATGATTCATGCTTATTTGCTAAATGTAAATGTGATAATCAAACGTTCCAAATTATATTGTGTCATTTCTAGTAAGTTAGCCATTCTCATTAAGGCATACACATTATATCGAAGAAAGCTCATTCTGACCCCTTATTATTATCTATTATTCTGCTTCAGTGCTGAAATAATGACCACATTTTTTATAATGGATAGCTCATTTAAGATTTGCTCTTTTAAAGAGGTTTGTCAACAATTTAACCTGGGCAAAAACACTATCAGTGTGCACAAATTAAAACTAATTACAATAAAACATCAGTTTTTCTTTAATGACATTTTATTTCATTATCTAAGTATAATTTGGGGAATTATATATAAATATCCTGGGAATATTATTTTAAGTAGTGACGTGACACATTCTCATCTCATTCTACTGCTGTCATCATTTTAAAAAAGAAAAATTGCAAGGACTCTAGTACTTAAATTAGAGGTAAGCAGATTGTGAAAACAGATTTCACTTTTCATTAAGCTACTTTTCATTAGCTATTACACGAGCTAGAGAAATAAAAAACTTTCTATTTTTTTTAAACAGCATAAACCTAACAATTGACTACAAACTCAGTGTATATAAATCACTTCATAGATGCTTTTTGTCAAAGAATATTTTTTAAAATACTTGCAATGTAATATTGCATACAGAGAAAGAAAAAAAAAATTAAAAAAACCAAAAAACATTTGCAAGGGAAAAAGTAAACAAAGATATTCTAAGTTTGAAAATGTTCAATTCTTATGGCTTACATGTCATTTTTAGGGAGAACACTGATAAAGTTATTTCTGTCTTTGATTCGAGGCTATTGCATTGTGCAGAAAGCTCACAAACTGCATCAAATATATCTCAAATTAATTTGTGTGGCAGTTATTTCTAAGGTGGTTTTTGCAAGATTAAATTACATTTTCTTCAAATTATGTATTCTATCATTTAATCCAATCTTAAATTATTTGTAAGTGACATTTTTTTTTAACAGCTTTCCTTCAATACATACTACAAATTCTGTTTCAACCCACAAGTAAAGCAGTGTCACTTTAAAGATAAGACTAAAAAAAATATTTTTCTAATAGACTACTTTTAGAGCAATTTTAGATTCACAGAAAAGTTGAGAGGGAGATACTGAGATTCCCCATATACTTCCTGCTCCCACACATGCACAGCCTCCCTCATTATCTCCATCCCCCACCAGTGGCACATTGTTATAACTGATGAACCTACGTTGATGTCATAATCACCCAAAGTCCACAGTTTACATCAGTTCATTCTAGTTATTGTGTATTCTATGGATTTAGACAAATGTATAATGACATATATCAATCGCCATGATACTATCATAAAGAATAGGTTTACTGCCCTAAAAATCCTCTGCTCTGCCTATTCATCTCTCCCCAGGAATCTTTGGTAACAACTGATTTTTTTACTCTCTCCATGGTTTGGCCTTTTCCAGAATGGTATATAGTTGGAACTGCACAGTGTATAGCCTTTTCAGATTGGCTTCTTTCATTTAGCAATCTGCATTTAAGTTTTATCCATGTCTATTCATGGATTGATAACTCATTTCTTTGCAGTGCTGAATCATATTCCATTGTCTGGATGTAGGGCAGTTTATTACCCATTCAATACTGAACGGCATTTTGTTGCTTCCCAGTTTGGGCAATTGTGAAAAGCTGCTACAACATTTGATGTACAATTTTCAACTCCTCTGAGAAAATACCAAGCGGTATGATTGCTGGATTTTACTGTAAGAGGATGTTTAATTTTATAAGAAACCACCAAACTGCCTTCCACAGTATTTGTACCATTTCGCATTCCCACCAGCAGTGAATGAGAATTCCTGTTGCTCCACATCCTCACCAGTATTTGGTGTTGTCAGTGTTCCAGATTTTGGCCATTCTAATAGGTATACAGTTGTATCTCATTGTTTTAATTTCATTGATGGTATGTGACTTGGAGTACCTTTGCATATGCTTATTTGCCATGTTTGTATCTTTTTTGCTGGAGTGTCTGTAAAGGTCTATGGCCTATTTTTTAATTGGGTTGTGTGTAATATTATTTTTAAGTTTTAAGTGTTCTTTGTATATTTTGGATAACTGCTTTAGCAGATATAGCTTTTGCAAATATTTTCTCACAGTCTGTGGCCTGTCTTTACATTCTCTTGACACTGTCTTTTGCAAAACAGTTATGTCTCATTTAGGGAAATCCAGCTTATCAATTGTTTCTTTCAAGGATTGTGCCTTTGGTGCTTAATCAAAAAAGTCATCCCCAAACACAGGATCATCTAGGTTTTCTCCTATGTTGTCTTCTAAGGGTTTTATACCTTTTGTGCTTTTTGCTTCATTTATCCATTTTAAATTAGCTTCTGGGAAGGGTATAGTCATCTTTTGTCACATGAGGATGTCCAGTTGTTCTAGCACCATTTGTGAAAGAGCTGATTTTTCTCCATCATGTTGCCTTTGCTCCTTTGCAGACAGCAATTTTTAGAATAATTTTCTGATGTATCCATGTGGCAGAGGTAATGCTATGTGTCCACCAACTTTAAATGTAGTAGAGATCATGTATTTGAGTTCTAATCAAAGGAATGTGAGCACTAGTGGTGTCTGTTACTTGTAATCTCTCACAATCACCTATACCCTTTCTGTCCCAAATCATGCATCTAACAGCCAACTACTATATGGGGACAGTCTAGATCCCTGGGTTAACCTTTAGAGGAAGGATGCCTAAGAGAGCTTTCTGACCTGACTTGGAATATTGTCAGCATCCCGTGCGACGAGGGTTGTGGGGAGCGAGGAGAGGGCACAGGGTTAAGAAAGATAGTAGCCAAGAATAGAGTGCAAACGGGGCCAAGGGACTCCAGCCTCAAGGACTGAGCCCTGATTAGGGCCTATGCATAGCTTTTATTAGTTAGGTGAGGAAGTAAAAGAGATAAAGCTTGTCAATCTCAAGATCTGTGAAGCCCATAGATTATAATAGGAAACTGATTCAAGCCAATCACCCTTGCCTGTAGGCAGCAGAACCGTAAGTCTCAGGATGTATGTACTTCTCCAAGGGACAAAACCTTTATGCATATGAATAGATGGAGAGTCCATCATTGAATCTCTTCCCCTGCAGGTTGTGGGAAGGAATGCAGCCACAGAGGCAGAGGCTCTCCTTAGCTGGGGGAAGGTAGGGGGCTGTGCCCACCTTTACCAACCTCGTGAATTCTCTTGTTGGTCCCCACGTGACTGTGCCTGGCTTGAGTTGTCCACCCTCCGTGGGGAATCTTATTTGTCATTGGCTAACCATCCATCTTTCTGGGGCCAAACAGGGAGACATAAGGTGCAAGTACAAAGGTGAAGCAAAGTCCCTGAAAGGATCCCTCTCACAGACTCTCCTTGCTTTAGGGGCAGGTACGAGGAGACAGCCATGTAGGCTGCTGCGTGGCAACAGAATATGATAAGAATGAGAAATATATTGTGTTAAACCACTGAAGGCATCAAATATGGCAGCTAGTGTTACTTATCCCAAATAATATTGTGTAATATAGTGCAATAATTTCCCTAAGAATCTCCAAAAATCAGAAATTGTTTTAAAAACTGTTCTAAAAATTAATCACATTGAATTAAGGATGGGTTAAAATTATAGCATTTTAAAATTATAGCAATTTATTTTTCATGTAACAAAATTTAAAAATAAAACTGTTTTTAATAAAATTAAGTACATGTCTGTAAAATGTAAATACCACCGAGGATACCTAGCAGTAATTACTTCTAGATTTTTTTTAAATTTATTATTATTATTTTTTTTATTAAATTTATTGGGGTGACAATTGTTAGTAAAATTACATAGATTTCAGGTGTACAATTCTGTATTACATCATCTATAAATCCCATTGTGTATTCATCACCCAGAGTCAGTTCTCCTTCCATCACCATATATTCGATCCCCCTTACCTTCATCTCCCACTCCCCATGCCCCACCCCCCTTACCCTCTGGTAACCACTAAACTATTGTCTGTGTCTATGAGTTTCTGTTTCTCATTTGTTTGTCTTGTTCTTTTGCTGTTTTTGGTTTATATACCACATATCAGTGAAATCACATGGTTCTCTGCTTTTTCTGTCTGACTTATTTCGCTCAGCATTACATTCTCAAGATCCATCCATGTTGTCACAAATGTTCCTATATCATCTTTTCTTACCGCCGAATAGTATTCCATTGTGTATATATACCACAACTTCTTTATCCATTCATCTATCAAAGGCCATTTTGGTTGTCGCCATGTCTTGGCCACCGTAAACAAAGCTGCAATGAACATTGGAGCACACATGTCTTTATCTATAAATGTTTTCAGATTTTTTGGGTAGATACCCAGGAGAGGGATTGCTGGGTCATATGGCAATTCTATTCGTAATTTTTTGAGGAACCTTCACACTGCCTTCCATAACAGCTGCACCAGTCTGCATTCCCACCAACAGTGTATGAGGGTTCCTTTTTCTCCACAGCCTCTCCAACACTTTTTACTATTTGTCTTGTTGATGATAGCCATTCTGACTGGCGTGAGGTGATATCTCATTGTGGTTTTGATTTGCATTTCTCTGATGATTAGTGATGTTGAGCATTTTTTCATATGTCTATTTGCCATTTGTATGTCCTCTTTGGAGAAATGTCTCTTCAAGTCCTCTGCCCATTTTTCAATCGGGTTGTTTGTTTTTTTGTTGTTGAGTTGCACAAGTTCCTTGTATATTCTGGATATTAGCCCCTTATCGGAGGCACTGTTTGCAAAAATCTTCTCCCATTCAGTTGGTTGCCTCTTTATTTTGTCGATGGTTTCTTTTGCTGTGCAGAAGTTTTTAAGTTTCATATAGTCCCATTCATTTATTTTAGCTTTTACTTCCATTGCCTTTGGAGTCAAATATATAAAATGCTCTTTGAACCCAAGGTCCATAAGTTTAGTACCTATGTTTTCTTTTATGCAGTTTATTTTGTCAGGTCTTATGCTTAAGTCTTTGATCCATTTTGAATTAACTTTGGTACATGGTGACAAATAGCAGTCCAGTTTCATTCTTTTGCACGTGGCTATCCAATTCTCCCAGCACAATTTATTGAAGAGGCTGTCTTTGCTCCATTGTATGTTTTTAGCTTCTTTGTCAAAAATTATCTGTCCATATTTATGTGGTTTTATTTCTGAGTTCTCAATTCTATTCCATTAGTCTATGGGTCTGTTTTTCTGCCAATACCATGCTATTTTGATTATTGTAGCCCTGTAGTACAAGCCAAAGTCAGGAAGTGTGATACCTCCATTATTGTTCTTTTTTCTTAAGATTGTTTTGGCTATTCAGGGTCTTTTGTGGTTCCAAACAAATCTGATGATTTTTTTGTTCTATTTCTTTAAACTATGCCATTGGGATTTTGATGGGGATTGCACTGAATCTGGATATTGCTTTGGGTAATATGGCCATTCTAACTATGTTGATTCTTCCAATCCATGAGCACGGAATGTCTTTCCATTTCTTTGTGTCTTCTTCAATTTCTTTCAAAAATGTCTTATAGTTTTCAGCATATAGGTCTTTCACATCCTTGGTTAAGTTTATTCCTAGGTTTTTATTCTTTTTGCTGCAATTGCAAAAGGAATTGTTTTTTGTATTTCTTTTTCTGAGATTTCATTGTTAGTATATAGGAAAGCAATGGACTTTTGTATGTGGATTTTGTAGCCAGCAACTTTACTATATTCGTTGGTTGTTTCTAATAGCTTTTTGGTGGAGTCTTTAGGGTTTTCTATATATAGCATCATGTCATCTGCGAAGAGTGACAATTTAACTTCTTCATTCCCAATTTGGATGCCTTTTATTTCTTTCTCTTGCCTGATTGCTCTGGCAAGGTCTTCCAACACTATGTTGAAAAGCAGAGGTGATAGGGGACAGCCCTGTTGTGTTCCTGAACGTAGAGCAAAGGGCTTCAGTTTTTCACCATTAATTATGAGATTAGCAGAGGGCTTGTCATATATGGCCTTTATTATGTTGAGGTATTTTCCTTCTATACCCATTTTATTAAATGTTTTAATCATAAATGGATGTTGTATCTTGTCAAATGCTATTTCTGCATCAATTGATATAATCATATGATTTTTGTCCTTTATTTTGTTTATGTGATGTATCACATTGATGGATTTGCGGATGTTGAACCATCCTTGTGCCCCGGGGATGAACCCCACTTGGTCGTGATGAATAATCTTTTTAATACATTGTTGTATTCGATTTGCTAGAATTTTATTTAGGATTTTTGCATCGGTATTCATCAGAGATATTGGTCTGTAGTTTTCTTTTTTTTGTGCTGTCCTTGCCAGGTTTTGGTATCAGGATAATGTTGGCCTCATAAAATGAGTTAGGGAGTACTGTCTCTTCTTCAATTTTTTGGAAGAGTTTGAGCAGGATTGGTATTAGATCCTCTTTGAAGGTTTGGTAGAATTCACTGGTGAAGCCATCTGGTCCCGGACTTTTGCTTTTGGGAAGGTTTTGGATGACTGATTCAATTTCGTTACTGGTGATCGGTCTGTTTAGATTTTCCAGTTCTTCATGGTTTAGCCTTGGAAGGCTATATGTTTCTAAGAACTTGTCCATTTCTTCTAGGTTGTTGAATTTGGTGGCATATAGTCCTTCATAGTATTCTTGGATGATCCTTTGTATTTCTGTGGTGTCCGTGATAACTTCCCCTTTTTCATTTCTGATTTTGTTAATTAGTGTCTTCTCTCTTTTTATCTTAGTAAGTCTAGCCAAGGGTTTCTCAATTTTGTTAATCTTTTCAAAGAACCAGCTCTGTGTCACATTAATTTTTTCTATTGTCTTTTTGTTCTCTATTTCATTTAGTTCTGCTCTAATTTTTGTTATTTCCTTTCTTCTGCTGACCTTGGGTTTTACTTGTTCTTCTTTTTCTAGTTCTTTAAGGTGTAACATGAGGTTATTTATTTGGGAGTTTTCTTGTTTCTTGAGATAGGCCTGTAATAAGATAAATTTCCCTCTTAAAACTGCTTTCGCTGCATCCCAAAAATTTTGGTAGGATGTATTTTCATTGTCATTTGTTTCTATGTATCTTTTGATCTCTCCTCTAACTTCTTCTTTGACCCAGTCGTTCTTTAAAAGTATGTTGTTTAATCTCCATATATTTGTGTTTTTTCCCCGCTTTCTTTTTGCAGTTGATATCCAATTTCAAAGCCTTTTGATCAGAGAATATGCTTGGTATGATTTCAATCTTCTTAAATTTGCTGAGACTGATTTTATGTCCCAATATATGGTCTATCCTTGAGAATGTTCCGTGTACACTAGAAAAGAATGTATAGTCTGATGTTTTAGGATGAAGTGCTCTATAAATGTCAATTATGTCCATTTCATCTAATGTGTCATTTAAGGCTGCTATTTTGTTATTTATTTTCTGTTTGGATGATCGATCCATAGCTGTCAATGATGTATTTAAGTCCCCTAGTATAATTGTGTTTTCGTCAATTTCTCCCTTTAGTTCTGTTAGTAGTTGCTTGGTATATTTTGGTCCTCCCTGATTGGGGGCATAAATATTGATGACTGTTATGTCTTCTTGCTGTACAGTCCCCTTCACCATTATGAAATGTCCATCTTTGTCTCTTGTTATCTTTTTCACCTTGAAGTCTGTTTCATCTGATACCATTATGGCTACACCTGATTTTCCCTGGGTACCATTTGCTTGGAGTGTCAATTTCCACCCTTTCACTTTGAGTCTATGCCTGTCCTTGTAGCTGAGATGTGTCTCTTGGAGACAGCATATGGTTGGGTTTAGTTTTTTGATCCAATCTGCTACTCTGTGCCTTTTTATTGGTGAGTTCAGTCCATTTACATTTAGGGTGATTATTGATATGTGAGGATTTCCTGTCATTCTATCTTTAGTTTTCTGGTAAGGCTGTGTCTCCATTGTTTCTTTGCCTTTTTGTTGTTGTCTATTATTTCTATGTGGTGGTATTCTATGATGTTTCCCTATGTTTCTTCTTTTATTAAAGTATATATTTCAGTTCTGGATTTTTTTTTTGAGTGGTTACCCTTAAGTTTATGTAAAAGAAAGTTTGATATTTAGAGTATTCCATTTTCTTCAGCACGCTTACTTTCTCCATTCCCGTATTCCGGTTCAGGCCTTTACTCTCCCCCTTTTTGAGTTTTGGTTGCCACCAATTGTCCCTGTTGATGGTGGTCGAATCTGCTGTGCAGGGAGTCCTTTGTGGAGTTTTCGTTGTTCGATTCCTTGTAAATTCCAGGGGAGATTTACAGAGGCTCACCTCACGCCGCCATTTTTCCAGAAACTCCCATCCTTCTAGATTTTTAATAGTAACTCACTTTATTTTCGACATGTAACTTTTGTCACTATTTTTGACAGCTTCTTACAGACTCTTATCACCTTTAAAAACCATTGTTTTGATAATCAAAGCAAAAATAAAATAGGGTTTATATATTTTGCATGTTTAGAATATCTTTCGTTCCAATCACTTAAAGTTTTTCTGCTACATTCATGAAGCTATAGGATGAATGATGGTGGAAATGCATGTATAAGTAATTAAATATACAGGATATATATATATATATATATATATATATATATATATATATAAAGTTCATTGTATCTCTACTGATTTTCTGCCTCATTGACCTATCGGTTACAGAAGTGGTGTTGAAGTATCTAACCATAACAGTGGATTTGTCTATTTCTCTTTTCAGTTCTGTTTGCCACACATATTTTGACACTGTTTTGATGCATACATGTTTAGGATTGTTAGATCTTCTTGGAGAAGTGATTTCTTCATCATAAAATAATGCTTTTTCAACTAATTATTTTCCTTCTTCTGAATTCTGTTTGTCTAAAATTAACATACCTACTCCAGTTTTCTTTTGATTAATGTTAGCATCACATATGTTTTTCTATCCCTTAACTTTTAACCCATCTGGGTGTTTACATTTAAAGTGACTTTCTTGTAGACAAGATACACTTGGCTCCTGTTTTTTGTCTTTGTTTTATCCACTCTGAAATGTGTCTTTTATTTGGTTTATTTAGACCATTCATGTTTTATTATTTTCATAGTTAGATTAATATCTATCATATTAACTGTTTGTAACAGTTTCCTATTTCACTGAATGTAGCATATAGAATTCTTCTTTTAACTCTTTAAAAAATGATGCTTCACTCTCTTCTTGCTTGCATTCTGTTGAGACGCCTGATTGAATTCTTATTGGTCTTTCTTTATAGGTGTGGGGTTTCTCTTCTGTCTTTTCTCAACATTTTCTTTTTGTCTTTGTTTTTTTGCAGTTTGAACATAATATGCCGAGTTGTCATTTTTGTTTGTTTGCTATTAAGTATTTAATATTTTTGGTGCTCCTTGAGCCTCCTGGATCTGTGGTTTGGTGTTCATCATTAACTTGGAAAATTATCAGGCATTAATTAAAATATTTCTTCTGTTTCATTCTCTCTTTCTTCTTCTATTGGTATTATAATTATGTATATGATGCACCTTTTGAAATTGTCCCATAGTTTTCAGGTGTTCTCTTCAGGTTTTTTTCTTTGTTTGTTTCTTTTGTTTGTTTTTTTGTTTGTTTGTTTGTTTCCTCTTTACATTTCAATTTAGGAAGTTTCTATTGGCATATCTTCAAGGTCACTGATTCTTTCCTCAACTGTGGCTTGTCTACCAATGGGTCCAAAAGAAACTCTTCATTTTTTTGATAGCATTACCTTTTGATTATTTTTTAGAGCTCACATCACTTTGCTTATATTACTTATCTGTTGTTGTTTTTTTTCATGCTGTCATGAGAGTCCCTAACATATTAGTCATAGTTATTTTAATTTTTATGTCTGTTAATTCCCATGTCAGCATCATATATGAGTCTGGTACTGACATTTTGATTGTCTTTTCAGACTGTGTTTCCTCTTGCCTTTTGGCATGTTTTGTAAATTTGATTGACAGACATACCATATTAAGTAATGTTTTATTGTATACTTGTTATGAGTTAGACTGTGTCTAATATTTTCTGTAGTTGTAGGTTCTATAGGCTTCAAATTCTAGTATCCTTATTTTTATCCCTGTGTCCCCGGTCTGTGAACTTCACAAGTGTTGATCCACTGTTAAAGCTTTTCACTTCTCCTGAGGTGAGACAGGAAGGGCAAAGAGGCCTGGAGTGGGAAGAATGACCTTCCTCAAGCTGGGATAAGTCTCTTGTATGTTTTTGCCTTTAGATAGTAGGCTTTAATGGAGAATGTCCTAGGCTTATTTCACAATAGTTACTCTTTCTTTCCACATGGTAGAGTTAGAAATAACCAGAATTATGCTATCGCTAGCCCAGGAAAATATCAAAATTCAAAGTACAGTTTCTACTGAATGCATTTCACTTTTGCAAGTTGAAAATTTGGAAGTCAAACTATTTTGTAATTTAGCCACTGCCTGTATACATATACTTCAGGAGTAACATAGTCAAGAAGTACACATTTTGGAAAACAGTTAAAGGAAAGGGGGATTGAAATATCTTCATTTGTGTTTAGTACCTAGGAGGTCACTGGTAAACTCATAAAGACGATGTCAGTGGAAATAAGGATCATAGATTAGATGATTACAGGAAATTAAAGAGGGAATTCCAGGTGAAGAAGTAGAAGATTGCATTTAGATTGCCTTTCTTTAGTAGAATATATGAGCGCATGTAAGAGAGACCTCTAAGGAAAGATTGTGCAAATAGCTTGAGAAAGTACATTCGTTATCTCTTAGACAAGTTTGTGATACATGATTTATGTTAGTTTATTTCTTCTATTCATGGAATAACATTCCACCTGTATTTTTGGATAACACCAGCTTACTACTGATATTTGCAGCAGTGATTGTACCACAGTAAATTAGCTTATTACTCTAAAACAAAACAAACAAACAGAAAACTGCTAGCATTTTCCCCTTTAATTAGAAATATCCACAAGTTTTTTGTTTTGTTCTGTTTTGTTTTGTTTTGTTTTTTTCGATATTATCCCAAGTAGAGCCAGGTCTGCTACTACAAGCTGCACACAGGACCTGCCACACCATCACTGTTCAATAGAGCTTGAAATTAGTGAGAGACAGGGACTCCAACAGGCAGTCTGGTCATGGCTGCCAATTCTGAGCAAATAGCAGAAGCAATTTTGCTCACAGGACAAATAAGGTTAGTGGAAATATTAAGGAAATGTGAATGCCACTGCTTTGTTGGCTCTTTGTGATTCAACAAATTGGCTCTTTGCAATTCATGCTGGTCTGATTCAGAAACCTACCAATTGAAAGCTTAAAAGCCATATTTCAGCAAATGTCTTTTCTTAAATAATCAAAAGAGACCAAACATCTGTTAAAGTAAACAACTGGCTTTTAGTTTCAGTTATTGTGTGATTATATGTAAGATTTTTAGGACAAGTGTCTCTTCTAAAATAGCACACTAAAGTCACTGCTTTCCATAGATTTTCATTGTATAGGTTCATTTATATATGTATATATAATATATGTAATGTATAATATATATAATATAAATATTTTTTCATTTATGTATATACTTTAAAACACAGCCTTTTATTTCCCTTTTGTTTTTCTGAGCTAACGACATTTAAGTTACTGGGTAAACTTATTTCCAGGAAATTATTTTTGTGTATGTGAGAGTATATTATTTTTTGGTAAGCAAACTATATACATGTCCTTATGACTGACTAAATATATATATATATATATATATATATATATATATATATATATATATACACACACAGAATTAGCTTTGTATATCAAAGGAGAGATCTTTTGCCAAGAGCCACATAATTAGGCTCTAGGAAGTTAAGGAGCAACTGAACATTAAGAATTTGAGTATACAATTGAAAATCAAATCAATCTTGAGGTGCCATCATATTTATCTCATTAGCATATTAAAACAGAATTATAACAAAGCCCCTAGATTTAATACTCAATTGATATGCTCTAGTACTGCTTAAATGTATAATGATATAATCATTTGGGAAAACAATATGGCAAAATATTTAAAAAGCTGCAGTTATGCTTGGCCCTTTGATTTACTAAGTCTATTCCCGGGAATGTATCGTAAAATATAATTCAAAGATCTTAATGTATCTTTACTCTGGCATAGTCAATGTAGCACTGTATATTGTATTAATGGATTTAATAACAATTATTCCTAAAACAATGTGGATTAGTCAGCTCAGGCTGCCATAACAAAATAGGACAGACTGGGTGTTTTTTAACAACAGAAATTAATTCCCCATAATTCTAGACACTAGGAAGTCCAACATCAAGGTCCCAGACAATTCAGGTCTTGAAGAGAGCTGTCTTTCTTGGTAGTAGTTGGTTGTCTTCTCACTGTGTCCTTACATGGCAGAAAGAGAAAACGAGCCCCCTGGTGCCTCTTCTCATAAAGACACTATCTTATTGGTTCAGAGCCCTCCCTTATAACCTCATTTAAATGAATTACTTCCTTAGAGATCCTATCTCCAAATACAGCCACATAGTGTTAGGACATTAGTATATGAATTTGGAAGTGGGGTTATGGTGTGTCACAAATATTCATTTTACAGACGATTCTAAAACTTCATTCAAATAATGTTTAGAAAGATGGGTAGAAGTGTAGGAAAATGTTTAGACTATATGTTAAATTTAAAAGACAAAGATTATATAGAGTATGATGTGAGATTTATTTCAACAGCATTCACTTGAAAGAGGCTTGAAGATACAATAAAAATAAATATAAACTCTTCAATTGATTTATTCAGAGTATATTATCAGTACGTAAAAGCATAATATATAAAAGCCTGACATATAACAGAACTATCATTTCAGATAAAAGAGAAATGAATAATTTTTTCACTGTTTTTTTTTTCCTACTGACTACCATTTCTCCAAGTCCAATTTTACCTAGCTAAATTTAGCATTAATATTTCACTTTTTCCTGTTAATTTTACTCAATAGTAAATTTTATCAAAATTATTTGATGTTTTTCACATTTGTAATATCTGTTATGAATTATACAAGATACCAGTATACATACTTCTTATGTAATTGATGAAAAAAAATTGTGGACAGTTTAGATGGCAAAGAGATTTAGGAAGACATATTTAGAAATTAACTCAAAACTGAGATTTGGGGTCAAGAGAGAGAAACAGCAACAGAAAGTAATAGTTACGACTTTTCAGAAACACTACCTAAGTTTTGAAGGCAAGATTATGTCAAAATGTCCCTAGGGTCATTCTGCATTAGGTTAACCATTCTATTGGACATCTAAACGCCATATCATAGGTAACTGTCAATTTTCTCTAAAGTTCTTTCTGTTGGAAAAAAATATACATGTATATATTTATATGTTATATATAAATATATATATATAATTTATATATAATTTATTATATATGTTATATATATTACATATATAATGAATTATATGTGTAATATATATGTGTGTGTGTGTCTGTCTGTGTGTGTATAGAACATATAGGACATATATATGTTCTATACTTGTTTTTACATTTGTTTTTCCTATAGAACATGTGTGGACTCCCTGAGTAATACATTAAGGGGAAAATATTTTTTTGAAAACTAGAATGGATTGCCTATTGCCATACTAACCCAGAGACTTAAGGTTCAATTTTACATTCAGAGAATTTTTAACTCGGTAATACCTGTTTCTAATATTTTTTTTCCAAAAAATTCTTCATATTATTAATTGTGCAACAAGTTCTGTCTAAATGAACAGTACTACCGGCAGTTTTTCACTGTCGTATTGCTAGGTGACTATGGGACTTCTTTGGGGCAGACCTAGTCAAAACTGTTCTCCTAGTGTATTGACTGGTGTAGCATTTGCCCAAATTATTCATTTCTTGACAAAGTATTATGAGTTGACAAAGTATTATGAGTATACACAAGTGTTGCACAGAAGTAGTTTCTTCGAAGTTCCACATGGTCTCAGCTAGTAGGTATGAGACATATGTGGTTAAACTTGGAAAACAACCAACAATATAACCTGGCTCACCTCTTCCAACCTTTTCTAGTCACAATATAACTGTTCCTTTCTGGGAACTTTTAAGAATGTCATGCAGGATCCTTGGTAATAAAACAAAGTACCCAACTGAAAGTGAACTTCTGGTTTTGGGTTGTGCTGCTACTGCCCCAGCTTTTAATCATTGTAATAGCCAGTGGAGCTCAGGCCTGCGCAGTGGACTGACTGCAAGAGACCCTGCTAGACACAAAAAGGAGAATACTGGACTGATAAAAGTATGTGAATATGTGCAAAAAAGTATCATTTGTTATTTCTAAATCGATATAAATTTTAGCCTATTTTAATGTATTTGATTATACATTCTTTTCATTTTTAAGGATTTATTTTGAAAATAATTTTGTATTGAAGCATTTCATAGGTCCGCCAAAATAATATAACCATTTGTCCATAAATACATATTTTCAAACTTACATATTTTAATTATTTTAGCACTCCTTTTTACTCTACAAAGTGACTGCAGTTGGACAGTACTTAAATGTTTACCCCACTTTCATTTTTGTTATCCTTGTTTTCCAATTTGCATAATTAAGAAACATTACATTTTCATATTAACTATGTGCCAGATATATTTAATTTTCACATCGGTCCCATTAAGCAGAACTATTATCATTCTTAGTTTTTAAATTAGGAAACTGAGGACGAGATTGATTTCAGAAACATTCAGCATTTTTTGTTTTTAAAGCAAAGAAGTGAGGATATTAGAATTTGAGTTTAAGAAGTTCACATCTCATGCTTTCAACCACTCTGTTCTCATTCCTGTACTCCTCTGTGAAATCAAAAGATCTCTAAATGCCAGGAAATCTCAGAAAATGTAAAAGTAAAAGCATACTGCAAAAGACATAAATCGGACTTAAGTAAAATGCAATGCAAAAATGCATGCTACTTTAATGTTGATCAGACCATGGGAGCCAAGGAGGAGTGTATACCTATTACACAATGTATTTCTTGTTCTCTTATGTTTTAAAGAAGCATCTATGTGGGGTGTGGTGTGTGTGTGTGTGTGTGTATGTGTGTGTGTGATAGTTAGAAGGTTGTAATAGATACAAAATAAAACATATATCTGGGTAGACAATACTTCAAATAAACCATGCAAATGTTAAAACTTATAGCCCTGTTTATTTTGTAAAAATTAAAATGTGGATTATTTTCCATTGGGGAGAACACAAAAGAGTAATGACAGCCACCATTCTGTACAGAGCTATGGCCCCATATCAGATTGTGATGCCCATGGCCCCATATCAGATTGTGATGCCCATCATAGATTTTAGTGAAACAATGACACTGTTCAAAAGAATATAAAATTGGTCTTAAAGTTTCTCTGTCTATTTGCCAAAAGTAGTAAAGAAATTAGTTTTTCTAGAAGAAGAAGAGATGTTTGATATAGCAGAACATGGAGGAAGGAAAATGAAATAATTCTCACTAGTAACGTTTTTTGTTTGTTTGTTTTTTGTTTTTTTTAAAGTAGCATGAATTTAAGCTCAGATCCATCTTTTGGAGCTTAGATGTGATAAAAAGAATAGCTGCACATAACAGCGGGCCCTACCTAATGAAAGGAGATAATATGAGCAGCTCTACAGAACCCAGTGGCTTCCAAAATTGTCACCATGATGTTTAAGGTAACACTGTTTACTTGGGCATGTTTTGAATTGGAGATTTATCCTTGTCTTTGTCCTATTCAACATCTCCACTGGCTCCAGAAGCACTAGTTCATCTCCTACCAACCCAAAGCAAGGTAGATGATGTCTTTTTACTGGGGCTAGGGCCGCACTGGGAGGCAGCAGGACACTCTTTGTCTAACAGGTTCTGGCTATAATAAGATACACAGATTACAGACAGAGTCACATCAAGGCCAAGGATTTATTTACTTATTTTTTTCTTCCAGAAGATATATATTCCCTTCTAAGTAATTGGTTTCTCAAATAAAAATAGTTCCAAAAATTAACTGCTAAATATTTGCTCTCTTAACTTGAAAAAAAAAATAATTACTATACTTTTATTTTAAAAATCGCAAGTAAAAACACTTCCTTTTGTTTTATTATTTTGTTTATCGGATTTCCATTTCCATGGAAACAATAAAACTTGCAGCTGGAGGCCAGCAGAAGATAGAATTTTTTTTTTCTTTTGACTTTGTTAGCTCTCTGCTAGAGGTGAGAGGCATTGCAGGAATACTATGGATTTAAAAAACAATGACAACTACAAAGAAGATCCCCACAATTTAATGGACAAGAGTTTTGGTTGTCAAAAATCTAAGGAAGACTCTTCAGTAAATGGCCAAGTACAAAACTAAACCCTTCAAGTAAAAGTCACTGAATAGTTCTGAATATCATCAGAAACAAAGGCATTAACATATAAAACAGATTTTAAGTTAATTTCTGTAACTGTAAATAACCAGAAAAATCATGTGTTTTTAATTAAAGACAAATATGTAGAAATTCAGGAAAATATAGAAAATAACATATAAAAAGACAAAAAGTTAATCCCAGCGCTCTCTGACTTTCCCTGATGTCTATCCACAGAACAAACACACATAGATAACTAAATCTTACTTCACTGGAAACATACCTTCTAAGATTGAATCCACTGTTCGGATTTAAGATGTTTCTGATAGAGCTAGAAATATTTTAGCCTGAGTTCCATGTAGCCATCTGACAAAAGAAAGTAAAGTATGCCACTCGTATCCAGAGAGAATAATAGGCTTCTGGAAATATCAGGCAATACTCTGAGTTTTTCCTTGATTTCAATAGCCATCCATTATATCACCAGTAAGGCACAAAGATTCGTGATTACTAATATATAACGGACAATGAGCCTATCAGTGAGAGAAACATATTTTCATGACTAATGGAAGTATATAAAGATCTTAAGGGTTATGTGC
The DNA here is from genome assembly GCF_057876585.1 of Rhinolophus sinicus. Lineage (NCBI taxonomy): Eukaryota > Metazoa > Chordata > Mammalia > Chiroptera > Rhinolophidae > Rhinolophus > Rhinolophus sinicus. The sequence continues at coordinate 57,337,449 of NC_142502.1, forward strand.
ATTTCTTAAAAACTTTATTTAAGAAAATATATCTTTCAATTTGTTAAGATTTAAATACATCACAAGTCTGCATCTTGGAAGCCTATGATGAGGTGAGAAAAAAAAAATTCCAAAAAAATTTATTTTAAATGAGAATTTTGTAAACTGTGTACCTTGTAGTATCTGGAATAAAGAGAGAATTAATTTGGAGTTAAAGTTATGTTTTGTACTTACTTCTATCACTGAGTTGTTAGATTCTCAAGCATTAACTTGATTAGTTATACCTAAAATCTACAGATATTTATGCAATGTTGTGAAATTTAAAAAGAAGCACCTTCTGTTTTTCCTCATGGGCATTATTTTTTATTCATCATCCATTATTTTTGGGTTATTCAGCTGACCAAGACTAATCACTAGTGAACTAATTATTTTTAAAAGTCAGAAATAATAATGGAATTTTACTAATTTTCTACTCTTCCTCAATTTTCTTCTTTTCTCTTTTGACCCAAAAGTATCATGTATCTGTTTATTTATGTAATTATTTAACATTTTTATTCTGCAGCTGGTATGTCTTTTCTATATTTAATTTCATTTATGTTTGTCTTAGGTGTGAAGTTCTAAAGAGAGATTATGCCAAAGGAATTCTTTCTCATAACCCTTGGTAAAGGGTCATGTGAATTTATATCTTGAAACCATGATATTTATTATTACACTTTAATGTATGAGGGTATCAGATTTTCTAGTCCCTTTTAGTTCATTTTTCTCTCCGTGGATTAGAAAATCTCTCATTTATTTTTTAACCAGATTTTAAAAATCTTAGAGTCCCATAGCAGGAAGAGAGAGCTACAATAACGAAAATGTCAGCTCATAGACATTGCTTCAGTCAAAACCAATGACTTCAGTCAAAAGCACAGTGCATCAGAATTTAGCCTTAGAAATGATATCCCCTGATACCTACAACATTAAGCTCTTACATTAGGTTTCTGTTATAAATATTAGGTAAATGCAGTCAATGATGACATTTTAAATATTCCAGTGGTTGTCACCCTAGGTGGAATCAAGTGAACTACACTTATTACTGCTAACTAAAGATGTATCTATCTACCATTTATTTATTTATTTATTTATTTATTTATTTATTTATTCATTTATTTATTTTTTATTTAAAATCTGTGGTTTAGTAGCTCATTCATTTAAATTTACTGATACAAATTGGTCTGAGCGGTTTTAGTTCTTTTAGGTTGCATCCAGAGAACATTGCCAGAAATACCATGCTATTAAAACTCACATGAATCATTTTAATTCTTTTTTTTTTAAACTCAAACATGCATTCTGATGGGGATATACAGTTCATTTACAAAACAGAAGCTTCTGGAGTTGTTGGAACTGAAATTTTATATTTTGACACGGTAAACTGAAAAATGCTATGAAAATAATGAACCATAAAAATGTATTTAGAGGAGTTGGCTAGGCCTGAAAATCTCTAACATTTATTTCTATTCCCAGGTGCTCTATTCCCAGATGCTCACTCCTGAAAACACAAAAGCTTGGTCTTTCCATGATGAATCTCTTTAATGGCACTTCAACCCTGTTCTTCACCATAATATATGACTTATATTCTTAGTCAAATGAGGTAACAGAGAAAGTGAGACAGAAAGAATAAGAGAGTAAGAAAGAAAGAAGGAGATTATTTCCTTAGCGCTTATGACCCTCAGATATTACATGCAAATTGAACTCCTTGGTTTCTCCCTGATTCTCATTATCATAGTGATTTTGTGTTTATTCAGTGAAATTAAATTAAATTGGGGAAGAAGAATTTACTAAAATTTTTCATATATTAAGTTTTCAAAACAGAACTGTGATTTATGTACAAATTCTAACAAAATTATAGTTCTGTGTATCAAGAAAAACTAGACTAACATAGTATAAAAAAGTATATGGATGTAGGTAGCTATTTCTCCTTTTATTGTAATTGAATGGAAGTAAAAGAAGGTTACTACTTGCAACCATAAGTCACTCCTGGAATATTGAGCCTGATTCTCACAAAACTCTCCTCTTTGGTACCAGCATGCAATTTCCCTATCTTCACTTTTATTATGGACATATCACATATAGTTTTATCTTCCAGATGACTTGAGCAACTGATTCTGTTTTCCTCTTCAGACTCTCATTTGCACACTTCCCATTCTAAAAGAGGTTTTGACTGGACTGGGAGCAGATTTTCATTGCAAGAGATGCCAGGGTTTTTTTCAGTGCATTTTCTTTCTTGCTTTGTGAAATAAATTAACTGAACATTGAGAGATTTTTTGTTTTGTTTTTGGTAGTAGGATGGATTTCTTAGGAAATCCAAATTTGTTCAAATCAAAATCTAAGGAAACTTAGGACATTGTAAGAAGGAAATATATTTTAGGGATAAAGAAATGAAATAAGTCATCTAGAAATTGATATGGCAATATTTACTTAACAGTTTAAATGTGTTGTCATTTTTATACCACAGTTATAGGAAAGGCCAGCCTTCAGCAAGTCATGACATTTGAGTTTTCTCAGAGTGAGGATGAGTATTGATTAAACTACCTATATTCTTACCCAGATCTTTTTTTAACCCAAATGAAACTAAGTAAGCAGGACTGGCTCGTACTATTGTCATTAGGGGTGATGCGGTAAATACATATAAAGTTAAAGGAGAAGGGAAATTGAATTAATGAGACGTAGACCCTTAGAAGGAATTAAAATGAGAGGCTGTCCTTTTCTTCTTAAAATCAACAGGACAATCAAGAGCAACAGGAAGTAAAAAGTCCTCACAGGATATTCAGTACAGCCACTTTGTAAGCCAACTGTTATTAAGACATTACTTAGACATCCACTTAGAGGAAAGCAAGATTACCATAGTGGATGACACACAGTAATTTTGTTTCGTTTCTTCACAAAACATGGGAGGTTTGTTTGCTTATTTGTTTAGCTCTACTAAATAATCTGCAAATTTATGGTGTTAAATATATATGCCCCTTTTTTTTTCAATATTAAATAGAATGTAGGCTGGCCTTTGAAATCAGATACAACTAGGGTTTAAATGCTAGCTTTCCTTAATTATTAGTAGGCATGTTATTAATATGTGTACTAACGTATTAGTGTATTGGATGATGAGCCATTCCTGTGACATGTGGCAGACAGACCCAGAAGTTATGAGAAAGGAGAGTATTACTAAGAGCAGTATTACTGGGGTAGTGACTAGAAACATCATGAGAAGGAAGTATCTGGTCTGAGCGTGATGGTAGGATTGATATTACCTTTGCAATCAGAAACCTGAATCTTGCTCTCCTAAGTAACATGCTATCCCTGAGTTTAAATTGAACAAGTTGATTTTATTCATAGATTGTCAATGGGCTCCACATGGATACATGACAGTCAAAAGATTTACACCCATGTGTGTCACTGTATTTGCATAATATCAGTGTGACTAAGCTGTCAGAAAATGTTTAGTAGGATAAATAAAATAATTTGTTACTCATTTCAATCATTTTCTTCACAGTCAGTACTTCTGGATAGAGGATCAGAGGAGATAGATCTTAATATCAAACTGGAAATAGCTCAAAGAAGCAAAAAGCTCCAAGACTTGGGCCAACAGGGATTAAAATTGGTGACTGAGCTGTGAGAATCATAGTGGCCTTGCTTCAGGGAAGAGTAGAAGCCCGAGATTGCCAGAGGGCAAGACAGCTGGTGACCAGGAGAATGTGGCCGGACAGCCACATGGATAATCAAAGGGGCCCATTTCCCCAAAGTTCTTGGCTTCAACAATCTGGAGGCAGCTAAAAGGCGTGGATCTATATGCAGCTAGGTTTGTGTTTTTTGTGTGAGAAAGAGAGTGTATGTATAATAGGCAGGAAAATAGGCTACTTATTGGGTCATTTCACTTTGCTTTCCTGTCACACTTCAAGTTAACAAATAAGCAATGAAAAATCATATGCTTTCCACAGATAGAAGTAAGGTGTTTGAAAATGATTCTAACAAACAATATTTCTTAGTGGAGACTTTTAAAAAGTAAGCTTTAAAGTATCATGATCAGTAATCTGCTAGGACATAGGTCAGAGCATTTGAGTCGTTTGAGAACGGTTGTCTGAGGCACTTTAGACTGCATTATACTGAAGTCATCTATATAAATCTAGATTACATCAGAAGAAAGATGGTTGTGAGAAGCATGGATGTTACTTACAGAAAGAGTAGGTGCATATGGCTGGGGTTGGGGTAGAAGAGGGGAAAGCGGGATGCAGAGCATGACTATACGTACCTATCTTTGTCTGAATTTGTTTTTGCTTAAGGTAGACATGAAGTGAAGAAAAAGAAAATGATATTAGCTTCATTTTTACCTTAATTTTTTCATTGTAGCTCAGTATTAAATGCAAAGAAAAGATAAAACTAGAAGTGACTATGTAACTTTTACTAACAATTGTCACCCCAATAAACTTTAATTGAAAAGAAATTGGAAACGTGACCTATGTTATGAAGAAAGGCAATATTATTGGGTCAGGTTGATTAAACTCAATTGTATCAGATAAGCATTTGTGATTAAAATAACAAGCAGTGTTGTGACATGACACTGGTAGAATATACATCCATTTGCTCACCTGTAAAATGGTGAGGATACAGACTTTATAGAGTTAGCATGAAAATTAGATAAAATATAATATGTTTGCATGGGTGTTTATACATAAATACATTTTGAGTGATGCCGGCCTGACCCATATTAATAACTCAGAAGAAGTGATTATCCTGATAAACTATAAGTTTCATGAAGGAGATGGTCATGCTCATATTGCTGATTATTTTATTCCAAATGTCAAAAATACTAAACATATAGTGATGCTGATAAAATATTCATAAAATAAATTAACATTAAATCAAAGGTCTAGAATTATGTGACTGAGTTTTCCAAATGCTTTCTTCTACTTAGTTACTATAATGAGTTTTTAATTGGAGAAATAAGGTTATACCAACTGTTCAACTTCTTATACAGTTAAAAAACATATTTCATGATCACTTAAAGAACATTGTATATCCAATTTTATATGAACATCATATTAAAATAATACAAAAGATTATAATAATTTTTTATTGTATTATGTATCAAACTAAATTTTTCTCTTTGCACAAAAATAACAAAAAACATTTCTATTATAGTTGGTAAAGAGCAAACTGCAAACTTGTTTAAAATTTAGTTTTGATATCATACTGGACATGCTAGATATAGTAGAAAACTAGTATAGTCCTCTATAAACCACATTTAGCAATATTATTTTAATTTTTATGCCAGTAATTGAATTACAGATTCTTCAATTATCACTGTTATAATTTCAGTGATAATTCTGGGTAATATCTCTAATATTTTATCTAAGCAAAATTGATAGAAGTAATTAGCTTACCTAGTAGAATATTTTAAGTCAAACTGAAATAAGCTATTTTATATTTAAAGTGAATTGTTAACCAATTGTAACAAAGTTATGCTTCTTTAACAGATGCATCTATATATTGAGAATTACATGATTATTTATTAGTCTGTTCCATTTTAGTGTTATACAATGAAAATTAACAATTAAATTTTTAAAAATTAACATGCTTAATAGAAGGTTCAACTACCAGATATTGTGGAATAAGTGGTATAAAATTAGACTTACCACCAAAAAATAAAAAAATAAAATAAAAAAAATAAAGATGGACAAGGCAATATATAAGGCAAATATTTTCAGACATTGAACAACAGGCAACTTGAGACTGAAATCTCTGAAAAAGGGAAATTCACAAGCTAAGGCACACATTCCCTGTACTTTTATATCTTAGGACAATTTTTCAAATTTTGCAGAGATTTTTGAGCCCAAGGAAAGCACCATGATCCCTGTTAGCTGAGAAAGTTCATATGACCATATGACCCATGCACAAGAAGAAAGAAGAAATTGACTTTGAAGAGATCTCAATATTGAGATTAGCAAACAAAGGCTTTAAAATACATTGAAGGGAAGATATGCTTAAAAATTCATAGGAAAATATGGACTTAATGAGTAAACAGAGCAATTGTGCAAAGAAATGGGATCTATGAAAAAGAGACGGATACAAATTTTAGGACTACAAAGTATAGTAACTGAAATAAATAGAATACCAGATAGGCTCAACAATAATACAGTGATGGAAAAACGAAAGGTCAATATATTTAAAGTTACTTTAATGGAAACACTCCAATATGAAAAACAGAGAGAAACAAAGACTGAATAAAAAGTGGAAGAGTCTGAGGGACCGGTAAAACAACAGTAAAAGTTTGAACATATGTAAAATTAAGCCTCAGTAGAAGAGGATATCTTTAAAGTAATAATTTTTGAGAAAAGTCCTATTAATAAAAAATTGTATGAACAGTGAAAATAAAGGTGAAATAAGGACTTTTTCAGATAACTGAATGCTGAAAAGATTCACTACTATTAGGCCTATAGTACTTCAAATGACAAAGGAGTTTCAATTAGACTGAAAGAAAATTATATCAGATGGAAACTCATATCTGTAGGACTGAAAATGGCAAGTAACTTTACAAATACTAAAGCCTATGGATTTTTTCATCTCCTAGAACATTAAATGAAACTGGTTGTTAATATAGTATTATATTAATATAATATTATTATTATATTTAATAATAAAGTTAAAAGGGCACCACTACAGAGACTAGACATTTAAAGAATGAAATATTATAACTAATGCAAATAAATTTGGTAATTTCTATGAATTATATTAAATCCTTGAAAATACAGCTTACCAAGTCAATAAGAAATTGAATATCTAAATGGCTTAGTATAGATTAAAGTAGTTTATAATTACAAAATATAAATGGCCTGGTATCAATTAAAGTAGTTTAATTTGTAATCAAAACTTTGTCACAAATAACATGTTAGGCCCACATAGTTTGACTCATTAATTTTATCAATAATTTAAGAGAGAAATGGTACTAGTTTTATACAAACTCTTTCAAAAAATACAAACTCGTACAAACAAGGAGGGATGCATCCTGACTAATTTTATGACAACACTGAATATTAAACCTAACAAAAATATTTCTATATATCTTTATATCCACCTCTATTTACTCATAACAACCTAGAGCCTACTATCCATCAGGAATATGTATGTAAAATACTTGAATATATTATTGACGAATCATATCAATCAATACATCTAAAAGATGATAAATAATGACCAAGTGAACAGAAAACTAGTTCAACATTAAAATTCATCATAATTAAATGAAAAAAGATCAGCATCAAGGAGACTAAATAAGAAAAATCAGAAGATAATTTAAATAACTGCAGAAAAATTATTTAACAAAATTAACCACATATCCTAAAATTGTTTTTTCTCAATCTAATGGAAATTGTCAGGGGGAAAAACAAAACAAAACAAAACAAACAAACAAACAAAAAACTAAAGTGAGTAGAAGGAAGGAAATACTAAAAATCAGCAGGAAAAAAAAAGATTAAAAATAAATACCATAAATCCATGAAATAAAGAGCTGGTTTTTTGAAAAGATACACAAAATTGATAAACCTTTAACCAGACTCACCAAGAAAAAAAAAAAAGCAAAACAGAGAAGACCCAAATAAATAACATTAGAAATCAGAGTAGAAGTGACAATGGATAACAAAGAAATAAAAATAAATAAATAAATAAAATAAATAAATTAAGAAAATACTATGAGCAGTTACATGCCAGCAAATTCAACAATCTGGAAGAAATACATACATTCCTAGAAGCATACAGTCTTCCAAGGTGGAATCAAGAAGAAACTGAAAATCTGACCAAGTGATTACTACTAATGAAATTGAATCAGTAATCAATATGCTCCTAACAAACAAAAGTCCTGGACCAAATGGCTTCACAGGTGAATTTTATCAAACATTCAAAAAAGAGTTAACACCTATTCTTCTCAAACTATTTCATGAATTTCAAGAGGAGGGGAGGCTCCCAAGCTCATTCTATGAGGCAGCATTACCCTGATTCCAAAACCATACAAAGACAATATATAAAAAGAAATCTATAGGCCAATATCCCTGATGTACATAGATGTGAAAATCCTCAACAAAATATTAGTAAATCCAATTCAGTAATAAATTAAAAAATGATTATACACCAAGATCAAATGGGATTCATTCCTGCTATGCAAGGTCAGTTCAATATCTGCAAATCAATTATTGTGATACACCACATAAACAAAATGAAAAATAAAAATCATATGATCATATCAATAAATGCAGAAAAAAACATTTGACAAATTCCAGCATCAATTTATAACAAAAAGTCTCAGCAAAGTGGGAAGAGATGGAACATATCTTAATATAATAAAGCCCATATATGACAAACCCACAGCTAACATAATGCTCAGTGGAGAAAATTAAAGCATTCTCCTTAAGATCAGAAACAAGAAGGATTCTATTTTCACGACTTTAATTCAATATAGTACTGGAAGTCCTAGCCACAGCAATCAGACAAAAAAAGAAATAAAAGGAATCAAAATCAGAAAGGAAGAAGTAAAACTGTCATTATTTGCAGATGACAAGATATTATATATAGAGAACCTCAAAGATTCCACCAAAATACTGTTAGAACTGATAAATGAATTTAGTAAAGTAGCAGGATACAAAATTAACATTAAGAAATGAGTTGCATTTCTATACACCAATATAGAATTACCAGAAAGACAAAATAAGAAAACAATCTTGCTTACAGTTGCTTAAATATATGCATATATATATATGTAAAATACCTTGGAATAAATTAACCAAGTGAGTAAAAGTCCCATACTCAGAAATTTATGACATCGAGGAGAGAAATTAAAGATGATACAAATAAATTTAAGCATATACCATGCTCAAGATTAGGAAGAATTAATATAGTTAAAATGTCCATACTACCCAAATCAATCTATAAATTCAATGCAATACCTATAGAAATACCAATGACATTTTTTCACAGAACTGGAACAAATAATCCTAAAATTTATATGGAAACATAAAAGACCCCAATAGCCATGGAAATCTTGAGAAAGAAGACCTACCGAGAGTTGAAATGCTACCTGATATCAAACGATTCTACAAGGCCATAGTAATCAAAACAGCATGGTATTCGGTATAAAAACAGACATGTAGATCAATGGAACAGAATAGAGAACCCAGAAATAAATCCATGCCTATCTGGTCTTAGTGTATGACAAAGGAAGCAAGAGTATACATTAAAGATAGTCTATTCAATAAATGGTGCTAGGAAAAATGCACAGAAACATGCAAAACAAAAAACAAACAAACAAACAAACAAAAAAACTGGACCACCTTCTTATTTCATATACAAGAATAAACACAAAATGGTTAAAGACTTAAATGTAGGACCCAAAAACATAAAACTCCTAGAAGAAAACATAGGCAATAAACTCAGACAGTACCCTTAGTAATACTTTTACTGATATATTTCCTCAGGCAAGGGAAACAAACAAATATATATATATGTAAACAAATGGGACTACATCAAATTAAAAGGTTTTTGAGCAGCAAGTGAACCATCAACAAAACAAAAACACAAACTACTGAATGGGAGAAGATATTTGCCAATGATACATCTGATAAGAGGTTAATATCCAAAATGCATAAAATACTCATACAACTCAATACCCAAAAAAAACACAAACAACAACAACAAAAAAACAGTTCAATTAACAAATGGGCAGAGGACCTGAATAAACATTTCTTCAAAGAGGAAATCCGCGTAGTCAATAAACATGAAATATGCTCAATATCACTAATCATTAGAGAAATGCAAATAAAAACCACAATGAGATACCACCTCACTCATGTCAGAATGTGTAGCATCAATAAGTGAACAAACAAGTGTTAGTGAGGATGTGGAGAAAAGGGAGCTCTTTGCAATGTTGTTGAAATTGCAGTGGTGCAGCCATGATCGAAAACAGTATGGAGGTTCCACAAAAAAATTCAAAATAGAACTGCTGTGTGACCCAGTGATTCCACTACTATTTATTGACAACACTAATTCAAAAAGATATATGCACCTCTATGTTCATTGCAGTGCTATTTAAAATAGCCAAGATATGGGCACAACCAAAATGCCCATCAATAGATAACTGGATAAAGTATTTGTTGTACATGTATACAATGGAATATTACTCTGCCATAAAAAAGAAATCTTACCATTTGCAACAACATGGATGGACCTAGAGGATATTGTGCTAAATGAAATAAGTCAGACTGATAAACAAAAATAACATATGATCTCACTTATATGTGGAATCTGAAGAACAAAATAAATGAACAAACAGAAATAGACTCATAGATACAGAGAACAAAGTATTGGTTACTAGAGAGGAGTTTTGGGGGACTGGGTGAGAAAGGTGAAGGGATTACGAAGTACACATTGGTAGATACAAAAGATTCATGGGGATATAAAATACAGCACATGGAATAGAGTTAATAATATTGTAATAACTGTGTACAGTGTCAGATGGGTAATAGACTTATTGGGGTTATTACTTTACGAGATATATAAATGTCTAATCACTATGTTGTTTTGTACACCTGAAACTAATGTAAAAACCAGAAAAGAAATGGAACTAAACATTCTGATGTGTCACATAGGGATGTTATTTGGTTTGTCAGGGCTAATATATGCTTTTACAATGAAAAAGAAAATTTTATTTTTATTTTTAAAAAAGCTTTTATCTTCATTCTTAAGAAAGCCTTAATAAGTAGTATGACTAATCCACCCATTCAATTTATTTATTTAATTCACAAGCCTGTGCTGTGCCTCAGCTTCTTCATCTGTAAAATGGAACCATAGTACATATTCATACGATTTTTGGTGGAATAAATTAAATTATGTGTATCAAATGCTTAAAATAGTATTTGACCAACTAAGGGTTTCCAAACTTATGATTTTCACATTTATCAGAAAATGTTTGAGTATGTATCTTCCAATATATGGTTATTCATAAACTAAACACATGTGCAACTATATTAAAATAACATGTACATTATAAAACATACATCAAATAGAAATTAAAAAGGTTGAGTTTAAAAAACAAATGTAAATAGTTTACAAATTAAAAAAAAAGATGTATAAGAAACGCTACACTGAAAAACATAAATATTTCTGAGAGAAACAAAGTAATATAAAAAAATAAGTGGATTCCATGTACGTGGATTGGAAATGCAATATTGTTAAGGTGAAATTATACAAAATATCATGTATGGAATTAGCATATTTGAAAAATTCTAGGAGGTTATTATCTAGAATTTGATAATTTAAAAAATGTGGGAATGTGACGAACATAACCAAAAAAAGAATTGTGAAAGAAAAATTAAGTTGAGGCTTTCACAATAGGAAATTAATTTTACTATAATGCTACAGTCATAAGGAGGTGATTGTTGTAAACATAGGGTTATACACCAATTGAAATAGATAAGAAACACCTCTAGATATGTGATCCTTCTATTTTCTACAAATATTTCAATGTAACTTGATGAGGAAAGGATAGTCTCTTCAACAAATGGGTTCTGGGTCAACTCGATATTGCTATGAAAAATGCATAACAAATTCTGACCTCACACCTTAAACAAAATTTAATTCAAAATGGATCATATAGCTAAATGTAAAATCTAAAAGGTAAGGGGAAAAATCTTTACAATTTGAGATAGGCCTATATTTTTAGATAATATTTAAAACACAGGGACTATAAAAGAAATATAAATAATCATGAGTGTTTGAATATTTTATTCTTTAAAAAATGTCCCTTAAACACTGAAAGGTAAAACAACAAGCTAGGAAAAATATTCCCAGTAAATTTATCTGACAAGGACTTTCTTTAAAATATTTAAGGAAATCTTACGTTCCCATTAAGTAGAAAAAAAAAGCACCCCAATAAAAAAAGACAAAAATACTTTAATAATAACTTCTCAAAAGAAGATATAGGATGGCAAATAATCTCATGAAAATGTTAGCCACTAGGGATATACAAACTTAAACCATAACATGACAGAAACCAGCATTCCACACAGGCATAGAATGGCCAAAGTTAAAAAGATTTACAATACTAAGTATTTCTGAGGATCTGGAGAAACTGCAATTCTCATATATAGTTGGTAAAAGTATAAGATATTAAAACCACTTTGAAAAATAGTTTGGCAGTTACATTTAAATTTTAGCTCCTACTTATATTGTCTCAGTAATTCCATGTAAGATAAATTATATGTGTATATATATATATACACACACACATACTTGTGTTCCAAGCAGCTTTATTCATTATAATCCAAAGGTAAAAAAAAGCCAAATATTCATCATAAGAAGATAATATGTTGTCGGATATTTCATATAATGGAATACCATTCATCCATAAAAAGAAACAAAAAAACTATTATAGGCCACGCCACGTATTAATCACACACTAAAAACAGCATTTATTTTTAGTGAAAAAGATCAGCTTTCAGAGAGTTCATATAATATGATTATATTTATATGAAATTTTAGAATAGTCAAAATAATCTAAAATTATAGAACAGATTAGTGGGGAGTGTTAACTGCACAAAGTGCATAATGAAACCTATGAGGCTGACAGAGCATTGTATCTTTGGATGGCGTGGTCATTTTATGGTTGTATAAGATTGTCAAAAACATCAAATTCTGCACATGAGTATATTTTCTTAGATGTAAATAAAGCTTATTTGTAAATAAAAAAAACACATATGTTTGCGTTTGTGTGACAGACACTCTTCACCCTCCCCCCCCACACACACTTTGGTGTTGCTACTAAAATGCATATATCTTAATTTTACAATCGTATTCTCATTTCAGAAAGCCAACATTCATTTCACAATTGTTTTTTAAGGGTCCCCTATACACTCACCTCTCTTCTACCTCTTCTACACGGCAGTGGGTCAAGCAAGAAAAGATCTGTTCCCGCATTTTACCAGTGATCTGTACTATAAACAAAGAAAACAAAAGACACGATATAATGTCAGGCAATGATAAATTATGAGCAAAGAAAAACTCAAGTTAAAGGGATAAAGTGATGGGTGTGCAATTTTAGACAGTATAATCAGGAAATCTCTGACAAAGTGACATCAGCTCAAAGACTGAGTGAAGTAGTGTATGGGGCAGAGTGTCCCTGGTAAAAGGAAGGGTCTGTGCAAAAGTCCTCACAATAATAGGCTTTTAGATTGTATGATGTTACAAATATGTGAGAACAAATAGCACTCATTTCAGTTTTCAGGATCAGTTGATCATACTGAAATAATTTCAGTTCATTTCCATATTAAGATCTATAGCATGAGAGTATATTAATACTAACATCAATTTCTTCTGATTCATATGGTTTCTGACCTTGAAGATATTATTTATTTTTCATGTTATTACATTCAGATCAGGTCAATGTCACATCCATGAGAATTAGATCATTCTAGCAAAAATATTAATGCCCTTGAATTTTTGGCTTTTAGAAAAATGTCTTCATAGAAAATGTGTGATTTTTTCCTCTGTGCTCTGTGTAAGGGCTACCAGTCTTGGCTATCTTGCTCTTCAAAGAATAGTATAGTATTTCCATTACTGGTGGCTTCTTAATTTAGTTAAAAACATTCATTGTGCAATATTTTCCATTCTCTAAGCTAAGCACTTTATAATGAGATTTATATGTATGTATATATACATGCATATTGACAAATATATGTAAATATATAAACATATACATAAATATATGTGCATGTATTTTTGTATAATACATGTTATATGAATTTACATTTAAACATGTATATACTTATGCACATTTTACATGTATAAATATATTTGATATATATATATTATATAAACATATTTTATATATCAAATATCTATACATGAATATCAAATTTGATAAGTGTGAAATGTATATATGCATCATACACTCATAATATGTCCATATACCATATATTTTTTATAGACAAGAAAACTGAAACTCAAAGATATTGCAAAATTTGCCTAAGACCAAAAAAGAATTGGCTCCAAGGTCTACCTCCAAAATTTAGATTCCTTGTATGCCAAGAAAATAGAATCTAATTGGGTACTGAAAAGTTATGTGAAGGTAAGATAAAACATAAGTTAGTGTCTGAACAGTGAGAAAACCCCACCATTTACTATGTGCCTAACCTTTAAAAATGGACAGAGGACGTGAAGAGACACTTTTCTAGAGAGATGGTCAACAGACACATGAAAAAATGCTCAACCTCACTAATCATTAGAGAAATGCAAATAAACACCACAATGAGATACCACCTCACTCCTGTCAGAATGGCAATCATCAGTAAACCAACAAACAACAAGTGTTGGCAAGGATGTGGAGAAAAGGGATCCCTCCTGCACTGTTGGTGGGATTGCAGATTGGTGCAGCCACTATGGAAATCAGTATGGAGATAACTCAGAAAACTGGAAATGGAACTACCTTATGACCCAGCAATTCCACTCCTAGGTATCTATCCAGAGAAATCCAAAACTCTAATGCAAAAAAGAAAAAAAAATTGTTCACTGCTATCTTTATTGCAGCAGTATTCACAATAGCCAAGACATGGAAACAACCAAAATGCCTATCGGTAGATGACTGGATTAAGAGATTGGAGTACATTTATACAATGGAGTACTACTCAGCCATAAAGAAGAATGAAATCTTACCATTTGCAACAATATGGATGGACCTAGAGAACATTATGCTAAGTGAAATAAGTCAGACAGAGAAAGACAAATACCATGTGATCTCACTTATAGGTGGAATCTAAAGAATAGAATAAATTAACAAACTAATCAGAAACAGTCTCAGAGACATAGAGAAAAACTGAGGGTTGCTAGATGGGAGAGGGGTGGGGATGAGGGAGAAGTCGAGGGGATTAGAAAGCACAAATTGGTAACCACAAGATTGCCATGGGGATACGAAAGACAGTTTAGGAAATATATTCAATAATGTAAAGATTTTGTAGGGTATGCGATGGACACTTCTCTTATTAGGCAGAACATTTCAGGGACGGTGTAGATGCCTGATCACTGCATTGTACACCTGAAGCTGAAGCTGAATAATAATGAATGTCAATTATAATTATATATATATATTATATATATATATATATATATATATATATATATATATATATTCACAGGATATGGAGAATAGCATAGGGAAAAGAGTCAATGGAATTGTAAGAGCTATATGCGATGTCAGAGGGGTAGTAGATTGGGGAAGGAGGATATCACTTTGTGAGAGTGTAGATGTCTAACTATCACATGGTTTTGTATAACTGAAACTAATAAAATTAAATAAATAAATAAACAAATAAATAAAATAAAAATAAACGAGAAGTTGTAGGTACAATGCCAAGTGTCTGGAGACGATTCTATAGAGATTATGTTTTACATATCATTATTAGAATTATTCACATACAATATACATGTGTAGCTTTTGGCATGGAGGAATACATTTATTGGAATGGGAATATTATTTGAGGGCTTTAGGTATCACTTTAGAAAAATTCAAGCTAGACGGTCTCTCTGAATTATGTTTGGCCAAAACTCAAAATCTATATACACTGTTAAATCTTCCAAACATAGCCTGACATAGAAACAATTTGCTTTATCAGCGCTTGCTTCTATAAAAAAAGGGAAATATCTTACATAATTGAATTCCTAAAAATAAGCCAGTGTGTATGCATTTCAGTAAGCCATTACATAGAATGAAAATATTTTGGGGCAAGACATGGAATGTTTAAAAACTTGACAAAGAAAATAGCTTTTGACTTTTCTTTAAGTTAGAGCTAATAAGTTACTCAGAACAAGGAAATTTCTAGTGTGGAAATCAAGGGGCTTTGGAGGTCTGGAGAGTTTTAGAGGCATAAAGATAAAACTTAATTACAAAGATAATACTGGTAATAAAAGCAGCAATATGTATTGGATAATAATTATGGACCAGGCCATGTTCTAAATTCTTTACATTAATTAACTAATTTGACTCTCCTGATTAATGAATTCCACAGATGTGGAACCTGGCCCACAGCGAGGTCAGGTAATTTGATCAAGTTCATACTAATGATAGAACTGACTTCAGAGCTTGGCCTTGAATGAATGTGCTATAGGACATGACTCCAAATATTATCTATAGGATAAAATGAAGCTTGTCCTTTCTGAACACACTGTACATAATGTCCAAACTCCCAAATTGTTCATAATAGATGAAATAGGAGACTTGTGATTAGCCATTGTAATCATTTTGCTGAATGGTGATAATGATATAGATACATTTACCAATAATAAATCAAATAATTTCTATAACCAACAGAAAGCAAACCTTAGATTCTTTCTAGGGATATTTACTAGAGGGGCAATAGAGATGGGGATGTGAGGGACCAAGCAATGGAGAAAAATGGGGTACAATTAAGTCACTGATGGACAGAGAGTAAGTATGTTTCCCAAATTTCCAAAGAGCCCATGTGACCCAGGCTATTATGTGACCTGTGAATGTCTGTGAGATTGCCTGCTGTGTGTGTAGGTTTCTATTTATTTATAACACATTTTCTACTTGAAAAATAAAAGAATCAAAATATTTTGTCCAGTCCCGCCTCTACTGATAGCTGGCTAAAGACCTGGGATATTATTTAATCGATATGGGCTTCATTATTATTGCCTATATCAATACCTGCTTTACTGCTTTCATATAATTGTTTGACTAACATATAGCATGTTGTCACTAATGCTTTGGACATTTTTTTTACCTCATAGGATGGTGAGGATAGTAAAAGGGAAGCTTGATAATATATTTCTTCAACTTTGAATACAGGCAAAAACACATGACTTGTAAAACTAGTCTTGTGGCTGAAGCCTATTCTTTGTTTTCATAAAATCTAAAAACAAACAAAAAGTGTGTGCCATCAGAGGGTCTGAAAGGAAGAACATGAAGGTTTACACACAAGTATGCTTTGGAGGGAATGGGGCATTTTGGGTATATATAATCTGACTGGGATCATCCTTTGACAAATAAAATAATAAGCACTGTCACTTTCAAAGCTTTTGTTGAAACTCTGAAAGCTTCGCTAAGCTATAGATATTAAAGGTATTAAGTAAAAAGGGAACATTATATTTAAAAGTACTTCTGAGCTTGTAACAGTGATTTCTTCCTAGTTATACTTTAAAATATGTATTCATATGTTCTATTAATACTTACATGCATCATATCATGGTATCTTTATTTAATTACATTTTATTTCCTGAACCAATGTTTCAGACATTTGAGATTTTATAAGGTACATTGCTGAAATATTAGGGGAAAATTATGTATAGCAATTATATGAATTTCAAAATTATTTTCTTCTTTTCAATGAGTAATGAAGAGACCCCCTGTAACTTTTGACAATGTCTTTTCTTGTACCACCTACTGGGTTACCTTGTCATAACTTTCAAGCTTATTTTAATGCTTGTGTTTCTTACATTTTGTATACCTCATTTATCATTTAAGGTGCTATATTACAAATATTTTCAAGTTAGTTGAAATGATCAAGGCTATTTGTATTTTTAACATGGCTGTCTAATTTTGGTTCTACCAGCTTCTAATTCGACAAGTTTTCAGAGTTCATTATAATATAGATTAGCAATATCAGAGACATATAAGCATCTTACATCACAGGAACAGAGTAATATTTGCTAAGTAGAGAACATTTTTGGAGGGAGGCTATTTATTTGAGAAAAAATGTAAGAATTTATTGCATTTATTGTACTTACTACATATGTAAGTCACACTGTAAAATTATTGTAGCGATGAGTTCAACCATCAGCAAAGGTAGGGTATCTGCTCAAGCTCCCTAAATAATCAGTGATTGTGAAAACTGGATGCACCTAAAACATTATTCTCTATTCAATTTGGACTTGAGGCTTTGCAGGTGATGAAGAGGAAAATATTTTAGTAGTGGAGCCACTACTCTCCTCTACCTGTGGGTGGAAGTAAAACATTTGTTTTAGATTGCCAATTACATGTTTCACATGTGGACATTTATTTCTGCTTTTTTCTCCCCAGTTTACTTCTATATGTTTTGATTGAAATGACATATCTCATTATAGTGTGTTGCTTTCTCTGATATAACTTAATTGACTCCACTTATGTGTGACATATTTTTAGAAAAACACATCAATTGATTTGCAAGTTTTTCTTTGTTCACCGTAATAGATAGTTATGGGTCTTCTCTTTTGGACCATGAAACTTCATATTTGTTTCTGGCTCTCTTCTCCCTTCCTTTATCATATTCTGTTGTGTCAGTACCTTGTGGTTTTTGTTGAGTGACACATACTTCTTAAGATTAGAAGTCACTGTGATATTCAAGGAGATAGGAAAAGCTACTTTTTTCTAATATGCTGGTGATTAAAACGATTACAAAACATTCTTCAAATTTGAAATGCTACATATTTCTTGTTATAGCGATAATACTAAAACTACAAACTTCTTTTCAAAGGAAACACGTTAAATCCTCAGGCCTAGGGAGAATGTTTGATAGGAGGGAAAAAAAATAATAAAAGTATAGCTATATAAATTTGGGGAACAACTTCCAGTGCATGCCATATTGTAGTCACTATAAATATTTAATTAATGGGGGAGGTTATGAAACCTTTCTTTCACATAGAACAAAGCATATACAGTAAAAAACCTTCTTGTAAAAGCTATTTTGAAGAAGGCCTCAGGAGAATCTCTTTGCATTAAAGGATAGCAAGCTTCTGAATTTCCAGCATTTACACAGATTTGTGCAGTAGCAATAAGGTACAGATCTAACGAGATCAGTTGTGATAGAATTAGTAATACTGTATATTTGAAGCAGCAAATTCCTGTAAAGACTGAACTCTAAATTAGTTCAGATTCCAAAGACAATGTGATTTACAAATGAATTTGGGGCAAGAAAATGCTTAGTGTGATGTAGCCAATTTAGTTCAGCATGGGAACTGGATTTGTAGAATTAGAAGAAGAGGATATTGACAGCCCGGGAAAAATATTATCCTGGTCACATCAGAATTCTTTATGCCAATAACAATGGTAAATGACAATTACACCGTGGTGTACTTGTGGCCATCACGGATAAGGATTCTCTTTACCTATAACTTTCCACTGTATGGAGCTCCTTGCAGATACTACTAGAAATTAATATTGGCCTGTAAGTTGAAATCAGCTAGTCATCTCTGATCGACCTATTTAATAATGGAAATTAATTTGAAGTTAATAGTAAAACACATTTATATTTATTCCTATATTTTCTTTTTTTGTGATTAAGCTCAGTTTTGATTGTTTTGTGTGTATCCATGCTTCTGTGTATATGCTTAAATTGGAGGGGTAGTTCACCACATATCATTCAGTTCATAATATAAGCTCTGTTCATTTACATGAAAGATTTTGTGGTATATAACAATTACTTCAGGAGTGCAAGCAGAAGTTTTCTGAACAGGGTGAATTTAATCAACAATTTAAATTCTTACTTTTTCATATAGATTGTGTCAAAATAACAATGACAATATTTTACAAATATTAAACTATTCTCCTTTGATATTCCCCTATTAAATAGTTTACTGATAACTACCATGTCCTTATTTGGGATTGCCTCTCAGGACGTCAGAGCTGGAGAGGGCAGATAGCTGAGCTCAGCACAAGGCATTAATTTGAAACCAAATTGTCTAGAGAGAGGGTTTGCTAAATTCCTGTCACTCCCAGATATCACTTATTGGGCTAAACCTGGAAGAACAGACAGTATCTTTCCAAGTAAGGGAATGTATACCTTTCTGCCAAATAAGCTGAATCTGAGGCTGGACTAGAAGAAACATGTGAAAGGGTAAAAGAGCGACCTATGCTTTTTGTTCCCATCCATGGTGAAGAAAGCATAAATAAATAAGGTGGAATGCAGGGATCTTGTCTTCTTTTTCTCTCTCATGAGGGGGCTAAAGTTTAGAAATACACAGTCAGTATAGAAAAGCCTGAAGTTAGAGGGTATCTGACTGCCTCCAACAATCTGAGGCACAGCCTCCTCGTACCATCCTTGTTGGAACAGTGTGAGGAGCTGATGGCTCTGGCTGTGCTTCCCTCAGCTCCATGTGGTAGGAAGTGGCCTGAAGTGCTCATGTATGGGAAGTCTCCTTTAACGTCATGGATAGGTTCTTCGAAAGTGTGACGTTAAGGAAATGACACAGAGCAAAACCAATTTTACCACAGACTAGTTGATATAAACGAGAGTTAAGTTCCTTCAGCATATTTCTGGTCTCAGAAACATCATCTAACTTCTAAATAAAAACCCAAACACTTCTAATATTTAACATTGAAACACACCTGAGCTATACATACCCTATAGAATGATGAATAATAACAAATAAGATAAATATTTTCTGACATGCTTCTTCCAGTTCAGGGTCACAAGTGGCCACAGCCCTTCCTGGAAGCTGAGCACACAAGGTGGAGACCCACCCTGTACAGGATGCCCTTCCTTCATAGGACCACTCGCACACACAACCACAATCACTCAGACTGGGACAACTCAGACAAACTGATCACCTAAGGTGCTCATCTTTGGGACGTAGGAGAAAACAGAAGTATCTAGAGAAAACCCAGGCAGACATGGGAAAAACAGTGCAATCTCCAGACAGACAGTGGCTCTACTGGCAATCCTTTTTTTTTTCCTCATCGATATTATAACGAATCAACCTCTCATGAAACAATATTATTTGAGGACCTGCTGTACTTGATAAGGGGTAGAGAAGGTGGTCTAAGGGACTGATAAGGAGCTTCTCAGAGTGACAACTCTGGCAGAGAGGGTAAGTGATTGGAGAACTGATAACGTAAGGGAGGATCATCTTCATCCTGGTATCTAGTAGGCCTGGTCTCAGGATGAACCAGACAGCAAGACAGAAACTGGAAAGTCTTCCCTAAAAGTGTTTTTTTGAGATTTAAGAAAGTAATTTTAGTTGTTCAGTTCTTTATTAGTCAGTCATGTACTATGTGTCATACTATTACCTACACATAATTTTTTTTGTAATTATCTAATAACAAAATGATAGAGTTGTACAAAAAGAAAGAAGAAAAGTATATGCACAAAAATGGAGAAACATTTGTGTGATACAGTGTGACAGAACATGAGTGTTAGCAAGTAAAACACAGAGATGATGTTAGTAATGTATTGTTATTATCATTATCAGTTAAGATATCAATATAAGGATTTTGTTCCTACCTGGTGAAATTTTACATATTTAACAAATTTCTTAAAGACTATGTAAACAAAAGCAGCTGTGGTCAATTATAAAACATTTCAGAAATGAAACATATATATTAATGAATCATTTTTAAATCAGGTCTAGGAGATCACTTTGCACTTCACATGTCAAGAATGCAATAGCTATAGACTATAACATGCAAGAGGAGAGTGATTTTAAAATTTAAGAATTTGTTGAAAATCAATATAATATACACTGATTAAGACATCCTGAAATGTCTTTTTTAATTGTCTTAAGAATATGATTTAGTCTTTAACATAGCTAAAGATATGAGGAAAAGCTACAGATATTGCAAATTCTCCCATGATTTAAAATATATATATATATATATATATATATATATATATATATATATTTCCTTATAGATATTTGTTGAATTCTTTGTTTCATATTCACTAATTCTAAGTCACTCCCATACATAAGTCTAGTGAACATGGCTAATGATTACAGCAAAGATGCTCATGTTTAATTTTCTTAATATGGGCTTCTGTAGATTTTGTCTCACACATGTTCAGTCTAGATGTTAAGTCACTAACTTACTGGTTTTCACATAGAAGGCAATGTTTGATTTGAATTTGTGAATATAATGATTTTTTTTCACAACTGATGGTATTATACAAAGTTTTATATTGATCCTTGATGTATGCTTGTATCAAAATATAGCATCACCATTCTCTACACCTATTTGAGCAGAAAATAGCAAACAAACAAACTTCATGCATTTTATATATGCACCGGTCTTTGTGACATCAAACAGTTAGCAGTTATTTCTGGTAAGATTTTTATACAATTAACATAGTCTCTTAGCTGAACAATTTATACCTTTAACTATTGTTGTTATTTTTTTTCCCAAGAACCACAGAGCAACATACAGTCCTTTGTAAGTAAACATTCTAAACAATGTAACTCTTCTGTGAAATGGAAAGGTAATAAACAGATCTTTGTTTTATAAAGGGAGGGAAAAGAAATAGGAAGGTTATGTAATTTATTCATAGCTCACAATCAGGCATTGGTAGAGTCAAGAAGTCAGATTATCTGCTTCTTTAAGCATAAACCAATGCTTTGTCAACAAGAAAACTCAATATGGAATAAATCACAAGCAACACATTCTCCAGCCCCAAATTCTTGATTTGGGATACAAAATGACCTAACGTAAAAGCATAATTAAATCCTTAAATTCTTTAATGTAGTTTAGTTTCATAATTTAAGATGAGTTTAACTTTTTAGTTAAAAAAATGGACATCTGAATTCACTTCATTATCACTTTGATGTGTACAAATTATGGAGAAACTCTCTTCCAAAAAGACTTCAAGACTATGCTGTTTTTGAAACAATAATTCTCACTCCTACTCTTCCTTGAAATGAGTTTGTCTTGACAGGCTGAGTGGGTGGAGTGGGAAAATAATGTTTCATGTAGCCATGTAATACTTCAGGTAAAGATAAGATTTATGAAAAATATCCTGATCAAGAGTAAAACAGATATTCACAAAGGAACTGCCATTTTTCAGAACGTATTTTTCAGAACACCTTTATTCTCAAACCTACCGTCCTCTCCTGAGGCAATGCCAGAGTATTTTTCTTTCTTTCTTTCTTTCTTTCTTTCTTTCTTTTTTTTTTTTTTAACCAAAGGCTAAGTTGGAGTTAGAGAAAATAGAAAAAAAATGATCACTTCTCGGGAGGTCTTGAACTTTTGCCAGTTTTTCTGCATTACTATGCATGAGAGATGACAGCACTGCTGTCAGAAAAGGCAATGTTCAATGTCATGACCACAATCTGGTCTCATGCCTTTTCTTTTGGTTGGGTTAGGGTAACTAAAATCATATGAAAGGCCAGTGTGGGAATAAAATTTTAAATGTGTGTGCCTAAATATTATCCTAAATGTTGCGACGAGTTTAGTTTCTTTAGAAACAATAGTCTGGGCTAACTGTTACACAAAATCGTTTATAAGTTCCTTGGATGGAGTCTTAATGTATGGGAGAAAGGATTAAGAATGACAAAATTTGCATTTATAAGGTGAATCTTTATTAAAAAAAAGATATTTTCATAATAAAATCATTTATTTTCCAGACACTTAAACACTCATAAATGACCCACACCTTTCATTTATAAAAGATCAACCAAATCTGAAACATTTATTTGCCTTAAAAAAATTTTCTCTTATAATTCTGCATTACATCATCTATAAATCCCACTGTGGGTTCAACAACCAGAGTCAGTTCTCCTTCCATCACCATATATTTGTTCCCCTTTACCCTCATTTACTACCCCCCGCCCCTTTACCCTCTGATAACCACTAAACTATTGTCTGTGATCTATGTAACTTTACTAACAAGTAACCCCAATAAATTTTAATTAAAAAAAAAAATGCTCTTACAATCCTTATTTGATAGATGAGGAAATCAAGGGTCAGAGAGGGTAAGTGTCTTCCTAGGGTTACCTAGGTAATAAATTTTGGAGTCAGATTTCAAACCTAGGCAGTCTCCTCCCAGGGTCTACACAATTAGCCACTTCATTGTAAAGGTTAAATACTTGAGAATTCTGGGGGGGGGGGGGGGGTAATTAATCCAAAAGAAAATGAATAAACAGAGAGACAAATAGAGGTCTTAACATGGTTAAAGATCATGGGTATAGGGAAGAAAAAGTAAGCTTGGAAATTTATGGCAAAGGAGTGGCCATTAGAGGTTATAGTTTTTAAGCCTGGGAAGCTCCAGGTTGTGGCAAGGTCACGGGTGTGCCCATGGAGGGAGTTGCTATAGGGGAGAAGAGGTGTTGGGTATTAAAGTGTGAGGTTATTTGATGAATGTCTCACATGAATTTTGAATTTACTTTGAAGCAAATACTGGATAAGAATGTAGTCAAAAAAGAAGGGAGTAGGATAGGGTAAGCCGTGTGGTATGGTCTAAAATAGAGGTGATATTCTATGAAAATGAACTCTTAATAATTCATAAGTAACTAAGGGAAACTTAACTTGTCTATGGCAAGTGGATTACAACCATAAGAAGTGGCCTTCAATTAAAATGAGAAGGCAAGGTATGCATGTGAAGAAAAAAAATGATGTTAATTTGTAAATGGCCCAGGTTTCTGGGATAAATCCGAACAGATTTCTCTTTGAGGAGAAAACCCATGAAAATTAATATGTAAAATTAAAAACAAAACAAAACCAGCCTCTTCTTTTAATCTCACCTTCTAACATATGTCCTTAGTGGTATAGCCATACAGAGATGATGAAACGATACTAACTATACTAACTACAAGCTCACAGGCCCATCCTTAAATTAATTCTATTTTTCACAGCTCTCCATCACAGTCATCTAGATATACTAAAGGAATTGGTTGAAATAAACAGTCACATTCTGAAATGTGTCCAAAAATTATCATAAATGGCAAATTTACGTAAAATTATTGTAACAGCAAAGTAGCAAGGAAACTTCCTTGTTTAGAAATTATGTGGTGTTTACAGATAAATTTCTGAAATGCAAAAGATATCCTGAGTTCTGATGAGCTTCTTTTCTTTTCAATAATATATTTTTTTTAAAAAGAAAGAGAAAATGCATATGCGTTTTATTATCAGCTTCAGGGAACTCTCATAGTTTTTATTGTCTATGTTTTTAGTGGTGCTCCCTGACTGCTCACACTGCTGGAGTGTCTGGCACGTGGGGATAGAAAAGCAATGTACCATGGTCAAGAGTAACTATCGTAGCAGTTTCACTTTGATCAGACTCTTTGCTCAAAGTCCTAATTCAAATGATGCTAAAAAGCTCTCTAGAGGTTGTAAAGAAAGGCAATTGTAAATGCGTAGCTCACAAAATCATTTTTATATGATTTGAAGTATACTTATGGAAGGTTTTTCATTCTATTGTTCTTTATTGTTAGGTACCCCGTCTCTACAAAGTGGGCAAGGTAGCATGCTGCAGTATTTGGCCAAGAAGCCAATCATAAGAATAATGGGTAATTGCACTGCTTTCTTTATAAATGTTCCCTAAGTGCAAGAAACCACACTACGCCCTAAAAAAAAAAAAAAAAAAAAAAATCATAGAATTCCATGATGTTTGGAAAAGTGAAGCATCCAGTTTTATTGGAGAAATCCTCATTAGCCTAAGACAATCATCGCCATAATCCCCATTGCCAGGAATCATCTCATGGATGGTCGTAGCCTCTAGTTCTGGCCAGTGAGTAAATAGCAGAAGTCTGTTATTATGCTTAAGAGAAAGGTATTTTTCTCTGAAAGAAGATGTAGATGCATTAGGAAAATGACCATTTGAACTCTTTTTTTGCTACCTCTTTGTTCTCTGAGAAGATGATACCTGGTTCTACATTAGCTGTCTTGTGAAATGAGATGATAATATTCTAAAAATGACAGAATGGTAGGGTAGGAAGGACCAACAAAAACAAAAAACAGCAACAGCAGCAATAACAACAACTACAGCAAAAGGACCACGGGATCCTAACTTCTGGAGTTACTGTAAAATAAAAAACAAATGCCCCATGTTTATTCTACTGTTATTTCAAATATCTGTCATTTACACTTTAACACAATTAAATGGGACACAACTTTCATTTCATTTTAAAAACTCTTTTTTAAGATATTTTTATTTTTAAAACTGTGAGTCAGACCTATAATCAATTTATATTCAACTATATGTTGCAAGATGAATCTCTCACCATGGTAATATCCCTTTTTCTGTTCCCTGATGTTGAGATTAGAGCATGTTTTTCTCTAAGGATATTGTTAAAATGCCCTGTGTATCTATGAATATATAGGCACATAATTAATTCCCCTTTGCTAAACAGTATACTATTCTTGGTTCCTAGTCTTTTAGCTCAGGAATCTATAAATTAATTGCATTGTTTTATGGTTTTTAGTGTTGCAGATTTAAAGCCCCATGTTAGTCTGGTTCTCTTTTCCTTGTCTTGCCTTTCTGTCAAGAAGTGTGTGAGATTTCCTTTATCTTCCAGGAGTTTTAAAGGCATATCCAGAGGCCTTTGTATTTTTGCTACTGTGTTTCCTTAAAACTAAGACCTTGCTGAACAGTCAGCTCTAAAACTTCTTTTGGAGCAAAAATTAATGTAAGACCCGTATTATATTATATTATATTATATTATATTATATTATATTATATTATACTCAGTCTTATAGCAAAATAAGACCGGGTCTTATATTAATTTTTGCTCCAAAAGACTTATTAGTGCTGATATGTCCGGCTAGGTCTTATTTTCAGGGAAACACAGTAATTCTGAGTGAACACTTTCAACCAGTAGCTACAGGTCTATCATGAGATCAGAAAATATTTCTTCTTTAGAAGTTTCTTCTTCACTTTGTGCTTTTTCGTCTTTTATGTATTAAAATATTTTTATGAGTCATCTCCCCAATCAATCCTCTAACACTTTCAAATTTCTCTTGGGTTTTTGCTCAGTGTCATGAGACAAATCTTCTAGACCGCTATTTCACTTCTCAACGCTGTTCATCTTCACTTTAAGTTATCCAATAAAAGCATCCTGAAAGTTATTTTTAACATTTTAGTGGTTTACTTGAAAACATTTTATTACCATTGATTTTGGAAAAGCTTTTATCTATTTTTTAAAACTTAAGTTTCAATGAGGTAACATATTCTACATTCAAATTTTTTTCCTGATCATTGAGTTTCTTTTGCTATCTATCTATCTATCTATCTATCTATCTATCTATCTATCTATCTATCATCTATCTATCTATCTATCTATCTATCTATCTATCTATCTATCTATCTATGATTTATCTACCTACCTATCTATCTCTGCCTGCTCATGGTTTGATCAGGCTAAACTAGAGTATTATTGAGTATCTAGTATCGGAAAATAAAAGTGGTATACAAGTGTTGTGGGCCAATGGTGAGTAATTCGACAAATCATTTATTCTCTGCTGAGGCAGATGGGAGAAGGGTCTATGCCCCTAGATATTATTAGGTACAAAGAGCAGCAGTCTTGCAACCGCAGGGCCACAAAAGATGGTCACAGGCAGCAAAGAACTGTGAACACAGTTAAGTTCATTTTTTTCCAAAGAAAATGTGTAGATCTCCAGAGGTTAGATAAGCTGTAGAGAGCCTTAAGTAATCAATTAGCCCATGACTTGTTTATGGTCTTTAGACTCTCTGATCTATCCCAAAGAAACATTTCTTTTCTGCTTCATCAATCCCTTAGGAAACAAGGCCTGAAATGCACTTTCCAGAATGTGCGCCCTTTCATTCCAAAGAAGCATTTAAGAAGGTGTTTGTGGGAAGACAGAGTTAGGAACAGAAACCACAAGTTTAATATTATTTTTCTAAAACTCATTTTAAGAACTTTGAAATATCATCTGTTTAAATAGATCATATGTATTTTGTATCATAACTCGGAAGATTAAGTGAAAACAGAATTCTTAAAAACATGAACTACAACTTAAATTCAAAATTTAAGATCAGAATAGTATTGGATACCATTCATATTATTGACTATCATATCAAATATGCTTATGATATATGATTACATTGAGTGGCAAGAAAGCATAATTTTCCCAGATTTTGCTTAATATGAATCAAATTTTAAGATGCTGGCCTATAAAATATATGAAAAATAAAGTATATCTATTGAGATTGCTAGATCGATTTTACAAGATACACATAATTAGTATCTAAGACTTGTTTTCTTCTCTAAATAAACTCAAACCTTTACATATCTATAATATTTTTCATTTATAATTAAAACTATAATGTTAAACTGGGGAAAACTTACGCACAGTATGCATCATACTGAATTTCCCTAAACTGCTGGTTCTCAATGATAGATGCGGACCAGAATCATCTGGTGAGTGTGTTAAAACACAGATTGCCATGTGTCATCCAGATTTTCTGATTCAGTCGTTCAATAGAACCAGACAGTTTGCATTTTTAATAATTTCTCAGGTGATTTTGACTCTGCTAATGCAGGAAGCACACTTTGGGAACCATTGCTCTAGGCAAAAGAATACTCAATTTACTTTGAAAATGCATTTAGATTCTTGAGAAAGTGATCACATATTCAATACCTTCGATTGCTTACATTTTATTTGCTATATTTTCGTCTTTTGTTTTTGTTTCATTCTTTTCGTTGTTGTTTTTACCTTTTTAAGAGAAAAGAAGTGGCATGGTTTCTCTACTCTGCTTCCTTCTCAAAGTTTCAAACAGGAAGCACACTGGTAGATTGTTCCATTAGTTATAGGGTGAATAATAATCCTTGAACAACTGAAGCTGGGTGCTTCACTGCCAAAGATGCACCATAAAGCAACGTCACCCTTACCCCATGACAGTCTGTGATGAGTGATCTGCAGAATGGATAAAAGCAAAGTAGCTGCTGTATGCCATTCGCTTTTATTACTGTAAATGATATCATGTGTTTGCATTTACTTTAAAGTTGATCAAATGTAACAGGAGACAGTGTTGACAGATGCTGAAAAAGTGTTAACCTTTCCTTTTATCTTTCTTGCTTATGTGTATCTTGTACCATAAGGCTTCTTAGATAGTTTTATTAGCTGATAGATGAAATGTTGTACAAAATACCCACACAAAGAATTCCACTGTTAGAAAGAACTGCCTGTAACTCTATAAATAATATAGTCAAACTGCTTGGTTCATGTATAGTAACACCAGACACTTTAACTAAATAAGATAGCTTTGTATAAAAGTACATTGTTAAAAGAAAATTAATTAGTTTTGAATGTAAATTGAATTTATATTAACTAATTGATTCCAGGCACATAGGCAATTGGTTTATGCTACATGTTATTTTCAAGAACTCTAACTCAGCTGATTTATATGAACTGAGATTGCATTTTTTATTAAAAATTGGCATTAAAGTAACTATCAAATACGATATTATTTTGTTTCCAAACGTTTATTAACTAAATGGACATCATAAAGAGCAAATATTTGTAGACTTTCCATCAAGCAGATTTATCCTACACAGCTAGTGTAGAACCTCTTGGAAATGTATAAGGATACTCTGTCTTTAACTCCGAACATATCTCTCAGGGTGTATACTTTATTCTGTGTTGCATAAAATGTGAAAACAATGTGTAAATGTAAACTGGTATATTTTAATTTTCATTACATCACTGTTGCCTTGCAATTCCATTTCTGAAGTCAGAAATATGTGAGATAGAATAAGCTGGTTCCTTGGCCTTTTTAGCAAGACAAAAGCAAAGAAATTCCCTAACTATGCTGAGAGTATTTTGTTTTTTCATTCCTTTATCACCTCCTTGTGAGGGTTGGTGAGTCTACCTTGGGACTCAATGTTAAAGAAAAGAACTACTCTCTAACAAAAGTTGAGGAGAACCACATGAAGAAATGGAGAGAAAGAAAAAAGGGACTGGTGCTAGAGGGAGCTGTATACGTATATATCTCCCTCTCAACATCAAGAGTTGAAAGAAGGACAAATCAGACTTAAAGGCTCCTGGTATGATGAAGCCAAAACAAACAAATTAACAAATAAGAAAAAAGAACAACACATCAAGTATTAAATCCACCATCCAAATTTATCATGGAAAGCCAAAAGGAGACAGATGGCATCTAGGACTGTACTATCTCAAGGTCATTTGAGACTCCCTGCTTCAATTCCCCATAACTCTATTTTTGAGGGAAGAAGAACAATGTAGGATAGAGATATTGAGCAATTACCTCAAGAGATTGTTTAAATTATCCAAATGGACTAAGGTTTAAACCAGATTTGGAGTTTACTATTCTGGCTCTCTACCTAGTTGGGAACGAGGCCTGATTAATTTTATCTGGTGTAGTCAACTTGGTATGGAAACCAGGGTTATGCCTGTTATCCCAACATCGAGTCTGATTTACCATTTTTCCCATTAAAAAAATAAAATAATGAACAGTATTATTCATAGTTGCATTAAAATAAACAGGGGTGAATTTCTGACTTCCTCTATAGTTTTATTCAAGAGTATGTGAGATGCAAGTGTGATAAATGGAATTCTTACTTTAACACACAGTTAAAACTTAATAATCCAACTCTCTTCTGTCAGTCCTTTCCAGGCACCCTGTAACTGAAATTTATTTTTCAAGGACAACATACAGAGCCCTTGTTGTTAAAAGAGTACTGGGACAACTCACTACTTCTGGTATTGGTGGGACATACTTTACACCAGTGAGCTATGCTTTGTCTCCTGAGGCAGCCTGGGACATTCACAGATCTCCAAGTCCATGCATCAGTGGGGTCAATTTTAAGTTAGGTAGTTGTGAAATATGAACAGAAAATACAGTCAGAGCTCTCTGGCAGTAGAGAGTAGAGGGAATGTCATTTTTCATTTATCGTCTGGTATAAATCTACAATTATTTAGTTTGTTATTTCTTAAAAAATGTTATTACAAAAGAACCACTTTTGCACCATAAGTGCAAAGAAGTGCATGTTTAATTAAACATTAAGGAATTTCCATGTCTCAAAAAGTTGATGATGAACATGTAATTGAACAGAATATTTATTCACATCCATAGACACCATGTAGGCCTTATAGAAATCACTAATCACATTAAAAGCAGATGACAGAAATCATCTGAAGACTCAGTATCTACTTTAAAAATTAGTCATTAAGGAGACCACATAAAGTGCATTTGTATATCACCCTCATAACTAAAAATTTTCATGTGGATCAAATGACCATTTTAATTTAATGCCATTTCACTCATTTGATTTCAAGTTTCCTTGTGCATTTACAAATAATGAAGCAATTACTCTTCACACTGGCAGAAGAAAACCTTCTCAAACACAGAAATGATCCTAGTTTTATATCAGTGTCATCAGTTGTTACAAATAGAAATTTAAAATTAGTTAATTTTTCCCCCCCATACAATTCATAGAATCAAAGCAAAACATGTTGGAAGTTAACTATCAAAAACAAAACATCTGATGTTATTAAGCATGCCATTGCATATTCAATGTTTAAACATTGAAGATGATTTTTGTTGTTTTGTGGTAATAATTAAAAATTTATAGCACCAAAGAGAAACAATACACTTACTAAGTTAAAAATATTTATGGAACTTGGTTTTAAATGCACTTGGTTGTGGCATATATGTAATGAAGTGCATGAAAGCAGATGCAATATTATACAAATTAAAATAAAATCTGTAATTATTAAAATGCATATAATTTCTTGTCAAATTAATACCGAATAAAAAACAAGCAAACCTCTGAACATAGCAATGTGCACGTTTTTTTTTTTCCCTTTGCGCGTTACAAGTTAAATTTTAGATTAGAATTTTAATTGCTAGACAAAAAGTTACTTTAACAAATTATTTTGCAACAGGAGTCTTCTTTATGAGGGAATAATTACCCCAAATAAACAAGATAGCAGAGGGAAGAAAGAGGGATGGGGAAAAGTTCTATATAAAGCTTCTTGTGGAGTTTTGAATTTTGAAAATCTCATTCAGGGTATAGCTATAATATATTGGAACATACTGTGAGAAATTGGGTTTTGGGTAAACCAAGCCTGAAGGAGAGCTTATAGCAACGCAGTTATGGGGAAGTTTAAACCAGCTTAGTTCATTTCTAAAACCTAAAACATGGAGCCGTGGTGGTTTGGTCTCCTGAGCTTAAATGACCAAAAGAGCAGCCACATACATTTATATCCATGTTATAATCATACACTGAAAAATAATATCTCTCTCTTTTCCAGACTTTAGTGTCCTTGTGTAAATGAAAAAAAGTTCTTAGATAACCATAGCTAGAAAACAGCTTCTTTCTTATCTTAGAGCTTTGGAAGAATGATGAACATACTGCATCACATAATTTCTGAAGCACATGACTTATAAAGATGAATGGAGAGAAGGACATTTTTGCAAATTTTATAAATTAATTTTTGGGGAGAAACAATTTGACAACCTATAGTAACTTTGTTGTACGGGTATTATCAACACAGTTCTCATACCTTTCTGATTTATCATGATGGATGTTGATGAATAGGTTTTTGGCTTTCTTTTTCAATAGATTAGATGTGTAATAAGCTGAATGTAGCTGTCAGCCAAGTTTTTATTTTATGTAATATGATTTCAACTTGCTAACCACAGAGGATTTTGATTCAAAAGACATATAGGAGGATAAAAGACAAGATCCTACGAGGCCTATGTGTGACCGTATTGAGGGGATATGAAAACAGATTACCGAAAGTTAAAGGTAATTTGAAATCTTTAATTATATTCCCAAATACAGATTCCATCTATTCTCTTACCTAAACCTCTTTATGTGGAACTACTCTATATGTAGAACTTCAGAATTTCAGATGTGAAAAGAATCCCCAGGTCAAATAATCACATATGTACCATTATATAGAAAAAGAAAAGGCACATGAGAACTATTCACTTCATATATTTCATAGTAATGACAGTTTAGATACAAAATCTGGCTCTTCTGAATCCCCATCCACTATTTTGTTTTTCTTTTTACTATTTAATACATATTGTTTTAATTACTTTTAGTAACTGGGTTGAAGGATAAAAGATCTATTTTTGTACAAGGGTAATAAATGAAAAGGTAAACAATGATTATTATACACTATAGATAGCATCCAGGCCAATACTTCTCGTGTTTTCTTTTTCTGCCATTTAACTTTTTGATAATCATAACTAGAAAATAGTTTCCTTCACATCTTAGTGTTTTGAAAAAATGATGAACAGCTGTATCACATCATTTTAAAATCACATTATATACAAAAATGAATGGATAGGAAAATAGTTTAACAAATGTTGTAAATCATGTTTTTGGGAGAAACAATGGGTTAAAAATGCAATTATACAATGATAGGGAAGAATATTAATGTCCTCTTACTTTTCATTTGAACAACTGCCCATTATATTATTATCCTCAAATGACTCTGTACTCCCATATTAATCACATCCCAAATTATATCCACTAGTTTTCTTTACATTTCACTGTATGTCCTTCACAGCATAGTCTTTATCTAATAATTATCTTCCAATCCTTGCTCCCTTCTCTAGTACAATCTGCTCTTTTTCCTTTATCAAGATATTCTCATTACCAGTTCCCTCTTATACTTTGAGAGAACATTCTGGTTTGTTGTGGCCCTAAGTCACTAAGACGTCTCTTAACATATCAACTGAAAGTGGTACATATATGATGTAGGATTCAGGATGCCAAATTGCCAATTCAGAATTGGCAAAATTGTCATTCAGTAACAGTGCCCTCAGGATTTTAGTGATTTAACACAATAAAAGGTTTTCACCCGTGCTGCATTTCTAATGCTGATTGGAAGAAGGACTTTACACATAATCACTGAACACTGAAGCTGACAGAGGTTAAGACTGAGTCTGTTAGAGGCTTCATCTGAACACAAGCTTTCACAATCACTGAGACAGATAGAAATGAATGTGGTGAATTGTATGCTCGCTTTTAAAGCTTCCTTGTAGAAGTGACACATGCATTTTTACTCTTATTTCATTGCCAAGATTAAAACAATAGCAATCTATAATTTCAAAAAGGGATCTGCTAGGAAGAGTAAACCTATTCTTTGCCTGGAGGAAAATACAAGAACATTTTTGATAGCAGGTCACTTTCTATGTACTCAATCCTTAAATTCTGCTCTCACATTTTGTGGTAGGTAGGATTCTGAGGACTCCAAGATCCCCATCCTCTGGAGGATATAATCAGTGCTACTTCCTTTCCTTGAGTTTGGGCAGAATCTGTAAATATGATCTTACTCCTGTGATGAGGCTACATCAGCTGACAAAGGTGAAAATATTTTGCAGATGTAAAGTCCAAAAAAGCTTGCTTTTTAATCAATCAGAAGGGAGTTATCTTAGGTTTCCCTGATTTAATTAAGTGGTAGTCATTAAAATATAAACTAGACCCTCCTAAACAGAGAGAGAATATTTTTCTTCCAGCTTTGAAGTAGTAAGCTGCCATATTCTGAAATGGCCTATGAGAGAGTTTTGGAGATGGCCATGTGGCAAGGAAGTGAGAGAACTCTAGGAACTGAGAGAGGCTGCTAGTTAACTGTCACCCTAAATTGCAGCCTAGAAAGACGTTGAGCTGAGAACTCAGACATGCCAGACCCTGTCTGGAACAATAGAACCTATGAGATGTGAATGCGTGCTGTTTTAAGCCACTATATTTCTGGTAATTTGTTATACAGTAATAGAAAAATAACACACATTTGCATGTTAAGAATCATCTATTTTATGCATTTTTTTGTAATTTAATAGATTATAAATTCATGAGTGTATTTTTAAGAGATATAATTGCCTATTCCTTCATTTTCTAAACATGAATGTATGCTTATCATGAGCCAGAAATAGTACATTGGTAACACAGTGGTAAACACAAGAATTTAAAGTTTATGCAATAGAGATGAGAATGGAATATATGATTCATAACAGCTATATTTTATAAATGCAGAAACATAATTAAAGTAGAGATCATTCATTCATTCATTTATTCTCCTAATGCTTACTGAGTATCTACAGTTTTCCAGGACATAGAGGGCTTTATAGAATAAAATGAGATGGTCTTTAAAAGGAACTCGTATCTGGACATGTATTTATACAAAAAGATGAAAATAACGTGTCCTAATATACTCATATACACAAATAATACAAGCCCTTTGGGAGGTGAAAAACAAGGTAAATTATCTACGTTCTGAAGACAGAAAATGCCAAAATCTAACTGGCAAATGGAATACTGGTCAAGAGAGAGGGGTCTCTTTAAATCTCAGTCCATCACTGAGTTTGATGTTATTCTCCCTGAATCTGATGACAGCAAAGAAAGTTGGTGGAAAAACTTCTTTTAAACTACTTTGCGGAATTTGGTCACTATTCATTCTTCAAAAGATTTTAAGTGTGAGAATGTCTCACTGAGGATGGACGATGTCTATAGTCAGTAATGTGGTTTCAAATTCTCCAGTGAATTTCATTACTGAGGCTCTAAGGCTTAGAGCAAGGCAGATAAAGAGCAACTGAACAGAAAATACGGGAGGTCAGTATAAATCTTAATTTTCTTGGAATGTTTCTTGTTTTATCACAAGTTTCTAGGAATGATATATGCGAGTCAGCAATAGTAACAAGGACAAGAACTAAACACTCTCTTTTCTTTCCACTTTCGGTTAATCAGGGGAAAGAATCTTGTCAACTATCTTCACCTCTGATCCCTAGTCAAGCAGGCTCAGCCCCAGATTGACTCACAATTGAACTGTGTTTTCACATGATTAACCTACTCATTCACACCTGAGCTATATTATAGATGGAATGAGGAAGCTTTGCCTTTGTACTCAGTCCGTGCTCCATCACGCCTGTGAACAGAGGCCTGGTGATAACATTGCTCCCAATCTTGTGCTATTTACTAATGGGAAATTAACTTCTGAGGGGAAAAAAGTAAAGGTCAACTGCTAACTCTATTATTTAGTATTTAATTTCATGATATTAGTTTCATCTTTAAACACTAACTCAAATTCTGTTTGTTTTTAACACCCGGAAACAAATCTATGTGTCTAAATTTTAACAAAAGCAGTTTAAAGTTTGCAAGTGAGGAAGTGATTTGAAATAAACAGAATCGAGGATTTCTTTCTTTTTGATATTTCTGATATTTTTGTAGAAGAGCAGTTATGCGGCATTGCACAGGAATAGGGAAAAACAGACTGAGTCTTTCTCATCCACTAAAATATCAACTTCACAGAAATAAATCATGTTAAGATTAATACAAAATTTAAATATTTTAATTAAAAATTTCTCATTTCTTACTCAAAGTTTTGAAAACTGGAATTCAGTTTCTCAGTTAGAGTCTTCACACTGCTTTTGTGCTAAGTGAAATTGACTACATTAAAGATATACTTAAGTTAAAATTGCACCCATACTGGAAGAGTCAACTGAAGTGTTAGCTGTACCTCACAATCATTTCATTTAGTTTTATTATAGTTAAAATGTGACAGATACCATATAACTTCTGTTAAGAAGCAGTGTAAATTGAAGGTCCTTTGTGAGTACAACGTTTTTTAATTTTAAAAATAAATCCTAATTTCTAGATCATAGTTTGAAAAATGCAGTCAAGAAGTATGTCAATACCAGCTTTAGTTCTTTCCCAAAGGAAAGAAAAGATAATTCCAAAAAGGAGTGCCATTTAATCCCAAGTAACTGCACATTTCATGATGTCTCATGAAAAATGTCTATTTTGGTATCAGATATTGTACCCTGGTAGAATTTGTGCCAGCACTTCTGGAAAAGCAGCCAATTCCATTCCCTTGATCAAATGAATATATCATCTATTTTAAAGTGAATCCCAGCATGGATCAGAATGTTTGCCTTTTCCCCATTACCTCCAAAATGTGAAAGGATCGAAGTTAGGAGTGTCAGACTGAGTAGCACAGGGAGGCTGTGTGATGTTCAGTGGTTTCCCAAATTCATTGTTCAGAATGTGGCTAGCATTTTCCATTGTACAAAAGTATGCCATGTAGACAGTGATAGGACTTTGAGGTTAAACTTTACAGAATGCAGTTTAGTGATGGGAAATGGTACTAAAATGTTTTAGTGGATACTATTTAATGTAACTTTACACTGGACCATTGTCCTGTTTTGGAGACAGTTTGGCCAGCAATTAATATGAATCAATGTATAGTGAGCCAGGTTGTAATAGGAGTGTACTCAAGTTCTTTTTGCTTTTACTTTGTTCTAGTTTCCGCACATACATTATTATTATTTTTTCTCTAATAATTATTCTTCATGTTAGGGATCTCATTCTCCTGTTTACACTTGAGGAAGCTGAAGCTCAACAAGATTAGATATATTCATATTCATTCATTCATTTATACATGCATGCATAAACCATTCACCTATTCATGCACTTCCTGATGCTTTGATTACCTCACTGTGTTCAGGACACTGTTTCAGGCGCTAAAGATTCCTAACAGAATTATAAATATAGTAAAATGGCAGTTCCAGGATTGTGAACAGAGAACTACTTTCTCAGGCTTGTGATTCCAAACCACACATATATTACAAAGAAGAAGCTAGGTTGAAGTTTCAATGTAGAATCAATGTGTTGAAATTGCAATAATCTTTGGAACCTAAGAAGAATCTCAGTAGCTTGCATATCACTGTGATGAACCAACTTGAAGCTCTTACGTTACTGACCAGCTGAGCACATTCATTCCTTCTTTGCTCTTGGACTCTGATCTTGTTGTTCCAGATCATGGTGTTTTAGGATTGAATTGAGGCCAACATAGAGTTGCTTCAACGAAGGCCAAATGTAGATTATCACTTGCCCTCTTTTAACACGTCGTTGCTTCCAATGTAATAACTGGGGTACAGTATTCAGTGTGAGGAATTCACTGAAAGGCCCAATTCTCTGGAAGAAGAGGTTCCCTTTAAATCTGTATCTCTGGCACCATGTAAATTGACTATTCCAATGTGGAAATACAGTCCTTCTGGGAAATTCACTAAGGATTTTAAATTAAAATCAAATAAATCTTGCATTAGAAAAGGCAATTTCTGTGAATGTGATAGTTAAATTAACTCTTATTTCCCAGGTTGTGGAGTTCTGACAAACAACTGCAATACTGTGGTAATGCATTTCACAGATAAACAATACTGTGAAATGAAGCAAGTCATAATTTTTTAAGTATCGTAATAACTAATGCTTTAATATAGTACAGATTTTAATGCATCATAAAAGAAATGATGTGATAAAATATTTTACTAAAGAGTTTAGCACTGGGAGTAAAACCCAATTAAGGCCAGACTCATTAACGCTAATTTCATTTGGGCCTTTATTGCTTGTAATTGTATAGTTTCTTAACTTTATTCCTCACTCTCACTCATAATTGTAGTGATCTTCACATCTATCACAAAAGATGGTGCTCCTATGTGAAACTCCCATAGATGAATTTTTCATTTACGAAGAGACATGTATTTCATTTTGAGCTGACGTTACCCTGATTTAAGAGAGCATGAGTTGGTATGGAATCAGATCCTTTAATTGTGAAGATGATTCCAAGTGCTTTGAAACAATAGGAAGAAAGTGTAGTTTTGACATCAATCAGTAGTTTCAAATGCATGGCATAAATAACACCTGCAACTTTGCAATAGGCAAATACCACTGGATTTAAGCCA
This sequence comes from Rhinolophus sinicus, assembly GCF_057876585.1. Classification (NCBI taxonomy): domain Eukaryota; kingdom Metazoa; phylum Chordata; class Mammalia; order Chiroptera; family Rhinolophidae; genus Rhinolophus; species Rhinolophus sinicus. Next base: position 57,375,866 of record NC_142502.1, read on the forward strand.
AATTTAGGATTTTCCAACAAATGTAAGCAGTCTGATATTCCTTGGAAATGGTACTATTTATTTAAGATTTAAAGTATTGTGATATTATTTGATTTGGTTTTCTCAGGAGAAGACATGTATTACTCTATTATTCTAGTACTTATCTGGATTAAAATTAATGTTCCAATATTCCACACATAAGTAAAAAGAATTTATTTCATAATTTAATTAAATTTTATAATTATTACATATCTAAGCACAAAGCACAAAACTTAACATTACAAATACCCATGCAACCACTGCCAAAATCTAATAAATGTAACATTTTACCTTTATAACTACAACATTGTTATTATTATTATTATTATTACTATTATTATTTTTTTTAAATGCTAATGTTTACTTAAAAAGAAATAAATAATTAGATACCTTATTACTTCATTGAAAGATACATTGCAGGTACTGAGTATATTCCATTGTCATCTGAACTCTAGTTAGCAAAACTTGGCTTTAGAGAAAGGAATTATACCTGGACATAGAGATTATGTTTTGTCGGAGTAAGAATTTAGAATAGTGATTTTCAAATGAGTTCTGGATAACATATACAAAATTATTCTTAAATAAAAATGTTACAGAAGAGTCAAGGAGATGATGTCCCCTTTGTATCTGTCCTCAGTTTCATTCCACTCCTTCCTCCACAAAAGCAACAATTATTTTGAGATTGACGTGTATACATATTGTAATACCTCTACTAGTGTTATTTGTATTCATAAGTAATATATTAGGTTGTTGTCTGTGTATATGTTGTGAATGGCAGGAGATCTCTAGATAGAACAAGGTCTCTTTTAAAGTGTCTTATGATATGCTATCATGCTAAGCTTATCATTTTACAGCTTGTTTACTTATCCATCAGTTTTGATATGTGAAGATCAGAAAAGCATATATATCATTCTATAAATATTCCTATACTTGCTTTTCCAAATGAATTGTTGTGGTTTTTTTTTTGTTTGTGTGTGATCTACTATTTTACATTAATTTAAATCATATATGTTACTATTATTATTTAGATTTTTAAAATTTTACTATGCTTTTCCTCTGATTTTTTTCCTCCCATCCTCTCTTCCACTAGAATGTATTTTTCATTCTCGCTTTTGATTTCTTAGAGTAGAAAGATATTCCAAGTCTATACTTTAATGTTTACACTTATATTTTTAATATAAACACAAACTTACTGATTAAATATAAAGTTTATAAGCACACTTAACACAATAGATGGCTTTTAATTTCTTCTCATTTTCAAGTTATTATTTTCAATTTCATTATTCTTATTCAAATACCCATAAAATTAGTGAGGATATCTTTTAGCAGAAAATACTAATTGGGATTTTCTAAAATCTTTTAGTTATTTATTTGCTCATCATTGTTACATTCATCTATACTTTTTTCTTATTTAGTTTATTTTCCTTACTGAAGTATTTGCTTTGGTCCTCTTTTTAGTAAAAACATGTGAAATATAAACTTCCTGTCTTTGTGCCTGAAAATATTCATCATCTTCAAATGTGCATGGTATTTATTTTAGTATGGACTCCTAGACTGACAACAATTTTCCCTAAATGCTTTGAGAATATTATTGCATTGCATAGAAATTCTAATGTTTTGCTCAGAACTCTGCAATAAAGTTCGCTATCATTTTTTTGAAGATAATCTATCTTTATCCCCTGCCCCCTTTGGTACTTTTTAAATATTTTTTTCTTATTTTTTATATTCTGCATTTTTAATATTAGGTTGGTGGTGCAAAAGTAATTGGTGGTTTTTGTAATTATTTTTAACCTTTTAACCACAATTACCTTTGCACCAACCTAATACAATATAACATTTATGGGTTCATTATTTGTATATGTTGTTTGCTTATTTTTTGTGTGCTCCTTTATTCTGACAAGTCATGCATATATATATATATATACATATATATGTATATATATATATATATATATGTGTGTGTGTATATATACATATATGTATATACACACATGTATATACATGTATCTGTATGCATACATATATATATATTTTTGTTTGTTTGTTTGTTTGTTTGTTTTGTTTTTATTCTGGAGGTTTTTCATTCATTATGGCTTTGAAAATATTCTCTAACTTTTTATCTGTATTCTATATTTCTGAGACTCTTATTAGTTATATGCTGAAACTTTGTAATCTTTCTTTAATATCTCTTAGCGGCTCCTTTATATTTCCAAGTGCTTATTTATCTGTGTTGTACTTTTACTATTTCCTTAAATCTAAGTTCCCATTATATAATCCTTTGTTCAGTTGTGTCTATTCTACCAGTGGAAAATATCAACACCTTTTTATTTTCTTTGATATCAACTACTTTATTTTTTGTCTTGTATTTTTGCTTGGCTCTTTCCCTAAAATGAAGTTTTTTTGTTTTGTTCTGGTTTGTTTTCCTGTAAGGATTATAGTCTTTTCATCCTTTCTTCAAGCATTCAAAGTGCTAGAAATTCCCCGGGGTTTTCTATTCTCTGTGATTTTTTTCAAGTATTAGTTTTTCTTTTGTTCTCTTTGATTACACTTTTCAACTTTCTCTCATAGCTGTTTACTCCCTATTTTGGGTACTTTTGATTCTTATTATCTCATAACTTGTTTGCTCTGGGATTCTTTCTTGCTTTGGATTGTAGATTTGCACCAATGGGACTTCTCCATGTTCACTGTTAGCTTTTGGAATGTCATCCATTGTGTACCAGTTTTTAGGTTAAATTGGGGACTGATTTTCCTGTATATCTAATTAGATAACATGATTTTAGACTCCATATTTACAAATGATATGGCTTGGAGTCTCAGCTTCCCCTGGATTTTTATTTATTTTTTATTTTTATTATTATTTTTTTAATTCCCATAAAATGATGATAGGGAAAGATATTTTTTAGAATGCCTTGACAACTAGGCAGCTCTGAGGTTTCATGTCACTTTCCAGGTAATACCAGATTCTAATAATGTGTATGATCTATTCTATTTAGTATCTGATGAAATTTCCAGCCTTGAATTCTTTCCTTATCATTTCTAGATATTGTCCTTTCTTCTTTTTTTCAGCTCAACTGTATAGTTGTAATATTGAGGGGTTGGAAGGGAGACCTCTCGCATTAGCTCGGTGGACCACAGTGACTAGAAGTCTCTTTGAACCTTAAATTTATTATTGAAACTTTGTTGTCCTCAACTTTTCACTTTAATAATCCATTTTTATCCTTAATTGAAAATACATCCTCAAAAATTTGTCTTAATCTTTTTAACATCTAATTTATATATTTCCTGAAGACATAATTAGCAATATATAGCCACAGGACAATGAAAATCTAAAAAAAAAAATATGAAAAAATGTACACTGTGGATTATTGAATTTACAATAATATTAGAAAATATAAAGATGGCATCTGTTGTTTATCTATTCCATCATCATTTTTTAAGCACATTCACAGACTTTTTAAAATTTATTTTTATTTTTTAATGCAGCATCATCTCAGGCTGTGAAGTTTCTCAGCCAGTTTTTTTTTTTTTTTTTTTTTTTTAATTTTATTGGGGAATCTTAAGGAACAGTGTGTTTCTCCAGGGCCCATCAGCTCCAAGTCACTGTCCTTCAATCTAGTTGTGGAGGGGGCAGCTCAGCTGCAAGTCCAGTCGCTATTTTCAATCTTTAGTTGCAGAGGGAGCAGCCCACCATCCCATGTGGGAATTGAACAGGCAACCTTGTTGTTGAGAGTTAGCGCTCTAACCAACTGAGCCATCTGGCTGCCACTTCATAGACATATTAAAAAATTTGATTTCAAAACATTGTGAGATACAAAGGCAAAAAATCAGGGCTTTGGCATATAATTATTTGTCCACGTTCATGATGTTAGCAGACTGACAGATTTTGAAATAGTGCTTAAATAAAATATCTGATTTCAAAATTTGAGGTTCACAATTTTCATGTTAGCTCCAAATATAATATTGATCACTCTCAGGAAAAAAAAAAGAAAACGACAACATTTATTCACTGGAAGTGAAATTTTGATATAATAGCCAAATCTGTTTTTGTTCAGGTTTATTTTCTATTTGTTGATTGTATAGCAGATAATCTTGTCTATTATTGGTATCCTGATTAATTGCATGCTTAGCTGGTGGTTCCTTCTGTTGGCTTGTACCCTTTGCTTCCTCAACATTCAGGTATTGTTTACTCTTTTTCTGCTTTAATTATATGGGTCAAGGGGAAACGAGATTAGCCTCTGCTTTATATCAGTTAGAAAATAAAGTTGATTCTCAGGGAGAAAGTGAATATAGAAGAGTCACATACTGGAACTAGTTTCTAATTCCATGGCTTGATGTTTCAGATGCTTTGGAGTCTTAGAATAAGTATAAATATAAATAAACTACACATTCAAATATTTTCATGTTTTAAAGTACATAAATTTGTCATATGAAACTTTGTCACAGATCACAATTAATTTGAATATAACAGTCCACACCAATGAATCAGAATAAAATTAAAATTTTGTGCAACTACGAAGAGCTATAATTACCAAAATAGTAATAGTATCAACAGCTTGGTTTTGATATGTTGATGATTTATAATATTATTTCATCATTATTTATCATATAATTAGTGCATGTTAGGCACAGAATCAGGCACGGTAGATGCTATATGAACACTTAGCATTGTTCTCAGACAGCTCAGATTCATGATTTGTGTCACAGAGTGGGCCCAGAAAACTTGCCTCAAAATCTACTTGGCCTATTTGTTACAAATGTAGATTCCTATATATCACCTCAAATCTATGACTAAGAATTTCAGGAGATGGGGCCTTGGGATCTTTCTGATTTGAGAGTCATTTTTATACTAGATCCAGAATAAAAAATGATTAGGTTTAATCAGGTAACTTGTGTTAACTCCCCTTGTATTTGAATTTTTCTGACCCATCCATTCCATTTTTTTTTTCAAATTGAGCAATTTGAAATAAACAGAAAAATTCAAGCAACGTGATTGTAATTTATTAAATCACCACAGCTCCTTTAGTATTAAAAAGAATAATGTCCATTTATGCAAACATTATAGTTATAATAAGTACACATTTTAGGATTTAGTATGCATAAGGGTCTGTGCATATATTGCCTCATTTAATTCTCAACAACTCTATGAAGAAGAAATTACTACCTCAAATTATAGATGATGACATTAAGCCTTAGAAATGGAGTAGTGCTTGATTCTTGGTGTTTGTAACTCCCAAGCTTTTCTCTTCACTACTTAGCTGTATTAAATGTTATACATGACTCTGTGAAGCGATTGGATAGAACAGATGCCTAAACACACCTTGAGCACTAGCAGGGCTACTTCAGTATAAACTTGCTGCTCTCAGGTAAGGTAGGTATATCCGTTGCAATATGAAGGAAGATTTATTCATTTAAAACTAACCCAGAAAATCTAATCAAGAATGAACTTGAACAAATAACTTGAAATGTTATTTCACTTAATCAATCATTATGTGTGGGCATAGGATTATTATTTGAAATACTTTACTGTTTTTTATTCATTCCTGAATTGTTTTATTAAAAAGAATAAAATGTACTTTGATCATTTCATAAATTCTTATTCCCTAAGAAAAATGGAAGATCAAGTGAATACAAATAATAATTAGGAATGTAATATGAATTATAATTCTAAACTGTAATGACTGTACATAAAGTTTTGTTAATTATAGTGGTTTCCCCCCTATGTTTAGTGAAGTTGATTAGAATCACTTGTAGTCATAAGAATGCTCACACAATCAAATGCAAGTAAGTGTGGTATTTTAATTACCCACACCTGCAAAAATTTGCAAGAAAACACCCTGGTGATTTTTTTTCCCTCAAGTATCAGAAGTAAACATAAAACTTGTGTTTAGTCTGAAATTTAAAAGAAGTCGTCCAAACTTTATTCTTTATGAGGCATGAAAGCAAGTATTTCCTAATAATTCCACATAAAATATTTTCTTATTTGATGTGTTTTCTCTGTCTCTCCACATCCCTTCCATTTACCACTTTGCTGGTAGGGTTATTGTTCTACAACTACATTTTGTTGTTGTGGTTGTTGCTTGTTTGTTTTTACAAAAAAAAAAAAAATGCCCCCAGCGTTATATCATTTCCTATAGAATAATTTTCATCTTCTCAGCCTAGTCATTCAGAATTGGGTCCAAATTTAATTTTAATGTCATTGGTACCATTTATAGTCAGTGTGCTACAAATTCAATTCTAGATCCCTCCAGAGAAGGATCCATGAGAAAATAGCATTGTTTTTTTTCCAGTTCTATGAAAAAAATATCATTGGGATTTGGATGGGGGACAGCACTAAATATGTAGATCACTTTAGACAGTAAAGACATTTTAGCAAAATTAATTCTTTAAATCTATGAACATGCTGTGTGATTAATTTTTAATGCCATCAGAAACTTCCACTAAAATGCTTAATTGATCCTTAAAAGTATATCAAATTTCATATTGCTAATGTACTAAGAATGTATTCATGTCTATACATTCAGTGGTATAAAAATAACACATTTTTCTATTATTTAATAAACTAAAATAAAAATCTGACCTTAAATCTGTGCTCATTGCCTAAAAATTCAATATTTTCAATTTTCTTTCCTTCCCAGAGCAAAGCAAGGCCACTGAAATTTGTGTAGACTTGGTCAATATATAGCACTAGTTTTCAGGATAGAATCCTGTCTCAGTTCAAATTATGTCTCTGCCACTTAGTCACTTGTATAATTTTGAGCAAAGAACTTAGCATTTCTTTGCCTTAGTTCCCCTGGTTTTGAAATGGGATTAATGCTAATAACATATGGTTATGAGGATGAAACGTGTACAACACATAATATACGCCCATATGTGTTAGGCCTTTTTTTCAGTCCGTAAGTTACCAACAAGAAACCAATTTCTCAGATTATATGGCCATTTATAATTTGGCAGATTTTCTACTTTTGCACTGGTTTTAGTGCATGGGTATCAATTGAAACACTAGTGCTGCAAAAGTATTTTTCTTGATGAATCATCCATCCTTGCAAACCCTGCGGGCTGCTGCTGCTAAATGATATCTAGAACTTCTCTACTTTTGTCTCCTTCCTCACTTTGGACAAAAGTCCTCCTTTCTCTCACCTTGGCATTTCTCTTTCTCCTACCCAGACACATGGCATCATATTTTCTGAGAATCTAGTTTATGAAGGCTTCTGACTCTGTCTGATTACTCCCTCAAAACATCTTGAGGCATGGCATTCCTCAGGGCCTGCTTAGAATACTCCTACTTGAAGGGAAATGCAAAGGAAAACACAAATTGCTATCTCAAAAATGATCCTGCCATGTTGAGATGATCACTTTATGTCTTTGTCTATCTGTTTAGTGTAATTTTATCAATTGGTAGCAAAATTACATCCATACTTTAATTCAACTTATATTACTATGTGTAACATCTATGTATCAATTATATTAATTTAAAAACAGTAAGTGTAGTAAAAGATGTTCTTTAAGATTATTAATGAATGAATGGGGAAAATACACTTTAGAGACATAGACGCATAGAGTAGATAGGATTAATAGTTGCAGTCAGGCAGATGTGGAACTGAATGTAAATTCTTCCACCTAGTAGCCTCTTATTAAATTTGGACCTTTGGAAAATTAATTTCCACACTTTTAAAATGGGATAAGGCAAGTCACTAAAGATAGACTCCAGATTAATGGTTGCAGGAGATTGTAGGTAGGAGGAGAAACAGACCATGCAGAAAACTTCTGGGGGTGATTGAAATATTCTATATCTTGATTGCGGTGATTTGGCAAAACTCATTAAACTGAATACCTACAAAAAGTGAATGTTACTATAGGCAATTATAGCAGAATAAACTTCATTTAAAAGAAATGGGATGATGATATATTTTTAGTAAAGTATCTGACGTGAGTGAGCTTAATAAATATTAGCATTTTTCATTATTACTATGTGGGATTCTCATAAGTAGTATTTACTTTAGACAGATACATATGCATGAAGTTTTGTCTTAGCATACATACAAAAGTATATAATTATGGGGAATTGGGAGGAAATAACATCGGCCACAGTCTCTCAAATCTAAGTAGGTGGAGAAGTGAATAGAATGACATGATGTTGACAGTGGTTCAAAATAGGTGGAAGTGAAAAACAAAAACAACAACAACAAAACCAGAAAATTTAGTTCATTATGTGCTTTGTCTCTTAGCTATGCAAATGATTTTAGGTTTCTTTATCACCAAATGTCTGAGAAGTAGACTTCTCTGTCACCTTTACTTATAAAATGGTTTCTTTGATTGATTGAATTAAGCTGCCTTCTAGCTTAGAGCCAGACAGCAGAGCTTCCTTTTAAAGTGATTATAAAGAAGAAAAAAAGGAAGGAGACACTAATATTATAGTAAGCTACTTATTCAGAACTTAATTGAAGTGTGTAGTTGCAGTATTATGGAATATATATATTCAACGCTTGTGGAATTATAGGGATGTTTTGATAATTTTCTGCAAAATTACTTTGTTTTTGGGGGGATTAGTTCAGTTTAATAGAGATATTAAAAAATTTGTAACCCCCTTCAGTTAAGAATTCACATCTTTTTTTTTTTTTTTGATCACTTAGGAACTCTTACTGGCTAACAACCAGTTACTTAACTGGTTCATGAGGAGGAGAATAGGCAAGTCAGACACTTTCTTGGGCTCAACTAAACAGTTCCTACACTGCCCCTACCTGGATATTGGGTATCTGTTCATTAATCATTACTTGGAAACTGAAGATCTTTTGGTTTTGTTTGAACAGAAGCATAAATACTTAAACCGAAGTGTGCTTAATGCTAACTATGCTTGAATTTCAGCTCTGTTAACTTACTAGCTCTATGACCTAGAAAAAATTACTTAATAACTCTGAGCTTCAATTTTCTCTTTTGCAATACTGGAGGAATTACACTACCTATTTCTAGTTTTGTGAAGATTAAATCCTATCTATCAAGTGAAGTGCTCAACAAAATGTCTAGCAAAAGAACTCAATAAGTATTACAATTGTTAACCCAATAAAAGTTAGTTTTATTTACATAATTTGGTGAGATTAGGAAAAGCAGATCTAGACCCAACATTTGGAAGAAAAGCAATTTTGATACGTGAACACTACATCCAAATCACATCTATTTGTTTTCCTTCTCTTTCTCATCCCACCCTCCTCCTTTTCTTTAAATCCTACAGGGGCTAGGAGTTTGTGTCTTTAAAAAGAATGCATTTGGAGGGAGAAAATAATACAAACAGTGTCAATAAGTAACATTTACGGAGCACTTATTTGTGCCAGTCCTCTTTAAGTACTTTCCATGAGCTTAATAAATCAATCCTCACAACTCTAAGAGACAGGTACTATTACTATGTCTCTTTTAAAAATAAGGGGACTGAAGTCTTGCACAACATGGTAGTTTGTTCATATTACTCAAGTATAATATGACTCAAAGAGTGCTTTTAGAAATGGTTTCTAGAAATAGAAAGTTAAACTTATGTTGTGTGTGTATAGATTATTATTATTAACAATAACATCCTAGTCTTCTTTCTTCCTCTGCTATCCTTCTTCTTCTTCTTCTTCCTCTTCTTCCTCTTCTTCTTCCTCCTCCTCCTCCTCCTCCTCCTCCTCCTCCTCCTCCTCCTCCTCCTCCTCCTCCTTCTTCTAATTGGGGAAGGGGAACAGGACTTTATTGGGGAACAGTGTGTACTTCCAGGACTTTTTTCCAACTCAAGTTGTTGTCCTTTCAATCTTAGTTGTGGAGGGCGCAGCTCAGCTCCAGATCCAGTTGCCGTTGCTAGTTGCAGGGGGCACAGCCCACCATCCCTTGCGGGAGTCGAAACCGGCAACCTTGTGGTTGAGAGGACGTGCTCCAACCAACTGAGCCATCCAGGAGCTGGAGCCGTGTTCAATTTTTGTTGCAGGGGGCAGTGTCCACCATCCCTTGCTGGAGTTGAGGAATCAAACTGGCAACCTTGTGGTTGAGAGCCCACTCTCCAACCAACTGAGCCATTCGGTAGCTCAGCGGCAGCTCAGCTCAAGGTGCCGTGTTTAAACTTAGTTGCAGTGGGCAGAGCCCACCATCCCTTGCGGGACTCGAGGAATTGAACTGGCAACCTTGTGGTTGAGAGCCCACTGGCCCATGTGGGAATCGAACCGGCAACCTTCGACGTTAGGAGCACGGAGCTCTAACCACCTGAGCCACCGGGCCGGCCCCTGTCCTTTTTTTAATCACTTGTGGCATGCTTACTATATTCCATAGACAGTACAAGACAGTTTCAATATATTATCTCATTGATAGACATAAGTAAATGATGTCAAAATGATCCCATTTATAGATGAGGAAACTGAAACTCAGAACACCGAAAGTTGCCCATTTTTATTAAAAGACAGTATTAGGATTCATACAACGTCTGCCTGCTTGCATAGTCTGTTATTACTGCTGATGTGTCAGTGAAAGATGCTACAGAGATGCTGTCTGACCACTATCCTTACATGACATGACATTGGGGGCACACTGTGAAATCATATGGCCAATTTCATCCATTCATAGCAACCAATACAGCATAGTAAGATGATGGTCAAGCTGGTAGTGATAACTAGTATTATAAATTTTATGCTTAATAATTTCTAGCCCCAAGTATGATGATTTTTTCTATCCAAATGCAGCACTACAGAGGTAAATGTATGTGTCTCATTCCATGTCTGTGCATAATGTTACTCGTTTCTACCACTAACTTTACCTTCCTTCCCTATTATGTTAGATTCAAATACTGCTAAAGGGATATAGACTCTTGTAGGCTTATTATTTTCTTTTCTCCAATGCCCTGAAGGGTGCTGCAGAACAACTCTTGCTTCCTCCTCATTACCACCTGAGACTGAAAATGTTTGGGAATTGTTGCATGTTCACATACCACCTACAGACATGCACACACACACACACACACACACACACACACACACCTATGAATGCATTTGCTATTCCTTTTTTCAACTGGACAAGATAACATAAATAAGCTTTACTTTTAAAAATGACTTTAGTTTTCACTTTCATCATATAAAACAAAAGAGGAAATGTCTGATAAAATGACTTCCTGGTCCCTTGAATTTTCTCAGTCATTTCTTCCTTGAACTGAATTCTATAATCCTTCACCAGTTGAGTCATCTCTGTTGATATACTGTCTGGTAGATAATTCCCTCAATAGTGTCAAAAATATCTAGTGCTCAATGTTTTATTTCCTTGTTCACGTCAAGAAAAACAAAAGCTACTCTCACCTAATAGCAGATCTTATAACTCATATAGTCTGAAGTTGTAGTCAAATTTAGATTTATCTTACAGCTTTTATTTTAGTGCTTAGCTTATATTTTAGTGCTTAGCTTATATATTTTAAAAGGTACTCTTTGTTTATAAACTTTATGTAGTATCAATAGGCCTTGTGTTATGAAATATCAAAAAAATAAAATAATTTTCATTTCCTCATAGTTCCTTACCAGATTCACTTTTTTAAATTTGCAGTTATATTTAAAATTTTTCTTATTTTAATATTTTAATCCTTTAAATATAGTCTTATTCAATATAATCAAATATGCTTGCACCACTTTATGCTGATTTACAAAATTTAGATAAAATTAACTATACTAAGAAAGATGTAGACCATTAAAAATCTCATCACATTAATATTCTCTCTCATCTCAGGTTCCACCTCCTATGTTTTCTTTTTTATTGGTGGCTATCCTAATTGCGGTCATTGCATTTTTCTCTATAAATGTATTTCATATTGAAGAAAACATTTGTGATATGACTTTTCCATGCCACCTTGGCCCACGTGTGCACAGATCAAGTCTTCACTTGGAAAATTTTTACTCTTCTTTAGCAATTTGCAATCTGTTCTATATGCCTAGAAATGGCTGTAGAAATTATTTTGTACATATATGTATTCTGGGAATCTCCCAGGGCTTATGTAATCTTGGTAGAAACTTTAAATATTTGACAATTATACTTTTTCTATTAATATTAAAAATATCAGTGAAATTATTTTCATTCCAGAATAGGAAAACAGGGAATCCTTCAGGAGAGAGACACTAATTAGTGTTACATTTTTGTGTAGATATTTTAAAATTATCCATATGCTAATTTGAGCAAACCACAAAATGGCAATGTATTTTCCTTGTCTTTCTTGTTGAGACATTTAAATCAAAGCAACTAAAATGAGAGCTTCTTGACACATTTTATTGTTCTTATACTGTAACCCTAGAACATATTGGGTTGGAAGAATTAGTTTATCATTTTTGGCATTGTCACATAGTAAATGCGGAATAAATCTCAGCCTTGATTCTTATCATTATAGAAGGAATAATTGGACTCCAGTGCAAAATGGGATGATGGTAGTATACAGAAATTCCAACCATTTTTCTATGGTAAATGAATTATAATTTAATATCTTTCTCTACCAACAGAAGGACAATGCTTTCTCCAAGTAATAAAGGATGAAAAAAATATTATTCACTTCACATAAGTGGGATTTTTAAATGGATTATCTGGATAATTATTTTAGTACTTCCTTTGCATCAGAGGCAAAAGGCTGGTCTGAGTACTGCATTAGACCTATTTAGCAAGTGCTCACTTCCAAACCTTATTGCTCCGCCATGTATATGTTTTAGAACTTTTGAAAAAGTGTCTGGTAGAAATTAAGTTGTTGTAAATCAATAGAGGCAAGAAGTGTGTCAGTGGGGAGACTATAGAGTATTCCTATTTTGAACATATGTGCAGGAGCTTTACATCGCCAGTGTTTTCATTGAAGATTAGATGGGTGAGAACTGCAACCTACATCACGAGTTTTATATGTTATTATAACTAAAGAAAGATCCTTCTTCCACTTCATGTAACTTGGTAGAACATAATTTATCTTGGGATTCTAGAGATGATCATAAGTTTCTGAATTTGTGTACTGTGCAAAATATAGAACTAAGTTTATTTCCCTACAATATACTAGCTACTGATAGATATGATTTGCTTTCCTAAATTGGGTATAAGTTTAGCAGAGATTCTCTTTTTTAAATCTATAATTGTCCCTCAGTATCCACAGGGGATTGGTTCCAGAACCCCCACAGATATCAAAAAGTATGGATGCTCAAGTCATTATATAAAATGGCACAGTATTTGCATATAACCTATGCACATCCTCCTGTATACATTAAATCATCTGTAGATTACTTAAAATACCTAATACAATATAAATCAAATACCACACAAACAGTTGTTATACTGCATTGTTTAGGGACCAACGATAAGAAAAACATTTCTACATGTTCAATACAGACCCACAATCATCGAAGGCCACTGGACATTATGCATCATCAACATGTAACTTTTTTATTTTTTAATATTTTCCATCTGAAGTTGGTTGAATCCACGAGTGTAGAACTCGTGAATTCAAAGAACCGACTGTATTACATATTTAATATAGTCTTTCTTAAGTTTGTATGATTTAGTATGCTGGGCAAAGTGATAGGTCTGCAAAGATCTGTTGCTCTACTTACAACTGAAAGTGTGAAAGCAAAATGCAAATATTACTCTTAAATTAATGTATTCCTTAGCCTGGATGTAGATGAATGTAATGTATTCTTCCATCTACATTTTAATCATGGAGATATACATAATGTGATGATTTGAATCAGAGTTTATAATTTAGAAAAAGCTAAAATACTTTAATAATCCTCTATATAAATTTCCCTTAAAATAACATTGCTTTATTTAAAAAAAACTTCAAAATTCTCTATTTCTATTAACTACATAGGTTTTGAACATAGTATAAAAAAAAAGCAGATAATCCAAGAAAATAGTCTAATATTAGGTGTTGCGAAAAGCTAAAAATTAATTCTATCGAACGAGAGTTATTTATGAGATTTTTTTTTTAAGTAAGAAAAGTAGGCCAGTGAGAGGTGGAAAACATGACCAAGAAAAACAAAACATAAATATTTGACATATTTGGGACACGGTGTTCTTGATGGATCATTGTCTTGCTACCTAATATCAATCAGAGAGAAAGACTTTTGACGATAACCACCGTTTATGAGCACTGCTCTGCAGTGCTCTGTAAATGGGAATGAAAGCTTGATTTATTCACCCACAATTATTGTCTATTCTATCATTCTTTTCCCTGTTTCAAACATGTATTTGGTGTTTATACAAATGACAATTTAAATTTGCAAATAGGAACTTGGGAGGACTGGCCTGGATACGGGTATTTGTTCTGTATAGATGCAATCTCCTGGTAAGAATTAATGTTTTCACAGGAATTCAGCACAAAGAAAAATATAGATCTTTGTTAAGGACTTTTGATACAAGACAGATATCTATTCACAATACACCTGATACTAATTAATTGTGTGAGGTGATAAAACTGTTGATCTAACATTTCCATATATTTGAACACTTAGTTTTACCCAGTTAATTGGAAAATGTTTCTATTCACATGAGTATTTTGACATCATGTGAATATAAAGTATATTATGTTAATTGGAAACATTGTCAAATTCAAAACTGTGTAATACCGAATGGTTCAGATAAAAATTAGAAAATATCAGTAAATTACTAGATGTTTTGACTAAGTAAATCTAAGCATGCATATATTTACAAGCATTAGTTCTATTTTTTAATATTCATCTAGATAGTTAACATTAACAACTGAAACTTATATCAAATAAATTCTATAAAATATTTTTTGAGATGGAGAAAATGGATTGAACAGTAGTTATTTAGAACTATATTCATATATTCATTACATAATTCATTTGTTAATTATTTTAAATTACTTTATATATTTAAAATGCTGTAAATGAAGAAAAAGTACTTTACCTTTAAATATGTAACTTCTGTAGACATGTGTTTGTGTATCCATATTATCAGCAAAGATAATCCTGAAGGATGAGTCTTCGGGTCCTTGTATCAGTTTCCTTTTAATTTCAACATGAAAGGCCAAAATAGCATGTGTAATACATGACCTGATAAAAAAAGGAAAAATATGCAATGATTTTATTTGTGATTCTATTTCCTAAATTGTGTTAGATGCAACATAAAACCTTTTATACAAAACATCAAAAGTGCTTTATTTCAACAATTAAAATTTTAATGAAATAAAGCAGTTCCGAAATGAAAACTGATCACATTTCCAACAAGCAGTCTGTGTTTACTTTATCTACCTGAAACATTTGCATCTCTAGATTAAGTAGTTTTGCTAATCTGTTTACATCTGCAAGTAGGCTGTATTTCCTTAAAAATTTATACAGTCTTAATGTACATCATGCTGGTTTTATTAATTTTAACCCCAAAGCCACTTCTACCAATTACTACTTAATGACTATATTGCTTTTCCCCTTGATCGCCTTTGTTCTTTGCTACAATATTAAAAACGGGGGTGGAGGAAACATACGGCTTGAAATAAAACAGATGAATGAAATGCCACTCTGAAGAATTCACCATGAAAGCCATTACTTCTCTGATTCACCTATTACAGGGAAATTTTCAGTTTTGGTTTGTTTTGTGTTTTTCTCAATCTAAAGTCGTATGCTTTCTTTTTATCCTAAGAAAACAAAATTAAAAAAAAAAAAAAAATATATATATATATATATATATATATATTTTTTTTTTTTTCCCCTCAATGGAGTTGATTTTAGGCTTGATATAGCTCAATAAAAAAAAAAAAAAAAAAAAAAAAAAAAAAAAAAATCAAAGTCCTTGAATCATCCTATATCTTTTGAACCATCACTAAAAGAAAACATGCCTTTTAGCAGCTTAGTAAGATCACTCAGCCAAAATTTAAAATTATCCTGATGAAACTCACTTAATGTTTTATTTTGTAAAATACGTTTGCGAAAGAGAGCCTTCTCAAGGTTTATTATCTTCTCCATTTCTAATGTCTATCAACAATGTGAACTATTTTAGTATATAAAATTAGAATTATGAAATATAACAAGTAACACACACATATGATTAGTAGTTTCCATTTCAAAAATTCAACATCATATGGGATATTATCTGTAAATGTAACTAATATGCTTATTTGTCTAAATATATTTTTGCCTAAATATTCCCAAAGAAATATGTTTCTCGAAATAGGATCCCATTAGTGCATCTATTCGTCTATCCTATTATATTTTAGAAACTGGAAACTGAAAAACTCAATTCTGATTTCTAAAGGATATGGCTTAAATTATACTTGACTAATTTTATGTACCGGGGTGCAAAAAAAAATGTATACACATGACTTTATTCATTTTTGTTATCAGTATATATAGAGTATTACAATTTTAATACAGTTTTTTCCTTTCATAAAATGTGCATACATTTTTTTGGCACCCTCTGTATTTATAAATATTTCAGTGATATTGATATACCTATGTGTATTTTTAAATATCTCTCGAAATCTATCCCTTATTTATCTATCTATGCATTGTGATACACATGAGTATTTACATAAGTTTACATTTAAGTGCTATTTAAAAAGATTTCTTATGCTATATTTCATATATATATGTATACAGTGGAGAAATGATTTGAAACAGGAAGACTTACAAACAAATTAATTTCTACTCTTAAAAGATGAAGCGTGATTTATTATTAATTTTACCTTCCCTGCTAGGAGCCACTGGTTGATAGTAGTTACCAAAGTTGTGAGATAATTTAGTTGCTTCAAATGATTTATACTCATAGTTCTTCCTATGATGTTAGTTCCTTACAATTGTCCTAGCTTTGTTTTTGGTGTTGCTTCTATTTAACAGGTAACTGACTCAAAACTGGGTAAAGAAAAAGACTTTTATATATTATATATAAGTAATCTGCATTCGGTTTTGTATTCAGTCCAAAACTTCTAGACTGTGTATATAATAACATTGTCTTTCAGAAATGGGGCGGGGGGGTAATCATTGCACATCGCCACCTAATATATGTTATGTTTCTAACATAAAACATTTTAAATAGCACTTAAATATAAACCTTATGTAAATACTCATATCAGTGCCTGACACATAGTAAATGCCAAAAATATTTGATGAATATAGGAATCAATAAGTAAATTTTACACTTTTATAAGTTAATAATCTTGATCGAATACATTGTCAAAACTCTCATGGTTTTAATGTGAGTAAACATGTTGCTAATATTTTCTTTCTAGCCATCTTGCAAGACTTTGTACATTGTATTTTTCTCATATTTAAGTTTTACACACACAAGGAAAACATTTATTCACCTTCAGCCTCTTAACAGCTTTCTTGTGTGACAAGGCATTCAGGACCTCTCCTAGTCTGTCCCAAGGGACTTTTCTAATGCTTTCTCCCACTGTTCCAGGGCATATGGCATGGATCTTCTCCATTCTTCAGACAGTAAAACTACTAGCTCTCCCTCAAACATATCTAATTTACTTTATACTTTGTATCTTTGTTGCTATTAAAGGCATTAAGCTCTGGCTACTTACACAAATCACACTCATCCTTTAAGCCCCAGATCCAATCCTTCCTCTCCCAGGAAGCTTCTTCCACTGTTGTCCCTTGCTTTCCTCCAAATTCCAGCACTATGATATGACTCAACCATTCTTTTGTTTGCAGTTATGATGCATTTTTCTCTTGTCTTTCTAAATAGAAACACAAACCCTAGATTCTTGTAGAAAAACTAGTTTTGTATTTGTGTATAGATGCTCAATATGTTTTAGTGTTTAAAATAAATCAATCTGCTCTGCTGGGTAATTAACTTGTAATTGGTCACATCTCTAGTCACTGAAGCAGAGTGAGTGGCCATCATGCAGAAATTGCACAGACACTACAAAGATTTGATCCTGTCAGTTGAAATGGAGCAATCTTTCTGCACTGTGCCAATCCTTTCCCACCCTACTTCCATGCCAAAGAAGATTCTTGAACTGTCTTTTGGTATCTTCAGATTTGCAGGTAGCTGAACCCTACCTGGTCCGAATTAATCCAACACGTGCGAACATACTTCATCATACCTGCACCAAGCCACATGCTGCGAGGTTAGTGTATGATTTTTAAAAGAAAAACACCTCCTTTTGCTAAAATACAAAATGCAATTTGCTTTTTATTTTCAGCTTTCACGTGTTTTTTTTTTTGAAAAGACAGGTGTCACAAATGCTATTGTAGTCTACATTTTGGTACAAAAAAATAAAGGTTACATTATTAAAAATTTTAAGTGTATCTTTGAATATTAACCGTCTTAATGTTTTAACTCTTTTTTTTTTTTTTTTACAAGGATTTCAAGAGATCAATCATATATTTTTATATTCTGGAATTCTGCTACACACAGAGGACCTCGTTTCTTGAACTTCCCTGCTCTTTATATGTAGACATTTTTATAAAATTTTCATAAGAAGTTGTTGACTATAAAGCTATGGCAATCGTCTTGGGTGATCCTGGGAGTTTTTTCAGTCAATGAGCTCCACGCGGCTCTGGCAGCTTGAGCTACGCTCCATAAATCAGGCTAAAACCATTTTATGCCGCTTTTGAAATTACTGCTATCAACAAAACCCATGAGCCTGAATTACTTAATCTATGCAGATGTTGTTAACTGCATTAATTATTTAATTCTGACAATAAAACAGCAGTTCCATTTGCCTCAATACAGACCACTCACAGGAATTTTTGAAAAGACATTTAACGAGATGACCACTAGATGGGAGTAGACAACTTTTTAAGCTACATAAGCACGGTTGAAATGGCAGTTGCTAAACTTAGAAGTAAGGTAATTCTAGGTTACTGTATTGCATTTCTAACCAATGCTTGTGAAATACCTTTTGTTAACCAGTGTAAGTTACATTAAAATTGAATTACTTTCCTGGAGAACTGAACTGATATGAAGGAACTTTCTTCTTTATTTCCAGCATATCTTCTTTATTTCCAGTATAGTCATCTTTTTTATTTCATTATGAATAAACCATATAGAAACTTTTTTTTATCATTTTATTGACATTAAAACCAATTTTATATACCAGCTAGATAGCCACTAGGTTGATGAATTAAGTGGCCCCATTTGGAATATGATTGTATTTGTAAAGTAATCATGTTAACTAGAAATTAACTAAAAAAATTGCGTGGATTATTATTCTCTTTAGGCTACTAGTTAACTGATTACTTCATGTACATGTGTTGAATATTAAGCTTCCCCAATCAGACATATGCTTAAAGCAAAATGATCTCTCCCTCTCTTTTTTTTTTTTTTTCTTTTCAGCAGGACACAGTGAGTCATGGCAGGTCAATGAAATTATAATTGGTTCTAATTAACACTCTTCAAGCTGTTATTTATTTATTTATTTATTTATTTATTTATTTATTTATTTATTTATTTATTTATTTATTTATTTATTTATTTATAAAATTTGCATCTAAATCACACAGGCAAAAAGGTAAAAACTGTCCTAGGAAATAACAAAGATGCCCAAAATGCATGACTCTTTGAATCTGAATGAACATTTCCAAAGCTTAGAGTTTAGGTGGTTTTTGTTTTTGTTATTGTTGTTTGTGTGTCTTTGGGTGATTTCTGAAATAAAAGTTTGTTTTAAATTGCAACATTCCCCCCACACACACACAGGAACAAGCATATCATTGTGACAGTCATGCTCTTTCTGTTATTGCTGTTATCGTTGCTAGCTGCTCAAGAAGTGAGGTCATTAACTTCCGGCAAATGTCACATTTTTTGCGGGAGCTTTGAGCTTTCTTCCTTTGTTTTGTTTCAAGAAATGCTGGAAAGCTTTCTGATTCTAGCTCCAGTAGTTTTCAGTGAGGCCTGCCACACATGTGAGTGAGATGAACATGAAATGGAATATGCTCTTTGTGTAATACAAGTTGACATGAAAAAATTAGATATCTATGTCTCTTACATATCTCAAATGTAAAAAAAAAAATGCATGGTTATACTGTCTAATACATTGAAATCGCTATGATTTTTTTCCCAAAGCACTGAGATTCACCTCTATTTTTAAAATGTGAATTTTTCAATGTCAAGACTTTGCAAAATATCTGAATAGAAACAACAATTGAAGCTGTTCTTTCAGGTGTATTTTCTCTATAATACCAATAAGTTCTTTAGAAACCCCTTTTGAAACAGTTTTTATTTTTATAATAATATTTTTACTTTCTTTCCCATTATTTTATATAGATTTCAATTCAAATTTAGTTTCTGATGTCTTCTTTGTTTAAGGAATTATTCATAAATGTAATCTCTTATTCTAGGTTTCTTCCATTTGATCCTTTAACCACAGATATCCTATTTAAATGTCATGTAAGTTATTACTCTCATAAATTTATATGAAATCTGCAAAATAACTATATTTGAACAAATATTAAATTTTATTCTATTCTAATGTGAATACTTTTTCCTTGGATTAAATATTACATATTTTAAGCTATACAAAAATGCCAAACTAAAATGTAGAAACCAGCTTTTATGGCAATTGAGGAATTTAAAAATACTTGCAGTAACTGTTAAATATGTCTATTATACCCTTAACTTGCAATCACATGTCTCCCAAATGATGACCAAGACAAAATAATCTTTGTGAAATAAGATAAGAAAGGAGGTTTTAGGAAAAGTTCTAATCATATTTAAATATCTCTAGTATTCCTTGAAGTGGAATTATGTGGCTAATTTTTTTTTTAATCGGTGAAATTAACACTATGATTCTGCTATATAATTTGAAAATAAACATTTCCAAAAGTACACATGATATAAAAATACATATTAAATTAGTTTAGACTATCAAATGTATTCCACTTAAAAGATCCCATGTTATATGGTTTAAGAGATTTTTAAATGGTTGATAAATTTTAGAAAAACAAAGGTAGCATCATGAGAAAAGCTAAAATGAAAATGTCAATTCAAAACCAGATCTTATTTAATTTTCTTGTTTAAATGATCTGATGACATATTTGCTACATTTAATAGTTATAATTTATAACATCACTAAGAGAACTACAAAGTAAAAGATTGCTATTAAAGTGATCATTGCTCCTTATCCTTTTTTTTACTAAAATGAAAACAATTATATTTTCTAGTGAAGTTACCTTTGTGTAACTTCAATTTTAATATTCAAAATTAACAATTTAAATTAATGAGCTATTTGAACACTAGTAAAAATTGGATTTGTTTACATTTGCCTAATCAATTTGAAAAAAAAATGTTGAAATAAATTTTGTCAAAGATCTGTATAATTGGACTGGAATAATTATATTTTATATTACTATTTATTTTATTATCATGTATAGGATATTACATGACGGTAAAATCTTTGTCCATTTATAGTAGCATGCTATTGGCACATATATAGCAGTCTATATTTTCCAGCTGATTTTTATTATTGCTTCTTAGTAGCAAATAACAATGAGGCAAATATCTTTTAAAGATGACTATTCATAGAATACATATTTTATTTTTATAACATCTTTCACATGTTTGCATTTATATAAAACTGATATATCTCAATAGAAACCCTCTTATCTCTACCCATGTGTTCTCATTTATAGCCCCATAGTCAATCATAAATACAACAAAAAATACCAAATTGACCCGGCTGGGGACAATTATGTCAGGTCACACAGAATTTGGCTCTAGTTTTTGTTGTTTTTAAAGTCTTGGGTTTAGAAAAATGTACTAATCCTGGAGACAGTATTCCTCTTCAGTTTAAATATGTAAATTGCAAATGTAGCCACATAACACGTGTATGTACAAAACATAAGTAAATAAGCAAGGTATGACAGCTCACTTAATTTTTTGCTTATAATTTACTTACATTTTGTTTTTTTGGATTAAAGTTAAATGTGTTATTGCCTGGGAACAAACAGATCAAACACTTAAGCCACAGGCAGGAGATTCGGCTCCACCCTTTACCTGCTGTGAAACCATCTGCAAGCTCAATCTTCTGAATACCTCAGTTTCTCTACCTATCAAATGAAGAGAGCAGCACCTGCCCACTCTCCCGCCTTTGTTTTGCTTTGTGTTAATCACAAGAAATATTAGAAAAATTAATGAAATCAGTGTTGCTAAAACACATTCAGGGTTGGGAAGAAAGGGGGAGGGTAATTCTCTGAGGAAATATAACATGATATCACAGAAAATGCCTTTTAACAAAGAAACTATAAGTACTTGTGTGACATTAACAGAGCAAAAAAAGGAGTATTTTAGGGTGTCTGTCTTTTCTGTGTGCAATCCTGGAGCTCTGGAGAGGCACGTCATGAGTGCCAGTTAATGCCTTCCGAGGATTATACAACTTCAATAGCTAAATAACTTAATTGCTATATATATTTTTGGCCAAAGCTTAAAATGAATCTGCTTACTTTCATTTAAATTATTAGCAAAATTGTGTGTCATAAAGTGTTAGAATAAGCATTGTCTTCTGCTTTTGGTGTTGGTAGTGGTTACGGCAGATGCTAATTATAATTTGTCTTTTCTGTTTAATGATAATTATAATATATAAATTTTTGCATATAATAAAACACTAACTAACAAGGATTCTTACTGTGCATTTTGAAAATTAGGACATTTACATAACTTTTATTTCAAAATGAAGTATATAAATAAAGAATATAATGCAGCTGTTAATTATGGAAATTGAAACCAAAATTAATGCAAAAATCAAATACAGAATAGCCACAAAAAGTATCACATAGGGAAAAGATTCACATATCGGTCTCAGTAGCCATTTTAGTTTACCCAGTCAAGATGGAGTCTCAAACCCTACTCTGTTAAGAATAAGTAGTAAAAGATTGTTCCTTGCCTTCGAAATGGAATATACAAGTAATTTTATATAACTCAAGAATTTAAATAAGTAAACACATATTATGTACCGGATTACACCTTATAGTCACCATAGACATATCTCACAGAAAAATCTCATTCAAGTTACAGAGTTGAGTATGAATGAAAATGTGGAGTACATTGCAAAAGTCAGAGGGCCAAGGTAGAATAAAACTGTTGCTTCAGCATTTCCAAAGAGAACGGAACAAGCCTCTCTAAACAAGCTTATTTGATTTGGGAATTTTCCAAGCTTGCCTAACATCAACTACATTTTAATTCCAGAATAATCAGCTAGAGGGAATGGTTTTATAGTTGACACATAGGTTCGAAATATTTGGACTTCCTGCAACTAGAGGCTCAAGTCCCTGTAGTGCTCCATTCTTCGTGGTGGCTGAGCTAGTGCCACGCACGTGCACATACACGTGTGAGGGGTCTTTGTACAGATGAAGCGTTCAAAACGAGAGCACTGGTTGCACTGTGTGACGATCCCGATGCATTTTTCCTAAGAACTGACTGTGTGGCTCATGAATGACTGCAGCTTCTGGGAATCGTGCCAAAAACCTAGGGCAACGGAGAGTGTGGCTTTGCTCTAAAGGAGATTAAACTCCCTATTTAAAAGCTCCCTATACTCCGCCATTGTGAGGGTTACACTTATTATTTTTCCCATGTTAGATGGTGAGTTAATACACATGGCTAAAATGAAATATCTTAATTCTCCTCTCCCTCCCTGTCTGAATGAGTTGGTTGACTTGCCATCACATGCAGCAATCAAAGTTATTGATTTTAATCAGCGACACACAAAATGTTATTACAAGGGGAATACTGTATGCACTGGATGGATAACGATGTAAAAGGCAAAAAGTGGCCCATAGCAGTTAGCTCAGTAAGAATATAAAAATAAATATTTTTTAAAAGTAAAAGTAGTGAGGTCAATTTCCCTATGAATCATTTAGTTCCACGATTTTTAACAATGGTCTGAGACCCCTGTCACTATTTGTCACAAGGATTAGGTAAGAAAATATGAATGAATTAACACTAAATGCTTTTTTCTAAGCTAATATTTGCCAATATCATTTTTATTTTTGAGGAATTAGATCAATAATTAATACCTGTTTTTAGCTTATCTCCTATTGAGTATTGATCAATATAGCCTTATTTATTTAAGAAAGATACTTTGTTTTATAGGAACACCTAATATTTCTGAAATTATTCAGCCATAGAGAATTTGAGATGGGGCTTAATCAGGAACAATGTTTTTGCTGCTGTTCGTGTTTTCCTAATAACATCTTTATTCTTAAAAAAGTCACTGCTATTATATAATTACAGTATGATATTGCATATGTTTGACATGGAATAAATATGATAGAGTATTCCAAAATTCTTTTTTCCTATTTTTAAATGAAATTCACTAAATTGTTGGCCTCTGAAATAATTCAATGGTATCTCAATGCATAAAATCCTTGTGATGAATTGACATAATAGCTTTAAATGTTTTCTGAAAAGAATTTAAAGTAACAGAAAAGTATCAGATGTCATTTTTTTTTCTAATCCTAGGTTATGTGTTTAAATTAGCTGTTTTTGAAGGAGCTAAAAGAAAGAAGAAAATTAATATACTGTGTGTCCCTGAAAATAGGACCTAGCCAGACAATCAGCTCTAGTGTGTCTTTTGGAGAATAAATTAATATAAGACCCCATCTTATTTTACTATAATATAAGACCGTGTCTTATATAATATAGTATAATTAATATAATATAACATAACATAACATAATATAATACCAGGTTTTACATTAAATTGTGCTCCAAAAGACGCATTAGAGCAGATCGTTCAGCTAGGTCTTATTTTCGGGGAAACAGGGTAATATATTCACTTTACAAGTACTCCAAATGAATCATTAATCTATAAAACAAATCATGATGTAGTTAGACTACGTTTATCATTGGAGATCTTACCAAGAATTAGTGATGCAATTTTGAGAATTTTAAAAATCTTGGACATAGAATTTTAGAAGACGTTAGGATGTGTGATATTGCCATTGAGGAGGTGGGGGAAGAAAGCATTGGTCAAGAGCTACGAATGCAACAGGGTGTCATTTTTTGCTTTGTCTTCTCATTTATATGCAAAATATTGAAAATATAATTATTCGCAGGTGGCATAATTATCTACATAGAAAACAAAAATATACAAATAAGCTATGATTCTTAACAAAATATTTTACTGAGTTTGTTGCTATTAAATATTTTAATACAAAAACCCAGTTACATTTTTATACGCCAGCAACAACTACTAAATAACTCTGTTAGAAAACATAATTTTAAAAGGATACCATTCATACATACATTAGAAATAAAGCACCTAGAAGAATACTAACATGTTTATTTCTGAAGAAAATTAAAATACTTCTTTGGGAGAAATTAAAGGATACTTACAAAGTATGACACATGTACTAGTTTCAGAAATGGACAGACTACACTGCAACTGTCAATATTCCCCAAACTGATTTACATTTTATTTGATACATTTTACATTAAAATCCCTACAGTTTATTTTGTGATTGTTGTCAAGATGATTCTAAAGTTTATGTGCGAGAGAAACTACCAGAATTTTCCAAGACATTCCTGTCAAGAACAAGAAAAGGGAATTCCCTCTTGAGATATCACAAATTATTATGTATCTATGGTAAATAAGACAGTGGTATTAGTGTTCAAACTAAGAAAATATGAGGTATAATAGCAAGCCCAGAAACAATTCACAAACACATGGATTTTAATTTATCACAAAGCTGGCTTTGGTTCTGTATGAATTAATCAATAAACCATTAAATACATAACTGATGCTGGTATGATTGGTTATGTTCACTGGTATAGACATAAGCAAAGCTGGAGCCTTATCTTGTACTGTACACAACAATCATTTCTAGGTGGATTAGAACTTTTAATATGAAAGAAAAAATAATACAACTTTCAGAATACAATCTAATTGAATACTTTGTGACCTCAGTTGAAACTAATTTGTTAAGAATTAAACAACAGAAGTAACTAGGGATTAATTTGACAATATTAATATTTAAAATTTCAGTTATTCATAAAAACACATAGAAAATAAAATGACAAATTAGAAACAAAAAGAATATTTGTAACACATAAAGCTGACCACAAAATATGATAAATAAAAGAAAAATAACTATTCAAAAAATAAGTGGTTGGAAGTCCTGAATAAGCACATGAAAACAGACCCATAAAAATCCAGGTATTCTAGAACTAGTAATAATCAGGGTAATACAATTTAAAACCAATGAAATATAGTTTCTCACTCAGGAGTTTGCAGAAAACTAAAAAAAGAAAAAATAAAGCTTTGACTACTGGAAGTAAAGATGAAGGAAAACCTGGAATGTGATATACTGTTGGTCACTTTAAGTTAGTAAAACCACTTTAGGGGAAAAAAAAATACCATAATCTAGTAATGCTCTGAAGATGAGTAAATACTTTTTTTGGTATTCATCCTAGAAAAAGATGTGTACCTGGAGACATGTATCAGAATGTCCATGGCAGCACTATTTGTCTTAGCCAAAAATATGAAACAAATCAATTGTCCATCAGCAGTAGCATCCATAAATAAATGATGATGTATGAAGAAATTCTATACATCAATAAAAATGAATAAATGACAGCTATAAAAAATAGCATGTTTGAACCTAGGGAATGAAATATAAGCACCAAAAACAAATTGTAGGAAAATGTATAGATTTGATTCACTTTATATCAACTCATATAACATGAAAATCTAAATATTACTAAGGGCAAAAATAACTTTAGTAATATATTAAAGAAAAGCAAGAAAATAATAAACATAAACATCAGGAAAGAAGTTGCCTTTCTGAAAAAATGGGATGGATGAGGAAAAGTCATATAAGAAATTTCAAAGGAATGGAAATATTTTATTTCTATGTAGCATGGTTAGCACTGGGTATTCATAGTATTATTAGGCTATATGATTAAATGTGATATATATGTACATATATAAATGTACATATTCTTTTGCATCCTTCAATACAATACAGGAAAAAAGAAAAACTATATCAAATATTCCTAAAATTATTTTACTAAAACCATTTTAATCAGGCCGTAGTACATCTAATCAACTCCAATTTGTTACTTGGGAAACAGTTTGAATATGTTTTAGGCTTTATTTCCTTAATGTGGACTAAAACTGTGACACTGGACTTTACTGATACATAAGGGGAAGATATGAAATATTCACCGAACATTCACTATATCATACAGTATTCCCTCATCAGGACCAATGAAAGAGTTTTCTTAGCCCTTAGGTTTTTTTTTGGTGTTATTGTTGTTTATAATTATTTCCTCAACAAATGTTTCCTAAAGCAATGGTGTGGACCTTGGGACCTCTTCTGACAATGTATAACTTAGCTCTGAATCTTTTCCCTATTTTTTTCTGGTTTTAAGGGCTTCACAGCGCCTGTTAATGGCCCACCTTTAGACATCATATAAAAATTTATAGTTAGGATTTTGTATATTTGTTCTCTATTTACATTGTTTTTTAGCACCCTTGTTTCCTTTTATTTTCTGAAATTGGTATATTTTACTTGTGTTTCATATAATATATATCATATATAAGCTGTGGCATATTCTTTTTTTTTTTGGTAATGAATCAGAGTATAAATAATTGTTTCTAAAACTTTTTAAACCATGTTTGAAATTTTGTGACTCTACCTTTTATCACTGAAAAAATTTAAACCTGAATTTTTGAGAATGTTCCCTGATAAAGACAATATTAGCAAAACTATACATTTCAATATTGCATAATCAGGATACGAATAAATTTTGTAAGACATTTATAAAAATATTATAATAAAATAGCTCTCAATAGAAACATGTTTAAATATGTCTTTCTTATTGTATAGTTCTTAAAGAAACAAATATCAAGAAGCCACATTTGAAATATGATGAATATTAATATAAAACATACAGGTATGAACATTATGGAAAATAAGAGAGAAAAAAAATAAACATACTTAGAACTCTTCACACATAAATAAAACAAAAATACCTTATCCTTGTATATCTAAAAACCTAAGTGGGTCACAGAAATGGCAGCATGAGGAGTGCTTCTTGAAATCTCCCTTGAATTTACAACAAATTGAACAGCTATAATTCAACAAAGAACTCCTTGCAGGCACACAGGCATGCCTGAGAGACCAGCAAGTGGAATAATTTAAAGGTGGGCAAATTGGGCAAGCGGGGG
Organism: Rhinolophus sinicus; assembly: GCF_057876585.1. Taxonomy (NCBI): domain Eukaryota; kingdom Metazoa; phylum Chordata; class Mammalia; order Chiroptera; family Rhinolophidae; genus Rhinolophus; species Rhinolophus sinicus. Next base: position 57,403,968 of record NC_142502.1, read on the forward strand.
AGGAAAAGAGGGGGAAGTGCAGAGCCACAGGCCATGGGCTGCAGGAAGCAGACCAGAGCTCAGAGCTCCCTGCAGTCCAGAGTTGCCACAATTGTGGGAGAGGGAAGAATTCAGCCTGCTAGTGCTCTGCTTATGGCCCACAGTCCCCCCTGAGGGATCAGCATATAACACAGCTGAACCCAAAACTCACAGCAGAGACCTTGGAGCAAAGACTAAGGACAGAATGGTGAGAATGGTGGTATTTCAGCCTTCACTGCCAAGCAGAGAATGGAAGACACAGACACGAAGACTGGCTTACTCCCCCCACTCCCACCCTCCCTGTGCTAGAAGTGGACTCCAGAAGAAATGGTAGCAGTGTCAGATTAAAGAACAGAATATTTACAGCTCTGAGAACTGCAGCCTCACAGCCACAGACTCACAGCACAACTAATTCTGGCAAAAGGGAAGGAACTGTACTGGCAAGACATCTGTGAGCTGGTAATCCCTATTGCTCAGACCACTATTCAAAACCCACCTCACCCAACCCCCATCTATTCTGTATAGATCTCTGCAGGGGCAATCAGAGCCTCTAAGACACACAAGGTCTGAATCTGGTTGCAGGAAGAGCACTGGGACTTCAGAAGCTCAGAATCTATTGCTCTCCACATTCCTCCACGGAGGTGATGCCCTGAGACCGAGACGACCGGTTCGCAGAGGAGAAACCCACCTTCCAGGGAATGCCCCATCACATGAGAAGCTGGACCAGTGCAAGATAATATATAACTCTACAGCATGAGAGACAATAAAAGGCTACAGCAGGAGAGAAAAACAAAACATTCCACCAATACCTAATGGAAAGCAAAAGAAAGACCTCTTCCTATTGACCTGTTGTAGAATGCCTGAAGGTGCCCAGGGTGAAACAATAATTCATTAATTGCCATGAATAACTAATGTAAAAAGGCAGCTCAGAAATAAAATGAAAAGACATGGAAATATGTGACTTAAATGACAGAGAATTCAAGGTTGCAGTTCTGATAAAAACTTAATAAGATGCAAGAAAATACAGACTGACAGTTTAATGAAGTCAGAAACACAATCAAAGAACAAAAATGAACATTTTACCAAAGAGATTGAAATTTTATAAAAGAACCAAATAGAATTTCTGGAGACTAAGAACTCAATAAAAGAAATGAAGAATGAAATAGCCAGCTTAGGTAGTAGAGTTGACCAGATGGAAGAAAGAATCAGTAACATCGAAGATAGATATGTGGAAATGGCACGGGTAGAAGAAGAAAGAGACTTGAGACTTAAACAAAATAAAAGAACTCTACAAGAACTTTCTGACTCCACCAGAAAGAGCAACCTAAGAATAATGGGCATACCAGATGGAGAAGAAAGATAGAAGGGAACAGAGAGTATATTCAAACAAATAGTCGATGAGAACTTCCCAAACTTGTGGAAAGAACTGGATCCTCGAATACAAGAAGCAAATAGAACACCTAATTACCTCAACCCCATCAGGCCTTCTCCAAGGCACATTGTATTGAAGCTGTCTAAAATCAACGACAAAGAAAGAATCCTCAAGGCAGCCAGGGAAAAGAAGACGGTAACCTACAAAGGAAAGCCCATTAGAATATCATCAGATTTTTCAGCAGAAACTCTACAAGCCAAGGGGCAGTGGAACCAAATATTCAAACTATTGAAAGAGAGAAATTATGAGCCAGGAATAATATATCCAGCAAAGATATCCTTTAGATATGAAGGAGGAATAAAGACCTTTTTTACACATACAGAAGCTGAGGGAATTTTCTAACACACAACCTGCACTATAAGAAATACTGAAGGAGGCTATTCGACCAGCATAAATAGGGATAATTTGTGATAACAAAAACATAAAAAGGGGGAGAGTAAAGGTCTGAACTGGCATGACAGAATGGAGAAAGTAAGCATGCTGAAGAAATGGAATACTCTAAATATGAAACTTTCTTTTACATACACTTAATGGTAACCACTCAAAAAAAAAAAAAAAAAAATCCAGAACTGAAATATATAACATAATAAAAGAAGAAAAAGAGGGAAAAGTCATAGAGTACTACCACACTCAAATAATAGACAGCAACAAAAAGGCAAAGAAACAATGGAGACACAGTGCTACCAGAAAACCAAAGCTAGAATGATAGGAAATCCTCATATATCAATAATAACTCTAAATGTAAATGGACTGAACTCACCAATAAAAAGGCACAGAGTAGCAGATGAAAAAACTAAACTCAACCATACGCTGCCTCCAAAAGACTCATCTCAGCTGCAAAGACAAATATAGACTCAAAGTAAAAGGGTGGAAATTGACATTCCAAGCAAATGGTATCCAGAGTAAAGCAGGTGTAGTCATACTGATATCAAATGAAACACACTTCATGATAAAAAAAGGTAACAAGAGACAAAGATGGACATTGCATAAATAGTAAAGGGGACTATACAACAAGGAGACATAACAGTCATCAATTTTTATGCCCCCAATCAGGGAGCACTGAATTATACCAAGCAACTACTAACAAAACTAAAGGGAGAAATTGACTAAAACACAATTATACTAGGGGACCTAAATACATCATTTATAGCTATGGATCGATCAAACAAAAAATAAATAAAGAAATATCAACTCTAAATGACACATTAGATGAAATGGATGTAATTGACATTTATAGAGCACTTCATCCTAGAACATCAGACTATACATTCTTTTCTAGTGTACATGGAACATTTTCAAGAATAAACCATAGATTGGGACATAAAACTAGCCTCAGCAAATTTAAGAAGATTGAAATATACTAAGCATATTCTCTGATCACAAGGCTTTGAAATTGGATATCAACGGCAGAAAGAAAGCAGGAAAACACACAACTATGTGTAGATTAATCAACATACTTTTAAAGAACAACTGGGTCAAAGAAGAAATAAGAGGAGAGAGCAAAAGATACTAGAAACAAATGAGAATAAAAATACATCCTACCAAAATTTGGGGGACACAGTGAAAGCAGTTTTAAGAGGGAAATTTATATCATTACAGGCCTATCTCAAGAAACAAGAAAAATCCCAGATAAATATGCTCACATTACATCTTAAAGAACTAGAAAGAGAAGAACAAATGAAACCCAAAGTCAGTAGAGGGAAGGAAATCATAAAAATCAGAGCAGAACTAATGAAATACAGAACAAAAAGAAAATAGAAAAACATTAATGCACCGAAGAGCTGGTTTTTGAAAAGAATAATAAAATTGACAAACTCTTGTATAGACTCACTAAGATAAAAAGAGAAAGGACACAAATAAACAAAATCAGAAATGAAAAGGGAGAAGTTACCATGGATGCCACAGAAATACAAAAGATCATCCAAAAACACTATGGAGGACTATGCACCACCGAATTCAATAAAGCAGAAGAAATGGACAAGTTCTTAGAAACATATAGCCTTCCTAGGCTGACTCACGAAGAACTGGAAAATCTAAAGAGACTGATCAACAGGAAGGGAATTGAATCAGTCATACAAACAATCCCAAAATCAAAAGTCCAGGACCAGATGGCTTCACTAGTAAATTCTACCAAACATTCAAAGAGGATCTAATACCTGTCCTCCTCAAACTCTTCCAAAAAATTGAAGAACAGATAATATTCCCTTACTCATTTTATGAGGCTAACGTTACCCTGATACCAAAATCTGGAAAGGATAGCACAAAAAAAGAAAATTACAGACCAATATCTGTGATAAATACAGATGCAAAACACTAAACTAAATTCTAGCAGATTGAATACAACAATGCATCAAAAAGATTATACATCACGATCAAGTGCGGTTCATCCCCGGGGCACAAGGATGGTTCAACATATACAAATTGATCAATGTGATACACCACATAAACAAAATAAGGGACAAAATTCATATGATTATATCAATAGATGCAGGAAAAAAAAACACATTTGGCAAGATATAACAACTATTTACTATTAAAGCACTTAATAAAATGGGTATAGAAGGAAAATACCTTTACATAACAAAGACCACCCTCCTCAGCTAACACCATAATTGACAGTGAAAAACTGGAATCTTTCATTCTATATTTAGCAACAAGACAGGGTTTTCCCCTATCACCACTGCTATGCAACACAGTACTAGAAGTCTTAGTGAAATCAGGCAAGCGAAAGAAATAAAAGTCATCAAAATTGGGAATGAAGAAGTTAAATTGTCATATTTTGCAAATGACATGATGCTATATATATATATATAGAAAACCCTAAATACTCCACCAAAAAGCTATTAGAAACAATAAATACATACAGTAAAATTGTATGCCACAAAATCAATGTAAAAAATCCATTGCATTCCTTTCTAGTGACAATGAAATCTCAGAAAAATAGGTTAAAAATATATATATTTTTGCAGTTTCAACACAACAAATAAAATACCTAGGAATAAACTTAACCAAGGATGTGAAGGATGTATACACTGAAAACCATAAGAAATTTTTAAAAGGACTTGAAGAAGACACAAAGAAATGGAAAGATATTCTGTGTTCATGGATTGGAAGAATCAACACAGATTAAAATGGCCATATTATCCAAAGCAATATACAGATTTAATGCAATCCTCATCAAAATCCCAATGACGTTTTTTAAAGAAATAGAACAAAAAGTCATCACATTTGTATGGAATCACAAAAGACCCCAAATAGCCAAAGCAATCCTAAGATAAAAGAACAGTGCTGGAGGTATCACACTCCCTGACTTCAGTTGTACTACAGAGCAACAATAATCACACAACACTGTATTGGCAGAAAAACAGACCAATGGAACAGAATTGTAAACCCACATAAATATGGACAATTTCATCAAAAGAACCAAAAACATGGAATGGAGAAAAGAATGTATTTTTAATAAATGGTGCTGGGAGAATTGGAAAGCCACATGCAAAAGAATGAGACTAAACTGCTGTCTGTCACCATGTTCCAAAATTAACTGAAGTGGGTCAAAGACCTAAACATAAGACCTGAAACAATAAACAACATAGAAGAAAACATAGGTACTAAACTTATGGACCTTGGGTTCTAAGAGGATTCTATGAATTTGACCTCAAAGGCAAGGGAAGTAAACACTAAAATAAATGAATGGGACTATATCAAACTAAAAAGCCTCTGCATAGCAAAGAAACCATCAACAAAATTAAGAGGCAACCAACCTAATAGGAGAAGATTTGGGCAAAAAACTCCTCTGATAAGGGGCTAATACTAAAATATATAAGGAACTCACAGAACTCAAAAACAAAAACAAAAAAACCCACAAATAATCCAATTAAAAAATGGGCAAAGTCTCTGAATAGTCATTTCTCCAAAGAGGACTGTCAGATGTCCAAAAGACATTTGAAAAGATGCTCAACATCACTAATCTTCAGAGAGATGCAAATAAAAACCACAATGAGATATCACCTCACACCAGTTAGAACAGCTATCATCAAGATAAATAATAACAAGTGTTGGAGAGACGGTGGAGAAAAAAAGAAACCCTCATACCCTGTTGGTGGTAATGTAGACTGGCGCAGCCGCTGAAGGGCAGTGTGGAGGTTCCTTAAAAAATTAATAATAGAATTACCATATGACCCAGCAATCCCTCTCCTGGGTATCTACCCCAAAAATCTGAAAACATTTATCTGAAAAGGTATATGTGCTCCAATGTTCATTGCAGCTTTACTTATGGTGGCCAAGACATGAAAACAACCAAAGTGTCCTTTAATAGATGATTGGATAAAGAAGATATGGTATATATACATAATGGAATACTACTCTCCCATAAGATGAAATAGTGCCATTTGCGACAACATGGATGGATCTTGAGATTATTATGCTAAGTGAAATGAGTCAGAGAGAGCAAGTCAAGAACCATATGACTTCACTTATATGTGGGATATAAAACTGAAGGTAACAAAGGAACAAGACAAACAAATAAAGAAACAAAAACTCAGAGACACAGACAATACTTTAGTGGTTATCATAGTGTAAGTGATTGCATGGTAGAGGAGACCAAAAAAAAGAAAAAGAAAGCATAAAAAAAAAACCTTAATGAACAGCTGTCTGTTCAAACTGGCTTAAAATTTTGATGGCACCTCAAATCACCTTTTAAAAATCAAACAAATTTCTCGCAAATATATTAGAACTGACTCAATGGCTTAAGCCATACAATTGCATCAACATGTTTGTGCAGGAAAGTATGGCCAAACTTCTTGTTTCACATCATGTAGAGAGTGACTTTCAGCTTGGGCCTTTCCTTTCTTTAGCAGTAATTGGAGAGTGTACACACAATCCTCCCGTCTCAGTTATGAAAGACGTTATCTAAAAAAGACCTCTGTACCTTTTATCGTGATAAAGAAAATGAGGGATCAACTTTACACACAACTACATATTGTGCTTCCCTTACCAGATCATCACCATGTTACCAATAACAAGTCAGGACAAAGCTCCACTATATCTCAGAAGCACAAGAGATGCTACCAATGGATCTTCATTTCCAACGCCCCGTGCATTTTCATAATGCATTGGAAAGCAGACTTCTGAAGTATTATCAAATACATGGTTTTCTCTCTCTTTCTCTGTCTCTCTTTCTACTTTTCTTCCTTTCCATTATTTTTCTTTTTTAGTCTTAATGTTGTATTTTTACTGGTGACATCGACTGCTACATTACATTGTGTTTATAGTTGTCATGTCCACTTTATACCGAAAGCTGTTTCTAGCATTTTTTATGTGTTCTAATGAGTGATATCAACCAATGATTAATTATCTTTTTCAGGTTTAGAAATATTTATAATTCAGTCCAGTCACATCACTTTCATCCCTGATATTTCACAAAGTAAGTCAATCTTAACTAAACTGTATGGCAATACAGTAAATTCAAGACTGACCCTCACCAGATGGCTGTACGAGTTTTAGAAGCATGTACAGTACTTAGAATCTGAAATATTCTAGCCCAAACAACCTCAAGCTTCATCTATTTACTTTTGTTTTCAGACTCCCTCTGGTGTTAGACCAATCAAAGACAGTGAAAAAGGGGGGGGGGGGAATCACACATTCTCTCAAGCCCACTAAGTTGAGATGTTTTTTTCTCTAAATATGCTTGCATTCTATGAGTTCAATTGTTTTTAATTTTTTTCCTTAATTATTTATCGAAAATGTATACAACCTAGACACTCTTCTAAGTTTAATTGATGTATTAATGTGGAAATATTCTGGCTTCATTGACCTAGCATTTTATTGGAGGGAAAACTTAATTGCTTTCCATGTGCTAGACATTCAGCGTTTTACATGCAGTAACACATTTAATTATCAAATCAAACCTGTGAGTTAGATACTATATCCCCATTGATTTAGCCAATAATTATTACTTGCCTTTTACCTATCACACACAGTTGTTACCCTTCTTACATTTAGAGTGCAGTGGGGCGTGTGTGTGTGTGTGTGTGTGTGTGTGTGTGTGTGTGTGTATACGTATATATATGTATATATATGTATATGTATATATAAAACAAAAATCACAAGAACGAATACAGATTGTTTGTGGGATTTATCTTAGACAGGGAAAGTTTTTAATTGAAGAGGTTATGAGTGAGACAAAAAGTGAATAAATAATAGCAGTTAAGCAGAAGTTGTGCTAAGCATTCCATGCAGAGGGCATAGTGTGTGTGAAGACTCTGTTCCTCAAATATTATTTCCAGAACAAAGTATAACAGGTCACGATCAGTAGGTATTTCATCATTTTTTCCCCAAAATGAAGCAGAATAGAAGTGTGGGATAATATTAAGTCTTGTTTAGTTAATAAATGATTCAGAGTATGGATGGCTTAGAAGCATATTTACTGCTACAAGAAAATATTTGTTTTGGGCACATGTGAACAACCCAAGCATTTGTTTCAGTTGAAAACATTTGTTTCAGCAGAAAATTTGGCTTTCATATTTGTAAGTGAGTTTCCAAATTGGTGTCCAATTGTAGCACAGTAAGCATTTGGTTGGTGGCTGTTAGGATAGCCAAATGCTTCTGCACATGTTTATAGAGGCCTGGGGACTCAGCTGAGGTCCAACACCTCTTATTATGTTTTTACTGGTTGTCTGATTAATGACTTGTCACGTAGTTGTGCAATTAGAATCAACCAAACTTTCATTTAAAGGAAAACAAAAATTTACACAACTCAACAAAAGTCACAAAGGCTTCCCCACACTTAATAAAAGACATTTATGCTTTTGTTGGATTCTAAGACTTTTAAGAAACAGAAGACACAGTGCAGACAACACCTCTGTTATATTATTCATGTTTTTACTTATTATCCATACCAGTGTTTTTTAAACATTCCCTAAACCTAGACATTAGAAAAAAGAATGGAGTATGACAAAACTGGGGTTTAGTATTTATTGAGACTACTAGTAAAACAATTGTGTCTAAAGCCTCTTTGTTTCTCCTACTGTTTATTAAGATGAGATATTCAAGCTTTCAATGTATTGAAGAGAAATCTAGAGTAATATATTGAGAAACTGTGGGAAATTACAGTTTGTGCCCCAAATCTAGTCTCTCAATTTTTTCTTAGTATATAAACACCGAGTTAGATACTCCATTCTCCAGGCTGCCTTGTGACAAGGTGTAGCCATGAAATTAGTGCATCACCAAACTGATATGAAAGGAAGTGACAAAACTTCCATCTGAACAGTTTTATAGAAAATCCCTTGCTCTGAACTTCCTGCCTCTCTTTTCCCCAAACTCACAAACTGGAGCACGGATGTGACAGCAATCCAGCAATCCAGCATTGCCATGAAGCCCAGAGCAAAGGCACAGGGGGAAGGATCACACTAAAGTGAATTATTACATGAGAAATTAGTCTTTTAGCAAAACTATTGTTCTTTGGGGTCTCTTTGTTATAACAGTCAAGCACTAGTATTAACTATTAAAATAAAGATCTATTAAACCAGGTTGTCAAGTTGGTAATTTTGGAATGATGGGAGTGTCTCATATAGATAATTAAGATGATCAGTTAAGCATAAAACATAACTAATATTATCTGAAAGCATAAAAAATGTTGCTTATATCAGTCCCTACTATTTAGGCAACTAAATCTCAGGGATACATGCCTATCTGTAAAGGTCTTTACTCAGGATCTCACTGCAGGCCAAATTTTCAGCTTTCAATAAAAGTAAAGCGAATATAAAATTGCCAAAGATGATGATCAAATCAGGACATACAAACCATTTGGGCTAGAATGATAAAATAAAATAAAATACTATATAGAAAATCTAATCAAAGAAGCTTATTAAAAGAAAATCAATAGGGAAATCAAATTTTGTCTTAAAGAGAGCCTGGAATTTGACAGATCATATCCTAAAGGATAAATTACTTTCTATAAACAAGGAGCACAAAGTGAAAACAGAAATGCACTGAAAAAATGTAATTTTTTGTGTAGCAAATACTACAAACTATAGAGGATGTTAACAAACAACTAAGCCAAGTCAACCCATTATAAAGAACCAACATATTCTGAAAGCTAAATAAATATTTAAAAATAAATTAAAAAGCATATATTTGAAATCAGTTCTGCCACATGCCGAGTCAGAAAGTAGCACTAATACAATTTAATTTTCCCACAGATGTATATAAAATATAATACTAATTATATATCAATGAAAAAAATCACAAAATCTAGGTGATAGTGTCTACATTAAGGAATATACCTACATTGAAGAGTGATGTGTACTGGAACTTAGTTTTTTATTTTATGAAAAGTGAATACTAACAATAACATCAGTCCACTTGTTTTTTACCTTGACAATTGCTTTTACATTATTATATCATTTAATCCAAACAAGAGCAGAGACTGTACCTCGTTCATATTTCACCAAAAGAATGACCATGTGCTAAGATTTTTAAAATGTCAAAAACAACATTGTGATTTCTTTTACTAGAACAAGATTGTTTGTATTCCCTTTTCTCTGTTTGTCTCATCTAAATATGAAGGAATACTTTGGAAATAATTCCACAAGAATAAAATAACTCTGGAAGGTGGAAGGAAGCTGGTAGAGTAGCTAGGGATGTCAGGACTTGAAAAACACCTGGGTAGTTCTCTGGCTTTTCTTTGTTATCGCCCATTTATCCAAGATGAGTGTTGGAGAAAACTCCCACTCCAAACTGCTGACAGTCAGAGAAAACAAAAACAAGACACAACAAGAAAAACAGAATAAAACATGCACACACACAAAAAAACCCCAAATAAACAAACAAACAAAAACAAACAAAACACAAGAAAGCCTGGTCTTTTGTCGTCCAAGAAACCAGAAAATGGAAAGGCCACAGTGAACCTAACTGGAAGACCCACACTCAGTGGCTGCAGAGACCAGATTTGCCTATCATCCTGGACCTCACATCCTTGACAGTGGGATCCACTGGACAGAAGCAGCAGCAGCAAGAGAATCTGCAAGGATCAGCCCCTACCCTGCCTTAAGGTCCCCATCAGTAATGTGCCATCAGGTCCACTCACCCCAAGTCCTACATCCGTTAGCAGTAGAATGGCCTCTCCACTTGCACAGGCCATGTGGACAGGCCCTGTGTCTCTCCTCCATCTCTGTCCAATGCTGGAGAAGTACATTCCTGGCCCTCTACTCCGATGGCAGAAATGGATCTAGGCTGAGGATATCTTAGCCCCCCATTCCAGTAGGAAAAGGCGATTCAGGGGTGAAATGCTTTCCATCCTGGGGGTTCAGATTTCCCTATCTAAGAGTCCTGGGTGCCCAGAGAATAACCTTCCACTCTGCTGGCAGCCCCACCTGGGAACAAGTAAACAGCTAGTACTCAAGCAGAACCAGAAGAACAGAGTTGAATGGAATAGCATTTTGACAGCTCAGGAAAGAAAGCCACCAATGGAATTACAGTTCAAAAGAAGTAGTTCAGAACCTACATGTTAAACCTAACAGTGCTTAATCTTAAATGAGTGATACTATCACATTTCAAAGAGATATTCCAAATTTCTTCTAAGTGTCAAAAATGTTTAGTTGTATTATATTTTTAGTATTTTGAAAAATACTAAAGATAGTCACTAGTCATCTTCAGTTCTCTGCTACCTGGTTTGCTTCGTAGGATAGCTTATGTGATAGTAAGTTTCCTTTAGAGCAAAACACAAAGCAAGTGTCTAAGAAAACACAGGCCGGATCAGGGAGACCATTTAGGAGTCTATTGCAATGATTTTCAAGGCAGATCAGAGATGATGTTAGTTGTACCAGGGGATAGCAATGGAGCTGGCTCTAGAAAATAAAGTGGGTGTCAACACAATTTCTTGATAGATAAGATGGAGTAAAAGAAGAGGGCATTATAATGCAATGTCTTTCTTCCAAAACAACTGTACTCTCTAGGCAAGAACAATTTTTCTCTTTCCCACCACTTTAATTTCAACACCTACAAAGTGCTCAATAATCTGAATTAATGAGTGAAGCAATGGATAATTTGATCAATTCTAAACAAATTTACACAGATGTGGAAGTAATCAAATGAAAGCCAAACTACATATTCTATAATAATGCTACATAGCAAAAAAATGATCAGGTATACTATTTGGTAGCAATATGTCAAATGTTTTCAGAAACAGTTTAACTGATAAGGTAGTGTGATGATAGGAACAGGTGATAACACAGAGGGCATGTGTATGAAGGCTAAAGTAAACAGCAATGATAAAAATTAATTTCTTGAGAAGGAAAGTTCTTCAGGTTCATCGTTATTCATCATATCTTATTTAAATAATTAAAAATCATAAATAGGGTTTGTTATTCTAACAAGGAGTATATAACTTATCCAATATTTCAAACTTAAATTAGAAAATTTACAACTCTGTGAAGCTATACTACACAGAAAGTTTCCATTTTTACATATGTAGATTGGTAAATTACCACATTAAGTGAGTTATTAAAATTTTTGACGAAACAAATGCCAGCGTCCTGTTACAGGCAGTGTTATGGTTAGTTTCTTTTGTGAACTTTACTAGGGTATACTACCCAGTTATTTTAATCAGACACTAATCTAGGTATTGCTGTAAAGGTATTTGGTAGATGTGGTTAACATCTACAAATCAACTGACTTTTAGTAAAGGAAATTACCCCTCATAATGTGGGTAGGCCTCATCTGATCAGTCAAAGGCCTAAAAGCAAAATCTAAGGATTCCTAGAAGAAATTCTGCCCCAATACTGTAGTAGTGACACGTACCTGAGGTTTTAGCCTGTCAGCCTACCCTTCAGATTCTGGATTCACCAACTCCCACAAGCTGAACCAATGTCTTAAAATAAATATATATCTATAACTAAACATATATACCTATTGTATCTATATATTTCCTAGTTTCTTTCTCTACAATTAATATATTTTTTTTAAACATTGGCTTTATCAGTGGTGATTCTGAAAAAAAATGCTAGGGATATTTGCCAGCATCCTATAATGAGGCAGTAATCTCAGGGCAGTTAAATTCAAATTTCTGAAGAAAGTGAGAAATGCAAAGAAACTAAGTAGCAAATTCTTGGTGATATGGTGTCAGGCTCAAGTTCTAGAATCAGACAGACTCTGTCCAGATTCTGGTCTTCTCAATTATAGGGGCTGTTAGGCAAGTTACTGACTTCTCAGAATTCCAGTTTCTCATCTGCATAATGACATTATTAATGATACCGACCTCATGGAGTATTGCAAAGATTTAATGAGGTCCTGGATGTAAAATGTTAGCACAATGTCTTGAACATCGAGGACACATAATAAATTTAGTGGTAATTATAATCTCTCGGTTGTAATAATGCCAATTGAAGGCACAAAGAGAAATAAAAAGATAAAAATCTGGTTAACAATATCTTGCTGATACCTGAAGGGGTAAAATAAATGCCAAATTGCGTAAACCTATTTCTAATTGACAAAAAATGTACTCATAGTATAGAAAAATGCTACCTTTTTACATAAAACATAATCTTCAAGTGAGGTAAACATCAAAATCCAAATTGTCATACAAGTCAGTTGAAAAATAGAAATTAAAGAAGCAAAAATGAATTTAAGAAGTACCCTCTAAAGAACTCTGTAGGTAATAATAAAATTAAAAAAAAGTCAAAGTATCAGAAACCTTTACTTTCAATTTACCTTGTATTACAAGTATGTGTTTTTGGGGGATGGGGTGGAGGGTGGAGATAACAATCTTGCTAATAAAATAACATCTATGGTTTTCTCTCTAACAGAGGTCATTCACTATTCTAACACAGTTTGCTTAGTCCTGCTCAGCAGTCATTGAGAACATGTGTTGGGGTCAAATACAGTATAGGCAGTTGAGAGCATGAGGATGGGTATGGGGATGATCTGGTCTTGTATGGAACAAACATTTATTGTTTGAGATAGTGAGAGAGAGGAAGATACACATAAGTAAATCCTCATGATCGGCACAGCTCACTGACAATATCTATCGCTATACATACATACCTATCTCACTATATGTAGATACAGATAGGTATATATGCACAGCTATAGATATAGTTTATTTTAAGGCATTGGAAGAAATGAAGGCAAAGCATTCCATCTGAACATGTAACCCCTGCTCAGCAAATATCACATGAAGCTACTGTTGCTACAACCATTGGAATTAAAATACAATGGAGTCATGTTTAGAGTTGGGTATGCTAATGACTTTCCCAGATTATAGCCATCTTCATTCTCAAATCTTCATTCTAGGGAGAAAACGCGCTTTACAGAAAACCACCAAGCACAATAAAACACATTCTGAAAGGGCTAGTTCTCTTAACTAACATTGGAGACAACACTGTTTGAATCCTCCTCAAAATTGCAGTGTAAACAGCCGAGATTTGTTTCCTCATCACACCAAACACACACTTTATCCAAGGCCAGAAGCATCCCAATTTTATCTTTCTTTTTTTCCCATAGAAATTAATGGTTTCTGCAATAAGCCAATTTACAAATATCTCCATTTTGAAAAACAATGTGAGGATCTGTCCCACCATCTTTGGGACAGTCTACAGTCGTCAGACTTTCCTTGATTATGTCTCTGCCAATAGGTTTGTATTATTCAAATATTGCTCTGATTATGCTATATAAAAAAAAAAAAAACACACCAAAAAAACAAAATTCCAATGTTTTTTAAAAAGCCCTTCCTTTTCTTGTACACACGTCTGTGAGTTAGTGTGGACAGCTCTGTATAAGGCAACAGGTCTATACATTAGAACAGTTCCACGTGTTTCTCATTCTGGGAGAAGTAGTAGCTACATGAGGCAAGCTCTTATTACAGTGAATGGCAGGAACACAAATAGACAAGAAAAACCTTGCCAGCACACTGAGGCCTCGTTTAACTATCTACTGTGCAATGGATAGGAATGTGTGTTCTACCTGCAACATACCCGGCAAAAATGGAGTGTGATAAAAGAATTGTGGAAAAAAAATAATAATGCAATTTGTTTCAGGGATGGTCTCCAAGTTATACCCAGCTATTCCAATGGTGACAGAACATTAAATTACTCAACAAAGCAATGATCTCCCTTATGTTTACATATGATATAAATGTATAAAAACATTTCCAATTTAGAAGAAATACTTAATGAAATTTTAATATGACAACAGTGACTTTTAATAAAAGCAGTGTTCTATTTCAATAAAGAACTTTAAATTTTACATCAAGAGATTAGAACACCTTCTTGAACTCCAGGCCAATAATGTCTAGTATTACATTTTTATCTATGTTTATTGAGTGTATAATCAACAAACATTATAGTCTAAAGGAAGGAATATTCCACAAGTTTCAATTTTTTTTTTGATATTTTGCTAAAAGGAAAAATGTTATATATTGAGAGTTGTGAGGACAGTATGCTACTGTTTAGTAATAATGGCGTAGTTGCTTATCACTTTGAAGAAAGTGGCTCACCATCTATGGAATTCTCTGGATGCTATCAATAATCTATTATAAAACACTAAAAAATATTATTCTAGGATAAATTGTTAACAGATTCATTATAACTAATATACCTTTTAATACAAGGCAGGAATTTACAAGGTGGAGAAATAAAGGATGAATGTAAAACATTTGAGGAGTGTAAGATGACCAAGGAATTCAACCAAATATGTATGAGATCGGACAATTAAGTTCACAAATTTGTTGCAACTATGATGCTAATCTTTTTTGATATCAGAGGGATTATTCATTATGAATTTGTACTTACTGGACAAACAGTTAACCAAGTTTACTATTTGGATGTGCTGAAAAGGCTGCATGAAAAAGTTAGACAAAAACAACCTGAACTTTTCGTCAACAATTCATGGCTCTTGCATCACAACAATGGACCAGCTCACAAGACACTGTCTGCGAAAAAGTTTTTATCCAGTAAACAAATAACTGTATTGGAACACCCTCTCTCCTCACCTTATCTGGCCCCCAATGACTTCTTTCTTTACCCAAAGATAAAGGAAATATTGAAAAGAAGATATTTGGATGACATTCAGGACATCAAGGGTAATACGATAACAGCTCTGATTGTCATTCCAGAAAAAGAGTTCCAAAATTGCTTTGAAGGGTGGACTAGGCACTGGCATCGGTGCAGAGCTTCCCAAGGGGAGTACTTTGAAGGTGACCATAGTGATATTCAGCAATGAGGTATGTGGCATTTTTTTCTAGGATGAGTTCACGAACTTAATTGTCAGATCTCATATTTCTTATCATAAATCACAATATCACCATTGGCTGGAATTGTGGATTTGGGATGTTTAAAAATACTGTACAGACAATTCAAATAAAGAAAATAATTTGGAAACCACATGACTCTTTACAATAGTCTAACAAAAAAGATATTTTATAGATAATTCAAATGAAGACATTTTAAGGAAGAGAAGACTTATAGGCGTGTGGTGTGTAGCACAAAAGAAACGAAAGTGTAAGGTGAGGCAAAGGCTGTAGTGAGAGCAACAAGCCTTTGTGGAGGTTAGGCTTTAAGGAGCAGAGGGAGGGAACAGTGTGCTAGTGCCCGGGGAAAACTGGAGCCCTATGGGAATGATCAGCGATGTGAGATGTGGTCCTGGAGGGCAACAAGTATTGCAAGAAATACACTGCTAAAATATTTACAGTGGCCAAGATATGGAAACAACCAGTGTCCTTCGATAGATAATTGGATTAAGAAAATATGGTATATATGCACAATGGAATATCACTCTGCCATAAGAAAAGATGAAATAGTGCCATTTGTGACAACATGGATGGATCTTAAGATTATTATGCTAAGTGAAATAACCTAGAGAGAAAAAGTTGAGAATCATATGAGTTCACTCATATGTGGAATATAAAACTGAAGGCAACAAAGAAACAAGACAAACAAAGAAACAAAAACTCATAGACACAGACAACAGTTTAGTGGTTATCAGAGGGTACGGGGGGAGGGAAGTGGTAGAAGAGGGTAAAGGGAGTCAAATATATAATGATGGAAGGAAAACTGACTCTGGGTGGTAAGCACACCGTGTGATAAATAGATGATGTATTATAGAATTGTACACTTGAAACCTGTATAGTTTTGTTGACCATTGTCACCCCAATAAAGTTTAGTAATTAAAAAAAAAGAGAAAGAAATATAATTCTGAAAAATACAGATGGCAGAGAAAAAGTCTTCTGACCTTATATTCAAACTCTTGCTGTTTCCATCTCCCCCCCTCCCCCCACCATTGGTTAAATGTAACAGGGAGATAGTCAGCAAGAAGTATTGGTATTGATGTGTACAGAGATCAAACTCTCAGGACACAGATAAAAAATGGATCTGGAGAGGACAATCCAGCATACACCTTCCTCTGCAAAAGTGTTTACTAGAGAGATAATAATGACTAAGGTCAATGGTGACAAAAAAGTGACCATATAGCCACACAAACCAAATTCACAATGACCAGCATTCAAGAGCAAGGTATAAAGCAAAGAAAGTGCAAGTATTGATTCTCTTTCAAGAAAACATGCATGGCATCCTGGGAGACTACCAGAGGAAGAGAGGAAACAAAATTGTGGTAATTCAGCTGGAAGAACTCATGTACAAAGACTTAATCTGCCATCCAGGGGGTGAAACCGAAAAAACATAACACAATCACCTTTAAAATATATAAATTAAGTCTACTTTAATTTATAAGAGATGCTGTAGTTGAATATACTAATATTTTTTTATTGAGGCTTACAAAATATTTTATTAAAAAATAATTTCTTAATATCTATTATCTAACACCTCTTCCATTACTACAGGTTAAATGTTTTTATCCTGAGACTTTCCCCAAGCATTTATGAAGAGTTCACTATGTGTATGAATACCATTTCTGTTTTCTTGTTTAAATATACCTGGGGTGCCAACAAAATGTACACACATGACTTATAGTCATCTTTTGTTATCAGTTTATGTTGAGTATTACAATCTTAATAGTTATATCCTTTCTTAAAATGTGTATATATTCTTTGGCACCTTCTGTATAATTTATGGAATTTTATATAACAAGTTACTTTATGTACCACAGATTGTATTTGCATATTTATAGTAGACTATGTAGCTATGAGTCATTTTTCATCTTGTTCAGAAATTTGAGATTGGGGCTTCCTTTTTCATCTTGGAGAACTTTACAGCAGTACAGGAAACAATAACATTGATGAGCTTAAAATATTCTGAATTACTCTTTACCTTAGAGTTTTATTTATTACACATATTCCTATTTGGATGTGAAGATATTTTTGTTAAATAGATGAAGATAAAAGCTATTGTGCCAATTTCATCTACTCTTGAATTTGAGACAGTATTCTAAGTTAAGAAACAGCAGAAATAATTTTTTTGAAAGTTAAATTTAAGGAACAATGGCTTGAAATCCCTTAAACTTTTGTATTATCTCGCTGGATTTGGCTAACTATGGCCTGTAGGCCAAACCCTGCCCACTGCTTGTTTTCTTAAATAAAGTTTCATTGGAACACAAGATGTTACCCATTTATGTTATGCATGACTTCTTCAGAGAAAAACAGCAGAATTAAGCTGATGAAACGGAGATCTTATGGACACAAAGTGTAAAATACTATCTCATTCAGAAAAAAATTTATGCACCACTGGTATGTAAATATTTCCTCAACTGATACTAAGAATTTACATAACACATTTTGGCCTGATATATTTCTGGTTTAGAAATAATGACATATAATTAGAAATAATGATATATAGTAGCTACTTGTTTGAAATTCTTTCACTGATAGACGAAATTTAGTATACAAAAAATTTTGGAGAAAATAAAATCCTTTTTATAAAACTGTATTAGACCAGCATATGATAGGCACTCTATGAATTTTTCAACTGAGTGCAATTAACTACACATTGAAGAGCTGCTCAATAGATTATATTTTTAGTATGAACAACATAAACTAATTAATGTAACTATAAAATCTACCTCCACCCAATAAAGCCCCTTCATATTTGGCCCATATTTTTGGAGAATAATAAACACTAAGCATTCTACCTCATAAAAAAAGGTGTTTAACTATATGATTTAATATTACTAGTTTTAAATATATCTGTAAGACTGCATATCCAATAATTTTTGAGGTACCACAAAGACCATGTTACAAGCAAAGATTGAGAACCAAATCCATGTTGCAACTCCTCTAGCAAATGTTTCAGAAATGACTGAGATCATTAAACCAAATAAAGAAATATATAAACAAAATTTGGAAAATAAAAATAAAGACTAAGAAGACACCTTGAAAACAGGCAAGCAGACAGAATGGGATGAGCCAAAACATGTTCAGTAAAGGCTACCAGAAAGCGTGAAAGCGAAACACTGAGTTATCCATCCCCAGAAGTGGTGGTCAAAAAGGCAGGCATGTGCCAAGAGGAGTGGAGGTCCATGAACAAGGGTTTTCTTCGACAAAATTGCTCCACCCACCTGGATCAGGCAGCAAGGATAGAAGATGAGGAATACAAAGCTTCTTACGCTATACATAAAGTGATATGATAATATATGCAGGTAGAGTCTTATAAATAAATTGTAAACTTAGACTAAATACTAAATAAAAAAGTTCTAACTAATAAAAGCTAACACTGAAAATAAACAAGACCACATATTTTACATTAATTTAGAAAATAAATATTAATCCTCAAAAGTGGCAGGAAATAAAAAAAATGTAACACACAATAGACGGGTTAAATGCAAAGCAACCATCATATGACAAATTTAAATCAAGCCATGTAAACAGTGTAAACACCTCAATTACAAGTTAGAGATTGTCAAACTGGATGAAAAGTAAGAAATATATGGGAAAAATATGAAGTCACAAAGAAAATAGAAAATATTTTGAAATGAATGAAAATAAAAATACAATATACTAAAGATTATAGGATTAGGTAAAGCAATGCATATAGGGAATTTCATAGCATTCAATATTTACTTTAGAAAAGAAGCAAAGTTTCAAATCAATCATCTAAATCTCCCTTGTCAAAAACTAGAAGTAGAGCAAACTAAAACACATCAAATGGAATTTTTAAAATAAACATAAGAGCAGAAATGAGTTAAATTGAAAACAGAAAATAACTGAGAAAATCAAGAATATCGAAAGGTTTTTCTTAGAAAAAATGAATAAGATCCATAAAACTCTACCAAAACTAATAAGAAAAAAACCCAGAATGTACAAATTGCCCATATTACAATAAAAGTCATTACTGAATTCACAGACATGAAAATAATGATAAGGGAATACTTCAAACAACTCTATGCAAGTCGTTTCACTAACACACATAAAATACAAAACTTATATGAAAGGTATAATCTATCACTATCAACATGTAAAATATAGCCTGAATATCCTTAGATCTATTAAAGGGATTGAAATCATAGTTAAACTTTCCAAAAACAGAAATATCCGCTTGCACGGTTGCTCTCAAGAATTCTATAAAACGTTTAAGGAAGAAATAAGACTAATTCAACATAAACTACAAACACTGAAGAAATAAAATTCAAAGAAAATTTAAATAATTGAGATACATACAGTATACATGGATCGGAAAACCAACATTTTTAAGATGTCAATATTTCCCTAACTGATCTTTAAGTTTAAAGCAACGCCATTATGGGTTCAATACAGTAGTGGCTTATAGGGAAATATATCGCATTTGATGATTGTATTAGAAAATAAGAAAATAAATAAAATTTAACTAATTAATTAATTCCCCAGGAAGAATTTCTGTAATTATTGACAAGATGATTCCAAAAGATATATGAAAGACAATTGAGCTAGACTGAAAAAAAAAAAAAAAAAAAATAGAAGAAAGGAAAAGAAAAATGTGACAGTGTTTATCACACCTGATTTTATGACTTAGTACCATGTTTCTCTGAAAATAAGACCTAACTGGAAAATAAGCCCTAGCATGATTTTTCAGGGTGACATCCCCTGAACATAAGCTCTAATGCATCTTTTGGAGCAAAAATTAATATAAGACCCAGTTTTATTTTCAGGGAAACATTGTAAGTAATTATAGCAATTAAGACCCAGTAGTTATAGCAATTAGGCAAATTTTTATATCTGTTAATTTATATAAACAGTTTAGAACAAAATTACAGCTATCTGGTCAATTGTTGTGACAAAAGAGCAAAGGCAATTCAATAGAATGATGTGAGTCATTTTAATAAATGGTATAGAAAAAATTAAATATCTACATGCAAAAAAAAAAAAGAATGTTGACCTATATATCACACTGCATACAGATTAAATTTACTAAAGTATTTAAGAACAGTATGATGTCTTTTATTCTTTTACAATAATACATTATGTACACATAAAAGGTAGATACTATAATTATCTCCATATTAAGGCACAGAGATGAAAAGCAACTTTGACAAGGCTGTATTTATTGTACATGGCTGATAGGTCATTGAAGGCCGGACGGCCTTATTCCAGCTTACGTGCCCTTAACTGTGAAGCCATGTTGCCTCTATGCTATGCTTCATTTCAACTCTGAACTTGCACAAAAATTTGTAAAGAAGCTATGGAACAAAAATAAATAAACTGACAAATGGGTGTGAAAAAAACAAACCACAGTGTCTTAATGTCTCTGCATGGGCTTTTAAAATAGGTTAGTAAAGATTAATCATTAACCTACATGGGCAGGAATCTTACAGAGGCTTTATCAACTTTTACTGTTGAGTCATTTTGGAGAAAAAGAAATGTATTGCATCAGAACTTATGAATACTAGTTTCATTTGTTTTCAAAAGGCTTAATTTTCTTTTGGGACCTTTTTATAAATATTAGTGATTACCTCTTCAAGAAAGTAGTAAAGCTTTACTTGGAAGAGTAAATATTTACATATGAGTTTTGTAGGGAGTCAAGGAGTTGCAAACCTTTGTACATTATCACCATAGTTTAGGTCTGTTAACCATTAAGAAACATGTATCCATGAATTAATAGATGTGATGTGTAAACAACTAGATAAGCCACTCTCAGGGACCAGAATCTTGACTATAATGAATATGTAAAATATTCCAAATCTATCCATGACATCAGGGGGAAGAATGGGGGGAAACTTTTAATGATTTCCTCTTTATGATGTCTGTCAATGCTCTAGCCAATTACCACTAGGAATTCATCTAAGTTGGTTATTGAACTACACAATAATGAAGACTTCACACTCTGGGAAACGAGGGTGTTAGAAAGGACTTCTAGGATTTGGGTTTGTGTTAGGTGATTTAGGGGTGTGATCCAGGAAAAGAGGTTTTGTTATGGAGTCTACTTGGGTAGGAAGAAACAGTAGTATATAATTACATACCTAGGAGGAAGAAAATGAAACTCAGCTAAAGAAATAATTGCTCAAGAAACACCAGTCACTCATAACAGCTCGGGGCTACTTAGCATATCTGTGGTTTGGAAGATATTCTTGTTTCTGTTTGTTCAAACATAATTACAGATTGGTTTTGTTTTTATCTTGATCAATCTCAGTCACAGTGTGGCCCAGGTGATGTCTACATTCTGTGAAAGGGTTCATGTCCATTAGGAAAACACCAGTCTGAGCACACCAAGACTGAACCAGCAAAATGAAACCCTGGAAGCACAGAGTCCCAGACCTGTTCTCAGCAGTCAGGGGTGGCTATTTTTCTTTCCCAAGATGAAAGAAAGAGTTGAAAAGAATGATGAATTCATTGTTAAAAGAGAGTGCCATACATTTTACTCTAAAATTTACTGAAATTAATAAATAATCTGATAAGCAATAGGTGTATAAATAATGATTTCAAATTCCCAATTTCTGAAGAACTGCAGAAGTCAACAACAAGAGGTGACAAAGTAAGGTTAGTGTTTGGATTCATCTGCTTCTCTTCTTTGCTAATTCCTTCTGATATTCCTGTTTATGCTCACACTTGCTTTCTTACCCTGGGATCGTTTTATAATTATTTTTTGTGGGAATTTCTCAAAATCTGTTTCTTTAATTGATCAAAGTTCATTATTAGTAAGAAGCCTCTATTATTGGTATGTCCAAAGAAATTTGCAATTTTCTATTATAAGTATTTTAAAAATACCTGCACAAATATTTTCACCTTTTTTTTTCTAGGAATAGCCCTGCATGTCTCCACTGTAAATGTGTTCCAAATTATTTGGGTCAAGTAAAATTACCCCACACTTGCTCCCCAGCGATAATAATAGAGGCCATTAAATTCTGTTCCCAGTTAGCACAAAGAATTACCCACTGATTAGGCCCTAGTATTAAATTATGCCCCATGTGGGCAGAAACATGAACATCTTTATACTCTGTTTCCTGAATTAATCATCTCCCTAGAGTTCAGTAGCTCCTAAATTTTACCATTTATCCACTGAATATAAACATTCCTATCAGAGACATATATTTTATTAACATTTTTGGCAATTCATTATTTTCAGTTTTTTTATTTTTCAAAGGTTAGCATAAAACACATATATTTTAAAATTCCTTTGGTTCTTCTTACTCCAATTTTTTCATCAAACAGAGGATTTCATAATAATCTTTGCAACTGTAAATACTAAAATACACGTGCGCACACACACACATACAAACACAAATACATATAGAGATTTACATTGCATAATTACTTTGTAAATAAGTTGTTTGGCCTCATTGCTTACATATTCTTTCAGAATTTTTTGGGATTTCAATCATATGTTATCATCATAGCATATGTAGCTAAGGAATCAAATCATATCTATAACCTGAACTATCACTAGAAGAAGAAGCTGTCACTTTATTCCTTTGAAAATGAGGCTGCTTGGCACACATCAAGATGCAAACAAATTCCACTGAGAATAGGCTGTCACTAGAAAAGCAGGCAATTTTGGCAACAGCTGTGTGTGTGTGTGTGTGTGTGTGTGTGTGTGTGTGTGTGTGTGTGCAGAGGGAGAGAGGAAACCTGGCTGAACAATGGTCTTACAGCACACATTCTGGAAAGTGATTCTTTAAAAAGTAAATCCTTAACTAATTTATATTTCTCTATTTATATTTTTCAATTTTTTGTTTCTGGAAAGATTTGAAAGGATTCATATCTTTCTGTTTATTACTTTATATAGTCTTTATTCAGAGACTAAAGGTACAGGCTTTCTGTGTCCAAAGTATGTCAGGTCACTTGCAGGACATCTGAAATATTATCTGATATTTTAAGGCCTTTGTTCCTATAGCATCTTACTAAATCTTTGGTATTCTTTTAACCTGATTATATTTATTTTTGCTTTTTCATTAACTGTTATATTCCCATTACACAGGAATAAAACAAACATATGCATACCATTAAAATCAAAATCAAATAAGACCATATTGACCACTGGCACATTGCAGGAAAATAAACAAAAACAACAACAACAAAAAACCATAAAGCTTTCAAGGTCAATGCTTTTCCATGGGGGCCCACATGGAACAGAATTGGGATGAGTGTTGGTGTTAGACCACTACGCCTTGCTTCCTACCCCAAACTGAATTGCTGCTATTACTCAAACTTTACACATCTATAATACATAAAATTTAAAATCATAATAGTATTTTTTTAAAGCTGCTTTTTCCCTTTTATTTTGAGAGTGGATAATATGTTACTTTAAAGAAATATGTAACTATTTAATTACCCTGACATTAAAAATAATCTCTTTGAGATATTTTATATTAGTATAGTAATTTAAAATATTCCATAAGACAAATTTTTTATCTCCTTTTATCAACTTAACATGATATTGAAAATTACAAGGTAAAGAAATATTTCATTAGTAACGTTTGGACTGAATCCACAACATTCATCTAAATTTATATAACTCCATTCATTAATGATCAGTCTAGTTACAAACTACTACTTAATATTTTATACATGCACTTACATACGAGGTTGGACAATTAAGTTTGCAAACTTACTGCAATGCTGTTGCTAAACTTTTTTGATATCACAAGGATTATTCTTTATGAATTTGTACCAACTGGACAAACAGTTAACCAAGTTTACTATTTGGAGGTGCTGAAAAGGCTGTATGAAAAAGTTAGAGGAAAATGACCTGAACTTTTCACCAACAATTCATGGCTCTTGCATCACGACAATGCACCAGCTCACAGGAAACTGTCTATGAGGGAGTTTTTAGCCAGTAAACAACTGTATTTGAACACCCTCCCTACTCACCTGACCTAGTCTACAGTGACTTCTTTCTTTACACGAAGATAAAGGAAATATTGAGAAGAAGACATGTTGATGACATTCAGGACATCAAGGGTAATACGATGACAGCTCTCATGGCCATTCCAGAAAAAGAGTTGCAGAATTGCTTTGAATGGTGGACTGGGTGCTGGCGCCGGTGCACAGCTTCCCAAAGGGAGTACTTCGAAGGCCATGGTGATATTCAGCAATGAGGTTGTGGCACTTTTTCTAGGATGAGTTTGTGAACTTAATTGTCCTACCTCGTATAACATGATTTTGTGATAGCTACCCTAAGTAAGCAACTGAGCATATACACATTTAATACTTCTAGCAAAGTACTTTACAATAGGTAATGAAATGAGTGCTTCCCCTTAAGTAGAAACTGATACATTTCCAGTAGCTTTCCAATCATTTAGTTTTATGAATCAATTTTAATTATTTCATTACAGTATTTTATTTTTGTATATTTTTTCTTAATTCCAATTATAAATGAATTTTACCATTCTATTATATACAACAAATCTAATTGCTGCATGAGAGCAGTTCTCCCTCGTTTTCCAAATGGGTGCTTGTGGTTTCTAGGTATTCAATCTGTGAAATAAATTGTCCATCTGTTGTCCTAATCCATCTGTTATTTTGACTTAGGCATTATGATTTTTTAAAACTTTCATAAAAATACATAATAACTTATTATTTTGGCTTGATACTTTAAGATCCTCAACCAGTCTGTTCCCGAGACTAGTTCTTATATATTTTAATTTAAAATGCTTTTCTAATGATAATATAATATTTAAGTCAGTTTACAATCAAGTAAATGTTATCTCAAGAAGCATAATCACATTTATAATACTGTTACTTCACTTCACTGCACGACATAGTACAGAACTATTTGCCCCTTTGATACACTTACACTTTTCTGAAGAACTTTTGTAATACCAATCATTTCTTTTTTACAAATCTCTTCTTTTTTGATTTATTCTATCATCATGGGCTTATGCTTCTATGCAGAATTCTTAACCCTCAGATTAAGTCATTAAAAGATGAACCTGACATTTCAAAGGGTGAAAAAACTGTGACATTTGAATGAAAAAAAAAAAAAAAAAAGAAGAAGAAGAAGCAGGTCAAATATAGGCCAAGGAAAAGGCCTATAAAAATATTATTTAGTTTCCCCTTAAGACATTCATTTGATAATGAAGTGAATGATTTCTCATTCAGTTTAAGCCATTTACATATTATATTTGTGTTTGAAAACGACAGTACTTTTGCAACTAGTTTTGCACTTGGGAATTTTTGCCTCACTTATATAAAGGTTATCTTCTATTATCAATTAAATAGGTTCTAAAATTATCTACACAGTTCATACAAAACTACCATCATTTTTCAGTGGTGTTTTGTCTCTTTGTGCATAACATTGAATTATCTCATCTTCCCATTACAACCCCACTCTCCATTTCTTGCTTCATTGCTCCTACCTCAGCTTTCCCCGGTCCCCACAATGAAAAAAATGTCAATTTCATTACCTGTGACTTTAATGCCTGAGTTACCACAATTTGTGGTTTTAGAACAATTTTAAGAAATCTCCCCACATCATGTATTTCAGTGTTGATATAGTTTTTTCATCAATTGGCTATATTAGGCTATGCTAAAATCATAGACAATATTTCTATCTAAAATTACCCTCACTAGAAATTGCATTCAAGAGAAGAGATAGATATATCATGAATAAAATAAAACTTAAGTTTTTGGGTTCTAATTAGTATGGTAACTTTCCAAAGCCTTGGGAAGGGCCCCCAAATTTTGTATTACTAATATGCTTTTCTTTTTGTTTTCCAAAGGCACCAAATTGTATAGGCTGTAGATATCACAAAATCTAAATCTTTCCTTGCCAAAAAAGTATAGTTGATGATTAAAGCTCAATGTTGTTTTAATATGTAGCCCTTACCCTAACCTTCTAAAGTCCTCCAATCTTATAACCTTTCTTTACATTCTTGAACCCAAAGCTTGAAATTTCAGGTCTTAGATCTGGAGATATACTTTAGGCCCAACTACAAGTAGAGATTTTTATTTTGTGTCTGATTATTGCAATACCTGATCTGAATCTTATCTTGATTCTCAAAACTATATGGGCAGGGTAGGGATATATTAAATAAGCATTAATAATACCAAATAATGAAAAATAACCTAGCGTTGTCACAACACCAATAGATAACAGTAAAGAATTTAGTATCAGACAAGATAAATTTAGTATCAGACAAGACAAAATAAGATGATTAGAGAAGAAATACAATTAAAGAAAAAATACTATAAGAAACAGTCTCCTAAATTTTAAGCTTAAGTCTGTGGAAATGGAAAAATGAAAACTGAAAAAAAATAGCAATTGTAAATAAAACTCTGGTAATTATTTTAGATTTTCCCTATTAGTATTTTAAAGGTGAAGAACATTTTAAAGTTTGCATTTCAATTTCAGAGGTAACAACTTTGTAATATTAATGAAGGTCTGAATCTACTACAATCATTCATCTTAGAAAAATCAAAGTTTTTATTAATTTTTTCATGTACAATATGTAAAGACAAATAAATATATGTAAAAATGAAGGTAGAGGACTTATAAAGCAGCATATTGAAAATACCAATGCTCAGTCTAAAAAAAATATAAAATGCAGCAAAAATCTGGTCTGACTGTAGGTTGTCAGTCTGAACTGCTAAGTCTCATTAAGATTTCACTAAAGGGATAGAGCCTGCCACTTCCAGGTTTTCTCTCTCTAGGGGAAACTGAGAGACAGGTGACAGAAAATCAGATCAAACAATCATAATGTCAGAAGTTCCTGACTCTGCTGCTCTCATGCTGGGCACATAGTAGGCACTCAATAGGCTTTTGAATCATGGAGGCTCCCAGCTATATTAAGTTAAACATTCAAAGAGCAAGGCTAGAATTAAGAGTAAGCTTTAGCATAAAGCCTTCCATTATAAGGATCTTCTAAATATGTTGAGGTTTTGTTTTATTTTAAATGCAATGCTTGTCTACATTTCAGCATGTATTCTCCAAACGCTGTCCTTTATTATGTGATTCTGAGGGATATGTCTTTTCGGCCTCTGCAAATGTTGATCAGCTCTAAAGGAATTTGTTTAATTCTTTAAAGACTTTACAATACTGGCATATATTTTTGCTGTTATTTTAAACTAATTTCAAGTTTTATTTTATAAAATTTAGCTTCCTTCTCCATGAATTCCAAAGCATTTCTACTGTGCACATATGTTTGTGTGTGTGTGTATGTGCACATGTGTGTTTATGAGAAAGTCAGCGAGAGACAGAAAACAAGAGAGAGTTTTCAAAGACTGCCTTTAGAAATTTATTGTATCATATATTTCAATTTATATGCTTTTCATCCTAGCCTATGATGCTTCAATAATACTTTAAGTAGTAGGCTCTTTTCTAAAATCTCATAAGGTTATGCTCTTACTATATCCATATACAGGCAAAAAAAACAAAAAACAAAAACAAAACTGAGGCACAGATAGGTTAAGAATGTGCATGTTCAAAATTTGATAAATCTCTTTTATTATTATTTTGTTAGTGCTATTGTAAGTCTTGGTAATATAACAACCAATAAAGAATGGGAAAAATTTAGAACATTTAAATTCCAATAGTTTCTTTTGTCTGAATTATTTGCTGTTTCTTAATACCGTTCAAAATACAAAACAGTGAACTTATATTTTATGGAACATAGTAGACTTGACATTCTGAAAGACTGTCTAGAGGGAACAATGACATGCTGCAGAAAGAGGTAAGAAAAATCATCTTAATTTTTGTACATATGAAAAAAAAATAAAATCAGAAAGTCTGGAAAGTGAGCACATACAAGAAAGGCTCTGCAGAACCCAACATTGTTAGGCACAGGGAAAAACTGATAAAGGCTAGGCCTCTCTCCTACCCTTTACCCCCAAATAATTCATTTTGCAGGAGTCTTAGCAAAAATCTGAGACCCCCAAGGGCAATGCCATCAGTATAATTATATTAATATCAACATTTGTGGAAAAAGGTTGATCAATGTAATGTCCTATATAGCTGATGAGGATGCAAACCGCTACAATTACTTTGGTAAAAGTTTGCAATTACCTATTAACTTAAAAAATTACATATTCTTATTATTCAGTCATTTCTCTGAATGAAATAAGAACATTCACATGTACTCTTATTTAACTATTTGTTTATACTTTATCACAATGTTTGAATATATACAGGAGACAAAAATAAATATTTATATCTGTATTTTACATAATAGCAAAAACTTATAAATACAAATATCTATCAATCATAAAATGAGTTACTAAATTGTGGTATGTACATACAATAGAATACTTTTAGCAACAAGAATTGATGAAATTTAGCTAAATGCAACAGCATGAGTGGATCTCAAAAACGTTATAGTGAGTACTGCATCAAGTCACAAAAGAACAGAGCCATTACTATTTCATATAAAAAAGACAAATTGAACCAAATATATTATTTTTAGCAAAGGAGTGATAAGCATGCAATTTAAGATAGTGTTGAACAAGGGGGAGGAGAGAATGGGATTTTTTTGGGGACAGTACAGTGAGCTTCTAAGATACTTACAAAGATTATATTTATTATTGTAGAGGGTACTTAATTAACTATTTTTTATTTAACTTGTACATATTTTAATTTTTTTGTATGTATAACATATGCCACAGTGAAAACAAAGACGTCAGTAAAATGAGAGATGAAAAGTGAAAGAAATATACAGTTAGAAAAGTGGGATGAGGTATTACGCCAATTGTCCCACAAAACGTTTGTTCATTGTTGGTTATTGTATTAATGAAAAAAGAAATGAATGAAATAGCAAAAAGGGAAGAAGAAGACATTAAGACACAGAAAAATAAGGTTGTGGGTAAGGCAAGTGTATTAGAATATATTAAATATGAGAGTGGCTTTTGTTTAAACATAGTAGGCTAAATATGTGTCTTTGTATCCACTCTTCTTGAAATTCCATTATATTGACATTAGGCATAAGGTCTCAAAGACGAATAGAGATGGGGAGAACACAAAATATTGCATGTTGAAGCCTATGCTCTTCTCTCTCTCTCTCTCTCTATATATATATATATATATATATCTATATATATATCTATATCTATATATATATATAGATATAGATATATATATATATAGAGAGAGAGAGAGAGAGAGACGAGATGAGATACAGATCTATCTATCTATCATCTATCTATATATATTGTATCGAGAGAATTACATTAAAATTAAATGGAAAATTTTGAAGGTAAGATCTAAGAAACATCACAGAAAAAAAATCACAAAACCATCCATGAAAAGAAAAGAGAAAATAATATTTAAGAATCAATCCAAGCAGTAAAGTAATCATACTTCTAAATAGCTGGGTTACAAAGATAATGAATGTCTTATCTTTTGAAATAAATTACTCAAGAAATTTTATTAGAATAGGCAGACTTAAATGTGCCAATTGAAAGAGCTTATTGATTGCCTGGAAAAACAAAAGGACAGTTAAAATCCCTCCAACAAGATATATCATTACTAAATTTTAGAACTCTAGGATAAAAAAAAAATACACTTGTAACAACCTTCGGAAAGAATACTAATAGGTCATACGCAACAATTCAAGCATTACAATGACATTACATTTTTTAAAATATCAGGATTGAAAAGTAGAAGACATTGAGAAATATCTTGAAAATACTGAGGAAAAATCATTTTCTCCCTAACATTTTATGTCCACATAAATTAACATTCAGATAGGAAATAAAGAAAAGGCCCTTTAAGATAATGTCTTGAAACTTTGTCTCCTATAAAATCATTCTCATGAAGGTAGAGGATAATGTGGCCTTGAAAACAGAGACAATAAAGGGAGGACACATGGTTCTGATAGTGTTTTAGATCGTTCTCATTGACATTTTAACTCATTCATTTTTTTGAATAAAACTTTATACTCAAATTATGAAATGCTCTCAGCAGCATGACTGAGCATTCTTTGTACAGAAAGGACTGAATTGTGCCTTAGTAATCCAATAATGGGATTTACGTGTTCTTTTCTACTATTGAAACACATACCTTACTTCTCAACTGGATCTTTGAATGATTTAGTTTACGGAAAGCCATTTCAATAGCTACCTTTCTGTGCAATGGCATAGATGATTTATCCTACAGTTTTAACATAACAAAATGTTTTAAATAAAAATGCTTGATAATTATAACAATATAAGCCAAAATTCTAACTTGACTGATATAAACACAATAAAATTAAAAATTATACTAAATCATAATGTAAAGTACATTTATTTTCAATAAACTATACAATCTGGAAGAAACAATCTCTTGCTATTATTTTACTATTTTCCTCTATGCACATATTTGCTAAATTCCTTTTCTACATGTAAAGATTATTGTGTGAAATGTTCTTATCTCCATTTATCATCTGTCAAATTTACATATATATGTAATACAAGACATACATCTTACTATACAAGATTACATGGAAGCTATAAAGACTACTGGGCTCATACTAAAGAGAACACAACTTTAACAGATGCCTCAGTCAAAGATGGAACAATATGATCATCACAAATAATAACTGCAATAGACTGAAATATGCTAATGTCCTTAAATTGATATTCATAATGAACATACATATGTGTCACCTTTATTACATTCTTTCCCAAGAATGCAATTATTATTCTAAATCACTGGTAAATATGAGAGCAATTCAAGGATTTATTCTGTATTTCCTATGTGAATCATACTTCATGATACTTAGAATAGTATAAAGAATTCCAAATAATGAAGGACAAAGGTATGATAGAATTAGAATATCATCATTTTTTACCCCTAAAGAAAAAAATGGAAATAGGCACTCATCATCAATGACAGCTAAAACACTTAGGAGAAAGGCTGACAATTAGTTTTATGTGGATAGATCGAAGTGAGAATATCTAGACATACTGATCAAAATTAACCTCACAAAAAAGATAATGGTCAGATATCACATGTCTCTTGACAAGGTGTTCTAAGAAATACAGAGCAACTCTCTGTTTTTCTCATCAAAACTGCACAATATTAAAGATGTGTAAATGGATGTGAAAATGTATAAACAAAATTCGAAAAATTATTAGCTGAATAATTCCTTTCTCATTGT
This sequence comes from Rhinolophus sinicus, assembly GCF_057876585.1. Lineage (NCBI taxonomy): Eukaryota > Metazoa > Chordata > Mammalia > Chiroptera > Rhinolophidae > Rhinolophus > Rhinolophus sinicus. The sequence continues at coordinate 57,435,841 of NC_142502.1, forward strand.
TAATTATCTAAAATTAAATAGAATCACATTTTGCACTTGAAGAGAAACAGTAGGGCACGCATAAAGCTAAAACATTTTTTTTTAAATTGATTTCTTTAAAAAGACATATATTTTCCCTAAGTGACTCCCATGGCAGTGGCTTTTAAAAATTTAAAAGCTCATGGTATCCAGTCTCAACATTTTGAAAATTATCTTCTTGTTATCAAATAACACTCTGAAAATTCTTTGGCAGAGAGACTTATTAATCACAAGTTATATTTTGAAACCTTTGCAGAGAAATGCATCGCTGTTAGTATCTAACTTGCTATGTTATAATCTGATTATATATAATCTGATTATATATTATGTATATAATATATATTTTTAAAACATGAAATAAATATTTTAAAGAAATTAAACATGTTCAATCTATGAGGAAACCAAGATTTAAAAGAAAAGTGTTTATAAATTAACATTCATTATTTTTAAAATCAGAAGAGAGTATTAGTTAAATAATAATATATCTATATGAGGTTAATATATAAAATGTTTACCTAATAGTATATATTGTTTAATAATCATATAATTATAGCTGCCCAAAGATATAATAAAGGTATTTTATCTATTTCTTTATCTCTCTCTTTTGTTCCCCCTATGCACACTTGTGGATGCACACATGTGCACTCAGTATTTATTTATCTATCTCATTTTCCTTTGGATAAAATCAAACAATTTTTGTTTTTGAATTTTACTTTCACAATTTTATATTTTTCAAATTTTACTTATTTCTTACTTCTGAAAACATTTAACAAATTTCGTTTTTATATTGTTATATGTGTATATTATTAGGATGTTTAAAAAATAATCCTTAGGTCAATACCATTGTTTATACAGTAATTCACAAGGCAAACTATGTAAACTCAAATTGGTAATTGGCTATATTTCATACACATGGTAGAACACGGTCGGCTGTAGAATTAACTTGCTGCCAACTTGAGACAGTTCTTTTTTGGACTGTAAAGAGAAGGGAAGGATAAAATCCATGCATGTAAAGAATTGATGACAATATTATCAGTCAAAACAAATATATCCCCCAGCACCACTGGCATGGTAAATTATTAAATAAATAAAAAACTATATGTATAGCACCTGCCACAGCTAAGCTAACGGTGCAGATCTTTAAAATGAAGAAGCAGCCTTAGGTGGTGGTATTTATACAGTCTGTACCTATAATGCTCAGTTTCGTGTTTTTGTTGTTGTTGTTGTTGTTGTTTTTTAGAATGCATTGATAAGCTAGAAATGCCTTGACTGAAGGAAAGGCGCTGTGGGGGCGGAGCCCCAGAAAGTAGTTTCCAGGCTCTCGGCCTCACATAGACAGGTGCCTGGCTCAGGTAGTAAATGGCCAACTGTGATTGCATGGCCATCAGCTGTGGCTAGTTGGCCGTCAGCTGTAACCAGTGAGCCATTGGCCACAATATAACTGCTGTGGCTGTGGAAGGAAGAGGAAGGAGAAAAAAGAATGGGGGCTGGCAAGAAGATGGCGGCTGGGCTGGCAAGCGTGGATGGCGGTTTGCGGACAGTGTGTATCCAGCCTCCAGTGAGAGTATAGTGCCGCCAGAGAGAATAAAGTGGTATGACTCCCCTACCTATGGCTCCGTGGGTGTTCCTTTTTGGCCTCACCATGTCCTGCGTTCTTGTATGGGGAGCGGGAGCAGAGACCCCGCGGGTCTCCCTGCATGACAAATGGCGCAGCGAGCAGGGTCCCCCACACGACAAATGGCGCAGCGAGCAGGGTCTCCCGCACGACACATGGCGTAGTCGGCAGGATATGGTGCCAGCCAAAGCTCTCCAAAGGACGGTGGAGCAGTTTGTGCATGTGAACACCCAGCCTGAGGAAGACCAGGAGGAGCAGCTGCCGGAGAGCTGGACCCCCGTGGAGGGGTGGGAGGACGTGGACGGTTCTCCCACCAGCACAGGAAAAGCCATGCAGCTGCTGGAGAGATGGAGCCCCGTGGAAAGGTGGAAAGATGTGGACGGTTCTCCCACCAGCACAGGAAAAGCCATGCAGCTGCTGCAGAGATGGAGCCCCGCGGAGAGGTGGAAAGATGTGGACGGTTCCCCAACCAGCACAGGCCGGAGAAAGCGAAGGTCGTTGCAGCCCTGTGGGCCGGGGAAGTTCCTGCTCAGGCAGCCCGGATGCAGGACTTATAGTCCCAGGAGGTAACGCTTGCTGAGTCCTCCGTGGGAGATGAGGGTGAGGTCAAGGTCATCCCTCACCCCCAGGACAGCCCTGGTGAATGACTATGGACTATGGGGAATTGCCTTCCATCCCTAATTTAATGGACCGCTTGACTGTTTGTTTGGGAATTGTTGTTAGTGGAACTGGGGGATATTTGCTTTTGTTTCTTGACTGGCCGCCATTGAGAATATGTAAGCACCTTGATTGTGAGTCGCTGTTGTTCCAGCAGGGTACCCTGAGAGGCACAGAGAGAGTGGCAGTGCCCTGAGAGCCCTGGCTGAGTCCAGGAAGTTTGGCTGAGCCCTGAAGATACCCTGGCTGTGCCCAGGAAGTCGGGCTGTTCCCAGAGAGAGTAGTAGAGCCCTGAAGGTACCCTGGCTGTGCCCAGGAAGTCGGGCTGTTCCCAGAGAGAGTGGCGGTGCCCTGAGAGCCCTGGCTGTGTCCAGGAAGTGTGGCTGTGCCCACAGAGAGTGGCGGTGCCCTGAGAAGCCCTGGCTGAGTCCAGGAAGTGTGGCTGTGCCCACAGAGACTGGTGGTGCCCTGAGAAACCCTGGCTGTGCCCAGAGAGCCTGGCTGTGTCCAGGATATTGCATTCACCCCCAGGCTCCTCGCACAGGTCCCCTCGCGGAAGACGCTTGTCGCGTAGATTGTGAGGCGAGAGCCTGTAGGGGTGGAGTGTGGGGGCGGAGCCCCAGAAAGTAGTTTCCAGGCTCTCGGCCTCACATAGACAGGTGCCTGGCTCAGGTAGTAAATGGCCAACTGTGATTGCATGGCCATCAGCTGTGGCTAGTTGGCCGTCAGCTGTAACCAGTGAGCCATTGGCCACAATATAACTGCTGTGGCTGTGGAAGGAAGAGGAAGGAGAAAAAAGAATGGGGGCTGGCAAGAAGATGGCGGCTGGGCTGGCAAGCGTGGATGGCGGTTTGCGGACAGTGTGTATCCAGCCTCCAGTGAGAGTATAGTGCCGCCAGAGAGAATAAAGTGGTATGACTCCCCTACCTATGGCTCCGTGGGTGTTCCTTTTTGGCCTCACCATGTCCTGCGTTCTTGTATGGGGAGCGGGAGCAGAGACCCCGCGGGTCTCCCTGCATGACAGGCGCCTTTAACCATAATGTATAGGTCTCATGTTGCTGCTGTAATGTTCTAAGTCTAAGTTGGTTTATCTTTGTTTCTAGCAGTGTGACCCTAAATCAAGATTAAAAAGCAACTCAACATAAGGTAAAATTTAAAAAAACAGGTCATTTAATCACACTGTTAGCTTCAAATGATTATTGATTCTTGGAGGTGATGTCTAATTTTGCCAGAAAATCCATTTCAGTAGTGATTACTCCCTCAGTTTTATCTATGATACTGGAGGTTATTAAAAGTGGGAACCTCAAGGGAAGTATATAACTTTAAGCTATTAATGTCATATTTAATATATACATTATATATATATATATATATATATATATATATATATATATATATATGTATGTATATTTATCATAACAGAGTTTCTAGCTCTGCACTTTAACCTACACTAGAATCAGAGTAGTCATTTAGGAATATGTGCTACACCAAAAATCTAATTATTACATACAGTCCTTTGGAAAAAGAAGCACACTGAAATACCTGACACATAAATATCAAACAGTGTAGAGCATATTGAACCTCTTACTGTTTCTTATTACCACATATACACAGCACTCAAGTATCATGCCTAGAAATCTGATATTACTATATTGTCATTTGTTCTCCCAAATTATTTCAAAGCCATGCCTGAAATGTTACTAGAATCACAGATTGCCAATACAGTGAATAGAAATTTCCAAACACATTTCAAATGTTAAATGCAGACAGTACAGGTGTCTGTAAGATAGATAACGAATGCAAGGATGACCCTTTATATAGGATTTGTTAAGGTTGATGTGTCACCAAATTGGAGATTTGCTTCTTTGAGCATGTCTCTATATTTGTAGTTGTTTAGTGAAATCAGGCAGGATGAGAGAAGAAGATGTCTATGGAGCATAATCTAAAAAGTGTTGTCTTGAGTCTGAACTTATTATTTAAACTTCTACTGAGCTGTAACCCAGAATAGACCAAATGAGTGATGGGAACCTCTCAATTGGAATGGAAATAAGAGAGAGATTTGAGGGTAGAGTTGTTATGCATTTGGTAGGATGTATATGTTGAATATAAGATAAATAGATAGTCCAAGATGACTACCGTATTTATGAAAGAGGCAACTGGATGAAATATAACAGAAGGACTAACTGGTAGTAAGAATTAAGAGCTCAGTATTGAAATAAATGAATATAAATTTGAAGTTTGAATAAGGACATGGAAAATATGACTCTAAAGTTCATAAAACAGGCATAGCGTGGAATTAGAAATTTGGAATCTAAGTTTAAGTGTCATCATGGCAGGAAATGGGAGGCTGAGGAAAAAAGGTAATAAAAGATACAGGTAGAAGTGTAGTATCAAAGTTACTTAAGTTCCTTTTGAGTTGTATCTTTAAACTACAAGATATCAAATTGTGTTTAAATCACAGCTTAACTACATTAATTATACTAATTGGGGGGGCTTTAATGATAATTATAGAAAAACATATATACACATTACAAAATAAGAAAGAACAAATTCTAATATAAAATTCACAAATATAAGTGTTTTGTGCTAATTTGCACTAGAAAAGTTCATATGAAATTATGTGTTTGTAAAAGATGCTGTCAGAAGTTGTTACGTGTTTATTCACTTAATGTGCATAATCCTATTTCATGGAAGTTACATTCTAGTCAGGAGAAACAGATAATAACAGAAATAAATAGGTAAAATATTTTGCAAAGAGTATTACATGCAATGGAAAAAGAAGGTGGGGATATATGGAAGCTGCAATTTTAAATAGAGTGATCAGTGACAGACTCATTGAAAATGAAACTTTTCAGATGGGAACATTCTGTTTTCATGTTAATAACATAAAAATGAAATTGCACTCTAGATAATTCAGATTTATCCAAGTTATAAATTAATGAAATCTCCCTGAATATAGGAATACCTATATTCAAACTTCAAATTTATTTTTCATTTCTATCCTATAATTATACAATAGATATTTTAAAGGATTATATATGTGTTTATATATGAATGTATATGCATGCACAGGGATATATATATATATATGTATATGCATATCCATATTTATATATATGAAAGTTATTTTAATCTTCACTTTTTTTAGTACATATTGAAAGATCAGTCAAGTTGGCAAATCTTGCTAATACAGACAAAAAAAATCAAAGAGAAGACACAAATTATAAACATAAGAGATGAAATATGGGATATCAGTATAGACTCAACAGACCTCAAAAGATAATACTATGAACAACTATACATACAACAATTTCAAAATGTAGATCAAGTGGACCAATTATTCAAAAATGCAAACTATTACAACTCATCCAATATCAAATAGAGAATTCAATAGCCCTGTAATTATCAACAAGATTGGATTCATAATTTAAAAACTGTCCAAACAAAAGCTGACAATCCTAATAGTTTCACTGGAAAATTCTACCAAATTTTAAAATAGAATTAACACCAATTCTACACAATCTCTTACATAAAACACACAAAAATTAACTCAAAGTTCATGACAGAATTAGTAGGAAATCTTTGGGATCCAGAGTTAGGCAAAGCATACTTAAATCTGACATAAAAAGCACAATCTATAAAATGAAAACAATAAATTGTAAATAATCAAAATTAAAAACTTTTGCTCTGTGAAAAATCATATTAAAGAGGATGAAAAGATAACTTGTTTTCTGGAATATTTCAAAACACAATCTGATAATGGTGTTGTATCTAGACTATATAAAGGACTCTCGAACTACAACTGTAAAGGAAAAAGAAAAGGAACACCAAGTTGGAAAATGGAAAGACATGAACAAACATCTCACCAAAGAGGATATATAAATACATAAGTACATGGAAAGATGTTCAACATCTTTAGCCATTAGAGGAATGCAAAATTAAACCACAATGATTTATCACGACACAACTACCTGAGTGGCTTTTGAAAAAATGACAACACCAAATGCTGATAATTTTGCAGTAAAACTGGATCACTAATACACTCTTTGTGCAAATGTAATATGGTAAAGCTACTTTGCAAAGTAGTGTGGCTATTTCTTACAAAATTAAACATGCAACCACTATAAGATCCAGCAGTTGTACTCCTGGGCATTAATGGCCAGGAGAAATATGTATTTTTACTGTAATATGTGTGTGTGTGTATATATATATATATATATATATATATATATATATATATATATATATATATTTATTTATTTAAAATTTCACCATATTGTTTAATCATACCTCAAACAATTGGAAATGATCCAAGGAAAGATAAATTAAGATAGGGATTGTGAATTGATCTTTAGGTTTAGTAATTTACTCTTTATATTTGTACTATAATTTCAGGATGATATGTGACTATGTTAAGTCTTTTTGTTTGTTTGTTTTGTTTTTCATTTATCATGGTTGTTTGCAGAAGTATACGCTTTGAATTCGGAGATTTACATTCTTAAGCTGAGGAAATCTTCATTACTTACTTAATAATATTCTCTCTCGTAGTCCGTGATCTTTCTCACTTGAAAGTGGGTACCCTGTTTTCTTGTTCCAAAAATGAAATACTTGATGTTATTTACTCTTTTTGCTTTTGCGTTATTGAGTTTCATTTGCATTTCTGTATAGATTTCAATATATTTATCTCATTTTCTTTTTCTTTCTCAACTAAAAAACACTTATTTGTGGATGAAATATTCTCTTACATTTTTAGAAATCAGAAATTTCTAAACACAATTTTCTTTGGAGCTTTCTTTTTCTTTTCTTTTCTTTTCTTTTTTTTTCTGGGACCATTTTGTTTTGTTTTGCTTTTGGGGTTCTTTTTTATTTTTGACATTTTCCATAAATGTTTTGTGAACTATGGCTCTACATTCATATATTTTACTTTTTTAAATTGGATTGATTATTTTTATATTCTTGAGTTTTAAGAACTCTTTATATATCTGGATTCAAGTTACTTACCAGATGTATAATTTGCATATATTTTTCTTCTGGTACCTAGCTTGTCTTTGCATTCACTTAACAGTGTCTTTAATGAGCAACAGTTTTTCATTTTGATGAATCCCAATATATCAATTTGTTTGTTTATGAATTGTGTTTTTAGTGTTTCATCTAAGAAATCTGATTATCTGTCCTTTCTAAATTTTTATTTGCTGTCTGTCTTTTATGCCAAAAAATTTGAAGGGCCTGATCTTACCCAACTTGTGAACTAAAAAGTTAGTTAGCCACAGTCATATACATTCTGGCAGAAGACAAGAAATCCCTGGGTTAGAAACAAAAGACTTTATCACTCATGGCACAGCAAGGTAGGAAGAGCTTCATTTACTTTTGCCGTCTAAGACTTAGATTGTATAATGTGGATCTCAGTGGGACAAGAGACATAGAGTGATTTTTGCGCAGTAGAGAAACCTCAAACTTAAGAAAGCTAATTTTTTAAAGGGATCTTTGCTTATGTTTCTCCTCACTTCTCCATAGCTAGGGAATTCTCTCAAGGCAATAAGCTTCAGTCACTGTTGAGTTCAACTTACTTGTTTCCTGTGTCTCAAAAATCAATGTCCTTTATTGTGTGAAATGCAATGTCTTTTGAAACTGTTATTCAATATATTTTTTTGACTTTCATTTTTTTTTCTTTCTTTCTGATTTTTCATGTTGGCCAAAAATGTAGAGTTCTCTTTCAAAGACAGTGGAGATATCTATCTATCTATCTATCTATCTATCTATCTATCTATCTATCTATCTATCTATACATGTTTTTCTTTTTTTAATTAAAGTTTATTGAGGTGACAATTGTTAGTAAAATTACATAGGTTTCAGATGCACAATTCTGTAATACAATATCTATATATAACATCGTGTGTTCACTACCCATAGTCAGTTCTCCTTCCATCACCATATATTTGATCACTTTTACTCTCATCAACCACCCTTCTCCCCTCTTACCCTCATGGTTCTCGACTTTTTCTGTCTGACTTATTTTTGCTTAGAATAATAATCTCAAGATCTATCTTTACACCAGTTAGAATGGCTATCATCAACAAGACAAAGAATAAAAAGTGTTGGAGAGGCTGTGGAGAAAAAGGAACCCTCACACAATATTGGTAGGAATGTAGATTGGTACAGACGCTATGGAAGGCAATGTAGAGGTTTCTCAAAATATTAAGAATAAAATTATCATATGAACCAGCAATCCTGTCCTGGGTATCTACTTAAAAAAATCTGAAAATATTTATCTGTAAAGATGTATGTGCTCTGATGTTCATTGCAACTTTATTTACAATGGCCAAGACATGGAAACAACCAAAATGTCCTTTGATAGATGATTAGATAAATGATTAGATAGATGATTAGATAAAGAAGATATGATATATATATATACACACATACACACACAATGAAATACTATTCTGTCATAAGGAAAGATGAAATAGTGCCATTTGTGATAACATGGATGGTGGCAATATATTCAAAGTGAGATCACAGAGCCTGTTCATGTGTGTGTACATTATGGTAACCAGCAATCCCAGTTTGCCTAGGAACAAGGTTTACTGAGATGTAGGAATTTTAGTGCAAAAACCAGGATGGTCACAGACAAACAGGGAAAGTTAGTCATTCTGGATTGTGTGTGTGTGTGTGTGTGTGTGTACGTGTGTTCAGCTACTTTTAGTGAGTCCCATTAAGAGGTATATTGTACATATACATAACTTTTGTGCACTAGAATTTCTAAGAAAATTGTCAATATGACTTGCTTGCTTTTATATAATTCAATCAAATTTAATAAATATGCAATAAGTGAGAGTGATAAGATCAGTACTTTCATGCCTGTCTTTTCACAGTCTGGACATTTTAAATGAGCTGTGGTAAATTGCAATAAAAGCTTCTTTGACCTGTCTGATTCATATGGATTCCTTCTAAATGGTGGTAAACCAGCTTTTCTGTGTCTTAAATTTGGTCAAATCAGTTATCTGTAACCATGTTACTCAAAGGAACCAAGTCTTTCATCAAATTTAATACTTTACTTGAGAATTTTATTTTTTTGTTAGAAAAAAAATCTTACGATGCAAAACTATAAAAGCCTATTTCATTTTTAAAAGTGTTATCAGAGAGAAGTAACCTCTTATGTGACTAAGAGACGTGTTAGATCTAATGTAAAATAATCTTTGCACAATATTTCATAATTCATAGAGCATATCATGAAACACCATTCCCTATACTTAAGGTAGATATCATAGTCGCAATGAATCAGAATACTATTGTTTGTTGCTGTCATTGCATGTTACAGTTCCAGTATATTTCACAGAAGTTGCTATTGACCCTATAGAGTCAGAAAAAAGAATCTCATCTAATGAATTGGATGCACAAGATCCATTCATGCTAACCAAAACCATGGTATGTAATTAAGTGGAACAATTATCAACTACCTGACTCAAAGCTGGCGGATCATTTCACACTGTCAGTTAATTCACTGTCACCCTTCATCTTCATCCTGTTAAACCCTGTCGAGCTCAGTTTTAAGCTGTTGGTCCATTGCAGTGATGCATATTTTGTACTTTATTAACAATTCTGCTGACACACTTTGATACTTAATCTCCCTATTTGGTAGAAATCTATTTCTTAAACTTTAGTAAGTAGTGCAATACACTGGAATTCTAACAAACAAACAAACAAACAAACAAACTCCTTGCCATAATGTATTATTTCTTCACATTTTCTTTCATCTAAATGCTACTTATTTCACAATGTTTGCATCCCTGTTTAGAAGGAAAATATACTCTCTGTTTTTAAAGTATTATTTACACAGCTTCCACAACATTAAGATTATTGGAAATTGTTTTTATCTGCTCAACCAAATCCATTAAATATTATTGAAGATTTTTAAACATGAAGACAATATTGACTGTTAAACATGCTTGCAAAGTTTCCATTCCATTCAGTAGATTCTTATAATGAACAAAGAAGTCTGAGATGCTGAGGAAGAAAGAGAGGACACAACAAGAGAAGACATGGAATGGAATATGAGAGACTAATTTCCCTTCCAATACAGCAAAGAATACTTAAGTTTAATAACACAAATAATCTATGCAACATAATTTTCTACATTATGGTTAATGACTTTTTTTAGAGAAAGAGGCAGTGAGAGCTAGAACAATATTTATATATCTAACTAAGCAAAGTTTATTTTGTTTATCTAAGGAAATCCCTTTTGCACCTGCATCTACTTGTTTGAGACACAGGTGCTACAGTCTGTATTTACAAGACTGTCTGCCAGCCTGAAGACTCTTTGTTGTGAAGAGGGTATGGCATTGTGATTATAGGCCCATAAAACCGAAAGAAACCATTCCCTAATCCTCCTTGCTTTCATCTGTTTGGTTGCTACTTCTCAGGTGCAATTTAGGCAGGCAGATGTGCAGTCTGGGAATCCTTCCAAATTCACTTTATTTACTTCCTTTTTAAAGAAAGAGGAGTATTCAATGCTGTCTTCAGAAAACAATTCTGTTTCTACTAGTGTTCTCTCCAATCTGTGATTATATGTTATTCTCTAATCATAATGTGGAAGAAGTGTAGATCCTGAGACATTGACATTGGTCCTCGTTTTCTTCTGCCTCTTTTGTCACATCAGACAGTCTGTTCTCTGGCAGCAGTCTCTAGTTCTTCCCCCAATGAATCTTCAGTTACGATTGTGGGTCTCTGGCTGATGGCAATGGGCTAAAGGAAGCCTACATAATCAACTGTACTGCTTCCCTTCTGATCAATCAACTGTGATGGCAGCCAAATCCTTTGCAAAACTGACATTAATGTAAGGTCCAGGGAACTTTCAGTTATCCAGACACAATTGGGCATCCAGAATAATTGGGAAGCAGAATGGCCATTAAGATTCTCCTCATGGGGGCAGATAAGGGAGAGAGTGGAGACAGATAAACTCTTGCATTACTTGTAATGTGCGGTGTTAGTCAAAGTAGGCTAGTTTATGCTATGTCAATTTAATTAATCCTGAGACCCTGGCTACTCAGAGAAATGCTTCAGCCAAGAATGATGCATGCGTCCTTACAATGAAGTGGTCAGAATGGTCACATGACATCATTTAACAGCAACTTGGAAACAAATAGTGTATCTTTCATGGAAGGAGAGACAAACCAAATATGCACAGATGTTAATAGTTTTCACCACACTGACTGAATAATTGACTGTTAATCTAACCTATAAATTGGTTGATTCTTTCACTTCTCTACTGTTTCCCATTAGGTGTGGGGTCCTGTGAAGCACAAAAAATGTCCATATTACCCTTATTCTTTATATGTACCCCACTCACAATTCATATATTTTTCCTACTTGCTGGAACATTCAGTGAGCCCCACTGTTGTATCTACACACACACACACACACACAAAAAAAAAAAAAAAAAAAAAAAAAAAAAAAAAAAGAAAGAAAGAAAGAAAGAAAGAAAGAAAGAAAGAATAAACCTGTTAGGTGTTTAGAAAAAGTGGGCAACTATTGTTACCTTGGTTAGACAATATTTAGTTTTCCTGACTTACTGAAAATGATGGCAGGACCATGTTTGGAGAGGTCAATTGGATGCAGGAAAATGTGGTGGCAGATGGTGACATAATGTGTGGTAGATAGAGTGGTGTGAGGGGGAATACACAAATAGAAATAAAAAGATTAACTACAGGTGACAGCTGCTGGTGAGGGAGTTGACAGATTTTTTTTCTTGTGTCCAAGACTTTCACCACACTTGTTTTAGAATCAGAAAATGTAAAACCAGTGTTGGCACTTTTGATCTGTTCTGGCTTCACCCAGAACAGAATTCGAGATCTCTAGTGAAGAGTAGGTTCTGCAGAAATATATATTATTTTAATTTCCTGAAGAAGGAAAATAAAGAGATGGGGCTTAAATAACTGATAATAGAATATTTACTGACAGAGAAGAGAGATGTTTATTTGCTGGAAGATGGAAATTCCTGGCCACTTCCACCACTCAGTAAAAGCCTTGGCAAATTAGGAAGCTTAGCAAATGGAAATGAGAACCAATGTATAAAGCGAGAGGGGTTGTAAGTGAGCACTAACGAAATGATGGTGGATGGTTTTGAATGTTACATTTGCAAAATTTTTAAATTCACAATGTAGCTTAGTTCTTATGATGCTTGTAAATAGCTTAGTTCTTGTAAAGAAGTCTTTCCACCAGTGTTTTTCATCCTTGTATTAATGAGGATCATCATTTCCTTTTGTTACTGAGATTAATGAACACATGTAACAAAAGTAGAAATTGCATTTAATGACATATTTAAATATTAATAATTACTAGCTTTATAGTTATCCAGGCTCCAGTTACTGAATTTACCTTGAGAAAAATATAGAATAGTTTTAGACAAATCATTTGACAAGAAATTAGCAATGCTCATTTGTACACACCTGTCTTAGAATTAGAACTTCTCTTTTCTGTAGAAATATTTTGGATATACTGTTATTTTGAATTAATTTGGGGTATTTTATTTTTTGACTACTTTTCAGACATTCCATTTCTTTCTCTATGTAAAATGCAGTCTTGTTAAATAATACTTAGAAAATTTTAATATTAATAATTGCAAAGGGTAAACTGTATGCATGTGTATATGTATAAATATAACACACATAAAATTTTATATATAAATAAACACATATACAGACACATTATACTTACACATTAGTTAGTTCAGGCTCTTTGTAACACATGCCTCGATTGATTATACTAGACATGATATATGAGGTATAATCAAATAATATGGTGAATGTTTAAAAAAATATTACAGTAAAATAAATTGTCATTAATCACCCTAAAACAAAACAAAAAAAAACCCTCACTTCTAACACAATTATCCCCTCATTCTTGCCACTTTCTGAAGCAGTTCTGGAAGTCTTTTTTCGTGAGTGTCTTTAGTTGCGCTGTCCTGGCTGTCTCGATGTCCTGAATCATTTTGACTTTGGGGAAGAGCCAGAAGTCGCATAGTGCCAGATTAGGTAAATAAGGTAGAAGAGGACACACCGTAATGTTTTCATTTGACAGATAATGTTTCTATTTGACGGAAATTGCCATATACCAGAAGTGATGTGTGACACAGAGCTATGTCATGATGGAGGATGATTTATGGCACACTTTAAAACACACCTTCTCTCAATTGTAGCTCACACCCCACTGATTGCACCGAACAAGTTGAAACTTGTCACACACTGTTACTAGGGTTTGATGGACTGCTTCCCATATCGAAGATCTCGGCCTTTCTGTTGGATGGCACTTGGCAACAGTATTCACTGTATTTTGATACCGCAACGGAAATGCTCTGTGTCACATGTCGTTTCTGGTATGGTGATTTCTGTTGTATAAAAACATTACGGTGTGTCCTCATCCATCTTATTCACCAGATGTGGCACCGTGAGACTCTGACTCTTCCCAGCAGTCAAAAGGACCATGGATGGTAAACCTTTTGAATTAATTCAGGATGTTGAGGCAGGCACAACAGTGCAAACTAAACACACTCATGAAAGGGGACTTCCAGAACTGCTTCAGACAGTGGCAAGAACAATGGGATAAATGTGTTTGAAACGAGGGAGAGTATTTTGAGGGGGATTATGTGTGAGACATATTTTGGCAATGTGTCTTTTACTGTAATTTTTTAAATTTTATTTAAACATTCACTGTATTTTTTATCACACCGTGTAAATATATACAAATATTTTCTGTTTGCTCATGTTACTGCCCGTGCTATGTTCTAGTGCAGATCACCGCCATGTTTTTCCTGTACCATTTCAATAGTTTTCTCACTAGTTTCCTGCTCCCACTCATTCCCCAACTCAGCTTCATCTAGGCTCCACAGCAAACTGTTTTATCCATCCAAATGTAAATCAAGTTATTTCTAAAGTCAGAATCTACTAATGTCTTCACTCTCAAAATAAAAGCTAAAACTCTTAAATGGACTCTAGATCTCTTAATAATCTGTTCTACCTCCCACCCTTGCTCCTTCTTTTTGTATGCATCCCCCCACTCACACCATAGCCAACATTTACCAACCACAACAGCTCCCTTGCTGGTCCTTAAACATGCCAACCAAGTCCTCACCCCAAGGCTTTTACTCTTTCTATTCTCTCATTCTGAAATACTTTCCCTCTTTATGCTTAAGAAATACTTTTTTGGATACATACATGAAAAGCCAAGTCTCCAATAGAAAGGGAAAATGTAGTGAGAGAAAATTTGAACGCGATTAACAAGACCTTCAAATAACCCAATTGTTTTTACCTGCTTTTTCATACTTGGGATATGAGGTAAATAATAAATTCATAATTGGGACTTAGATATTTATTTGAATATCAATACTTTTTAGGCTTATATTTGGGTTAGTAGAGACCAAGGCTAATATTCTGTACTCCCTCTAAAATTTCATCTTCATCCTTAAGCTGTGAGAATTGACGCTTTGAATGATGAGCCTGAGGCCTTTGCAAATCCTGAATTATCAGAGATTCAATTATCTTCAGACTCATGAACTTGCTAAGGTGGGCAAAAAGACTAATACATTTAAGAAAGATATTAAAATGACAAGGATTGACCCTAAATGACTGGGGAGTTAATTCTTAGTATTCATAGACTTTTATTAATCATATTAGCCAAAATTTTAAAGCATTACTGATAATATTTTTCTACATATAGTCATCTGGTTTGGAATTTGCTTTGAATATTAAGGAATACAGTTGAAGAGAAAGAAGAAAAGTCTGTTAATTTGTGATAGTAATAAGTTCCTCTGTGGAGGCTGTCTATTCCTATGGAGAAGTTCAATATCTAGTTTCTTTACCTTTAATTGTATTAGATAGAATAGTGTAGCAACTATGGATTTGTCAGAGTAATAATACCTAGACAAATAATTATTATGTATCATTATCATTTACTAAACAAATATTTTTTTACTTTTTTATTCTTTCATATTTCAAAAGTTACTCTTATTTATAAGTATATAGATAGCTTTAAACAAGAAATTGATGATTGCTTAGAACTAGTATTGAAATTCCCTAATAAAATATTTAGTTATGAAATCACATTCCTTTCCTATCTTTATGGATACAATGAAGATATTTGAAAATTGTCTATTTACAGGATGACATATTTTATTCACTAAAGAGAGCAAACATATATTATGCAATATGTAAATTGTTGCAAAGCTTTTAAATAACAAATTCATAGTTAGATACCCTACTCAGCCAGACTTCATTAATCCTTAATCTTTTATGAAGCATAACGTGTGCTCTAGTACATAAACTGTTTCTGGCACAAACTATTTCTCAGAGTAAGCCACATAGACATTTGTTCAAATAAAAACAAAATAATACATGATTTATCTGAGAACATTTAAAAATAGAACAAAGCACATTGTTTTAACCTCTGATTCCACTCTTTATTTTGTGGAATGTTTGTTTATTTTTCAGAGCTCTCAAGAGGCAGACTTACATAAAATGCTCAACTGTATCCTTAAGAATGGTTGAGCTACTTGGGATGTTTCCATTTAATTTAGAAACAAAACATGCCATGTTTGAAAGAGAAAAATTGATAGTCTAATCTTGGTCAAGAAATAGATTAATTTATCTAACAGAAAATGCCTGTGTCTGAAGCATTTTAAACTTGATCTGACTCATTATCCATTATATAGTAAGAATTCAAATTATTTTCCCCTTCTATTGAGGTTTTTTTTTTTTTTTTTTTTTTACAATAGTAAAGTTGGAAAGGTCTTTTAAACTATTCAGATATTCAGAAGGAAGAAAGGAAAATTGTACTGAAAAAAAAAAAAAAGTATTTTCTGTGTTTGAAATAGTGTTTCCTCAGGTAAAGTTTGTGAGAAAAACCTCATGTAAAACCAAGGTGTATATAAAGAAAATTCTATTTACAAAGGCAAGACATAATTCCTTTGGATAAGGTCATGTAGTAGCTGTAAAAACAGAAGGAACTTAGAGGTTATCTAATGATATGACATTATATGGGACTCTGGGTGATTGTAGGAAATTATAAAGGGTGATTTATAGTAACCACACCAGAGGGTAATGTAGAACTGGATCTAAATGCCTATCATCTGATTCAGAATACTTTGTACTACATGTGCTTTCTCTCAGTTAGTGGCTTTATTTTTCCCATTTGAATAAAAAATTCTTAGTGCTCTATAGTGTCCTTGCTGATATTCTGATATCTGACACTTGTTTAAATTCATATTATTGTTTTAGTTTAGTTTTTCTGCTTCTTATCTCTTTTTATTTATTAATGAATTCACTCATTCAATACCTATTTACAGAGTACATGCTTTGTATCAGACACGATTATAGGTATTTGAGGAATGTAAGTGAACAAACTAGTAAAGGATTCCTGCCCATGTATTAGAAGAAATAAATGCTATGAAAAAAATAAATACGATAAAGTAAGTTCTCATAATGGAGAATTATGAGGGCCAGAAGGAAAGGGAGAGATTTCAATGTTAATTGAAGTGGTCAGACAGGCCTCATTGGAAAGAGGATATTTGAGTACAGATTCAAAGGACTTAAGGGAGTTAAGCCTAAAAATATCTAAGAGAATAATTTCCTGGACAAAGGAGACAGCCAATAAAAAGGGCCACGGGTGGGCACACGCCTAACATATTCTAGGAACAGTTGTAAGGTGGACAATAAGGCAGGGTAGACAATAATACAAAAAGCAATCGGAGTTCATGTGACACCAGACCATGAAGGGCTTTGTAGGCTATTAAGGACTTTCAATTTTACTTTGTGCATGATGGAAAACCCCTGGCAGCTTTTGAGCACAGGAATGACAAGATTTAACTTAAGAATATAAAAGGTATATATATAAAGGTTAAGATAAAATGGAATAGGAATTCAGAGAAATTATGAAAAACTGAGTTAGACAGTTACTCGGATTGTGTGTTTCTGTCTCCTTAAACAACCTTCATGGAGCAGACACATAGAGTCACCTCAGACTGAAGTTCAACCAAGAAAACACAGTATATCCCTATTTCCACCATGATGTATTTTATAGATATAATCAAGCTTATCCTAAAATATACTTGGTCAGCAAATTAACTAGAATAACCAAAATAATTTTTAAAGAACAGAGTCGGTGAGCTCAAGCTATCTGATTCCAAGGCTTAATATATACCTACATAATTAGTGCATTGCAGAATTGTTGAAAGAGTAAACATAGATTAGTGCAACAAAGTAAAGAATACAGAAATCCACACTCACACACACAGATCTATTT
Source organism: Rhinolophus sinicus (assembly GCF_057876585.1). NCBI lineage: Eukaryota > Metazoa > Chordata > Mammalia > Chiroptera > Rhinolophidae > Rhinolophus > Rhinolophus sinicus. The sequence continues at coordinate 57,453,422 of NC_142502.1, forward strand.
AACTGATTTAAACATACACACCAAATCAATTTAGTGGAGAACTGATAAAATATCTAACAAATGGTGCTGAATAATTAGACATTGATATAAAAAAAGAGTTAATCTCAACCCATGCCTTATAACCTTACACCACATAAAAAAAAATTATTCAAAGTAGAAATAGACCTAATGTGCAACTTAAACTATAAACTTATAGTGGAAAATAAGCAAAAATATTGAAACATTGTATTAGGCAAATATTTCACAGAGAGTGTACATAGAGTATGAATCACAGAAAAAAATTAAAAATGGACTTCAAAATTAAAAATTTTAGCTTTTATAAGGCACTTTAAAGAAAAAAAAAGGCACAGATTGGGAGAAAATATTTACAAAACATACACCTGGTAAGAAATTGGAATCCAAATATAAAGCTATCAAAACTCAATAACCCAACTTAAAAAAAAAAAAAAAAAAAAAATAGGCAAAGGTTTTAACCCCACATTTCACCAAAGATGATCTAAAAATGGCCCATACACACATGAAATGATGCTAAACATCATTATTTTAAATAATGTGATAAAATTATACACTTATTAGAATCAGTGCATCAAAACAACAATAAAGGAAAGAAACTGACAATATTAAGCACTTGGAAGAATGTGGAGCAATCAGAATTCTCATAGGTCAGTGGTGAGAATACATCATGTTACAATCAATTAGCAAAGCTGCTTGACAATCTTTTTAAAAATTAACATATACTTATTATATGATCCATTAGTACATTTCTTAGATATTTACCCAAAGGAAATAAAAACATATACCCATTCAAAAACTTGTACGTGAATATGTAAAATTTAGTCATAATCGCCAATACCTGTGAACAACCCAAATGTCAATTACTGGAGGAAAGAGTACAAATCTTGGAGACATTTATACATTAGAATACCACTCAGCAAAATAATGGAGTGTGAGAGACCTCAAATATGTTACAACATCAATAAATTTCAAATGCAATATGCTAATTTAAACAAACCAAACTTATAAAGTTACTCTTTGATTCCATTTACACAGCATTCATTCCAAAAAAAGAAAATCAAAACTACACACACACACACACACACACACACACACACACAATCAGTGAATGCCACTGTACCACTGACTGGAGTTCGGGATAGGGGATTAAACACAAAGGTAACTTTTCAGGTCAATGGAACATTATCTTGATTGTGGTGGTGAGATTATGACTATATACATTTGACAAAATTCAGAATACTGTATACTTAATAGGTTAATTTTTACTACATATAAATTATACTTCAATAAATGCACTTGTGATGAAATAATTTGTACTTCAATAAAAATAACTTGTGATGAAAAATTACTGATACTTGATTAGAGGCTAGACAGTAATGAAGAAGATACTGACTTACTGCTATAGCTAATGACAACACTAATAATATTCTACCATATTTATAATGATTGATTGCGTATCAGGCACTATGTTGTTTTACAGATATTAGCTTTAGTGTTTTTGACAAAATTGGAAGTTACATGTCATCTTTTTTCCTCCACTGGGAAAATGATTTTCATATTAATTACATAATTAGGTAAAGTAATACAAATTAAAGGTACCCGAGACCTAAATGACAGGTCCATAAGACTCTAAAAGGCATTCTCCTTTCTTTGGAAGTGAGAAAATACAAGGGAAAAGAGCTAATAAAGACCTTAGTAAAAATTAAGAACTGTGTATGCATGTATAATATAAGGGTCTTTAAACACCCAAATAGGCAGGGCTGTTTCTCAAAAGGAAAGGAAAATATGCTGGAACTGAAACACTAATATATATTTCCTGACAACTGGAAAGAGAGCAATGGACGGAGGAAGGAGGAATGGGAGGAATGCAGGGAAGGAAGGAAAAAGGAAAGAAGGAAGGAAAGGAGGGAGGGAGGCAGGGAGGGAGGGAGGGAGGGAGAGGAGAGAAGGCAAGAAAGAAAAATCAACCAACCTGTTAGCCTGCAAATTGGATGAAAAAAAAAGCAGCTGTATAAATGTTTAATAAATAAAAAGTAAGAATGAAAGTGAGCATTTTCATCTTGATCCAAAGGGAATTAAGTGCATAAATCTCCACATTTATCTCTGTAGCCTGATACTAGGAAGTAGAAATAATTGAGAAAGTGCCCACAGAATTCCACTATTAGAGAGTGAAATTACATAGAAAAACCTAATCCTGAAATCCTCAGGTAGGTGAAGTCTCCTCAAAGACAAACTCATAGACTACAGGGAGCTGACAAATGAAATCGTGTGTGAGATCAGTCTCCTGGAGACTCTTGTCTATGTTCAACTTTATTGGAGCAGCTACAAGAGTGTTCATTTCCTGCCAATGAGAAGTGCCTGAAGAATTTAGCTATCATTTAGCAGGAGTGTGAAAAATACCCTGCAATGTTGTTTTTAAAATGTTCATTTGCTAGGAATGAAAACTGAGGACAGATAACTGGTTTGGAAATCATTGTCTAACACGAGAAAGGAAAGTTTCAGACGTTTCACTAATTCAAAGAAAAAATAAAAACCTTTGATCATGTTGCCAATAAATAAGTAAGTAAATAAATAAATAAATGGAAACAAAAAGTAAAAGAAAACCACTTTGCAAAATTATTTCTTCTTTTCAGGTCATTGGCTTTTGGGAATATGAGTAATTCATAAAAGCAATTGCACTTTTTAAATGTAAAATGGACAAGGTGTCAGGACACTCCATTGCAACATTAATTCATCTTTATACTTTTAAAAATGTTAATATTATTGTAAATTCTAAGTGCTTTACATATATAATCTTGATTAATTATCTATGACGATATCAGCAGCTTGCATTACTGTGCCTATTTTACAGAAGAGGAAGCGAAGGCAGAGGAGAGTGCATCCATATACTCTGGAACCATAAAGAATGCTCTTAAAATTTTCCTAATAGAGCCCTGTTAACTCTGGGGAAAAACTGTCTTTGGCATGAGTTCGTCTTTACCTCTGCTTCCTCAAAAGTGCCCTTCTGCTGAATTTTGTAGTGATATACCTGAAACTATTTGGTTGGGCAAAGATCCATGCTGAGATTTTTTTCTGACATTCATCCATTTTCATCCTTAATCAAAATTTATTTATAGGTGTTCATTCCCTGAGGACTTTGATAAGTAATCCTTTCTCACAGGCTAATGGAACAATGTACTACCTTCCCAGCTAAGAATTGCATTTCAAAAAAGCCATTTTGGAGACATTAAGTTATGGAAAATAATTGATATTGATGAAGAGAATTTCAGGCATCATACAGGCCTTTTTTCTTAATATCTGAAGTCACTTAGAAAGTAATTCAGTACTATTCTGCTTAAAATGTACTTAGCCATAGCATCCTAGTCATCCTGGTAAAGGCTGGACTTTTAAACATCTGGGAGCCCCAGAACTGGCTTAAATTGTCTTGTCAAATTATAAGATGTTCACAGTGGTCAGGGGATATCAACTTCAACAGAATTGTTCATTTTCAGGAGATAATCAAGCTATTTGTTTTTAGCAGTTGGAAGTCTACTAAATTCTGAAACTGACATAGATATTTTTTTCTCTGAGCAAGTGCTGAAATGATACCACCAAGACATGCATTTCTGATAAAATCAACTATGGCCGATCTTATGTGACACTGCCATAAGAAATTATACAAAAGAACAAGATTATTTTGTTGGCTTCAAAATATTTAGAAATCTTAGGAATTTTTCTGAGCATCCCATGTTAAGAGCTGTGCACGTACTACCAGAAACCGAACACCTTCACATTTTAATGTGATTGTTTACATCATACATGATCAACTGTAGAATTTTTAAAACATCTGGTTATATACTGTAAATTATTGAGTACATGACACATTTTTTAATCAAGCAATTGATAGTCATAGAATACAAATATCGATATCCTAGAAGCTTATTATTCTTGTTTAAAATTTGAATCTGTAAAATAGTCTATAAATTATGCAAACATTACTAACTGCCTTTTTATTTCACCCAATATTTATTAGGTACCCATCAAGTACAATGGTCACATGTCACATTTCAAAAAGTAGATTTTTATTAAAACAACTTTCAGAGTTTCCTCAACAGTATATCTGAAAGTAGATATTCCACAATATTTATCTTGACCTTAAAATTTTTGAGTTTACCCAGTATATCCAAATTCAAATTATATCCATTATAAAAGAATTGAGTTCTGATCTGATGGTTTTTCTGTATTGAAAGTAGCATTTTCATATATTAAAATTTTACTATAAAAGGTTATGATATCTTAGGGATATTAAGAAGTGCATGTGGTTTGCTTTTTGACCCTCACGCCCTGCTAATACCCCTTTTCTTTTTCATTTATTTCCTGAACATCAACCTAATCTGATTTTTAAGCTATGCCACATACATTAGGTCTCTCGTGTTGCTTTTCTCTTTAACCTCACTTTTCCGTCCTCTCTCTCTCTATATATATCTATATCTGTATTATATCTATATCTACATATCTACATAGCTACGTATCTACATATCTATGTATCTATATCTATATATATCTATATCTAATATATATATCTATATATATATCTATATATATCTATATAGATATATATATGCATATATTACACAGAGAGTACCAAAAACGTATTCACATTGTAAGAAAGGAAAACTGTATTAAAATTGTAATACTCAATATATACTGATAACAAAAGATGAGTCACAAGTCATGTTTGACTTCTGCAATTACAAGAGGTGCTCAAAGTAGTTATCATAAGCAAAATTTTAATACAGTTATTTTCCTTTTTAAAAATATGTGTATACATTTTTTTGGCACCCTCTGTTTGTGTCTGTGTGTGTATCTGTATATGTATCTTTATACATATATCTACAAGTGTATATGTATGCATATATATGTATATGTGTGCATAAGCTTGTGGAGCTCTACACACACACACACACACACACACACACACACACACACACACACAAACTAAACTCACCTTCAGAGGTCCATGACCACCCTCCTGCATTTCCTACATTTCTACCATTTATTAGCTCTCCTTGATTACATATTGGAACTATTGGATATGGACTTCTATTTCTTCTTCTCACGGCATTATAACAACCCAAGATGACAGGAAGCTGATCTGATGAACTGTTAGGTAACAAAGCGAGAAAGCAAGACGTATTTCCTAGAAGGAGGTAACAAAGAGCAAAACTTTAATGGGTGTTGGTATGACTAGATGAAGTTACTAGCTGTTGAAAGTTTCTTAATTTCTCTAAATTTATTTTGTCATCTGTAAAAATGAATCAGTAAGTCACAAGATTAATTTGACATTCAAATGCCTAAATTATATACGCAAAGTGAGAGCACAGTGTCTGAAACAAAGACATCTGTTGATTTGAATCTCAATTGAGGGAGCAGGATGTAGAGAGTTAGTGGTTGGTATTAGGTCTGGGCAATGAGACACAAACCAATAGGAAGTGAAGAAGGAGAATTGGGTTTTTATGGGAAAGGTCCTGATATTCAGAAATTAATGGCTAATACGAGAAGGCAGAGGCACAAGCAAATGCAAGAGGTTATGAGAATATAGTCAGGGTAGAGCTGAAGTTTGTGGAGATTTATATATTGAATTATAAAGTGTTTTATGGGAAGAAGATGGATAAAGAAGACAAGAGAAGAGAATGAGATTCTGGATTAACAGTTATGGGTAAATGAGATGAAGAGACAGTGATTTGAAAATTGGTATTAGTGGTAGTAAAAAATGGAGATATAAAGAACAAATTGTTTTATTATTTGGTGCAGTTACACGAAGCTGAATGAAGGGAGTAAGCATAGGCCATGAAACTTAATCTCACTGTCGAAATGTGGCTTCCATACATTCCCTCTGATATTTTACAAAATCTCTTTCAAAAAGCACCTTGATTTTCTCTGTAGAAATAAAGACGTTCCTAAAAGAAGGATTTATATCATGGTACTTAAAATCCCTGAGGTCGATCAAAGCTCAGTGCCTTGTCTACTTATAAAGGAACATTTGACAGCTGTGATAAAAAATGACTATCTGCCTGAGAAAATTAATCACCGAGGTTGCACTGCAAATTTGGGGGGCCACATGGAAGCACAGGCCATACAGATTTTAAGCAACAATTATCTTTATCTGAAGATTCAGGTATGTAATCATTTTAAGAATCCTTTGTGGTAGTGAATGTACTGGTATATGCTTCTTTGGACACACAGAATATTTTATTATCTAAGTGGTGTATACTCATATGTATTGAACTGTAAGCTGAAACAACATACTCTTCTATGTCACAGAAGGCTCATTTTTGTCCATAAGCAATTTAGAGTTATCATGCGTTGTTTAATGGCTGAGGACCTTCCAGAAAAGGCTTAAAAGAATCCGTGATACATAATTGCTGACTTTTAAAAGTTCAGAAAATGTCATTATGGCTTATTTGGAGATATCATATAGTTTACTGAACTCTCCTTGGCTTGTTGACATCCCTGGCACTTTGTGAATGAGGCCTGTTTTATTCTCCCTTCATTTGTTTAGCTCTTTACGTAATTGATTTTTTGTGCTAATACACTAAAGGTCTGAAGAAGGCAGCGCCTCAGGTGTGACAGATGAAATATGGTGCTTTTAGTCATTGCTTTTATCTTCCATGTCTAATGTGTTGGTTATAGCTGTGCAGTTTAACAGCAAAATCAATACATCATTTGCTGCTGGTACCTGAAAGAATTTGGAAGCCCTTCGGTATTTTAACTATTAGATTTCCTCTGGAATTCTGTTTATTTATTTATTTATTTATTTATTTATTCATTGCTTATTGACTGATTTATGTTTTCTGATACCGAATGTTACAATTTAGGGGATTTTTTTCTCCCTCTTGCCTTCTCTTTAAATATTGTCTTTTCCACTAGCTAGTTACTTTGCTTTGGATTTTGGAACATCTGCCAATCTAAATGAATCCTGTAAAGTGTAAAATAAATGTTTAAAAAATCTTTTCCATTTTGTCTAAATCATCTTTGAGCTTAAACATTTAGCATATGTTCTTCTGAAAATGGAACCACTTTGTATTGTGCATTGAAAGCAGTATGTATGGGGGCACTTGAGTAATTTCTCATGTAAATGGATGGTTTTATTGCCAGTTTTCAATTTTACATTGGCAATGACATGGTTTCAGCCTGACAAGAAAAAAAAGAAAAAAGAAAAATCCATTGGATTAGAACATTTTTCCTGTTTAATATTCTCCTGCATATATTCATGTTCTCTCTTTTGTTATTCTCCAACTGTTAGGTGCATATTTTACTTTAATATCTTGAATGCAAACTTCTAAAAAGTAGGAAATGTGACCTATATCCTCTCACCCTATTCAGACAACATAGGCCTATGATATGGAGTGAGGATAACTCATACATCTTTGAAAATCACGCACAGTTTATCAAGTTGATTTACTCCATGTAAGTTCTTAGAAAAACCTGTTGAATTTGTTTTTCTTACAAATTGAATTTTCTCTAAAAGTTGAGTTTTCTGCATATGTTCATGCCCAAATTTCATTTATGAAAATAGCTGTCTTATTCAAGAACTTTATCCTTAAAGTAGACTTACTATTTTTATAATGGCTTAAAAGATGAGTTTAAATAAGATGTTTATTATAAAAATGGTTCATCTTTAAGTGAAGTAGATATAATACAGTAATGGTTAAGATAACCCATTAATTCATCAACACTTATTCTATATTTCACATGCTATTTGCATTAAACCTAATATTAAATTTTATTATCTTAAATGTTCAGAGATTAGATGGACCCTCACCCATATTTTTACAAATAAGGACAAAAAGCAAATAAATGAGCTATGTTTGTGAATTTATTTTAATGTAATTTTTAGGATGTGTCATAATATAGGATTCCGGCTAATATTTTCCTTGGTCTACATTGACATATATACAAAGGTCATGTTTGTTCATAATAATGACCCTGAAACAAAGTGAGACCTTTATTAATATTAACTCAGTCTACATTATATTACTTTGGTGTAAGTGCTTTTTCATTTAATTCTAGCTATAATTTCAAAAGTGTAAGAATTCACAAATATGAAATTTCTCTCAGCTGACCAGAAAATCCAACTTTATAGAATACCCTAATTTTAAACCTTTATTTTTATGTTTAAAAAAAAATACCTTGCACAAGTTTTATAAGTAGTATACAAAATTATTAAAATGGTTAAACTGTTGATTTTCTTCTTGGGTAGGATTTAATGTTATTCCTCTTGAATCTCTATAGAATGTGGTGAGATTGAAATATGTAGGAAATGTATATTTATATAGTTGCACATAAATATATTTATATGTCTTAGCATATTTATGTTAGTGATTACTGAAGTTTTTTTTTGTTTTGTTTTTTCCCTTTATCAGAGGTGTCTGCATTAGTCATCAAAGGATTTTCTTAAGGTGGGGCAGATTTCTTTGCCTGACAATACTAAGCTAGTCATCTAGACAGGTTTTGTTTTCTCTGTATTTGTACAAACCTGTACTTTAATTGCTCTGACCTAAGCAAAGTAATGGGATGGGACTGAATCATACAAAGTCTTTGTCTCTATAATAAACCAGACTCTTCATTAAACTGGTAAAAGTTTTTTTGTTGTTTTTTTTCCCCTTAAATTTTCTTATTGATTACTTATGACTGAAAAAGTGATTTAGTTCAGTTAAGTGACTAAAAGAAGTGATTCCTTCTGCCTGTTATTTTTATAACTACTTGTGTGTGGCATGTTGGTTTTGACCAGAGGCTGAAACTAGATTTCATAGGAATCTGGTTGAAGTTCATTGTTGAACTAAAAGAATAGTGAATCAGAATATTTAGTATAACCTAATTTTAAACTAGAAAACTATCTCAAAGTCCTTCATGTTTTAGCCAAATAAATCCATCTAGAGTCAATATAGGCTTATCAGAGAGATGCTCTATTAGCATGCTTTAGACAGGATGACACAACTTACTTCTGGACAGGAATAGATCTTCCCTTAAGGGAAAAGATTCCTTTACATTGTTTAAATGTAATTATGTTGGTGTGAAACAAATAGCCTCAATCCGTGTCTTCATTTGCATTCCAATGACATAATATTTTCATTGCTATACTCAAGCGGCTTTAATCTGCTTCATTGTTTAAATTGGGAAAGTAGCCAATTTTATGGTATATTGATGCTTTGGCAAACTTGCCCAAGACTGAGTCATCAATCATCTGAAAAATATGGCCAGGAAAAGAACAGACTTGATGTGGTTGTTAGTCGAGAAAGCAGGCAATAATCTCATGAAATCCATAGTAAAAATATACAAAACACTAATTCTTTAGGGATAAAAAGGCCTAAAATATCAATAGTCTGTGTCCTGCTTCTGGGAAAGATTTACCTAAATAAGATACATGTGTATTATGTGTTGTCTTTTAGAATTATCTGACTAGCATTTATACAACAACTACTATGTATTTTATATGCTCTAAGCACACTAGAAGATACAAAGATGAGTAAGACTTTGGTCACTGTACACTAGGAATTCATAATCTATCAGTAGAGACAGCCATGAGCACAGATATTGAGGATTTAAGCAATGAAAGGATCAGACAGGGACTGAATGGAACCATAGGTGGAAAATGGGCTGCTCAGTGCTAAGAGTTCCCTAGAGTTCCCAAGAGGCAGCTACTCCCCTTCTTTCAGCAACACATTTCTTCCAGTGCATTATTTAATATTGCTCCAAGATGGTCACATTGCCTTTGTTCTTGTTTTTTTCTTCTTCTGGATGTACCCAGGTTTATTATAATACTATTTATGAGTTTAACTCCGGTCAAATTATATTGATCATCATAATATTTTTGTAACATTTCATATTATATTTAAAATTGAAACAATATTTTAGAAATGAAGGCCTCCTGCTTCTTATCATTTCCTATAATTATTAGCAGAGAGTAAATATAGGAGGGGTGCATTTCCACCCATTTTTTAGTGTGGCATCTCTGTTTCTGAAATGTGTTTTTATTAACTTCTAGAAAAGTGTAGAGATAGAAATATTTTTGTTGTTTGCTTTCTGATTAGCTATATCATATTAGGTGATACAATGTAGAGAACACATCGAGCATAGTATACAGTGGCATAGTCTCAAAACCTTGATGGTTTGGGATGGACACAGACCTGCAAATCAGCTTCAAATCAAAGTAATTCTTTCCAAGTAATTTTTATATGCAGCAGAAAAAATCTGTGTTCTTAACACGTATATGTATGTGTATATATATATATATATATATATATATATATATATATATATATATATAGTTATCGGGGGTGCCAAAAAGTGTATATAAGTGGACACTTTGGTCAATGTTACTCAAGCAGTACTTTGCCGTAATCAGAAGTGTCTGGACGCTGATGGTAACCACTGTGAGCCCCTATTGTAATTGCAGAAGTCAAATGTGACTCATCTTTTGTTATTGATATATATTGAGTACCACAATTTTAATACAGTTTTCCTTTCTTAAAATGTGTATATATTTTTTGGCACCCTCTGTGTGTGTATATATATGTATGTGTGTATATATGGAGAATTCCAGATCCCCTATATATCTCTCCACATAAGAGCACCTTAGCTCCAGCTTAAGGTATAATAGGAACATGGATTCCTCCCTGCCACCTATAACTGTTATGTAAACAACAGAACCCACTGACCCCAGAACGGCAAGTCTACCTAAAACCTTGGAGAGCAGGGCAGGTGATTGATTTGTTCATTTATTAATTAAAAACATATATTGATTACCTTCTCGATATCAGGTGGTAAATAAGGGAAGTAGGAGAATAAAAATGGGCCTTGGTCTCAATAAACCTGCCTTGAAAGAAGTAAGAGTGGAAATGAAGGAAGCTAATCCGACGGGACCGGTGTATCTCTTTGGGAGGCATTGTGTAATTTCAGACCAATTTCAAGTACAGAACCGTATATGGGATAGTGCTTCAAGGCTGTCCTAGGCCTTTTTTTCACTCTCTCTGATATGTGAAAGGATCCTATTTGTTCGAAGCTACTTTGGGTTACTTTAGCAAGTTTACTAAACAGGAGTGGAAAAGACAAGTTGAAGCAAAGCTTCTCCAATTCTATGGCAATATTTTAACTTAACATACATAGATATATATTGATTTGGTATTACCAGTTACTCCTCACCCCCTACTTCCCTCACCTATATACATATATAAAAAGCACATTTTTTGGCACTATGTAAAAATATATCCCTTGAAGCTATATGACATAACGGTATACTTATCCAACAGATAATACTTAAAAAGCAGTTGACACAATAGCTATGATCTTTAGGTACTAACTTAAAAAAAATAATAAATGAATTCAGTTCTCAGAATCTCCAGGCATTTTTAAGTAGTCAGCAAATTACATGGTGTTCAGACTGTCAAATTGTTAACCCTTTCACTCAAGCATGACTCTACTTTGCCAAGGTACAGAAAGGAGACAAGTCTGTCATTTCTCATGTAATTTTTATCTGGCTATATTCAATCAAGTGGCCTCGGTCTATTCCCAGCACACCCTATTGAGATGCTCTATTGTATACAGTATTATATAAATGATTAAAAAAAATAAAATTGTGATTTTCATTTTTATTTTTCCAAAGGGGGGAATAAAAAAGGGTGAGAAAGCAAAAGTCTTGTAATTTAGAAACATAGTGAAAGTAGTAAATTTGTCCCAGAGAAGCCCATTCTCTTACTTATTTCTGCCTGTTTCCATGATCAACTCAATTGCTTCCTTCATGCACCTTTCAACATTCTGTCTGAGCACAAGGAGTAAAGAAAATGTAAGAGGGTGACTATGTGGGAGCGACTAGGTAAAAGTGGGGCTCTTCTTTTTTTCACCATTACTATCCTCTATGGGAGTCTTCAGTTTCTGTGGGCACTGTACTGTTTCAGGCCTTTTGTTGTACTGTTATTTGTAAGATCTCAATGAAATGGAAAGAATCATTATAGGAGGGTCACTTGCTTCAACATTATTTTTCCAGCAACTCGTTTACTGGCGAGCTAAATTTACACTGTTGCAAACCACTCAAGTTAAGGGTTCCAGCAATAGAACCGCAAATGGATGCAGAACTTTGAATGTTATCAAGGCAAATTAGTTATGCCATAATGGCTCTTTTGTCCAGTTCTTCTATATATTTCTGCTTACCTAGGATTTTACTCTAAATTGCCTTTTACATAATGTTGAGATCAGTTGATCTGCAAAACTCATACAATACTACTTCAGCAAGATCAACAGTGGAAAGCAATGGATCTACTTTAATTTATAAAATGCAGCATTAATGCATTCCTTTGTAATGTGAAAAGTCAAAGAAAACGAAAATGTACACTCTTTGTTTTTTTTTGTTTTTTTTCATATGAAAGCTGTCAAATCAGATAAAACGCTTGAATACCTGTAATTACAAAAGGAGAAGACTGATTAGGGAGTGAGTATGAACTTCCTCAAGGAATTCAAAAAAACACAAAAAAACTGAATAGGGTTCACGTGGAAATTATTTTCAACAAGAGTCCATTTCCTTACACTGTTCTGTATTCCACACTATTTTGTTGCTTTACCCATTCCGCCTGTGAAGGTTAAAGCCCTGTCCCCATTGTTGAAATTGATGAAAATCTCTAGTATGTCAAATTCCAGGCACAAATCAAACGGTAAGCATTAAGGGTGATTAATGGTGAATTTTCCAGTTAGATGTTTGGCTAGCGAGGGAAATACTTTATATTCTAGTATTGCTCCCAGTGACTTTTCTCCTGATTTAATCTGAATGTTATTGACCTCTGGAATCTCAACACAAACAAGATATGGTCATTCCATAATATTTGGCAGCCGCTTATGCCAATAAAATTGTGTAAGCTAATGTTAAAACAAACAAAGTATAGGATTTCTAAGATAGGGTGTGTCAAGTATTATTTAAATTAACAGTTTGAGAATGATTAATGGTAGAAATGACATGGGCATATTTAACTTGAGAACTTCCAAGTGGCCCAGTGGCTGCTTACAGACCACAGTTTTTTTTCTCCGTCTTTCCCTAAAGTGAATAGAAGGGTTCTGTTCTACTAGTTCAAAGCATTCTCAGGAGAAAACTTCCACTATAAATTAATAATAGCCCAATCAAGGGTCACAGGAGGCTCTTAGGACACCGTATATCTAAAATAAAGCCAAACATTTCAGGATACTGAAATAGTACCTAGGATTAATACTATTTCTCTACAAACCTCTCCAGAAAGCAGGATATATTTTATATATCAGGAATATGTGGCTTATTATGTTGATGTCATCAACATTTTTTTTTTCCAGTTGAATTGCAGTGCTATATTTGCTTTTCAATACAGCTTTTTAGGCACTATGTCACATAACAACTGGGAATAGTTATGATAATTCAGTTCAAAGGAAGTATCATTTTAGCAACGAGTGAAGTGTATCCATTGTATACAGCCCCTAGAGCAATAAGTATTTCCTTATTCTTTATGATGTGGTGCTATATAACTATAATTCAGACCATTACCTCTAGTGATTTCCAGCATAGAGAAGCACATTATATTAAATTAGTAGTGGACATATGAAAGCTTTTACTACACAACACAGAAAAGTTGTGAATTTGCAATATCACTGGTAAGTTCCAAATCTTTTATGGGTTATTGTATACTGCAAATAGCCCTGCTCTGACTCCCAAGGGAATATTTGAAACAGTTTCGTCATTTTTTATGAGAATCCTGAGACTCTGTGTTAGACAGAATACCTTTGTAGAAAATACAATTTATGCTTGTGTGTGTGTGTGAGTGTGTGTGTGTGTGTGTGTGTGTGATTGTGTAACCACGCCTTTAATCCATTGTCTATGAAATAACATTTTACTTTAAACCAATTACTTTGACTTTTTGTCCAATCCAGGACATATACAACTTCCATCTTTCTATCTTGCAAGAGCAAAATTTAGAATCATTGAGTTGTCATCGTTCTCCTTGCCGTCCTCCTCATCATTTTCCTACTTATCTTCCTACTACAAACTTCTAAAAACCAGGCAAAAAACAATATAAAGTGACTGTTTTCAGACACTGAATAAGAGGAAACACAGGACTGTGATCCTTGAAAAAAGGAGACAAATGAGTATGCCATACATTTGCTCCAATTTTCCTCCTAGGGAAATTTCCAAATCAGAGCATAGGAAGGGGAACCTTCCAGAGCAATAACAGAGCCCCATAAATCTGTACAGATTTACTGTTTATCTTTGACAATAACAATCAATAACAATCAGTGTACACATCATGTAAAACTTACCAAGACTGGTCACAGATAAATTTTGGGAAAAATAATAATCACTTGAATAAACAGATCTGGAAATCATTTGAATTTTCACCAGCCAGTGTGGAAAATGTTTCTGAATGCATGGAGCTTCAGTATATACCTTAGAAGGGTTATGTTTCATCTATAAGTCTAAACTTGCAGAAATGTATAAGTATTATATACAAATCTTATAAAAACAAACAAACAAACAAAAAACCTTTAAATTATCAAAACAATTACAAGTAATATTTAATTATTATACAGATCAAAGTCCAAAATTATTTAAAATAATACAAAAACATAACACTCAACATTATAAAATCACTATGTTCAGTATCCAAACAAAAATTAAAATATATGAAAACAAAGTAAAACAGAGAACAGAGGAAATGTTGTCAGTTTAAATCCACAAATAATAAAGATAGAAAATTACGTTAAAGAAGCTCTCAAGAATAAGTGTAATATTCTCAATGATTTACTAGAGAAGACAAGTATAAGAAGATAAATGAAATATATGAAAACAAATATTAATAAATAAAAACAGCATCTAAAATGCAAAATAAAATAGATAGGATTAATTGTAGATTAGATACTGCAGGAGAAAATACCAATGAACTTGAAGTCTCAGCAATATAAAATATTCAAAAACATAGCAGAGAAAATAATGATGACATAATAGATTCTCATTCATTTAGGGTAATACAGTAAACAGTTTAGCATATGGTAATTGGGATGTTAGAATAAAGGGGTGTCAGAAAAACATATATGAAGAAATAAATGACCTACTACTTGCAAAATTTGATGTAAACTAGAAACTCACATTTCCAAGCAAGTCAACATAAACCAATATGGAATAACAGAAAATAAGCAATGCTAACACACAATACAATCAAATTATTGAAACATAGTGATAAAAAGAAAAACAGCTCAAGAAAAAATGTACAGTACCTACAGACATAATCGTAGGCATAATACTATGTAACCCAGAAAACAAAGAAATGGCATTCCTAGACTGTTGATTTAAAAAATAAAATAAAACAAAAAGACATAAAATAAAATAAAATAAAGAGAAATGAAAAAGAAGATGCTCTCAACTTGGATAGAAACAGAAGAGCAAATCCAAGTCAATGAGAATCAAGGAAATAATAATTACAAGAGCAGAAATCCATTAAATAGAAAACTAATAAACAGAAAAAAATACTTAGACCAAAATCAGTTTCTTAGAAAATATCAATAAAATCTCTACTAGAGTGACAAAATGATTAATAAATACATTTTTCAAACTAAATGTAAATGAGACTAATAAAATAAAAACAAATGGGTTGATAAAAAAGAAAAATATATTTACCAATATTAGGAATGAAACAGAGGTCATCACTACAGATCCCTCAGACATAAAAGAATAATAAGTGAATATTGTAGACAACTTTGTGCCAATGGATTTGATGTATTTGAATTGTTGGTGAAATAGACAAATTCTTTGTAAGGCATATATTTTCAAAACTGACTTAGAAACCTAAAAACCCAGAAAGGCCCACCATCAAATAAAATAGATAAAATAATTAATTAAAAATCTTACTACCCTAGTACAAATTGACAAACTGACTCTGGAATTTATATGGAAATGCAAAGAATGAAACAAAAATTGATGGACTTGAACCTCTGATTTCAAGCCATTTTATGGAGCTGAAGTAATCAGGATAATGTAACATTCTCACTAGAAAAAAAAACAACAAAAAAAAAACAAAAATTATGCAGATTGATGGAGCAGAAGAAAAAATCCATTCTCATACCCATATATTTATAGTCAATTAATTTTTGACAATGTGGTGAGGAATTTACATGCAAAGTATAGTCTTTTGATCAAATGGTACAAAAGAAAATAAGTTATATCCAAGTGAAATAAAAGTATACTTTACTACTAACTCACATCATACCAAAAGTTAATGTTTTTAGATTTAATAGCTAAAAAATTATAACTTCTACCAAAATGCAGGAGTAAATATTTGCAAACTTTAGTCAGGAAAGGATTTGTTTGAATATAAAAAAATACAAGCCATGAAAAAAATTGATAATCGTACTTCATTAAAATTAGTATCTTCCGCTTTTAAACTACACCATTAAAAATGAAAAGACAAGATACACACTGAAAGAATATATTTACAACACATATATGTGGCAAAAACTTATATCCAGAATATGTACATATACTCAATAATAAGAAGTCAAGTAATCCAATAAAAAATAAAAGATTTGAACTGAATCTTCATGAAAAAAGACATGAGGGTCAATAAACACAGGATGGTTTAATTAATATCTTAAATTGTCAAAGAAATGAAAATTAAAACCATGGTGAGATATTATATTAATGTTAGAATAACTAAAGTTAATTAAAATTGGCAATACCCAATGATGGTCTGAGTATGGAGCAAGGTGGAATCTCATTCACTGCTTTTGGGCAGGTAAAATGTCCAAGTACTTTAGAAAACAACTTAAAAGTTTCTTAAATGTTTAGATATACACTGACTATACATCCTGGAATTCCATTCTTAGATGTTTACCAAGATAAATTAAACCATATATCTGAACAGAAACTTGAATCGGAATGACATGGGAGCTTTGTTTTGCTAACCTCAAACTGGAACCAACGCAAATGCCCATCAATAGATGAAAAGATAAATACAATGAAATGTATCTGTGAAATGCAATACTATTTAGTAATATAAGCAAATGCACTACTAATAGATCTAACAAGAATGCATCTCAAAAAAATTCTGAGTGAAAGTAGCCAGACATGCAAGACTACATATCACATGGTCCTATATTTGTAAAACTCTAGAAAAGATAAATTGAATATGTAATGAAACAAAGAAAATCAGAAATTGACTAGGTCATTCTTGCAAGATTGTCTTCTAAATGATACAAGAGAAACTTCTTAGAGGAGGTACTTGTTTTATATCTTGATTGTGGTGATGGCTACATGAGTATATACCTTTGTAAAAATTCATGTAGCCATCCACTTAAAATGTGTTTGTGGTACATAAATAATGCATGTAAATTATTGACATAATGAAAATGCAAGAAAACTGACCTCTTCCTTTCCAAAGTGTCAGTAATTCAGGAAAAATTCAGGGCTGAGACCTCAGACAGTTAAATAATATAATGAGGGCAAATATAAGGCCTCTGAAGGACACCTCTGAGTAGTTTTCCATCACATTGCCCTCTCTCATAATTGAAATGAACTGCACAGTATAGCATAACAGGCATCACACTGCAAATGAAGCAGACATTACAGTGGAGGTACTTCCAGGAAAGCAAGGTTAAAATAATGTATAGTACTAGGAAGATGGCTCATCAACTCAACACCGTACTAGCATGTTTATCAGATAAGAGTTTTTCTAGGACAGGGAATCCTGTCCATATATAGGTAAGCTTCTAGACAAAGAAAAAAAGCAGAGGGAAATGAGACCTGTATGGATGGGAAGAGGCATGCATAGAGTTGAATTTAGGAAGTGAAATTGCCTTTGCTTAAAGATTTACAAAAAAAATCTTTGGGTAAGTGTAAGGGAACCCAAATGAGTCTCGATGGAAGCGAAAGTGCATGATCTTGTTTTACTGTTTTGTTATGTGATGTGTATCCAGATATAAATTAATATGGTACACATAAGAAGCACTTGATTATGTTGGTTGAATAAGTGGATTAAATAACTGATAAAGATGGGTGGTTATCAAAAGAATACATAAAGCAATGAAAATAAAATTAATTTAAACTCTTAGCATAGCATCAGACTACTTATTGCACTCAATACATTATGCCTTTAATAACTAGCATTTCATAATTTTGGCTAAAATCACCTCTGTAATAATTGGATTCTAGAATCACAAATGAATATCACAGAATATTTTTGAAAGAAGGGGAATATGTAAGGTTAATTAAAGCAGGACAATTATAAGGAAGTCATTTTAACTATGTTTAAAAATGCTTAGTTTATATTATATTTAAGTGCTTTAGGGGAAAAACCACTTTGACCTTAAGTTCAAAGCCAAACCTCAAGTTAAAATAAGTGTTCAGTGTTAATTAAAATGATAAAAGAGGATCAAAGTTAGAGAACCATCTACTTGTGATTTAGTCACTCAACTATATTATGAATGAAAGGAAGTTGCTAAAGATTTTGATAGAAAAAGGGGGGACGGCCTGCCATGGGTATATAACCCTTCAATATAGTAAGCTGTACCTCTATTCCAGGCCCAGTGCTCCTGTGCTCTGGTGTGCCTTTCTCGAAATTTTCTAAGTTTCTTTTGGGTGTCTTAGATCTGCCAGAGTAGAAAACATCCCATGTTTTGACTAGGACCCTTCAGGGTATTCTACGGATCTCTACCACACCCCACTCCCTTTACATGTGGAATCAAACAGAAGCCCCAAAAAGCCCTTGAAATCTCTGATGGGGTTATACTGAGACTTTGTAGTTGGGATAATTTCAGGAGTGTGGATTAGGGAGAAGACTACTCCTGTTGTCTAGTGTGGTACGTCTTTCCAAAGATTACACATAATGGGGCCACAAAAACGTTGTTGACATGCTGGTTGGAGTGGTTTAAACTGTTTATATGAACAGAAGCCCTGTTTAACAGTATCTTTCTATCTCTTCTAGCCTGAGACAAGAAATATAGAATGAAAAATAAGAAAATGATAGAGTGACAATATCTGAAAGAATATCTAACAATATTGAAATATGAGAAGTCCTATTATAAACATGTTATGCTCTAAATGTAATTCCACAGAGGTAGAGTTAGAGGTAAAACTGGTATACTTAAAATCCAAGTAATTAGATTAAACCGAAATAAGGCATTTGAAAGCCAAAGTTAGGTAAAATTTGGGAGCAATTTAAAAAAATCAGTTTAAACTGGGGACAGGGTTTCTCTGTAGCTCCAAGGTAGAGAATACACACTGTGCAAAAATGGCTATGCTCTCAAAAATAAATTGATGTACATTTACAACCAGAGGCTACTGAACTAAGCATATCTAAAGGTATTTAATAAGGCAACATGCCATGCTTACATGTACCTTATACTTTTAAATATTGTCTCTCACTTATTAGACATGTAATACATTGTTGTAATCTAAACGGAGCTTATAATTTGTTGAATTTTTATATTAATAATACATACACTTCTGTAAGAAGAATGTAGTAAATTATAAGGTAAGGAAGACATTTGTGAAACATAATGCATGCAGAAGGAAGGCTTCTGTATAATACTATTAGTATGATCTCACAGCATGTGAATTAACAATGTACTCCCTAAAATAAGCTAATTCGGGTTTTTTTCAGTTTTGAATGTTTCAGTATACAAATAGCAGTTGCAAATAATATATGGAACACAAGGAGAATGTGCCTTCTTTGAGAGAGAGGACCAAATTCTTTAAAATATTTTCTTAAAATCTCCTATAGAGAAGTTCCTAAAGAATATTTAAATTATAAATTATATGTATCTGTGATGTCTATCCAGTTCAACTGTATACACCCTGAAGGGTCTAGTCAGAACATTGGATGTTTTCTACCCTGGCAGATCCAGGACACACAAAAGTAACTTAGAAAATTTTGAGACAGGCACGCCAGAGCACAAATACGTGTGTGTGTGTGTGTGTGTGTGTGTGTGTGTGTGTGTGAGTGTGTGTGTGTGTGTGTGTATTCCCATTATAGTGTGGCTTTTATATTTTGAAAGTATAAAAATATAAACTTAATCCATGAGAATCGTGAGTAAAAACATTTTTAGATAAAGTGTTGCCTTTGGCTGTCATTTGGACCTAAGATCACATCAAGTTCTTATTCATGTTTTCTTATTTACATGTTATCAATAACTGGGTAAAATAAACATTTTATTGTTTAGATAGCTGCTAGAGTTCATCTTTCTAAATTGAATAGAATTACTGTAACTCATAATTCAAAATATGGAAAAAAGTGTAAATTTTTATATCTTGGATGTACAATTATTTTCTGCTGATAAAATATGGCATTTATCTAGAGAATGGACACATCTATGTCAGTTTAACTATAGGAAGAGTTACATGGGGACATATTTAATTGGTAGAGTAAATTCTGTGGTCTCTTATGAAACTAGATCCACTACTCATCATAATATGTATGTCATTTATACATAAACATAATATGTACGGCAATTTTTTTTTTATTAATTTGTATCTCTTTACTAGGAGATAACTTCTGAGAACTTCCAGAGAGAATATGATCTAATGTTAAACCTTGTGGGCTTTGTTATATGTGAAAATGTGCAAGGCAGACTTAAATTCCAAGTTCATTTAAAAAATTATAGAAAATGCACAAATTATCAGGACGGCTTCTTCATAGAGTAACCCTTATTTTGGAAAATGTAATATAATTATAAACAAAGCAAGCTATATTAAAGTGATTTTTCTAAGGATAGAGAAATATGACATGTTCTCAAGCTTTGAATAGTTGATTTTAAATATTTTAAATATATAGAGTCAAAGCATTTGAAATTAAATAGTCACCCTTGTGTTCATTAGGAACTTCAGTTGAAACTATTTTCAGGATGAAGGATATCACAATTGAGGTTGATGATTTAAACTGGCAATTCCATGTTGACATTTGCCTAGTAGCTAAATTCCACCCCCAAAACGATTCCCTGTGATATCTGCAATAAATAATAGAATTCTTATGGAAAAGATTGATTATATTAGGTTTGTTTTTCTCTAACAAACATTGCTTGTGTACACATTGTGCATTTTTAATTTTTATTATAATTTTATGCCTTTTAAATGGGGCTTCTGCCTAGGAAGAATTAGCTGCTGAGATTTCTCCTGGTTATCTCATTTCCTTCTCTCTGAAATCATGCATGAAACATGCTCCAAAATGCCCCCAACTGAGACATACGAATTACCTGTCTACTTGTGGCTGCGTAAACATGAGGGAAAATGTGCAATGAAGCCAAAACTCATGTTTTTGCCAAAAGCAAGAATTGGACAAATATCAGAAATCTAGTAGCTTTTTATATGAAAATTTCTATTCAAGTATAAACTTCTTTAAATGAAATGAAACCATCATTTCTGTTTCCACAATGCTAAGGATTATGTATTTAATGTAGGTAAATATTTACTTAGTGCCTTTTCTTTTTTAAATTTCTATACCTGATAGTAAAGTATTTCTTCAAAAGGTGAGGATACTTTTTCTAATCAGTCAGGCAATGAAGATAAAATTATTCCCACAAACTCAGCTGATCTCCTACAAAGCATATTTATTATATAGACATATTTGATGAATACACAGATGGTTTATAAACTCTGCTTACTGCTTCCGTAATATTGTTCTTTTGATAGTTTGCTACTAATATCCATATGTTCTCTTCATTCTTATTGCAAAGTTGATCTTCAGGATCTAGTTAACAATACCTTTAGAAGGAATAAAACTCTTTCCCTTGCTTGTTTTGTAAAATAATAAGTTCCTTTTCTCAATGTATATCTAAAGATAGCATCACTATTGTTAAAGTCAAGATGAGATCAAATTTGTATAAAATAAGTCAATATTTTCCAAATTGGGATGCATAAAATGATCCATTCCAGTTTAGAAAAAGTAACAGAAAATATTTTCATATTTGCATTTTATTATTTTTAATTTCTATTTTTGTGTACATTGTATAATATTCATTCAATACATGTAATTATTTTGTAATTCATACAGTGACCTCAGCAGGACATGTAGAAACAGCTATAATTTGAAGTGCTTTAGACCAGTTAGGTTTAAATCTTCCCTTCCTCACGTACCGTGTTTCCCAAAAATATGACTGGGTCTTATATTAAGGTTTTCTCCAAAAGACTCATTAGGTCTTATGTTCAGGGGATGTCATCCTGAAAAATCATCCTAGGTCTTATTTTCTGGTTAAATCTTATTTTCGGGGAAACACGGTACTAAATAAGATAATTTGGCAAAACTACTCTGCATCTTATCTTAAAAATAGAGCAGAAAACGGTATCTGTTTCATAGGTGATGTGATGGTTAAATGAGTTGATACTTATCAAGTACATAGAATACTATATGTCAAGTTTACCTCTTATGAAAATGTTATCAAGTATAATTTATAAATAAACAGATATATTGAGAATGTATACATCTAGAAAATTATTAAAGTAACACTTGGTCAATATTTAAAAATCACTTAAATATATGCAATTCTAATGTAAGGATACACAGATGTAGTAAGAATAGGTCTTAAAAGCAATCATTAAATAAATGAGTGGAGAAGAAAACAAAGTCTAATAAATAAAAAAGTCCTTTGATGCAATGTTCTCCTTGTTGAAACATGTCATAACAAAACACATTTCAACTTATGAGGACAGATCTACATTTGTTTCTCACTCTGCCAATATCTCTTTGCATGATCTTGGACAAATTAGTTCAGTGATCTGTTTCTCATCCAATGAATTACTATAGTAATATTGTTTCATATGGTTGTTTTAAAGATTAAGCAATGTCTTACTTGTAGGGTGCTGAGTGAACTGCTTGCCACATAATCAATGTTGAGAAACAATCAGTTTCTTTCCCTCCTTCCCCTCACCACAGTGGCTTAAATTCTCATATTCCTCAGATAATAGGAAATTTTATTGGTGGAAACCATGTTTGAATATCTTATTTGAAAGTATTTATTAGCTAATCAATTCATCTAAGCATCCTGATGGCATAGAATGAGTATGTTGATGATGTTATGGAGTTGAATGAAAAAAGAAGTGTAGGTGTTTCTTGTAGGCATGATTAGGCATGCTAGTAAAGTCCTCTCTCGGGAGACTTCCACAATCTAAGCTGTATCTTACGTAGTCTCACTAACAATTCATGTGATATTGTCCATTTGATTGTTCTCTTAGCACAACTATGATACCAACCATGTCACTAACTTTGTGTGCATTTCTATTTTCATTTTCTAAGAGTGAACTATAAAGAAGGAAACTTTCTCTTCTCACTACTAAGCACACTAAACTTTGGTCCACTGAAGCCCTAAAGACGGGCTATCCCTGTACATCTGCTGGCTTTAGAAGTCTCTGGACCAGGATCAGGGACTAGTCCCTCTATTCTGATGTCCACAACAAGCTTTCACAAGAGACATTAGACCCTATACTTAGGCACCTAGAATGCTTTTCTCAGAACTGTCACTTTCTCTAATGTCTCCTGCAGATAAAGGCAGAATACACCACTTGGGTTTCTCCTGAACATAGAAACAGCCATGGCATCTCACACCAAGGTCTGAGCCCTTTTACAACATAGGATATTAAAATTTAATAACTTTCTTCTCAGTTGTGTGCTGTCAACCATAATCTCAGGGCTATTCAGCAATCTGAATATCTTTCAATTTATCTATCTCATAAATATACATATTTATATACATATCATATCAATCTACATCATATATTCATATGTGTACTTACACTCAGATAAACTTTTACACATACGGATATGTACTTTACTATGAAATTGATGTAATTAAGGAGACACATAAAGGGTACAGAACACAGAAAAATAATAGAAAAATACTGCCTGATGATGAAATAAACTTCATTCTTAAAACACATTTTTCCTATACTGGGCTCTTAAAACAACGGAGGACTGAAAAGATCAAATTATTCATTCCTTAAGATAAATTTGTTTTGGCAGAGATTAATGCAACAATTAAAAAATTCATGGGTTCTAATTTGGGCATATTGGGCATATGAGCATTGGGATTGATTTACTTGTATATATCTGGTGGCAATGTACAGTCAACCGCTAGATCTGTGGGTCTGAGTTCATGGGAACATTTGCAATAGTCATCAGCACACAACACAACAATGAAGACATAAGTAGAAATTAGATGACTAAAAGTGTGTGTATGAAGTGAGAAAAAGGGTGGAGCGACACAACTGGGGCCTCACAACATTTAAAGGATTGCATGGATAAAAAAGGGTCTGAAGAGAAGCCTAAAGGTGACTGTAATATTATGAGCATCACAGTAACAGAAAGAAGTTTTAGTAAGTAGAGAATCAAGATCTCCAGAGAAAACATGAGTATACAGAATAAACTGAAAGGGGATCTAGGGGATAATTGTTGATGAAACAGAGTTTCACAAAAGTAGTGTTGACAGAAGCTAAAGATTAATGATCTAAGAGTAAAAGATTAGTCAAAATGTCGAGACCAAAGTGGATATAAGTTGTTTATAACATTTGAGAATATGGGAGCTTTAGTAAGAATTATCTCATAATCATTCAAAGGCTTTATAGAAATATGCTTAAATGGTAAAATATTCCCTGCATCTTTAGACGTACGTCTCATTATTTCCTACATGTTCAACTTAATTCATCCATTTCTTATTGATGCATTAGATAGTTCAGATCAGGAAAGTAGTCCATCAGTTTTAGGTTATGTGATTAGAAATACTGAGCAAAATATAGCATGGTTATTGTAAAGCAAAAAGGTGGTAGTCACATATCACTTGATATGATCAAGACCATAGCTGTTGTTCAAGACAAATACTGAGCTGATTCTGGAAGAAATGTGTTTTCAAAAATAAAAACCATCATATTTATTGAAGACTGAAACTATATATGGGTGAAGTGAAGGGTATCCTTATAAACAGTTTATTTCAGATGAACCAACAATTATACTCTACATACAAGTATACTCTTTTCAAATCAACCTGTGAGTGGCGTACAGTTTAAATTTGAGAGACTCAATGCCCTTTAAAAAGGGGCCTAATTAAACAAATGTTTAAATGCATATGCCTATGGGCCATGGTAGCATATTAACTTTCATTAGTTGTTATTTAAAACTCAGGTTAAATCAGTTTTCTCACTGTCCTGAACCTAGAACATGGAAGAATAGTCGCGGGGGGGCGGGGGGGGGGGGCAGCAGTAGAAGGCCTTACACATCTGAATGCCTGGATAGTGGAAAGAAATGGACACCAAGAAGTAAGGGTGAGCTAAAGAGATTTGATTGCCTGATTATACTAAGTAGATAAGTATTTGTTCTCATTCATTACCAAAATATTAAACCTGTGAGCATTTAATCAACAGAACATGGTAAGTGCTGTAATTGAAAGTATATTAGCTGCAGAGGAGTGGTACTTAACATAACACTTTTTCCAGATTAGATAATTACCGAACAAAGTTTTAAGAGAATTACATTGATATACATAAAAGGAACAATATAACAAGTGTGAGACTCATAATACCATTTTAAGCATCTGTTGATTCCAAAAGAAAGTGCACACATTCATTGTAATTCTGGGTCTCTGGTCTTGCTCCCAACACCAGAACGCAGGATATGGAGAGCCGAAAAAGGAACACCAACAGAGCCAGAGATAGGGGAGTCATACCACTGTATTCTTGCTGGTGGCTGGGTTGGAGACACAAGAAGCAGGAGCCGCAATCTGCCATCTGCTTCTCTGCCAGCCAGCCAGCCAGCCACCCAACCAACCAACCCCCTAGCATAGCCATGGCAGTTATATTAGTGGCTAATGGCTAACCAGTAACAGCTGATGGCCATCCGGCCACAGCAAATGGCCATCTGATTACAGCTGATGGCCATCTAATAACTGAGCCAGCACCTTTCCATGTGAGGCCTAGAGCCTGGAAACTGCTCTCTGGGACTCTGTCCCCACATTCATTTAAATGTTAGAGAGGATCATTCATTTGTTACAATCCATCAACTGTGGTCATGAGTAGATAAACCCATGCAGGAGATGGAGATTGTGCTGTTCTCAAAGATTCAGCTTCATATAGACTCAGGATTTCCCTCCTCCTCCCCCCATTCTTCCTTCCTTACACATTTTTACATTATTTACGTCATTACCTCATTTTTTTTCATGATACATTCAGTATGTGCAGACTTATCACCTGCCCCAGATATGCAATATATAAGTCTTTACATCTGAGAAACGGTCAAGGCTTCACAAACTCCAAGACAAAGGACCATTACTCCTTTGCTTGCATGAACTATGTACTTGTCATCACACCCAGACCTTTAGATCCTCAAACAGATGTTGAATGGGCCTTTAGGAAATCCTGGGATTTGGCTGGTTTTCCAAACTCTACTTTGGTCAATCAGAAACTTATTTACACTCTCATTCTAATGCTTATACTACATCCATTTCTTAAGTTACAATTATCTCAGCCTCAATCAGTGACAGAGACCTGTATAATACAATCCTGTTCCAAATACAAGTAAATTTAGCTAAAAAATTTACCCTGTTGTATGGTATTTATTTCTTAACAATTGGCTCCCACAGAATTGAGGAAAACTCTTTTCTGGAAACCAGGAAAGTGTCAAGGGAGTGCTATCATCCCAAATTCAAACTGGGACCGTCAATGTCTCTAGTCATTTCTCTGATATTGGTTAGTAGCCATGCATGTAGTTGAATTATTCTACTAATGAGAGAATTAGCTCCATGAAAAACGTTATAATTCACATCTATAAAATATTTACTACAGTATTACTTCAGAATCTTTTACAAGTTTTGAATTAAATTAATAACAGATGACAGGATTTCCAGAATTCACATTTTTCCCCCCAAGAATTATTTTAAACATGATATCATCAAAAAGTCATATCATCTTATTGTGAACAATTTACAAGTGCATTTTCAGTATGATTAAAAAAAAGAACCAATCTCAGAACCAGCATATTCTTAAACAAAGGCTGCACTGATAATCACAGTCCCTCTATATGTCTAATATGTAAAAAGGTAACTAGTTCAAAACTTCAATATTTTACATGAGATTTTACTTTTTTATCACATTAGGGAAAATCCCAATTTCAAATGCACTTTTCCTGGAAAATCAGTGTGGGTTTAATAGACAGTGAAGTCTCTAAGAAGAAATTCATGATACAACTTAAGAAATTAGCAAGCATTAAATCACTGGAACTGGATGAGTGCTCTGTGATGAGGTGTGCAGGAAATAAAGTGTGAAATAGCAGAGATATTGACAAGGATATACCTTAAAAGCAATAAGCACTTGATGATTGAAAAGTTTCCCATACTCAAAATGGAGTCTAGACATCTCATCCAAGTCTGAGCTTAAATGAAAATATACAGTAAATAATATAGCGAATTGATGGCTCATTTCAAGTAATGTAATTGTAACCCACTTCAAGGATAAGTGTTTTAGGATTTGAAACTGAGATTACTAGAATTTTCCCAATTAAAGAACTATTTTCTAAACAAATCTCATGATTTTAAACTTTTTATCTCCTACCTAGATGTATCACAATACCGTAAAGTGTGTTTGGCTTGCATTATTTCAAGACATTTTCATACAGATATTTTAATCAGCATTAGAAAACCAGTGTTTACACACCATAAAGCAAAACATAATTAAAAACATGAAAATGCAATACACTTTGGCCTATGTTGTTTTAAATATATTTCTTCCAGACTTCCTGATTGAAATCTTGATGCAGCTTCTCTGTTCCCATTTCTATTAGCATTTCAGTCTTTTAAGTATCTGAAGATCTGTTATTGAAAATATTTACTAGCACACATTTTTATGACTTTCTCCTAATCTTTTAAACTATTTAAAAATGCCTCCAATGAAATATGATTAAAAACTCCTTTTTAATTTTTTTCTAAAAGACATTGAGACAATAATTCCTGCCTGGCTGTGTGGTTGAAGACACAAGGAAACACAGAAGTGCCTCAGCTTGTCTGGCCAGTCCTCCTTTTGTGGCACTCAGGTGACTGACGCACTAGGGGCTGGACACTTGTTCTTATTAATTTACCTGTGGAGGTATCACTATCACCAGCAACGTATTACACTAGAGAGCTTTTCAGGCAGCAATACGTTGTCAAGATTTATATATTTTTAATGACCAGAATAACTCCAAGAAGTAAAGACAGCAGTTATTGTTTTCATTTTACTTTCAAAGAAACTGGGACTCAGTAAAGTTATCGGAATTATTTTTTAAAGCACATGATTAGGAAAAGGAAAAAAACAAAACAAAACAAAACAAAAAACAGAAAAATAAATAAAAGACCCTCTGATTCCTCATTGTTTCCCATCCGCACCACGGGGATGAATCTGCATGTCCCTCTACTTCACCGATTAAAAATTTCAAGCTGGCTGATTTGGTTACAGAAGAGGCGTAAGGCTATGAAACAGTTATGTTTCTGGTTGGGTTAAAGAAGTGGTGTAACGCTATGAAACCCTTATGGTTTTTTCCCTCAGCAAAGCGTTAATCGATAGACCTTGTGGTTGTACTTCTGTCCTGACCTCATCATTACCATCCTCAAACAGGTACATTGATGAACTCTAATGAAATTTACAGGGTTTTTTTCTCTGTCAAGAAAGAGGGTAGAAGAAAAAGATAAAAAATATGAGTAAATGTTAAAAAAATTATATGGGATAAATTTAATATATCAAAGCTGGAGTAGCACCAGATTCCCATATTGTATTTCAATTTACCAGTTCCTAAAAGTGTGAAAAAGGCTTAGAAACTTCATAGTTACCTCAGTGCCCATGATCCACCCATTTTAGGGTGTGATTAGAAAAGCAAATAGTGTGCTGATGGCATTAAGAAAGGTATAAAAGACATCCTAACGACAGGGTAATCAAAGATTATACACCAGCTGTCACAACCAAGGCAACCATAGTAATTGGGGGTGACCAGAAGGCTTTCTAAAATAAGCTTCTTTTAAAGAGTCATTTAAAACTGTCACCAGGGACTGTTGACATTTTAATTTTTTCTTTAGATTGGGAGTCATTATTTTATTTTTTATCTTTTCTTTGCAGAACAGTACAGCTCAATGTATTTTATGTCTGCTTTATAGTGAATAATCAGATACAGATGCAAAGAAAAGAAAAATATATTTATATAATGAATATTTTTATTAAAACTGAGACTGAAAGCAGACATTGAAATAAATAATCTTGGTTTGCCTTAAATATCACAGAAATAGTTTATATATGCAAAATTAATATTTCTATCATTAATTTGGCTAGTAATATTTCTTTGTAGTGTGGGCCAATAATTCTATGCTCATTAATATTATTGTCATGTTTAATTGATGATGATGCTTCTTATAGTTCTGTCTTTCAAAAGTTTTGTGTAATAAATGATATAAATATATCTCATATATAAATGTTACTGTTTTGTTTTCAGCATTTTTGAATCTTTCCTATCAACCTCACTGAAATTATACAATAGTAATATTTCATTATGTTAGTAAAGTAGTATTTTACAGAATGTTTCCTACATGTTTTGCATTTGTTGCTGATAACAGCCCAATAGCATATACATGATAGACAGTAGCGGCCACATTTTACAAATGTGAAAACTAAAAATTAGAAAAGTTGATTATTTAGATCACTTAATGAATAAAAAACATATGTGAAACAACTTTGGGACATCTTTGCCAGTGCTTAGTATTGTCAAGCTGTTTTAAGCCAATTTAATAGGTGAGCAGTGATATCTCATTGTGGTTTTAATTTTTATTTCTCTAATAACTAATTAAGATGAGAATCTTCTCCATTGCATTTTTGCCATCAGTGTATCTGTTTTGGTGAAATGTCTGTTCCAATATTTTGCTCATTTTTTAAAATCGGTTTGCTTTCTTATTATTGAGTTTTGAATGTTCCTTATATAATCTGCATACAAGTCCTTTGTGAGATATGTGATTTGCAAGATATGTGGTTTTTATTTTCTTCATATTATATATCCTACAGCAGAAGTTTTTAATTTTAATGAACTCCACTTTGTCAATTTGTCATTTTACACATTGGGCTTTTGATATTGTATCTAATAATTTTTTTCCTAATCCAGGGTTAAAAAGATTTTCTATGCTTTCCTCTACTACTTTTATAATTTTATATTTTACCTTTAAGTCTATCATCCATTTTGACTAATTTGTATATAAAGTGTGAGGTGTGGTTTGAGGTTTGTTGTTTTTTTCCTTTTCTTCATATTGTGTCCATTTTTTTCTTAGCACCATATGTTGAAGAACATTGACCTTTTCCCACTGAATTGTGTTGGTACCTCTGTCAAAAATTAAACCAGTATATTTCTACAGGTCCATTTCTGGACTGTATTTCATTTATCTATGTGTATATACTTCTGCTAAAATCATATTGTCTTGATTACTGTAACTTTATATAAAGTATTGAAATCAGGTAGTGTGGATTCTTCAACTTTGTTTCTCTTTATCAGAAGTATTTTAGGTATTCTGGTTTCTATGTTCCCATATAATTTTAAAATCAGTTTATCATCATCTATACAAATCGTTGCTGGGATTTTGACTAGGGTTGACCAATTTAAGGAAAATGGTATCTTAACAATTTTAAGTGTTTAAATCCATGGACACAATATATTTTTCCAACTATTTAGGTCTTCTTCAAGTTCTTCTATCTGTATTTTATTAGCTTTTGACATACAAATTCTACACAGATTTTGCCAGATTTATGTCTATGTCAGTTTGCCTTCCTTCCTTCCTTCCTTCCTTCCTTCCTTCCTTCCTTCCTTCCTTCCTTCCTCCCTTCCTTCCTTCCTTCCTTCTTTCCAACATTTTACATTTGAATCAGAGTCAGTCTCTCTTATGATAAATATATAAAGAAGCTGACAGATTTTATATTTACAGACTGAATTAGTCTGAAACAATGAAATGGATTTTCAGAGAAAAGTAGGAATGGGAGAGATAAGAGAAGCAGAACAGAGAGAGATTGAGAATTATTCTTGGAGGAATACACATTTGTAATGCACAGCTCCAGTTTGATTTGGATTTCCATAACTTAAACAGGAAAAAGCCATGACCAAAACATTGAGCCACTTACATTTTACTCTTTGATATTACATAAATGGCACTTGTTGCTGAACTGTTTTATTTCTTATTAGAAAAATTAATGACAGCCCATGGAACTGGAAAGCACCAGCTTGAATATGCTTTCAGAATAAGAAACCATCATTTATTTCCTAGTCAGGGTTATGATACAATAACTGCTGATATTTCAGCTTAAAATTATAAAGCTTTCTTAGTCACTGAGGGCTGAGTTACCAATCGAGGTACCAATCACAACTGCTCTGGACCAGTGACATCTACAGAAGAGAGTTCTGAACAGCACGTACTGAAGAATCTAGAATGATTACTAAGTAAATAAAGAAAGTCTTCAACATCATTTATAGCTGGGTATTTATAATTGTACATAGTATAAGTATTTAATGATTATTTACTGGACTCTAAATCCCAACACCTCCTTAATATGTATGACCACACCCTTGTTTAAAGTTTAGTTGAGCAATAATAAATGTCAATACATTGAGTCACCCCCAGGTTATGTTACATAAGCCATGCTGAGCTTACTTCCAGGGGTACTGGTGTAGGATTCTACATTTTTCTGTATCTGAAATTGAGAGTGACCAGAATAGAGAAATTACCCAAGAAAGCACACAATATAAAATCCATCAGTTGAATTCTCCATTTATAATTGATGTCTTTAATAAGAAAATTATTATTAGAAGATATGTTTATACTATAATTTTATGAAGCACATTTTAGATTCCAAATGTTGAACAATAAAGTATTATTTTTTAAAATGGGAAAGAAAATAATGTTATAATCATATAAATACTAGTCAGTCATTGCAAGTGATATAACTGTGGATAAATCAGACATGGTTTCTCATCTCATGTAACACAATAGGAAGAACATAGCATTGCCTAAAAATTATTGTCAATAAAAAGTAAACCAGTATTTAATCAAAAGTGAAGGTCTAAATATCACTTTACAGGAAATGCAGTAGGGAAAGGTGCATGCCAAATGATGGCATAAGGATGAAATTAATCAAATCCAGAACATGGATAATTTTATTGTCCAAAGATTCACATATTTATCTACAGATAAATAGGATTAAAAAATAAGCAAACTTCTAAAAATTTAAACTGACTTAAGAAAAATAACCAAATTCAATGTGTCAGTCTTTTTGGATCCCAATTTGAATAGGCCAATCATAAAAATACATGTCTGAGACAACTGGGGAAATAGCAAACATTGTGTATTACATAATTTTAGGAAATTATTGTTAATTTCTTAGGGTTATTATGTTATTGGAGTTACATATTCAAAAACTCCTTACTATTAGAAATTTACATCAAAGTGTTTACAGATAAAATAATATTACATTTGAAATTTGTTTTATAATATTCCAGGAACAAACTAAAACAAATATATATATATATATATATATATATATATATATATATATATATATATATATATATATATATATGGAAGACAATAAATGAGGCAAGTGCATGTAAATGATGTTGCTAATTGCACTGGCTGAGTATTGGGTATACCGTGTTTCCCTGAAAATAAGATCCAGCTGGACCATCAGTTCTAATGCATCTTTTGGAGCAAAAATTAATGTAAGAACCAATCTTATTTGAATATGATATAAGACTGGGTCTTAATATAATATAATATAATATAATATAATATAATATAAATATAATAAAATATAATAAAAAATAATACTGGGTCTTATATTAATTTTTGCTCTAAAAGACGCATTAGAGCTGATGGTCTAGCTAGGTCTTATTTTCAGGGAAACATGGTGTGTGGGTTTATTATACTGTTCTCCCTACTTGTGTGTATTTTTGAAAATTTCTGTAAGAAAAAGTTTATGCTTCAGAAGAGCATATAACAACATGGAAAAATGTTGGGACTAAGAAAATAAGATAAGAAAATCAGAACCATAATGAGATATTGTCTCACACCCGACAGACTGGCATTATCAACAAGACAAGGAATAAGTGTTGGAGAGGTCGTGGTGCAAAACGAACCCTCATACACTGCTGGTAGGAATATAAATTGGTACAGCCACTATGGAAAACAGTATGGAGGTTCCTCAAAAATTAACAGAATTACCATATGATCTAGCAATCCCCCATCTGAGCATCTACTGAAAAATATCTTAAAATATTTATCTGTAAAGATATATGTACTCCTGTGTTCATTGCAACATTACTCACAATGGCCAAGACATGGAAACAACTGAGTGTCCTTCAACAGATGACTAGGTAAATGTGTTACATGTATACAATGGAATATTACTTAGCCATAAGAAAAGATGAAATACAGCCATTTGTGACAACATGGATGGTTCTTTAGATTATCATGCCAAATGAAATAAGTCAGACAGAAAAAGTCAAGAACCATATGACTTCATTGATTCATGGGATATAAAACTGAAAACAACAAATGAACAAGCGAAAATTCATAGACACAGACAACAGTTCAGTGGTTACCAGAGTGTAAGTGGGGAAGAGGTGGTAGCAGAAGGTAAAAGGGGTCAAACATATGGTGACAGAAAGAGATTTGACCTTGAGTGGTGAACACACAATGCAATATATGTATATATGATGTTTTACAGAATTGTGCACTTGAATCCTATATAAATTTATTAACTAATATCAATCCAATAAATTTAATAAAAACCCAAGCAAAATATGGGAATGGAGAAAGTAGGCATGCTGAAGAAAATGAAATAGTCTAAATATGAAACTTCCTTTTACATAAACTTAATGGTAAACACTCAAAAAATAAATCCAGAACTGAACCATATAACATAATAAAAGAAGAAACACAGAAAAATCATAGAATACCACCACACAGAAATAATAGACAACAACAAAAAGGCAAAGAAACAATGGAGACACAGTCTTACCAGAAAACTATAGATAGAATGATAGGAAATCCTCATATATCAATAATCACCCTAAATGTAAATGAACTGAACTCACCAATAAAAGGCACAGAGTAGCAGACTGAATCAAAAAACTAAACCCAACTATATGCTGCCTCCAAGAGACACATCTCATCTACAAGGACAAATATAGACTCAAAGTTAAAGGGTGGAAATTGACACTCCAAGCAAATGGCATCCAGGAAAAGCATGTGTAACCATAATGATATCAGATGAAAGAGACTTCAGGATAAAAAGGTAACAACAGACAAAGATGGACATTTCATAATGATAAAGGGGACTATACAACAGGAAGACATAACAGTCATTAATACTTATGGCCCCAATCAGGGAGCACCCAAATATAAAAAGAAAGTACTAACAGAACTAAAGGAAGAAATTGACCAAAACACAATTAGAGTAGGAGACCAAAATGCATCACTGACAGCTATGGATAGATCATCCAAACAGAAAATAAATAAATAAATTATAGCTCTAAATGACACATTAGATGAAATGGACATAATTGACATATATAGAGCACTTCATCCAAGAACATCAGACTATACGTTGTTTCCTAGTGTACATGGAACATTCTCAAGGATAGACCATATATTGGGCCATAAAACTATCCTCAGCAAATTTAAGAAGAATGGAATCGTACCAAGCATATTCTCTGATCACAAGGCTTTGAAATTGGATATCAACTGCAAAAAGAAAGCAGGAAAAACCTCAAATATGTGGAGATTATACAACATACTTTTAAGGAATAACCAGGTCAAAGAAGAAATAAGAGGAGAGAACAAAAGGAACAAATGAGAATGAAAATAACATCCTACCAAAATTTTTGGGATGCAGTGAAAACAGTTAAATCTATATCATTATAAAAGGTAAATCTATATCATTACATGCCTATCTCAAGAAACAAGAAAAATATCCCCCAAAATAATCTCACATTACACTTTAAATAACTAGATAAAGAAAATCAAATGAAACCCCAGGTCAGCAGAAGAAAGGCAATAATAAAATCAGAGCAGAACTAAATGAAATAGAGAACAAAAAGACAATAGAAAAAATTAATGTGACAAAGATCTGGTTCTTTGAAAATATTAATAAAATTGACAAATCCTTGGCTAGACTCACTAAGATAAAAAGAGAAAATACACTAATAAAATCAGAAATGAAAGAGTGGAAGCTATCACGGATGCCACAGAAATACAAAGGATCATCCAAGAATACTATGAAGGACCATATGCCACCAAATTCAATAAATTCAAAGAAATGGACAAGTTCTTAGCAACATATAGCTTTCCTAGGCTGAATCATGAAGAATTGGAAAATCTAAATAGACAGATCACCAGTAAGGAAATTGAATCAGTCTTCTGAAACCTTGCCAAAAACAAAACTCCAAGACCAGATGGCTTCACTAGTGAATTTTACCAAATCTTCAAAGAGGATCTAATAACTGTCCTACTCAAACTCTTCCAAAAAATTGAAGAAGAGACAATACTCCCTAACTCATTGTATGAGGCCAACGTTACCCTGATACTAAAACCTGGTAAGGATAACACAAAAAAAGAAAACTATAGACCAATATCTCTGATGAATACAGATGAAAAAATCCTAAACAAAATTCTAACAAATCGAATGCAACCATACATTAAAAAGATTATTCATCACATCCAAGTGCAGTTCATCCCAGGGGCACAAGGACGGTTCAACATATGCAAATCCATCAATGTGATACATCACATAAACAAAATAAAGGACAAAAATCATGATTATATCAATTGATGCAGAAAAAGCATTTGACAAGCTACAACATCGATTTATGATTAAAACATTTAATAAAATAGATATAGAAGGAAAATACCTCAACATAATAAAGGTCATGCATGACAAACCCTCAGCTACTATCATAATTAGCGATGGAAAACTGAAGCCCTTTGTTCTACGTTCAGGAACACGACAGGGCTGTCCCCTATCACCTCTCCTTTTCAACATAATGTTGGAGGTCCTTGCCAGAGCACTCAGGCAAGAGAAAGAAATAAAAGGCATCCAAATTGATAATGAAGAAGTTAAATTGTCACGCTTTGCAGATGACATGATGCAATATATAGAAAACCCTAAAGACTCCACCAAAAACCTATCAGAAACAATAAACAAATGCAGTAAAGTTGTTGGCTCCAAAATCAATGTACAAAAGTCCATTGCATTCCTATATACTAACAATGAAATCTCAGAAATCTCAAAACAAAACAATTCCTTTTGCAATTGCAACAAAAATGATAAAATACCTAGTAATAAACTTAACCAAGGATGTGAAAGACCTATATGCTGAAAACTATAAGACATTTTTAAAAGAGATTGAAGAAGACACAAATCAACGGAAAGACATTCCATGCTCATGGACTGGAAGAATCAACATAGTTAAAATGGCCATATTACCCAAAGCAAAATGCAGATTTAATTCAGTCTCCATCATAATCCCAAAGGCATTTTTGAAAGTAAAAGAACAAAAACATCATCAGATTTGTACGGAACCACAAAAGACCCTGAATAGCCAAAGCAATACTAAGAAAAAAGAACAATGCTGGAGGTATCACACTCCCTGACTTTAGCTTGTACTGCAGGGCAACAATAATCAAAACAGCATGGTATTGGCAGAAAAAGAGACACATAGACCAATGGAATAGAGATGAGAACCCATAAATAAACCCACATAAATATGGACAGATAATTTTTGACAAAGAACAAAAAACATACAAAAGGAAAGATAGCCTCTTCAATAAACAGTGCAGGCAGAATTGGAAAGCCACATGCAAAATAATAAAACTGGACTGCTATCTGTCACCATGTACAAAAATTAACTCAAAATGTATCAAAGACTTAAGCATAAGACCTGAAACAATAAATTGCATGGAAGAAAACATAGGTGCTAAACTTATGGACCTTGGGTTCAAAGAGCATTTTATGAATTTGACTCCAAAGTCAAGGGAAGTAAAAGCTAAAATAAATGAATGGGACTACATCAAACCTGAAAGCCTCTGAACAGCAAGAGAAACCATCAAAAAAATAAAGAAGCAACCAACTGAATGGGAGAAGATTTTTGCAAATAGTGCCTCCGATAAGGGGATCATATCCAAAATATACAAGGAACTCATACAACTCAACAACAAAAACAAACAAACAAACAAATTGAAAAATGTGCAGAGGACCTGAAGAGACATTTCTCCAAAGAGGACAAATGCCCAATAGACATATGAAAAAATGCTCAACATCACTAATCATCAGAGAAATACAAATAAAAACCACAATGAGATATCACCTCACACCAGTTAAAATGGCTATCATCAACAAGACACATAGTAACAAGTGTTGGAGAGGCTCTGGAGAAAAAGGAACCCTCATACACTGTTGGTGGGAATGCAGATTAGTGCAGCTGCTATGGAAGGCAGTGTGGAGCTTCCTCAAAAAATTACGAATAAAATCACCATATGACTCAGCAATCCCTCTCCTGGGTATCTACCAAAAAAATCTGAAAACATTTATCCATAAAGACAAGTGTGCTCCAATGTTCATTGCAGTTTTATTTACAGTGGCCAAGACATGGAAACAACTGAAGTGTCCTTCGATAGATGAATGAATAAAGAAGTTGTGGTATATACACCCAATGGAATACTATTCAGTGGCAAGAAAAGATGAAATAGGACCATGTGTGACAACATGGATGGATCTTGAGATTATAATGCTAAGCGAAATAAGTCAGACAGAAAAAGTACAGAACCATATGATTTCACTGATATGTGGTATATAAACTGAAAACAACAAGACAAACAACTGAAAGAATGAAAACTCAGACATAGACAATAGTTTTGGGGTTTCCAGAAAGTAAGGGGAAGAGGGGAGCGGGGCTCCAGAAGAGGGTAAACGGAGTCTAATAGATGGTGATGGAAAGAGAACTAACTCTGGGTGGTGAACACACAATGTGAGATATAGATAATGTATTACAGAATTGTACACCTGAAATCTATGTAACTTTGCTAAAAATTGTCACCCCAATAAACTTTAATTTAAAGAAAGAAGAAAAAAAATAGCCAAACAAAAATAGAACTATAAAAAAATAGATACCCCCAAACCATATAAATGTAAATGTATATATACATTTGATATATACATATGATATAAAATGTAACTATAAAACATTCCACTTTATAAATATATGCCTATGAATATTGGACTACATATTAACAAAATGTTAAGTGTTAATGCTAAACTTGAATAGAATTGCTTTATGTTTTGATGTATTTTAGACTTTTTAATATTTAACATGTATGGATTTTATATTTAGGACAAAAGTTTAATGTTATTTAAAATTATGTTAGTCA
Source organism: Rhinolophus sinicus (assembly GCF_057876585.1). Taxonomy (NCBI): domain Eukaryota; kingdom Metazoa; phylum Chordata; class Mammalia; order Chiroptera; family Rhinolophidae; genus Rhinolophus; species Rhinolophus sinicus. The sequence continues at coordinate 57,491,867 of NC_142502.1, forward strand.
GTTACCCATTTTTACTTAGGTTAGTCTTTGGGGAAGTATGAAATTCTTTGATTCATGATCTTTAAAAATGGCTTAAAATATCTTACTGCCATTTTTTACATTTACAAGTTTATGTGTTTATAACAAATAGAATTTGTTCCAATTTATGTCATAACACTCTTATTTTTTAGTATGTGATTTATATTTATTTCAGTCCACATTAATTTAAGCTGAGGATTATAAAAGACTTTGATGAGTCCTGGAATTTGAATGTGACATTTTTGAGTTTATGTTCTTGTGGTTGTTTTATACTTGTGTTCCAAGTATATTATTCTCATAAGCTTGAAGATCCCTGTTTTGGGTAAATGGTAAAATGTAATGGACAAAAAAGCATTTTCTTTCTTCCTTCCTTCTTTCCTTCTTTCCTTCTTTCCTTCTTTCCTTCCTTCTTCCCTCCCTCCCTCCCTCCCTCCCTCCCTCCCTCCCTCCCTCCCTTCCTCCCTCCTTCCCTCCCTCCCTCCCTCCCCTCTTTCTTTCTTTTCTTTCTTTTTTCTGTATCAGAATGTTACAAGAAATTTTTTCATTCGTCTCAGTTTTGGTTGAGGAGCATGAGCCAGTTGTGAGAATTAACTAAGAGGGGACTGGAAGACATTGTCCCTCACCATACCTAAAATGGGGAGACAGCTAGAGGAAGATCAGGAGATTATTTGTAGGAAGTTGCCTGATTGTTGTATATTCTGTGCCCTCACTTCCCCTTACCACTTACAGAGTGGAGGTGCTTTTCAAGAGGAGAGACCAGTTCCTCCCCTCTGATGAATCCTGGCTGAGATGCAGAAATCTTTGAGGTCTAATGCCACTAAACTAAAGAACAGAATGTGGCAAGTCTGACCTGTGTCTGCTGTAGTTTCTGGGGGTTGGATTAGTGCTTGACTCTCAACTGGGAACTCCTCCAGAGAATAACATCACTGGAGTTCTCTGAAGGCAGACCAGGCAGAGAGTGCTGCAGAGGGTGAAGACTGAAATGCCCCTAACAGCAAGCGATGATAGACATTTCCTACAGACTGGAAGGACCCTGGGAAGGAAATTGTGCTTGATTCATCTTTGGCTCCTGTAGTGGGTTGAATAGTCTTCCCCTCAACCCCCAATTTCTTGTCAGAATCTGACCTTATTTGAAAACTCTTTGCAAAGGTAATTAGTTAAAATGAGATTATATTGGATTAGGGTGGACCCTAAATCCGAGGAACACTGTCCTTATAAAAAGAGGGGTGAACATACAGAGAAGTTCATGTGCAGATAGAAGAAGAGATTGGAGTTATTCCCCCACAAACCAAAGAATGCTTAGTGGTATCAGAACTGAAAGAAACACGAAGCATTTCCAGAAACAATCAGAAGCTAGGAGGGAGGCATGGAATGGTTTCTTTCTCAGAGCCTCCAGAAGGACCCAACCTGTTGGCACATGGGTGTTCGAGTCTGACCTCCTGAACTGTGAAATAATAAATCTTGTTTTACGCCACCTGGACTATGGTAAATGGCTATGGCAGCCCTGGGAAACTAGTGTAGGTAAAGTAAATAAAATTGACCATCCCAGCCAGAAGTTTTTTGAAGCAAGGCCTTGCTATAGTTTAAGCAGCCCTCAAGATTGGTCCTTGAGGGTCACTCTGACCTCATCTTCGAACTACTCTCCTCTTACCCACTCTATTACTTTAGCTACACAGCCTTCCTTGCTGCTCCATGAATTTACTAGAAATTTTCCAGAGACTCGGTCATTTGCACTTAGTGTTCTCCAAGCAGGTATGATTATTGCTCAGGTAATTGGATGACTCCCTCTGTTACCTAGTGAAAGTTTCTGACAGTGTTACTTGATTAAAGGGTCTTTTTCTGAATATCTTTTGTTGAATAACAAAAGTATTAAATGACCTTTTCTTCTGCATTTTCATTCCTCCATCAGATTACGTATTTTTATTTTAAAACAACTTATGATAGTATAAGTTATATCGTATGTTTAATTGTCTAGTTTTATCATGATCTCTCAATACGAAATAGAAATAGAACTTAAATATGTTGAAGGCATAAACAGAGTATTTTTTATGTTAAAAACTCAGTAAATAAGGATAGTATGAATGAATTGTCAAGAGGTGTTTTTGAGGAAAATTATTTTAAAATGAAAAAGATGCAATAGGATATGCCAATGAATTTAGCAATCTAGCAAAATAGATTAATTTATAGAAATTTAAAATTCTAAAATTGGACTAAGAAGAAAAATAAATGAAATGGAAATATTACTAAATAAATAGAAATGGCAAACTCCCTACTCCAAAATTTAAGAAATATATTACCTGTCTTATACATGATTTCAAAAAGAAAAAAAAAAATAGATGAAATGCAGCTCAATTTATTTTGGTATAATATATAAAAATTCTAAATGCATGCATATATATTTAGTTTCAGATATATAAAGAAAATTTGAGTTATCATCAAAGAAAAACTAAAGTATCTGTCTTTAAACATAACAGTAATTAAAGATCAAGCCAACAAAACTCAGAAAAAAATATAGTAGATTGGGACCCTACACTTACTAGTGTGTTCTGGTAGGTACATATAATTATTAGAGAACACTCTGATAGAGTTAGAGAATATCCCTTCCTTACTAGCATACTTGGCACATTTTAAAACCTGACAACATATTAGACAATCAAGTCTCAGAAAATTGAAAGAAAAAGATATAAATTATCTTCGTGTACACAAACAAAATTAAGTGAGAAGTCATTCACATGCATGAAAACATAACTTTTGAAGAGCCTATATCATTTATAATATAAAAGCACATGTTTTAAAATAATCTTGGGAGAAACAGAATTGTGGGATTTAGAGTGTAAGGTTTTGGTGTTCTGTGGCAAATCTGAGGAAAATGGCGACTTGGGGCAGGACTGGATCTAGCTGGAATCAGGACTCTCTCTTTGTTTAGAAAAGCTGTCATGGGCCACTTTTCCAACTAAATATTGACTTTGTGGTCACTTTACTGTTCCTGATCAGGTTGCTTCCCCCACTCCTCCCACTTTCTTCCCCTGCTGAGCTGGCTTGATGCCATTCCTTCCTCTGCATTTTAGGCAGAACAGATGCCAAGATGTGTGACCAAGTGGTCTTCTGGGAACAGTATCATGAAGAGAGATTAATTAGTACACAGCCTTAACAACTCACCTGAATGCAGAACTAACGGTTGCCTTTCACTACTACAAACCACAGAAAGTCCTGTGAAAGCCATGAGAACATACCATATAATTACTGTGTGTTTTGTGATGACCAGGTATATAAATCAGTCAACCTACTTCTCAAACTTCCCCAAATGTTCTCCTTTCTTTAAGTATTTTTCATGTCTCTGTAAACATATAAAAATAAAATAAAATAAAAGGCTTTCTATGGCATTTACTTTACAAAGCGAGCATCATGGACAACTATCAGAAGTTTTGCCATAAATTTTATGTTGTTTAGAAATCTAAGGGACTTGACAATTTAGAAAATGCTTTGGTGACCATCTACAGATATTTAAGTAACCTCACTGTTTTCTGATTTTTATAATTATCTTCAAGATGCAGTTGGAGTTACTACATAAAATGGACATGAATATTATAGGTCACTTTGTATTTCACTACGGTGTTATAAATGGTTTTCTCAAGCATCAGAAGAATAAAAAGAATGTGAGATTTTTAAAGTTTTAGGTATGTGCAGTCAAGCCAGTGTAGAAATAAAAAAGATGCTGAATGAGTTAAAAAACTAGAGTATATTCCAATGGATATCTGAAAATTCAGAGATAATCCTTGCATAACAGTCCCGTTTTTCTTTAGAATATTGAAACCTCAAAGTTAAAATCATCATTTTCTCATTTTCTAGTAAATGCAATCTTCCCATAACCTGTTTTTAAAACTTTGCTAAGTAACTGAAAGAAAACTCTCATCAAATAATAATTCCCTATTTAGAGAATTACTGTTTGATGAGAGTTTCCTTATTTAAGACACACAATAAATGTAAACTTTGTCAGAGAAGTCAGTCCATCAAGTATTATGAACTTGTAAAATATTTTTTATATTCTAAATTAATACTCTTTCCATATGTGTGCATATGTACTATGCTTTCAAAATAACATTGTTAAAGAACAGATTGGACATTTCTGAATAAACATTATTTGTAATGATATACATTATAATATAATAAATTTACAGAAAGAAATAAAAAAAAATAAAAATACCCTCATGTAGACTTTTAATCAGTAATTGTATATCATTCTCTCAAAACTAATTAATTATTCCTACTACGTTTTTTGAAAAATAACACAAAAAATACAAAAATTATTTTTGGAAAAGAATACAAAAATACAAAATAGAAAAATACCAAAAAAATCGTATTTTTTTCCCATGAACAGACAAAATACAACTCAACTTATGTTATGAAGCTAATAAACTTATGCTAATTATATGTCCTACATCATATAAGAAGAGTACTTTAAAAACCACCAACAAGGGTGGCTGGATGGCTCAGTTGGTTAGAATGCGAGCTCTGAACAACAGGGTTGCTGGTTGGATTCCCACATGGGCCAGTGAGCTGTGCCCTTCACAACTAGATTGAAGACAACGAGCTGCCGCTGAGCTTCCGGAGGGGCAGCTGGATGGCTCAGCAACAACAAGTTTGCTGGCTCAATTCCTGCATGGGATGGTGGGCTGTGCCCCCACAACTAAAGACTGAAAAGTGCGACTGACCTGGAGCTGAGCTGCACCCTCCATAACTAGATTGAAGGCCAACAACTTGGCGCTAATGGGTTCCTGGAGAAACACTGTTCCCCAATATTCCCCAATAAAAAAAAAATAATAAAAAAACCCAACAAAACAAAAAGACAACCTACTGAGTGGCCCTACTGAATGGGAAAAGATATTCACAAATGATACCTCCCCCAACAAGGGGTTAATATCCAAAAATAGATAAAGAACTCATGCCTTAATACCAAAACAAACAAACAAAACCAACCAATCTAATTAAAAAGTGGGCAGAGGACCTGAACTGACATTTCTCCAAAGAAATGGCCAACAGACATATGGAAAGATACTCAACATCACTAATAATCAGTGAAAAACAAATTAAAACCACAATGAGATATCTCCTCACACATGTGAGAATGGCTATCATCAATAAATCAATAAACAAATGTTCAGGATGTGGACTAAAGGTGCATTGCTGGTGGGATTGCAAATTGATACAGCAACCATAGGAAATATTATGGAGGTTCCTCAAATAATTAAAAACAGAACTATGATATGACCCAACAATTTCACTTCTGGGTATTTATCTGAAGAAAACCAAAATACTAATTTGAAAAGATACATGCACCTCTATGTTCATTGCAACATTATTACAATAGCCAAGGTACAGAAGTGACCTAAGTGTCCAACAAAAGATGAATGGATTTAGAAGTAGTAGTACATACATACAATGGAATATTACTCAGCCATAAAAAGATTGAAATCTTGTCATTTGCATCAACATGGATTGACCTAGAGGGTATTATACTGAGTGAAATAAGTCAGAATGAGAAAGACAAACACTATATGATTTCACTTATATGTGGAATCTAAAAAGCAAAAACAAACAAACAAACAAACAAAACAGAAACAAACTCATAGATACAGAGAATAAATTGATGGTTACCAGATGGGAGTGGTAGTAGGAGAATGGGTGAAAAAAGTAAGGGAATTAAGAAGTACAAATTGTCAGGTATGAAAATAGTCATGGGGATGTAAAGCACAGCATAGGGGATATAGTCAATAATATTGTATTAACTATGTATGGTGTCAGAAGATTACTAGACTTATTTGGGTGATCACTTCATAAGTCATATACATGTCTAACCACTATATTGTAGACCTGAAACTAATATAATATTGTACGGATTGAAATTGAATAATAAAACAATGAAAAGAGATTATTAAAAAATGAACTTAGAAGGTCACGTCATAAACAATGTTACAAAAATCACTAAAATATGTTACCAAAACACATTCACTATTGTATCATATATACAATTCAATTAATATATGTTAAGGAGAATTTCTGTAGCTGGTAACACAGGCAATTAGAGAGGTCAAGACAGGTACAGTATGACTACCATGTAGCTGTTCATTCCATTGGGCTGACGGACCAGCTTGTTTTCTTGGTATAAGTTTTGCTGCTTTACCAAAAATCACTGTGCCCTTGCCTGCATTCCTAAACGGTGACACAAACCCACTGCATCTTTAGGATTATGAGCCCCGAACATCCATCACGCTGTGGGACTTAGGAGTAAGGGGGACTGTAAAAATGTGCTTATGCCCATATTGTTTACTCTGCCTTGAGAAATAAAGTGCTTTTGTCTCTGTGACTCAAGAATATCCTGTTTTCTGCCATCATCCCTGAATCAGTAATAGAAAGTAGAGTAAAAGCTGAGACTCTTCAAAAGTCTTGACAATATAATTATCCAACATCATATAATAAGTATATATAAATGTATACACATATAATTGTTTCAATATTTATTAAAAACTATTTGATAATATTCAACAGCTATGGATGATTTAATCTTTAAGCAAGAAAGGAACTTCTTCAATATGAGTCCTATTTACATCCACACTCCATGTACCCTCTGTAATTGTACATCATTAGAAGCATTCTGATTGATATCAGAAACAAGTCAAGCATGCCTGCTATCAGTATTTCTAGTTAACATCACAGTGGAGTTCTTATGTAGTGAATAAGAAAGAAAAAAATAATAATGGAATGTGTAAGGACTGAGAAGAAACAAACTATCATTATTTAAGGTAATGACATTGTTGAAATAAAAGTCCAATACAACCATCAAGAAAAAATAAGCATGTTAAATAGTAACTATGAATTCAGTTTATAGAAATCACATCTATTTGAGTATACAAGCAAAATGGAAAATGTACTTAAGAATAGAAGATATTGTCTTCAACAGTAAAAACAATACAGGCTATATCAGAATAAACCAAAGTACATGCAAGAGCTTTGCAGAGAAAACTAGAAGGTACTGAAAATCACAAAAAATTCTAAATGAATAGAGATTTATACCATGGTTATAGATTTTAAAAAAGCATAATAATATGAAAATTATCTAAAATTCATCTAAAATTAATCGTCAAATTGACTGAAATTTTACTAAAAAAATTAATGAATTTTTTAATATGGTTCTAAGAAAATATGAAGAGAAAGGACCAGTAATACACTCAAGTGATCCTGAAGAAGCAACCACATTTGTAGGCATTTCCATTAAATAAAATATCAACATTAATTATCAAAATGTAATAACTAATTTCAGCATGAGGTTGAAAGACTTTTTGACCAATATGCGAAGGAAAAGAATGTGAATGAACTCATATATGGGATATTAATATGTGATAGAGATGATACTTTAGAACGATTGGGCAAGGATGGTAACCTAGTAATTTTTTTCTAGCATATTTAAAAATTTACAAAAATAAAATTAGATCTTTAACTCGTGCTACATGCAAAACTATGTTCTAAAATTATATTAATTATATTAATTCTAGAATGTGTAGACTAAATTTGACAAACAAAACTAAAATATTTAGAAGAAAAAAATGCTACATGATGTAAGTATTTCTTAAAGCCTGCAAAATCATGATATTATTTATAAAACTTCAAGAAGTAATTTCCAGTTTCCATTCCACATGTAAGGAGCTTAGAAGTCGCTACTTTGTCTTAACAAAAAGTAAAATGCTAAATAGACTGAGAAATGACTCTTCTTGGATCCCTAAGGGAGGGAAAGACACAGGATAAACCTCTGCCTCCAAAAGTAGAGTCAACAGACAAATACAAGCAAATACAGGGAGACATGGCTTACCTGAGCAGAGATTCACCAGCAGAAACCACCACAGGAACCAACGCCAGAGTAAGAAAATCTGATCTGGAATTGACGACTTGCTGGGGGTTCAGTGTGGGCAACACTGAGAGTTAAAAACTCCAGGGGCACTCAGTCACAGGGGCCTCCTACAGTATGTGAAATTTTCTCCCAGAAATTCCACCAGATTCCCACAGTAAATATCAGAGAAAAATCCCTCCTGGCTTCTGGCAGGACTTGGGGAAATACAACCATTTTGAAATGTATCAGAGCATTCTGTTCTTTTTAACAAGGCCTACCCTCAGGAGGAACTAGTTAAGCAGAACCTAACTGGCTAGGGTATTATCAGAGCTAACTGACCTGAGGAAGGGAAATACCCAACTCCAGCTGGCTCTAACAGTCCTGCCCTGCTTAATTAGGGAGAAAAAACTGAAAGACACTTGTCAAGTTTACATTCCAGTAAGAAAGGCTCACTAAAAGCCTGACACCTAGTTGTAGGACTATAGAATGCTTGCCCTCCCCCCACACTTCACTACATATTGTTAAAGACCAATTTAAAGCAGTTCTGTTTTCCCAGTATATCAGGACCTGCTATTAAGAAAAAAATTAAAAGCATACCAAAAGGTAAACATTTGAAAGAACAGAGCAAGCATCAAAACCACACATGCAAGGACATTGGAACTATGAAACTGGAAATTTAGAACAATTATAATTAATATGTTGAGTGTTCTAATGGATAAAGTTAACAGCATGCAAGAACAGATGGGCAATGTAAGCTGAGAGATGAAAATCTTAAGAAAGAATTTTAAAAAATGCTAGGATAAAAATCTCTGTAACAGAAATTAGCAATGCCTTTGAGGGCTTATTAGTAGACTGGACACAGCTGAGGGAAAATATTTCTTAGCTACAAGATATATCAATAGAGTCCTTAAAAAACAAAAAGCAAAGAGAGCAAAGACTAAGAATAAAAACTAGGACAAAATATATAAGGACTGTAGGTTCACAACATCAACAACAACAACAAAATGTAACGTGCAATGGAAATACCAGGAGAAAAGAAAGAGAGAAAGAAAGGAACAGAGAAATACTAAAACAATGATGACTAATTTCCCCCAATTAATGTTTGACACTAAACCATGGACCCAGGAAGCTCAGCAAAAACCAAGCAAGATAAAGCCTACCGCAAGCCCCCCAAATCTGTACCTAGTCATATGATTTTCAAAACACAGAAAATCCTGAAATAGCCAGCTTTGAGGGTGGGGGAACAGATTAGCTATAGAGTAACAACAAAAATACAAACTTTATCTGACTTGCCCTCAGAAACCATGTAATCAAGAAGAGGGTGAATTAAATATTTAAAGTGCTAAGAGAAAGAAAAAATAAATAAAATTAAAAAAACACCAAACTAGATTCTTTAACTTCCAAAATAATTATTCAAAAGAAAAGGAAAAATAAAGATTTTTCCATACAAAAATTGAGGGAATTTGTTGTAGGTAGACTTGCCTTGCAAGAAATGTTAAAATAGTTTTATTAGAGAGACAAAATTATATATATATATATATATATATATATATATATATATATATATATATATGCATGTATGTATGGTTTTAAAAATGAAATAAATAATAGCAATGACATAAGGGACAAGAGGAAGAAATTAACGTCAGTTTGTTATAATAAGGTACACTACTGGTGAAGTAGTATATAGTTATTTGAAAGTAGACTTGGATTAGTTGTAAACATACATAGCAAACTAAGATAACCCCTAAAATAAATTTTTAAAAAAGTATAACTGATATGCTAAGAAAGGAGAAAAAATGGAATCATAAGATGCTTAATTAAAGCCACCAAAGACAACTCCAGATAAAAACATACACATAAGCTCTCTGATATTGTTCTTAGTGATATTTTTCCTGATGTCACCTTGAGTAAGGGAAACAAAAGGAAAAATAAACAAATAGAACTACATCAAACTACAAAGATTTTCCTCAGCAAGGATATCACAATAAACAGAAAGACAACCTACTGAATGGGAGAAGAGGTTCAACAACAATACATCTGATAAAGGGTTAATTTTCAAAATTTAAAAAGAACACATACAACTTAACACCAAAAAAACTAAAAATCCAATAAAAAAATTGGCAAAGGACCTGAAATGACATTTCTCCAAAGAAAACTTACAGATGGACATATGAAAAGATGCTCGACATCACTAATCAGAGAAGTGCAAATTAAAACTACAATGAGATATCTCCTCACACATGTCATAATAGCCATAATCAACAAATCAGCAAACAACATACTTACCTTTCTCCGTTGGTAAGGATGCGGAGAAAAGATAACCCTGGTGCACTGTCGTTGGAATTCAAACTGGTGCAGCCACTATGGAAAACAGTATGGAGGCGTCTCAAAAAATTAAAATAGAACTATCTAATGACTGAGCAGTTCCACTTCTGGGTATTTATCCAAAGAAGTATAAAATACTATTTTGAAAAGATATATGCAACCCTATGTTCACTGCAACATTATTTCCAATAGCTAATATGTGGAAACAACCTAAGTGCCCATCAGTAGGTGATTAGGTAAAGAAATTGTGGTACATATATAAAATGGAGTATTACTCAACCATAAAAAAATTAAATTTTACCATTTGCGACAACATGGATGGACCTGGAAGGTATTGTGCTAAGTGAAATAAGTCAGACAGAGAAAGAAAAATGCCATATGATCTCAGTTATATGTGGAATCTAAAGAACAAAATAAATGTATAAACAAAACATGAACAGACTCATAGATGCAGGGAACAAGTTGTTAGTTGTCTTATGGATTGGAGATTGGGAGGCAGAGTGTAAAAGTTGAAGGGATTAAGAAGTACAAATTGGTAGTTGCAAAATAGTCATGCAGATGTAAAGTAAAGCATAGGGAATATAGTCAATAATATGATAATAACTATATATAGTGCCAGGTGGGTACTAGGCTAGTTAGGAGTATCACTTTATAATGTATATAAATGTCCAACCACTATATTGTATAACTAAAACTAATGTAAAGTAATGTGGAATGTCAACTGTATTTGAAAATTTAAAAGGTGGGAAAAGGGTGAAGGGGAAAAAGAGATTCAGATACCTACGTATAAAACAAATAAGTCATGGGAATGTAATATACAGCATAGGGAATATAATGAAAATATTGTGAAAGAGTTGCATGGTGTCAGATGCTTGCTGGTCTTATGGTGATCACTTCTTTAGGTATATAAATGTTGAATGACTACAGTGTACATCTGAGACTAATAAAATATTGTGTGTTAGCTATATTTTAATAAAATATTAAAAAAATAATAGAAACCACCAAAGACAGAAAAAGAACAGAAGACAAAATAGGTACAAAGGACAAGGGCAACAAATAGAAAACAGTAACTGGAATGGTAGGTATTAGTCCAACTATATCGAAAATCATTTTGAACATTAATGGACTGTATGTACTAATTAAAACACAGAGATTGTCAGAATGGATCAAATATATGACCCAATTACATGTTGTCTACAAGAAATCCATTTTAAATGTAAAAGCTCAGAGCTTAAAAATGAATGGATGGAGAAAAATACAGCATTCTAAAACAAATCAAACAACAAAAAAGCAGAAATATCTATATTATTAATCATTTCATGCAGAGAAGACTTCAAAGTAAGGAAAGTAATCAGAGATAAAGAATGGCATTACATAATGATAAAGAAGTTAATTCTCCAGGGATAACTAACAATTCTTAATATGTATATGTCTAACAAAAAAGTGTCAAGTGCATAAGCAAAAAGCTGATAGAACTGCAAAGAGAAATAGATGAATCCCCTATCATAATTCAAGACTCAATGACCATCTCTCAGAAATGCACAGATCTAGCAGGCAGGAAATCAGTAAAGACTTAGTTGAGCTCAACACCATCAATCAATCAGATATAATGGACATCTGTAGGCTACATCCAATACGTTTTTTTTTTTTTTTTTCAGGCTCACTGGAACATTCATTAAGACAGACACATTCTGAGCCCAAAACACACCTTAACAAATGTAAAAGAATAAAAATAAGTCACTGTGTGCTCTCAGACCACAATGAAACTAAAGTAGAAATCAATAACAGAAAGATAACTGGGAGATCCCAAAACAGTTGGAGATTAAACAGCACACGTCTAAATAACACATGGGTTAAAGAAGAAATCGGAAGACTAATTTAATAATATTTTTTAACTAAATGAAAATGAAATGACAACTTATCAAAAGTGGTGGAATGCAGCAAAATCAATGTTTAAAGGGAAATCCATGGCATTGAATGAATGTATTAGAAAAGAAGAACAATTTTAAATCAATAATCTAAGTTTCCATTTTAGGAAACTGAAAAAAGAAGAGAAAATTAAGTCCAAAGAAAGCAGGAGAAAATAAGTAATAAGAATTTGAAGAGAAATTAATAAAATTTAAAAAAGGAAATCAATAGTGAAAATCAATGAAACCAAGAGCTGGTTCTTTGAAAACATCAATAAAATCAATAAGTTTCTATGTAGGTTAACAAAGACAAAAACAGAGGACAGGAATTTATAATGTCAGAAATGCAAGAGGAAACATCACTACAGATCCTATGGAAATTAAAGTGATATTATAGAAATATTATTAACTTCTCTATGCCCACAAGTCTGATAACCTAAGTGAAATGGAACAATTCCCTGAATGACACAATTTGCCAAAATTCATATAAGAAGAAACTGATGACCTGAAGAGGCCTATATCTTTTAAAGAAATTGAATACGTAATTAATAAACTTCCAAATTTGAAAGCAGTGTGCCAAGATGTGTTCCCTGGTGAACTCTAGCAAATTGAAGACAAAATTACACAATTATTTAAATCTCTTTCAGATGATAAAACAGAGGTAATACATCAAACTAATAGGCCAGCATTACCCTAATACCAAAATCAGATGCAGACATTATAAGAAAACTTCAGACCAATATTGCATAAAGATAGGCACAAAAATTCTCAACAAAATATTATCTAATCAAAATTTTTTTAAAAGAGTAAAAAGAATTAGACACCATGACCAAGTGGGATATATATTGACTATGCAATACTGGTTCAACCTATGAAAATCAATTAATGTAACCCATCACATCAACAGACTAAAAAAGAAAGTCACATGATTATATCAATAGATACAAAACAAGCATTTGATGAAATTCAAACCCATTCATGATAACTAATTTCAGTAGACTGGGAATAAAGGGAAACTATCAATTCTGTAAAGAATATCTTCAAACATACTGCAACTAACATCATACATAATGAGAAATTCAAAGCTTTTCCACTATGATCAATACAAAGCAACAATGTTCCACTCACCATTCCTTTTCAACATCATACTGGAGCTTTTAGCTAATGCAAATAGAGAAAGAAGAAATAGAACTATCTTTATTTATAGATGCCGTGATTGTCTGTGCAGAAAATCCAAAATAATTAAAGAAAAAAAAATAACCTGGACTAACAAGCAAATATAACAAGGCTGCAGGATACAAGGTTAATATACAAAACCAATTGTTTTTGTATTACCAACAATGAACGAGTGGAATTTGAATTTTAAAAAAAACAGTATCACTTACATTAGAACCTCCAAAATAAAATACATACAACGTTAGACAATTAAGTTTGTGAACTCATCCTAGAAAAAGTGCTACATATCTCATTGCGGAATATCACTATGGTCACCTTCAAAGTACTCCCCTTGGGAAGCTATGCACCATCTCCAGTGCCTAGTCCACCCCCAAAGCAATTTTGGAACTCTTTTCTGGAATGGCCATCAGAGCTGTCGTCATATTACCCTTGATGTCCTGAATGTCATCAAAATGTCTTCCTTTCAATATTTAATTTATCTTTGGGTAAATAAAGAAGTCATTGGAGGCCAGATCAGGTGAGCGGGGAGGGTGTTCCAAAACAGTTATTTGTTTCCTGGCTAAAAACTCCCTCACAGACAGTGCTGTGTGAACTGGCGTATTGTCGTGATGCAAGAGCAATGAGTTGTTTGCAAAAAGTTCAGGTCATCTATGCAGACTTTTTAGCACTTCCAAACATTAAACTTGGCTAACTGTTTGTCCAGTTGGTACAAATTCATAATAAATAATTTTCTGACATCAAAAAAGGTTAGCAACATCGTTGCAACAAGTTCGCAAACTCAATTGTCACACCTAGTAGAAATAAACCTAACAAAATACATACACGATCTATACAAGGAAGAGTAAAAAACTCTAATGAAGGAAAACAAATAACTAAATAAATGGAGTAATACCCCATGTTCACAGAAAAGAAGAAATAATATTGTCAAGATTCCAGTTCTTCCCAAATTTATCTATAGATTCGATGCATTCCCCATCAAAATCTCAGAAAATCATTTTATATATATCTATAAACTGACTCTAACAGTTATATAGAGAGGCAAACAGCCCAGAATATCCAAAACAGTATTGAAGGAAGAGAACGAAAAAAGAACTACCTGACTTCAAGACTTACTATAAAGCCACCATAATCAATATAATCTGTCTATTCTTGGTGGAATAATAGACAAGTAGATTAATGGAACAGTATAGCTAGCCCAGAAATAGACCCCCAAGAATATAGTCAACTGATCTTGGACAGAGGATCAAAGACGATACAATGGAAAAAAGATCTTCTCTCAACAAATGATGCTGGAACAAGTTTACATCCATATTAAAAAAAAAATGATCTTATACCCTTCACAAAAATAAATTCAAAATGGGTCGTAAATCTGAATGTGAAACACAATGCTGTAACTCCTAGAAGATAAAATAGAAAAACCTAGATGACTGTCATAGTCTGTTTGGGCTTTTATAACAAAATACCATACATTGGGTAGCTTCCATAACAAATTTATTTATCATATTTTTAGAAGCTGAAAGTCCAAAATCAGGGTATGAACATAGTTAGGTAAGGGCTTTATTCCAGTTTACACACTTATCATTGTATCCAACATGATAAAAGGGGCTAAGGGAGCTCTGTGGAATGTCTTTTATAAGAGCACTAATTGCATTCATGATGGCTCCACTCTTATGACCTAATAACCTCTCAAAGGCACAACCTATTAACAACATATGAATTTTAGGAGAATGCAACAATCCAGACCATAGCAATAAACTTAGTATGGTGATGCCTTTTAAATATAATAACAAAGACACAATCCATGAAAAAATAATGTATAAGCTGTACTTTATTAAAAAAAAATACTGTTCTGTGAAAGATAATATCAAAAGAATTAGAAGACAAGTCTCCGACTAGAAGAAAATATTTGCAAAAGACACCTCTGATAAAGGACTGTTACCTGAAGTGTATATATATATATATATATATATATATATATATATATATATATATATACTCTTAAAACTCAACAATAAGAAAATATATAACCTCATTAAAAAAATGGGCCAAAGTTATTCAGATACCACAGCTAAAAAAAAACAAAAAACAAACAAACAAAAAAAACCAGTTTCAAATAAGTGTATGAAAAGATGCCTCAAGTCAGAGATCATCAAGGAAATGCAAATTAAACAATGAGATGCCACAACAAACTTATTAGAATGGTCAAATTCTAAAATCTGACAATATCAAATGATGACGAGGATGCAGAGCAACAGGAACTCTCACACATTACTGGTGAGAATACAAAATGGTACAGCAACTTTAGAAGACAGTGAATTTTTCTTACAAAACAAACAATACTCTTATCATACGATCCAGCAATTACACTGCTTGGTATTTATTTACCCAAACAAGTTGAACACATAGGCCACACAAAAACCTGAACATGATGTTTACATCAGCTTTGTTTATAATTGGCCCAATTTGGTAGCCACTAAGCTGTTTTTTAGTAGATGAATGGATAAATAAATTGTTGTACATCCAGAGAGTGGAACATTATTCAACACCAAAAAGAAATGAACCATTGGGTCATAAGAGGACACGCAAGAACCTTAAATGCATATGACTAAGTACAAGAAACCAATCTGAACAGGCTACATACTGTATGATTTTAACTACATGACATTCTGGAAAGGTAAAGCTATAGAAACAGTAAAAAAGATCTGCGGTTACCAGGGGTGAAGGGTCAGGGTGGAGGATGAATATATGTCATTATATATTTGTCAAAACCCGTAGAATGTAAAACACTAAGAATCAATCCTAAGGTAAAATACAGACTTTGAGTGACTATGATGTGTCAATGAGTAATGTTGATAAAGGGGGAGGCTGTGCATGTGTGAGGGCAGGAGGCATATGGGAAACCCTGGTTCCTTCCTCTATCTTTTAATGTAAACCGAAATCTGCTCTAAAAATAGTCTTAAAACAAACAAAACAAAAAAATCACCTGCTACCCATTAAATATGTACAATGTTTACTTGTTAATTATACTTAATAAAGCTGTAAACATTTTTAAAAGTTTAATGGCAATGAGTATGGTTATATGAAAATAAAATAAATACATCAAAAGAATTAAAAAATATAATAAAACTGGGTAAGCATATATTTTTCTTTTTTAAGTACTTTACATATGTGTGATTTTCCTAAAAGAAAGGAAAAATGAAAATGTTCTCTGAACTGTTTCAACATATGTAGATATACTTGCAACAGCTTCAACAGAAAAGTGGGATGGTAAACACACAAAATGTTGGTGAGGTCTCTATAGTTCTTTGAAGAGGTGAACTATTAAATCTAATTAATTTCACAGTCTAATTAATAAAAAATATGTAAATTTAAAAATTAAATATATGCATTTTAATCCCTAGAGCAAACACATGAACAATACTTGTACATATGCAAAACCTGAAATATATGATTTCAGCAGGGTAGGAGGGAAGAAATGTGACAATATATAGCAACAAACACTAATCAAAAGAAAACTATATTGACTAAAATACATGCCTCTAAAACATAGTTTCAAAATACATAAAGCAAAAAATAATAGGATCAAAAGGAAAATGGGCAAATCTACAATTATATTTGGATAATTGAATACTTTGACAGAAGTAAACAGAATAAAAGTGCTTACAAGTATAAAACATATTTTATTAATGGCATGTAATTCACATTATGGAACACCCCACACCAAAGAAATAGAATACACATTCTTTTCAAGTGCAAATGCAACATTCATCAGAATTTAAAAAAAATAAAAGAAAAATACAGTCATAAAACAAAATTAAATTTAAAATACTCGAAATTATACAAATGCATGTTATCTAACTATAGTGAATCTAACTAGAAATCAATAACAGAAGGACTGCTTTTACTTCTCTTTGGAGAACAATTTGGAAATAGTAAAGTTAAAGTAACATGCCTTATTACCAAGAAATACTATTCTTTGTCATATTCTTTAGAGAAACTTTTTCACATTCTCACAAAGGAACGCCTATGAAAATTATTCTAAAAGGGTTGTTTATCACAGCAAACAACTTAAAGTTCTCTCAATTAATCAAACAACCCATCAATCAATAGTATATATAGGGAATGAAATATAGCATGAAAGTAAATGATGGAGAGCCACATTTATTAATAGAGATTTGCCTCTCAAACAAAATGTTGAGCTACTAAAACACGTGAAGGAATAGATAAACACGGCTCTACCTTTAAGGCTAGTCTGACATAAAAAAACACATATTAATCTATTAAAGATATAAAATATTAAATGAAAAATAATCAACCCAGAAGATAGAAATTACTTCTTGGTGTAAGGGAGAGGGAGCTGAGGAGACAATGGGGAGAGGATACATAGAGCACTTCAACTAGATTTTAAGGTTTTTCTTTCCTTTTTCAACCATGGATAGATGAGTGTTTAACACAATTTTTTTTATATGTAATAATGTTACATGTAATAAAGTTATATGTAATAATAACATAGGACTGAAGTATTTCATATTTAATTTTTAAAATATATTCAATAGTTTCATAATCAAAAGGTCTCCTTTTATTTAAAAAATGGTGAATTGATCGCTACTTGTATAATTTAGATTTAAATGTTTTAGATAAAAAAGGCAGAAGACTGGCAAAAATGAAGAGGATTGGAAATACCAGATTTGTAATACCAAGAATTGGTGAGATGGTAGAGAGAGAAGAATGTTGCATAAGGATCTGGAGGGAATAGAGTCATCCATTTTGGTGGGGAAAAAAAAAAAAAAATCTTGCTGTTCTTAATGAAATTAGTGTGCAGTACAATCAGACCCAGTAAATACATTTCTGAACATGTTTCCCAGAAGATTCCGTTACACCTCTGTCATAGATGCAGGGTTGCCAGTCAAAATAGAGGACTCTCAGTTGAATTGGAATTTGGAACAAACAACAAGAATAGATTTCTAGTATAAGTACCTCCAAGTTTTTCATGAGACCTACTTACCCTAAAAGTGTATTTGTTGTTTATCTAAAATTCAAATTTAACTGGGAGTATTACATTTTTTATTTGCTAAATTTGGCAACCATAATAAGGGTGCATTACATTTTTAGTCAGCAGTGAGATGAAGGCAATGTAATTCTTATTCTCTATGACAATCTGGTATTTGAAGCAGCAAGAGCAACATCATCCCCTAAGAACTTGTAAGACATGCAAATTCTCAGGTCTCATTCCAGTTCTACTGAATCAGAAACTCTGGGCCTTGTGCCCAGCAATTTGTTTTTTATTTGTCCTCTGATGCCCATTCAGGTTTGAGAAACACTGCTCTATGCAAACAGAGAAGTAAGATATTTGAGTCATCATTATCCCTTACCTGGGATTACTGTCGCAGTACTCCATTACATCTACTTTTGCTTTGTTCCAATCCATACTATAGAACAGGTAGAACATTCTTTTAAAAATCCTATCTGATGGTTACTCACAGGCCCAAAACCCTTTATGGCTTCATATTACCATGATAATACAAATTAAATGTGCTTTATACTTGCAGAACTTTATTCAGTCTAGCTGCCCGCCCTATCTAGAATCACAGTTGCGTTTTTTAGGCCCCTACATTCTGGTTTTGTTTGATTCCTTCTTGTGCTGAGCCATTGAATTTCAAAGCTTTCATCAACCAATACAAAGAAATAGTTCTCTCTGTCTGCGACAGTTACCCTCTGCCCCTCACTTCGTTCCTGTGTTTCTTTGCTAATTCCAACTTATACTTCAATTTTAGGTTAAAATTAACTACCATAGGGAGACCTGCTTGGTAACTAAAACTATAATGGTACTCATTGGAAGGCAATCAGCTCATACTTGAGTGATCACCTCCTTGAGGACAGAGCACACAAATCATTTGTAATTCTTGTGCATGAGAGATTTTCCTATTCTCCCCCCATGAAGGAAGGAAGGAAGGAAGGAAGGAAGGAAGGGAGGGAGGGAGGGAGGGAGGGAGGGAGGGAGGGAGGGAGGGAGGGAGGGAGGAAGGAAGGAAGGAAGGAAGGAAGGAATAATTTTATTTAATTAGTATGAACTCATGGACATACATTTTATACTATGATTTATAATGCAAACCATTTTATTTTGTTGCTCGAACTGTACCAGCTTTAACCTCTGGAATCTCTTTCACTGTGTTCCTTTGACATATAGAATGGTGTGTGTGTGTGTGTGTGTGTGTGTGTGTGTGTGTGTGTGTGTGAGAGAGAGAGAGAGAGAGAGAGAGAGAGAGAGAGAGAGAGAGAGAGATTTCTTAATTTTTGGCATTACAGGATACTACTGGATCACATGCATAAGTTCTGCCCCAGTCCTAGAAACAGCCATTTGCCTAAGGATCCCTCAACCTCCTAAAGAACAGCATTAGAAACCAAGATAATGGGTGCAAAGGATGCTTGTTGCTATGGGGATATCAGTACTTCTAGGTCCTCTCAGCAAGGAAATATATAGCACATACTAACCTGCGTAAACTATTTCTGTATGTAGTCATGAACATCTATATTAAGGTAAATATGAGTTCATACTGATGTTAATCCATTACCACATAGATCATTCTAGCATCCTTCCGTGGCTTATGTGTAACTTCCTACTCTAATATTGAAAAACCTGACTCAAACCATCTACCATCCATTTACTTAATTATTCAAATGCTATAACACATATAGTGGTTTCAGAAATGTTAATTTTTACCTATGTCGGAATCAACTTTATCACATATAGTACAGTGCTTATGTATAGTTTCTATTTCTGTCAGTCTTAAAGATTCCACTTATTTCCAAAGTTACTTAGCTAATCACATGTCACCTTCCTCCTCAGAATTTTTTAATTTTGGCCTTGGTAATTTGGTTGGGTTAACAAAGGACGATGCTTCAAATTTATTCTCAATTACCTCTATCCAAACTTAGATGAGGATTTGTAATAGAAACAAGAATATATCCAACACATTAATAACATTGGATTTTTATACAAGTTTTACTTTTGACTGGGACCCATGAAACTAGATTGGTGAGCTTCCTAAAATCACAATTGAGATTATAAGGACTTTTTAAATTCATAGACAAGTATACAGAGAGATCACTTTTGCTTCCCCAAACTTATTAATGTGAAACATATTTTTACCCAATAGATTTGAAACAGTCGGCACTTTTGAAGCAATTTAGGTAAAAATCAAATTACATTGATTTTTCATTGAAACAACCTGAAGACATGCATTGAATGAAACAATAATTCTCTGACAAATACAATTGTAAACATGGAGACACCTCACATTTCTTTACTCATAGATATAATAAACAAATTGTAAAGAAAATAAATATTCACTATTTGCTTGTCACATAAATGAACAGCTGCCGTGTTCCGTGAGGCAAGAGTTGTGGGGAACAAGGAGGGCGGCACAGGGTTAAGAAAGACAGCATCCAAGAATAGTGTGCAAGTGGGGCCAAGGGACTGCATCCTCAAGGACTGAGCCCCGAATCGAGCCAACGCATAGCTTTAGTCATAGCTTTTATTAGTTAGGTGAGGAAGTAAAGGAAATAAAGCTTGTCAATCTCAATATCTGTGAACCCCATACAGTATAATAGGAAACTGATTCTAGTCAATCACCCTTGCCTACAGGCAGCAGAACCATAAGTCTCAGGATGTATGTACTTCCCCAAGGGACAAAACCCTTATGCATATGAATAGACGGAGAGCACATCATTGAATCTCTTCCCCTGCAGGTTGTGGGAAGGAATGCAGCCACAGAGGCAGAGGCTCTCCTTAGCTGGGGGAAGGTGGGGGGCTGTGCCCACCGCTATCAACCCTGTGGGTTCCCCTGTTCGTTCCCACGCTACTGTGTCTGGCTTGGGTTGCCCCGCACTCCCCACCCCCCGCCCCGTAGGGTGTCTTACCCGTCATTGGCTGACCAGCCATATTCTGGGGCCAAACAGGGAGACATAAGGTGTAAGCACAAAGGTGAAACAAAATCCCTGAAAGGATCCGTCTCACAGACTCTCCTTTCTTTAGGGGCAGGTACGAGGAGACAGACACGTAGGCTGCTGAGTGGCAACAAACAGCATGTGCACAAATGTTTAATATTACTTTTATGTTTTTTTTTAATTTTATTGCTATAACAGGTTGCAAAGATTTATTTTGGAGAAAGATCGATTCACTAACATATAACTCTATCTTCATTATTAACTTTTGTTTACCTAACATAATACACAATTTTTTACATAAAGAGAGATAACAAACATTGCATTGCACATTAATTATTAAAAGAGGTAGAATATTTTGGTGGATAAAATGGTGACATTTGTGTATAAATGACTCTTTATTGAACTTGGAATGAGCTTCTAAATCACGTCAATCATTTACATATGAAAAACCAGGATGATACTCCTGACTTCATGGGAGTTTTATGAGGATCAGTAAATATTGCATGCAAAGTTTTTTATCATTGTCTAGATTTAAACACTAATTAAATACAAAATATCATTGTGCAAAGATATACAGACAATTTTCAGAAAGTGCAGAGATAGTTTTAAAAAATGATAGACTATGTTCCACATTATTACTTAAATCCACCTCTCTCTATAAAGTATAATTTTGAGAGACTGGATTCTGTAGTTACGTATTAATTTGACTACCGACCACTATATACTAACACCTTCAACATTTATAAATCTTAAAGTATATGCTGAAATAATAGGCATTAACCTGGAAGCAGATAACACAAAGAACTTACGAAGATATGATAACATATTTGAATTGGTGACTCCATGCTTATGCAGACCTCTTTAATGTTTTTTAAAAAACAAAACTAAACCATAAAGTACATTCTTTGTTCCATACAAATGTGTACTCAGTTATTCAGGGGGCTCAGAAAAAAAACAAACATAAAACATTTGAATTGATATTTCAATGACACCTTCGTTAGTTTACGGTAAGTGCAATTTTTGTCTTTGTGTTCCCACAATGCCCTCGTGTTCTAAGCCAAGTCAACGTAGATGCATAATCATTTTTGAAACGTATACATGATTAAGAAATAAATCTTAAATACTGGTAGAAAACTGTGCAGACCTGTGATTAGAAAGCATATCTATTTGCTCAATCTTTAAATGGCTACTGTGTGTGAGCTATGAAAGATAAGATCATTAAAACAGTAATTAGAAGCTGCTCGGCATACGCCTATCATCTGTTTAAGTCAGAAACAGTATCACACCCTGTGGAGGGCAGTACATAGGTATAATTTGTTTAGCTTTTCCTTCAAACAACCCACTGGCACCTACCACATGCAGGCTTTAGTTTAGATGCACTAAATTTCTGATCTGTTATACTGAAATTCATGGTCTTATTTGAAGAGATAATGAGAAATCATTATTTAAAAGATATCAAAGTGATGGTAATTGTGCAAAATAATCATTAGAGACCATGTTTTGACAAGCATATCCTTTTCATCATTATTAACATCTATTTACTTCCTTGGGTTTATTTTTCTTTGTCAGTAGATATGCTAATTTTATTCAGGGAGGAAACTCAATCCTTTGTCCATGGTTTTCCAAAATACAAATTCAGTACTATTGATGTGTCTTTGTAGCTTTACTGTGATATTTTTGCAGAATGTGAGTAAATGTAAAGGAGACCTTTTAATGTCTGTGACTCTTAATTTTAAATTGGAATTTGGTGTCCTATTTTTTAAAAAAATTGGTGGCATGGCGGTATTCTACACAGGTAATGGTTTCAGAGGCAAAATACATTTTTTTAAAATACCATATTAGAAGCAGTAACAATAAGACATATGATGAAAGCAGTGTAGTGTGGGTGCACTGCAAAATAAATAAATACGGTCCTTGTAATTTTTTATCAGAATAAAATATTGAGAACTTAATTATTTTTATAGAATAACAAGAAAATCCAGGCATATTTATATTTTGATATGATAAACTATTTTGACCATATCCTATTTCACTAATTCCTGAGATAGACTACAGCCAGAATGACCAGTCAGTATAAAAACAATATAAAAATAAATACCCATGGTATGAGACCTACTTTCCTATTCTGTCGGTTACTCAAATAAACCAGATACAAAAACCTAGATACTGCCAACATGCTATATACTTAAAAATAAGCAACAAAGAAATGAGAAAACACATTATTAAGAGAGATAATTCCTTTGTTTTTCCCTCTTCTTCCGCCTCCTCCCTCGCCCCATCCGCACTCTGGTTTAAGCCATTGTTTCTCCATCTAGTTGTAGGACACAGCTCCCTGGCCCATGCTGGTATTATGAGCCTTGCACTCCCCCAGGTGAGGCAGTCAGTTAGTGGTCGTAGGTCGGCAACTCACAGAAGCTGATGGCCACTCTTGCTGGATGCCAGCTGCTCACGATGGCTACCGGACACTCATGCCTGCACACGGTAGCACACAGCAGCCTATGGCAGCTCGTCGCAACACATGCCGATCTCTGGCTGTTCAAGGCAGCCCAGCTCCAGGGAGAGCCATTGTTCACAATCTTAGCTGTAGAGGGTGCAACTCACTGGCCCATGTGGGAATCGAACTGGTGACCTCAGGCTTTAGGACCACAGCACTCCAACCACCTGAGCCACCGGGCCGGCCCACGAGATAATTCTTAAGCAAACAGTACAGAAGATAAAAAAAATGATAATCTAAAACTTGAAGTAATCAATTTCACATTTCTATTCAACATTTTACATTCAATAGAGTAAAAGTGTGGAGGTCCAGTGGGAGGGAGACCATGATGTAGATAGAGGGACTTTTTTTCAAAGGAGCCTCATGATAAATTTTCAGGTGACTTAACTTGAAGTAAATTAAATTTCACCATTTCATCCTCAAAGCCAGGTATAATTTTAGCCTGGGTGTTGGCACGTAATTTTTAGTCCCATAAATACTCAGATTCACATGCTGGAGCTGACATGAATAGCACATACAGAGGAACTCATTTACTTAGTGTTGTATGGAGATTTCAGAACAGGTTCCCTTCAGGCCAAGGAATTGATCTCAATTCTTGATATCTATTTAACTCCAAAGAAATTAGGTTGTTCTAAGAAATTCAAATGATCTGGAGTCAGAGGACAAAGGTACCAGATCATACTTTAATAATCATAGAGGTAATTTACATAATTCCTCTAAGAATCAGTTTCTTTATTTGCAGAATTTTCTTATCGAGTTGTGATGAGGCTCAAATGAAAATTTAGTGTGGGAAAGTGTATAATAAACTATTAAGTGGAATTTTCCTTTGTTATATTTAATAACATGAACTTAGGTTAGGCTACAACAAAAAAATGATTGTCATTTTAAAGAGGCCAAAGAAAAATTACCACAGATGACTTTGGTGCGGATGTGGTGGTGGTGGGGAGCATTAAATATTTCCATATTGTTATTAAAGAAGGAAAAGGTTAAGGCTATCTTTCCTCCTGTTTTCTAAGTATTCCTGAAAACATATACATAGTCACCAAAATTTTAGAGCTCACAAGTACATTACACAATGATTACTGTCAACAGAGTAACAATTCTAACTTTGGTATTTAGTTTTTACATTCCCTTTCCCCTCCCCAAGGCAGGAGTGTTTTATGAGGAGTCCAACAGTCAGCTAGCGGCACGTTTCCTAGGCCTTGGATTTCTCCGTTAATAATTCTCCTGCACTGGCTAAATCGATGTCCCTGCATGTTGCCAGTACATAAAGGAATGCTTTTCATCAATCCAAATCACGTATTAAAATAATTTAAGAGACTATATCTTATTCTGGTAAAATTTGCTCAGAGCTTATGTTTCTCATTACTAGAAAAATAAGTTAATTTTTCTCTTCCTAATGAAGTTTACAATTTGAGTCTTTTTCTCTTAACCAAAAAACAATAATAATAATAATAATAATAATAATAATAACTCCTGATAATTTGCAAAAAGAGTCTTCAGCTAGCAAGTGAAAAATTAATTTCTATATAGCTCAAGGGGGTTGCAAAGGGAGTGTGAGAAGTTCATTATTATCCAGCAGGAAAAAAAAAGGGAGCATGCTAAGAAGAAAGCATCATCTTCCCTACTGGGATTTCTCTTGGACTACATGATTTGCATGAAGGGCGCCACATCAAACACAGTGGGTGCCCTTTTTCAAATATTAATGTGAAGCTTGTTTTAAGTTCTCTCTTGACTTTGTGCCACCTTGTATCAAAGGAACTTAAAAGTGGGACTTAGGGGTGGGGAAAAACTTTTCCAACTGTTTTAACACTTAGTGGAATTCTTTCTGCATTTGATCAGTGTGCCTCAAATTTGTAATAATTTGACATATGCACATTTTTCTAGGATGCCTGTTTTCACAATGTTCAATCTTTCTATATTTTGTGTCTGTGTGGTTTGTTTAAATATCCTAAACTGAAAGGATTTAAGAGACTGATAAGTAAATGCCACACAGGAGCCATAAATGCAGACACTGATAGTTACTTGAATTTATTGTGAAGGGAAAATTGCTAGTCCCTGTTACTTTAAATGAAAATTCTTAGCTATTTAAGTAGAGGCTTTTAATCTTTTTTTTTTTTTTTTTTTTTTTTTTGGTCATAATGAAAACAAATCCAATTTGGGGGCTAGTATGGAGATGATGAGTCCATCTGGGTGCAGCTTGCATAAAGTAGGGTATGGATGGGTCTGGGAATGAGGTTGTTAAATTGATCCATTCTGAGTAAATCTAGATTTGTTTCTGCCTGTCTATGTGGGTCAAACAGTAATTTGATCTTGCTACTGCTTGTTAATAATTTAGTGCTGCAGCAGGATAGTTCACATTCAGACATGCTTTGGGTTATTAATTTCAAGAATTAAATTTTGAAATATTTATAGTTTGATGTCAACTTATGTATATTTCTTAAAACACCAGATTGATATGAGATTTAAATTGGGAAAATACATTTTGAAATTTTTCATCCACATAACAGTTACTTCAGGAAGAAAATAATTTTAGAAGATAATTTTATTTATTAATATTGATTGACATGTTATCAGTTGTGTGCTCTTAATTACTCTTGACCATAAGATGTTATCCCTCCTATTTTGTTCTGCTTTATACCTTCACCTTCCTCCAAACAAAATTACAATAGTTGAAAAAAATCATTAGTATATTGGTCTGTACTATAAATAGGCTCATTTCTTTAATATGTACCATATTGCTAGGAAAAACAAAAGTGGTACACAAAACTGGTTTCAATTTTTATTCAGTAATAATAGATAATCATTGGGTACACATTCTAGACATTCTGACTTGACCTCTAGGAAAAAAAAAAAAAAAAAAAAAAGAATACTTTTTTCAGTAGTAGAGGGATTTTTTAGAGAATGCACCCTGTCTTTGGACGTCCAGCCTCCATAACTATGAGAGATAAATAGTTGTTTATAAACCACCTAGCCTCTGGCATTTTTGTTATATTAATAGCAGTCCTAACAGACTAAGTCACTTTATTTGAAGAGGATGCTTTAAAAAGGAAAGTGTGTCCTGGGAATAAATTATGCTCCATCGCCCCCATATCCAATGTTGAAGCTTGACCCCAAATGTTAATGGTATCTGGACATGGGGACTTGGGGGGTAATTAGATTGAAATAAGGTCATAAGATAGATCACTCATGATGAGATTAATGTCCTTATATGAAGAGACCCCAAAGAGCTTGCTCTTTCTCTCACTCCATGCGAGGACTCAGGGAGAAGGTGACCATCTAGAAGCCAGAGAGAGCTCTCAGCAGAAGTCCAACTATGCTGACATTTGGATCTCGGACATCCAGCCTCTAGAATTATGGGAATTTTTTTGTTGTTGTTTAGGTCACCTAGTTCATGGTATTGTTATGTCAGTACAAGCTTAAAAATGCACTATTTCAACACATCTACTTACAAGTAATAAAACTATATTAATTAATAAACTGTTTTTGTATTATGCTACGTATTTTAGGCATTAAATATTTGAGATGAGTTATACAAATAAAACATGAATTAAAAAATATTAGGCTATCATGTTATAACACCAGAGACATTCACAATGTAGTCCTATAGTTCTTCCTTTATACTTTACTTAACTTGTGCTCAAGTACATAATGCATCATATATGTAGTGCTAGAATAAATATATACACTCTTTGAAAAGAATGTACATATTTTCAAGTTCTATATTTTATTTTTATAAGCTCTTTCAATGTAATAATACGATGTAATATAGGTGTTATAAGCAAACTAATATATGTAACAATACCTTAAGTTATTAAGCATAATTTTTTTAAAAAATGAACATGCTACCAAATTTTAAAAAATTAACCCTACCAATCCCTTGTACCTAGCTATGAACTTCTGTGATACCTCCTTCCTGAGCCTTTTCCCATGTCCACAGATAGGAAAACACTATCTCGGATTCTGTCTTCATCATTCCCTTTTTTTTTTTTAAATAGAACATTACCATACAAGTTACAACCAAAACAATATACGGTATGTTTTTCTTCTTTCTGGGCTTTATAAACATGTTGTAATACTCAGTCTACTTGTGAAAGGCAGAAGAGGTCCACACCCTAATCTCTGGAAACTATGAACATGTTACCATACATAGCAAAAGAGACTTCTGCAAATATTACTGATCTAAGGATCTTGATATGGGGAGATTATCCTGTATTTGCCAGTGAACTCTCTGTAATCACAAAGGTTTTTATAAATGACAGAGGGACGTACGATAGTGTGATACAGAGAAGGAGATGTGATGATAGTACTAGAGGTTGGAGTGATGGAAATACTGGCTTAGAAGGTGGAAGGGGACTATGAGCCAAAGTATATGGCAGCTTCTAGAAGCTAGAAAGGGCAAGGCAGTGCAGCCCGTCTAAGTGGCTCTCCCAGGAATTCAGGCCTACTGACTAATTTTAGCCCAGTAAGATGCATTTTAGACTTTTGATCTCCAGAAATCAAGGAAGTTAATTTGTGTTTTTTAGAGCCACTAGATTTGTGATAATTTATTAGAGCAGACATAAGAAACAAATACATAGTGTGATGATATGTGTGATTTTTGACATATTATTATTCATTCAAGACATAGCCATCACTTAGAGTTAAAAATTCCAGTGTATAAATAGGCTACAATACATTACTTAATTTTCCTGTCAATAAAATTTGTAGTATTTCCCCAAACAAAATTGGTTTTGTTTCTTTGTTTTTGCCATTGGGAACAATGCAGTTAAGAATATTAAGAATTTATATCTGATGCTTGGTGCTAATTCTGAAAATGTTCACTAGGTGAAATTCATTGCTGGAACTTCATGTTACAATTTTCAAATTTTTAGTTTTACAGTAAAATGAAAAAGTATCTCAAGTGGTTATACCAGTTTTTTCTCTCATCAGCTACCATTGATCCATAACTTCCCTGGTATATGCTATTAACTGTGTAGAGGTTATTTTCAAATTATGGATACTGTTCTTTCATTAGTATTTTGTCTGTTTCTTGACTTTGTTCTGCTCCATTGTTCTCCAAAACCATATTGCATTTATTTCAAAAAAGTTAAATGAGTTTTGATATCTGTTAAGTTAAACTTTCTTTAGAAATCTCATGGCCATTATAAGCTCTGTGTTGTTTCATATAATTTTAAGTGGTGAGATATGTATATATGAAAAATGTGAAAAATATACATATAATGTAAAATTGTATATTGTTTAAAATATAAAAATACAATGAACATTATTATAACAGCCACCCAGATTAATAAATAGTTCAGAATTTTGACAATCCTCCCAAGTGACTCTTCCTTAATATAATCAGGAGGAGTAAATAGTCTTGAAATTTATGTTAAATATTCTTGTGTTCATTTTTTTTATTATGTTAACTCTTTTGTATAAATATCCTTAAAGAATCTACTGCATTTAATATTTTATGCTTTGCTTGTTTTAGTTGAGCATTGTATTTGTAAGTATCATCCACATCATTTTTTGTTTGTGTTTGGAATTGGGAATAAATTTGATTTTTATGTAGTAACCGTGAAGCTAAATAATTTATTAACTGCTTCAATTATTTACCATAATTTGACATGTCAATTTATATGATTCTTTGCAAACAAGTCAGTTATTTTTCCATTCCAATTCTTATGATATTCATATTTATCCTCATCTTCTTGTGTTGATTAGCTGCCCCCTGTCAAAAATAAATTGAATATCAACAATGATGATTTACTTTACCTTAAATTTTTTTTTTTTAGTTTCAGGTGTACAAACAATGTAATAGTTAGACATTTCACCACTCACAAAGTGATAACCCTTCTCCTCCAATCTAGTACCCCTCTGACATCATATATATCCATTACAATTCCATTGACTCTATTCCCTATGCTGTACTCCATATCCTGTGACTATATATATATATATATATACATATATATAATTATAGTTAAATTATAGCTTCTACCTTAACTTTCAAATAAAGTTTCTATAATTTATTTTTATTAATTACATGTATTATAAGATTTTATTAGATGCATTTTAACGAGTAGTAAGTGCGTTTGTGTCATTGAGTATGTTCTAATTTTAAAACAACTTTATAATCCTGGGGTAAATTCAAAGAGGTCATGATTCAATTGTGTTCAATGTTATTAAAAATAAAAGGAAACACTGCGTGAAATAACCTATTATCAGTTAAGATAAGCACAGGAGAAAATTAAAAAAAACACACACACATATTTAACAGCACAAAATTATTATGTGGAATGGTTAAAATGAGAAAGATATAAAAGAAAATGACCCACTAGAAAAGAGATTAAAAGTATTAAATATAAGACATGGCAGATATACAAATAGATAAATAGGACTTCTATAAATACACACACACACACATATATTTCTGTACTGTCATATGTACTCAATGTGTTTGTGTGTATATGCATGTATGTGTGTGTATATATACATATGTATACACACACATATATATGCATATTCATTCACTAAAATTTAAAACCTAGTGCATGATTTTAACAGCACATAATAAAGAACTGAAGTGAGACCTACTGAAATAGGTACTAAACCTGAAGACTTAACCCTAAATGGTAGAAAATAAGAAAAGTGAAACTAAAACACATGAAAAAGCAGTGCAGATTTCTGACATATCAACTTAGAGTTCTAGAAGGTGAAAATAAAGTGAACAGTAGAGAAAATATATTGAAAAGATAAGGGTAAGAATTGAGGACATTTTCAGATATGAGGAATACAAGAAATATCAATCAGGAAAAAATATAAAAGAAAAAATTACTAACCCACATATTTTGTAGGAAAATCAGAAAGTTCCAAAACACACAAGTGATTCTTAAAGGCAGGTTTGCAGATAAATGAGATTTTTCTAGAAAATAATTAAATTTTAGACAGATAGTATTGTAACTCTTTTTTCTCAAGATTTTTTTAAACTTTTTATTTATTGCTATCACCCAACCCCCACCCCATTTGGCAACTATCAGCTTGTTCCCCATATCTGTGTGTCTGTTTTTCTTTTGTTTGTCTATTCATTTACTTATTTAGTTATTTTTAGATTCCACATGTAAGTGAGATCAGACAGTATTTGACTTTCTTTGTTTGATTTGCCACTTAGCATAGTACAATCTAGGTCCATTCATTTTGTCACAAATTACAAGATTTCATTTTCTTTTTTATTGTCGAATAATATCCCATTGTGTGTGTGCACATATGTGTATGAGGTCGGACAATTAAGTTCGTGAACTCATCGTAGAAAAAGTGCTACATCGTAGTAGAAAAAGTACATCAAGGGTGACCATAGTGATATTGAGCAATATTCATTGCTCAATATCACTATGGTCACCCTTGATGTACTCCCCTTGGGAAGTTATGCACAGACATCAGCACTTATTCCGCACTTCAAAGGAATTTTAGAACTCTTTTTCTGGAATGGCCATCAGAGCTAGCGTCCTATTACTCTTGCTGTCCTCAATGTCATCCAAATGTCTTCCTTTCAATATTTCCTTTATCTTTGGGTAAATAAAGAAGTCATAGGGGGCCAGATCAGGTGAATGGGGAGGGTGCGCCTATACAGTTATCTGTTTACTGGCTAAAACCTACTTCACAGACAGTGCTGTGCTGTGTGAGCTGGTGTATTGTCCTAATGCAAGAGGAATGAATTGCTGGCGAAACTTCAGGTCGTCTAAATTTTTCACGCAGCCTTTTCAGCACTTCCAAACAGTAAACTTGGTTAACTGTTTGCCCAGTTGGTATAAATTCATAATGAATAATTTTCTGATATCAAAAAAGGTTAGCTACATCATTGCAACAATTTCATGAACATAATTCTCAGACCTAGAGTGTGTGTGTGTGTGTGTGTGTGTGTGTATACACATAAATACATATGTATAAATATCACATCTTCTTTATCCATTCATCTACTGATAGACATCTAATTTGCTTCCATATTTTGGCCATTACTAGTAATGT
Source organism: Rhinolophus sinicus (assembly GCF_057876585.1). Classification (NCBI taxonomy): domain Eukaryota; kingdom Metazoa; phylum Chordata; class Mammalia; order Chiroptera; family Rhinolophidae; genus Rhinolophus; species Rhinolophus sinicus. Next base: position 57,523,629 of record NC_142502.1, read on the forward strand.
TGCACTGAACATAGGGGTGAATATATCTTTTCAAGTTAGGGTTTTGGTTTTCTTCAGATACATAACTAGAAGTGGAATTGCTGGATTGTATGGGACTTTTACATTTTTGAGGATTCTCTACACTGTTTTCCATAGTGGTTGTACTAATTTATAGTCACATCAACACTGCACAAGGTTACCTTTTCTCCACACCCTTACCAGCACTTGTTATTTGTTGATTTATTGATGATAGCCATTCTTACATGTGTGAGGTGATATTTTATTGTCTTTTTAATTTGTATTTCCTGATGATTAGTGATGTTGAGCATCTTTTCATGGCTATTGGTCAACTGTATGTGCTCTTCGGAGAAATGTCTCTTTGTGTCCTCTGCCCATTTTTAATTGAACTGTTTCTTTGTTTTTCTCTTTGTGTTAAGTTGTATGACTTCTTTTTATATTTTGGATATAAACCCTTTACCAGATGTATTGTTGGTGAATATCTTCTCCCATTCAGTAGGTTGTCCTTTTGTTTTGTTGATGGGTTCCTTCACTGTTCAAAAACAAAACTTTTTAGTTTGATGTAATACGATTTGTTTATTTTTTTTTTGTTTTGTTTCCCTTGCTTGAGGAGATATATCCAAAAAGATATTAAGAGTGATGTCAAAGAGTTTACTGCCTATGTTTTCTTCCAGGAGTTTTATAGTTTTAAGTCTTTAACCTATTTTGAAGTTTTTAACATATTTTGAGTTTATTTTTGTATATGTTGTAAGAAGGTGGTCCATTTTTTTTTTAATGTAGACTTATCATAGCAACTTATCATCACAAAAATGAAAGCAAAAAGTAGTGAAATTGTATCTTCTAAGTTATTAGAGAATATAACTGTCAACCTTGAATTGAATAACCTACTAGATTACCATTCAAGTTTGAGAGCTATATAAAAATATTTCCAGAAAACAAACACTTGAGAGGGGTTGAAATCAATAGGTCTTTACTAAAGAAAATTCTAAGGATATACTGAGGATTCTACCAAATGTTTTTTCATAGAGATTCCCGTTATTTCAAATGCTTTCCAAAAACATCTTCAAAACTGAGTAATTGCAAACAATTTTATGAAGCTTATAGGATCATGATACTAAAATCAGATAAGAACATTGGAAATTACATCCAAAGTCAATCTCACAATCATAAATACAAATGTTTGAAATAAAAATTTAATAAATTAGAGATAAAACTGCATAAAAACATAACAGTGACACATTGACAAATTTAGATTTATCTTTGCATAGCAGAAACATTTCAAATTTAGAACATCATCTAATGTAATTCAGCATAATAACAGATATAAAGGACAAAGATGATAATTGCAATATAATCAAAACAACTTTTGATAAAATTTAGTGCCATTTCATAATTTGAAAAAGTCTCTTGCAAAATAGAAATTTGAGAGAATATTAAAGACATTTCCTTTCAAATCAGGAATAAGCAAAGCATGCTTATCAACACTTCTACTTGCCGCTTCCTAAAGTTTCCAGTTACTAATATCAGTAAAGGAAATAAATGAATAAAATTACAAATATTAGAATTAAACAAACAAGTCATAACATACATATAAGGTTTTCTACAGAGATAATGCAAAGCAAAAATTATAAATATTAAATGTTTATCAACATTTATAAAAACATCAAAATTCTAAATTATATTACTAAACACCAATATCAAAGAATGGATAACACAATATAATTTATAGTGAGATAAAATGTGGGTTCCTAGCAATAGATATAACAATTTATATGTAAGATTTTTTGTATTTTGAATGGAAAGTATTGATAATGATGTAATAACAGAGAAATGTATGATGCATTATTTATGTGGAATTCAGTTAATGAAAAATCAATGAAATTAATGATATAGGTGAAAAGGATGATTGCTGGATATATATTTTTGAATAATAAAAGAAAGATTGAAAACGCAAGTCCAGAGTGCAGCCTTATGTGAGAGCAGAGATAATTCATCCATAGTAACAAAGTAGAAGGCAGGGTAGATGCATGCAGGTGGATGGTAGATGAGGTACTGGGTACCTGAGATTGCTTTAGTTGTCTACATGAAATAGAAAAATTAAACCAAGGATGAGGATGGGGAGGAAGAAGGTGTTAGAGGTTTGAGAAAATAACAAGTATGAAATAATTGTATAATGCAGTGGGAAGATGAATGAGATTTAGAAATACAGTGTAATTAATAGATAGCTCTATGGACCTGTTTTTGATTAATAATCATGCAATTAAAGTGAAGCGTAGGAGCATTTTTTTCCATTTTTCTTGAATAAATTGAGATGCATAGTTTTAGGCAGAGAGTAGTCGGAGAGTTGGTTTAGCCAGGATAAGATACTGCTGAGGGTGCATGAAGAGGGGAAAGAAGCACCAGATATTTGGCAGCTTAAACAATGATGGACTGTGACAAGAAATATAGAATATGGGTGGAAGGTGACAGACAAGCAATCATTAGGGATGGTGTGGTGACATGGGTTTTAGGCAGGAGAGAGCATTACTGATGTGGAAGTGTGGGAATGAGGAGCAAAGGTGGGCACAACCCAACAACATCCAGCATAGGGGAATGGGAGGTGAGAATGGGAAAATATCCACTACTGAAGAAGATTGTAGGCAGGCAGTGTCCTCAGCTGATAGTGAAGGTAAAAGAATGATCAGAACAAAGTTTGATTATGTGTTTCCAAAACTACAGAAGTATTTCAGAAGTTAGAAAATTGAGTTAGAATCAAGGATATAAAATGCCTACAGCGATGAGATTTGAGGAGGTAGGGTAGGCTGAGAGTCTTGGGTACCTGGCATACTAAGACCTGGTGGTGCTGGAATAAAGGGCATAATTTAGTTTCAATTGTCTTAAAACTTAGATGTATCCTTTTTTAAAAAATGTGTGCTCCAGTATTATCAACACTTCTCTTGCCAATCAGACTTGAATTTTAAAGTGGGTTTTAAGAATATTTTATACAGAATCTTGGACATTCTTTATTGGGAGAGGTTCTTAGAACATCTCACGTCATGAATCCTAATGAAATATTCATTTCAAAAAGATTCAGTAACAATTTTGGATGCTTTATTTCTTCCAGATATGTTATTTTCTGTACCTGAATTTTCATGGATGTGGCCATCACTGAGTGCCCAGGCAGTACTGGAGTGCTTCTGATAAGTTTACCGACCCTATAACAAAAAGATGTATTCAGTTCCAGTATCCTGAAAATGTACTGTAACAATAGCAACTTTGGTTCTTGTTGTTTTTTCATTTTTATTTTTTTTCTGTTGTTTTGTTTGATAAGCCAGGAATGAAAAAGTGATCATAGACTATGACAGAATAACCCAGGAAATAGGGAAGCTTAATATCATCTGTCGAAAAATGATTTGGTCAGGAAACATTCTCATGAAATTTTAGTATTTCCTGTTGAATGAGTAATGCATGCATGAGAACAGAAGTTTCAGTCTTATTATTATGTGTATGTATGAGTGTCAGTATATGTATTCAAGATGTGTGAATACATTCGGAATTTTTCTTTGGAAAAGATGCCCCTTATTCATCAGGAAACAAACAAGCAAACAAACAAACAACAACAAAACAGCTTATTTAGAAGTTCGATCCAAGTAATAAGTGGCAATTTTTATTTAAAAAAAAAGTCAGCATTATCTTATTTTCTAAGATGATGAGAGGTAAGTAATCCCTCTTGATTTATTTCATCCAACCGAAAAGTACTTTCTGAAGGCTACAACCTTAGCAAATTTATCCACAGCCTACAACTGTGGTTATCTTTCCATTTATGGTATCTATGATATCTCTATAAGCCATTCATCTAGACTTCCTAAGAAAAAACAGTTTTTATAGAGTTCATTCAGCCAAAAAATGACTTAAATGAAAAGATTTAACTTTTCTTTTTTTAGCCACAGAACAAAGCTTATATATGTAATATCCCACAAGCTAGCTTTGTATATCCTCAGGGGGAAAAAAATAATTTGGAAGGATACACACTAAACTGTTAATAGTCATTACTTCTGGAAAGAGGAGTGATCAAAGAAGAATTGGACTCCTATATGGATTTAATACTGTGAAAATTTTAGGTTAAGCATGCATGTTATAATTAAAAATTGAAAACCAAAAGTTTAAAAAATTCTCAATAAATTTTCCAAATTAAGAAGCAGAAAATGAAACTTGAGGACAAAAACTAAAAAATAAATCTGGAAAATTCAAACTTGAACATAGCTGAATCACTTAGAGGAATAAATGTATGAAAACAAAAGGCAAGTCAATGGTCCCGATGCCACCAGGGAAGCTGGAATTAGATATTAATTCACTTCTGCTTCTTCTGTCCAGAAGTAATCCTGGCTGACAGCGAAGCACCCAAGGAGTTGATCCAAGATAATTCAAAAAAAAGAAGTTTACCTTTTTGATATCCATTTATCTCAGAATGCAGGCCAGGGATCGATACTCATCTGAAGCTAATACTGTGATTCAATGTTTTTTCTTTATATTTTCTGTTATATTTTTCTGCTAGTTATCTTGATTTAGGGTAAGCTTGAAACAAAGATAAACAGAGCAGCGGGACTGTGGTAGTGACTCATAACAAACCATCCATCTTCAATCCACATATTTTCCCCAGTTTAATCAAACTTTAGCACAAAATCACCATCTTCTTTATGGACTTCATTGGACCTTCAACACATGAACCATTGCACTATGAGCTAATGGGCCTCAAAGCCATTTGTAAAAGAAGTTTGATTCGCAATAGCAGAAGTTTCACATATAAAGTAACAGATGCTTTTAGTTTAGAAAAAGCAATGACAGGTGGTAGGCAATCTGAAATGATTCAATTCAGCCAATACTTTAAAACCTATTTTTCATGTGAAACATCAAAATGATTATGCTTTTACTCATCTTGGCTGTTACAGAAGTTTGTTTTAAAATTTCTGTAGTAAATGTCATTATCATGATAGAGGCCATGCCTTAAACTTGAATGTCATATAATATTTATAGTGATTGATTTTAGACTTGTCTGGGAAATTATAAATGCTAATTGGAAAAACAAATACAGTTTATTAACTTGCTTCCTGCATTCAAATATATCTAATAAAAAGCTATCTTTTATTATTAAGCAATTTTGTATTCTTAAAAAGTTCAGTCCAAGAGCAAAAGCTTCAATATTATTCTGGTGACTCAATTTCTGTACAATGTTGAGTATTTTCCAAGTTGATAGTAATCTAACTAATGAAATCACATAGAAGAGAACAGCAAGCAAAACATGCCTACCATCCATATTTTATAATATTTCTATAAGCTAAATGAAGAAAATGATACTTTTATTTTGGCCTTAACAATGACATCTAAAAAAAAAGAAAAGCAGAATAAAACAGATTAAAAAGATACACTTTTATGAACATATTTTATGAATATATTTGTCTCAATGGTTTATAGAATAATAAAATTCAAGTTGCTGTCATTGTTCAACCTTTGTTTTCTAGTATTTAAAAACATGCTATGTCATCTGTAAGAAATAAATTATTTTGCTCAGAAAGAGGAACAAATGTTTCAATACACTAATAAGCCGTAAAGATTACAATCTAACATGGGAATATGTTTACTAAACATATAGCAAAGCAGGTTAGAAATAAAAATACACAAATAACTGATTTTCTTCTGTAATTTACACAATTTCCAAAATATCTTTATAATTGATTTAGAAAAATAATTATTATTAAAGTATAAATAAGTAAAAATAAATGAAATTATTTTTTTCTAGAATGCTTTCTCCAGAATTATATGGTCTTAGTTATATACATGCATTCGTATTTAATAAAATCCTTTTATGTAATTATATAAAATTCTGAACTTCTACCCATTCATCCATACGTATCATGAAGCATGACACGGATTTCATCAAGGAAACCAGAAATGTATCTACTTCTTTAGCTCCCATCAGATTTATGATTTTCTTTCCTTGGGAAATATTGATTAAAGCTTTAAAAACAAACAAACAACCATTATCCTGCTATCTCCATGACCCTTTCCAGGGTGTTTTTTTTTTGTTTTTTTTTTTTGTTTTTTTTGGATTATAGTGAATAACATTAATTCCAAAATCCGAGTAGTATGCCTCCATGCTCCTTAACTCAGATTTGAAATATATAGCTAAATTCTCTACCTCCCAGCTTCCCTTATAGTTACTATTCCAATCTAGATATAGATTATTCTAATTATATCTGTCTTTCCATATTTTGGAAGAAATGAGTAGAACAGCATGAGGTAACTGCAATTATTGTGCTTCTGCTATCTCTTTTGAGGAATATCTTCATGGATGCACTTCACTTTCTGTGGAAGCCATAGCAGAAGTTCTTAATGGGGATGTGAAAGAGTACATGGGTCATCCATTTTGATGGAGTGGATTGCAAGCCTAAATTACATGTCAACTTCCTGATTTCCTAACTGATTTATTGTGGCAGAGCTTGAAGTTTCCATGAGATAGATATGTGGAGGCTTCACAGATACTGTGGCTAGATCAGTCTTGATCCTGCTCCTACAGGCCATCTAAAGAGTCTATAAATATCATATACCTATGTTAAATCTCTTTTTGCTGTCTGCAACTGTATCCCAAACGATATATACCCCTCTGCCTAGTTAGGGCACACGCAACTACATAAAGGCCTAAAAACCCCGTTCATTGGTGTATATTGGAATCATATACATATATTGCTGAGTGGGGAAATCATATTCACTCCAGTGTGATAAACCCAGATTTCCCTGAATTGACCTACATCAATACCTCAGTATCTGCAGGACCTTACTTTCTTGGCCATCTCATCTTTGGCTATTCTCATCCTTCTTTATTGATCTCTCTGAGGCATCTTTGGCTAATTCTTGCTTGCTTAGTTAGTTAGTTAGATAGTTAGTTAATTAGGTTACCAGAGAGCAATATTTGCTTTTTAAATAAATGTATACATATAGAACTGAAAATGCAGGAGGGTATAGGAAATTCCGACAGGTAATTCCAATTTTAAAGGGTTATTAAACACCCCACAGGTTTGTGGGGTACAACCTAGTACCCCTTGTGAGTCCCCATTTTGATTAAGGAAGAATTTTAATATAATATGTTGATTTGTTCAATAAATATCAATTGAGCACCTAAATACTTGCCAGGATATTATCCTGTGTCCAGTAGGGGAGCCACTAAGGCACTTTAATGAAGACAGGGATGTGATTAAATTTGTGCTTTGAAAACGGCCTCTAGCACTATCTAGCATGGAGAACAGATTGAAGCTGACAAATACTGGGCATGAGAAGACCAGTTAAGGAGGGCATTGGATCAATCCAGGTTAGCTGTTAGAGGCTTGAATTTAGATAGTAGTCATGGCAAAGAGGTGGTTGTGTTTCCTAGGTAATAAACAGGTGGAAGGTAATAAAAAGTAGGAATTTAGGGTTGATTAGATGTGTGGAGAGGGAAGGAGAGGAAATCAAGGATTATATAGGTTAGTTATATGAGTGGAGTGTCATATACTATGCTAAGAAACACAAGGATGGAGATAAATTCTTGGTCAGTTTGAGGGCTAGAAAATTGTGGTACTGATTTTTAAAAATATGTATTATAAATAATTCAAATATATTTAAAAGCAGATAGAACAGTATTATTATACTATCTACCCTCATAAATAGAAGAGTACCATTTACTGCCATATACCTATCATGCAATTTCAGCAAGATTTTGCCACATTTCTTTTATCTATCTTTTTAATTATTTTTTATTGTTAACATATTTTAAAGCAAATGACAGACATTTCTTTTTATGTCATACTTTAGTAAATATCATGCATTTCTAGAACTAAAGGTGTTTATTTTTATATAACTACAATATCATTTCATACCTAATAAAACTGGCAATACTTCTTTGCATTCACCTACTGTGCAGATCATATTTGTAATTAACTCTATTGTTAACTTATTATTGAGGTAGATCAATCATAAAAAAACAATGCACATTCCAAAATGTATAGTTCAGTGAATTACGTGTATCTTAAACTCTCCCCCATAGCAACCACTCAGATAAAGAAAATGCAAATCATCACATTAGTTCTCCATACTTGCCTCTCTAAATTACTACTTGCTCCTTTCTCCCTTAATATGAGACTAATCTTGACTTCTAAAACCATAGACTAGTCTTGCTTCTTATTTTATTTTATATAAATGGAATAGCATGTTATATATTATTTTATCATCGGCTTCTCTTGCCACTGTTATATTTGTGACTTCCAGATACACTTCCTAGGGTCCTTTCTTAGGACACCCTTTAGCTCTGCATTTGGAACTACCAAAATGTTTTTAAACGATTTTGGTTTCAGGACACTAGAAGCAATGATTTGCAGTAGAGTCATTTATGCTACACTGATCAAGCAAACAACTTAGGATGTTTAACCAATTAAACCAGTTGTAAGTCATCAATAAACAAGTCAACCATGGGTGCCATCACTGACAGTTCTAACTTTAAACAACACATTAAAAATCATTAATCATCCCAGTCATTCTTATCTTGGTAAGAAGTTAGTACCAGCCTTGCAGACATCCCTGGAGATAAGCATAGAGTTGCACCAGTTCAGCTGAAAGATATCTTACCACTAGGGAAAAAAGTTAAGACTTTAATCATTTAAATCTCAAAAACAAAATAAAAAAATACATAAATAAAAAGAACTTAATATAGGGACTATTTTATAATCAAATTGTCACTCAAAGTCACATATTCCTAAATCATAATGAATATGTAATTCTATTCAAAATTGATTAACATTAATTTGAGACACTATCTTTCCAATTCCTTATACTAAAACTGCTCTAGATTTTTACTGGTGACAAGAAACCCAAGTAGATGACAAATTCAGGTTTAAAAACAATGAACGCATCAGAAATAATTTGGTGATGAATGAGAGGGAGATCATGGTAGTTGAAGATCAAGTAAAAGGCACAGAACAACAAATATTAAACATATCATACTCATTCTTCAAATATTATAGCAGTCATATTGCAAATTACATTAGTAATTTTTATCCTTAATTCAAAGATTGTTACTAGGCAATGTCCTTTATATTTAGATAATTCTATAAAAAGCATTCAAATACTAGCTACAGTTTGGAGGATTTGCTTCCACCGTAGTTTAATTTAGTAAAGTTTACTCCACAGTTCTCAATCTTGGCTGTACTTTAGAATCACCTGGGCGCTTAAAAATACCAATGCTGTGTTCCACTCCCAGAGATTCTTACTGGAATTTTAATAGCACTGGATATTGGTTTATTCAGAGTTCCCAGGTCATTCAAATGTGAAGCCAAGTTTAACAATTTCTGGTCTAAACAGTGGAAGCAACCCTTCTTTAAAACTGTAATACTCAAAGTTGGCTAGGATTAACTATGATCTAGGAAATCATATACCAGGGCTACTACCTATACTTACTTATATGTAATCTCTGTAAACATTTTGGATGAAGGAATTCCAGAAATTTGTATTTTTAAATATTCTAATAGGATTTTTTTTTACATAATTTTTTTATAACCTTTTTTTTGGCAGGGGGAAGGGGAACAGGACTTTAATGGGGTACAGTGTGCAAAGTCCTTCCAGGACTTTTTTCCAAGTCAAGTTGTTGTCCTTTCAATCTTAGTTGTGGAGGGTGCCATTTAGCTTCAAGTTGTTGTCCTTTCAGTCTTAGTTGTGGAGGGCGCAGCTCAGCTCCAGGTCCAGTTGCCATTGTTAGTTGCAGGGGGCGCAGCCCACCATCCCCTGCGGGAGTCGAGGAATCGAACTGGCAAACTTGTGGTTGAGAGGATGCACTCCAACCAACTGCGCCATTCGGCAGGCAGCTCAGCTCAAGGTGCCGTGTTCAATCTTAGTTGCAGGGGACGTTGCCCACCATCCCTTGTGGGACTCGAGGAATTGAACTGGCAACCTTGTGGTTGAGAGCCCACTGGCCCATGTGGGAATCGAACCAGCAGCCTTAGGAGTTAGGAGCATGAAGCTCTAATCGCCTGAGCCACCAGCCCGGCCCTCCAATAGGATTCTGATTCAAAGTTAATAATGAGAACCACAGCTTTAAAACAGAAACTTTTATTTAACCTAACACACAATTTGTTTATTATTTTATTAACACCATCATGATATTTATTACTTTATATTAACTGGTATCAGTTTGGTAACACTTACATTCTATTTATATAGAGATAAACAGGTTTATCTGTTTATTGAGATAAACATGTTTTTTCAATTGAATTAATATTATGACTAAAGAGTAAGAACACAAGTGAAGTGGAACTACCAACTGTATTTACTGATATGCAAAGGACATTTGAAATGACACTGGAATAAATACCACACATAGAGGGTGGGGGAAATAGATGGTTCATATTTAACTCTAAGTGGAATACTACTCCTTTCCTTCCCCCCCATTTTCTTTCTTATTTAAATTGCTTTCAGTGTCTTGATAGCACTTATCAACTTAATACATTAAAACTATTATCTATCCAGTTGAAAAAAAATGTGTAAAATGCATAGTAGGGGTGAGAAATAGCAAAGGAACTTGACTGATTTTGCTCATTGGATATTATTAGCGTTTACTAGTATAAACACTATTCTGCTTTTAACTTGCAAAGTGTAGAACTATAGGAAGTAGCAAGATTTACCAATCCTTTGCTTTGCACATATTAATTGTACACTAATTTGATACCATAATGGTTTTCTGACATTCTAAATTTACAGATATAACATCCACATTTTGGGTAATCTAATCTAATGCCCACATTTATTTGTGTAAATGTATGAAATTAAACATTTGTATATAAACAAGTGGTAATATAGGTAAATGTATACATGGATATTGTTTTCTTTTTTTTGGCTTTTTACATAATGACAACTCTGCAAATCATATTCCAGTTACTTTAGGAGCTATACTGACATAACTACTATGGCAGATGGAGCTGAGGTACAATCATGTTAGAGGCAGTCCAACACAGTTTGCAAGAAACGGGAGACTGGACATTTATTGAATAGCTGTGTTTACCAGATAGCAAATGTGTTCACACACAATCTCTCATACCACCATCCATTACACTCTGTTGATTCTTCCTACTAAATATATCTTGATATGCCCTTTTGCTTCATAACACTACTTGCCTTAAATTATTTCAACTATAAACTATCACTTGGGATACTCCAGTTATTTCCTAACTACTCTATCAAGAAGTTTTATTTCAACTTTCTGCCATCAGTCATTCTCTTTCCAAATCACAAATTTAATCATGTTTTTGTGTGTCTCTTTAAATCATAAATCGTTTGCCTTTGAAATGAGTAATAATACAAGATTATTCTTGACATACATATGTACAAGCCTCATTTTCCACAACATTTACCAATCCTTCTTTTCTTTTCCCCTTTCCCACCCCAAATGTATCCTATGATCAAATTACTTACAACTTCTGGTATATGAATACTATTGTATATAAAACTCCATTTATCCAGTTTCCTTGTTTGCCCTCCTCTCAGAATGCCACTTGCTGTTCATAACTTCCCAATGGTCAAGATGTGACACCCTTCTCAGTGAACCTAGTCATACCAGCCATTGTCCTACAAAGATCTTTTCATCTCCATCTAATCAAAATTTAGTTTTCAAAAGAAGAGCATAAATTTCATATTGCTCCAATCAAGTATATTTTTCGTGAGATAAAACAGATTATTGCATCAAAAGATGAGATGCAACTAAGGGAAGTTCAAGCTGCTTTTATAATCACATGAAACACAATTACTGTGAACCTTACTTTCCTCAGCTGTAAAATTATTGCAGTGGAATAATATCTTGAAATATTACCCTCTGTTTTTGTTTGCCAGCCCTCTCTTTTATGTGACCCTACCCCTGTTCCTCAAATAAATTCATTTAGTCAGGCAATATTAAAATGTGTCCATTTGTATTTAAGGAATTCTCCTTCCTATACATTTAAGAGAATTTTAAAATCTTGTCACAAACAAGTATCTTGAAAGGTAAGCCTTGTACTTTGTAAGATTGTGTTTAGGAAATAGAGAAAATATTTATGTACCTAAAACAAATGCATGAAAAATTCAGGCTTAAAATTTAGAATTAAGAGCCTTTCACAATTTCTCCTCTCTGTGCTAGACTAGATAAGGACTACTAGAGAGAACAGAAAGTGAAGGAAGTACAGGCGCGTGGAACTCTGAGAGGGGACTGCCACCTACCGCTACTACCTAGGGACAAATTACACTGGGATCATGTAACAAAAGGTTCTGGAAGTTTGAGGATCAGAAATCAAGGGACATGTTCTCAGTACATATCTATTTATTCTGAAAAGAAGCAAGATTTCCTCCAACGTCTTATACAATTCTTACCCAATAAATATTAATAGTGGGCATTCTCTCTATTTCCATGACAATTATCATGACACAATCAAATGGGCTTGCAAATATGCTTTATGAATTGCAAAGTATAAAGAAGTTTTTAACACAATGTTTACACGTTGAACATACAAAAAAAATATCTATTTTCACTGCACTTTCCCACCCATACCCTATTTCCTTAATTTATTAAAATTTTAAATAAAATACTGACCTACTTGAAGTACTATATATAGCAAGATCAAAGGTGAAATCAATATAGGTTATTCTGGAAAATAAGAGGAATTTCGACTTGTATTGTCCTAATCATGGCTGGATTACACAATGTACTCATGAAAAGTATTGCACTGATAAAAAGAGTTCTCTCTTTATATCTAGTTCTGGTGATTCTGCTGATCACAGGCCCATACTAATTGGTCTATATTCTATATCTATGACAGTTTTTATTCGTTTATACCTTGTTAGTTCATTCTAAAATCAACTTTGAAATGTTCATACCTCTTCCTTTTTCACTATCTACCCTGCTGCACCTTTCCATGGCAATTCTTTCTTCATGCAGATTCCTAAGGAGATATCTTAAAAGTAAAGAAGACAAAAATATTTCCTTGGCTCAAGCTAAATATAAACATAAAGCAACATAGAAATTTGACTATTATCAGATAAGTAGATCCAGCTAGATAGCCAAACAATATCAAAACAAAGAAAATCAAATTATCTAGATGGATAAAATAAAATGGATAGTTTCCATATACCCACTTCTCTTTCCACTCTGTATACATCAGGTTTATTTTTCCCAATTTCAATACAATGTGTGATCATCTCTGTAGCCTGCCTAAACTTCAAGATGCTTATACACTCACAGAAATCTTAGATCCAAAAATAAAGATAAAAACATATCTTCCAGGTGGATGTATATTTCATTCTATTAAGTGATAAAGTTTGTTTCAGTTTTGACATGATGGCTGTCAAATAGAAACCTGTCATTTATAAAACTGAGAAGGCTTTCTTGCAACTCTATGTATAATCCATGGCTGGCTCCAGAGTCAAAGGATTTCCTCCAACAGAAAAAGGAAAAATGGAGGAGGGTAGTGTCTTCGTCCCCCCACTATTCCACTCCTTACCTATAGCTTTCCTTGTCCTCAGTCATTTTCCCCTAGGTGGGCAGGGACGAAGAGTGTATTGATGGTGCAAGAGGTTCTAGTAAGTTTCAAAGACAAAATAATACATATTTAATATTATTTTTGCCAGAATTAAAGACAGTGAATGCAAAATATCATGATAGAAACTGTTACATGACTATTTTTCTTACATAATTTGAACAAGATTACTTACAAAGTTCAAAGATTAAACACTTAAATCGTGGTCATTTGAAGCCTAAGTAAAATAAACTTTTAAAATCTATAATTGTTGCATTCCTTTTAAATTTCTCATCTTTGGTATCTGTGTTCTCATGGTTTCTCAAAACAAAACAAAACAAAAACAAAACAACAACAAAAACAAAACAGAAAAAAAGAACGAAAGAAAAAGAAAAGAAAAGAAAAAGGGTGGCTAAATGGCTCAGTTGGTTAGAGTGCGAGCTCTTAACAACAGGGTTGCCAGTTCGATTCCCACGTGGGCCAGTGAGCTGCTCCCCCCACAACTAGATTGAAGACAAGAGCTGCCGCTGAGCTGCCAGGTGGGTTGTCGGATGGCTTATGTGGTTAGAGCACAAGGAGCTCTTAACAACAAGGTTGTAGTTTCAACTCCCACATGGGATAGTGGACTGTGCCCACCCCCACTCCCTACCCCCACAACTAGATTGAAAATGGTGACTAGACTTGTAGCAGAGCTGTGCCCTCCACAGCTAGATTGAAGGACAATGACTTGACTTGGAGCTGATGGGTCCTGGAAGAAACACAATGTTACCCAATAAAAATTAAAAAAGAAAAAAAGAAAAAAAAAAGAAACAGAAAACTAGCAGTAGAATACTTCAGTAATCTCAATTGCAAATAAATTATTACTTTTTACAGCATGTTTCCATTCAAGATACTTTACAGCATGATTGGTTCCAGCTTCCTAATCTTATCTCCTTCAAACCTTCACATATATCTTGTGATTCCATAGTCAATAACTCTAAATTATACTGATAGACACCAAGGTTTCCCTCTATTGTGTCTTTGATCATGCCTTTCCCTGGACAATCTTTCCATTGCCTACACAACTGAAGTTATTATCAACATTTACCCAGTAAAAGCTAATTATTCAAGCCTCTTTATCCCTATTATTTTTTTCTGTTGTAGGCCTTTCTCAACTCTTGCCTCGGCCTATTTACTGATTCTGAGTATAACTTGGTATTATGCAGAATCATCACTTCAGCTGTTACTTTATCCATATAACAAATTTTACCTCATTACTTCATTGATTAAAATGATCCACCAACTATAGAAAAATTGCAGAGTGCTTAGAATGAAATGAAGTCATTCATAATTCTAGCCAACACATATGTATTAGTCTCATGTTCCAAAATGCCCTGACTGGAAATCTCCTACTGTATTAATACTAAATTACTTGTAATTTTACTTTACATATCTTGCTATTGCCTATCTCTTCTCTGCCTAGTGCCTATTGTCTCCATTTCTGCAACTGGAGAACACTCTTTTAAATGTTCAAAATACAAACCTGTGGTAGGTAGGCAGAATTCTAAGATGGTTTCCAAGATTCCTGTCTCTAGTCTATACATCTTGTATAATCCATGGGACTTGGGAATATGATGGATTTCATTTCCATGATTAGGTTTTATGAGATGGCATAGTTGACTTTAAGAAAGGGAGCTTATCTTCAGTGGGCAGGATCTAAGTAGGTGAAAACATAAAAGAGACTAGACTTTTCTTGGGGGAGAGGGGAGAAACAA
The DNA here is from genome assembly GCF_057876585.1 of Rhinolophus sinicus. Classification (NCBI taxonomy): domain Eukaryota; kingdom Metazoa; phylum Chordata; class Mammalia; order Chiroptera; family Rhinolophidae; genus Rhinolophus; species Rhinolophus sinicus. The sequence continues at coordinate 57,538,918 of NC_142502.1, forward strand.
AGCTCAAGAGGAATTCAACATGAGGCAGATTCTCCTTTGCTGACTTTGAAGTTGGAGGGACAATATGGCAAAGAGTAGTAGTGACCTCTAAAAGCCAATAGTGGTGCCTGGGTGAAAGCTGGCAATGCAATGGGACCTCAGACATACAACTGCAAGGAACTGAATTTTGTCAAACCGGATGAACTTAGAAAGAAAATCTCAAACATCTGATAAAAACACAGCTTGGCCAATAATTTCATATTAGCGTTGTGAGACACTGAACAGAGAACCATTAAGCTGTGACTTCATTTCACATCTGAAAATACTGTGAGATAATAAAGGAGTGGTTTTTGCATTTTTTTAAAGCTACTAAGTTTATGATAATTTTTTATACAACAGTAGAAAACTTCAATAGCATTTCTCAAGAGACATTCTCTCCATCCTAAGTTGGTCAAATGTCCATTTGCTTTCCAACTAATTACCATTTCAATATCATAGTTAGATATAAGTCCTTGTTCCTCACACACACAAAGAAATGGACTGTAACTCTGAGTTTAAGAGTCTTAAATATACCATTTGTAATTAACTTGAATTGAATAATGAAGAAACATAGTATCACAGAAATTCTATATGCATACAGACATAGATGCATACAGAAAATTATATTCTGGCTTTTTTTATTTTGTAGTAAGAAGTTTAGTACTAACACCTAAATGTTGATTTCTAATACCACTTTCCAATAACAGGAGTTACAGCTCCTAGGAGATATGATTGATTCTAGAACAGGGGCAGCCAATATGCAAGAGGATCTTATATTTCAAAATCAAGGCACTAATAAACGGACAAATGAAAAGAACAAACCAGAGAAAACAAAAGACACAAGGATGAGTTAAGTCAAATGAGCACAAAAACCTACTGACAGAGCCTCCAATGTCCTAAACTGGAACAGTTTTGAGCAACAAAAACAAACAGGAGTACTGGACTATGCTCAAAGCATAGAAGAAAATTCCATCATGCATACTGACATAAATAAACTACTGATTGAATAAATAAATGGAGGGGATTAGAGCAATGTCCCATGCAGAAAAATTCCAAATACACCACAATCAAGGAGGAAGGGCAAAACTCTTGATTCCTTAAGTAGGGTGACTTTCTTCCAAAGAATCATGTTTGGAAAGGGTTAAGAAAACAGTAAGTTTATAGTGGAGAACCTGACAAACATTACCTAAGCCAGCTGAGCAGTCAGCGTCAACAATTATGTTATGTTGACAGTATGTACCCTTGGTATAATGTGATAAAAATGACACTTTACCTCTGTGGTTTTCCTCCCAAAAACCACATAGCCCCAGTATTACGAGGAAAACAACAGGTAATTCTCAATAAAGGTCATTCTACAAAATATCTGACCAGCCCTCCTCAAAACTGTCAAAGTCATCAAAAAAGTCAGAAACTGTCACATCTAAAAGGAGCCTAATGTGACTATGTGTAATGTGGTATCCTGAGTGAAATCCTAGGAAATAGTATGAATATTAGGCAAAACTAAGAAAATATGAATAAAGAGTGGGTTTAGTTAATAAGAATGTATTAATATTCTTCATTGTGACAGGTTTCCCACATTAGTGTTAGAAGTTCATAGAGGGAGAATTTGGATGTGTGATATGTGGTAACTCTATGCACTACCTTAGCAATTTTCTATAAGTCTAAACCATTCTAAAATTGCAAAAAATTATGCTGAAAATTGTAGAAAACATTCATTATGATATGGGGAGGGGTGAGAAGATCAAAGTAGAGAGGGAGTGACTGTCTTTAATTGCACACAAAGATGTTATACATAACTAGAAGAAAATTTTCAGGTTAGATCACCTGTGGATTCTTAAATTCTTATAAGCTTTGGATTCCAGACAATACTGTGGCTACAATTTTGTCCTAGAAATTGGGAAGATACTTTTGTCAATACTTTGCTGTATGTACTTAGATTTAATTCAGAAATATTTGCATAAGATATATTTATTTTTAGTGTTTATTTTACAAATAGTGGGGAAAGGAGGCTATTTGCTTTCTATTGATGGAAAACCATTAATTGGCATGTTAATAACATCTTAACATGTTTAACACGTAAGTACATGAGATAATTTAAATGCAAGAAATGCACAATTTAAAATGAGCTTTTCCTTTGGTTTATATTAGAATCTATATGCATGTCCAGTTTTCTTAAAATGTCCTTAAAATTTGTTTCTTGAGAAAAAAATAACAGTTGTTTACACAGTTTCATTAAATTTAGTATATATAGTAAAGATAAATACTGGAAACACAGTGATCCATTAAACACTGAGATAATTAAATCGTAATTTTTAATAATTACTTGTGAAAAGAAGCATTCAATAAGATGAAACACAGCTTGTTTTGACTGCTAATGCATTTAAAACTCAATAAAATTTGTTTCAACTTTCATCTTTCAGTGTATCCAATTTCTATCTGACCTCTTTCTATAATTCTCTGAGTGTCAGTCAGTTTCATCTACTACTTGTCTACTGTACATAAACCCCAATACTCTGACTGTGATGATGAACTAAATTGATAATTACCTATGACTGAAGTCATATATAATACCCTTCCAAATATCCTACACATTGGATTGTTTAAATAAGCAGAACTTGTTTCTATCCCTGAGAGCATGGACAAAATAATATGTAGTAACACTGAAACTCATAGTGAACATACATTGTCAATAATGGTAAATGTACATTTACAGTTCTGTAAAAGGAACAGATCCCATATCACAAAAAAATAATTATCTTCTCAATCCCCCAAGGTCATATGTTCTTCTTTTATATATTCTCTGGTGGGACTGCTATCAATCCTCCCTTTCACATCTGACATATGGAGGTTATTTTAGACTCCTACAGAGTTTCCCCGAAAATACGACCTACCCCTGAAATAAGCCCCAGTTAAGATCGTCAGCCAGACAGATGCATTTTGTACATTAGGACGATGTTCTAGTAGAAAATAACATGACTGTATTTGAATAAATATACATTGTTGTACATGAAAAATATCAGACATCCCCTGAAAATAAGCCCTAATGTGTCTTTTAGAGAAAAAATTAATATAAGACCCGGTCTTATTTTCGAGGAAATACAGTATCTCACCCCATTTTGTAGGATGCTTGGTTACTAAGTCTAGTTGGTTATATTTCTTCAAGGTTAGACAATAGGAAGAATTGAGATTATGCAGAGACATAAGAATATTTTAATCATGTCTTGGCAGAATCATCATCCTGCCCCAATATATTCCTGGATGGAGATAGACAAAGAGTAATGGAAAATGGAATAAAAGGTACTTTTATTATTTTTACTGTTTTGTTGTTGTTATTGTTGCTGCTGCTTATTTGTTTGTTTTTGTACCAGAAATGTCAGTAAGTAACTCTGGTGAACTGAGTTAAAACATGTGACTTAGCACAAAGGCTACACTTTGGGCAATATAATTCTTACTGTGCTTCTACACACAGAAACACAATCTTAAGGCTAATAGATTGCTTTGTAGTTAGTCTTCCATGTACCTGTGATCTCTCACAGTTGTCAACTCCTAAGCATCTGGAACAGGTGGGGAATTCTGATGATGCCCAAAGGCCCAGAAAGACACTGTGGGGTTCCAAGCATTTATACCCAGAAGAGGTTGACCAGGAATTACTATCCAGATGAGATGCACCTCACTAAGCTAGAAGCTGGTCAACAACTACCCAGACGACTGAAAGTAAAAAGATATAAATCCCATGTCCCCTGTACCTGTTCTCTCTATCTTTACCATCACTATGAGAGTCCACAGAAACATTTTATCACTTCTAAGTCTGGTTCAACCAAATTCTATTCTTTATCATAAACTTCCAAATCTACAAAGATGTCCCATAGGGAAACAATGAATCTGTCGAATACATTGCTGCCTCGCCTCCTGATACACTATTCCCTGCTCAGGGATTTAAACTCTGAAATCCATATGATAATAGACAACATAAAGGTGGTGAAAGCCTAACAACAAAAATAGAAATTAAAAAAAAAAAAAAAAGCAAGGTGATGATTTTAATCAGCTAAATTCTGAGAACTTCGAGTGCCATTTAATGAATGAGTTTTTGAGTAGGAAGAATTGGCCTCTCTCTTCGATCATAGTCTTAAATTTTCAGATCACATTCCTAAAATAATTACAACAAATTTTACAAATCGATGAGGCTTTTTTTCAACAGCTTGGAGTTATCCCACTCTATGATCAATAATTATCTCTGGGCATAGACTATTGGTTTTTTACTTGGCTTTTCTGACTGTTCCTTTGTCAATTTAACTTGGTAGCTTTAATCTGGAAGAATTCTTTTATTACTAATTCTTAAATTTCAAAAATTTTTTAATTCATTTCTTTAGAAATTGACTCATTGTTTCATGATGGCCAATAATTGCCATAATGTACATTTAATATATGAGAATAAGTATATACACCACAAAATTATTTTCTTAGATAACAGAATGGGTAGTATTGCTATTAACTAGACAGACAATATAGAAAGAATGATAGTTAATGTTAAAAGTTTATGAGTTCAGTGTTACACTTATTGCATTTGAAGTATATAGAGAGCTAAATATTACCCGGGAATAAACATCATCAAAATGAAATGATATATGGTATAGAGGATTTGCTTATCAGAAACAATTTAGAGATTAAAAATATATAAAAAAAAAGATGCACAGACATAGCACCATATATTTTGGTGTAATAAGCTTATTTTAAGTATTCACAACTATATTATTCAAATGTTCCCAAGTGGTTATGATGTATAGCCAAAGTGGAGAATCAATGGTATGCATAAAAAAGGCACAGATATAAGAAAAGAGTCAGTGTTCAGCAAATGGAAGGAAAGTTAGGAGAGAGTTAAATTCCTGATGATGAAGAAAGAGTAGGCAAATCTTCAGATATCAAGATGTAAAAAGAAGAGGGGAGAAAACTGTTCACTGGATTTTGTAATATAAATCCATATTTTGCAATAAAAATCATTACAACCCTGGAAATAACCATTTTGAGCATCAAGAGATGAAGAATAAGTAAATGCCAAAGCAGTATGACCCTTAATTTTTGGCAATCTTTCAGGCCTAGAGAGACTGAAAAACAACAACAACAACAACAACAAAAGTTGGTACAAAATACCTAAAATGCTATTTAAAATACATAGATATATCAGAGGAGAGGTGGCAAAAAAGTTAGAGAAAATTTCAAAGGTCAAAACCTAAAAAGGATGAATCCTTAGGTTGGCACTTTGCCAGGGGAAAATATAATGCTTGGTTTCCTAAAACTCAGGTTGTTACAGGATCCATGCAGAGGAACAAGCAAACACTTGAAGGCCTGTCCAAATGGAAACATCAATATAAATCTGGAATCACTGTAAAGCAGGATCAACTATGAGAGGTCTAGGGAAGCAAAAACAAATTACCATACTGAGGGAAATGTTAAGGAAATGTCTGTGTCCTGATCTTAGCCCTGACTGGAGGGGGGAAAATAACTACCATGTTTCCCTGAAAATAAGACCTAGCCAGACCATCAGCTCTTTTTTTGTGTGTCTTTGGAAGCAAAAACTATTATAAGACCTGGTCTTATATTATATTGGGGAAATACGGTATGTGGAAAGAAATAAAGTACTTGAAAAAACACTGGGTTGGAATTTATTTCTACTGAAGTGAAATTTCATAATATAAAATTAACCATTTTAAAATTCAGTGATACAGTCGCAATGTTGTACAACCACCACTTACATCAAGTTCCAAAACATTTTCATCACCCCAAAAGAAAACTGCATATCATTAAAGTCACCCACATTCCTATTTATCCTATTACCTAGCAACCATCAACCTGCTTTTTGTATCTATTGACTTACCTCTTCTGGATATGTAGTATAAATAGAATCACAGGTGTGTGTATGTCTCTTCTTACACTTAGCATATTTTCGTGTTCATCCACATTGTAGCAGGTGTCAGTATGTCTTTCTTTCTATAACTGAATACTATTCTTTATGTGTGTGTGTTACATTTTGTTTCTCTGTTCATCCACTGTTGGAAATGTGGGTTATTTTCACCTTATGGCTATTGTGAATAATGTTGCTACGAGCATTGATACATGTGCAATAATTGTTTGTGTACGTGTTCAATTCTGTACCATATTCAATTGTGTACTTGTGATCACAGAACTTGAGTTCCTATAAAGTATATAACTGGTAGTGGAATTGTTATATATACTAATTTTATGTTTAACTTTTTGAGAAACCACCAAACTATTTTCCACGGTAGCTGTATGATTTTCCCACGAGCAACATATGAGGGTTACAATTTCCCACATCCTTGCTAGCACTCATTATTTTTCAAGTTTTTTATTATTGTCATCAATAATCAAAAGTGGTGGTACCTCACTGTGGTTTTGATTTGAATTTCCCTACTGACTAACAACGATGAACATATTTTCATGTGCATTATGACTGTTTGAAGATCTTCTTTTGGGAAAAGTCTGTTCAAGTCTTTTGTCCTTTATTAGATGGGTTTTAATTTTGTTGTTGTTGTTGTTGTTGTTGTTGTTGTTATTGAGTAGTGGGAGTTCTTTTTATATTCTGGATATCCCTTATCAGATACACAATATCTGATCTCATATATGTTATATAATTTACAAATACTTTCTTTGCCTATGTTGTAGGTTGCCATTTTACTTTCTTGATAATGTCCTTTGATGCACAAAAGTTTAAATTTTGATAAAATTTATTTATTTTTATATTTCTTATTAAATTATCTATTTTTTTATTTTGTTGCTCATGCTTTGGTGTCATATCTAAGAATGTCTTGTCAATTATAAGATTTATGCCTATATTTTCTTCTAAGATCTTACAGTATTACCTTTTATATTTAGATTATTGATCCACTTTGAGTTATTTTTCACATACAGTGTGAGATAGTGTTCCGATTTCATTCCTTTGCATGTAGATATCCAATTGTTCCTTTATGATTTCTTGAAAGAGTATTTTTTCTTCATTGAATGATCTTGACGTTGTTCTTCAAAATCAATTAGCAATAAATGTCTGGGTTTATTTATGAACTTTCAATTAAATTCCATTGGATTATATCTTCATTGTTAGGGCAGTACCCCCACTATTTTGATTATTGAGTTTTATTTTAAGTTTTGAAATCAGAAAGTACAAGTCCTTCAACTTTGTTCTTCTTTATCAAGATTGTTTCAAGTTTGTGTGGGTTAGTTTGAGTTCTTTGATTCCATATCGTGTGTTTATAAATGCAATATCATGCAGTTATGTAAAAAAACAAACTATTGATATACTCAAAAATGAATTATTATTATAAACATCATGTGCAGCAAAAAAGTCAGAAAGAATTTAAAAATATATTCTGATTCATAAAAATGGAATACAAAAATTATTAACATACTATATCAAGCTAAATGAAGAAATATATACAAAGCAACACATTATGATAAATTGATTTTAGCACTGAGACACAGATTACTTCAATATTAGAAAATCTATTGATATAATTTATGCATTATTTGACAAACAAAACACACAAAACAGCTCAATAGATGCAAAAAAAAGTTTGAAAAAGTTCAAACGTCATAGCTGAATTTTTCTTTATCTGATAAAAGACAAATCTTTAAAAAAATATGTCAAACAAAAAATGTAATTTTAAATGTAAAAGCATTAATTCTAAAATCAGGAATTAGACAAATATGTTCCATTTCCTACATTTTACAAGATATACTACTCATCAAATAACAAAAAAAAGTTATAATAAATGTCTTTATACAAAGATGATAAAATTATCTCTGTAAAAACACAGTAAACTATTTAGTAAAAATATTAGAATCAATAAGAGGGTTTATTGAGACTGTCACATTAATCTAATATATAATAAATCCAAATTATTTTGACATTAAAGTTAAAAATGATGTTCTGACAACATCAAAATTTAAAATACATTGAATTAACTTTAAAAATTACATAATAGCCCTTTATGAAAAAATGTATAAAACTTTATAAAACATATAAATAGCCTTCGTAAAAATAGGGACATTCTAAGAAGTCTGTGGGTAGGAAAACTCAAGAGATTTAAAAAATATTACATCTTCACAAGCTGATTAAAAAAAAAAAAAAATATATATATATATATATATATATATATATATATATATATATAAATGAAAAATATGTTGGATAAAAATATTCTAACACTCTTGCAAAGATGAACAAGGAAGAATGAACATGTCCATAATACATCAAGAGTTTATAAGTCTATGGTTAAGAAAGTGAAATATTGGTGAAGGAACTGGCATATAAATCAATGGAACAGAATAGAGCCCTGGCACAGACTCATGCATATATGAAAACTTTTATATGACAAAAGTGTTGATGAAGATTAGTGTCATCAGAATGACTTAATCTCTAAAGGGTGCTAATGTAATTGATTATTTGTAATAAAAAAAAAATCACAAAAATGGTTCATTTTCTTAAATCGCACCAAAAATCAAACATAAGTGGATTTCTGTCTTACATGTGAAAAAAACCCCCGAATATTTTATGAACTCAGAATAAATATTTTTATGAATTTAAAGTATGGAAAATTTCTGAGAAAAAATACAAAATGCGCCAATCATTAAAAAGATTTGTGTTCTCTCTGCAAATTAAGAACTGTGGAACAACAAGTGTGGAAAACAAGCTGCAAACTAAGGGAAATTATTTGCTATGTATTAACTAAAAAAGGACAAGTATCCAAAAATATATAATGAAGACCCACCTATCAAAGGAACAAAAAAATCAGAAAAGGGAAAACAACAACAACAACAACAAGAAAACAAAACAAAAATGAGTAAAACACAAAAATAAGCATTTCATAAATGATGAAACAGGAAAACTCTATTAATATAAACAAATATGCTCATATTGCTTAACAATATAATTCAGAATGAACCATCATGAAAAATTATTTTGTGTCCATCAAATACATATTTTTAAAACTGATATATTTGACATAATTTGCATGTACGTGAAGTTTAATATAGTTTCTTAAAATAAATACACACATCCAGTGAGCTATTTAAAGCTAAGGGAGAAAGAATTAACTAACAGTCAAGCATTATGGAAAAGTAGAGGTTTAGTCTTGGGCAGAATGAGGAACTCTGTGTCAAGGTGCACCTCACATTAATGTAAAAAGTATGGGTGGATGTAGAAAAAGTAGCTATGTAGAGAATTTAAGGCAATTTTTGCCAAGTGAACTAGATATTTCTTGGAGAAATTTAGGGAAGGCTTAAATTTAGGGAAGGCTTATCAACTTAAGTAAAGGAAGAGAGGACTGAGGAGACAGTTAAAATATCTGCCTGTTATTTCCTCCCACAATGAAAGGTTCTCCAACACTGAATTTAATATATAAAATAAAATATAAAGGTAAACCTACCCCTTTGTTTTCATTATGGGATGCAAACTTTTTCATAAGCATAGAGTATGTGCAAACTGTATGATGTATACGGGACTTTATATAGTACTACGTACAAGAATAATGTAACCTTTACTTATACCATTATAATTTTAAAGGTACCTAGAATTTGTATTAATCATGTATTTTAAGACATGCAGAGTGGAAATAACTGTCATGAAGGAGACATTTTATTATATTTAGGGGGCCCTGGAAACAAGAGACACGGCACACCCCACAGGGCCAGAGGGCAGCACTGAGGCAAGGTGGTCAGGCAGAGAGAGAGTTAGAACTGCGGGCAGGACCCTTTCTTGTGATTATGGCAGGAAGACAAAGCTCCTTGTAATGTAGGCAAGAAGTGAGGATGTGTTTAATATGATCAGACTGTACAATATGAATCGCATGCCCTCCTGAAGGGGAATGACACACCTAAGGTGACAAACAAGGATGAGGACTGGAGTAGGGTACATGAAAGGAAGCCAAGTCATCAATACCGATGGTTATTACAATTATCTCAAACAGAATGCAATTTCTTCTGTTAAGAGTAAATGCACTGCCGAGATCACATCCGCCCACCAACACTGGCCTCTTGCCTTTGTTGTTCCACCACTGCCACCAGTCTACACCGTCTCCAGCTCACCATGGATAACGCTATCACTGCCCTTGTGGTAGACAATGGCTCCAGCATGGGGCAAGGCTGATTTTGTCTGCCACAATGCCCCCCTGACCATCTTTCCCTCCACTGTGGGGCACCCCAGCACCAGGGTGTAATAGTGGACATGGGTCAGAGGACTCCTATGTGGGCAATGAGGCTCAGAGCAAGAGGGACATTCTGACCCTGAAGTATGGCATTGTCACCTACTGGGACAACATGGAAAACATCTGGCACCACACCTTCTACAATGAGCCACCTGTGGCCCCTAAGAAGTACCCTGTGCTTCTGATCTATATCCTTCTGAACCCCAAGGCCAACCATGAGAAGATGACCCAGATCGTGTTTGTGACCTTCAACACCTCAGCCATGTACGTGGCCATCCAGGCCATGCTGTCTCTATACTCCTCTGGCCATACCACTGGCATCGTGATGGACTCTGGTGATAGGGTCACTCACTTGTGCCCACATTGGAGGGTACGCCCTCCCCCATGCCATCCTACCTCTGGACCTGGCTGGCAGGGACCTGACAGACTACCTCATGAAGATACTCACAGAATGCGGCTACAACTTCACCACCACCACTGAGCAGGACAGCGTGGGTGACATCAAGGAGAAGCTGTGCTGCGTCACCCTGGACTTGGAGCAGATGGCCACTGCGGCCTCCAGTTCCTCCCTGGAGAACAGCTATGAGCTGCCTGACGGATAGGTTATCACCATTTGCAATAAGCGGTTCTGTTGCCAGGCCCTCTTCCAGCCTTTCTTCCTGTCCTTCCTGGACTTGGAATCCTGTGACATCCACAAAACTACCTTTAACTCCATCATGAAGTGTGATGTCACCATCTGCAAGGACCTCTATGCCACACAGTGCTGTCTGGTAGGACCACCATGGACTGAAGCATCCCTGACAGGATGCAGAAGGAGATCAACGCCCTGGCCCCCCAGCACCATGAAGATCAAGATCATTGCGCCCCTGAGCACTAGTACTCCTGGGTACTCTGTGTGGATCTGTGGCTCCGTCCTGGCCTCGCAGTCCATCTTCCAGCAGATGTGGATCAGCAAGCAGGAGTCCTGCCCCTCAATCATCTACCGCAAAGGTTTCTGGGCAGACTGTTATTTAATTGGTTATACCCTTTCTTGACAAAACCTAACTTTGGCAGAAAACAAGGTGAGACTTGCATGGCTTTATTTGGTTTGTTGTTTGTTTTGGCCCTTGACTCAGGATTTAAAAACTGTAAAGGTAAAGGTGACAGCAGTCATTTGGAGTGAGCATCTCCAAGGTTCTGCGATGTGGCTGAGGACTTTGATTATAATTTTTTTTTTTTCAGCTGTCATTCCAAATATTGTGAGATGCATTGTTACAGGAAATCCCTTGCCTGCCCCAAAGCTGCCCGCTTCTCCCTAAGAAAGGCCAGTCCGAGTGTGAGTCACACGGGAGAGTGATGATAGCATTGCTTTTGTGTAAACGACGTAATCCAAATATTTTTAAATCTTTGCCTTAATACTTGTTCTTTTTGTTTCTTTTCTTTTGAATGATCAGCCACCATGCTCCTTAATTTTTCCTCCAATTTGAGATGTATGAAGACTTTTGGTCTCCCTGGGAGTGGACTGAGGTGTGGAGGCAGCAAGGGCTTACGTGTACACTGACTTGAGACCAGTTCAACAAAGTGCACAGCATAAAGAAAAAAAAAAAAATCCATGTCTATTCTCCAATAAACCAATCAATCAATGGAAAAAGGAAAACAAAAGTAAGGAAGTAATAACTTTTCTCTTTGTATGTATTACTAACATTTATATTTATCCTTCAATCCTCTAATTTCACTTTCTTTTCTATGGATATATTGGCCTGTTTGCTTGTTTTCAGTGTAAGGTTTTCCTGGATAGAGTTCAAATCTGGGTCTCTGTAAAATTTACTGGGGTTTTCTCTCACTTCTTCAAATTAAGTCTTCATCTCTTCCTCCTGAATAATACTGAGTTTATAAAGAAAGTCAATATAGGTAATTAAAAATAAGCCACTAATTGGTCAATATCCCTGTACAATATTTAATGTTCATCCTACATAAAAGAGAATTTAACAAGCAGCTCTATGAGGAGGTTATTGACTTTTAGGGGGAAAAAGGATTCATCAGAAGATATTGGTATAATTAAACATAAACATTATCACTGTGCTAGAGAGAATGATAAACAGAATAAAACATCTAAACATGAAACTACATTAAATGATAGAGCAAATACGATAATGAACTCAGTAACATGGGTTTCTATGTTTTAGTTTTGTGTTGAAGATTTTTTATTCCTAAAAAAAGGTAATGTAGAACATTTGTATTTCACAAACGGAAATGATGAGGAATGTCCAATAGCCTTTACTTCTTTGCTGCAGGCTGATACACTGATCTCCCAGGCTCACACTCTGCTGAAACATCTCTTTCCTGCTGAGGTGCCTTCCAGAGCCCCCTCACTTGCTCTTGGTTTGATCTCTATTCCACATGCTCTGACTCAACCCTTTCCCCAACATTCTGAACTTATCTCATTGGTCACTCTTTTCAAGTTTGCTTGTTTGTTTGTTTTTACATAAAGGCACTCTTGATTTTTGGTTGTGTGGAGATTGCCTTCAAATGACTCTCTGTCAACAAGTTTGTACTAAATGCCATATTGAATCTTGTTCATCTCACCATTTTTCTCCAAATCTCTTGTCTTTCTCATTCTTGAGGCCCTTTATGCAACATGCTTTATGTAGCTTTGCTCTTTCTAACCAGTGTCTCCCCTAAGGAGATATATGGAGATGGTAACATAATGGCTAAGGAGAACAAGATTACCTGTTCTGAGGCCATTTGGGATTGTTTGGGGTTTTGATATATATGAGTAGACAAGGAGGGTGATTTCTTTCTTAGGAGCCTTTGAGAGGCATGAAGGAGCTTTTGTATTTCCTTGGAACTAATAAAAAGATAGTGAAAAATAAGTGAATAGTGGGTAACCATGCCTGACCCATTCCCAAAGGTCATCAAAATTGTTATCATTATACACCCCCCGTTTAGTAGGACAATCTGGGGAAATCACCTCCAGGATTCTTTATTAACCAGTCTCATACCTTTTATTATATGAGTCTTCCTAACATTGGACAGTATTAAAACAGCTAAGAGGTTGGGAACATAAGATGGAAATGTATTTAATAAAGAACATGCCGAGATATGTCAGCCACAAAACTGAGAGTATATGAGAATGTGGAAGGAATGGAGCCTATGCAGTAGGAGGGCAAGATTGGGTGGCACGCAGGAAAAAAAGTGATGAGCACTGAGGAGTTTCCGATGGAAGGTACAGTGGCGGTATCCAGAGAGATCAACATCTCATGCTTCAAACAAGGTCACAATTTTCCAAAGTGTTTCAGACCACCTGGGCATGGCTAGGTATTCTTTTTCCAGGTTTTGACATCATGAAATAAATTCCTCTATGCTAATACCTACAGAATATTTATACTTTTTTCTAATATAGAATCTCCCAACTAGATTATGAAAATTATGTTTCATGTAAATATTTTTATTACAAAACATATATTAATAAATATTGAATATATTACAAGTATTTGTAAACACACTGATTTACACATTTCCCAATGTCCTCCAAATTATTACAGCAGTTACAAAAGTTAAAAAAGATAAAGTAAAAATAAGAAGAAAGCATGTACAGGGGAAGAAATGAAGTGGTCCTGCAATCACTCAATAGAAAACAACTATAAAACTACACTAAAATTAGAAGAACACTTTAAAAACACTGAGAAGTATCTAAGAATATACAGAAACAAGAGAATTTAATCTCAAACAACTTAAAATGGTAGGAGTAAAAATTGAATCTTTTTTTCTACAGGATACTGACCAGTCCCCAGAGACAGAAAACTCAGGTTGGAAATTACAGCCATCAGGGCTAAAGATGTTGGAGATAAACGTTGAGAGGTGGAAAAGATATAGCTAATATAAAGGAAAAACATGATAATGTAACATTCATAGAAAGAATGAAATCCAGTACATTACAAGAAAAGAAAATTACAAGTCAAATATCCCTGATGAACACACATCAAAAATCCTCAGTATTTGGCAAAATTCAACATCCTTACATGATAAAAACTCTCAACAAATTGAGTATAGAAGGACTATAACTCAACATAATAAAGGCCATCTATGGCAAGTCCACAGCTAACATCAACAGTTAAAAGGTGAAAGCTTTCTCTCTAAGATCAGGAATAAGACAAGAATCCCCAGTCTCTCAACTTTTATTTAACATAGTACTGGAAGTTCTACCCAGAGCATTCAGGCAAGAAAAGGAAATAAAAGTCATCTAGATTAGAAAGGAAGACATAAAACTGTACTTATTTGCAGATGACATGATATTATATACAGAAAACCCTAAAGACCCCACAAAACAAAAACTATTAGAACCGTTAAACAAATTTAGTATGGAACTGAAAGTCATAGAGTAGTTGGAAAATATGAGTATTTCTGCAGCAAAGAAATCACAGAGATGGTAAACCCTATTTCTGCCCAAGAAGGGGAGTCATGGTAAATAAAAATATGTTGTTTTAACATTCCTATATTTTACCTTAAGTAATTTAACATTAATACTAAGTAAATTAGTATAAGTAAAATAATGGAAAGAAAAATAACTAGAATACCATAGATAAATGAAAAAAATATTTAAAAAGTTATTAACACAAAATAAGACAAGAAAGAAACAATAGAGGAAAGAAAACAGTTGAGACAAATAAAAATAGCAAATTGGTAGAATAAACACAATACTATCAGTAATTAGATTAAATGCTATTGATACTTTCAATCAATAGGCAGAGAGAATGTCAGACTGGATAAAAACCAAGAATCAACTATGTGCTGCTTGAGATGGACTTTAAATACAAAGGCACAAAAAGGGTAATAGTAAGAGACTATTATTAGTAAGAAAACAGATGCTATACAGAGAAAAATCGTACGAAAACTTGAATTCTAAAAATGTCAGGGAAAATAACTTTAAAATCAAGAATTATTGTTAGAGTAACATCATTATGATAAAGAATCAATGTAGCAGTGACATTGCAGTTATAAATATACATTTCACTAATAACAGGGATCAATATATGTGAAGCAAAAACTGAAACAATTTTGTAGTTTCTTATAAGGTTATCATATATTTACTAGGAGTACCAACAATCCCAATTGTATGTATGTACCAAAAAGAAATAAAAAAGTATATGTCCACATAAATAATTGTATGAAGATGTTCAGAAAATCTTTATTTGTAGTATTCCCAAACTGGAAACAACCTAAGTGTCTACCAACTGAAGAATGAATTGCCAAATTGTGGTTTTCCCATATGATGAAATACAACTCAGTGATTAAAAAATAATTAACTACTGCGATACACAAGTGAGACACAAGAGTCAAAATACAATATAATTCCATTTGTAAAACATTCTAATAAATGTAAAACTATATGATAAGAAGCAGATTGATTGTTGACAGGATCTGTGATTCAGGAGAGGAAACTATAGAGGGACAGAAGAAAAAATTTGGAGAAATGTTCTATTATTATTATTATTGTGCTAGGATTTACACAAATGTACGTATTTGTTAACCACATCAAATTCAAATGGTACACTTAAATTTGAAAAAATATATATATTGATGTAAATTACATCTTAACTTTCAAACTAGGAAAAAACAAGTAAGCAAAAAAGAGTCCAGGGTAAAATCAGTTTAAGAAAGTGATAGGAAGACAGAGTAAAATTAATATTTTGTTGGAGAATCCAGAAATAAACCCACACCTATATGGTCAAATCATCTATGACGCAGGAGGCAAGAATGTATACAATGGGGTAAAAACAGTCTCAGCAGTAAATTGTGTTGGTAAAATTGGACAGATATCTGCAAAAAATGAAACTAGACCACTTCCTTTTACCATACACAAGAATAAACTCAAAATGGATTAAAGATTCAAATGAAGAACTGGAACCATAAAACTCCTAGAAGAAAACATCGGCAGTCAACTCTTTGACATCACTCTTAACGATCTTTCTTTGGATATATCTCCCCAGCAAGTGAACCAAAAGGAAAAAAATAAACAAATGGGACAACATCAAACTAAAAAGATTTTGTACAGCGATGGAAACCATCAACAAATTGAAAAGACAATCTACTGAATGGGTGAAAATATTTGCCAGTGATACATCTGATAAGGGGTTAACAGCCAAAATTTATAAAGAACTCATACAAATTAACACCAAAAAACAAACAACCAAATTAAAAAAAAATTGTCAAAGCATGTGATAGACATTTTTCCAAAGAGGAAATACTGATAGATGTACAATAGACATATGAAAAGATGCTCAATGTCACCAATTACCAGAGAACTGCAGATAAAATCCACAATGAGATATTACCTCACACCTGTCAGAATAGATGTCATCAATAAATCAACAAACAACAAGTGTTGGCAAGGATGTGAAGAAAAGGGAACACTTGTGCACTGTTGGTGGGATTGCACATTGGTGCAGCCACTGTGGAAAATAGCATGGAGATTCCACAGGAAAATTAAAATAGAACTGCCTTATGACCCAGCGACTCCACATCTTGGCATTTATTTGAAGAAATCCAAAACACTGATTTAAAAAGATATAGCATCCTTATGTTCACTGCAGCATCGTTTGCAATAGCCAAGATATGTAAGCAACCTAAGTGTCCATCAATAGACAAATGAATAAAGAAGAACTGGTACATACATACAATGGACTATTAAAAAAGAATAAAATCTTACTAGTTAGGACAACATGAAGGGACCTAGAGCGTATTAAGCTAAATGAAAGAAGTCAGATAGAGACAAATCCTATATGATCTTACTTATATGTCAAATCTAGAAAATAAATAAATGAACAACAACAACAACAACAACAACAAAAAACAACAACACAGAAATAGACTCATGGATACAGAGAACAAACTGATGATTGACAGATAGGAGGGGATTTGGAGGACTGAGTGAAAAGAGTGAAAGGATTAAGAAGTACAGATTGGTAGTTACAAAATAGTCATGGGGATATAAAGTACAGCATAGAGAATATAGTTAATAATATTGTAATAACTATACATGGTGTCAAGTGGGTACTATATGAGGGTATCACTTTGTAAGTTATATACATGTCTAACCACTAGGCTATACACCTGAAAGTAATATAATTTTGAATCCCAATTGTAATTGAAAAAAAGATTAGTATTCTCTCATATCTATATAATTATTGTTAATACACCATTATTTTTGCTTAAAATTCTATCCTACAGCAAAAGATGATATGCCCTAATACAAGCTATGAGGTCTATATGAGAAAAATAAATTAAAAAAATTACAACTTAGGTAAAGTAGAATTCTTCATAATGAATCAATGTAGAAACTTTTCTTATAGTATGATAGAATGTACTTCTTTTCCAAATATTTGCAAGTCCTTCCCTAGGGAAGAATATATACCTCTGCACTATCCATATCAGGGCCCGATCTGCACTTTAAAATGTTCCTCTCCAAAGAGGCACACCTTGTTAGCAGTAGCAGCCATATTAATACTAGTAACTTGTTTAGCCAAATGAAATTGAAAACTAATGTGTGTTATTTCTGAATATACGCTACCACATTCAACTAGTAGTTCACCCCAGTATTCTATGTCCCCTTCAAAAATCCATGCAAAAGGACCTTCGGCTGTGGAGACGAGGCCCACATCTGCGGCTGTGGAAACGCGGCCGGCATCCGCAGCTGCAGAGATGCAGGGGATCCCAGGATGGAACAGAGAACACAAAAGCCAGGAGGTGGGCTCTTTCCCTGTGTCCCACAGCTGATCTCTCCCGCCGAGGGGGCAGCATATCCAGCATTTGAGGCAATAACCTCAGCTGATACCTCCAGTTGGGCCCTAGGCCAGACAAAGGACACAAACTCCATACCTGCCCCCCCCACACAGCTCTTCCAATCCTACCCCCGCCCTTCCAGACTTCCAGAGACTTAAACTGGTCCCTGAACTGAGGATTAGTGTTAGATTACAGAGGAGCCTTAGTGCTCAGGCTCTGGGAAGACTGGCAGGCAGCTCTGAACCAGGGAAGAGGCTGGGAAGAGTGTGATTTTTGCTAGGCTAGGAGAGGAGAGACTCTTCCACCTCCAGCCACCACCTTTTCTGGCCTGCAGGAAGAGTGTGACATGGCTGGGCTGGGAGACAGAAGACCCCTCCATCCCCAGCCCCCACCCTTTCTGGCCTGCCTAGGGCAGGGCAATTACAACTGTGGAGGCACTCCCAGGGATCAGCAGTAAGGGGCAGATGCAGCTCCCAGCTTTCAGCAGCTCAGAAATCTCCCGCCTGCCACACACACACACACACACACACACACACACACACACACACACGGAAGAAGTGCCCTAGGACTCAGGAGACTGGACACAGGGCTGATGGTGCCACTCTCAGTGTGCATATGTGCAGGCAAGGGCAGAAACTGCAATGACTTTGTAAAAACTACCATCCAGACCCCTCAGCCCCACGCATCTAAATCTGCAGTCCCAACGTCACTCTGGGCACCAGGTGACTGGCTCTGCCTGCATAATATGCAGGGGACTCTTTGGTACAGCAGAGGACAACCTGGAGATTACTTGGTGGGCTTAAGCCAAGACTGGCGCTGCTTTTTGCTTTGTTTGTTTTGTTTTGCCTTTATATCTTTGACATCTTTGCCTGTGTTGAGTGGGGGTTGTCAGTTGATTTCACATGTGAATGTATTTGATTTTTTCTTTATTGTTATTGTTGTGCTTGGTGATTTGCTTTGTTCTGAAATTGCCCTACCAGGGCCCAGCTTAAGCGGCACAAGATTCAACATATCCAGAGGCCAACTCCAGACCAAACCAGAGTACTACCGGGTTTGACATACAAGTGACACATCCAGAGGGAATTCTCTGCAGGCACAAGATCCCATAGAGGCCAAACCACATTTAAGTGGTAAACCCTCACGCAGCAGAACACCCTGTGGTGGGCAGAGCCAAGTCTCACAACTAGCCAACCTAAGAGTTAACCCCACCTACTCACAAGCGAAAAGCAATTAAAGATCTTCTTTAACAAGACAATATACACAACACAAGAGTCACCTTTGGAGCACACGCAGAGGAGAAGAATGAAGTAGTGCAAGTCAAATATAAAGGACACATACTACATAAGATAACCCAGCAAGAACTAAGAACTCTAGGGGATCTAACTAATGCATCAAAGCAAACACAGAGAGTCAGCCAGAATGGGGAAACAAAGAAACATGTCCCAAATAAAAGAACAGAAGAAACCTCCAGAAGTGGAACCAAATGAAGCAGAGGTAACCAACCTGTCAGAGACAGAGTTCAGAACACTGATGATAAGAATGTTTAAGGAGCTTAGAGACGACATAAAGAAGGATGTAGAAATCATAATGAACAACCAGTTAGAACTAAAGAACACATTTGACGAAATAAAGAACTCACTTGAAGGAATTAACAGCAGGTTACGTGAAGCAGAGGATCGAATCAGCGACTTAGAAGACAACTTAGCAGAGATCACCCAAACAGAACAACAGAAAGAAAAAAGAATAAAAAACAATGAAGATGGTTTAAGAGACCTCTGGGATAACATCAAGTGCAACAGCATGTGCATCGTAGGAGTACCAGAAGGTGAAGAGAGGAAGCAAGGGATTGAGAACATATTTGAAGTAATAATGTCCGAAAACTTCCCCAACCTGATGAAGGAAACCAACATACAAGCCCAGGAAGTGCAGAGAGTTCCAACCAGGATAAACCCAAACAGGTCCACACCAAGACACATTATAGTTAAAATGGCAAAGGTTAAAGACAAAGAGAGAATCCTAAAAGCAGCAAGAGAAAGACAGAGGGTTATATACAAGGGAACTCCCATAAGACTATCAAATAACTTTTCTGCAGAAACATTGAAGGCCAGGAGGGAGTGGCAGGAGGTACTCATAGTGATGGAAAACAAAGGCCTACAACCTAGATTGCTTTATCCAGCAAGGCTATTATTTAAAGTTGATGGAGAGATAAAGAGCTTCCCAGAAAAAAAAATAAGCTAAAGGAATTTATTACCACCAAGCCAGCATTGCAAGAAATACTAAAATGACTTCTGTAAATAAAAGAAAGATGAAAACAATCTAACTACAAATTTAAAAATGGCAATAACTATGTACCTATCAATAATAACTTTAAATGTAAATAGATTAAGTGCTCCAATCAACAGACATAGGGTGGCTCAGTGGATAGGAAAGCAAGACCCTTGTATATGCTGCATACAAGAGACTCACCTCAGATCAAAAGACACACACAGGCTGAAAGTGAAGGGTTGGAGTAAGATATTTCATGCAAATGGAAATGAGAAAAAAGCTGTAGTTGCAATACTTATATCTGGCAAAGTAGACTTTAAAATGAAAAACATATTAAAAGACAAAGATGGGCACTATGTAATAAATAAGGGATCGATCCGACAAGAGGACATAACCCTAGAAAACATCTATGAACCCAACATGGGAACACGTAAATACATAAAACAGATATTGACTGACATAAAGACAGAGGTCAACAGTAACACTATCATAGTAGGGGACTTCAACACACCTCTGACAACAAGGGACAGGTCTTCCAGACAGAAAATCAATATGGAAACAACAGCCTTAAATGATACATTGGACCACTTGGATTTAATCGATATTTTCAGAGCATTTCACCCCAATGCTGCAAAATACATGTTCTCAAGCGCACAGGGAATATTTTCCAAGATAGACTGTATGTTAGGCCACAAAAAAAGTTTTGATAAATTTAAGAAAATTGAAATCATACCAATTGTATTCCCTGACCACAGTGCTATGAAATTAGAAATAAACTACAGGGAAAAACAAACAAACAAACAAACAAAACAAAACAAAAACAAAACTGGAAGACACACAAATTCATGGAGGCTGAATAACATGTTACTAAATAATGAATGGGTCAAGCAGGAGATCAAGGAAGAAATCAAAAGATATCTTGAGACAAATGAAAATGAAAACACGACGACCCAATATCTATGGGATGCTGCGAAAGCAGTCCTAAGAGGGAAATTCATAGCATTGCAGGCCTACCTAAAGAAACAAGAAACATCACTAATCAACAGTTTATCTTCACACTTAAAGGATCTGGAAAAAGAACAGCAAAATAAGCCTAAAGGGAGTACAAGGAAGGAGATAATAAAGATCAGACTGGAAATAAATGAACTAGAAACCAGAAAAACAATACAAAAGATCAATGAATCCAAGAGTTGGTTCTTAGAGAAGAAAAACAAAATTGACAAACCTTTAGCCAGACTCATTAAAAAAAAGAGAGAGAGGACCCAAATTAATAAAATCAGAAATGAAAGAGGAGAAGTGACAACAGACACCACAGAAATACAAAAAAAATTAAGAAATTCTATGAGCAACTATATGCCAACAAATTTGACAATCTGGAAGAAATGGACAATTTCCTAGAGGCGTACAACCTTCCAAGGCTAACTCAAGAAGAAACAGAAAACCTGAATAGAGTGATTACCACCAGGGAAATTGAATCAGTAGTCAGCAATCTCCCAACAAACAAAAGCCATGGACCAGATGGCTTTACAGGTAAATTTTACAAAACATTCAAAAAAGAATTATCACCTATTCTCCTCAAGCTCTTCTAAAACATCCAGAAGGAGGGAAGACTCCCAAACACTTTTTAGGAAGTCACTATCTCCCTGATTCCAAAATCAGACAAAGACACCACAAAAAAAGAAAACTACAGGCCGATATCACTAATGAACATAGATGCAAAAATCCTCAACAAAATATTAGCGAACAGAATTCAGCAATACATTAAAAAGATCATACACCATGAGCAAGTGGGATTCATCCTTGGTATGCAAGGGTGGTTCAACATCCACAAATCAATTAATGTGATACATCGCATTAATAAAATGACAAAAATCACATGATCATATCAATAGATGCAGAAAAAGCATTTGATAAAATCCAGCAGCCATTTATGATAAAATCACTTAAGATAGTGGGAATAGAGGGATCATATCTCAACATAATAAAGGCCATATATGATAAACCCACAGCTAACATTATACCTAATGGGGAAAAGCTAAAACCATTTCCCTTAAGATAAGTAACAGGCAAGGTTGCCCACTTTCTCCACTTCTATTCAAGATAGTGCTGGAAGTTCTAGCCACGCAATCAGACAAGAAAAAGAAATAAAAGGCATCCAAATCGGTAAGGAGGAAATAAAATTGTCATTATATGCAGATGATATGATACTATATATAGAGAACCCTAAAGATTCCACCAAGAAACTATTAGAGCTGATAGATGAATTTAGTAAACTAGCAGGATACAAAATTAATATTCAGAAATCAGTTGCATTTGTATATACCAATAATAAAACACCAGAAGGAGAAATTAAAAAAGCAATCCTGTTTACAATTGCTGCAAAGACTATAAAATACCTGGGAATAAATTTAACCAAAGAAGTAAAAGATCTGTACTCAGAAAATTATAAGACACTGAAGAAAGAAACAAAAGAAGATACAAATAGATGGAAACACATACCATGTTCATGGATAGGAAGAATTAATATAGTTGAAATGTCCATACTGCCTAAGGCAATATACGTATTCAACGCAATTCCTATCAAACTACCAACGACGTTTTTCACAGAAATAGAACATATAATCCTAAAATGTATATGAGACCATAAAAGACCCCGGATAGCCTCAGCAATCTGGAGAAATAAGGACAAAGTGGGAGGTATAACAATTCCTGACATCAAATTATACTACAAGGCTACAAGAATCAAAACAGCATGGTACTGGCATAAAAACAGAGACATAGATCAATGGAACAGAATAGAGAGTCCAGAAATAAATCCATGCCTATATGGCCATTTAATCTACAACAATGGAAGTAAGAATGTACGGTGGAGTAAAGACAGTCTATTCAATAAATGGTGCTGGGAAACCTGGACAGACACATGCAAAAAAATGAAGCTGGACCATCTCCTTACACCATATACAAAAAGAAATTTAAAATGGTTTAAAGACTTAAATGTAAGATCTGAAACCATAAAATTCCTAGAAGAAAATATAGGAAGAGACTTCACAGACATTTCCCGGAGTAAGATTTTTACTGATATATCCCCTCGCGCGAGGGAAGTAAGAGAAAAAATAAACATGTGGGATTCCATCAAACTAAAAAGTTTTTTCACAGCAAAGGAAACCATCAATAAAACAAAAAGGGATCCTACTGAATGGGAAAAGATATTTGCCAATGACATATCTGATAAGGGGTTAATATCACAAATTTATAAAAAACTCACTCAACTCAACTCCAAAAAAACAAAGAACCCAATTAAAAAATGGGCAGAGGACATGAAGAGACATTTTTCTAAAAAGCGCATACAGATGGCAAATAGACATATGAAGAAATGCTCAACCTCATTAACCATCAGAGAAATGCAAATAAAAACCCCAATGAGATACCACCTCACCCCAGTCAAAATGGCTATCATCAATAAATCAACAAACAACAAGTGCTGGCACAGATGTGGAGAAAAAGGAACAGTTGTGCACTGTTGGTGGGAATGCAGATTGGTGCAGCCACTATGGAAAACAGTATGGAGGTATCTCAAAAATCTGAAAATGGAACTGCCTTATGATCCAGCAATTCCACTCCTACGTATCTATCCGGAGAAATCCAAAACTCCAATTCAAAAATCTTTATGCACTCCTATGTTTATTGCAGCACTATACACAATAGCCAAGACATGGAAACAACCAAAATGCCTATCAGTAGATGACTGGATTAAGAAACTGTGGTAGATTTATACAATGGAGTATTATGCAGCCATAAAGAAGAAAGAAATCTTACCATTTGCAACAACATGGATGGACCTAGAGAACATTATGTTAAGTGAAATAAGTCAGACAGAGAAAGACAAATACCATATGATCTCACTTATATGCGGAATCTAAAGAAAAGAATAAATGAATGAACTAATCAGAAACAGTTTTGGAGACATAGAGGAAAAACTGAGGGTTGCTAGATGGGCTGGGGGGTGGGGATAAGGGGGAAGGTTAGGGGATTAGAAAACAGTCGGTAACCACAAGATGGCCAAGGGATTTTGAAAATTAATTTGGGGAACGTAATCAATAATGTAAAGATTTTGTAGGGTATCCGATGGACACGTGTCCCATTTGGGAGACAGTGAAAATGTAATGGCTCTGTGCGATGTCAGAGGGATAGTGGATGGGGGGAGGGGGATTCACATAGTGTGAGGGATATAAATGATAAATGTCTAAGTATTACTTTGTCTTGTGCACCTGAAACTAATAAAAAAAAAATTAAAAAAAAAATCCATGCAAAGGTTCAGTTAGGGTTGCTTGACCAGGCAAGGTCTCTGTATTATGATAATGTGAAGCAGAGCCTAAGCAAGCCAAAGACAGAAATGCAATATGAGTAATTAGCATCTGTCCCTTAAGAAATTAGGATATTGGGATATTTGATTATGAAGGACAACTAAGTCTGTTTTCAGACTATACTAGCTATATGAACTAGATTTTTAAATTTTCATTTCCGTGTTTCTAAAATTGAAGATCTGACAAGTAATTTTAGAGTGCAAAGTTAAATGTGGATAGCAGGGATATTTATAAAGACGGGCATTTTTAAAATGTCCTTTAAGAAAACATATTAGTGTTTGTTTAATAAGATGTTATGGACTAAATGTGGACCTGCTAAATTCATATGATGAAATCCTAACCCCAGTGTGATGGTTATGAAATGGGGCCTTTGAGATGTGGTCAGGTCCTGTGAGTGGAGCCATCATGAATGACTTTGTGCCTATATAAGAAGAAACACAGAGCTTGTTTTCTCTCCCTGTGCTGTGTTTTTTGCTGCTGTGTGAGGATACAGTGAAACGCCCTCTGCGGACCAGGAAGCGGGCTCTCACCGGAAAGCAGACTTGTCACTGCCTTTCTCTTGAGCTTTCTAGCCTCCAGAATTGTGAGAAATAAACGTGTGTTGTTTAAGCCACCCCATCTATGGTATTTTTTTAAATAGCATCCTGAACTAAGACAAGTATTTTAATAATTTTTTTAAAATGTTGCTTGAATTAAAGGCCGTGAGATCTAAGTGCAGTTTTTATTGAACTAACTGAAGGCTACCCATGAGTGCTAGAGTTTTGGGGTAACCTATTGTATGATCTTTGTGTCAGGAGAATGACAGACAAAAAAATATATACATACATATATATATACATATATATATATATATATATATATATATATATATATATATATATATATGTATATATATATATTATTATTTTTTTTGATTTTAAAAACTACCTTGAAAGGATTACACATCTAATTTAATCTATGGGTAAACTGAAACTCCCTGAAATTCACTAATCTGGACAAGAGCTCTTGAATAACAACCTAAGTATTCTCACCCTCCAGCCCAGCACACTTTCCACAAACTAACCCGTTTTACATTGGACAGTAAAAATTAAAACAATATTTTAATATCATGAATGGATTGATCAAAGATATCAACATCATGGGCAATACTTAGATTTTATGTATTAAAGTTAATATATTAACAGTATGTTAAATTCTTATCTTGCATGCTAAGTAGAGAAAAATCCTCTCCACCAGATGTCCACATCCTAATTTCCAGAACCAGTGAACACATTGTTTTACATTGACAAAAGGGATTTTGTGGATATGATTAAGTTAAGGGTTTTGAGAGGGTGAAATTGTCATAAATTATCTGGGTGTATACAATGTCATCACAAGGGTTCTTATATATGACAGAAGGAAGGAGGAGAGTCAGAGTGGGAGAAGAGTTGTGATGACGAAAGCAGGGGGAGGAGTGATAGAACTGCAGATTTTGAAGACAGAAGAAAAGGTCATGAACTAAGGAATGGAAGTGGCCTCTAGATGTTGAAAAAAGTGAAGATACCAAACCAAACTAAACAAAAAGAAAAAGCTAAAGATTCCAGATGGAATACAGTCATGTGAACATCTTGATTTTAGCCCAAGTATTTCAGACTTCTAACCTGAAGAAATGTAAGATATTAAATTTGTGTTGTTTTAAGTCACTAAATTGGTGGTAATTTGTTACAATGATGATAGGAATACATTTATGATGATAACTTAACATTAATATAAACAAGAAATATCAGATGAATTGGTGAATTTCATAGAATTTAAGAACTAGTCAATGATAGTCTTGTTAATGGGATTTAACATAATATTCTGGTGTAAGGAAGAAAAAATGAGTATGATAATTTGAGTGACTTTGTGATAATCACCTAGAATAATATAAGGTTGAAAAATATACAGAGAACATGACGTTCTTTTAGAAACATGACAATAGCCTGGAGCATATTAAAAATAGTGAGAGAGTTATGTAGATCCTGCTGTGGAATTTCAGATACTTGCAATTAAGCTGAAATTAAAACAGACTACATAGGACCTGTAATAGTGATAAAACAAACTTGCAAGTGTGTGCCTGTGTGTATGTGTGTGTGTGTATGTATGTGTACGTGTGTGTAAAATCACATATGTAATTGTCCTATGCCTTTTATTAAAATATCATTTCACAGATTGCATGTTAATACAGTCAGGCATAACAATCATAAAATAAACATGAATGGCTTTTTGAAGTTGTGTGGATCCTAGTTTTAACTTTGTAGATAAGCAACTTGAGAACATTTATTAATCTCTCTTCATCTCAGTATAATCAAAGATAAAGTGTGAAGTATGACAGTCTCCTAACATAGAAGAGGTATGAAAAATAGGTAAAACACTTCTCATAGTTTCTGACACATCATAGAATATATTTTCTCTCCATGCCCCTCATCTTATATTAAAAATGCTAACATACCTACCTAGTCTTTATAATTATTATTAGGTTGGTGCAAAAGTAATTGCGGCTTTTGCAATTATTTTTAACCTTTCAAACCATAATTACCATGTTTTGCATATTTTGCAGGTATTTCATCAAAATACCTCTACCATTTACTGTGAAAAATGTTTTCTGTAAGGACTAACTCTAGTTTCTATAAATGCAAAAAAATTCAGTTGGCAATTCCTTAAGAAGAACAGAGTTCTGGTAAAATAAATTATTGTTCAAGAGGATGCTAAGATCTATTTTTTTTTTAAACTGGAAGTTATACAGTGATGTCAGACCAACTTGAGGATGGAAATATTAATTAATGAACATAATAATTTTGTTTCTAAGTCTCCCTCAGATTTAGTGATGGTGAAATAAAGTAACATAGGCAAAATCTCTTAGAAATGCAATGAACAAGCAAGTATAATTATTTTAATTAAGAAACTACAGATGTTCAGTAGAAGAAACATCCACAATAACTTTTATCTCAGAACTTAGGGTTGATATTACATTAATTACTTCTGATATTAAAATAAATGTAATAAAGAGAAAAACAGTGTTTTTTACTATTAACAGCTTTCAAGCATCATGGTTGCCCCTTTACCTTTCACCTCACATATGAGCAAGCCTGAAAGAACACCAGCCCCACTTCTGATCCAAAATAAAAATAAAAATCACCCACTTTCATCTCTCTTCTTTCACTCCAGACAATCTGAGCCCTTCTCTTTGGAGAATCCTTTGTGTTTACAATGTAAGTAATAACCATTTTTTTTCATATTTATTATTGACTATGTGTCATTTGTCCTGAGTTCTGTATTAACTCCTAGTTTAGGGGCTGTTCAGAGCCCCCAAATAAAACAATAAGACAATCTATGTACCAGCTGGGAAACTGATTGAAATTTCTTCATCCGTTTTGTCCATTTATTTTTCTCCTTGACCCAAATGTGTAAGAGAGGCTTCCCTATTTAATAATCAGTATGGCCACTTTGAAAAAAATCAATCTGAAGACACTCTGTATGTATGTATGTATGTATGTATGTATGTATGTATGTATGTATGTATCTATCTATCTATCTATCTATCTATCTATCTATCTATCTATCTATCTATCTATCTGTCATCTATCTATCTATCAACTATAATGCCAATAGGTAGCAACACATATAATTACGGGGGGAAAAAAGTGACACTTTTGCACATGCTTTGTGACATAGTACTTCAAAGATCAGTCTTCTCATTTGTCTACTCCAGGAAGAAACTAGTGCCAATGTATACAAAACATAAAAAAACTGAACACTTTGTCTTAGTTGTTTCTATCTTCTTGAAAGGCAAATCTGCTGACATGTTTGTGTACTGAACTAAAACTGTCCCTGAGGTTTAGCAGCAGACATATGGGAGCCAGATTGTACCTGTCAAAAGTCACTATTGGGAAAGCTTTGGTGTGGGAGAATGTATTAATGTTCTTAATTGTTAATGTTTGCTTTGTGACCTTCCCATCAGCAGATATGTGTGCCCCTACTTACTGATATATTCATCCATCTCTCTAATGGCTCTGCCTCTGTAGCAGCTGTTAGCAACAGTTATTCATCACTGCAAGTAGAATATGTTCTACCCCTGACATGGCCTTCATTTCAGCTGAATGCAGAATGGAAAAATTATACATCCAGGCTAATTTCTCTTTTTTTAAATTTTCTATATGGTTTAATACTACTACAAAATTGAAATTCAGAAACACAGACTTCTTTTCCCTTTGGAATTTGAGGGAAAATATCTTTTCTGAATAAAGATCTTAAATAAAGTAAAATCATATATACAGTAAGATAAAAGATAAAGTTAGGTGACAGATCATTATATTTTGAAATAAATCACTATATGCTTTAAATCAATACTTGTTACACTTTGATAGGATTAGAAATTAAATAAAAAATAAATAATACATAGATAGCTTGGTTTTGTTCTTAGGGAAAAAAATCTATATGGCCACCCTCTTACAACATTCGTGTGAATTTTCTATTACATACATTTTAACTTCTTAGAATGAACTATTCTTGCAGTATTGCCTTATGCTCACATGTGTATATTTTTATTCCATTTCTAAAGCCTAGGGGTTTATTATATAATCCCTTTCATTCAATTTCTTAGTCATTTCTCTAAGATACATGTTTTCAACAAGCCATAGCTGACTAATCTGTGATGCCTTAAAATATGTATATTCATCTCACTAAAATCTACATACAGCATTTATTTAAAAAAATAAAGTGTATTTTTAAAAGTATTATGCAAAAGCATATAGAAAGAATAAAATACTTTTAAACGATCAAATTATTGTTGAAATAGTAAGAAAGAAGTGTAATTATCTATGTACAAATTTGGAAGTACAAATTTGCATTTATTTTTCCAAATTCAAATTATATACATCTATTTTAATGGCCAGACTAATATCCATCATTTGTAAGAATGATATTGTACTATAGCCAGTTCTGATCTGGATTTTTGGCATATTGAGATTCTGCCCCATTGAATTAATTTGCGTAGGAGTCGAAATCTGGGTAAGCCAGAAACACAGTTTAACATAGTACATGCTAGGGTTTAAGGGAATCTAATGTGAAGCACGAGTGCAGAACATTCCAGGTGTAACTGACAAGAGAATTCAGATGGATGGCACTGCATTCCTTTTATGTCATGACTTTGTTTAGACTAGGACCTTATTCCATTGGGTTAATTGCAGAGATAGTTCATAACAGTGGTCTAATTTCCTAGAAGTGGGATGGCAAAGTGAACAGGGTTTCAACAGACTTACAACCCACCTCTGGGAACAGGACATAGATAAAATAGAGGTAGGTGGAATGGCCAAGGTTAAGGGAAGGCTGAAGCCTTGGAAGTACATGTCTAGGGTGCATCTTATACCTATTGGAAACCTGACCAAATCTAGATCTGCTCAAATAGTGGCCCGTTTGCCCTGGTCCTGAGTGAGTAAGCCTCTGGATTAAACACTTCATTACACCAGCAGGTGTAACAGCCTATATTTCAAAGCCATCTGTGTATTTGTTTAAAATGATTAAAGCCAAAAATAATTGGAGGAGAAGGAGCACATTCTAAAGTTTATAGGTGATGTTAGACAGATAAAAATATAGTGGTTTATTAAATTTTAGCACTTATTGCCATATTGTCATTCAAAAGATTTGCTGCATTTAAAACAGAAGTATTTTATAATTTAATTTACTACTAAATGCATTTTATTTGATTCTCATCATAAATGTTGAATAATTCATTTGCAATTTTGTTGGCTGAGGTGATAAACAAGTTTTAACAAAGAAAATTGCCAAAATGAAACCCTACTGTTCTATGGTTTATAAATAACTAAATGATTTACTTTATACATAAGCTGTCTGGAATTAGATGTTTAACTATTACATTAAAAAATAAATAATTTTAATTGCAGCTTTATTTATGGTGGCCAAGACATGGAAACAAAAAAGTGTTCTTAGATAGATTGGATAAAGAAGACCTAGTATACAAGGTCAGACAATTAAGTTTGAGAACTCATCCTAAAAAAAGTGCTACATACCTCACTGCTGAATATCATTATGGTCACCTTTGAAGTCCCCCCTTGGGAAGCTATGCACTGATGCCAGTGCCTAGTCCATCCTTCAAAGCAATTTTGGAACCCGTTTTCTGGAATGGCCATCAAAGCTGTCCTTGTATTAGCCTAGATGTCCTGAATGTCATAAAAATGTCTTCCTTTCAATATTTCCTTTATCTTCAGCTAAAGAAAGAAGACATTGGGGCCAGATCAGGTGAGTAGGGAGGGTGTTCCAATATAGTTATTTGTTTACTGGCGAAAAACTCCCTCACAGACAGTGCCATGGGAGCTGGTGCATTGTTGTGATGCAAGAGCCATGAATTGTTGGTGGAAAGTTCAGGTCGTCTAACCTTTTAATGCATCCTTTCCATCAATTCTAAATAGTAAACTTGGTTAACTGTTTGTCCATTTGGTACAAATTCATAATGACTAACCCCTCTGATATCAAACAAAGGTTAACAACATCATTGCAACAAGTTTGTGAACTTAATTGTCAGACCTCGTATATGCACAATGGAATACTACTCTGCCATAAGAAAAGACAAAATACTACCATATGCAACAAATAGATGGATCTTGAGATTATTATGCTTAATGAAGTAAGTCACAGAGAAAAAGTTGAGAATGATATGATTTCACTGATATGTAGGATATAAAACTGAAAGCAACAAAGGAACAAAACAAAAAAGAAACACACAAAAACTCATAGACACAGATAATAGTTTAGTGGTTACCAGAGGGTAAGGGGAGGGGAATGGTAGATGAGGGTAAATGACATCAAATATATGGTGATGGAAGGATAACTGACTCTGGGTGGTGAACACACAATGTGATATATGGATGATGTAATACAGATTTGTACACTTGAAACTTATGTACTTTTACTAACCATTGTCAACCCAATAAATTTGAATTAAAACAAAAATTTACAGGACCAAGGGCCAAAAAGATCATCACAGATACTGTGCTATATATAACTAAAAATTTTAAGGGGATCAAGGAATTCTCTTCCTTCTAACAGGCACAGTTATAAGGAGATTATAAACAAAATAAAGTTCAAATATAATAATAAATTTTCCTAGTCTAGATTGTTCTTTGCAATATATTTGTTCCAAAAATGACCTTTGACAAAACAATGAGAGTTCCCAATTATTATTAAGATTCCATTCCCTGAAATCTTTATGAAATTAAAGTTAACTAGAAATCCAATTTAAAAATGTATATGAGATATGAGATGATGCATCCATGTTGAGACTGAATCTGAGAGTATCCATTTCGTATTTTTGCAAATATATTGAATGAATTATATAAATACAGAAATTACCCTAATAAGTCTCTTAGAATATAGTGTATATAAAAATTTTAAACACGAATCTGTTGACAGGTATTATAATTCACAATGGAGGGATTTACATTGTAAAAAATAAAACACACACACACACACACACACACACACACACACACACACATCAACTGTAAAATTACTTATAGAAACAAAGCCCTTGAAGCACCGACTTTGGAACTGCTGGTTAATTTTGGCTCCTCTACTTACTAGTTGTGTGACCTTGGCCAGTTACTTAGCTTTATGGCTCAATTTCTCCAAATCCAGAATAGAAATAATAACACTAACTCTTTCATGGAGGCTTTTTCAGGATTAAAGTTATTAATTATATGTAAAGTACTTAATAGCCAATAAGTACTAAATATCCAATAAGTACCAAGGGTAGTTTGCCATTATTATTAAGCTGTTAAACAACAAAAACAATAAAGACATAGTAAATCATGTTGGTAAAACCATATTTTCTCTCATTTTTCCTTTTGCAATATTTCACATAGAAAACAAAGTTATGAAGATATTAAATGACTTTCTCAAAGACTTCCAGTTGTAACAAGAACCTGAGACTCCATTTATGTTATATGTTAATAGCCCCTATTCAAAAAATCAAAAGTATCTAAGATGGATCAAGCCACTAAGTTCATATATTTGTCAATAATAATAGAGCTTCCATTGGTTAAGTACACACCGCTTGACATCATATCTATCTTTATCTCTCTCATACTCTTTTTATTTACTGTTTTAAGCCCACAAAAGCACTGCAACATAGGAAGTGTCAACCCACTTTTAAAAAGAAAGGAGGTATAAAGAAGTTAGATTTATTTCCCCAAGGTTATCCAATTAATACGTGGATTTATGGAGATTCAAACTAAGGACTATCTTTCTCCAAAATCTCAACTTTTTTCTACTGTATCACTTTTGCTGTGACTTTTACAAAATGCAGGCTTAGGAATTATATAACTTCACAAAGCATTTAAAAAATATTTTAATATTCATAGTGACCTCCTCTGCCAGACATAATGTTTCTTAGATAACTTGATATTTTCCTCTGCTCTAGTGTATAGAGTGCTAGATCAAGAACTAATCAGTGCAATGTTCAAGACTGAGCTCTAGATTTCATAGATTCCTGTCAACTCTCTCCAGGAAATTTCAGATAGTTTGACAGGGCTATTGCTTGTGTAATGCACTGCAAAACCTTTGAGTGAAGTTATTTTAAATACAGAATATAATCACTTAAGTGTTTTCTATCTTGATGGGATGGTAACACAGTTCTTTTTAATAAGTCAGGTATTTCTCATTTGTTCTGGTTTATAAACTTTGCTGTATACTTGTTTTAACCACCTATGCATGCTTAATAGTTCTTTCTATGAAGTCTACCTGAAGGTTAATCTAATATCTGTATTAGGTTAATAGATTCTGCAACAGAAATCTGTGCAGATGGGCCATCAAATGATACCAAAACCACTCAAGCAAGTGATAGTGGTCATTTATTTTACCTTAATTTCCTTAGAGCGTGGTGAAGCTATTGAAAGAGTATATAAAAATGTTAATAGAGAAAGCTGAAAAGTAGGAGCTATTTCATCAATTCATCTTTCCCCCCCAAATGATATATTAAGGTGTGTATGTGTGTGTGTGTGTGTGTGTGTGTGTGTGTGTGTTCACTGAATAACTTAGTGCAAAGATAAAGATATTACAGGTGTTGACTTCAAGAGTGTAACAATTCGGTGAATTGTAAAATGGACATTGAACACAAGAAACTTTGGGTTTACAGAAATACAGTTATCAATACTCAAGAAACATTTATTGAAGATTCAATATGTGTAGAGATTGCATTTTAAAAACAGACTGAAATAAATGGGACACGACATTCACACATGGTAAGAAAAATTAAAAACAAACAAAAATAGGTATTCTACCAGGGCTCTGTATCAGGTATTGTAGTAAAAAAAAAAAAAAAAAGGATTTGGAAATTAATCTGGAAATCTGGTGAAATTGGAGGTGGGATGGAATATTCAAAAACAAGTCTTCTCATTAGCCATCTGATAAGTTCCAAGTTAACTGATCTGCCACCCTAAACCCTTATGAACTAGACTATAGCTACCTTTGTAGCCTCAGCTACTGTTAATCAACCGTCTCATCCCTCATGTGAATATACAGAGAAAGAACCTACATAAGATTCAATAACCTACCCCCAATCTTCACACTCCATCCAACACACATAATATTATCCATCACTTGCTTGCATTTGCTCCTGCAATCTTTTTCTTGAATTGACCCTACTCTTCAAGTATTACCTCAGAATTGAGATTAAATTTGGGGTCACTTTATTTTAGAAGATTTCCTTGACCTTATTCAGTTCCCAATCCAAAGTCTGGTTAGCAGGCATTTGGCTCTCATAAAATCTGATGAGCAAACATAATTCTTTTCATGTACTTTGTATTAAGATCATTTCCCTCACTACATGGTAAGCTTCTTAAACACAAATAATGTATCTCATTATCTTTATATTTCAGCACCTGGCACAGTTTGAGGTTATACAAATAGATATCAAAAGAAGTTTCAAAATTGAATTCATGTGACACTTGAAACTTCAACAATGAATTAAAATTAAGCAGGCAGATAAATGTAGGAAGACTATTCCAACAAGAAGAAACAGAATGTGACAAATAGAGTTGTGAGAAGATACAGTGTTAGATCATCCGATAATATGATTCAGAAATGAATTTCATTTCTGAAAATTGGATTACTCTATCTTATCCTCTCAGGAGACAACATGGTTACATTGAAAAGATATGCAAAGTTTGCAAGTATGGGTCATGAATTTTAGAAATTGGGATTTTTCCCTGAATGGTCTTCAATATCCTTATTTCTCATATCATCAGTGTGGGGCAGTACTCCTGTTGGAAAGAGTGAAATAGAAAGAAAACATAAAGAAAAAGAAAAAAAAGTAAAACAGAA
Organism: Rhinolophus sinicus; assembly: GCF_057876585.1. Classification (NCBI taxonomy): domain Eukaryota; kingdom Metazoa; phylum Chordata; class Mammalia; order Chiroptera; family Rhinolophidae; genus Rhinolophus; species Rhinolophus sinicus. Next base: position 57,573,896 of record NC_142502.1, read on the forward strand.
AAAATAAACAAAAAAGAACTAAAAATTATCTAAGTATGTATAACATCTTGAACTTAAATATCTCCCCCAATACTTGCATTTTTATTGTGTACTGAGCAGCTTTGTTCCAGATTCACAGGCATTTTTGTTCATCATCAATTTTTTCCCTCTGCCTGCATTAACATTTTAAGTTAACAATACATTTCTTACCTTCATAAGTATTTAGGTATTGATCACCTAGATTGTATATTTAACTGTGCTAAGGAGTGGGCATATTCTAGTGAACAAAATATACAATTTCTACATTTGAGAATATATTTAATTTGGTGTGGCCCAAAAACCTTCTTACGCCATTCTTATCAATGCATTACCAAATTCACTCAATTACCAGGTTAGTAGTTCCTTTCTATTCTATTTCCTAAACACTATGTCCCTCAAGTCTGTCTTCTCTGTTTCTGCAATTACCTTGGTTTGGAAACTTAGGCTATTCCTGCTTAAATTGTAATAGCTTCTTAGTAATAATATCTTTCTCGTATTCTCACTATGTATCTTCCACAATATTTTTTTAAAGCAGCATGAGAGACCATTGGTAAAAGTAATAATAAGGATCAAGGAATAACCACCAGCAGGTGGATAGCACTTTACAGTTTACAGAATGCTTCCACCCACGGTTGTTATCTATGTCTTTCTTTACCAAAGGACAATCTCAGCCCCAATCTGATCTTAATGCTGAAATCTACTCCATCCCAAGTTTTCCACAAAAAATTTTATTACACCAATTATATCATGATTTTTATAGGTTATCTGCAGATTTATAAGAATGTTGAGAGAGGTCACACTGAATAGGGCATGGGATTTTGTTGGAAATTTTGTGGTAGACATGTTTCTTTGGCCCAGATCTTATGTCCTGAGTCCTGAAGGGTGAGTCTCCACCCTTGGTGAAGGAATCAAAGCATGACTTCCGGGAAGGGATTCTCATGATAGCTGCTAGGGCAGTGTGGTTTGCTATGAAAGAAGCAAGGGACTCTCATTTCAATTATTTATTTATTTTAATGTATTCAATTTAAAAAAAAAAAAAAATATTTAAAGAAACAAACAAACAAACAAACAAAAAAACAGTCCACCCATTTCACCCATACCCCTCCCCCTGCCTTTGGCAACCACCAATCTGTTCTTTGTATTTATGATCTTGTATTGCATGATCATGCAATATTGGTCTTTCTCTTTCTGACTTATTTCACTTAGCATAATGTCCTCTAGGTCCATCCCTGTTATGGCAAACGGCAAAGTTTCATTCTGCTTTTTGAAGGCTGAATAATATTCCATTGCATATATGTACTACAGTTTCTTTTTCTGTTCATCCATTGATGGATGCTTAGGTTGTTTCCATATCTTGGCTATTGTAAATAATACTGCAAGGAACCTGGGGGTGCATATATCATTTTGTGTTAGTGTTTTTGTTTTCTTTGGATAAATATCCAGAAATGGAATTGCTAGATCATATTGCAGTTCTATTTTTAATTATTTGAGACATTGCCATACTGTTTATCATAGTGGCTGCACCAATTTACATTCCTACCAACAGTGCTCAAATGTTTTCTTTTTTTCCATATCCTTCCCAACACTTATTATACTCAGTCTTTTTTTGTCATTTTAACTTATATTTTGTAATATTTACAGACTTAGATAAAAGTTGTAAATATAGCACAAATTTTCTGTAAACCTGTCAACCAGTTTCCCCTAGTGAAAGCATCATTTACATAACTATGGTACAATGATTAAAACCAGGAGATTACACTGATACAGTAATAGTAACTAACATACAGATCTTATTCAAACTTTAACAGTTATCCCATTAATTCTCTTTCTCTGGTCCAAGGTCCAATCTAGGATCTTACATTGCATTTAGTTGTAATGTCGCCTTTGTCTCCAATCTGTGACAGTTCCTCATTATTTTTGCTTGTGTTTTGGGACTTCACACTTTTTAAGAATACTGGTAGTTATTTTGTAGTCTGTCCCTCAGGTTGAGTTTGTCTGATGTTTTCTTGTTATTAGGTTGAGTTTATATGTGTTTGGCAAGAAAACGACAGACGTGACATGTGCCCTTTTCAGTGTGTCATAGCAGGGAGCACATGACGTCCATGTGTCTTACCACTGCTGACACAAAATCATTATTTTTCACATTGTAATTGAAGATTACATTGTGGGGAGATGCTTTGAGAGTAAGCAAGCCTAGTATTTCTCATCAAGCTTTTGCTCACTAACTTTAGAATCCATCAGTGTTTTTTGCCTGCCACAATTGCTGTGGAGTTCGCCTAATTGTTGTCTTATATTTCCACCATACATTCTATATTAATTAGTTGGAATCCACTGTATGGAAGAATGTTTTCTCCCCCATTTTTTGTATTAAATTTTATTTAAATTAATATGAACTCATACACAGATGTATACTTTGTTCTATTGGCTGTAATCTGTTACTATTGTTACTTATTTCATTGTCCAATTTGTCCTATATTTCAACATTGGTAACTCCTTCAAAGAGGATCCAACATACTTTATATACTATTCCATTACTATTTTGAAAAAAAAAATATTGTTTATTAGTTTCAAGTGTACAAAACAACATAATGATTAGAAATTTATATACTTCACAAAGTGATATCCCCAATAAGTCTATTATCTGACACTGTACATAGTTATTGCAATATTATTGACTATATTTCCTAAGCTGTATTTTATACCCCGTGACTATTTTTAAAAATTATAGTAGACATTCAATATTATTTTATGATTATTTTTAATTGTACAGTGTAGTAGACATTTATATATTTTATGAAGTGAGCCCCCAATAAGTCTAGTACCCATCTGACACTATACATAGGTTTTACAATATTATTGACTATATTCCCCTTATGGTACTTTACACCTATTACTATTTTGTAACTATCAATTTGTACTTCTTAATACCTTCACCTTTCTCACTCTGTCCCCCCAATTCCCATTCCATCTAGTAACCATCAGTTTGTTCTCTGTATCTATGAGTTTGTTTTATTTGTTTATTTCGTTCTTTAGATTCCACATATAAGTGAGATCATGTGGTATTTGTCTTTCTTAGCCTGATGTATTTCACTTAGCATCATACACTCTAGGTCCATCCATTTTTTCACAAATGGGAAGAATTAATATAGTTAAAATGCCCATACTACCCTATCTATAGATTCAATACAATCCCTATCAAAATACTAATGGTGGTTTCACAGAACAAAAACAAATAATCCTAAAATTTATATGCAACCATAAAGTACCCTAAATAGCCATGGCAAGCTTCAGAATAAAGATAAAGCTGGATGTATCATGCTACCTGATATCAAACTATACTACATGGCTATAGTAATCTGAATAGCATAGTATTGGCATAAAAACAGACACACAGATCAACAGAACAGAAATAAATCCATTCCTATAGGATCGTTTAATCTATAACAAAGAAAGCAAGAATACGCATTGCAATGAAGACAGTCTATTCAATAAATGGTGCTGGGAAAACTGAACAGACACATGCAAAAAAAAAACACACAACAAAACAAAACAAAACAAAACAAAAAACTGGACCACTTTCTTCCTCCATGTAGAAGAATAAACTCAAAATGAATTCAAGACTTAAATGTAAGACCTGAAACCATAAAACTCCTAGAAGAAAACATTGGCAGTAAACTCTCAGACATTACCCTTAGTAATATTTTTACTGATCTAGCTCATCGGGCAAGGAAAACAAAAGAAAACATAAAAAATGGGACTAAAAAGTTTTTGCACAGCAATGGAAACATCAACAAAACAAAAAGACATTCTTTTGAATGGGAGAAGATATTCACCAAATGATACGTCTAATTGGGAGGTTAATATACAGAATTTATGAAAAACTCATATAACTCAACACCAAAAAAACAAGAAGTATTCCAATCTATATATTTTCTAATTTCTTTTTTTGTCAGAAGAATTATACAATTAAATTGATGATACTTTTACATTTAATTGGATATATTTTATTTTTAATAAATATACAACTTTAAATTTATCACACAAGTATCATTTTAGTTGTAAAAGAAAACCTTAATGAATAAGTATGGCCGATTTCCCCATTCCATTTTAACTCAGTTAAAGACCAACATGCCTTAAAAAGTAATCATGGCAGAAGTCTTTTCATACTTAAATTGCTTTTCAATCCTTCTGTTCACATTACAATAAAATAATCTGGGAAATTTTTGTAAAATTCCCATTTTTTCTGCAAATATCCAGAGATTCATTATTCATTATCATTTGTGAGTATTAATGTTATTTTATATAATTATAGCAAGCTTGTTTAAAATTATTATATGTAATGGACTATAAGAAATATTAATAATTGCTAGAGGAATTATTAAAATCTTCAATGATTTTAGTGAATCAGAATAAAAATTAAAACAACAACAACAACAGAAGAACATTTACTGTATGCCAAACTATTTTATTCTTCACTACAGGTTTGGTATCACTGTTTTCTCGTTACTGTTCTACTAAAGTACAATTAATTTACCTGAACAAATTGTTCTTTTAAAATTCTCTTCTTCCTAGAAAAACCCTGAGATCCAATAGTCATAATCATGCATGAGTTTGAATAGTATATTACCTTGCAATAAGATCTATTACATCTGTTTTGTCAATTATGATGCTTGTTCAATTATGATTCAATTATGAAAATATCATTTTACAATTATTATATGAAGTAGATTCAAGAGATATTAATGACTCCGTCAAAGATAATTAACTTATATAGGGACTTTTAATGAATCAGCTTAGCAATTAAAACAATTATGATAGCAGTAAAAATAAATATAATAATAGGCACATTTATTATGTGGTAAACTAAAAAGTTTGTTATCATTATTAAACCATATCTTTTTCCATATATTACACAGTCATTCCTCTCCTCTATAACACAGAGTATTTCATGAACACACAATTTTACTTCAATATGGGTAAATCTTTAGTTGGTCTATTTAGATTCAGGTGCCTTTTCCTTGCTATACAAAGAAAATCGAGCTTCATTGTTATGTTTACAGCATTTTTTGTAACAATATGTATTTATTTCCTTGTATATTAAATGTGCCCTGAGGCTCCATGCTCTATAGCTGTAAATTTAAATGTAGGTTTAGTTATTTAGAGATAAATGAGAAAATAAAATATGTAGGATGGATGCAAACAGATACACAGCAGAGCACAACAGTTTGATTGTTGGCAGAAAACATGGGAAATTTTGTCATCTTCAATTTACCTTGTTTCAATCTGACCAAAACTTTCTTGACACAAATAATGATGTGTAGTATGGAGATGTCGTTTTTAAAACAGTTGAGATGTGTGTGCGCGCGCGCGCGTGTGTGTGTGTGTGTGTGTGTGTATCTTCCCCTGCAGCAGGATATAAGCACAGATGCCATTCAGCTGGAACACTGACTACAAGTTGAACACAGAGGGTCCTGACCTCATTGAAATAGTTATTTATGGTGAGGCAGTGTCTGTAAATAGCATCCATTAGGACAAAATGCCTATTGCATGAGATAGAAAAAAGGCACCTTCCCACAAAAATGTAATATCCAGATTAGGTACCTGCTCCTGAAATTATTGAGTTTAGTAAAGAAAAGTTCTATTTGCTCTCAGGCCTGAGAACTACAAAATATATTCTTTTATCTCTAAAAATCAGCCCTGGGTACAGAAGATACAATTTTAGAGTAAAAAAAAAAAATGCTAATATTGACTGGATTTATTTCAAATTTTTCTTGACATGGCATTTGCTCTCAAATCCTTTCATATTATAAGGCATGGCTTGATGACATATATGTATTTTTACATATGCAAATAATGCTTATATATAAAGGTTAGAATTTGCAGAATTGAAAGACATTCAGTGATTAATTTTACTGAGTCTGCCAAAAGGTTAATACAAATGTCCAAGTTCAGGCTGAAGAACATATTATTTTTACTTAATGCCATTCACTCTTAGAATGTGATAGTGGCATCGAGTTTTAAGTAAGGAAATCAGTGAAGAGGAGGGTACAAGGCCTTGGGCCATAGAAATGGCAAGTTATGTGTCTTTCTTCGACCATTGTTACAATATTTAGCCAATTACACTATACTCATCTGTATACTTACTTCAAAATCATATTAAGACTATGAGGATAGGGACTTTAGGGGCAGTATTCACTATTGGATTCTTATACAGTGTGGAGGAGTGGGTGATCAGTACATATTTGCTATATTAATATATGAGTGTAATTTTCTACACTATTCCTTATTGCTTCTTATGCCTATATGCTATCAATATGTACTTTTTAAATTATTAAAGAACAAGAACTATGTTCTGCAATTCTCTGTTATCTCTTATGTGCTTGAGCAGTGATTTCCACATAATAGGTTCTCTCTGTATGTATATACTATATATAAGTGTGTGTGTGTGTGTGTGTGTGTGTGTGTGTGTGTGTGTAGTTTTTTTAATCAACGACATGCAGAGTGAATTTAGGTTGGTATTTTGCTAAATTAAAAAAAAAAGAAAAAAAAAAGTGCACATTTGCTTACATATGCCCACATTTTCATAGTATTTTCTCATAGCATTTTTACAAATGCTTATCATCCATCCTAATATATTGTATACATAATGGAATGACTACGTTTCTGAAATTCAGTTACTAAGCAGGTAAGATAAAGCTAATTTCTCTATGTGTTGTAGTTTTAGTGTTTACATACACACACACACACATATATATATATATATACATATATATATACACACATATATATGTATATGTATATATGGTAATGTAATAAACTAGAGATGCCAAAAGTGTATATGCATGACTTGTATTCATCTTTTGTTATTGGTATATATTGAGTATTACAATTTTAATACACTTTTTTTCTTTCTTAAATGGGTATACATTTTTTGGCACCCTCTGCATTCATATATATATATATATATATATATATATATATATATATATACACACACACACACACATATACATATATATGTATATATATACATATATACGTATATGTATATATATGTATATATATACACACACACAAACTCTCTCTCTCTCTCTCTCTCTCTCTCTCTCTCTCTCTCTCTCTATATATATATATATATATATATATATATATATATATATATATATATATATAAATTCTAATATAACTCTGTAAGGACAGGTGCTTTAAACCCTGGAAGAAAGTAAATGTAATTGTCCCTGCACTAGTAGGCACGATGTTTTGCTCTTGATATTCAGTGGCTTAAAGCCTGAATCTCTACGGTTTTCTTCTTATTTTTATATTTAAAACAATTGGTTCTTCCACTTTTATATATAACAAATTCAGTGCTCTGAATGTAAATCAAGACACTGGACCAAGTGCCTTCCTTTTCTGATCTATGTTAACTGGAGGAAGTTGGTATACTTCTATGTGTTCAGATCAACGGTACATAAGAATCAATTCTCACACTGCAAAATTTTGTGAAACATTAGCTTGAATTTCTTCAATTTTTTTTTTTTTTGTCTCACCTCATTATAATTGAGAATGAGGCACCAGTGAAGGGTAATATATAAATTTTCAATGAAGAATAAAATTGATTGATGGAGTTATAAGTAACTATTCACATACTATAAAGTATGCAATCAATTATAATATACTAAGAGAGTATTAATAGTTTCATGTTATAATCTGGCTCCATTTTATCCATCAAACATATCTAGATGATGATGATGATAATTATTATTATTGTTACTGCTGCTTCTATTCCTTCCCCATCCTCTTGATATAATTCTTAAGAGTTGAATTTTCCTCCCTATAAACTTTAATTTAGAAAAAAAAAAAAAGAGTTGGATTTTCTAAGATTCCTCATCTTGATGTGGACAATTGCTATTGCTTTGCTCAGCATTTTAACAGCTTATCCATTCTAACTTTTGATCAGAAAAATACCTCTAACTTTTGTGACATTTTGAAATATCTGTATCACATGTTATTACAAGCTTGGACTTAAATATGTACTTTTTTATATGCCAAATGAAAGGAAATAACTAGCAAAATAGTTTCTTTTTCAGAAAAAAATGTAATATTGTTAAGGGTCCATGAGGCAGGAATAATTCAAATGAAAATGTGTGTGGTCCTGCTAGAAATAGTAAACTTTCATCATAAGTACAATCCCAGTTATTAGGAGAACCCAGCAATTCCCCCTTATCCTGTGGCCAGACTAAAATATATAGCTGCCAGAAATAAACAGAAGGAACTCTTTACGGGACATTGACATTTAATTCTATTTGAGACTTGTTGAAGGTCATTCAATTTCTTTGCTTGCATTATGCTTTCATTATCTTGCAAGTTACTTTGGTGAATTAATTCATTTAATACTGTGAAGATGAAAATTGATTTGTATCAGATCATCTCATTTTGTAGATAACGTGCCAATTTCAGAACATTTCATTCTTCTTTGTAATGAGGAAGAGAAGGATGGAGAAGATTTATGAGGAAGTGAAGATCAAGCAAATTGAGTATTATACTAAAGGCATTATCTTCCTGAGTTTCTTTTTTGAAAAAAAAAAAAAAAAGACTATATTTTAATTTTGTTAAAATAGTAAATGGAAGAAGGAAATGAGTATTATTAAAAAACAAACAAAAAAACTGTTTATCAAAAGCCAAGGGAAAGCAATGAAAGCATTGACACTTCTAGAAACATCATACTCAAACCAAATAAAATTATCAGGAGAGATCTAAAGTATGTGTTAAAGCTGAGAGCAAACATGGAGAAGGCAAACATATCTCTGCAAAACCTGATAGTTACAAATGTAAACAGAAAAGGAATATAAAATTGGTAAGAGAATAGAATGAACATGATTAGATCAATTCTATTAAAAGCTATGAAAGACAATAAATGATTCAATAGAAGTAATCTGCATCCAGGTTTGTACAGTAATCCACTGGAGGTCTTTGTCAAATCTTTTGACAAGCTAATTAAAAGAAGACAGTTATGAAGCATTTAGTGTTTACCTTTGTGAACTGAATCAACTCATCTTCAAGTCCCTGTATTCATATTTTCTGCGCTGCCCAGTCATAGTGACCTTTGTAGTACAATATTATGAATAAACTGAATATTCATCTAGACAACCTCAGCGATGCAACAAAAATAAAATGTTCCCAGAAAATATTTTTAACCAACATTTCACTCATGAAATAAACATTCACTGAGCATTGAATATGTCCCGGACATTGCACAGAGTGAGAGAAACACAAAAAGAAAAGTCAAAGTCACTGCCCTTGAGGAGCTCATGATATACCAAATACTTTTAAAATACATAGTCTGAAATTTTCATTGTTATGGTGCTCTCTAAATGTCTTTTTTCCCCCTGAGTTAATAGGAAAATTTTTCGGAGTATAATTATGTTTCTTTTACAATACTGAATTCCTCATAGGAATATACATTTATAACCAAAAAACCCCAAAAAGTTTACTAAATAATGACAAGATAGGTCAAAAGTTGGTTTTATTCTGTTGCTGGTTTTAATACATATTTTGGAATAATTTTGCAGTGGTTCCATAGGATAAGCTGTTGCCTTGAGGCTAATATAGTTTATATTTTCCCCAGTGCCTGACAAATAAGGGGAAACTAGAATAAACTATTCTTTACACCAGTAACATCCTTCAGGGTCATTTTTGTTTTAATAAATTCTTCCTATCTAAAGATTCAAAGTAGGCCAACTTTTCTTCTGATAATCCATCTCAGACTCAGGCTCACAACTAGGCCAGGAAGCTTGGCCAGGCCAGCTGTTTCTCCACACTGCTGGTTTTGAAAAATCATATTGCAGCATTTTGAGTGCTTTGGAAAAAATTCTTGAATATACATAGTTTGGAAAAAATGGACAATCAGGATCTGACTAATGGGCTAGGAAACATTTTTTATGCAGATATAGCAGCACTAACTTACTTTTTAAGATATCTTTGAATATTTTAAATCTAGGGAGAATCAATGAAAATGTTTACATCAACGGGATGTAAAGTAAAGCATAGAGAATATAGTGAATTATATGGTAATAACTATGTATAGTGCCAGGTGGGTCCTAGACTAGTCAGGGGAATGACTTCTTAAATTATATACATGTCTAACCACTATGCTGTACACCTAAAATTAATATACAATAATACTGAATGTCAAAATTAGATAAACAAATAAAAATATAGAATTAAAATAAAAACAGTTAAAGTAAAAATGTTGGTATATCCATACATTGGAATACAACTTAACAATTGAAAGAATGAACTATTGATACAGCAACAATATAGGTGAAACTTTTATGCTGAGTGAAGAAACTGAGGTTACAGTTGGTATGTTATATGATTCAATTTATATACATTTCTAGAAAATGAAAGCTAACCTAGTAACAGAAAGATCAGTGGTTGCCTGAAGTGATACCATGGAGGTGAGGACGGGAAAGTGTACAGAGGAACACGAGGAAATTTTTGTATGATGCATAAATTCACTATCTAGACAGCGATGTTGATTCTGAATTATATACACATGTCAAAACCTTTCAAATTGTATACACAGTGCTAAACAAGCCAACAAAAATTAAGCAATAAAAAGTATTTGGTCTCCTGTTTTCTTTGTTTTTATAGAACTATGTTGTTTAAAATCCTATCATTGTAGTGATTTTTTTAAAGAGGAGAAGGGGGAAAGCTGTGTTGAGAAAAATATGTATATTCAGGCATTTTTAACCAAAAGCAATATTTACTTTCAGTTTCTAGTTTATATATTAACATGTAATCTCAGGAAAAAAATTTTGTTTTCTCAAGGCCCTGAAATTTGTGTTTATTACAGCATAATCTAGCTTATGCTCCTCAGTTTCCTCATCTATAAAATGGAAATAATAATACCATTTACCCTCAGGGTGGTTACATGAATTAAAATAGAAAATGCAGGTCAAATATATGGTGATGGAAGGAGAAGCAACTCTGGGTAGTGAACACACAATGGGATTTATAGATGATGTAATACAGAATTGTACACCTGAAATCTATGTAACTTTACTAACAATTGTCACCCCAATAAACTTTAATTTAAAAAAAGCTTCCAACAGGAATATTATCTAAATTTTATACATGAAGCCAGCAAAATTAATAAAATTTCTGATGAATCATAAAGCAGGAATGAAATTTTGGAAGATTAACTTTTTCCTGAAATAATGGAAATTGTTCTGCCAATTTTTCATATTACATAAATGACAGGAGAATATTTATACAAATTTACACTAATTATAGTTACCAATATTGACTTTGGCAAAACTAAATGTTGATGGTTAAAACACTACAGAAGTCCTGTTGTGTTGATAACTTGAGAAGTGAAATTATAAAATCCAATTTCAATCTAACTCCATTATTAAAAATAAGTTGTAAGACAATGGAGAAGGTCATTCTTGAGTAACTTATGTGCCTAACCACAGTTGGTCCATTGAAGACCAGTTGGGAGACTCCCGTGCCAATCAATTCATATATCACAAGTACACAAGCTGAGACCCTGGCAGAGGGATGAATAAGTCTTCAGACAATGGGTGGATACCTTGTGGATGCAGAATCCCAAATAACAGATATAATAGTACTTTCCAATTGCTTGCCCTTTATCCACATGTGTTTTGATCAAACCATTATATTTGTAAGAAAACCCCCTTATCTCTCGTATTATCACTCCAGTCACCTTGTAAATCCATATGAAAACCTATGTTTGGAATTCTATTTAGTCTGTCATATACTGGCTGTGAAGCCACCCTATTTGAGCCTATTTCCTCATCTGTTAAACTGAGAGAAAAATATCAACCCTGCAAGTCAAGAAGATTAGAGATATTATAAAAATATCAGAAACCATTTCTAGCACATAGTAAACTCTCACTAAATACTTATAGTTGCCATTGTTGTTATCATTGGAATGATTACAATGATAGAGATAATTACTATATGGTGATGATGATATTTGGTTTCCAAAGCCCATCTCCTTAAACGTACCAGAAACTCAGTGGTCATTTGCATTTCAGCCATAATAAATTTAAAATTAACTTACGTTTACTGAAACCTTCATTTTGGGGAAAACATTTTCACATATGTAATCTTGTTTGATCTCCAAGATACGAATTCCTGTTTTAGAAATGAAGGCAGTCTAATACTGATGCCTCATAGCCAACATATGTCTCCGTTCCAACACTATTTCTATTCTACCTCAACATTTCTGTGAGAAACATTTTTTAGCACTAAACACAAATAGGACATTTAGCAAAAAACTGTTCCACTACACTCAATTATATAATTTTACTCAAAAATCCAAGCACTATTTTCTATTTAGCCAAAGCCAGGCACTGCATATCTGTGGCAAACATGAATCACTGTAAATGATTTCTCCAGAATAGACTCGGTGCTGAAGCGGAAGTGTACTGTCACTTAGGATGGATTGAATAAAAGGCCTCCGGATCCTGGAGCCAGGAAGAAGTGGAAACAAGTTAGAGATGCATTTGCCTCAGAGAGCAAAGAATCCAGGAGAAAGACAAAGGAGTGGACATTTTAAAAGAGAGCACAGTAAGTGCACTAAGGGAGGTACAAAGCAGTGCTTGGAGAGTTGCATGCCCATCGTGAACTCCTTTAATAGTGAATGGAGTGACATGAAGTGAAGTCCTGGGTTTAAAGTCAGGTAATAGGGAATCAAATCTAGTCTCACAAACTGTAAAACAGGGATAGCTACAGTACTAACCTCAAGGGTTTGTCATAATGATTCAATATGTTATTATATGTAAAAAAACCTTAAAAGAGAATCTCTGCATGCACTTGACTGTTCACAAATGTTAACAGCTATTGTTATCACTGTTTTTATATCTATCATGACTATAGTTGTCTTATTTTAAATAATACAAATTGATATTATTTAAGTATTTATTTTTTTTCATTTTTAACATTTTATGTATACTTGATAAGGTACCACAGAGGACAGTTTTTATGTCCCTTGGGAAAACACAAATACTCTGACAAATACATATTTTATAAGTAAAAGTTATCTGCAATAGCTGAAAAGATTCTTTGTAATAAAGACAATAGACTAGATTAATCAATCAGGTCTCCTTTTTTTCTGATTTTCAAGGTTCTCATGTGAGAGAAGCTTAGGTAAGTGGGAATTAGCTTCAACGTATCTAGGTTGAATTTCTGCAAGGTTGTGGGAAATCCTGAGTGTGGCTTTCTAACATCTCAACTTCCAACCAAGTAATACTGAAACTCTGTGATAATTACTTTCTATAATGCCTTTAGCAACCCATGTTGCCTGATTCTAACATCCGGATTCTGAATATAATTTCTGAGTATGCCACTGGCACCACCTTACTTCCTTTCCACAATTCATATTTAAAAAAAAAAAAAAAAGAGCAAATATCACACATGCACAGTTCCATAAGAGCAATGAAATGATGATCAGGCTGCAGACAAGAGCTGTCCCTATTCTATAAGATGGAACAGGACCTGTAAACCCCAGCTCTGGGTTGAGCCTATGACCACACGTTCTTTTGTCCACTTTACTTTTTATACATTCACAATTTATTTCCTTGGACAAATTCCTAGAAGGGGATTGCTGGTTGAATAATTAGTAATTAGAGTTTATGTGTTGATATCATTGCTCTACTGCAAGAAAGTAAACAAATATGTATTCCCATGAAGAGCTCACTGGGAAAGGAGTCACTGCATTTCTGCAAGGATGGAGCGCTGTGCTAGCTTCACTTCCTACATTCCAATGGCACACAGTTCCACCTCAGAGAGATTTCCCTAACCCCAAACCATCATCACATGATACTCCGTAGATGCCTCAGTCCAGGCCCTTGCCCATGCTCCCCCCACAACCTTCTCAAAAAATTTCCAGACAGGCCTCCTTGGCACCACCCTGTCTCTAATCCACCTTTCCCCACTGTCAGAATGATTTAATTAAAAAACAAAACAAAAAACAAAACAAAACAGATGGTAATGATTATACAACAAGAGAATGATTTTCTCAAACTTTTTCTAGAATGTTGTCTGAGAAGCAAAACGTCCAGTTTTATTGTCTCTAAAAAAAACCTGGGGAAAAAAAATTTACCATGCAATAACTATATTTATGTATGCTACATAAAAGACAACAGAAGGGCATGTATTTATCCTAAGTAATAATCAAGCCTTTACCTTAAATCTTACTGTGCTGCTTAGTGCAGCTTATAATTATGAAATTGCACCCTATTTTGTTTTAGTGATTAATATTTTGGCTTAGCCCCCCCCATGTTCATGCATTTCATAATTTGTATACCAAAGCAAATTCTTCTGTGCTAAGTAAGACGTGTAATACAATGTCCTCAGTTTGTCAGTTCAAGTGTATGTGTACTCCTTTCAGATAATGCAGTTAGTTTAAATCTATCCACAAGATGTAGGGAGAACTAGACACATTAAGTGTCAAAATACGATACATGGGATATTTGCATTCTGTTGCTGAGAATTGGCCTCTTGAGTTTTTTCTCTGGAGGACTGTTGTTGTAGTAAGAGGCCAGAGGTACCCCGCTTAGAAGGAAGGACCCTCTCCCTTATTCCCAATGCTTTACACTTTTTGAGTGACAAAAGGAATAATAGTAAGTTTCAGAAATCACAGTAATGAGTGAATTAGCTTGCTGCAATAGACTTTATTTCAAATAGTGCAAAGGAGTTGTGGCTCCATCAGATTATTGCCACTGTAACCAGAAGCTAAATCTATATTCTGGAATAAGATAGCTTTTATGCCAATGAATCAAGTTATGTAGGTAAAGGCTCCGCATCTCTCTCTCAAAAATCTGTGGTATCTATAGGCAACTGGTTTAGGGAAAATTAGATGTTGTTGTTATTGTTTTGTTTTGTAAACATGAGGTCAGACAATTAAGTTCCAGAACTCATCCTAGAAAAAGTGCTACATACCTCACTGATGAATATCACTATGGTCACCTTTGAAGTACCCCCCTTGGGAAGCTATGCACCGATGCCAGCGCCTAGTCCACCTTTCAAAGCAATTTTGAAACTCTTGTTTTGGAATGGCCATCAGAGCTGTCGTAGTATTACCCTTGATGTCCTGAATGTCATCAAAATGTCTTCATTTCAATATTTCCTTTATCTTCAGGTAAAGAAAGGAGTCATTGGGGCCCAGATCAGGTGAGTAGGGAGGGTGTTCCTATACAGTTATTTGTTTACTGGCTAAAAACTCCCTCACAGACAGTGCCATGTGAGCTGGTGCATTGCTGTGATGCAAGAGCCATGAATTGTTGGCAAAAAGTTCAGATCATCTAACTTGTTCACATACCCTTTCAGCACTTCCAAATAGTAAACTTGGTTAACTGTTTGTTCAGTTGGTACAAATTCATAATGAATAATCTCTCTGATATCGAAAAGGTTACCAACATCACTGCAACAAGTTTGCAAACTTAATTGTCACACTGGTATCAGAAGTTTTATATGCCGAAAAAAGAAATCGGGTATAATTTAGAATTATATACTAATATCGGTCTCTATTAATGATTTCCATCTCTCTCCCTCTCTCTCCTTCTCTCTCTGTGTCTGGGTCCCATTTTGTGACAGCTGTTCAGCCCTGCAGTGGCCTCAGCCTCTGAAACCGAACCTGGACCTAAACAGGGCAGATAAAGTAGACAGTTTGGCCCCACAGGTCAGTACTGATTCAGTATCAGCATTGCAACTCTTCTGTCTGCTTTTGTGTAGTGATTTCACTAAACTTTGCCTCTGCTAACGTAAGTGTTTGGTATTGTTCTGCAACTACAATTTAACTAACTCCTTTATGATAAGATAATCATATTTCTCCACATGTTTAACTTTGAATTCCTTAATAAAATTCCCTTGAGGGCTTTTGTCTTCCAAACCAAATAATTATACAGTTATTTCTGTTTATTCAAGTAATGCCAGGAACCACATCGTTAAGGCAGATACATCACTATGATATAATCAGAACATCAAAACTGAGACCGGGTGATTTAAGAGATGAATAGAGAGTTGAAACCTGAAACGTGCTGTTATTTACTTTAGGTAGAAATTCTAGGAAGACACAAATAAAGTATATGTGTTCACTATTAACTGCTCACCATTCCAAGAGCTTACAATACAGCATCACCAATCATTTTCGAGTCTATTCTTCTGATATCTTCAATCATTAATATATATTTCTTGTAGTGATACAGTCAACAATGAGTTGAATAACATTGATGAGAGATGAGTTGAATAACATATGATGAGAGAATAACATTGCTTTATATAGTCATAATCCACACCAATGATAAACACAGACTGTAAGAATTCTCCTATGACTCATTGATTTAATTTCTTTGGTTTCTGACTGTTCATTTGACAGGCACAAAAACATTAGATTGTTTCCTGTGAGGATTTTCAGTGTTACACTACTGACAGAATAGACTCATAGCGGACAGCCACTATTATACCTACTCTGTGAGTCTCATCTCTATTCTTGTACTTATTTTTGTACTGAGATTTTTCCTGCAAAATACCTCTGATGCATCAAAAGTTGGAGGTCAAATGTGGTAAACTTTAAGTTTTCCTTTAACATGAAAACTCATGTTCCATACCTTGTACATGTATTTATTGCATAAAAGTTACACATAAAACATAGCAAACTAAATGTAATGAAAAGTGACAACATATCTAATATATGGTGATGGAAAGAGAACTGATTCTGGGTGGTGAACACACAATGTGATATATAGATGATGTATTACAAAATTGTACACCTGAAATCTATGTAACTTACTAAGAATTGTTACCCCAATAAACTTTCATTTAAAAAAAAGTGACAACACACAATTCAAGCAGAATGATACAATACTTTCAAACTAGATTGTGAAACTAGAAGAAGCAGAACACAACGTGATGGATACGAACAATACCTTCAGTAGTTGAGGCAGTGACTCTGGTTGTGAATCCCGCACCATCTCGGCTGAGTTTCTCTTTGTGCCTTAGCGTCTCTGTGATAACAAACATGCCTAAGTCATAATGTTGTGCTAAGGATCAAATGAGTTAATAGTGTTAAGAAGAATAATACCTGGCATTTGGAACCATATTATTAAAATAAGCTACCATTTCTTGATAGTTTTCAGCTTTAAAATTACAATTTGACCCTTCGCTTATAATGCAGCACTGTGCGTTATACGTCCTCACTTATATTTCCTTCCAGCACCATGCTCTACTACTTCCTCCTCTCCAAAAGAAATTAGTAGATTCAAAGATAACTTATACTTTCCTAGTATATGTACATTAAATGTGATTTTTCTGTCATTGAATATATTGCAGATGCATGTGTGTGTGTGTGTGTGAAGATAATTTTGTTTGTATTTCCTAAACACCTGGAATGTCAGGGATTAATAAAAAAATGTTTTTGTTTTACTTTAGGTATGTACATAGTGTGTGTGTGTTTACATACGACCAAGAACTCTGGAAAATTGGTTAATCAGAGACAATTCTCCATGGGTCACATTTTTGCAAATCCTGAGAGCAAGACACTGACTGCTCTTTTATTCAATGTATCTTTTCAAAGATGTTTATGTAATTACTGAAGTGGCTTGGAATATAAAATTAATGTCTCTTTCGAGAGCACAGAACAGGTTATCCATAATACCTCTCTCTCTCATACCCTAGTTCCAATCCATCAGAAAATATGTTAGCTCTACCTTAAAAATACGTACAGAATCCAGCATCTTCTCACTGTTTCTGTGGTTGATACTATGCTTCATTACCATCAGCCTGGATTACTACCATTTCCTTCCTTCCCTCTAGCCTCATCCCTCTACAGTTTATTTGCAACACAAAATAAAATTGTTCTTTTTTTTTAAATGTTTAAATCTTTCACTCAGAACTGTCCAATAACTCTCATTTCAATGAATAAATTCTAAAGTCTTTAGAGCAGCCTACGAAGTCCAAGGTGATCTATACCCTCCCACTCTGATTATCTCTCTGCCCTTATTTTCTCCTACTCTCCTCTCCACACATTCTGCTCCAACCACACTGGTTTCTGTGATCTGAAAGCATGACTGACACTTTTGTTTCCAAATTACTGACCACCTTCTAACACACCATATAATTTGCTGTAAAAAGAGAGTTTTTATTCCTTTTCTATAGTTTAAAGTCAACAGGAGTACTTTTGTCGATTGTTTCACTGATGTTTCCAAGCACCTACAATAGTACTCCACACATAATCAGTGCTCAATAAATATTAGTTTTATCAATGATTAATGAAGTTTCCTCAAATTTCCTGTGGCAGAAGACAAAACATCCTTATAGAAATACATAATTCATGGTCATGATTGTGCTGCTCCTATATTTTTATTAAGAGAAGCATATTTTAACAATGTTCCAGAGTACTCCAGCAGGATAAAACTCTTCCTGGTAATGAAGTAAGTTTTGAATATACTGTTGGTCTTGACCTAGGCATATGTAGGATCTCAGATAAAGGTGACGTTTGTTCAAAAACTGTGTTGGGATGGATTAGTAATGCTTTCTTACCGAAGACAGAAAATATAGCTGTCCCCCTCCCCCGCCCCATGGAATTTATAGTAAACATGTCTTCACTGTTTGCTGCACATTTTTTGTCCTTCTTAGAAAAATATTTAGCCAGTTTCAGGTTACAGATTTCTATTTTCCTCTTTAAACAACCTCGTCTCAACTTTTATTATATGATTATATCTCAGTGTTCTATATGCTATAAGTACAAAGATTCTGGCACAAATTTGGGAAATTGCAGAAAGTGTAATTATTTAGATTGGAAGAACGATCAAAAGTGACTTGATTCAGGCAGTAAACATTAGGGAAATACAGAGACAGTGAATTCCTCATTGCCCTATTCTGTTCTACTAGTAGAAGAACTAAACAAACAGCTGTTTAGAAATTAAATTTAACGTTATTTTACAAAATTAAAGTTAAATTAATGAACTTTAAGAATAATATATGACATACAATACATGTTGTTCATGCCTAATCAAAAAAGTTTAAATCTCGTGTTCCAAGAATGCAAGCAACTATCTAAAACACACACACACACACACACACACACACACACACACACACAAACAAATTGCTAATTTTATAAAACAATATAGGTGATAAAATTATTACATTATACTGTATGAGTTTTTTTTTTGTTATTGTGTTTTGGTGTTTTTGTTACTATTTATTTACTTACTTACTTACTTACTCATTTATTTATTTGGTACAGTCCTACCAGATACAGATGAGATTTCCTGGCATAAAGTTAATGCTCAATAAACATTAACTCCTTTTATTAAACTCTTCTATCAATCTTGCCAACATTTAATATTAAAATAAAAACTCCAATGTGAAAAGTAAAATAAGGTATTTTATTATTGTTTTAATGCACATTTCTTTGAGATTAAACACTTTTTCTATAGATTTATTGATCATTAGTACTTCTTGTGTCATTTGCTTAGGTCTCCCTTTTATCACTCTAATAGAGTTTTTAATCCCTTGCTTATTGATTTCTTAAAGCTTTTATAAAATATGAATAAAATACCTTAAATTAACATGCACAACTAACATTTGTCATTTGTTTATGAAGTCTTATTTTTCTTCAGAATAATTACATTTTTATGTAGCCCAATCTATCAATCATTCCTTTGCTGAAATACTTAGGAAAACCTTTCTCATTGAGATAAGACATACATTTTCCTACTTTTTAAAATAAATTTGCAGGTTTAATTTATTATACTTAATTTATCTGGAATTTATTTTAGAAGACACAGGTGAGAATCTAACTTTTTTTTCTGGATAAGCAATCTATATGAATGTAATGGCATTATATTTATCTTATAAAACTAAAACTAAGCTGTAACTGTCATAATTTGGACTTATTGCAATAACACAATTTTTAATTTTTAAATGTCTGAAATAGAGATGTGTGCAATAAAACTTAATTTTAGTGTTTAATTACTTATGTTCTAAATGAAGAAATCCAAAATATGTATATTAAATACATTCCATAAATGTGTTGATGTGAGAATTACTATTCTGGAATTTGATAATGAAAATGATTCTTTAGAAAAAGCCTTCTAGAAAGTAAAATTTAATTGGGAAAG
The DNA here is from genome assembly GCF_057876585.1 of Rhinolophus sinicus. Classification (NCBI taxonomy): domain Eukaryota; kingdom Metazoa; phylum Chordata; class Mammalia; order Chiroptera; family Rhinolophidae; genus Rhinolophus; species Rhinolophus sinicus. The sequence continues at coordinate 57,594,067 of NC_142502.1, forward strand.
AATATAACAGAATAGAGAGCCCCAAAATACATCCAAATAAATATAGTAAACTAATCTTTGACAAAGGATCAAGGAAAATTAATGGAGAAAGATCATTTCTTTAAACAAATAGTTCTGGAACAACTGGACATCCTTGGGCAAAATATGAATTTATAATGCATATAATTGAGGTAAAGAAGACTATCTGAAAAGGCGATATACCAAACATGATTCCAAATATATATGACATTTTGGAAAAGGCAAAATTATGGAAATAGTAAAAAAAGTCAGTAGTTGGTATGCGTGGGCAGGGTGTGTGTGTTAATAGGTAGAGCATAGAGAATTTTTAGCACAGTGAAAATATTCTGTAAAATAATGGATACATGTAATTATACATTTGTCCAAACTCATAGAATGTACAACACCAAGACTGAACTATAATGTAAACAATGGACTTTAGGTGTTTATGATTTTGTCAATATAGTTTTATCAGTTGCAGCTGGTTAGCTCAGTTGGTTAGAGCACAGTGCTCTTACAAGGTTGCTGGTTCCATCCCCACATGGGCCACTGTGAGCTGTGCCCTCCATAACTAGACTGAAACAACTACTTGAGTTTGAGCTGATGGGTCCTGGAAAAACACACTTAAAATAAGTAAAAAGTTGAAAAAACAAAACAAAACAAAAATTTTCCCTTTTTTACAAAAACTTCCCATCTTTAAAAAAAATAAATAAATTCACTCCTCAGGTCAGGGATGTTTATAATCGGAGAGGCTACGTATGTGTGGGAGTAGTGTGTAAATGGGAAATATTTGTACCTTCCTCTCAATTTTGATATAAACCTAAACAGCTCTAAAAATTACAGTCTTCATATAAAAGAAAAAAAATGAAGCTAGACACATACCTTACACCTTTCACAAAAATTAAGTCAAAAATGGATTAAAGACCATAACGTAAAATGTAAGACTATAACTCTTAGATGGTAACAAAGGAGAAATTTAGGAGACCTTGTGTTTGGCAATGGATTTCTAGAGACAACACCAAAAACACAATCTATAAAATAAAGAAATAAGTTGAGCTTCATTAAAATTAAAAATATCTGCTCTGCAAACAGCACTGTCAAGAGAATGAGAAGACAAGCCTCAAAATATGAGAAAATAGTTGCAAAAGACATATGTGATTTAAAAAAACACACAACTATCCAAAATATACAAATAACTGTTAAAACTCAATAATAATAATAAACTGAGCAGTCCAATTAAAAATGGAAAAAAAGATATACACAGATACCTTATGAAAAATGATATACATATGGCAAATAAGCATATGAAAAGATGTTCAACATTATATGACATTAGAAAATTAAAAAATAAAACATCAATGAAATACCACTATGAACTTAAAAAGTTGACTACATTCTAAAACAATGACAACACCAAATACTGATGAAGTTATAGGCAACAGGAACTCTCATTCATTGTTTGTGGGAGTGCAAAATGGTACAATCACTCTGGAAGGTAGTTTCTTACAAAACTGAACCTACTCTTACCATACTGTTCAACAACTGTGCTCCTTGGTATTTTTTTAACAAACTGAAAAATCCATAAAAAAATCCACACATGGATGCTAATAGCAGCTTTATGCATAATTGCCAAAATTTGGAACCAACCAAGATGCGCTTAAGTAGGTGAATGAATCAAGCAAGGTACAATATACATATAAATCCATATACATCTCATACTTTAAAGAGAGGTTATATTTCTATTATACTATTAACCTTAGGCTTTCTATTTAGAGTAGAATAATACTTCATTGTCTGGATGCACCACAGTTTTGTGGTACATCCAGACAATGAAGTATTATTCTACTCTAAATAGAAAGCCTAAGGTTAATAGTTGTACTCAATAGGTATATCAATGTGTTGAGATAAGTGTTACTTGGAAGTATAGAAATATAACCTCTCTTTAAAGTATGAGATGTATATGGATTTATATGTATATTGTACCTTGCTTGATCAAAACACAATTCTTATAGAGAGTAATATGATATCTAGAAAACACAGAAAATAAAATAGAAAATTTAACAGATTTTTATAGATACCTGGAGAAATAAGGTGATTTTCATAGACTTTCTATCTCCAAATAGATTGACTATATTATTTTGGAGCTCGATTAAGGAAAAACACCTCTGAGATCTTCGTATGAACTATCAGGATTACTATTACAAGAAAAAGTCTTATATATTTTCAGATGCTAAACTAGCATCCTTGAGGAACTTGAGGCTTGGTAAACTAGCATGGAAAAATACTGATACTCTGTTTAAAGCTATTGTGGTAAAAAAATAAAGTATTCTTCGCTTCTGATCTAGGAGTCTCATGTCTTCCGCTAGTATCCTTGAAACTGTGGCAGGCTGCTGTCACAGCTTGAAAGTAGGGTAAATCTCTAATCTTTAACAGTTCTTGATAAAGTGAAGTTATGATCCAAGCAATCATTATGTGAATTAGTGCTCCAGAAGCATACATAAATATTGTATTCATGAAGACTTTAAAAGCTAGAGACTAGAATTGTAGCATACAAAGTCCATAGTCCAATTAAATTCATACAGCTACATAAACAAACAAGTGAAGAAAACTATAATCAGTTTTCTGGCTCAGGAAAGCTTGACTCTGTATGGAGTTGTGAATAGGGAAAAATGTTTCCACTAAATAATAGAAACTCCATGCCTACACCAGGGATGGATATATGGACAGATTCTCAGTCCACGCGGTCCTGGAATCTAGGCGATGAGATCGTATAAAAACAAGTAAAACCCTTGGGGCAGAATGAGGGCAAAATGACTCTCTGGAGATATTTCTTCATCTTAGGAATATGTTGGAATCTCATAAATATCATCTCCCACTGTGAATGAGTACAACAAAATTGTAAAACTGAATAAAGAAGCAATTTATCAAAAGAGAAAGACACCAGATTAATCAAACAAGAGTATTACAACCCCAAGACAAATATAATAAAGACAATTGAAAGATAATATAAAATAAATGTATTTAAATTATCAAAAATATAAAATAAAAAATCAAAGTCAAAGAACAAGAACACAAATAAAATGTATACTACACACACTGAATTGAAAAAGAGCTATATGGAAATACTAAACATAAAATGAATTATTGCTATAAAACAACATGTTGATTAATTACAATATTAGATTTGGTATATGAGAAAATTAATAAACAGACATCTAAAGAAATTATACAGAATACAATATATAGATAAAAGTCAAAGGTAGTTCAAAAACAGGGTAGACTGAAAAGGCCCAGTATATATCAAATAATTCATTGGTTTATGACTAATTTATTCACATATTCATACATGTAGGTATGTGTGTGTTTATTTATAGTTCTTACAAAACTCATTAGAGTTTGAATTAATATTATTTCCTTACATGCACAAATGTGAGGTGTGGAGATAATGTTGCACCTTAGAGTTTTTTGAGATAATATTAGTTTAAAGATAAACTAAAATCGTCTAAGTTAGACAACTTGAAAAACTACAGTGGTCAATTTTATTTTGTGTCTGAATCCTAAAACATCAATTTATGATGATTTTGTTTACGTTGTTTTGAGTGGCAATCACAAGGTTTGTGCTAAATGGGTGCAGGAGGGCAGGAGATTAGAAGCAGTCTATAGCAAATCAGACACATTGCTGGAGCTAGGACAAAATGGCTAAACATCAAATCTAATGGGCAAAGAAAAGATAGAAATGGGAAACCAACCATTATATTCATAGTGGAGAGCACTGAGAGCAGGACCTGGAGTTGTGAGAAAAGCAAGGTCAAGATGTTGGTTTATGACTGACTGTGAACTGCAATTACATGCCAAGGAAGTTTTATCAGAGGGTACCTTACAACTTCCTAGTATCCTGATAAGTACTGACATCATGTAGGCTATGTATTTTTCAATGAATGCATAGCACCTTATCATCTTAGATAGATAGATAGATAGATAGATAGATAGATAGATAGATAGATAGATAGATACACACATACATACATACACACATACATTCATACATAGAAAGAACATAGTTTTAAAAAAGAAATTTACCAGTGATAATTGACTATATGTTCTCCAATAGTTAGTGTTGAATAAAATGTTCATGCAATTTAAAACATGGCTTCGTTTAACCATAGAGATAATAGAGCAAATTACAAATAATAGATGGAAAGGAATACCAGATCTAATAATACAAGTAAATTATATATATATATATATATATATATACACACATATATTTATTTATATTTATATTTATTTATATATATTATTATATATTTTTATATATATTAATTATATATATTTATATTTATATTCATATTTACATTTATATTTTTCCAGAGAAAAAAACATAAACATGTGAAGAATAAAAGCATTTTAAGATAGAGATATATATATGTATGGGTATATACATATGTCAGAATTTACTTACACTAAGTTATACTGTTTAAGACTTTGAGAATATTCAATCATTATGCTCATTTGAGTAGAAAAAGGAAGCAATAACATGAGCAAATAGAAAAACTGGTTTTATTTGTCTTTTAGAAAATTTGATCAATAGGCATATAGATTTACTTAATTTTTGTTTGTTAAAGGAAAACAACATATACATATATTAATTATCATTTCCAATTTCCAAAAGTAGCTGCAGTGTATGTACAACTGGTTTCACATTTTATTTGTTCCTACTGAACTAGTCATACTCTAATCAGTCTACCATTACTGTACATCTTTCCTTCCATGTTATACCAGTTTTAAGTTAAGAAAACGTATAATTCCAGCACAATGTTAAAGTTTTGCCTTAAAGAACATATATTTCAATCCAAGAAGTTTGCATATGAAAGAATTTTATATCTGAGAGTTTGAGGGTTTTTTCTTTTTTCCCAAGGACATATACCTAGCTAGAAGCTGAATTGGTTACTTTCAAAAATCACTAGAGTTGAAACAGAGTTCTTTATGCACAGCCTCAAGGAAATGTAATATTTATACCAGTGAGGAGAAAGCGTATTCTTACCCCTCTGTATGCTTGAAATTTTCATCTCCTTTTGTTTTTCTGTAAATCTTTAAAATATTTTATTATCTGGTTCACAAATTGACACTGAGTAAAAGGAACGTTTAAGATGGTCTCTGTTAAATCCCTATGGAAAGTACCATCATTCTACAACAGTGTTAAAAAAAAATAAAAATGGAGATTTCATAAAACAAATGGGCATTGGAGGCTTTTCTACTATTTCTTCTCAAAACCGAGGATCAGATTTAAGCATTCATAATTGAATCAACTATTAACTTTTTTTTGGTATTCATTTAAAACTAACTTCAATGCTTCCTCTTATTTTATAGACCCTAACATGAGCTAAATATACCACACAAAACTCTCACGAAATAAGTACATGGGTAAGATTTTAATCAAGAAACATTTCATTCCGTTGAATTTGGTTCTGTTCTTAGATTAACTTTCACATTCTTCTATTTTGATGAAAAGTCACCTGAATTCATAAATAGATCATGAATTCCATGAAGTTACAAGTAGGATGTCAAATATCCAGTAAAAAGTGAAAACAACAACAAAAAATATTAGAAAAGACTTACATGTATGATTGCAGACCTAGCTTGATAAAAAGACTGACTGGCTCTGAAATGGTGCCCAAAGCTAGCCTGTCAGCACAAGTTCCAGAAATACTGCTTTTTTTCTGTTTGTAAAGATAGATTACTTAACTTGTTAAAGGAATGGGCTCTGACATAACTCAAAGTTAGTTATAAGTGGGGTAACTCATCTATGAAATGGAGATATTGCTGTTTCCCTCAAATACGGTTTGTAGGGATTAAATGACAGTGTGCATGAAGTGCATAACCATGTATCTGGTACCTGGTAACCAACTATTTCATGTTTATCCCCTCTCTTTGTATGCTCAAAATTCCTCTGCCAACATCTACTTATTGAAATGCTGGTACTTTTATTTAACGTCTCTTCACAAAAAATTTTAGTGCCTTTGGTGGAGTGAACCACATCTTCCTCAACGGACTGTTTACATGTGGCTCACACCTCTTTTGCAGTATGTACCTTTCCTTTAGTATTAAATTTAGTTATATTTGTGTGCCTTTCAAGAATAGTTGATCCTGGAGGGCTGTGTCATATGCAAAACTCAGTTTTGTATACTAAATGTACTCAATTTTCAGTAAAAATTTTGTCACTGAACTAAAATAATTAAATATTTCAAAATCATTAACTCTACTGAGAAGGGTGTTATGCCACATCTACATAATGTTACATATCTGATTAGCTTGAATCAGGATTTGTTTGTCCATTTTTTATTACATAGCTAAAAATACACATCTTAGTGTTGTCAAAACACTGTCATTCTTGACAAAAAATGTTGCTAATAATTTGTGTATATTTACATTGAAGTTAGCCTTCAAGTTTGCATCTACATCATCAAAATATATTGCTTGGTTTGCTTACTTTGTATAACATTTTATTTGTGTCTATAATAATCCCTTTCAAAGCACTGAATTTACTTTCAATAGCCAAGCCAATATGCTGCTAATAAATTAAAATTTAGTTGTAGGCCAATTTTGGGAATAATTTCCAATTTAACTTATGTAATAAGCTTCTAAGAGGCTAGTGTAATTTCTAAGGGGCTGAAGAGAAAATCATCCTTTGGATCATGTGTAATAATGGCTAGTACCATATCTTTTAATTTTTAGCAGAAAAATTACCCATTTGCTTTATATTAAAAAGTAAATTCTCCCTGTTTCACTTGTTGTATCTTAACTTTTCACCTGAACCATGTTACATCTGAAGTGACAGGGGAAAAGAAGATATTTGATTTGATTTTAATCTTACATCATTGACATTCAAAAATGTAATTAACACACAGAACTAAAAGGGAAAGGATACAAGCTTTACATTTAAATCCTTAATGTTATAACATTTAGCTTAAAATATTGGAAAATATGAGGAAGCGTTAGGTCTCAATATCTATTTAGTTTGATGTATAATTTAGTATTTGTTTTCTTAGATGGAAGTTACCTTCATTTATTTATACCAGATTCAACATTTCCCTAAGTGTTACAGGTTATTTGCTACTACTCAAGTGTATGGATGTATAGTTTAATAATGTCTGAGGTGTTTCAAAAGAACAAAAATTATTATTGTTTGTGATAAGTTTATTATAGAGTCACAACCTTATCTCCTCAGTAGGTTAATGTAGTCATTTGGAAATTAAATACTCCAGATCAATAGGTTATCCTAGGTCATGAATCTGCCTTTCGCCTTTATTCTTCCAGTCCAAAACTTATTTGCTTGCAAACTGTAACAGATATTTAAGTTACTTCTGTGGGACCGATTAGATAGGAAGCGATGTAAGTATCTTTGAGAATAATTAAATAATCCTTTTCATGAAATAATTCTGTAATGTCTAAGATGGATGAGTCTGGAGAATTTTCATAGAAGCAAGAAAGGAAGAGTACAGTATTTCTGCATATATTTATTATTGACTCATATCAAATTCTCCTCATAGAATAAATTGCCTTTCAGAGAACATAAACAAATCCTTTAGTGTCTGTTAGAAAATTATCCTTCATTTTCTCAATTTCTTTACTGTTCTGAATTATCTACCAAGAGGAATAGTTTACAATAATGGATAGACTCTATAGGGGGTATTAACAACCATGGGTTAAACTCAGAAACTTAAGACAAATTTGTAATAAGAATTTTTTAAAAATCATCCTAAAACAAAGTTATAAATAGAGAAAATTCACTAACATTGAATATTTGGTTTGCTTTAATGGGTTCAAACTTAAACTTTATGCATCCTTCTAACATTATTTTTTTAACTTTTCTTTTTTACATCTGTGCATCATAGATGTATTTTTCTAATAGTTCCCTCACTTCCAACTGATGATTCTATCTAAATTCTTGCTTATTTTAACTAAGCATTGACAAGATATTAAACATGTATACATATATGAATGTATAACAACTGTGATATTAATTTCTTATGTACACAAATTTCTAATTTATGCCATCTTTCACATAGATACATACACAAAATATGAATTATGAGAGAGAAAATTGGTAAAATAATATTACATACTTTTACAATGCAAAAAGCACGGCTAACATCTTAAATGCATTTATTTATGGGTGCTTGATATTAAAAGTGAAGAGAAGGAAATTGCTTCTGTAAAATGTCATTTTGGGAGAAAAAAACAATGCCACACAAAATTTAGAATGAGAAAATGTTTACCGTGTTGAATGAAGTCTTCAAGTGTTGTAAGAAATCCAAATTTAATTTCAGAGAAAGTGCATGTACAATTACTATATATTAACAATCATTATGTATGGGATGCTATTTTCTAATAATTTTGTATTGGATAAAAATGTGCCCAATATAAATCTGATTTGTTATACAAAAGCTCAAGTAATTTTAGGCACTTGATTTTCTTCCAATACATGTAATAAAGCTATAAATAAATTATTACTATATACATTTGCATAGCAAAGCTATGAAGTATTGCAACAAACTGTTCAACCATATTATGTTGCATATTTGGAGTACCAGTAATTTTAAAATGGTAAATGTATATCTTCTGTATTTTATAAATGATATATAATAAACATATAGGCCTTTTATAATCAGAACAGAACTTCTTGCTCAAAAAGAAAATAATATAATAGATTTTTTTTTTTTTTTTAAGTTGCCCTCCCAATTCAGTATCTTGCTGAAAAGGCCTGAATGCTAGGAGAGGAGCTCCTTGCTCCTGCCTTCATATTTTATTGCTGTACCATATGCTCCATTTCACCTCTCAGGTAGAGCATAGATTATATATTTGGAGTAGTTTTGTGTTGATATACACAAACCCCAACTTCCAGTCTTGTTCACCAAATAAGAAAATAAATATGTAAAGATATTCCGGACAAAATCAATAGGGCTACAAGAGTCCAAACTATCTAGATCATCAAGAATATATTGTTTTATTTTAATTTAAAATAATGTAACTTGACAAACGTGATTGACATCATTGACTATGTTTGTTAATATGAAGCTCAAGTGTTATGTTATTTTTTATCAGTAAATCAAATAATAAACTCAATGCTGCATTAACATAGCTCTGTGTAATTGTGATGAAGGTTTCCTAACATCACATATGATTTTTGTTGAATTATTCTGATTAATCTACAACAGGAAAATTTGGGATTGCATTGGCCACTCAACATGCAACTATAAATACAAATCTTGTTAGAAATAATACAAAACAAACTTGTTCATAATTCTCTTCATAATTCAGAATATAATAAATTGCCTATGTATGTGAATCACCTAATTTGACCAAAAATTTTTTAAATGTTCTTTTAGCTATTTTGAGAAGTTTAGGTCATACAAATGGTAAATTTATTTCAATCCCTGTTATTTGTATTTTCATCTTGTGTTGAAGTGCATTTACTCATAGTCTTTGGATAATACACTCTGTTTTCAGTAAAACATCTGTGTGTTACACTCGCCTACAACCACCCCTGCAAAAATGTGCATTCTGGCAAGTGAACAGGAACAAACTGACACACCAGATATATATAGCTGTAGGTGGGCCTAGGGCTTCCATCTGCAGCACACACCACTTAGACAGTCATTTGACAAAGGTAATATAAGTTGGAATGGTGTGTGTAAGGCAAGATTAAAAAAAAAAAAAAAAATTATACTGATACTGGTATCTTTTCTTTTGTTTATCCTTTGATTATATCACTACATAAAAATAAATCTTGATAGTGCTCTACAAAATTATTATTCATGAAAATTCACCAAACAAATATCATTGCTGCAATTTTAGCAATGGAATTGTAATATTATTTCATCTATTTAAAAATAGGATTATACATTTTTAGAGTAGTTAAAATATTCTCAATTTTTTTTAAACTTTCCTGTCAACATGATACTGTTTAAAGTATTAGCTTCTAACTTTGAGCTTTTAAAATTTTACTGTGGCATAGGTTACCTATATAAGAATCTCTGTATTCTATGGCACTGATTCAGTCACCCAGTTAGATATTGGAATGATTTCATTTTGAGGGTGATAACCTGAGTCTATCAATTAATTAGAATGTCTCTCTAATTAAAAAAAAAAAAAAAAAAAAAAAAAAACTATTTTAAAGAAAACTTCAGTGCAAAATAGGAAAGTAAGTGCTTTTGTTATGTATATATGAGCAAGCCTATTAGCCATATTATATAGCTTAATTTCAAATATTTATTTCTGTCTTATTCATTTTCAAGAAATAAATGTTCAATCAGAGGAGATCCAAGAAGGTGGAGTAAATAAACTCTGTGCCTGCTTCCTTCCATGAACACAATAAAATTACAAGTGAATTACAGAATAATCAAGCTGGAGAACCATCTGAAGTTTAGCTAAACAAAAGATTCATAACTAAGGCTACAAAGAAGAAGCCACGCCCAGACTGGTAGGAGGGGCAGAGATGCAGAATGGCCCCACACCTGCATGTGGTGGATGAGAATCAGGAGGGATATCTCAGCCATAGAAATTCCCCCCTGAGAAGCTACAGACCTGAGCCTCACCCCAACCTCCCCAACCTGGAGTACTGGTGCCTAGAAGAGGAATTTGGCTTTGAAACATTTGGCTTTGAAAAACAGTGAACATTTCGTCAGTCCAGGTGGGAGAAAAGGTTCGGGAAACTCAGACCTCCACTTAAACAGCCCTCGCACAGACTCACTTGCTCGCAGGCACTCACCTTGGGCTCTAGAGGAGGAACAATGATTTGGGGGGCGGCAGAGGCATATGGGTGGTAGACTTAGATGTGTGGCTTCAGAGCAATGGGTCGCTATTTTTCCTATGTGGACTACTGCTCCCATAGAGCCAGCAGGCCTGTGCCATCTTTCCTGTGTTGAGCCCACCCTCTACGTGTATGGCCAAATCTGAATCTGATTGGTCTGTTGAGTTTGGCTGCTCCACCCTGCTGACTCACTAGGACCCTGTGCCACCCAACTCCCTCAAAGACAAAGGCACTTTATCATGAGCAGCCAGTGCCACCTGCATTGCACTCTTCCTTGGAAAACTATCCGAGTCCTTGGGTCCCATGCAAGTGGCAATTGGCTTCAGTGTGCTCTGAAACTTGCTGAGTAGCTCCAGGCTCAGCACTGACACCAAACCAGAATTTATATTAACCTGGTAACCACAACTCATTCCATTCTAGTGACTACCTGAGACTCTGCCTCACCAATCTTGCATACCATACAAGACTCTATTAGCAGATGAACTTTAAGGGAGCTAGCAGGTGGCAGTTGACCTCGGGGTGTCCTGGCATTTTGCACAACTACCCCGGGACTGGTACTGGTGGCAGAAGTCCTTGGTTCACAGTGTAGCCTCTTCTATGCATCTCTCAGTTTAGCACAAGGAGCGAACAACTGCAGATCATTTTGTAGCTCCTACAAAGTAGTCCCTGGCTGGTCACACAGTGAGTGACCTGAGCCATCATTGTAGCCCCTCCCAAAAGGCACCAGAACAAACATACTTGGAGGATGTCTTCAGACCACAGCAGAGGACCAATTAATCCACAAGCAGCACACACAAAAGGTAGTTTCCACAGGAACCAGAGCTCACTGGGGCAAATCCTATTCAGTGGGCACAGCAACCTCCTGCACAGCAACCAATAAGCTATGGATGTGGCCAAACCCCATAGGCAATCACCCTGAGGGTCAATCCCACCCACTGACATGCCAATAGCAATCGAGGCTCAACTATAAGAGGAGGGCACACACAACCCGCATGAGGGACAATCCTAGAGCACCCAGAACAGGCGATCAGGGAGACTGTGCCTGGGCCCCACAGGGCACCTACTACATAAGGCCACCTGGTCAAGATTGGCAGATGTAGAAAATCTACTTAATATATAGAACAAACACAGAGAGGTAGCCAAGATGAGGAAACAAAGAAATATGTCTGAAATGAAAGAACAGGAGAAAACTCCAGAAAAATCACTAAACGAAATGGAGACAAGCAAGCTACCAGGTACAGATTTGAAACAATGATTATAAGGATACTCAAGGAACTTAGTGAGGATTTCAACAAAGACATAGGAAGCATAAAAGAAGGACACAGAAACCATAAAAAAGAACCAGTCAGAAGTGAAGAACAGAAAAACTGAAACGAAGAATGCACTAGAAGGAATCACTAGCAGACTAGATGAAGCAGAAGAGCAAACCAGTGACTTGGAAAAAAAAGATAGCAAAAAACATCCAATTGCAACAGCAAAAAGAAAAAAAAGAATTAAAAAAACAAAAGAGGCTAGATTAAGAGACCTCTGAGACAACCTCAAGTGTGACATTTGCTTCATAGGGGTACCAGAAGGAGAAGAGAGAAAGGAAGAGATTGAATATCTATTTGAAGAAATAATGACTGAAAACTCTCCTAACCTGGCAAAAGAAATAGACATACAAGCTCAGAAAGCACAGAGTCCCAGACAAGATGAATCCAAACAGGCTCACACCAAAACACATTATAATTAAATGGCAAAGGTTAAAGACAGAAAATCCTAAAAGTAGCAAGAGAATGGCATAAGTAACTTATAGAGGAGCTCCCATAAGATCGCCAGCTGATTTGTCAACAAAAAAATTGCAGGTCAGAAGGGATACACACTAAATATTCAACGTGATGAAAAGCAAGGACCTACAACAAAGATTACTTTGCCCCGCAAGGCTATAATTTAAAATTAAAGGACAGATAAAGAGCTTCCCAGAAAAGAAAAAGCTAAAGGAAGTTCATCACCATCAAACTAGCATTACAAGGAATGTTAGAGGTACTTCTCTAAAATGGGGAAAAAAAAAGATCAAAATTATGAATAAAATTGCAATATCTGCATACCTATCAACAATTACTTTCGATGTAAATGGATTAAATGCTCCAATCAGCAGACATAGGAGGGTTGAAAAGATAAGAAAACGCAACTCATACATATGCTGCCTACAAGAGACTCACTTCAGAACTTCATATTGAAAGACAAACACAGACTAAAAGTAAGGGATGGAAAATGTTCTTTCATGAAAACTGGGGGGGAAAAAAAAAAAAAAATAGCTGTGGTACTTATACCAGACAAAATAGACTTTAAAACAAAGGGTACAACAAGAGACAATGAAGGATCCAGTGATCTCACTTCTGGGTAATTATCTGAAGAAACCCAAAATGCTACTTCAAGGAGACATATGCATCCATATGGTCATTGCAGCATTGTTTACAATAACGAAGATGTGGAGGCTGTCTGGCTGTCCCTTGATGGATGAGTGGGTAAAGAGGAGGTGATGCATATATTGCTCAGCCATAGAAGGGAATGGGTCCTTGTCTTCTGTGGTGGCATATGGACCTGGAGGGTATTGTGCTAAGTGGAGTGTCTGACAGAGAAAGACAGATGCAACGTTATTTTGCTTATACGTGGAATCTATAGGACAAATGAACAAATGAAACAGAAATAAACTCATAGATAGAGTACGTTTTGATGGTTGCCAGATGGAAGGGGTTTTGGGCAGGTGGGTGAAAAAAGGGGAAGGGATTAAGAAGTACAAATTCATCATTACGAAGTAGTTATGGGAGGTAGGGTATAGTATAAGGAGTATAGTCAATAATATTGTAATAACTAACATGTATGGTGTCAGAGACGTAGTAGATTTGCCCTTAGTTGATGGCACTTGTTATTGGGACCATAATCAAGATAACAAATTCTCCTTTTTTTAAAGCTGAAAAAAAATGTTCAATCAAATGACCTTTATTTCTTCATTTTTATGTATAAATGATAAAACGGTTTAAATTAAATATGGATACCATTTCTTTAATTAAACTTTATTGAGGTAGTATGTGCGGTAAACAAACATTGCAAGAGTAAAATTTGATGATTTTAACTAATGTATATTTCTGTGTACTTGCTACCACAACAATCAGGACATAAGATATTTTTATCAACACAAAACATTCCCTCATGAAAATATGCTGTCAGTCAATTCCTCACTTGCCCCAATCTCTAGACGCAGCCAACAGTGAACTAGTAACTATTTACTGGCAATATAGATTAACCTGTTCCAGAATTTCACTAAAGATATATATATTTGGTTGTGGTATCTGTTTTGTTTGGTTATGCTTTTTGTCCTGGCATTTTAAAATGTATTTTAGGTGTATTTTATTTATCTTGTATGTATTATGTGTGTATTTGGAATGTGGTTTTATTTATTTATTTATTTGGGGTGTGTGTGTGTGTGTGTATATCAATAATTTCTCCCTAAAAAGTGTTGAATAATTCCATTGTATGAATAAAAGGCATTTTTTATTCATTCATTTTTTGGTGAAGTTTTTTACTTTTTTATTATTATGAATAAAATTGTGATGAATATGATCTGTGTACAAGTTTTGTGTAGATTCAGGATTTCAGAAATGTAACTATCAAGGAATAAAATTGTTGGGTTATATAACAAGTTTGAGTTTACTTTTTTTTTTTAAGTGCTAAACTGCTTTCAAAAGTATGAAATCATTTTCAACCTCACTATTACTATGAGTGCTCAGTTGTTCCTGAAACTCACCAACAACTGGTATTCTTAATCTGTTTACTTTTAGCCATTTTGGAGGGATCATAGTGGGTCTTTTGTCGTTGTAATTTACATTTTCTTTATGACTAATGATTTTAATCATGTTTCCACATGTTTACAGGACATGTAAAACATATGCTTTCATTAATGAAGGGTCATTCATATCTTTTTACCCCTTTTAAATGCATCTTTATTTTATCTAGCTGTAAAAGTTTTTTTTTTTAGTCATCCTTATTGCGAATCTTTGTCTTTACACATTCTGGATTTTAGTTCTTTGAACCATGCATATTTTTGCCCAGTCAGTACTTGCATTTGTATTTTCTTAGCAATGACTTGCAAAGAACAAATATTTTTGGTGGTTTTTTTTTCAAGTCCAATTTATTATTTATTCTATAGTTAGTGTTTTTTTTTGTAGCTTTTTAAGGAAATATGTGCCTACCCAACTGCATGGCGTCCTCTCTTTTGATTTGCTCTTTAAATTTTACAGCTTGTGCTTTTAAATCTAGGTGTATACTGATTCTGAATTAATTTTTGTCTATGGTGAGAAGTAAAAGTTGAAGTTTTTACCTCATCTCTCAAGTGTACATTCAGTTGGACTAATATTATTTGTTGAAAAAAATAATCTTCTCCAGTTTAATTTAATCTTACATCTTCATTGAAAAGCAATGAACCATATATGTGCAGGGCTATTTATAGGATCTCCATTTTGCTTAATTTGTATATATATTTTCACATCGATTTAACATTATCTTGATTCCAGTGATTTTATAGTAATACTTGAGAAAGTAAATCTTTTAATTTTTGTCTTCATTTTCAAAAATTATTTTAGTTACCATAGAACTTTTGGATTTCCATGTGCATTTTTTAATAATCTCTATTTCTGGGAAAGTAAGAAAGAAATTCTAAGAATGTGATTGTAATTGCATTGAGTCTATAAATAAAGTATAACAAAATTTGAAAAGAATCAACATGTCAACAATATCACCTCTTCAAATGCATGAGTACTTTGTTTTCAGAATACATATCTTGCTCATATTTTGTTAAATTTGTCCTCAAAAATTAATATTTTGATGTTGTTGTAAATGACATTGTCTTTTTAAATTCATGTTCAGTTGTTTATGACTAGTATGTGTAAATATAATTGTTTTTTATATTGACATAATGTCTGTATCTTTGCTATATTTATTCATTAGTTATACTAGTAGTTTTAGTTAGATCCCTTCAATTCTATTTGTACTATCAAAACTTATTCAAAACATCACTATTTTTGATTTATACAATTTGTGATGTCTTATATTAATCCTGCAGTTCAAATTGTTTTTTAGATTATTTGTTTTCCTTTTCTCATAAATAAATTCATTTACTCCACCACTAAAGTTATTACAAATAGAAGTCATTCCTAAACTTCCCTTTTGTCCCATATGAGTATCTTCTACTGCTTATTATAAGGAACTGTATAGAAAACATTTTTATTTTTCTAGAAAAAAAATTTTTTTAATTAAAATAAGCAATTCATCTGCTGAGTCTTAAATATCTGGTTATAAAGACATTTAAGTGGTTTAATGATAAACTGATTATGGTAATTGTCAATTACAATAGTTTCAATTGCTTGAAACTCCTTTCTCAAAGTGTCAATTTAGAAAGAATTTAGCACATAAGATTCTACCCCAACTTGCTGGAAAGAAAGAAATCTCACAAATCACAGAAGGCATAACACAATCTAGAATTAACAAATGATATTAATAATTGTACCTTGCATTTTTTAGGATTTTTTTTATTGTTTTAATTATCCATTACAGTTGACATTGAGTATTATATTAGTTTTATGTTTACAACATAGTGGTTAGACATTTGTACAGCTTAAGAAGTGATCCCTCCTGATAAATCTTGCACCGATCTGACATCACATATAGTTATTACAATATTATTGACTATTTTACCTACCATGTATTTTACATCCCCATGACTACTTTGTAACTACCAATTTGTACTTCTAATCCCTTCACCTTTTTCACCCAGTTCCCCAACCACTCCCCCCACCCCCATTTTCTTGTCTTCTTTTGGAATATTTGACTATTTTTAGGATTCAATTTTATCATATTATTTGCTTATTAAATATACCTCATATATTTATATTGTGTGGTTAATTTAACGTTTGCAATAAACAGCTTTAACTTATAGTATATCATAAAATAACTTTTCAAACTTCAAGTGCAATGTAGACGACGTAACAATATGCGGCCATTTTTCTCCTTCCATCTTTTGATATTGTTTACATGCATTTTACTTCTAAATATATTATAAAATGCATGTATTTACATTTTTGTTTAAACATCAACTATTTTTATAGAAATTTCAAGTTAAAAAAACTTTATTATTTATCAGCATATTTACCATATCTAGTATTTTTCAATCCTGTCTATATCCAAGTATCTTTTATTACCATTTTCCTTCAGCTTCAGTAGCTTACTTCACCATATCTCAAATTTTAAAATTGATTTGTCAAAGAAAATAGGGCAGAAAAATCAAGAGAATATATCAATGGTCTGTAAAATACATATAACACAGAACAAACAGTAGGTAATTAATTTTAAAATCTGGTTGATATGAGGTCTGTACTTGTTCATAAAAAATTTAAACCATAAGTTTTTTTTTTTTTTGTAACAAGTTCTGTTTGTGTCACTCAACAATCTCCAGATGTTGTAATTTTTATTTTTCCACCCCTTATCATTGAAAAAAATTAAAATACTCAAACAAGTTTTGCTTAATATTTTTAAAAGTACTGTTTAGAAGAACTAAATGTTGTTGGTATTCAGTGAAATAAGGAATAAATAAACTGATCGTAATTCTAGTTTATTTTTCTTATTACATTTAATATTGAGGATTTGACCCATATTTGATATAATGCGGATGTTATACGTAATTTTAGTGTATTCACAATTAAATATATTCCAGTGATTCATCAAACATCCTTACATCCACTTAGTCATAGTAGACTGACCACTTACTCCATCATCTCTCCTAAACTCAGTATCTAAATCCTGAAAGACTCTTCCTCTTCATTTATTTTTTCTTCTAAGTAGCCATCCCCTATTGTCTAAAAAGGGAACACTTTCAAGAGATATCTTACTATAATACTGCCTCCATTGTTTACTGCAATCTGTCATTTAAAATCACTAGATTATATTCTAACTCAAAATTTTCATTAGGATATTTATGTTCTCAAAAATATTTGATATTCAAGAAGTTTCCATTTACATTTTTTTCATTTGATGAGACATAAACAACCATGCAAGGTGTTAAGTAAAGATTTTTATAGGTGATTGTGAGACTTTAGAAAAGTAAATTTTATTTTGTCAAAATTGTCCGTCCTTACATATTGGAAAAAAAAAAAAAATCTTAAAAGCTGATCTTGAATTGCCGTATAAAGTTCATAGTCTTAATTTCAATGCACTCTACAACTGTCTTTCATTTTTGTTTTTATCTTTATCTCTTGTGACACCCTACCAGAAAGCTCTGATTTAACTACAATGATCTTCTCAATGGTTTATTCCTTCATGCCTCTTTACTATTATACTTTGGTTCATGACAACTTTCTTTCCATTTTTCTCTCCCAACACCATTTTCTTTCTTTCTCTTCCTGATGTTTAAAGATCCTTTCTAGAATTTAAGGCCTAAATGAATACCGCTACTCTATAAAGACTTATTATTACTGTATAAATGATTTCTACACACTTATAAGTATAATTTATTTTTATTTATATTCTATACACTATATTTAGATTTTTTTTTTAAAGAAGTATGTGTTTGCTTACCAGGCTCTGCCTCTACACTGGGCCATGAGTTTCCAAAAACAAGAACTATTTGTAATTCCTTGTCTTATATAAATTGGTAATAAATAAATACATTATGGATATCTTACTCATTGCTATAATACATATATAGTTATCAATACCCAGCTTTTTCTGGGATTATAGGGTCATATAAATTATTTCTTTAAGGCCAGTTGTTGATTATCTAATATTGTGGTTTCCTTGGAAGAAACCAAATCACCAGTGATGGACTGATACAAATTTATTCAGCTAATATTAGATGAATGATACTGGATTAGCTAATCTGTCTGTAATCTGTACTAGTTTCTATTTTTCAGCATCCAGAAAAGCTTTGATAATCAAATGATACTAACTAAGCAGAAAAGATACACAATCCAAACTTCTTACTTCTATTTGGCCAAAATAAATAAATGAAAATAAAAAAGGTACTGGGATCACCTTCCGATAATAGGAAACTGAGAAAAAATATATGAAAGAGCTGTTTTCAGATATTGGACACAGGCTCTGCCAAAGAGATACCAGAGTTTAGGAAGCTCAGCAGCTGGAATTTGGGGAGCAGATTACTGGGCAGGAGGAAGCTACATAAAGGGCTCCAGATATCTAAGCAGAGATAATATCAAGTCTTGGAGTACATGCTTGGGGGTATGTGCATAGGCTAAGGGTTCATAAGACCTGTCAAAGAACAAATTCAAGGGACAAAAAAACCAGCTAGGGTGATTTAAGATGAAATGCTCCTGAAATTCAAACAGGACAGGGAGATATTTAAATTCCAACTAGACACATCAGAGAGAATGAAATGAAGAACCATGATATTCAGTAGAGACCCCAGAAGGGTGATATCTTGTAGTTTGTCTTTATTAACCCTAGAGGAAAGACTATGTTATCCTACACTAATGAAATTTGACAGTATCAAACTGATCCTCAAGTAGCTTAATTGCCCCCCAAAACAAAACTCACTCCACTTTAAAGGATACTACTATTAGAAGCATTAGATTAAAGATCCTCCTAAACACACAAATGTATCTTAATAATCATAGTGCTCAGCAAATCAAACATAAGCAACATAGTAAGTTTAATAACATAATACAATAGTGAATTTTCATAAGAACACATAGAAACAAAAAAACAGAACATATAGTATAGAAAGATTGTCTATAGCAGAATGGGGGGTGCATAGGGAGAAGAGTGGAGGATGGGAATGAAAGGAAATACATGAAATAAGAGAAGTATTTTCATGGACCAAGAATGATAATGTGACCCTGAAATAAGTATTATTAAGCCATCCCTCTCCAAATGAGGTTAAAATAAATGACTTGACAATACCATATTTGCAAGAATGTCTGTTAGCTACAGTCCATAAAACCAAAGCAAAACATGTTTTGAACAGCTTTTAATTTTGTTAATGGAAAATATCAATGTGTGCCACTTCCATTGAATATTAATTTGCTTTTAATTTACCTGAATAATCTGTAGTTACTTCAATTTGTCATGGTTTCATTGTAGTTTACTGGCAGATACGTGATTCAGATGACGTGTTTATTTTTTTAATCATCATTTTTGTTGCCACAGTTAAAACTCCACAGTCCAGAGAGACAACTAGAAATCAGAGAAGTAT
This sequence comes from Rhinolophus sinicus, assembly GCF_057876585.1. NCBI lineage: Eukaryota > Metazoa > Chordata > Mammalia > Chiroptera > Rhinolophidae > Rhinolophus > Rhinolophus sinicus. The sequence continues at coordinate 57,614,118 of NC_142502.1, forward strand.
AAAAATGAAAAAAAAAAAAAAATAGAGGAAGGAAAATGAGAGATGTAGGAGACAACTGAAAGAAGAAATCGCAGAAAAATCAACAAGTTGGACATTGTAAATTGATCCCTCTTAGGGTTCTCTTCTTCCATTCCCCCCTCTCTCTATTCTTTTTTGTAAGGGAAGAATTTGGTTTACTAATCACAGCCCCTCCTCCCGAATGTAAAACCTTACTTTGTTTCCACTAATGGAAACCTTATAAATAAGTTATAGTTCAGCTGAATGGAGAATAATGGAAAATTGGTAGTTAAGGAGGCACGTTAGCTGCACATATCTAACCGTTATGTCCGAGTCTTTTCTTCTCCAGTCCACACGTTTCCATAAGCAGCAATGCAACTGATGTTAGGAAGCTCAGAGTATCCACACAAACAATCTTGGAAAATTGACAATAAAAGTTCATGACTATAAGTAAATTTGAATATAGTAAATAAGATAACACATAGACAGAGAAGATCAGTAAAAGAAAAAAAAATACAGGTAAAGAGAAACAAATATTTTTAATCTGGTGCCAAACTGAACAAATGCTATTGGACTTGAAGGAACAAAAGAAGATGTAATTTTCAAAATGACATGTATTTCTGATATTTTCTGTCTTTAGTTTTGTTTTTCTCTCCCTTCTTTTTTTATTTTATTATAGTATTGTAGTGTATTTTTCTTTACTGGGAAACAAAAACGCAATAATATATTGTATACAAAAGCAAGCTCTGTGGAAGGGAAGGGAATTGAGAGGCCTATGGGAAGGTGAGGAAGGCAAGGGGTTGACAATAACAAATAAAACAAAACAGAAAGTCCCATAGGCTTTTCTTTCTTTAATTATTGTGTTTCCCCCAAAATAAGACCGGGTCTTATTTAATTTTTCCTCCAAAAGACACATTAGGGCTTATGTTCAGGGGATGTCATCCTGAAAAATCATGCTAGGGTTTATTTTCCAGTTAGTTCTTATTTTAGGGGAAACACAGTATACATAACGAAGTGTTTGGTGTATATATTGCTATCCATATAATTAATATATAACATATAATATCACTATATATAACATATAATACATATATGATATATACACACATATGTATGCATATGTGTGTCTGTATACACACACACACACATATACAGGGTAACAAAATATATACACATTTTAAGAAAGGAAAACAGTATTAAAATTGTAATACTCAATATATACCAATAATAAAAGATGAATACAACTCATGTTTGACTTCTGCAATTACAAGAGGTGCTCAAAGTGGTTACCATCAGTGTCCAGACATCACTGATTATGGCAAACTACTGCTCGAGCAATGTTGGCTAAAGTGTCCACTTGTATACATTTTTTGGCACCCCTGCACCTCCCAGTATATATACGTATATACATATATATAAATATACATATACACACACATATATATACATATATATGTGTGTATATATATATATACACATATATACATTTTAATAATATACATATATACACATTATATATATATACATATACATATATATATACACACATATACATATATATATTTTACGTGTATAAAATTACTGGTCACTTTTAAAATAATACCTACAGTTCCTTTTCTTCTCGCTCTGCTCTTAATCAATCGCCCCTCCAGCAGCTGCCTTCCCTATGATTTCTGAACCAAGCCCCGCTGATAATTGCTTGTGTTAAGCATAATGTTTTCACAGCTGCAAGCAGGATTTTTAAATAGCAAAGGTGCACTGAAGCCATCCTCAGCAATTAATAAATACAATACGAACAATATTTGCACTTGGGCCTTTTTTTTTTTACTCTGAGCATACCAAAGCACTTTACAAATAAACATGTGTTATTAACTTAATTTTTTACAGATGGGGGAAAACCCACTAGATTTAGGTTGAGGCCATGTAAGTTAAGTGACTTTGTCAAAGACTGCCCAACAAATCAGATGCATGACCTTGAATAGAACCCAGGACTCCAGTAGGGCCTCTGCTTTGCCCTGTGGAAATCCACCACCTATTAACATTTGAACTTTAAATGAGCACTGCTTAATAAACTTTTCACATCATTCTATTTTTAATAACATTTGCCATGAAAATCACTCTGTCAGTTCTGATTTCCAATATTTTTCTCATAAAAAGGCAAACATTACACTTTAGAGAGATTTTTAAAGGAAAGAAAGCCTAAATTAACCACTCAGACACTGAGTGATATGTCTTCTCAAAAGCCCTGTCAGTGGAACCCACTGGAGCAAAGGAGGAATGAACTGGCGGACTTAAGGAAAGTGATTACTGGGTCCTGGATGACTTTCAGAGGACGAAACACAATAAAAGCCTAAAAGAAAGCCAGGGTGTTTGTTCAATGTATATGTTCTTAGCCACCTACCAAGGCTTGTGAGCCATTTTTGTTTGTCAACATAGAGAGATTAGATATGTGTAATATTATATCTCAAGTTCACACCCAATGACCAACTTGTCCACTGGTTAATAAAATGTGCCCTACTTTCAACTAGCTCATGAACTCTGCAGAAATATGAATGTTGCACTACAAAACTATATCTATAGTTCATTATTTTTGAAAGATTACAAAAGTTATGCTAATCTTCAAGAACATATATGCCCTTTGACCTGTATATTTGATGCTAACACTGATGATTATCTCCTGGGCCTTTCTCCCACATTATTCTTCAAATCAATATGGCAATATTATATGAAAATATAGTAAAAACAATTAGATTTGTTGATATTTTAAGTGCCAGAACCATAAATCTACTTATCATTATGATATTTTAAAGCATTATTTTTTATTAAAAACAATACATTCAAAGGCATTAAAATTAGGATACTTTGATATTTAACTGAAATATAGCTGTTTCCTATTAAAACTATGTAAAGGACATTCTTCTACATATTTTTTTGAAAAACTAACACATTATTTTTTAAGAGTTAAAGACCAACTGAAACACAAATAAAATGATATATGTTGCAAGCCGAATTCCTCAGTCCGTAAATAAGTCTTCAAAATAAACAAGAATTAAACCATTATGAAAGAGGGACTACAAGTTTGCACCATTGCCATGTATATTACTAAGGACACTATCTAATATGTGAAAATTCCCGTCCTTAGTGTTGTGCTGTGGGAAATACATAGAATAGAATTATAAATTATTTTATAGGATGCTATGTTTTACAAAGCTCTAATCGTGCACATCATATTTGCATGATTCATTAATTGCATGGTTTATGATTTGCAATAATAACTCCTATTTCAAGTTTATACCAATATATAAATTCTTTGGAATATAATTTATTAATTTCTTTAAAAATATTTTGCTTCTTTCATTAACTGAGTATTTTTTATTTGTAAAAATAATAAATTCTTAAAAAGAAAATATAAAACAACAATGAAGTACACAAGCTCAAAAATATAACATCCCTCTTTGCTTCACAGTCTCCAATTTTAGACCTGAGTTAAAAATATTAATACATAAACATATTTTTTATGAAGAATATACACATTCTCATATATGCCTCTTATTGTCATTATGTATACAAATGGAAAATATTGTTCATACTATCCAAAAACTTGCTTTAAAATTTAGAATAGAATCTTTTTTTTTTTAAGTGTATTAATTTAACTAGACTATATCTCGGTGTTTATTGCTATGGGTCAAAATTAACAGTCACACGACATGTCCTTTCATTATGTAGTTTCATTTTTTTCTTTTAAGGAATGTATATACTAATATAAGTAGATGTGCCATATATTATTCAAGATATTCTTAATATCTACATAATCCTCAATTGATAAGCATTTGTACTTTTCCAGGGTTGCTTTTATTTCAAATAATGATACAGAGACCTATGAACATATACATACTGCATACTCTTTTGAATATAGCTCTATAAGCTTCCTCAAAGTGAAATTACTAGGACAGCAAATGTATAAAACTTAGAATGTAATAGATATCACAAAATTGCCCTCTATACAGTTCAACTAATTATGAGAATACACAAACTTATCTTTCTCTGATTAAATACGTAATGCATTCAACTCAAAATAATATAGCTGGAAGCCCACAGTATTGTATATACAAAATTTTCAGTAAGATAACCATAAACACATTCATGTACCCTCCAAACTAGACTCTCAGCAATTGAATGTCAGAATCATGGATGTATCAACTTTAATTAAAGACAGATGGAGTCAGACTGGAAAAAAAAAAAAATCCATTTAGGCTTCAACTCTTTGCTTAACATTCCTATGTTTCCAAATTAAATATATACTATCTAAAGAAAGGTAAAACAAGAATAATGCAGTCCACTTCACCATCTGTGTTCTGTTTTAAGGACTCAGAGTATGTAAGAATCAGAAAAGTGGTCAACTCTCATTCTGCATCTTAGGATTTAGTTCTGGAGACTTTGTGAGTCATCAGTACTTCTTGGATACCATCTTCTGACATACATTCAGAGTGAGTATATCACAGAATACATTTGTACATAAAGAGAGTACTGGGGAGGAAGTCCTAAAATGGGATTAGGGGAAAATAATTGTTTTCACTATTGGAAGTATAGTTTCTCAAAAATACCACTGGAGAATGAGTTGAAGAAAAAAACAATGCTAGTAATTAGTGCATTCTAGAGAACTTTAGTTTACACATGATTCAAAAGCATTAGAGAATCAAGTAGTGAAATACAGGAAATGTTTTGGAGAAAGCACAAAAATGTCCAAAAAATGTCATTGAAAATATATCAAATCAACTTGCAGCTACATATATATGAGAAAAGGATATCTTTTTAATCATCAAAACTAATACTGAGAAGAAGGAACAAGTACATATTCATAAAATATGAGCCAAAACAACATAGTTGAGGAAAAAAAGTGTAAAAATGTCCTCACTAAAATATATATCAGAAGGGAAAGGGAATAAAGATCAAAAGTGGTTACTCTTGAAATAAAGATCAAACTCAGGATCCTCACTTCTGAAATTTCAGAAAAACATTTGGCTTTATCATGAGCATGAAAAAGGCACATCTTTCATGAAATAAAAAAACAAGAAGAAAATATCATTAATAAAGAGCTAAACAATGAAAGAGAATAAGATGAAATGGCAGTAGAATGAAATAACATTGGAATAGAATGATATAAGAAAAAAAATAAAGTATTTAGTGTAATTGATACCTACTAAATTACAAAAGCATAATCAAATAAATAACTCCTAAACTAAAAAGCCAAATTGATAAGAAAGAAAATTAAATCAATGTGTCAGAAAATAATTTCAAAAACACCTACGGGATGAAAATGAAAATGCCCAAGAGTTGAAAAAAAATAATTGAGGAAATTTATTTGTGCAAATCAGTAGTGGAGATACAATTAATTACTAATTGGTATCCTGAAGAATACACCAGGGAAAATAAAAGAAATGCAATAAACATATTAAAAGTAGACCAATAAACTCCAAATTATATTAACTACAAACAATATTCTAAAACAAAGTGCATACTTTATTGCACACTGAGATTGCATATAAGAATAAAGAAAAATTGTATTGAATACAAACATATGTAAAATAACAAAATTCAGACAAGATCAAAAACCTCTTCTACAAATTAAATTAAAACTGTTACCGTGACAACACATACGAAACATTGATAAGATTTCTATCACAGGTTATTTTTATACCCAGCTAACTTTTCATATTAAAAGTCACAGAGAGTGTACCAGATAAGTAAGATTTCAGTAAACAATTGACATTATTTATTATTCTAAAAATAATTTAAAGGTAGATTCCAAGTGACAAAGAAACACTTGAATATTATAAGACAAAAAAGTGAATGTCGTTTTATAATCATACTTGTAAGGACTGATTAAAAAGTAAATGTATGAAAAAGTAGAATTTTTGGATATCTTATTATTAGCAAATGCAAATGTAAACTTTTTTGAAAGCAGAAAGTATGTACAAAATTGAACTCTAACTTTAAAGGCCAGAAAATATCAACAATTACTGAAAAGTGAACAAAATTGAGGGACTCTTAGGAAAGAGCTTATTTAAGTTCAACTTTAAATGAAGGTCTGTCTCTAAGATGCTGTTCAATCTTTTTTTTCTAGCAATTATAATATAAAAAGAAATAAACAAAAAAAAAAACATACTCACTATAAGATGCATACAGTCAAAAGAGCACATCTATATTTCATGTAACAAATCTCTGAGGCTAAGAGATACAATTTTGAACAAGATGATAAAATATAACCAAATATAGCTTGTACAAATAAATTAAATGGGATAAATTCTCCTAAGAACTACTTCCTTTGTTTTCAAATACATAATGTAGCCTATGCTGCAGCAGAGATAGCTATACCTCAAGAAAAAGATACAAGAAATATTAAAAACAAAAGTTTGAGCGAAGCCATGTCTAATTAATCAAATGCCCCCCAAAATCCATATTTATGTTACAAAAAATAGAATGCAAGATAATGATGATTAAATTACACCTTGTATTATGGGTACAACTCATAATTAAAACATAATTATAATGAAAATTCTTGCAGTCAAAGTCATAAAATATTCCAAGTAAAAAGTGTTAGGAAATGCAAATATAAACAGACAGAAATAAAAAGCAATATTTATTTTTATATTATTATGTATCTTTAGCAGATTAACTTGGCAAACTACAAAGATAGAGTATATATAATGGTATAAATGATACGATTGTTTTTTTGGACGAATAATACACTTTGCATTATTCTTTGTACTTTTTTTACATCTTTCTCACCAATGTAATATTTACACCCAAAAAATGTTTATTGAATGACAATCTCAATCAATTTTATAGGCTACGATCTCTATACATAATATGAATAAACCCACTATCACACAGACAAAAATATAACAAAAAGCCACCCTCATATCCAGTATTTATTTATTTATTTTTTGCAGTGCGGTGGGTTGTACATTGAACTGTATTTATTGCCTTTGTTTAAATGACTTCTTTCTGACATTGTGTTCATTTTCTCAATTGTAATATAGTGTACTTATGCCTTCTAACTTTTGTAAAAAAAGTTAACTTAGAGTTTCTATTCCATGACTTTCATTAAAATATAGCCATTAAAATTATTTTTCAATTATGCTTATTTTTAAAATTATATTATATATTATTGTATTATTAAATCTCTCTTATTCCTTTCTTCAGTTTTGTTTCATTTGCTAATATTTTCACTTTCTTGGATGATTATTCAGTTCCATTGAAATTGCTTATAACCAGAAAGCACTACAATCACTCAATATATACCAATATGTCATTTGATAAGCTTAGCTTTTGTTTATGAAAAATTTCCATATGTGATGGATAGAAAGTTATCTTACTATATCAAGTGCTAAATTTATACTTATATTAAAATATGATTGATTGTTGTCCAATACGGAGTTATAAATTATTGTAACAAAAGGTTTGTGTAACACTTCTGCATAAACTTTTGGGTATGCATGTGCATGAGAGGCACAAGCAAACACACACATACACTTCAACACACTAATAATTAAGTAAAGTTAATCAGTGTTCTTTATAGCAGAATGTGCCTTTAATATCCTAAGATATTTTTAGAAATTGTTTTGCAGTTATGTCTTCATATTACTTATATAATTGCAAATATATATTACTTATCTATCACTTATTGTAAAGACATATTACTTATATAATTGCAAACTATTAACAGTATGTTCATCTCCAAGTGGTATGATCATGCATTCTTATGCAATTCCTATGTATATTTATATTTTCTAATTGCTTTACAATTAATGTATTGACAGTGAAAATGTTTTTTAAAGTACTTAACTACAATGTCACGAGGACATTTGAATTCTAAGACTAGTGAAAATTTCTTATGAAATAAATCCTAAAAATTATTAAAAAACGTGATAAAATTAACCATTTCATTGGGCAAAATTCAAATGTACCCCAAAGAGAAAATGTTAAAAATAACCCTATGTAACAGTTCAAAAATTATCAACATTTTGCTGATCTTCTTTTCCCTTATTTCTGTTTACCAACACCATTTTCCCTTTTTTTCTTTCAAAATCAAGATATATAATTTATCTAGACAAACTTTGGTATTTTCTCTAGAGATAAATTTTATTTGTATAAATTCAATAATTTTTGATAATAACAAATTTACAAAAAATATCTTAATTCCATCTAAAATGACTGCAATTTGAGATTTGTCTCTTTTTTACAGAAAAAAGTATTTGGTTAATTTATAAAATAAGACAGTCTTGGTTAAATTTACTGGTAGTACTCTGTTAAATAATATTGTAGGAAGCTATAATAATAATAAAATAATGTAATAATAAAACATGTCTACACGTTTCTTTGTTTTTAGGTAGAATTTTGTATACGTTTCATATATATATATATATATATATATCTTCTTTTTCTACTTAAGTATAATTACCATATAGGAAAATAAACATCTTAAGTAGATAGTTTGAGTTCTGACGAATATACTCATACGACTCACTTCCATATCAATATATAATAAAATTCTTCACATCATAAAGTTCCCTCATTCCTCTTCCCAGTAAATCTACTACCCAACAGGTAAATATCTTTCCAATTTCTGTTACTCTACTTAATTTAGGCCTGTTCTAGAATTTCATGTTAGTTGAATCAGAAGGTAAAAATTATTTGTGTAAGCACAGCATGAATTTCTCAGATTCAACCTTTTGTTGGTTATAACAGTTGTTACTCTTTAATTGCTAAAAGTATTCCATTATATGGCTATTTCATAATGTGTTTATCTATTCATCCTTTTATAATGGACTATTTCTTTTTTTATTTCATTTGGATAAATATGTGAGTAGAATTACTAACTCATGATAAATGAGTATTCATAAAAAATTATCAAATAATTTTTACAAAGTTGGTTGCATAATTTTATACTTCCACTAGTAATGTAAGAAAGTTCGATGTGCATTTTCGGTTTTAGTGTTTTTAATCAGAGCTATTCTAGAATGCATATTATAGTACTTAATTATGGTAAATTTGTATTTTTTCTGATGAATATTGTTGAGAACTTTTCCATATGCTTTTTGGCTATGTGCATATTTTCCTTTTAGAAGTATCTATTTAAGTCTGTTGATTATTTTAATTTTTGGTATTTTTATGTATAATTAAAATATATGTATATTGTATGCAATATGCATATATTTATAACATAATTATTTTATTATTGTAGCTCATAAAATTAATCAAAATAATAATGGCTAGTACAATAAGAGAAGAAAAATAAATAGCATAAGCGTTAGAATAGAAATAAAACTGTTTATTATAGGTATTGTATCAATATTGTAGATACAAACCCTAAAAGATAGATAAAAGCTATTAGAATAGTTATTTAGCAAGTAATTTAGCAAGGTCGCAGGACATAAGACCAATATGAACAAGCCATTTGTAATTCAGAATACTGGTAATGAACGATTTGCTATAATATCAACATTAAAATACTAAAGAATACATTTAGTGACATATGCTTAGGGCAAAGGACTACAAAGCATTGCAAAGAAAAACTAAAGAACTATAAATAAACGGAGATCCGTTAATGGATTGAAGCATTTGATATCATTAACTTGGAACTGTGCCCAAGTTGATCTGTGATTGCAGTCAAATCCTAGCTTTTTACAAGTAATTATGAGCTGATTCTAATTTTTCATGGAAAAGGAGATAACCTAAAATAGCCAAAACAACCATGAAAAAGAACAAGGTTGGACAAATGCAGTAAGGCTATGTTACAAAACCATACCCAGTCGTTACACCATCGTTAGCTGCCTGCCAAAAGACAACTCTGAGAAGATTTTATGAGAAGGAATGTAATTTATTGCATGCCTGCAGGCAAGGACACAGGCAGGTGTGTGGTGGCCCCAGCAAAGGATTGTATTCATCTTTATTCAGGGAAATAATACCTAAGCTTTGAGGTGAGGTAGTCATAGCCTGTATAGCTATACGTTGAGATCTTCCTGCCCATGCACAGTTACAAAACATTCCTATACATAGTACATTGCATGTCCAAAACTGGCAGAGAATCTCCACCCCTGGGAGGAGATTTTAGTATTATAATAAGAGTAAAATGAGACTGTTTATGAAGACCTCAGTGTAGAGTCTTCCAGGAATCTAGAGCCAGCCCAGGTGATTTGAGCCAGTCTAGCCTCCTGGTTCTGCAAATCATCCTGAGCAAGTTTGACAATTATCAATGTCAAAGATGGCATAGGTATAGAAGGAAGTCTACCTAAGCAAGTCGCAGCCTTTCAGTTAAACTTTTAGCAAATCACAATATGTGGTTACACAAACCTTATAATATTTAGGGTGATTTAAGTGGGTTTACATGTTAATCGAAGCAAAGTTATGAATTCTAAATAAAAGTCTATGTTAGGTTACTGGGAGGCTGTGTGTGTGTGTGTGTGTGTGTGTGTGTGTGTGTGTGTGTGTGCGCGCAGGCAAGTTTGTGCACAGTGATTTAATGTAGAATAAAGTTTACTTTACCAAGTGGTGCTGAATAACCATATAGCTTTGTTTATGGAAACGTAGCTGGGTCTTGGTTTTTTATTGATGGTGATATTTAACGCCTTCTGACAACCTTTGTCTTTTAGTTGGACTAGTTTGCCCATTATCATTTAATCTTATTACTAATATTGTTGGGTTTGGATACATCATTTTATAACTTGTCGTGTGGTTGTCTTTTATTTTAGTTTATCTAATCCACCTTTCTTGGCCTTTTTTGTTTGTTTGTTTGTTTGTTTATTCAAATTTTTAAAAATGAGGCATTTTTAGCATATGCTTAAATTGATCTCAAAGTATTTTATTTAGGAATTGAAATTTTTTTTTTTTTCATGAGTGAGAATTACAAACCTCAACTATCATATATCTTTTTAGAAAACAATTATGGAAACTAAAATGTCAACCCATTGTGCTTTATAGAAAGGTATAATCTGTTTTTTTAACCGATAATTTATCTTTTTATAGAAATAAACATAATGACTAGAACAATGATTATTTCACAATGCACTTTGTGATGTGCTAGTTGGTAATTTTTGGTTTGTTTTGTGCTATTTTGGTGGGTTTTATCAGAATTACACGTGCTTCATAATTAAGTAGCTTTTAATCATTTTCTAATTTCTATCTATATGTATGCTTGATAGATGTTATCCTTTATAAAGTTAAAAATTGAAAACTCAGAAAGATGAAGTGATTTCCTAAGATCATGCAGCCAGTTAATGATGGAGTCAGAATTAGAACCCAGTCCATGTTATTTCTAAAATATGTATTTCTAAAACAATATACAGCATTATATCTTAACAGACCTGCCGTCAGAGAGCTTACACTCTCATTAGCTAATTAATCACATATATATCACATATATAATCACATATAAAACAATTTAATATTATACATTGATGTTTTTAATTACTGTAATTTAAAGTAGATATAAATGTAGTACTTTTTGAAATTTATATTAATATTATTATTTGTATTTCAAATTATCAAAATTCAGAAAGAAACTTTTGAATCATTCTCTAAGTTTATACAGACACTAATGCCTAAAACAAAGGACTGAATCATTAACAGAAACTAAGATCAAATGTCGACTTTTTAAATTTGCTATCAAATTCTAAAGTATAAAATTAGTTATTTTGAGGTTAGTAATCAAATTGTTATAACAGACATGGAAGTTTTGTGTCATACAAAAATTTCCTCAAAAGTGTTTTATTGTGTTTGTTATATAACTTGAGTTGTTTTTTCCCCTGAAAAATATTACTTTATATTTCTTTCTTTTAATTTAATTTTCTCTAGTCTAAGTTCTTAACAACCATTCACTGGTTCCAGAGTTTATTATCCTAATTGAGAGAATGTGAAATCAAGTACCTCAGCCATCTGAGTTGTAAAACTACATCATTTAGCTCAGGAAATGGGATCTACGTTCCTTGACTTTCCATTCTCATATTCAGAGAAAGCCAATATAACTGTGGTGTGTATGGAATCATTTGAAATGAACAAGTAGATGAGCCGTTTCTTTCCCCCAAAACACTGAACATGTATTTCTTATTGATAAAGGTAAATTATTATCCCTCTGTGAAGTGTATTTGAGGCAAGCGCACTGCATTCAGCAGTGAGTGGAAATGAAATTCTGACAGAAGTAGATGTAAAAACCTCTTTTTACCTTACTGAGGAAGGGGGAATAAAGTGATTTTCCTGCTGTGAATTTTATTCTCTATCATCAATTCACAGGGGAATTTTATGAAACAGACAGTATTACTGGTGCCTACCCTGAGTCGGAAATATTTGATTTCTGTTAAGTAATTCATTTAAAAATATTGATTGATTTGTTTGATTAATGGAATGCTGTCTATCTGTCAGGCATTGGAGCTACAATTCGAAAATAATATTTTAGTGAAGAAAATATCTTCTTTGCTTTCTGGAGATTTTTTTTTCCATAAAAAATCATCTATGTTTATTGAGAACTGGAGGGGAAGTGAAATGATTTTTCAATTTGGATGTAAGTAAAAGGGAACTGTTAAACAACTTTCTAGATTTGATGCATGCAGTGGAAGTCATAGAAATGCTGGAAGATCTTCAATTAGACTCAAATTCTCGAAAAGGCTCCCATTACCATTTGAGGGTAAAAAACACAAAATGTCAACAATGGTTATAAATTATGTCAATCGATTATTTACAGATGTTTATCATTTATGTGATTAATACTGAATGTGTTTATTCTACAGTATGCATTAAATTAATCCCTTAAATATAATTGTTGGTCAAAGTTCCTTATTTTATAATTGTTATAATTCAGTAATATTTATATTTTAGTATTTACATCATACATACACCAAGACATTGTTCCAAGTGCCTAAAATGTTAAAGCACTTAAAACTCGTTACAACTCTATGAAATACATATTATTATTACCACTTTCATCTGAGGAAACTGAAGAAACAAAACTAAGGAACTTTCCAGAGGTCACACAGCTATTAGTAGTGTACTTGTGAATTAAAAAAAGAATCCAGAGTCCATGCTTGTTTTGTTTTGTTTTTGCTGTTATTGTTGTTTTGTTTTGTTGTAATAGCATGAACAATCATTATGTATGCATCACCCAGTTTCAACAATTAGAAATGTGTATTTGTCCAATTTTGTTTCAACTATCTCCCCATCCCCATATACTCACTTTTAATATTTTGGGGTGGAATAGATGTCACTAAGTAACTGAGGTCAGCAAGGACCTTCTGACACTCACGCTGCCTTTGAATCTACAGCCAAAGAAAATTCCCTTTTAGGGGAAAATGATGACTTTGTTTACTTGGAAGGGCTTTCTTCTCAGAATGAAAGTGGAATGGACATAAGACATCTCAGATAAGTGCCTTTCCTTTGACCCAGAGAAGATGAGGAAGGCTAAATCACAAATAATCAGTTCTATTACAGAAATGCAGGTATAGTAAGCCCTGAACTTTCCAGGAACAGAGAGTGATACTGAACTGAAGGGGTCCTTAGATTTAGAAACCCATGAGAAACAAGATGTGATGCCAGAAGTGGACAAGAAGTCTGGTTCCGAAGAAAGCAGGTGGAAAACACACGGAACACACATGAAGATCTAGATAAATTCATCCAATATTATCTTAATAAGAACAAAGAAGGTTCACAGTTCTCTGATAACGTGCAGAAGGCAGAATTAAGTGATGGCAAAAGTATTGAACCAGTGGGAATAAACATTACCCTTAGCAGCTCTCTTCCCCAGGCAGGTAATCCTACAACGGAGGGCAATAAAGAGCCAAGTAAAACCTGGGTGAGACAGAAAGAGAAAGACAGAGAGGGTCCTTCCCACTGTCACTGTGCTCTTCAACATAAGGAAATATGAGAAAAGAATATCTAGATTTCTGTTTGGAATCTACTCTAGATATCAGCTGCCAAGGTACAAAAATGGATCATAACTGTGAAATTCAGTTATGGCTATTAAAGAGAATTCAGGTACACACTGAAGATATACTTCCTTCAAGACTCCACCCATGTTTCTGTACGGTAAAGTGGGGAAACCAGTGAGAAAATCCTTTGCCACTCACACTGTAGCCATGATCCAGCAGCATGCAAATGAAAAAATCAGCCAGAGTACCGGATTGCTATTCATCAGGAGAGAAGTTGTCAGAAGATCTAAGAATATCATGGGTCCAGGAAAGCTGGCAATTTCTTCTTATACACTGATATACAGCTTTTAGAGACGTGCTTACACTCATTGAGGATTAAGTGCTTGTCAACTTTAAACCCTCCCTATCTCCACTGCAGGTAAAGAATCATGTACTTCTCTTGAATCAGCTGAGGATGACAGGGGTGTGCTTGGTAGATGTGCAAAGTATCCAGAACTTGACTTACAAACCTGAGACAACTAGGCTTTTCTTACTCTCACTCTTGATGCTATGCTAATTTAAACATGACAATAGTAAATAATTCCACCTTATTTCAATCATCTCATCTAGGATTTCACAACCCTGGTACTACTGACCGTTTGAGCTGAATAATTATTTGTTTGAGACGATGTCCTGTGTGTTATAGGATGTTTAGCAGCATCCATGATTTGCACCCACTAGATGCCAGTAACATCTTCCAGTTGTGACAACCAAAAGTGTCTCCGGACATTACCAAATGTCCTCTGAGAGGCAGAGTCACATCACATTGAGAACCACTGGTCAAGTATTGGGCCATTAACCTGGGCCTATAAACCATTTTAAAAGTGATTATGAGCCATAATAGCATAATTGTTTAGGGATCTGACGACTTACAATTTTATATTTGATTTTGTAGTTGATAACATTCACAGTAATTGTGTACCTGCATATATTGTGTTTCTCCTACTAAATCTTACTCTTTTTACAAAACTTGTTATTAAACAAATTTAACTTAAAACAAAAATCTCCAAAATATCTTAGCATGAGTTAAAACTTTGTATGTATTTCTAACACATAGAACTTTCTTTTTATACACAACTTAATTTAGAAATCACAATTAATACAATTAATTCCTTAATATTATCTAATACACAACTGACATTCTAAAGTCACCCGTTGTTTCAAAAATATACTTTTATTGTTAATTCGTGTGAATTAAAATCAAACAAGATTTACACATTGCATTTGATTGATGTGTGCCTTAATATCATTTTTACTTTAGGGCATCATTTATCCTTCTTACTTGTTTTTTCAGGCAATTTATTGGTTGAATAAATGGGCTAATTAGTCCTATAGAATTTCCCACATTCACATTCAGTAAGATGTGCTACACGCAGTGGACTATGTTACAGGAAAGTAAACTTAAGCTTAGGGAACCTTAGTTTTTTATATTAGTAATTACACTTATGCATTGCTCTAAAGGGAGACATTATCTTTATTGTACTGGACATTAACCATGCCTGCACTTTGCTCTTAAGGGAGATGCTATTTTCATCTTCCAAGGAGATCCTCTATATAAAAGTCATTGAAAAGAGCCATTGGTACATCAATCAAAGACACTCAGAGACATGAAAAATCTGTGAATTGTTTCCCAAAAATATTTACCTCTTATATCTACACTGTCTTGAATTGTGGTGAATTTCCTAAGTATGCCACATTATTAGTCACTCCAATTAATCTGGCCTACAGAGGTTAGGAACAAAATCCATTCCATTGTTTCATGCAATATTTAATTCACACTATTCTCCATAAGATTCTAAGGAGCCTAATGAGGACAACCTGAAATATTGGCTAAAATATGCCATCCAAGATATCAGACATAGCTGAACAAACACATCAGAAAGCCTAGTGTTTTTCTCTGTAAGTTTCAGCATTGAACTTTCCAGTTGTTTCAAGACATTACCCCGGACACAGAAGATGCAGTAGTGATTGTACAGACTCTGCCTTGGCCTAAGAAACATGTTTCAGGCAATCATCCATAACAACCATGACCAGTGAGTCCAGGCTGAACTGAATTCCTTCCAGGGCCATTGCAATGCAATTGATCACTTCAGTTAAAGTCAGGAATAATTTTGGTACCGAGGTTTGTTATTTGTTAGCTCAGATTATAGAAATAACTGCCTCCAAGGAGCACATAAATAATGCATCAGTTATCCCTTTGGGAAGTATCCCCAAGCAACCAAGAGTTGCCAAATTTTGAAAATATATCTACGGTCCTATGGTCATATGTGGGCTGCATGATCTACTGTTAGCATTTAATAAAATATCTATCCCTGAGTTATAAGTAACTGTGTTTTTGCAAGAGGGGTAAGTTAGTTCACTGTTACCAGATAAGACACAATGCCAGAGACAGATATGGTATCCCAAGAAATAATTTTGTTTTCTCAAAATTGTGGGGTCTTGTAAGTGAGAGGGCAGAGACTGAGAATACATCCAATGTAGTCTCCCCTCAAATTAATAAGCTTTAGGTTCCCAACTTCAATTTGAAAAAAAAAAATAATGTAATTCTTGTTATGAAGTGTGTTACCAGCAGGATGTACCTACCCCATGGGATGACTAAGTGATGTCTTTGGAATGTGGGTTTACAAGACATCCAAAGACACTGACAGGTGTTTTGTGTTGGAAATGGAGTTGTTGGGGGCCTCTCCTCTGTTCCAGTGTATTTACAGGTAAAAGTTAAAAGAGTAGCAATAAAATCTTGATTGGGACTCTCTGTCAGGGGCTAGCAGTCAGGCAAATTAAAAATTCTTGCAATAATTTGAGAGAGTTACATGGGAAGGGGTTTCCTTTATGAGGAAGGTTCTAGGGGCAATTATTAAAGAAAAATTACTATACTTAGCATCCTTCTCTTTCCTTTATCTCCCAGTGTCTAGAGTTACCATCTCAGGTGATAAGATTATTGTTTCTTCTGTACCACCAAAAAACAAGTGTGGCCCATTGTAGTACTTCACCTACTTTCCAAATATATCCTATACACAAGCAGATTATTTTTTTTCCCAGTATGATCAGTAAAATTTGAAGATAAATCAATGGAAGAAATTCAAACTGAAATGCAAAGAGAAAAAAAAAAAATAAAACCACATAACAAAACAACCAGGAGCTTTGGGGAAGTATAAACCTGTCTAACTTATGCATGATCAGCATCACAGAGAAAGGAAAGAGAAAAAGGACAGAATTGAAGAAATAATGGCCAAGACATTCCTAAATTTACTGAGTGACACCAACCACGGAACCAAGAATATCAGAGAAAACCATACAAAATAAATTTTAAAAAGTGAAACAAGAAGAAATATATATGTCCAAGGTTATCATTTTCAAACTATTGAAAATTAAAAACAAAGAGAAAAACTTGAACATAGAGAAAAAGTATAGAGTACCTACATAGTAATTAGGAAAATAACTAAAGACAACGTTTGTTGAAAATCAGGTAAGTGAAAAGACAGAAAAAAAAAAATAAAAATAAAGGTTCTCAAGGAAAAGAAAGCAACCCATAATTCCATACCCAGATAAATTAGTCTTCAAAAAAATGATGGATGACATCAGCAAAAATGGTTGAGTAGGGACTGCTGAAATTTGTTTCCTCCATAAAAGTAATTGACTTAACTAGCAAAAAAATCAGATTCCATTTTTAAAGCTTCAGATATTAAATAAAGGCTTTCTGCAACCCAAGGAATATTTATGTATTTATTTATTTTTAAATGAATGATCAAAAAGTTTGGTGGGCATATTAATATGCCATTGTCCCAACCCTAACCTCTGCACTAAAATGCCTAAGGTCAAAGAGTTTGCGGGGCATATTAATACCTTTGTCCCAACCCTCTCCTCTGCACTAACATGACAGCCACTACTTCACCTTTGTGATGGTTCTGTAGAAGATTCCCACTTACAGACATTGTATTTATTAAACCTGACTCAGAGCTCATCAGTGTAGCCTTTTTCCAGAGTGCTTGTATAAATTATCAGTAGCCACTAAGCATTTCAGCTGCTTGAGACTATGATAATGTGAGTGGGACATCAGAAGTTAACCAAAAACGTAAAAGGAAAGCTGGTGAATGGATTTCACATGGAACTTTGAAGACCTCTGTTATGTCCCTGGGAATTTCGAAGATCACACACATGCACAGAATGGTGTACGTGCTCAGGGTTGTGAACGTCCAGGAAAAAACAGATAAAGCCCCTAGCTCTCAAGTGTAGCTCACCTTGAGGTGCTATACAAGTAGAAAATAAAGGATAAGACAGTGTTGTAAACTTCTTGCCTGAACATTGATGGCATACACCATACATACACAGAACACCTCGGACAAGACTGAAAAACCTCTTAGTCCAAGGCATTTCAGAAACAATCTGTCCAATCTTTAGCTTGCCACTAAACTAGACAAACATAGATTTAAGTGAGCACACATGACATTGAAGACAGACTTTAGAGATTTAGTTTTGAAAAGCTATTATACTAAGCAAACAGCTACACTAAACAGTAACAACAACAAACTACGGAGAGGAAGGAGAATCTGATTTCCATAGCTGTTACATTATACGATTTAAAATACCAATTTTTAACAAAATATAAATAAATAAATAAAAGATGTAAAAATAAAATAGAAAATACGGCCAATATGTGAGAATATAAGCAATCAAAACAAACAGCCCATGAGGAACCACGAACATTGCAATTAAAAGATTGTTAGATCAGCTATTTGAAATATATTCAAAGAACTATGAAAAATGATGTCCTAAATAACTAGTGAAAAGTATGAAACTAATGTTTCACCAAATAGAGAATGTCAATTAAGAGCTAGAAGTAATGAAAAAAAAAACCCAGAAATTCGGGAGTTGAATAGTACAACAAATAAAAAGAAAATTCACTAGAGAAGCTCAAGCACAGAGAAAGAATCACTGCACTTGGAGATGGAGCATTTGAGATTATCCATCTGAGAAACAATAAGACAAATGAATGGGGAAAATATAGAAAGAAAAGAGTATGTCCCCAGGATAGACCATATGTTAAGCTATAAAACAGCTCTCAAAAAACTTCAAAGTTTTCATCAACAGAGTTTGTTCTTCAATTACAAACAAAGGAAATTAGACAAAAGTAATAAAAAAATGTGAATTCACAGATATGTGCAAATTACACAACACACGCTTAAATAATCCATGAGTCAAAAATAATCATAAAATACATTTTAAATAATACTTTGAAATGAATAAACATAAAAACACAGTATATACATGCTTTTGGAATGTAGCTGAAGTAGAGCTTAAAGGGAAATTAATAGCTATAATGCATACATTAAAAAAAATAAGATTGTTCCTGAAGGTTGTTCCCTGCAAAGTTCAACAAAAATTTTAAATTTTCATAAGACAACAAAAGAAAAACAGAGAATTATTAAATAAGGAATGAAAAATGGGACACTACTCCTGACCTTATAGGAAAAAAAAAAATTATAAGGGAATACTATGAACAAATCGATGAAAATAAATGAGATAACCAAGTAAAATTGACAAATGCCTAGAAAGACACACAATACTATAAATGACTCAAGGGAGAAATGGAAACCTAAATACATATTTAACAAACAAATAATTGAATTCCTGAGCAGTCCAACCCAAACAAATTCACTGAAGAGTTCTAAGAAAAGTTTAAAGACTAACACCAATGCTTCACAAACTACAAATAATAAAAGAAGAGAGAGCACTACCAAATTTTATTAGGCCAGTATTACCCTGAAATTACAGCCACATTTAGAATCACAGTAATGTGCAAAATATAGAACAATATCCCTTATTGACTATATTATATCCCTAATATAGACTCAAAATTTAACAAAACTGGCAAACTGTATCTAGCAACATGACCTAGTAAAAATTAACCCAAGATGGTAAAGTTAATTCAATCTATCAAAATAAATCATTGTAATTTCCTACATTGCTGGAACAAACAACAAAAACTCATGATCATTTCAATAGATGTAGTAAAAACCATTTGACAAAAATGAACACCCTTTCATGACAAAAAACACTCAATAAAATAGAAATAGAAGGGAACCTCATCAAGCAGGTAAGGGATATATATATATAAAGATATAGATATAGATATAGATATAGATATAGATATAGATATAGATATAGATATAGATATAGATATAGATATATAGATATATAGATATATAGATATATAGATATATAGATATATAGATATATATATATGTTTAAAAACCCATGGCTAACATAAAACTTAATGTGGAAAGAAAGAGTTTTACCTGCAAGCGAGAACAAGCTAAGGATGTCTATTCTTGCCATTTTATTTTGAACTGGAAATTTTAGCCAGGGCAACTGCATAAAAAAAGAAAGTGTATCCAGATTGGAAAGGAAGAAGTAAAACTATCTCTACTTGCATATTATGTGACCTAAAATTTATAATAAACTTAGGAATAAAAAACTGTGCTAGACCTAATAAACAAGTTCACCAATTTTGCAGGGCACAAGATCTATAAAAGAACTCAACTGCATTTCAACACTGTAGCAATGAAAAATCCCCAAATTAACAATTTGTTTCCATAGCATCAAAAAGAATAAACTATTTAGGAATAAAATTTACAGAAAAAGTGCAAGACTTATATACTGAAAACTCCAAAACATTGTTAAAAGAAATTAAAGAATAAATACATGGAAAAATATCTCAACTGGAACACTAATATTATTAAGATGGCTATAATCCCCAAATTGTTCTACTTCACTGTAGTCCCATTAAAAACCCCAGCTATCTCTGCAGAAATTGACAAGCTCATTCACAAATGTATATGGAAAATTACAGTATGCATAATAGCAACAAAAACCAAACAAACAAACAAATGAATCAAACAAACAAAAATTCTGGGGAAAGAAAATGAGTTTAAATGATATTGGAGGACATAGCTTTCCTGATTTCTAAACTTATGACAAAACTACAGTAATAAAGACAGTGTGGTAAGCATTTATTGCTAGACTCAATTCTACTGTGTTGATATGTTAACTATGAATAGAAAATAAAATGGAAGCAGCACCCCAAACCTTAGGAAGAGTTTGTGACAAGTTTCAACTTGTTTGGTGCATTCAGTCAGGTGTGAGCTACGGTTGAAAGAAGGTGTGTTTTAAAGTGTGCAGTAACTCATGGATCACAAACAATGCATTAACATGAAATGGGCAAACAGTTTCATCCTCCACCATGACAACGCTCCGTGTCATAGATCACTTCTGGTACAGCAATTTCTATCAAATAAAAACATTACAGTGTGTCCTCATCCACCTTACTCACTGTATCTGGCACCATGTGACTGCTGGCTCTTCCCCAAAGTCAAAATGAACATAAAAGGTAAATGTTTGGAATTGATTCAGGACGTTGAGGAAGCCACAACACCCCAGCTAAAGTCATTCACAAAAGAGAACTTCCAGAACTGCTTCAGAAAGTAAGAATCACTGCACTTGGAGATGGCTAGAATGATGGGGTGAGTGTGTTCGAAGTGAGACGGAGGATTTTGAGGGGGATTAATGGCAATATGTATTTTACTGTAATGTACTTTTTTTCTTTTTAATTTAAGAGTTCACCATATTGTTTGATCACACCTTGTACATCCTCAATTTTATTTTCTATTCATAGTTAACACGTCAACACAGTAGAATTGAGTCTAGAAATAAATGTTTACATAAAGGTCAATGATTTTCAATGAAGTTTCAAAGACAAATCAATAGAGAAAGTATATTCTTTTCAACAAATGATGCGAGGACAACTTGATATCCATAAGCAAAAAAAGTGAAGTTGAATTCATTCTTCACACATATGCAGAAATTAATGCAAAATAGGTCACCTAAATTTAAGAGCTAACACTTTGAAACTCATGCAAGAATTCAAAGGTATAAATTCTTCTGATGGTAAATTAAGTAATGGTCTCTTAGATATGATTCCAAAAGCAAAGTATTAAAAATAAAAGATAGATTGAACTTTATCAAAATTAACAAAATTGACAACATGGTAGCAAAAGATACCATGAATAGTTTGAAAAAGACAACTCACTGAATAATCTATTTGAAAATCATAAAACACTATGGTCAGTACAGTATAAAAAAGCTCTTACATTTCAACAATAAAGAGAAAACCATATTTTAAGAAAGACTGAGTATTTAAATATATTCCTCTAAAGAACCTATAAAAATGGCCAGTAAGCACAGTAAAAGATGTTCAAAATCACTAATCATCAGTGAAATGCAAATCAAGCCACAATGAGATATCACTTTACACTTACTAGGATTGCTCTAGTCAAAAAGATGGACCATGACTATTGTTTGTGAGGATACTACCAAATCATAACACTCATATAGCTAGTGGGAATGTGTAATAGTGCAGCCACTTTGAATAACAGTTTGACATTTCCTCAAACATTTATACATAGAGTTATCATATCACCCAGCATTTCCACTTCTAGGTATATAACCAAGAGAACTGAAAACTTATGTTTACAAAACAACTTGAACACCAATGTTCATAGAAGCATTATTAATAACTAAAATTGGAAACAATACCCATACAATGGATAATTATTTAGCTTAAAAAAGAAATGGAACCCTGATGCATGCTATAAAATGATTGAACCCTGAAAACATTACGCTGTGAAAGAAGACAGACACAAAAATCTACATGCCATTTATATGCAATGCCCAGAATAGACAAATTTGCAGAGAAAGAAAGTAGATTAGCTGTTGTCAGGTACTTGTGAAAGTGGGAAAAGGAGAATGACTTCTAATAGATATGAGGTTTCTTTTCAATGTGATAAAACTGTAGTGGTGATAGTTGCATTACTTTGTGAATATACTAAAAACTACTAAATTGTACACTTAGAAAGGTAAATTTTTTGGTATGTGAATTAAATCTTAAAAAATAAATAAATACATTTTCTGAGTCACTTAATATTTTCATAAGCAAAAAATAAAGGACCTCAGTTTCTATATAATACTAAATGCCATGATCAATCCCTCATTGCTTTCACAACAAAATGTGAATTTTAAACCAATTAAGCTTCTAGTAAGTAACATAAAAAAATGCCTCATAATCATGGGGTTAGACAATGACTTTTAGACACAAAAAGCATCGATCATAAAATAAAAGTTGATACTTTGGACTGCACTCATATTACTATTTTTAAATCATCAAGTGTCATTAAGTGAGCGAAATTTCTAGACATAAAATGAGAGAATGTCTTCAATATATTTGATCGACAAAAGAATCATATCCACATTAGATTAAGATTGCTTATAAATCAATTAGAAGAAGTAATTCAAAGCAAACAATTAGCAAAACACTATATTCAAAAAAACAGCAAATATATGATTACATATTTCACATGATTATGATGCAAATTAAAACTGCAATATGATATAATAAATTGTAGTATATTTATACAATGGAAGACAACCCAGCAATGTAAAGGTAAATGATATTGTAACAGGTAGTGACATAGATAGATCTCACAATCGAAATATTGAACAAAAGGTACAAACTGCATGAGTCTCCTATGTAACATTTTAAACAAAGTGAATAAACCGGTAGACATAAGAAAAGTTTTTACCTTTGTGTGGATTATGACTTGAAGGAGAATTAGCAGAGGATTGTAGGATATGGCTGTAGTTCTATTTCTTGCTTTGTTTAATAATTATATGGGTGTACTTGTTTTGGCAAAACAAATGCAAACCCTTACAGCTGTCATCTTTTTCTATGTTCACTTACCTTTATGCATGTTAACCATGGTATAAATGGTTATAAATAAGGTTACAGTTAAATATTTGGGAACATTACATAACTTTGTATATTAATAATTTTAACATAGTTATGTTAATTTCACACTGCTTTATACAGATTAGGAAATTAGAGTAGAAAATGAAATTATTTTTCAAGCTACCAATTAAAACTTGCAAACCTTCTTCTTTCACATCTGCCTCTACAATATATCAATATATATATATATTTTTTTCTTTTTTTAAATCATGAAGGTACTTTCTATATAAGCTTGAAAATAGGTTTCCTTCTTGCATCTTATTCTACATTTACAAGCTAATAGACAATATAGTTAAGGGGAGCTAGCAATATACATATTGCCTCAATAAATCAAATAATGGGCATATTAAAATTTGAATTCATGCACTGTATTGGCAAATACACTTTCTTTATGTAGAGACTCTATAAGATAAATGTTTTGTCTGGTTGAATTATGAAGGGAAATGTCTACAAGCCAAAATCAATACCGTGTTTCCCCAAAAATAAGACCTAGCCAGACCATCAGCTCTAATGAGTCTTTTGGAGCAAAAATTAATATATGACCCAGTCTTATTTTAATATAATATAAGATCGAGTCTTATTTTTCTAATATAAGACTGGGTCTTTAATATAATATAATATAATATAATATAATATAATATAATATAATATACCGGGTCTTATATTAATTTTTGCTCCAAAAGATGCATTAGAGCTGATGGTCTGGCTAGGTCTTATTTTCAGGGAAACACAGTACCATATTCCTATGATATATGAGTCATTCTCTGAATCAAATATATAACCACCCTGTACCTGCTGAATAGCACATATTATTCTCTTTCATTGTTTCCTACCAAATACATTAGTGTATAAAAATACAGCAGGTATGTTAATATCAGTGTAAATCACTTTATAGAATTCACAAAAATAATTTAATAAAATTGGGCTCTGATAAAAAACTCTGATTACTAATCAAAATATACATATCAGTTTTGGATATTTTGATCAATTTAGTGATGATGCTGTCAAGACGAATCTTGAGGCAAACTTTTGTTACAAAGTTTCCCACTATTACACAAAATTAAAACCCTTTTCCCTCATTTCACAGAAGAGAAAGAAAACATGTAACTGTTCAAATTTCAGCAGTTTAATAGCCTGAGAACAGGATGAGAACAGGACAGCTACTTTATTACAAATTTATTTTCATTAAGTTGTTTCAAAATAGAAGGAATACTACCAGTGGTAGCTTCATAATTTCGTTTGAATAGGTCTTTCCACTCTAATTGGAAGGGGACTATAGGGGACTTGTTTTGAAGATATATTTGAATAGCAAGCTCACGGCATTTCAATTGGGTATTTATGTGAGGTTACCTAGGGGAACTGATGTAGATGTAAAATAAAAGAACCTCCAAACATTGCTATTGCTTCCACTTAATGGTATCTTGTAGAAACAGTTCTGTATAAATAGAGCTTCTCTTTAGAGACATATGTATGTTTTCCTATCGTTGGTGTGCAATGCAGAGAATAGACATTTTCATGAAGCGAACTCATCTGCTGTGCTGGTATAGACCAAACTAACTAGTCTCAGTTTTATTCAGATACTAAAACTTTCATTTCTATTTGTTGGAATTTATGCCCTGACCCTCTGGTGTTATTGGACGGAACAATCATGACATTAAAAAGATACCTATATTGCGGAAAATAAATATGCACTCCCCTAGAACTGAGTCATTCAAACTAGTGGTCTTCCTTATATGTTATAGTAGCTGTCAGTCAGAAAATAACAGAAAGAGAGAATTTGAGGGCAGTCTTTAGAAGAACTGCACCTGTTTAGCTTAGCTTACCTGTAGGGGAACTCCACAAAGTAAATTCATGTAGCATTGTGAATAAGCTGTGAAGTGACTTCTCTTCAAAATTCCTTTTAATTATAATTGGCACTTGTGATTATAATACTGGAGGCACCTGAAAAATAATACAATCGTTAGTTAGCTATAGTGATATGAGATTCAAGTGCAAGTGACTGAAGTGACTGGCTATGGTTTAATAATCTTAAAAGGGAAGCATATATATATATATATATATATATATATATATATATATATACCAAATGTTTAATTTCAAATATTGAACATCAAAGGCACTTTTTTTTTCTTCTTCTGACAGTTAAACTACTTTTAACACAGTCCTGGAAATTGGTTTACAGACTTTTCTTATAGTCAAAGACATGAGAACAGACATTCTGTCCATGTGGCTGCCTCAAGCT
Source organism: Rhinolophus sinicus (assembly GCF_057876585.1). NCBI lineage: Eukaryota > Metazoa > Chordata > Mammalia > Chiroptera > Rhinolophidae > Rhinolophus > Rhinolophus sinicus. The sequence continues at coordinate 57,640,156 of NC_142502.1, forward strand.
GTAGCCCTTGGCCTGCCATAAATGATTAAAAAGGTTCTGTAGAGAAAGAGTCAAGACTTTTTTGGTCTGTGATATAAGTGAGTGTGGTTTGGAACAGTTTAAATGGGGAGAGACCTATATTTTGGGAAACCTTCACTTTTTTGTGTGTGTGTGCGTCACTTTCTCATTTTTTTCTGGCTGGCCTGAGCCTCTGCTTTTCTGAAAATCAGGTGCCTGTCTAGATGGGAGCCAAATTTTTAAGAATTAGATGGAAATAACACTTGTTATTTCATATTTTCAAATGTCAAATCTCCACTGAAAGGCAAGGACAATTTCAGCCAAAAACATGCATAAGTTGGCTTGAAATTGTTTGGAGGAATTAAAGAAATAAATATGTTGTTGTAAATCATACGGCAGAAGTGCCACATCCAACCTGAGTCACACGTGGTTTTCTTTAATAGAGAAGACATTCCTATTATGCAGAGAATATTTCCCTGTAGTTAGTCACATCCATTTAGTGTTCAACAGCTTGCTGAAGTGAGAGGCTTTGAAAGCTTAAGTGTATTCATACGTTCTTAAAAATGACATACTCATTAGCAATTATTGGGGACCAAAGGAAGCTTTGCATTTTTTCCTCAAAAAAAGAATCTCATGAATAGTAACAGAAGCGTTTTTGTTTTGTTTTTTCAAATCTAATATTTATTGATTGTATATTATATGCACGTCTTTTATATAGCACAAAACGCCCAGGAAATCAAATCACCTGGGTTACCAGACCACTTTGTGTTTGATTTTCAGCAATTTACTTAATCCTGTTTATCTCATTTTCTTAATCTACAAAACTGAGAAATAATAACACATTTTATGGAGTTGTTGAGGATTAAATAAAATTGTGTCTCTAAAATTTTTATGGCACAACTTTGTACATCATACTCAGAACCACACTTATTATATAGTAGGTACTCAGCACAGGTACACCTTATTGTTGTTACCATCATCATAATTAATCCTCCTGACAAATGCCTCAAGTGGCCAATCTTATTAACAATTTAAACCTCACACAATTGAAAAATATAATCCCAAGATTTTTCTCAACTTCGTTCAGAGATCCTAAGCTGTAGAATAGGTGAGCAGGTACCCAAGCCAGGTCTCTCCTAGCACAACGTCAACAATTCTTAACTGTTTTCCTGCTTGTCAAATTCAATTCAACACAAACGTATTGAGATTCAGGTGTGTTTTGGGTCCTGTGCTTGGATCTAGGCTGTCAAGGATAAATAAGACATGACCCATTACATAAAGAGCACATATTCTCACAGATAGTCAAATATGAAAATCAATCATTTAAATAAATGTATTAAGGGACTTATAAAAACAGGTAAGAGTAAAGGTGCTGCTACACTGTAGGAGTTTGGATTTTTGTCTGTGACGACTGGGAAGATATCACAAACACACTCAGAGTCCTCAAGTAGGCCTACATAAACAGAATCTATGTCTTTCACCAATACACTTTTTAAAAAGAAATTGAAATCATGAAAAGCAATATCCAGTAAAACTTACCTGTAATAAGAGTTTTTCTTTAATTAACAAGAAATCTTTGATACTCAGATGTATAGTTTTAGCTAACTATGTCAAATGTGCTCACCATGCCCTTCTAAGCAACCGATGAAACATCAAATCAGTATTACTGACAATTTTCAGCTATAGTTCAGAAATTTTATTCAAGAGTAATTTAAATCCCGTTATTTACAACAGGAATAGTGAAGGTGCCATGCAAAGTTTGGTTTTCTGGTTTTAATTGCTGTAAGATTTTCAAAATTAAAATACAGAAAACATTTGAGATTATTTGAAACATTTGTGGGTTGCTAGTTCTTGATAAAAATAGTGAAAGGTATTTTGCTTTCAACATATTTGATACTACAATATATAAATTTCAAAATGGAATATGACTACTGCAAAGATTCATAGTTTGAAAACAGCAGTGCGTTGATTATTTTTGCTCACAAAAGCACTATCCACTATTCATGATTTCTTTTTGTTTAATTTTTAAAAATATTTTACTGATTTATTATCTAACAAAGTCAACAGCAAGCATGATGATTTTTCAGTGAGCTTCATTGGGGTGGGGGAAACCATGATTCAGTTTGATGTAGCAAATTTATCTATAAAATCTTGAAAATAAAATGGCCTTAGTAGTTTTATAGATTAGACTATTACAAATTTAGAAATGTTCAAAGAAGAATGGAGACTAATCTGATAAACACTTAAATAATATTATTTTGCTAATGTTAGACATTTGAGATTTAGATTTTTTGTTTTTCAAGATGAAGGTATCATTTAAATAATTTTTATAATTCTGGTTTATTAAACAAAAGAAAGTATGCATGTTAAGGTAGAATATAACTCACCAACGTAATCCTACTTTTTTTTCTCTAAAATTATTCAGGTACATTTCATTTGTATCTATTATGAAGAATATGAAATATATATATATATATATATATATATATATATATATATAATAAAAGCATATTATAACTAACACCAGCATATTATATTCATTACTTAGATTAAAAATTATTTGAGATTTTGTTATTATTGCTTTATCCTTTTATTAGTATTTATGCATATTTTTTTTTCTGAAACGTTTGATGGTTATACACTAATTAAATTTTACCTATATATAAATAAGCATGCATTTCCTAAAAAGGACATACTCCTACATAACCACAATGCCAATATCTTACTTAAAAAATAATCACATTTCCTAGTATCTTTACATACAGACTATATTCAAGGTTCCCCAAATGTCTGCCAATATATCTTTTATAGCTATTTTATCTTCAAACATGATTCAACAGAGTCACATATTGCATTTCGTTATGCCTGTATATTATTTTTAAATCCACATTATATTCCTACTTTTCATTCTTTTAAGACATACATTTTTAAAGAAAGCAAGTCCATTTTTTTCAGAATTTCCCACATGTTGAATTTGCCTAATTACTTCTTGATGATGTCATTCAACTTTTTCCTACATTCTGTATTACCTTTAAACTAGAAATTAGGTCTAAAGTTCAGACAAAATACTTTTGGAAAAAATATGGCACAAGTAATGCTATGTATGAGATACTGCATCCCAGGAGTTGACACACAGCATTTGGTCATCCCAAAATAAAGGATGCTAATATTCAGTTCCTTTTTTCAGATGCTAAGAGACCACATCTTTCTATTATAAACATGTTTTCCTCCTTTTCTAATTAGCAAAAAATCTGTGAGATACTTTGACACTTTAAAAATATCTCATCCCTAATAAACTGTCACTCACATTTTTTTTTGCTTACACTAATGATCATTTACTGCATCATCAATTTAATAAGTAATTTTCTAATTATATCATTTTTTCTATATTTTTAGCTGGTCCTCGCTAAAAAGGAGCTTTTGATTATCAACAGGAGATGAATTATAGTTTTTGATTAAAAGCATTTATGTTTAATTTTGCCTCTTTAATTCATGAGTTTCAGATAACATAGTTGGGGTAATATTGACAGCAAGCAAATGAGTTTTTCTCTGTGCTTTTCTCTCTTTTTTAACTTCATCATGGGGTAATAAATTTTTATTAATTGTGTGTTTTAGAGTTTTTTTCAGTCATTATTCATTTCTATGCTTAAATTATGGAAACATTTCATGAAGAAGAATACTCAATGAAAATAATAAAAAAGAATCTGTAAAAATAAAGTAATACTTTGGTTGGTGCCCTAGCACATGTCATTAATGTAACATAATATTTTAGTCCTTGAAAATATTTAAATCATTACCCCATGTGCTTTATTGTTATACATACACTCAACAGAATTGGATGTTACTGAAAAATGTAGGATATACAAACATTCAGCTACAAATGAAATAATCAGACAGTTTGACATACTTTTCAACATTGCAATTGCTATCATTATCATTATCAAATATTTAATATACCACCATTAGGAACTGACTTTCTCTAAATAGACCAATTATGTTATTAAATATTTTCTACAATTTTCCTTATGCCATTGTCAGTTAAAAATAGAATGATATCATTTTTTTGTGTTTAACTGCTTTGTGTATTACTTTAATGTCCCATGTTACAGACCTAAGTAGTAGTATTGATAAAAAAAAACTGCAAAACGAACATTCATCAACATAAATCCTGTTGAACTAAAAAGAACTTAAAAATTGTACGTATTTTTTTTCCTAACCTATGGCATTCAAGAAAAGTAGAAACTGCTTCTATTTATAATTAAGAACAAACACATCTTATACTATCATATTTATAGAGATAAAAATCTCTGTAAAAATTATAAATACAATGCAAATTCTGAAGTAATATATTACTATCATAACATCCAAAGAAGCATTAATTCAGTCATTTTAGAAGCGGGCAACCTAGCATAGCTCTGACATATCTTGGCACATATCTAGATCTACTTTGGTAACCTTTGTGGAATAATCAGAGCATTGAGGAAGTAGGCAATAAAAATAGACACTTGCTAAAAAGCGGGAGACACAAAACACAGTAAATGACGAGGGAAGATTAAGAGCAGCATTCAGAATATGATAACCAGCAGGTAATGGAATACATGTGGTGACCACAGGTATTAGTATTATAGAATTTAACAACTAGCAAGAGGTAAGGAAGATGCATTGACAGTGATTATAAAACCTAGATCCATTTAAAAACTGAATTTGACAATTCTAGACTCGACAGCTGGGGAGACATCCAATTGACATTACAGAAATCTGCCTTATGGTATTGGGCAAAAAGTCACCAGAATGAATTAATATGAGTACAGTTCACTAAGAGAATATCACAAGTTTAACAGACTCCTTGGCTAACGTGGACAAGGATACTGGCGAGCTAATGATAGAAGGGATGTCAGGCCCAGGAAACAGAAATGCAATCTAGTTAATGCAATTAGATTATATGGCATGTCTTAGGTTTGTGGAACGGTAAGGACATCTTCGAATTTTAAATAGAAAAAAAATCAAAGTTAGTCTAGCTTCAAGAAATAACTTGAAGTACAGTTGAATATTGAGCTGAAAGTCCTTAAATCTGAATAGAGCAAGATCAAGTCTGATGGGGCCTCAAGTAGGAGGATGTAGAGGCAAAGCATGTCGAGGCCGAGAAAAGACAGAACTTGGGCTGCAGAACAAATAGATATGAGAAGCTTTGAATGTACAACTAAAATTGATTATAGTTTTAAAACTAAACAAATACAATAGAAAAATGCAATTTAAATGATTTTAGAAGTTTCTATATTTAAAAACGTACATCAAATCATGAAATTATATTTAGGTAACTGCAATGTTTGAAAAGAAGAGTATCATATGGAATAATTTTTAAATTAATGTTTTAGATACACATTACACAATTTGACAATTATTCTAACTCATATAACTGAGATATTTAATGTGTAAATATCCTCACCATTTGTTGAGTGAAATTTATATCTTAAGATTTTATTTATTTATGCATTTATTCTGATGCAATGTACCACTCTGGTGCCATACAAATATTCCCTTTGTCCATTTTCCTCATGAAAATATATTTTTCCCTGAGATTAATTCCAAAATGAGTTTTTTGGAAGTTTTATTGCTTTTAGTATCATAGTCTTCCCATGTCTTTTAAAAACTAAAGGATGGCTCAGCTACTCAGTCTGGATCAACTTCACATTTTAGCTCAAATAATTTAACACTTTTCCTATTTGAACTTTCAGTATAAAAAAAGCATTTCTATGAAAGCCTGGAAAACATGAAAAACAAGAAACTCAGGAATCCTTCACAAACTTGAGTAAAGCATGCCTTATTATTTAGTGTGGTACATTAAAGACATGGTTATGTATAACAGCTTTATATCATAATTTTAAGAGCACATTATTTTAATTAGCTTAACGAAATTCTTTCCACTGAAAAATGTTGTGGCAGTTTGTATGGTGACAGTTCATTCTTTCTGATTATACTTATAATAATATTTTATTGATTACACAAAATGCGGTTTAGCTCTGTGATAACAGATATTGCAGCAAAAATCCTTCATAAATACACTGAAAGTATCATCTTTACAAACTTTTTAAGACCACAATTCTGAGTTTGTTTTAAACTTTTAAAATGTTGCCCTGTAGTTTTAAAATGAGTAACAAAAATATTATCCATACTCAGTGGTAAAATACAACACACACACACACACACACACACACACACACACACACACACACACAGTCTGAAAATTAAGGTCATGAACAAATCCTAGAAAAAGTGCTATATACCTCATTGCTGAATATCACTACAGTCACCTTTGAAGTACTCCCCTTGGGAAGCTGTGCATATATATATATATATATATATATATATATATATATATACACACATATACATATATATATATGTATATGTGTATATATATATATATATATATATATATATATATATATATGTTGTTAAATTTAGGGGTAGTGGCATGCCTACCAAGATTTAGAGTGATCAAATTATTCTCCTCTTATAGTTTACTTTAGTGCCTCATACCGTATTTTAATTCAGGATTTATAAATGTATTGAAGTCTTTGGAGTAAATCTACCCTAAAATATAGTGTCAGTTTTCCCTTGGTCAAATTTACGTTTCTTGGTGATGACTGAAGTTACGTTATTTTTGTGTGTGTTTCTTTTTTGTTTTGTTTTGTTTTTTTAAGATTTTATTGGGGAAGGGGGAACAGGGCATTTATTGGGGAACAGTGTGTACTTCCAGGACTTTTTTCCAAGTCAAGTTGTTTTCCTTTCAATCTTAGTTGTGGAGGGTGCCATTCAGCTTCAAGTTGTTGTCCTTTCAGTCTTAGTTGTGGAGGGCACAGCTCAGCTCCAGGTCCAGTTGCCGTTGCTAGTTGCAGGGGGCACAGCCCATCATCCCTTGCGGGAGTCAAACCGGCAACCTTGTGGTTGAGAGCCCACTGGCCCATGTCGGAATTGAACTGGCAGCCTTTGGAGTTAAGAGCACGGAGCACTGAGCCACCAGGCCGGCCCCTGAATTTATGTTTTTAATCTCAGCTCTGCTTCTCAAAGACCTAATTCTGGATTGTAGAATGATTGTCTTTGAAAAATGTAAAATTATATAAGAATTAAATTAATTATATAAATTACATTAATTATAATTATACAAATGCCTTTTTTCTAGATATGGGATTAGTATATTACTGGATTTGGTGCTTTCTCTCTTTCTCCCTCATTAGCACACCTTTTCTGTATTGTATTTTCTGTTCTCTCAATTTTTGGACACATCTGTCTTAAACATTGTTGTATTTACATTTTACATGAAGTAGCCAAATTGTGCAGTGGAAACATAATTTTCATTTTGAGTCCACATTGCATAGGTCCAATGAGTAATTGCTAATATTTATGAAGCTCATTTATTTTTTTAGTTATAATCTTATGCCACAGAATCATTATATCTTTGAAAATATGTTTTTTCAACTGTGTGTGTTCAGGCTCAGTAATCTATATGGGCCATGGTCAAACCATACCCAGGTGCTCAAATTATCAAACCAATTTGCTCCATTCATTTTAATGACTGAAAGTAAATCACACGCTTTTAATTCCTAGTAGTAATTAGGTCATATAGCACATCTAATGTTCACCATCTGCTCTCTTAAAAAAGAAATGATTTCTTGGCCTACAGCTACATACTCTTATTTTTATCATCTTTAGAGATAAAACTATCTATAATTCTTCAAATTTCTCTACTCCATTTTTTTTTAATTTACATCAGTTGAGATTTTTGTCCCCTAAATTGCAAAGAAATTTCTGTTCTCAAAGTCTTATTAGTACAAGATCCATTTAGCCTGATTCAAGATCAGCTCTTAATTCTTGTCAGTCACCAGCATTTAACCCAGGTAATTATTCTTCTCTTCTTAAAACCATTCCCCTGACCCCCTCCTTTCCAGCTGCTCCAGCTACTACTCAGCCAGTTTTGCTGCTTTCTTCTCATCTCCACATCACTGTGGTCAGCATAATCCAGGTCTCAATCTCTGTCATCCTTTCTTCTCCACATACTCTTTCCTTAGATTATTTCACCGTCTCATGCCTCTAAATACCATCTCTATGCTAATGACCTATTTTTTTTATATTTCCAATCAGATAGCTTATCTAAACATCCAATCCATAGAGCCGACTGCCTAACTAAATTATCCTGTGAATGTCCAAAAGGCCTTTCAAATTTAATATATCCAAAACAAACAAATTTTTCACCCTTATCATACCTGATGTCTTGATTTTTGCCCATGTTAGTAAATCACAATACCACTCTTCCACTTGCTTAGGTGAAAAACCCAAAGACATCTTATTATCTACCATCATCTCATATACTACATTTAATCCATCTGTAAAAGCTACCGTGTTTTACTCATTACACATCTCAAAACAGCCACTATTTAATTCTCTACCACTATCATCCAAATACAAACTTTTATCATATCTTACCTGCAGTTTTCTGGTGTTTCCGCTTCCACCTTTAACCTACAAGTCTCTAGTTGGCATTGAAAAGCCACTACACAACGTGGGTTTGAACTGCACTGTTACTCTTCTACAAGGAATTTTTTTTTTTTTTTATTCCCAGAAATTACAGTAGGCCCTTTGTATCCATGGGTTTCAGAAAAGCAGGTTCAACTGTGTTTCCACATTCTCAACCACAGATTCCCAATCGCAGATTCCCATCCGCGGCTGGAAAAATAATGCTTTCAATATGCAGTCTGTTCAGTATGTGGATGTGAAGGGCCACTGTAGTTAAACTTTTGGGGAGTCCAAAGTTATATGCAGATTTTCGACTGTGTGGGGTTTGGGTCCCTAACCTCCACATTGTTCAAGTGTTAACTGTTTATTACAATATGTCAGATTAAGTTATTCCTCCATTGCATGCCCTATGATTGCAGTCCATCTTTGATTCAAAGTAACACCTAAAATCCAGTATCCTTAATATGACCTAAAAAGTGCTATATAATCTTACCTACCTAACACTTCCCTTCTGCAACAACCTATTCTTCTGCTTCAGCCTCACTGGACTTCTTGCTTGACACTGTAGGCTTGAAATAATTTTATCCCAAATAATTATCTTGTCCAGATTCTTGCTTAATTCACTTAACACAAAAAAACATGAAAGGCATCCCCTACCTGCTTTGCATAAAAGATCAAATGCCAATCACTATATTTTACACCTGAAACTAATATAATATTGCATATCAACTATAGTTTAATAATAATTAAAAAAAAAAAAAAAAAGCAAATGCTACCAAGTTGAGACTATTGTCATTACCTGCCTAGCAAGAGTTACTTTACCTGGATTTATTTCAGATTTGGAAGATGTTCTTTCTTTTTTTTTTTCCAACCACATTTCTCTTGTGAGGAGCAATAGAGCTAAAGAGTGAGAACAGGATTTGTTTGAACATGAAATAACATTAATTGTTCAGGGTTAGAAAACTTGCACTGAATAACCCAGGAAACTTTTCTTGATAACATGTGAAGAAGCAGAGCTCTCAGGGGTGGGAGCCAATTTAACTTCCTTCCTTTCTCTGAGATAATTGACATAGGGCATGTTAAGAGAGAAGGCACTGAGCAAATATCATATTTCTCTCTAGGGTACCCCAAATCTATGGTCCTTCTAAAATCATAGTTTGTGCTATGAAATGACTTTGTACAATACCAAACCTCTTTATGAACTTCAGAAAGTAATTGAGTTGCATCACTGACATTATTCATGGTTAAATGTTTACCTTTATTAGATTATTTTAAAAAATAGTAATGTGCTATGTTACGTCTTGTATGGATGGAATGGAAGCTTATGTTAGCATTTCAAAAATCAAGGCCTACAGAGAATAATCATATGGATGAGGAGAGAAAGGAGGGTCATATTAGGTTCATTTAACGATATTCTGCTCAACCTTGTTCTACTTCCCCTTAGGGTACAGTTATGAAGATGGTCCCTGCTGAGTTTAGGTCTACATATCACTTGTTATATCTAGAGGGAGAGACAGTTAATGGTTTTACATACCTCTTGCTGTGCTCAGAATCATATATCTTCTCAATCAAATGATACAGATAATTAGTAATTCTAATAAAGACTCAAGCTTGACAAATTTACAGAATTGATTTTAATTTGTTTGCATCATGTTTAAAATTACCAAAGTTTTAAGGCAAACTTTATCAATACATAGTCAGACTTGGCCTTGCTATTGTTCATAGATCTTAGCAAATTAATCAAAGGTTAACTCTTTTATCTTTGGAATCAGATTTTAGATTTTTAACAGAGTTCAACTTTCTATTTTCTAGGTTTCCTACCTATGAAATGGAGGTATTTGTTAATAGAAGAATGGTTAGTAATCAATACAGCAAAACTACAAAAAAAAATGAGTTTTGTAGCTGGTGTTTTATACCTTAAAAAGTATTGCATTATATTGTAGAGTTAGATAAATAATAACTATGTAACACTGAGTTTAATTCATTTTTAATAATGTATATCTTGGGGAAAAGGATACAACTATATCTAAGATAATCCTTAAATCACTTAGAATGTAAGATACCTTTTTAAGTAAAGATAGTGTGTACATTAAAATTTGTTAGGTTAGCAGTCTTTCATTTCCATGAACTATAGGAGCATTTTTTTCAATGTGTGGTAGAAGGATTTCTGATCAAGTGAAATGCAGAAACATAATGCATCATCTTAGACAATTCAGTATCAAATAAAATTTTTAAGCATTTAAGAATTCCTACAGTAAATATTTGGGTTTAACTTTGTTTAAATCAGAATTTCCAAGAAGTATATATTTAAAGAACATCTATTTTTATTATGTATAATACCTCTTTAGCAGGATATAGTTTGGTAATCAGAGATAAAGCTATAATTGCTTCTCTGATTTTTTTAAAAATATATTAACTGTGGTAATTATCACAGAAAATTTTCACTTCCTTTTATTGTGATGGGAGAAAACAAAAGCATAATTGTTTATGATATTTTATCACTTTCTTCTTTAACACAAGAATAAAACTTTTTATGTGTGTGTGTGTTTTAATCATATTCCATGTATTCTATGGATTATTTTAATTATTATTTCTGTTGAGTTTTTTCATTCTTGCTTATGATTTTTGCAATACTATACAACATGGTAAACATTAGAAGCACAATATAAAATCATTATAACACCCCCTCTATAAAAATTACATTAATAATTTAAAGTCACTGCTAATGACTATAAATTGATTGTATATGTGGGCTAATTTTTAATGATTTTTGGATTTATAAAAACAAATCAAACACAGAATGAACAGTTGGGGCCAGCTTCACATGAAATATATATTCTTTTTCAGCCTATGCTATTTTTATATTATCCTGGATTATTCCTCTGGCAATTCCATACCTCTTATATCAGTTTTTAATTGCTAATTATTCCATCATATTTTGAATACTCAAATTGTGTATTTTGTTTGATTGTTCTTTTGTTTATTGAATTGGTTGCTTATTTGATACAATATGAAGAAGTTGTCTAAACTATTGTACAAGAAAAACAGATCATGAAGGAATAAACAGATTTATCCTTTCATTCAAGAAAGTAGATACAGAATATGTTTAAAGTGAATAAAAAATATATTCGTGATGTGAAACTTTGGGGTACCGTTCTAAGATCATTAAACTCTTCTGGCCATATGGTCATTACATATGATTTAGGAAGAGCAGTTTTAGAGCTTTTGATTATAAGGCATAGTGAAAACTTGGACAGGAATCAAATGTAAAAGTGGTTGGGAGTAGAGAGTGACCAAGATCTAGGATTTCCATTTGGGGTGAAGTCTCATAACAGTTCAGTGGTTTGGAGGTTAACTTAGCATAAGAAAAAGCCCATGTTGTGTTATTCTATAAAATAAATGTAAACATGATGAGTCCCAGTACATGAGCTTTTCTATAACTGTAAAAACAGTGGTAAAAGGGACCACTGCCCAGTTTGCAGATCTTGCACTCAAATTTGTGTCATTAAATACTTAGAGGAAAAACCTGTATCTATAATTTGATGTCCAACTATGACATATTTGTGTATCCTGGGCTAGACAGGCAAAATATTGGACAACACCATCATTTAATATTTTTAAGTTTTAAAACTCAGCTCGCAAAGTTTAGCTTGGTGTAATCTTATTATTATGTGACAAGAAATTAGAATTCACGTGTGCTTTGTTTCATTTGATATTTTAATTTTGTACACCTCTGTTTAAATTAATATATTATGACCTTTTCTGAATGGCAAGGTCAAAAGGGCAGATAATCTTTTTGCTGTAAAAAGAAGTAGATAGCAAAAATATAATTATTTCAGACTGTTGACCTTTCAATAATTCAGTCTGAATTTCAGGTTCAAAATATACAAGCGTTATCAGAATTAGCCAGTTATGTTGGTGCACATAGACCCATGGGAGCAAACACCTGCAAACATATACTCTTGCATTTTAAGAAAATGAGTAGACATTTAGACAGTTTTCTAATTTTCCTGGTTAGATATAGTTGATTTTGAACTAAAATGAAGGACAGAATGACAATTAAAAAAAAAAAAGGAAGAATCATGTAATGTATTTAACAGAAAAGAAATGACAAAAGGATGGTTTTAGTAATAACTTCAAATTATCATTGAAAACAGGGACTGATAGGAAATGCTAAGTAACAGCACATTGTCCTGGAGTGGGGGTGCAGAGAACAGTAAATGATGATGGTGACCACAAAGAGATGAAGCAATTAACACACTAAGATATACTGAAAAGGAGAAACTGACATGAAAAGAAAAACAGTCCAGTGAAGGAAAAAAAGGAGATTATTGTGTAAATTAAATATTGTGAATATTTTAAAACTCTCATCTGACATTATTGCTTTAAAACTTGCTCCTATCCTTGCTTTTCCCAGCATTAGTCATAGCTTCTTTCATAATAACTTTATCACCACAATAGAAATGGTTTTGTTATTGTTTTACTTATAAATAAACCTTTATAATTGTTAATCTCGAGAATATATAAAGGTACACACCAAAAAAGTCTATCTTCATGCTTCCATCCATATAAAATTGCTGTTAGCATGCAAAGTATATCTACTAATGTTTCAAATTACTTTAAATCTGCAAAGATATTTATTTTAAGTCTATACATTTAAAACAGGTTTAATGTATATTGTATAATTATTTTTTCATGTAAAATTTGTCTTATCTATTTCTGAATGTCAAATCAAATTGATCTGTGGCAATTTTCCATTTAAAAAATATAAGTATATTTAACCATTTTAATTGTATTAAAATTTTCTCCTTGTAAGTAATATTAAAATTAATATAGTGTATGAACATGTCATGATGTTATTAAATTCTTTTTGGGGGATGAATTCCCAGAAAAAGAATTGCTGGATTAATGGTTACACATATTTCTCATAAGTGTATGCATTTAACCAGGTGACTTCTAGAAATTTTATAACAGATTCTCTCTTACAGTCTGTTAGATTACTTGTTTCTTAATAACCTCTTCAACAATGAGAGTTTTCAGATATATTTAAAATAGTTTTCTTTCATGATTTTTTCTCAATGTTTTATAAGAATTTTGTTTATGATGGACATAAATCCTGTTTATCACTTATATTGAAATGATTTTCCTATTACCCTGCTTGTCCTTTTGTTTTAATTATTTTTTCTGCTTGGAAGGTATTTAATTTTTACATCATGAAATTATCAACTTTATATGATGATCTCATTGGTATTATGCTTAAGATGGCTTTCCTACATTTTTGGATTAGACATAGAAAGCCATATAGTTTGACATTAAACAAAAACAAGCATTTGTATAACAGAAGACAACATAAATAAAGAAAATGTTGTGATAGAGGGGAACGTTTTAGGCTATACACACACACACACACACACACACGCACAGATGGTGCCCCCAAAAATGTATACTACACATTTTAAGAGAGGAAGAAACTATTAAAATTGTAATACTTACTATACGCATATACCGATAACAAAAGATGAATACAAGTTATGTGTATACACGTTTTGGCACCCTCTGTGTGTGTGTGTGCATGTGTGTATATGTATACATATGAATACCTACATATGTATACACATATATATATATATATATATGTTTATTTATAAAATGTAAATAAGTAAAGATTTCCTTAAAATATATACGTGTAAAAGTTGATATAAACTTTTTTAGAGTATACACAACTGTGAATATTGTTTACCTATGGGGAAGGGCTAGAATTTGAATAAGGTCTTTTGAATTACTTAATATATTTCAAAATGTGGAAACTTTTACATGTTAATTGGAAACGTTTATTGAAATTTTATTATATCTTAAAAACTGTTAATTTGTTTACATGTATAATTTCACTTCACTATGACAACTATTTTAAGAGGCAAATGCTATTTTAATAATGATTTACAGATGAAAAAAATGGAATATACTCACATGTTGTACAACTGTCACCAATATCTAATTATATGTGTATATATATGTATTCTTAAATACATATAATACATGTATGTTACTATATGTATATATAAAATAGCCATTATTTTGAATCGCATTATTGCATACCATACTGTATCATTACATACATACATATTTACCAAATTAATATATATGAATAACATACATATATACCATAATTGTAAACTGTATTTTGTGTTGTTTTATTTAACATTAAAAATATTCCATTTCCATATTAATTTTATGAAATAATGACCTATGTATTTTTAAGCACTTGTATAATTGTCAGTGTTTCATTGAAAACTTTAATTAATATAGAGATTATATATGAGATTGATGCTACCTTATTATTTTCCCAATTGTTAGTAAGTTGTCCCAAGGGAGGTTATTCAATAATTCTATTTTACTGCTAAATATAATGGTCACTATATTATTATAATAAATAATTTGAATATGATAATCTGTGAAATGTATATTCTGCCCCACTAGTTTAACTATTCTGATCCCAGATCTACTTTAGCTTTTCATAAGCTCTTTCTAATCTCAAACTTATATAAATCCATGTGCTATTTAGAAGAAATGTAAAGCTCAGACATTCCCAAACCCAGAAATAATGTATTTTGATAGAATTGGATTACGAATTAATTTTTAAAAATTGGTTTCTTTATAATATTGACTACTTATATCTACAATGGACATTTGGTTTCTTTTTTAAGTAACTCTTTTTATGGCTCTGAATTTGTTTCATGATTTTCTTCATACAGTATTTTTCATTATGGTATTAATCTACCAGGGCATTTAATATTTTTAGTTACTGTAAATGCAATTTAACTTCTATTATCATTTCTAAATAGGTATTACTGAAATACGGAATAGCTAATGATATTATTTTCTTGCAATATTAATTTACTGCTTTCATATTCTACATTTTAAATATTATTAAAATATATTCCAGTTACCATAATTTCATCAAATAAAGTGGATTTTTTTTTTTTGTATTCACATATGGTGTAACTGTCAGCAATATGTAATTATATGTGCCTGGCTTCTTTCATTTTACAAAATGTTTTCAAGTTCCATCCATGTTGTAGCATGGATTATTACTTCATGATTTTTATAAATGAAGAATATTACATTGTATGGATATACCACATTTTGTTTAGCCACTCTCCAGGTGTTGGACACTTGGGTTGCTTCCAACTTTGGCTATTAAGAGTTTAGAGGGGCCTGGAGTTGGGTATTGAATTAACAGTCTTTTATTTTCTGTATTCTGCTGATTTCACATCTGGGGCCTTGTTGATGTTAGAGACAATTCTCCTCCCAGGAATTGCCAATCCCATAAGATAGTAAACAACTTGCAAGTGAGCATATTTTCAAATACAAACCAACAAGTCCAGACCCATATCCTAACCACCTTCTTTATAGGGCTCTTACACTCTAGGCCACTGACTTTCTGACCCAATCACCCCAGAGCCAGATACCAGACTACTAGGGAGAGGCTTTCTGTCCCAAAACCCACTGAAATTACTCAAACTAGCCTGCTTACCATACCGGGCCCATTCCTTCCCATGGAAAACACAATAAGGGCTCTTGCTCATGGCTCCTTCCTTCTCCCTCAGCCTCCTGCCTGACCTCCTGCTTCCCCCTGTAAACTTCAGCAGCATGGTGTGTCCCTTTACTTGGACACTGAGTAGCAAATGATACTTTTTATGGCAATCATCTCCTCATCTGTTGGCCTTACTATACCTCAAACTTTCCATTAATACACTGTATTTTCAATCAGGTATGTCCTTTCCCTATGTCTGTTAGGCTGTGGTAAAATGGATTTATTGAGGACAAATATTATTAAGGAAAGGAGGATGGTCTGGATGTATTTTAGAACACCAACTTTTCCCCTCTTCTTGCTGGAAGTGTGGTAGGATTCTTCTCCAGTTCTCAGTATGAGACCCTGGCAAGGCTACTTGTAGTAATCTTTATAAAAGTGTGGGGACCACGAATGATTGGGCCCCTCCAGCATTACTAACTCTCAGATTTGTCCACACGGAGCCTCCAGGCATTCATTAACTAAGGTTAAGTTGTCCTACCTATGTACTGGCTCCTGCAGTGGTTTCTGTTCTGGTGTATCTGCCTGGCTATCAGATTTGGGGGACAGAAGTTACCCTGTGACCTCAGTTCTCTGGTGAAACCTAAGAAGAGTTCTTAATGTTCAGTGTTCAGTATTTTACTTGTAGTGAGGTTGCTCAACAATGTCATCCAAGTTTTTTTTTTTTTTTCCCCTGAATTTTCTTTCTCCATCTCTTATTTCAGTATCTTCTTCCTCTTTGCATACTAGTTTCATTTTCTTCTTCTGCAGGTAGGCTATTCCAAAGTGGTGTGAGACATGACAATTCCTAGTCCTATATTACATTGTCTAACTTAAAAAAAAAAAAAAAAAAAAAAAAAGAAAATAAACAGGAGACTAGAGAGTGTCTATTTTCCAATCCTAGAGGGGAAATCAGGATCATGTTTCCTCTTTCTCTTCTTTACGCAAAGTACCACCACCAAGAGGTAGTATGCTCTATTTGGTCAAGTTGGCTCACTTTCCTCTCCCTGCATAGGATGGGAGCATACTGTGAATTGTCAGACCTCTCACAGCAATACGGGCATGTAAAGGTGTTCCCAAATGAAAGAACACTGGCTAGGACAGAGCAACATACTCTAACTTCTAAAAGTAATGTAGGAAACTGTAAATCCATTCTCAATAAATTGCCATCAATATATCATTGCTATTTTTTGAAGTTAGATTTATTTGTTACCTGAGAAGATAATGCAGCAATTCATATAATATTACTACTGTCACCATATAAAATAAAGAAAACACAACAAAATGCATATCTCCTTAGATACATTCTCAAAACACAAGATTGATATTGTGAATGATAGACATCATTTTAAATGAAAAATAAATTATTTTTTATGTCTGTCACCTCATGCTTTTTAGCCTTTTTTATGGAAACATTAGGAATAATGACAATTTCCATTTTTAAAATGACCTTAACCATAATTTTTTATCATCCTAGTATTTATGTATAGGTGACAGTCATGTATTAAACATTTAACACTAGTGTACCACTTTTGGTTTTGTAGTTTGATACTATTAAGAGTTGAAATATTCAAATCAAAATAATAAAATGATTTCAAATGAAGAGAAGTATAATTGTACCAAATTTTAGATTAAAAGGATATACTAAATGCAACCTAAAAATTATTTTTATCCATTATAGTTACCAATTAAAAAATTATTTATTATCTTTTGTCACATGCTCTAAGGTTTGGAGAATTATGGAGAAGGAAAGAGTAAGTCTAAAACCCTGTATCACAAATATTCACATACTAGTTCTCACATTATAGCATCAAAAATGATAGTCAACAAATATTTACACATTTTCATGTTCAAAAATTTAATTACAATTAACATGGAATTTTTTTTTTAGATTATATAGGCCAATTTCTCTCTTGACAACTGTTTTAGATGAAACAAATATATAGTTTTACATTAAAAAAATGCATAAGTTAGAGTTTCAGTGATTTGCTTTTATTCAAATAATGTTGATAAATTTGGAGACAAAGAGGTGGGCTACAACAATTTTCTAAATCACATTTAGATGGTTAAATTTTAGGGCTAGACAGGGCATAAATATAATTGAATTCCTCTTCTTCCTAAAATGGTTCTGTGAATAATGAGATTGGTATTTGTGGTTCCCTCATGGTCAGAGGGTTATAAAAATGGGCCACAGTGAATCAGATTGATTTAATCTTTTGACCATGCTCAATTAGACCACACACATATGAATATTTCCAATGTTAGAAGTTATTGACATTCTTATGAATTAGTGTGTTGTCTACCCATTAATGTGATAGCTATAATAGGCTATTCTAAAACACCCCCTGAACTTACATTTAGTCTGATTGAAACTGAGATTATAGTTAAGATCCATTGACTTGTTCTCAGTATAACATTTATTTAAGTGGTTTTCTTTAATCTATTAAAGCAAAATCTTTATATAATTCTTGTGTAAATAGAATTTAGCTGGTCCTTTTACCCAGTTCTTGGCAAGGAACCTCCTAATCCTAGAAATTTCCTCATTTTTGGGGGAATATGTTTGTTATTCATGATGGGCATCTTGGACTACACTTGAATGTATACTATTAAGATAATTCAGGTGGGTCTTCAATTGTTTTAGGATGAGGCTGGCTATAATGAAAGGTCAGCCATGTGATTAGAAGGTTGAGATTTTGAGAAACATGGCATATGTTAAATCTCTTGGGAAGAAATGATGGCTGAAGATTCAGCTCCATCACATGGCCAATAATTCTATCGTGCCTATGTAATAAACCAAATCAAAACTGTGGATACCCGAAGCTCTGGCAAACTTCCTGTTTGCTGATATACATTGATATAACAGGAAGGCATCCTGACTCCTCATCCTGAGGATTCATCGTGACTCCACAAGTTAAGGACACAGAGGATCTGAATTTGGGACCCATAAGGCCTTGCCCTATGGTTCTCTTCTTTTAACTTGTCCTGATTTTTATGCTTTACAATAAAACTGTAATTATAAGTATAGTATTTTCCTAAAGTATGAAGTCATTTTGGTGAATTATTCAACCTGTGGGGATAGTTGGAACCCCCAAGTATGTAGCCAGTTGGTCACAAGTGTTTTTGATTTGGGAACTTCCAAAAGCAGTTCATGTCTCTTAAAGCAGTCTTGTGGGAAACCGTGTCCTTATCCTGTGAAGTTTGACGTAACTCCTGGTAGTTAGCAATCAGAACGGCATTGCCATAATATAAAAATATTTTAATTAAAATATGAGCTACTTAATGAGAACAAATTACTTCAAGTTTCTATAGCCATAAGAATACATTAAAGTTTTTATAGTCCTAAGAAAAATATATTGAACAATCTATAATAGCAGGAAGACTTATTCTTTAAAATATAATAGTTTAGTTATAAGGGCATTATGAAAAATATATTTTATCTAACTAAGTAGCATTTTTGAATAAACTAAAGTACTAAGAGATGTCATATGTGAAATAACCATAAAGAATATTTCAAGCATCATACAATTTTCATATAAAATCAATCAAATTAAGAAAGTCTCATGGAAATCTCTGAGAAAAATCAAGCGAGAGAAATATGGCAACAAAGAGATTTATGAAGAGTGTTAAACAAAAATATATTGGGCTACTGATGTTTGACATTTTGATATATATATAGGTAAATATAGAGTAATAGATTTTCCAGACTCTATGTGTATTTATGTGTGTGTGTGTGTGTGTGTGTGTGTGTGTGTGTATTTAATCACCTGAGAAATTGTACAGATTAAATATATAGATAGAAATGGAAACTATAGTATTAAAAAAACAGGAGGAATTACTCACAGACTTTTTGTTATAGCTCAAAGCTATATCAGGGTTTGAGTTACTAGACTCTCCACTATCTTTCCTGGATACCACCAGCAGTAGCCAGAAATGGTGGCGAGAATGAGAAGAATCTAGTCTATTTACCCAAACCTACCTATGTGCTATGGCGTTAAAAGGGTAAAACTCAAAATTAAAACAGTGTTGGTGATGGCATTTTGAAGTCTATCCCTAGGTCCCCATATGACTTATTGTTGGCTATATAATACATGATTCCAAGAACATAAATAAAACTAAACCCTCCTCTCAGCCTAATATAGTCTAATTGTTTATATCTTCCAGAACATACGGTTTCTCTGCAGAACTCTTTGATAAACATGTAGCATGCCTCTTGAATTGGGAAGTACATTTTTCATTGCCTCTTTTCTCATACATATGTAATGTCCACATGAATAGATAAACAATTATATTTTAGAAAAGGAACTTTGTTAATGGATATAAGCATGTCTGACAACTTTTTCCAATTTATATTTTCAATGTAGTTTTTCAATACACCTATTTTGGATGATATGGTTCAGGAACTGTGTAAAATGTAAGAAATGCAAAAATATACCTTTAAGGAACTTTTAATGCAGGGCTAGAGATAGCGGTACAAAAAAATTGTAATAAAATTAGCAAGTGTTATAACTGAGATAAACTGGTACAAAGGACAGAAATTATGCTTTAGTTTTAAGCAAACATTTGTCTCAGTTTTTACTAAATTTGGGAAAATAAATTAACTACTCAAGACTACTGTATCTTTATTTGTGAATATATGTAAGAAGACATAATTCTCAGAGTGTCAGTTTTTTTAGAATTGAAGAGTTGTATGTCAATTATACAGTTTAAAGTCTTAAAATACATTTTAGCTATTATTATTTTTACTATTAATATATTTTTCTGAGAGACACATATCAGAATATGTTCAGAGAGTACACAAGGGAAATATTAAGGTGAGGTAGTAATATTTGGGTTGAGTTTTAATAATAGCAAGCTCCTGTTTAAATAATTTGTGGATAATAAGTATTTTAAAGCAGAGCAAAAGTGGGGATACTATTTAATCCATAGGTAAAGATGAAATTATATGATTTGAGTAATGAAAATGTGCATTGTGCTCAGGGAATGGTGTAGCTAAAGCAAAAAATAAAAAAATAAAAAAATAAAAAAATATATATATATATATCAGATATGAGATTCAGAACAAAGATAACATTTCTTCTATGGTCCTCCAAAATAGTATACTTTAAAAACTGCAGTCTTCACATCATTTTGTAAGAATGTATTCACCCATTGTTCTCCCATTCCTTGAATCAGACAGTGCTTCCTTTATATTAATGAAGCCACAGTTATTTTAATAAATATTTGTTCTGCAATATAGCCTGACAAACCATAACCCTTGAATCATATTCAGTCCACTGACTGTTTTTATAAATAAAGTTTCATTGGAACAAAAACTGCACCCATTCATTTTCATTTCCTACAAAGCTTTCACACTTATGAAAGGCAGACTTGAGTGCTGGAACACAGACCTTACTAGTCACAAATCCTAAAATATTTACTATGTTGCCATTTGAATAAAAAAAGTTTGCCAATCCTTATTCTATAACATTCAGGAAAACGGAATGTAGTGAAAGGAGAGTAGGTAGTAGACCACTGTATGAGTACTCCCAAGCGAGAAGGTGAAGGACGGAATTAGGGTGATGGCCATACAATAGTAAAGAGGAAAAAGAAATAACCAGTCCTACTTGAACCCATGACATTGATGTTAAGTAATAAATAATAGTGGTGCTAATAATATTCACAGAAAAATGCTAGCAAGCATGATTTTGGGGTTGTTCTTATTTTCTACATTTTATGTCAATGCAACATATGTGAAGAGTTTAGACCAAATTATACACCCTATGGAGCAGTGGTCTTACCAGTAAGCTTTTATTTCATTTAAAGAAATTTATTACTACTAAAATTATTTTTCCAAGAAAAGAGTGGTATGTTCTTTTACTACTCCACTAAGCACTTTCTAATGTAATGATGACTCTTCTTTTTTTTCCACAAATGAAGTCCAGCCATTAAAGAATTCTTATGACATAAACATAATTCTTCCCTTTGACAAACTGACAAATGTGACTGTCCCTTTGATAATGACCAGGTTTTCTTGCCATGAAAGTCTGGAAAGTAAATATAACTTTTCACTCCACTTAAGACTTATTGGCCTCAAAATCAATACCCTTCACATTTAGTCAGGCATTGCCTTACCAAAAGAGTTCAGCAGTGGGCTAATTATTGTTTCTCTCTATGACACATTCTGCAACTTTTCTTCCTTTACCCTCTGTCTCCAACTACCCAAATTCCAAGAATTCCTTTATCCCAGGTAAAACTCATTCTTCTAAATAAAGATGTCTACTTCAACTCACAGTGGCTTTTCTTCCCACTGAAATCCTGGCTTCCTTTTTATGAGCTATTAACATTAATCGCACATTATTTTGATGTATCTTGAATTTCATCATAAATTGTTTGATACAACTTATAATGTCTTTTGCATTCTATTTCATTGCTCCTTTCTTCAAGCATACTGCAAGATCCTTAATACAGAAGACTATGTTGAATAGCTAATATGTGTCTATACCCTCTTTAACCAGGAGTGATAAGTTTTCCACCTCATATGTGATCACTTTCTTTTTATTTTATATCATGGCATTGCTGAGAGGTATTTTGGTCAGAGATAAAATATGGCTTTGCATCTCTAAGATGTTCTTATTTTTCAGTCAGTAAAAAATAAAAAGAAATGAAAACATTTTCTCAGAGTAGAGTGAAGGGCATATAGTATGATCAATATCAGATTCATCTCAGCATTTGAGGAAAAGGAAAGGGATTTATCTTTTAATTCCTGACATAAACTCTCATACTGTAGGATTTCGTGAGGACTAAATGTGAGAAAATAATAGAGCCCATCTAGTAGAAAACCTGGCATGTATTAAGTGATCAACAAATTCAACTCCACTCCTGCCTGCTTTTCTTCCAGAAAAAAAAAAAATTCTCATTTTTATTTTGAAAGTGCTTTCTTCAAGTAACTCCAAGCTCTGCATGACACAGATACAAGAAATATAAGTATTAATTGTTAGTTTTGCTTACACTAGCTTTTTGGCTTTCTTCTATACTTGTGAGAGATACATGCACATTAATTTTAAAATACACTGTGGAGTGTAAACTTTTTTAGGGGATATACAAATATATATTTTTCAGTCTTAACAGGCAATGCACAATATTAAAAACATGATTGCATAATACACTCAAATTCAATAATTGATTTTTATACATGTCATACAAACTAATTATTCAGTTTATCCAGAGGTAGAGTCGCTGTGATTCTCACTCATAAAGGAACAATTTCAACAGTCCTTGAGGTGGATAATGTTATTGGAACTAGATACGCCCTTATAATTGAAGAAGTTAGCCTTCTAGTTTCTGGATCACTGCCAGAAAATACCTCTCAACTGCCAACTTATTTTAGTCTTTGCTTTAGTTGAATATAACTGCCTTACTCAGTTGAACGTATTCTTCCAGAGTCATCCCTCATCCAATATTAGATAAATGTAAGGCTATAAAAGGGTGGCCCTAATATTACAACTCAGAGCAAATTTATAGATGCATACTAGCTCCCGAGCTCCCACTTCTCAGTTGAGGCCTTTGTTAGGAATGCATGGTGGTTCAATTCTCCCCCTTCCCATTACAGCTTGCAATTTTCCCGTGTACAGTGTTGATTCCAAGAGCAATGTATATGCAATCAAAGTTAAGCTGTTATCACCTTAAAATAGACTGTATAGCTCTTTTAACTAAAACTCATTGTGACTATAAAAACAAACACAAACAAAAAACCTGCAATACATGCACTATCAATAGATGCAGAACAAAAACAGTTGAGAAAAATAAAAATCTTTTCATGTAAAAACTTGGAACAAATTAGCTACACATGACTTTTTCTTTAAATTCAGGAAAAGACAAGGATGCCAACCCTCAGCATTTCTCACCTGAGCAATTGGGCAAGAAAAGTAAATAAAAGTTTTCCAAATTAGAAGGAAAAAAGTAAAATTGTCTCTGTTTGCAGATTATATGATTTATACATAAAAAGCCCTAAAGTCTCTGCCAAAAAATTGTTAGAATAAATAAACAACAGTAAAGTTTCAGAATACAAGTTCAATACATAGAAATCAGTTGCATTTCTATACATTAAAAACAAACTGACAAAGACATTAAGAAAACAATCCAATTTACAATAGCAATAAAGAGAACAAAATACTTAGGAATAAAGTTAACCAAAGAGATGAAAGATCTATACATTGAAAAATCAGAAAAAGAGATGAAAGATATTGAAGAAAATACATACAGATGGAAAGACATTCCAAAATATTAGATATTCATAGATTGAAAGACTGTGACAATGTCCAAACTACTCAAAGCAATCTACAGATTCAGTGCAATCCCAGTTAATATGCCAATGTAATTTTTCACAAAAGAAGAAACAATTGCAAAGTTTGTATGGAATCACAAGAGACTCCACAGAGCAAAAGTCAACCTAAATCAGAAGTGAAAAGCTGGAGGCATCAAACCTCCCAATTTCAAACTGTATTATAAAGCTATAGCAATCAAAACAGTATGGTATAGACATTAAAACAAAAAATGACAGATCAATGAAACAGAATAAAAAGCCCATTAATAAACCCACACATACATTGTCAATTAAATCATGACACAATGGGGAAAGGATAGTATCTTCAATAAATGGTGTTGGGAAACCTAGATATTCACATGTAAAATAATAAAATTGGACTTCTTATATCATACATATAAATCAACTTAAAGTGGATTAAAGACTTAAAAGTCAAACCTGAAATCATAAGACTCCTTGAAGAAAACTTAGGGAAAAATTCCTTGACGTTGGTCTTGGCAATGATTTTTTACATCTGACACCAAAAGCAAAGGTAACAAAAAATATAAATAAATAAGTGGGAGTACATTAAATTAAAGAGTTTCTGTACAACAAAGAAAAGGTCAACAAAATGAAAAGCAAAGCTAAGGAATCTGAGAAAATATTTGCAAACCATATACCATATTTTGCCATGTATAATGCACAATTTTTTGCCCAAATATTGAGGGGAAAATAATGATGTGCATTATACATGGTTAGTACTAATTTAATATTTATATACATGTTTTTAATTATTTTATTTAGGTTTATGAGTTAAAAGTTTAACTCTAGAAATCAATAATGATATCCATATGCAAAATAATCCTCTGGAATACAATAATCAGTTTTGTTGAACTTTGTGATGAACTTGCAACGACGAAGAGTTCTTGGCCTTCTATGAAGCATAAATATAAATTTGTTACTGGTACATAAAATTTCTTGTACTTTGTATTTGTTCTTGTGTTTTGTAATTATTTATTGTGTAAACTTTCTTGTACCATAATATGCTAAAAAGTAAATGCTATAATTCTTTTATAATATGAAAATAACTATGTAAATATTAACAAATAAAAGTTTGAATTAAAAAAATAAAATGAAAGAATTTTTTCCTTGAAAGCTTGGGCCAAAATCATAGGTGTGTATTATACACAGCAAAATATGGTTAATGCTGTTAATATATAAGGAGCTCACATTACTTACTAGGAAAACAACAACTACAATGGATATCCAATTAAGAAATTGGCAAAAGAGGAGATCCAAAATAGTGAAGTTGAGAAACATTGTGCCTGTGTCCTTCTGTGAACGTATTAAAACTACAACTAAACTATAGAACAATCAACCTGGAGAATCATCTGAAGTTTAGCCAGACAGAAGTCCTATAACTAAAAAAATAAGGAAGAAGCCATGTCGAGACTGGTAGGAGGGCAGAGGCGTGAAATGAGCTGGGTCCAAACCTCCGTGTAGCAGTGGAGAATCAGGAGGGGCCAAGAAGAGGATCCCACACAAAATATGGCTGTGAAAAACAGAGAATATACTCACCATCTGCCTGTGGAAAATCCAACAATCCTCTAAAAGGGAGCACACACAGACTAACTCACTTGTAAGCACTTGCCCTGGGCTCTGGTGGAGGGATGGTGGCTTGTGGGGTTTTAGAAGCATATAGGGTACGGAGTGAGGCATATGGTTTCAAAGCAAGGGCTGTAGGACAGTTGCCATTTTCCCTGCGAGTGGTCCTTCTTGCAGGTAGCCAGCAGTCAGGCATCATATTTCCTGTGTTGAACTCTCCCCCACTCAGCCAAATATGAATCTGATTGGTCTGGTGAGCTCCGCTGGGACCCTGCCACACCCAATGCCCCAAACACCCGTAACACTTTCTCCATGAGCAGCCAGCCCTTCAGGCATTGCACTCTCTCTTAGAAAACTATCTGAATTCATAGGCCCCACATGGGTGATGACTGGCCTCAGTGTCCTTTGAAACTTCTGTGGGATAACTCCAGGCTTAGCACTGACACCAAACCAGAATTTACTTGGTGAAAACCACTCTTTCCACTCTAGTGACTCCCTGAGACTCTGCCTCACCCAACTTGCATACCTCATGAGTCTCTTTCAGCAACATTACCTTAAGGGAACTAGCAGGTGGCAGCAGGCCTTGGGGTATCCTGTTTTTTTGCCCCAGGCTTGGAACTAGTGGCAGAAGCCTAGTTCACAGTGTGGCCTCTCTCACATATCTCCAGGATTAACACAGGTAGTAAACAACTGTAGATCACTCTGTAGCTCCTACCAGGGAGCTAATGGCCAGTCATAGACAGTGGGTGTCTTGGACCTGTAACAGAATCCTCTGTAGGGGCTTCAGAAACAACATACTTGGAGAATGGCTTCAGACCACAGCAGAGCACTGCCCAATAAGCCCCAGGAGGGGCATACACAAAGTATGGTCTCAACAGGCCCAGAGTCTGCTGGGGAGAATCCCACTCAATGGGACAGGCCCTACACATAGCAGCCTATAAGCTGTGGACGTGGCTCAACCCAAAAGCCAATCATTCTGAGTATCAAACCCACCCACTGATTTGCCAATAGCAATCAAGGTTCAACTGTAAAAAGAGGGCACACACAACTCACACAAGTGACACTTCTGGAGCACCCAGCACAGGTAACCAGGGAGACTGTGCCAGGGCCCAAGAGGGCACCTATTACATAAAGCCACCAAACCAAGACTGAGAGGCATGGCAGATCTACCTAATACATAGAAACAAATACAGGTAAGAAGCCAAAATGAAGAAACAAAGACATTTGTCCCAAATGGAAGAACAAGAGAAAACTCCAGAAAAATAAATAAATGAATTGGAGACAAGCAAGCTACAAGATACAAAATTCAAAACAATGATTATGAGAATGCTCAGGGAACTTAATGAAAATTTCAACAAAGAGATAGCAAGCATAAAAAGGACATAGGAACCATATAAAAGGACTGGGCAGAAGTGAAAAATACAATAATTGAAATAAAGAATGCAGAAGAAGGAATCACCAGCAGCCTAGATGAAGCAGAGGATCAAAACAGTGATTTAGAAGAAAAGGTAGCAGAAAACATCCAATCAGAACAGCTAATTCTGCTCTAGTTCATTTTTCTGTCTCACGTTGTGCATCTATCCACCTTAACAGCCATACCATTGACAATAATTTTTTTTTTTTTTTTTTTTTTTCCGGAAGAATTACCTTGATGCAGTTTTCTGGCTCCCATGAGTAGGAGCTATGCACTATTAAATCACATACAATAAATGTATGATAGTTTAATAACCAAATTTTTAATTGGCAAAGCTTTAACTGTAGGCCATCAGGTTTGAAAATTAAGTGTCCCTAAATGTGTTTCTCTCTAGGTAGCTTCTAAAACAGAGAAAAACATATATATATGGTGATGGAAGAACTGACTCTGGGTGATGAACATACAATGGGATTTATAGATGATGTAATACAGAATTGTACACCTGAAATCTATGTAATTTTACTAACAATTGTCACCCCAATAAATTTAATTAAAAAAAAAAGAAAAAAAGAAAAACATATTCTCAATCATATATATATATATATATATATATATATATATATATATATATATATATATATATATATATATCACAGTCTAGAAGTTATAGATTGACAGGTAAATATGAAA
Source organism: Rhinolophus sinicus (assembly GCF_057876585.1). Taxonomy (NCBI): domain Eukaryota; kingdom Metazoa; phylum Chordata; class Mammalia; order Chiroptera; family Rhinolophidae; genus Rhinolophus; species Rhinolophus sinicus. The sequence continues at coordinate 57,668,227 of NC_142502.1, forward strand.
CTATTTTTATTTAGTTCTTATGAGTTAAATGAACTTATGATTCATAGGTCTTATGAGTTATAATGAATTTGTGATTTTTTAAAAATCTGTACTCATATATATTTCTATTCGTTTGAAAGGGTCATCTGACTTGTCCTCCTTCTGACCAAACCACAGTGGAATCAATGAAATTATTTGTAAAATAAAGTGAATTTATCTCAAATTATAGTGAAGACCTAAAGAGAAAATATGGGAGAAAAGTTCTGGCTAAATAAAAACAGGAACCAGAACAAACTTGAAAAACATCAGAGTTGACAGAAAAGACGTGTGTTTTTGGAAAGAATTCATATCCCTGGGACATTTCCAATATAAGTAATATGAATATTAACTTCCTAACCATTAGAACAAATCATGAAAAATGTACACTGCAAAGATTAAGCCACTGATCAAAACTGCTTATCTATTAATTCCAGTACTTTCTCATGATTTTCTCTTCTTTTCTACTTCCATCAACTTTTGTGCACTGCAACCACATTATATTTCAAATTTTTTTCTCTACTATGTCCATGCTCACTTCCTTTGTATGCTTACATAACTTAAAAGTCCCTCAAAATGTAGTATTTTCTGTGCTAGGCATTGCAAGTTAGAAAACTAAACACATATTTTTAATTTGTAAAGTTATCCTCAATAGAAATCATAAAATGTGTTGCTTATTTTACAAATGAGATAAAATTATGCTATAATATTTTGGGATTTTAGTATCATAGCCACAATCTCTTAATGTTCTTTGGTTTTTAAAATCACTTCTCTTACTTTGCCATTACATTTAAATAGTTTCTCTTCTAAATTCATCAGCATACTCCTTTTGTTTTGCTACATGTTAAAGTGGAAATGATTCATTTATTTTACTTGCTTTAGACTATTTAGATATAACTCATAGATAATGATTATGTTAGAATGAAATGAAAGATTTACAATTAATCACAATCAATCCTATCTAACACATGCCTAATATATCTGTTTTCAGTGTTGATGCAGAAAGTCAAATTGTGATCAACTCAGACAGAGGAACTAGTGAGTTAACAATCGATATCATCTAAGGAAGAATTTCAAATTAATTAACATGTCTACAGGAGGCCAATTTTCTTCTAGTATTATGTGTGTTATGAAAGGACACACATTTTGTGTCCTGAAACATTTGTGTTTTCTGCAAAATATAATATACTAAATATGGCCCAACACTTAATCTAAGCTTTTTCTATAATTCTCAAAGATTTAGTATGTGTTCAAATGCTTTGTAAGTTGGAAATATCAAGCTATTAGAATAAAAAAAAAAAATGAGCCTATGAAGAAAAATAGAGAATATAGAATTCCAATAATTAAAGCAAAAAGTAAATTATGTGTTAATTGTTTTTCTTCACAAGTACTGATTTCAGATCAGCTGATATTACAGCTCAGGATTTCAAATCCATAATTATTTGAATCAATGTTATTCAAAATAATCTAAATAAAAGTATTGTGACTTTCTTGTTTTAACATGTTTTTCCAACCTATTATAAACATTTTCAAATCTAGATAAAGTTGAAATTTTCAGTGCATTTTCTTATATAATTTACCTAGATTTTTTAAAATGTCATTTTGGGCCATATTTGGTTTAGCATCCTCTCTCTCTCTCTCTCTCTCTCTCTCTCTCTCTCTCTCTCTCCTCCCACCCTCCCTCTTTCTGGTTCTGTTATACTATTTGAAAGTAGTTGCAGACTTCATGCCAATTACTTACCCATAAATACTTTAGCAGAAATCATATGTGTATATATATATACATATATATATATATACACACACATATATATGTGATACACATATATATGTGTGTGTATATATGTATATATACACACATTTATATACATAGATATGTATATATGTATGTATGTATGTATGTATATATATAGATTAAATTTACATATAATTAAAGTAATTCAATCTTCATTTTATTTAATAGCTTGAGACAAAGCTTGTTTAATGGACTCTTATTTACCATAGCAAACTTTCATAATAACAATTTTAAGGGAGAATTAATTTCTCCCCAACTCTATTCGCTGATTCACTGATACTTGTTAGGTATCAGCAAATAATAGCCCACAGTCCCAATGACTATTTCTATAGATACATTTTTATTAGAACACAGCTGTACTGATTTGTTTAAGAATTGTCTTTCATGCTACAATGACAAATTTAAGCAGCTGTGACAAAGACTGTATGGCCCACAAGCCAAACATATTTACTATCTGGCTTTATAAGATAAGTTTGCTAGCCATGCTGTAGATTCTACAACTCTTTCAACAGCTTCTTGTACTGCAACTTGAATCAGCTGAAGAAACTTCTGTTTTACTATTTTCTACTCAAAGCTGTTAGTCTTTGGGGTTACCTGGTTAACTTGTCAGTACAGCTAAACATGTCATATGATGTCTTTCAAATATAAATTTGAAAGCCATCATATATATATATATATATATATGCATGAAGAAATTACACTCCAACAAAAGGCTTTCACCTGACTGCCAATTTTCTTAATACAGTTGTCAGCATTTGCCAGTTGGAACTTTCTGCAGAAATTCATGAAATTCCAATGTATTTTTGGAGACTTTTAAGATCAGAAAAAATCAGCCTAAATACTCTCACACACACACACAAAAAGTCAGTTAAAGCACTGAAGTGGAATAACAGTGTCTCCTTTTATATGGAGTACCTTCTTTGTCGCACGCCAAGCCTTATCCCACTCCATCCAAACTCTGAAGTTACGTGTCAATTACCATTTATGATCTCTGTTCACTCCACACTGCTTTCCTTCAACCCCACCTTCCTGGCCCTGTAGGCACAGGTGTTTTTGATCTTCCACTACTAGATGAGGGGGCAGCAAGAACTGTGTCCCCGAGAGGCCGCAATGGTGCGCTGGCTCTAGTTGCAAAGAATTTATCTCTATGAGATAGGAAGTATTTTCAACACAAGATTTGAAAGTCAGCCAGAAAGAAAGATTTAAGCCTTTGGAAGTAGGTAAAGAAAAAGCACAATCCCTGATGATCTGGTGAAGAATGGAGCTGAATGCCTCTAAGGTACTCCATGCTGTGCCTGAAAGGCTCCAAGTGACCCGAAAGATGGAATCTTTAAGGTGTTGTGAATAGCAGCCCTCCAGAATCTTCCTCATCACTTTACTTTTAAACAGTTCCTTCTTTCTTGTCTCAGTATGAAGTGTCAACGCTGATATTTTTAGATTTCTTTCTTTCTCTGAATGGATACCCCAATAGGCTCTTTTGAAAAAAATAGTACATTTAAAAGTTTTATGTAATTACAACCTGAGGTCCACTAGCACTGAGGGGAGCTTTATGGTTAGAATGCCTTGCTGTTTGCACAGAAATGCCCTGTGGTTCACTTCTTGTCTGATACTTCAATTATTTGGCTGTAATCACACACTAAAGCAGATATTGATTTCTTGGGTATTCAAATTACACCCCTAACTTCAAGCACCAGTAAAAGGGTTTTTTCTATCATTTGAAATGATATAGAGTTTGGTATAACGGGCTTGTTCTCATGTAAGGGTATACGTATTTTTAAAGCTACATTATAAAACCCTATCATAGGGATAATTTTTTTTAGACATATTTAGTTTTCCTTGTAGGAGGTGTTCTTTTCTTTGGCGTATAAAAGGAAAGGTACAGTATCATTAAAAGATTGCAACATTCATGAAAGTAAACAGCTATATTTCTCTTTAATTACAATATAAGTAGTCGTGTATATGTATTGTTATTTGTGATTTAAAAATTTGTGATTATTTAATATTTAGGTACATATAAAATGTAAAAGTAGTATTAGAGAAGCTTGCCTTACTCAATTTTGTTATTGAACTATTTTCTTTCTCAATATACCATGGACATTTCAGGGAAAGATGTTTCATGCTTTGCCTATTTGAAAATGATAGATTATATCAGTTTGATTTCATATCTTGTGTTTGAATATTCCTATAAATGATTCTTTACTGACAACAACAGAAATCTAAATAGCCATTCACAAATTTGGCCCTGATTATTTTCCACCAAATAAATGATATTCCTTCCCTATGTTTCAAAAGCTGAGGGACAGAAAAGATGCTCCTAAAATACAGAGAGAAACATTTTCTAGTTGTTCTTACAGATTGGGGTAGTCGGTTTGAGTTGGAATATGCAAGCTACATCACAGGAGAATGGAACTGGTGTATCTCAATATGTTCAAGCCAACAAGTCAGAATTTTTGAAATGAGCCATTCTTCTTATCTGGGAAGAGTTTGGGTTAAATCTTTGGCACATTTATATTACTGCCATGTCCAGAAATAAGAGTCTCCTACCCTTTTGCTCTCTGGCAAGTAAAAGAAACACTAAAAAATCTGCAATAACTGATTGATATTTTGCCTCATTTTTCTCTAATGGCCATAGTTTTAAAGGATAAGAGTGTGTAAAGACTTGAATATTTAATACTTAAAGTTTGTGTCATTTCTTTCTTTTTTTAAGGATTAGCTTAATCCATCAGATTATTTATTTTAAAATGTAGTCAGCATCTTCATTTTGATATGCTTTCTCAGATATTTCCATTGATTAAGCGATAATAAAAATTATGATTTTTACCCATTTCTGTCTTCCATTAAATATTTCATACATAATAAATATAATCAATATGATTTAATATAATAGTTTATAGTATTGTTAAGGATATCGAATATCAGATTGAATGCATTGCCTTGACTTTATAAAAAAAAAATATTTGATACTTATCTTCCCAAAAGAGATGCATTGACTACCATAAAAGCCTGACAGGCAGAAATAATCTTGTTGGTGTCTGTCATCTTAAGGTTTTATAATTACATCAAGCTGTAAATGATAATTCCAGGGCATAATTGTTGAGAAAAATTCTATGATTGGTTTTATGTCATATTGTTTTTTATTACTTTTAAAAACTATTGAGAATATCAGGAAAAATTAACTCCCTTTGCACATCTGTTTATAGCATGTTCTTATGCAATGATAATCATGGTTTTTACATACAAACACACAAAATCAAGTGTACAATGAAGTGAATAGCAGTATTTACTGACCAAGTCTAATTATAATTCAATCTCTCTCTCTCTCTCTCTCTCTCTCTCTCTCTCTCTCTCTCTCTCTCTCTCTCTCTTTAACATAGTTTACAGATTTTATTTTGAAAGGGTGCTATACAATGATAACCACAAAGAATTTTGTAGCAGAATAGACTGTATTAGAATCCGGTTCCAATTTACCTACTGTAATACCCTTAAGAGATACTTAGTTTTTTGAATACCTGAGTTTCATATTCAATAACATGTTGAAGATCATTAAGCACGCTACCTAGCACTTCTCAGCAACCATTAACTGACAAAAGAGAGTTACCACTAATATTACCTTGAGTGTCTATCAGTTTAAACCTGAAGGTTTTAACATTATTTTCAAAACAGCACCTGATAGAGTGACCAGACTATTAAAAGGTACTCAATAAATATTTATATAATGAGCAAATGACTTTTAAAAATAATTGTTGGGTTGAATCGTCCCCCAAAAAAACATGTTCAATTATTTTTTAATGCAAATATACTACAAAGTTAAAATATTTTTATTGCAAATATATACAAAGTACTCAAGATCATTGCTGCTTTAAAACATACTAATACAATGTGTAAAAGTAAAATTTAGAAGAATTTGGCCATAAACGAGAACTGCTTTGGCTGATACATTGAAATTATTCCTGAATGACTGAATGTTGGTCCATAAAACAGTGAAAGTCCAAAATCAGCTACATTCCAGAAATACAAACTTTTACCTTCTCTTTGTGTTCTCTCCTCATTTATATTTTGTGACTAGGATAAACCAAATAGTAACTTGTTATTAAATTAATTCTTAGATGTTTAATTATCACTTGCGAGTTGTGAATAATTATCAAATTGCTATCAAATATTTGAAAATAAATTTTAAAACATCAACTATAAAATTAATAATATATGCCTCTGATTTAATACAGAAATATAAGAATAAATATAACAGAATCAAAATTTATTGTCTTTAAATTTCATGAGCTGTATACTTTACTGAATTACTTTAAAGGAGACAGTCCATTAGAGGTACACAACAACGGTAGGAATGACAAGAAAGGATTTAGAGTATTACACAAACTTAGTTGATAAAGCAGGGGCAGGGATTGAGATAATTGACTCCAATTTTTAAAGAAGTTCTACTGTGAGTTCAATGTTATCAAACAGCATCACATGCTACATTCCTGAAAGGAAGAGTCAATTGATGTGGCGAATTTCATTCTTGTCTTATTTTTAAGAAATTGCCAAAGCCATCCCAACATTCAGCCATTACCACTCTGATCAGTTAGCATCCATCAACATCGAGGAATGACCCTTCATTATCAAAAAGGTTTTGATTCACTGAAAGCTCAAATGATGTTTAGCATTTTTCAGAAATGAAGTGTTTTTTTAAATTAATGTATGTACATTGTTTTTTTATAGACATAATGCTGTTGAACACTTAATAGATTACAGTGTAGTGTAACTATAACTTTTATATGCACTAGGAAACCAAAAAAATGTATGGGACTCACTTTATTGTATATTTGCTTTATTATCGTGGTCTGTAACCAACCCAACCCGCAATATCGCTGATGTATGCCTGTGTGGATTTCAGTAATCTAAAACAATGCAGATTATCAACTCAAAAGACAAATCATGGTGACAGACAACACAAGCAGGGCAGCTTCAGAAATTCATATACACAGATCACCAACTTTGTATCAACTTGAGTTGTCTGTACCCAGGAAAATAGAGCCTTCATTCCCTACATGGAATTTATAGCCCTGACTTTGTAAAGGGACCAGTTCACTTTGACATAGAATAACTTTCTGCTTCTCAAAATGTTGGACATAAAAGATATGATTTGGTGAAATGCAGACTGTTATTTTATAAACATAACACTATTTTAAAGTGTAAAACAAAATGAGTTAAAACTTGACCTAATTAACCTTATTTTCTAACACTATTATCTTTACTGACCAATAAACATATCTCTCTATTTAATTTTTTTTTAATTAAATTTATTGGGGTGACAATTGTTAGTAAAATTACATAGATTTCAGGTGTACAATTCTGTATTACATCATCTATAAATCCCATTGTGTGTTCATCACCCAGAGTCAGTTCTTCCATCACCATATATTCGATCCCCCTTACCCTCACCTCCCCCCCCCACCCCCCTTACCCTCTGGCAACCACTAAACTATTGTCCGTGTCTATGAGTTTCTGTTTCTCATTTGTTTGTCTTGTTCTTTTGTTGTTTTTGGTTTATATACCACATATCAGTGAAATCACATGGTTCTCTGCTTTTTCTGTCTGACTTGTTTCGCTCAGCATTACTCTCTCAAGATCCATCCATGTTGTCACAAATGTTCCTATATCTTTTCTCACTGCCGAATAGTATTCCATTGTGTATATGTACCACAACTTCTTTATCCATTCATCTATCGAAGGACATTTTGGTTGTTTCCATGTCTTGGCCACCGTAAACAAAGCTGCAATGAACATTGGAGCACACGTGTCTTTATCTCTAAATGTTTTCATGTTTTTTGGGTAGATACCCAGGAGAGGGATTGCTGGGTCATACGGCAATTCTATTCGTAATTCTTTGAGGAACCTCCACACTGCCTTCCATAACAGCTGCACCAGTCTGCATTCCCACCAACAGTGTATGAGGGTTCCTTTTTCTCCACAGCCTCTCCAACATTTGTTACTATTTGTCTTGTTGATGATAGCCATTCTGACTGGGGTGAGGTGATATCTCATTGTGGTTTTGATTTGCATTTCTCTGATGATTAGTGATGTTGAGCATTTTTTCATATGTTTATTTGCCATTTGTATGCCCTCTTTGGAGAAATGTCTCTTCAAGTCCTCTGCCCATTTTTCAATTGGGTTGTTTGTTTTTTTGTTGTTGAGTTGCATGAGTTCCTTGTATATTCTGGATACTAGCCCCTTATCGGAGGCACTGTTTGCAAAAATCTTCTCCCATTCAGTTGGTGGCCTCTTTATTTTGTCAATGGTTTCTTTTGCTGTGCAGAAGCTTTTAAGTTTCATATAGTCCCATTCGTTTATTTTAGCTTTTACTTCCATTGCCTTTGGAGTCAAGTTCATAAAATGCTCTTTGAACCCAAGGTCCATAAGTTTAGTACCTATGTTTTCTTCTATGCAGTTTATTGTGTCAGGTCTGATGCTTAAGTCTTTGATCCATTTTGAATTAACTTTGGTACATGGTGACAAATAGCAGTCCAGTTTCATTCTTTTGCACGTGGCTATCCAATTCTCCCAGCACCATTTATTGAAGAGGCTGTCTTTGCTCCATTGTATGTTTTTAGCTTCTTTGTCAAAAATTATCTGTCCATATTTATGTGGTTTTATTTCTGGGTTCTCAATTCTATTCCATTGGTCTATGTGTCTGTTTTTCTGCCAATACCATGCTGTTTTGATTATTGTGGCCCTGTAGTACAGGCCAAAGTCAGGAAGTGTGATACCTCCATTATAGTTCTTTTTTCTTAAGATTGCTTTGGCTATTCGGGGTCTTTTGTGGTTCCAAACAAATCTGATGATTTTTTGTTTTTTTTCTTTAAAATATGTCATTGGGATTTTGATGGGGATTGCATTGAATCTGTATATTGCTTTGGGTAATATGGCCATTTTAACTATGTTGATTCTTCCAATCCATGAGTACGGAATGTCTTTCCATTTCTTTGTGTCTTCTTCAATTTCTTTCAAAAATGTCTTATAGTTTTCAGCATATAGGTTTTTCACATCCTTGGTTAAGTTTATTCCTAGGTATTTTATTCTTTTTGCTGCAATTGCAAAAGGAATTGTTTTTTGTATTTCTTTTTCTGCGATTTCATTGTTAGTATATAGGAAGGCAATGGACTTTTGTGCGTTGATTTTGTAGCCAGCAACTTTACTGTATTCGTTGATTGTTTCTAATAGCTTTTTGGTGGAGTCTTTAGGGTTTTCTATATATAGCATCATGTCATCTGCAAAGAGTGATAAATTAACTTCTTCATTCCCAATTTGGATGCCTTTTATTTCTTTCTCTTGCCTGATTGCTCTGGCAAGGACTTCCAACACTATGTTGAAAAGCAGAGGTGATAGGGGACATCCCTGTCGTGTTCCTGAACATAGAGCAAAGGGCTTCAGTTTTTCTCCATTAATTATGAGATTAGCAGAGGGCTTGTTATATATGGCCTTTATTATGTTAAGGTATTTTCCTTCTATACCCATTTTATTAAGTGTTTTAATCATAAATGGATGTTGTATCTTGTCAAATGCTTTTTCTGCATCAATTGATATAATCATATGATTTTTGTCCTTTATTTTGTTTATGTGATGTATCACATTGATGGATTTGCGTATGTTGAACCATCCTTGTGCCCCGGGGATGAACCCCACTTGGTCGTGATGAATAATCTTTTTAATGCATTGTTGTATTCGATTTGCTAGAATTTTATTTAGGATTTTTGCATCGGTATTCATTAGAGATATTGGTCTGTAGTTTTCTTTTTTTGTGCTGTCCTTACCAGGTTTTGGTATCAAGGTAATGTTGGCCTCATAAAATGAGTTAGGGAGTACTGTCTCTTCTTCAATTTTTTGGAAGAGTTTGTGCAGAATTGGTATTAGATCCTCTATGAAGGTTTGGTAGAATTCACTAGTGAAGCCATCTGGTCCCGGACTTTTGCTTTTGGGAAGGTTTTGGATGACTGATTCAATTTCGTTACTGGTGATCGGTCTGTTTAGATTTTCCAGTTCTTCATGGTTCAGCCTTGGAAGGCTATATGTTTCTAAGAACTTGTCCATTTCTTCTAGGTTGTTGAATTTGGTGGCATATAGTCCTTCATAGTATTCTTGGATGATCCTTTGTATTTCTGTGGTGTCCGTGATAACTTCCCCTTTTACGTTTCTGATTTTGTTAATCAGTGTCTTCTCTCTTTTTATCTTAGTAAGTCTAGCCAAGGGTTTGTCAATTTTGTTAATCTTTTCAAAGAACCAACTCTTTGTCACATTAATTTTTTCTATTGTCTTTTTGTTCTCTATTTCATTTAGTTCTGCTCTAATTTTTATTATTTCCTTTCTTCTGCTGACCTTGGGTTTCACTTGTTCTTCTTTTTCTAGTTCTTTAAGGTGTAACATGAGGTTATTTATTTGGGAGTTTTCTTGTTTCTTGAGATAGGCCTGTAATGAGATAAATTTCCCTCTTAAAACTGCTTTCGCTGCATCCCCAAAATTTTGGTAGGATGTATTTTCATTGTCATTTGTTTCTATGTATCTTTTGATCTCTCCTCTAATTTCTTCTTTGACCCAGTCCTTCTTTAAAAGTATGTTGTTTAATCTCCATGTATTTGTGTTTTTTCTCGCTTTCTTTTTACAGTTGATATCCAATTTCAAAGCCTTTTGATCAGAGAATATGCATGGTATGATTTCAATCTTCTTAAATTTGTTGAGACTGATTTTATGTCCCAATATATGGTCTATCCTTGAGAATGTTCCGTGTACACTAGAAAAGAATGTATAGTCTGATGTTTTAGGATGAAGTGCTCTATAAATGTCAATTATGTCCATTTCATCTAATGTGTCATTTAGGGCTACTATTTCGTTATTTATTTTCTGTTTGGATGATCTATCCATAGCTGTCAATGATGTATTTAAGTCCCCTAGTATAATTGTGTTTTGGTCAATTTCTCCCTTTAGTTCTGTTAGTAGTTGCTTGGTGTATTTCGGTGCTCCCTGATTGGGGGCATAAATATTGATGACTGTTATGTCTTCTTGTTGTACAGTCCCCTTCACCATTATGAAATGTCCATCTTTGTCTCTTGTTATCTTTTTCACCTTGAAGTCTGTTTCATCTGATATCATTATGGCTACACCTGATTTTCTCTGGGTACCATTTGCTTGGAGTGTCAATTTCCACCCTTTCACTTTGAGTCTATGCTTGTCCTTGTAGCTGAGATGTGTTTCTTGTAGACAGCATATGGTTGGGTTTAATTTTTTGATCCAATCTGCTACTCTGTGCCTTTTTATTGGTGAGTTCAGTCCATTTACATTTATGGTGATTATTGATATGTGAGGATTTCCTGTCATTCTATCTTTAGTTTTCTGGTAAGGCTGTGTCTCCATTGTTTCTTTGCCTTTTTGTTGTTGTCTATTATTTCTGTGTGGTGGTATTCTATGATGTTTCCCTCTGTTTCTTCTTTTATTTCAGTATATATTTCAATTCTGGATTTATTTTGAGTGGTTACCCTTAAGTTTATGTAAAAGAAAGTTTGATATTTAGAGTATTCCATTTTCTTCAGCACGCTTACTTTCTCCATTCCCATTTTCCAGTTCAGGCCTTTACTCTCCCCCTTTTTGAGTTGTGGTTGCCACAAATTGTCCCTGTTGATGGTGGTCGAATAGCCTCCTTTAGTATTTCTTGTAGTGCAGGTCGTGTATTAGAAAATTCCCTCAGCTTCTGTATGTCTGGAAAGGTCTTTATTCCTCCTTCATATCTAAAGGATATCTTTGCTGGATATATTATTCTTGGCTCATGGTTTCTCTCTTTCAATAGTTTGAATATTTGGTTGCACTCCCTCCTGGCTTGTAGAGTTTCTGCTGAAAAATCTGATGATAATCTAATGGGCTTTCCTTTGTATGTTACCGTCTTCTTTTCCCTGGCTGCCTTGAGGATTCTTTCTTTGTCGTTGATTTTAGACAGCTTCAATACAATGTGCCTTGGAGAAGGCCTGTTGGGATTGAGGTAACTAGGTGTTCTATTTGCTTCTTGGATTCGAGGGTCCAGTTCTGTCCACAAATTTGGGAAGTTCTCATCGACAATTTGTTTGAATATATTCTCTGTTCCCTTCTCTCTTTCTTCTCCTTCTGGTATGCCCATTATTCTTATATTGCTCTTTCTGATGGAGTCAGAAAGTTCTTGTAGAGTTCTTTCATTTCTTTTAAGTCTCAAGTCTCTTTCTTCTTCTATCTGTGTCATTTCCAGGTTTCTATCTTCGATGTCACTGATTCTTTCCTCCATCTGGTCAACTCTACTACCTAAACTGGTTATTTCATTCTTAATTTCTTCTATTGAGTTCTTAATCTCCAGAAATTCTATTTGGTTCTTTTTTAAGATTTCAATCTCTTTCGTAAAATGCTCATGCTGTTCTTTGAGTTTCTGAGTTCATTTAACTGCCTATCTGTGTTTTCTTGTATCTCGTTGAGTTTTTTCAGAACTGCAATCTTGAATTCTCTGTCATTTAAGTCACATATTTCTGTATCTTTAAGTCCCTTCTCTGGATATTTTTCACTTTCTTTCTGAGCTATCTTGTTGCCTTGGTTATTCATGGCGATTACTGGTTTACTATTTCTCTTCCTAGACATCTACAGGAGTGACTTCTGTAACAGGTTGATAGAAAGCGGTCTTTCTTTTGTTTGCCAGTACTTGTTGGTAGAATGTTTTATTATTTCTCCAACTGCAACTTATTTTTCTTCTCCCACACGGTAGTGCTATGTTTTCTCTGCACTATTCCAACTTCTCACACAATGGGGGGATTCCCTGGGATACGGGCTTCTCCTCTATTAATAGTTCGTCTAGGTCACAGGGCGCAGTGTCCCGGTGGGTATGCGGAGAGCTTTTGATGTTCCAAAGCTCTTCCAGCTCCTGATTCAGAGCCCGTATGTTTCAGCAGTTCTGTTTACTCCTGCAGGGATCCGCCCAGATAGGTGGGGTCAGGGGCGGGGTGAGTTGTGAGAGGTGGCCCAGAGCAATGGCAGCGACCACCACCACAGCCGGTCCTGCTTCCACAGATCTCTCCCCTTTTGCCGGAACTAGTTGGGCTGTGAATTTGTGTCTGCGGTACACAGTTCTCAAAATAGCAAATTTTCTGTTGTTTTGAGTTGTTTTGATCTGACACTGCTACTGTTTCGCTTCTAGCACCGGGCAGGTGGGGGCGGGGCGAGCTCTGGGAGGGTAGGGAGGGGGCGGCTAATCTCAGTGCCTAAGGTTCCGTTCTCTGCTCGGCAGTGCGGCTTAAACCACCGTTTTCAGCCTTTTTCCCTCAGTCTTTTCTCCGAGGTCTCTGCCGTGAGCGTTGGGTTCGGCCATGTTATATGCTGTCCCCTCAGCCCTGTGGAGCCCTGGAGGAGCCCTAGCAGTCCCAGTTCTTCCCTCTCCCGCAGCTGCGGTAGTTCCGGGAAGCAGCGAGCTCGGTGCACTGAGCGAGGTCTGCGTCCTGCGCCCGCGCGGCTCCGTCTCCGCTCACTTCTCCCTTTCCTCCTCCCTCCACTCACGTGAATCTCCCACCTGCAGGTGATTTCAGTCGGTAGTGGGCCTCTTCGTCTTGCCTGTCTGCTGTGCAGGGAGTCCTTTGTGGAGTTTTTGTTGTTCGATTCTTTGTAAATTCCAGGGGAGCTTTACAGAGGCTCACCTCACTCCGCCATTTTTCCGGAAGTCCTCTCTATTTAATTTTTAATAGTAGTATTATAATAGACTTAATAAAATCTTTATCTAGTGTATTCCAAAATTTTACATTTATTTCAAATTACTTTTATACTATTGTAAATGTTTAATTCCCTCTCGTGTTCATTTAGTGATTTACATAGAAGGCATACTGCGCAGACAAAGCAAGTTGGATTACAATTTTCATTTCTCTCCAATTAATTTTAAAACCTGAGACAGGAGCAAATTCATCAATCATGATGTTGAAATTATTTTTCAGGCTTACATAGGCACAGAAGGATATGATTATGGAGGTTTGAATCATTTCCCATCACTAACAAAACTGATGTGAATCATTGGTTTGCCATATTTTAAGACAGAGTTAGACAAGGACAACAATTATCAAAAGATATATTTTTTTTATGCTTTAAAATCCCTTATTTCTTATTATATAGCCTCACTGGCTAAACAATCCAAATTAATGAGTTATGTGCTAGTTATAGATACACCTATATATAAGAGTGGACATGAGTGTTATTGGTATTAGTTTTAGGAGAATAGGATTATTGGAGTCATTTTTGACTAGCATTCCAATGGGGTGCAGAGATTGTAGACTAGTCCTGAAATCAGAGTAGAGCATGAAGGTACAGACTTATAGCCACATGTTCCTAAGATCTTTATAGAGTTGTCCCAGTTTTTAATCTGTCTTAGACTCAGATATAAAAATTTCCAATGATTTTGTGAAACATGGGCCATTAAAATAATACTCCTGTTTTATTGAAACTGTTTTGTGGAATTTTTGTTGTTTCCAATCAGAGGTGAACTAGACAAAAGACTAAGAAATATTGATTTTCCTTTCTCTCATAATTAACTGTATGGTTTAAGAAAACTTTAAAATTTATTTTTAACCTAAGTTTTCTTTTTGATAAAATGAAGATACATAGTTGTATGAGAATTAAATGAGGTGTTGTATAGAAAACACATAGCACAGAATCTCACACTTAAGGATGCTGTAATATCATAGCTGTTATCATTGAAGTATGACTCACTATAAAGTCATTTCTAAAGAGTGGTACTGCCTTAGAAAGTAAACGGAAATGTACAATTCCATAAGTGGAATTAGTACTACTTCATGAATGATAATCATACACCTGCAGACCTTTGATCAATGAGTAGAATTCTATAGGACAGAGAATATGAGGAAGGGATTTCAAGCTGATGGAGCTATATGGACAAATACCTGTCACTCACTATAAAACAGATAATATGCTAACTAGTCAGTTAAGAATTTGACACAGTGGGTTGCAGTGATATGGCTGGATAGGAAGATAGGATCCCATATTGCTATATTTTTTTCAAGGCTCATTCTTCCAACAAAAGTGTTGATTTCCTTTTTTTTTTAATCTAAGAATTCCTTTCCATTAATGATCTTCTCTTTCCTATTCTGAGCACTCAAATATATAACTTAAAATTCTTTTTTTCTATTTATTTGATCTAAAAAATGCGTATTTTTTTCTCAGCTTAATATTTCTAAAGAATTGTCTTCCATGCTACTATCTGTTCTCTTTACTCCCCAAAGAATTTTATGCTCACTTCTTCACATTTTGGGCTGTTTTCATTTACATATCCTTCTTGAATCATTTCTGATTTGCTTTGTACTCCCCAAAAGGCAGTGTGATGCCATGAACAGTACCACAAGTTTGGAAACCAGACACAATCGTTTCTACCTCAGCAATAATTACATAAATGATCAGGGAAACACTGGTCCATTGTTCAGCCTCATTTTTCTCATTTGTGAAAAATCAGTAAATTCATCTGTACCGTGGGTTTTAATGTGAGAATGAAAGGCCTTAATCTGCGTCAAGCACCTGCATAGTGGCTGGTATAGATTGAGAGACAGATGTGTTCATTCTATTTAATTCTGTTTCTTCCCAAGGGGTACAGTAACTGTTGCTCTGATACTATGTTACTTGACTCTCTGCCTTGACAGTTCTCCCCCTAAAACACTTTCCTTACTGTTTTTAATAAAGTTCAGTCTCCTTTAATCCTGTCCTAGCTTTCTTTTCTTCCTCTTCAGACTCTTAACTCCACAACCTTCTCTTCTCTATATAGTTTCTTTTAGTAGTCTTAGGCAGCCCAGTAGATTAAACTACTACCTTTACACTGTTTCCCAAATTTGTATTCTGCCTTCAGAGTTCTATCTCTGAGCTCTGCCCTGAGCATTCATTGGTCTATAGTATCAGAAATATAAATAATTGAATTAACTATCCACCTCTCACAAATATATATATATATATATATATATATATATATATATATATATATATATATATATTCCTTGTGCACTTCCAGTCTGTTCCTTTCCCTCACCTCTGATCTTGATTTAGCTATCTATTTCTATTTCAATGTTGTTTTCACCTTTCTACTGCTGTAAAAAGAATAATAGTCTCCCAAGGATGTCCATATCCTAATCTCCAGAATTTGCAAATGTGTCACTTTACATGACAATGATATTTTGCAGACATGATTAAGTTAAGGATTTTGAGACGAGAATATCATTCTAGATAATCTAGGTGTATTCAATATAATCACAGGAGTAGAGTGTCTTGGTCAGTGAGAAAATACTATGACAGCACCAGAGATTGGAGTAATGTGCTTTGAAGATGGAGGAAGGGGCCATGGATCAACAAATTCAGGTGGCCTCTAGAAACAGAAAAAGGCAAGGAAATGGAATCCCCCTGAGAGCCTCCAGAAGGATCACAGCTCTTCCAACACTTTGACCATAGCCTGCAAAATGCATCTTGGACTTCTGGCATCAAGAACTGTAATAAATTTGAGCTGTTGATACGTTTGTAATAATGTGTTACTCCATTATTAGGAAATTAATACACATACCTCCACATATACCAAGACTTTCCAAATGTAATACATTTATGTACTTGCCTGCTGAGTTTCATACTTCCATAGTATTACTTTATTTGAAGACTTTATCCAATAGAATGTATTTTCCCAACTCCAACATTAAGCCCCATCGGTGTGTCAGTTGCATTGCCACCAATTAGTTTATCAAAAATATTTGTATTGTGATTGATATCTCTTGTACTATTTTCTCAGAGCCATCTTTCTTATAGTGAATGTATGCAAATTATAAAAATTAAGAGATTTAGGTTTTCTCAGATGACTAAACATTTTCCTAATTACGTATTTATATACATAAATCATGTTTCATATATTAGAAAAAATATAACAAAATTGTTATGCCTGTGTTGTAGACTGAATACTTGTGTCCTTCTAAAATTCATATGTTGAAATCTAATCTCTGATGTGATGGTATTTAGAGGTGTGGCCATTGGGAGATGTTTAGGTCATGAGGCTAGAAAGCTCATGAGTCAAGTCAGTGACCTTATAAAAGAAACATGAGAGAATTTCTTAGCCTTTTTCACCATGTGAATATTCAGCCAGAAGACAGCCATCTATGAAGTAGAAAACAGTCCCTCATTAGACATTAAATCTGCTGGTATATTGATAATGGGCTTCCAAGCGTCCAGTACTAAGAGAAATAAATGTTTGTTGTTTAAGTCACAACAATGGTATTTTTGTTATAGTGGCCTAAACAAATTAAGAAAAGCTGTAATTTCATAGTTGGTCACACGAAAAAGAATCTAAAAATAATGATAATATTAAATTGGAAAAAAGAACAAGTGATACTCAAGTAAGGCAAAAATTGCAAAGAACTTAGGCAAATCTCACAGTTTTGAAAAACATGAGAATAAAGAATTAAGCTCAAATTGCTTTATCATTTGCTCAACTACAGAAAGCAATACACTACAGAGTTACAAATGAGAAGTGTTCCTCTCAAATTATAGACTTTGACTTTTAAAAATGACAATCATTTTTATGAATGATCGCATTATTAGTAATTGTAGATAATTTTTATAAAGAATAAAATTTCTCAAAGTTAAATAGGATAATATTTAAATACAAATTTTCTATTACAAGACTTGTAGTAGCTTTATGAATTTTTAGAGTTTTAAATTTACTACTTAAAGTCATTGCTAAATATTCAAGTTTAGCATAAGGAAAATTGTTACAGGTTCCCTGGTCCTTCCCCCAGGATGACTGAAGTTGAAAGTGGAAGGCAGTTCTCTATTTGTTACAAGTTCCTCAGGTGAATTTTTATGATCAGAGAAGTCTGAGGTACTGAACTGTAGGAACAATCACAAAAGGACCCATTATTTCTCTATAAAGTGTACTTGCTAGGTAGATAGTTTCTATCTCAAAAAAAGCATTTACTTTCCTTAACAGTCATACATATATTGAAGAAACATGGAAGATTTTTCAAACTTAAGAGTTTTGAAGCAAATAACATCAGGAAGCATCAGTACTTACTATTTTTTTATTCTCTACTTCAAAAGCAAAGTTATGATTATCCTCTCATTCTAAAGCCAAATGAAGTGAGTGAAGTATTTTGCAGTTTGGAAGTTAGAAAGAATCTTTAATTAATTTTGCTTAAGTTAGATTGCATTCATTCACTACTTATTATGATATGATAAATATGAGTCAAGACCAGCCAGGTATTTAATAATGTATCTATTGTATACTTTATCACATAGGATTAACTGAGAATTAGTCAAGGATTTTGAAGATTTTTAAAAAAGACACCATGCTTATTTATTACAATAGTAAAAGTGATAAGCACACATTCCCAGTGAACTGCATTTCAAAAATTGCAAGTGTTTTACTTTTTCTTTCCTTTCTTTCTTCTTCTGCTTCATCCTTTTTTTTTTTTTTTTTTTTTTAGCACTACTCTTTCCCTTTGATGTAATAATAAAATTGTAAATCAATCCATTATTTAGAATTAGGAATATATTGCCCTTATAATTAGTTCTATATAGATTATGTTTCTAAACTTTTCTAGGCTATTCCATAAAAGATTACAAATCCCATATTGTAGGTAAAATATTCAATGTAAAACTAATAACATTGCTAAGTAACAATTTAAATAAAACTGAAAATCTGTCTATAAACTAGGATTTTACCTTTATCACCAATGCTGGTACTTAAGGAAAAGCAATTTTAATGAGAAGTAAAATGAAGATTTTTAAAGGGGACTTCTGGGCATTTTCAATTGCTTAAAAGTTTATATTTCTGCTACTTTAAAATGTCTAATTTTATTTCTGGATTTTTTTTTTTTATGCAGCACTTCTCAAAATACTTTTTGACAATAATAAATGATAAGTAAGAGAAGTAAGAGGTAAGGAGGACCACTAATACCCATGGTAATTTTATTGAGAGGAAAACTGAGGATTCACTTTTTTAAGTGAGTACCAGAGTTACCCGAGTTCCAGTTTTAATTATTCATATACATTTGTTTAATAAATTCTTTTGTTTTTTAACTTTTATTTATTCAAGTGTGTTTTCCAGGACCCATCAGCTCCAAGTCAAGTAGTTGTCTGAATCAAGTTGTGGAGGACGCAGCTCACAGTGGCCCATGTGGGGATCTAACCAGCAACCTTGTTAAGAGCAGCGTGCTCTAACCAACTGAGCTAACAGGCCGCCCCTATTCGTATTTTTAAAGGTTAAAAAAACTGATTTCCCATAATTTTCTCCTTCTCTCTGTCTCTCTCTCTCTCTTTCTTTCTTCTGTTGTTTTTGCTTTCTAGCATAATGAAAAATACATGTGGATTTTCTTAAACCAGCCAAAAAGAGTACTGCTATTCACCAGCTGTACATATTTTGAAAAGGTTATATAATAGCTCTCAGAATCAGATTCATCATGTTCAGAATGAGGAAATAACATCTGCCCCTTAGACTTATTTTGAAGATTATGTGAGATAATATCCTAGCATTTGTCACACAAAAAATTCTCATTAAATTTGGTATTTATTAATAAGCCATTCTTGTTTCTACTCCTGAGATAGTCTTGTTTCTCTTTCTCATATTTATGCATGTCAAACCAAAATTATCACATTTCTCTAAGGTTCTTTAAAATGCAGAAGTTTAGATACTCTAGAAAACCAGTAAATGCCCTAAGAATTTGATTTTATCATAAAAATTGATTTTCAAACATTACTCTCTTAGGGGACTGTAGAGTGAAACAATATTCTTTGAAAACTTTATTTATTTATTTATTTTTATTTTTTTGGTAAATGCCCATGTCTTCACAATTTTTGAGTACATCATTGTAGAATATAAGCATGCTAACAAATAAAATGCTGTTTATGGCTTTCTCTCATTGATGTACACAGTGATGCAAGAATGGTCATTATGTGATGTTATAATCACATCTTCTTCTCCCCTTTGGTGAAGTAGTAATGCCACCATGGGATGATAGAGATAGGTAGACCCATGATACCTGGCACTGGACAAATAAGATAGACACCAGTTTATGAGTCACACTCACTCAGGGCCCAGAGTACTGCACTCTAAGCAGAGCCACACAAGGGCTGCCATCTGGAACAGAGTGAAGAACGAGGGGCAGTGGGAGGCAGACCCACATGAAGGTATGGTGCTCTCTGCTTCTCCCTGCAGGATGTGCTGGACTTGTATGAATCATTCTGTGGGCTGGCATGGAACTGAAACCTGCTACTCAATGGTAAACAGAAATTTCACTTTGTCCATTTGATAAGGAGGATTGTTTACCTAGAATACCTTGCATATAGGAGCAGAGAGAAGGCATTCAACTTTTGGTTAGATCATTTGAGGTTTTCCTAATTTCACCAGTCAAGGTTGCACACAATATTGGACCTTAACTTAGACATTATAGCTAATGTAAGAGAAAGTCCAGGGATTAATATGGTGAGTTTCCACCAAGCCAACAGTCCCAAACAAGGTTGTATAACTCAAATATTCAGAATAAGCCCCTGTATATACATGAAAATGGAGAGGAGGCATTTCCCAGGACAAAAAACTGAAATCTATTTGCCTGATGGGTATTTGCTAGATTCCAGATACTTCAATTAATTTTTAGTGCAATTACTTTTACTTTTTAATGTATTGGAAATACACTATTGTTTGAACAGCTTTTTTTTAACTCAAAACAAAAAGACAAAATTATGCTTAATTCTAATCACGCTTATACACACTGAAAAAGTAGTCTTAGTTTGAAAAGAATATCAAAATTATAATTTTGTTCCCTTGTTCTTTCTATTGCTGGAATGTTAACAATGTCTTTTGGTAAGTTCCTATCAATCAAATTAGTGTTTTAAATAGATTTTTAATGAAAAATGTAAATTTTGTTTGTTTAAAAGATGACTTAGATGTACCTCTAGTGATTAAGGTTAGTTTCAACTTCTTTGTACTTTCTCTTTCCAAATCATGCTAATAGTTCTCAGAAATATTATAAAGATAAACCGAAAAGCACTTTGAATAAATGAAATGGTATATAAATGCAAATTAATAGCATTAATATATGTTATAATTATACATTAAATCTTACAATGTGAAGCACTGTCTTAAGTAAGGATATGTTCCCTGGGGGAAGATAAGAATGAAAGAGTTCACAAAAGGACAAATATGATGGTTAAAGTAGAATGAAACTTGCACATATACAAAAGAAAAGTAAGAACGCTAAGATTATTTAGCCTGGAAATATGAAGAGATAGAGTGAATATAATTGAGTTATTTAAGATTTTGAAAGGTGTAGTAAAAATTGATAAGATCCTTTTTATATGCTATTCCGTAACACAAGGAGAGATCACTCAAAACTAATGGAAGATTAATTTGAAAGGAACAAAAGGAAATAGTTAATCTTCACATAGTGTAAACTCAAACCACATACTTCAATACCATAGTGGATTTTAAATTAAAATACAGAGGCTATGTTTTAAAAATAGAAAAAAAATTGACATTTATAAGCTAAAGCAATTTTCCATATTAAATGGAGTTAAATCAAAAGGCATATCCAATGTAATTAAATGATGATCATCAGTGTTAGTAATATAGTTATTTCATCTCTCAATTTAGGTATAGAATTAGCAATGGACCAAGAAGACTGCTGAATTTTTATCATTCTTGAATCATTTGTAATTTTATTTTCAAGGAGCAAATCACTGAAACAGTTGATGCATCTATACCTCATCACCATCACACTCATTAGTCATTCCACATTCTTTATTTCTCTTATTATTGACCTGGATTCCTTTAATTAATTTAAAATTTTACCTATATACATAACTTAAGCAGCCAATTAATTATTGGAAGGCCTTCTTCAAAATCAAATATTGTATATTAAAGTTTGAATTTTGCAAACTTATTTTATATTGAGCTGGGGAATGAATTCAGTAAGCATATGATTTTCAATACTTTGCACTGTTTTAATTATACAAATTAATACTTTAGCAATTTAAATCTGAATATTTGGAAAAGGAAGATGTATTTTAATCATCTATGCACTTTTATAGAAAGCAAATGTGAGAAATAAATTATTTCTATTCAAATATTTGGGGACATTAGAAAAGAGGGGAATAAAAGTAAATATATGAAGGTGAATATAGAAAGGTTTTTCTACCTACAGATAATAATGATATATACTTCTTATTTTATGTATCTTTTAAAAAAACTAAAATAGATCAACTTAATTTAATGTAATTTTTAACATTAATAAATATGACACTGACAGCTATTAACAGTTATTAACTGTTAATATCATTTTTATTAATTAATATTGCATCTAGAACGTTTTGAAAATGAAAGGTAGTTATATTTTGAGGGACTAAAATTTTACCAGAACAAATGTTTGCTTCAGAAAAAAAAACACACAAAAAAAACAATAAACAGTCATATTGAGTATCATTTTCTCTACTAGAGAGACTTGACAGCACAGGCATCAGTCCCCTTTTATTTGGTTGTTAGATTTTTTCCTGGGCAGTGACCCAATGTTAGAGAATTATAGGTTCTAGGAACAATTCAATAGGCCCATTTCTGTTGAAAGTTGATTTTATTCTTACAGCTCAAGATTTAGTGACTAAGGAGTTTGCTGAAATGGGAACTTGAACAATACTCTACTGGGCTGATAGTTTAAGATTTGCAAACTCAGAAAATTCAAAGCACAGTACATGATAGCTGTGACTTTAAGTTAGATCTTCTAATAACTAAAGTCAAGAAATGAGAAATGTTAAGAAAAACTGGATGTACATATTGAGTCCTAATTGGGAGATGTGAGAGGAAGTTAGGAGAAGCTGAGAGAAGTGGTATACATTATGAAAGGGAGAGCGGTAGTTGTTTTGTTTTGTTTTTTGTTAAGTGTCTATATGCAGTAAATATATGCTTTAATCATTATTATATTATTTGAGGTAAATTTTTTTGGAGTTAGAAAAAGATAATTTTCATGAAAAAAATTTATAAAATTATGGCTATAGAACCCACTTTCAAAGATTAAACAATTTGCTAGTGTGGCATAAGGAAGCCCTAAGCTCTAAATATGTGCTTTCATTCTATGGCTAAATTTTAGTATAATGAGGTTATAAAAGATATTTAAATATCCCAAAGCACTCAGTTACATATTGAAACTTAATTGCTCCCCCTATGAAACCATTAATGCCATCATATTATGATTTATATGCCAACTTATGGTTGCCATTGTCTTGTAATGACCTGAATGTTATTCAAATATATCAATCCCATTAGAATTTATACTTAGAAAATAAATTGTTAATTTAAGTAATTGTCAGTCTGGTCATTTTCTCTTGTAAGAACGTTATGATCAAGTCTATAGACAATTAAAAAAATGATTTAACTGATGATGCCTTAAAATTAGAGCATGGTGAATACATATCCCTTTGGTAAAATTAATCAACTTTTATATTTTCTTGAATAGCCACCATTTTAAAATTAGATATTCTTACCATATTTTAAAGTAACATAGGAAGAATAGACAGGGTAATGTGCCTCAATCTTCAAACTTTGAAAGAGCATATACACATCAGAAAATGGAGACTTGGAGAAGAATAATGACTATCCACTTTTCCCAAAAAGTTTCTATCATGTTCATGTCTTATATATCTTTATTTGAATTAGAAAGCAATGCTAATACAAATGTGGAACATGTAGATAAAGTCTATTGGTGGAGATTTGTATGGTATCCTGGGACAACAGAGATAAGTAAAATAACATATGAATATCAACTGCTATTTATAAAGAGACACTCACAATTATATGGCTGAGAAAAATGTACATCCAAAGAAACAGAGAAATAATTTACAGTTGCAAATTTTCTGAAGTAAAAGCCATAAGAAAAAGGAGGTCAGGGACCTACATTCAGGATCAAAACCTCTCTAAAGATGAGTCGAGCTGAGGAAAATATAAAGGCCATCTTGGTCACTAATAAATTTCTCTTTTAGTTTTCTCAATTTCAGTAAACAAAAGAGAAGATACGAATATATAGGATTATTTAAAAAATGGTATTGTACTTGTTGCACCACAATGGCATATGTAATAAGGGCAGGCTTGGGATGTTTGAATCTAGTCTCCAGGTTTCCTGAACAACAGATCATCTTGGAGAGTGGACTTCAGCCAAAGCAAGTCTGACATTCAGACAGAACTTGAAGTGTCTAACAGAGAAGAAAAACAAATTCTTCTGCAGATTAAAATTATGATAATACAAATAATCTATTGTGATATATTTAACATGTGGAAATATTATTGATATCCTTTCTGTTTACTCTCTTTCTATTATTGGTGGTGGTGGTGGTGGTGCTCACTTTAATCTTTTAAGTGAGTTCACAGGTCACTTATGTTATTGCACTTAAATTATTTTAGTCTAGGTATTAATAGGGTAGGTAGATAGACAGAAATGAGCAGGAGAAGGAGAGACTTATCCCGATTAGAAAGCCCCTTGCTGTAGCTCCTACGTGGGTCAAGACCCTTTGCAGCTGCCCTCACTTAGGGCACCAATACTTTACTAACCCAGCAGGATTCCAGGCTTACACATACCCCTACATCAGAGGGATGTGTTTACAAATGCCCCTACATCAAAGGAATGCATTGTTAGAAGCCAGAGAAGGGAAAAAGACATCCCACTGATCAGAGTATGCATCCTGCTTCTCAGGAACATTTTAGTGAGCCTCTCACACAAACCCTAAAAAGAAAATGGACAGAAACTGCCTGAGAAATAAAAAGGAGGACGAGGCACCTCAGCGGGCAGGTAAAGGAGATAAAGAGAAGGGAGAGGGGGAGACAGTTTTACCCATAGAGATAAAAACCTTCACATAATGTAAGGAGAGGCTGCTTCGCTCTCTTGGGTCAGCCTGCTCCATGTCTCAGAGTGTTCTCGCTTTTACTAATACACTTCTTGCTATTCTATGCTGCACAAACTCTCTTGACTGAATTCTTTCCTTCAAGAAGACAAAGAGCTGAGGTACAATGTCATTTCCGGTAAAGTATGTTTCTTAACTAAAAGTTTTCTACTGATTGTATAAAATAAAATAAACACCAAGTTGTGGAGAGACTTCTGTATTTTCAGTTTATATTAATTTACATATTTCTTGATCTTTCATGTTAATGATATATCACTTTAAACCTATTAACACATTACAATTTACCAAAATGGTTCGTTAACATACTATTTTATTTTCATAATATAACCAAGTTATCATCCATTTATAAGTACAGTGTATTTACAGTTTATATCTAAAGTGTTGTCCAATAACCATCTGCATTAGAATCACAAGAGATAATTTACAAAAACTCACTTGAGCACCTCTCCACACTCACTATATCAGAATCGCTAGAATGTAACTCAGGGATTTGCACTGCTTTGTGGGAGAAAGAGAGAGAGAGAGAGAGAGAGAGAGAGAGAGAGAGAGAGAGAGGGAATACATAGAATATAGACATAAAATGATAAAGTATATAGACATAAAGTGATAAAGTAAATAAAAACATATATGCATGGGAAATGTGCACAGCAATCACAGTATTACAATAGTATATATATATATATATATATATATATATATATATATATATATATATAATAGAGTACTATCTTCTAGTATTACAGATTTTTTTTTTTTTATTATATGTCTTAAAGGTTGAATTCATTTCAGGATTCATTTCAACACATATATCTTTTATTTCCATTATGACCCAGGAGATATACTATGTTCCAGTAATGCAAAGAGTAGTGAGATTGAGAAATACATGTGATTCTTTTCCTCAATAAACATGATTCATAAAATAGTAAAGCTATGGTATTTATATCCAAATATGACTCACAAAATCATAAGTTTATATTTTATATATCCCTAGGGCTATAGTACTCATATTCCTTGGGATTATTTTAACAAAATGTATATGTACTAGCTACATTGGTACTGATGTAGTACAATCAGAAAGGTTAGGAAGAAATGATAGAAATTATATAAATTCTTTACATTTACAAATTTTTTGGCCAGTGTTCCCCAAACTATCATTGATGGTATGTATGTGAGATAGTTTTACATAATTATGAACATTTTAATTTTATTTTGTACACTTACTAAAATGTACAACTCAGAATATACACACATAAAATCTATGATTCTATGGATATTATTGCTTAGGAGGAGGCTCTCTTGGGAATGCTTTAATATTCTAACTTGTTTTGATCACCTAAATTATAGAACCGGTACTCAGGTATGTCAATGACAGCTTCAAAACTGCAGAAACTTAGTCGTCCCCTGTGAGTATTCAGATGCCTGGCTAAGCAGAAACAACAGGAGAAGCTCAATTGCATATTTGCCTCTGAATTTCTATGCACAGTTGTGATATATTAGATCATATATTGTAATAAGATTTCTAGAGATACACAGATAGGGCAAAATCCATTATGAGCAAATAATTTGGTAAACATTGCATTCAGCATCTAGTAGATGTCTACCATGAGTAATATGGTCAGAGTATCTAACAATAGAGGCTATAAAATATTTAGTGATTTTAAATCTTATGTGTTATTTAACTAACGTTTTATTGGACAAGAGACTGAAGGCAGTAGGAATTAACATTATCCTACCGCACTGAACGAGAATGAAAAGCTCAACAGAAAAATATAGAAAGTAATTGTCTATCAGGTGGAATTTACTAACAGAACAAACAGATTCGTAGCAGATGTGTTATTTTAAAAGCAAGTAGGGATTTTCTAATTATTATTATTATTTCTTTATCACTAAAACCCCAAAAGAGCAAAAGTGGAATTTAGAAAGTGATATTTTACGCAATTAAAAAATTATTATTATCGAAGTAACATGCCAACCATAGTGAAAAGAGTAGCACAGAAATTCCAACAGTAAAAAGCAACTGAGAATTGGTGAACTATAGTTAAAAGTGAAAGAAGGAAGCAGAACCACCTTGAGAGTTGGTGCAGGATTTTGGATTGCTGTGTTTCCTAGGATGTTACACAGAAATTCAGGAAAAAATAGAGAAAAACGTAAATTTCTTTTAAAAGTTCAAAGAAAGTTTTTAAAAATCAGTTGACTAAATTAAATTAAAACAGTATATAATGTAATAGTATAAAATAATGCCATAGGGCTTATTTATGAGAACTTTATAGAAAAATATAGTGTTGTATTAAGTTATTTTTCCTTACTCATATTTATTTACTTTTGTGAAACAGTGTCTTGAAAACAAAGTAGTTTTGTGAAACCAATCAACTATTTTTTTTACTTGTATCAGTAATTAAAAGTAAGTGTGCCTTTTTATATCAATAGAAAATAATTCTGTGAAAGCAACATAAAAATTGTATTTTATTTTATATCAATAATTCTTCGAGTGCTAAAGTGTGAGATATGAATGCTCTCCTATTATTTTGCATAACTATAAAAATGACAGTGGGTTGTAAAATCAGCAATTTTAAGTGTATCCTTTAAAAAATAGAATATTTTGTTTAATTTTAGGTCCACTTTTGGCTATGTGTACATGCAATTTAATTGCTCTAAAATTATTGGCAATTTTTACAATCCTTAAGAGTAAATAAAATTATATTTTATTATAGTTAATTATTAATCAATAGAGGTCATATGATGGATGTAATAAAAAATTCTACCACCTAGTGGATAATTGCTATTAGCTTTTGAGATAC
This sequence comes from Rhinolophus sinicus, assembly GCF_057876585.1. Lineage (NCBI taxonomy): Eukaryota > Metazoa > Chordata > Mammalia > Chiroptera > Rhinolophidae > Rhinolophus > Rhinolophus sinicus. The sequence continues at coordinate 57,695,788 of NC_142502.1, forward strand.
AGATTTCCAATCCATAATCTGTGTGTGTTTTAAATACCCATAATAGAGAACAGTTTATAGAATATGATTCAATTACATAAATAAAGAAAGAGCATTGTCTATAGATAGATTATGCTCTCTGATGCATATAAACATACTTTTTAATTAAAATAGTTTGTGATCTTTTTATTTACTTTATAATTTCACAACTTAATATTATTTTGCAGTATTAGGAGATAGAAATCAATGAGTAATGCATTTAAATGCAAAAAAATCTACATAAAATATAGTTGCTGTCATTTAAATATAAATGAAAAAAATTAAATGTGTATATAAATGTGTGTATGTATGCATGTATTATTATATTTGCCAGTATGTATGTGTGCACATAAACTCAAATCACATGTTTGTATATATATTTGGACTGCAAATGATCTAACATTTTTAACCACATTTTTAAACTTAATGCTCTTTACACTTGCCTTTGAATATCTGTGCAGACCAAATGCAAATTTGCATGTGCAATATTTGGTATCCTGTTTACCGTGATTACATAGGGTTTGCATTTCTTGAGGGATTATACAAAACTGAAAGAAAACAAACTCAAAACCTCAGAGGAAAAATGAACATATAACTTAAAAGATTTTAGAAAATAAGTGTGCTATATTTGAAGATATTGTCAGTTACACTAAAGATAAATATTATACTTTAAAACATCAGTTTCATGTACCGAATCACATAATTTGTGGCATAGATATGCTTTAAAAGAAGAAATTAAATCCCTATGTCAGATTTGCACTAGACAATGGCTAATAAATGAAAGGAGAGTTAAAATAAAAATTTTAAAAGATAGTACCAAGTGCTGACATAGATGCTGAACTACTGGAATTTTCATTAATTACTGGTGGCAATGCAAAATGATACAGTCACTTTGGAAAACAGTTTGGCAATATCTTATAAAGTTAAACTAATATGTGATTAGACTACTATATGATTAAACAAAGATTTTTTCCCATATAAAAACCTACACACAAATATTTATAGTGGCTTTATTTATAATTGCTAAAAATTGGGGACGGGAGATTGGGGGTGATTGGATAACAAACTAAGGTGCACCCATATAATGGATTACTGTTTAACAATACAAAAGAACAAACTGTTAATATACATAATAGCACAGATGAATCTACAAGGCAATATAAGTGAGGGAGACAAGATTCAAAAGGATACCTACTGAATGATTCCATTTGTATAAATATCAGTGATTACCTGTGATTGGGACTGTGAAAGGAATTGATTATAAAATAATAGTAAATTTCTTGGTGTAGTTGAAGTGCTCTATAGCTTCACTGTAGTGAAGCATACATGCCTTTATGTATTTTTCAACTCTCATCTGAATTGCATACCAAAAATGGTGAATTGCAGTGGCTTTAAATTAGATAGATAGATAGATAGATAGATAGATAGATAGATAGATAGATACATACATACATACATACATACATACATACATACATACATACATACATACATAAAAGGAATGATGATTTAAGACAATGATCAGGAATATTCTTGTTCCTTATTTATAATATCTAAAATGCAAGTAACATTGTTCTTGAGAATATAAATTGGTAAATGAGTGTTAATATTATAACATAATGGAGCAAGTTCAGATTTGAGAACAGAAAGTAAAATTTCCATTAAGATATAGAAGTATAACTACTTTGATTTAAGTCGGCTAACATAAATATGCAAGTTAATTGAAGTTAATAATTCCTACTATCAGTTTTTGAAAGATTGAAATAATTTTCTTTTTATGCCTGGCAAATAGCAGGAACTCTAAAAACCTTATTTTTCAATAATTATATTACTATTACAATAGTAATAATATCCATGTAACTATTATATTCAACTAGATTCCAAAATTAAGCTGCCTAAATGGACCACAATTAAACTTCCTTGTTTGTAAAGAATTAGAAATTTTATCCTAAGTAAAAACTTGCACATATTAGTACTTTACAGTGCAAGCTCTATCTTCCCAATATGGGCAGAAAATAACCTAACATCATTTTATAAACATAATATACATGAAATATCTATTATTTGTGATATTCAAATACCCATATAGACTTGGATGGATTTTTTTTTTTCTTTTTATCTTTTTTTTTTTTTTTTTCTTTAGTGCAGCAATCAATGTCAACTAACCTGAAATCTTAAATTTGTCTAAGGGGGGTGGGGGGTGGGAGATGAGGGTAAGGGGGATCAAATATATGGTGATGGAAGGAGAACTGACTCTGGGTGGTGAACACACAATGGGATTTATAGATGATATAATACAGAATTATACACCTGAAATCTATGTAATTTTACTAACAATTGTCACCCCAATAAATTTAAAAAAATTGTCTATAGTAAAAGAGCCACTGTTTTATCGTGTCCTTTGGTTGTCACTCTGTTTATCTACTACAATTTTATCGCTATTTTCTAAAGTATTTTCTTGCCATTTTTTTCTTTCTTTTTAATCAAAAGAACAGAAAAAATGGCTTTTGTCAAAGAATCTGAAATGATAGAAAATGTGTATTCACTAATCATTTACCATTTGCCTATAAAAAAATAACTCCCTGAATCACATTTATATCATTGTAAATGAGACAATAGTATCTATCCTTCTTTAAAAATACACTCTATTCCTAACTTTTCCCTTGAAAATATTTGCACAAACTATTTCTTTACTCTTGTTGTCTTTTTTATGCTCTATCATTTAGGATCTGTGTTTTTTTAAATCAAAATAACCATGAACTTTTTAAGATAGTAATGTACTTTCTCTCAATGTCTCAGTCACATCCACTCCCTCTTCAAGAGGGACAATCACAGTTCACATCCAGTTATTCTATGAAGCCAAAAGTGTTTTGTATCTGGTGCTAGGTGGTCCTTAAGAGTAGATATTGATGTGGTTCATCATATTTATAACCCAGAAACCAGAATTTTATTTTCTGCCCATAGTTAGTTATTACATATTGGGAGATGAAAGTAACTTCAAAATACTATGAGTTAGTGAAGTGGAAAATAAAAAGTGCATAGCATTCACTAGTTCAGAACAATAATTAATCTTGCTTTTACAGAAATGGAGAGAACCGATGCCCACTCATTTTCCATTTAGCAAGTATGCATGGCACATAACTGATAATTTAAACACAATTGAATCTGTCATAGTATTTGTGCTCAAGTAATATAAGTTGGAAGAATGAGTAAGTGAATGATATACATAACTAGGACGATATATTAGCTTTGCTTTTTTTTTGTTTTGTTTTGTTTTTTGGGGGGGAGAAAAGTTCAGATTCCAATTGCATGCTGGCTAAGAACTGAGGTTTTAAAAATAAATAGCAGAGGTGACCTCATAGGAATGGTGGCAGTGAAGTGGTCTGCTTGAGTTCTCGAACTTACCACAAATTGAATATCTATAACCCATCAAAGGAGGGCTCATCGCACAGAGACTCATAGGAGGATTACTTGAAGGTGGGCAAAGTGGGCAAGCAGGAGAAGAGGGAAGGGAGCGGAATGGAGACACAGCCACATACTTGGCAGCAGAGACATAGGGGTCCCAGGAAAGAACAGAGACCACAAGAGCCAGGAGGTGGGCTCTTTCCCTGCATCCCACAGCTGATCTCTCCTGCTGAGAGAGCATCATATCCAGGATTTGAGGCAGTAACCTCAGCTGAGACCTCCAGCTGAGCCCTAGGTCCTACAAAGGAAGTAAACACCATACCTGCCCTGCCCCCACTCTCCCAATCCTACACCCACCCTTTCAGAGACTCAAGCTGGCCCCTGAACTGAGGAGTAGTTTTAGATTACAGAGGAGCCTTAGCACTCAGGATCTGGGAAGACCTGGTTTGCAGCTGTGACCCAGGGAAGAGGCTGGGAAGAGTGTGACACTGCTGGGCTGGGAGACAGAAGACTCCTCTATCCCCAGCTCCCACCTTTTCTGGCCTGCCTAGGGCAGGGCAATTACAACTGTGGAGACACTCCCAGGGGTCAGCCATAGGTGGAAGAGGCAGCTTGGGGCTTTCAGCAGCTCAGAAATCTCGCACCCGCTACACACACACACTCACAGAAGAAGTGCCCTAAGACTCAGGGGACCTGGACACAAGGCTGGCTGTGGTACTCTCAGGGCACATATGTGTGGGCAAGAGCAGAAACTGCACTGACATTGTAAAAACTACCATCCAGACCCCATAGCCCCACTCATCTAGAACTGCAGTGCCAGGGTCACTCTGAGCACTAGGTGGCTGGCTCTGCCTGCACAAGAAGCAGAGGATTCTTTGGTACAGAAGAGGATAACCTGGAGATTATTTGGTGGTCTTAAGCCAAGAATTGTGCTCCTTTTTCTTTTTGTTTTTTTCTTTGTATTTTGATATTTTTCCCTGTGTTGAGTATGGGCTATCAGTTGTTTTCACATGTGAGTATATTTGTTTTCTTTCTTTGTTGTTGTTGTTATGTTTGGTGATTTGCTTTGTCCTGAAATTGCCCTACACCAGGGCCCAGTCCAAGATGCACAAGATTCAACACAACCAAAGGCAACTCAAGACCAAACCAGAGTATTACTGAGTTTGACCTACAAGTGACCCAGAGGGAATTCTCTACAGGCACAAGAGCCCATAGGGGCCAAGCCTCATTTGAGTGGTCAGCCCTCACGCTGTAGATCATGCACTATGGGCAGAGCCAAGTCTCACAACTAGTCACCTAGGAGTCAATCCCACCTACTGACAAGCCAAAAGTAATGAAAGCTCAACTTTAACGGGACAATATATACAACACAAGGGTCACCTTTGGAGGACATGCACAGGAGAATGAGGAAGTGGTGTAAGTCAAATATTAAGGTTACATACTACATAAGATCATCCAGCAAAAACCAAGAACCCTAGGGCATCTACCTAACCCATCAAAGCAATCAGAGAGTCAGCCAGATTTGGGAAACAAAGAAACATGTCCCAAATAAAAGAAGAGAAGAAACCTCCAGAATTGGAACAAAATGAAATAGAGGTAACCAACCTATCAGGGACAGAGTTCAGAACACTGATGATAAGAATGTTTAAGGAGCTTAGTGACTACATAAAGAAGGATAGAGAAATCATAATGAGCAACCAGTTAGAACTAAATAATACAATAACTGAAATAAAGAACACACTTGAAGGAATTACCATTAGGTTAAGTGAGGCAGAGGATCGAATCAGTGACTTAGAAGACAAGTTAGCAGAGATCACCCAAGTGGAACAGCAAAAAGAATAAAAAACAATGAAAATGGTTTAAGAGACATCTGGGATAACATTAAGCACTACAAGATACGCCTTATAGGAATACCAGAAGATGAAGAGAGACAGCAAGGGATCTAGAACATATTTGAAGTAATAATGACCAAAGGAAATTGACATCTGTTGACGGAAACTGACATAAAACCGCAGGATGTGCTGAGAGTTCCAACAAGGATGAATCCCAACAGGTCCACACCAAGACACATCATAGTTAAAACAGCAAAGGTTAAAGACAAAGAGAGAATCCTAAAAGCAGCAAGTAAAGACAGCAGGTTACATACAAGGGATCTCCTATAAGACTATCAAATGACTTTTCTACAGAAACTTTGCAGGCCAGAAGGGAGTGGCAGAAGATACTCAAAGTGATGATAAACAAAGGGCTACAACCTAGATTGCTTTATCCAGCAAGCTTATCATTTAAAATTGAAGGAGAGATAAAGAGTTTCTCAGAAAAGAATAACTTAAAGGAATTTATTACCACCAAGCCAGCATTGAGTAAATATTAAAAGGGATTCTGTAAACAGAAGAAAGATGAAAACAATCTAATTACAAATTAAAAAATGGCAATAACTATGTAACAATCAATAATCACTTTAAATGTAAATGGATTAAATGCTCCAATCAAAAGACATAGGTTGGCTGAGTGGATAAGAAAGCAAGACCCTTGCATATGCTCTATACAAGCGACTCACCTCAGATCAAAACACACACACAGGCTGAAAGTGAAGGGTTGGAGTAAGATTCTTCATACAATTGGAAATGGGAAGAAAGTTGGAGTAGCAATACTTATATCTGACAAAATAGATTTTAAAATGAAGACTATATTAAAAGACAAAGATACGCACTACATAATAATAAAGGGATTGATCCGAGAAGAGGACATAGCCCTAGTAAACATTTATGCTCCCAACATATGAGCACCAAAATATATAAAACAGATATTGACTGACACAAAGACAGAGATCAACAGTAACACTATCATAATAGAGGATTTCAGCACATCTTTGACAACAAGGGACAGGTCTTCCAGATGGAAAATCAACATAGAAACAACAGCCTTGAAGGACACATTAGATCAGTTTAATTTAATTGATATTTTGAGAGCATTTCACCCCAAAGATGCAAAATACATGTTCTTCTCAAGCACACATGGAACATTTTCCAAGACAGACCACATTTTAGGCCACAAAACAAGTCTTGATAAATTTAAGAATATTGAAATCATACCAACTGTCTTCTCTGACCACAGTGTTATGAAATTAGAAATCAACTACAGAAAAAAAATAAATCAAAAACAACAACTGGAAGACACACAAATACATGGAGGCTGAATAACATGTTACTAAATAATGAATGGGTTAACAATGAGATCAAGGAAGAAATCAAAAGATATCTCGAGACAAATAAAAATGAACACATGACAACCAAAAATCTATGGGATGCAGCGAAAGGAGTCTTAAAAGAGAAATTAATAGCAATGCAGGCCTACTTAAATAAACAAGACAAAGACAAATCAACAGTTTATCTGTACACTTAAGAGATATGAAAAAAAAAAAAAAAAGAATAACAAAATAATCCCAAAGGGAGTGCAAGGAAGGAGATAATAAAGATCAGATCGGAAATAGATGAAATAGAGACCAGAAAACAATACAAAAGATCAATGAATCCAAGAGCTGTTTTTTGGGAAGATAAACAAAATTGACAAACCTTTAGCCAGACTCATCAAAAAAGAGAGAGAGAGAGAGAGAGAGAAAATACCCAAATTAATAAAATCAGAAATGAAAGAGAAGACACCAGTCACCACAGGAAAAAGAAAAAAAAAAAAAAGGAAATGAAGAAATTCTTATGAGCAACTATATGCGAACGAATCAGACAATCTGAAGAAACAGAAAATTTTCTAGAAGCATACAACCTTCCAAGGCTAACTCAAGAAGAAATGGAAAACCTGAATAAACTGATTACTACCAGGAAAACTGAATCAGTAATCAACAGCCTCCCAAAAAAACAAAATCCCTGGACCAGATTGCTTTACACGTGAATTTTACATAACATCACAAAAGAATTATTACCTATTCTCCTCAAACTATTCTACAAAAATCCAGGAGGGAAGGCTCCCAAACACATTTTATGAGGCCACCATCACCCTGTTCCAAAAATCAGACAAAGACATTACAAAAAAAGAAACCTACAGACCGATATCCCTAATGAACATAGATGCAAAAATCCTCAACAAAATATTAGTGAACAAAATTCAGCAATACATTAAAAAGATTATACATCACGATGAAGTGGGATTCATTCTTGGTATGCAAGAGTGGTTCAACATCCACAAATCACAATGTGATACACCACATTAACAAAATGAAAAATAAAAATCATATGATCATATCAATAGATGCATAAAAAGCATTTGACAAAATCCAACAGCAGTTTATGATAAAAACTCTTAAGAAAGTGGGAATAGAGGGATCATATCTCAACAAAATAAAGGTCATATATGATAAACCCATACCTAACATCATACTCAACAGGGAAAAGCTAAAACCATTCCCCTTAAGTTCAGGAAAAAGGCAAGCTTGTCCACTTTCTCCACTTCTATTCAACATAGTTCTGGAAGATTTAGCCATAGCAATGAGACAAGGAAAACAAATAAAAGGTTCCAAACTGGTAAGGTGGAAGTAAAATTGTCATTGTATGCAGATGACATTATTACTATATGTAGAGAACCCTAAAGACTCTACCAAAAAACTGTAAGAACTGATAAATGAATTTAGTAAAGTAGCAGGATACAAAATGAATACTCAGAAATCAGTTGAATTTGTACATACCAATAATAAAATATCAGAAGGTGAAATCAAGAAAACAGTCCCATTTCCAATTGCTTCAAAGACTATAAAGTACGTAGGAATAAATTTAACCAAAGAAGTAAATGACCTGTACTCAGAAAATTATAAGACACTGAGGAGAGAAATTAAAGAAGACACAAATAGATGGAAACATATACCATGATCATGGATAGGAAAAATTAATATAGTTAAAATGTCCATACCACCTAAGACAATATACAGATTCAACACAATTCCTATCAAACTACCAATGGCATTTTTCTCAGAAATAGAACGTATAATCCTAAAATTTATATGGAACCATAAAAGACCCCAGATAGCCTCGGCAAATCATGAGAAATAAGAACAAAGTGGGAAGTATCACGATACCTGACATCAAATTACACTACAAGACTACAGTATTCAAAACAGCATGGTACTGGCATAAAAACAGACATATAGATCAATGGAACAGAATACAGAGCCCAGAAATAAATCCATGCCTATATGGTCATTTAATCTACGAAAATGGAAGCAAGAATTTACAGTAGGGTAAAGACAGTCTGTGCAATAAATGGTGCTGGGAAACCTGGAAAGACATATGCAAAAAAAATGAAGCTGGATCACCGCCTTGCACCATATACAAAAATATATTCAAAATGGATTAAAGACTTTAACGTAAGACCCAAAACCATAAAACTCCTAGAAGTAAATATAGGAAGAAAGTTTACAGATATTACCCGGAGTAAGATTTTTACTGATATATCCCTTCAGGCAAGGGAAGTAACAGAAAAAATAAACATGTTGGATTAAATCAAACTAAAACATTTTTTCACAACAAAGGAAACCATCAATAAAACAAAAAAAGTATCCTACTGAATGGGAGAAGTTATTTGTCAATGATATATCCGATAAGGAGTTAATGTGAAAATTTATTAAAAAACTCAACTCAACTGCAAAAAAACAAACAAACCAATTAAAAAATAGGTAGAGGACATGAAAAGACATTTTTCTAAAGAGGACATATAGATGACAAACAGACATATGAAAAAATGCTCAACCTCACTAATCATTAGAGAAATGCAAATAAAAACCACAATGAGATACTACCTCACCCCAGTCAAAATGGCTATCATTAATAAATCAACAAACAACAAGTGCTGGCCAGGATGTGGAAAATAGGGAACCCTTGTGCACCGTTGGTGGGATTGCAAATTGGTGAAGTCACTATGGAAATAAGTATGGAGGTATCTCAAAAAACTGAAAATGGAACTTCTTTATGGCCCAGTAATTCCAATCCTAGGTATCTACCCGGAGAAATCCAAAACTCTAATTCTAAAAAATGTTTGCACCCCTATATTTAATGCAGTACTATACACAACAACCAAGACATGGAAACAACCAAAATGCCCATCGGTAGACAACTGGATTAAGAAACTGTGGCATATTTATACAATGGAGTGTTATGCAGCCATAAAGAAGAATGAAATCTTACCATTTGCAACAATATGGATGGACCTAGAGAACATTATGCTAAGTGAAATAAGTCAGACAGAGAAAGACAAATACCATATGATCTCACTTATATGTGGAAGCTAAAGAAAAGAATAAATGAACAAACTAATCAGAAACAGCCTCAGAGAGATAGAGGAAAGACTGAGGGTTGCTAGATGAGAGGGGGAGGTGGGGATGAGGGAGAAGGTGAGGGGATTAGAAAGCAGTCAGTTTACAAAAAAAAAAAAAAAAAAAAAAAAAAAAAAAAATAGAAAGCAGTCAGTAACCACAAGATTGCCATGGAGATACGAAGTCAGGTTGGGGAATAAAATCAATAATGCTGTAAAGATTTTGTAGGGTATCCAATGGACACTTGTCTTATTAGGGAGTCCACTTCAGGGATGGTGTAGATGCCTGATCATTGCATTGTATACCTGAAGTTGAAGTTGAACAATAATGAATGTCAACTACAATTTTATGTATAGTCACAAGAAGTGGAGTACAGCATTAGGCATACAGACAGTGGAAATGCAATGGCTGTATGCGATGTCAGAGGGCTAGTGGATTGAGGGAGGGAGGTTATCCCTTTGTGAGGGATATAAACGATAAATGTCTAACTATTATATTGTTTTGTACACCAGAAACTAAAAAAACAAAAACAAAAAAATATATATATATATGGCCAAAAAATCAAAAGTAAAAATAAAATAAAATGAATAACAGATTTGTGGTACTTAAATATTTATTATTATGTGATAACTTACAGCAATTTTAGAAACTAAAAAATTGGATTTACATTTTTCAACCGAAAATGATCTTTTTTGATGATACAGATAAAATATTTCATGAAAAAGGTTAGTAGACAGAAGACTGAGATTAAAAAATATTTTAAAAAATCAAGTGTTATATTTAAAATATACAAATGTTCATTATCATTAGTAATAATGATATTACTTGTCTGATTCAGATAGTTAAAAGGTATTTTAAACATTTTAAGACACAAAATATTAAATAATTCCCTCTTGGGAGTAAAAATACTAAATAATCTACTGGTTATTAGTGTTAAATATAGTACTAAATTCCATCCACCAAATTTCTTTTTTGTATAATTACTATATAGCTTGCAGCTTTCTGTGTGTGCTTGAATGAATATCTTTTGGTAGTCTTCCTCTAATATTCTTACTATTTTGAGCTTCCTCAACCTAGGTGTCCATTGACAGGAACGGATAAAGAAGTGGTATATCTGTATCTATATCTATATCTACATCTATATCCAATATATATCATCTATCTATCTATCTATCTATCATCTATCTATCTATCTATCTATCTATCTATCTATCTATCTATCTATCTATCACCTATGTATTTATCACCTATCATGTCTGTCTGTCTGTCTGTCTGTCTGTCTATCTATCTAGCCATCTCTTTCTAATGTTACTCAGAGATAAAAAAAGAATGAAATTTTGCCATTTGTGACAGTATGGATGGACCTTGAGGGTATTATGCTAAATGAAATAACTCAGATAAAGACAAATACTGTAACATTTCACTTACATGTGGAATCTAAAAAACAAACAAACAAACAAACAATTAAAATGAATAAACACAACAAATAGACTCATAGAGAAAATAACTGATAGTTGCCAGAGGGTTGGGCTCTGGGAGATGGGCAAAAAAAGTAAAAGTGAAGGGGGTTAAGAGTTACACGCTTATAACATAAATAAATAAGTAACGGGTATATAAGTTACAATATAGGGAATGCAGTCAATAATATCACAATAATTTTGCACAGCGACAGATAGTTTCTAGCCTTCTGGTGATCACTTGGTACAGTATATAAATGTCAACTTACTATTTTGCACATACAATATGTCAAATATACTTTAATTAAAAAGAGCTTTTCACTCTAGAATGAAAAAACATATATATGTTTTATATATATATATATATATATATATATATATATATATATATATATAATATTAATATATTTTTGTCTTTCAGTCTCTCACTCCACCCCACCCCCAACCTTGTTTTAGCAAGAAAGGAAAGGAAATGAAAATAAAAAGACACTCTCTGCCCTTTCACAAGTTGAAGAATATTGTCTGTTAATTAATCTATGGTTTTCTACAAGTGGAAAATTAAATGATGCATTAGATATGGTGAGCAAAGTTTCTAGTTTTGTTAATTTTCTGGATCTCATTTAAACCCCTAATCTTTCTTCCTGTCTGTTGTCTCTAAATTATGCCTTTATTTTACTCAGCTACTTCTCTCTCCCTTTCTATTACCAATATCAGGAAAAAATATATATTGCATCTATATATATGTGTGTGGTTATAGACATGTATGTATGTGGATGTGTGGATGTGTTTGTGTATTTGTGAGGGTGTGTGTGTGTGTGAGAGAGAGAGAGAGAGAGAGAGAGAGAGAGAGAACCTTCTATTCACAGCATATTATATTTGCTAAACTGTATGTTCTCTATAACTTCAGCTTTGAAAATTTTTCATAAAAACTGTGTTAACCAAATATAAGCAAAAATAAACAAAAATGACAAATGCTCAATGAAGTCATATTTATTCCAGATTATGCAATTATAATGTTTATCAAATATATTGCCTTTTATATCACTATGGTATTGTGATTCCACAGCTTCTCTAAATGCAGTTAAAATATGATGGATTATATATTGTTTTTAAGAAAAACATATTTGCAAGTTGCTGAGTGTTTTAAACTTAATCAACAGAAGGTCTTGTCATGTTAATTACAATGAATAAACCCCACAGCAATCAGGATAGGCATATCTTGTAAATATAAGTTCTCAAAGCAAGAATCACTCTAATTTCATTCTTTCAAAAATGTTCTGCTTATAAAAGTGGCTCATACTTAAGCAGTAGACTGAAAACAAAGACACAGTATTATTCTCCAATCCATTAAACTATATAACACATTTAAGTAATAACAGACTAGTATGTTTTCTAATTACTCAAAATCAGAGAACTTTAAATCCATGTCTTATTTTAATATTTATCATGGGATTAGAGTTCTATGATTTTGAATTATTTGAAAATATATTATTCTGTTATTACTTAGAATTTTTTACTATTTTTAGTAGCATCAAGGTTATTTAAAATAGCACAACCATATTATACATTTCAATAATTTTTAAACATCAAACCCTGAGGATCTTGAGCGCTAAGACTCCAAGTTCAGAGAACAGTCAAGAGCTTGCAGTTCTATAAGCATTTACTAAACTCAACTGACATAAGAGAGTTTTTCAATGATGAACACCCAATGAGAGGTGACTCAGTGACTCTTTCAAAGGACCTCCTCCTTCCTTAAACTGTGTTTTCTCATTTTAAGATGAAGTCACCTCTAACACGTTCCTCTTAATATTCTGTTTTCTAGGACACAAATGTCAGTTTCTTTAGATATTGCTTCTCAAATATAGTTACAAGAATTAACATTGTTGTGCTGGACTATTCTGAATGTGCTTCAGGTTGTCAAAGTTTATTGTCAATTTTGTCACCTAAAACAAGGTCTCATACTTTTGTTGTTGGAAATATTATATTGCTGGAAATCCCTTCAAATGTTAGTGGGGTAGAAGTATTGTTGTCTATGATTGGGACAGTGTAATATTTCACTTATCTGAGAGTCACTTATTTGGAAACCTCAGATATTCATGGGAGTGACAAAAAACAATATCTCTCTAGGCTCAGCAGGGCAGCCAGGAATCCCCACAGTCAGACAAATCAGATGGTGTAGACCAGTTTTTGGCAGAGTCAGACCCAAGACAATTGAATATAAGGGAGAGATGGACCAATCACAAGTCAAGCACAGGTTGGCCAGCGAAATGTATCAAAATGAACACAGACAATGGGGCCATCAAGGACAGTTCTGTATGAACTGGTGTTGTTGCTTTGTTCAACCTTATAATAATTCTTTGCGTTCAAGGCAAAAAAGTTCTTCTCTTTACCTCATAGAAATGGTAGAGTTAAAGGCACTTTGACATATTATAGTGGGTTTGAATTCTACTCCTGAGAGAGAGAGAAATGGTATGTTTAGTTGTGCAGGCTTGTATCTGCACTTTTTAACTCAATTAGCATATGCCTAGAAGGGAGCATAAGATTTCATACTGCAATATGTATCTTTATGTTCTCTGATAGTGTAAATTTGACAATATCGTAAGTGTAATTCTTATGTTTAAAGTTCATATTTTAACTGAAATGACCCTTAAACCAAGCCAACTATAGCCTCTAATACTTAACTAAAGAAATAGCAATATGGGGCCGGCCCGGTGGCTCAGGTGGTTAGAGCTATGTGCTCCTAACTCCGAAGGCTGCCGGTTCGATTCCAACATGGGCCAGTGGGCTCTCAACCACAAGGTTGCCAGTTCAATCCCTCGAGTCCTGCAAGGGATGGTGGGCAGTGCCCCCTGCAACTAAAATTGAACATGGCACCTTGAGCTGAGCTGCCGCTGAGCTCCCGGATGGCTCAGTTGGTTGGAGCGTGTCCTCTCAACCACAAGGTTGCCGGTTCGACTCCCGCAAGGGATGGTGGGCTGTGCCCCCTGCAACTAGCAACGGCAACTGGACCTGGAGCTGAGCTGCGCCCTCCACAACTAAGACTGAAAGAACAACAACTTGAAGCTGAACAGCACCCTCCACAACTAAGATTGAAAGGACAACAACTTGACTTGGAGAAAAAAAAATCCTGGAAGTGCACACTCTTCCCCAATAAAGTCCTGTTCCCCTTCCCCAATAAAATCTTTAAAAAAAAAAAAAAAAAAAGAAATAGCAATATGTTTAAAACTAGAAGGAAAACTAGTTGGGCTGGACATATTGTGGTATGGTATGCAGGAGCGCAACTTCAGGAATCATAAAGTATTTTGAAGAATAATTTTCATTATATGAGATTTTCTTCTATACTAAATGAAGACTCTATAATCTCAACCCTAGATTCTACTACTATAGGGTATTTAAGGAGACCAAGCATTAAAAAAAAAAAAGGAAAAGAAAAGAAAAGAAATCCAAGTCTGATATTTTGGCTTTATTTTGTTTCTCTAAATAAAACTTACTGGGAAAAAGAATTACAGAAGATAATTATCTGTCCTGTCAACACAATTGACTAGAAGTTCTCAGTGGTCCTAGAGATTTAGTATAAATTTTGACAGTACCTTTATCATTGACAGAGCGTTACATTAAATGGTCACAGATTAGTCAAAATAAAAGTTACATAATTTAGGCAATGTGGATCAAGTTATTAAGCACGTTTTCATTATCAATTTATAATTCATTTGTTTATTTATTAGTTTATTCAAATCACCTCCATTTGATTGAGTATATAATATGTATCATGCACTGCTCTTAACATCTTGGGAATAGCAATGAATCAGATAACCAAGCGTACCTCCTTTAAGAATTCTTACATTCTATTTTAGGAAGCCAGACAACAAAGTAAAAAAAATAAATAAATAAAAAATAAATAAAAACAAAAAACAAAAACAAACAAACAAAGGCAAATAAATAAACAAAAGCAGTTTCATATAAGAATAAAAAGCTTGAACAAAATAGGAGGGAGTCGGGAAAGGTATCATCCAAGTAGGTAACCTTGGGGTTTACACATGAGGTATGAGTGAAAAGTCAAAAACACAAGTATTTGGTGTCTCAGTAAAAAATATAGTATAAGTTGCAAATGATGGAGGAGTCTATGGGCTAATTGGAACAAAAGAAATGTTTGGAGATGTATCTCCTATACTCTTCACTGGGTGATTGATTGATTTTACTATACTCAAAGAAAAATATTAATAGGGAATGCTAATACTTTTTGCTATCTCGGGTTTCTTTACCCCCTTTTTTATTATATGGCACTGACAATTTTCTGTTGTAAACAGAACCATGTGTAGTTATAAACTTTAGCATCACATTCTAAACCACTTTATTATTTAATACTGGATGAAAACAGCATTATATAAATTCTATAAATAACTAAATTAAATATTACAATATAATCTACAAAGTAAAGTAACCAAAAATCGGTGCTCTTTTTCCAGAAAAAAAAAAATATACATATATGGCTGAACATCATAATTTCAGATGATCTGCAGTTATACTATAATTCTTTCCAAATGCAATGGTTTTAGTTAGAGAGTGTCTTTAGATCAACTTACTTAATTAAAGTTTTAAGAAAAATAGTCTTTGTATTTGTGTGAACAAATATAATGAAAAATAACTAATATGTCAATAAATGTATTGATAAATATATAAAAACTTGAAATATAATCTCTTATTGATGAAGAGGGATACTTATAAAAATTGCCAATACAAATAATAATTTTTAACAGTTACTAATAGGCTATTGAATTTCCTTCCACCATAAAAGTAAAATAATAACATTGTTTAAAAGTGCACTCAACAAATGACAAAATATAATTGATCAAAAGCTCAATATTCTTTTGTTTTTATTATTTTCTAAGGAAGAAAACATTTGATCAAATAGCCAGATTTTGCATAAAACAGACTTAACAATGAAGATCAGTTTCTAATTTGGAGGAAAAATAATTGATAGTGTACCTACATTCAGAACTAGCTTATCTTTACATATGTATTATATATATATATATATATATATATATATATATATATGTAATATATATATAATATATATATATATACACACACACACACATATATGAAACTAATTTGAAAGAAAATTAAAACAATTATTTAAAACATAATATTCAGATATTTTAATTTTATCTGAAATATATTAACAACAAAAAAATTCAACCAAAAGTCAAATGTATTATCCATTACCCTACTTTTATGAATATTGTTCACTTAACTCCTTTGCTTTTAATAAAAGCTTTAAATTAAAATGAAATATATTTGGAAGGTATCAGAAAACATGAAGTGTACACCCTATAGTTTTGTCTCATGACTGGTTTCCTCTTTTTTCCCAGGAACGATTCTAACCTTTACCTGAGGCATCATAATCTGTCATCCTGGAAATAGTAACATATGCCAGCATCCCACTGCTTGTGTTCAATTTGCAAACAGTATGTGAAAGTTTGTCAAATTCATGTGTTTTCAGCATGTTACTTTGTCACCATCTTACAGGTTAAAATGCCACCACATCTACTGCTGCAGTTTTCCCAGCAGAAAACAGGTGTGTATTGATTACTTCATCAGCAGGGAAACAACGGTTTTGTCTCTTCCTTACCATGTCATTATAATGTAAAGTAGCATCTAAACTATGACAACAAGCTGATATGTAGTGAACTGGAGGTAAAGTTTCCAGGTGTTTGGGTAGTTCTCAATGTGAATGGGCACAATGATTTGATTTTCCTCATTTAATGACAGCAATTTGTTTATTGTCTGTTTTAGGAGAATCTACATTTTTTACAAACATGCGTAGTATACTGAAAAGTGTATAACATGTAAGCATTGGTTGGGGGAGGGGCTAGGATTACAGCCAATTTTTCCCCAAATATGTATTTATATTTATAATCTTATTTCTTCCCTAACCATATTTCATTTGTAAATTTTTAAAATAGATTAATAGAAATATAGGGTTTTTAAACATGGACACTACGGTGCATGCCATAGCTAACAGGAGTATGTCTAGTTTTAATAACATATTATATTTGAATGATTTTCTATTGTTTTTATTTTTGTATAATATTCAATGCATTTAAGTGTTGCCAATTAATATATATTTTAGCAATGAGAAAATACTATTTTAGAGTGTGATTTATATTGATTAGGATTTTCGTTATACATAAAACAACTATTATGATTAATTTCCAGGAAAATTTATCTTCTAAAAAAGGTTAATTTGGAAAATAACAAATTAGAAATTTACTATATCTGAAAAATATTATATTGGAACAACTTCAATAAATATTTTTATAGGATAAAATCAATTTTAAAAACATATGAAACTCCATATATCAAAAAATTAAGAGAAATAAAAAAAATGTATAAGAGTGAGGAATAAAAGAAAAATCGGTATTCTAATCCATAAATTAGAACACTGAGATTGTGTTTTGGTTGTGGCATTAACTTTTAGGAAGAACAAATATACTTTAGAAACCTATGCACGTACGTTATCTTTGTGTTTTAGGGTATGGTCATCATTTATTAAAACGGCCACATAGCTGAAAAAAAAATCTTAGACTTGAATTCTTATTTGTTTATCTTGTATTTTTTAAATACCTACTAAGTGGGAGCCTCTGGATTTACTCTGTGAATATAAAGAATAAAGAAAAAACAATATTTTTTCTCTGTATAAATTATTAATATTCTAATGACAAACACAGATACAAATAATCCCCAAACTGACTTTTAAATGGATTAATGGAGGGAAGCATAAAATGATATGTAAGCACATAGGGAGAACGCAAACCTTCTGTTGGAAATTACCCCAGCCTTTTCATCCTGCCTAGTCCGATAGCATAGTCCTGTCGCGCATCTCCCCAACTTCTTCAAACCAGAACCCATTTTATGTATCAATCAAGCTTCATTTCACTCTTTATATTAAGAAAGTATTTAAGCTGTGTGCCTACTTTGAAGCTTAATCAAGTATACTGTTTTGTTTTGTTTTTTAATGACAGACCTAGCAGCAGCACAGGTAATAGTAATAATAGCAGATGAGATAGCAACAATGTGTAACATGTGCTACAGTCGTTGTGCCCCAGGTACTTCCTGACTGTATACAGGTATTGCCTTTTTTGATTGTACACAAAAATATGTAATAATATGGAAGTGGAAACTGAAGCTTAAAGAGATCCCACATCATATTCTACTAGCAAATCAAATATCCACATTATTATTTTTCCAAAATATTAATTTTCCCCACAGCCTAAGGTATTAATAATTATACTAATGTTTATTTAGTATAATATTAAAATACGGTGATATTGTAATATAATAAGAAATACATATTTGGTTTCCATCCCAATGACTGGTATAGAGATTCTAAAACCATTGTAATTTTCTGATATGAGTGAAAGGAACATCTTTTGTTATTTATAACAAGACACTTTCCACAATACATGAATGTATGCTAATTAGATGACTCTAGGTGGGCCCTTACATGGTTTCAGGATGGGACCTGGTTGCCAGAGGAATCAACTATGTGATTAGGAGGTTGGAACTTTCAGCTCCATCCTCCAACCTCCAGAGAGGAGAGAGGAGATGAAGATTAAGTTCAGTTAAAAATGGCCAATCATTTAATCAATACTACCTACATAATGGGATCTCTATAAAACCCCTAAATGAAGGAGTGCAGACAGCTTCTGGGTTGGTGAACCAGCGGAAGTGCTGGCAAAGGGTATGGCCAAAGAAGACATGGCAGCTCTCATCCTATCTTTCATACCTTGCCCTATAAATTTCTTCCACTTTTTTGTGCTAACTGGTATCCTATATAATAAACCAGTGATAGTAGGTAAAGTGCCTTCCTGAGTTCTGTGAGCCATTCTAGCCAATTACAGAACCCAAGTAGGGGGTCATGAGAACCCCTGGGAGTACGGGAGGTGCAGGCTTGCAAATGGCATCTGAAGCGAGAACAGTCTTGTGAGACTGAGTCCTTCACCTGCGAGGTTTGCACTAACTCAAAATAGTGTCAGAACTTAAAGTAATTGTAGGACATTCAGTTCGTGTCTGGAGAGTTGGAGAATTGGTTGATGTGAAAAAAAAATTCACACATTTTATGTCAGTAGTGTTGCTAGAAGTATGAAAGTTGCTTTTATATAAGCATTCAACTTGTACCTTATAGAACAATTTTTGAGAGTTGCATGTCTACATGTAAGACTATATGCAACAAAAATACAACTAACATTATATTTAATAGTGAGAAACCTGATGCTTTCCTACTAAGATCAGATACAAGTTAAGAATGTCCTCTCTCACCACTCTTTTTCAACATCATGCTAATGAAAGGACTTCTAGTCAATAAAGAATATAAAATGTGTACAATTGGGAAGCATGATAAAACTGTCTTTGTTTACAAATGACCTGGTCACTTACATAAAAAATCCTAAGAATTGACAAAAAAAATCCTCCTGGAACTAAAAAGTGATTATCGCAAGATTGAAGGATACAAGGTTAAAATACAGAAGTCAAAATTATTTTTCTGTATACCAAAAATAAATAAGTGGAAGTTGAAATTAAAAACATAACGCCATGTACATAAGCACCCCCAAATATGAAATACCTAGGTTTAATATATACATACATACATATATATGTATATATATATGTATATATATATGTGTGTGTGTGTATATATATATATATATATATATATATATATATATATATATATAAATGTATATGAGGAAAACTACAAAACTCTGATGCACAAAATCTGAGTAAGTAAATGGAGATATGGGTATATGCCATGTTCATGAAGAGGAAGACTCAATATTGTCAAGATGTCAGTTTTTCCAAAATTGATCTATATATTCAATGCAATTCCAATGAAAATCTCAACAAGTTATTTTGTGTATATCAATAAAGTGATTCTTACGTTTATACAAAGAGCCAAAAGACCCAGAATAGCTAACATAATATTGAAGGAGAAGAACAAAGTTGGAGGACTGATGCTACCCTACTTTAGGACTTACTATAAAGCTGCAAAAATCAAGCCTTGGTGTAAAAATACCCAAATAGATTAATGAAACAGAACAAACAGCCCATAAATATCGTTAACCAATCTTTGACAAAAGAACAAAGTCAATGCAATGGAGGAAAAATAGAGTCCTTCAACAAATATTATTTGAACAAGTGAAAATCACATGAAAAAAAATTAATCTAGACACATACACTTTTCACAAACATTAACTCAAACTGGATCACGGACCTACCTAAATGTAAAATCCTAGAATATGGCATAGGAGAAAACCTAGACGATCCAGGTTTTGTGATGTCTTTTTAGATACAATATGAAACACACATTCCATGAAAGAAATAATTGATAAAACTGGACTTTATTAAAATTTAAAAAAAGTCTTCTCTGCAAATACAGTACTAAGAGAATTAGAAGACAAGCCAGAGACTGAGAGAAAATATTTGCAAAAGACACATCTGATAAAGTACTATTACCCAGAATGTCTAAAGAACTTTCAAAACTTTTAAAAAACAAAGAAAGCGAACAACCTGATTAAAAATGGCTCAAAGACTGTAAAAGACACCACATAGAAAAATATATGCAGATGGCAAATAAGCTTACGATAAGATTTTTACATCATGTCATCAGGGAAACGAAAATTAAAACAACAATGAGATACTACTATACACCGATTAACATTGCCCAAATCCAGAAGACTGACCATACCAAATGCTTATGAAGATGTGGAGCAAGTGGAAATCTCATTCACTCTTGGTGGGATGCAAAAGTGTACAACAATTGTTTGGAAAACAATTTTATCTTTTTTTTTTAATAAAACTAGACATACTCTTAACTTATGATCCATCAATCATGTTCCTTAGTCTTTATCCAAAGGAGTTGAAAACTTATGTCCACACTGAAACCTATACATGAATAATTATAACAGCTTTATTGATATTTGCAAAACTTGGAAGCAACTAAGATGTCCTTCAGCAGGTGAATCGATAAATAAACTGGTACATCCAGATAACAGAATACAATTACTGTTGAAAATAAATGATCTATCAAGCCATGACAAGACATGGAGGAACCTGTAATGTAAATTACTAAGTGAAAGAAGTCAATCTGAGAAGGCTACATACATATAATATGATTCTAATCATACAACATTCCGGAAAAGACCAAGTTATGAAGGCAATAAGATCAATGGTTGCCAGGGTTGCAGTGGGAGCAGCAGAAAGGATTTTTAGGAACTGGAAATATTCTGCATGATACGATGGATATATGTCATACATTTGTCCAAATGTATAATGCTAAGAGTGAGCCCTAAGGTAAAATGTGGACTTTGGGTAATTATGATGTATCAATGTAGGTTCATCCTTGGTTTCAAAAAAGAAAAAGTATCATTCTGTTAGATTTACTGTGGTGACACTTTATATACAAATATCAAATCATTGTGTTTTGCACCTGAAACTAATATAACATTATATGTCAATTATACCTTAATTGAAAAAAAATGTACCATGGTGGTGAGGGATGTTGATAAAGTGAAAAGCTACGCATATGTGGGAGAAGGTGCGTGTGGGAAATTTCTGTACCTTTCTCCCAATTTTGATGTAAACCTAAAGCCGATGTTAAAAATTAAAGTCTTTAAAAAAAAAAGTGATGGTACATTCACCAAAGACAGTGCATTCTAAAATTTAGCTTTATGAGTGTTCTTTAGGTTTTGGGTACAATGGGCTTCACACTATTAAGATAGCTTTATCTTTATTTTTTAAAATGGTATGCTACCATATAAACATACATTCAATCAAGTTGCAGAACATTTCCTTTATCTCAAAAGTTCCCTCATATACCCTTTTACTCTAAGCTCTGGAAGTTACTAATCTATTTCCTGTCATAAATATAACTGTACAGAAATTCATATAAATATATGCAATCATTATGTAGGTTTCTAAGTCTTATTTCTTTCCCATAATTAATCCATCTATATTCATCCATGTTGTTGAATGTATCATTAGTTCATTCCCTTTCATTGCTGCATAATATTCCATTATATGAAAAGATGTAGCAAATATTACTCATCTAATCATGAGATGAACAGTTTATTTCCTTTTTTTTTTTGCAATTATGAATGAATCTGCTGTAAACATTTATGCATAGGTTTTTGTGTGGTCATATATTATTATTCCTATTGACTAAATACCAAGCAGGGAAATTACTGGGTTGGATTTCTTGCCTGAATCTTAGAATCATCAATTTTCCGAAGGAATCCTCGTTTCACTTACGGAGAATAGTAATAGAAAATAAGGTCTGGATGCAAGGTGTGTTCGTTGTTACTGAGGAGTTCATTCTAGGCCCTCTCAACTGACACAGCAAGGAGACACGTGTGCCATGAATATACACATATCTGTAAACATGTCTCTATCCAGCCTTCTATGTCTATATAAAGTTAAATATCAGTTAATGCAAATGTCTTCAATGATAACCCATTATTATATCTCCAACAGCTATCTATTATTACATAAGTAATTGTAACTGCTTTTCCTTTCATATCTATAACTTCTCAGTCCAACTATAAGAAACCTGGCTCCCATCATCCAAAATCCATTTAGTTAATTGTTCAAGCCACTATACATATAGAATGGTTTCTGAATTGTTTACCTGTACCTCCATGAGAGATAACTTTATCAACTAAAATATAATGCTCATGTACAGTTCTTTTGTCTTTCATTTTGATTCCTCACATTTCCAAAACTCTATTGGTCCATATTCTTTCCCCTAACTCCATTAGTGATGTTCCATACATTTATAACACATAGAATCTTTATCACAGTCAGGATTCTGTTCTGGGTCCTCTATCTAATTGATTTATTTTTAAATTTGCATACACTAAGGTCTTTGTGATGTCAATTTCTATGTGTTTTGACAAAAGATTCAGGCATCTATCATTACAGTATCAAAAAAAATAAAGCTGAATTGATTTTTCCTAAAATTTACCATGCACATCAACTATTCAACTATTTTAACCCTCCCTGATTCCATGTCAAATACTGATCCATTCAGTCTCTAAGGGTTTGTCTTTTCCAGTGAACTGGAACGCACCCCTTTTCAACTGGCTCTTTTCACTGTGCAATAAGCATTTAAATTCTATGCCTGCCTTTGCATAGCTTTATAGCATATTCCCATTACTTGCTGAATAGTGTTCTATTATATGAATGTACTATGATTTGTTTATCCATTCACCTATGGAGAGGCATCTTGATCACCTCCAGTTCTTGGCACCTATGAATACACACACACACACACACACACACACACACACACACACCAGGGGTGCCAAAAAAAGTATACAAGTGGACACTTTGGTCAATGATGCTCAAGCAGTAGTTCTCTGTAATCAGATGTGTCTGGACCCTGATGGCAACCACTTTGAAGACCTCTTGTAACTGCAGAAGTCAAATGTGATTTGTATTCATCTTATGTTATCGGTATGTATTGAGTATTACAATTTTAATACAGTTTTCTTAAAATGTGCATAGATTTTTTTTTTGGTTCTCTCTATATATATATCCTTGTGCAGGTTTCTGTGCAGATGTAAGTATTCGAATCATTTGAGTAAATAGCTTCCCGGGATTTGGGTTGGTATTGTCTTGACACTATAAATTATGTTGGGAAGAATTAACATCTTACACAAAATGAGTCTTCCCACCCATTATTATGAAATATCTGTCCATTTGTTTGGATCTTCTTTTATTATTTTTATCACTGTTTTGTAATTATGTGCATACATTCAATACACATTTGGTTAGATCTACACCTAAGAATTCCTTTTTTTGAAAGGGAGAGAGGTATAATAATAGATGGGACCAATTTTAATTTCAAATTCCAAAATTTATTGCTAGACTATAGGGAAGCAATTGACTTTTACATATTGACCTTGCATCCTTACACTTCTCTGTATTTGTCTATTAGTTCCAGCACTTGTTATGTAGATACCTTGGTATTTTCTATATAGATAATCGTGTTTATACCTTTCAACGAATTGGTCCATTTCACTCATGTTATCAAAATTGTAGATATAGATTTGTTCTCAGACTTCATTATTATGCTTTAAATGTCCACCTGGACCATAGTGTTCAACCCTCTTTCATTTATAATAGTGGCAATTTGTGTCTTCTCTATTTTATTTTAGTTAGCCTTTCTAAAGGTTTGTTAGTTTTATTGATCTTTTAAAGAAACCAGCTTTTGGCTCATTGATTTTTTTTTCTTTCTTTTTGTTGGCCTGCTTTACATTTCATTTATTTGTGCTCTAATTTTTATTTCTTTTCTTTTGCCTACATTAAGCTTAAATTGCTCTTCTTTCTCTAGTTTACAAAGGTGAAAGCTTTACCTGGTTTTCACTGAGCATGTAACATTACATTTTATCTCTTCTATTAGTCTCTCAATTGTACATTTAAAAAATGCTTTTAGTGGTTGTCCGAAAGTTTCCAATATAGCATTTTAACTAAATCTCCAGTAACTATCAAATAACACTGTATAATTTCACATGTAGTATACATTTAAGAGTGTACTCCCACCTTCTTTTTCATGTCACTTGTGTCATTGCTGTTATTCATTTCACTTATCTACATGCTATAATGACCCAATGCTCCTTTACCATTATTTCTTTAAAGTTATATAAATAAATTAAAAATCAATCTTGGGGAGATCAAAGATGGCAGATTAGATAAACACTGTGCCAGCTTCCTTCTGTGAACAAATGAAAAGTATAACTAAATTACAGAACAATCAACCTGGAGAACCATCTGAATTCTGGCTGAAAGAAGTTTTATAAATAAGGATATAAAGAAGCCACATTGACACTGGCAGGAGGAGTGTAGAAGCAGAACTGGCTAATCCCAAACCTCCATGTGGCAGTTGAGAATCAGGATGGATATCTTGGCTGCAAAGCTTCCCCCCAGAGGAGTAAGGAACACCATCTCTACACCAGTCTCCCAAAACCCGAGTACTGGTGCCGGGAAGAGGAGTCCCCACAACATGTGGCTATGAAAAATGTGGGGATTCTGACTATCTAGGTGGATGGAATGCAGTGAAAAACCCAGATGTCTTCTTAAAGGGCCTGCTCACAGACTCTCAGTCCCCGGCACTCACCTTGGGCTCCTGCAGAGGGACAGTAACTCAGGGGGTATTGGAGACATACGGGGGTCAGACTGAGTTGTGTGGCTTCGGGACCAGCAATGGAGGACAGTCGACATTTTCCCTGTGAGGGGTCTTTTTCTTTTGCTGCCAGCCGGCTGGCACCACTTTTCCTGTGTTGAACCCTCCCCCTACGCTTTTGGTCAAATCTGAATCTGATTGGTCTAAAGAGCTACATTGCTACATCCTGCTGACTCACTGGGACCCAACCCCACCCAACTCCCCCAACACCTGAGATACTTTATCCAGCAGCAGCCAACCCTACCCACATTGCACTCTTTCTTGGAAAACTATCAGAGTCAGACAGACCCCAGGTGGTTGGTGACTGGCCTCAGTGTTCTCTGAGACTTTTGCTGAGTAACTGCAGGCTCACCACTGGCACCAAACAGGAGTCTACATTAATCTGTCGATCACAACTCTTCCCACTCTAGTGACTCCCTAAGACCTGCCTCACCAAACTCACATGCCGCATGAGGCTTTATCACTGACTGAACCTTAAGGGAGCTGGCAGGTGGCAGCAGGCCTTGAGGTATCCTGGCTTTTTGCAGAGCTACCCCAGGCCCAGTACTAGTGGCAAATGTCCTCAGTTCTCAGCATGGCCTGTCCCATGCACCTCCAGGGTTACCACATGCAGCAAACAACAATGAATCACTTTTTAGCTCTTGCCAGGTAGTCCCAAGCTGGCCACAGACAGTGGGTGACTTGGGCCTCAGCCATTTGCAAGAACTAATATACTTGGACATTGACTTCAGACAACAGCAGAGCACCACCCAATTAGCCCCACAAGCAGCACACCCAATGGGCAGTCTCAACAGGCACCAGAGCCCTGGGGCAAATCCACTCAGTGGGGGAAGCACCCCACAGATCTGCCTGTAAGCTGTGAATGTGGCCAAACCCCACAGCCAATCACCCTTGGGTCAATCCCACCCACTGAGACTGTGCTACTGGGACGTACACGATACCTACTACATAAGGGCACCTGGCCAAGACTGGGGGTTGTAGCAGATCTAGAAACAAACAGAGAGGTAGCCAAAATGAGGAAACAAAGAAGTATATCCCAAATGAAAGAACAGGAGAAAACTCCAGAAAATAACTAAACAAAATGGATATATCTTAAAATTCACTGATTTATTCCTCAGCTGCATTCTTACTGAAAAGAAATTCCTCATACACATCTTATGGTGTTTCTTTTCTTGTTTGTTTTTACCACTTAATTCTTTAGTGTATTACTAGAGTTGTTTTAACATTCTTGTATGATAATAGCAATATCTGTATTATAAATATTACATATTTAAAATGAACAAGATTATGTATTCAATGTTTATGGTACAATTGACATGAATAAATAAACAAACCTTCAATTGTATAATGCAACATTTTATGTTCTAAAATTTCACTGTTGTTTTCCACAATGAAAATGTTTAGTTTGTGAGTCAGTAGCAACTTATACCTAGATAGCATTTGAAATATGACTAGTACAACAGAGAAACTAAATTTTAAATTTTGCTCAATTTTAATTAAATTTAAATAGCCACGTTGAGCTGGTGGCTACCTATTATCACAATTCTAGAATTTATCAAATCTTAACACAGCGTTACTATTTCCAATTAAAGAAACTATAACTCAGCACAAATTGCTCCACTATACACTAGGATATATATATATATATATTTTTTCTTAATAAACAGATCAGGAAAAGAGTCAATCTACATGTGTCACAACTAAGACTTTATCCAGCATGAGCAATAATCTTTCATGTCTATATCTAAAAATATTCATGACTACTGACAAACTGACTATTATTTCATAATCAAGAAAGATAGATTGCACAAAAGTTCAGACAATGAAATACTTTAGTTATCTATATTATTCCTAGAATAAGGGATCCATGGAATCTCAGGCAGATTATGGGGTTTATTCTCCAGTATGATGAAATGTACATGCATTCGCAAAGCATGATTATTTGAAAGAAAGGGATACAATTATTCAACCACTAACTCAATTTTGACATATTTATAAATGATGCCATGGTACAATTCAAAGGGATCAACATTGGGAATTAGAAATAGACATCTTGGCTTATTGTGCACATGCCTTGAGCATCAATTCTTTGAATCATACTGTCCTCTTGTGTAAATTAGAGACAATTATTGACTTCACGCAGTTGCTGATAGTGCAAAGGAACTATATATTTTTCAAGGATTATGATTTCTTTTTTGTTTATTTAGCTCAAAACAAGCCCCAGGATTCTGAAATTACAATTCAATATAAATATTGACAATATCAAATGTTTACTTTTATTTGTGTACATTATGTGCATAGTACAAACTATTACGTATGTATTTTAATGATAAAAACTCACATATACATGACGTTTCCTCTGAAATACATGACAAAATCTAATTGAAGTAGCTTCCTTTTGAATCATTTATATCGGAAAATGTAGGATCGTGAGATATAATTACGATGTCCATGAACTGAATCTATTTATCAATATGTAGGTTTGCTCAATTCACCCCATACTGTTTTCCTGCATTATTTCAACTAGATGAGGTGGTGTATACACTGCTAGTAATTTAGCCAGCTGATAATAGATGCATACCATTTTAACATTACAGCAGGGAGTCCTTGTCTTGCCTTTTCAATTCATAGCATTGTTACTTAATGCAACACCAATTAACACTTAAGTGATGGAGTTTCAGTTTCTAGGTAAAAACTGGAAATCTTTCTTTCATGTCTCTGTACTGGAGCTTGTACAGTTATGATATTTAATCAGCTGAAAGCCCAGGGCATGCACTTGTAGTTATGTTATTATTTAGAATTGAATGCAGCACTGCTGCTGTGCCAAACCTTACTGGTATCATTTATGTAAGGTTTAATGGTTTCTGGTACTCCTCCTAGCTCCTCACTCACCAGGCTATTCTGCTATAATGCGGCAGAGTATTTTAAAAGACTTGTTTGTGACTGAAGTCAATGGAGGTAGGATAAAAGTAGTGAAATTGAAATAGATTAATTAATTTCCAAAAATAAGCATGATTTTTTTCCAGTCCTATCCAATTTTCAAACTCACGAATACGACATAACGACTCAGAAAAGGATAAAGAGTAATAAATTGAATATCCACTTTAAAGATTAAAGAGACTTTAACATCTGATCTAATTATACACACAGTGTACAAACAAGGAAAGATACAAGATTCACAAAACATATTCTAGAAACCTAAGTTTTTGAATGTTAATGTTCTAAAGCTTGGTTATATTCACAACAGGACTGCTGGACTACTGCTAGCATGGAAATTAGTATCACTGTTATTACGATGTACATTTTATACAATGACAATAGTAGTACAATACAACAGTGCCTGCATTAGACCTAAACAAGTTTCTCTCACTAAATGTGCATGAAATCCTTAGACTATTTTATCTTTATGAGAACATTATGAGATCATTTTTATTAGACAAAAATATAGGCCACTAATGTGGTAAATTCACAATTATAATAATTTCGTATGCTTTGTGACTTCTTCCAATATCTTTCATCTGATTTACCTTTTTAAATCCAAATGTGGATCTGATTATTTATTGATGTCTGAAACAACACAAATTTGTGAAATACCTATTATATGCTAAACTGTAGCCAACATTTTGGGATTGCAACTTTGAACAACATAAACTCAAATTTATGCAAACAAATTCCACTGTTGCAAACTTCTGCCTTCACAGAGTTTATATTCTACCATAAATATCCTTGTGAGGCATATTATCACCCTCCCTTCCAATGATATGCAAATACAAGGAAGAATCACTAAACTAGAACCAAACTGATTAACATACATATTTTACAGATAAATGTCCTTTATCTTGACAAGCTATAGCCAAAAAACCACCTAACCAACCATCTTTTCTGCTTGCTAACTTCTTCCTAAGTTTTGAGACTGTTATCTATTGTAAGAGACTGTGGTTTTTGCTATTGCAATAGTATTTCTATGAAGTAAAAGCTACTTTAAGAGTAGTTGATGCTCATACCACTAGAGTAGCAATTTGGAAAATATAGTAATATAATTGAGTTTGTTCATCTGTATTTTTAAATATCACATGAACAACAATAACCACAAAACTCTATAGTATATTTGTGAGGATTCTATGAATTTGCATACCCACTTTCTGTTTCCTGGTACATTATAGACACTTTTAAATATGTTACTTTCTTATATTTAAGAAACGGCTAGAGAATATATTGTGTCGTGGTCTATATTTGTTTGTCATACCTTAAAATCTAGACATTAATGACACAAGAAAGAAAAAAAAAAGGTATACTAGAAAAATAATTGGATGAGGATTTAAAACAAATAAGATTGAAATTCAGAGATGCTACAATTAGCAGATTTTCAGTGTCTACAATTCTCAAGGGTTGGGAATAGATAAACTAATAACTGAAGATTATTTTATAATTTTAGAGATAATTAATTGCAAAGTAGTTTACTCTTCTTAAAGTACTAAGACTTATTTGATACAAATATTAGCTTTTCATTTATCTAAGTGATTAAATATATAATCCCTGTGAATTAATATGCTATTAAAACCTAATTTAAGATGTTTATCATCATATTCAGTGTTTCACCCTTACCTTCATCATGAATGATGAATTAACAGGAAATTAACTTTGTTTTTAATAACTTGAAATTTTATTATGGGCATAGAAGATAAACTTAGAACTGATGTACTAAGTAATCCTTATGAATAACTGATGATTTGTTATTTATTATTATATGTGAGATTGACCAATACTTACTATCATTGTGTTTAAATAGAGCCAATTTCAGAGCACCAATTCCCAATATTAAAACAAATATAATTTGCTTCTGCACACATTTGATTGGGTAAATAGTGTATGTGGCTACACTTAACTTCAATGGGGCAAACATATGCAATCTTAGCTTATTCTCTGTAAGCGGAGAGCTGGAAATGCTTGAACAGTATCAATAGGACTGTTCTATAGTATTTACAAAAAAAAAATGTTCATTGGGTTTTTAACACTGAGTTTATTATTTATTTTCCATAATAATTTTCTAATATTAATAATGACTATTTTACATCATTCTGATGAACATCTACATATCTTTATAAGCTTTGAGTTAATTATTTTTAAAACTCTTTATAATAGTTTACATTATTTCATATAACACAATTCTGTTTTGCAATGTCATATACATTTTGGTAATGTTTTATATTATTATTTAAACAAAGTTTCAATTTGGAAAATAATTATTTTATTAAGTAAATTCCATAGCTATACCATTATGAAGTATTCCCATACATTTTTAAAGATTATAGATTTTCTATGGTCTGATAAAATCTTCCCATATAAATTCATCATGATTTACTTTTCCAACATCATGATATTGGTTGATAAATCCATTTCTCCTATTTTTTTTTTTTTTTTTTAGTTCATCATTTTCTGTTATATTAGTTAGGATTCTTCTCCAATGGTTAAAATAAACAGACATTAAAGAAAACTTATAGAACAAGGAAATGGTTCTCAGCTAGTACGTGTGTGGGAGGAGGGCGGTCGATTTTGTCCTCTATGAGACATTTAACAACATCTGGAGATATTTTTTATTGTCATTACTAGGACGGTGTGCTACTTGCTTCTAGTGGGTAAAGGCCAGCCATGATGCTAAACATCCTACAATGCACAGGATAGCTCTGCAAAACAAAGAACTATCCAGTCCGAAATGTCAATGATGTCAAGGTAAAAAATCCTATGTTAAAGGATCAAACCAGATAGTGGAACATGCAGAGGACAGCTACAGAGGGACACAGTTACCAGCTCAAGGGATTGCAGGGAAAAAGGAGGAAATAGTGACTGGTGCTCAATGAATGCTAGAATCTTACATTAGTGGGCTTGCTAGTTATTACCACACAGAGATGCAATGACTGCCAGGGACAAATTTGACAGCATGGACTTAAAAGTTAAAATGAAGATAACTATAGATCTCTTTAATGCCTTGAAGAATTATACATTTTAAAAACATGATAAGAACGTTGTTCTGATTTTAATATTAAGTGAGTTCTCTAATTAGTGATTTTCAAACATCACTCTCTTTCAGAATCATCTGGTGGGGAAAAATACTATAGCTTCTGTCTCCTCCTTTATCTCTCCATGCTACCATTACCCCAATGTACCTAAACATAGGTATCAAGGGAATCTTAGAGGTACAGTATCCAGTGGTCAGCCTCCTAAAGACGAGAGCAACATAGGAAACGGTGGAGAATGGAGCCGGGATGGGTAAGCGGCAAAAAACACACACAAACAAACGAAAAAACAGCATACCTATTAGAATTTAGTTTGTTTTGAATTTTTATCATGCTATAGTGGTTAACTCAGTCTCCTAAAATAATGTACAAAAAGGAAATTTGGATAAAGCTATCTCTTTCCTTTATTTCCAAGACAGTTTGTTCCCACTGATGCATTTTTAATGAGCAATTTGAAAACTCTACATTTATATTAGAGCATAATCTTTAATTTCTTTTCATAGAAGAAAAACATTTTACATGAAGTTCCATAGTTTAAGATATGTGAAGCAGTTGCTTTCCATTCACATTTTTGTTTAATATATATTTTCAGGAAAATGTTCTCAACTAATAGCTTGTGGCAATTAAACCTGTGTGGGAACATACACTTTAAGAAAGTTGCATAATGTTATTATGATACAATCTAACTATATTAAAAAGTTGCATTGCTCATAGAGAACTGATTGCAATGTTTCTTTTTTGCTCTTAAAACAAGATCCCTAACTGGGGATTAAATTAAAATAAGTCCTTTCCTAGATGGCTCCCACTGGAACATAAATTACAATTTTAAGATTGCCGGCTTCTCTTTGCTATTTTTCTATTACAGCTTCTAATTTTAGTATACACCATTAGCTTGTTTTGGATCTAATGAGGAAAGGACGGCCAGAAAGGACAAAGGTAAATCACATGTGTTGGATCAGTTTATGTCTACAGGCTGATAAGATATACTCTTCATTGGAGACATGTGTGGAGTTTGTGTTTTGCTAAACAGAGACTATACAGCTGAAATACTTCGGGTTTGAGTTTTGTTTGTTTGTTTTGGTAGACTTTCAGCTTGAAAAATAAACATGCTAATAAACAAATAAACAAAACAAGAAGCATTTAAGCTGGGAACAGTTCTAGCTCTCTTTTGTATTGTGATTAACTGTTTTGTTTTGCTTAATTTCACAGTGATATCTAGGTAGTCTTATGTGTGGACTAGACCAACACTCCTTGAAATGTGGTCTATGAAACAGCAACATCAGCATCACTTGAACTCCTA
Source organism: Rhinolophus sinicus (assembly GCF_057876585.1). Lineage (NCBI taxonomy): Eukaryota > Metazoa > Chordata > Mammalia > Chiroptera > Rhinolophidae > Rhinolophus > Rhinolophus sinicus. The sequence continues at coordinate 57,728,540 of NC_142502.1, forward strand.
TCACAGAGGCAAAGTCATGGGCTCCATCCCAGACACGCTGGATCAAGAACTCTAGGGGTGGGTTCCAGGAATCAGCATTTTTAACAAGCCTTCCAGATAGTTCTGATGCAGTGCTAACATTTGAAAAACACTACGCTGGATGACTTGTTTAAAATTAGAAGAGCTTTTCTAACTTGTTTTTAAAATATATTTAAAAATTAACATATTATATATTAAATTATATATTAAAATTCCTCAAGGCATTACAGAGATCTATAGTTATCTTCATTTTGTTTTGTAAAGTCAAATATACCATTTGAATACCTGAAAATTGTTGATTACTTATGTTTACTTTAATATTATTATGTTTTTGTCACTAAAATAAATTATGACAAGAATTGTCTGTGACTACAGATTTTGTCCCCCAACTGCTTCTTTGGTAATACTGCAGGCTGATGACACTTCAAAAAAAGATAACACAATTTAAAAATCACTTTGGAAATAAATGCTTTAAGGAAATTATTCTTCAAATTATTCTAACCACTTTGATATGTAATTATCAAAAATCAAAACTTTACTTTAAAGCAAATTCTGATAGGAATAATCAACCTCCATTAAAATTGTTTTATTGGTATAAAATATTAATTTTTTGTGTAATTTCCAAAAGAGGAATTTAGTTATTTCCTTCCCAATTATTTTATTCCTTTATCCAATATTTGCATTATGTTCCTTTTTGTCCACATCTATCTGAATAATCTCATACTTGCAGCCAACCCAATGGCACCCCACAGACGACCACGCAAAAAAATGTTTAGAAAAAAATTTCCATGAAAAATATTTGCAAAACACTTACACATTAAACAAGCCATCCTATAATCCTAAACTCACTTTTCCTCAGCCTGTGTATCTTTTCAGACAACTAAGCCTTCTAATCCTATGTTCTACATATTTACAACACTTTCCCCATCTCTACTCCCACTACCATAAATCAATTGCTTCCTCTTTCAGTTTAGTATCTTCTTGATGTTTAATCTTACCACTCTATTGCAGTGATCTTTCTAAATTAAACATTTTAGTACCCTAGGTAAAAGCAAATTAGGGCAGAAACTATGCATTTTAGGCAGTATTACTAGAAAGAGAAACAAACATGAAACATATTAAGAGATTCATGCATGTAATTCATTTTGAGAGCAAACGTGTTTTAAGCAAGGCCTATTAACTAGTCATGTTATAATTACTATTAGTGACTATCAACTTTAAGTTAATACCCCCTCATTCTTTTTATCAAATGAAAGAATGAGTAAGTAAACATAACATATCACATTATTTGCTTTTTTCCCCAAACAACAAGTTTTAAGGTAGCAACCATCAATGAAGTTCAGGAAGAGAGACGATTCCCAGGTTAGCATCTCTTAGCTAGGTATCAAGAGTGTCACATAATCATCCGACCTATCATTATTGGTAACTAGAATTTGGCAGTATAATCAAGGAAAATAAAAGCATTCACAAAGCAGCTATGTTATTAATTTATGTGGTTTCAGGCAAAGATTCACTACTAATCACTTTTGTGAGTTAATAATTTTACTTTAAAGCATTTCATGTTAAAATTCTGTTTACCACTCTATCCTCAGTATCTAGCAGAATGCTGGGAAAAGGCAGGGTCCCATTCAGGTGATCAAAGATGATAAGGAGTCTGTTTAAGTGCATAGGTGTGTGTATGAAGGCAAATAAGCCAAGATATCAGGCCAAAGAATGATTTCAGTAGATTTTTTTTACCTAGGACAACTCTTTCCCTGAGGAGTTCTATTTGGCTGCTTTGGTACAGAGTTTCTTGAAGGTATTAGGGCAAGTCACTTGAAACCTATGTGAAATAGGCATTATCAACTGAGCCAAGTTGAATTTTTCAACAATGGCACTGAATAGTAACAGACAAATCATATTAAAATTAGATAGATAGATAGATAGATAGATAGATAGATAGATAGATAGATAGATAGAGTGTCCATATACAAGATGAACTTGGAAAAAGCTTGAAGCTTATATAACAAAGTATCCATTACTGAAAATTCATGGAGGCCTTTCATACAAATTCTAATCAAAGGTGTCTATGATGGGTCCTAAATGTGACCAGAATGCTTCCACCTCAAAATATAGACATGAAATACATTTTTAGGAGAGAATGTAAATATGACTGTAGGGAGAGGTGAATAAGGATGGTAATTTTAAAAATATGTTTTCTGTCTGTTCTCTCATCTGAAGCACCAGGGAGTACAATTTTGCTGTATTTACAACAGTATCTTAAAAGTTTGTGTCTCCTCACTTGATGAAACTTTAAGAAGTTTCAAAAAACCTTGCAAATTCAGGCTATTTCTGAAATTCTCTTCCTTTAAGAGTTTCTCTAGCGAACTTTGAGAGTGGGTAATGTCATTTATAACCAAACATACTGTTCGTAACTTCTGAATTTTTTTCTGCTCTTATGTTTACTTCATTAGCTGGCCTCCTATTTTTGCTTAGTGTTAAAGTCTCTGTCCCATCTGGGCTTGCTCAACCTATCAACCTCTGTGCTCTTTTCTCTCCCTTCCACCAACATGGGAACTTCTTCCCATCTCCTCAAGTCAAATATTTCAGGGACATTATCCATAGCAGAGCCCTTGGGCCAGCAGTGGCACATTTCCTGCATTTAGACCATAGCTTTAGGAGAGTCACATCAAAGAGCAGTTGGACACAAATGCACAGTATAGCAAGAAATATGATTTAATCTTGTACTCAGGCCATCTCTTTGTTTATGACTCAGACAGCCATACTACTTCAGTCCTATGACTTTTCCTTCATAATTTCCACTGTCTCTCCCTACTTCCAACTTTTGGGGCATCTGGTCTATCTAACAGATTTAATCTAATTAGAACCCTCCTAGTGAATTAAAATAAACTCCTCTCCCCATTAAAACCAAAGGCCATCATTGTGTATGTTTCAATATCCCCAATATTCTGAGCCTATCAAGATAGACCCTAAACTTTCTGTTATTCATGAAAGCAGGCTGCAGAGAACACACAAAGAAACAAGCAGGCAGTATTGCATAATTTCTCAAAATAAATTAGGACAGGTTCTGACCTAGCCAACTGTTGTCACAAATAAATTTCTTATAAAAATTGGAACTTTGAGCACTGATACAAAACACATTAGATTGGATGCTTTGAAGTAAAGAGGTAGTCACAATTATTTGATATCCCACTAGAAACAGCATCAAACGTTTAAATCATAGGGAAAAGATTGATGGAAAAGTTAAACCATACAGACTATCAGTTTTGGGGTCAAAATTAGCTGAATATTGGCAATTTTAGTAATATTTCTGTTGATTTCAATCATGGGATGTGATTCAGAAACTGTGATTTTGCTACTCTTTTTGTAACCCATATTTCAATTCAAGTATTCATAGTCCAATAAGTCAGAACACGGACATTAAAGGCAAAATTCAATGCATTAAGCAACATTCTCCAATTAAATATGATACAGATCACAGACAATTTAAAATTTTCGGGTACCCGCATTAATAAAGTAAGAAGGAATACCTGAATTTATTTCAGTGATATATTATGTTTAATACAATATATGCAAAATATTATCACTTTGTCATGTAATCCATACTAACGAGATATTTTACTTATTTTTTTTTACTAAGTCTTCTAATTCCAATATGTGTTTTATACTTACAAACATCTCAGTTTGGATTAACGACACTTCAAATGCTTACTAGTCATGCATGGTTACTAGGTACTCTACTGGGGGTACAGCAATGGATTTTTAAAGCTGTATTTGTGGATTAAATTATAATTACCTATTTTTAATCTCTGTCATAAGCCAGAGTCATATTTTTTATGAAAAACTAATATATGTATATTATATATTTTTCACTATATATTAGAAATAGTATCAGTGTGTTGCTAGGGGAATTGCAATTTAATTTTGAACAGAATAAATATGCTTTGGATAAACTTTCTGTGCTTTTGGTGCAAAATTCATATATTTTTGAAAAAATATTTTAAACAAGCAAAATGTTATTACCATTATAAAATGATGAAGCAGAATAAAAAACATGATAAAGTATTACATTCATAAAAGCATAATCATCAAACATGTGAAAAATTATTTTAATAAGTTCTTGGGAAAAATGTATTAACTGGTTTAACATGGAAAATAATATCTCATTTCAATATCAGTTGGCTTAATTTTAATCTGAAAAATTTTACCACCAGTTAACTGTGTTCTATAGAGATACAATAAAAGTTCAAGTCTGTGAACACTTGGTGAACAAAGGCTGCAGCTACATTTTTTCTGCCTACATTAGCAATGCTGATTTCAGTGAAGGTCACACAAATTATCCATATTTGATCTTAGCCATCTGACGAGTCATCCCAACTAAAAAACATTTAGAGGCTGAAGGTTCCTTGTGAAATTTGATTAAATCCTTTAAGCAACCCTCAGGGGCATTGCTAAAGTGGGTGAGATCCATTAACTTAGCTCAAGAGCCTAAGGCAGGGAAAAAAGTTCTTGAACTAAGAGCCCTGGTGATGTCCAGTATTTTGCAATGCAGCAGCAGAGGCTGGGGAAGGTTCCGCAAAGTAGAGTCCTTGAGATTGCTCAAGTGACAGTGAACAGAACAGATCCCCTAGAGTACAGTAGCGCTGTGAAATAGCTGCCAGTGTCCTCCTCTTTCTGCTTAAGTGGGAGAAACACTCATGTTTCAGTAATGCACAGATCTCACTAGATTGTAGTGACCAGTCACCTTCCCTTCCAGTAATCTCTGAGAGGACCATTAATTCTGGAGAAATGGAAAGGGCCTTAGATACTCAGAAGGCCCCCTATTATAATTCTCAGAAGTATGAGAAGCTTCTTCTACCTACTTATTTGCTAAAGAGCTCAAAAACAATGGCCTAACTAACACAAAATGCCTTAATTTCCCATTAACAGAACCCAGATTACATTTGTCACTGTTGTGACATATGGGGATTATTACCCTTGGGTGTTATCTTGGTGTGACTTTGTGTTATTGATTTTCATAACTTAAAAAATATTTCTGGTATTAATTTGATCTGCAATGTGAATTAAATAATATATTCCTTTGGTAAAAAATAGATTATTTGTAGATGGGGTGAAAGCAAAATTAATGACATTTAGAAAGAGAGAACAAAGTACAAGCTTTCCAATGCAGTTAGAGGAAAAAAAATTCAATTTTAGTTGAGTGTGAATTAAAGTGTTATAAAAGATCACAGTTGTAGAGTTGGGTCTAAACTACCCATGCATAAAATTTATTTGGTAATGTTTTGGAAATACTAATTCTGAGATTCTAGTCAAGATAGTGATCATGATGGCCTTAAATCACTTTTTATTTCTCTTAAATTAACACTTAATATAACACAAAAAATATTTTAAGATATGTCTGAAAGGGTGCCGTTTGTTTTCTATTCATTTGAGCAATTTTCATTCATTTGAGAAAGAAATTCTTCAGTAGACATCAAAATTTATATTAGAGCTATACTAATTAGGGGGAGTGGGCAAAACATGAAAAGACATGTAATTCAGAAATAGCATATAGCATTGGTTTATGACCAAGGTGTCTTAAAACAGTAGAAAAGTGTGATCTTTTTAATAGGTCAATTCAAGATATATATGGACACATCTTCTAGAAGTTTTATTGTTTTTCTACTTCTACAAGTTGTCTGGAATTATTTTCTGTGTAGATGTGTTGTAAGAATCAAGTTTATTTATCATTACTATTACTATTTATTTGTCCATTACTCACATTAACAGTGAATAACTTAATAACCTTGAAATAAACGATTCTCTAAAACTGAGTATGCATAAAGGATTAAAACTTGCTCAACTGAACTACATTATTTATTTATTTTTTTAAGTTTCTATTAAATGACACCATAAGAGAGAAAAGGGAAGCTATGAAGTCAGAGAAAATATCTAAGACAAAAATTTCACAAGGAATTACATGAAGAACTATAATTCAATAAAAAATGGCAGATGAGCCAAAAGAAAAATGAGCAAGCGATTTGAACAGAAACTGCACAAGAGGGATGTCCAAATGGCCAATATAATTATTAAAAGCATCTTAACCATAAGTGATACCCAGATATATGTTTAAAATTTCATAATATTGACAATTCCAAGTGGTGACAGTGGGAGTAAAAACTAGAAAGAAATTAAATGTCTTTGCAAAGGGGTTTAAGTAAAAACTTATGTAATGGTTTATGACTGCAGCAATGAAAAAAATCACCTGAGAGTCATGAAAATATTTGTCATGATGTGTGAGTGTGCATGTGAGAGAGAGAGAAACTGAGAGAGAGAGAGAGAGAGAGAGAGAGAGAGAGAGAGAGAGAGAGAAAGAAGATAATCTGAATGATACTATACACATAATGATTTGATCTATTAAAAAAATGAGGAAAAAGAGGATATGAAGAAAAATGTTATTTTTTTTCTATTAAAATAATAAAATAGAAATATAGATACATAAATAAAACATCATAGAAATATTTTCTTCTTTTTTTGCATATATGAGTATGCTTTAAATAGTATAAGATGAAAATATTTTTATATTAAGCTACTTTCTACACTAAAAAGACAAACAGTGATATGGGGGAAATATAATTTCTTAGTTCTTCTCATTTCAGTTACAAGTGGCAGTGCAACCTTTTGTCCTACCCCACTAGCCCTGTCTTCCAAATCCGCCCTCTGCCCCCCACACACGCACACACCCCAAGAGAACAATAAATTATTTGATTGGTACTTTTGAAAAAGAGACTATGAAGATGTCGCTCAGCTCCTTACCTTCCTCTCCTTTTGGTATCTTCTGCCTTCCAAATCTGAGTGCCGTGTGACCACTGCCATGTAGTGAGCTTGATGGAGCAGGCTCTGACCTGTGCTGGGCAAAAGGTCTGTAGGCTTTCAGCTCTGCCAAGGTCTGTGGGAAGAAAATATCCCTAATTCATGGGTGAAGTATGAACAAACCACTGCAGCCACCACAGATCTAAGCCAATTGCCTCATTACCAATCAGTAATAAAATGTATAGTCCCTTCTCCATCTCTCTGTCTCCCCATTTATCTTTCCATTGGATCTCAACTTGGACAGTGCATATAGTGTTACTTATTGGACTGCCTACAGTACCTAGGGGAAAAAATAGAATGTGTGGCATCATACCTGTTTTTGAGCCTAATGTATCCTTTAAGATATTAATCTGCTTGGGATTGCTTTCTATTCAATTTGCATTCAATATTGTATCACATAATATGAGTGTTTCCTCCTCCATTGTCTCTGAAGATGGCCGTAAAATACATCTCTGTCCGGAATGGGTTTGAGAAATAGAAGAATTAACAGTTACCAATATTTAAGCAAAGATTAAAGTTGTAGAAGACAGAAAGGGGGCTAATTAGAAAGAAGGGAATGGAAAGTTACAAATGACATTTCTAGAATGTAGTCCTCCCTCTTGATAACGCCCAATGTAATATCTCTGCATTATTCTGCAGCTCATTTAACTTAAATTAATGAGATTTGGAGATTAATATTCCAAAGAATAGGCCATAGAGTTAAATCATTTGATTCAAATCCCAGAACCATTGCTTACTGGATCTATTCTTCAAGATACTTAATCTTTTTATGGCTGAGTTTTATAATCTGTGGAGGATAATGACTAAATCTACCTCACAGATCTGTGTGGAAAAATGTGAGAAAACACACATAAAGCATTTTGTACAATATCTGTATGATGACCCCATAAATGTGAGGTCTATTATGATTACTATTTATATTATTATCATCACCATGCTAATATAGAACATTTGTCCTCAGTATTTTAAGGACAATTTTTTCTTAATAATCAACTTTAACTGCCTATGAACTCAATTTTTTAATTAAAAACCTTATCTGATTTGCAGCTTCTTAGGAATTCTATTCATGCAAAAAATGCTCAAGAGCCCCTGAAAAATGGAAAGAAATCACTTGGATTTATTATTTTGATCTTACATGAATCCATGCTATCTTCTTGCTTAGCAGTTTGAAAATTTGTGGTACAGTGGAGTTAACACACTAGCAGTTCAACACCATTAAAGTTTCCAATAGCTTAAAATAAAGCGACTTCACATTTTTTCACAACTTTGCCACTAACAGACCCCAAAGCCCGGCTTGATAGTCAAGTTATCATAAGACTGTCAAGAGCCACAATAAATTGATTTAAATCTTGGCAGAATCTTTTTCTTTCTGTCATTATTTCCATGGTCTGTAAGTCAACAAGAATATGTCAAAGGCCTTTAGAGTTCTGTAACTTGGTGCTTTGAGGGGTGGGCTCAGATGTTTCCAACTCTTTAATATAAACTGAAAAAAAAACACACACCAAAACTGTCGCTAATGCCTTCAATAGCTTTAAGATAGTGTCTAATTCCAGATGCTGCATACTAAATCAATTATTCCGTCAAAGACAACTTTCCTAAATGGTGTTGTCAATTCCTGGCTGCTTTTCAAAAAGTTTCTCTCTTCCTCACTTGGTCCATCCCCACCCCCATCTCTCTCTCTCTCTCTCTCTCTCTCTCTCTCTCTCTCTCTCTCTCTCTCTCTCTCTCTCTCTCTTTCTCTTCTTTCTTCCCTCCCCACCACCAGACTCCTTTTTATCCTTAGAGATGTTTGTAATTTTTTTGCAATTAGTACCACCATTACATTTTGATGATAAATATTTCCTAAATGTAGTAATATTTTCAAGTAAAACAATTTTGTTTAAGAAATTCAATTTGGAATACTCAGGTAAATGTTTTAAAAATAAACAATCTAGACTGAATCAGTGGTTCTATCTGGGAAGTGCATATTAAGACTTTATTCTTTAGGGCTTTTTTTTACATTTATTTTTTATTTTTTCCTGAAAAGAGCAACCAGTCAATAATAAACGAAAATAATAAAGCTATAAAACAAATTATTAGACATAAAAGTACTTGGTAAATTTTATATATTTATATCAATGTAAGGCAGTGTTATAATTTCTCTTACATGTTTTTTCAGAGAATATCCACATTACATCATTCAAATCACATTTCGTTTCAAAAGTTACAATATTTTCTGCTTAGACAAAGCACCTACAAGTGCCTTCTAAACATTGTTCTATCAATTATCACTGCATTTCTTTGAGGTTATTAGTTTTTTTGTTTTTTATCATTAGAGAAAAATGTAGATAGTTTCATTATCTAAGGTCATGCAATAGGTCTACAAATAAAGTCAGTTGCTCACACTCAGTATATGATGTAGAATTTATTGCTTCCAAAATACTGTTTAGAGAGGGAATCTATCAAACGTTTTGCAATACTAAGAAACCTCCTGTATAAGCATCCACATGACATAGAATGTCGACATCCCCAAATCTTTAAACACAACTAAAAGAGAAGCAAATCTAAACATGTTGATAATACTGATTTCATCTTCTTAAATGTGTAGTTTAAATTTTCAAAGTTGAGCAAAGAACAAGTAGAAAAACAAATACAAGATGCAGACAATGAGATTGCAAGTAAGTGTTGAAGCAGTGTGTCAATGTATAACAGGTAATAAATAAATTATATTACAAATGTTTGCATATAATAGTTTCTACAAACCAGATTTTTGGAATGTCTAAAACAAACAAGGTAAAATATTCATCAGCCCTTGGGATAAAACTTAAGACATTATTATTACACTTAGGGAAAAACAAAACATGAATATTTGAAAGGAACATATAGCGTTTTGTGCAAAATGAATAAAATGAGTGGGAAAAATCATGCTTTATTAGGATTGTGGCAATCAATATTTATCCCATTAACTTGGGAAAACACTGTCCACAAAATTTTTGCTCTTCTTCCTCCAAGATGTAGGAAAAATATATTTTAAATCCTGGATAATGCAACTGCCCTAAAACTGATCACTTACCTTTGTTTCATAGGCAAAGCATGTTTATTGTTTTTTCACACAGATAATGTCTGCTACTACTCAAATTGTTCTTCCCCAGTGACTTAAAATATAAATTGCAATGAGAATTGTAGAAAAAAATGTATTAAAGGGAAAGCAAGTATTATTTAATTAAATAATGTCTCTCTTAATGGCATACTTACAATAGATATTTGCATCCAACTCTTCTTGGTCTGATCCACGTGAAGATGGAGGTTTTCCTTCTCATGACACAGAAAAAAATTGTTTCCTTGGTTTTGGTATGAATCTCAATCTCTTCTTTATTTTCATGTATCTTCCTCTTTCCATTATTCTTTCCCTTTGCCATCACTAAGCTTTTTGTTTACTCTTCGTAAATAAATATCTTTAAAATAAAGCAAGAAAACAAAAACAAGAATTACAATTTTATATAGAAAAGCATAATTTTGCTGACATATTTTATAACAAATCTTAATATTTGCAATGAGTTGTTAAATTTACATTTGAAGAAATATAGAAAAGGGAGAAAAAATATATGTACATATTAACTATTTATTTGATTACCACCCTAAATCCTTTCTTCTATTTCCCTGTGGTAGTCACTACAATGTAGTCATTGCTGTGTTTTCCTCTATTTTATAATTTTATATATTTACATCTATCTATACCTATATTTTTATTTAAATCACATATTTTAACATTGCAAAAACGTTAAAAAATTCTTGTTTTCATAAACCATTGAGTTTTGACACCTATTTTTATTAATTCTTTTAATGATGTAACGAAAGGATATATTTTATTTCTAGCTATTCTTATTGGCACCTTAACCCCATACTAAGCATAAATACATGTTTTGGAAATTTACAGGGGGTAAGGTTTAGAAGAAAAGTTTTGAAGGTAGCTGTTGATTTTCTAAGAGTTCACAGGGTATAGGGTACCTGTTTCACACCTGTAGTCTCATGAAAGGGACTCAAGAGGGCCATGTGGGAAGCGCCAATGCATTTCCTGTTTGACACCTCTCCTGGTCTTGAGATGGGCTAGCTAGCTGTTGAGGGACAATCAAAGTAGATCTTTCTGCTAGAACTAGGTTTTACTAGGGTAAAGGATGAAAATATTAGGAGCTGAGAGTCAACCAGAGGGTGTCATGCTAGGCCTCTCCATAAAACGTACCTGGCAGTGAAAATAGAGTTCAGCAAAGAAAAACTAGTAACAAATCAATGATGCTACCAGTCAGAGAGGGAAAGAGCATGACCCATGGAAAAGGCTTTGTGATAAGGTATTCCCAGTTGTGGGAGAGATGTTCTGGTGAATCACCAAAGCACTCTAATAGGAATCTGCTTTTAACATCTAAGCTAGAACAAGAAAATGTTAGTTTACTAGCATTACTGGTCAATGAAGACTTGTTATGTCCTCTTAACTTCCCACCATTCCTTCCATCCCTACACTTCCGTCCTTGGAGAAGAAGGGTGTGAGGAACTGTGAAGGTGAGCAATAATGAGAAGAGAGAAAGGAGTAATAATCTGACTAAATTCTTATTCTCAGGGTAGAGGCTTTCCACTCACTACAAGGTGGAACTCAGGTTTAGAAAAGAATGCAACTAATTTTGTTCCTTTTGTTTTTATTGTACAAGACTGAGATTTCTATGGCTGCTGTTCCTTTTAAAAAAAACAAACTGACATTATATTTTGTGACTCAGAATATTCAGAAAAGAATAAGGAGTACTGTAAAAATCTTCAAAGGAAAATAACTCCATCAAATAAATACAACAGAACACTGAGAGATGAAAACAAAATTTCTGTAACACCTTTTTCCATGATTCATGTTTATCATCCAACTGATTTCTGCCAGTTGGTCATAAGAAAGGCTAGTCATGCTTTGTATAACTCCACAGGTACACATGTGAGTGTTTAAATAGAATTCTTAGAATTAGAATTCTTAAGTAGGCCTTATAGTACGAGTATGTGACTTACAAGTTGTACTAGATACTGTTAAATTGTATTCCAAATTGCTTACAATAGTTAGTACTCCCTTATGCATTTTCCCATAACCTTTCCAACAAATCATTTATGATTTCAACTGGAATTTTTAATCATATCTTAATTTTACATTTTCCTAAAGCTGCATATTTCCCTTTACATGTTTTAATGTTGTATCTTGTTTGATAAAATGTGGTCTGCAAAAGTCATAAAATTATTTGGTTTTAATTGTTTTTAAGTTTGGGCTTACTTATATTTAAATATTTAATTTACTCATCATGTAGCATATGAAAACCCTGTTTCCCCGAAAATAAGACCTAGCCGGGCCATCAGCTTGAATGCGTTTTTTGGAGCAAAAAATAATATAAGACCCGATATTATATTATATTATATTATATTATATTATATTATATTATATTATATTACATTACATTACATTATATTAAAGACCCGGTCTTATATTATAGTAAAATAAGACCAGGTCTTATATTAATTTTTGCTCCAAAAGACACATTAGAGCTGATAGTCTGGCTAGGTCTTATTTTCGGGGAAATATGGTATGAATATTAAAAAGACATTTAATTCCCCAGTATCATTTTTTGATTATTTTTGTACTGGTTACTGCCCTCTATGTTATTATGAAACAATGTTTAGACTATAATTCCAAGTTTGCATAGAGTTGCAACTATATATGAATGTCTGTGATCATGTTCAGATACATATCTATTTAAAATAAAATATATAATTTACATATGCATGTAATTACTTCCTCAGCTAATTTTTCTGACATCTTGCATATGACAATTAAAAATTATTTTTAAAAGTGATTGTATATAGGCACTTTTAAGTAATCGTTATAAAATAACTGTTATCTGTGAAAAGGAACAATAATATAAAAAGTAAAAAGTTACATAGCCTATACTAAAATGGACATAGTGTTTTATTTAACACTGATAGTGTATAAATTTTCTTTCTGTTACCAAACAGACAATATAAGTCAAGGTTTTTTTTAAAGTTTATGCTCTCAGATCATTAATTTTAGTTTTAGAAACCTATCCTAATAAATAATCAAAACCGACAATGAACACTTTTACATTACATTACTCATTGCAACTGTGTTTAGTAATAAACATTAAAAATAATCTGTATTTACAACAACAGGTTAATGACCAAAGAGAGATCATTAATGAAGATGATGGAACTTTATATTATATTACAATTAAGTTTTGAAATATATTTACTCACATGAGGAAATGTTATTAACATCATATATGAGAAAATAAATTTGAGTAAAATAATACACATATTTGTTAAATGAAACTGTAGAATAATGTGTACAATATGGAGTATAAGTATAAATTCCTGCATAGTACTTATCAGCACATTCTTGAATTCATTTGTAAAACATGGAAATAGGTCTGAAAAGGTAACTGTAAATGTTAACTTTTTTCCATAAAGCATCATATTAAAGAGAAGGGGAAACAATTTTTCCTTTATATATCTAATTGTATTTTTTGTTTCTTACAAACATGTATTAAGAAAAGTATATAGTTTTCCCAATTGTTAAAAATCTCTAATAAATATACACACTAATACACATAAATAGAAAAAATATGGAATAAATGGCCACAAATACTGAATGAGTTTTTTATTTTTAATGTTTCTGCCAATTCCCCAATTATTATATATTGCACTAAAATATATTAATTTAGCAAATAGTAACATCTCAAATTTGTGTTTGAAGTGACAGCAACCTAAAAGATTTCAATTCATATACACATCCATATGCACCTATATGTAATTTCCAGAAAAAAAAGATTAGAATTAAAACCTAATATTTAAAGTAGTTATTATAACGTTAAGGATATGAATAATTTATTCATTTATATATTATCTATAACAAATATTTTTATACACTTAGCCATGACTTATTTTATAAACAGAATTTAATTTATTTTTATTTTTAAAATATTTAGATAAAATAATATTGCAGTTAGGAGTACCAAAAAGTATGACACTTAGATGTATTTTTCAAGAGTAAAAGTTCCTATAGAGATTATCATAAAATATACATTTCTCACTTTGTTTGAACAGCCAGTATCCTAATTTACAACAGTCAGCAAGTGTCACTCGTGTTGCAACCAGATCAAAATTGACAGACAAGCCCCAGAGAATGTGGATTGCTACCATTACTCACCATCTATGATGAATACAAAATAAGTTCTAAAAGATTTCTGGATATCTGTAGGATGCTGGCGATATCTCAGAGCAACATGATATTGATGATGAAGCTTGGGCAATATAAAAGTTCCTCCCCAAAAGACAAGGCATTGTTTTTTGTGGCCTTTGGTTTGGCAACCATTCAACTATACATGCAACAGCTGGCCAGTGAAAGGACAGTATCAAGACGGGTTGAAGGGTATTGAGATGTGATGCTATTGGCAGGCCACCTACATATTTGAGACGAAATAAGCCCAGCAACTGGACGTTTTAGCAGCTGGCCAGACAAAGGATATTGTTCAGATATTTAACAGCTGATAATTGAGCATTCTAGTACAATTTATTGAAACGGAAGTGGTTACCAAATGGGTTGGCAAACGTTCAGAAACAATCGATTTTCAAAGTTTGAGAGAAAATTTTGGGGAGGATAGGCCAAGAAGCATGAGATTTTCATTATCTCAACTCTTTCAGGAAGAATTTCAGAAAGATTGGACTAGAGATTCCATATTATAAAATGAAATGGATCGTGGTTTAACTCCAACATTGAATAGCCATTTTACACTCTTTGGCCTTTTTTTTTTTAACTGCAAATCAATCCTCTTGCCATAATAAAATCCATTATCCATTACTTTTTTTATTGCTACTTCATTGTTTTTCCCAAACTGTTAATACTATACAATATACCTCTTTAAACATTCTTTCTGTAATCTAGTAGTACAGATTGTGTGTACTTTTCATTACATAATACATTTAACTGTTTAATAAGTCCATTTAGTGAAAAAAAAATTTAAACACTTGAAAGACTATTAATTAAGGATAAAATAAAGCAAAAAAAATACATTTTATTAACAGTAAAAGTGAAGTCATCTTGCTTTATTAGAGATACTTTTAAGTACTTTAGAAAGATGAGGCAATTTCAAATATCTCTTTGAAATTGTGGCTTTCAAACCTTCTACTATAACTTGTAGTTGTATCTTTTTTTTTTTTTTTTTTTTGGTGGGGGGGATTCTCACTTGGCCCTTTAAATAATTCTAGTGGGATGGTGATGTCAGCTCAAACTGAAAAGTCTATATCCATGAGTTGGTTCCTTATAGAACTATAATTACAAGAACTTTGTATGGTCATTTCATTAATCTCTGAGATTGATCTTTTTCACTTGGGAGAAAATAGAAATACTATAGGAAATTTGTTTGAGAAATTTTGCTGAGGGAAAGAGATGTGAAGGTAACAACAGGAAGATGAGGAGTTATGGAAGGGGTTTAGTTGTTATGCTGCTCCTCTCGCCTCTTAGTTTCAGTCAATTTAATAACAGGTGAGGTGGGGAGGACCTACTTGAAAGACTTAAACTATATGAGAGATAAGGGGTATTCTTTTGGGTAAGGTCTATGAAAGAGCAAGATCCAAGTTCCTGAGCAAAGGGCTTAGTCTTTGATAAGAAGAAAAACTCCACTACTTTATCGGGAGAAAAGGAAAATAGGTTTCTATATTTGGTATCAGAAAGTGAGAGCACTCTTGTCTGGGACATCTATTTCTCTAGGAGAAATGAGGACATTTTCTGTAAAAAAACAAATGAGAAGATTTAGAAATTTGAGGAGAGTAGAGAAGGCTTGCAATGGTCTGTGTAGATGCTTGGTAAGTGAACTGAAAAAAAATCGATATTAGAACATCAGAGGGTAGTGTGGTAACACAAATGTGTTTTATTATTATAAATTTTCAAATGCACATAGAATATGCATTTATGCCATTCATAGATGGAACACATGCTATGAAAAGAAGTCTCAATATATTTAAAAAATATTAAGATAATTTAAAGTAACATCTTTGACCAAATAGAATTAACTTAGAAATAAATCATAAAATGATGTGAAAGAAATAACCAAATATTTGGAAACTAAATAATATAACAAATTACACATGAATAAAAGAAGAAACCACTCACTAAATTAGAAATATTTTAATTACAGATGAGAAATAAAACACATCAAAAGAATAAAAACATCAAAATTCATAGAATGCAGCTAAACCAGTGTTTAGAGGGAAACTGGTTGATCCAATGCTTATATTAGAAAGGAAGAAAACTCAAAATTTTATTATCCAAATTTTGATAATAAGCAGTTAAGCAAAAAAGAAAATAAACAAACTGAAAATATTAGTAGAAAATAATAAATTAAGGAATAGAAATCAACAAAATTAAAAAGGGGAAAAATAGAATTGATGTATGCCAAAGCTATTTCTACAGAAAGATCAGTAAATATAATGAATAACTTTGATGGAGGAATTCTTTTTTTCATTTATTTATTTTATTTTTTAAGAATGATAATATCAATCTCAGAGAGGAAAGAGGATATCACTAAACCTCTTCTAATCATTGTCATAATAAAGGGACATTATTAAGTTCAACAACTTAGAGAAAATGGAAAAATTATCTTAAGTACCCCCAAAATTTAAACTGAGACAAAAAGAAATAGAAACTCTGTAAATCTCAATATATTAAAACAAAATGAATTTCTAATGAAAACCTTCCCACAAAGAAAATTACAAGTTGCAACGACTTCACCGGTGAATTGTATAAAATAGTTAAAGAATATTTCATACCAAACTTATATAAATGCATTGAAAATAGGTAATTGTATCTGTAAGAAGTCTATTTCTGCATAAGGTCACCTTCTGAGGTACTGTGGGTTAGGACTAGAGCATATATTTTGGGGAGGGCACAATCCAATCCATGACAGGTATCTACACTCATACCAGTCTACAGAAAATGATTACAATATAAAGTTTGAAGGAAAAAATATAAAATTCACTTTTTTAAAAGAATGTAGGGAACTCAGACAAAATCTAAATGGAGATGAAAAATCACAGATGTAAATCAGCGGCTCTGGGCAGGCCAGCAGAGCTCTACTGGGCTTACTCACGTACTTGTAATGAATTGACAGAGTGGCTGGGGCTGCATGACGTAGGATGGCTTCCCTCTCATGTGTGACTCTTGGTCACTATCCAGCATGCTAGCCTGCTTCTTCCAATAGCAGTAAGGGGCCCAAGAGAAGGCAAATTCTAAAGTGCAAGCACTTTTCAAGCGTCTCCTTACATTACTTTCGCTGTTATTCCACTGGCCTAAGCAAAGAAGAAGATGGAGGCCAGGATCTGTAGACGTATTTTTTACATTATTTAGAAAGGTTTTCTGTGATGATTGATATATATATATATATATATATATATATATATATATATATATATATATATATATATATATAAAATACATGCATATATAATATATATATATTATATATATAATATTTATGAAAATATCTATATATACACATATAGATATATAGATAGATATACATTTTTTTAAATTAAGAATTATAATATATATTTAGCAGTGATTTACAAAGAACCCAAGGGTTAAGTAAAAATAACGACGCTGATTTGGATACTCATGAAGATATTTGTGATTTGTTTTTATATACTTAGCTTTTAAACACTCTGTAATTGAAAAATCTCTTTGAACTCAAACTCATTACTTTAAAGTTTTTTTCTAGCATTCATCAAGGTACTTCTCTTAAAAGAAATGTTCTATAAAACCATAATTGTTCAAAGAAACTGTTAAAATTTGATTACTGCAGTTCCCACTGATTTAACTTGAAGAGATTTCTGACTTCTTCTCTGAACTGAATACCTAATAGATTTCCTAGGACATAATGCCAGATGAAATACACAACACAAAGTTAAGAGGCAAATAAAGGATCTCATCTCACTTTATCTGTCACATGCACCATATGGAAAACAAAGGTCAGAGAGTAAAAGAAGAATTATCTAATACTTTAAAAGGACATATGGGCAAAAAAATAAACATAAAGATATTAACTAGAAAACAGTTTAAATCCATGGAATTGTGATTTGAGCTACATAGGGTTTAATGAGCCTCAAAAAGAGTTTATAAGCTCTTTATAAGTGGGGTCATGTTTTGCTATATAATTCATGCTGGCCAACAAAAGGAAAAACAGTGAACTGTCTTGCTTGCCTTAAAAAATCCATAATCCTTAAACTACCTTAATATTTTTGAGAAATATAAAACTATGGAACTT
The DNA here is from genome assembly GCF_057876585.1 of Rhinolophus sinicus. NCBI lineage: Eukaryota > Metazoa > Chordata > Mammalia > Chiroptera > Rhinolophidae > Rhinolophus > Rhinolophus sinicus. Next base: position 57,746,743 of record NC_142502.1, read on the forward strand.
AGAATAATTAAGTTTTCAAATACTTTCAAGACAAAAATCTTTATAATTTTGTCCATTTTACTGAAATAATGTTGACTACATTAAAAAACAAATACAATGTATGTTTTTGTGTGTAACTTATCCGTATGTATACGTGTGTTTGTAAATATATGGAAAGTAGAAAGATAGATAGTTGAATATATGTGTATTTAACTATCTATCTTTCTACTTTCAGAATAATGATTTGTTAAGCATCCAATATTATTAAAATGTTTCATCATTATTTGTTTTATAAAAAATATGAGCACTTAATTATGTTCTTTAATCTTTTTAAATACCTTCATGGTGTTAGTGAAAATAATAATAACTAGAAAAAACAAGATGTTTATAAAGAGTTTTTTTTAATGTCTTTCCAATGTTGTATTTTGATGTCCTCAAAACAAACTATTATAATCATTTTAAGATCATCATTATTTTATCATTTTCTTTTGGCTTTTAAACCAGTTACCTATAACTTTACAAATGATGTTCTTCTTCCAGTGTGATTACTGTGCTTAAAATATGATTTTTTTGTGCTTAACTTAGGAAAAGTAAATATTGAACAGCCATGCTACTTCTTTAAATCTATTTTAAGAAAGAAAATTAATCATATTTGGCTTACAGTTCATGAGTATATATTTCATTATTTTGTCTTCATGGCTATATGCATAATGTCATTAACTCTACCCACTGATAAGACAATTGGGAAAGAACACTTAAAGAGGTTAATTGACTCATGCAAGGGACTATGTGCTTGAGTGAACACTCAAGTTCAAATATTCTTTATAACTGGGAGCAAATTATAATAATTGACTTGTATTTGCTAGACTTCACTATTATAAAACAAATTATTTTATACATAACTAATCAAATTCACTTTGGAATAGCATTTTAGGACAGAATAGAAATTAATAAAACAATCAGTTTTTCATATTAATATACGAAAATCAGGACCTAAAGAGGTAAGTTACTTGCTAGAATTCTAGCTATTGTCAGTGTCAGAGGCTGAATAATTATTATAATCTCTTAACTATTAGCACTGGGTCTTGCAACTACTCCATCATTTCTTGTCTCTGAAACTAAATATATATAATATGCAGTATAATATGCAATGTATTAAGAACAGTCTATAAAATTCAGGTCCCAAATTTTAGTTTCCATTATTTCTTGTGCTTTACATGTCCAAGGTGAAATGGTGAACAAAATTCAGTAAAATAAAAGTTGAAAAGCAGGTATTTAATATATATTTCTCAATTTAATTGACCTATAACTCCTATAAATTTTCAATCCAAGTATCAGAGACTTGAAACATATAATTACTTTTAACTGCTCCCCACTCTCCCATTCCAGGCTATCCATCTGCATTTCTGCTCTGGAGTAAAGTAGAAAAAATTAATTTGACTGTGAATCAAAATGATAGGTCTGAAAGAAACAGAGTGTAATCTTTGTGGCTTTTGTACTGACTTCTTGGGTTGAAAGAAGAAAAATAAAATAATTGAGCTTCATTTCTTGGCTTATTTTCATTTAAACTTCAAAACTGTCTTTTACATTAAAAAAGACAGGGATCTCTAGATACCTTAAAATAACAGTAAAATAGTTCCTTAGACTTATGTGGTAAATATACACATCCAATTAGAGATTACAATAAAATATCTTTGTATTGAAATTATGTCAGTGTTATAACATCCATAAATTATGACAATGCATTTTCAAGATTCAAAGAGACCATTGTGGTTTATATGTAAAACTCTTTTGAAACCATGATACAGTGTCCAAAGCTGAGAAATTTTGCGTCTATAACAATAACAGTGAACCATTTAATATAAAAGAAAATGCATTCTTTAATTCTATCACTCAAAACACACTAAACATGAAGCAATACCTAATCTCCCAATATTCCTTCTTATACCCACTATAGGCTTAGACTCAATTTTATCTCAGCCAACCCTGTAGAGCCTATTTTTCCCACCTCAAATTCTTTTTCTTCAGTTCCCCTGCCCGTAGAACTTTTATTCTTTCATCTCCACAAGCTCCTCCTTAGCTCTTTCATATGTAGATTAAATGTTTTCCATTCTCTTCCTGTCATTCATTGTAGAAAAAGGTTATTTCTTTAAAAAGGAAAAAAATATGTACATATACAAATATACATATTTTTTCTTTTATATGTATGTATACACACATACATATTTATATATATACATGTATATATATATGTATATATAGCTGTAAACATCGCCTTGAAGGCCAAAAAAAAAGTGGATATCAGCGGTACTGTTTTATATGCTTAAAATACGGCAATCAATATTATGCAGTTGCAAAAAAAAAGCAAAGAAATGGTAAATGTATCACCTGAAGTACTGAGAGACATATAATGTATGAGATAAACTTGTATTATGAGGACAAGGTATAACACGATGTTATTTTTGGGTGTCTGTTTTCATTGACTTCTCTTTGATGAGAAAGAGAAGAACTCACAAGAAATTTGCTAGTTTGCAAGCAAGATTGCAGTTTTAAAGGAGTTTTAGAAATTCATGGCTTAGCAATGTTGAAAAGCCAAACAATTTTATACTTCAAACAAGAAGAAAAGAAAATGAGAAAATTTTTGAGGAAATAAAAAAGATTGAATAGAGGCATGACAGTAAACATATTAGCAAAATCCAAAAATGAATAAATGAATAAAAGTGTTTCAGACAAAGATCAATTAAGGATCTAGGAACACTCAAATCATTTCAATTAAACAAAATGACTCAGGAAAGAGAAAAACTAAACCTAATTTAGATAAACTCAAAATATATGCAAACACACTGAGTAAAGTGGAACCAAGGTGAGATTACTAAATAAATAAATAAATAAATAAATAAATAAATAAATAAATAAATAAATAAATAAATAGAGGAATATGCCACTTCTAGCTATTACATCTCAGAAATAACTCTGGGCTTATTATTTCCCACATGGATTTCACTATTTATGAAAGATGTACTGCTACATGATTTGCTGACAATGGCAAAAACCAACACAAAAAAAGTTACTATTCAAGACTAAAAATTATCTTTAGACATCCTAATAGACTTGCTGTGGGGATGGGGAAACTGAAAATGCTACTCATCTGCCCACTCCCTAAGGGTCTCTTTAGATACTGTCAAGGGCAATATAGAATAGTGCGCAACTCCCAGAGTGCATTGCCCTGTGAAAATTGATATATTGTAATAAATTTCAAACATATATATTTGGGGAAAAACAGCTTAATTTTTCATTGCAAGTCTACAATGTAAAGAGGACTTTGTATTCTCTTTTAAACAAGCTTAATAATGTACCTCAACTTGGCTAAGTCAAAATAGAAATTGTTTAATTTTTCTCCTATTACTATCTTAAAAAGGCTCTGAATGGAATTTAAATTTAAGCTCTGTGAGGACAATGATTTTGTCTGTTTTGTTCATAGGTGTATCCTCAATGACTTGAGTAATGCCTGCTCAATATATACTCATTGACTAAATGAATCAAAAATGCTTTTTCAGATATTGTTTTGTTGAGCATCCCCCATCGTATTGTGTGCAGCTCTCATAAATTATGAGACACTCTCTATTATCAATAGTAATTTAAAGCTTCAATTTTGAAGTGTATATAAACTTCTTCACCTTTTGTGACTTCAGGGCTGACCTAAGTTGAGATTCTGCACTACAAAGAATAAAGGAAAGCCGTGATCTGGCTCTGAGCTATGTGTCCTCTTTATCTTCAACATACAGTCCCTCTTGTCGATTGGGCTGTTGAGAAAGAGAAACAAATGGGCTAAGCCCTGCAGAAGCGCTAGAGTATAGTTGTAACTTTTTAAAAGTTTCTCTGGACAACATTGAAAAATAGAGATGCTCTTTGCAAGCTGAGTTCAAAGGCTGGTCCTCTCCTAGGTAACTGTGTGAGTTTTTCAGGGTCTCCTTCATGTATTCCTGCCTCAGGGTTTTCTGTGACATCCCCTGTGGGACATTCTCTGAAGCCAGATGTGCGATCCCCTTCAGCTGGCTGCAGGCACCTCTCACTGTGTACAATGAGCAACACGATCAGAGTTGAGTATATCTCTGTAACCATGTGCAAGACACTCTTGAGTAATACATTAAAAAACAGTAGCTTATGCTCAATGGTGAAATTTAGGTTTCCTTAAGCACCAAGAGCTATAGAAATTTTTAAAACCTCAGAATCTGAGATGTGTCATTACATATTAAACAAGTCATTGAACTCTCTTTATGTGATTGGCAATACATTCTAAAACTATTTTAACTGCTCTCTGCCTCTCAATTTCATTGAAGTGAGCATGGAAGTGGAAGGAGCCCTGTCTTTCACAGCCAATCCCAACTCCTCAACTTTACTCCACTTGAGCACTTACTGCAGTTCTCTTGGTTACAGGGCCCTGTGGGAAATTAGGAATGGCAACACACACACACATACATACACCCTCCCGCACACACACACATATCACACTCTTCTAATTTATGTGGTTGATGTGTAAACATCAGTACTTCTTCCCCAGACAAAATTGTTTTGAAGGAAAGGTAACTTCCCTAAAAACATGCAAGATGCTTTTATATTCATAAAATTGTTTTTGAGTGAATGCATAATTTTACATTAAAATAAAATGCTAATAAATAAATATGACTTATGTACCTTGTCACTCACATATAGTTTGACACCAGGAGTAGCAAATAGACTTTGCCTAAAGAAAGTGTCTCTGAAACGGTAGAAATTAAGAGAAAGAAAGCAGTGCAGAGGAAAGGGAGCTATAGCAGTAATAAGAAAAACTGGCTGATTTTACACATGCTATCTGTGAGGGCTCTCAGCTGTAGGTGTTTAAACTGTTGAAAAGATTATTATGTAGCTGAAGGAATATCAGAAACCAAAAAAAATAAAATAAAAAATAAAAATGTTTGCTAATATCACCAGTTAAGATCCTTTGGTTTGGAGCAATTCTGCTGTTATAAAGCAAGAATGGCTTCATAACTAAAACAAAACACAATAAAATAATAGAAATCGATGGTGATGGGAAATGGGGCATCCATCACCTTCACAGTCTAGACTCCTCCTGAGTTTCTTGCAAGGTGTAAGGCATGAAAGAAAGGAGTATTGTCAGTGTAAAATGGATATTTATAAAACCCTGCACAACCGGGGGACAGGCCTGTACTCAGTCTTTTGTTCATTCTAACATCCTTAGGTCATCAAATAAGGCAAGAAAAGTAGAAAAAATGTTTCTTTAAATAGTCAAAAACATATTTTACTGTGACATTTCCTTCCTATCTTCTAAATGGAGTAGTACAGTTTTTCTCAGAAACAGATAAATATTTTATAACTCCTTCCATATCCACAGTCCAGTGGAAAGAAAAGGTTATAAATGGTAGGAGACTGGTTTTGTGTCTGCCGTCTTAAAGGTCTATTACCTAATAGATAAAGTTTCTTTTTCAGAGTTACTTAATGTGCTGTTCTGTATATAACAATCCAGGTTCAAAGGTGAAAATGCAAATTTATTTCCTTAAACTTTGAGAATAATTGAATTTAGAAGGTAGTCCTAAAATAAATTATTTTAGTAAATCTGATAAACAGACATTTTTCAAAAAGTGTCTCACAACATTTGTCATTGCTGAATACTTCCTCCTTCCTACAATATATTTTTTTACTTGGTGTGATGGTTAATTTTATGTGTCAGTTTGACTGGACTCAGGGATGCCCAGATTGAAATAAAGCTTGTTTCTGGGTGTGTCTGTGCGGGTGTTTCTGGAATGGATTGACATTTGAATCAATAGACTGAGTAAAGAATATCCATCCTCAGCAATGCTGGTAGACATCATCCAATCCATTGAGGGACCAACTAGAACATATTGGTAGAGGAAGAGCAAATTTTCTCTTTCTCCTTGAGCTGGGATATCCATTTTTTGCCTCTCTCAGACATCTGAGGTTCTCTTATGTATCTATCTATATCTGTATCTATCCTATCGGTTTTGTTTTGTTTTATTAAAGAACCCCAATGAATACACTTGTTTTCTTAAATACTACACTCCACTGGTTTCCCTCTTATATCACTGGTTGGTTCTTCACAACTTCATTTTCTAGATTGTTCTCTCCTTGCAAACTCTGAATATTAAATTATTCCAAGAGTTAATTATTCATCTACAATTACCCTGCAACTGATTCTGTAGAATGTTGTGACTTTAAATTTAATTGGTAAGCTCTGACTTCCAAAATAAATACAATAGTACCTTGGTTTTTTAACATCTGCATTGACGGACATTTCGCTTTATGAACGCTGTAAATCCAGAAGTAAATGCTTTGGTTTTCGAACACGCCTCAGGAGTTGAACGTGTCACGCGGCTTCAGCTGAGTGCAAGATCCTGAGGCCTAGCTGTCGGCTGTTTTCGAACTTTTCAGAACTCGAATGGTCTTCCGGAATGGATTATGTTAGAAAACCGAGGTACCACTATATATCCAGTTTAGACCTCTCCTCTGGAATTCTACACCTATACCTAATTGCCCAGTCAATGTCTCCATATGGCTATCTAAATGGTACTGAGGTAACAAAAGGTAGGACTGGCTGCAGAAGATGAAAGGCAGGACTGGCTGCAAAACAAAAAAATGTCAGCCCTTTTTGAAACTTGTCCTTGAAATTTATCACTAGACCCGGGCAAGATAGAGGGTTAATAATCTGGGAGCACTAAAACCAGCTTTGATCATCTATAACCAGCAAAGCCACAGATGTCACCTAGCAGGGACCCTAAAACCTATTATATGCTCATTAAAATGCACTGGCAAGCTAAAAGACATATCCTGTACCACGAATGTTGGAAAAGGAAAGGCCATAAAACGACACAAAATGTCTGACAGAGCCCTTCATGGGAAATCTCCCTTTCCCAGAAAAGGGGAATATTCAGGGCAGTATTCCTCCTACAAATTTGAATACACAGCCCCTAATTAAAGGGGCACAGATAATAGGCTTAAACCCTGGCAGTAGTGCTGCTACCGTGTCTATGGAGTACCCTGCTTCTGCCTTTTCCTTTGTTTTAATAAACTCATCCTTGCTTTACTTTCATTTTGGCTCATGATTGAATTGTTTCCTATGCACTGCCAAGAACGCTCTGGTCACTGCCCCTTCTCTGGACCTCTCTGGTAGAGGTCTCACCTGAAACAGTACCTCACTCTACATGATAAAGCTAGTTTTTTTCTCCCTTTCACACTTACTGCACTTTCAGTCTTCCTCCCTTCAGCAAATGGCATCACCCTTAATTTAGTAGCTCTTGTAAAAATCTAGGAAATTACCCATCACTCTTCTCATCTACCTCATCTTATATCCATTCCTACTTCATTGCCCATTCTTTTTTACAGGTGTTATCTCCCACAAACCTCTGTACTTCTAATGTCATCTCCATTCCTGTGTTTTGGAGTCCTTGAACCGATACACTTTGCATGACCTATAAGACTGTCAAGGATCACGTATCTTCCCTAATTACATGCCACACTTTCATATTCTCGTCATTTCTTAAAACACAAAACAAACCAAAAACACCACAAGCTCTTTTGTCTTCCTTTTGCATTTCTCATCAATGATCAGAGCTCAGCGCAAAATGAGGAAGTTAGCTGTGAGAAATTCCTGGCAACAGTTGCGTCCAATCTTTTAAGAACAGAGATGTGTTATGGTAAATTATAATTTGTTTTCTAGATTAGTGCTAGCCTTTCCCTTCCCCACCAACAATTTGTGTGTTCTGCATTATAAGCCTGCCTTGTATGAATAATGATTTTTAAAAATCAAAAGTAATGAAGCCCATTTCTCATCTACATTATACAAATGGAGATAAAAAGCAAGCTAAAGGAAATGAAACTGAGAGTTCCTCTTGGTCAATAAGTGGGAAAATGTGGGTCTCATCCTCCCAGTTTCTAGCTTAATAGGCTATAGAGAAAAGAAAAAATAATAATAACAAATACGAGCCCTAGTCATGGTTGATCTAGCAGAATATGAAATTAAACACTGAAGAAGCTTTTTAGAAGCCTATAAAATATTAAACTTACTCTAAATTTCCTATTGCACCACAAATGCAAAGCCTAATAAATCATATCATTTTGGAGAGCCCCAGATCTAACATTTAGAACTGATAATAAATGTGGATTTTGAGCACAGATGTTTAAGTTTTGGCACTCACAAGAAAGAGTGTAGATAAACAATGATGTCACATATTGTTCAGGATGCTTAGCTTTTAGAGTTTATAGCATTTGGAATAAAGCCTCTAGTTTCCTGGTGCCTAATGTCTCATGAGTGTGGGACTTTTTATTCTTCTTCAAACAGTTCATTTGATTTAACTGCACTCAATGAATGCTTTAGCTACTAGAAGTATTGAATATCTATTCTAATGGGAGAACTTTGAATATACTTATGATTACTAGCCATTCTATGAATGTAAATCATGTTTTAGTTTAAATACACTGAACATTTTATCTATACTTTTACTTGTCAATAGAGTAGCCACTAACTTCATGTGGCTTTTGTGCACTTGACCTGTAGTAGGCTTGAATGGAGATATTCTGTAAGTGTAAAACACATTCATATCTTTGAAGCCTTAGCATAAAAGAATATATATATATATATTTATGAATAATTTATATATTGATTGCATGTTGAAATTATTATAATTGATATATTTTGTTTAAAATGATTAATAAAATCAATTTAACCTGTGTTTTTATTCTGTTAAATGTGGCTGCTAGAATATATAAAACTATATATGTGACTTGCATTATACTTCTATTGGACATGTCTAGTCTATATATTTAAACCAATATATCATCCCATTGCATGGGATGTCTAATACACATATGACGATGTATTAGACCTTACTAATGAATTGCCAGATAAGGTCTCCTAGGTTTAGTGTACAAAATATGAAAAGAAACAAGGATACAGGCATAATGACTCCATTATTGGTCATTGCAATGCTGTATTACCTTGGGGAACACTTTGTCAAGAAAAACGGAAACTTATCTGTAGCATCTTGATCTTTGAATCTATTTATAGGAACATTTAATTCTAAATTGTAATGACTGCACTACTGGCTCCAGTTATTAATGCTCATTTAAATACTTTGTTTTGTTTTTCTTTTCCCATTTTATTATGAACATTTGCAAGTATATAGAGAAATTGAAAGAAACTTATATTGACCACCCTTATTCCCAAACACCTAAATTCCACCATTAACAATTTTTTCATCATGAAGTGCTTATTGGATGTTTACCATGTACTAGGTCTCAGGACTATAGTGATGAAGCAGTGAGAGCTTCTTAGTGTCATGGAGAACATGGTCTAGAAGGCAGATAAACACAAAACACAGACACATAGTTGTCAGTGTTGAAAATACTAGAAGACGAAAGCACAGAGTGCAATTAAAAAAAAACAAAAAACTTATAGGTGATACTTAGCTCTGTGGTTAGAAAGTTACTCTCTGAAGGTGAGCATTGATGATGGGGGCAGGGGGGATTGTTGAAGCTGGAGGAGCAATCAAGGCAGAAAGAATAGCCTGGAGGCAGCAAGCAAGGATCTTGGCAGGTTAGAGGGCTTGAAAAAGGAAAGTGAGCCCAGAGCATAGCAGGCAAGGGAAAGATGGCAGAAGCTGAAGCCAGAGAGGCAATAGAAGCTGATCTTATAGAATCTTGTTGCCTGTGGGAAGAAGACTGAATTCTATTCTGAGAAACAATAGAAGCCAATGGAAAGTTCTATCTTTTTATTTGCTTTTTATAAACTGGGTGTTTTCTCCCATATTATTTATAGAACTCATTCTCTGTTTCTAAAATTTTCTCTAGTCCTTTTAATTTTTATTTAATTTTATTTATTATTATTATTATTTATTATTATTATTAGAATAGATCTTGTAACAAAAAGTTATCTTAGTTTTACATCATCTGAGAATGTCTTGATTTCCCCTGGTTACAATTGGGTGAGAGTAAAAGTCCTGTTGTGGTTATCTCACCTTCTGGAATTTAGATTTACAAATTCTGTATATTTTGCCAAATTTGGGAAATTTTCAGCCATTATTTCTTCAAATATATATATATATATATATATATATAATTTTTTTTTTTTTTTTTTTTTTAAGATCTACCCTCTTTATTCCTCTCCTTCTGGGACTCTGATAACATGAATGTTAGATCTTTTGTTACAGTCTTACAGGTCCTGAAGGTTTATTTTATTTTCAGTCTGTTGTTCAGATTAGATATGTTGATAGTTCTATATTCAAGTTCACTCATTCTTTCCTCCATCTCATCATTCTTCTCTTAAGCCATGATTTGTTTTATTTTTCTTTCAGTCATTGTATTAATTCAAAAATTTCCGTTTGATTCTTCTTGGTTATTCTTTATAGCTTCTATTTCTTTCCTGAGGAGGTCTATTTTTCCATTTATTTCAAATATGTTAATTTTGATGATTTGTGTTTTAATATCCTGGTCATATAATTCTAATATCTGTATAATTTTGGGGTTGCCTTTTCTAATTCAAGTTGAGATTTTCATGGTTCTTGGTGTGGTGAGTGATGTTTTCTAAATTAAATCTTGAACATTTAGGATATTGGTTATAAAAACTATAACTCTTATTTAAATTATCTGTTTTAGCAGGCCTCTTCTGACACTGTGCCAGCAGGGCAAGGGGAGGACTGTCTCATTATTGCCAGATAGGGTGAAAGCCCAGGTTTCCAACTCACTCTCCATTCATACCCCTGTCATGAGGAGGCACCTACCTGTCGCTGGGCAGGATGTAATGATTCTCCCTACTATGCTTCCAACGAAGCTACCTGACTGGGAGGGTCAGCAGTGCTTACTACTGCTCCACATGCCCCTTATGACACTGGTGAGAGACATGGCTCATTAACTCTGGGTTGTGGTGAACTCCTGACCCTCCAGTCGGCCCTCTGACACCACTCTAGCTGACTGTAGGAAAAGAGATCCTTGTTGCATGTGGATGAGGATGCAATCTAAGTTCGCTATGTATTCTCCATTGACATCATGGGGTTCATAGGGAGACAGAAGTTCTCATTATCATCCAGTGGTGATGATACTCCTAATTCTTCATTCAGCCTTCTGGCCTTCTGTGATACAACTCTGGGGACAGGGCAGGGATACCTTAGTACAGCCAGCTGAGGAAGGAAGTATGGACCATCATTCAAAGTTTACTCACAAGGGTTACAATGGGTCCATAGTCCATTCTGTGGTGTTTCTCAATTGTGGTTGGGGCAATTATTACCTAAACATTTTCAGTCTTGGTAAGCTATCCTTTCCTAGTTCTTTGACTAGAGAGAGCAAGTTTTTGTTGAGGCTTTTCTTGTCTTTACTTATTGGTGTTATCGGGTTTTCAGCTTTTCTACCACTGAATTAATGATATATGAGGCATAAGGAAAACCCAGGGAATATGCTGTACTCCATTCTTCAATGCAAAGGTTCCTACACAGTCTGCAGTTTTTTTCCACATTTCAGAGGATTCTTGTGTTTGTTTTATATAATTATCTATGCCCACAGTTTTTAGCTATTCTTGGTGGAAGGAATAGGGAAAAGCCCATCTGCTACATCTTATTGAAAATACTGATTTTTAATACTATTTTGAGAATCAGAGACTACCTGAATATTCCTCAGCATACACAAAAGGAGATATAAACTTCTATGTCTTTATATCCCTTCACATATTTTATGTGTTAACAACTAGAGACTGGTTTCTGATTATGTGAATTATGTGCCACTTTCCATAATATATAAAAAGAGAAGGCCCTCTTACATAATGATTACATAGTTTTTCCTTTACAAATGTAAAGATTACCTTATCAAAAACATGGCTTGATGTTTACAATTCTAAAATACTTTATAAATCCAACTTTTAAGTGGATCATATTCAATAATTCTCAAGGTAATGATTTTCAATTCTCAAGGTAATGATTTTCAATTAATATATTATTATGATTTTAATAGTGTGTTGATAAAAAGTATAGCATTACTTTTTTTTCTTTCTACAATGGGTGACATTAACACCTGCTTTAAAATGTCATGTTTACTTTAATTATGCTGTACATATTGTAAGAGTAGAAAATTAATATTTCTATTCTAGATTTCGTTAGATTATTTGTATTCTTATAAGCTATCACAAAAAACTTTGTGAAAAAATGGAGGGTGTACTTGGTTTGGTTTTTGCGAGAGGTAGTTCAATTGAATGCTGGGAAAAAATAAAAGTGAAATATGAAGAAAATATGAGTAAAATCAACAAAGGATACATTAATATGCAAGTTTATACTTTGGGCAACTGGGGCTAAATAACTGGACCTCTTGGAGGCCATATATAACCTGTTCAAGTTAGCCTACCCCATGCAAGGAAAAGAGGTGTATTTATTCATTGATCACCACCAGTTGTTGGTTGTGAGCTAATCTTGGGGTATCAACTCCATAACATCTCTTATAAAGGGAGTTTCAGATATTGAAGAAGAAATCCATTAGCTGTAAAGGAATGGTAAATACAAAGGTGATATGTGCAGGCCTGTGAATGTACATGGCACTATAGAATGACTATAAATAAACATTGAATAATCAAACAAATAAGAAAGCTACTATAAATGTGAATTTACATGTTGGAGCAGAGTCAGAATTACTTTATTAGAAGTCTTCTACCTTTGCTTACAGAAATTCCAACTTAGTTTCAAGGTGGTTCAATTTTTGTTTCACGCAGATTACTGTTTAGATTTAGAAATTTAAAAACATATGCTCTACTCCACCATGTAGCACTCCTGTCTCTAAAGTCTGCTTTTAAAAAACAGAATTTCAGCATTGAAATAAACCACTAGGATATTCCAGTTTTTCCTTAATTAAGAATACACAAAATAGTTAGTTTTAGTCTCTCCTTAAACAAATACTTTGAAAATATTACAATTTATTTCATCATTGTGCACATATAATAGTTGTACTTAATCATTGCTTACTATCTGTCGATAGCCTAACTTTTGCCTATGTCATGCATATAATAGAAGTAATTAAGAAAGGGCTTACATCACTCAGAAAATGCCCTTATATCATCTAATTTTTATTTACTTGATATTTTTATTATCCATATTTTGGGTAAAACACCAGTCTCATCCTGTCTCCAATCTTTTAACCGCACAAGCACAAATGCCACAGACACATTCACTACCTGATCACAACCTCCTTCAGCCATTTTCCTGGACCTTTCCCACTTGTATTTAACAAGTGCCCTCTCAGACCTGTTTCCAGACAACTCTGATCTCAAGTCTCATCTCCAGCAGTCCCTGTCTCGGTCTCTGGATTTGTTCTCCTTGCTAGGGTGTCCCTTCAACTTGGTTCTTGGGTTTTCCAAAATGACTTTTGTTGATATCATTACTTTAACTTTCTCCTAGTTCTTTTTACACCTGACTGATATTCATAAGTGTCTACATTGTGGATTTGTTTCCTTATAATCATGGGCATTTTTCACAAGTATTGGGGTTAAAGAAGTTTAATGGGGTTAAAGAAGTTTAATGGGGTTAAACGTCGCTTTCCATATATCCATATAGACTTAAGCGGTTTGAAGGTACAACTCTTTCTTCAAGGACTTATTACTGTATTTCACCTTTTCTAGAAAAGACAGTAGAAATGTTTTCCATGTTCCTGTATGTGTGTGTGTGTGTGTGTGTGTGTGTGTGTGTGTGTAGCAGCAACATAGTTATAACATAGGATAGTATGTTTTTCTTTTCATTTATACATTCAAAGTTTAGGGTACATATCCAATTATTAAGGACATGGAATGCAACTTCACTTTCGGTTTTTCAATTATCTTTGTCTCTTTATAACTATGACTAAGATTGAAGAAATATTTAAAATTTATTTATTAACACACACATACAAAGAATACACACCTACGTATGCATAGCTGCATATTTCTGAAAAATGCCCCCTCACAACAATTAAATGGCCTATGCACTTTATCTGCTCAAATAAAGTACAGTTTGATAAACTCTGAAACTACTGTTTAGATTACTGCCTACATATTTTGCCCTTTATTCGCTTTTGCTCTTTTACCCAGAGGAGTCTGTCAAGAGACCATGTACAGAAATATCAAGTAAAATATATCATAAAAAAAGGCACTCTGAGAAACTAGTGACCTGAAAAATGTTACTTATGAAACTAATGACCTAAGAATGCCTTTAAATTGGAGCATCTAGTACGGCAAAGAGACCTTCAAAATGGACTTGTAAGCACTGATCCAGATAAAAGATTAAATAGCACGATATATTAAAAACCATAAGGTAAAATAGAAAAACTTGGAATTTTTTTCACCCTATACAAGTATTTCACTATGCAGTTGAAAGTCTGTCTCTCTGCTTCTCTGTCTCTTTTCCTTCCCTTCCTTTCCCTTCCCTTCCCTTCTCTTCCCTTCCATTATCTTCCTTGTCTCTTTCCTAAACAGTATTTTAGAGTCTCTTCTTCTTTTGGTATTAGAGTATTTTACATTTTTTTAAATATTAAAATAAACTGTAATAAGATATTTATGTAGTAAATCAAATACTGTTTCATGGTATAAAACATGCCATTACATTATGCTAACCAGGATTTTTATGGGCTTATTAGTGTAATTAATCTGAGTAATAAATGCAAATTATCTTTGGATGGTTGTATGCATATACTCATCTATTAATTTTTTCATAATAATTTCTAGTAAGAAACTTCTAAAGTAATTGTTAATACCTTTATTAGGACTTTATATATCTGATAATGCGGATACATTAAATGTTGGCCAGAGTGAATAAAAACATTGACCTTTCATTCTTTAATCAATAAAATATTGACAGTCTTTACAGCCAAGTGACAAAACCTAAAGGAGACATCTACAACACTTAGTTAAAGAATAAATCAATAGAGGAAGTTCTTATTAATGTTCAGAATGACAGTTGTATTTCATTTGACTGGAGAAAACACAGTTGTTATGTCCTTTTTCATTTAGACTAGAGGGGCAGAGGTCAAACATGTATAATGAATTTGAATCTGTAATTTCTTTAGATCAAAAAAACCCTTGAAGTTCAGAACTTCATTTTTAAACAGATATATTATCCCTAGTGAACAGTTCAATAGACTTCATTTGAAATTATAGATGCACAGTTACAATTCAGAGAGGGACCACAGACTTATTTATACACAACTCTCAGCAGTCCTACATTATTGCACAAATACGCTTTCTGTTTCCATAATCAGCTAGTTATTTTTCTTTCCACTTTCTGCCAAAATTAAATAAATACATGTTAGTTATTATGCAATTTTAATGTTCTTCTCAAAAAAGCTTTGTAAAGATCTACATCAAGTTTCAAAATTAAACTTAATTAGATATCACTTTGTTTCAGATTTGTTTTCTAATTCAGGGTTGGTAGAGGAAGTGAACAATATATATTTATTCCATTTTTAATCATGATTGCCATTTACTAGATCCAAATAATTTGTTTTTCAGGTTTGACAATGTTCTTCCTCCAGCACATTTTTGAACATTTTTGTTCATTTTCATAATTTGATATCATTTAATAGAAAACCAGTTCACATTCATTGGAAAACAAACTGGTTGACACAGAAAACATTTCACACGTAATTCCATGTCCTTGAGTAAAACACTTTCATTATTTTTGCTGTAATACATATGATGCAATTACCACACATTCTGTTTTTAGATTTGCTTTCTTTGTTTTCTCCAGTCACAAAATAGTATTCTATAATCTGATTTTGAATAATTTTATAGAATGTCACTTACCTATGCAATATCATATTTAAGGAAAGGTAGATTGTTTCTAACTTTGTATTATTGTGATTCATATTGTGATGAATATCCTTATAAATAGCTTGATCTTTTTCTATTCTTATAATTATAAATTTCTATATGAGGATATTCTGTTTGAATGGGAAACATTATTTTTAGAGTTTTTCATTCCCATTTCCACTTGATCCAAATGTTTGTATCACTTTAAACTACCAGCAGTGTCACATCATATCTCATTATGTGCCCCCCTTACACAGGCAGATAGATGAATAAATAACTGAAAAATAGAACTAAATCCTTCCTAGTCAATAGGCAGGACATAGTATTTTAATATTCCTTAATTTCATATTTTTACTGCAAGTGAGTTTAAACATTTCTATGTTTATTATTAGGCATTGATAATGTTTCTTGTATAAAATGTTTATTTATATTATTTGCCAAATTCTTATTTTTCAGGAGGTTCTCTCTCATTGTTGCAATTTATGTCCATTTTTATTTTGTCAATGATAAAATATAAATCACACATTCAATATATGTAACATACCAATTTTCTTACTTCACTTTTAAACTTTTATTTTCTTGTTTTTAAAAAGACAATTTAAATTCTATTTTATGCCTTTTGCTTTTTTACTGTCCTTTTAAAGTACTTCAGGTACATAATATTAGCTACACTTTTAAAGGGTTATATTTTCACTCTATAACAAGACACCAAAGAAGGGTCAAAGAAAAAACAACCAATTTGCCATTTGGTTTTCACTCCGTTCCAAAGGTTAATGCAGGTTTTCATAAGGACTGCTTTAAACTTTGACCAGAGACGATAATTGAGCATGAACTCTAGTTTCTTTTCAGAGTAAGAGAGGACTTTGAAAAAATATGAATATTTCAGAGACAAGTCATTTCTGCAACAATAAATATCTAAAGACAGCACTTAGAAATGAATTAAAATAAATTCATTTCATTTTATATTTCACATTGCAGAAGTTTATGAAATAGTTATTGCTAAGAAATACTGTTGTTAAAGACGCTTGAAATTCTGCAACTGATTTTAGAAGATATGAACCAAGGAACTGACCTTTACAGTGAAACAATTTAACTTCTAAATTGGATCAAAACACGAGGATCGGTTAATGTAAAAAAGGAATTGGATCAATTGTGAAACAGGATATATACATTTCCTACGACAAATTCTGGCTAAGATTTCTCCTAAACACTTATTTATTCAGAATTGAGAGGGAAAGCTACAACCAAATTAGTTATGCTTAATATTGTGCTTAAAGTTCAGCCACGGAAAACTTCCTAGGTGGGAAGGAGTTACTACTTCACCATGAGTTCAAAAGAAAGAGAAAGAAAACAGAGAGGTGGGTACTTAGCAGTTTGGGAGGTATCTAAATAGCATTTGGATACAAAATTATCTTTATATAGAAGGGACAAAGTTAATAAAGAGTTCATCTTACATATTATAACCATAAGGGTAACCACAATTAACAAATACTATATGCTTAAAATACACCCAGCTCTGCATTCAGTATGTTACATGAAATTCCTTAATTATTGTTTTTAACAGCCTTAAGGTAACTCTACTTTTATATGCATTTCATAGATAAAATTGAGGCCAAGAAAGCAAAATAAAATGAATAAAGGAACTATAAATGAATGAATGAATGAATAACTGAATAGATGACAGATAGATAGATAGATAGATAGATAAATAGATAGATAGATAGATAGATAGATGATAGATAGATAGAATCGTATCTTTCTGGTTTGAGAACCAATGCTCTCAACCTTGTTGATGCCTTCAAAATATTTATAAGTAACCTGCTACAATTTACAAATATTTTTGTTTTGTTTCTTTGTTTTTAAGGATTTTCCAGACACGTTTATAGTGTTTAAATCTTTTTTGTTTGTTTGCTTTTTTGTATCCATAGATTGTGTTCATCCTACTTGGTCTGTACATATTACTTTGAGTCCAGCCCACATGCCTCAGGTGAAAAATTGGGCTGTTAACATCAATACCTTTGTCACATCCCCATTGCAAAGATCAATAATGATAATGCCTTTTAAAGTAATTTTATTTTACTTTAATATACTATACAAATATATATACATATGTAATTCATTTTATTACATCACAGCTTTAACTCCCTGTGCTGGTTAGTTTTATGTGTCAACTTACCTCACAGCTTTAATTCCCTGTGCTAGTTAGTTTTAAGTGTCAACTTGGCTGGTCTATAATCTTCAGTTATTCAATAAAACAAGAATCTTGCTGTTATTGTAAATGTATTTTGAACATGTGGCTAACATCTACAATTAGTTGACTTTTAGTAAAGGAGACTTTTTCTTGATAATGAAGATGGGCCTCATCCAATCAATTGAAAGTCCTTAAGAACAAAAGTGAGGTGTTAGGGAAGAAGAAGAAATTCTGCTTCAAGACTACAGCTTTAGCCAACAAAGGAACAAGATAAACAAACAAAGAGACAAAAATTCATAGATACAGGCAAGAATTTAGTGGTTACCAGAGGACAAGGGGAGAGGGAGTGGTAGATGAGGGTAAAGGGGATAAAACATATGGTGATAGAAAGACAACTGACTCTGGGTGGTGAGCTAAAACCTATGTACTTTTACTAACCATCGTCACCCCAATAAATTTAATTAAAGAAAAAGCCTACAGCTTTAGCTCCTCCCCACAGTTAAGTTACTGTTAAGCCTACTCCACAGCTTTCAAACTTCCCAGTCCTCACAATTGTGTAAGTGAATTTGTTGAAATCAATCAATCTATGTATACGTATACGTATACGTATATATATATATATATATATATATATATATATGTGTGTGTGTGTGTGTGTATATGTATATATATAATATATATGTATATATGTATATGTCTATCTGTATATCTATCTATCTATCTATCTATCTATCTACCTACCTATCTACCTACCTACCTACCTATCATCTGTCTATCACTCCATTGATATATCATCTATCTCCTATTGGTTCTGTTTCTCTGGATGACCCTGACTGATAGTTACATTCCCTATCAGTCTGAATATTCCTTGGGGTGGTGTGTATTTTTATGCCAACTGATCTCAGAGCCTATGAGTGTACTTTAGGCTCTTGATAAGTAAATTGAATTTAATATAACATTTTATGATATTAATACCAGAGAAGGAGCATTAAGCTCTCACATTAGCTTAAGGAAGGAAAAACAAAACAAAACAAAATTTCTGGAGTAGCAATACTTATGCCAGACAAAGTAGACTTTAAAATAAAGGATATAAAAAGAGACAACGGAGGACCCAGTAATCCCACTTACGGGTATTTATCTAAAGAAGACAGACCACTACTTCAAAGGGTCATGTGCATCCATATGTTCATTGCAGCATTATTTACAATAACCAAGATATGGAGGCAACCTGGGTGTCCATCAGTGGATAAATGGGTAAAGAGGTGGTACATACATACAATCAAATATTACTCAGCCATAAAAAAGAATAAAATCTTGCCATTTGCATCAACATGGATGTACCTAAAGGGTACTGTGTTGAGTGGAGTAAGTCAGACAAAGACAACTGTCATTGGTTTTACTTACATGTGGAATATAGAGAACAGGATAAACAAACAAAACAGAAACAAGCTCATAGCTACAGAGAACTTTTAATTGTTGCTGGATTAGGGAGAACTCTTGGCAGAATGGGTCAAGGGGGAGGGTATTAAGAGGTATAAATTGGTAGATACAAAATAATCATGGGATGTAGAGTATAGAATAAGGAATATTAGTCAGTGCTATTGTAATAGCTATGTATGGTCTCAGATAGGTACGGGATTTATTGGGTTGATCACTTGGTAAGAGATGTAAATGTCTAATCATGCTGTTGTACACCTGAAACTGATATAATGTTGTATGTAACTGTAATTGAAAAAAAAAGAAAGAAAGAAAAATAATAAATATAAAACTATTCTATTCCATTCACTTGGTAGAAATCAAGTTCAATGAAATCTGTGTTCTACCTAAGCTGCCAAAAAGTTTTTCTTTATTTCTTTTTGCCTTATTAATCTCAATATTGTGGTTTATTTTAAAATATACTTATTTTTCAAATAATGTAGATTTTGGAAATAATATGAGCACTTTCTTCCTGCTATGTGCATCTTACAAAGGCTGTGATATATGTATCTTTTTCAAAAGAATTCCTGCTTGTGTTCTCCAAGAATTAGTAACAAATAGATGATATTTTTATAAAATATGTGTTCATAATAAGATATATATATGTATATATTTTTGTTTTTGTGTGCATATATTATCTCCATCATTATAATTATATCTATATGTTTAATTGAATAATGTTACTTTTTACATCTACCAAAATCCGGGGCTAGTTTAAATGGAAATGACACACAGCCACATTCTAAAATCCACTTTTTTGTTATAAATATATTTTTGTAACGTTTCCTGCCTGACATTTATACTTTAAGTTAAAAGTACTTACTTGGATGTGAAAGCAATTGTTTTTGTTTTTTGTTTTTTCTTTTTATCCATCTTCTCTGTGATTGTGTAGTGAATTGCTACCACTCAATCTCTGACATTAATTCAACAGACACACATTTTGATTTCAGAAGAATTATGGAAACATTCTTTCCAAAGAGAACAATGAAAGACAGCATTCTGTGTAGCACATTTCCCTTTTCCAAGTGCAATGGAGCATTGTAACAGCAAAGTAAATTGTTTCCTATTTCTATCTGCTTTATAAAACTGTAACACTGACTGAGCTGAATTGAATCACTGAGAACACATCTGTACACAGCTAAATAAAAAGTTTTAGTGATGGTAGAACAATGCATAATTATTTTGTCCTTGGATAGTTTGATGATTAATAATGCTTAGGCCATTGATTTCCACACAGTAGGGTAACATTCAGGGTACTGTCCGGAAACTCAATATTTAATTTAGATTTTTCATGAAGGGACTCTTCACACAGGTGTGACCTGGATTAGGGGGCACAGCAAGGTATGGTTGTGTACTGGAGTGCTAGTGGCAGACCTCCTAGCTAAATGTAAATGATGTTACTAAATCCTCACAGAGAGTTTGAAGCCATAGAAGCCAGTCTGCCCAACAAGCCTCCCAACCATTGACTACTACCATTGCCCAAACTGAAACAAGGCAACACAGAGGTTGTTAGGACTAATAAATACCTTCTCTGCCCCAGCCCTCTGATTTCCTCCAAATTTAATCAGAGACCAGAAATCAAGAGAGCCTTGGTGATGCCATGTGTAGAAGTAAGCCTCCCTGAGCACAAGAAGAACAGGGCAGTGAAGGGCGAATAAGTGATTTAATGGAGACTCGAAAACCCACATTGTAGGCATGTAATGCATGTACACAAGCTGACTGGCAGATACTTGACTAAGTTTAGCATTTAAAGGTATGGTGTCAGGTACAAAGATCCTAAGTCTTACTCATCTGGACATAAACACTTTATTTATGAAAATATAAGTAGAATGAATTGATGGATAGAGAATGATGATGATGATCATAACAACATCAATGCTTTTATATATTGAATGACATTAATTTCTACTAGGAACTATACTATATATTTAGTGTACATTTTGTCTAATCCTCACAATTAATTTGCAAGATACATCTTGTTAGATTTACTTTATTTTTTGTGTAAATGGTTTAAGCTGTCCCAGTTTACCCACGTAGTAAGTAGTAGAACCACTATTTTTCATTGGTTTTTGTGAGTTACAATATCAACATTATTTATGTGATTGCATATTGGCTTCCAGGTATGAAAGCAGGTTACCAAAAAAAAAAAAAAAAAAGAAAAATAACAACAACATTAGATTGAGGACCCAGATTAGTGTTCAAACTTCCATGATAGTGATTTCAGTCACTGCTAATCATTTTTAATTAAGCTCTTATTTTGCAACTTGAGTAAAAGCAAAGGAAAACTCCGCAATAGTTCATTCCTGGCAAATGCTCATAATAAAAAATTCACAAAACAGCATATAATTTCAGAGAATTTGCAACGACTCAAGTCTATCCATACATTATTTCTAGGAAATAATGCATATAATATAGAGAAATACCCAGGACTTATTCAATGAATTAGTAAAGCAGAGCCATCCAGCCCCTCAGGTCCTGGAGACAGGAAAAAAACATGGAAGTATAGTTATTTCAATCATTACCTGTGTCTATTCACAGATTTTTAAGATAAAATACATTATATTTGTTCTTGTCAAGCTCCTCTTTCATTTAATCAAAAATTATTTAGGGTGTCTTATTCTGCTCATACTGCTATAACAAATTATCATAAATTGAATGGTTTAAACAACAAACATTTATTTCTCACAGTTTTGGAGGCTAGGAAGTCCAAGATCAAGGTGCCAAAAGATTTGGTTTGAGGAGAGAGTCCACTTCCTGATTTCCAGACAGCTATCTTCTTACAGCCTTACATGGTGGAGAGCAGAGAGAGAGAGAGACCATCTCACTCCTATATTTTCTTATAAGCTCATTAATCCCATTACGGAAGCTCCATCCGCATGACCTAATTACATCCTAAAGGCCCAACCTCCAAATACTATCACATTGGGGTTAGGTTTCAAAATATGAATTTTGTGGTGATACAAAGGTTCAGTCCGTAGCATACTGCAATACACCACTGCAGGTAAAGTTGAATAGGCATCTTTGGTCTCTGAAGTTCAAGGAGATTTCTAATGGCCGTGTCATAAAATAAATAAATAGAATGTTGAGATAGAGAATATCAACAGAGGCCTTTTTGAGATAGGGTGATCAGATAAGTCAATGAAGAGATGTTTTTTGTTGTTGTTGTTGTTGTTTTAAGTTGGAGTGGAAGAATAAGAGTGGACAAGCAAAGGGCTAAAAGTGAACATTCCAAAATGACAAAAAAGTAAAACCGTTAAGCAGGAAGAAACTTGACATATTTAAGAAGTGGAAGGCCAAAGTGGAATGGAAAAGACTGAGTGAAGGAGACATCACCATAAGATTAGGATGCAAACAAGGGAGAGCTTAGATTCAGAAGGGATTCTTAATTATTGTGAATCCATGCTAGAAAATGATATTGTAAGGTATGTTTTATTTATTTATTTATTTTTATCTTTTTAAAGATCATCTTGCCTCCTCTACATGAAGAAGATTTAAGAGAGGCCAGAGTAGACACACATGGATCATATAGGACGTCATTGAAATAATTATATAAGAAATGATGGTGGCTCTAACAGTATTGAAGAAGTGAGAATGGATGAAAGTAAATAGCCATTAGATATATTTTAGAGATAGCATACATAGGATTTATCAAAATTGGATATGGCAAGTAAGAAAAAGAAATAAATGGAGTTATGACCCCTGAGTTTCTGGCTTTAGTAACTTGGTGGCCAGTCATGCCATTTACAAAATAAGTAACAGTTTAGAAAAAGAATGATAATAAAATCTTCCATTTTGCACACAAGTTTGAGATGATTAAGTGGAAATGTCAAATAGAAATTTGAATGTATCAGTCTCGGGTTCAGAGGAATTTGTTGGCTTGAACTATAATTTTGAAAGTAATCAACAAACAGATGGCCATAAGAATCAGTGAACAATGCATGTAAAGTGAAATGATAATGACCCAGAACATAATTCAAATAAACTCTAAAAATTAGATGTCTGGTACCATTTATTAAATTAATAAAAAATATTGATAAGGAGTGACCAATAAATTAAAGGGAAAGCCAGGACTACATATCGTGAAGAAAGTTAATATGTAAAGTTAAGAAGGAGCTTATGAAAAGTAGGATGGACAAATATACATAAAGTGCAACTGAGAGATCAAATAAGACTAAGATAGAAACATATCTTTTTAATTGGAAATATATAGGACATCAATGGCCTTGACTGAACAGCTTTTATGGACTAGCAATTAACAATTTTAAGCAGAGCAAGCAGAAAGTAATGAGTTGTCTAGACAATTAATCCTCAGAGTTTTGCTGTAAAAAAGGGAACAGAAAGATGGGTCCTTAGCTAGAAAGGGATATTGACTACATGTTTTTTCAGAAAATTGTTTAAGTTGAAACAGAACCGAACATGGAATTATAAAGGCAAGAATGCTCTAAACAGAAATAATAATAATTTTTTTTATAAAAAGGTGATGATGCAAAGAAATAAAATAGGCAAAGGAAGTATGTTCTTGAGAACAAAAAATGAAGATACTAGCCTGTTGTTGTAGAGGCTAAAATACATTTAAAAGACATCCACTGTTTTTTGACTAAATAATTCAATATTCAGACCAACAGTCAAGATTAATTTCTCAGAATATAGGAAGGACTGGGGAGGGGGTGGGGGGAACTCATCATACTGTGAATCAAGATAAGAGTTCACAGCCTTCATTTCATTTTTATTTTGGTCCTCTGAGTTTTAGAAATTTCTGCTTCCTTAAAGTTCACATGATAAATACAAATCATCAATGAAGTGCCTCTCTTTACAATGCTGCATTGAAAAATAATACAATTTGTTTGAAAAAATATCAAAAGTTTGGGTATAATAATTTTTAAAAAGTCTCACAAAGAATTCTGATAAGATCTCTAGGCAGGGATGGATATTCAACTTGGGAAGGAGATTCTGTAACTTGTTTCTTACACTCCAGACTTGTGTATTCAATTGCGTGTTTGACATCTATAGTTAGATGTCTAATAAGCATACAAAAATTAACACATCAAAAACAAACCCTTGATTTTTCCGCTGCCTTACTCTAAACTCTATCCTCCCCATGTACTTCTTATTTCCAGACATGGCAACTATGATTCATCCAGTTGAACAAGCCAAAACTCTAGGAGTTGCCATTGGTCCTTGCTCTCCTTCTTGCCTTTCCCAGTTGAATACCTCATCAGATCGCTTTTTTTGTTTGTTTTGTTTTCTTTCCCCAAATCGAACAGACTTGTATATATAGAATCTGTCAGATTCTGTTCTCACCATTTATACCCTATTCCAAGCCATTCATATTTTTTGCCTAATATAATAGAATACCTCTACCTCTTTCTCACTCTTGTTTCTTTATCTATCCTCCACAAAACAGACACAGTGACCTTTTAAAATCAGAACTCAAACTCCCTGCTATAAACTCTGTAGTGTTTTTCATCAGTCTTAGCCTAGAAGGCCTCTGAAAAATATCTCCTATCTCATTTCTTACGCCTTTGTCTCTTATTTACTATTCTTTCATCACGCTGACCTTTTGGTTCCTGGAATCAGGTATGTACTCAAGTCTTCACTCTGTTTAAAGGGTTCTTTCTTCCTTCAGATCTCTGACCCTCAGACTTCTTCTTATCATTATGATCTCAACAAAAATATTATCCTCAGCTGAAAAGTAATTAAAAGTTACAAAATAATCCAAAAAAGAGATAGCACTATGAAATAGTATTAAGTCAATCTGTTCAATACTGGAAAAAGAAGTGTTCTACCCACTAATTGTTGCTGTCATAAACACTAACAATGGTTAACAGCTACTAAGGAAAGTAATGCAGAGATATTCAATTCCTTAGGCTGGTAGAGGAAAATAAGAATGGTGTAACAAATGATTTTCAGTTTAAGTGGGATCTTATTGGCCCTGTGATTTAATCATGCTATTCATATTATTTTGTAAGATTTCCTAATTACAATCAATAAGTACAGTAAATGAGTTTTATTAATGTATGTGAGTATATTGTTTTTATGGTCATTTTATGTGATTTTTAAGCTGTAACTTCTCTGCCAAGTGAAATAGCTGATAGTCTTTGATTATCACTATGCAAAGTTTTAGCACTTAACCACAGCTTAAAATCTCAATTAATTTTGCCAGCAGGGTTTCATTAATACTTGGGCAATTTGAAAACTGAAGAAAAGAGATAACATACAATTAATTACAGATTGTAAAGGTTTAGCTAGACTCCAAAATAATTTTTTCCGACTCCTTCACCACTGAATATATTTTGAATGCCTTCCACATAACCAAAAGAACCAGTCCTCAAACGCATCTTTGATTGACTACAGGAAATGACAACCTACATATTACTGAAAAACAGTTTGCTTCTGGTCATTTTCATCCTTTGGTCAAAATTCTACCACTAACATAATTTTAAACCCAAGCTAATCTGTGTTTCCTGTGACTTCAAATATTTGAATACTGTTGCTACATTTAACTTCATTGTTTTTCCAATATTTTATTCACTTAATACATATTTATTTTTCATCTATTATGTATCAGACATTTTGCTAGAGCGTTATGATTCAAAAGTGAATAAGACAGCCCTGGTCCCTGCCATTGTGAAGATTTCATACTGCATCTGACATAATTCTGCATCTCTTTACAAGTTGGTTTCCCATAGTTGCTTCTTTAAGTGCAGCCAGATAAACCACACCCAACACACACACACACACACACACACACACACACACCCTTAAATATGATCTAATACAGCAGAAGAGAATGATCCTATCCCCTTTATCCCTAAATCATGGCCCCACTTACAGCTTAATGCTCATTATATCTTAAATTGGTATTGTATAATAGTTGATACTTAAATCATATTTCACTTTCCATACAGTATATAGAAAACATGTAGATGCATAATACTTTAATATCAAAATATTTCAATTATGATTCTCATGTATCATAGTTAATGATGTTTTCATGGTTAAATTTGTATTGTTCACATTTGAACCTCAAGAATACTGTTACATTTCTTTGAATTAGGAAATAGGCATGTGAGCCCACGTCAACCATATTTTTTTATCATAAATTACTAGGCCAACCCAGTAGTATTTTTATTTTTTGCCTTTACTCAATGAACATCTACCATGTATTAGAAACTGTGGTAACTGTTGATCAACAGTGGTGAGCTCAAGAAACATGATTCCTTCTATGACTCCTGGCTTTCTAGTGAGAGCTATAGATCATACAAATTACAGATAATTACACAAAAATACTGCAAAGTTCTGTGAAGGAAAATAACAGTGTAATGATGGAGAATAGGATAAGGAAATCAACTTAAAGTTTTTCGCCAAAGGAGCTTCTCAGAGCAAGAATTCGAAGGAGCCAGTTATGGAAAGAGTTACAGAGCAAAAGTGATCCAAGCAGACAAAATCCAGGTGACTGAGCCATGAAAGACCTTGTGTCTTTGAGGAAACGAAATGAAGCATAACTACAGAACAGAGAGTGAGTGAAATTGTGAAGAGATAAGGTTGAAGAAGCAGGCAGGAGACAGATTCTGCCTATTGCACCTGATATTCTCCACAGTAAGGGGATTTCAATTTTGTCTAGTGTTTATCTCCTTTTCCTTTCCTCCTCCAGATGACTTTAAAATTCTCTACATTTAGTCAGCTGATGTCTATGATTATCTATCTATCTATCTATCTATCTATCTATCTATCTATCTATCTATCTATCTATCTATCCATCCATCCATCCATCCATCCATCTGTCTATGTAAATCATCTATCAACAACCCTAGGTTAATTTTTCTATGATCGTGAGGTATATGTTGAAATTCAAATGATATACGTATAGAAAACAGATCAGTTTCCTTATGACTATTTTTATTCCATCTAAAATCCAAAATATTTATGAGATAAAACAATGGAAAAATCATTCTGGCATGATGTTGCTTCCTGGCTCTCTGTCATGTCATTTATTTCTCTATTTCTTTTTGTCTCTCTTTCTGTTTCTGTCTCTCTTGTTCTCTCTCTCCATTATGTATGGTTAATTTGATAAATCTCAACTTACCCTGAGAATGTTCCAAGATCATGCTTTAGGGAAGCCAGCAGGACATATGAGGTCTCCATATCTGTCTTTAACCACCACTATAACCATAAACATGGAGGCATCACACACTAAAATAACTACCTTGTTCCCCGAGCCAGAAAAAATTTTCTTATTCTTCAATACTTTATCTCTATTATAAAGTATGAGTTTATAGACTACCAGATATTATTATTTGTTGTATAGCTTCCAATAACACAAAGTTTCCTCTTTTCATCCCTCATGCTTCATCCACATTCTGTAGATTTTCTGTTTGTGAATTATTATGAATCTGTTTCTGAATATTTGTAAACTTTACCTGCCTATTCAAGTTTATATTAATACCTCATCCATTTGTTTTGAAATTATGTTCCATAAGTGTATAGATGGTCATTACCGAAGACCTTTTACTTTCTCCTATGTAAGTGACAACTTGCTTTCATTTACCAAATATATACTTGGCTCTGGTAGAAGAGCATATTTAACCCACTCACTTTTTGCTATTAAAACAGCTTCCCATCCAAGTACTAACTAGGCCCGACCCTGCTTAGCTTGCGAGATCAGATGAGAACGGGCGCGTTCAGGGTGGTATGGACGTCAACTATAATTTTACATATATATATATATATATATAGTATAATATATATATATTATGTATTATATATATTGTCGGAGCCTGCCGACGAGACGAACGGTTCCTGAAGTGGGGAGTGAGGATTGAGAAAAAAATAGACAAGAGACAAAGATGGGATCGGGAGGGCGAGCAGTTCTAATTAGACTGCAGCGCCTACTTTATTTTTCAGCTTTCTTTTATACACACAGAAACAAGAAGGTTACATAAAGCGGCTGAGGCAGCAAGTACAGATTAGTTATGTTTTCTCAAAGTTTGGCCCTGACTGTTCTTAGACCTTCAGATATTTTCCCATTCCCAGGGCAGCAGGTGTCTGTTTGTTCTTTATGCTTATCGGAATTCCCCTTAGTGATCCTCCCAAACTCTGCTTGAAGTTACATTTTCTTAACCCTTAATGCTCTGGCTCCCTACATATCCCCCTTTTTTATTTTATTTTTTTTTTTTTTTTGAGATCGTGTCTGGCTTAGGTAGTCAGTACAGACATTCTCACTTACCCGTCATTGGATATCGATCATCAAAGCGATCGACTCCTGTCTTAGGTTGTAAAAACGCTTACTGATCATTACCCGTCATTGGCTACCGATCTCCTTTGGGGTTAGACAGGGGCAGTGGCTTTCGGTTTATTAGCCATGTGGAGCCTTATTTTGTGAATTTCTCCATAAATATCTGTGACTGTCCCGATCACAGCTTTTGTGATGCAGGGGAGGAAACACAGTATCAGGAGGATCACAACAAGTGGAATTACAAGGGGGGCCATAAATTGAAGCATTGAAGAGTATGATGGAAATCCATTGTGAAAGCTAGAGACAAGTTTGTTGAGCGTCTCATCTATATCTGTAGTTAAAGGAGAGGCCTCTTGCAGTGTCAAGACCTCTTTATGAAACTGGATAAGATCAAGAGTAACATTTTTTCTTACACGGTCTGTGAGACTCATACCTCATAGCAGAAAAATGTTTATTCCAATCACCCTTTGTCTGTTAACAGCCGAAGCATAAAGTCTTACCTTCTCAGGGTCAAGTCACCCATATTGTAACAGTTTTGTTGAGATAAGTGGAGAGAACTGATCTTCATTGCCCTCATGACTTCTCTCACAATCAGGTGAGAGAGGAAAGCCAGAGACAGCAGTGGCTTTTGCCAGGCAGGGGGAAGGGGAGGAAAGGCTCCTTTTTGGATCTTCTAAGGCAGCTCATTGGGGGTCCCCACTCGGTTCCGCCTGGCTTAGGTTGTATCTCCCGTGAGATATCTTACCCGTCTTTGGCTGCAAACCATCTTTTGGGGACCAGACAGAGAGACATGAGGTGTAAACACAAGAATGGAACAGAGTCCCAGAAAGGCACAGTCTTACAGACTCTTCTTTCCTTAAGGAAAGACATGGGGGGACAGTCGGCTAGGCTGTTGTGTGACTACATCTCCCCCTTTTTTGTTTTTGAAGTATGAGAAACACAGAACGTGTAGTTATTTCATTTACAGCCCGTTGGAGGGCTATTTGTCCACATCTGAGGACTATGTAACAAACAGAACAATAAACAGAATAGCAATATCCCCAGCAAACCCTCTACCCAAAGTCTTTATCCATTTAACAGGGTCTGAAGTGGAAAGTCCTTCTGCAGCTGCGGAAAGTGAGAGCTTTTCCACACCCTAGGGGCGTGGATGGGTATCTATAGATGTCTCTTCTTCTGTGGGCTGTCGCTCATGGTATGGTTTAACACCGACCAGGAATTCACAAAGGTTTTTCTTCCGGACCTGGAGAAATACAAGCAAAGCCTCTTCCCCGTGTTATCTCGCGGGGAGAAGTAGGATCAGCTTTCCCACGTAATATTTTAAACAAAGGTTGTAATTCACCGGTTGTCAACCGCAACTGAGGTCTAATCCAATTAATGTCTCCCAGTAGCTTTTGGAAATCATTTAATGTTTTTAAACAATCTCGCCGGATTTGTATTTTTTGAGGCACAATGGCCTGAGGCATTAAACAATATCCCAGATAAGAGTAAGGAGGCACTTGTTGAACTTTTTCTGGGGCTATAACTAGCCCATAATTGTGGAGCTTTTTTTGTAAATGAGCAAAAGCAGCAAGCAACTTTGGTTCACAAGAGTGGGCAAGAAGTATGTCATCCATGTAGTGGATGATGTAAATATCTGAAAATGTCCTTTAGGTAGGTTTTATAGCAGCTGATACAAATTTTTGACATAATGTAGGGCTATTAGCCATACCCTGAGGTAGCACTAGCCAATGATATCTCTTAAAAGGTTCTTGTAAATTAACAGAAGGAACACTGAAAGCAAATCTAGGGCAGTCATCAGGATTTAAAGGTATAGTATAAAAACAATCTTTTCAGTCCAAAACAGTTTTATATGTGTTTTTTGGTATGGCTGCAGGATAGGGCAAGCCTGTCTGTAAGGCTCCCATTAATTTCATGGTTTTATTAACTTTTTGTAAATCTTGTCATAATCTCTATCTACCAGATTTTTTCTTAATAACAAAAATGGGAGAATTCCAGGGAGAATTGGAGGAAGCAATGTGTCCTTTTTTAAGTTGCTCCTGTACTAGCAGCTTGGCAGCTTGAATCTTTTTCTGTTGATAGGGGCCTCGGGCAGTGGATCTAGCCCTGCAACTACACTTGGAGGAGAGCTTCATTGTAACCTAGGCTTCTATTCTGATTGAGATTCTAATAAAGGCCCCTTCTGTTGAGCCTGAACTAATTGCATTTGAACAGAGAGGGAAGTGAGTGCGGCTTGTAATCTTTGCACTTCTGCTTCCAAGGGGGATCCAGTTTGGGTTGGTCATTTTTAGAGTATCTGATTCTCTCGTGTCTAGGATCGATCACATCCCTAACCAAATTCCATAAGGAAAAAGTGTCTACCGGTACTTTAGAGGGTCCATGAGCATCATAATATCCCTGCAAATGCTCTTTCACCTTTTCCCAAGTTTCTAAGTTTAAAGTCCCTTCTTCTGGGAACCAGGGACATATTTGTATTACAAACTCTAAGAATCGAAGCAACTGTGCTTCACTGGTTTTAATTCCTCTAGTTTTTAGCATGCTCCTTAATATGTGGGTAAACAGCCTTTTACTGTTCCCCTGTCCCATTTTATTTTACTCCCGACTATGGTATCTCACCGCTTTCACCAACCTTATTCGACGCGTCTCATTTGCAAGCGGTGTCCTTCACTGATTCCCCAGTATTCAGGTCCCTGTTCGGGCGCCACTTGTCGGAGCCTGCCGACGAGACGAACGGTTCCTGAAGTGGGGAGTGAGGATTGAGAAAAAAATAGACAAGAGACAAAGATGGGATCGGGAGGGCGAGCAGTTCTAATTAGACTGCAGCGCCTACTTTATTTTTCAGCTTTCTTTTATACACACAGAAACAAGAAGGTTACATAAAGCGGCTGAGGCAGCAAGTACAGATTAGTTATGTTTTCTCAAAGTTTGGCCCTGACTGTTCTTAGACCTTCAGATATTTTCCCATTCCCAGGGCAGCAGGTGTCTGTTTGTTCTTTATGCTTATCGGAATTCCCCTTAGTGATCCTCCCAAACTCTGCTTGAAGTTACATTTTCTTAACCCTTAATGCTCTGGCTCCCTACAATATATATAATGTATAATATATACATATATGTACATATATATGTACATACATATATGTATATATATATTATACATATGCATATATACATATATGTATATATAATATATGTATATACACATATATATCTGCACATACATATCTGCACATACATATATGTATATACATATATATACATATATATATATATATATATATATATACCGATTGGGTGGCAATTTGCTAAAGGAGTAAACTGAAAATATTATCAGAGGAAGACACAAAGATCTGTACTTCTGTGTACTTCTGGAAAGATTTCTGAAGTAAGATGAAGAATTTCAGGGCTTCAGGAATTTATTGGATTTTAAATATAACTGAATCAGGTGGATAAGTTCAGAGTCTTGTAATACCTAAACTATCATAAATAAATTTGAGTGTTTCATTTCCACTCTTAAAAAAAATAAAAGAAAATAAAAACTCCCTCACAGACAGTGCCACGTGAGCTGGTGCAGGAGCCACAAATTGTTGGCGAAAAGCTCAGGTCATTTTCATCTAACTTTTTCTTGCAGCCTTGTCAGTCCTTCCAAATAGTAAACTTGGTTAGCTGTTTGTCCAGTTGGTACAAATAATGAATAATCCATCTGATATTAAAACAGGATAGTAACATTGTTGCAACAAGTTCAGGAACTTGTCAGTCCTTGTGTATGTAAACCCACATAGTCAATGTGTGAAAATAAATGTATATATAAGCCTACTTCTCAGTAATAGAATGAATATAAATTTCACCTACGTTAGTTTATTTAAATAGTAACAAATATTCCTAAGTTGAAGAGTAGCATAATCGATTTAAATGAAAGCACAGTTTGACTCTCTCTCTGTCAGTTGTAGAAACTTGAACTCTTTAATGCCATTATAAATCTGTGCCTCAGTTTCTATTCCAGGATGTTGTTACAGAGAGAAGCTTTTAGATGTGGTACACTGAGCTTTGTTTGCTCCAAGTAACTCGAGAGAAAAAAATGTTGACTTAGAAAGCAAAGTTCTTATTCTGCTAACAGTCTGTTTTAGACATACATTTAACTATGACTAGATTAAAAATGTTTTTTATTTTTTTTATTTTCCCCAAATCTCGCTCTCAAGTTTGGTTTCTCAGTTTTACAGCAAGATCAGCCCTAGACATGGCCTTTTTAGATGATATCTCTGGTTACCTTGCAATTTAAATTAAGTTGTCACATCTGGTTAACTCTGTGATAGTGTAGATAATGAAGAATATGTTGTATTGTATGTCTTTCATAGGAAAATATAGTGTTTTCATCTGTTTCTGAGTCAAAGCAGAACCATAAACACCTGATTGCTGACAGTGTTTAAATTGAATTTGCATGATTATTCATTAGGAAGATTGAGAAGGAATTCTTGCATTGTAATGGGGATTGGACTCTATGTGATTACAGGGGTTCCTTCTAATTTCAAGATTTTACAATTCTACGGAACTACTTATAAGCAAACCAAAGTAAATCAAAATATGACTATTTCAACAGGATATCAGCTTTGGGGATTATTCTGTTGAATGCTGATTGAGAAAAACATCTAAGGAAAGGGCACAGTATATTATTAGATGATAGCACCTAAAGCTAACATATAAATTTTAATGTATCAATTGGCAAACTCCTTTGAACTTAGAATTATAATGGCAACTTTTTCCAAATGTTTTCTATCATGTTCAACATTGTCATGCGGGGTCTCTGGTCCCACTCCCCGCATAAGAACAAAGGATATGGTGAGGCCAAAAAGGAACACTAATGGAGCCATGGATGGGGGTTTCACATCACTATAGTCTCACTGGCGGCTGGGTTGGAGATACGGGAAGCAGGCTCCATACAATGTACAATCCGCTGTCTGCTTCTCTGCCAACAACCAACTCCCTGGCATAGACACAGTAGTTATATCAGTAGTTAATCGTTAACCGGTAAGAGCTGATGGTCAACTAGTCACAGCTGATGGCCATCTACTACCCAAGCCCAAACTTTTCCATGTGAGGCCGAGAGCCTGGAAACTGCTCTCTTGGACTCTGTCCCCACAAACATGCCTTATTTCAATAAATTCTCAAACTTTTTTGATTCTTAAGTTTGTATTAATTTATTTTATAGACACGTGTTATGGGGACAGAGCCCCAGACAGCAGTTTCCAGGCTCTCGACCTCACATAGAATGGTGCTGGCTCAAGTAGTAAATGGCTATCAACTGTGATTGGAGACCATCAGCTGTGGTTAGTTGGCCGTCAGCTGTAACCAGTGACCCATTGGCCACTAATATAATTGCTGTAGCTATGCTAGCAGCAAATGGGGGCTAGCAAGAAGATAGGGGCTGAGCTAGCAAGCGGTGAAGTGTGGATTGTGGATTGCAGAGAGGCGGATTGCAGCTAGCAAATGAGGAGTCAGTCAGTTGGCAAAAAAGTGGACAGCAGGTCTCACGTCGTGTGAATCCAACCTCCAGTGAGACTTTAGTGGTATGACTCCCCTATCTATGGCTCTAGTGGGTGTTGCTTTTTGGCCTCACCATATCCTGTGTTCTTGTGTGGGGAACGGAAACTGAGACCCTCCGTGACATCCTGCATGACACATGTTAACAAATAGAAAATAAAATAAAAAAGTGTTCTTACACAACGGATGGTGATGTAACTTTTATTGTACTAATTCTCCTACAAATAACAATTTGAAACTCTGGGGGCAAAAAAATCTCTTGAAGTCCACTGAAGAGGGACCAAAAGAAGATGCAGAGAAATATCTGAAATGTAAGAAGAGAAAAATATCCTGAGTCATAGTCCTGTCCATTGGCTTTTTTGAGGGAACTCCATATTTAATGCAGCATAAGGCAACTAGAATTCAAAAGGAAACTTTATCTTATTTCTGTGAGTAGAGGAAGAGCTTAAAAGTTGTCAAAGTAGCTGAAACTGAATGGACAAATCCTGGAAAAGAAGATGGCACATATTGGGAACTCTAAAATTGGCACATAACATACACTCAAATTTTCAGTTGAGCTGTGGACTGACTGTGTGTGTTGGGGAGACCTATAAGGACTATAGACAGTTGCAACACTGAAATTGCTGAGCAGAGATTTAAGCTGATACCGAGTACAGGAGAGACTGAAATTTGAGTTTGAGACTTGTTAAGTTATAAACAACTGGTGAACATCTCAGTCTTTCCATTGACTTTTGGAATAAAGACTATGTCAAAAATAATTTTCCCCAAGATTAATGGTGAAATCAAGTATACTTGCACTGGCAAAGTAGAGAACACAAAGATTCTCCAAA
The DNA here is from genome assembly GCF_057876585.1 of Rhinolophus sinicus. Lineage (NCBI taxonomy): Eukaryota > Metazoa > Chordata > Mammalia > Chiroptera > Rhinolophidae > Rhinolophus > Rhinolophus sinicus. The sequence continues at coordinate 57,781,806 of NC_142502.1, forward strand.
TTCAAGGGGATCAGCTATTATTTTATTACCTGTTAGGAATAATAATAATAATAATTCATAAAATAATATATCTGGATTATTGAAACGTATCTTCCATAATTTCCAGTGCATAAACAAAAGTTGCTTGGCATGTATATAAATAGTAAGAGAGATCACAAAAGAGAAATGAGTAAAGAAATTTATTTCATTAAATGAATAAAGAAAGACTCAGGTTGACCCATACATTGTAAGTAGTAGAAAAGGAGCTTAATACAATTAAATAAATGTGTCAAGCACTTAAAGAAAAAGCCTAATAAGTTAATGGATAGAAAATCCCAACAAAGAAAGGAAAAGTACTAAAAAAATTAAACAGAAATTTTAGAACTGAAAACTATAGTATCTGAAATGAAAAAAGTCATTGAATGTGATAACAGTCAACTGAAGATTAAGGAAAATACAATATGCCAGTGAATTTGAAGATAAATCAATAGATCTTGTCTACTCAGAAGAGACGAGAGAAAAAACAAAATTCTAAAAATTGCAAAAGAATGTAACTAGATTGCTATTTGTCACCATGTACACAAACAAACTCAAAATGGATCAAAGACCTAAACATAAGTCCTGAAACAACAAACTACCTAGAAGAAAACATAGGTACTAAACTTATACACCTTAAGACCAAAGAGGATTTTATGAATTTGACCTCAAAAGCAAGGGAAGTAGAAGCTAAAATAAATGAAGGGGACTATATCAAACTAAAAAGCTTCTTAATGGCAAAAGAAACCATCGACAAAATAGAGGCAACCAACTGAATAGGAGAAGATATTTGCACACAACATCTACAATAAGGAGCTAACATTCAAAATACATAAGGACCTCACACAATTGAACAATAAAAAAGAAACAAGCAATCCAATTAAAAAATGTGCAGAGGACCTGAATGGATATTTCTCCAAAGAGGACATACAGATGGCCAACAGGTGTACGAAAAAATGTTCAACATCACTAAACATCAGAGAAATGTAAATAAAAGCCACAATAAGATATCACCTCACACCACTTAGAATAGTTATCATCAACAAGACAAACAAAACAAATGCTGGAGAGGCTGTGAGCATAAGAACCTTCCTACACTGTTCATGGGAATGCAGATTGGTGCAGCTGCTATGAAAGGCAGTGTGGAGGTTCCTCAAAAATTAGGAATAGAATTACCATATGATCCAGCAATCCCTCTCCTGGGTATATACCCAAAATACTTGAAAACATTTATCCATAAAGGTATGTGTCTTTTGATGTTCACTGCAGCTTTATTTTCAGTGGCCAAAACAGAGAAACAATCAAAATGTTCTTCAGTAGATAATTGGATAAAGAAGATGTGGTACATATACACAATGTAATACTACTCTGTCAAAAGAAAAGATGAAACACTGCTATTTACGAAACATGGATAGATCCTGAGATTATTATGCTAAGAACAATAAGTCAGACAGAAAAAGTCGAGAACCGTATGACTTCACTGATACGTGGCATATAAAATTGGAACCAGCAAAGGAACAAGATGAACAAATAAATAAACAAAACTCATAGACACAGACAATAGTGGTTACCAGAGGGTAAGGGACAGTGGTAGAAGAAGGCAAATGGGGTCACATATATGGCAATAGAAGGGGAAAAAAAAGGATTTTAACGTATTTTTTAAAGACAATGAAATTAGAAAAAATTTAAAAAAAATGATCATAGAGGCACGGTCTCTGTGATTGAAGAGAAAGTACTAACAAATAACATTCTTGAGGATAACAACTATAAACTCAATATAAAACAAGAAAAACACAAACAGCTCATAGGAATGGCAGCAGCGAGGTGGTCTTCTTGAGATCTCCTCTGGAACTTACCACAAATTGAACATCAAAGTACTCTCTGCTCATCACACAGAACAGCTAAGAGACTCATATGAGGATTACTTGAAAGTGCGCAAAGTGGACAAGCAGGGGAAGAGGGAAGGGAGCAGAGTAGAGACCCAGCCCGCATCTGTGGCTGCGAAGATGCAGGGGGTCCCAGGACAGAACAGAAATCACAAGAGCCAGGAGGTGGGCTCTTTCCCTGCATCCCACAGCTGATCTCTCTTGCTGAGAGAGCAGCATATCCAGCATTTGAGGCAGTAACCTCAGCTGCTACCTCCAGCTGGGCCCTAGGTCCCACAAAGGAAGTAAACACCATACCTGGGCCCCTCCCACTACTCTCCCAATCCACCCCCACCCTTCCAGAGACTCAAGTTGACCACTGAACTGAGGAGTAGTGTTAGATTACAGAGGAGCAGTAGTGCTCAGGATCTGGGAATACCCAGGTTGCAGCTGCTGTGACCCAGGGAAGAGGCTGGGAAGAATGTGACACTGCTGGGCTGGGAAAGAGAAGACTCCTTCATCCTCAGCCCCCACCTTTTCTGGCCTGCCTAGACAGGGCAATTATAACTGCAGAAACACACCCAGGGGTCAGCAGCAGGTGGCAGAGGCAGTTCTAGGCTTTCAGCAACTCAGAAATCTGATGCCCTACACACACAAGCACACACACACACACACACACACACACACACACACACACGTAAGAAGTGACCTAAGACACAGGAGACCTGGGCACAGGGCTGGCTGTGTTACTCTCAGTACGCATATGTTCAGGCAAGAGCAGAAACTGCACTGACTTTACAAAACCACCATCCAGACCCCATAGTCCCACTCATCTAGAACTGTAGTCCCAGGGTCACTCAGGGCACCAAGTGGCAGGCTGTCATGCTGGAGACCCTGCTCGCTGCGCCATTTGTCATGCTGGGCGGCCTTGGGGGTCTCTGCTCCCGCTCCCCAAACAAGAACGCAGGATATGGTGAGGCCAAAAAGGAACACCCACGGAGCCATAGGTAGGGGAGTCATACCACTATATTCTCTCTGGCGGCACTATACTCTCACTGGAGGCTGGATCCACACTGTCCGCAAACCGCCATCCATGCTTGCCAGCCCAGCCGCCATCTTCTTGCTAGCCCCCATTCTTCCTCCCTTCTCTCCTCCTCCGTAGCCGCAGCAGTTATATTAGCGGCTAATTGGCTAACTGGCTACAGCTGACGGCCAATCAGCCACAGCTGACGGCCATCTACTACCCGAGCCAGCACTCCTCCACGTGAGGCCGAGAGCCTGGAAACTGCTTTCTGGGGCTCTGTCCCCACACTCCACCCCTACAGGCTCTCGCCTCACAATCTACGCGACAAGCGTCTTCCGCGAGGGGACCTGTGCGAGGAGCCTGGGAGTGAATGCAATATCCTGGACACAGCCAGGCTCTCTGGGCACAGCCAGGGTTTCTCAGGGCACCACCAGTGCCTCTGGGCACGGCCAGACTTCCTGGACTTCTTAGGGTACCACTAGTTTCCCCGGGCACAGCTAGGATTTCTCAGGGCACTGCCACTCTCTGTGGGCACAGCCACACTTCCTGGACTCAGCCAGGGCTCTCAGGGCACTGCCACTCTCTCTGGGCCTCTCCGGGTACCCTGCTGGAACAACAGCGACTCACAATCAAGGTGCTTACATATTCTCAATGGCGGCCAGTCAAGAGACAAAAGCAAATATCCCCCAGTTCCACTAACAACAGTTCCCAAACAAACAGTCAAGCGGTCCATTAAATTAGGGATGGAAGGCAATTCCCCATAGTCCATAGTCATTCACCAGGGCTGTCCTGGGGGTGAGGGATGACCTTGACCTCACCCTCATCTCCCATGGAGGACTCAGCAAGCGTTACCTCCTGGGACTATAAGTCCTGCATCCGGGCTGCCTGAGCAGGAACTTCCCCGGCCCACAGGGCTGCAACGACCTTCGCTTTCTCCGGCCTGTGCTGGTTGGGGAACCGTCCACATCTTTCCACCTCTCCACGGGGCTCCATCTCTCCAGCAGCTGCATGGCTTTTCCTGTGCTGGTGGGAGAACCGTCCACATCCTCCCACCCCTCCATGGGGGTCCAGCTCTCCGGCAGCTGCTCCTCCTGGTCTTCCTGAGACTGAGTGTTCATACGCACAAACTGTTCCACTGCCCTTCGGGGAGCTTTGGTCGGCACCATACCCTGCTCGCTGCGCCATTTGTCGTGCGGGGAGGCCTGCGGGGTCTCTGCTCCCGCTCCCCATACAAGAACGCAGGATATGGTGAGGCCAAAAAGGAACACCCACGGAGCCATAGGTAGGGGAGTCATACCACTATATTCTCTCTGGCGGCACTATACTCTCACTGGAGGCTGGATCCACACTGTCCGCAAACTGCCATCCACGCTTGCCAGCCCAGCCACCATCTTCTTGCTAGCCCCCATTCTTTCTCTCTTCCTCCACTCTCCTCCACTCTCCTCCGTAGCCGCAGCAGTTATATTAGCGGCTAATTGGCTAACTGACTACAGCTGACGGCCAATCAGCCACAGCTGATGGCCATCTACTACCCGAGCCAGCACTCCACCACGTGAGGCCGAGAGCCTGTAAACTACTTTCTGGGGCTCTGCCCCCACACAGGCTCTGCCTGTACAAGATGCAGAACACTTTTTGGTACAGCAGAGGACAAACTGGAGATTACTTGGTGGGCTTAAGCCAAGACTGGGACTGCTTTTTTTAAATGTTTTTTTGTATTGTTTTGTTTTTTTTATTTTTGATATTTTTGCCTGTGTTGAGTGTGGATTATCGGTTGTTTATACATGTGAGTGCATTTGTTTTTTTTCTTTGTTGTTGTGCTTGGTGGTTTGCTTTGTTCTGAAATTGCCCTACGCCAGGGCCCAGTCCAAGCAAGATGCACAAGATTCAACACACCCAGAGGCAACTCCAGACCAAACCAGAGTACTACCGGGTTTGACCTACAAGTGACACACCCAGAGGGCATTCTCTACAGGAACAAGAGCCCATAGACGCCAAGCCTCATTTGAGCAGTCGACCCTCACGCAACAGATCATCCACTGTAGGCAAAGCCAAGTCTCAAACCTAGTCAGCCTAGGAGTCAATCCCAACTACTGACAAATATAAAGCAAAGAAAGCTCAACTTTAACAGGACAATATACACAACACAAGGGTCACCTTTGTAGCACATGCACAGAAGAATAGGGAAGTGGTACAAGTCAAATATAAAGGACACATACTACATAAAATAACCCAGCAAAAACCAAGAACCCTAGAGGATCTCACTAATCCATCAAAGCAAACACAGGGAGTAAGCCACAATGGGGAAACACAGAAACATGTAAATAAAAGAACAGAAAAAACCTCCAGAATTGGAACAAAATGAAATAGAGGTAATGAACCTATCAGAGACAGAGTTCAGAACACTGATAATAAGAATGATTAAGGAGCTTAGTAATGACATAAAGAAAAATAGAGAAATCATAATGAACAACCAGTTAGGACTAAAGAATACAATAACTGAAATAAAGAACACACTAGAAGGAATTACCAGCAGGTTAGATGAGGCAGAGGACCGAATCAGCGACTTAGAAGACAAGTTATCAGAGATTCCCCCAAGCGGAACAAAAACAAGAAAAAAGAATAAAAAACAATAAAAATGGTTTAAGAGACCTCTGGCATAACGTCAAGTGCAAGAAGATGCACATCGTAGGAATACCAAAGGAAAAAAGAAAATGAGTAGAAAGGTTAGGTCTCCCAGGAATGGCCAAATAGCTTGAATTAAATGGTCCTGCTGACAACAAGAACAAAAACAAAATAAAACAAAACAAAACAAAATATGAAGCGAAGATAAGATTTTCAGATTAAAAAAAAAAAAAAAAAAAATCATTGGTACCAGAAGCATATTCCAGAAAATGAGAGAAGTGTTTTAGGCTGTAAGGAAAATACATCAGAGGGAAACTTGGATGTCCAAAAAATAATGATAATCAATCCTGGAAATGGTAAATATTAAAGATGCTTATTTTCCTCCTTATATTTAAAGAAATGCTTATTTCCCTCCTCATATTTATACTCATATGGCTGTTTAAAGCACAATTTAGAATACCACCTGTGTAATACAGCTGAGGATTACAGTAGAGTCACTAATTGAACCTATGTGTTTGTGAAGTTTCTACATATTATGTGAAATGGAATATTAACTATGAATAGAAAGTAAAATTGAAGAATGTATATTATAATCCCTAGATCAACCAATGAAAAATAATTCAAGCGGCATAGCTAAAAGCAATATGTAAATCAAAATAAAATTATTAAAAATGTAAAAATTCTAAAAAAAAGACAGAAAAGAGGATACAAAAGGAACAAACACAAACAGAAAACTGACAAGCAGAAAATTAATAAGATACTATACCTAAATTGAACCATATCAATAATTGCATTAAATGTTAATATTACAAACTTTAATTAAAAGTTTGAAATTATAATAATACATTAAAATCCAAAGCAATTCTGAGCATCTGAACCAATCTCATATCATTTTCAAAACTGCAAAATAACTGAGTATATACAGAGAAAAAAATCAACAAATCATAAAGTGGTCCCACATACTTTTGCCTCACATCCACTCTGCCTCTATGTTTATTAGCAAAGACAGAGGGAAAAAAAAAACTAAAGGGAAGACAGAATAAGGGTATTAGTAAAGGAGCTTGAGGCAGAGATGGAGGAACCAACAGAAAGATTAAATCTTAAAGTTGAAAATTCTAAAAATGTGATAAGACAATCAGAGTATGGAGTATAGGGATACTGTTTTTTCAAAGGGTCGAAAGCCTCATATAGATGGCCTACTTTGTAATAAAAAAAAGACATTGCCTTATAAAAGGCCCCAAGTCTTATTTAAATAGAAAGAACCAAGTGAAAGGGACAAGTGTGGTTTAAAGAAACACTCTTCCAAAATCATAGCTTCTGCAGGGGAAAAGGGCAGACTAAAGGAAGAGGGGCTTCTTGGCAATTAAGTGGTGAAGTGGAAAAGAAAAATAATTGATGTGAAGCTAGGAATCTGATAAAATGCCTATCCTTCCCAAATAAACAACAGCAATATAAATTCACTGTAGAAAATTGAGACATTGATATTCACACAAATCAATTGAAATCTGTACCCAACTTCCATAAAAAAGCACAAAGCAGGAAAAAGAAAAAAAAAACAAAAAACCTTTAAGTTTACACCCCAAACAAAATTAAATACATTCCAACAAGCTTGAAAACTACCTTGAATCAGAAATTCCAAATCTAAGATGAATTAGACATAAATAGGGACAAATGAAAAGATTAAATCTAGATAACTAAGATACTATCAGAAAGAAATTTTTAAAAAGTGTCACAAAAATAGTGGAAACAGAAGACTAGAAGAAAAAGAATAATATTCATGTTATCTCAGAATCCATCATAAATAAACAGTGGAACGGAACTAATATTTAAATCTATAATGCAAGAAAACGCTCCAGAAATAGAAATAGTCTAAATATATACACCAAAATAGCTCATCATGTTCTTTGGAAAATTAATCCAGAAAAATCAATGCAGAGACCTATTGTAATAAAACTATTAGATTTCAAAGGTGAAATGAAATCTATAATGCTTTCAGAACAAAACATCAAATGACTTGTAAAAATTGGACTGACAATTTGAAAGCCAACATACAAAGCAAGGCAACAATACAGACTCATTTTTTAAATACTCAAAGAAACTGTGTACCAAAGCAATCCTTCAAATATAAATTTTAACTATTAAAAACAGTTTCAACGTATAAGCAATGAGGGGATTTTGCACCCAGCAGCCAGCCCCTCTTCAGCTGTCTACTTCAAGGGTAAATTTTATTCATAGCGAGGGCAAAGGTTATTATATTTTCTTTCATCTTTAAAAATACATAACAAAACCATACAACATTGACTTTGTTTATCCTCTTTATTACTTCTTTTCTATGTTATTGATATTTGACTCAATTTTTTATCAGTTAAGCATCCTTTCTGTGTATGTATTATTTTCTTTGTTTTTCTAACTTCTTAATATGGGCTTTTATCTCACTAATTTTCAACCTTTTTATTTTCTAATATGTTTTAATGTTATAAATGTCTCTAAAGTATATATTTTTAAACCTTATAGGTTTATATGTAGAGTTTTATTACTATTCAATTTTTAAAATTTTTATTTTTAATTTTCTTTATCTCTCCTTTGAACACATTTTATTTATGGGCATCTTTTAAATTATTCAATGCATAGTCATTTCAGTGTATTTGTAAGCCTATATAATGATTGTGCTGTGGTTCTGTAATATTACGTTTTCAAAGCCTATTTTGTGTAGTTCATTAAGTATTGTTTGTTGAGAGTTGCTATTTGAGGGGCCATATTGCATTGGCTAGCCACAATGACTTTGGAGTCAAAATGATGGATTTAAATACTAATTCTGTCAATTAATAGTTATATACTTTTTAATTATCTCTTCCTCAGGTTTTTCATCTGTAAAATTGGTATAGCAGAAGTATCCAACTTAGAGGTTATTTGTGATAATTAAATGACCTAGTATATGCAAGGACTTTTGAACATTTTCTGGCATATTGTAAGAGTTATATAAAATGTAGCTAATTAATTAATATGGTAACTAATGTAAATTCACTTCTGTAAATATTTAATGTTTACTTTCTAAATGCTAAATGCAGATTTCTATACATCTAGCTTGATAATTATATTTTCTAGCTTGACAATTATATTTTTCAATTAATCATTTTCATCAAAGAACAGGTATGATCCACTTTATATAAACTAGAAATTACCAAAGCTGCCAAAGTTTTTAAAGCTGATATAACACTATCTAATTATTAGATAAATATACCATAGGAAATGAAAAATATGGTGTAATGTCACTTAAAATATAAATGTTAATATTACACATATGTAATAGCAAAAGAACACATTAGATTCTGTCAATCTTAGTCCCAATAATTAATACTTGTTTCCTAGGACCCGTGCTCTGTTTGGTCCCCTCACTCATTCAGTTGGCTCTGGCCTATTAGACTAATAAAATAAAACAGAGTGACAGTGTGTGACTTCTAAGACTGTCATAAAAGCTATTGTAGTTCCCACCATGGTCTCTTGGATTGCTAAGCATGTGAATAAGCCCCCTTGAAAGTAGTTGTCAAGTCTTTGGACAACTACTTCTCCAGTCATCTTGCAAAAAATCCTGAGCCAAAACACCCAATTAATATGCTTTCAATTTCTGTACTCACAAATATCATAGGGAATAACAAATGATTATTCTGTGTGTAAACTATAAGGTGTGACCAAAAGATAGTGAATGTTTAAACTGAATATATATATATGTAAAAGCCACATTTTCTTTACTTCATCTTCCATCATGACAACACTCCGTGTCACATATTGTTTCTGGTACAGCAATTTCTGTCAGATAAAAACATCATGGTGTGTCCTCATCCACCTTACTGGATCTGGCACAATGTGACTTCTGGCTCTTCCTCAAAATCAAAATGATTTAGGATATCATGGCAGCCTTGTCATAATAGCACAACTAAAGACACTCCTGGAATAGAACTTCCAGAACTGCTTCAGAAAGTGTGAAGAATGATGGGACAAGTGTGTTTGAAGTGAGGGAATATTTTGATGGAGATTAATGGCAATGTGTTTTTTACTGTAATAAATTTTTAAAAATTTAAACATTGACCATATGTTTTGATCACATCTCATATATTATGCAAAATAGATAAGTAATTCAGATTAATACAAATAATAATACTTCATGTGTAAGTTAAGTCAAAGAATAAAAGGCAAATATCTCTCAACCTGGAAAATATTGTCAACAAAATGATCGATATTAAAGGAGAAAATCAATGTCATCATCTGAATAGATTCAGGAAAAGCATTTGACAAAATTAAAATTAATTCCTAATAAAAATCTCTCAACAAATTCAAAATAAAAGGAAACATTTAAACTCTGTTGACAAGCAAACATTCATATCATACATAAAAGGGAAACATTTGTGACATTCTCATTAAAGACAAGAACAAGAAGATTTGGTTGATATACTACTTAGTAATATGCAATATTATATTGCGAGATCAATGGTTGCCTCGGGCTCGGAATGGAAAGAGGCGTATTTTGCAAATAAGCGAAAGGCATCTTTTGTAGTGATAGAAATGTTTTAAAATTCAATTTCAGTGATGTGTTCACAATTCTCTAAATTTACTAAATGACATTGAATTTTATACTTAAAACAGGTGAATTCCATGTATAAATAATATCTCAAAAAGTTTCTAAAGAAACAAAGGGCAAAAAATGAAGAAAATGTGTGTGGAGTTCTACCCAATGTTTAAAACAAACAACAAAACAATTGGAAATGTGTAAACATTATAAAACAAAAGATAAAACTGCCATTATTTACTGAAGATATTATCACCTAAATGGGCTATAAAAAAACAAAAACAAGGAAAAAAGAAAGCAAAGATTAACAAGGTCTTTGGCTACAAAATCATTATATAAAACACATTATCTTCCCCATATACCATCAGTGACCAGAAAGGCAAAGTAACGGAAAAATTTGCAGATTGCAGTGACTCCAGAATAAATGATAAGACCTAAAATGAAATGAGGAAGATCTATATGAATAAAAATTGTAAAACTTTACTGAAGAACATAGAAAAATGAACTTAGTAAGTAGAGAGGATGCATCAGTGGTCTGGGTAAAACTCACCATAGAAAATATTATATTACTGCGAGGCAATCTGAATGAAATTAAAAAAAAAAAAAAAAAAGAATGAAACTGCATAAGCCAATTGGAAAAGTCTTATAGATGAAAAAATGTACAGGAATTAGCAAGATAACAAATAAAAATAACACTGAGAAAGGACTTCATGTATAAAATATCGACCATAATAATATGCTACAGAAATTAAAACAAACTGTTATAATTTTAAATGTCATACTGCCATTGATTCAGTTAGTCTACTACAGAAATGCGTATAACAAAAATACACAGACAGGCAATACAAATTATTGCTTATAATAGAAAATAGTAAAAAAATATCATTAATAGAACTTGAATGGAATACTATGCAGTAGGGAAGATTAACGGTATTCCATTAATATTTAAGAGGCATAATTTTCAAGATTATAATTAAGAACACAGATACTAGAACTAAATTATGTAGATACAAATTCTGGCTTTACTATTCATTAAACCATTCAATCTTAGGCTAGTTAACATTCTGTGTTTTAGTTTTCTCATTTATACCATGGATAAAATTATATGAACACCTCTTCTGAATGATGTTAAAATAGTTAATACACTCCATATCATATGTTATCTAGGAAATGCAAATCAAAACAATAATGTGATGTACCTATACCTATTAGAATGGTCAAAATCTAGGACACTGATAACACCAAATGCTGATAAAGATGTGGAGCAATAAGAGCTCTTACTCATGGCTGATGGAAGTGCAAAATGGTACAGCCACTTTAGAAGAAAACCTGACAGTTTCTTTCAAAACCAAATGTATGTTTACCATCTGATCCAGCAATCTTGTTCTTTGGTATTTACCCAAAAGAACTGATGACTTATGTCCATGCAAAAACCTTCACGCATGTTTATAGCAGCTTTGGTAATAACTGCTAAAACTTCAAAGTGACCTAGATGCCCTGCAGTTGGAGAATAAATAAACCATGGTACATGCAGACAATAAAATATCATTCATTGATAAAAAGTAATGACCTATGAAGTCATTAAAAGGCATGGAAGAACCTTAAAAGCATATTATTAAGTGAAAGAAACTAATGTGTAAAGGCTACACACTGTGTGATTCCAACTATATGTCATCATGGAAAATGCAAAACTATAGAGACAGTACAATTGTCTGTGGTTTCCAGGGGTTAGGGGATGGAGAAAGGGAGGAATTTACTGAGATTTACTGGGAAGTGAAAATACTCTGTATGATACCATAATGATGGATATATGTCATTATACATTTCTCCAAACCCATAGAATGCACAATACTAAGAGTGAGCCATAATGTAAACTGTGGACTCAGGATGATTATGTGTCAATGTAGGTTCATTCCTGATAAAAACAAAACAGAAACGAAAAACAAAAAACAAACAAAAAACTGTTTATTCTGGTGATTGATGTTGGAGGAGGCTCTTCATGTATGAATGATTCCTTTCATCATGAAACCTAAAAGAAAAGCCAAGAAAATCTATTTTTTAAAAGTCTTTCTCAATTTAGGACAGAGAGAGAAAAACCTCTATCACCTAATAATAAAAGGTCTTATTTCCAATCAGTGCATTCATATGGCTAATCAAAACTTAATTGAAGTTTTTCTTTAAAAATTTCTAGCTTCAGAATTATTTATTCTTAGACTGCATATTCATTTTTCTTAATGTGACATCTGCTTTCATATATAAAAGGTTAGCTTATATCAGATATTTTTCCTAAAGAAAAATAATTCAAAGCTGTATAAAAGTACAAAAGGACAAGTTTTAGAACTAATCTGATCAATGAAGGCAGCCAAAACTTAAGGGCACATAATACCATAGAAAAGGGAACACAAAGAAATATATCCCAAAATCTAGTCTACAGGACAAGGTGTCAGTACCCATGTAAAAATGCCAACTGAGAGGCTAATTAATCAATGCATTTGGCAGTATTCTGGTATTAAGGGAACAAATATTGAATTTCTGAGCCCAGTAATAAACCAAGTAAATAGCCCAGGATTTCATTGAATGTCCCTGAAGTTTAATACCATAAGAATCAGAATGTATCAGAAATAGGTCAGTTTCAGAAACAATAAAATCAAGCCTTAAAGCACTTTAATCTTTGATTAGATCCAGGTGATTTGGCTCCATACTACCTGCTTACCAGAAGAAAAGTAAATCACTTATACAGAAAGACAAAATATTTTTTGCACAATTTTTATACATAAATGTTGGTAGGAATAAAACAACAACAAACTGCCAGATATGACAAGAGACAGTCAATTGATTAAAGATCAAGATGTTAAAAATAGAAAGCAGAAGCAAAATCATAAATAATTAAGAAATTGGAGTTCTGTGTCATAGTCTTAAAATAACTGTGATATACACTAAAGAAAATAAGTGATTAAGTAGAGAATTTTTTTTGAAAACGTATGCACTTAAAAAACTACATCTGAAATAAAGATCAAATTAGAAACAGCACAAAAAAGAGTTAGTGAATTGAAAAATAGGTCAGTAGAAATTTTCTAAGCCAAAGTATAAAGAAAAGAAAAGGATGAAATATACAGTAGAGTATGGAAAGCTTATATGGGACATGATAAAAATAATATATTTTGTATTTAACTGAGTGTCAGAAGGTAGATAGGGGAAAAGGACAAAAGAAATAGAATATACACTAGTCAGAAATTATCAGTAGTAACAAATGAAATAAAAAAACGGGTTCAAGTATTTCTAGGAACCCCCAGGTAGAAAAAAACAAAGAAAACTACACCTTGGAACATCATAGTAAAACTACCAGACAATCAATGGTTAAAGTAATAATTTAAAAAATCTAAAATCATTCAGAGAAAAACAATGTTTTCTGAAAGACTTTCAATATACGAACTATATTGAAATATTTAACTGGATGATAGAATTAAGAGTTTAGAGAAATTACAATTGAGAAATACTCCAAAACTAACACCTTTTTTTTTTTTTTTTTTAGGCTATATTAGTATTAATTTTCTTTCCTTCAAAGTATTATTCCTACTTAAATTGTCACAATTTTCTGGCTTAACATGAATTTCCTTCTCAAATCTAGAATCTTGGTTTTGTTAAAAAATTATTTCGAAGGGAGAAGGAAGCAATATATTAAAACAAATAGTTGAGAAGAACTTCCCAAACATGTGGAAACAATTGGATTCTCGAATCCAAGAAGCAAATAGAACACTAAATTACCTCAACCCCAACAGGCCTTCTCCAAGGTACATTGTATTAAAGCTGTCAAAAATTAACAACAAAAATCCTCCAGGCAGCCAGGGAAAAGAAGACGGTAACCTGCAAAGGAAAGCCCATCAAGTTTCCATCAGATTTTTCAGCAGAAAGTCTACAAGTCAGGAGGGAGTGGACTCAAATATTCAAACTACTAAAAGAGAGAAATTATGAGCCAAGAATAATATATCCAGCAAAGATATCCTTTAGATATGAAGGAGGAATAAAGACCTTTCCAGACGTATAGAAGCTGGAGAATTTTCTAACACATGACATGTACTACAAGAAATACTGAAGGAGGCTATTCAACCAGCACAAATAGGGAAAATTAGTGATAACAAAAACATAAATGGGGGGAGAGTAAATGTCAGAACCAGGATAAGGGAATGAAGAAAGGAAGCATGCTGAAGAAAATGAAATACTGTAAATATGAAATTTTTTTACATAAACTTAATGGTAACCACTTTTAAAAAAATTTAAAAATCCAGAATTGAAATATATAACATAATAAAAGAAGAAACAGTGGGAAAAATCATAAAATACCACCACACTGAAACAATAAACAGGAACAAAAAGGCAAAGAAACAATGGAGACACCATCCTACAAGAAAACCAAAGATAGAATGACAGGAAATCCTCACATATAAATCACTCTAAATGTAAATGGAGTGAACTCACCAATAAAAAAGCACAGACTGGCTGATTGGATCAAAAAACTAAACCCAACCATATGCTCCAGGAGACACATCTCAGCTACAAGGACAAATATAGACACGAACTAAAAGGGTGTAAATTTACACTCCAAGCAAATGGTATCCAGAGAAAATTAGGTGTAGCTATACTCGTATCAGATGAAACAGACCACAGGATAAAAAAAGTAACAAAAGACAAAGATGGACATTTCATAATGATAAAGGGGACTATACAACAAGAAGACATAACAGTCATCAATATTTATGCCCCCAATCAGGGAGCACCGAAACATACCAAGCAACTACTAACCAAACTAAAGGGAGAAATTGACCAAAACACAATTATACTAAGGGACCTAAATACATTGTTGATACCTATGGATAGATCATTAAAACAGAAAATAAATAAAGACATAGCAGCCCTAAATGACACATTAGATGAAATGGACATAATTAATATTTACGGAGCACTTCATCCTAAAACATCAGCCTATACATTTTTTTCTAGTGTACATGGAACATCCTCAAGGATAGACCATATGTTGGGACATAAAACTAGCCTCAGCAAATTTAAGAAGATTGAAATCATACCAAGCATATTCTCTGATCACAAGTGTTTGACATTGGATATCAACTGCAAAAAGAAAGCACAAAAAACCACGAAGACGTGGAGATTAAAAAACATACTTTTAAAGAACGACCGGGTCAAAGAAGAAATAAGAGGAGAGATCAAAAAATACGTAGAAATGAATGAGATTGAAAATACATCCTACCAAAATATGGGGGATACAGTGAAAGCAGTTTTAAGAGGGAAATTTATATCGTTACAGGCCTATCTCAAGAAACAAGAAAAATCCCAGATAAACAACCTCATATTACATCTTAAAGATAGAAAAAGAAGAACAAATGAAACCCAAAGTCAGCAAAAGGGAGGAAATATTAAAACTCAGAGCAGAACTAAATGAAATAGAGAACAAAGAGACAGTAGAAAATATTAATGCAACAAAGAGCTGGTTATTTGAAAACATTAATAAAATTGACAAACTCTTGGCTAGACTCACTAAGATAAAAAGAGAAAAGACACAAATAAACAAAATCAGAAATGAAACAGGGGAAATGATCACGGATACCACAGAAATATAAAGTATCATCCAAGAATACTACAAAGGACTATATGCCACCAAATTCAATAACATCGAAGAAATGAACAAGTTCTTAGAAACGCACAGCTTTCCTACGCTGAATCATGAGGAATTGGAAAATCTAAATAGACCGATCACCAGTAAGGAAATTGAATCAGTTATCAGAAACCTTGCCAAAAGCAAAAGTCCAGGACCAGATGGCTTCACTACTGAATTCTACCAAACATTCAAAGAGGATCTAACACCTGGCCCCCTCAAACTCTTCCAAAATATTGAAGAAGAGACAATACTCCCTAACTCATTTTATGAAGCCAACATCACCCTGATACCAAAACCTGGTACAGATAACACAAACACACACAAATTTCAGACCAATATCTCTGATGAATACAGATGCAAAGATCCTAAACAAAATTCTAGCAAATCAAATGCAACAATGCATTAAAAAGATTATACATCATGACCAAATGGGGTTCATCCCACAGGCACAAGGATGGTTCAATATACATAAATCGATCAATGTGATACACCGCATAAACAAAATAAAGGACAAAAATCCTATGATTATATCAAGATGCAGAAAAAGTCTTTGACCAGATACAACATCCAATTATGATTACAACACTTAATAAAATACGTATAGAAGGAAAATACTTTAACATAATAAAGGCCATATATGACAAATTCTCAGCTAGTATCATAATTAGCTGTGAAAAACTGAAGCCCTTTGCTCTACGTTCAGGAATACAACAGGGCTGTCCCCTATCACCTCTGCTTTTCAACATAGTATTGGAAGTCATAGCCAGAGCAATCAGGCAAGAGAAAGAAATAAAAGGCATCCAAATTGGGAATGAAGAGGTTAAATTGTCACTTTTTGCAGATAGCATGATGTTATATATAGAAAACCCTAAAGAATCTACCACAAAGCTATTAGAAACAATAAACAAACACAGTAAAGTTGCCAGCTACAAAATCAATGTACAATGTTCATTGCATTCCTATTTATTAACAATGAAATCTCAGAAAAAGAAAAAAAAAAAAAGAAAAACAATTCCTTTTGCAACTGCACTAAACATGTAAAATACCTAGGAATAAACTTAATCAAAGGTGTGAAAGACGTATATACTGAAAACTATAAGACATTTTTAAAAGAAATTGGACAAGGCACAAAGAAATGGAAAGCTATTCCATGTTCATGGATTGGAAAAATCAACATACTTAAAATGGCCATATTACCCAAAGCAATAAATATAAATTTAATGCAATCCCCATCAAAATCCCAATGGCATTTTTTAAAGAAATGGAACAAAATTCAGATTTGTATGGAACAACAAAAGACCCTGAATAGCCAAAGCAATACTAAGAAAAAAGAATAATGCTGGAGGTATCACACTCCCTGACCTCAGCTTGTACTACAGGGCAACAATAATCAAAACAGCATGGCATTGGCAGAAAAACAGACACACAGACCAATGGAATAGATTTGAGAACCCAGAAATAAACCCACATAAATATGGACAGATAATTTTTGACAAAGAAGCAAAAAACACATAATGTAGAAAAGATAGCCTCTTCAATAAATGGTGCTCACAGAATTGGAAAGCCACATGTAAAAGAATGAAACTAGACTGCTATCTGTCACCAGGTACCAAAATTAATTCAAAATGGATCAATGACCTAAACATAATACCTGAAACAATAAACTGCATGGACAAAAACATAGGTACTAAACTTATGGACCTTGGGTTCAAAGAGCATTTAATGAATTTGACTCCAAAAGCAAGGGAAGTAAAAACTAAAATAAATGAATGGAACTATACTAAACTAAAAAGCTTCTGCACAGCGAAAGAAACCGTCAACAAAATAAAGAGGCAACCAACTGAATGGGAGAAGATTTATGCAAACAATGCCTCCAATAAGGGGCTAATATCCAAAATATATAAGGAACTCATAGAACTCAACAACAACAAAAACAAAGAATCCAATAAAAAATGGGCAGACGACCTGAAGAGACATTTCTCCAAAGAGGACATATAAATGGCCAATAGGCATATGAAAAAATGCTCAACATCACTAATCATCAGATAAATGCAAATAAAAGCCACATGAGATATCACCTCACCCCAGTTAGAATGGCTATCATCAACAAGACAAATAGTAACAAATGTTCGAGCGGCTGTGGAGAAAAATGAACCTTCATACACTGTTGGTGGGAATGCAGACTGGTGCAGCCATTATGGAAGGCAGTGTGGATGTTCCTCAAAAAATTAAGAATAGAATTACCATATGACCCAGCAATCTCTCTCAGTATCTACCCAAAAAAGTCTGAAAAATTTATCCATAAAGATATACGTGCTCCAATATTCATTGCAGCTTTGTTTTCAGTGGCCAAGACATGGAAGCAACTCAGTGTCCTTCCATAGATGAATGGGAAAAGAAGTTGTGGTATATATACACAATTTAATACTATTTGATCATAAGAAAAGATGGAATAGTACCATTTGCGACAACATGGAAGGATCTCAAGATTATAATGCTAAGTGAAATAAGGCAGACAGGAAAAGTAGAGAACCGTATGATTTCACTGATATGTGTTATATAAAACTGAAAACAACCAGAGAACAAGACAAACAAATGGAGAAACAAAAACTCATAGACACAGACAATATTTTAGTGGTTACCAGAGGGTAAAGGGGGTGGGGGTGGTAGATGAGGATAAAGGGGGTCAAATCTATAGTGATGGAAGGAGAACTGACTCTGGGTGGTGAACACCCAATGTGATATATAGGTGATGTAATACAGAATTGTACACATGAAATCTATGTAACTTTACTAACAATTATCACCCCAATACACTTTAATAATAAAAAAAAAAGTCTTTCAAACATTTTAAAATTAATTTGCCCTTAATGTTAGATTTTATGGGTGTGTATTAGTTTCCTAGGAGTGCCATAACAAATGACTACAAACTCGGTGACTTAAGACAACATATTTATTCTCTCACAGTTCTGGAGAGTAGAAGTCCAAAATCAAGAAGTCGGAAGGGCCATGTTTCCTCTAAAGGACTTAGGGAAGAATCTGTCTTTGCCTCTTACAGCTTCTGATAGTCCCAGGCATTCCTTTGTTGTTGTTTTTTCACGTCTTCTTTTTTGTGTGTACGTGTCACTGTGTGTCCTCTCTTCTTTTGGGGATACCAATCACTAGATTTAGTTAATCCTAATCCAGTATGACTGCATCTTAATTTAACTAATTATATCTTTGAAGATCCCGTTTCTAAATAATGTCACATTCTGAGGTTCCACATGAAAAATTTTTGGAGGACACTATTCAACCTGCCACAGGGTATGGCTAACCAATTAATCTTGCTTGAGTGTAACCTGTTTTAACCCATTTTTTTTTTTTTTTTAAAGTTAAGATGAATGGCTCATGTTTGAAAGACAGAGGTGTTATTATAAATCAAAGAGATTAGATGACACACTTGATGCAACCTGTTATAAATTAATATCATCTTAAAATTATTTGAAGTGATGCTATATTACAAATCTTTGAAAAATCAGAATCATTTTCTTGTCAAAAATAGCTGGCTCGTATAAACCAGTAAATTTCAGAATCTTTAATGGATAGTTTTCATAGTACCATTTTACATGACCTAATTATTTTCCCTTTTCTCACCATCTGTATGTAAAACAAATCATGAGTGGGTGAAGTACACTTATAAGATTAAAGCGTAATGAAAGTAAAGTAATAATACAAATCACAAAATTGTAGATTTCCTTAGGGGTTGATGCAGTGTTACTGGATTGCTCTTGTCAGGAGTAGGAAATGTGAGGTACCATAGAGAAATGCAGGGTACCGTAGGGAAGTGTTAGAACACGCAGGAGTAGAACAAAGACTTGAGACAAATAGTGAAAAAGGACAGAAGGGCAGTAATATACAGAAAGGTAAAATAAACCACAAATTGGAGAAAAGTCTCAAATGAGATACTGAATGCATAAAAACACATTTCCCTGAGCACTTTAGAATAACCCGATGCTAAAGAATAGCTATTTACCTTATTGCCTGGGATTCACAATGAAGAACTTAGTGGAGTTGCTGAATATTACTTTTTAACTGTTTGGATTCATCTAAAGAAGTCAGTAATTGTAGATGATGTTATGTTTAACTATGTAGAAAATGTACGTCTTACCTCTTGTGCTTCTATAAACCCTGTTGATTATAAAAGCAATGTAAGAGAATGCTGAAGAACTTCTATACTGAATAGTTGATAAGGTCTATACATGCCAGAACAGTAAATCCAAAAGAATATTCCAAATAATTTTTGCTTAGTTAACTTAAAATATTTCTAATTTCCATTTATACCTAACTGATAGCATAGCAAGTAAATATAAAGACATGATGCAACTTGCCTTAGGGGACTATGGTAATTATTTTTGTAGGCTGCTTACATATGATAAATTGAATAATAAGTGTTTTTGAAAATTTATCCACCAAATTTATCAGAGTCTATTTGATTCTTTCTTTATTCTTCAACTCTGGCTATTTATACCCAGATAGATTATTAGGGTAAATATCTGTGGTTGAAATAATCCCTAACCAAAATAGACCGATGGGATAATGCTAGAATGCTGGGTTACATTTTGATGACCAAGATATTTTAAAGACTTTTTCTAAGAATTAAACTATTAAAAACACTTAAGAATATTTCCAGGAATTCTAATATTACTACCATTACCCTTAGCCAACTATCATTTGTTAGTATACAATTAACTGTTTGAAATGTCTTATTATTTTAAACTAATATGGTAAAATATGTGGAGCATAAGCAAGCGGCTCACATAAGACCATATACAGTAAAAACAGGTAATCATATCCTATCTTCCCCATTGTTGAGAAACTACATCATAATTCACATGAATTCTTAACATAATGAAACTAATTCATGCTTAGAATAGTCCATGTGTTGTTTACCATACATAACTTGAAACACCAAGTAATAATTGTTACTCACTACAGAAAATAAAACAAAACAAACAAAACACAAAACTTGGGTCCAATTTCATTCATTCTCATCAACATATTCTGAAAAACAAAATGTTGAGTGACATCAAGTCAAATAAGTCACGATAAATATAAAATTGAGATGAAGACGCTGGCAATTTCTACTGACTTTCGTACACAGTATAGTCGGTTGTTGTTAGAAGGTATTTGCTCACCAAAAAGACAGAACTCTGAGACCATGTTGAAATATGCATTTGTCTATCTTAGGCAAGTGTGTTCAAGACTGATAAGTAATTTAAGCAAAGCTTGCTTCCCATTTCCTATTATTGTTTAAATGGTCTCTAATAAAATAGAACAAAATTGAGAAAACAAAATCTCAGTGAATATAATTTTTATAAATCATATTATTTTTGAAAAAGAATTTCCCACTGGTTGAAGATTAATTAGCTCATGACTTTAAAGTAATAAATTATTAACAAATGAGTTAAAAAAAAAATTCTGACACCGTTCGAAAGGAAGGTAAATTTTGTAAAAACATCAGGATGGCATCTTGTCCATTCCATGTACCTGATCAAAAAACATCAAGATGGTTTAAAATTTTTATTAATGTCAGCTCATTTATCTCTTCTTAGCTTACATGACTCTTCTTGTTTTGGTTAAGTTTAATTTGTCTTCCAAAATATCTATCTTTTGGCTTCTCACCCTATCTTTTATTCTTAGATTCTGTTGGAGATACTAGTTTGTTATCATTTTGGGATGCAAACATAAGCACCTTTAAATGAAATCAACCTCGAACACAAGAAAAGCTAAGAGCAAACAACTTAAGAAATGAACCTGTAAATATCTAAAGGAAGCAGATCATTCTTTCATCAGCCTAAGAGGTAATGTATTATTATTTATCCATTTTGTAAGTGCAAATTATACAAGTTCCTGTCCCAAATATGCATCTTTATTCCAGGGCTTTCACTCCAAAGTCATGTAATTAATACAACAATAAATTCCCTTCATTATTCTTCTATAGTGCCTTGTAAAATAGAGGGCTGAAGAGCTTTTTGTTGTTTTTAATATAACAAAATATCTATAGAAATTTTCCTGAAAATTTCATTTTATAGTTTAATTTATTATAATGGCATTATATTTATATTAAAAAGGGAGAAAAGCATTTTTTTAAAGTTAGCTAGAATGTAGAACACTTATTTATGGAAAATTTAATATTAAATTTTTGAAATAATGAACAACTCTATATTCTCAGTTTAAATTGCAGGATGTTTGTTTCAACTTAAATTAATTAGAATAGATTCAATGAATTGAGGCTGATATCTACACTATGTAAAATATAATCTAGCATATTTTTGTCAATGAGTAAAAGCTGCCATTAATATTATATATATTGAGTGTCAGGCCACATGCTTGGCATTTCAGATATATAATTACATAAAATATCTCACCTAGCTTTTAAGTAATTACTATTCACCCCCACATCTGCAAGTAGAAAGTGGGGTTTTAAAAATAATTATAAGTCAGATATGACTTATCTATCTACATAAGCTTTTGGGGCCTTTTCCCTTCTTCATATCCAACACTGTGTAAGTTACTTGAAAACCATGTTGGTCATCCCTTCTGGCTTGGTCCTACTAGAAAGTTCAGTTACAAAGATATTAAGGAGCCTAGTATCCTTGGGGAGGAAGAAAATTATAAATCCATAACTACAATTCTATTTTACAGATTCTGTAAGAGAAGTCCATATGGGGGATGATTGATATACAAAGGAAAGTGATCATTTATTTATGGCTTGAGTCCATTTCTTACCTGCATCATGGAGGTAAACAGTTCTAAAAGTTGACATATAACTCAATTTTTAAAAGTTTTATTTTTCTTTTTATGTTTCAAGCATAGAACTATATATCTGAGTAGATAAAATCTGAAAGGTCAACTTTAAACACATGTACAGACATGCTGGCATCAGATAGCAATTTCATGGCCACACATTTGGATTTGCAAGAAAATTACATAATGTTAATCATTGAAAGCAGGGTTCCGTACCCATTTTGTTTGTAGCTACATATACAGAATCTGGAAAAGTGTCTTATTTATTAACAATGAATAAATATTTGTTAAATCTGATGAATACACATTGACTTTTTATGATTTATATATCTGGCATAGATTGTAATCTTTGACTAACCTATGTTATCATAGTTCTTACAAAGAATAATTACCAACATTCATGAGAAACAAGAAATTAGGGGAAATTTATTTTATGTATTTTTATTTGAGTGACAAGTATAAATACTTTGCAAATAGTAGATACTCAATAAATATTTGCAGTAAAGATGGAATTGTTTAAGAAATGGTGTATTGCTCAGGTTACCTATTTTTAAGAATTTATATTCAGTTCCTGCTCACATGAAATCCATTGTTTTAATTTTTATTTTACCCTATTTCCTTTTAAAAGCCACAGCAAACTACCTACTTAAGTGCTTACCCCTTTCTATTGTACTTTTTCATTTTGTTTTGTTTGGAGTTAGGGACACACTTTTCTAAGTGGACTTCCTATCTTAGGTTGAGACAGTAAAGACCTCATTCCTTCATTACTACCGCACACAGCTAAGTTCCTGGAAGTGCAATCCATAGCTCAAATGATTCTCATTAAATTATCATTGGACGATTTGTTGGCTTAAGGGGAAAAAAAAAAAAAAAACATGTAATGGAACAAATTTTTAACATATATGTCCTAATATGAGACAATGTGTTAAATTCTGAGGTACAAATTTGACAAGACAAACATAGCTACTGCCTTTACTCAGCATATACCCTATGACTTAGAATACATTTTTACAGTGTATCTCCAGATCGTGGAAAATATATCAGTGCCTTAAAAGTTGTTCAATGGAGTAAAAAAAAAAAAAAAAAAATGTTAACAGCTTTATTGAGGTTTAAATATCATCAAACTACACATATTTAAATTTTACATATGAAAATTTACACACACACACACCACCCCCACCACCACCACAATGAAGATAACAAACATCCCATATCCCCAAATCCCCAAATTTCTCACATTCCCCTTTGTAATCCCTACTCCTTCTCCATCTACTCCCTCCCTTTTCCATAAAACCACTGATTTATGCTACTGTAGATTTGCTTATATGAAAATGTGACAATTAAGATTGTGAACTCATCCTAGAGAAAGTGCTACATACCTTATTGCTGAATATCACTATAGTCACCTTCAAAGCACTTCCCTTGGGATGTTGCACACCGATGCCAGCACCTAATCCACTCTTCAAAGCAATTTTGGAACTCTTTTTGGGAATGACCATAAGAGATGTCGTCATATTACCCTTGATGTCCTGAATGTCATCGAGATGTTTTTGTTTCAATATTTCCTTTTTCTTCAGGTAAAGAAGCCATTGGGGGCCAGATCAGGTGAGTAGGGAGTGTGTTCCAATACAGTTATTTGTTTACTGGCTAAAAACTCCCTCATAGACAGTGTTGTTTGAGCTGGTGCACTGTCATGATGAAAGAATCATGAATTATTGGTGAAAAGTTCAGGTCGACTAACTTTTTCACACAGTCTTTTCAGCCCTTCCAAATAGTAAACTTGTTTAACTGTTTGTCCAGGTGGTACAAATTCATAATGAGTAATCCCTCTGATATGTAAAGGTTAGCAACATCGTTGCAATCAAGTATGTGAACTTAATTGGCAGATCTCGTATTTTCTAGAATTGTACATACAGTTGGCCCTTGAACAACACAGAAGATTAGGGGTGCCACCCCTTTGTCAGTTAAAAATCCATGCATAATTTTTGATTCCCCAATATCTTAACTATCGTCAGGATTCACCGGGAATTGGTTCTAGGACCACCTGTGGATACCAAAATCTGCCGATATTAGGTCACCTATATAAAATGGCATAGATCAATGCATACAATTGGCTCTTCACATCCACCGACTCCCAACTGCAGGTTGAAAACAGTACAGACACTTATTTTTTTAAATTCTTGTATAAATGAACTTACATAGTTCAAACCTGTGTTGTTCAAGGGTCAGCTGTAAATGGAGTTATACAGTATACATTTTTGGTCATGGCTTTGTTTTCTTACGCAGCATAGTTATTTTCAGATTCCATATAATATGTTCAACAATTCATTTATTTTTGTCACTTTCCTTCATCTTCAAACCCAGTGATGTCACATCTCTGTTCTTTTCTTCATTGTCACATTTAAAACAGAGAACCCCCCCCCCATCCACCCCCAGAAAGTTTCTGTTTTATGCTCAAGTGATTAGTTTGAGCACACCTGTATAATCCAGGATGCTCTTACTATCTCTAGGTCCTTAACCTTAATCACATTGCAAAGTCTGTTTTGCCATTTAAGGTATATAGTCACAGATCTCAGGGATTATGGTGTGGACATCTTTAGGGGACCATTATTCTGCCTGCCACATATGAGAATACTAGCTTCTCTCCTTCTTCCCAGCCTCTGTATTTTCTGTCAGTGCTACTGATAGCCAAACCCAACCAGAATTTAGCATGTTAGGAAATCAATTAATATGTCAAATAAGTCAAATTAAATTTGGAGCAGGAAAGAATTCTATGCCTACCCAAGAAAGTAGTCTACATTAAAGGATAAAATAAAGACACCTTTGGAAATTCAAGATCTCAGAAATTTTACTGTGCCCTAACAGCCATGAGGATATTTTTCTTGACTCTTCATCATGACAATTTAGTGAGTTTCCAGGAGCTAAATCCAGAAAATGCCCCTTAAATCTTCAGTTGCCAGGAGTTTTCTCTGTCAAATTTGTCCATACTCAGTTGCCACCAATTCACTAAAATCATCATTTAAGTATTTCTATGAATTTATGGATCCAACAGCTGCTGATCTAGGCAAGCAGATCTGGGTGGTAACTCTCTGGATCCATTTATATCTCCAGAATATGGCAAATTGGTTTATCTACAAACTTAGTTCTTTGACAGTTGCAAAAAAGTCAGTGATTTTCATTTTGGGTTGCTTCTTCTTGTTGGTTTTCTCTTGGGGTTTTATAAAAAGCCCACAATAAATTCACATCCTTGTTCACTATAAGTATGATGTCACCCCCACCCTATCTCTCTCAGAATGTTTTGTCAGTATAAATACGATATTCCTATGTTTCTTGTATTTTTTGTATGTTACTTAATATTCTTACTAAGATTTGCTTAATGTTCTCTGAACTTCCTATATATAATATTATTTGGAGTCTGTCATTACTTTTGGAAAGTTTTCAGCTATTATTACTTCAAATATTTCATCCGTTCTATTATCTTTTTCTGGTATTTTAATTATGCATATGTTGCACCATTTTAAACTGTTTGGTCTCCTTCTTTCCTTCCTTCCTTCCTCTTTTTCTGTTTTAATTTGGTCTCTTCCTTCCCTTCCTTCCTTTCTCTTTTCTTGTCCCTGTTTTATTTTAGTTTGGGAAGTTTTCATTGACATTTCAAGGTCACTGATTCATTCTCTGGCTGTGTCAATTCTACTGAGGAAATTGTCCAAGACATTCTTCATTTTTTACACAGCACTTTTGATTTCTAGAACTTATTTTTGATCCTTAGAGTTGACATTTCTTTGCTTATATTACCAATCTGTTCTTGAATATCATCAGATTTGTTCATGAGGGTCCATGATATATTAATCATCGTTATTTTAAATTTTCTCCCTACTAATTCCAAATTCCAACACCTGTGTCTTATCTGAGTCTGGTCCTCACACTGTGGATTTTGTTACTTGGTTTGTTTTGTTTTGGTTTTCTTTTTGTTGGGCCTGTGTCTAAAGGCCATGTCCTACCCATTGTTTCTCCAGTAGTACCACCTTATTTCCTCCTCTGTGTTTTACTCTATTCTCTGGCTGTAGTATTCCCATATGATTGCATGAAAGTCATGACTCTTGTTGCCTTTGTTTCTGGCTCCCTTCAGTGATACAGAAAGGCTATAGGAAGCTGGAATCAAGGAACACACTGCCCCAATTGAGATAAGGCTCTAGTGAAGTCTTTTACTCTGGCCTTTGTTGTAGAAAGTATTTGGGTATATTAATCTTCTTTTCCTCTTGCCAGATCCAGGGGTAAAAATTTCTCATGTCTTCACCATGAATTCCTATAAAACAGTCGGCCTCCCTAAATCTATAGCCTCTTTTTTTCCTTTTTTTTTTTTTTTTTTTTTACTCTCATGCTATTTTACACTCAGCCTCCAACTATTCATCAAAATTACCACTGTTAAGTTTCTTCCACTTAGATTTCTATTGATCTATCCAGAGGCATCTGCTCCAGAAGGGTGGACCTTGGCTGTGTACACATTCTGCATAAGAGCCTGTGTTTCTAAATTTGGGGATTGTGATTTAACCTGCAAGCTCAGTTTCACACGGGACCACAGAAGTATTTATTTTCAGTATGCCCATATATTTTTTTCTTATTATAGGAATGGGATTGAGAATTTCTAAATTCTTTACATGTTGTAATTGAAATTGGTAGTTCAACCTTTGCCTTTTATTTATCTGTCTGGCCCCTCTACATCTTCCAGACATAAATATTTGACTGCCCTGGTAAGTTCTATAAATTTTTTTGTTATTTTTTTTCTCTATTCAAACTAAATGATTAAGTAAAATCTTAGAAATGTGTGGCTTTAATATAATTTAAATGTGTATAGTTTCCAAATTGGTACATTTAACTTTATATCTGCACTGAACCATACTCATATATTCAATAACCTCTTGTGCTCTTTACACATAATCTCACACAACACAGTGGGAGCAGCGTGTAGGGAGGGGGTGGTTATGAAAATATCAGTGGAACAACTGAAGTTTAAGAAGAGGTAAGAATAAGATTCATGTAAAAAATAGGACATGTATAGAGTTACTGACCCTGGAGGCATGCTGTTAGTCAATATCTGCACGCTAAAAATAGCTAGCTTCAACAAATATTTATTGAAAGACTGAAGAATAATTTGCACTGAATTCATGGCTAAATACTTAAATGTATTATGAGAATAATTTGCATTAATTTCAATATATTTACTAGTTATATAATCATTTTAAAATTAAAACATACTTTTAATTTTTTTAGAATTTGTTTTTACATATAGCATATATGACGTTTTCTAAATAAAAAACTTTAAGTGTTTTATTTTTAAAGATTTTTTTGGGGAAAGGGAACAGGACTTTATTGGAGAAGAGTGTGTACTTCCAGGACTTTTTTCCAAGTCAAGTTGTTATCCTTTCAGTCTTAGTTGTGGAGGGCACAGTTCAGCTCCAGGTCCAGTTGCCATTGCTAGTTGCAGGGTGCACAGCCTACTATCCCATGCGGGAGTTGAACCAGCAACCTTGTGGTTGAGAGGATGCAGTCCAACCAACTGAGTCATTTGGGAGCTCAACAGCAGCTCAGCTCAAGGTGCCTTGTTCAATTTTAGTTGCAAGAGGCGGAACCCACCATCCCTTGTGGGACTTGAGGAATTGAACTGGCAACCTTGTGGTTGAGAGCCCACTGGCCTATGTGGCCCATGTGGCCCATGTGGGAATCGAACCGGCAGCCTTCGGCATTAGGAGCATGGAGCTCTAACCGCCTGAGCCCTGGGGGCCCAAAACTTTAAGTATGTTAATATTAAAAATAAAGAATTTTTGTATAAAACATTTTTATTTTTGTTTTTCTTTAGAAAATAATTGTTAAGGACTCAGTGAGTTGCTGGCTCAAGAATGGCAGCTTATTCCTAAAGAAACTTTAAGGCATTGGTTAAAAACAATGGAAAACAATGATCTATGAGGAAATGAGGAAATGAAATTAGCAGGCTACTCCACTGCAGACATTTTAAATACATTTGTTTCAAGTGAATCAATATACATTTTTTGGAATGCAGCATGTCCCTTTATTTTTAGCAAAATGGATTCCTTGCTGTGATAAGTGGAGCAATTGTTAATTTCAGCTCAAAATGAATTCTACCAAAGCAGTGGGTAGTGTTTTCATTTAAGCTGCTGAACAGATATTCAGTGCTATAAATAGTCCCAAATATTATGCTAAAGATTTCTTCTTAAAAAATAAAGTTATTACAGTAATTGAAATAATATTTATTGGTTGCCACAATGCATTTATGGGTATGTTTCTTGAATTAATCTTCATGGTAACGTATCAATGCAGGTATTACAAAACATATCTTATTCATATAAAAACTGAGTCTCAGAGAGATTATCTCACCCCGGGCACCATGGGTACTATGTGCCCAGCTAAGGTGTGACCTGAGTTCTGTGCAATTCCAAAGTCCATGCATGTTCTTTGTGTGTTATAAGGTACCTCTTACAATTGGATAGTTTTGTGCATTTACATTCAGGTTCGAGCTAAGAGCACACCTTTATATGTAAATATTAGCATGAATTCAATATTATAACATTAACTAGGGCAGCCATATCATTTATTGTGCAAATATGGTTACTTTTGAGAGTAAAGGGGTGATATTAATTATGTTATGGGAATAGATGCAAACTAGGACCTCTTTAATCATCCTGGAACCTACGCTTACTCTAAAATTAGTATAACTTGAATGTAATGAATTATATTATAAATTAGGGAGAATGTGAGATAGTAGAACAAACACAGTAGTTACTTATTCCTACTGATTCTGGTTTTAACAGTTTTTGATAGTATGATTTTAGGCAAGTCGTATACTCTCTGAAGAATCAGAGAACTAGATAACCTCTAAGACTGTAGTTTTGTATATAGAGGTCTTATTGTGTCCAGTAAAGCAAACTTTTATTGATTGCTTGTTATATGAAAGGAATAATGATAAGTACCAATATATCTGAAAATATTTTAGGTGCTGCATAATACTGGAATTTCTTGTTTGACCAAAAGGCTTAAACCAATTATCAAAATATTGATACTAACTACAGTTTTAGTTCGTGACGACTGCTTTGACTGTGATTCAGGTTGGAGAAAGCTTTTTAACAAAATAATAAAGTGAAACATTGAATGATTCAGTAGTTATGTACCATGAATGTCTATTAGGGTAGTTTTATTGGGCAAACTGGAAGAATATTCTTTCAAGTGTCCTATACTGCATGTTTCACAAATTCTAATAGCTTCGTTTCAAAATATCTTAAGTCTAAGTTAAACTTTCAGGTACACGTAATGTCCCAAATATAAAGAAATCACCTTTAAATTGTTTATGTTATGAAATATTCTTTCTATATACATCTAATCTAACAATAAATAGAACAAAATAATGTCTCAATCTTAGTACAATGTAATTATAAATGTAATATGGTACCAGCAATAAAAGTATCTTTTTTAAGAATCAGAGACTAGTTAGAATATCTTTTCATCATTTAATTCCATAGAGAAATAGAAATTTGAAAATAAATAAAATAGCAGGTAAAACTATAAGCACAATTAAAGATTTGTGAATTTATTTTCTGCAAATGTAAAACACTCATTTAAATATGTTTTTTTTTAATTTTCCTTGTAGTTAAATTTTATTTTTTTATGATTCGACCCTGAATTATATTTGTAATTAGCATATAGTATGCACTACACATATGGTTTAAATGATACATATACAACCTCTCTAAGCTAATTTTCAGTACGTAGTTATTTACAGACTCAGTGATCATCTGAAAAATAATGCCTACTCTTTTAACTATAAAAATCTAATTCCATTCTACCTGTATCACAGAGGTATTATGACATACCACTTTACTCTTGTTCACCATAAGTAGTCTTTCATGTTATAATTAACATAGAGCTTTTCTACTGCCACAGTCTTTAAGATACAATTTCACAGATGACCACCCCTGAAAAAAAGTTTCACCAAATTATGGGATATACGCTGCCAGGGTTATCATATCTTAACGAACAAAATGGATTTTCTAAGAAAACATTTCACGAGAACTTTTCTTTCAAATAGTAGTCTTTATTAATATATAATTGGATTTTATTTCATCAGGTGATAAAAAGACTATATAAATCAGACTTCATTTAGATGACTCTATATGAAATGGTTAATCTTAATATTTGTGGTGCAATTAGAAGATCAATAACTGTCCACATCTCTCTACCTGGAAATACTTGAGGCATTTTGGCACATCTTAAGAAAGACCTTGGGTTAACTATGGACACAAGTATAAAGAAAAATCAAGTAGCCAAAACCAAACCCTAGTTTATCTATTTTATACCAAAGAAAATTTGTCCTGAAAGTGTTCATTCAAATCACATTGATCACTGGGTGGTTTGTGGAAGTATTAATATCCATGAATTTCTCACCAACTCCATGGATCTTGAAAAATATAGAAGCTATACTAATAAAGGAAGAGCAGAAAAGAGAGATGCCATTCATATTAAATATTTTATGTTGTTCGTATAAAAATTATGTTGATTTTCCTTTATTTAATAACATAATTTTACTTTCTTTATATTATTGTCAATTATGTAACAAGAGTATAAAATATATATGTAAGAAATAGAAAACCCAGCAATAATGCAACTTTCCTGTTATATGAGGCAAATCACCATTTCTTGCGTCTCCATGTGCTTACCTTAAGAATTGCTATATTTCTTCTACCACCAAGATAGGGAACATAACTAATCTCAAAAGAGAACTTGGCAATGATGGTTCTACTGGTCTGGTGAACTTACCTGAAGTGTATTCACACTTTGCTTTAGTTAATCTATTTCATATAGTGTCTTGCTCTAAAGACCTTACTATACTAATAATATAGACAGATTTTATATATATATATATATATATATATATATATATATATATATATATATTTCTGTCTTGGAAGCAAATGGAAGCCTGGATTACTGAAAAGTTTGAGATTCGGTCTACATTTGAATTGCTCAGATTATATTTTAATGGAAAATGAAGCTCAAGAAAATAAATGGGTACCCTGTCAGAACATCTAATTCAAAATGGTAGTCACAACCCATCCAAGTTGCCTTAGTGCCTTTCAAGCTTTAAAAGTTTTATTTTCAATTTGAATATTATACTATGATGAAGCATGAAAATCCTCCCCACAGGCTACAATAGTGTGCTGCAATACTAATGTTTATATCTTGGAAACAGTTACTGGAATGTGCTTTCATAAAGAAATGGATCTTGAAAGAGAACAAGGATATTGCTCTTTCAGTGGGATAGTGAGAAATGGTTCACTGCATTTTTGAAATAAGTATTGAATTGTTGCAAACAGCGCAAGAATCTAAGGAAATGGAGTAAAAGTGATAGAATTATAATTTCTCGGCATGATTACATAGGAAAAGACTATTTAAAAGTTAAGCTCTGTTAACTTCCAAAAATAGAGCATAAAATATAACAAATAACAGATATTATTTTTATTTTATGCATTTTTTGTAACAATTCAGATACATGAGGGGAAAACTAGCACAAGTTCTATGAATAGAATTATTTAATTAGTTCACAAATTTTTCACATTTCAGTAGAGAAATATTTCATTCATAATTAAGAGTCAGAAAAATAGATTTTACTGGTTACACATGTTAGACATATGAGTGTTTCTATAGTAGCAGTAACCGCAGCAGCAGAGGATTAGAAGTAGTACTAATATGACAGTCATAAAAGCAAGTAGCCTTCCTTTCCCACCTGAGTGTTGACATCTTAAAATACTAAAAGCATAAAATCGGAGCATACATTGCCTGGTACACAGTAAATCAATGCTCATAATATAGTAGATATCTATGATTTCTAAATTTCCATTATTTGAAAACTCTTTTTTACTTTTGGGTCTAGCTCCTATTATAAAGCCAAAGAGGAGTACCAAAACTCCTGGCTTGAGTGGCACCAGGGTCTGGTTTAATTGACAAGTCTGGTGGTGCAGGAGAAATATCTATTTAGTGCCATGAGAAAACCACTAGAAAACTAAAAAATACATATTAAACAGTTTTATACAATAAAAAAGTGTCAATAAAGTTCTGTGATTCTGAAAAGAATAAAATAAATGAGGTAAACTGTGTAATCATCCTGGTTTTCTTGTGGAATTATTTTCCAAACTGTGAGGAAGAGAAGTAGTAGTTCCATCAGAGCCCAACAGTCTGACTGAGTCAAAAAGACAGAAGAAACTGTTGTTAAGATTGGACAAGTCAGCTAAATATTTATAAGGAATACTTTCCTGGAGGAGGGATCGATGAACAGAATATGTTTACAAAGCTTCATATAGGCCCTATTACATAGTCAAACAAATAAAAATCTTCACACTTATAGTAGAAAAGTCAATTCTTAGAAACCATATGGAGCTGAGAGTCATGTAAATTCTCACAAGCTATAGTGGAGAGACCTAATTGAGTTCATAGTTGAATACCTTATTGAACATGTCAGAGGAGTTATACTTTGAGAGTAGGGTTAAATTAGTCCTAGATTAAAGGTTACTCTAGATGTGCTCTATTAAAACTTAACAAACTTCAAATGAGTCAACTGACTTATAAGTAACTCAACTGTCTGTGAAAACAAAGAGTAAGGAAGTTTAATATAGCAAAAAAATCCAACAACTGAAATATGGCAAAGCTGACAATTAGTACACAAGGACATTAACTCTACTGCTATAAAAATATTCGATATGTACACAGATATAAAGGAAAGTGTGAACATAATGAGAAGAGGAATGAAAGATAAAAATAACACAAATCAAACATGTAGAGATGAAAAATATCCCTGCAATGAAATTTTCACTACATAGGATTAAGAGGAGATTAGATACTACAAAACAAAATGTCAAAAAACTCAAAAACAAAGCAAGAGGAGCTACTAAAAATTTAGTACAACCAGTAAAATATTGGTGGGGGGTATGCTTCAGTAATGTGTGCAATATATTAAGGAATGTAAAATATGCACAATTGGAGTTCCAGATATGGAGCATACTTTTTTTTCAAATATAATGATTTTTTTATTAGATGAAAATTGCAAACAAACAGACTCAAGAACCTCAAAAACAACAAGCAGATTAAACTCAGTACAATAGTGAGACAGTCCATAATTAAGTTGCCTACCACCATTGTTAAAGAGAAAAGCAGCAAGAGAAAAATGTTTTACTACATAAACAGGAACAAATATCAGTATTGATGCAGACATTTTGTCAGGAACTATGTAAGCCAAAAGACAATATCATCCAAAAAAATATTATAAAAACAACAACCAAAAAACGGTCAATGTGGAGGTCTATATTCAACAAAAATATATTTTAAAAATATAAGTAAATTAATTTTAATTTCTGCTTGAGGTACATAAAATTGGAAAGAACATTGTTTCCATTCTTACAGAAATAATCAAAATAGCTGGACAAAGTTCAATCTTTATCACTTTTCTTGAACCCATCAGAGACCTGAGTTTTTAGCGCTAAAACTGAAATCAAAGTGAACTGAAATCTGTGAACTCAATGCAAACCTGTAAGGAGAGAAGTGACTTGATTACATGAATGTCAGGCCAGAAGGTGCTTGACACTGATGAGAATTGCTAACAGATTGAAAACTGTTAAAGAATTAGTAAAAAAAAAACAAATGTAGCAGCAGAATATGGAATCCTTGGGGGATGCAAATGCATGCTTGCATGTTCTTCCCCAAGGATTTCACTGGGAGTTCACCAAAAAAAAAAAGATGAGACAGTTGAAAAAGCCTCCCTTGCAGCAAAGGCCAAAGGAAGACCAACAGCAGCTGATGCAGGAAATATATGAAATAATTCCTTATTTGCTACATTTACTAGAGAACAAAAGCTTAAAATTGAAAGGGAAGAGAAAGAAACAGTGTCACACTTATGATAGTGGAAGGAAACAGACACAAAACCCTTACCCCTGGGGAAAGGGCAGGAAAGCACACCTCACCCAAAACAATAGCTACTGGAGGAACAGGAAGTATGAGAAGGCAACACTGAGGAGTCAGGGAAAAGACAGGCTGCCAAAGACTGAGGCTCAGTAAGAATAACTGAGAATGTGCTTTTCATTACAACCCAACAATGAACTACCAGGCTAGCACAAGTCAAAAACAATCAGCAGTGAAATTCTCTTGGAGAGCAACGCTCTCTAAAACACAGCAGAAAGGGAAGTCCTAGAGCTGAAACGTGGAACAGTAACTGAGAGAAAAATCTCTAAGAAATAAATCCTCACTCTAAACACGAGGTATCCCTAAAGGTATTTGTAATCTGTGGGACATTGAGGTAAACTTATCCCAACAACCCACCTTTACTCCTGAACAAATTAATCTCAAACCTAACATGAAATGTCTAGCAAGAGGAAATATATGAAAGTACGTCCATTTCAAAGCATAAATGTTATTTTCTTCAGTGTTTATTATCCTATATATGCTTTGCCACTAAGTAAATTGTATAATGTGCAAAAAAAATCAAGCATGGCAAAAACCACAACAGAAGAAAGAGATAACAGGGACTTTAAAATAACTATGATTAATATGCTAAAACTCTAGTGCAAGAGGTGGCCAACATGCAGAATACTACAAGCAATTTCAGTCTAGAGATAGAAACTATGATGTAAGTAGAAAGAGGACAGAAAGAAGGAATTTTAGTTTTGTGAATAGACTACCGAGCTTTGAAAAAAATAATAAACTTTAAGATAGGTTATTAAAATTTACCCAAACTGAACTATAAGAAAAAATGACTGAAAAAACTCATAAATAAGAATTCAAGAGCTGTGAAACAATCTCAAACACTCAAATATATATGTAATTGAAATGCCAGAGTAGAAGCCAGAACAGAGTAGAAACAACAGTTTAAAAAAATAATGGTCAAAAATGTTTTTCAAAATTAATGACAGTCACCAAACCATAGAACAAAGAACTCAGAGAACATCCAACATGACAAAACACATTCCTAAGCATGTCAAGCTCAAACTGTTAAAAAAAACAAAAACAAAAGACAAGGATAAAATTTTGAAGACAGCCAGAGAAAAAGACACACATTGTATACAAAGAAACAAAGTAAATAATTACAGCCCACTTCTGTCATAAATCATTCACAACGGAAGAAAATGCAGTGACAACTTTCCAGTGCTGAAATAAAATACGTGTCAACAAAGAATTCTGAACTCAGTGAACATATCTTTCAAAAACAACATTTTGAAGTAAATATTTTGTCATACAATAAAAAGTACAAAATTTATTACTAGCAGAACGACACTGTAAGAAAGTGTAACTGTGACTTTTCAGACAGGATGAATATATCAAACAGAAAATTGTATTTGCATGATATTTGAAGGACACTGGAAAGAGAATAAACTTTAGTTTTCTTATTTTTCAATTACTCTAAAATACAACTCTATTTATAATCAAAACAGTAGTAATATCATGTTTTTTCAAACATGTGTAAAATTAAAATGTGTAACATAAATAGCAAAGAGGACTGGAGGAAATAATTGATGAAATAAGTTCCTTACACTACAAGTCAAGTATCATAATATTGTTTGAATGTAAGTGTTGATTAATTAAAAACTTATAGTTTAAGCTCTGGGGAAACCAATATATTTTTTAAATATAAAAAGAATAAGTTCATGGTGGGTATAACTGTATGATATCTATAAAACATTCATCTTGAAATATAAGCACATAGGATAAAAGGAAACTGATGGGAGAAAGCTAACCTATTAATACAAAACAATGGAGATTTTAAACTGAGAAATATTTTCAGTAATAAGGCAACATTACATAATGATAACAGAATCATTTTCCAAAAAGGTATAACAATCCTAAATGTGAACGCATCTAAAAATAGCTTTAAAATACGTGAAGCAAAAACTGATATGAAGCAAAACTGATAAAAAAATAAAGAAACATAAATAGGTAAAAATCAACAATTCACATTAAAGTTTCCTATACTCTTCTCTCACTAAATGACTGAACAGAAAATCAGAATATAGAAGTCCTGAATAATACTATTTCCCAACATAAGTGACTTACAAAATAGGCCACTGAAGAACAGCTGAACACACATTTTTGTCCAGTGTACCTGAAACATTGACCAAAATAAAATGTTTCTGTATATAATTAAAATAGTTATTAATGCCCTGAGAGTTTCTTCCCCTATTAAAGACATCAACAAATACCTATAAACAACTTAACACTTAGTGGTGAATGACTTATTGTTTACTCCTTAAATTGGGAACAAGGCAAGGATGTATTTTCACCATTGCTATTCAACATTGTACTTGTGTACTAAATGCGCTAGTCAGTACAAGACCAAGAATGAAGAAATAAATGGCATGTATAGAGGAAAGAAATATAACCATCCCTATTCAAAGATGATTTGATTGTCTACATAAAAAAAATTCAAGAGATCTATGAAAAACAAAAAACAAAAAAACAAGAAAAACTTGCTAGAACGGACACATGAGTTTACAAAGATCAAAGCATTCAAAATCAATATGTAAGAGTCATAAAATTAAGCATCTTTCTGATGGAATATTTAGGTATTTTCACTGGTACGTCAATTAGGTTCATATGGGGGAGGCATCTCTCTTTCATAATGTTTATAAGAAAACAACAGATGATTAATAATGAACAATTACAACTACGACACGGTGGTGATGCACCATTTTCTAAAGGGTAATTTATTATAAGCCTAAGAAAACATACTAGGATCTATAAATGATGTACAGAAACAATTATTTTCCACTGCTGGTGTTAGCATGGAGCACAAAAGTTGTTTCAATGATGAGGAGCAATAATCATAACTTTAAAAGTGGCCTAGGAAAAATGTATATTTATTTTTCTTTTCTTTCTTCTAGCACCAAATCCCTTTCAAGATTCAGCACTAAGGATATTACCATTTAAAAGAACAATTCTGAAACCTGAGCAGGATTTGTAAGCCTATTAATTTGGGAATTCCAACTAATTTTAATGATGATTTCATGGCATTAGTTTCCTAGTTTCAACACAGCTACATATTGGAATATATGTAATTCACAAGTTTGGTTAACATTGGGAGAGACAAATGCAAAAAAAAAAAAAAAAAAAAAAAAAAAATTACCTTTATTTAAAGCATTATTTTAAGAAAAATAATCGGAGAGATTTGCTTCTAATCTTAGACTGAATTTAACTTGAGGTAATGACGTGCATTGAGATCCGTCAGACCACTGCTATCCCAGGCACCATATGCATAGTTAGTGTATCCACATGTGAGTTTGTTATTCTACTTCACATTAGTTAGGTACATTCTGGAGTATTATGTTGAGTTCAGGGCCTCATATTTTAACAGTAACAAAACCAAATAAGGCATACCCAGGATCATGTTGAAAGGTTGCTGAAGAATCTGAGTATCTCATCATGAAAATAATTGAGTGAAAAAATGACTGCATATACTTGGCCTAGAAACAAGAGCTAATGGGGACAAAAATCACTGTTTTAAATATAATTATTTATTCAATAAATTTGTTGAATGGTAACCATGTGACAATCACTGTTCTAGTCACTGGGGATATGGTAGTATCAAGAATGACAAGTACCTCATTTCATGGATTTTATAAAGAAAATGAAATCAAAGAAAATAAAAAGTAAACATACTCATGAATAAGAAAATTAAGATAGTGATAAAAGCTATGAGAAAAAATAAAAGAGATTGATTATATAGAGTGCAAATCAGTGGCTTACTTAGACTGAGTGTTCAGACAATCTCAACATCTGAGCTGTAATGTGAATTACAAAGAAGATATCATGTAAACTAAAGGGACACAGCATTCCAAGGTGATCACATCATTTAATACCTCACAAAAAAATCAGCATGGATGGAACTATTCCTGATAAACCAGAACATACAGTCTTCCAAGGTATAGCAAATATTGTTTGTTCGTCTACTATTTTTCATTGTTTTCCTCTTCCTTTCTGGTAAAATTTAATATTTTTCCAGTATTCAACCTGTGTTATGGAGCCCTGAGAAGCCAGCCCCAGTTATGCTCAAGCAGTTCTAATTTATGCAAGGTTACTCTCATTTTCCATACCAAGAATTGGTTCAGAAATGGTGTTTTAGCCAAGGAGTCTCTGAGGATCATGTGTTTAGCAATTATGAGAGAGTTTCTACAAGAGTCTGGTTTTTCTCTGTTCCTGTGCATGTCATTATATGCATATATCATCTCACTTTGAGCCTGAAGCTGACACATAGAAGAGATCACAAGTAAGAGACTTAAGAGAAATGAGCCAGTATCACAGAATTAACTCAACCCAGAAGCCTACCTCTGAACTTCCAGTTTTGTGGGCTGATACATGTCCTTATCATTGAAAACCTGTTGAGTTGTGTTTCCTGTTAGTTGACTTAAAAAACAAAAAATAAATACAAATCCCTCTTAAAATAGAGGAAATGAAGGTAGCAAGAAAATCCATTAGACAGTGGTTATTGTACTTGGTCAGTGCAGGTGATTATGTTATGGCTTGGGTGAAGAAAGCAGCAATGGAAATAGAGAGAAGAGGACAGAGGATAAATTTGGGATATATTTTAGAGGTAATAAAAATGAGTTTTCTAATAATATGGGTTTATGGAGTAATAAGTACATGGAAAGAGGGAAAGATGACTATAAAGTCTGTAACATAAGCAGATCGGGCTTTTATGTAACATTGTTAAGAAGAGAGTTAGAACCACTCAGACAGAGAGATTGTGACAGAGCATAAAGAAATACTTTTTAGACTCGTGGTCCTAGAAAATAGTCATCCATTTTTTTAAAAAGTATATTATTTGACTTTTGAAACAGTGAGATTTCTATTACTACAAATAATCGATACAAGATTTATGCCCAATCATCATAGATATAATGCAGAGAATTTTTCAGTAAATAAGTGTAGATTAGATAGCTGAGTTCTAAATTTCTTTTTTATTTTGGTATTATAATGTTGGGACCACTCATTTTAGCAAGGTAAAAGAGCTATTTACCTAACTACAGCAACCACTAACGTTTCTGTCTCACCTAGACTTGTGAGAGTTATGAAACCTTTATGAAAGTCAAAGCTTTGGAACACAAGGCAATTGAAACACTGAGATTTGATCATAAAATAATAGCACTGTTTCCCTCCCTCATACCTTGCTACCATACCAATAAGAGCTACAGGATATTCACAGTTGAAGAGCTATAAAATGCATAATCTGCTGAAGGAGGATGCAAAAAACAAAGGTAGCAAAGGAATTCGAAACCTCTAGGACCTACAACTACAGTAAACAGTAAGCGTTAATCATTTCCTAGCCAGATTAACATAAAACATTACATTAAAGGCTTCTTAGTTCAGTTGCTATTACCTAATGTATCATGTCTAACATTCAACTAAAATATTCCAACACATGTCAAAAGGCAAGAAAAGCAGTCTGAAGTGACAAAGCAAGGATCAGAATGAGACTTAGATATGACATAAATTTTGGAATTACTAGACAAGTTCGTTAAAATAACTATGGTTAATATGTCAATGGCGCTAATAGAAAAATTAAACCACATGCAAGAACAGATGGTAGGTAATATAATCAAAAAGAAGAACACTAAAAAATGTGTCAAGAGGAATGCTAGATATACTAAGAAAGCACTATAACATAAATGAAAAATGCCTTTGATGAGCTAATTAGTAGGGAGAACATGGCTAAGGAAAGAATCAGTGAGCATTAAGATATGAGTGTATCAATATAAACATCCCAAGCTGAAGTGTCAAAGAAGACTAGAATATCTAAAATCCGAGAGACAATTTTAAAAGGTATGAAATATGAGCAAGTGAAATATCAGTGATAAAAGAATGAGAAAAAGAGCAGAAAAAAATATTGGAATTAATAATGGTTGAAAATTTTTCAAATTAATGACAGACACCAATTACAGATCCAGGAATATTAAAGAATACCAAACAAGATAAACAGTGAAAAATCTAAACTGAGGCATATCATATTCAAATTGCAGAAAATCAAAGACAAATGGAAAACCTTGAAAGTTCCAGTGAGAGCCAGAGTTCCTATAGAGGAACAAAGAAAAGAAATACATCAGACATCTTGTCACATAAATCAAACAGGAGGAGAGTGGAGTCGAATATGTAAAATGTTAAAATAAAAGTGTACCAACCTAGAGTTATATACCCAGTAAAATAATCTATTAAATGTAAAGGAAAAATGAAACATTTCCAAGACAAACAATAACAACAAAAAAACAAAATCTGAGGAAATTCAGTTGTATTAGACCTATCCTGAAAGAAATGTTGAAAAATAAATTCTTTAGGCAGAATGAAAACTACATAGGTCAGAAATTCAGATCTATGTAAAGAAACAAATCATGTTAAAGAAGAAATAAATGAAATCAGGTTTTTTAATATGTCTATTAAATTTGTAAGAAAAAGCTTAAAAAATCATTTAAACAGTTTGTTGTCACTTTTTAAGCATTGTTAGGATGCTATATAGATGTAAACACCAATTCCAAAAACATCTAATCTCAGTGATATTTGTAGCCAGGCTAGTCTGTAAATCAATGGTAAACATTCTGTTGCTGGTCAAGATTCTGGAGAGTTTAAAGCCATACTTTGATATGCAAATAAAACTGTTCAAAGTACCTTCCTTTTGAACAAAGAAAATATTTTTACAATGCTTTTAGTATTTTCAAAGAGGCAGATATTATACTCCAATAATTCTTTAATTTATTCCCATGTGGTCAAATTCTTGTTATTCACTATATGGGGAAACTGAGGAACAGGAATTTAAAGTTTGCCCAAAGTCACACATCTATTAATAGAGACAGAATTTAAACCTATATTAACTTATTTCAAAAGACATGCTTTGAATTCACATGCCTCTTCAAAGGGTCAATTTTTTTACCATTAATAATTAAAAACAAATCAGATGTTTTATTTCTTAATATATACATATAATAAATTTACGAGGATTTTCTTTTATTTTCTATTATAAAAGATTGTTTATGCACCTCAAGACTAGTTACAATTACTTTGCTCAACTTCTTAATAGTGAGCATAGGGAAACAAATCTAGTTCTGTATATGTAATCAAATCTATGGCTATAATGTAAAATAAGTTAAACAAAAAGTATTTTATTAGAACTACTTAGGTTTATCTTTAAAAATATTTATAGTCCTGAGATTTATAATTTGTTTCTCAGTTTCTTAATTCATGCATTTAAAAAAAAAAAAGAATACTAAATTTCTTCTTATTGCCAGTGAAACATTTAGCAGTGCATATATTTGGTAGTCTGTCAAACGCATGTCCACTTCACCCATGTGGATATTTAAACAAGACAAGGAAATTATGCCAGTGTGTTGATTTTATTCTTACTCTTCTGGTATAAATTTGGGGTAAAAGTTAATTTGGGGAAGTACCATTAATGCCTATTAGCTTTCAATAATTGGGACTATATTTTCTACAGTGAAAACATTTAGTGACTAAAGTTCACAAAAATTCAGAACTGCATCATAGATGTAGAATGGAACTGCAATGCTGCACCTACTTGCTGTGGCCTGAAGCAACTATGTAATCACAATAGGCTTGTGGTTTATCACTTTAAATGGGGGGTGAGGGGGTGTATTTCATGTAGTTTTTCATCTTACCTCTTTTTGAATAAGGAATTGGATTATTTTATAAAAATTAAAAATAAATGTATTTTTTCCTCAAAATTAAAACTTTCATTGAGGTGAATATTTTTATACTTGAAAAACAGCACACAGTATATATAATAATGTTCAAGCTCAATGTATCCTTTTTCTGCTTCTGGATTGAGACTAAAAGAGCAACCCTAAAATTGCTTTTGGTTTCCCTGACTATACTTTTAATTGAGATTAAGAAAGTCTGAGTTACATTTAAAAATAAGATTACTCTCACTGTATAAAATTAGTGGAAATGAAAAATTTGGATAATTTAGTACTCCATACCTGTAAGAAAATATAACTTTAATATTAGAGATCACAATATGAGAACATTCAATGGCTGGTCAAGATGGAGTATAGTGTCAACATTTACTGTCCCATCAGAAATAGACAAACAAAAAACACCAACCAAAAAATATTACACAATAAGTAATAATAAACAAGAAGAAAAATAAAGTGAGTTTTATAATTACCCACATTTACATGTTGGGACAGTTTCCAGGGCACTGGGCAGAAAGGGGGGATCCAAGTGGAACTAGAAAACATCCTGAATTCAAGAAGTGGAGTTGAGACTCTGAGGACCCTGAAATGGTGGAGTTTGCAGGACAGTATATCACAGAGAAGGGGACAACAGGAGAGAAAAACCTATAGATATACAACACTCTAAATTATTAAATGGAGTACTGATCTGTGCATGTATGTAAGGAAGTTAACAGAGAATGAGGTAAATAAACAAAAACAGAATTTAAAAAAATGAATGCAAAAAAAGAATTATGTACTTCCTATAAGAAATACACTTTAAATATAAAGATATAAATAGGTTAAAAATCAAAACACTATGCTGAAACTTATTAAAAGAAAGCTGCAGTGGCTATGATAATAGCAGAGAAAAGTAGGTTTCACAATATAAAATTACAAGTATACGAGGGTTATTTTCATAAAGTTAGGGGTAAACTTAACCAATAGTATGTTACAATCCTAAATACTTTTGTATCAAATAGCCCTCAAAATACATGAAACATAATCTGATGGAGCTATTATGAAAAATAGTCTGATGACTATATTTGTAAGTTTCAACACTTCTCCCTCATTATTTTGATAGAACAATGAGACACAATAAGCATATAGAATAGCTGAACAATACTAAACAATTTGACTTAATTAATAATTATAAAATAACCCAACCCCAAACAGCAGATGATACATTATTTTCCATTACACATGAAACATTCACCAAGAGAGACCACATTCTGAGTCAAAAACTAGAACCCAATAAACTTAAAATGATTTAAGTCATACAAAGTATGCATTTATCATAAAACAGTAACATAATGATATATGGAAAATTACCACATATTTCAGAAGTAAATAGATTACTTTTATATAACTCAAAGTCAATGAAGAAATCAGAGTGAAAAGTTGAAGGACTTTTAACTGAGATAAATTAATAACACAACATGACATAATTTGAACAATGTTGATAGTGTAGGAGTTCAAGGAAAGTATACACACTAAATATATATATACCATGTTTCCCCCAAAATAAGACAGGGTCTTATACCATATTTCCCCGAAAATTAGACTGAGTTTTTATACCAATTTTTGCTCCAAAAGACACATTAGGGTGTATTTTCAGGGGATATCTTATTTTTTCATGTACAATAATCTACATTTATTCAAATACATTCATGTCATCTTCTTCTGGAACATCGTCATAATGTAGTAAACATATTCGTCTGGTTGATGATCTTAACTGGGGCTTAATTTTGGGGTAGGTCTCATTTTCAGGGAAATAGAGTGTCCCTGAAATGCAAGAATGTCTTTAATGATAAGCTCATACTTGTATTCTACTTTAAGAAACTATGAAAATAAAGAGCAAATTAAACCCAAAGTAAGCAGAAAAATGAAAAAAATAATAATAAAAATGATACAAAATCAATAAAATAGAAAACAGAAAATCAATAGAGAAAAATCACTGAAATCAAAAGCTGGTTCTTTGAGAAAATTAATACAATATTAATTTGGTAATA
The DNA here is from genome assembly GCF_057876585.1 of Rhinolophus sinicus. NCBI lineage: Eukaryota > Metazoa > Chordata > Mammalia > Chiroptera > Rhinolophidae > Rhinolophus > Rhinolophus sinicus. The sequence goes on from NC_142502.1 coordinate 57,826,122, forward strand.
TCAGATTGACCATTAAAAAAGAGAAGAGAAAGAAAAATGACCAGTATCAGGAATATCACAAGATATTCTGCAGATATTAAAAGGATAATAAGGGGATATTATGAACAACTTAATGCCTGTAAATAGTATAACATTAATAGCATGGACAAATTCTTGAAAGACAAGTACCAAAGCTCATTCAAGAAGACATAAATAACGTGAATAGCCCTATATCTACTAGCAATTTGAATCTGTAAAATGAATGGATTAACAAAAACATCATTCCATAAAGAAAATTCAGGTCTAGATAGTGTCACTGATGAAGTCTATGGGAACTATAAGCCAGAAATACTATTAGTTATTATAAACTTTGTCAGAAAATTGAAGAAGAGGAAGTACTTCTCAATTGAGTCTATGGAGTCAGTGCTATACTGATACCAAAACATTAAAAGAAAAAAAAAAAAAAAAAAAAAAAACAAACAACATCAACAACAACAAAAAACTACACAACAGTATAATTCATGATAAAGGCCAAAATTCTTGAACAAAAGTTTAGGAAAAGTAAATATCATAACCAATTCCAGAAATGTAAGACTGGTTTATCTTTCAAAAAAACAATGAAAGTTTATTACTATGTAAAGAAAACAACAACAAAACAACAACAACAACAAAAAAAACCTAAGAGAAAATACATATCATCTCAACAGACACAAGAAAACCACTTGACAGAATCCAACATGAGTAGATTCACAATCCAACATGAGAAGATTCTCTACCCATAAACATATTTGTGAAGCACTACAAATAACATCATGCATGGTGAAATAATGAATTATTTCTTCCTTTCAGAAAAAAGTTCAAGGATATAATTTCCATCACTTCTGTTCAACATTATATTCTAGAGATTAAAGTATGGCAAGAAAATGAATAAAAAGTACTCGTTTTGGAAAGGAAGAAGTAAAGCTGTCTTTTTTTTTTTTTTTCAGAGAACATAAAGTCTTTGTAGAAAATATGATGAAATTTAAAAAAAAAAAAACTACTAAAAATAAAAGGTGAGTTTGGCAAGTTTATGAAAAATAAGATGAATATTGAAAAATAAATTTTATTCTCATATTGTATCAAGAAACAATTAAAAAGAGAAATATAGGAACAATAAGCATAAAAATACGAAATATGTGAGGATAAATCTAACAAAAGATATGAAAGAACTACATGCTTAAACAAATAAACATTACTGAGAGAAACTAGAAAAGACCTAAGGAAATGGAGCAATGAATTGTGTTCATGTGTCAAAAGACTATCAAAATGTCAATTCTTCCCAACTGACCTGCATTTTCAGCTCAATCCCAATTTGGATCCCATCAGGCTCTTTTATGTAGATTGCCAAGGTGATTCTAAATTTCATAAGGAAGTGCAAAATAGTTGAAATAGATGAAACGACTTGAAAAAGAAAAATTAATTTAGAAACTAGCAGTACTTATTTTAAAGCTTATTATAAATCTGTGGTAATCAAGGCAGTATGGTGTTGATACAAAGATAGAAAAATAGAAAATAGAAAAAGAACAATAAAAAAATACAACAGAAGAGAGAATCCGTGAATAGATTCACATATAAATGATCAACTGACTTTTGAAAAAAGTGCAAAACAATAAGGTGGAGGAAGAATATGCAAAAAATGAACTTTGATATATGAACATATCTCAAACTTTATAGAAAAATTAATTAAAACAGAATCATGAATCAAAATATTAACAAAATTATAATACCTCTTAAAAAAAATATAAGTGAAAACCTTTGTGACCTTGGCTTAGACAAAAATTTCTTAGCTATGACACCAGTGTGATCCATTAAAAAAAAAAAGGATAAATTACACTTTATCATAATTAAAAAAAAATATCTGATCTTGAAAAACACTGTCAAAGAATGAGAATACAATGCGCAGATTGGTAGAAAATACTTACATATGTGAAAATAAAGCACATGTTAAAAAATACATATATAATACATAAATACTAAACTTGATACAATTAGATTTGAGAACTTTCCACTGTGCACTTACACGGTGGAAAGTTCGGGAACTTAACTGTTGGACCATGTATATATAAATGTATGAAAGAACTTGTAATAGATTAAAACAGCAAGCAACCCAACCTCAATCAAGAAGTGAAAAGGATAAAGAAAAAGTAAAATAACTGAGACAAAAATGAGTACATAATGTATGATTGCATTCATATAAAATTTTAAGAAGTACAAATTAATCTATATTGACATAAAGCTGATCAATAGCTGCCAGGGAATAGAAGGGAGATAAGGATGTAGAGATGAGTAGGAGAGAGGGATTACAAAGGACATGAAGAAAATTTGGGGTTGATATATATGCTCAGTGTCTTGATTTTGGTGATAATTTTATAGGTGTACACAGAAGTCAAAACTTACCAAATTGCATATTTTAAAAATGTGTGGCTTATATGTATATTATAAAAATTTAATTTTTCATTTCTCAGTTATGTGTGTTGGATTGAATATATGCATTTATCTGCACTTTCTACTGAAACATCAATAAGAGTAAAATATATATATATATATTCACAATGAGGATATGACAGGGAATTTGCAATGTACAAAAACAATATTTGAAAGATAGAAATGAGGATCTATTATTTAAGAGAAAGCTAAAGCTAAGTGTCTGCCAAGAAGAAAACCAATAGGAAGTTAGATGGTAGTTTTTGCCACAGGAAAAACTCCAAAATCCTCAGGAAATAGAGGCAATAGCTATCATTGTAGACTGGGATGAGGACTATACCCAGCAAAACGATCAATCACATGTGAGACTAACATTAAAGTATTATCTAACAAACACAGATTTAATTAAGTATACTTCTCAGTGATCTTCTGGAGATATGTTCTATAAGTAATGAAAAGGAGAAAAATGTAAAACCATGAAACATGAGAATACCTCTGAGGACAGTTTGAAGTAACTTAATGAAAACAACCATTGCACCTTGGAGGCAGGGTAAAGAGCCCTCTGGAAGGTCTCCAAAGGGCAGGAAAAATTGTCACATGTTTGCTGATTTGGGTTTTCAGTTTCTGTTGGAGAGCTGTGGGAATGACTTATTGACTGATACAGAGAAAAGTAATCAACACAAAAAAATGCAATGACTAACCCTAGGAATAATAAAATTGTGTACAATGTGTTTCTTACATCCCCTAGCTTATCTGGACTTTCAATAGTCTTCATATCTTTAATATTTGCAAAAACATATATATATATATATATATATATATATATATATATATATATATATATATACACACACACACACACACATTATATATATATACACACACACACACACACACATATATATATATCACTTAGCTGAAACTTGCTTATTATTTTATCAATTAGATTAATTTTTCCCCCTATTTTAACATCCCTGAAATTAAAACCAATTTTATAATCAATCAATAGCAGCTTATAAGAGCTCTCGCCTAGGCATCATTTTTAACATAGTTGCCCTTGCTTAGTGCACATGAAGGAATATGGTTACTAACCCTGGTGGCATGTCTGTAATTAAAGTATAACTATAACACCTGCATTTTTCAGGCAGCAAACTATTTAATTATCATTTAAGGAAAAAATGAGAGCACCAGTTGTGATCTGAAAACTTTACATTGAAATCTTCTCTTAAGATCAAGAAGATGGCAGCATGTTAGAGGCTTGGCAAAAATTCAAGAGACAATGGTGATGTGGTGTTTTACAATATGCTGTACTTTCAGCACTCTTGATAGTACAGAGAACAGTAATATTGTTTAAAAAAAATAGAAAATAAATAAAACCCTCAGTTGAAAAGTGATTCATAAGTCAGACTCTCAATAGAAAAAAAAATTAAGAAAGCTTTAACCAATTTATTTGTATTATATTTTCCTTTCTATGTGGACAAAAGTATGATCTATGATAAAAATTAAAAGAGATAAAAAAATTTCAAAAACAAAATTGTGCCATCATTTAATTACCAGCATTTTATCTAAATGAGAGCATAAAATAATACTGCATTTTATGACCAGTGACAGCTCCAAATTTACTAAATCAGTGATACAGTGGAGGAATAAGAAGAGGGAAGGATGCTACTGGTGGGGCTGGAGCAAAGTACAATTAATTTTCTTTACATAACTCTGTGGATATCATTCATATTCCAATCTACATTGATAGTGCCTCTTGAAGCACATGTTAAAAACTGCAAAGTGGCAGCACAGAGTGAATGGGTCCAAACATTATATTTCCTAGAGAGAAATCAACACATAGTAAAATTGAAAGGTTAAGTAGGAAATAGGAATGTAAGCACAACATTTTGAAATATGAAGGAAAATACCAGAAGACACTTCTAAAATAAATGAAAGGTTTTACTCACAGACACTAAAACACTGAGTTCATTGACCTCTTTTTTCTGGTAAGACTTGTAACATTGTTTTTAAAGTAGGTACATGGACTACTTTAATAATTTATTTTTAATACGGAAAGAATATCCTGAATTTTAATATGGCAAGACATATTTGAATGTTCAATTTAATTAAGCAAAATAGTAGAAAATATAAAAAAATAAAAAGCCATGGTCGTGTGAACTATGTCCATTTTCTATGTATTTTTTTTAATGATAATTTAATTGGACAGTTCATAGAGAGTGTTTTATCCATGAAATAATCAGTATACTTTTGGTTTGCTATATAGCAATATTTTCTGAAAGAATAAAATGAAAGTATTTTATTGCTAATATTAAAGATGATTTTTATAGCTGGATGGCACATAGAAAGGAGAAAAGGTTTCAGGGAAATTGGGTGAGGCAGGACAAGGAATGAAAAAACAAAAAGGTCAAGAAGATGTGCCAACAGCTGACGAGAGCAAGTCAGAGACAAAGACTCAAGGATGACATTGTTAGGAGATTGCCAGAGAAGGGGAGCCGATTGTGGATTTCCGTATTTTAAAGGCAGAGCATGCATCAAATGCCCAGAGGTCTTTTACTGTAAGAGCGAGTGGCATGATCACTTTTCCTTTCCTCACAAAATTGGAGGCTGTTGGAGTGATTATCAACCATCTGTTGTCTACAGCAGTTCAATTGCTGAAGAGTCCTCTAGAAGCCGGGAGAAAGAGCTCATTCTTGACGGAAGGTTGAATGTACATTCAGAGATAGATTCAGCTGAGCAAGTGCCCAGCTAATCCCCTTTGCACACAGGGACAAGACTGCCACCAACTCTAATTGATTCTGAAATGAATCTGTATAGAAAATTAGAAGGTTTTGGATTCCCATGTGAGCTTCAATAAAGAGCCAGGATGTAAGCCTGACAGTTGAATGGATGCAGAAATGAAAATCTGATAAGCAGCTTAAAACTGTACTTAAGTCCAGAAATGATTTGAATGCTGTTGTTAATGGCACATTGTATGTTGTCACCTAGTTAATTATCTTTGAAGATGAGTTCTTGCAGAGGAGAAGATATGCCATTTTTCCACAGCTTCTCCTCATCACATATTTATTAACTACCCCCCTGCCTTTCCCCAGCTATCATTGCTAGAAGGCAGAAAGAGAGGATTAAGCCACTGCAGTTCCTCTGTGGCTGTCAGTTCACTGTGCCAAACTTCAAATATGAACTGTTACATGTACTGTCACTGACATTTCCTTTTACATCTTCATTTGCAAATGAGGAGCTGACATTTGTTAGGCCTTGTATTTGCACACAGTTCCACCACATGAAAAGCAAACACTGTCACTGCTAGCTACTTTGTTTATTCCTTTGCAGATAGTATATGGCCTATTTAGAAATTTTCTTCAGATTTTTTTGGTAACTAACAGAGATAGATAGTCACAGAGCTACATGTCCTCATATTTTATTCAGGAAGCCGTCTGCAGTTTATGGAGCGTGCACTGCATTTGATAGCTATTTAAAACTATGTTTTTAAAACCGATTTGCACTTTTCTGGTTTATATTCTTTGGGTTTGTGTTGTTTAGATAAATGCAGGTTCACTTAAGAGTTCAGATTTCTTACCCTTCAATTTTTAATAATAGGAAAATATTTTCCACTAATGAAAACAATGAATTAAATCCATAAAGCATAATAATGTTTCTAAATATTGTTCTTGGTTTTTTAAAGTTTTATCTTTTTGAAAGTAGCTTGACAATGTCAATATACTCAACGTACTTAAAACAATTCCTCTGCTATTTTTAAGGGTCCTCTGTGAAATCCAGCTTGAAGACAACCTCATTGAACAATATCTATGCATGAGGGTGAGCTGCATCCCAGTCCAGAAAGCCAGAGGTCCATTTGCTAAGGTGGCCACTAACAGGGTAGATTGCATGCTTAATTCTCAATGAACTGAAAAGGCTATAAGTACAAATTTTAAGATTTTTGTAAAAACAATGAATCAAAATCGCCTATTATGACAATGGCATCAACTAGAAAGAGTAAAACAAAAAGGACATTAAGTGGTGAGTACGGAAATTTAAAATATAATGAATTAAAAATCCCCATTCTATTTTTGTCAGATTTCTGGGGTGGTACATGTCAGTAATTATTCCTCTACCGTGTGTCCCACAAATAGTATTTCCTTCACATACTGACCAATAAACCACAATTATTTCCCTATGTCCACAATCTGATGCCCCTTGTTGCATTTCCTAGACATACTAATTAACCAAACAAAACTGGGAAATTGTTTCTCTTTGCCTCTAACCTACTCAGAAGTCAAGAGTTAACAAATAAATATAAATTAAAAATTCAGAGCATTTTCTAAAGTCAGTGTTGTCTTTATGCCAAAGATGATAAAAATTACTTATGTCTGTCTCACATATTTGGTGGTAAATTCCTGGAGGTCACAATGTGTGAGTGTGTCTTTGTATCTCACACTTGCCTTTTCACACAGCTAAGTAATGATCAGCTAACTTGAACTGAATAATCTCTCATTTAATCATTTTAAAAATGTTTCCCTTTGTTTGATATTTCCCTGCTTTGTCACCTTGAAAAAAAAAAAAATAACACAACTCATATGTTTCTAAAACACAACTAAGTTGATGTTCAAAAATGCAAAGGATGTTAAGTAAATGCCAAAGGGAATATCTGCCTAGACATCACGTCAATGAGAAAGAACTGAAAAATGTCAGAAGTGTAGCAAGTGAAGTTTAATTCAGCTCAGCTACTAAGTATTAGAATTGTCTTAATTATTTAAAAACTAAGGACTATGTCCCAAATTGGTTTAAAAAAGGAGCACAAACTAGATTGTGTAGAAAGAAACTCCTCCATGAGTATACCACTCCCATTAACATTTATGTTATTTATTCACTGTTCTTCTTAAAAGAAAATAAGAAAATTGAAACAAGTGTCATAGAACACGTACGTTCCTAAAATATGCCTGTTACGTATTTAGAGAGGTGTTTAGTGAAGCTAGCTTAAAAAAAGGAAAATGGAATATTTAAAAGTATCCTGTAGCATGAGTGTTTGTTTTTACTAATAAAAAGAGTTGTAAAAGGAGTCACTTTGTGCCTTTCCACGGAGCATTTAAATATTTCTAGTAAACTTAACATTTTATGGGCTTATTATCTCTGGTAAACAAGGCAAGCTAAAGATCAGTGAAAGGAGCAGGCAGATCCCTCATTAAAATAATACCCTCTACCAGATATCCAGGCTGCTTGGATTAAGCACCGCATAAATTATCATTTACTTTTGATCTTTCACCATCCTTGATTACTTAATTTATTTACTTATCAGCTAGTTTGGTATCCTCTCAAGTTGCTTTTTATCAATCTTAATTTTATAGCATTTCCTTTTCAATAACTGGACATCAGCTACACTATCATCACTGTGGTGATGATAAATAAAAGAATGCTAGCGGTGCTCATCATTTATCTTTTCAAATGTTTAATTTGTTTTCACGTTTGCATAAAATACCTTTTTTCTCAACATCATAAAACCAAAATCTTATTTTTGGTCTCTTAGATAGTATTATGTATTGTTTACATACTGTTTTTCACAAGAAAATAAGAAACTTGAAACAAGTGTCATAGAACAAGTATGGTCATAAAATATACCTAAAAAAGTTCTAAAATTTTCAAACTATTTTAGTTTTTTTCTTTTTTTAAAACATGATTTGTGATGGGTTTATTAGAGTCAATTTATACCTGTATATTTAAAATTCAATACTTGGCTTAGAAAGTATATTTTTTTAAATTTTTTATCCTAGGTCCTTGTTTCAGAAATTATTATAAAAACGTAATTTTTCAGGTCTTGGTGCTACTGGATATAATCCTACAAGTGGTAGCCAATTGCACAGCTTGCTTCCAAGCAAGCAGTGAGAAGCAGCTCTTAACACACAGGAGGCCACAATTAATTCAACATGACTTCCACACAGGCCACAATTTATTGGATTAGGAACGAAAGAGTGATGCCTCAAATTAGGCTAGATAGTGGTTCCTGAGGTGCAAGGCATGAACGCAGTGTCTAGCAAAACAGCAACATGCTAATTATTAAATGATTGGCTCCAGTAGATTTCATTTTGGGCTCATTCCTCCTTGGGGGAGGGTAGCTTCAAAATTTAGAAAAAATAGGGAGTATATAACAGTAAAACAAGTAGTTGCATAGAACCAAACAATCTTTTTTAATGTACTGACTAGTACTAGAATAAATAACAGGGATCCTTCCACAGAAAGTAAGACAGAAAGATCAACTCATTAGAGTTTACTCTATCTAGAGCTGTGTGTCTACTGATATTGTTTTCTAGTCTTCCTTCTCAGTGTATCAATTCAGTAAATATTCACAAACAGAGTTAATCTGAAAATGGGTCACTTTTTGCAATCTGAAAGATGATAAAACACAGCACAGGAAAAGATGAAGAGTCAAAGTTAAGAGAAAACTCATTTATAACACATAAGTTCAGAAATGAATATGTTTGTCAAAATTTAAGTAAATTTGTCCCTGGTTTCACACTTTGGTATTTATGGTCACACGGAAGATTGAGAAACATAATTTGTAAATTCTGAGGAGTGTCTTTCTCTTCAAATTAACTTATTCATCCCTTCCCTTTTACAGAGATTTCCTTTTGTTGCTCTAATTTTATGATGCTGAAACTCACAGAATTGTCTTCAACGGAGCCCTCCTTCATCCTTTAGAGGAAACAATGTTTTTGTTTTTTGTTGTTTTCACTCACCAAAAATCAAGCAGAGAAGATCCCAAACAGACACTGTATTGGGGAAAAAAAAAAAAAAAAAAAGAAAAAGAAAGAAATATTTCTCATGCTAGAATAGATTACCTTCCCCTACTGAAATCTTAGGAGACGCTAAAATAAAAATAAAAACATAATAAAAATAATAAAAATTTGTATCCCCTGCATTAATAGGTCTAGATAAGCAAAGATTGTGTTGTTATGAGAAATCCCAAAATCTTAATGGCGTTTTACTAACCGAGGGTTCTTTCTTGCCTATACAATGTGCTCATCACAATGTCTACTGCAGACTCCGCCCATATTCTCTCGGTCTAGGTCTTAGAATGAGAGGCATCCATCAAATAGAACATTCCTGGCTAGTGTAGTAGGAAGAAGATGGAAAAATAATTCACTAGCTTCTTTTGCCTGGAAAAGATACTTCCACCTATATTTCACTGGCTAATGCCTTAGCTACGAGTAACTTCAAAGGATCAGGGAAGTCCAAACTTACAGTGTGCCAGAAAAGTGAGATAATTAGAAATATTTGGTAGCTTCTTTAATCTCCACACTCTCCTTCAAGATGTACAGCGTAGGCAGGTGACTACAAACATTTTGTCAGGAGGCATCACAGCTGATCAAGACTAGTAGGATCATTTATAAGCTAAAACTCATGAAGCATCTACTAGGCAATCAGCAACAAGGTAAGTCACTTACACACTTTTTTCTCATTTATTCCTTACATCACTCTATAAAGTATTATAGTTTACCCCATTCCTATGAAAAGAAATCTGCAACTTATATATTAAAGTCATTTGACAAAAACACTACTCCTGGTGAGTTATGGAGTCAGATTTCCAACTCAGGACTATCAGAGTCAGGGTACTTAAAATATTACATCATTCTATTATACTGCCAGTGCTCTTGATGGGAGTTTAGGGGTCAGAGACTAGGGAAAAACTATGAAAGAGTCAAGGGAGATAAATGAGGGATAATCAGAATGTAAAACTATGTGATGGCCTAGATGATGGGATGCATGTTGGAGCAATTTTATTTGTTCTTAGTGTACTTATTCTCAGTGTAGCTCTTAGCTGAAATAGTACTAGCAGGGTAAATGTGAAGTGCTTATTCTATATGAGAATTACTACTAATTGCATGACTCTGGAAAGTTTATTAACCAATTTCTTGCTCAGTTTTTTTTATTCCTTAACTGTGGAGATAATATTAAAACTTAAAGGTTGTTAAGTGGACTAAATTGGATAAAATGTTCTAAAACAGATAAAACACAAGTATTCAATAAGTGTAAAGTAAGATTTTGTTCTTTTACATATGCCAGACTAGTCTCATTTCATACCTACAACAACCTATGGTTTAAGGACTATTATCATTGGCATTTTACAGCAGGGCAAATTTAGGCTACAAAATGTTAAATAATAGTAAAACCACATGACAAATCTAGTTCTCTGAAGAACTGTCAACTTCGGGGAAAAAAAAAAAAAAAGAAAGAAAAGAAAAGTTTCTATTACAGACAAAGGAGAAAATGACTGCCTTGGATATGGGAGGGAAAGTAACAAATCACTCCCTTTATGTTTATGGTACAGACCATCCATTCACACTGTTTTCTATGGCATCACATATGTACACATAATGGCATACACATCACAATACGCAGATTTTGAACACAGGTCATTGAAGAAGAGATCTTAACTTTATTTTAAACAAATGACTAATTAAAAAACAAGCAAACAAACAAAGATGTCCTGCCTCCTTAATGATTTTAATATTCACTCTCTTTATTGCACCCCCAAGAGCCATGTACATTTTTCTTTCTGTCTCTCATTGAAAAGATCTGACTTAAGGTTTGGCTCTGTTAAGTAACTATAATACTTATTGCATAACAATCATCTCATCGAATATATCATGCTTTCAACATTTGTTTGTATTGTCATGCATTTATTCAACAAGTAAATGGATTCCCTACTATGACCTACCCTATTACAGGTACTGAGGATAAAACAGTGAACAAGACAGAGAACATCTATGTCTCAATGAATACACATTCTGAAGGAACAAGGCAAGCTTTAACTTTATTCATATATTTATATAAAAATATCAATTGAAATTATTTACGAATGAAAAAGAGTCAGGCCATGAGATTTCAGGGAATAAAGGTGTAGACAGAAGGCAAAGATAACCTAAGGTCTCTACACTGAAAACAAAATGGAGTCTATTTGACGGAAAGAAATGTGGCCAGTTCTGATGTAATGATGTTGGTAAGAGAGAGTCATACAGAGAACAAATCAAGAGACAAATCATTATGATAATGAAAGCAAGGGAAGAAAGTTGCATTTTATTCTATTTGTGAGGTAAGTTACATTGATGACGTATACTGGGATTTACCCGTGCACACTGAGAACAGGATGCCAATATGCTTGCCACATCCATGTTGCTTGACTCCTGGTCTGCTTATTGGAGTCACTACTAGAGTTTGTCACCAAAGGAAAAGCAGGGCAGGGAGATCTGTGGTCATTGTCTCTTATGCTCAAATAGACACACTCGAGAAGGGTTTTCACTTAGCACATCAATATATTTTCAGTATGATTAGCAATTTTTTCTTCTTTCAGTATTCTCATTAGTCACTTTAAAATACTCTCACATGTAACATTATTTTTCTTTGGTAGAAGATTAAGATGAATGACCTGAATGAATATGATGTAGTTCACACTTATGGGAATTTCTTGAAGGAACATGAACTACTTCACATATGCAGAAGACCACTATAAAAATTACACTTAGTTACATAGCGCTTATAGAAGATGTCCATTGTCTTGAAAACTTTTATTAAAAATCGTAATGAAAGCTTTCAATCACAAAGTAAGTCATAGAATATCCCCCATGTGACTCAAGGTACCTTTTAGTGATGAAATAATCATACTCTGGGCTCCTCCCTCCACACCTGCCCCCCCCCCCCCCCCCCCCAGGAAAAGCAGCTACAATTCATTCTCTTTGATCTGGCATATTTTCCAAACTTAGAAAAAATCAAGAGAGGTGGAAAATATGTACTCAGACAGGTAAAATATTGTTTGTAAAACATATAAATTTAATATCTTAGAGAAAAATTGGCATTGTTAGAATATACTAACAATTCTGAAGATGGGTTATGCTCTGAAAAGGCCTCAGTGGAAAAAGTCAGTGGTATCTACCGAAATTTTTTTTTTTTGTAGAATTGTTTTCATTACTACAATTATAATGAAATTTCTGTATATGAACTGAGCCTGACCTGTCTGCCTATGTCGGAGCCAGGAAATGCTACTGAGGGAGTATTTTAAGAAGTTTCTAACACACCTTGGCAAAAACCCAAAGTTAACCTATTCCAGTAAAGAAATATCACATTTGGGAAATTAAAGTAGGTGTTTGACTTTTTAAATGTGTATAAAGGGAAGGAGGAGGGTGAAAGGAAGGACCATAAAGAAAGGTGTGTAAGTCCATCATATAAGGGGTCATCTTGGAAATAAAAAGTTTTGGAAAATTTGGTCAACTCTGTATCCAATAATATTATTTCAGTGTTTTAGTTAAGAAAAATGTAATTAATATTTGAACAGACACCAACTAGGGATAGATCAAACAATAAGGGATTTTGACGAAGGATTCCAAGTCACCTAAAGCCAATAGCAATGGGTATTCTTGAAGAATCAGAAGCAGGAACTGGAAAGTTAACCGGGACCAGAGAGCATTTCTATTACTCCAAGTTTATTCTGCTTTGCATCTCTGATTCATTTTTTTATTTCTTCTGAAGATAAATTTCTTTATATCTCCATGCAAATTTATATCATTACATTCATACAATTGAAAAACCTGAACACCAACCCCAAAGTCTTTTGAGTTGACCATTTTGGAGCAGATGTTTATCTCTATAGAAATCATCTATACCCAAGAGTTTGTGGTTACATCATACAAACATTGGCAGGAGACTAATTTCTGTGGTGGAAGTCTTTTCTCACTGAGAAGTCATAAAATTGTTTTCATCTTCCTATATGCAGAAAAGACATGTGCTCAGACCCACTATTAAAGTACAGGTATCCCTATCATAATCTTGTGACAACGAAGTCTCTGCAGTAGATTTACTACAAATAAATCAAGATGAGAAAGTGTGTGTATTTCCATTCTTACATCCAGAACAAGAAAACCCCCAAATTTGAATAGAACTTCACAGACTTAAGGATGTATGATCATATTTTCATATTTTTCATATCCAAAATTACCCCCTGAAGTAGTCAAGCATTGATGTAGTTCACTCAATTTTTAATTGTCTCCTCATTTAAAAATAACTTACTTTCTGGAATAACATAATAAATAAGAATTATAAAAAGTCACTAGCACAACATATTTAAAATTTTAACTATCTTCAAATGGAGGCTATCTTCCAAGGCAAATAAAGATATAACAGAGATTGTCCAAAATATAATTTAAGAGATTAAAATACTCTTTAAGGAAAGTATAATTAGATATTCTTGAAAAAACAATGGCTTAGAGGATTTTATTAATATATCTAAAAAAAGACCATGACAACAGAAAGAACATGCTCTACATAAACGTACATAATGAAGTCTATATTTGAATTATGATAATTTATCCAAGGTTCTACTATCTTCTGGTTCCATTTCTAGTCACTTTTCTTGATCAACCCTGTACTTTCTACTATAACTTAAAAAAAAAAAAAAAAGTAGGAAATATGGGCCCATGATGGCAGATTTGGTAAACACTATGTCTATTGCATCCCAGGAGCACACCAAAATTACCAATAAATTATAGAACAATTTACTTTAAGAATCATCTGAACATTAGCTGAAAAGAACCCCTATAACTAGGATATAAAGAAGAGACCACATTGAGGCTAGTAGGTGGGCCGGGACATGATATGGGCTGACCTCAAACCCTAAGGTAGTTGTTGAATACCGGGAAGGACGCCTCGGTAGCGGAGGTCCCCTTGGAAGAGGGAGGGGTCCCAGCCCCACACCGGTTTCCCCAGCCCAAGGGTCCTGTGCCGGGAAGAGGACTTCCACAATATCTTGCAGTAAAAATCAGTGAAGACTCTCTCTGCCCATGCCAATGAGAAGGCAGCTGGAAACCCAGTGCCCTCTTAAAGGACTTGCACACAGACTGACTCACTTGCAAACACTCTCCTGATCTCCAGTGGAGGGTGGCAACTTGAGCAGTGCCAGAAATATATGGGGAGAGACTGAATTTTATGGTTTCAGAGCAAGGGTTGGAGGAAGAGGAGCCATTATTCCTGTGTGGAGACTGCTTCACATGTACTCTACAAGAAAGTGCCACTTTTCTATGTTGAACCCTCCCACAAAGGACCAAATCTGAGACTGAATTTGTCTGGTAAAATCCACACATGCACAACAACTTGGTAACACCTTGAGTCCCTGCCCTGTACAGCTAGTACTGCATTGCCCATGCACACGTGGCTACTGAGTGGCCCGCCCCACCCCACAAGTTGCGGAAGACTTTTTCAGTAGTGGATGTGCCATGAATGTCCAAAGAACTTTTGGTGTTGGACAGTGAGCCACGATCTGTGTCACAGCCTCTCTTGGGGAGCTTTCAGGAATCTGCAATCCCACGGCAAGCAAGCCTTTCTGCGGTGTTCTTAGGGTGTTTTTTAGAGTGGTCATAGGCCAGGCACTGCCATAAGAGAACAGAATCTATATTAACACTGTAAAAACCACTGGCCATGCCTCATGATTCCCTGGGACCCCGCCCTGCCCAGCTAGTGCTGCATTACTGAAGACACTCTCATTACCAGGTCAACCAGCTGGGCTCCTGCACCTAGAAGGCTCTTTCAGTGATTGATCCTTATAGGCAGCTGGTAGGTGGCAATAGGCTTAGGGGGCCTTGGAAATTTTGCTAAGTGCCCCAGTCCCAGTACTGGTGACATCCAGCCTCAGTTCAGAGTGAGGCCACTCCCACATGCCTCCAGGTCCAGCACAGGCAGCATCCTACCACATACAGCTTTGTAGCTCCTACACGTAGCCATGGGCTAGTCACAGGCAAGGCTGAAACTGATCTGCATGGGAGCCCATCCCAAGAAGCACCAGAAACAACACATCCAGAGGTCAGTTTCTGACCACACCAGAGCACTACCTGGTTAGCCCCACAAGCAGCACACCCAAAGGTGGTCACAACAGTCACAAGAGCTCACAGGGACAAATTTCCCTTTAAGGGGTTAGCCCCCACATAGCAGCTTACACTATGTGGGTATAGCCAATCCTCACCATCAGCCAGCCTGGGAGTCAATCCCACCCACTGATGTGTCAAAAGCAATCAAGGCTCAACTACAATAGGAGAACACATACAACACACTGAAATGACACTCCTGGGACACACACATAGGAGATCAAGAAGACTGTGCATTGGACCACACAGGACACATACTACATAAGGCCACCCAGTAAAGATTGAGAGACGTAGGGGATCTACCCAAAAAGCAAACACAGAGAGTCAACCAGTATGAGGAAACAAAGAAACATGTCCCAAATAAAAGGACAGGAGAAACCTCCAGAAATATAACTAACTGAAATGGAGGCAACCATCCTACCAGAGACAGAAAATAATAATACTTAAGGAACTCAGTGAGAATTTCAGTAAAGAGATAGTAAACATAAAGAAGGACATAGAAACCATAGAAAAGAACCAGTCAGAAATAAAGAATACAATAACTGAAATAAAGACTACATAAAAGAAATCAATAGCTGATTAGATGAAGCAGAGGATCAACTTGGCAATTTAGAAGACAAGAGAGCAGAAAATTGGAACAACAATAAGAAAAAAAAGAATTAAAAAAATAATGAAGATAGTCTAAGGGACCTCTAAAACAACATAAAGTATAACAACATCTGCATGAGAGGAGGACCAGAAGGAGAAGACAGGGAACAACGAATAGAGGATCTGTTTGGAGAAATAATCACTAAAATATTACTTAACCTGGCAAAGGAAATTAACATATAAGACCAGATAGCACAGAGAGTCTCAAACACGATGACCCCAAACCAGCCCACACCAAGACACATCATAATTAAAATGACAAAGGATAGAAATAAGAGAATTCAAAAAGCAGCAAGAGAAAGACAAATAGTTACTTACAAGTAAGCTACCAACTGATTTCTCAACAGAAGGGAGTGGTAGGAAATATTCAAAGTAAAGAAAAACGAGAGCCTACAACCACGATTACTTGACCCATTAAGGCTATCATTTAAAATTGAAGGAGAAATAAAAAGCTTCCCAGAGAAGAAAAAACTAAAGGAATTAATTATCACTAAGGCAATATTACAAGAAATGTTAAAAGGAACTTCTTTAAGTAGAAGAAATGACAAAACAAAAATATGGAGATCAAAATGTGAATAATAAAATGGCAATAACTTATGTACCTACTAATAATCACTTTAATTTAAATAGATTAAGTGTTCCAATGAAAAGACATCGGGTTCCTGAATGGATAAGAAGAAAAGACCCATGCATATGCTGTCTACAAGAGACCCACCTCAGATCGAAACACACATACACTGAAAGTAAAGGGATGGAAAAATACATTTCATGCATATGGAAAGAAAATAAAAGCTGAAGTAGCAATACTTATGTCGGACAAAATAGACTTCAAAATGAATACTATAATAAGAGACAAAGAAGGACATTCCCTGATAATAAAGGGATCAATATAACAAGATGATATAACCAGTAAACATTTATGAACCCAACATAGGAGCACCTAAATATATAAAACAAATATTGACAGACATAAAGGCAGAGACCAACAGTAGCACAATCATAGTAGGAGACTTTAACACTCCACTGACACCAATGGAGAGATCTTCCAGACAGAAAATCAACACGGAAACAGTGGCCTTAAATGATATCCTAGAGCAGATGGATTCCGTTGCTATTTTTAGAGCATTTCACCCTAAAGCAGCAGACTATGCATTCTTTTCAAGTGCACATGGAACATTTTCCAAGATAAACTACATGCTAAGCCACAAAACAAGTCTCAATAATTTAAGAAGATTGAAATCACATCAAGCATCTTCTTTGACCACAATGTATGAAACTAGAAATCAATTATTAAAACAAAAACAAACAAACAAACAAAAAACACACGCAGGGATGATAAATAACATATTACTAAATAATGAATGGGTCAACAATGAGATCAAGGAAGAAATCAAATGATATTTAGAGACAAATCAAAATTAAAACAAAATGACCCAAATCTATGGAATACAATGGACGCAGTCCTAAGTGAGAAATTTATAGCAATTAATTTCTAAATATACCTAAAACAACAAGAAAAACCTCAAATAAACTGTCTAACTTCAAACCTAAGGGAACTGGAAGAAGAACAGCACATAAAGCCCAAAGTGAGTACAAGGAAGGAAATGACAAAGATCAGAGCGCAAATAAGTGTAATAAAGACTAAATAAATAACATAAAAGATCAATGAAACCAAGATCTGTGTTGTTTTTTTTTTTTTTGAAAAGATAAACAAAACTGACAAACCTTTAACCAGACCCATCAAGAAAAAATGAGAGATGACCCAAATAACTAAAATCAGAAATGAAAGAAAAATGACAACTGACATAACAAAAACAAACATTTTTAAGAAACTACTACAAGCAACTACATGCCAACAAGTTGGAGAATCTAGAAGAAATAGATGCATATCTAGAAGCATACAATCTTCCAAGGCTGAATCAAGAAGAAACAGAAAATCTGAATAGACTGATTACTACCAAGGAAATCTAAATAATAATCAACAAGTTCCAAACAAAAAAAGGTCCTGGACCAGATGGCTTCACAGGTATATTTTACCAAACATTGAAAAAGAATGAACACCTCTTCTCCTCAAACTATTCCAAAAAAAGAAGAAGAAGGAAAAAATAAAAAAGATAAGAGAAAGGAGACTCCCAAGCTCATTTGGGGAGGCCATAATTACCCTGATTCCAAACCATACAAAGACATTACAAAAACAAACAAACCAAATATATATATGCCTTATACATTGAGATCCCTAATGAACATAGATGCAAAAATCCTCAACAAAATATGAGCAAATTGAATTCAGCAATATTTTAAAAACATCAGACAATGTTCAAGTGAGATTCATTCCCGGTATGCAAGGTTGGTTCAATATCCATAAATCAATTAATATGATACAGCACATAAAAATGAAAAAATAAAAATGATATGGTCATATTAGTCAATGCAGAAAAAGTCTTTGACAAAATGCAGCAACCATTTATGATAAAAAGCTCTCAATAAAGTGGGATACTGGGAACATATCTCAACATAGAAAAAGCGATATATGACAAACCCACAGCTAATATCACACTCAATTGGGAAAAGCTAAAAGCATTCTCCTTAAGAGCATGAACAGAAAGAATGACCACTTTCAACACTTCTATTCAATGTAGTACTGCAATTCCTAGCCACATCAATCAGAGAAGAAAAAGGAATAAAAGGCATCCAAATAGGAAAGGAAGAAATAAAACTGTCAATATTTGAAGATGACATGATACTATATATAAAGAACCACAAAAATTCCACCTAGAAACTATTGGAACCGATAAATGAATTTAATAAAGTAGCAGGATACAAAATTAATATTCAGAAATTGGTTGTGCTTTTATACACCAATAATGAACTATCAGAAAGAGAAATTGAAAAAAAAAATCTCATTTACAATTGCATCAAAAAAAAGAAAATACTTAGAAATAAATTTAACCAAGGAAGTAAAAGACCTGTACTTAGAAAATTATGAGACACTGAAGAGAGAAATTAAAGAAGATACAAATAAATGTGGATACAAACCATGCTTATGGATAGAAAACGTAATATAGTTATAATATCCATACTACATAAAGCAATATATAGATACAAACCATGCTTATGGATAGAAAATATAATACGGTTAAAATATCCATACTACACAAAGCAATATATAGATTCAGTGCAATCCCTATAAAAACACCAATAGCATTTTTCACAGAACTAGAACAAATAAACTTAAAATTTATGTGGAACCATAAAAGTCCCCAAATAGCCATGCCTATCCTGAGAAAGAAGAACAAAGGTAGAAGTATCATGCTATTTGATATCAAATTATACTGCAAGGCCATAATTATCAAATTAGCATGGTACTGGCATAAAACAGACCCATAGATCAATGGAACAGAATAGAGAGTCCAGAAATAAATCCAGGCCTATATGGCCATTTAGTCTAAGAGAAAGCAAGAATTTACATTGGGGTAGACAGACTACTCAGTAAATGTTGCTGGAAAAACTGGACAGATATATGTCAAAAAGTGAAAATGAACCACTTTCTTATGTCACATACAAGAATAAATACAAAGTGGATTAAAGATTTAAATGTAAAACCTGAAAACATAAAACTCCTAGAAGAAAATATAGGAAGTAAACTGTCAGTCATTACCCTTAGTAATATTTTCACAGATATGTCTCCTTGGGAAAAGAAAACAAAAGAAAAAATAAGCAAATGGGACTATATCAAATGAAAATGTTTTTCCACAGCAAAGGAAATCAATTAAACAAAAAGACATCCTACTGAATGGAAGAAGATATTTGCCGATGATACATCTGATAAGGGGTTAATATCCAAATTTTACTAAAAAACTCATACAACTGAACACCAAAAAAGAAATAATCCAATTTTAAAAATGGGCAGAGGAACTGAATAGATATTTCTCGAAAGAAGGCATACAGATGGTCAAGAGATATGAAAACATGCTCAATGTCACTAATCATCAGAGAAATGCAAATGCAAACCATAATGAGATACCACCTCCCTCATGACAGAATGGCTATCATATCAATAAATAAACAAAAAACAAGTGTTGGCAAAAATGTGGATAAAACGAACCCTTATACACTGTTGGTGAGAATGTAAATTGGTGCAACCACTATGGAAACCTGTATGGAGGTTCCTCAAAAAATTAAAAATAGAACTACTTATGACCCAGCCATTTCACTCC
Organism: Rhinolophus sinicus; assembly: GCF_057876585.1. Classification (NCBI taxonomy): domain Eukaryota; kingdom Metazoa; phylum Chordata; class Mammalia; order Chiroptera; family Rhinolophidae; genus Rhinolophus; species Rhinolophus sinicus. The sequence continues at coordinate 57,846,328 of NC_142502.1, forward strand.
TGGGTATTTACTCAAAGGAATTCAAAAGACTAATTCAAAAAATATATGTACTCTTGTGTTTACTGCAGCACTATTTACAACAGCCAAGATATGGAAACAAGCAAAATGCCCATCAATAGATGATTGGATAAATAAATCGTGGTACATTTATACAATGGAGTATTACCATGCCATAAGAATAATGAAATCCTACATTTTCAACAAATGGATGGACCTAGAGGATAAGTCAGACTGGGAATGACAAATACTGTATGATCTCGTATATGGAATCGAAAGAACAATATAAAAACAAACAAAACAAATAGACTCATGGATACAGAGAACAAACTGATGGTTGCTAGATGAGTTTGGGGGTGAGAAATGGTTGAGTAAGGTGAATGGATTTGGATGTATAAATGGCAGTCACAAAATAGTCATGGGGATGTGAAATACAGTATGGTGAATATACTTAATAATGTTGAAAAACTGTGTATGGTGTCAGATGGGTGCTAGACTTATTAGGAGGATCACTTCATAAATTATATAAATGACTAACCACAGCGCTATACACCTGCAACTAGTATAAAATATTATTGAACATCAACTATAAATAAAAAGTGTACATACAGTCACAGGGTGTAAAGTACAGAATAGGGAATATAGTCAATGGTATTGTAATAGTTATGTATAGTTATGTACAGAGTTTGAGGGGTTGTAAACATGGGTTTATCACTGCGTCAGGTGTGTAAATGTTTAATAATTATGTCATTTTGTACATGAGAAACTAATAATAATACTAATTTTAAAAAGTAGGAAATCAATTAAGGAAGTAAGTGACTTTCCCAATATCATATGTCAAGTTTATATCAATGGACAGGACTCTAGCCTGTGTTTTCTAATTATTTCCAGGAATAAACAATATGTGGTGAGCCTTAAAACAGAGAAAGGCTATACACTGTAGCATAGTTTAAGAGAAAAAGGTGTATATGTAAAGAGAGACAAGCAGTATATCCCCCTTAAAGGCAATTAAAATTATAGATTGAATATGTAACAGAGCATGAAGAATGAAAAATTTACTTTTCAATCCTTGCCAGAAATTAGCCTCCAGATATTCATTTCCAGCTACACTGATCAACCCAAATTGTCCAACCAACACCTTCTAACCCATGACCCTAATCCTGCTAACCCTAATCTTATCCAACAGTTAACAAAATATACATTTCCCCTGACCTTCTGAAATTTTGAAGGGTGCACAAATCTCATAAGAAAACTGATCATTGATTACTCTTCCTTAATGTATCCTATTAAATCTTTAAGCTTCTGGTTCTCCCTGAAATATTCATTTTAAAGATATTCTAATTTTTGCTAAGTTTTAGTAAAAATTTGAGCTAATAAAAGTTTAAGTATGCTGGTGTGTCTTCTTCAGTATTGCTGTCATGCCTCTATTACTACTGAATTTATAATTCTGCTTTGAAGAGGAAGGATGTATTAGAGACTCTGACATTTTCCATTTGAGGCTCAAAAACTTTGAACATTAAAAGTAATAGTCATTAGTTAAGAACCCTCCACTTTGTTTCCCCTTCACTTTCTATGGCACTGTTCAAAAAACAGGTAAGTTAAGAGTGCTGTTGATATTTTCAGACATACGAGGTGTGATCAAACAATACGGTGAAAGTTTAAATAAATAAAAAAATACACTAAAAGACACATTGCCATCAATCCTCCTCAAAACACACACCCACCCCCCCACTCTGAACACACTTATACCATCATTCTTGCCAGTTTCTGAAGCAGTTCGGGACGTCCTCTTTCATGGGTGTCATCTGTGGTGCTGTCATGGCTGCCTCAATGTCCTGAATCATTTTGACTTTGGGGAAGAGCCAGAAGTCACATGGTGCCAAATCCGATGAATATGGTGGATGGAGACACACTGTAATATTTTTACTTGACAGAAACTACCATAACAGAAGCATGTGTGACATGGAGCATTGTCAGGATGGAGGATGGTTTATGGCACACTTTAAAACACACCTTCTCTCAACTGTAGCTTACAACACACTGACTGCACCAAACAAGTTGAAACTTTTCACATACTGTTACTAAGATTCAACATGCTGTTTCTCCTATTGAAGATCCCTGCCTTTCCTTGGATGGTGCTCAGAAGCAGCATTCACCATATTTTGTAATCACAACGAAATGTTCCATGTCACACATTCCTTCTGGTATGGCAATTTCTGTCAAATTAAAACATTACAGTGCGTCCTCATCCACCTTATTGACTGGATTGGGCACCATGTGACTTCTGGCTCTTCCTCAAAGTCAAAATGACCATGAAAGTAAACATTTTGAATCCATTCAGGACACTGAAGCAGCCATGACAGTGCAATTAAAGACAATCACGAAAGGTGACTTCCAGCAGTACTTCAGAAAGTGGCAAGAACCATGGGATAAATGTGTTCTAAGTGAGGGGTAGTGTTTTGAGGGAGATTAACAGCAATGTAACTGTAACATTGTTTACTGTAACATATGTTTTTAACTTAAATATTTACCATATTGTTTGATCACACCTTGTATGTCCATAAATATTATACTAATTGCACAGATATTTGAATATTTGAAGAATTTTTCCTAAGGAAATTTAGAATTACAAGTACCACTTAGTACTTTGCAATGAGAAAATTTGTTAATTTGAGAAGCTCCTTAGAAAAAAGTGAAGACACCTTCATGAGGAGATTTTTTTTTTTTTTTTTTTTTTTTGGTCTCTAAGACATCATGTAAAAAAGAGGCTACTTTATTTAAACCAAATGAAAATAATCTGTAAAAAAGAGGCTACTTATTAAAAGCAAATGTAATAAATGTTTCTGTGTGTAATATATAAGTGGGTGTGCATTTGTATAAAAATAGATTTACTGCATCTAATTTTCCTCTCATTGAAGAAGGAAAATAATTGGGTTTCTTCAATGAAAATTTCTGTATTGTCTGATACTGGCTCCCCTTAATTTTCCTTTATCTATTTATTTTTGCTTCTTTTACCACTTCTTTCTCCATCCTGCAGAAAATTTTGCATAATAATTTATCAAAACAGTTTTCTGTAATTATGTGTGCAATCTCAGAATATGTAGTCCAGTTAGAGAGTAAAACTTTAAGAAACAAATAAAAAATATTAAACAGTATTTCTTTCTACTGTACATCTTCTAAAAGATATTATTATATACAATTTATGTTTATACAATATTTTAGTTTATGTGAGAATAGTCTTAAAATCAATTTGACATTTTTAAATGTCTACAATGCTTTTATGAGTCAAGTTAGTTATCATCACTTTTACAATTGCTTAACATTTGAAATATATAAAGTTGTGCTTAAATCAAATTGTAATCATGGATGCTTTTAAAGGGCTTAATGTGTAGATGTAAATTATAATTTTATGTATTTACTCAAAGGATATTAATAACTTACAAGCTTGTATTAATTAACCGGATACATTTAACTGAATTAATTAATAAATAATATTGGGATAACTGGATACATTCAAAGTAAAAACAGGTATAATATATTAAGCATTAAACATTTTCCTTTTTTTTTTAGACCTTGATGTCGTTATGTATGTTAGAGTCAAAGCAGACAGAACAACTGTCTGAGGGTTTCATCTCTATACAAAGAAAATGTGAGAAATCCGCAACACATAGTACCCAAGACAGAGCAAACAGACTTCACAATCATCAACATCTCTATCTGATCTCAATTTCAGATATTTACTTTTGTTTTTAAACATAGTTTTAATGCGCCCTATTGTTATGCACTTAGAGGAGTTAAAATTTATTATCATTTTCAAATGCCTGTAGGTGATATTACATATGCATTTATAAAGGTAATACAAAATGGCTTTTTTTGAAGAAAAATAGTTAACTTAAGATATTTGAGTTTCTTCAAGTTTGGCTGGGTATGGAAGCATAAAATGTGTTTGTTTAAAGATGATAACTACTATGTATTTTTGAGATTATACAGATCAATTATAGATATGAGAATATATACAAAAAAGTAAATAAAACCTGTCATTTTTTTTAGGAAACCATCATATTTTACTAAGATAAAATAATAAATATAAAATATACATTGTTTTATTTGATACATGGACATTAATTATATTTTAAAGTTAAAAATCAATGTGAAACATTCTAACAACTTTGGCTCTAGGCTATTATTCATAATAGAAAAGGTTTATAGTTCCTTTCTTGCCAAATATTACTAGATAAATACAAACAATTAAATTGAATTTTTTATATAAAATTACAAGTTATTCTCTCCCTTGATGAAAAGCTTTGTTTTATCATTAAAATTTCAATTAACTTAGTGCTTCTAGCATATTGTTGAACTGAATTATTTTTTACTGTGTCCTTATTTTGAGGAGTAAAATTTAAATTGCTGAAATCATTGTCTCTTATTGCTGTTTCTATTTCTTTCTTTAAAAAGAAATATGGCTTATTATGTCTTGTATGCCCTGTCAAATGTATTTTTTTGGTTTTGTTTTATTTTTATTTGTTTGTTCTTTGTCTTTCCTAAATTCAATCAACAAATTCAGAATAATAAATACCTGTAGATTTCCTGGAATGGCCACTGAAGACCAAAATAAAATCTTTCCACAAATCTTTTCTCTCATGAGAAAGAGATTTTAAAATTAAGCAGCTTTTTTGGCATTTCAATTTTCATAGTTCATTATGTATAAGTAGGATATTTTAATATAAATGATTTTTAATGATTGCATATGTCTTAGTTCAAAAGCGTACTAATCTTCAAGCTCAAAAACTAGTACAATATTTGCCTACAAGCTAGTTTGTTTCTAAAGTTTATGCACTAGTCACTCAAGGACAATGGAAAGTACTGTGGTATGGCTCATGGTATAAATCAAAAGGCCCTAGACAATTGCCAATGTCCTTGCTGTGTATAATATGTTCTTACTACCAGGGAAATCATTGATGACATATTTATAAACTAATCGTGTGCTACACCTTAAGAGAGGATTCTATTCTCTATCATTTCGATAATGATGGCTCACATAATTCATTACCAAAACAGTTTCATTTCATTCCCATATCACAGGTAAATCATTGTCAATCTTAAAATCAGCATCCACAAGGTAATTTCACTCAAAGTTCTTAAAAATGTTTCTTGTCTATGTCCCATCTGCCAAAGCCAGAAAGCTGGCAAAACTATAAAAGCAAGAGACAAAGATCTATTTAAATACTGAAAAATGGATTTTCAGCATTCACCTTCACCAAATGATATGCTCTTACCATTGTCTCTCAATTTTCTGGATGGCTTATTCATTTTTGTATTTCCAACCTGGGGTATACTAAATTACTTATCAGTGACTGAGTTACCCATTTTATAGGGACTGCAATCAAAGTGCTTTGAAAGATACTGTCTATCATCCAGAAATACCACATCCTCGTTGTCTTTAGTCATTAATGAAAATTGAAATAACAAGTGATATATTTAAAACGAATCTTAAAAATATCTGAAGAATTATTACTGCCATTGTGTAGGGTAATACCCTTAGGCTTAATGCCTTTTCAGAACTTGACCAAAGGACATCAGGTATGTCACTGTATGAAATAATCACAGCTTACCCTATGAGACTAGAATTATACCTCTCATAATTATACCTCTCTGATTATAAATTTTTACAGGCATAAATGGTGTATTAGTCTGCTCAGGGTGCCATAACAGAGTGCCATAAACTGGGTGGCTTAAATAGGCAAAACTTATTTCTCACAGTCTGGAAGCTGGGAATCTAAGATCAAGGGGCTGGCTGATTCAGGTTCTGGTGAGGAGTCCCTTCCTGGTTTGCAAATCACTGCATCCTCATATGGTGGAGAGAGGCAGAGGGAAAGGGGAGGGGGAGGGGGAGAGGGAGAGGGAGAGAGAGGGAGAGAGAGAGAGACAGAGAGAAGAGAGAGAGAGAGAGAGATAAAGTCCTAGCTAACTGGCTCTCTGGGCCCCTTCTATGACCTCATTTAACCTTAATGAGGCTCTATGTCCAAACACAGTTATACTGGGTTTAACTTTAAGGATTAGGGCTTTGATATATGAATTTTGGAAGGATACAATTCAGTCCATAACAAATGAATACATACTTTAAAGGTTTAAAAGGCGGTATACCTACCTTTATAACCAACACGTATAAGCAACTTCTCTCAAAGATAAATCAGAGGAATCCCTGCACAATCTCCAACCTGGAGTCCTAGTTTTACTGGAAATGACACCAACATAAGACTGCTCTAGAAATTGTTGAAAGGACTTTATTAGGTACTATTAACCACCAATGCAGCAATTAAATTACAAGGATCAGATGCCTAGACCTGTGTTTGACCACTCAAAATAAATCATCAAATTTCCTTGACCTACATCTTTAAAATTCAAAGATCTATAATTGAGAATCTCTCAAGATATCCAGAGAAAATGGAATCATGAAAGAGACAAGTTTCAAAAACGTATTATCTGAAGATAGGAATAAGTTATCTAGATTCTGATATTTGGATCAAGCAACTTGGTCCTAAGGCCAAAAGGCTGTAACATTAATGGGACCTGGCACCCAACAGTTTCTTCACTCCCCTCTTCATAAACCTAAGTTACCAAAGCAATGCTGCTAAACTGGGACTCCAGTCATGGTACCCATACATCCCGTTCCAAAATTAATGCAACTGAATCTGTCCTCTGAAAAAGACCGCTTCTTAGCAAATATTTTTAAGTATATATACAATAAAATAAGATTTTATTTTGTGCTTTATATTGTCACACTACATACTTCACGGTAACATGCATTTTTATTTGTTTTGAACTTACAAAGCAATGGTTAGTGTAACTGAGAGTTGAATTTACTCCGGTAAATGAAACACAAGATCAAATGGAATGATGGGAGATCAAAATGTGTTTTGATATGATTATGACAATTCTCATGATCATGATCTGACTTGGAGTATTATTTCATCTATCAGCACAAAATATTGCCTATACATGCTAACACAATGGATCTCCTGCCTTATTGTCTCATTCAGATTTTTACTCAGTACATCATGTGTGCAAGTGTTGATCTAAGCTCTTGGGATTCAACAGTGAACAAAACAGTCATTTCCCTTCTGAGACTTGCAAACTACTAGAGGAAGAAAGATAACATGAGTGACATGTGAAATAAATATGGGATAAAAATATAGACCCAGTTGTCCAGGAGAATCCCATTATGTTTACTTCATTTAATATATTTACACGATTGTGTGTATATATATATTTCCAAAAATAGTTTATATATATATATATATATATATATATATATATATATATATATATATATATATATATATAAATATAAACTATTTTTGGAAATAACTTCAGGTTCATAATAGGTTGCAAAATTAGTTCAGAAAGGATCTGTGTACACTTTACCAGTTTTCTCCAACGGTTTCAACTTACACCATTATAGTATAATATCAATAATAGGAATTTAATATTGATACAATGTATGTGTATAGTTCTATGTTATTTTATCACATTCATGGATTAGTGTAACCACCTCTGCAATTAACATGCAGAGGATTCCTGCATCACAAATATCTCCCTCTGCTAACCTTTTATATTCATATGTATCCGTCTCCCCTGCACAATCCCTAAACTCTGGCAATCACAAAGTTTTCCATCATTATAATTTCATCACTCAGGAATGTTATATAAATGGAAGCATACAGTTTTGATTTTTGTCAGTTGGCTTTTTCCACTCAGCATAATGCCCTTGAGATCCATCTAAGTTGTGTGTACCTATAGTACATTCCTTTTTTTATTGCTAAGAGATATTCAATGGTATGAATGTATCACAGTTTGTTTAACCATTCACTCATTGAGTCTCATTTTAGTTGTTTCCAGGTTTTGGCTATTACAAATAAAGTTGCTATGAACATTCATGTACATACGTTTCCGTAGACATAAGTTTTCAATTCCCTGGGATAAACACAACTGCTGAGTCTTATGATAGTTTCATGTTTAGTTTTATAAGGAAGTGCCAGACTCTTTCAAGTGGCTATTCTGTTTTCATTAGTACTGACAATGTTGAGAGATTCAGTGTCTATGCATCTTCACCAGCGTTTGGTATTACCATTATTTTTGTTGTTTTTGCTGTTGTTGTGTTGTTTAGCTCTTATATAGAGTATGTGGTAATATCTCATCACAGACTTAGTTTGGATTTCCCTAATGGAAAATAATGGTGAATATGTTATCATGTGCTTATTTGCCAATCTAAGATGCTAATCAATAAAATGCCAATGTCTCTTTAAATCATTTTCCATTTACTAATTGGATATATTTTTTTTACAATTGAATTTTGCAAGTTCTATATATACTCTAGATATGTGTTGTTTCAAATATGTAGTTTGCAAGTATTTTTCCAAGTCTGTAGCTTGTTTTTTCATCTATGATTAACTGAGAAATTCATGAACAAAAGTTTTAAATTTTAATAAAGTCCGACTCACCATTTTTTCTTTTTATGGATCACGGGTTTTGCGCCAAGTTTTAAATCTCTGAACTCAGTTCTAGGTCCCAAAGATTTTTGCCTATGTTATTTAATAACAGTTTGTAATTACAGGGTGTTTTTTATTTTTATATTTAATTCTGTGATCCATTTAAAATAATATTTTTTTATATAAGGAGTAAAAGCTAGGTCCAAGTTTTTCTTGTTTCATTTTTGTGTATAAACATACAATGGTTTCAGCAGCATTTGGTGAAAAAAATATTCTTCCACTATGAATTCCTTTTGTACCTTTGTGAAAAATCAGTTGTGCATACATATGTGGAGTTTTTTCTCTGTTCCTTATTCTGTTACATTGATCTATATGCCTATATGCCTCTACCAAAACCTCACAATTTTTATGACTGTGTCTATGAATTAAATCTTGAAATTGGATAGGCTGATTACTCTTAATTTATTGCTCTTTTACAAAACTGCTTTAGCTATTCTAGTTCCTTTGCTTTTCTTTTTAGAATAATCTTGTCTATATCTACAAAAAAATCCTAATAGAAATTGCATGAAATCTATATGTTCTTTGGGGAGGATTAACATGTGCAGTCTGTTGAGTCTTCCAAACCATGGACAAGGCATGCCTCTCTATTTATTTAGATCTTTGATTTCTTTCATCAGAATTTTATAGATTAAAAAAAAAAGGCATAAATTCCCAGTTATATGTTTTGTTAGATTTACACTTAAGTATTTAATGTTTAACTTCAGTTCCACGTATCAAATTCTAGTCCATAGAAATGAAACTAATTTTTATGTGTTGATTGTTGATACTGCAATGATTCTGAACTCACTTATTAGTATTAGGAGATTTTTTTGTTAAGTAAATTTCTTGGGATTTTCTACATGGACAGTTATGACATATCACATACAAACAGCAACAATTTTATGTTTCCCCTTTAGATCTGTATACCTTTTATTTCCTTTTCTTCTCTCACTTCCCCAGCTCAAACTCCCAGTATTATATTGAATAGAAGTCATGAGAGTAGACATCAATGCCTTGTTCCCAAACTTAAGGGGAAAGCATTCCATTTTTCAACATTCAGTCCTATGTGATTGGATGTAGCTTTTTTTTAAAGATGTTTTTTAAGGGAGTTCCCTCTATTCATAGTTTCTGATAGTGTTGTAAATGATCAATGTTGTTGAATTTTGTCAAATACCTGTTCTGCATAAATTAATTTGATCATGTGATTTTTCTTTGTTAGCCTGTTATTCCGGTGAACTACATTGATCGATTTTCAAATACTGAACTACTGTTGAATCCCTGGAATAAGGTATATTCCATGCTCATGGTGTATAATTTCTTTTATATATTGGTGAACTCTACTTGCTAAAGAAATATGGTTTGTAGTTTTTCTTTCTTTCTTTTTGTAATGTCTTCGGTTTGGTGTCAGAATAATACTGGCTACGTAGAATAAGATAGGAAATACTCACTTGCTCTTTTTTCTTGAAAAAATGCACTGCATTGTTGTTATTTCTTTTCTAAATGTTTAGTAGAATTGTCCAATGAAACTGTAAGGGCTTTGAGATTACTTTTCTATTAGGTTTTAATTGGGAATTAAATTTTTATTTTAGGTCAGCTCAAATTGTGCATTTCATATTAAGTGAGTTCTAGCAGTTATTCCTTTCAAGGAACTTATTTAAGTTGTCAAGTTCATGTTTTTAGTCTTATTGATATTCTTCCCTCACTATACTTTTAATGACTTCAGTTTGCTGCCATATCCTCTGCTTTATTCCTAATATTAGAAATAAGTGGATTATCTCTTTTTTTCTATCAATCTTGCTCAACATTTACTAATATTATTGGTCTTTCAAAAAAAAGAGATTTTGGTGCCATTATTTTTCTCTATTTTTTTTTTTAATTTATTGAGGTGACAATTGTTAGTAAAATTACATAAATTTCAGGTGTACAATCTGTATTACATCATCTATAAATCCCATTGTGTGTTCATCACCCAGAGTCTCTATTTTGTTAAGGTTTGCACTTAGCTTTATTATTTTGTTCATTCCCCTTGTTTTGTGCTACTATTGATCTTTTTTTCCTAATTTCTTGAAGTGGGAGCTTAGATCATTCATTTGAATCTCTTATTATTTCCTAATGCTGACATCTAGTCTATAAATCTCCCTCTCAACATCATAACTTTTATTTTCATTTTCATTGAGTTCAATGTATTTTTCAAATTCCCCTTTAAGCTTCTTCATTGTCCCACGCACTATTCAGAGATGCCTAGTTTCCAAATGGAGATTTTCCCATTGTTTATTGGGAAAAGAAACAGTATTATGGATTGAAAATTTGATTCCATTTTGCTCAAAGAACATATTCTCTATAATTTCAGTTATTCAAATTTATTAAGGTTTGTTTTAGGGCCCAGGATATGGTCTATCTTGCTATATGTTCAGCAGTCACTAAAAATAATGTGTATGATTTTGTTGTTGAAGAATTGTTCTATAAATGTCAATTAGATCCTGTTGGTTGATGATGTTAAGTTCTACATTTTGCTGATTTTACTGTCTAGTATTCCTATCAACTATTTAGAGAGTAATGTCCTGAAATCTTCAGTTGTAATGGTGGATTTGGTGATCTCTCCTTTTCATTATATTAGTTTTTCCTTCACGTATTTTGTAGATTTCTTCTTAATTCATGGATCACCATGGCTTCTTGATGAATTGATCTTTTTATCCTTATGCAATGCCCCTCTCTGTCTCTAATAATTCACTTTCTTTGTCTCTGATAATTCACTTTCTTTTGATTAAGATTTGCACAGTCTATCCATTCAACTCATATTTCAACTTACCTATATGAGTATATTTGAAGTGAGTTTCTTCTAGACAGCACAGAGTTGTCATACACAATGTCAATCTCTGTTTTTATTGATGTATTTAGACCATTTGCATTTAATGTAATTATTGGTGTTGGTGCCTAAATCTATCATCTAGACTTAATTTTTTTCGTTGTCCTTTCTGTCTTATTTCTCTATTGCATAGGGTTTTAAATGTCGCTTTAGGTATTACTCTGTATATGGTATAATATAGCGCGCACGCACACACACACAACAGTCTATTGATGTCAACATTTTACCAGTTTAAAATAAGCTACAGAAAAGTTATCTCTTTTTATGGCCCCCTCACATTTCCAATGTATCATTATTTTAAACATTTCCTCTATATACATTGAGAAGTACATTACACAGCATTAGAAGTTTTACTTTAACTGGAAGACATAATTTAGAAAACTTCAGTGTAAAATAAAAGTCCATAATTTTTACCCATATTTTTGCTCTATCTCTTGTTCTTTCTTTTTTCCTGATCTTCAAGAGTTCTTAATTTATTGTTTATTTTCTGTTTAGAGAAATTCCTTGCCATTCTTTTAGGGGAGGTCTGCCAGTGGAAAATTCTCTTAGTTTGCCTTCATATAAGAAGGTCCTGATTTCCTCTTTATTCCTGAAAGATAGATTCACTGGATGTAGAATTTTGGGTTGATAGTTATTTTTTGTTAAGAAGACCATTGCCATTTGGCTTCCCCACCCCTTTATGCAATGCTTGTTTTTCTACAAATTTCATTTGTCTTTCTCTTCCCAAAGTTTGTCTATGATGTTAATTTCTTCTAATTTATCCTGTGTAGGATTTACTCAGTTGCCAGAATTTGCAAGAACGTAACTCTTGCCAGATTTGAAAAAAAAAAATAGCTATTATATTTTTTGAGTACTTTTTTGAGCTTCAATTTTATCTCCTCTCATTCTGGAACTTGACATGAATGTTAAATATTTTGTTGTAGTCCTACATGTCTCTGAAGTTTCATTTATTTTAATTTTTTGAAGTTATTTTCTTTCTCTGGCTCAGATTTGATCATTTATATTGTTCAATCCTTAAGTTCACTGATTCTTTCTTTAGTCTTGTATACTGTGTTGTTGAACTTATCCACTGAGATTTTGATTTTGATCATTGTGTGTTTTATTATTATTCTATAATTCCTATTTTCTTCTTCTTTAAATATTCTGTTTCTTTGCTGAGGCTTTCTATTTTTATTCATTTGTTCCAAGTCATTGCTTATTGAAGCCTTCTTTTTATTGTTTTCTTTAACATCTTTGTCAGATCATTTTAATAGTCGTGCCAACTTGTTAAATGTCTTTCTCATTCAAGATTAAAGTTTTCTGTTTTTTGGCAAAATGAGTGATTTTCAATTTAAATATAGAAATATGAGATGTTATTTTATAATACTCTAGATATATTTAAACCTTATATTTAACCAGGTCCCCTCTGACACATCTTTGGCAGAGAAATGGTGATGCCACCTTGTTACTGCCAGGGGGATATGGAATCCAGGTTCTCCACTCACTACCTTTTGACTCCAGTGAAGGGCTTCTATGACTTTTGGATTTGGGTGGGATTTCCAGATCCCCACTAGGCCTCAGATGATACCACCCTGGCTGGGAGAGGGATGGTGTCTAATTACTGCTTCCCACGTGGCCACCACTGACAGCATTGGGAGGGGTGTGTGTGTAAAATCCCTGACTATCCACTAGTTCCTTTCTGACATCACCACAAAAGGGAAGGGCAGCGCTACCTTGTTATGGCTTGGTGGTTGTAGAAGTTCAGGTTTCCTCTGTGGTCTCCACTCGCTGACATGGAGGAATAAGTGGAAGTTGTTCCTTAACAATGGGCAGGACTGAAAATATTGACCCCCACTAAGTCTTCCCTGATACCACCTCAGGGAGATGGGGACACATCATAACAGCCTGGTGGGGTGGAAATCTAAGCTACCCATTCAGCCTTTGGTAGATGGAATCACAGGGATTTTTTGTTTGTTTAGTTTTTGCTGTTTCCCATAGTGTTTGGAAGGAGTAGAGTGGCTATTTAGTAAAAGGTTGCCCCCTTCCTGGTCTTTTTGCTAAAGAGAGACTGATTTTCTTATTTTTCATTTGTTTGTTTGTTTTCTGTCTGTGTTGATATTTCTGGGTCATCAGCTTTTCCAATAGCCAATGTGGAATATAGGACACAAAAGATCACCCAGAAGACTCATTACCATGCCAGTCCTTGGGTTCCAAGGTCCCGAGCCAGACTGACTTCTTTCCTCCACTTTCAGGATTTTTTCAAGGCTGTTTTCTACTTTATCTCTAGTGATTTTAGCTGTATCTAGCAAAATGAATAAAAACTATCTGTCTACTCATGCATTCTAAATAGAATATTTTTATTTTTAAATATTTTTAAATTTTATATTAAAATAAGCAAGGGTGGGTTTCATAGAGCTTATACTGCACTTCTAGTTTCTACTGTTATTTGTAGTAGTATGTGAAACACGTGCACATTGAACAGAGTTTTTCAGTATGACTAGTAATATAAGCCATATTTCTCTTCCAATATGTTGCAGATGTGATGTAACTAACTGCCCTTTTAAGCACAGCATACAGTGAGTTCACTGATAAAGTGTGTTGGGACAAGCTAGTTAACTTCTTTACTTGTACCTTGATAATGAAAAAAAGAGAAACAAAATTAATGGTTCAACCCAGTTGTGCCCTCACACAGACCTCAGGTTGCAAGATGCATAAATCTGCCAACTCAGTTTGAAGAAAATAAAAAAAATATTATAGGTTAAATGTAGTGAAATATGTGTTACAATGTATAGCTCTAACAGTCCTTATAAAGAACACATAGTTAGAAATCTGAATGTTCTTACTAAAATGGTTTTATTATTTACTATATGGCTTAAGTATCTATAAGTATTTTTAAATTGTATTCTTTGGTAACATTTATAATTATTTTTCAATAATTCCTTTTGGTAGTGATAGATTCAAAACAACAACACTAAAACAAAACCACGTATAGTGAAAACAAATACAGAATTTCTGTTTTTTATGAAAGTCGATGGTGACTTTTAATACATTCCTTATCAATAATTCAGGAAATTCTGTGAAAAATACAAATAGCAATTCCACACTGAAAAAAATAATTCTTCAGAAAGATTTCATGACATGATGTTAGAAACAGATATGGCTGAGGAAATGGTAACAGAATTTTGATATGTACCACAAATAACTATTCTACTTTAATGTTCATCTCAATCAATATGAATAATTTTATCTTTTGCCTTATTGTTCATATGGATATTGATCACATTCTATAGAAATAACTTTAAGAGTAGTTTTTAATAAAACTGTTTTATAGATTCTTCAATATAATAAAACCAATTGTTACTCAATAAATGTATTTTAATAATGCCATCTTCATTATTTTAGTGACCTGTCTTCAGACTCAAGTATCCCGAATTCATTATAAATTGTGTTATGAACCAATTCTTTACTATGTTAGAAGATAATAAGAGCTATGGAAACACATTTTAAAAGGGCATGCAAGGCTTATTAGAAATACCAGGATGGGGAATGGGTAAGGAACATGGCAAATATAGAGTGCTCAGGTTATAGGTGATATTTAAGCAAAACTTTGGAGGTGAAGAGGTGAGTTAAGTTGGTATCCAGAAATTTTCCAGGTAGGGCAAATGGCCATTCCAGACCCCTAAGGCCTGATGCATTTGAAGTATCATAGAGGGTTAATATGGATGGAGTTGGAAAAGCAATAGTAAGGTGATTAGTAAGAAATGAAGTTAAACAGTTAATGGAGTCATGGTGATAAAGTTTATAGGTCCCAATGGGCCATTATGAGTACTTCATTATTTTACTTTTGTTTAAATCGGGAGTCCTTGAAAGATACTAAGCATAGTTTTGTAATGACCTAATATGTTTTAACTCAGACATTCCGCTTCTGTTTATAAAATAGATTGTACAGTAACCTGTTAGTAGGCTATTACTCTAATCCAGGCAAGAGACAGTGACTGAACAAAGATGGAGGGAGATGCTAAATCTAAAAATCACAACTTGTATTGGACATAAGCCAGAACCCAGAACAAACACTTTCCTCAGAAATTGGGTACAAGTCACCAGTCCAGTCTAGACTCCCAATCTTTATGGTGAACTGGCTACAGCAATTCTTATCCTTCCTCTCTTCTTATGAAATTTAGTCTCAGTTGAATTTCCCTCCCACAGCCATATTTGATGGGTGCATTTCAAGAGAGATTTTCAAAATCAAATCCCTTTCATCGACTTTAGTAATACTCAAATTTCTGGCTACAGTAGTACTCTCAGTTTAGCAGTTTGATTGCAATAATAATGAGAATTAAACTAGAAGAGGTTAATCCATAATATTGCTATAAGAGGTACCTTCATTGTCTATCATAACTTCAACACTTTCTCCCTTGCCTTTTTATCCTATTACTTATATTACAATGTCTTGAAAGATATTCTTCTATTAGAGCATAAGGGCCAATTATATTATAAATTATCGCACATATGTGACAAGAGCCTTGTACTTTATGAGAACCACAAGAGCACAATTTTGAAAGGCACATGGTTATACTGTTGGCATGTTAAACTTTTATAACTAGCTTATTGAAGTTTCTGTAGAGAATAGTGAACAAACATGACACTTTTTACATTTATTCTAATGACTGTCCTACAAATGGGCCATATATAATCCTCCTTCGCATTCACAGAAACTCATCCTGAGTGGATTAAATAACTTTTTCATCAGTCCAATTTTGTAATTTTATATCTTATCCACAGCTTTTCTTTCAACTATTGTTTGTAAAATGTGCGGCTTGGTAGAGACAGAATGTGAGGAGGATAGTGGTCTGCTTTTCCTCTCCTCCTCCATCCGTTCCTCTGGCAACGGCCCTATTGGTTGAGGATATAGAAGTCTGACGGGGGAGAAAAGGGTCCAGTTTGGCAAATTACCATATCAGTGCTGGGACAGGATTCCTTCATGGCTCTAGCTTGGTCCTCCTTCATTACTTGCTTGTGGTCTCTATCAATGTGGGAAGGAATGAGTATGTGTTTGGGATCAACTCTCTACCCAACCTATCCATTAATAAAGTCCATTCATAGAAGGTGGCTGTGTCACTCATTCATTCTATTATCTCCACTTTTCTCTCCTGGTGGAGCATAACCTCTCACAGAACTGTGGCCACTTGAACAGCTTTGTTTTCTGCTTCTTCCTCTTACCATATTTATTTCTCTTTCAAATTCTTATTTTCTATTTAGACCCTTGATATTGTAGTTTCTTCTCACCCAGCTGGCTATGTGTTATTTCCACATGTGTGGCTCTTGAGATACTAGAGTTCATTCAGAATTTTTTAAGACATTCACCATCACAAGTGAATCTCTTGGAGATTTTCCATATGTCCTTTCCCCCACATTCTCCTTTTTTTTTTTTTTTTTAGACAAATACTTTACTATAAATACTACACATGGTCTCAAATACCTCAAATGTCTCACCCTTCTACTCCCCATTCCTCTTCTAAGGCAGCAATAGAAGATGGTGGGATGGTTTCTGGGATTTGCAGGGATGGATCTGATGTTTCATAGTAATTCTTGAGAGGAAATTTCCAGTATTATCTATTATTTCTCCTTAAAATTAGTGTGTATTTAACATGGTAATATGTAAAGTCTACTCATAGATTGGTAAATTTATATTCAGGTATTACTTTTTAATGTTGTATACATCTATATGAAATCATGGCTACTTGCTTTTGTTTCTAAAAACAATTAAAAATTTCTAAAAGAGGATTAGTTCCTTAATTAAAACAATTAAATTTATTAATATTTCATCAATCTTACAGAAACTTAAAATTTCTATAAAAAGAAATGAAAACAAAATTTTGAGTATGGAACTTGGAAGTATATTTTAGGTCGGTTCTTTGACATAATTTGACAAGAAAAAGTTCAAAATCCAGGTCTTCATGCATGTTTCAGATTGGCATGTAATAGGCAATGTTAAGCCATAAAGTAATGAGTGGGTTTCAAGAAAATATAAATAATGCAGGTTCGCTGTCACTGCACAGGTTTTTATGAGTTTCCTGCATTATTTTCAATTAATATGGACAGAATAAAAAATGTATGATTCTTGAGTAAGAGAAAGCTCAACGAAAACGAAAAGTCTTTCAATTGCAATTAATATTTTGTAAATTCATTCTACATTTAATCAATAAGGCCAAATGATCACAAATAGTAGGTGTAAATCTCTGGAATAATAGTAAGTAGGGTTTGGTGTTAGATCTGGGTTTTAATTCCAACTCTGTCACTTATAAGCTGGACTTTGGAGAGTTGGCCATCCCATGACCCATTCTCTTATCTTTAATAGTGAGACAATAATGTCTGCCTTGCAGAAAGGTTATAAGAACTACAGATAAAGTAAGTAAGGAACATGGTACAGAGTAACAATTTTCAGCAACTGTTAGTACTGTTATCATTAGAAGGTTAGAATGAAAATAGAGGAGAACCATTCAGGGGAAAACCTGGAGGGTACCTCTTGCTAGCAACTAGGAATAAAGGTATAGGAAGAGATAAGATGCCAAATATAGACTTGGGACTTTTGAAACCAGCTTCAGTCAATATTAATTTTACTGATATAGTTTGACCAAGATGTACTATTACTAGTGTAAATTACTGTTCTAACCGAAAAACTAGAGCATGTTCTTGTTTCTTCCCAAAGTACATTTCTACTATCAAATTCTCAGCAGCATTTCTATTTTTGCATACTACTTTTATAGTTACCACTACTGTTTAACAATTTTTAAACACATTTTTGAAGCAATAAATTACAAGGACTTAAAAATGGTAATGATTAACCCATTGTCTAAGAAGACAGCTTTGATTTCATCCCCAAGTTATTTGCAAATGGTTGAATTGTGGTTCTTTCCCAGACAAAGGCTAAATTTAAGGCATTTCCTTGAGTGAAATACAGAAGAGTACTGATGTTATTCAAGCATTTTATCAACTACTAGTCTCTCACCCTCTTGGTGGTTTTAAATGAAACAAATGCATCACAGAGTGAAATTATTTGGACAGATGTCATAGTAAACCTAAAGAAAAAAAACTACATAAATTAACACCCCACTGTGAAGGACTTCTCAGTTAGCCAAGGAGAGCACAGAAGGTGTGGAGACAAATCCTATTACTGGGTAATGGGATTTACTCCGTGTCCCACACACCAGTTTGAAAATGTGATTCTGCTCTTGACATAGGCAGAAGAGTTCTTAAATGGGACAAAAGTCTGTCTTCAGGAAAGATAGAATATATTTCACTAAAGTCAATCTGATTCCCCCTTTATTAAATCACTTGAAGGAAAAGAAAATCTTTGCTAACACAGGAAATTCTGAAGCCTCCTGAGCTTGGTCCTTTGAAGTAAGATCTACAGTAAGCAGTAAGCAAAAGGACAACAGAGTCTTGGGAGAGGTAGGCACAGAAATGCTAGGGATTTCTGGCTAAGTAACATACTTGTTTATCTTAAGCAAGGCCTAGAATATGGATAGTAGCGTATTTTTAAGTATTAAAAATTTTATATTAAATAGTATAAAATTTACAAAGTGCAAGATCAGAAGTTGTTCACTCTCCAAAAAAATATAAATCCACATGATAATTAATACATTTCTCATTGTTAAACTGTCTGTCAGTAATTGTTTGTTAAAAACAAACGGAAAACATGAACTAGAATTATGCAGTCTTAGAACAAGAATTGGCAATTTTTGTTTTATTCTGTAAAGATACAGATAGTAAGTATTTTAGGCTTTGTAGGCCTAAAAGTTTCTATCACTACTACTCCACTCTGTCATTGGAGCACAAACGTAGCCATAAACAATCCATGAGTAAATGGTCATAGCTGAATTTGGCCAGAGTTTATGGATTGCTGATCCTTGATGCTAGCCCTTTGGCATCTTTATCAATATAGCTCTAACATCGGTTATAGCTTCTGGCATGTGATATGGATAGATAAATAAATAAATAGCAGTTGATTTATGTTCCTAGTAGTTCATCCTTTCTGTAGTCTTGCATACATTGCTTCTGCTCTATAATGATTGCAGTTGGTTGGTTCTGAGGCCACCTATACTTTCTGAAAAATTTAACCCCACAATATGTAAAACACACAATTTCATTTCTTTGGTATCACTGCCAGAAAAAATCTATAACATGAATCTATTCATGAGGGAACATTAGAATAACTCAAATTGTGGGATCTTCTACAACAATGTCCAAGTCAAGAAAGACAAAGGAAGGCTGACATAATATTCCAAAATAAAGGACACTGGAGCAGCATGAAAAACAAATACAATGAGTAGCCCAGAAGGAGATCCTAGATGGGGGGGGGGGGGGAAGCTATAGATGTTATTTACTGGACCAATGGAAAAAATGACTAAACAATAGCTTTCAATCAATATTAAAGTTCCTTAGTGGGGTGATGAAAAAGAATGATCTTGTTCTAGGTGATACATTCTGAAGTATTCAGTGATGGGGGTTGAGATAATATTGTCTCCATCTTACTCTGACATGATTTTGAGAACATAATAGATAGATAGGTAGGTAGGTAGGTAGGTAGGTAGGTAGGTAGGTAGATAGATAGATAGATAAATGATAAAACAAATGGAATAAATCAGGCTAATATATATACAAGAATTCCTTATAAGAAGTCATTCCTTACCCCCTCACTCTCCAGATTTTGATACATAGAAAGTAGGAAACATCAAGATATTTTCACAGATGATTTTTAGCTCTACATACGATCTTCTGCTTTACATAAAATAGCAGACACTTGGTAAAGCAATAAATGGATGAAACATTTATAGAGACTTCTAAAGATAATATGTTTGTAAGATTTTCCTAGAAGAGAATCATTCTTAACGAAATTCCACTTTGAGTTAACTTTGGTATATGGTGACAGAAAGCATTCTATTTTAATTCTTTTGCCCATGGCTTTCCAATTTTTCCAGCACCATTTATTGAAGAGGCTTCTTTTTTTCCAATGTATGTTTTTGGCTCCTTTGTCAAAAATTATCTGTCCATATTTGTTTGGGTTTATTTCTAGGTTTTCAATTTTATTCCATTGGTCTGAGTGCCTGTTTTTCTGCCAGCACCATGCTGTTTGGATTATTGTTGATCTGTAGTACAAGCTGAAGTCAGGGAGTATAATACCTCCAGGTCTTTTTTCTTAGGATTGCTTTGGCTATTCAGGGTCTTTTGTGATTCCATATAAATCTGATGATTTTTTTTTTTATTTCTTTAAAAAACGTCATTAGGGTTTTGACAGGTATTGCATTAAATCTGTATATTGCTTTGGGTAATATAGCCTTTTTAACTATGTTGATTCTTCCAATCCATGAACATGGAATATCTTTCCATTTCTTTGTGTCTCTTTCAATTTCTTTTAAAAATGTCTTATTGTTTTCAGGGTATAGGTCCTTCCAGTTCTTTGTTAAGTTTATTCCTAGGTATTTTATTATTTTTGATGCAATTGATTTATTGGTATAGCCTCTATCAAAAACAGTATGGAGGTTCCTAAAAAAATTAAGAATAGAATTATCATATAACCCAGTGATCCCTCTCTTGGGTATCTACCCAAAATATCTGAAAACATTTATCCATAAAGATATATGTACTCCGATGTTCACTGGAGCTTTATTTATGGTGGCCAAGGCATGGAAACAATCTGTCCTTTGATAGATGATTGGATAAAGAAGGTCTGGTATATATACACAATGGAATACTATTCTGCCATAAGAAAAGATGAAATAGTGTCATTTGCAACAACATGGATGGATCTTGAAATTATTATGCTAAGAGAAAAAAGACAGAAATAGTTGAGAACCATATGATTTCACTGATACCATGTTTCCCCAAAAATAAGATGTAGTGGACAATCAGCTCTAATGCGTCTTTTGGAGCAAAAATTAATATAAAACTTGGTATGATATTGTATTATACTATTATATTACATTATGTTATATTATATTATACTATGACCTGGTCTTATAGTAAAATAAGACTGGTTATTATGCTAATTTTTGCTCCAAAAGATGCATTAGAGCTGATTGTCCGGCTGCTTCTTATTTTCAGGGAAGCACGGTATGTTGTATATAAAATTGAAAACAGCAAAAGAACAAGACAAACAAATGAAGATACAAAAACTCATAGACACACACAATAGTCTAGTGGTTACCAGAGGGTAAGGTGAGAGGGATGTGGTAGATGAAGGTAAAGGGGATCAAATATACAGTGATGGAAAGAGAACTGACTCTGGGTGGTGAACACATATGTGAGATATAGGTGATGTATTACAGAATTGTACACCTATGTAACTTTACTAGCAATTGTCATCCCAATAAACTTTAATTAAAAAACAAAAATAAAAAAATCGATTGTGATATCTAAAAGAAGTCAACATATTAAAAAATTTAAAAACATGGTCATTATTATTATTATTCCTACTTTTTAAACCATGGGCTGACCTGAAAATTATGGTTCATTATATAATGTTCTTTCAGCAAACCTGAACGCAGATCGATTTCTCTAGCTACATATATTTTAAGAGTCAGTACATTCTATTGCTGGGAACATACCCCAAAGCTGCAAATTACAGTTATAAGATTAACTTTATAGCTAAAGTGATTCCAAAGTGACCAGGAAAACAATTCCTTGAAAGTTAAAGTATCCTCAAATTGTGATTTTTCCAGAAATTGTGTTGATATATTTACTGCTTTGCAGCAATATCAACTATTTTGATCTGAAATTAGCCAACTGACCTCCATAAATTGCCATTTATCTTACTCTAGTCCTTGCAACATTTCTTCCTCTACAAACTCTTTTCAAATTATAGATATTGTTATCAAAGTGGAAGGTCACTTAAAATCTGTTTGTTGGTTCAAATAATGCTTAAAATAAATAGTAGTTCCTGCATATCTGCACATTTTACTTGATTCAGTGGTTTAGGCTACATTCTACAGAATATAGAGCTTTTGCTGCTGAAAGTCACCTTTATCAAAAGAAACAGCATTAGAACATTACTTACTTTTGTATTGAAACTTTACTTTGGTTGATTTCTATCGTACAAATACCTATTTTTGACTGATATTTCTCGAATATGAAATATGTTAATATAATTATGGGTCATAATTTTTTTTTTAACAAAAGCAAGTAGCTTGTGGATATAGGTAACAGTTATATGTTAAATGTCAATTACAGGTATATATGCACACACACACACAAACAAAACAAAACAACAACAAAAAACTGTTGTTTGTAGGGAATCCTATTTTCAAGGATTGCTGCTTTGTATCTCCCAGCTCCAAAGCCATTCTGATCCCGGCTGTGTGAAACATGCTATTTACAGCACCTGTGGTCTAATCACTGATTTGTCATTCTCTACCAGAAGTAGCAGGTAAAGAATTGCAATGGTTATTCTCCCTTAATATACGGTATCAAATTATTTATTTTAAGTTATGTATTCTTTTCTCTTGGATCAGAAATGCACATAGATATGGAGTGACATTTCATCATTCTAATCGTTTCTATAAATTTGTACTGGAAAATCAATTATGTACTTTATCTTTTTTTATTATTTAATCATACATAGCCACTTCTAATCTCAACAACTCTGAAAAAATTTTAAAAAGTTATGTTAATTTGCATTGGAGTTATTTTTAACATCTCAGAATTTAACTATCATGTGACGTAATTAATTTCAAAGTGCAACTTTTTATTTTTGTATAACAAATATTTACACAAGCACATTTTTACACACACGACTGTGTGTCCACATTATCTAGTGTTAACATTAACTCTTCTCATCTGTATCACAATATAAAAAGTATATTCTCATCAATGTAAATCTCTACTCTTTAAATCAAGTCTATATTTTATATATGCATATTCTTGTACATAACGTTGTGACAATAGCTTTGGCAATTTTTCATTATATATATTTACATCAAATGAGATCATTCCATTCCTCAATTGTCAACCAGGTAGTTGAGGTGGCCCAGCATTGTATCTGTGTAGTTTAGCCTTGGCGGCAAGTTGAGATTTCTAAAGACTCCATTCAGCTAATGTCAGAATTAATGCAGACAATCAAGACAAGGGCTATTAGCTCAGGGCAGAATTATATAAAATTTCCATCATCTACTGATCACCCAAATGTGCAGCCATATCAATAAAAAATAAAATACATTTAAAAGTAAAAGCATTCCTTTAAAACTCAGAAACGAGGTAAGGATGTCCACTATCATCTTTCTATTCAACAGTGTACATGAGGTCTTAGTCAGTGCAACATAATGAGAAACATAAATCAGAGACATAAAGATCGGGAGCAAATGCAGCTAAAAATGAAAAAAAAAATGAAAAGAAGTTTCAAAATGAGACCAACTATAAGTGTGCAGTTGGGGTCAATTTATTTATTTATGATAATTTATAAAAAAGTTTTTTTTTGTTTGTTTTTTTGTTTTTTTTAATGAAAGAATATTCTTTCACATCGTTGGAAACCCTTTGCATTATCTAATGCTTAGTTCTCACTTTAAAATCTTAAGTGTGAGATCTTGTACACACCTAGACTTCTGGCATGTGAAAATTAGGTCATTATGAAGGCTTGTGGAAGTAAGTACTTGCATGTTTGTATTAGTTTGGTGCAAATGTAACTGCAGTTTAAAAGGTTAAACATAACTACAAAAACTGCAATTTCTTTTGCACCAGCCAATAGATAAACTTGTTTTCTAAAAGTATATTTTTGCATATTTATTGTTGACAGCTCTTTGAATGATATAAAAGGACCTTGCTAGATTTCACTAATAGTTTTTGTCAAAATTACATTATCAGAAGTCAAGAGTATTGAAACTTTGTTCATGTTCTAGCTCTTACTAAAGATTCGTGTCAAGTGTTAGTAAATTAATATGATCTAAAACAAAAGGTATACATTATATTGACATTAAGCAAAAACTCTAATAATGGTGTATATGTAATATTCATATAAGTCCCGTATAGTGCTGCATGAATAGAATGAATTGGGGCTTTGTCCCTAAAGTGAATTGTTATAAGTTATATCTTAATTCTAAAATAATACATTTTATGATTTTATATTTTATACTGATAATGTCATGTAAGGAATATATAAATGATAGTACCATTTGGGAAATGGACAAAATGTAAACATTTAATACATACATTTAATAACTTGGTGTTTTCTTAACAAGCTCTTTCTTGTAAGATTAAATTCAATCACAGTAAATAAGTGATTGGTTTATTAAAAAAAAAGTCATTCCTGTTCAAAAACTTTTTTTTTACTTTATTATAGATAAAGTGATTATATATATATATATATATATATATATATATATATGGTTTTAATGGACTATATATCGTGTTCAAATGATTGCCTTCATCTTCTAAATTTAACTTTCAAATTCACATATTATTAGATGCCATGTGTAAAACTCTGCAAGTTCTGTTTAACTATTTTTCTGAATCTTTTAAAACATCTGTTTCTTTACACTGCTATTGGATATATTAGCTGAAGTTAAAAATATAGATAGAAGCTGACCTTTCCTGATTTTAAAATATGGCATAAAATAATTCAGGAGAAAAACATGCAGCTACTTTGATCATTTAAGCTTCTGAATATATAATGCATATTTAGGATTAGCATAGCAATATTAGCTAAGGGCAATGCAACAGAGGAGTGTCCCTTTTTAAGTTCTTACTTGAATTTAAATCAGATCACCAGTAAGTTACCTCTGAGTGTTACCAATAAACTATTTCCAGACACATAACATAAAATGTAACACTATTCCTTTTTCTTTGCTAGCAATCTCACTAAAACCAGCATAGATAATAGTGTGCTGGACTGAAAAAAGGACAGTTACAAACTTCATGCAACAATAAATATTATAGATGCTATATACAGTTTATTTTCAATTAGAAGGATTTAAGATTATCTAATTGGTTAAACATATGTGTTGAATCCCAGCCAAAAATCGCTTGCAGTGACAGTCTCCCTCAGGTAATTGCAGCCAGGGACACAAAGTACCTGCCTATAAGGAGATCACAGTCTGGTAAGTGAGGTAACATTTACTGCCCACATGGAAACTCAACACATGCTCTTAAACGGTCACATATTGTTTTTTAGAATGTATGAATACAATTAGTACAAATCAACATTTGACTATTTTTAATCCAATAACATTAAATTACAACTAGTTAAGACTGATGAGCTAGGGACAATAAAATGTACTATAGAGAAAGAAGGAGAAACCCTGAGGTGTGGGGTCTTAACTAATCTTGCAGGGGGGGTGTCTTTGGAGAAAGAAGTCATGCTATAGGGGAAACTAAACCTGAACATCAAAGAAAGCCAGAAAACAAAACAAATCAAACAAAAACTTTGCCTCCTGAATAATTTCAGAAAATTGGCTTTCAGAGACTGGCCTAGTGTCTAGTCAAAAATATAGAAATATCTACCTGATCAGTTTTTTTCATCTAATTCTATGTGTGACTTTTAGTGACACATGTTTTTGTGCTTGGCTCCTTTTTCTGAAACACAGAGGTATTAATTTACTTACTCAGTAAATATTTATTGATTACTTTGTGTCGAGAATTCTTCTTCTTCTTCTTCTTCTTCTTCTTCTTCTTCTTCTTCTTCTTCTTCTTCTTCTTCTTCTTTTAAATTTGGAAATAAAACAGATGAAAAGGCATAATCCTGTTTTCAAATATCTTAAAATTACTTGGTTGGTAACATTTCTTTCCTGACCTACTTCTCATGAATGCATTACAGACACACTTATGGACTACTTTATGAAACATACAACAAATAAATAATATATATATATATATATATATATATATATATATATATATATATATATATATATATATATATATAGTGAGACAGCAACAGATACACCCAAGAACCCAGGTAATATTTGAGGTTAGAAATAGATTAAGATCATGTGTCTAAATTAACCTTCGAATTTAAGAATATGAATTACGAGTTTTAATTGTACTTCATGGAGAATTTAAGTTTAAAGCTAATATTTTAACAGATGTGAAGAATATTGCTATAGACATTAGAATTAAGATTACTGAAATTTTAGAATTTATGATTAAACCATGACTCCTCATTTATCTAATTAAGAGTATTCACTTCAGTGTGTAAAAAGCACATGCCCTAGCATTTTAGGACCATTCAGAGAGATTATTACTGTGAAATTTTATTGTTTTGACTGTGTGTTGAACTATTAACTAGAATGTTTGTACCATTTACTGTGGGAACTCTGTCACTTTAAGAAACAATTGAGCTCACATCAGAAACATGGAGGCATAAGGGCTCTCCCTTGATCTCTCCTCTTGAAGTTACAATGATTTGGACAGCTATAATTCAACAAAAGATTCCCTACGCAACACACAAACACATCTGAGAGATCTGCCCATTGAAACCTCTGTGGGTGGGCGAATAGGGGCGAACAGGGGAGGAGGGAAAGAGAAGAGTTGAGATGGGTGTGTGGATGCAGCCCAGAGCTCACCACAGCTGACACAGCTCAGAGCTCACTGTGGTCCCAGGAGAGGAGAGGATTCAGGCTGCAGGTCCACTCTCTGTGGCCCAGAGCGTTCCTGCCTGAAAGATCAGCATATACTAATAATATGGCTGAAACTAGGAGTTGGGGCAGAGACCTCAGGATAAAGACCGAATAGAGAGCTGTGGTCTAGCAGCCCTTACTGCCAGGCAGAAAACAAAACCACAGAGCCTGGCTGCCTTCCCCTACCCTTCCCGGAGCTCTCTTCCCTGTATCCTCCCTCAGCAAACAGTGGGACCCAGAAGAACCTGTAGCAGTGAATGTGGGGTTAAAGAGCAGAATATCCACAGCCCTGAGAACTTGGGACAGTTCCCAAGTGGTAGAGTGGTGGATGCACACTGTGGCTAATTCCAGTGACATGGGTGGAGATAAAAAGGTGAGGTAGATGTGGTTCAGCAACGGCCATTACTTGGAGAACAATGTTAGAAACACACCAGTGGCCTCTCCCAGTCCATCCCACCCTCACCTTCAGTGGCTGATTCCAGCAGGGGCACCCTGCTCAGGCAGTGCAGCTCTTCATCTGACTGCAGGGGCAGCACTGAGATTTCAGAGGCTCAGAATCCCATCATATACCCATCGCATACCACATCCTCCCATTGGGGTGGGGCCCTGAGACTGAGGTGACCTGGTCACAGAGGAGACACCCACCTCCTCATGTGGTTCTCCACAACAAGAAGATATAAAAGGGCAAGAGAAAATAAAATGTTCCAGCATCACCTACTGGAAAACAAAAGAAAGCCTCTTTGTATCCTCCTGCTGAAGAATTAATTCCCATAGGTGTCCTAAAAGAGACATAATCCATCAATTATCATGAACAGTTAAAGTAACAAGTCAGCCCAGATAAAAAACTACAAATCTCCAAATAATAAATGTAAATGAATGTAAATACATGATTTAAAGGACAGATAATTCAAGACTGCAATTCTGAAAAAAACTCAATAAGATACAAGAAAATTCAGATAAGCAGTTTAATGAATTCAGAAATAAAATCAATGATCAAAATTAATACCTTACCAAAGAGAATAAAATGTTTCAAAAAAGAACCTAATAGAAATTCTGGAGCTAAGGAATTCAATAAAAAAGACAAAGAATCAAATAGTGAGCTTAAGAAAATAGAGCTTGCTAGATGGAGAAAAAAATAGTGACGCCAAAGATAGGATTCTGGAAATGATGCAAATGGAAGAAGAGAGCAACTTGAGAGTTAAAAGAAATAATAATAATAATAAAAAAAAAAAACTCTATGAGAAATATCTGATTTCATCAGAAAGAGCAATATAAGTATAATGGGTATACCAAAAAAAGAAGAGAGGAAGAAGGGCACAGAGAGATTTTTCAGTCAACAAGACCTTCCCAAACCTATTGAAACAACTGGATCCTTGAAACCAAGAAACAAACAGAATACCTACTTTCTCAATCCCAAATAGGCCTTCTCCAAGGCACATTATATTGAAACTGTCAAAAATTAAAGACAAGGAAAGAATTCTCAAGAAAGCCAGTGAAAAGAAGGTAGTAACCTACAAAGGAAAGCCCATTAGATTATCATCAGATATTTCAGCAGAAACTCTGCAAGCTAGGGGGGAGTAAGATGAAATATTCAAACTATTGAAAAGAGAAATTACCAGCCAATAATAATATATCCAGCCAAAGTTATCCTTTAGATAGGAAGGAGTAATAAAGACCTGTTCAGATATACATAAGCTGAGGAAATTTTCCACCATAAGGCCTGCATTATAGGAAATACAAAAGAAGGGTATCTTACCTGAAATAGAAAGTAAAAAAAAAAAAAAAACAACAGAAAATTAGGAGTATGCTGACTAACAGACAGAAGTAGGAAATGGCAACCCCTACTCAGAATAGGGCATTCTACACTTAAAGATAACATAAAGCTTAAAGAACACAAAAACATAAAAAAGAAGAAGACAATTTGCTGCTACAACTTGGATGAACTCACAGCATAAATAGGGATAATTTGTGACAACAAAAACATAAAAGGGGAGGGCCAAAGTTCTGAAATTGCAAAGGAGAATAGAGACAAGATGCATGTTGAAGAAAAAGGGCTACCATATATAAATTATATATATATATATATATATATATATATATATATATATATATATATACACACACGCATACACACAACACTTTCTTTTACATAAATTTAATGGTAACCACTCAAAAAAAAAAAAAAAGAAAAAAAAAAAGGAAAAAATCCAGCATCACCTGGAACAGAGGAACATAACATGAAAAAAGAGGAAGCAGAGAAAACAAATCATAGAATATCACCAAACTAAAATAACAGACAGAAACACAAAGACAAAGAAAAAAATGGAGACACTGAGTTACCAGAAAAAAAGATAAAATATCCATCGGAAATGCTCATACATCAATAATCATACTAAATGTAAATGGACTAGACTCATCAATAAAAGGGCACAGAATAGCAGATTGGAAAAACCAACCAAACAAACAAAAAAACATGCTGCCTTCTAAAGACACATCTCAGCTGCAAGGACAAATAACAGACTCAAAGAGAAAGGATAGAAAAACATCACTCCAAGCAAATGGCATCCAGAGAAAAAACAAATGTATCCATGCTTATATCCAATGAAATACACTGCAAGATAAAAAATGGTAACAAGAAATAAGGATGGAAATTTCATAATGATAAAGGGGACAATACATCAAGAAGACATAACGAATCAACATATATACTCCCAGTCAGAAAGCACCAAGATATATGAAGCAACTACTAACAGAACTAAAGGAAGAAGTTGACCAAAACACAATTATAGTAGGTATCCTAAATACACCATTGACAGTTATGGATAGATCATCCAAACAAAAAATCAATAAGGAAAAATCAGCCTCAAATGACACATTAGACCAAAAGGACATAATATACATTTACAGAGAATTTGTTCCAGAATACCAAACTATGCATTGTTTCCTAGTGCATACAGAACATTCTCAAGGACAGACCATATGTTGGGACACAAAACTAGTCTCAACAAATTTAAGAAGACTGAAATCATACCTGGTATATTCTCCAAACATAATGCTTTGATATTAGAGATCAACTGCAAAAAGAAAGAGGGAAACACTACAAACATGTGGAGATTAAACTGCATGCTACTAAAGAATAACTGGGTCAAACAAGAAATAAAAGGAGAGCTCAAAATATACAGAGAAACAAATAAAAATTAAAATATAATGTATCAAAACTATTGCGATGCTGCAAAAGTGGTAATAGAGGGAAATTACAGACCTATCTTAAAAAGAAGAAAAACCCCAAAGAAAAAAAACCTAAAATTACATCTTAAATAGTTAGAAAAAGAACAAATGCAGTTCAAAGTCAGCAGAAGGAAGAAAATAATAAAAATCAGAGCATAATTAAGTGAAAT
This sequence comes from Rhinolophus sinicus, assembly GCF_057876585.1. Lineage (NCBI taxonomy): Eukaryota > Metazoa > Chordata > Mammalia > Chiroptera > Rhinolophidae > Rhinolophus > Rhinolophus sinicus. Next base: position 57,876,701 of record NC_142502.1, read on the forward strand.
AGGGAACAAAAACCCAATAGAAATTATTAATGCAACAAAGAGCTGGTTCTTTGAAAAGTTTAATAAAATTTACAAATCCTTGGCCTACTCACTAAGGAAAAAAGAAAAATAAAGACACAGATAAACCAAGTCAGAAATTAAAGAGGGGAAGTTACGACAAACACCACAGAAATACAAGGATCATACAAGAAAACTATGAAAGACTATATGTTACCAAATTCAATAACCTAGAAGAAATGGACAACTTCTTAGAAATATATAACCTTTGTAGGCTGAATCATGAAAACCTTGAAAATCTAAATAGAACAATCAATACTAAGGAAATTGAAATGATCATCTAGAACCTCCCCAAAAGTTAAAGTCCAGGACCAGATGGCTTCACTAGTGAATTCTACCAAATATTAAAGATGACTTAATACCTTTCCTCAAATTCCTCAAAAAATTGAAGAGGCGACAATACTTCCTAACTCATTATATGAGACCAACATTACCCTGATACCAAAATTTAAAAGGATAACACAAAAACAGAAAATGGCAGACCAATATCTCTGATGAATACAGACACAAAAAATCCTAAAGAAAATCCTAGCAAATCAAATACAACAGTACATTAAAAATATTATTCATCATGATCAAGTGGGGTTCATTCCAGGTGTGTGAGGATGGAACAGCATATGCAAATTGATCAATGTGATACACAGCATAAAATAATGGATCATATTAATAGATGTAGAAAATCATTTGACAAGATACAACATCCATTGATGGCTAAAACACTTAATAAAATATGTATAGAAGAAAAGTACCTCAGCATAATAAAGGCCATAGATGACAAACCCTAAGCTAAGTTCATACTTAAGGGTGAAAAATTGAAAGCTTTTCCTGTAAGATCAGGAACAAGTCAGGAATACCCCTACTCACAACTATTATTCAACATAGTATTGTGAATCCTAGCCAGAGGAATCAGGCAAGAGAAAAAAAATAAAAAGAATCCAAATTGGGAATGAAGAAGTCAGATTGTCAATTTTTGTTGATGACATAATTCTTTATACAGAAAACTCTAAAGACTCCACCAAAACAAACAAACAAACAAACACAAAACTACTGGACACAATAAAAAAAGGGGTAAAGTTGCAGGATAAAAAGTCAGTGTGAAAAATCCATTGCATTCCTATATAATAAAAATGAATTTTCAGAAAAAGAAATGGAGGAATTATTTTTGCAATTACAACAAAGAGGAATAAAATACCTAGGAATGAACTTAACAAAGGATAAGAAGGACACATACACTGAGAACTATTTCATATTATTAAAAGAAATTGAAAAATACACAAAGAAATGGAAAGATATTTCTGTTCAAGGATTATAAAAGTAAGCATAGTAAAAATGCCCATATACTCAAAAGCAATATACATATTTCATGCATTTATCATCAAATTCCAAAATAGAGAGGAAAAAATACATATACATATACATATACATATACATATACATATACATATACATATACATATACATACATACATACATCAGATTTGTAATGGGATGAAAAAAGACCCTGAATAGCCAAAGCAATCCTGAGAAAAAAGAACAAGGCAGGAGGTACCACACTCCTGATTTCAATTTATATTACAAAGTAACAATAATCAAAACAGCATGGTACTGAGAGAAAAATATACACAGACATGTAGAATTGAGAACCCAGAAATAAACTCACATTTATATAGGCAGAATATTTTCAAAGGAGCCAAAGTATGCAGTGGAGAAAAGAAAGCCTCTTCAATAAATGGTTCTGGGAAAATTGGAAAGCTAAGCACAAAAGTATAAAACTAGACTGCTATCTGTCACCATATATCAAAATTAACTCAAAATTGATCAAAGACCTAAATATAAGAACTGAAGCAATAAATTGCATAAAAGAAAGCATAGGTACTACACTTACGAATTTTGGGTTTAGAGGGGATTTTATGAATTTGTCCTCAATCGCAAGGGATGTAAAATCAAAAATGAGAGAACAGAACTACATCAAACTAAAAAGCTTCTGCACAGCAAAATAAACTATGAACAATACAAAAATACAACCAACTGAATGGGAGAAGATATTTGCAAACAACATCTCATTTTATATATATATATATATATATATATATATATATATATATATTTCATATATATATATTTCATATATATATTTCATATATATATTTCATATATATATTCATTTTATACATATATATTCATTTTATACATATATATTCATTTTATACATATATATGTTCATAATATATATTTGTTTGTATATATATACATATATATATACACACACATACATATACATATATATAGTGAACTTGTACAATTGAACAACAAAAACACAAACAATCCAATTAAAAAAAGGGCAGAGGACCTGAACAGACACTTCTCCCAAGAAGACCTACAAATGGCCAACAGATATATGAAAAAATGTTCAACTTCACTAGCTATCAGGGAAATGAAAATCAAAACCACAATGACAGACCTCCTCACACCTGTTAGAATGGCGATTACCAACAAGGCAAATAAAGTGTTGGAGTCTTGTAGAGAAAAAGGGATCCTCATACACTACTGCTGGTGGGGATATAAATTGGTACAGCCACTATGGAAAACTTTATGGATGTTCCTCAAAAAATTAAGAATACAATTACCATATGACCCAGCAATCCCTCTTCTAGGTATCTATGCAAAAAATCTGAAAACGTTTATCCATAAAGATATATGTACCTGTATTTTCATTGCAGCATTATTCATGGTCGCCAAGATATGAAAACAACTGACGTGTTCTTTGGTACATGATTGGATAAAGAAGACATGGTACCCATATGCAATGGAATATTACTCGGCCATGAGAAAACATAATAGCAAAATAAGTCAGAGAAAAACAGTCGAGAACAAAGTGACTTCACTCATATGTGGCATATGAAACTAAAAGCAAAAACAAACAAGACAAACACACAAAAACTCATAGATACAGAGAACAGTTTAGTGGTTAAGAGGGTAAGTCACCAGAGGCAGAAGAGGATAAAGCAGGTCAAATATATGGTGATGCAAGGAGAACTGAATTTGTGTTGTGAATACACAATGTAATATATAAATGATGTTTTATAGAATGTACATTTAAAACCAATATAATTTTACTAACTAATGTCACTCCGATAAAATTAATAAATATCAAAAAAAGAAACCATTCAGCATAAGAAGCCATGATTAGCTCACTGACTTTTGTGATGAAGAAAAAGTACACGTTCTCCACCCTCCATACCTCACCAGAAACAAGTATATGAAAACTGAAGCTTTGACAAAATTATAATTTCAAGACTTTGGAGATGAATATAAAGTGCATATGAAAACATCTATTTGTGGGAGAAGAAAAATGCTTAAGTAGCATTATATATTCTTCATTTGCATCAAATTCACACATACACAAACACATGAATATAAACTAAACATTCATAATAATGATATATAATGTGATGAATAGACATATGTAGAATATGACATTAATAATATGCAACTATTATATTCAATTTAAATGCAACCACATACATATGAGGTCTGACTATGTTTGCAGACTTGTTGCAATGATGTTGTAAAATTTTTGATATCAGAGGGATTATTCATTCCAAATTTGTACTAACTGGACAAACATTTAACCAAGTTTACTATTTGGAAGTGCTGAAAAGGCTGCGTGAAAAAGTTAGACAAAAATGACCTGAACTTTTCGCCAACATTTCATGTCTCTTGCATCACTACAATGCACCAGCTTACACTGCACTGTCTGTGAGGGAGTTTTTAGCTAGGAAACAAATGACTGTATTGGAACACCCTCCCTACTCACCTGATTTGGCCCCCAACAACTTCTTTCTTTACCCAAAGATAAAGGAAATATTGTAAGGAAGACATTTGAGTAATACTCAAGACATCAACTGTAATACAAAGAAAGCTCTGACGGCCACTCCAGAAAAAGAATTCCAAGTTGCCTTAACAGTGGACTAAGTGCTGGCATTAGTGCACAACTTCCCAAGGGGAGTACTTTGAAGGTGACCATACTGATATTCAGCAAGGAGGTATGTAGCACATTTTCTAGGATGAGTTTGCAAACTTAATTTTCAGACCTTTTATAGAGATTTGTTACCACATAATTATTATGTACAACAAACCTTGCTATCTACTCTACATGGATTAGAGCATTTGATTCTCACAATAACACTATGAGTCAGGTAAAATGTTATTCTTATTCTGTAGATGATATTTGATCATAGATAGAAGGGACAGAGATGTTAAGTCATTTGCCCATAAATGCATAGCTAAATAGAGGAAGGGCCAGTACTTTTTTCTGTTAGAGCTTTCACGTTTATCCCATATTTATGTTAAAATACTTTCTCTATCTACCATCATTTATCTATGCATGTATCAATACAAAATACATACACATAATGTGTGATTACAGAAAGTTTTGATAAGATTTTATAATATATAATTTATCTCTACATTATATATAAAGAGGCATATGATATCCACATTATCAAAGTGGATGAGTATTACAGCTGAGGATTATATATCACTTTATATATGTATAAGGGTCTTCAAAAACACTTATTTTTCAATAAATACACTGAGAAGTTGATTTAATTCCCTTCCTGCTCTAACTCTGTTTAATTAATGATGGTCAATTACTCCTTCATTGTAAAAATATGTTCCTTCTTTGCCATTAACTAGAAGGTACTTTAGAATTACTCCTCCTGTCATTCAGTTTCTTCTCCTTCACAGGCTCAGACGTTGAACTTCTGCTCTTTTTCTATACTCACTGCTTTCAAAATCTTATCACTTCCCTTCAATCTCCATTCTGTCAATACAATCTCTAAGATCTTTAGATTCTCCTGTCTATGGCTGACAGCTGCGTTTATTTATTTGTCATCACTAGTGAATCAAAATGTCTAAAATAAAATTTACTTTTCCTCCTGATGGAACTCTCTTCTTAGCCAACAGCTTTATTTTTTTCAACACTAGTACAATTTTCTTGGTCCTCAACTTTGTAAATATGGTAGCTAATTTTCATTCTTTTTTCATAAGAGCTTACTATTCCTCTTCAGTTTCTCAGCCATTCTCCCAACGTGACCCTGAAAATTCTTTATTACCTTCTACCTTCTTGTCTTGTCTTCTAATACTTTTGTATTTGGGTTTTATTGCTGATCTTGTACTTTCCTAATAGAATGATGTCCCCAAAAGCTTTTCACAAAATATAAATTATTTTTGTAGGAAACTTACTCTGGGGCTCTATAATTCCTCAGGGGAAAACAATTGCTTTTTCATACAATATTTTGGGCACTCCACAGCGCCACTTTAATTTTATTAGTTTTCTTAAATCAAGTTCTCTATTTGTGTCAAGCCACCTTCAGTAAGCACAGTGCTAATTCTCACTTCTTTGTTAGTTCCTTTGTCAGAAATGTTCCCATGTCCATTTCAAGCTGTATTCCGTAATTTCTTCAACACGTAGTGAAAACTCACCCTGATTTTTGCTATTCAATGGACTTTTTTCCTATTTTCAATTCCTTCAGCATTTGTAAATTTGAGCTGGGTAACTTTATACATTTCTTCAAAATATAGCTGCAGACTTAAACTCCAAATGTTTTCTTGTGTCATACTGGACTTAAGTGGTCATACAGACTCTAGTTTTCTTTAGGATTATAACTGCTTTTCCTATGTAAGAATTTACTTCTGCAGATTTTACCTGAAATCTAGGTCACAAAATCTATTTAGAGTAATATAATTCTTGCTGCTAAGAACTTTCCATTTACATTTTGATTCTGGGAAGACCATTTTTCTCCTTAAATTGGCTTTACCATTTTTTATTTCCTCTGTTTTTTTGTTTGATTGATTTTTGTTTTTAATTAATTGTGGGTTCATAATTAAAACACAGTGAAAAGGGAAAGGAAATAAAATTCAACTCCAAATCTAATTTGTGCTTACTGGTATTTCTAATGGAAATATTCTGAAGACTCTAACTGCCTTGTTAAAAATAGGAGGTCAATAATGTTTGTGAAATTATATTGAAACAAAATTAGTCCTAATAGTTCCTTGTAAATGCTCAGGGCTAGCTATATTTTTCATGCAAACTGTTAAATGAAAGATTTGGACATCTTGTGGATTTATTTCCGCTATTTTTTTTCCTTATATCATTTATGTCTTCTTGATACAGAAAGCACATGCCTACAGATGGCTCCGACGGTGAAAACTATTATTCCCTTGCCAAGATTGAGAAGATTTTATTAAATAAATGCCTGGTTAGCCTCCCCTAACTAATTTTGGAGGAGAGAGAAAGTTGTTATTCTCTCCATTTACCATACCTACTAATTTTTACCTCTATTCTGTCTTCTATCTAGTATTTCTCCTTCTGTGTCCCAGGTACTTTAGGAAGAGACTACATAGACATCGTTTCCTAGTATACCTCCAATCCTCTTGAGTTGGCAACATTAGTTAAAAGGAACTATACAAATCTACAAATTCTAATTATAGTCATTTGTATTTGATATTTTGTTTTTTGGAACAGGAGGAAAGTGAAGACATTATATTATATATATATATATATATATATATGTTATATACTAAACATATAATGCATAATATATATATGCACATATATATGTATATGTATACATATACATATATGTATATATGTATATGTATATGTATACATATACATATATGTATACATGTATTTATACATATGTGTGTGTGTGTATATATATATATATCAAATTACATCAGTTTATATCCTGTTTTTTTTTCTCTTATAATTTTATAACATACATATTGGTTCCTCAGTTTATTCATCTATAAAATAGGTATTATAATAGGATTTAATGTACAGTGTTTTGGGGATCATTAGATCATATAACCCATGTAAAGGCTTTAGGACAGTGATTAGCACATATAAATATGGATAGTGTTGTGTTGTCATTGTTTTAATTGTTATTAAGGTACTAGGGTATACACAATGAACAAAAGATTGATATAATTTTCTCAACGCTTCCCAATACATGTATGGGATTTATTTTAAGCTATGAGATAAGAAAAATTTAAATGAGTAATTGCAGTTCCTTTTATCCTACCAAGAAAGCAGAATAAAGCTAGTGCAATCAGTGGGTAAACATATCTCCCAAATCTACTCCCCTATTCCTTTTATATTATCTGTTAGACTTACTCCCAATAGCACATACTCTCTGGCTCATATAAGAACATGTGACTAAAGTGATGCACACATAGCATGATTTCATACACAGATGTTACATCTGTGATGGTGGTAGCAACCATTCCACACTTTGCTTTGTGGGGGGGTAACTGGGTTCAGTGGAAAGCATATTGACTGATATGGTACACCTTTTCAGGTTAGGATGCTAATGACCTATAGATAAAAAGAAATCACTGTGTTTGGTGGTGGAGAAGTTAGAGGAAGGCGAATGCACACTAATCCAAATTAGTTTGTGTAATAAAAGACAATTAGAAATGTACAAGCAAAAGCGAAGGAAAGGGTAAGGGCACCCAAGGCAGACTAAAGAAAACACTTAAATTTCTTCAAAATTTTAAGCCTGTGTCTTTGAAAAGTATTATAAAGTGATTTACCTAAAAATTAGAGTGTGGCACTGAGGATCATTTGGATCAGTGATTTGGCATGAGCAGTTTTCTGATCACTTGTCCACACAAAGGAATTTACAAAAGTCAAAAATTAAGGAGTTATATTCAAGAAAGAAGATTGTAACAAGGGTATTATTAAGGCAGAACTATGAACAGATATGTGACTAGTGATATCCAGTGACTTCCTTGAAGGCAGCTGAATTTTAATAAGTGGAATCCTTACCAGAATCCAGCGGTTCCATAATTATGCAACACCTTGCCCATCACTTATCAGAGATAGCTCTAAGACATTGGATTTCTAAATGTAGACTTAACATATTATTTCTGAAATTTATTTGGTAGGTACTTTTAAAAAAAGTGACCAGATTTATAAAGTAGATAGAAAATTATTTAAATTCTCTGAAGCTATGGCTAGTCACCACACCTGTGCATTAATTGTGGCTGAACATTAGTTAAGGATATTCATAGAGCAAAATATATCACTCTTCAATCTGAAAGAAAGTTACTTGTTTCCTTTTATTTATTTATTTTTTCTTCTTCAAGAAGGCATTTAAAACTGTCCCTCATGCTTTATTTGACTGATAGGAAGCAAATGTAGTTTTCAAATTCCATCCATGATTACCGGAAGTCCATGATATGCAAGTATTAATATACAAAAGAGTGAATTTGCTTTGCGTTACTTTAGATTAAGGTAATGATGGCATCTTGCATTAAACTGAATATATTAGCATATGTCTCAACTGTCATTGGCAGTGAATATACCAATAATGCTATAAAACAAACCCATTACCTGTTTCTGTACAGTCTGAAAGCTACTGTGTTTCCCAAAAAATTAGGCTTAGTCAGACAATCAACTCTAATGTGTCTTTTGGAGCAAAAATTAATATAAGACCGCTCTTATATTGTATTGTGTTAGATAAGACCCGGTCTTATATTATAGTAAAATAAGACTGGGTCTTAAATTAATTTTTGCTCTAAAAGACTCATTAGAGCAGATTGTCCGGCTAGGTCTTATTTTCGGGGAAACACGATAAGTAAAATTTTTACATTTTTCAAATGTTTGGAAAAAAAGCTCAGGAAAAACAACAACATTAATAGTTTATGACAAGTGAAAATTATAAAAATATTCATATTTGTTCCCACACATAAAGTTTTATTTGAATGCAGTCACACTCATTCATTTATGCATAGCCTATGGCTACTTTCCCACTACAATGACAGGGTTTATTGGTTGTGAAATCATATGGACTGCCCAGAGAAAGCTGATCAACCTATAATATTATAAGGCTAAACAGGATAGCATATTCTCCTTCCTTAGCAGACTTAATGATTCAAGACTTGTCTCTGGTGAAAACTAAGGGTGTAAGGATTGTAGTCTAAAGCAGTTAGGTGACTGGGCTGATAGGAAAACCACAGGCTTAAGTTTGAGGGGTTTGTGGTAACACTATTTAGGGTCCTCTCTTCCTATCTGTGTTTACATCAGAGTAGCCAGAAACTTCTATAACTCACTTTGAGCTCTCCAGGGACTTTTTTTTTTTTTGTCTTTCATTTTTAACTTCATGAAAATTAAGAATTAAAAGGTAAATTTATGTATTTTCTAACAGAATGTTTGTATTTATTTAAGGATAGGAAAATGAAAGTGCGTCAAGCCCTCTGATGAGCAGAGGTCATCCATCACACTCCTGTTACAGCGATAGTCCATTAGTGTCGGGGTAAAGATGCAGGGCAAGACTACATCATCCTCTAGGTGCCTTCAGTCACTTACCCTTGACCTGTGGAAAAGTTGCTTTGAAGAAAGGGTAGAAGTTCACGGAAAAAGATTATTTATGCGCCACAGCTGTGCAATTAGTGGGGCATGGTGTTGAGCTTAAGGACAATTATAAGAAACAGAAGGACTTCCCTATCCCTAAATCCCTTCTAAAAGAGAAACCATGGAGTAACTGATCACAAAAGTCACGAGAAAGTGAAGTATCAAAAGATTATAACACATTTACAGCAGCAATTTTAAGAGAATTCAGAAAATGGGGATGCAATTTTTTGGATATAGGTTTCAGATGTATTTAAGACTGGCTTCCTGAGATGCATTGTTGTTGTTGTTGTTATTATTCTTTTGTTTTGAAAGTTATTTAATCTCTAAACATAAACTGTTTCCCAGTTTTCTACATTATTCATTCACAAAGATCTATAATGAAAGAGGAGGAAGCTGATTTATTGCACAGCGTGCCTTCTTGATCAGTGATGGTCTGATAATGGGGCTTATCAGTAAGTACCTCTAGTGGCTGTCATTGTAGCCTCATATGGATACTGGTGTAATTGTTCAATGGCAAGTACTCAACACAGATTATTTTCTAAAACTCCAAGAGGCTCTTAGAAAAACGACAATACTGTCTGATCTATCAAGCATTCACTAACTGCTCATTCACCTGACTTCTTTTGGTGCTATTGAACAAAATGCTTCGCTTTTTTATTTGTTTCCTACCCATTGGTCAGTAACAAGTATTTAAGGCCTTGTCAGAATACAGAGTCTTTCTTTAATGTTTTTTGATATGCAGTAGAAGATAAATGATTCTGCTCTCAACTACCCAGTATTTTGCTTGATATTGTCATATTGACAGCATAAGGCTGCCTCTGAAGCAAATATAAAATGAACAGTCTTGCTAAATATATATCTAAAGTTTAACTGGAAAGCTCACGACAGTTCTTTTGAATGGGCACTGTCTACTATTCTACGAATAGTATTGTTAGTTTTACCTCTATCAGAAGCTTAGTGAGGTGCAATATCTTATTAGCCAATATAAATAAAGATGAAGAAAAATTAAACGGTATGTGCTTCAAAATTAAAAACCCTGAAGTGAAACATCTAGCCTGTCAAATTAGTAAGTACTTGTTCAGCATCTATTTTATAGCTAATACTTCATCCCTTGCAGGATAAACTCACTTTCTGAAATATAAGTAAAAGTAAACATACAACATTATGACTATAGTTAACAATGCTGAATGGTACATTTGAAAGTTGCTAAGAGAGTAGATCCTAAAAGTTCTCATCACAAGGGGAATAAATGGAAACTATATGAAGTGATGGATGCTAACTAAATTTATTGTGGTAATCACTTTGCAATATATAAAACATATGGCAGGTCATTTTGCTGTTCACCTTAAACTTGTACAATATTTTATGTCAATTATATCTCGATAAAACTGGAAGAGAAAAAAGTAAACAATTACTCATAATATGAAAATTAGTAAAGGAAATGTCTTATTTAGGGACTAGGAAATTTTATTCAAAACATATATAAATATATTCTTTTATTGCACTTTTAACATTTTATTTGATGCATGCAACATACAGGCAAAGTTATCAAGAAAAATAATATAGTCCAAGGAACCCACTGCCAAATCCAACAAGAACATCATCAAGTAATTGTCTTCTGCCTGTTATTCTTTCCCATCCCTCCTTACCTCTATTACTAATGGTGGTAGTATCCCAAGTTTTGTGTTGATTATATTCTTGTGATTCTTATACTTTTTTGATATATTTATATGCATACTAAATATGTTATTTTGTTACTGATCTTTATTAAAATAAATCTTACTATAGGTAGTTTTTGGTATTAATTCGCTCAGTCAGTGCTAGTTCAACATTTAAGTGTATTGTTGTAAGTAGTTGCAGCTTATTCATAGCTATTTATTTCTGTAAAATATCCCAATGCTTTTTCATGTCACTATTTACTTGTCCACTGTTTGTCAATGTTTATTTTGGTTGTTTCCAGACTTTTGCTACCACAAAAACTGCTACTATGAACATTATCTTATATATCCTAGACCAAATGGGGAAAAATTTCTTTAAAGCACAGAAGTGGTAATAAAAGTGCTTACTCTAGGGATACGTAAATATTATAGTAATTGCAACTATTTTCCTAAAGTTTGTACATTAATTTACATTCTCTACAGAGTGTATTAAAGGTTTCTTTAATTTACATTTTCTCAGGTTCCTTGATAGTTGAAAATCTAGGAGATATAAAATAGTATCCATTGTGGTTTAAATTTGCATGTTCCCAATTAATAATTATGTTGAGAATCTTTCTATATATTTATTTAACAAATGTATTTTCTCTGTTATGTAGCAGGTATTGCTGTGTTTTCCCCTCTACTTCATACTGCATTATGTTCTTGCAAATGAACTTTGTGTCGTACCCTTTCTCATTGCCTCAAAGGATACTCCCTTTCAGTATCCAGTTCTACTGCAGCAAGAAGTTACCCCAGAGCTTCATGCCAGAATCCAGGAGAAACAGTTTTCACTATGTATAAAGAACAACAAAAACAGCATGTAGGTTCAGAGTTAGAGAAATTTTTCTCCTTTAATACCCAAATGTTTCGTATAATGAAAGTCAAACCCCAAAGGTGGACAAAAAATTTCGGATGGAGTGGTTAGTTGGGGATTCCTTAAGCTTGTAATCAAGAGAGTAGTTATCATTACAGATAGCAGAGGGTACCCAAACCAGAAAATCAAGCTGAATCAGTAGCTTAAAGGGAATCCAAATCTCAGAAATTTAAAAGGGCTTCCAAAAAAATTATCAAATGGGAGACCAAAAACAAATATAAAAATCAGTATATGGAGTCTGTTGACAGGGACCAGTGCAAGGACCCAAATCTATGTGTGAACCAATCTTAGAGTAAATGGAAAGGTGCAGGATACGTAATTTCCTAGAAAGCAATGATCTTGACAGAGAATTGCTCTTATGCTATTGCCAGACTAAGGTGACTACATTGGACAGCTGAAGTTAAAGGGCCCAAGAGATGATGGGCATCGTATTGCGACATGCATACATTTTCATGGCTTATTCACAGCCAAAACTAGAGTCAAATCAACTCATTGTAAGTTCAACATTCTTTGTTTGGTCCACAAGGAAGACACAATGTAGATTTGGAGAAATGTGTGCCAGTTCCAAAGGAATGTCGGTAATGTTAAGTATAGGTGCAAACTGAGGATGTGAATGAAGGTTTGAAATCCCTTATATGATACACAGATGGTGAGGACACTCAGGGTGAGAATTTGGGGAACTGAGGACAGAGATTAGATAATCTGTGGAGGGGGCAAAATGAAAAAGAAGAGGTGGCAGCACAGTGGTCGTTGCTATCTGAATTAAGAAACATAACATGAATCCAAGTCTGGCCCACTTGGTGATATTCAACAAAAATCAGAAAGTGCTAGTCATCTTGAATAATCTGTAAATTTCAATTCCATCAATCAAAGTAAGGAGAAATGTACCGGGTCTGTCTCTATCGTAACCAATAGTTATCCTAAAAAATATGCTAGCAAAAAAATTTGAAGTGCTCCTTTTGAAGTTAGTAGCTGTGAAACAGAAAATAAATATCTTTATAGTATAGCAGGAATTGTGAATACAAATCTGATGATGTCACGTTGTGGCTGTTGCTCTTTACCGTTCATTCGGGATAGTATTAATATTGTTTACTAATCTTAAATTTTATGTTGCCCAAATCACCATTATTTGCATTTTTTTCTATTATATTAAACTTCAAATACACAAAATTACACAACCAAAATCATAATGCACTTTAATTTTAATGTAAGTATTACTAAGTATTACTTAGTTATAAGCATTGCTTAGTTATAAGTATTAAAACAAATGCATTTGGTCTCTTGATTTTTCCGTCATGTCTATTTGCATTAAGACAGTAAATTAGAAATTAAGGTGGAGTTGATTTTTGTTTTTAGTGTATAATCATTAAGATGGTTGCCAAAAACTTTTAAGAGAATCAATTTAATATTTCTGGTCTTCTCATTTCATTCACAAGAGAACATTGGAACTGAGATAAGATATAAAATTAATTTTAAAATTAATGTCAATAAAAACAGAGTGCAAGAATAAATGAGAGAAATTTACAGAAAAAAAATTGGTTCTTACTATTGGCTGTCAACCTTAAATTCGTGTTAAAGTTTCTAATACAATAAAAAGTGTTAACGGATCTCTTTTTCTAAGGTTTTTTTTCATAATTTCACATCAGGTAATCATCCAAATATAAGATTTGTGTGTTTTTTACTAGATAATAATTTATAGCAAAACATGTTTTGAAACTATGAATGTGCGGTTGTGTGTGTGTGATATATATATAGGTATTATATATATATATATGTGTATACATGTATATATATACACACACACATATATAGATATATCTATCTATCTATATCTATATCTATATCTATATCTATCTATCTATTTATCTATCTATCTATATACATCATAATTTTCTGTTGAGCCAAAATATCATTTTAATCTTTCTGAGAGGTTCTGGAATGTTTCTGTTGCCTCTATTTCAGTTTTGTATGTTCAGAACTATAATTCTTTTGCTTCCCTCTCCTGTTTTTTAGAAAAGGAAAAAAAAATGTAACCACAACAGTGACACTTATCAATGAGAAATATTACCTTCTTGGGAGCAAACTCAATTGCTTTACCACTACAAAACTTGAACGTGTACTTGTTTTTAAAATACCTATGAACATTTTTAGCCATTAGAATCAATTTAACTATTTAATTAGAAAATGTTTATACAATGCACTTAAACGTTTTCAGCCATTTTTAGCTAAGTAGTTATATTTCAAAATGTAGTCAAGTATTATAATCCAATCACACCAATCTAGAATATGAATAATTCAGTTACTGTATCAAGGGCTAATTTTGGTTTCTAAAGTATATTAAATGAGAGCACAACTATATTTGAAGAACCCTTCCATGATATAACATGTACACATCACTGTTTCTCTCATTTTAAAGTATCCATGTACACTTGTGTAGAACAGCATTTGGGGAACCAAATATCCAGTGCCCAGTTAACAACAACACCCATATACATATTGAAAATACCGGTCTGAAAAGAAAGCTTTTAAACTTCTAAAAATTACTGACAATTTAAGTATCAGGGATTATGTTATAAAATAATATAGAAATTAAAAAGCTGTAATCTGAGTGACAGCAGAATGAAAGTACAAATCCTGAAAGTAAGGATAGCAGGTTACATTCTGGGTAAGGCTGATAACATTAATTATAGAGTAATTTGATTGATGCCAAATTTGCAGTGTTTTTACTTGGCATAAACATTACAGTTTGTTAGAGATTGTGCGAAGTTGATTTTCAAAGAGTAACCTGTTCTTTAAGATCCCATTCTTAGTAACTTTTACTTGGCTTTTAACTCTTTATTTGCCTTAAGAATCAATGCTATTGTAGAGAGCAGAGGTATTTATCAAGAATTTCAAGGCAATTCTGTTAAATTATTTTCAGAGGAATAGTTTAGTAAATTCCTCTGTAGGATTAAGTTAATGGTGTATTTTTAGAAGATATGTTTGTGTGTGTGTGTGTGTGTGTGTGTGTGTGTGTGTGTGTGTATAATTTTTACATGTATTTTTCATGAACAGTGTGATACAACTTTTATTATTAGTCCAATAAAGAAGGAATCATTACAATGTGCTGTCCTTCCCATATGAAGATCATACTACTGACTTGTTGAAAGATGGATGATGGATTTGGACTGAGATTAGTATTTCAGCTAACAGACCTTGTTGAGATGTATGGGCACACGAATTTCATAGGGATGGACAACAAGGTAGTTAAGGAATTACTCTAAACATTGAGTCAGACTTTTACCAGATAAGCAGATAGCTCTCAAATTGAACCATAAATGTTACGGCAAAAAAAAATCTCTTGTGAATCAAGTAATATTTGAAGATTTAGTAAGGCAACTTTGTTATGGAGATAGACACTAGAGTTACTAAATCTAATTGATATTAGATCTGAAAATCATGTTACTGACTCGTTTCTTTACAAGGAATTATTCTCAATACACTACTTAAATTTCTTTAGGAGCACATTTTTATTCCAACAGCAAGCATGGGGTTAGTAGTACTTTATTATTTACCAGATGAAGTAACTTAATAGTATGTAAAACCACATAATGCCTAATTAGTAGTCAGTTTCAGATTTCCTAAAAATTTCAGTCATAGAATCAGCATTTGGTCAAGTAATTCAGGATTGAAATACATATTGTAACATTAAATTTATGATTATTTTTTCTATATTGATTGCATAATCAAAACAAAAACAAATTAAAAAAAAATTTCCTATCATTTCTACTTAGCTTTGAAATTTAAAAAATGAAGTTCCTTTTTGAAACGGTCACTTCTTTCTCCAGCTATCCATTGTACATCAACCCTTGGATCTCCCCTTGAAAGGTCTCCGATTATTATATGATGAACTTGTCCACATTTTAAATCACTGCCTGAACCCTTCAAATGGTGCTCTCTATCTTCACTCCTCTGTCTCGCTACCAGAACGAGAAACCTGGAAATCAACCCAGATACCTGACCCTCTGTACCCCTCACACTCAATTGTTCCGCAATTCTAGCCATCTCCTCATACTAACATGCTTCAGTGGACCTCCTCTCCTCTCCCAAGAAGTATGTCTTACTTCCAGACCTTATTTTGCTTATTCCTCTTTAAGTTTCCTTCCATTTATTCTATGCACTCCTGACTTGCTGATATAAATATCTAAAATGCATATTTTATGTCAGTAATATTATATAGCTCCTTCAATAACTCCCTGTAGTTTTGGGATAAAATCCACATTTTAGCATGACATACAAGCACTGTGTCTACCTCCCCAGCCCCCCTACCACTCCCCCAAATTATACACATCTCCATTATGTTTTATCATGCTGTATTCTGCTTTCTACTTCCACAAATATCCATCTCATTTTTTACTGATGAGCTCTAATAAATTATATTAGAGATTCAGCTTTATGATCACCTCCCCCCACACTCCTTCCCTGGTCTTCAATCATACTAGCTTTACTTTTCCATGGCACTGATCACAATCTCTCTTAAAAGTCTGTGTTCCATCCCCACTGTCCCACATTTGACTGTACATCTTGAAGGCTGGCACTGTGCCATTGACATCTATCTCATTGACTAATATAATTTTAATTTAATAAATATTTGAATAAATCATTTAATAAGTGGACACTATTAATTTGTCAATAACAATAATAATCGTGCAGCAGCTATCTCATTTAGTTCCAGAATTCTTTGGAAGATCTCTAAAGCAAGCTTTATTCATCAAAGCATAGAAAATGTTGTAGTATAGTTAGAATTCAATAGTACATTGAGCTCATGAGATAAAATCACTTAGACTAATTTGTTTGGAATAGTGGCTCATACACATAAAATATTTATGCTACTATTTCTTTAGATATAGTTGGAGATATCTGGATTGAATTTATGTCAAAGGGACTTTTACATTAACAACATTACTGCTTCAAAACATTGGGAAAGAAGTTCTGAAGATCAGTGTTAAGTTTTATTTGTATTGTTTAAGCATTTAAATTAATATATGAATGGTCAGGTTTATAAGTGAGTATAAACATCAAGACAGAAGAGATAGCATGCACCCCAAGTGCTGTTCAAAATAAGGACAAATAAAGCAAACATCATCAACAACCAAAAATAGACAAAAACACGAAAGGTTCTGAAAAGTACTTTGGGTGCTACAGTAAATCATCCATCAACATGAACTGCAAGTGAATGAAATGGTATATTTAAAATGTGAAAAAATACTTTAAAATAGCTATTATGCTTTAATGTGAAAGCATATTTTGGCACTATAAATGTAATTCCATTTCACTTGAACTAATTTAACTTTAGGCTATAATTGTGAAAATGTGGGAAAACATGGTTAGAATTCTGCCTGGTTCTCTTATATTAGTAGTGTTAACCTCTTTATGCTACCTCTTTGTCATTTCTAAAACATGGAAAGTAATAATATATAAAAAATGTGAAAATTAAATGCAATAATCAATGTAAACAATCAAGCACAGTGTCTAGCATAGTAAGCTATATATATATATATATATATATATATATATATATATATATATATATATATATATAATGTGCTTACTTTTAAATATAAAACCTGGGCAATATGTGCACTGACTTAAAATTTCAAAAAAAAAAAATACTTTTTTTTAAGTTGGCATGTATTAGTTTGAGCACACATTGAAATCAAATAGGTCCACTTTTTCAACAATTTGAACCCATTTTCTTTTATTATATTCCTTCCTTTCTAGGATCTTATTTGGCATTATGTAGCCTGACTCTACCTCAGTTTCTAAAATTTCACAGGACTTTTTCTCAGCAAATTATTCAAAGTAAAATTTTCATTTTAAGTGTGTGTGTTTTTTGTTATCTTTAATCACATGTTAGAATATCTAATAAGAAAATTAACTACATGACTTTCAAATAACATGAATAATTAGCATATCTTAGAAAAAATGTATTTGTTTTCTTTTCAAAGTTCTATAATTTGTTTGCATAGACGACTTACTTATATTATAATAGCTAAGTTATGTAAGTATAAATGGCAAAGACAATTATTTTAAAGTGTTATATTGAAGTCATTATAATGAAAGATAAAATAATAAAAGTATTCCACATAAAGTCAGACCATAAAATCTTTAAATTCAAATTTACCTATTCCCAAAGAGAAATTGTTGAAGTATTGTTTTTTCTGTATCTCTATGAGTTAGAATTAAATATCAATTTTTAAATGTACAGCTATTGTGGTTCCAAACAAATCCTATGACTTTTTTGTTCTATTTCTTTAAAAAAGATGCCATTGGGATTTTAATGATTGCATTAAATATGTATATTGCTTTGGGTGATATGGCCATTTTAATTACGTTGATTCTTCCAATCCATGAATACAGAATATCTTTCCATTTCTTTGTGTCTTCTTCAATTTATTTTAAAAATGTTTTGTAGTTTTCAGTGTATAGGTCCTTCACATCTCTGGATGATTAGATAAAGAAGATGTGGTATATATTCAATGGAATACTACTTTGCCATAAGAAAAGATGAAATAGTGCTTTTTGCAACAACATGGATGGATCTTGAGATCATTATGCTAAGTGAAATAAGTCAAACAGAAAAAGTTGAGAACCATATGACTTCAGTGATATATGTGAGATAAAATTGAAAACAACAAAGAAACAAGAAAAACAAATCAAGAAACAAAAACTCAAAGACACAGACAATAGTTTAGTGGTTACCAGAGGGTAAGGGGGAAGAAGGGTGGTAGATGAGGGTAAATCGGGTCAAATGTATGGTGATGGAAGAACTGACTCTGGGTGGTGAACACACAGTGTGATACATAAATGATGTATTACAGAATTTTATGTTTGAAACCTATGTAATTATATTAACCATTGTCACCCCAATAAATTTTAATAGAAAAAGAAAAAGAAAATGGAGAAGATATTTTAAAAGAGACTATTACAGGAGAAACTTAGATGTGATATGTCAAAGAAATAAACCCTAATAAACATAAAAAAAAACATTAAAAAAAAGTACAGCTATTATATGCATTCTGTTTCAAGTCTGGACTATTATTTCCCTCTTGATTCTAAATCAGAAAATAGATGCCAGGAAGCTGAACTATTGTTATGCACCATCTCAGAAATAGCTATGAAAAAGGAAAGAGAGAAAAAAAGACAAAACAGACAAACAAAACAACATTGTAAAATGGTTTGGAAAAGGTATGGAAGTCATCTTAGATTTCTAAGAAACCTCAGTCAAACTACTTGCACCTGGGTTCCCAAAAGAGACATTGTCTTCTAGATGATTATACTGTAGTTGGGAAATTTCTGTATCATGTTTTACATAGAAGCATGTAGAGCTATGTGATTTTTCTGTTGTTATTTCCATGTACCGTTATCCTTGGGGATAGTAAAACAATCACATGTGACTTTTATTTGTTTGCCTGTTTGTTTCTGGTTCAAAGTTTTAAATTCATATGTTTGCATTGTGTGTACACTTCAAATATGTGTGTGTGCATTTTATAAAAATTATTTTTGTTACAGAATCTATACCTTACTGGGTAATAGATTAAATATAAATGCTTAAGTATATTAGAATAAGGGAAAAAAGATAAGTTGCACATCTACATTTCAGGTTGAGTCAGTCATTCGAATAGTAAAATTTCATTAGATTTTTCACTAAATCTGAAACATTTGTTAGGTACTTTATAGGATTCACAAAAGTATAGAACCTGTACTACCTTCAAGGAGCTCTCAATAGCTTCACAATCAGCAACAGTAGAAGAGTGAAGATGATACTGAAAGAAGGTAACTCACCTGTTTTCGAAATAATCCAGCCTAAATAATCCTGACTAACTCAAATCTTCCATTCAAGGGAAAGAACTGGAAATTATAGTTTCTGGGGTGGTTCATATTAATCCAAATATAAAATGCATTTAAGATATCTTAAATATATTAACTAGAATAAAGTTCTCATGTATCTCAGAAATAAGAGCTGACAAGAGAAGTACTTCAGGAAAGGACTGCACAGTGAATATGCAAGTAAATTAAGTGTAGAACATTTGTAATTAATGTTTGTTTGTTTGTTTGTTTTAAAGAGGAATCATAATGAAGTGAAAAGTGAAGCTTGGGTTAAATACTGAAAATTCTGAATTCCTTGATCAAGAAAAGAGTTTGGGGACCAGGAAATGGAAGTTCTAATCTTAGCACTGTCACTACTTTCTCGTCTATGATCTTTCCTTATATGTAAGGTGAGATTCATGTAAAGTTCCTTCTGTCTTTAATATTGTATGATTCTCTCATTGACCTGCTGTGAAAATTAGCACATCCTTTGATTTCTCCTGAACCAGGTGGCTCCATGAATTTTACCATAAATCCTAATGTAGTGCATGGGATTTCTGCAGTTGGCAGAATCTTGGTCCTTTTATGACTCACAAAAATTAGCTGTAGGTAGGGATTGTTGAGAGAAGTCATCACACTTAAGATAAAATTGTGTAAACTATCCCTTTCCTATGATTTACTGGCAGATGTTCCCCCTAACTATCCTCTATGCAAACTTCCTGCTTATAGGTTTCTTTGTTAACAACTCATTAGTTGAGACTATGGCTTCATCTGAGTGAAATAGAAACTGATTTTTCACTGCCTCAATAAAGTAGTTGAGAATACCTGTCCTAAATATAATTTTTTACAGTTTCAATGGGTCTACAGTTGTATTTTAGTATAGCGTATAAATTAAAATGCTGAAATGACTTTTGCAAAATAATTTTCATAATAGTTATTATGTGGTTATTACTCACAGACTAGAATCTTGATTGAAATGAGCTATCCAGCCATGAAAATACATGGAGGAACCTGCAATGCATATTACTGAATTAAAGAAGCCAATCTGAAAAGGCTATATAATGTATGATTCCAACTATATGACATAATTGAAATGGAAAAACTATGGAGACAGTAATCAGTGGTTGCCTAGAGTTGGTGGAGGAGGGATCAATAGGGTTGTTAGGGCAATGAAAATGCTATTATGGTATTGTAATGATGGATATACATCATTACGCATTTTCCCAAACCCATAGAATGTACAACACCAGGATTGAACTATGATGTAAACTGTGGACTTTGGATAATTATGGTGTATCAATGTAGGTTATCCTTGGTAAAAGTTTACTACTCCGGTGGAGTGATATTGATAATGGGCAGGCAATGCATGTGTGGGAGGAAGAGGGTATATGGGAAATTGATACTTCCCTCTCACTTTTGTTGTAAACCTAACACTGCTCCAAAAAATAGCTTTTAAAAAAATAAACAAATTGATAATTTTCACTTTATTTATAAACTATGAGTGTAAATCATTGCTTATTCTAGTTTTTTTTTTTAATTCTGGAATTAAGTTTCTATATTATTTTAGTAGCATTTTCTTCAATCTTCAGTTACATGATACTTTTATCCCAGAGAAAGTAGAGTTCAGAACTAAAATGTGTAACATGGGACTTATTTACCACACATTATATACTTTTTTTTTTCTCTCTTTTTTCACAGAGGAAGGAAAAACAAAAAAAAAGAGATCTAGATTTAGAAAATTTCCAAATAAGTATTCAAACAATTTTGTACATCTCAAATCCAAAGGTTCTTCCCATTTGGCCACAGGCGTTCTCTCGTTCTCTTTTTAACTGCCTACAATGCAGTTGGCTTTTAATGAGAATAGTGCTGTGTGTAAAAATTCGTTAATGCCTTTCTTGATTCTTGAAATTAGAAAAAAAATAATTCCCTTACAGAGTTCACCAAAGACACTTCTATATCTTGAAAGGACTCTCTGTGATGACTACCTGGGTGCTTTCTGGGCCACAGTGACGTCGCAAAAGGCAGCCCACCCCTAGGCAGAGCAGCTTGGCAATGACAAAGAGAGGGTCTTAACTACTACTTTCTTTTCTCACCTTCACTCCATTCTTCTCTATGACAAGCCAAGATTTGAAAGTCCACCTCTAATCCCTAAGAAGGGTTATTCTTGATTCCAGCTTTTTCCTAGCTATATTCCTTGAATTCATTCCTAAGGATAACAGGAGCTTTGGGGGAAAAAAAAAAAAAAAAAAGCTTCAAAATGAATCACATTTGGAAAATACTGGGCTAAATGAAGTTAAAACAAATTTATTAAAGGCAGAACTGTTCAGTACCTACATATGCTAATGAACATTATGATTCTCCAAAACATGATCAGTAGCTTTTCTCAAGCTTATTTGATTATGGAAATTTGACTTAGCTGAATACCTGACAATATTGTTTGGCAAATCCAGTTTGAGAAAAAGAGCCTTAGCTAGTTCTCAACTGTTTATACTTTACTATGAAGGAAGGATAGAAGAATAGGTTTCGATAATAGTACAATTAACGTGGTATCACTGAGCTTCAAAATATAAATGCTAGTTTTGGAGACAGTTTTACTTAGGGCTCCTTCTGGAGCAGACCACCATCACAGGTATAGCTGCTGGGCAGGGTAATAGAAGAAAACAGATTCTTTATTTTTGCATAGGTGTGTGTTAACAGTGTAAACACAATTACTTATTTTCACCACAAGAGTTTAAAAACAGCTATCTAAATACTTTCACCAACATAACTTGCAATATGAGAACAGAGTAATAGGTGTCTTTAGGGTAATGGACAGCAAACACTTAATCAGGTAATAGAATAATCCTACCTAAATGTGCTAATAGGCTCCTGAAGGAAAAAAAAAAAAAAAAAAAAGAAGCAAACCAAAAAAGATCCAGTTGAGCAATTTCTTATTGAACCAGTTTGTTTTTATTGTCAAAGTCACTTACAAAATCCCTCTTTCTTAGTAAGGCAGTAAGTTAGGAAGTTAGTAAGCAGCTTGAGGAGTCCATTTAATGTTTCCATTAGCACATATGTATTTAGTTTCTGTGTCAGTAAAGGTATTTGATAATGCTAGAGTTTATTTCCATGTGCATATGCTCTCTGTGCCCAATTAAGAGATAAATTAAGGTGATGCCTACTTGTCTGTTATTTTTTAACTTCTTCATTGCTTTTTACAATTTGGCTATTTAACACATTTGGTCCACTTGACATTCAGGCAAATAAGCTGTATTTAATGAACAGGACCTTACTAAACTGAAGTGCAGGTATCTTCTTAAGTACCTAGTTTAATGACTGGATTTACTTAAATTGTAGAGTGAATCAAGTGATTAATTTGTTCTTTAGGAGAATCACTCATTGCCTTTTCCCATTGACATCTCATTTCCTAAATAAATGCTCCAATGTGAAAACTCTAGGAGTGATAAAACATCTCCATACCTGCAAAACCAGAGATTTTACTACCAACAGGATGAGCTGTTCAAAATATTCGTTATACTGTTTATTTTCTTTTAAGGGTTTTGTAATACTTAGTTGTGAATTTTCTTTGTGACATCATTAGTGGTTTGTAGAATTATTTCAAAACAAGAAAAACACAATAACTGTCAATTTCTTTGTGATCTGGTCCTTCAATAGCATAGTTTACCACAGAGTAAGGCTGCTGACTACAAATAGGGTCAATTAACATTCAGAGACAAAAAATTCAAAGTTTGTTTTTAACCTAGCATAAGACATACATTTATTTTATTTACTGAATAACTGAGACACTTTTCTGAGTCTGTGAAGTCGAAAAAATACCTACTGAAAGACCGGGTCCTGGGAGCCTTTGTGGGTGAGTTGCACTCTATTTACCCCAGGCAGGCAGTTGATGCTTTTTCTTCTACTTCTCTATTAACGGTACTAATGGACTTTGAAAGATTTGCATTCCTTCAGTAGCATTATTCTGCCTCATTTTCTTAATGTTATCCTGTGGGTTTTGTCATGTTCCCCTTTTATCTACTCCTTCAGTCTAAATTAAATTCAAACAAGTATACATCATCCTCTATGAATATTATAAAACCCACAAAGCAAACTCTTCCGTGAACATAGTAAATAACAGTTCTGAAGGTAATATTTAAGTGTAATTTTAAGCAAAGTCATCCACTTTGTAATGGAACTAGATAATTAAACAAAATAAACTACTTAAGATAACATGAAGAGGTTAGCTGTGGGAAAAATCTGCAAAGCTAGACAGTTGAACTAAGGGTTTTTTTCCTCATTAGTTCAGGTGAAGTGCCTAAGTGTGCTGTGCTCAAACGGCTCCTCCTCTCGCTCATAAAGATTGTTTTGTCCAGTTTCTGACTGCTGTCCATGCCTTTGAGGTTGCTTAGTAAGCCGGACCCTCAGGTATAGAAAAAAGAAAGATAGTAGAACAGATTCCATGACCTATTTCTATCCAATACCCTTGCCTCCCACCTTCCATTTAAGTATCCTGAGAATTCTGGTAACAGGTGAAAAGAAGGTCTCAAGGCAACTGTTACTTCCCTGTACTACTGATTTTCCTAACTGTGTAGGTATATGGAATTAGAGCTAGTTCCTAACAAAAGGCTCTTTTCCCTCAAGTGGCTCCCCAATGGCATGAGCACACTTGAATTCATTTGCCCTTTGTTCCAGATGGGAAATGACACTTACATAACCCAGGCCATTAACTTAGACCTGAAGCATGAAAAACAGAAGGGAATTTGGTTGTTCCCACTGGATAGGCCTTTTTAGATAGCTGGCAGGTAACTATGGCTTCTGGCATTTCCCTCATCTTCTGTTGTACCTGGACTTGATCAGGGCCATGTTTGCTTTCTAACCTGACTTTGTCAGTTCTTCTCTCTATTCCTCAGTTGTAAACAAATGGAGGACTGTGGCCCATATTGGCCTTTCTTTACCCAAAATTCCAAAGAATTTATTTAACATGAGCTATTCTTCATGAGCTTTTACTGCCTATTCTTCAGAGAACCCATGTTATGGCTCCTCTTTCCTAACTACCTAAGAAAGACAGGCAGGTGTTCTGAGAAGCGGAATAGCTGGGGTTACCTTATAACCACCAGAATCCAAGGAACAGAAATCGGAAATACAAGTATTTCAAAATCAATACAATATTATTTGCTATCATATACTGTCATTCACCTAATTAGTTTCTTTACTCTTAAGATAAGGTAGCCAGTTTTGTGCTTTCACGTTTGGCACCTACAGAGGAAGTTTCAGTGAGAAGAAGTAAGAGTTCTGATCCATGACTGAATTATCTAACAAACTGAGGGACTAGTTTGCTCTTTACAGAACCACAGACTATGTTAGTAATGACGTCAACTGCAAGGATATGATTAGGAGCCAGAAAATGTGGTTGCTTCTGACGTCATCTCTTTGATCTACCTGGATCCTTCATTGCCCCTGGCAGTCCATAGAACCATATCTACTCTGTCACTTTCTGTCCACTGGGGCTCAGGCCAGGGAGAGACAGCCCTTCCCAGAGTTCCTGATGACATTGCTCTCCTTACTGTTACATTTCAAAACCTATCTCACGTCTCATTTTCTTCCATTTTTGTGGAGTCCTCCTTTCATAAGGGGGTACGTGAAACCCCTTCTCAGAGAGCCCTTCAGTGCTTAGCCTATGTTTTTTCCAACTCTTTTTTTTGTCAAACTCCCCATTTAGGGTAATCTTAATTTATTATGAGGATAGAAAAGAAAATGAATGACTACCCTTCCAAATATGTTGTGTCTTATATCTAGGTTAATGGTTTTGAGATTTTCAATAAGATAATGTAGATATAGAGGGTCAAGCTTCCCATTTCTACCAAAACAATTACTTCTCCCTTAAAGTAAGGTTTCAGTATAAGCGAGGAATATGGCTTATACAAAACTGATGTTACAATTAGTTTTGTTAGTTGGGGGCCATTGGTTGATTGTGTGATAAAATGATAGAGGTAATAAAGAAAGAAAAGGGCAGTGTTTAGAAGCTCAGAGAAAACTCTCCTCACTATAGAAACGTTCTTTATCTTAATATTCAGGATTTGTTTGAGGATTGACATATGTAAGTTCCTCAACATAGTACTTGGCACATAGAAAGAGGTCCACAAATGGCTACTAGCAATTATTAATAGTGACATGGAAAACATCAATTCAAAATAAAGCATGACTACTATTGCAGTTTGTACTCCAGTAAGGATGTAACTTGTCTATTACAATAATGCAAATAATTAGCACATGCTATATTAATGATTTTCCTCCTAAAACATCTCTTCACAGGAGTGTTATATAGGGATTGACTCAGGTAATTGGATACTGATAATTTCACCACAAGAGACCCTATATAACACTCCTGTGGAGAGATGTTTCCATGAACCACTCATGGTGAATACTAGTACTTATTTTTTGAGCATGATAGGGAGGATGTATACAGATTCCCTTCCATATACTCAATATTCTCTGACTTCCCTACTCTCACTGAGTAAAATCTTAGGCATTTTTCTAGAGAGAGAGAGAGAGAGAGAGAGAGAGAGAGAGAGAGAGAGAGAGAGAGAGAGAGAAGACGGAGTGAGGGCAAATAATAGTAGGCCTTTTCCTAAAATCTACAGATTCTAGATGTGGAGGGAACCTGGTTGCAAGAGTGAAGGAGAGAGAGAGGGAGAGAGAGAGAATGAATCATCTAGCTAGTGTGTTCCACAAATGGATCAAGGATGGCACTAAAGGATTTAACAAATTATATTCAGTTAGCATCATCTGGGAAAGGTAGAAGAAAAGAGTCTACCTAATCTCATTATCATAAGGACCTAAGGTAATAGGTATTGGACCCCAACTCACTCTCTAATACACTGGACTTTGGAATCTGACGGGCTAGTAAGGAATGGGCCCCTTGATATATAACACAAACATTTGTGTATGCCGTCTATGCATTAACCATATTGCTGATAAACCTAATTTTTTGTCCTTGGTTTGTATTTGTATATTTTTTTTCTTTTTGGTTATTTTATTCTTTTGTCAGTTTTTTCTTAAATGTTTTATATTTTAAATACATCTAAATATATATTTACACTTATTATAAATCACAATATATTCAGTGCAAAATGTAAGCCAGTTACAGAAGGAAAATTACTGCATGATTTCACTGATATGAGAAACCTAAAATAGCCAAATATATAGAAGCAGAGGACAGAATGGTGTATAGGGGCAGGGGAAAATGGGGAGTTGCTATTCAATGGTCATAATATTTCAGCTTTGCAGGATAATTAAGTTCTAGAGATCTGTTGTACAATATTTTGACTACAATTAACAATACTGTATTGTGAACTTAAATTAAGAGGGTAGATGCCATGCTAAGTGCTGTTACAACAATAAAAAACAGGAAAAAAATATATGGTAGATAAAGAAAAAAAAAAAGAAAAAGATCTATCTCTGACATTTCCTCTATGCTTTTTAGCAATTAATTGCAAATTAAATTTTTAAAAAGATGTAATCATAGATGTGCAGACTTTTCCTGGATATTTTTCTATGTTTTTCTGTTTCTATATCGTCATCACAACTGTGACTTGTTCTACTGGATAGGTGTTTTGTCTCCTAGTGAGGCATATAGTGGGTAAAGGGCTCTGTTTTTGGATCACCTGTACTAAAATTCTGAGTCCCCATTTATTACCTGTGGGGTCATGGGGAGGTTCCATAGTTGCTAATGTTTTGGTTTCTTTATCTTTAAAAGAATAGTACCCACTTCCTATGGTTTGCAGTGAGACTTGGAAGATTTACTAAATGACAAATACTTAGAATAGTGCTTAACACACGGTAAACTCTCAACGCATGTAAGCTAGCATTATTCTCATGATTGGGTGTACATGCGGTTTGCATTTTCAACAATCGCCAATGCAATGTTACCATGAAACAATTTTAATAGGCTTATATATATTTTATATTAGGTGTTACATTAGATTTTTTACGTTCCTTAGATTTTCTTTTTCCAAATTATCATTTTTTTAATTCAGGGAATAAGGGAGATTAGGAAGATAACTACTGTCTTCTAAAATGCATACAGTACCCCAAAATGATTATTTGAGGTTTTATGTAGTGGAATTACTGAAGCTATCTTCATAAGGGTATATACATATTTTAATATATAAATATAGTTTAAAATCGACCCTCTATATCATAACAACTCACCTATCCAACATGCATTAATTTTCCAAACATATTGTATATGAAGTAAGGAACAAGAAAACTTCGGAAGAGTCATAACTCATGTCACACAATATATGAAATAATGCTCAAGCACTAAATACACTGAAGCTCTCATTCCTAGCTCTGAAATTTTGTTTTACATGGATTCCTAACAGCTTTTTCTGTGTTGCCAGTAGAATAGAAGCAAAATAAAACAAGATTTTAAAAATGTAAGAAAACGTAAAATTAACTTAAATTAACTAATTAAATTAAAACAGACTAATAGTTTCTATATACTTTTTTTTTTTTTTTTTAAGGAGGGCACAGCTTACAGTAGCCCATGCAGGGATCAAACTGGCAAACTTGGTGTTATTAGCACCATGTTCTACCAATTGAGCTAACTGGTCATCCCCCAGGCTAATAGTTTCAATGAGAGCAATAAAATATGCCAGCCTATAGCCAGTCATCAGAGGAAAATACAAAAACAAAAAACAAAGACCGTACAAAGTACAAATACAACACCATATAAGGTAATTTAGCATAATGGCAAACAGCCTTACATAACTCAATATGCCCGGGGAACACTGTTGTATTAGATCACAAGACAATAATTCAGAATCTGACCAAATCATCAATGACAGGTTAAATGGTTTTCAATGTGCATTCTTTATACCCACAGGAAGGTATACGATAAATTTTAAAAAATATATGACAAAAATGGTTATGATTTTAAGTGCCTTTGTTTTCAGTTATAAAAAATCATAAAAAAATATTAAAAATAACTCATTCACAGAAGGTTTGCATTTTATTTCAGAGACAGCGACAAGCTAGTGAAGTTCTGGGCCTATTTCCCTTCATGGGTCCTCACAGACACTGAGTAGGAGAAGCATCGAGGGGAAGGAAAGCCTGGACAGGACAGTTGTTATAATAAACCAGAGGCCCCAGCAAACTGTCCTCTGTCCTATCCTAGAGCTGTGTAATATAAGAAATTCACCTGTAAAAACTATACATGCATTTTCCATGTCCCATTTGTTTACATTTTAGAATTAATGGTGTCATTGATATAACATATTTCTTTCTACCACTTATTTTAAATAAAAAAATTTAACATTGTATTTTATGATCTTGCATGGTTTTTTTTTTCCTTTTGCTTGTTTATTCTGTAATATTCCAATTTTATTAAGGGAAGACTAGTCTCTTAAAAGGTACCATCCCACAGAAACCACGGCAGGTTAGTCAAGAAGAGACCAAAACTACTGGTTCTCTCTTCTGCTTCATTAAGCAAGGCAAGACTGTAACATCATAATGAAACATTCAGCTGTATAATTTATTCAGTGAAAACAATACTATGGTTATAGTTACTCATTTCAACCACATTACAATTATAATGATCACCCCTCTCTATGTTTACATTAAAATTATATTTCATAAAACTATGTTAGTAATAGTTCTCATTCATGTCTCCTCTCTGTGTAGTAAGTTGTTTAAAAATTAGATTAAAACATAATATAAAAAGTTCCTTATGTTTATAAATTCATTTTACATTTAATTAAAATTAGGTGTTACAGACACTATACCAGTAATACAATAATGATATAACATTTTATTAATGTAAATGTACATTTAGCGTGTTTTAAAAAAAACACAAAAAATAATACATTTTACCTACAGATATTTGATTACGAAGATAGTAAGTAATTTTGATTTTTTTTTCCCTCTTCAAATGCTATTTCTTAAATTGCCTGAAAATACTGCCTGACAGAAGTGCTCTGGCTAATACTGTAATTTAGAAGAGCATTGAAATGTGCCCTCAGCTAGGAAAGTCACAGGTTCTTGGTTCTCCTGTTACTCGTGTAATAGGGAGTTCATAATGGAAATGACAACAGACCATTAACTATAGCATTGCTTGTGGGCATTGATATAAATATCATTATACAAATTAAAGACCTCTGCAAGAATTTAGTCTAGTAGGATTAGCAAATACACTATTAGAGCTGAGGATTAAATTGCGATAGACCAAATAAAATAAATGTCCTGCTAGATCCTCAATTTCATTTGTTTTCCAGTGTGGCAAAGATTCTTCCGTGTTCGGAAAATGCCTCATTTGCGAATCCTGTGACTAGAGAGTGAGCCCAAGAGATGTGGAAGAAAACCTAAGGTTATGGTTAATGATAAGGAGATGGGAGAGGAGATTTTGAGCTCAGTGTTTCAGCGGTGGCTCACAATCCTTAAATGGTTCAGAGAAGCTGAAATTTCAGAGCCATTAATTCCTATGATTGTGGATATGCACAATATTTGGCAATATAAACTGTATATTATAATCTTTTGAACTTCATGGCCTTGTCAGATCTCATGGCAAATCTTCCAGGCTTTGAAATCTCTGATAGTTAAAAGGAGCTCAAAATTACAAAGATTCTATTAGATATTCACAAGTAATACCTACTTGATATATAAGAAGATAGTTATGTGGCCAGAGGATAAGGGGGGGAGTGGTAGATGAGGGTAAAGGGAGTCAAACATATGGTGATGGAAGGGGAAGTGACTCTGGGTGGTAAACACACAATGTAATATGTGGATGATTCATTACAGAATTGTACATTTGAAACCTATGTAATTTTACTAACCATTGTCACCCCAATAAATTTTAATTGAAAAAAGAAAAAGAATATAGATATGTAAGTGTGAGTGTTAGTGTGTATATGACAATGTGTGTGTGAAAATGTGTTCCCTCCTAGGAAAACCTATTGATTATCTCTGTTTGGCTTCCCCTATTTGTTCATTTTGTTTTTTGGGTATTATGGCCCATGTATATGCAATGACTTTTACATCTTATTATTGATAGGTAAAAATTAAAATTGCATCTATGCTCACCCACTTTTTACATGCCTTTGATCCATGAGAGACTTTATTTGCTTCCATGTACATTCATACCTTGGTTTCCTATACTAAATTTCCATGACTAAATAATGCTATAATATAGATATCTACGAACACAGAAAATCACTCTACAGAGAAATGTACATTATGTTAATTTATACATTTAATTACTAATTTACCTGTCATTCTTTTTAGTCAAATGTTCAAAGTTTGCACACACTATAGCTTTGAAAGGAAGTCCGAGGTCAGCTCTGCTTTCTTTCAAGTAACACAGACTATGAATCAGGAAAAAAGAATGACACTAGTGTACTATATCTTCTGTGGGAAAATTAGCTGTTTCTTGGGGTCACCCACTTTCAGAGATAAAATTGAAAGCAATGGAAGTTGTTTGCACAGCAACACAGTATTGAGATATGAACAGATCGATGAAATAAAATATATACACTCAGAGCAGTACTTGGGCTTACATATTTTATCCTATCCTCAAAAAAATATGAAAGGAAGCAAAAATTCCGAGGTCAGTGTCTATCACCAAAAGCCTAGAGTGGTGACAAAGAGCTTCAATAGGAAAGCTCAGAAGAAAGAAAAAAAAAATCTATATCGTGGTTAAAAAGAGAAACGTTGGTTTATGATGTTTAAGTACTGGCAGGGCCATGAGAACCGATCAACAAACTAATCCAAACAAAAATTAGTTCAAGAATTGTGGTACCTAATGTCAGACTAGACCTGGTGGTGGGGACAAAAAATCAGTCATGGAGGCAACACTGATAACAAGGTCACACTAAGGTTCCACCTTCAGTGAGTAATGCCAGGCAGTTAGGCTGTGAACAGTGAGTGCTGAAAGATCATGAGAAGTTCCCCCTCTAGCAGGAGGAACTATGGTTTCCATGGAAAACATTGAGGGATAGTATGCATTTTGATTTTATGTTGGGACAGAAGTTTGGAGGAAATTAAACCCCTTTCCTTGTGACTAAAAGAGCATATTTTGGCTAAAATAAATACCTCAGGTTGTCAGACACTCATTTATTTGTTAACTTAATAGTAGAAGCACATTTATATGCCCATGATGGTCATAAAGTTTTTGAGCATTTATATTTTTATTAAGTTTAAAAAAACACACAGTATAATGCTTTTTATGAGCCAGGCATTGTTCTAATCACTTTACAAAATTCTTAATACGATTAATCTTATAACAATGATATGAAGTTGATACTATTGATATCCTAATTTTACAGAAGAGCCGGAGGCCGAGACCCCCACGCATAGGCTGCAGAGCTGGTATAAAACTCAGACAACCTGATTTCTGAACCTGGTAAGTCATTTGTGATGGTTGCTGGCAAAAAAAAAAAAAAAAAAGCAACTTTATGAGAAAGAGTCTATATTCCTGGAATTCTTAGAGTGATGTTAGGCATTTTTCAGAGTTGTGGTTGGCCAGACGAAGAATTTGAATTATGTGTAATTGTCCTTTAACTTTAGCATATCATGTATTTATGGATGTAAGGAATTATATCTACTGTATGATCACAAAGCATATTCCATATATAATAATAAAAAGTTAATTATATGGTTACAATAATAATGATGATAGCACTTGATTAAAGATGAAGGTGCTACAATAGTCCCTACATTTTCATGAAGCCTGGAAGCAATATCTGTTTTTTATTATATTGTACTCTTTTATTATGTTGCACTGATTTACAACCCCTGCCATATCATTTCTGTCATGGATGTAAGTGGGGAAATGTCCACAAAGATGTATAAATAGGACAGTTGCATGAAGTACGTCTGTAGGTGTGTGTGGAGGATTCTGTTTCTTCCACTGCTTTGTTATGCTTTTAATTCGTGTAGTTTAATCTCTCCTAATGTTATGGAATTATCAATATATATACCCAAACACTTAATTTCTATTTTTAGAGTGTTTTGAATTTGGTCCTGATATAGACCAAAGCTTACTGAGACATCGTGAGAAAAATTTAGCTAGCAAAACTACCTTTTAAAGAAAATCATTATAATTAAATGTATCTATGAACAAAGGAGTTTACAATCAAGATATTATTGGAAGGAGAAAGGCATTGACAAGTATTTGGAGACTGTATTGGTGTATTACACAGACTGGGCTTGGCCATGCAACTGTAACAAATAAGTCACTTAATATCATTAGCTTAATTCTGTGAACATTTGTTACTCTTTCAAGTAAGATGGAGGTCCAGGAGCCTTCCTTCATCTTATACTCTTGGCTATACCATCTGGAACACTTGGTTTCTAACATTTCTGTGACTTGGGAATAGAGTGGTGAAGAAAACACACCATTTCTTATGCTTGAAGTCCACTGACTAAAATTAGTCACAAGACATCAACTTAATTTCAAGGAATTATGGGAAATATTGGTAATCACATGAAAATATCTGAAAAAGCATTATTTTTCTCTCTGCTACAATCTAAGATTGAATGGAATAACAATCTAATAGATAAGAATTAGCAGAACAAAAAAATAATATATTTATTTTTAAAGACATAGTACCTTATAATGATGCTACTTGTTTAAATATTTACAAAATGAAAGGTCATGAAGGCAAATGTGTTAATATATGTTTCAACACTTTGGCAAAAACAGGTTAACTGAATTTTAAGAGGGCTGGGAACTAGAAAAACAGGCAGACTCAGATGAGAAAAATACAAGGCTAGAGCAGGGTTGGGGGGCAACTAAAACTATTTTAATATGAACAGAGATTACTTTATTCAAGCAATTGTTAGAATCATTGTTGAGTCAGCTGTTGAACTATCAACTTAGAATTATTTTAACTTAGAAATTGTTATTGATAGAAAAATGTGAAGAGCTGAAATTAGGCCAGCTATAATATAACAAAAGTTTTAAAGCAAGAGAACAGACATATGTGCTACTGTAATCGAGGCCACACTATGCTCCTGGAAATAACTCTATTTTCATAAAAAACAAAATAGTTAAGAGAAAATAAATGGCCTCTCTGTCTGTCTGCCTATGTCTATGTTTCTCTCTCTCTTTTTTTTAACTTTTGAAAGTAGGCCAATCTTAATCAATAAACTGATGCATCAGGACCTAGATTGAGAATAATATTGGAAGTATTGATTCTTAACACATAGTAGACAAACACTAATGTTGGGAAGCATTTAATATAATGACATAGCTGGGCATATATCTTAAGTCTTTCAGTTAGATATGTATACATGGGCATACTACTTAAACACACTGACCCTCATTGTACTCCTTTCTAAAGTAAAGATAACTTATAGCCATTAAGTTTGTTGTTGAAATTTTAAAAGATAAAGTATATAAATTTCCTAGGACAGTGCTTTTGAATAGAGGCCATTAAAAAATAGTAGTTTTGTATACACGAGACATTAAAACCATAAAAATCAAAGGTAACACTATGTAGGAGTGCACACTGGGTGTGCATTCAAGGAACAAAGTCCTCCACAGATATTTCCTCCTCAATTGCTACAAGCACACAGCAAGTGTGACTGAGTTGCAAAAACACTCCTTTTTAAGGGCAAACATATGATGGACCATACATGATGGAATTGCCTCTGCAGGACTCAAGGGAAAAATGAAACAATATTGTATTCTCTCTAGCCTGGAAAAATAACTATCCCTTAAGCTGAAGCAGAGAATCAAGCTTGTTGATTATATATTAATTGACTATTGAGTAAATTAGCTAATGGTGGGACTGAATTATTGAGGTACAACAATTAAAACATTCATTTCAGCAAAAAATTGAAAATGCATCTTAGGTTGAATGCATCTTTTGTAATGTTCACAAAATGCCAGAAACTGATAGAAGTAAGCTTTAAGATATCAAGTCCTGGTATCATTCATAATTTTAGTTGAAAATCAATTATATTGATATAAATTTATCATAAATGAAAATCAGTTATTGACTATTTCATTGGCTTCCCAAATTTGTTTATTAAATACGCATTTTGGATATTAATATAAAATAAGTTGTAGGTATTACTTTATAGTTAAAATGAGAATCTTTAGTTAAAACATTGTATTTTTTAAGGTTTAAAATCAAACCCATTTAATAATAACTTGTTCCTAATTCTACAATGATAACTACCTATAGTTAAGCAATATTTAATTAAAATAAGTTGGTATACTAATTAAAATGGCATAAAAATCTCCTGACTTAATTTTTATGTTAATATAATATTTATTTACATTGAACAATTAATAACAATGTGAAAATAACAAAATGTTAAAGCCATAATCTGAGTTCTTTTTCAGTTTTATTTATATATAAACATTTGTTGGGTTGATAAGGTTCAGAAGCTTTGCCTCCAAATATTTACATGTAAATAAACTGATAATGACACAAGCAAGGGGTATTCCTATGTGATTTCTCTGAAAACAGTGCAATAGTCTATGGGAAAGTTTAGGGCACTTTCCATTTAAAAAGGAGTCACCTTAGAGCTTCCTGAGAACTTGGTTTTGATTTAAAAAAAAATGTCTATAATTTTTAAAGATCACCATACTATAAGGAGATGAAGGTGGAATCTATTCTATATCAAGTGCTGGAAACTCCTGGAGTGACTTAAAAAATACTCCAGTGCCTCAGTTCCATTTCATCATTGGCAAAAAGTAAATGAATGTTCAATTTCCCATGTCCTTTATCCAAGCACCAATTCAATTCTTAGTAATCACATTTGCTTAGACTAAGTTTTCATGGGAGTGGATATTACATAACCAAATTTATTCTCCTCTTAAAATGAGGTTATGCTTCTTAAATTGGGAAGCATGCCTTCCAGTCTTTGCCATTATCAGACAAAAAATTATCAGAGGAAATGCAATGGTTAGTTTCATATGTCAGCCTGGCTAGGCTATGTTACTCAGTTGTTTAATCAAACCTTAATCTACATGTTACTGTGAAAGTATTTCCTAGATGCAGTTCATATCCACATATTCTAAGTAAAGGAAATTACCCTTGATGATGTTGGTGAATCTCATCCCTTCAATTGAAGGCCTTAAGAGTAAAACTGAGTTTTCAGGGAAGAAATTCTGCCTCAAGATCCTACCATCAACTCCTGAATGAATTCCCAATTTGCACGTCTGCCTTACAAATTTTAAAATTGCCAGCCCCTATAATTACATGTGATAATTCCTTAAAATAAATATATCTTTGAGGGATGGATGGGTGGATAGATAGATGGATAGATAGAAAGACAGACAGACAGACAGACAGACAGACAGACAGACAGACAGATAGATAACTGATTGATTTAGCTTTAGCTATAGCTACAGATAAAGATATAGATACAGATGAAGAAATATAGATATTGAGATACAGATAGTCTATTGATTCTGTTTCTTTGAAGACCCTGACTACTGATACAGAAAGTGAAATTAGTAATTAAGTTCATATAAGGTACCAGGGATTTTACTCTTTAAATTGATCTTTATAACCTTTTAAATGTAGCAGTTATATTTCATTTAAGAGTATTTTATTGTTCTCTTAATATACATTTCTCATAAAAACACCCTTATTATTTCAGGAGTAGAATGTTTTCTCTTCTATCTCAGGTTATTAGTGTTTTTTATTTTTATTTTTTCATTTAGTTTTTCTACTGGAACATTTTTTTTTTTTTTTCCTTTTCCCTCTGTGTTATTGGTGGCGAGTGGGTGATTCTTTAGTAAACTGGCATTTCTACCATAA
Source organism: Rhinolophus sinicus (assembly GCF_057876585.1). Lineage (NCBI taxonomy): Eukaryota > Metazoa > Chordata > Mammalia > Chiroptera > Rhinolophidae > Rhinolophus > Rhinolophus sinicus. Next base: position 57,913,355 of record NC_142502.1, read on the forward strand.
AGATTTACTCAAACTTTCTGGTCTACTACTAGATACTTTTATTTTTGCTGCCCAGCCTATTATGTTTTTATTCTTATTGTTTTACTGTGATTTCAGTGGAATCCTCACAGAAGGTGAGAAAATTATATATACTTAGTTAACTGAAATTCAAGGCCCCTTTTCCAAACAAACAATTTGTGTGTGTGATATTTATATACTACATATATATATATATATATATATATATATATATATATATATATATATATGTAAATAAATATATACAGACACTAAATACTACAATCATAAAATTAATTGAAGATCCAAATTATCAACAGTAAAGTATACATAAATATAATTGTTACCATATTTAATTTTCAAATGTTTCCTGGAAACTCTATTCAAAGTACTTCACTTAATCTCTACAAGCCTTCAGACAGGTTTTTACTTTATTTTCATTTACACATAAGAAACCCAAAGTGAAGTGAACTTGAAGTCAAATAAATTTAAGTAATTTACCCAGGATTAATACAATTTGTCACTATTTAAGCCCATATCTGTTCATGCATTTTAAATCCAAAGCCTTTAATGTTACATAGTTTGGATTTAATAATGTTTAAGCATGCAATAATAAAATCACAGACATTTTTTGAGCAAACTGTTCTGTTTCAGACTAAAAAGATTGTAAACATGTATGAAAAACTAATCGTTGGCAGAGAGAAAATAAGTTGTCTCAGAAATACTATATCAACTGTAAATATTGTATTCTAATGAAAATGCATTCATAAATATGCCTAATAAGACTATCTCTCAGTCTAGTACTGAAAACATTCTGATACTCAATAAAATTCAGTAATTCCAAATTTTCCCTATATCTTTTTGAGATGTCACAATGTCCTGATTGTCCAAAAACAAAGTGCCTAATATAATCTTTTTGAATGAAGTGTTTTTCTTTACTTTTAGTTATTCTAAACTGGAAAAAAGATCAACTTTGTTGTTAGTGGAGAAAATTAAATATTAAGAAAGTAGGGTCAGTAGCCTATGCTGCCCAATGCATTTACACATCATTTGGCTTTCACTTAATAAGATATTTTCTTTTTCAATACACTAGTGCAATGCTGCGGAAACAAGATATCAGTACAAAGAAGAAAAATATTTTTGTTAAATTAAAGTTATTCTGATTCTTAGATTATGTTGCCATCCAATTTTTTTAGAGCAAAACTTTAGGTGCCACTTTGCTAACAAACGTTCACTAAGATCAACTTACTCTTTTCTATTTGATCAACTATTTCCTAAAACAGTTGGAGAAAAGAAATGTTTTTAAAAACAAAAATGTAAGCCAATATCTGCAAAAGCTTCATGCTGCTGAAATTGTGTGATTTCATAATAAACACACTACAGAAAAATGATTCAAGAACTAGAGATTCCTTCAATGATACAAATGCTCTAAAAAGTAATAACTAAAGTTTCAACTGCAAATATGCAAAAGTTCTAGTAGAATCATGATGACCATTTCTAAAACCGTAAGCAGACCATATGGAAATACACTAAATGTCTCTGGCATGCCTCTTACACTCTGAATTCCTTTTTTTATTTTTTCCTTACCTGGATTAATTGCTACTTAAATCTACTGAAACCAAACCCCTCCTTTGAGACCCAAGTAAAATGCCACTGCCTTCTGTGAATAGCCAGTACAACAAGTGTTCTTCCCTCCTTCAAGAACCTGTGGTATGTATTGTCATAATTACTTAGCACATTTTACATTTTCTGACTTAGGTAGTAATTTTTTGTATGGGATCAAACATCTCTGGTTAGGGACTGTACTCCTAGAAGACAAGGTCAACCTACCCATTGCTGAAATGTTCCCTCACACTCCCATAAAACCACACAGACAGACATGCATTATTAATGAGAAAGCCAAGCAAAAATGATAGACACTTAAAGTTTGTTAAAATATATATATTTTATAAACAAAACCCAACCATATGTTGCCTTCAAGAGATGCATCGCAGCTACAAGGACAAATATAGACTCAAAGTGAGAGGGTGAAAAATGATACTCCAAGCAAATGGTATCCAAAGAAAACTAGGTATAGCCACTTATACCTGGCAAAATAGACTTCAGGATAAAAAACGTAACAAGAGACAAAGATGGACATTTCAAAATGGTAAAGGGGATTATACAAGAAGATATGACACTTATAAATATATATGCTCCCAATCAGGGAGCACCAAAATATATAAAGCAAATACTAACAGAACGAAAGGGAGAAACTGACGAAAACACAATTACAGCAGGGGGCCTAAATGCACCATTGACAGCTATCGATAGATCATCCAAACAGAAAAATCAATAAGGAAATACCAGCCTCAAATGACACATTAGACCAAATGGACATAATCAACATTTACAGAGCTTTTCATCATCAGACTATACATTCTTTTCTAATGCACATGGAATATTCTCACAAACAGACCATATGAAGGTCTGACAATTACATTCTCAAACTTGTCATCATGCTCTTATATTGGCAGCACTATACAAACAGCTTGGTAAGGTTTCAGAACCTTGGTATATCAGTGTCTCACAGCTGTGTTAGTGTGACATGTGGTCGTGTCTTGCTGAGTGGCGTCCATTATTGTTGTTGCGTGTTTTTGTGTGCTGTCACAAGAATGTCTGAGCTTGAATTAGAGCAATGAACAAACAATAAATTTCTTATTAAACTTGGCAATAGTGGAAGTGAAATCAGGGACATGCTAGTCCAAGTTTACAGGGATAATGCCATGAAGAAAACAGCAGTGTACAAAGGATTAAACATTTTCCTGAGGGGAGAGAACACATCACTGATGAAGAGAGGGCAGGGTGGCCAGCAACGAGCAGACTGATGAAAACATTGCAAAAATTTTTCGAATTGTGTGTCAAAATCATTCTCTGACTGTGAGACGCATAGCAGACCAAGTAAACATCAATAGAGAAACTATTAGAAAAATCTTAACTGAAAATCTTGGCATGAGAAAGGTGTGTGCAAAAATTGTCTGGAAGAAGGTCACTGATGAACAAAAGCAAAGGAGAGTTGAAGTTTGCCAAGACCTTTTAGAGAGGCAATACGATGTTTTGGGCCATGTTATCACTGGTGTTGAAACATGAGTATACCAATATGACCCTGAAACAAAGTGCCAAAGTGCACAGTAGAGCACAGGTAATTCTCCACATCAGTTCCGTCAGTCCAAATCAAGAGTCAAAAAGATGTTGCTAACCTTTATTGATATCAGAGGGATGATTCATTATGAATTTGTACCAACTGCACAAATAGTTAACCAAGTTTATTATTCAGAAGTGCTGAAAAGGCTGCATGAAAAAGTTAAATGAAAATGACCTGAACTTTTTGCCAACAATTCATGACTCTTGCATCACGACAATGCACCAGCTCACACAGCACTGTCTGTGAAGGAGTTTTCAGCCAGTAAATAAATAACTGCACTAAAACACCCTCCCTACTCACCTCATCTGGTCCCCAATGGCTTCTTTCTTTACCCAAAGATAAAGGAAATACTGAAAGGAAGAGATTTTGATGACATTCAGGACATTAAGGTTAATATGAATGACAGCTCTCATGGCCATTCCAGGAAAAGAGTTCCAAAATTGCCTTGAACATTGGACTAAGCATTGGCATCAGTGCATAGCTTCCCAAGGGGAGTGCTTCAAAGGTGACCACAGCGATATTCAGCAATGAGGTATGTAGCACTTTTTCTAGGATGAGTTCATGAACTTAATTGTCGGACCTCATCTGTTGGGACACAAACTAGCCTCAACAAATTTAGGAAGATTGAAATCACATCGAACATATTCTCTGACCACACTGCTTTGAAATTGGAGATCAACTTGAAAAAGAAAGAGGAAAAAATAAAAAAATAAAAATATGTGGAGATAAATCAACATGCAACGAAAGAATGAAAGGGTCAGAGAAGAAATAAAAGAAAGATCAAAAGACAATTAGAAACAAATGAGAATGAAAATATATAAAATTACTGGGATTCTGTGAAAGCAGTAATAAGAGGGAAATTTATATCATTATAGACCTATCTCAAGAAAACAGAAAATCCCAAATAAACAAGTAACATTACATCTTAAAGAACTAGGGGGAAAAAAGCAAATAAAATTAAAAGTCAGGAGAAGGAATTAGAGCAGAATTAAATAAAATAGAGACCAAAAAGCAATTGAAAAAAAAATTAACGTAACAAAGGGCTGGTTCTTTGAAAAGGTTAATAAAATTCACAAACCCCTGGCTAGACTCACTAAGAAAAAAAAAAAAGAAAAAAGAAAAGATATAAATAAACAAAATCATAAACAAAAGAGGGGAAGTTACCACAAATATCACAGAAATATGAAGGATCATATAAGTATAATATCAAAGACTATATGCCATCAAATTCAATAACCTAGAAGAAATAGACAAGTTCTGAGAAGTATATAACCTGAATCATAAAGAACTGGAAAATCTAAATCATCCAAACCTCCCCAATCATCCAATCATCCAAAACCTCCCCCAAAGCCAAAGACTAAGACCAGATGGCTTCACCAATTATTCTAGGATGATTTAATTCCTGTCCTCCTCAAACTCTTCCAAAAGAACCGAAGAAGCGGCAATTCTTTTTAATTCATATTATGAGGTTAACAGTACCCTGATATCAAAATCTGATGGGGATAACACAAAAAAAGGAAAAGTACAGAAAATTTATCTGATGAAACAGACACAAACAATCCTAAACAAAATACTAGCAAATCAAGTATAACAACACATTAAAAGATTATACATCACAATCAAGTGGGGTTCATTCCAGGGATGCAAGGATGGTTAACATATACAAATTGGTCAATGTGATACACTACACACATAAAATAAAGGATTAAAATTATGTAATCATATTAATAGATGCAGAAAAAGCATTTGACACGATACAACATCCAATGATGGTTAAAACACTTAATAAAATAAGTATCAGGGAAAGTACCTAAACATAATAAATAGGATATTATGAATTTGATCTCCCAGGCAAGGGAAGTAAAAGCAAAAATAAATGAATGGGACTATATCAAACTAAAAAGTTTCTGTACAGCAAAAGAAACCATCAACAAAACAAAGAGGCAACAAACTGAACGGTCGAAGATATTTACAAATAACACCTTCAAAAAGGGGCTAATATCTAAAATACATAAGAAGATCATACAATTCAACAACAATAAACAACAATCCAATTTAAAAATGAGCAGAACACCTGAATATACACTTCTCTCAAGAAGACATACAAACGGCCAATAGATATATGAAAAAATGTTCAACTTCACTAGCTATTAGGGAAATGCAAATCAAAATCAAGGTGAGATACCACCTCACACTTGTTAGAACGGCTATTATCAGCAAGATGATTAAGAACAAGTGTTGGTGAGATGTTGAAGAGAAATAAGCTCATACACTGCTTGTGGGAATGTAAGTTGGTACAGCCTTTATGGAAGACAGTATAGAGGTTTTTCAAAAATTAAACCCCAGCAATACCCCTTCTGAGTACGTACCCCAAAGTTTGAAAACATTTATTCATAAAGAGATATACACGTATGCATCCCTATGTTCATTGCAGCAGTATTCATGATGGCCGAAACATGGAAACAACAGAATTGCCCTTTGATAAATGATTGGATAAAGAAGATGTGGTACAGATACACAGTGGAATGTTACTTGGCCATAAGAAAAGATGAAATATTGCCATTTCGACAACATGGATGACTCTTGAGATTATCATGCTCAGCCAAGTAAGTCAGAAAGAAAACATTAAGAACCATATGATTTGACTCAAATTTGGGATATAAAACTGAAAGCAACAAATGGACAAGACAAACAAACAAATAAAAACTCATAGACACAGACAACAACAGTTTAGTGGTTACCAGAGGAGAAGGGGGAAGGCGGGTGGTAGAAGAGAGTAATAGATGTCAAATATATGGTGATGGCAGGAGAACTGACTCTGGGTTGTGAACACACAATGTGTTATATAGATGACATATTATAGAATCATGCACTTGAAACTTACATAATTTTACCAACCAATGACACCCAATAAATTAAATAAAATTTTTTAAAAGATTAAACTATATTTTTGAGAAACATGACAAATATGTATAGGACCAAGGAAGATGAATGGGTTTTGGAGAGTTTCTTTTATTTTTAAATGAAAATGATATCTTCTAGGGGATGGAGAAGTAAAAAGTCCTGTTTTTGTTTTTTTTTTGTTTTTTTTATTTTTTTATTCCTAGTTATTTTCTATTCCAATTTAGTGTGTGTGTGTGTGTGTGTGTGTGTGTGTGTGTGGTATGAATTCTTAAAACTGAGAAACTATGAACACAACAATTTAGTACACACAGGGAATTTATTTCTGCTAGATATAAAATGGATACTGTCAGGTTTAGAACATTTTGCACATACAGGAATGTCCGCACTGTGGGAAGAAATGGGATTTGGGAAGAATAATTGAAGTGAACTTAGCTGAGCTCCATTAAAATCCTTCCACTTAGAGGCATGTGGAGAGGCACTGGTGCATCAAATCAAAGGGAACAAATCAAAAGAAAATCAAAAAGTAAACATAGGTTCATCAGCAACTCCAACAAAAAACTCAGGTGCAAGGGGCTACACAGCTTAGAAAATCTGCACTTGCAGCCATGTTTCCCCGAAAATAAGACCTAGCCGCACCATCACCTCTAACACATTTTTTGAAGCAAAAATTAATATAAGACCCAGTATTATATTATATTATATTATATTATATTATATTATATTATATTATATTATATTATAGACCTGGTCTTATATTATATTAAGACCGGGTCTTATATTAATTTTTGCTCCAAAAGACACATTAGATCTGATGGTCCAGCTAGTCTTATTTTTGGGGAAACATGGAATTACTTCTGGTTTATAATTTTCAGAGACAACTATAACAGGCAAAAAGTAAAGATACTGCTAAAGCTGGTTTTTAAGGATGACTGCTATACCCCATCAACAGTGAAAACAGTAGCCTACCAAAGCAACAAAATCATACCAAACACAGTAGGGGGAAACCTAGGAGAGAAGACACTTTTTGTTTGAATTATATGAACTTTAGCCACCTTACCTTTCTCCCCAAGCTACTGGATAAATGAAGCAGATAAGTAAACTATAGAAGATCTACTTGTTTCCCTTCTTCTTTTCTGTATCTGAAAGATAGAAAGATAATTCATTTCAAATATGAATACCAGGATTTCAAAATAAACTATCTTAAAAAAACAAAAATCTCATGACCTATATGAAAAATACTATATTTAAAAAGAAGGAAACCATTCTGAAAGAAATTGTGGTCAGTGCCATAATAAAAAACAACTTTTAGAAAATGTCTCATTCCAGTTCTTAACAAAATTCAATGAAATTTAGGCAAGTTTAATGACATTCTGATTAAGAAATTGAAAATACAGTGTTTAAATAAATTTCATAAAGGATATGAGATGGTCTGATTGAATATTAAGTAAAATGGAATTAATAAAACAATAATTTTAAACTGTGTTTCCTCAAAAATAAGACCTAGCCGACCAATCAGCTCTAACATGTATTTTGGAGTAAAAAATTAATGTATGACCCAGTCTTATATTATGTTTGATAAGACTCGGTCTTATATTATAGTAAAATACGAGCGGGTCTTATATTAATTTTTGCTCCAAAAGATACATTAGAGCTGATGGTCTTGCTAGATTTTATTTTCAGGGAAACACAGAATTATCTGAGAAGTCAGAGGTGAGAAAAATGGAATACTAGTTAAGATGATCCAACCCAGAAGGAGGGAACAAAGCTGACAGTTTGCATATACAATAGTAGATTAATAATAATTTTTAAAATTTTGTTCTAAAGACTTGAATTTGTGTATAGGAAGAAATCACAGAAAATAAGGCAACATTAATTAAAAGACACTAGAACTTACACATACCTTTGTAAAAGTGTTGCACTATTAAAAGGACTTAAAAAATAATCTCTATAAATAGTTTGTAGTTAAAAATAAATAGTACTTGCAAAAGGGGAAACTGTTTAGCGTACTTCTAACTTTGAAAACAAAATTTCCAAAAGATAATGAAGGTTGTACAACAAGATTTCTAGATATAGCTCATCTGATTTTTATGTAAGGGGGACTTTAAAAAAATAAATAAATAAAAAGTTTTTCTTATATAAATAATGTCCCAAAAAATATGCTATTCTCATTTGTTTCTTTGAAAAAAATAAGTACTCAATGACATACTCTAAATAACTGAGAGATTAATTAAATCCTAAAATCCTAGACTGGAACTTTGTGTACTAAAAGAACTAATAACATTTAATGTACCCAATAAAACACAGATACATAAATGTAATTACATTCATATAATAATAAAACTTCAACCAAATACCCAAAATTATTATTGTAGAACTTTTTAATTTGAAATAATATTAACATTGATAATATCAAGTTACAGTTCTGTTTGTATCCGTAAAAGCTCAACAGAGAATAAAAGAGCATAAAAATGTTGTACACATAGAATGTAAGTAGGCCTAATATATAACACTAAACCATGACATAGATGATAAACTATTGAAAGCTATTTAAGATGCAAAAATGCGCAAAACGAATTAAGATAAAAAATCAATTTCTTAAAATGGTAGACACATAACAAACAAATACATGCACAAATACACATGAATGCTTAAACATTGTTAATAGCCATTCACCTTGTGGTGTAGGATAACTAGTGTTTAATTTTTTCATACTTTTGCATATTTTACAATTTTCAAAATCAATACATATTCCTTCAATAATCAGAAGAGTTTTAATTAAAAAAAGTGTTTACAGTAATACAGCTAAAATCAAACCGCTTTAAACATACTCCCTATATATATCTTTAATGGATAGAAATTAGATTTTACTCTTAGCCTAATGGATACAAATTTTCTATAAATGGTTCTGTGAGAGGTTTGTCTCAGCTGGGCTCAAGTGGTTATTGGCAGTAGAGCCTGGTACTACACAATGATGTACATTTGCATTAGCAAACATGCTAGTATGCTTTAGTTGTGTTTGTTTGTTTTCTCGGTTTGGCTAAAAGAGCAGGAAATGAAGCACAAGAAGCAAATAAAAATGTCCAAAGAAATGGAGAATGAGAGACACTACGCTGGATTCTGAAAGGTGATGCACATAGGATTCCATGCTTGTTTTGAAATTTGTTAGATGCAGCATAAACAATGCTACCTGTAGAACCAAAGGAGAAAATACACCATGGCACTGAAAAGGAAGACTATACCTTTGCTAATTTGTGCATTGGTTCTGGGCAGCTTTGGCACATGAAGGCTTTGGGACCACAGGCAGAGGAATGTTGTGACAAGTTGAAAAACAGGAGAGATGGAAAATGTCTGTAGAACGTTTCCATGAATGAGTCTAGCAATACAGGATGAAGATACAGGGTTTACAGTTTCTTGTAAACAAATCAAAGTAGAAGAGGAAAACTGCTAGAGAAACTGATAACTAATCAACAGAATGGTTCATGAGAGATGTCCTTGACTTTTAATGGTTCTCCATTATGTTTGCAACACACTAAGAATAACGGCCTAACACCGGCATTGGTAATATGGCTTCTGCCTTCCCCATCAACCTCATTTGTTACGTATTCATCCCACACTTTCTCCAACACAGTTTTGCTTGATGCAATGAAAGTAGTCTACTCTTCCTGTGCTCGTGTCTTTGTTTGTATCATTTACTTTTGTCATTCAGGCCTCATGTCACCTCCTGAGAGAGAAAATTTCCTTAAATATGTTCATAAAAACAACAATTTCCATCCTGCACTACTAGGTAGAAACATTCTTTATCAACTTGCCATACTTTATTTAATTCACAGCATTTCTTGATAAGTGCAAATTTATCATTTGTGTGTTTTGTTAGGATCTCAATATCTCACCATGATAAAGGCAGTGATTTAGTCTTATTCATTTATTTGTAATAGCATCTTAAATAGTACCAGGGACTTACTAGTATTTCAATAAAATACAGAGAGGTAGAGAGATGTAGAAATAGAGATGGAGATGAAAGAGATAGAAATAGACAGAGAAATACAAGATAGGATATGAGAAGGCAGGAGGAAGTGAGGAAGAAAGAAGTAAAGAAAAACTCATATATGAAAGATTTTTATGGGATACTGCAAGAGAAGATAGTGGTCAAAGCTGGGGAAATTCACTGATCATTGATAACATTGCTTACTGATGAGATGCTGGTACGTCTGCATCAGAGATTCACTACTTAAAGGAGAATTAATAGTTATATATGGATTATTTCAATGTTTATTTAGAATTTATGGATAAAATATCTTTCAGAAACAGGAATGTTACTGTCCTAGCAAAATAAAATATAAAACTTTTCAGCTTTGGAATGATATATTAGCATAAATTAAATATTGTAAACACTGGGAGACTGCTACAGTATTATTAATTAGTAACCTTTCACAGTACTGCAGGTTAGTTGGGTGGCAAACACTATTATCATCATTTATATTATATTTAAGTAACTTGCTCAGAGTTATAAGAAAGTAGATCCTTGCCAGATGTAGTGCTCAGGAGGGTGTTTGGTGGGACAGTGACAATGCTTCCTCCCCAAACCCCCCAAATAAAATCCCTTGCATATCACTAAAAGTTTTCCTTAGTGACCCTTAAATTAAGGTCAAGCATTTCCATTTTGTCATTATTGTATTATAATGTCCATAAAAAGCAAAATCTGCTGTTATAGAGATATGTAATATCTCTGCATAATAAATGTGCTAAATACACTGGTTATATTTATTGATCTTTAACTGTTTTATATTTCCTTCAGAATGTGTGATTCTTAGGCAAACAACTGTTTTTCTTCTTCAAAACCAGTAAGTGCTTGATAAAACTGTTACACTGAATTGCATTTGTCATCTTTTGGCCAATCCATGGATTAGTGTGATTTTTTTGTAACTTATTGTAAAGTTAATAAATAGGAGCTCAAGCCACATGCCTACTACGCTGCCTACCTCACGTCTGCTACCCTGACTGCAGTTACACTGGGGAAGCGCAATCTGAGCACTCAGATATTTTGTCTTGATTTATTTGTAAGAATAACTACATAGAAATGGTCTGTTCATGGAGAATATTTATACAGGCTCTTACTAAAATTAAGTGAAATGTTTTCTAAAAAATGCAATAGCTTCCTAAGATTACATTAGGTTGGTGCAAAAGTAATTGCGGTTTAGAAGATTGAAAAGAATCACAAAAACCACAATTACTTTTAATATCTACAGAAATTTGAGAAAAATCGATAGTAAATGGAGGAAATAGGGAATATCTGAAGGGCATTATCTGTAGTCTAATAACCCAATAACTGCTTATCACAGTGAGTTTTTATTGATTATTTTGATTCCTTATATCCTATAACCAAAAAACCAAAAGTTTTAGGGACACTTGAAATGTCCACTTGACAACAAATAAGACCAGCATGCTTATAAAAACAAAACCAGAGAAATACAAAAAATAATTTGTGAGAGAAGATACTTAGTTTTGAGTAATTATAGACATCTTTAACTTCTGATACTCTGGTTTACAACCTTTGAGCATTTTTTCTTCTCATGGGTAAACTCAGAGACAACATTAAAACAAGAAAATTCTATTTTTTTTTTTTTTTTTTTTTTTTACTTATTTCATATTTATTTTCTCAATGGCTGTTAAAAAAACATTTCAAAACTATTGTGAAGTCTTTTACTTGGAATGAATAGATGTATTGTAATTTATAAAAGGAAATTTTCTTTCTCTATGAACAATCACATCCTATTGTTCATAACATTTGTAATCATGTGTGGTTATGTATAAAAAATCTTGAAAAATAAGGCTTTGCTTGTGCTATTTAAAGCTGCCAATTTGCCCAGGCTTATTAAAATCAAGGCAAAGCCATTCCAATGAGCAAAGTCTTAAACTTTTAGCTGCATTGTTGCAGGCCTCAGAATAAATTAAACTATAAAACTTGAACTTGGGAGACATTTAAATGATCAAACTAAAGTGTTAATTCAGGGTAAACCTAATCTTAGCAGTACAGAATGAGGCTTTACTAGCAAGTCTCTTTTAAGAATCAATAAATATTAGTGAACAATATCAAGTGATGTGCTTAACAGCCCAACCATTAATACACTTAACCTGGTTTTATCAAAAGAGGTTTGGACACTGTGGATAGAAGTGGCCTAATGTATTAGAATGTAAATTAAACATCTCTTTCCAACAGATTTTTTTAAAACCACATAATCCATTAGTATTAAACCTGACTTGTTCTAAATTACAACCAATCATTCTTTTGCATATAGTACAATTTCAATACAAAAACATTAATACCATAAAGTCTGGATAGACCATTTAAGCTCAAGCAATCTCCTTGCAATAATATCACTTGGTGAAAAGAATCATTATTAATAATTAGTTATTTTCATACCTTTAACAGGCAGTTTTATCATATAGAGACAGAACTGAAAACAACTTTTCTCTGTGATTTTTCCTTCATTTCATTTAAAAACAAAGAGACATATCTCAGTTCTGGTTGAGATAGCAGAATAGGAAAATTCTGTGCTTATTTTCTCTCACCACTACATCAAAATAACAACTAAACTACAGAACAAACATCATTAAGAATCACTTGAAATCTTGCTGAGGCAAAGCTCTACAACTAAGGACATATGGAAAAAGCCACCTAGCGACTGGCAGGAGGGGCAGAGAGGCAGAATAGGCTGGTCCTACACCTGTGTGTGACTGTTAAAAATCAGGAGGGATATCTCGACTGTGGAGGTCCTTACCCAAAAGAGCAAGGGGTCCCAGTGCCACACCAGGCTCCCCAGCCTAGGATCATAGTGCCAGGGAGAAAAGTCTCTATGATTTCTGATTGTGAAAACCAGCAGAAATTATGGCTGGGTGAGACAAAGGGCAATCGGAGTCCCAGGCACTCCTCTCAAATGGCCTGCACACGGACTTTACTCACCGATGGAATCACTGGCTCTGAGCTCCTGCACTGGGATATCAGCTGGAGAAGTGACAGGGATATACGAGGTGGGGAACTGAGCTGTCTGCCTGCAGGGTAAGGCCTGGAGAGGGAGCTTTCTCCAGGAGAGAAGAGTTGTAGAAGAAATTGTTTCTTTATTGAGCCCTCCCCCTTCCCGGCATGCAGACGCAGGTGGCCACCATACCTGAGTTTCCATTAAGCTGATAGGGTAGGTAGAACACTAGAAATGGGAAGGAGAAGAAGTAAACCAGCCCCTGTAAGAGGCTTCTTGCAGCTGCTCATACTTGGGTCGAGGCACCTTGCAGCTGCTCTCACTTGGGTCTTAAACATCTTGCTTGCTCAGCAAGATATTGGGAATGAGAACAGATATGTTGTTAGAAGAAGGAAAAATGCTGGAGGGGGAGATAACCCATCCCTCTTCTCAGCATATACATCCCGCTTCTCAGGACTATTTTTAATGAGCTTCTCAAATAAATCATGAGAAATTAGCAGGTTCACGCTTCCACCCTGAGAAACAACCTTGAAAACCAGAGAGGAAGACAGAACACTTTAGCAGACAGAGGGAAAGATAACAGAGAGAGAGAGAGGGGGAGACAATTCTGACCATAGAAATAACAACCATCATCACACAATGTAAAGAAAGGATGCTTTCCTCTCTCGGGTCAGCCCACTCCATGTCTCAGAGTGTACTCCCTTTTACTAATCAACTTCTTGCCGTTCTATGCTACATAAACTCTGTGCCTTTACTGATTTCTTTCCTTCAAGAATATAAGAGTCAAGGTACAACATCATTGTACAAAACCCAGTAACAAAACCATTTGTTCACCTTGCCCCGGTATTCTGAGACCCCACCCCACCCAACTATCAGGCACACCAAAGCCACTTCCAGTGACCTTTTTGTAAAAACCACTTGCCTTGGCTCATGCTGCAGACTTTCCTAGGGTCTTTCAAAGGTTTGTAGAACCTAGACAAGCAGTATCTGGCTTGAGCATGTCCATACCTCTGGGTGAGCAGTCCTAAGCCTGGCACTAGTGGCAGCTGGCCTTTGTTTGCAGCTTGGCCTTTTGGGGAACTTCCAAGAACAGTGTGGGTGGTGGCCATCTGTGGATTGCTTTGTGCCTCTGTCATGCAGAGTGTTAGGCGGGGTCTTTGCTCCCGCTCCCCACATAAGAATGCAGGATATGGTGAGGCCAAAAAGGAACACCCACGGAGCCATAAGTAGGGGAGTCATATTACTACATTCTCTCTGGCAGCATCCGCCTCTCTGGAATCCGCTCTTGTTAGCTCAGCCGCCATCTTCTTGCTAACCCCCATTTTGCTGCTAGCATAGCCACAGCAGTTATATTAGTGGCCAATGGCTCACTGGTTACAGCTGACGGCCAAGTAGCCACAGCTGATGGCCATCCAATCACAGTTGATGGCCATTTACTACCTGAGCCAGCAGCTTTCTATGTGAGGCCGAGAGCCTGGAAACTGCTTTCTGGGGCTCTGTCCCCACAGCCTCATGCTGGGTATCCAAGGGTGGGACATGGGCTTCAGCTGAACTTGGCCTGCCGCAGGTCCCCTCCCAGGTATTCTTAAGGCTGTTGTCCCCAGTAGCCAGCTTCAAAGGAAGCTGAAGCATCACCTGGCCACTTCCGAGGACAACACACCAAAGGAATGGATTAGGCAGGCACCAGAGCACTGTTGAGGCAGATCCTGCTTTGTAGGGTCAGTCACTGCACCACAACTTCCCCACTGTAGCCACGGCATTTCCTCATAACCAAAGAGCCCTATGGACAATCCCTCCTAATGACATACAAAGAGCAACCAAGGATCAACTATAAGAGGAGGGTACACTCATCCATACAAGTGACACACCTGGAGTGGCTCAGATGACAAGGAAGACTGTGCCACTGAGCCCCACAGGACACCTACTATGCCACTCTAGTAAGACAGGCAGAAATATCAGCTCTATCTAGTACATAGAAACAAATACAGGGAGGCAATCGAAATGGGGAGGCAAAGAAACATGCCCCAAATAATATAACAGAACAAAGCTCCAGAGACAGTACTAAACAAAATGGAGACCAGCAATCTACCAGACACAGAGTTTCAAGGAGTTATAAGGATGCACAATGATTTCAAGGAGAACTTAAACAAAAAAGTTAGGAAACATAAAAATGGAGATAGAAAACTTTAAAAAGAACTAGTTAGAAATAAAGAATATAATAACTGAAATGAAGACTACATTAAAGGGAATCAACAGCAGATTAGATGAAGCAGAAGATAATATCAGCAATTTAGAAGTTAAGGTAGCATAAAATACCAAATCAGAATAGCAAAAAGAAATAAATGAATCCAAAAATGTTAGAACAGTTTAAGGGGCCTCTGGGACAATATCAAGTATACCAACATTAGCATCATAGGCATTCCCAGAAGGAGAAGAGAGAGAGCAAGGGATTGGAAACCAATTTGAAAAAATAATGACAGAAAACTTCCCTAACCTGGCAAAGGGAATGGATATTCAAGCCCAGGAAGTGCAGAGAGTTCCAAATAAGAAGAACCCAAAGATCCCACATCAAAACATATCATAATTAAAATGTCAAAGGTTAAAGACAATGAAGAGAATCTTAAAAGCAGCAGGAGAAAAGCAGTTAGTTACTTACAAGGGAGCTCCCATAAGACTCTCAGCTGATTTCTCAACAGAAACTTTGCAGGCCAGACGGGATTGGCAACAAATATTCAAAGTGATAAAAGGTAAGGACCTACAATAAAGAGAAATTTACCCAACAAATCTATCATTTAGATTCGAAGGACAGATAAAGAGCTTCCCAGACAAGAAAAAGCTAAAGGAGTTCATCATCACCAAACCAGTAGCGCAAGGAATCTTAGAGGGACTTTTTTAAGATGAAAAAATAATGATAAAAATAAAAATATGAATAATAAAATGGCAATAACTATATATCTATCCACAATTACATTCAATATAAATGGATTGTATGCTCCAATCAAGATAGGGAGCCTGAATGGAGAATAAAACAAGACCCTTACCTATGCTGCCTACAAAAGACATACTTCAGATTGAAAGATACACACAGACTGAAAGTAAAGGGATGGAAAATATGTATTTTATAAAAATTGAAACAAACAAAAAAGCTGGGGTAGCAAAATTTATATCAGACAAAATAGACTTTAAAACAAAATCTGTAAAAAGAGACAAAGAAGGACATAGTAATCCCACTTCTGGGTATTTATCTGAAAAAACCCAAAATGGTATTTCGAGAGTACATACTCATCCATATGTTCATTAAAGCGTTATTTGCAATAGCCAAGATTTGAAGTCCCCCTGGCTGTCCCTGAATGGATGAATGGATAAAGAGGTGGTACATATATACAATGGAATATTAGCCTTAAAAAAAGAATAAAATCTTATTATCTGTAAAAGCATGATGGAGCTAGATAGTATTGTGCTGAGTGTAGTAAGACAGACAGTGGAAGACAAATGTCATATGATTGCACTTATAAGTGGAATCTAAAGAACAATATAAACAAACAGACAAAACAGATACAAACTCATAGATACAGAGAATATTTTGATGTTGCCAGATGGAAGGGGGTTGGAGGTGTTGAAAAAGGGGAAGGGATTAAATAGTACAAATTGGTTGTTACACAGTAGTCATCGGGATGTAGGGTATAGCATAAGAAATACAATCAATAATATTGTAATAACTATGTATTATGTTAGATGGGTATTAGATTTATCAGGGTGATGGGCGAGGGCTTGGGGGCAGGGTGAAAAAGTGAAGGGCTTAAGTATTGCAAATCTGTAGTTATAAAACAGTCATGGGAATGTAAAGGGCAAGGAATGTAATCAATAATATGGTAATAACTATGTATAGTGCCAGGTGGGTACTAGTCAGGGGGATCACTTCATAAATTATATAAATGTCTATGCACTATGCTGTACACCTGAAATATAAAATAATACTAAATGTCAATTGTAATTGAAAAATTTAAAAAGGGGGAGGTTCATAGTCTCAGGTATAAAACAAATAAGACTTGGGGATATAATATATAGCATAGAAAATATAGTCAATAATACTGTGAAAGTGAGGTATGGTGTCAGATTGTTGTTGGACTTTTCATAGTGATCACTTCTTAAGGGAATATAATCAATATCATGGTAATAACTCTGTATAGTGCTAGGTGTGTACTATTGAGCAAGTATGATGAGTACCAGAAACTAATATAATTTTGTATGTTAGCTATATTTTATTATTTTTTTTAAAACCAAAACAAAACAAACAAATAAAAAAAACAAGGGGCATAATATTGAACAAACATGGTCTAAATAACTCACATGCATTGCATATTTAAAAATGTTTTATCAAAATCTAGTTATTTCTTATATTCATTTAGATTTTGAAACTTTTATTTTATATGTGCTTTGACTTTGTATTGCAACTATCAGGACTAAAATTCTGTGTAATTTAATGTTAAAATCTCTGTTATTTTATATTGTTAATGTTTTATGTATTTAGCCCTTTACATTAGATTCTAATCTCCTTAAGATCATAATATCTTTATCACCCCACCCCCCACACCTTAGCACATGCAAAAAGTTAACCATAGGCAGTGAGTTTTATTCCAGGCAATTGTACTGATTCATCAACTCTCTTTGACCTGCTAAGGTTGTTGTGGTTTTGTTTATCTGGTTCTAATGAGCCTTGATATATATGTGTGCATATATATATATATATATATTCAGTTTAATCTCTATTTTTGGTCACCTTGTGTGGTGCCATCTTTATTTTGCTATTGGACTTCAATTGTTTACTTAACTCTTGCTTCTACTAACTCCATCCACACTCTTTATGTTCTTCTACATCTATGTGATCTTGATTATAACTCAGTCCAAGCTAATCCATCGCTCTGCTCCCGAGGGATTCAGAGTTATCTACACTGGGTACTCTAATTAATATTGTTCATTTATTAATCATTGCTCTTAAGGAACCACTTTTCAATGGTGGCAAAACTAAGAGAAACACACACACACACACACACACACACACACACACACACACACACACACCAATTTACATACACAGCTATTCCAGAACTTGACTGAAACATAATAACCTATTTCACCATGGGTTAGATAAGACATACAGGTTATTTCTTATCATGAAGCCTGGTAACATGATTTATTATTATCCCTATTACAGAAATGGAGAAAGCAAGTCAACTATTCAAAGGATGTATGTACTTATAAAGTGAACATTAAAGAATTCCAGAAATAAAGTAACTTAACAATACTATATTATGTAAATCTAATCATTTCTTTTTATGGTTTGTTTTCATTTTATTTTTACATTTTTTATTCAAGTATTTTTAAATACAATCTTATACTTGTTATATTCATTTTAGGTGTACAATATAGTGATTCAAATATTTATAACTTAAAATGTGATCACCCCACTAATTCTAGCAATCATTTGTCACCGTGTAAATTTACACAATATTATTGATTATATTCCCCTTCCCCTTTTCACCCATTCCCCTACTCCCCTCCCTGTGGTAACCATCTCTTTGGTCTCAGTTTCTGTGAGGGAAAGGAAACATGTCTGGGTCCAGGAAACACAGAGTTCCAAACAAAAACTCAAAGAGACCCACACCAAGACATATTGTAATGAAAATGGCAGAAGTTAAGGATAAAGTGTCAATATTAAAAGCAGCAAGAATGAGAAAAACAAATCACATACATGGGAAACCCCACAAGGCTGTCAGCTGATTTCTCAGAAGCAACTTTACAGGCCAGAGGGAGTGTGGCAGGATGTATTGCAAGTGCTCAAACAAAGGAATCTATAACCTACAATACTTTTTCCAGCAAAGTTATCAATTAGAATTGAAGGAGAGATAGTTTCCCAGACAAGAAAAAACTGAAGTAGTCCACCAGCACTAAACTGTCCTTACAAAAAATATTAACAGGTCTTCTTTATGGGGGAAAAAAATAAAGCCATATAACTAGAAGTAAACATAAACATAATCATTTTTATATGAATATTTCAACAAATAATTATTCAACACTTACTATGCATTACTGTTCTAGCAATGAACACAACAGAAAAACCTATGCTGTCATGAGACTTATATTCTAGTGATGAGAGAAAAACTATAAAACAAAATTGAAGCAAAATATAAAACAATATACTAGCTGCTGGTTTCATACATTCAGTAGAGAAAAGTAGAGGGCAGACAATACTATTGAGAAAAAATAGTTCACTGAGAGAATGAGAGTTAAATAATGCCCTAAAGCACATGAGGGAATGAGCAACAGAGATACACAGAGGGATTTCTTTCTAGACAAAGGAAAGAGCAAGTGCAAAAAGCCTGTGAGAGAAACATCTGTTGTGTTTAAGGATCGGAGAGGTAGTCACTGCGGCTGGTGTAGAGCAAGTTAGTGAGAAAGTAATGAGATAAAGTCAGAGAATCATGGATGCCAGATTATATTGATCTCTGCATGCCATGTAAAGGAATTTAATTTTTACTCATAGTGAGCCAGGAAGCCACTGGATGGGGCTGAGCAGAGGAGTGACATGGTCTAATTTACATTTTAATAAGATCACTTTGGCTGCTGGGTTTAGAAGAGTCTGACAAGTATGGAGCAAGGGCTGGAGAAGAATATCAGTTAATAGGTTGTTTCACTAATCCTGATTTGAAAATGATATTAGCTTATGTGATAGTCTTGGTAGTAGTAGCAGTGTAAGGTTGTAAGATTTGGTATATATTTTTACCGTGGACTAGATAAGATTTTCATACATATTTGTAAAGAAAACAGTGAAGAACGATTCCAAGCTTTTTGGACTGAGTGACTAAATAGATGGAAAAACTGGGAGGAAAAGGTTTGAGGAAGATTAGAAGCTCAGTATTGAATGTTAGACTTGAGATGTCTATTTGACATCTGAGGAAATACATCACATAGGCAATTGGTACAGATGTTAGGGATTCACAGGAGGGATAAATACAACACATGTGAGAATTGTCAGCGTGTAGATAACATGTGAAGTCATGAGATGAAATCACTGTAGGAGTGAGGGTAGATTAAAATAAAGAATAGATATTTTCACTGAGCCCTACTAAGAGGTCGAAGTGTTGAGAAATTTGTTTCAAATGTGGAGACTGATGATGCCACAGACATGCCAAGAGGGTATGAAAATGTTTTACTTACGTAAGGCTTCATGAGGCAAGTAGGGAAGTCCTTCCAAGCTGGTCCAAAATGGCTCAAGAGCAGGGAAGGCAGACGGCCTTGGGGTTTTTATTGTGGTTAGGGGTGGAGTCAGAGTGAGGGTTCCCTGCATAGCCAAGGCTTATATAGTTGAAATCTCCTGCCATCACCAAAGGAGGGAGCACCCAGATATTTTTGTCAATTTGCTCAGTATTGGGGCTGAAGGAAAAGGAGTGGTGAGGCTGAAAAGATGTTCAAGTCAAATATCATGAAATGGACTCAGACTCTTTATTTTAATAAACTAGGAGATGTTACCTTTGAGTTAGGAGATATCTCAGGAGAGTGGTGGAAAGAGGGTTTTGAGTAGGACTGAGTTATTACTTGGGACAAATATTGATGATAAGTAATACTACTGCAATGGATAACCACTGGATTTAGTATTATGGGGGCTTTTGTGTTCCTGAATAGCTTCAGTATTGTGTAGGGGAAAAGTCCTAGTTAGAGGCATCTCACATAAAAGTGAGAGAGGAGAATTTGAGACTGTGAATTAGATGTTTCTTTATCTGCATTTTATCATGAAGAGGAAGGAGAGAAACAGGAATAGAAAGAACCGTTGGAGATTAAGTGAAGTCAAGAAAAATTTATTCTTTTAAGTGAATTTGATGCAAATTCAGTCACCTTCACATGAACCTCAGATTTCCCCAGCCAGACAAGAACCAATAATCTGAAGCACTTATTTAGAGCTTCCAATTCAATATTGCAAACTTAGCATTTATTTTTAGCTACATCACCTCTCAAAATCTCAGTTAAATGGCATACATCTATTACAGTTCTGAGAATGAGAGGGCAACGATTTCTCTTTCTTTATCATGTGGTATTTTATTAAAGGATGAACAAGACTGGATAAAGACACAGACCAGAACATGCTCATTAGAATGTACAATGGCAGAATGTCTCCAGTTTAGTGGATACTGAAAACAGTCACGGGCTGAGACAATAATCAGAATAAGTTCATGAAAAGATGTATTCACAAATGTGAGAATCTCCTACATATTTGCCCTTCTCATATTACAACATGGCAAGATGTTATGTTGCTTATCATCCTCCCCTGTCAACAGGAATATTTCTGTTCAATAGTCCAAAAAAATCAACAAATCTGGGAAGGAGAAGAGCACTTACTATGGCTATTGAGTTCCAAAAGTGAAACTCTTTTGATTTCTGCATTAGGATGGAACCCAGAATGTCCACATGTTTCTCATCATTGTACCTGAAAGTGAGCCTTACTAGTCAGGAAGACCTCCCCACACATTCAGTTCACCTAAGTAAATCTTCCAAAACTGAGAAGAAGGCTATTATGGAAATATAATGTCACATACCCTAGCTAGACATATTAATTATATTCTTAAATTCACAATTTGCATAAGAATTACTGAGAATTTGAGGAAAATTAATAGTGTGAAGAATCAAGTTGAATAAAGAGAACTTAACCCAAACTAAGCAAAACATTTTCAATACTAATTAAAATTAATAGAGCTAGAGTTATTCATAATGAAAAAGAATTTCAGAACAAGAAACAGTTATAGAAAAATAAAATGATTCTCAAAAATATTGAGGTGTTTAAAAGATAAAGTTAAGCAGAAACAATGAAAGAAAAATAAAGTATATAATAGAAGAAAAATATTATAAACAGAAGTTAACCATGTTTTCAGATTTAAGAGATGAAAAAAATAAATGAAAACACTTCCATTCTGACATGGGGCTTGTGAAATTTTAGAATGTCAGAGAAAATTAGAAGCTACAAATCTTTGAGAGAGAAGAAAATCAGCTTAGCCTATAAAAGTATGAAAATCAGACTATCTCCAGATTTTTCATCAGTCACACTAGATGTTAGAGAAATGGAGCAATGATTTCACTGTTCAGAAGAAAACAAATTCTATCTAGATACCAAAATTGAAAAATTATCAAATATAAAGGCATTTTCAATTGTTCAAAATTCTCATTTATTTTTGTCGAAGTTGCATTAAGAAAACAGAAAAATGCAAAACTGTCTTAAATGATAAAGCCAATTCCCCATTAAAAAAATGGATAATTATATGAATATGAGATGGAATATTAGAGGCGTTGGGAGTCATAACTTTAGTGTCCCATTGCCTGCTGCACCATTTATTAGTTCTGTGATCTTTGTCAAGTCAGATTACCTTTCTGTGCCTCAGTTTCAGCATTGGTAAAATGGACAATAATTTCACCAATATCATAGTGTTGTTATGATGATTAAAAGTGTTACTATGTGTGTAAAACTAATAACTGGACTTGAATATAATAAGTGCTATACTAGCCATAACTATTATTATCATTGCTATTATTTCAGTCATAATGTGAACATATAATATCAGGTTATACACTGGCCATCAAAAATTGAAGTAAATGCAGTTAGAATGTTATTAAGTGTATAACAGAATACATAAAGGAAAGCATAAGAGGAGAAGAAATAAAAACTAGAAGTGTGGTAAAATCTCAAAAGATTTGAATATACAATGAAACAGAAAGATACTGCATTTTTGATATATGTAGTATTTCTGTAATATGGAGAATATGTAAATAAATGGAAATTGGGTAGTGGGCCAATGGTGTGTGTGACTGATTAGAAAATACAGTTTTCATAAAAACTTGTGTTGAGTTATGTGCTATAAAGGACAAGCCTAGGAAACTTCTTAATTCCTCACTTGTAAGATGTGTCCATGAATACATTGCAGGTGGAAGGAAAATAAGCTTCCTTCTGGGTTACCACAAGCTCTAGCTTCAACCTACTCTGTCTGCTAACACAACTGTGTTGTAGAGGAAAGAAGTCGCTGAGTATACAGAGTAGGGTTCACTCTGTGTTGAGGAGTTTGAGTTGCTTCAAGCTCAGACACCTGGCTGTGCGCTTCCCAATGTAGGAGTTGATAGAGTCAGTTTGCCAAAAGTTCATGGACCTAGCTCTCTCCAGTTTCCGCAGAAGTAATGCATGGGAAGTTTCCCTTCAGTTAGAAGTTTCAGACAGAGAATCAAAATATTTTAATCATAACATATTGAACACTCTGTATTAGTTTTTATTTCTTAGACATTTCACAGAAAACTTATATTTTCAGGAATAAATACAAAATTTGTTAGCAGTGAAAATATAATACAAATTTTATTAGAGAGAAAAAATAGAAATACAAATTGTATTAATATTGAAAATATAAAAGTCAGAACATAAAGGAAAGAATGGGACAGGTTCAAAGACAAAATATAGAGAAATGCGTGAGACTGAAATTTTCTTCTTATACAATGGGCTAACAACACAAAATTCTGATATTATTTTTTTGATATATCAGGAAATAGCAGGTTATATATATATATATATATATATATATATATATATATATGTATTTAAGTTTTAAATTAACCAATGAGAGATTAAATAATGAAAATGTAAGTAAAAAAATAAAAGGGAGGATAAAGAGTGGGAGTGGGAGGTAATCCCTTACTCTTTATAGACAACAGTCATCAGATAGTCTCAAAGTTGATTAATCAGACTCTGGTTATATAAGCACATTGTTTAGAATGATAGGGACCCCTATCAGAAACATCCAACAGAAAAGTTAATCCAATTGCTTTTGGAAAGAGGGGAAAAGGGGAGGGAAAGGAAATGTGTGTATGTGTGGGAGAGAGAGAGAGAGAGAGAGAGAGAGAGAGAGAGAGAGAGAGAGAGGAGAGAGAGAGAGAGAAACAGAGAATGAGGTGGTCTTTAATTCAACTAACTGGAATGAGCACTTTTGTTAAGAATATGCACTGCTTTCATGTTTACTCAGGTAGAGCTAGCCAAATGTACAGCAGGGACTAGAACCCAAATTACTTGACCATCTTCATCTTATGAAATTCCAGGGAAAGAGAAAATGAATTAACAATGAAGACAGAACACTAACCATCTAAACTAGTATTATTTAAAGAGTTTGGTCACTACCTTAGCAATCTATACATAGATATTAACAAAACAATCATTGTTTGTTTGCCAACAAACTGAATTAATATTATCGCTTGTCTCATCAAGCAACCACTCACACTCAAGAAGTATATTTATAGCTTTCACTGTTATTTTATTTTTATTTTTTTTTCTGTCCAATAGAATAAACCATGAGGAATCAAATACTCAAGATAGTCTTGAGGTGAAATTGCTAGTTAATGAGCTGTGCTGAATAGTTTCTTCAGCCACACTTATAAAACCGCTTCAGACGTGCTGGCTGTTTCAAATGAGCCACCCAATGGTGAAATGAAGATAGAAAAAAGACGCTTTTGAACAAGATTTGGGGGACTCTGTTAATGCACAAAATGACATTATGCACGGTTTCTTGATGAGACCATTTCAACATTTCCTAATTTCTACCACAATTTAACAGTTACAGCAGACCTAGTTGCATTTAAATTTGTTGTGAGATTAGTAATGAATTAATTCTACCTGCACTAGACAGAATATTAAAGAACTGAGTTTAACCTAAAATAGCTACCAATTTGTTGACTATGAACATTTTGTCTGCCCAAGAAAACATTGTGAACTATTTTCCCTTTCCCCCCATACACAGAGAGATTCAAATTAAAGTCAACGGACAAAATTAACTATCTCTCGAAACACGACACACACACACATACACATACAGACACACACACATGCACACACACACACACACACATGCGCACACACACACACACACACACACGTATTTCCTTAGATTTTGTTCAATCATCAGTCTCTCTGGTGAACATTTGATATTGTATGTAACACTACTAAATAAAGTGTAATAAAGTGCCCTTCTGCTACATTAAACTGGGCCCTTTGTTCTCTGTGGCTTTAGGGGACTAGTGAATGCCAGGCCCTTGCAGCTACCAGAAATAGGTAAGTTAGAGGTCAGTCCTGAGTTGGCAACAGAAGTTGGTGCATTAGATGTGCAATGCAATCTTACTTCTCAGGGAAAGGCTGAGAGTAGGGGGTTTCTTCTCCATTACATAGCACCTTTGTAGGGGTGGGCTTTTTGATGACAGTGTGTCTCAGTTTTTCCAATCTGTTTTAATGTGGGTATTTTCTCAGTTGTTTGATGTGTAGAAGACTCTCCACTAGTTTCTGGATTTCTTTCTGAGGGAATGGATCCTTTGGTAGCTGTGTGTTCCTATTTCCCTGCATTCCTCTTTGGGAGGAGGGCAAGCCAAGAGCTTCATATTCTGCAATCTTGTTGATGTTACTCCCCACATGCTTTTCAAAGACCCATGCAACATTTAAAAAACTGTATTGCATCTAGGTTGCAAAGACAGGTTCATCAAATTATAAAATATCAACTCCACACAGAGGAACATTCCTTGATTACAACATAACATTAGTAATTCAATAATAAATATGTTCTCAAACCTCTAGATTTGGAAAATAAAAATGGATTTATGAGTAGTGAATGTATAAAATATTTTATTAACTACTATAAATTAATTATAGTCAAATAAAAGCATTATGTGTGAAGTTTAATGAAACTAAGAACTTAAAGAAAAATTTATATTCTTAAATTTGTTTTAGAAAGAAGGAAATATTAAACATTAATGAGAATTTTGGTAAGTATGCTGGAAAAAATATCAACCCAAAGGAACTGTAGAAAATAAATTGATACAAATTAAAAAAGAAATTAATCAAAGATTAATTAACAGCTAATAGAGATAACCAACCAAACAAGAAGCTGTTTTTAAAAATATAATGCTATAAAAAATAATAAAAGAGTGCTTAACTGATTTATAATTAAATATAAAAGCAATGGAAGAAGTCACAAAATATACTTGGGCTATTTTAAAATTTGAAAACTTGCAATTCAAAAAAAGTTTTAAATACAGTTAAGAAACTGGAAAAATATTTGGCACATATGAAAAAAGATTAAAACAGTTCATTTTCTTAGAAGACAATACAATCCTCGGAAAAAGTAATTAAGGGCATAAAGTGTTCACAAAAAGGAAATACAGTTAAAATTAAAAGTACAATAAAACTACCATATGATACAACAATCCCATTTCTGGGTATATATCTGAAGGGAATGAATTCTGTATTTCAGAGAGCTATCTACACTCCCATGTTATTTTAGCATTATTCATAATAGCCAACATATGAAAACAACCTGTGTCCCTGAGAAAATGTGGTGTATACATATGCAATGGAATAGTATTCATCAATAAAAAAGAAGGAAATCCTTCCATTTGCAAGTGTATGGATGGGTCTGGAAGGCATTATGTTAAGTGAAATAAGGCAAACAGAGAAAGACAAACACTGTATGATCTCACATATATGTACAATTTAGAAAAGTTGAAATCAGAAACAACAGAGTGGAATGGTGGTTGTCAAGGGGTAGGGAGTGAGAGAAATAGGGAGATGTTGGTTAAAGAGGAAATACTTTCAGTTATAAGATGATAAGTTCTGGGACTCTAATGCCAGCAAGTTGACTATAGTTAATAACACTATCTCATACACTTGAGATTTGCTGAGAGTAATTCTCAACACACAAATTAAAAAATGGTAACTATATAAGTAATAATGTGTTAATTAACTTGATTGTGGTAATAATTTCACAGTGTAATATATATGTATATATGTATATAAAATCATAATATATACATATATACATATATATTACACAATATGTGTGTGTATATATGTGTGTGTGTGTATATATATATATATATAGAGAGAGAGAGAGAGAGAATATAATGTTATACACATTAAATATGTATAATTTTATTTGTCAACTATACCTCAATAAAGATGGGAAAAAAAAGCCCTCCAGGTGATTCTGATGTGTACATTCTAGTTTGAGAGCAACTACCAGAGATTTTAAGTGACATTTATTTAAATTATACTTTTCATTTAAAAAATTTTTATGAACTACTTTGTGATTTTCAACTAAATATGCATACATTTTAAAAATTAAAACTGTTTAAATCAAAGAAATTAAATGCATGAGATACTTTTTGCATATGCAACTAAGCAAAATATATATGATGATATAAATAAATGATGATGATGATGGTAACTGTGCTTTCAATGAGCATTCTTACACACTTGGGACAGGAGTTTATGTTGAAACAAACATTATGAAAATCAATTTAGCAAACTATATTAAGGGTCATAAGAAAATTTAATAAGATCTGTACCAATAATTCTTTCTAGTAATCTAGTAAAAAGAAAAGGGGATTAAAAAAACAACAAAAACTCTTAAAATTATTTATCTACAAAGCAGTTTAACAAGACATTGCTTATGATAATAACATAGGAACAGTGTAGGTATCCCCAAATGGAGGACCATTTAAATAAATTATGGAACATGGATATTATAGTGGACATTTATAAGGGACTACTCATCATTTATTTCTTTTTTCCCTTTTTAACAGGACCTGGATTTTCCCCCTATTTTATATCATCTGTATGTTTTTTGTAATGTTGGCCCTGACTGGCCTGATTAAAAAATATAAATGGACAGAAATTAGTGAGGTGAGGGGCAGTAGATCAGACATAAGCCAATCAGTTGCCATCATTGTCCCAGGATACAGTGATTGGTTCAATGTAAATGTGTCAGATATTGTGTTCCGTTACATACAACTGAGAACCCCCTAAATAGTGACATACCTAGATACCTGTTTATCTGTATCATGCAACATGACCAGAGCCAGGCATGCTGGGACTGTTTCAGTGGTTCTATCATCCAGTACAATAGTAAGTTCCTTTTTTGTTTTCTCAGCCACCTTTCATAGATAGTGTTTCATACATGTCTCTTCATAGTGCCTAACTGGCAGCTCCACAACTAGCACCATGCCCACCTTCCATGGAGGAAGAAGGGAAAGGGCAAAGGGCAAAATGTGCATTCCAGTGAGTTTTTCGTACTTAACAAACTTCCTTTGGATTCATCCAACAACTGCTATTTGCAACTCATACTAGGTCATATGCCTAGTAAGTCTGGGAAATGCTATTTTTAGTTGTTTGAGGTGCTGTTAAAAAACAAAAAGAGGAAACTAGGTCAGGTAGTGGTTTCTGACAAAGGTAGGTATCAAAAATGAGTTGTCCTGACTGAGTGTCATCCTTGACTTTTTCCCCTGATTCACACAGAAAGGTTTGCTTTAAGTATTAAAGATACTTTATATGTCATTTTTATATAAGTCAAATAATGTTGGATTAGTATCCATCATCAATGCTCAGTCATATCCTTAATTAACTGTTTTCACTGACAGAGAATAAAATAAAATTTAATATTCTATAAAATACTTCATGTTCTTGCAGAAATAATTTTACGTAAAATTGTCTCTTAAATGACAACCCATGCAAATGATTTATTATCCCATAAAATGTTTTCATTCAATACATGTATACGATATATTTTAGGAAGTTAAATATGCCTTGAGTATATCTATTCTGTCACCCTCTCTCTTAGGATGATTTGTGGTGGTGGAAAGGGTAAGGAATTTGTAACAGGAGATTTTGATTTGAATTCAGGCCACACATTCACTAATTATGGGCTCCTAATTAACTATCTAAACATCAGTTGTTTTTTCTTTTAATATATAAAATGGAAGTAGCTATGAGTATACTCAGAGGACTCCTATTAAAGGATAATGGGAAATAGTTTAGAACATTTTAGAAGTCACCCAGTTCTGCACACATTTTTAAACATTCCCTTTTTCTTCTTCTTCTTCTTTTTCCTTTTTTTTAATTTTTAATTTTAATTCACTTATAAACCACAATGTTGACTTACTAGGACTAATTAATGTAATGTCATGTAACCTCAGTTTCATTGCGAGCTCTACCGTAGTGAAATTTTATTTTGCTTATACATTAGAAACACTCTGGTACCACTTCCTGGGCAGAAACAAGAGGAAAGTCTAGCCCTAGGCAAGGGTCTAACAGTCTGGGCTCTCACTAAGCATATGGGCAGGCAGTGCTTCAGTGGAGAGATCAAAGCACAGTGGATGGCCTTTCTTTGGATGACTTCCCCAGATGCTTAAGGTTCTTGAAACAGCTGTTTCAATCCAGCCACAGCAGGTCTCCCAAATTGTGGATTCTTCAAATTGTAGATTCATTGCAATTTCCCCAGTGGATGATTTTCCCCTTACAAATTGGCCTATAGATTAGTCATGACAATCAGAACTAGTCTACAGATTTAGGAAAGAAAGAAATTAATCTGGAACTAAAAGAAAACATGCTGTGCACTAATAAAACATATGATATAAATTAAGTCAGAAGATTCTAAATGATGGAGCTAGAAGGGACCTTTGAGCCTGCATAGCCCTTTGTCCTCATTTTACAGATGAGGAATATGATGAAGTTATATTTTGTTAAGGTGCTCATAGTCATCATTTCTAAATTAGTAAATATTTGGAGGGTGAGGAGCAAAGATAATTTTGCAGACTCATTTCGTATATGGCTACATTTTGAATCTATCTATCTTAGCATAAATGAGTCTTACATATTTATTTGAAACATGGCTGTTATTTAAAGCTTTATAATCTATAAAATAATGTTCCCTAATTTAAAAAGTATACTTTTTCTTTTATGAATGTTTTGACTCTAATATGATTTTTACTAGTATTTTAAGTGCAGACTATCACTTGAGATCTGGCCAAATATTATGTTCTATGCAAATCTACTATATCAAAGTGAAAACACTCTATTAAAATATTCATTTATTCATTAATTTGTCATTGATTCACTTAAGTGATTATCCAGTGAATATTTATAATATATCTATTACCATTCTGGTATTGTGCTAGACATTGAAGATATACCAGTAAAACAGATATGGTTCTTGATGTGTAAAGGAGGGAGTATAGTATAGTTGTTAAGAAAACTAGCTCTGCAGCTACCTTGTCTAAGTTTGAATTGTGTCTTCATTACTATTTCTATCTATGGAACATTCAGCAAGTTTCTTAACCTCTATGAGCTTTCTTTTACCTGTGAAATTCTCATGATTACATTATGTACTTTAATGGAGTTTATGAGAAGTAAATGAACTAATCCATGCATAGTTTTAGCATACTCCCTGGCAATTGCTAATCACTAAATAAATGCTCATTATGTATAGAAAATTTATCTAGTGAGAGATACAGAAAATTACACCACTACTCATAATATGATAAAATAAGTGCTGAGAAAGATATGTCCCTGAAAAATATATCCCTATTCTTATGGGACTACAAAGATATGGCACCAAATCTATGGCTGAAGGATAAGGCCACTGTTTTTGGAGAAGTTAATGCTTGAGTTACTGTTTTATGTATTTTTTTTTCATAGTTATTCAATGGTGATTTAAGAGAAACATAATATATGGAGTAAATATTCCAGGTAGAACTATGCAATTGGATTTTAGAATGATTGCATTAGCAATGATATGGAAGATGGCTTGAAATTATCCTGCAGGCTGATGTTATAAAGGTAGATGATTGATGTATTGCAGCTGAGAAATTATGTGTAGAATATCATAAGAGAGAAGACATATTTGAGAAACATTTAGAAGACGGAATTAGCTAGACTTGATTGTTGATTGCATGGGGAAAGTGAGCGAGAGAAAGGAATTGTGTAAAACTCTTCAACTTCCTCACTGTAAGTGGCTATGGAATGAAGACATTCACTGCAGTCAGAAATCAGACAGAAGACTGGGCTTGATGAAATGATGAGGCCATAAGTCTGCCTGTTTTTGTTTTTGTTTTTTCGTTTTTTTATTACAAATTGAATTTTCTAAATGAACTATAGCTAATGAGAGAAAATATATCAAAGCTGTATATGAAGGTAAAGAAATATTCACTGCAAAGTGGATAGAAGTCATGTGTGTAGATGAAATTATTCAAAAAGAGGAAAAAATGCTTTGGTCATGTCGAAGATTAAAAGCCTTGGACAGGGAGGATGGAAGAGATGAATGAATTAGTGAAGCTATCCAGGTGCATTTGAGACAAGGTCAGGTAAAGGAAGGAAGAAGTACCTGAGGTATCTAACATTTAAAAAACACATATTATAACCTGAGCTGTTTACTTGTTAAAATGTTTAATCCTCAAAAGAGCCCGTGAGATGGTCATCACTATTTCAAAAATGAGAAGGCCGAGGCTCACTCTGTTTACATAATATTTCAAAATAACAAAGCTCTTATATGGTAG
The DNA here is from genome assembly GCF_057876585.1 of Rhinolophus sinicus. Taxonomy (NCBI): domain Eukaryota; kingdom Metazoa; phylum Chordata; class Mammalia; order Chiroptera; family Rhinolophidae; genus Rhinolophus; species Rhinolophus sinicus. The sequence goes on from NC_142502.1 coordinate 57,944,807, forward strand.
GACTGAGATAACAACAACTTGACATCAAAATCTTTATGTTCTAATACCTTATTGTAAAAACCAGGAAAGCAGAAAGAATATAAAACAGAGGATACCACACAAGCCATAAAAGGACAAAGTTCCTTTTCTCTGTGCTTTCTTGTGAATAGGTTCTTTTATCTTTTAGTTAAATACTTTTCTATTCTGCTGTTTAATCTATCCATTGAATCATCTTTATGGCATTTTTTCATTTCTATGAATTTTACTTGTAAATCTTCACAATCATTTTTAAAAGGTTTTGTTTCTAACTGCAAATTTCAAAGAAGCACGCTGTTTCTTAAACAGTCTGTTGGAATGGTGATCTACCATGGGCCTATAAAATTCTTGCTAGGTATTCCAAAAATTGACGTTTGAATGCTCTTTCTGTGGGCCATTTCTTAGGGTTGTATTTGTAATGAGCAGCCATGAGGGCTGAGGGAACATCTTTCTACAGACAGATATCAGGCATCCTTTTGTTTACTATAAAAGTGGTGAATCTAGCAAACGCTCCATTATCACACCCACATATATGCAGACCTCCATCATAGGCACCTTGCCTCCCTTAAAGAATGTGCGGGACCTGGAGGAGCAGTGTGAACCACATGCTGACCACATTCTTGCTAAGTTTTTACCCTAAATGATAACATATTTTGCCGGAAGACTACATAACATCTTCTTCTATATATGTACAATAAGATAGGCTTGCTTTTTATTTTGTCTGTGTATGTCCTGCACCTACTGAGACAAATAGAATACACAATATACATCTGAATAATCTTGAAACAAAGTGCATGTTAAATACATATTCTATCCTCCTGTTAAACAAAATAGCTCAAAATATCAATACTATCTTGAGGCAAATATATAACAAAGTTATGTAATTAAATATAATCTTAGCATTTTACTTAAAATAATTCTATCTCAGCTTATATCAATTATTTTCCAAAAACAAGGGAAATGCTGTGCAAGTTTAAATCATTTGCAGTGAATATTATTATTTTTTTTCTTTCCACTTTTGGTCTGAAACTTCAGTACATCTTAGAGCTGGGATAAAATAGAGTTAACTTCAGTCAAATTATTATGAATACTATACCGAGACAGGTCAAAGTATTTTCCTATATCGTAGAAAAGTAAATGAAAGCTGTACTTATATGTCCATACTTTCTAGAGAAAGTGGTTTATTTGGAAGTAAAATAAGTTGAATTGATTACCTATTGAAAACCAATCAAATAACATTTAAAAAATCCTAATGCATAGTACTTTAATATAAATTTATTCAAAATGTTACATTTTTCTAGTGCATGGGCCCTGATAATGAATAAATTTAGTTAAATGAACAAACCTAAAGAAAGTCTTAGTTGTAATTTACGCAATTTAAACTATAATACTTAATATTTATTTTATATTTTTTAAATCCAAGAAAAAAAATCATCAGATACATAGGGTTTGGGAAAGGAAAAATTGTAATCAATTTGTTCACTTTGCTTTTTATAGAAATGGATCAACTTTAATATCCTCATTGTAAATTCCTTTGTATCAAGCATAGAACTTAGCAAACACATATTAGATATTATTTTTTATAGAAAATAATTCTATTTTTATGGGTAGTTGGGAACAAGCAGCTTCACAATACACCTCGATGCTACGTAGGTACCAATTTCACTGATTTTTTTTTTTTAATCCTTTGATACTTTACATGGTGCTTTATACGGTCTCAAAGCCTCAAAGGTTTGATTTGAATGGTGCCCAAACATAAAGCAGTTTGACCTGAAATCCACAAAATCAAAAGTTTCCCTGGCCACCAATCCAACATTTTACCGTCGAACTGTGGATTGTGATGGGAAGGAAAGTATTGCTTTTATTCTTTTCATCTAACGTTTTGAAGGACATTTGAGGACTTGATTTATGGCTTTGAGGAAGTGTGTCTGGGTGTTAACAAGCAAAAAAGAATTTAAACATCCAATCTCATATGTTCCTTCAAAGACATACCTTTGGTACTTGATGTACTTATTGAACTCTTTGATTAAGTGGTTATGCCTAGATTATGTGACCAATAGAAGAAAATTCTTTTCAGTCAAGGTTTTTTATTTCTGTGGTTTTAGCAGAATTGCTCTATGATCTGTCATACACATATAATCCAAACTTTACATTATCTAAAGGGTAGATTGAAGTTATAATTAATGTAGCTCCCAAATTATGATTGGGCATCTAAAATACCCATGCTTAAGATGGAGAGAATACATAAATAAATATACCAAGTCTTTCTTATAAGGAGCCAAATTATTTTTGAAATATGGGATAGAAGGTAGGATTTCATTGTATAGCCAGGCAGTTTAGGAATCACACGTCTGAGATTGGAACAGCGAGCTGATACTTTAACTTACTAAAGTCACATACCAAAATATGTTAATTGCTGAAAAACAGTTTGGGGAATAACTCTTTCGGAAATATCTATAGAAATCTCAAGCCAGTCTGACCAAGATGTTAGAAACATAGTCTAATATCCATTGACACTTCTGTCCTATTTTCTGCATCTTTTTTTCCCCTGCTTTCAGGCAGTTAAATGACTCCTTCTATCCTGAAGGAAAAAAAAAAAAAAAAAAAAAGAGAAAGCAAGAAAGCAAAAAAGAAAAGAAAAGAAAAGAAAAGAAAGCAAAAGAAAAGAAAAGAAAAGAAAAGAAAAGAAAAGAAAAGAAAAGAAAAGAAAAGAAAACAGGGAATAGAGCTGGAAAAAGAAGATATTTTTCTGGAGAAAGAAGTACGCACAATACAGAAAGAATTAAGGGGCGCATTGCCTTAGGAGATCTCATCAGAAATCAGCTGAACCACACAGGTGCATCCAGGTGATGTAGTTATCTCTCAGTGCTTTAACTTGATAGAATGAGTCTAATTAGGTGCGGGATATATATTCAAATTGCCAGAAGTTGAATCTCAGTACAAAGCAAGTGCCTGTGTCTGATTTTTTTGATTAGCAGTTTTTCAAATTTCCACACAACTGCAATGAATATCAGAAAGTCTCTTACCTTCCTGTATTTTGCAACAAAATATTTGCATCGAGTTGCTTGCAATGTGAATCATTGCTAAGTATTCAATATGAAAAGTGGTGTGACATTCATTTTTAAATTTCATGCTCCAGGTCACTTCACCTCTCTCCTTACTAAATTACATTTGGTCACACTTTAACCACACAAGATGATGCAGCAGTGTTATATATGGAAGAGGAACAAGTAGGTGGAATGGTACAGGAGTGTAGTGCAAAAAGATTCAAATTTTGTTTAAAACTATATAATAAAAAAACATAAAGCTATGTCCCATAGGCAAAAATATTTTTAAGGATAACACTGATTCTTTCAATCCTGTATATATTCATATTTACACTAAGGATCAATTAATTCATTTTAATTCATTCACTTGTGATTATTAAAATATGTTATATATTACTTTTGTTATAATCATTTATGAGATTTGTACATTAAAAGGTTAGACTTAATACATTATTACTTCATACAATGCAAAAAAGTACATAGTTATATTCTGTAAGATCCTAAAGAGATAAGGAGAAACCTGAAATATCTTAAAGATATAAGAAATAAGTGAAAGTGAAAATGGGTTAGTAAATTATATTGAATCCTTAAACAGCACTGATTCAATAAGTACTTAGTGCTTGCTATGGGTAAAGCATTACCAAATCCTCTGCATTGTAACTATTATAATCCCCATTTTACAGATAAAAGAAGTAACTCTCAGAGAAAAGCCTTTTTAGGCTACACTAGTAGCCTAAAAGTAGTAAGCAGAAATCTGGAATTTTTCTTCAGATATACCTGGCTTGAGTATTCATTCTTTTACTATATATCCCACACATTCTCTGCCATAACTTATTCCTTACTTCTAAGGAACTTAGAGATCAATGTAAAAAGCAGAGATATAAAGAGATAAGTGTAATCAAATGAGAATGAAATCAGAACTAAACAAGGTGTGATATACTTGCTGCACTAGTGAGAAAGTGATTAAAAATATTAATGAGATCAGCTAAGGTTTGCTGGAGGAGAAGGTACTTATCTAATCAAAGTTAGATACGAGTAAAAAACAGTATATATATGTATAGCATATATACAAAATTATAAATGTTTAAGTATAGACACATAAATAACCACTGAAAACATGAAGAGACTGTTTATGGTAGTTATTAAAAGCACAGTCTATAGGCCACATATATTTTGTCTGAAAATCCAACTTCTGCTACTTCACTAATGCATGGTATAACAAAGCCAGTTTCCTCATCTATAAATTAGGCTTTATAGTACCTACTTTCTAGTGTTTTTATGAGATTTAAATGTGATAACCCTTGTAAAACTAGCGCAGTGCCTTGAAAAAACTAATGAATCCCATAAATGTTTACACACTTATCACTTGTGATATGAATATGGTATGGAGTTTACAGACAGAGATAGGTCGAGAGACTGAAAAGATATTTTGTCTGAGGGAATTGTGTTGCAAGTGTGTGGGGTCATAGATGAAGTATTTACTTGGGAATAAGAGTTGGTGCCACCAGAATACTAAGTGCAGGGTCATGGGAAAGGGCAGAAGATGATATTGAAATCTATTTAGCCTTTTTGGAGGATGTATGTCTTTCCTTTGTGAGTAGGTTTATCATATTATTGCTCCTATCAACTTTTAGTATACTTAATACCAGATCTACAACAAGGCATCGATTACCCTGACTGGAGAGTGTAGACTAGGTATTTTATGCCAGGAGTTGTGGAATTGACCAAGAAAAAGCTCTGGGCCAGATAGTCAGAAGGAAACTTCAAAGTAAATCTCTTTGCAATAGCACAGATTGTTTACTTAGATGACATCAAGAACAAATAAATAAATAAAACTCTCAAGAATGATTGAAAGGGCAGAGTAAACACCAAATTTGGACATGTTGATTAAAATTACTTCCTTTCAAGCAACAGAAATCAGATCTGAGTAAATCTAACCCATAGGGAATCAATGGAAATAATTTAGCAGGACTCTCAAAAATTAGCACTAGATCTACAAAACCCAGCTAGGTAAAGATCAGTAGTCATGGCCACCCAAGATTTAGATTACAAAAGCAGAGTGACAACTAATTTCTAGTTTCATCCCAGCACAATCACTGGCTTACCTTTCTCTGCTGAGGATTTGGATTCCAGAGAGAAAAAGCAATTATTCAATGAGGACTGGGTAATTTCCAACATCATGCTCAAGGACAGCACCTAGATAAATATTCTTACTTGACTTTGGTCAAAGAACATCTTATAACTCCCCGAAAGAAAATTGGGCTTTATTATCAAAGGAGAAGAAAATAGATGCCAGGCAGCTTCCTCATCCTCAGTTGACTTTTGATACATGGGGTCAAGAGTTTGGAATCAGGTGGGTAGGAAGGTAGAATAAAACAAGTTCTACAAAATGTGACAGAGGTTTCCTAGTGACTGAGGTGAGCCGCTATACAAGGCATGACCATTAAGTTTGCAAACTTGTTGCAATGATGTTGCTAGCATTTTTTTGATAGCAGAGAGATTATTCATTATGAATTTGTGCCTACTGGACAAACAGTTAACCCAATTTACTATTTGGAAGTACTGAAAAGACTGTGTGAAAAAGTTAGACAACATTAACTTTTTGCCAACAATTCATGGCTCTTGAATCAAGACAATGCACCAGCTCATAGGGCACTATCTGTGAGGGAGTTTTTAGCCAGGAAACAAATAACTGTATTGGAATACCTTTTCTCCTCACCTGATCTAGCCCCCAATGACTTCTTCCTATACCCAAAGATGAAGAAAATATTGAAAGGAAGACATTGTGATGGCATTCAGGACATCAAAGGTAATACAATGACAGTTCTGATGGCCATTCCAGAGAAAGATTTCCAAAATTGCTTTGAAGGGTGGACTAAGTGCTGGTGTTGGTGCATAGATTCCCAAGAGGAGTACTTCGAAGGTGACCATAGTGATATTCAGCAATGAGGTATGTAGCTCTTATTCTAGAATGAGTTTGCAAACTTAATTGTCCTACCTCATAGGTAGCTCAATTTTATGAATGGTTATTTTTCCTTAAACAAACAGAAGTAGAGTGGAAAGAATGCTTGTGTTCCTGACTTGGTAAGTTCATGATGAACACATGTGTCATTTCAATTATCTTTGCATCTGAGGACTTAGACCTGTGTCTGGATTGTAGTAGGCACTTTAAACTTGAATGAAAGTATGAATTAGTAACAATACCTTCTGCATATTTTTGTTTTTTTTCCTTTTTTTACATCTTATATCAAATCTTTAGGGTAGAATCCTAGAAATAAAACATCATAAACTCTTTAGAACTCTTGAAAAAAAACCAGAACAACAACAAAAAAATGTATAAAATGACTTCTGGTTTTCAATTCCACACTTGGAAGTCACCACTTCATCCTAACAAGGAAAAAGTTGAACAGATTTACAAATCAACAAATTTTGGACACATTAGACAAGGAAGGACAAAGGGCAAACTAATGACCCCAAGACTAGAGAGTCAGATGGATGAACACAGTGAGTCCCAGCTTACCAGGGCAGAGATTCATGAGCACAAACATCTTATAACTTGTGTCAGGGTGGGAAAATCTGAACAGTGATGAATTGTTCAGTAAGATGGAGATTCAGTAAGAATAACTCTGAAAGTAAATAACTCCAGAGGGACCCAGCTACAGGGTCCCCCTCCCACAACAATTTTGTAAGATTTACCTCCAGAAGCTTGGCCAGTTTTCCACAGTAAATATTGGAGAAAAATACCCTCTGGCTTCTGACAGCAGGAGGGAAATGGAACCATTTTGAAATATGCCAAAGGCTTAGTTTCTCATAATAAGGCCTGCCCTCAAGGGAAACTAGTTAATCAGAATGTAACCTGCTGAGGTATTATCAGAGTTTAACTGAATACCAACTCCAGTCCATCCTAGCCATCCTATCCAACCTAAGTTGGAAAAAGATAACACTAAGGATAAGAAAGACATGAAGGTCATCATCCAGAAGCAAAGGCTCACTAAAAGACTGAGGCTCAATCATAGAAAACTTCCCCTCCCCCCACACCTCACTACCACGTTACTAAAGGCCTATTTACAGTAGTCCTTTGCGTAGTACATTGTCTCTGGCCATCAAGAAAAAAATCCAAAATATGACAAAATAACACAATTTGGAGAGATAGAGTGATCATCAAAATGAGACATGGCAGGGATGTTGGAATTATCACACTTGTAAAGCGACTATGATTAATATTTTGAAGGCTTTCATGGATAAAATAGATAGCACGTAAGAAAAGATGGATAATGCAAGCAAAGAGATGAAAATCCTAAGGAAGAATTAAAAGAAAAAAAAAGCTTAGAGATAAAAAATACTGTAACAGAAATTAAGAATGTCTTTAGTGGGCTTATTAGTAGACTGTACATGGCTAAGGAAAAATTCTCTGAGCTAGAAGCTATATAAAAAAGAACCCTCAAAAATAAAAAAACCAAAGAGAACACAAAACAACAATCAAACAAACAAATAAACAGAAAACAACACAATATCTAAAGACTACGGGCCACCACAAAAGGTGTAACATGTGTGTAATGGGAATATCAGAAAGAGAGAAATGAGTAATAGAAATAGTTCAAGCAATAATGACAGACAGTTTCCAAAATCAATATCAGACACCAAACCACAGATTTAGGAAGCTCAGAACACCAATCAGGATAAACACCACACAAAACAAGACAAAACAACAACGAAAAAACTACACCTGGGCATTTCATTTTCAAAACTCAGAAATTCAAAGATAAAGACAAAGTCCTGAAAATGCGAGGAGTAAACACCTTCCCTAAAAGGAACAAAGATAAAAATGATACATAATTTCTCAAAAACCATGCAAGCAATAAGAGAGTGAAATATTCAGTGCTGAGAGAAAACAAAAACTAAAAAACACCAACCTAGAATCTAGAATGCTGGACCCTCTGAAACTATCCTTCAGAAGTGAAGGAGAAAGACTTTTCTAGATAAACAAAAATTGAAGAATTTGTTGCCAGTAGACCTGCTTAGCAAGAAATATGAAAAGTTCTTTAGAGAGAAGAAAAAATATGTAGATCAATAACTCAGATATACATAAAGCAAAGAAAGCATTGAAGAAGAAATAAGTGATGGTAAAATAAAAATTTATTTTTCTTAGTCTTAACTGATCTAATAGCAGTTTGTTCAAAATGACATTACCAACAATGTTTTTTATTATGTGCATTTATGCATATATCATATGATATATATATATATATATATATATATATATATATCAGATATATAGCTGATATATCTGACACATATATTATATACATATGTATAATATATAAATGTGCTTATACATTATGATGTAAATGACAACAGTGATATAAGGGAAAAGAGGAAGGAATCAGGATTATTTTGTTATTATTAGGTTCTCACACTACCCATGAAGTGACATAATGTTATTTGAAAGTGGACACAGATTAGCTCTAAGTGTATATTGCATAATCTAGCATTTCCACTAAAAAAAAAGTAAATAAGTACAAAAAGTATAATTGATATGCTAAGAAAGGACAGAACATGGAATCATATCAAAAATTCCATTAAAAGCACAAAAGGTAGAAAAAGAGTGGAAAACAAACATAGGAAAAAGACCTGGGGCAACAAATAGAAAACAGTAATGAATATAATAGCTATTAATTGAATTGTCTAATTAACTACTTTGGATGTCAATTGTTTAAATGTACCAATTAAAATACAGAGATTGTCAGAGTGGATCACAAAACATGACCCACAGGAAACCCACATTAAGTATAAAGACATATGTACATTAAAAGTGCTATGGATGCCATGAAAAGACATGGAATAACCTGCAATGCCTATTACTTACTGAAAGAAACCAACCTGAAAAGGCAACATACTGTATGAGTCCAACTTTATGATATTCTGGAAAAGGCAAAACTCTGAGGCAGCAGAAAGATCAGAGGTTCCTAGGGCTTAGGGGTTGGGAAGAAAGATGAATAAATTGAGCAGAGTACTTTAGGGTAGTGAAAATGCCCTGAGTGATATCATAATAATGAATATATGTTATTGCACATTTGACCAAACTCATAGAATGTACAACACCAAGAGTGAATGGTGATCTAATGATGACTCAATATAGGTCCATCAGTTGTAACAAATGCCCCACTCTGGTGGGGGACGGAGATCACTGGGAAGGTTGTACATGTATTGGCGTAGGAGACATATCTGCACCTTCTCCTCACTTTTGCTGTGACCTTAAAATTTCTCTTAAAAAGTGTCTAAAGTTTTATAAAGCTAATTACTTTCAGTACATTTCTGAAGTTTTAAAAATCAAATTACTGTTATCAACAATGTGGGCTAACTTCTAACCTCAAAACAAAAACCAGTTAGCAGGTACACTAAACAACAAAATCACTGATATGGTGTAATCCAACATAAATTCTTCCCTCCTTGTGAATAAATTTGTGTGTGTGTGTTTTAATCTAAAATAGGGGCCGTCCTTTTTGAGCATGCTCTAATAATACTGAGTATAGGAGCAGATATAATAGTAACTAATTTCCCTGTAACAGGTGCAGTAGACAAAGTGGATATACTCTCACTTTGAAGACATGGTGAGTTCCAGCAGATTTAGCCAACAAACCTATACTGGAAGTTGTGGAGAAGATTTTTTTTTTTTAATAGTAACTGTTTATCAAAGAACTTTGAGAGAAAAATACCTTCAAAAAGATTCATGGAAACTAGTGAATTTTAAGGCATTTAATTCCTTAGGCATTTTCACTACCAAATAATGTTTTAGATCTAGTTTTAATAATAAAGTTAATCTAAATTGTCATTTGCTTAGTTAACTTGAGAAAGTACTACAAAAAAAGTCTTCTAAGAAAAAGACAGAAAGTTGTATCTTCTCAGTCAGGGGCATGCCAGGGAAGAGGCAGCTGTGGTCTGGGGAAAAGGACAGTAGACCAAGGTTTAGAGGGCTTGGGTTTGAATTCCAAGTCTTCCACTTACCGCCTGAATTCCACTGATAAATTATTTTACCTACTGGAACTTTATTTCTTTGTATGGAAATGGAGATGGTAAAACATGCCTTAAATAAAGCTTCTTAACCTAAAATGTGCAACTCGGTAAGCTATTGATAAATATGTGTATATTTTAAAGACTTCCCCTAAATATTTTAAGTAACTCCCTAAAATTTTACAAAACTATCTCACAGGTGTCAGGACATCCCTTAACATTTTAGGAATTACTGAATTAGACTGCTTCAGAATAATTATAAAAAACTGACTCTAATTAAAGCACTGACCTATATGAGTATATTGGGGAATAATTGACTCTTAAATATGAATCTGAATTTAGTGCATACAAATAAGATATTGCCTTTAAAAGATTACGCATATCCAAATGTTCAAGTGTGACAAAGCCTTGTATGTCTCTATTTAATTTTTTTAGTTATGGTTTCAATTTGCCTTCTGGTTATGTAACTGAGGGTAAAACAGTGTTCTTTGTCTTTATAGACTGGCACAGATTTGATTGTTGATAAATGCTTAACAAAATAAACAGGAAAAAGCCAATTGTTACATACATCAAAATGCAACTAAGACAACATTTCCCCAAATAGGGTGGCTCTGTGTGAAATTGTTTTTAGTTTTTCATAAACAAACACAAAAAGTTGGTATAAACATGACAAAATCATGTCTTACATGCAGGACCACTGAACACTGCAGTTAAGTTAAAATGTCATGTGACTATGAAAATGACAGAATAGCCCTTTCCTCAACATTATCATTTTGTACAGGACTTTCATTATTGACATGTATTTGTTGTTGTTTAGGGGAAGAACCTGTTATTATTTCTCACAACTAGAACACACAGAACATAATTTGCACACTATCTGAAGAAGTTCCTACACTTGTCCTCGGAAACACAGTCATAAAGAAACACCTGTAGCTAGTGCATGATCTAAAGGGAGGTCTTTCAAAACTTAAATTTCTAGTAAATATATTTGGTGTCCGGAATGTGGCAGACAGAGTTCTAGGTATTGGGTATACAATTAATCACACTGGTACATTTAAAGTTTGCTGACTAGAATGTACTACAGACAGAAAAAAAAAAAAATAGTGGTGATAAGTGCAGAAGTAGGAACAGACACAAAGTACTATCCAAGGGAAGGATGGCCCTGTGGGAGGAAAGGAGCTTGAAGAGGATTTCTGGAGTTGATGGAATCTTTTTACCAAACAGTGAACACTAACTCCTATTGCAGGATAATTGCAAGGGCTTATGTTTGTTTTGTGGTAGATATTTTTATGGAGTAGTAAGCATTTTTTATGGAGTTGTAAGCATCTCTGTTATAATGATCAGAAAGAATTACTTACCTAAATGACTCTTCCTCACTTTGTGCTCTGAAAGAAGATTACACAATTTATCTTACCTAACAAGGTAGAGAAACCAGTAGTGATATGCTATTGCAGTGTTTAATTTTTTAGCACAAAAATTAGTGCTAGAAATAGACTTGAAAAATACTGAAATGTGTAACATCCACTTTTAAAGCAATTTTGTTGGATGCCAATTCACCATGCTTTTTCCCATATAGCTCTATGGGTACTGGTTATGTCACTGGCAATAGATATATATATGTTGTTTCTAGCGAATAAAATGGTTAGTCTGAGCTATTGCTTTTTCAGTTACAAATAAAGTAGCCAGAGATTTTATCCATTTCAGCTAAATTTTATGCCTTAGTAATATTGTTTTCTTCAAAACTGAGAAAATGAAAGTTTGACAACCTTTGTATTAGAATCATAGAAAGGCTCAATAAATTTATCTATTCCACTGTTATCCTTCACAAAGAGCATTTTATATAATTTTTCATCATATTTCAATAAAAATATATTTTACATGGATATAGATAGATACTGATATACAAATTCTAATGCTTAAAGAAAATACACATATATCTTAAATATGATAACTTTTTGAATTTTTCCTTCACAGTTACTAGCATAAACTTACTAATAGAAGAATCTTCCTATAGCTGTAGTTATTGATAGCCTGTGTAGGATGGTAGCATGCTGTATAGACATAATAGTTTATAAAGTAAGTCACAAAATACTGACACCAAGCCAGCATTTAGACAAGGTTGTTAAGTGAGCATGGGTGTTCAGTTTCAAACTGAGGTAAATGAGTGCAATTTTACATGTCAAAGGGAACAACTCATATTAACAAACATATACTGGTCCAGCAGCCATCTAGGACTTTGGGGATGGATGGAAACTTCCCATGGAGAATAAGAGGAAGGAGCCTGGTCCTGGATCGAAGGAAGTATCATACACAACCTGTAGGCTAACATCTTTCAGTTAGGGAAACATTTTGACCTTCATAGAATGGGCTTTGGTTGTTGTTGTTGCTGTTCCTGTTGTTACTCTCAGCCAAACCCTAATTCCAATAATTAAATTTGCCATTAGGAAAGGCTCACAATTAATGGTATATGAGGGAAACAAAGGACCTAAATAGTATGACACTAATTGTGTGGGAAGAATATAATGATAAGAACAAAGATGAGAAGGGGAAAAAGGGCTAGAAGAATACTAGAAATAAACAAATGTGTTGTTCTTAGTGTTCATCTTGAATAGAGATTATGATAACTGAATTATTTTCTTTGTATATTATTCTACATATTTTCTATAAAATACAGTTTCAATAATGTTATAGTCAGAAAATTATATTACTAAAAGTTTAAAAATGTGATTATGCCTAGAAAAAAAAATAAGGAAATTTAGTTTGTACTTTACTGCTTGTGTCCTATAAGAATCTCACCCCTGGTTTCCTTGTTCTCTGTCAAAATCTGTTGATGATGAAACACAGTCTTATTCTCCAGTGATTATAAAAAGGGCAGTTCAAAATGTGAACCAAGTGTCATTATAAACATAGATTGGACATTAAGGGAAAGCTTTACCTACACAGTTACCGTTATCTATATTAAAGTTCCTTATGAAGTGCATAATGATTTAGTAATTTAAAGAATTAGGCAGTCTTTCACAAATAAAATTAAAGCACAGAAAGCAAAAGAAACTATCAAGTAAAAACACAAACCTCCAGTGAAAGAGAAATCTATAATGCTGTACTGTGAATTTTACAGATCGCAAAGGTACTCAAGAGGCTTGCAGTGCTTTGTTTACTCAGAGATGTAAACCCGGGCAATTGAGCGAAAAGAACATTTCAGTAAAGAAGGTTCTGGATGACTGTGTTCCTCTGTTGTGGTTGAATTGTATTTTCCCCCAATTTATATGTTTAAATTCTAACAGTCACATTGGGGATTAGGGCTTTCACGTATGAATTGAGTGAGGGCTCACAATGCAATCTATAACAGCATCCCTCAATGATAACTCTCTCTCTCTTTTTTTTTGCTGTGTGTGCGTGTGTGTTTGTGAAGTACAAACTCCTCGCTTAGCCTACCAGTGATCTCATGAGCTGGCCCCACCCCAACTTTGCAGTTGATTTTCTCTTAACACTTTTACCTTGTAACTCTTCTGGTCTCATTTGAACAACTTGCAGTTTCCAAAACAAATGCCATGCCTTCTCTTTTCCCTTCATACTTTTACACTTCCTGTTTTTGCTTCTGGAAATGTTTTGCTTTCTTCTGCTTCATCCTATTCATCCTCTAGATATTAACTGAAATATCTTTTCTGTTGGGGCAGACTTCTCTGCTCCTGCAAGACCACATTTGCAGTGCTCTTTCTGTGTATCCCCATAAGTACCCTTACTTATCTATATCAGAATACTTATTATTTTGCATTCTATTGAATTGTCTACTTACTTGTCTATATTTTCCCTCTACTATGTAAGTTTTCTTTTGATGAACTGTGTCTTTTTTATCATTTTATCCCATGCACTTAGCCTTGTAGCTGGCTTAAAATACATACAGTTGTCCCCCTTATCTGCAGTCTTGCTTCCCACAGTTTCAGTTACACATGGTCAATCATGGTCCAAAAATATTAAATGGAAAATTGCAGAAACAAACAATTCATAAGTTTTAACTTGCTCAGTGTGATGAAAGTTTGTGCTGCCCTGCTCCTTTTCGTTTGGGATATGAATCATCCCTTTGTTCAGCATATCCAAAGTGTGTGTGTGTGTGTGTGTGTGTGTGTGTGTGTGTGTGTGCAGAAAAAAATTATAACAGTATATGTACAGTTCGGTTTGGTACCATCCATCATTTCAGGCATCTACAGGGTGTTGAAATGTATATCCCATGGATAATGGCGGAGGGGGGACTACCACACTTGAAATGTTATATATGAATGCATGAGTAATCAGTAGAATGAGGCCAACCTTTTCATCGCAATTGAGAGTCATTTGTTGGGCCAGGTTAGCCTTGCTATAAGGAAATTGTTCTTAATGATGAAGGATTAAAAAAGGTTATTAATATTATCTAGAAATACTAAGGTTTTCTAAATGAAATTCAAATACATATTTCAAAATAGAAATCTTCATGGATGATACATACAAATGTAGAGCATGTGGAGGAGTCTTTCCTAAATGCTTTGGTCTTAAGTTTTGACAATAATTTGCATGATAGTGAACATAAACTAATATGTATGTAAAAGTTTCTTGAAAACTTAAAAGCACTATGTAAATCTTAGTTTTGTTTTGAAATTTACAGAGGTTTCACAGAATCTGATTCCTGAAATGCTAAAATATAAATTGAGGTATTCCCAGTGCCCAAATTACAAACTTTAAAACTTGCTCCAAATGTAGTTTAGGGGGGGAAAAAAAGCAATTGATTAGAATTCTGCAAACCTCTCTACTTTAATCTTTATTGCCACTATTCATGTGCTCACTCAATATTCCTGGATCTCAGATTCTCCATGTGCAAAATGGAGAAATCATGGATTATCTCCATTTCATAGGTTACTATGGAAAATCAGTGCAATAGTGTAAATAAAAATCACGAAGAATGAATCCGTAATCAAATATAACAATCCTTACTGATGCTGTTGAGCTAAGAAACATCCCATAGATAGGTCCTCTGGTAGAGTACAGTGCTATGGGGATGGGGAATACAGATGAACAATCTCATTTAACTAACTATTTAGAGAAATGGCAATTTGATGGGTTCCTTTTTATGGTGAAAAAACACGGAAGCGATTTTAATAATTCTTAAATTCCAAACAAGAAGAATGTTAAAACAACAGTTAGTATTCTACACTTTATAAAATAAGTCCTCATATTTTAATTTGTTCATAATTTGTGTTAAAACATTTTATAAACACAAAAGTAGTATATATATATATATGTATATATATATATATATATATATATATATATATATATATATATATATGCATATATTCTCCTGACTTTATGCATAATGTTTTGGATAATTCCATGAGCAGGTAGGGAGTACCTTTTATAAGTAATGAAAATAAAGCTCAAAATTGTTGAAGCATATTTGAGACTTATGACGAAAAGACACATAGATGGGAGTAAAACACTTGACCTTTTGTTTTTATATCATATGCTGATTTCCGTAACCCACTGCTTCTCCTTTGAAAACATAACAATTACTGCATATTGAGATCAGATGACACAAAGGCACTCAAGAGCACAAAGATTAGGATGACAAAGGATTAAAAGTCTCATGATTCGTACAGGATGCCTGTTTCACCCTTGAAAAAGAGACATCTGAAGGTTAATATAGCATAGGCAGTCATTAAAAGGTTTATATTTGGTTAAAAACAACATACAAACAAACAAACACAAGCAAACAAACAACAGTTGCTTCTGTCTTGCTCTATCTCAAATTTCATGAATGGGACTATCAACAAAAATAGTAGGAAACAAGTAAGTTTCAATACATCAGACATTTACTCCTCTCTAGAGAAAGAGTGGGGAGGAGGAAAGGGATGTACCTTATACTTCAAAGGCCCAAATCAGAATCTGAGTGACCTTTCAGTTCCAAAAAGAAAAGTATTTTAATTTCAATATTCTACGTAGTCAGATGTCTTAAAAACTTTCTATAACACTTCATTCTTAACTGTTACTGCCTTTTAATTTTGATTGAAGAATCACTCAACTAGTCTGTTCTCTCCAAGGCATGGTTGCTTGAAGCCCAGAAGTAGAATCAAGGTCTCTGGACGTTAATAGAATGTTTGTGTCCACCTTAGAAGACCAGTGTTCTCTTACGTGTCTGCCAGCCACCAATCTACTTACCACAGGGCCTTTGAATCAGCATCTCTGGGTTGGGAATTGAGCCACTGCATTTAAAGCTCTCTTAATGTATTCCTGAGGCACAGTGTTGCTTGAGAACTATTGGCCAAGCGACAATAATCCATCACCAAAAGAGCAAACCATTTTGTCTTTCTGCAAATAATTTCCATAATGATTATTTCAACAAGACTTTAAGGCTTCTTCTAATTTCTCCCTGGCTATACTGGTAAGTGGTGTTTAGTCTAAGTACCTATTTATATGTACCTTTAGAATCCATCCACATTTCTAATGAGGCAAAATCTTTCCAGTCAATATAAGCCTTTCTCTTGATCTTTACAACTTCACTTGACAACACATCGATTTTTTTCCTTCAATGAATATCATAACTTATGTACAATCTAATATATGACTACATCTATAAAAAAATGTTATTTCTCCTTTTTGGATAACATTTTTCTCCTAAAAGAGTAAGATTACAACAGGAGAGATGCATGCCCACCTATGGTCAAGGGTGCCTGCAAAATGATGTACTCTCATTTAGGTAACAATAGATTTATGTGTGTATACATGGATATTTATATTTGTATCAGATATAATTCTCTCACATCATTATATATTGCAATAGAGGCTTTTACCTTAAATTAAAACTCATAAATCTTGGCCATGTTGCATTATTATTTTATTTATCCTTGTTGGCATAAAAATATTGAATTTCCACACAACTCTCTTCAAGAGAGAAAAAGCCTTTATATTTATTTGTAATCTCCAAGGCTGTGAAATGTTTGCTGTCACTGGACCCATCCCATTGCTAAAAGAGCAAAAAGATCCATAAGGAATATCAATTGCATCCTATAGTGTTACCTGTGAATATCATCCACTGTTTCCACTCTCAGAATCAAATAGTTAACAAAACATGGTGTCACATCTGGTGTCATTTCTGGACTATTCCCCGAGAAAGTTTCTTTCTGTTTTTCCCAAACCAAAACATTTACATTAAAAAGTATTTATTTGTATTTATGTTTATATTACAAAATTCCTTCCTACTCAAAAAATCTATAAACACTGCACTGAAGATTTCAGAAGGATATGAGTAGAGAATTCATAAAATTGTCTATAGTTGTTCAGCTCAACATCTTATGCTAGTCATTCCTTCCAAACTTTAACTTTGTGCTTCAAATCCATAAGATCTCCCAGCACCCACTCTATAATATTTAGCCTTCCTACATATATACTCCCACTTTCCCTTTATTCCCGACTCTCACTCTTCCATCCATTCATAGTGCAGACCACTGCACCTCTTTCCAAACTTCTTCCTCCTCACATGAATAACATCACCTGTTCATTATTTAATAAGGCCTTCTAATTTGATGATTTCATTTGTGCATATTAAGCACATTTTTTAAATGCCTCCTTTGAGGACAACTTGTGATGAATGAACACTTCAAATTAGTTTTATTTTGCAAAATCTTTCCTTGCTAAAAATCTGGAGCAGTGACTTCCAATCTGTGGGCTCCAAAGTTACTACAAGGTGCTCCAAATTCCATGTTGTATACCAAAATATTTGTAAAATTCACGTAGAAGTATTTTCCAAATGTGTATTAAAATTCATGCCATTAAAAATTAAAATCAACAGCTATTAGAGGTATATTTATTTAAATTAATAAAATACAAATATCACATATAAGGTATCTGTAAAAATTTCACCCCAAATTTTTTTGGGAGACACATACCTAGACAAGGCACAACTAAAATTCCAAACAATTACTTCATTCTCAAATGGAGCTAAGATAATCCAACTCCCTAACACCCCACCATACCCCCAGCTCTATATAGTTCATTTTTTGTTAAAACTGTATCTTTTTTTTTCAAAAAACATCAGAGATCAATAATAATATAAAAGAACTTCAGTGGTTTTTCCTTGCTATATTTTCCTCCTTGTATCAAGCAGATAAAGACTGAATATTTTCATATTCTCTCCTCTAGCTACAAAATCCCACAGGTCTTCTGTTAGTTATTCCTACTTTGACTCAAAAATCTTAAAATTACTGAGGATATGGATAATTTATTCTATCAGAAGATCTCAATTATCACTGGGGTAATGGGGAAGTGATTTTTATTTTGCTTGTTTAGATTCTTAAATATCACAACTGTCACTGAGAACTGAGATTAACTGTTCGGAGATTAAGCTTTTTAGGCAACAGCTACTTAATGAGGTTTTCTCTCCCAAATCTTGCACTGCAAAATGAAACAAACATGTTACCTAGAGGCAAAAAGGACTTCCCATTTCCATGCTTGCTTAACCCTACTTTCTGAATCTTAAAATATCCTCTTTTGAGAACTGAAGAGAAAAATATGAACTGTTTGTGTCATGGCATCAGTGATATTCTTGAGTTCATTAGAGATCCCTGAAAACATGGGAGTCATCTGATGAGAGTCACATCATAGATGACCTTAGGAAATTTGTTACTATAGCTCTGGCTTCCACATTTTCATATCAATGTCCATCCATTGCTATTAGAATCAATGCCATTTGAAAAGTCCCACTGTCCTTAAAAGGTAAAATTTATACACAGAAAAAAAATGTGGAGGTAGCTATTTTCTTTCGTTTTGATAACTTCTATTTCTCTCACCACATATTTTAATATTGAGAACAAAAAAGAATGTTATTGATAGCCTTGCAAAATATTACATTCTAGAATTATTCTTTAATTCAACACTTTTTTTTTTTTTTTTAGATAAAATGTGTGGCACCAAAACAGAACAGTTTCTCATGCTGAGTTACCAATAAGTAGATCATTTCTTGCTAAAATGTCATTTGATATCATGAATAGAACTACATTATATATTATAAATGGAATAGTTATAGACTCTGGTGTATCATGATATGTAGCAACTACAATATTTTCTAAGATTTGGACTCCTATCCTTCAAGTTTTGCTACCTTTTCAACCAAGTATAAAGTCCCAAATTTTTTTCATAGCAAAACTATGATGAACATTGTTAAGTGTTTGTAATTATTACTTTTTCAATGCATTATATCTTAGGTTCTAAATGTGTGTAACAACAAATATTAACTGAACTAAAGACAACTTGTCTTTTCTACTTTCTATATCCTCATATGATTTCTGTGGTTGGAATACAATTTCCTACTTGGCAAAAACTAAAGAAAAATATTAAGATGATTAAGGCTATATCAGCTAACAACTAAATTAATTTGGTTCATTTTTCTATAATTAATTGGTTCAGTAAAAACAGTTAAATTGCTAACTGCATAACCAAATTAATAAATCACTTGAAGCAATCAATTGATATTCCTACACCTAGCTTTAATCCCAGGAAGAAAGGGTTAAACCAGGAACTAAACAGTCCAGTCTTAGTTAGTATATTTCAGTTGAATATTCCAAGGTAGTGTTTTACAAATAGAGCTCATTATTCTGAAATATCTTACACATTATTAAACACATTTTAAGGGAATAATTCCAAAGCATTTTAAAGTGTTTGCCAATTTTAAATATCAAATGTGGAAAAAGCATAGCTTTTATAACTAGAGATCTACAATAGCTGTGGGTTTTTTGGGGACATATTAACCAATATATCAGTTATACTTTCTTGAGAAGTTGTTCAGTGTACTCAACGTTTCTAATAGCTATATCACATGCCACGAACTTCATTAATTTATTTTAGTAATCATTTCCTTTTTCGGTGACTTTTGAGTTGTCTACTATGTTGGCCCCTATGAGGGTTACTTTTTTCAATATTATGCAATTGTATGACCAGCATTTTGTATTTTAGGATGTTTGTTTCATTGTGATATATTTCAAAAATATTAACCTGAGAGAAATCCATATCTTTTCTTTTTCCAAAAAGTATTTCATAAAATTGGCTATTTGTGGTTTGAGTGTTCTTCAGCATAACTGAGCACATTTACAACTCACTAATAAGTCTTAATATGTGCATGCTTCTACATTGCCTGGAAGACCACATTTAATGATTTTTATTAGATTAACAGATGTAATCAGTCATTAAAACTGGTTTGGCTTACATTATTATGAATGACTTTACTTATGAATGAAGAAGTTTATATATCTTAAGTATCTCTGTTTCTGTAACAATAAAATTAATTTTGCCCTTTGCCATAATTTATCCATAATAATTTATCTTTAATAATATTTATATTTATATCAATTCTAATAATTTATGTCATATTTCCCACTATTGTTATACTTGTTTAGTTATATTTAATAAGCCTAAGGTTTAATAATTCATGTTTTATATGGCTATTAAATGTGACTTAGTTGCATTTCTCTATTTCTTTAATATTCCTAAATTTTGTCCTGTCTTCATTGCTGCATTGCTTCTGATTTGTCATTAACAGACTGGCATTGGTCTATATCTAATATTATAATACATTTCAAAGTAAAATTTTGGAATATTTTTAATGCCTCATTTAGTAACTGTTCTGTGTAATTCCATCTTTAAAATGGTTAGATGTCCTTTTTCCTTTTAATCCTCTATAAGAAGAATCATGTACTATAATTTTAGGATTCCCTTGATTGATTATTAGTATATTTCCATAAATTACATAGTCTACAACCTGGTGGTATAATTCCTTTGCAAGGGGCTTAAAATTATGTGTCAAGTAATTTTATTTATTGATTAACTGCTCACAAAATTAAAACGTGTTCTTTAAAGTCCAAATTCCATCTCTGTCAGTGTCTCCTAAAGTGTTTCAACAAGGATTGCTGAGTCAAAATCTCTGAGAACTTGAGGACTGGGTGAAGAGAATCTACCTTTGTTTTCATTTTTGCTTTCAGTATCTTATACTGTATTTTTTTTCCCTGCATGCCAAAATTTAAGGACCACTATTCTATAACACAATCATCATTGCTCTCGTCCTAAATACAAGGAAATAAAGGCTAGAGAAGTTAAATGTCTTGCCTAAAGCCACATGACCTGGGAGCATGAAATCAAGATTACAGATCTTGTAGCTTTTATTCATGGCTAATATTCTTTCAACCCTGCAACACCAACTCACACCCACTAAGACGATGACTTAAAGAGCCTGCATCTTTTTTCTTCCTTCTGAGCAAAATTAAGTAATGTGTATTGACTCAAATCTTGTTAGAGATTAAAACTTGGATTTTGATTAGAGTTGGAAGGCATTAAGACTAAAAATACAATTCCAGTAGAAATAATTATTTATGAAACATACATCTTTATAATTATAAATATACCATCATATAATCAATTAAATATGGTATATATTCTATGCAATGTTTAGCACAATGTTATGCACATTATTGTTTGCTTTGGTGTATATCTGGTAGCAAAATAATAAATAATATGAAAGCAGACACATACATAGAACTATACACACACACACACACTCACACACACACTCACATACACAGTTTGAGAATTACCAATCTAACCTAATTCTTTTTTAAATATATCTTTTCACATATTAGTTGTGCTTATAATATATTCATCTCTATAGAAATTCAGAATGCCAATATGTTTAGAGAAAGAATGATTGCAGATTTTAACAGAAATAATTATAAGGTCTAAAAAAACAGTTCCGAAATAGAGATACTTTGATTCTAATAAATCAGTGTGGTGTAGAGAATTCTATGATTCATGGACTATAGATAGTACAAATAAATAAATACATTTATAAGCTAATTATAAAATATAAGCTAAATAATGAATGGCATTATACATTAGTTTTGAATAAAAATAAGATTCATATAATTCTTAAAGAAAACAGAACACAAGTTGAACAAAATATAAGTGTTTAAAAATATTTAATGATATATTAGAATTAAGGGAAATGGGGATAGAATAAAATAAGAAATATGGTAGATGGTGAATAAACAGAGAAGGGAAACAAAAAATAAAGGCAAGGGAGAAAAATGTGTAGGATATCATAAAGCCGTGTTATGCAAGAAGAAATGATAACAGGAGACAGACCAGGGCAGGGGTCCAAGCTGTAAGGTAGACGTGTGACAGAAGGTGAAGCCTAGTGGAGTTTACTGGTCAGACAGATACGGAGACGGCCAGCATCATGAGGACACCTGTGGATTGTACCTAGCACTGTGGACAGAAGCCTGCTTAGGTACTTGCAGTAGCAAATTAGGTAGCAACTGGAAAGTTAACGAAAAAGTCAAGAACATTCAATTTAATTTTCCTAAAAATGGTTGAATAGAGCTGTTTTAGAGATCAGTGCCTCACTTCTGACCCAGAGGAGTAGAGACATATTAAGAAAGGAAAAGAACCATACACAGTGAGAGATACGGACACAAAAGAGGGAAAAGAATACAGATAGAACAATGAGTTTCAGGTAGTAATGAACAAAGCTGCCCTTGTTGTTCAAAGGTGGTGGGCCTCTGAGGGTTATCATTTATTATTGACTTTAAAAAATTGTAGCTGACGCTGTTCACAGCTATTTATTTTTTTTGTCCTCAAATTGTAAAAGTGTTTGTTTTTTTCATGGAACTGAGATGCCAATGAACCAAGAGATCAAGAGATAAATTATTATGTAGGTTGTAGTGACCTTTGTTAAAGCTTTATTATCTCAAAAATTGTATGGGATCAATCAGAGGTAAAAACCTGTGAAATCACTGCTTGCTTATAGTAGGTATACAAGGATATGCAGTGATTGAATGAAATCAATCATGTGACTAGAGGGTCATCACATACAACATCTACAATTTTAAAATAATAATAATCTTAAAAAATTTCACCTCTGGTCTGGCCCGGTGGCTCAGGCGGTTGAAGCTCCATGCTCTTAACTCCGAGCTGCCAGTTCGATTCCACAAGTTTGCAAGTTCAATTCCTCAAGTCCCGCAAAGGATGGTGGGCTCTGCCCCCTGCAACTAAGATTGAACACAGCACCTTGAACTAAACTGCCTCCTGGATGGCTCAGTTGATTGGAGTGGGGGCTCTCAACCACAAGGTTGCCAGTTCAATTCCTCAAGCCTGGCAAGGGATGGTGGGCAGCACCCCCTGCAACTAGCAATGGCAACTGGACCTGGAGCTGAGCTGCGCCCTCCACAACTAAGACTGAAAGGACAACAACTTGACTTGGAAAAAAGTCCTGGAAGTACACACTGTTCCCCAATAAAGTCCTGTTCCCCTTCCCCAATAAAATATTAAAACAGCAACAACAACAAAAATTTCACTTCCATCTCTAATGCTTCTTTTTCTGTGATTAAGAAGCAGACACAAAGTAACGGCAGACAGAGTTCAGTTCTGCACTTAAGACACACCTGAGTTGGAGATTCTGTTGCTTTCTTACTCCCTTGAGCAAGTTCCTTAACCTTTTTAAACTTCTGTGTCCTCAGTTTTAAAGTGAGGATATTTATAGCACAGACCTCAAGAGGCTGTAGGGAACATTTAATAAGAAAATATACTGCACATATTAACTATTCACTATATGTTAGCTATTATTATTAAGAAGTTCAAAAGAGCAGACAAAGCTTTATCTTGCATGTTACCAGAATATTTCTCTGGAATCAAATCATCATACTATGTCTCCCTGCATATGACACTCTCTATATATCATAATCCCCACAGAAACCAGCCTATCTATAAATATTACACAGAACTGATAAAAGTATCACAACTGTTTCTTTTTTTTTTTTTTCAATTGAGGTTGAATTTTGGGGAAAATGGAATAAAACAATGAATTCAGAATGCATTTAGGAATAAAGGTGCCTGAAGCAGTTAACTGCTTGACACTGAAGACAGTAAGGTATTAATTTCTAAACTACATCAGTTTAGTATCTTTTTAATAGCTTTCTTGGGGATGATTGATACACAATAAACGGCACTCATGTATAATTTCATAAGCTTTTGTATACATATAAATCATAAAACCATTACCACAATCAATATTAGTATCCCAACATCCCCCCTAAAAGTGTCTTTGTGTAATACCCCATTATGCCCATCCCTATCCCTGACAACCACTGATTACTTTGTCACATTATGATACTTTTAATGATTTTTGCCAGTTTTCTTTTTCTAGAATTATCTAGATGCAATCATAGAGTACATACTTTATTCTCATGCTTTGTTTATTCAGTGTAATCTATGCTATTGTGTGTGTTAATATTCTGTTCTCTATAGCTGAATAGTGAATTCCATTTTATGGAAATAACACAATTGTTTATACATTGATCTGATGATAATGAACATTTGAGCTGTTTCCAATTTTTGGCTATAATAATTAAGGCTACTTTGGCCACTTGTGGACGCATCTGTGTATGGATACTTGCTTTCATTTTTATTAGGTAAATGTCTAGGAGTGAAATGTCCTGGTCAAGTGGTGGGTTTTTAATATTTTATTATGAAATTATCAAACTGTCTTCCAAAGTACTTATATAATTGGATATTCCCACAAACAACATATGAGAGTTCCAGTGCCTCCATATCTGCACCAACATTTTGAATGGTGGTGACACTTCAAAATTTTAGACAGCGTAATATGTGTGTAGTAGTATGTTACTGTGTTTTTTAATAGACTTCATTTTTTGAGCAGTTTTAAGTTCACAGCAAAACTTAACAGGAAGTTCTGACAGTTCCCATATATTCTCTCCACCCTCATACATAGCCTTCCTCATTTTGAACACCACCCCCCCCAGCAAAGAAGTACATTTGTTACAATTGATACATTAACACATAATTATCACCCTAAGTGCATGATTTACATCACGATTCCCTCATGGTGTTGTACACTCTATTGGTTCAGACAAACATAGAATGACATGTATCCATCATTACGGTATCTCACAAAATATTCCACTTCCCTAAAATTCCTCTGTACTCCAATCATTCATTCATCCCTCTCACCCACCTCCAAGCCCTAGCAATCATTAATCTTTTTACTGACCATAGTTTTGGAGATACAGAGACACATCCTTTACCAGAATATCATACCGGTATTGTTGGAATCCTGCAGTATGCAAAACTTTTCATATTGGCTTCTTTCACTTAGTAACAGGCATTAAAGGTAACTCCATGTCTTCTAATGAATTGATACTTCATATCCTTTTAGCACTGAATAATATTTCAATCTCTGGATTTACCACCGTTTTATTCATTCATTTACTGAAGAACAGCTTTGTTGCTTTCAAGTCTCAGCAATTGAAGTAAAGCTGCTCATTGTGGTTTTAATTAGCTTTACTCAAATTATTGTGCTGAATACTAATTATGCATTTGCCATGTGTATATTTTTTTGTTGAAGTGTTGGTTTAAATGGTGTCCTTTATTAACAGGTTCATTGAGCCATAATGCACTAACATAAAATTCACTTATTTTAACTATACTGTTCAATAAAAAAAGTTGCACAATGATTATCAGGAGAGTTCCAGTACATTTTTATCACTTCCAAAAGTTCCCTCATACCATATCTAGTAGCAGTCAATTGCTGTCCCCATCCCCAGTCCCACTGGTTTCTTAATGCCTGTGTGATTGTCCTTAGCTTACTGTAACTTTTTACTTTATAAACTTCTAAATTTTTAAATTTTTTGACTCTTTTGTAATAACAGTTTAAAACGCAAACACATTGTACAGTTGCACAGAATATTTTCTTTCTTTATGTCCTTATTCTATAAGCTATTTAACATTTTTCATTTCTTTTATTTTTTTCTTTTTAATTGTTTTGTGTGAAAAACTAAGACACAACACACACATTAGCCTAGGCCTACACGGGGTATACTCCACAATATTACTGCTTTCCACCTCCACATCTTGTTCCATTGGAAGGTCTTCAGCAGCAATAACAAGAATGGAACTGTCGTCTCCTATAATAGCAGTGCCTTCTTCTGGAATGCCTCCTGATGGACCTGCCTAAGGCTCTTCTTGAGGAGGTGTCACTCTTTTCAGACATATGTCCATGTTGGTTTGCTTAGTTTCTTTTTATCTCATAGATTTTCTTGTAAGTAGATATAATGTACCATGAACGTTCTTCTCTATTAATGAAAACCTTTTGGTATTGGGTTCCATGCTTTCAAACTTTTTAAGGATTTTGTTAAGGTCTGTGAAAGTTTCTGGCAACCTCTTCACTGTGAATATTCTTGGACTTCTTTGTTTTCTTTTCCTGCAGTTTCTTTTCCTCTTGCCTCTTCTTTAGTTCTGCATCCCTGTTCCAGTTCCAACAACTCCTCATCAGTCAATTCCTCAGGAACCATCTCTAGGAACTTCTCAATGTCATTCTCATCCATGCTGAAGTTAACATTGTTGGCCATCTCAACCAGAACGTTGTTGATTTTGCAACCTCTTCAACCTTGGCAAATTAATTTGAAGTCATGGATGAACCTATTGAGTGTCATCTTTCAGTTCAGATATCATTCAGAGACTCCTTAGTGACATCACCCCAAGCCCAAACAAGGTTTTTGATGCAGCCATAGATGTTCTCTTCCTTCCAGAATTGCATCAATGTCTTCTCAGTGTCCTCCTCAGTTGCAGCAATAGCCTGGGCAAAGGTCCTCCTCATGTAGAGGGTCTTAAAATATTACATAACTACTCAATCTATTAGTTGGATCAATGAGGTGGTATTTGGAGGGGGAAATACTACTTTTTTATTGAGGTGAAGATCACCAAAAAACAAAGAGGATATGTGGAGATATTATCAATAGTAAACAATATCTTGAAAGGTATGCTATACTCCAAATAGTACTTCTCCAATTTACTGGCATGGAAATTCAGGAGAGCATCTTAGAAGCCATGCGTCACCCATGAATCTTTTTGCTCTTTGTAGTACACTGGCATTGTGTGCTTATTGCTATTCTTTAAGGCTCTGGGGTTCTCACTGTCCCAGATCACAAAGGGTTTCAATTTTTATATCTTGCAACATTGCCCCCCAACAGTGCAATTACCCTGTCCTTAAAAGCCTTGAAACCTGGCATTGACTTGGCCTCCTATGGATAAAAGTCATTTCAGGTGTCCATTTACAGAATAAGGAGATTTCATCCATATTGAATGTCTGCTCTGGCAAGTAACTTTCCTCCAAACTTAGCTTATTCAGAGTTTTAAAAAAAATTCTTCAGATGCCTTCATATCAGCACTCACAGACTCTCCACTCACTTTCACACTGTGTAATGAATAATGGTTCTTAAATCATTTAAATCCCTCAGAGCGAACAGTAAATTCAATATTGTAGTCATGTCCAGCATCTTCTTTCAACACTACAAACAAACTTTTAGATTTGGCCGTGATTGTCATCATGCTGAGAGTATATGCTTCTGTACTGGTCTTCAGTCCAAGTTGTTAGAAATTTCTCCATGTCTGATATAGGCCCTTCTTAAATTTTCATTAGTCTCATTGCCTTCAGTGATGGCAATTCTTTAACACCTTCTGTCATTTTGTTCTTCAAGATCATAGCTATGGTGGAATGGGACCTGCCTGACTGGTAAGCAATAGCTATCAGTGAAATTTATAATTCCTTTATAAATTTACATTTGTAAATTAAATCAAGCACAATAGGAAATGATGAAATCAAGAGACATGGTAAACACAGATGTATGAGGCTGCTGCAGGTGTAACACCACATAATATTTTTACAGCAATATGTATTTTTTTAATAAATAGAAAGAGTAAACTCTAAAATAACAATAAAATATATAGTATAGTAAATACATAATTCAATAATTGTTTATCATTATCAAGTATTATATATTATTTACAACTGAATGTGCTATACTTTTATATGACTGGTGGAACGGTAGGTTTCTGTATACAGCATTACCAGAAACCTGTGAATAATATGTGTGCTATGACTTTTGACAGTTATGATGTGACTAGGTGATTGGAATTTTCAGTTCCATCATAATCTTATGGGACCACTGTTATATACATGGACCATCATTGAGTGATACATTATTATGCAGTGCCTGACTGTACTTCTAATTCTGGTTCCTTTCTCCAGTCTTCCTCCTAATAAATTTATCTCTCAGTGTCCTCAGAGAGCTGCTTCATGCAATATGTCCAGGGTTTAATTTTATTCAATGTGTGCACAAGATGGCTTGTTCCATCTGGAACTTGATGGGAATCCTTCCAGTTCCAAAACTGGAACACACTGGTATTTTTCTAAGAAGCTCTCTTTGATCTAATCCATGGGACAAGAAAATTTAGAACATATTGAGAATTAGCTAGATTTAGCACTTAAACTTGTTCTTCATCATACTACCAATTGTTAGGGTAAACAGGATGTGTCTTTTTTTTTTTCTTTTACTAAGGAAAAAAGTTGGTGGGGATAGCAGGGATAAAGCAGACGCTCCCTGGCTGGTGGATAAATCACAATAGAAATCTCAAAGTTAAAGAGAAAAACATAATTTAAGTATGACTCAGAGGTAATACAAATATCCATTCCTTGTAGGGGTTTGGTTGCTCTACTCCATACTCACATACGAATAACTGTACTAAAGGAGAAGTTGCAGGGAGAAACCTGATGGAAAAAAAATTGTCTTGAGACTGATAATAATACGTTTAATAATAAATTAAAAAAATAAATGCATGCCGGATCTTCCCATAATGACAATTTTTTTTAATGGTAGGTATTTTTGGCAATTAGTGGTATTTTTTACAATATACATTAAATTCTAAATATATCCATTGTTTGATAATTTATGTAGTATTTTCAAAGGGTTTGTTCCACAGCTTTAGCCTAGAGAAGTTGATACTTCTGAAGTTAAGAAAGTTTCAGAAATAGTGTTTAGAGATACACAATGAACATTACTGTTATAAGAGCTCAGATAAATTGTTTAATAAAGAAAGCTATTCAAATTAGTAGAACCCAGCACTTTCCAATCTTATTAAACCAGATTTTTTGTTGTTGTTATTTAACACTTAACAAATTAAAATAAACTAGTGTTTCCTGGAACACGCTTAGAGAATTATTATTTTATTGTAATTGAAGAGATTTCATCTTTAATTTAATATTTTATATTAATCTAAGAGCAACAGAAAAATAATAACCCATCAGAAAGTTTGAACAGATATTACCATGCCTATTCTTTCAATAAAATCTTAACATCTATAATTTTGTAAATTAATACAAACGAATGAGAAAAGAAGCAGTTTCCTGTATCTTGTAAAAACCTCAACATAAACTGTGAACAAGTCATGGAGTTAATTAAGAAGTAAACATATTTTAATTTTTAACCATATATAAATAATATTGAAAAATAGGCATAAATAAATGTTTTTTAAAAAATATAAACTTAAAGAAAATATACTAGAAATATTGTTCCATTGAAAACTGCGGATTAACAAAAGAAAATAATCAGCCAAATTCCTAAATTAATGTTTACATTAATATTATTATTATTATAAATCATATTTATTTATAATTATGCCTTATCCACAATCCATATTGTTAAAGAAAAGTGGTGCACTGATCAACAAATACTGCTATGTAGATCAACAAAATATGCTCTGAATTTTTACTTGCTAGACAAGAAGACACATTCGTGAAAAAATTATAGAGTGGCTTCTGAATATGCTTCAAAGGGGAAGTTCATTGTCATCATGCTAATATGGATACACTCTTGATAAAGCAAAACAAATCCACACATCCTGTGTGATTGGTGAAGACAAAGTCCTTTGTCATTGGCCAGGAAAGAGTCTTCAGTTAGGTCTAGTGAGAGTCTGGCATCAGAGTTACTTGAGGCTTATGGCCATTAACAGTATTAGATGTGGGTCCCTCCAAATTCATGGTTGTTATTTTTAGCTGATTAGAACCAGTTTTAGTGAGTTGCAGCACTTATTTTGATAGCTCCTAGGCAAGTATACTGTACGTAGAAAATCCTTTGACAGCCCTTCATGGTGCCTACACTGATGATTAAAGCGATGGATGCAAAAACATAGGCAAATTTTCAGGTTTACAGTTTATACCACTATCTTGGAGTTGGATGCTAATCTCACATAATTTCATTGTTTTTATTAGAGTTGTTTCAATCTTTTCTTGATATAGAATCATCTAATTTGTAAATGTACGAGATGAGAAGTGTGCATCAGAATTTTAAACATTGTCAATGATATAACTGACAAGAGTAATAATTAGGAATAAAGATAGAAATAAAGTACTTAATATTTATAGAACACATCTTTCTATCTGCTAATCCAGACTAGCTCTCATAGTTCTTGTCTCATTTTCTTTGGCCATTTTCCATTTTTACACCCTAATGTTAACATATAGTATAACCACAGTATATTCTTCAAAAGAAGATATTAATATCAGTATATTATTTAAAAAACTATGAACGTTATTTGGATTTTATACATTTTTCCACTAATGTATATTTTATGGTCCCATATCTAAACTAAAAGATCACATTTCATTAGTTATCATGTATCCTTCATATCTTCTAAGTTGTGAAAGTTTTTGACTCCATTTTTCATGACTTTAACACTTTGAAGAGTGCTAAATCAGGCTATAGACTCTCTGTCAATTGGGATTTGCCTGATGTTTTCACATGTTTAAACTGGGGTTATGGATAGACTGGGGCTCTAATTGCATCACACCACAGGATACACCATATCAATATGACTTACTTAACATGTTGCCTGTGATCATTTTCTTAAGCTAGTATCTGAGAAGCTTTTCCTTATAAAGTTTATGTTGTCTGTTTCCTTCTACTTATTTTTTAAGTGTATTTTTTCAGGACCCATCAGTTCCAAATCAAGTAGTTGTTTCAATCTAGTTGTGGAGGGCACAGCTCACAGTGGCCCGTGTGGGGATGGAACCAGCAACCTTGTTGTTAAGAGCACTGTGCTCTAACAAACTGAGCTAACCCTAACCAGCCCCTCCTGTTTTCCCTTTCCACACATACCTTAACGTTTACTCTACAAATTTTTTCTACAAGTATGGTTGTGCTATTCTAGTGACTGCTTATTATTTCCTTTATTCTTTCTAACATTTGGAATTCTTCTGTAAGAAAGACCTCTCTCTCTCTCTCTCATTTATTTGTTTATTTAAATGTTATTTATGAACAGTGTGGACTCATGGTATTTGTTTCACTTTGGGTTATAACCTAATACTCTCATTATTTATTTTGTTGACCATATTATTAAAACTTTGACCATTGTGAGGATGATTTCACTTTTTCAGGATGATTCCCTGGTCCCTGTAACATTTATATATGCCCTCACACTTTGTTTAATTGTTGTGTGTGTGTGTGTGTGTGTGTGTGTGTGTGTGTGTGAGATTACTGCTTTACTTTATGGAACTATAAGCATTTGGCCTGTTTTTGACTTGTCATGAAGCATTTATCCAATATTAGCTACTGAGAAAATGCTACATTGTTATGCCATTAAACTAAAACCATTTTACTGCCTAGCAAACATTGTAACCAGCAAGTTGAGTTTTGTTTGTTTGTTTGTTTTTTGTTTTTGTTTTTTGGGTTTTTTTTGCTGAGCAACAATTTCATTTGCACTGATTGTTATGGTGATAAAATACTTTTATATGTCACATTACAGTTGGAAAAGATTATCTCTGATTTATCTTGAGATATCTGCCCTTTGATGCGCACATCAGTATTAAATGATCATAAGCCTGTTTTAGATGTAACTAGAAAGTTTAGAGCTTTAGGTCTTCAAAATAGGATACAAGTCCATTTTTCACTGGCAAATCCCCTCCTTTTTCTAATGTGCACGCTGTATGGAAGTACTACCTTATATAAATGCAAAAAATCAGGAGAACCTTAACAAGAAAAGAAAATGGTATATCTTATAATGATACTTCTCAGTTATCTGGGAAGTTTATAGTAATACAGTTAGTCTAATACAATCCAGGAGATTTACACTAATACAGTTAGTCTAATACAGTAATATGTTTCTTAATAAATTACTTTAGGTTAAACAACAATATTAACTGTTATTTCCTGTAATGTGATACTATCAGCAAGATTATACATTACAGACAAGATGTCATTCTCTATAGCTGAGGTAATTTTCTCATATGTACAAGGATCAGTGTAATGGCACTCATCCTTTAAAAAATGCAACCATTATAGTTTTGTTTTTTTCCAAAAACTGGTTCCTGAATTTATTACTATCAAAGGTATATTTTTAGAGGTAATATTATTCATTGTGTTCAACAGAATCAGAAATTAACTTTCATAAATGAATCTTACTATAAATGCTGCTGCCACGTTAATAGAAAAACCTAGGACTTCCCTATTTTTCCATGCGAAAGGGATACATCCAACAATGTATTACATAGTCTATTCAGTTAATAGTACTGAATATTGTTAAATTTTTTTCTACAATTTCCTATCAACAATTCCCTGACACACACACACACACACATGCACACTAAGATTGATTTATTATTTATGTGAAGATGTATTGATTAATTTTAATATCAAGGTTTATATTCTGAGATTTATTGCAAAGAATTGTCTTATGTGATTGTGGGGGCTGGGTAAGCAAATCCAAAATCAATAGAGCACGTAGTCAGGAGGGAAGATCATAACTGTAGAAGATCACTCTACCAGTATAGACCAAAGGTATTATCTATGTGGATTTTATTCTTTTTTTTTTTGGCCTTCTATCCAGGCCTTCCAATTGATGAAGGCAGGCCCACCAAGAATATCTAGGGTGATTTCCTTTATGAAAATTAAACTGATTGGAAATTTTAATTGAATCTGAAAAATCCCTTTTCAACAACATACAAATAATGTGTGATTGAATAACTAAGAACTATTGCCTAGCCAAATTGACACATCAAAAAAGCCCTCATGACCATTAAATAAATTGATAGTTCAGCATCCCCATCTCTTACATTTTGTTAAACTTTAATTATAACATTAAGAAAAGAGTTAAATAAATTGGTAACCTGCATATTTAAAACATTAAGATTCTTTCCCCAAATCACTGAATTCTTCTTATTTTAAAATTGTATGAGCACATATTATTCTCTTCATACCTTTCGGCATTTGAATTAAAATTATAATTAGTGGATACACAGAAAGGTGGGATTTTCTCAAAGGCATGTGGTTAGTTATGAGCATAAAGATCCCATGTTTAATACAGAGCAAACAGATAAAGTATTAATATGTAACAAAGAAAAGTTATAAAAAGTGACACAGAGACATTATCAATCCAGTCAAGAGTAGAAAAATATTAGTCTTTGAAATCCAAAATTTTAAATTAATAAAAAGAACTTGAAAATCAACATGCTATATACAGTAAGATTTGAAAGGTGTTTCCTTAGTAAACTTCAATGTATTATACTTTATTCATAATTTATTTTCTGTGAGAACACTACAAATGTCTAAGAATCTTAGATAGGATCAGAAACACAAAATTTAGGAAGTACAAATTAAACATATATCCTTGATTTCCCACTAAATCTAATTCTAAGCATGATTTAGACTTTTTAATATCAGTTTTTTGTTTTTTTTATTAAAATAAATTGAAATAACTCCTAAAGTGTTTTTGAGAGAACACTTTGACATAGAATTTCTTTAAAAGAGCAGGAAAAAATTTTTGCTTGCTTAAAAACAGATTGTCTGGAGCAAATCATGTACAGAGACAAAGGCAAATACTTTGGGAATTTTCCCTTTTAGTACTCTGGAGGCTTTTCCTTTTAGTGTTTTCCAGCGTAACTTCCAATGAGGGAACTCTAGTTATTTCATTCACCACAATGAATCTTAGCTGACATTCTTCTGATTCTCAACCTAAAGTAATATTTGCTCCAACTTCCTGACCAAAAGTTAATCAATATAGATAAGTAGGGGTGAGGCTCAATTAGAGACAGCATTTCCATCATTTCTTGAAGTTTCCTCCTTTACCACTTGACCCTGAATCTTCATCATGAATACCTGAAGTGCTTGTTAAAAATTCAATTTTCCAGGCTTTAGCCAAGAAAGTGCAGAATCAGAATCTCCATGGTCGGACCCAGGAAATTAACATGATAAATTAAGAACTCCTGGATATTCTCCTGTGCACTTAATTTTGAGAACTGCCTTTAGGTAAATTTTTCCATAATGTAGGACTTCAATGTTTAAGCTTTTATAAAATACTTATTTCTCTGAAATGCATTTTTTTGAGTATTCTTCAGGAAAATAATGAGAGATAAGAATAATTTAAACTACACATCAACTAGTTTAGGTCATTTGAATTAATCACCCTGGGAAGGCTTTCTATCTCTCCTGTCAATTGAACAACTTATTTAAGGAGCTTTGTCAGACACAATCAGCTTTACATCACTCTGTCTCCTGCTGATACCCTCTTACAGGGAATTGCCCACACACTGACTGCCTGAGGGATCTAAACTCAGAATACAAAAGCCAAACCTGAAAGTGTGCTCTCTGGAAGGTAGGCTCCGATGGGCTACAATACCAACTGTTTAGGAGTGAGTCAAGAGTGACACTACCTGGCAACTTTTCCCTTTATGAGATATTCTTAATACTGAGCCTCAGGAAAAGATTCCCATGGACAGAATACAACTGTTCAAAACCTCACTAGAGATCATAGCAAAAAACCACGCTGAGCCCTCCTCCTGCAGCCAAAATTCCACGTCTGGTGATGACCTAGACATGAGAGGATAATTCAAACAGTGTCTTCTCCCACCCTAACCCCCATAAAATAATTATTTCACTTTACTCTTGCTAAAGATCTTTTGAGCATCATTTAGATGTGATTTCTATAACCACAGGGCAAGGTAAATGTTTCACATGGAGATAAATGCCCTAGCTCCTTTGTTATTATGTCTCAAGTTTAGGACTTGAACTAGAAACTTTCATTTGTTTTCTTGCTGTTTGAAGACTGAAGTCAACTATTATGCTAAGAAAATAGGTTATAATACAGCAGGCTAAGGAGCATATTCTGAAACATATCAAAGAATGATATGTAACTGGATTTTAAAATTTACAGTTGTTTACTACCTATTTATAAAGCAACCGTGGGTGAGCTCCATTGGAAAATATGTCAATAGCCAGAAAGTTCTTCTTATTCCACTACTGAGCTCAAATCTTAGGATCTTATTCTTGAAAGACCATGTAGTCCCATCAGATCTTCTTAGCCCATACTACACGAAGTAGTTTGGACAATTTTATTTCTGATTAGGGAAGATGTGTAGCAATGAAAACAAAACAAACAAGGAGGTCTTGATTCCTGCCAGTTTATGAATGAGATTCCTCTCAGCACCAGCTAACTCATATAAAAAGCTTTTAATTGTTCACTCTACTGAAGCCTTCAGAGAGCTCACAGATGCCCTCTATATGAACTATTGACACTACTGTTAAGCAGATTCAATATTGTATTAAAGTTAGTACTCTTCAAGACACTGTGAAAGGCAGAGCAGACATAAAAATAAGTCCTCAAGAAGCTTACTCTTAAAATTGTATAAGGGAAGACAAACTAATTATGAAGGTAACATAGTGCTGTATATTAAATGTCTCAAAAGAAGCAGAAAAATAGCATTGAGGTTTGAAGGTGGACTACTACCATGTTTCCCTGAAAATAAGACCTAACCGGAAAATAAGCCATAGCATGATTTTTCAGGATGACTTCCCCTGAACATAAGCCTTAAGGAGTCTTTTGGAGCAAAACTTAATATAAGACCTAGTCTTATTTTTGGGGAAACACGGTAATTTCAAGTCTTCAAAAGTGCCTCTGGCTCTCTCAAGGTAACAGGGAAACTACTAACTTGGAAAACAGTAAATACATGAGTGTTTAAATTTAAAAAGGAGGATTTCAACACGTAGATTTTAGCTTCTTAATACAAAGCCATAGTACATTAATTTTGAGAATATTCTATCTTTTAAACTTGGTGAAACAAATTAGCTTCTCAAATTTTGGAGGCAGCATAGTCCAGAGTCTACGAGGACCTGAAGTGGCATTAACCACAATATTACCACAAGTTACCTTAAATATTAACTGTATATATGACCGTGAGCTAGTTATTTTTCTAGTATCTAGTTTTTTTCTTTGGACCCTTAATTTCCATATCATTAAACGGGTGGAACAATCTAATTTTTCAGATTGAATGAGAAGATTCAGTGAAGACATAGTCATTTCTAAGGCTTGTTTCAAATGCTTAACACAGAGATAAGTGTGTGCACACATATTATCTTTAGAAAGCCTGGAGTTTGTCTTCCTAAATATTTGACTAGCACAGCTTCTGTGAATGCTAACCAGGGAAAACCCTTAATCTCAGAGCAAATAAATATTGGGAAATGTCTCAACAAGAGATAAAGAACGAAAATATATGTTTTGCCCTGGACTAGTTCACAAATTAAAACGCCTATCTTACACTTGCAATTAATGTAAAAGAGTAAGGTGGCTGTAACAAAATATGTTTATTCCCATTTTTCTTATATCTGCAGTTTCAGGTCTGTCTTTTGTCTTTCCTCCTTTGATAGAGACACAGGTACAGATACTAGTTCTATACTATAAGAAGAACAGTGGAATGAGGATAGCGATAAATGGCAACCAGCACTCTGCTGTGATGTTAGGAGGATGAAAACCAGTGGCGGACACTGAGTTGATTTGGACAGTTTATGTCCCTTCTAAAAAGAGCAGCTGTTACTCAGATCTGATATCTCTTATCATGTAGAAATTCAGATCTAGTATTTGTAGATTCTCAAGAAAAATTGGAAATTGGAATTTTTAAAAATAAAATCTACTGGTTTAAATGTTGAGTAAAACCAAAACAAAGCGAAAAAAATCCACTCACACTTGTTCTTCTGAACAAATGTGTCTGTGAAATTGTCCATATAACCTCTGTCTTACAGTTATATTTGCTTTCACCATAAATGTGTGTATTCCTCTTTTGTCTATTCATTTGTGTTACCAGCAAAGTCAAATGGCAGTAGGCAACCCCTGAGCCTTTTTTACTGCCTAACCCCTGCCATTGTCTGCCCTCAGCATCTCAGATAGAAATCGGAGATAAAAGTTATGACATACTTGGCATGGCCAGTGAAAAACTGGACACTACATATATTGTACCTAATAATTCTAAACCCTACCTCACATTAAAACTACCCAAGTTTTATGATTTAATTAGTTGCAAGTAGGTCCAGGGCATCCATGTTATGTTCAAGATTTCTAGAAAATTCTATTATACAGAGTTTCCAATAACTGTTTTAGTGATAGTTATCTCAGAACCAAGATTTTAGTCCGTAAGTTCCAACCAAGGCTATAATCAGTGTGCTTATTTTGTCACGAAACGCTAACATGCTGCTGAAATCACCACAAAATATATTTTCTCTTGGGGGACACCTATAGAGGTCCCATTGAATCACATTATTTTGCATTAAGGTGCTTAACCTCTTGTTTACTGTGACGGGTGATTGAGATTATTAGTTTTCTTTTCAAGAAATTCATTAGAGGGAATGAAAAAGCATGGTCTGGTAAGAAGGAAACACAAAATACCAACCGTATACTCCAGACCTCTCAAGGATCACAGATTTGCACAGACACTTAGTGTAGTACCTCACACTAAGAAGTGTTGTAATTACACTTATATCTTTAGATCTGTTTTTTCATATATAGTGTTTCTCAATATACATAAAAAATAGTTCACAGAGACAGTGGATTTTGGTATTTGATGATGTTTTGTATGAGTTTGCAGCAGAGATCCACAAACCTTTTTGGGAAAGGGTCAAATAGTATATATTATAGGCTTTGTAGGCCAGATGGTCTCTGTTGCACTTATTAACCTCTATCATTATATTTGGAAAGACAAAATCTAAATAAGTTGACTGGCTGTGTTCCAATAAAACTTTATTTATAAAGCAGGCTTTAGGCTACAGTCTGATTTGGGCCCATGGATCATCATTTGCCAACCTACAGAGAACACTTAATAAAAGATTCCCAATTCATGAATTTTGATCTAATTATAAATAGGTACACATTCATAACAGGTGCATGGATCCTCATATAATTACAAAAATAATAAAGCTATGGAATATACACAAATAGTGAAGTAAATTACTAAAGGAGTTCTGTTCGAAATATTTTGATGAGTTGATGCTATTATAGAGAAGGAAAAATTACGTAAGAAGTTGCCACAAATGTCCTCTGTTCCTTGATAACTTATGCACTCACTGTTTCAGAAAAAAGGTTTAACTATCATTTTTTATTCTGATGATTCAAATTAACAAAAAAAATCACAGATATATTACACTGCAATAGATACTCATTAAAATCATCTCATTTCTCTTGATCCTTACCCTAATTATTAATTTGATCAATTTCTAATAAGATTTCAATGAGACTGTGATTCACACCATCAATTTCTCAATTGTATAATGAGACTTTAATCCTTTTGCAAATTGTACTCTTTCTACCTTTACTGGATAGTATATGCTACCACAGCATGTAACCTGTCTACTGGGGGGTTCCCAAAAATGTATACAAGTAGACACTTTGTCAACATTGCTCAAGCAGTAGTTTGTCATAGTCAGAAGTGTTTGGATGCTAATGGTAACCACTTTGAGCACCTCTTGTGATTGCGGAAGTCAAACATGACTGGTATTCATCTTTTGTTATCAGTATATATTGACTATTACAAATTTAATAAGTTTTACTTTCTTAAAATGTGTATGCATTTTTTTTTTTTTTTGGCACTCTTTGTATATAGTACTACACTGAACAAGTGCAACAGCTGCTTTTAAATATTGATTGGGACCTGGCTACTCCACCTGTGATTCATGGACCAACCCCATTTGTATCATCTGGGATCTTAATACACGTAGTAGAATCATACGTGTATTAAAGTTTAAAAACCACTGCTTAGGACACACACATAAAATCTGCTCTGAGTTACTCAGTGGATCTCTGAGATAACTTCATAATCTTATAATGTTTATTTTGATTAGGAATTTACCCCAAGGATACCCTAATGAGTAAGGAGTTAAACCGTGGGTAGGACTGCAAAATGAATCCGACTAAGTGGGGAAAATGTGCTTTAGCCAGCAAAATAAAAATATATAATATGATTTTTTTTAACTTTTCCGTTGACAGTTCTTATATCATATTGAGGAAATCATTATGCTCATGCAGTGATTTTTATTATATGATATGTTGGCCCATGTTTTGTTGTTGTTACTTGTTATGGTAACAACTAAAATGTGATTGTTCCACAGGTGTAAAATGTCCAATAAGAGAGTGTTTACTATAGAATGAGAGGACTGAAATGGAGGGTGGAAGCCACATTTACAAGAAACTAAATAATTCACTGTATTCACCTGAAGAGCCAATTCAACAACATTTTCTTATTAGAAGATGGAGAGTTAACTCTCCTTTTCAGAGCAGATTATCACTTTAGGATATCATTCTCCAGAGGAGATTACTTCAGTCCTCACATGGATTCCCTTTGAATTATACCTTACCATTAGGAGACTTGCATGATTTACTGTAGACCAGGGGTCACCAGAGTAGGTCATTGTGCATTTGCCCATAGGTGTGCTGGGTGATCTGTAGGGAGCAGGATAACAATATTAAAATTTTATTTCTAATTATTCTATTTTTCATACTTTGCTTCTGTTTCTGCATTACTTATTAGTACCTTAGCATGCATTAATAACTAAATTAATATTAAGTAAATATTAATGTGTTGGAGATGCAGACTTATTTTGTTTTTACTTAAAGTAACGTATGTTCAAAACATAGAAATCTTTAGAGTAGAAAACCAAGAAAGCTACAAGATAATTATCTATCAGAATTATATTTAAGAATTTGTATGTGAGAATAAAATTATGTGAGAATAAATTTAACATGCATTGAGAATAAATTTAAAGTGCATTTCTTAACAAAATCAATCAATATTTTTATGTTTTATCAGTTCATTTAGAACTCTGTATTTTAGGAGGGCATTATTTTTGTTCATATATCATATAGAGAGATATAGACATTATATGGTACAGGAAACTGGATTCATAATTTTTATAATAAAATACCTAACAGGCTGTTATTTCTATAAGCAAGTGATATTGATTGCAGCCAAGGTAACATATAGATCTTAAATGAGTAAAGTATAGTCATTTTCACACACATGGGAGACATATTTCAACTAACTTCAGCTTCTATTATCCTCACTACATACTTAGATTTTTTACTATATATAACTCAACATAATAGTCTTCAATTTATTTTTCCTATGTTTCTATCCTAGCAGTCAGTTTCAGATATAAATTGAGTAGCTTTAAAAAGTTTCATTCTAAACCCTCCTATATTGCAATGAATGTTAAACTACTTGTTAAACTGAAGTCAGTCATTGCTTTAAACCTACACCTTCTGAATGTTTAGCAGGATTCCATGTCTTCAATATTTGAATATAATGGAAAAACACAGATGTTTTTAAGTGAAACAAAAAAACTGTTACTTGTGCTTTGAATAATGTGACAATAATGAAATATAACTGATAAGTTTCAACTAACTGTATATATATATATATATATATATATATATATATATATATGTATGTATGTATTTTTTTTTAAGATGTTTTTGTTGGGGAAGGGGAACAGGACTTTATTGGGGAACAGGTGTGTACTTCCAGGACTTTTTTCCAAGTCAAGTTGTTGTCCTTTCAGTCTTAGTTGTGGAGGGTGCATCTCAACTCCAGGTAAACTTGCCTGTTGCTAGTTGCAGGGGGCGCAGCCCACCATCCTTTGCAGGACTCGAGGAGTTGAACTGGCAACCTTGTGGTTGAGAGCCCACTGGCCCATGTGGGATTCGAACCGGCAGCCTCCGGAGTTAGGAGCACAGAGCTCCAACTGCCTGAGCCACCGGGCCAGCCCACAACTAACTGTATTCTTGTTGATCTGTGTTTATAAACATTAAAGATAATTTTTCACACTTATATATAATATTGAGATTGCTGTAAAATAATAAGGTTGAATACTTCTACATCATTCCCAAAGACACATGCCTAAACTTAATTCCATGTTCAGAACAGCAAGATTATATACCACCCCCAATCTTATTTGTAATGACATCTGTAACTGCAAAGTACATTAGCAAGTTTTTAGAAATTAAATAAAAAAAAACACCTAGTATGAGCTAGTTTGACTGGGATTAAACCAAATATAAATAACCTTTGAATGACTAATGCCACTTAAAGTTTAATCAAGTATCTCACTGAAAACCCTATAGAAAGGATCATACTGGCTGTAAGCATAATTTTGAAATTTTGTATTATACTACAATGAAGTAATGATAAGTATATTAGGCTAAATTATTTTGGTTTCAATTTTCATATTTTCCTTAATACCACTTACTGCATTTCAGATCATAGTTTGTTAACTATTTCTCCATTAATATGAAGTATGTAATAGAGGATAATAGTATGTTTAGGTACCTATGTATATCAGTACATAAATATAGTTTTACAAAAATAAAACACTATAGATTCTAATGGATTTTGTAAAATAATCCCTAATTATTTCTGGATAAAGTAACAACTTTGGAGTTGGAATACCTGAGTTAGAATTCACCACTAATTAATGGCATAACTTTGTGTATGAATGTCAATTAACTTTCTGGACTTAACTTTCATCGTGCATAAAAAAGGGGACAAAACCAACTTTATGGATTTTCAGTAATTTCTGAATTACAAAAAGAAAACTATAATAAAATGTGACTTTTAATAATAATTTCACAAAATAGAGCAGTGCTTAAGAATTAAGTCAATGTCTTTCCATTGGGCAGAGTGCCAACTTAATTTTAGTGTATATGAGTCTGTATACCATGAAAATTTACTTTTAAATTTTGAACAAGATTTTATCAGTACTCTCCACCTTTTTCTCCCTAGACTACAAATTCTAACAAGGTTTGACAATGTCTCACTCTAATGCTACCAAAGTGACACTATTTCATTATATGTCTTATATGAAGTAACAAGAGCGTTGTTCAATATGGAAGCATTCAGAGACCTAAAAAAAAAAAAAAGTCTACCAAAAGGAACAGCTTTCTTTCATTTTTTTATACTTTCTATTAATCAGTTCTTTTTTTTTAAATTTATTTTTAAATTTATTGGGGTGACAATTATTAGTAAAATTACATAGATTTCAGGTGTACAATTCTGTATTACATCATCTATAAATCCCATTGTGTGTTCACCACCCAGAGTCAGTTGTCCTTCCATCACCATATATTTGATCCCCCTTACCCTCATCTTCCACCCCCAAACCCCCTTACCCTCTGGTAACCACTAAACTATTGTCTGTGTCTCTGAGTCTCTGTTTCTCATTTGTTTGTCTTGTTCTTTTGTTGTTTTTGGTTTATATACCACATATCAGTGAAATGTTAATCAGTTCTTAACATGAGCCATCTCTGTCTAAAAAAATGTAACAAGTAAAAATTCATTAAAAAAACATAAAAATAACAATTTCATAAATCTTCATGGAAGAATTGCTTCTGAAAATAATTTCAAATGTACAGTTTCTTACAGAAATGTACAAAAAACCTATCCTCTCAATTAAGGATGTAATGAGAAAACAATTGTTAGTAAAGAGTAACAGAAGTTACAAAAGCAAGAATCTCTTAAATACTGTTCCTATAGGTGTTACAAATGTGCCACAGCACTATTTGCTTCTTGTCATAGAAGACTTTATTTATTTATTTTTAATTAAATTTGTTGGGGTGACTTTAAATTTTTGTATAAGTAGTGAATAAGATGAGAAAATGAAAATCATGAGATTTATACTGCACAGTCATTTGCTTAATAATAAAAAAAATGAACCGGACA
This sequence comes from Rhinolophus sinicus, assembly GCF_057876585.1. Lineage (NCBI taxonomy): Eukaryota > Metazoa > Chordata > Mammalia > Chiroptera > Rhinolophidae > Rhinolophus > Rhinolophus sinicus. The sequence goes on from NC_142502.1 coordinate 57,987,770, forward strand.
TTTTCTAACTAAACTAAACTTGAAGAGGTCTGTAACTTGCCTCAAATCATTTACCATTGATTTACCCACATAGCAGCAGTGGCTCTTTTTCAAAATGCTATGTGATACATGTGATGCTTCAGTAACATTAATTGTGAAAAAGCAAGACAAAATAAAAACAACAAAAAAGATTTATTAGTGATTAACCCAACATAATGCTCAAACAGCAGATTCTCTTTTGCAGTTGCTGGTTGAAGCATTGGGATAAAGGAATAAAAATTTTGTTTTATTTATTATAGTTTAAAAGTGGCCCAGCTATACTTATGAGCTATTGATTGCTAGGAAATAACCAGGTAGGTTTACTACAATTTGAAAAGTTATGGTTATTTTAGAGAAAAAATACATTATATATATATATATATATATATATATATATATATATATATATATATATAATTTTTAAATATTATAAAATTATAAAGTCAAAAAATGTAATCAGAAAGTATTCCAGATAATAACTATAAAGCCCCATAAACAATTTCTCATTTTTAACTATTAACTATTATGCCGGTTAGTTCAGTTGGTTAGAGCGTGGTGCTAATAATACCAAGGGTGCCGGTTCGATCCCAGCATGGGCCACTGTGAGCTGTGCCCTCCTTTAAAAAAACACAAAAAAAACACACAAAAAAAAATATATGTATATATATACACACACATATATATGTATTTATATATGTATACATATATATGTATACATATATATAACACATATATATAACACATATATATATATATATATATATATAAAATTTGAATACATTCATTTAAATAAGGTGTTGATTTTCACCAAAGAATGGTGAGACTTGCTTGATGGTTTATTGGATATTTATTTGAAATGTCTTGAAGCATCCCTTAAAACGGTTCATGCTAAACATGCTGTCACTGGCCTTTTACATATGCAGAGATAGAAAATGAAACTTAAATCTGATAAATTGTGAACATAGATTTATTTGTAATATAGATTATTTGTAATACATTTTAAATACTATTGGTGCATACTTTTAGTCTTATAATCTCCAGTGTGTGCATGTGCATGGGTGCGCACTTGTGTGTGTGTGTGTAAATAATATTAAACTTTCAGAATTTTCAGGTTCTGTGAGAAATGATGAAAAAGATAATGATTTAGGCTTTCCTAAATTTGGCATTTTCCAGCAACTATTACCTTTTGACTTTGTAGATATGCTAGGAATACATTAAAGAGAATTTACTATGAAATGTCCTGGGGAATTCTGAGCACTTCTTTTACCTACACTAAACAAAGATGATTAAAATCGTTGAATACAATTCTTCCTTTCTCTATTTCAAATCATTTTTATATTTCTTAAAGCTTGCTAGTTTTGTGTGGAAATCTGCTTAAAGATTCAGATTGCTAAATTAGAGTTAAAAATTTAAGACGTTCCAATAAAGTAAAGATTTAAACTGTATTATCGGTAGCTCTTAGAGTTTGTGTTCTCAACATGCCTCTTACTGCAGTGGATTAGGTTGTAGTTATATGAACACAATTACTGAACCATGGCATGGTTTGTTTGGTGAGCTCAGCCATTTTATCTGATTTGAATTACTTCACAGTCACTCAAATCAATTCAGCTGTGATCAGTGGTTAAATATGGCTGGGAAAAAAATCAACCATGAAGCAGTCAATATAGAGTGACTAAAAATAAAGACTTACTATGGAGAAAATAGATTCTAATGATAACAACAGCAATAACAAAATGAATAAAACAGCTGAAAATAAGTTGAGATGAAATAGAATTTAACACTTGAAATCCTCTAAATATTCTTTTGGCGGGGTGTAAGAGGTAATTTCTCAAGATAATGTGGACCTTTCCCTAATTCATCTACCACCTTCTTTCTTTATAAATTTTTGGTAGAAACAAGAGAAATAAATAATAATTTATATAGAAATTTTCTCTAGAAATATCCTCTACTTAAACCATCTATTCACTCCATTCTTCATTCAGAGTATTGAAAAACATAATCCTCTGCTAAATTTGCTGTGGAAAATCCCATTGCATCTCAAAGCAGTAATCTTTCTAGTCAAAAGATAACATTTTTAAAGGTTGAATTGGACCCCTGTGTTTTCCTTAACTAGACACCTGAGAATGAAAAACACAACTGTCAAGATAGCTCCTGCTTGGCATTACAGGGAAACTTAATCCATTTACTCACTAGTGTGGTGTTCTGCTAGCAGGAAGCCAGAATATACTAATAAAATGCTTCAATTCTTTATTAAAATGCCTGTAGTCTTTCCCTGCTTAAAAAAAAAAAAAAAAAAAAAAAAAAAAAAAAGAAAGAAAAAGAAAAAAAAAAAAGATGTCCAGAGCAGTTTTAGGGTTTTTGAAAAGAGTGAGAAAATGAGCTATTTTCTTAGAAACTAGGTAAAGTAAACACAGTACAAGTTAGATAATTATAGCTACAAACAAAACAAAGTAAAAAACACACGTACTGGAATGTGGTAAATATGCATAAATTATTTTTAAGATAAATTATTTCAAGTCGATCCCATATAATTAATTGAATTTGTTTAGACTCTAAGGATGCACCTGAAAGCAAACAACAGAGAAGTGACCAAATTTAAAAGAACTAGCTTCAAAAGTAAAAATACATAAATAAATAAAAGCTTATGGTACATCAGACTAAGATTGGTCTTGTCATTATAGAACCTATCTTCACTTTAAAAGCAAATAATACATATGAAGGATGTTCATTATTTTGTAGAGAACACAGCCTATCCCTTATAAAACAGATGAGACTCTGAAGACTTAGCCAAATTTTCAAGATTAGTTTTTCTTTTTTTCCTTTCCATAAATCTAGCATCAATGACTTGAGAATGAAAATCTCTTCTATATGTATATAGGTCTACGTATACACTTGTTTGAATATACATTAATATGCATTTTGATATGCATATTTTAATGTGTGTATATATATATGATAAGAATTTTTGTGCTGATGCAATGAACTGCTGTCATCAGTTTTCTCAAGACTATTCAAAAATTTGCTTTGGTTTCTCAAAATCAATAAAGGAAGGAAAAATGTTTCTTAAATATCAGGGCTGACATTATAGTGTTCTTTATTAAGCACCACCTGACAACTAGATAAAAAAGAACAATGAATTGATCTTGTGGTAAGAGCTTTATCAGCTAAAAAATATTTACTATTCCTATTAAAAATGAATTAACCCAAACAGACAGCCTTTTAATTGAAATCATTATCACATTTCCTCCCTATTTAAATGCAAATGTAAAATCCTTTTACAAACTAATAGAAATCAGAAACAAAAAAGTGAACTACAACTTACATGATTCAGTAATCTAAAATAAATTCAGATCCAATTTAACAAATTAAATGCTAAAAGTTTTAAAATGATTTTTATAAAATTCAATAGAATCTGGCTATTACTTTAAGAATATCTAAAATAATTGCTTATTTCAAGCATTGAGTTTTATTTTATGCCAATTGATAGTTCAAATATATTTTTCTATTACTAACATTCTTAGAATAGTAGAAAATCATATTTTTTATTCGATAAATTACTATTTACAGCACTCTAATATACTGCACAATAAGACCTTTCTTTCTACATGAAGTATTAATAAATGCCTATATTGTGAATACAACATTGTGTTCACAATGTTGTGTTTAGATTTAAGCAGAACAGTGCATCCATTAGGTACTGTGACCACTAGATATGACTTAAGCCACAGTGTAAAGGAGACAGAAAATTGGAAAATCCCTTCATGGCTCCAGTTGCAAGGAAAGAGCCCAAGGTTCAGATGCATGGAGTTGATAAATTAAGGTTTACATTTGAAGTAGCTCCAGTATCTGGTAATGCAAAATCTTTATCTATTTTTTAATCTTATGGACTTATATTTCTTAGTTATTCTAACATCTTGTTTTTGTTTCCTAATCTGATATTTTAGGACCTATAAAACCATATGATTTTACTGATATGTGGGATATAAAACTGAAAACAACAAAGGAACAAGACAAACAAATGAAGAAACAAAAATTCATAGACACAGACAATAGTTTAGTGGCTACCAGAGGGTAAGGGGGGTGGGGCAATGGTAGATGGTGGTAAAAGGTATCAAATGGCGATGGAAGGAGAACTGATTCTGGGTGGTGAAAACGCTATGTGATATATAGATGATGGACTACAGAATTGTATACTTGAAACCTATGTAACTTTACTAACAATTGTCATCCCAATAAACTTTAATTAAAAGTTAGAGCTGAAACTCTCAAAATATATACTTTGTAGTAACTCTTATGAAAGCATGTGTTTCTTCTTATCTAAGTGTCCTGATTCTGCAGAAGGCAATCTGGTACCACGTGGCGGGCATCTTAACTTCAAGTCAGCCTGTAGAATCTGACGCAGTATACAGTTTTCAGGTAGTTTAGTATTTAACTGTATACACATGCTGTGTTATACATATCATTTGATGTTTTGTCCACTATTTAACCTCCCAAGATCTGAAGTAAATGCTCTTACCAGTAAAGAAGGAAATATTAACGGTGTGAGGTAAGTATGTATATGTTATTAGCTAAAAAAGTGTCATCTTAATTATTCTACTTCCTGTACCCCTGACACACACCTAACTGCAAACAAAATGTATGTAGAAACTTCAGAATATACCTTTTTTCTAAGTCATCGTCTCTTTACTGAGAAAGTTGGCACTAACAGAGGGAAAACATTACTAATTCAGATCTTGAATTTTAAAACTAAAAAATATAGGTATGTGCTTATACACATTAGTTGCAAAATGCTTATAGGACATATCTATATAGTTCTGGTTGCCCAATATTGGAAACCTTTCCCTGAATCTGTGGTATACCTTTCTTATCAATTTGGGTTTTATGGAACTTCTTTGCAGCCAGGGTATATGTCTGTAATCCGTGGTTGGCCCATCAGTCACCCTCATTTTGGATTAGAGCTAATGATACAAGAAGCAGGGCCTGGAAAGCATAATTTAGCTACAGGGGCTTCATCGTGATACCCAGGATTTTAACACAGCAGGGTTAACAGGGACAATAGGATCAGGGCCAGACATATTACAGGAGCTTCTGAATATGCTACTGTCTAATGGACATGGAGCAGTGTCCACTCTGGGCAAGATCTGGGGTGTGATTTGCACGGAAATTCAAGGTGCCTAGCCTTCTTATGTATCTACCCATTTTCCTGAGTCTGGTATTCTGGGTTTGTAGCAATTCAACGACATCCCCACTATTTCTTTCAATAAATTTACTTTCTGTATAAATCACAGATGACTTCCGTTTCTTGCACAGAACTTTGACAAATATAATGCCCAATAAAGAATGTAAAGCAATGTTGAAAGTTCTCAAGTAAAAACTAGTTTAAAACACAGAGAAGAACAATGTGGTTTTAAATTTAGCACACCACAACTTAGTTGGAAATTAGAAAAATAATTAATTGATGGAAATCAGTATAGGTCACTGGAAGACTTTGGCATTCATATACCAACACAGCTTAATATGGTGCTGATTATTTGTTCCTTAATAATACAGGAGAGCTGGACAGCCACAGGTAAGAATACCTGATTCCTACACTCAAGAGGCTTACCATGGGATAATGTAGAGACTCCTTTCCTTAATATTTTGAAGGACGTTCATAACTGTTTTATGGGTATAAGATGTGGTCTGTGTCTGGAAGGACCTTCCCTGGAGTCCATCAGAGATTCATGATTTCCTAAGAATTTGCTTTCCAGAGACCACTAATTAGTGTTGCTGAGACCATCCCAAAATTCTGCTTAATGCAATTAGCAGGAGTAGAAAAAATAAACTAAACTCTGTGATCACATAATTGTGAGGCAAATGAAAAAATAGGTGTGTGTATGTGTGTACGTGCGCGTATGTGTGTATGTATGTGTATGTGTGTATGTGTTTTCTGTTGGTCTGAACAATCTCAAGAGGCACAAAGTGATATAGTCATCCTAAGGGATTCTTTTCATGCCCCCCCTCTGTTGTTTTTCCCATGTTATTTATCCTGTGTGTTCTATTTTTTGCTTTATTCTGTCATCTCGGAATACCAGCTTCTCCAACAACTTTTGGAGAAAGTATATAAGTGAGGTAAATTTTTTGATCTCTTGTATTTCTAAAAATGTCTGTATTTTTATCTTTTTCTTACTTGAGTATTTAGCTGGGTGTCACTTCTGATCTTAAAAAACTATATTTTATAGGCATTTTTAGCACATACAAACAGAGAGAGAAGAATGCCATTACCTACCTCAGTACCCATCAACTTCCTGCTACACTTGTTTCATCTTACTTACACTCCATCCTTTTTTGCAGGGGAGAAGTGAAAAGACAGGAAAATTTTAAAGTTTCAAAATCATGATGTCTATTATAAATATTTCAGTATGCATCTATACCAGATAGAAGCTATTTTTTAAAACCAGAATCACAATAAAAATGACACATTCAATAAATTAAACATTAATATTAATATATTTAATAATTACATTATGTTTAGTCTTCCTTAATTATCTTTTTTTTTTTTTGAAGCTGGCTGGTGAGAATACAGATCCAAACAAACAAGACACATATGATGCATATATTATGTTTTGTTAATATGTTTCTTAAGTTCTTTTTGATATCTAACAATTTTCTTGCTATCCCCACTGTCATTGATCAAATAAAGAAATCGGTCTTTGTCTAGTAGAATTTTGCTGATTATATCTTATTGCCGTTAACATTTCTATTGTACCACTATCTCCTAGCTTCCAAGGTTGCTTTGAGAAATTCAAAGATCTCTTTATATACTCTATCCCATTCCTAGGACATTGTAGAATTTTTATTTTGCTCCTACTTTGGCCTGGGTTTATTTTCATATATTTTGCTAGGCACTCTGTTGGCTCTTTCACTATGGAAACTGAAGGGTTTTCTTGAACATTTTATTGATGATTTTCTCTTTTCTCTTTCTCCGATTCTATTATTTGGGAATTTCATGAATTTGTATGTTGCTACTTCTAGAGTAATTCTCCATATTTCTTATAATCTCTACCTTATATTCCATTTGTCTGCCTTGTTGATATATTTTTAGCAAGGTGGCTTCAACTCTTCTTTCCTTCTAGTGAGTTTTTATTTCAGACTAACATCTTTTTAATTTCCAGTAACTCTTTGTTTATTTTCTTTCAGATAGCATTCTGTTCTTGTTTCATGCACAGAATACCATTTCTTGATTCTGAGAATGTTAATGATTAGTATTTCCCTAATTCTTTAATAATCTCTAATTCCTTCAAGTTTTTAAAATATATATTCTGGCATTTATCTTTCACATTAGAGGGGTTTTATGTGCACTTGTTTATCTCCGATTTTCTTTCAAAGCTTCAGGAGAGCTTATTGTAAGCTCTGCTGTTGTAAGGCTCACCTTTGGGCATCACTGTAAGATGATCGGTATGGACCATTTTATCTAAATATGGATATACTGACATCTTTCCTCTAAGGCTATTCAGATTCTCCAGAGGAGGCTTTTTCTGAGTACTCTCAAGGCAAATTTTGAAGGAAGAAGGCTTGCTTCTCTGCCATGGTGTATCCATTTATTGGATACATCCATTTATTTGACTTTTATTAAGTGTAGAATTTCTACCCTCAACTCTCCCTACTTTGCCCTTTTCTGGGCAAGACTCTTTGTTTTACAGACTGCTAAGCATAACGCACCAGTCTTCTTTAGCGATTAGGAGGACTCTGTTGCTGGTCAGGTTTCTGGAAAGGAGGCTCTGAGGTTTCTTAAGGCAATTCCTCGGGTTCGATACTGGTAGACAGGAGAGAAAGAACTTATATTTGTTTGAGGGAAAAGCTGAACTCTGATGTAGTCCCCCAAAGACACACTTAGCTGATGCCACAGAGAACTCTGGAACTAGAATGGTCCTTCAGAGTTGTCCATACTTGGGCTTAAATAGATAGACCTTTATCATCCAGAATTGATTAGCCATTAAAGTGGCCACCCTGAGTAAAGGGTGAGACCTTGGAGGAGATGGCGTTCTGTAACTGATGTAATCCTTGAGGAGACTGACACCTAAAGACTGTCTGAAGCAGCACTTGGACAGCAGGGTCACAGGTCATTCATTTTAGAGACATTTGGCCCATGCACTAGTGTCCAGCAGCACAGGCATTCACAGACCAGCAGGAGGTTAGATGGGGGATTCTTACTGCTTCTTCAACAATCTTTCGTACAATGTCCCTGGTTTCTCTCTGCCTATTTACCCACTTGAAGAAGCGCCCGCTTTTAATTTTTTGAGGAACCTCTGTACTGTTTTCCATAATATCTGCACCAATTTGTAATCCTACCATCAGCACACGATTTTTCCCTTTTCTCCAAATCCTTGCCAAAACTTGTGTAATTACGAGAAGGGAAAAGAAGGAGGAGGAGCACACTAGAGAGGGGCTAATTGATTATTTATTTAGCAATATGCAATAGCAAGACAAAGACAATTAATAGAATATGCTAATGACAGAAAGTCAAGATGGTTAAGGTTAAACTATATACATTGATAACAATGTCATGTCAAAGGAGTACACATACATATAAGTTTAAAAGATCCCAACACATATTTACTATTGATCAAAAATCGCTTGGCTAAATATACAAATAGCATCAGTAAGGAGTATCCAAAATCAGTAATAAGCTTTATAGGGTAGTAACTATTACAGTAGATGCCAAGACACTCACCAAACCTGGGTGGGGAACAGCGCTGGAAAAGACATAAATCAAAACCTTGCCAACTCTGTAGCTGAGAGAAACTCAGGTGTCTCCCACATCACTGTTTGCTAGTTCCCAAGAATGCTGCTGCTGTTGTTGTTGTTGTTGTTGTTGTTGTTGTTGTAAGTTAGGGAGTCATCTGATACTACAAGCTGCACATTGCATACAAGTTCCCAAAGATGCTAGAATGATGACAATTCACCAACAAAAGAAGTCTCTACTGTCCATTGAGGTAAGTTCTGATCTCTTGCTCTGAAACAATCCAATCCTGAAAAGCACTCCTGAAACAGCCAATCTTCTAAATAGCAATCTCTTGAAACAACAATCAATCCATCAATCCACCTGAGGTCTATCTTATATATCTCTTTAGATTCACCCCAGAGCCAAGTTTTTGTGTTCCTGCCTTCCCCTCCAGGAATGGCCAGTTCCGGAAGGGTCTGGCAGTTACTGATATGAAATCCTGCCCAACCGGCCGAAGGGCCAATTCATCCAGATAAGCAATATCTACTGTTCTTGCTTGGGACCATCATCCCAAGGCCTTCCAAAGCCTGGCAACGTGCCTGTTACATCGTCCTGATGTAACTTAGCTACTTTTTCACTTCATCTGTTGATATGGGTTAAACAGACAGAACAAAGAGGGGATTCTCTCAACCCCTGATCAAGAATTTATTTAACGCTAAGCTACCCATCACCTCACAGCACAGACAGAACAGCAAACATCATCTCATATTTCCCTTGCTAGGGAGAATGAGACCAAAGGGGGAATTTAGTCAACCCCTGATCATAGCACAGAAATCACCTTATATGCAGGAACAGACAAAAGCTAATAGACAAAAGCTCACATCAACCAATAAAGGCAAATTTTCCTCAACATCTACCCTACAACTTGTTGTTTGTTGATTTATTGATGATATCCATTCTGACAGGTGTGAGGTGATATCTTGTTATATTTTTAATTTGCATTTCTCTGATGATTAGTGACATTGCACATTTTTTTCATGTATATTGGCCATCCTTATATCTTTTTTGGAGAAATGTCTATTCATGTTCTCTGCCCATTTTTTAACTGGGTTGTTTGTTTGGTTTTGGTGTTAAGTTGTATGAGTTCTTTATATTTTTTTGGATATTAACTCCTTACCAGATATATCATTCACGATATTTTCTCCCATTTGGTAGGTTGTCTTTTCATTTTGCTGATGGTTTACTTTGCTGTGGAAAAACCTTTTAGTTTAATGAAGCAACCCAAGTGCCTATCAATAGATTATTGGATAAAAAAGATATGGTATACACAAACACGCACACACACGAGGTATGACAATTAAGTTCACAAACTCACCAAGGAAAGGTGCTACATACTTCATTGCTGATTATCACTATGGTCACCTTTGAAGTATCCCTCTTGGGAAGCTATGTACTGATGGCAGTGTCTATTTCACCCTTCAAAGCAATTTGGAACTCTTTGTCTGGAATGGCCATCAGAGATGTTGTCATATTACCCTTGATGTCCTGAATGTCATCAAAATGCCTTCCTTTCAATATTTCCTTTATTTTTGGGTAAAGAAAGAAGTCATTGGGAGCCAAATCCGGTGAGTAGGGAGGGTGTTCCAGTACAGATATTTATTTACTGGCTTAAAACTCCTTCACAGAAAGTGCTGTGTAAGCTGGTGCATTGTCGTGATGCAAGAGCCATGAATAGTTGGCAAAAAGTTCACGTCATCTAATTATTTCATGCAGCCTTTTCAGTACTTCCAAATAGTGGATTTGGTTAACTGTTTTTCCAGTTGGTATAAATTCATAATGAATAATCCCTCTGATATCAAAAAAGTTAGCACATCATTGCAACAAGTTCACGAACTTAATCGGCAGACCTCGTATATACAATGAAATATTACATATATATAATGTTATAAAGAAGAATGAAATCTTACCATTTACAACAACATGGATGGACCTAGAAGGTATTATGCTAAGTGAAATAAGTCAGACAGTGAGTGATAAATTCTATATGTTGTCACTTATATGTGGAATTTAAAGAACAAAATAAATGAACAAACAAAACAGAAACACATACAGAGAACAAACTGATGGTTGCTACATGGGAGAGGGGTGAGGGTGGTGGGTGAAAAAGGTGAATGGATTAGGAAGTATACATCAGCAGTTACAAAATGGTAATGGGGATATAAAGTAAAGCATAGGGAATATAGTCAATTATATTTAATAACTATGTATGGTGCCAAGTGTGTACTAGACTTATTGGGTGATCGCTTCATAAGTTATATAAATATCTAACCACTATGCTGTACAACTAAAATTAATATAATATTGAATGTCAATTGTAACTGAAAAACAAAATAAACAAAGCATCCTGTGCTACCAATCCTTACATTTTTTCATGGTTCTCTTGTATAACATAAATTGTGTCACTCAACTTTCCCCACTGCCAGTTTAGGATTCAATTATCTGGGATATAATATATCAGTCACATGTATCTATCATCGTTCAAGATTCAAAAAGTTAGTTGCTGTTTTATTTTCCCGTTTTCTTTATTTTTGAAAATGTATGACTCTTTGAACATCCCTTTCTCTCTTGTTAGTGGAAAAAAGAATAATAATGATATTATAAAGTCCATCATCTTGATCCATGTGTCCCTGTCCTAAATTAATACATGAAGTTTTATGATTACCTCTACCTCAGCTTTTGCTTATTTTTTTTCAAAAATTTACTATGTACTTTAGTTACTTTATACAATTATCTTTTCATATATATAGATAGATAGCTAGATGATAGATAGATAGATAGATAGATAGATAGATAGATAGATAGATAGATAGGAATTAAGAGGGACTCATTTTTTTCAAATGTTATCTCAAAGTATTATTTAAATTTTAAGTATTTTCTAGTAGTCTCATTATATCTTCAATAAGTATTTTTCACCATACAGAATAAAGAGAAGCTTTTACCATCTCTACATAGCACAGTCTGTTTTAAGGTGTTCCAAGGCAATCTTTACAGCTGGGATACTCTCCCCTCCACCCCCAATTTGAATCTCTATACATTATTATTTTCCTATTATAACGGGATCTGAACACAAGCTAGTTCAGGTAGGTAGTAGTACTTCTCTCTGAAAGAATTCTGTGTATAGTGTAGAACTTGTAGTTTTACAAGCACATTTTTCAAATTTATTTTTTAAATGTATTTGGGGTGACAATTGTTAGTAAAATTACATAGATTTCAGGTGTACAATTCTGTATTACATCATCTATAAATCCCATTGTGTGTTCACCACCCAGAGTCAGTTCTCCTTCCATCACCATATATTTGATCCCCCTGACCCTCATCTCCCACCCCCACCCCCTTTACCCTCCGGTAACCACTAAACTACTGTCTGTGTCTATGAGTTTCTGTTTCTCATTTGTTTGTCTTGTTCTTTTGTTGTTTTTGGTTTATATACCACATATCAGTGAAATCACATGGTTCTCTGCTTTTTCTGTCTGACTTATTTCGCTTAGCATTACACTCTCAAGATCCATCCATGTTGTCACAAATGTTCCTATATCATCTTTTCTTACCGCCGAATAGTATTCCATTGTGTATGTATACCACAACTTCTTTATCCATTCATCTATCGAAGGACATTTTGGCTGTTTCCATGTCTTGGCCACCGTAAACAAAACTGCAACGAACATTGGAGCACACGTGTCTTTATGTATAAATGTTTTCAGATTTTTTGGGTAGATACCCAGGAGAGGGATTGCTGGGTCATATGGCAATTCTATTAGTAATTTTTTGAGGAACCTCCACACTGCCTTCCATAACAGCTGCACCAGTCTGCATTCCCACCAACAGTGTATGAGGGTTCCTTTTTCTCCACAGCCTCTCCAACACTTGCTACTATTTGTCTTGTTGATGATAGCCATTCTGACTGGGGTGAGGTGATATCTCATTGTAGTTTTTATTTGCATTTCTCTGATGATTAGTGATGTTGAGCATTTTTTCATATGTCTATTTGCCATTTGTATGTCCTCTTTGGAGAACTGTCTCTTCAAGTCCTCTGCCCATTTTTCAATTGGGTTGTTTGTTTTTTTGTTGTTGAATTGCATGAGTTCCTTGTATATTCTGGATATTAGCCCCTTATCGGAGGCACTGTTTGCAAAAATCTTCTCCCATTCAGTTGGTGGCCTCTTTATTTTGTCAATGGTTTCTTTTGCTGCAAGCACATTTTAAAGAACAAAATAGTATTGACTTCTTCCAGCCCCTGTCCCTATGTAAAATCAGAATATATATTTAAAAGGTCTCAGTATAAAATAAATAACATTAGCATTTTTGCTCGGAATTTTACCTTCCTGCCAATTTTACCTACTTGAGGCTTGCGATAAGTATCTTTGGACTTCTCTTGATCTTGAAATTTATTTTCAAAATACATCTGAAGCCATTAATAAAGAATGATCTATAATATATATTCATGTAGCAAATGGCGACATGCCCTGCACTAAGTTTCACCCTTTAAATCATTTCACCTTTTAAATGAAGCCTATCGAGTTTGCTATTTCCTTCCTACATCTCAGTTTTGAAAAAAAAAAAAATATATATATACACATATATATAAGTAGATATATATACGTGTATATATACATATATATGTGTGCATATATATATATATTTCAAAACTGAGATGTAGGAAAGAACTATATATATATATATAGTTATATGTATAAATATATATATATATATATATATATATAGAGAGAGAGAGAGAGAGAGAGAGAGAGAGAGAGAGAACAAACATTTGGAAAAGGAATAGAAATTAGTAATTCATTTATCATAACACTAATGGTGCTGCTGAGTACTATGAAAGGGGACATTTATCATGTGTCACAAAACAACAATGTTAGGATCTATCTGAGTAATCCATAGACTATAGAAGCAATCTAGTGCAGTTCTTGGATCCACTTGCTCAAGTCAATCTTGTGAGTATATGTATACAGTGCAAATGCCTATGGGAAAGGAGCAAACTCTGCCAGCTATGGGAAGGAGCTTTGCTCATTATAATACTAAACACACAGGGTGAATCATACATTACACTGGGTGATATAAGCTGACATACAGAAGGTCCTTATATATACGTAAGCTAAAGCTTTTATATATATATATATATATATATATATATATATATATATATATATATATATATATATGTATATGTATATATGCATATATATATATATGTATATATATATATATATATATTTTTTTTTTTTCCTTCCTGGAAATCTAGTAAATGCTGAACAAGCCTTTTATTTGATCTTCCTTTAATCCAAGCGTCAGCTATTCAGTATAGAGAGAGCTGACAGAAGAAAAAAAATCAAATTCCATCCCCCCAACACTTATTTGTGAAAGGTTTCTTTCTAGTAAATGGCAGTCTATTAAGGTTCTTCCTCAATGTAATCAAAGTGCTGTAAAGAAAGATCTTCCTCTGTGTGAACAGCTCTCTGCTTTCTCGGTGAGAGCCCAGGTCTCTAATTTTGTAGCTGGCCTATTCCTGTGAAGCCCACACTCTGCACAGTGTGTGGCTTGTCCTTCCCTGTGGCTCCTAGTGGCAACAGGAAGTTGGGGGAGAGGCTGCAGTGCCAGGCCTGCAGGCAGGGATGCTGTCAAGTTTGCCTTACTCTCTTCTCTGCAAATAAGGGGCTAAATCCAATTGACACACACTGAGGTAAACAGGCAGTGACATATTTGTAGACAAATTGTCATACTGTAGATTATTCACAAAACAAATTGTTTTTGATTTGCACTCATAGATTGGGGGTACAGGGAAGTCTGCCAGCACTAACAGCTGCTCTCTTTTCAAGGGAAATAAGCATTTAATGAAAAAGTTAATTTAAAAATAATGTTATACCGTTGCTAAAATTCCTTAGGGGTAATGTTTAACACTGCTTAAAACTAAAAGAAGAGATATTTGTTTCAAGTTCATGGGGAAATAGCCTAGTTTCCCCTGGGGGAATGTGATAGGTTTGTAGTTAAGCTCTTAGAATCATTTTAACTTTCTTAGTGTTGAGAGAATATTTCTTAAAGTAATAGTAAAATAATGTAACACATGTTCAAAATGTTTCTTATGGCTCTTTTCCAATTCGTCATTCATTTAGTAGTTTCCATAGAAGACGATGTGAGCTTAAAAAACTTATGCCATCTTCCTGGGGGTTTATTAAGATACAAACATATGCGTCCCTTGAGGATCTTTTAGAATCACCTGGA
This sequence comes from Rhinolophus sinicus, assembly GCF_057876585.1. Taxonomy (NCBI): domain Eukaryota; kingdom Metazoa; phylum Chordata; class Mammalia; order Chiroptera; family Rhinolophidae; genus Rhinolophus; species Rhinolophus sinicus. The sequence goes on from NC_142502.1 coordinate 58,002,783, forward strand.
AGGCACTGCTGAACCTGCTCACAGGGAGAATTGGCATGGATTTGCAGGAGCTTCTTTAAGACCAGGTCAGCTTTCACCAAGACTGACCCATTATGCTTGCCTCAGGTGGTAATATTACATCTTATAGCCTCATCCTGTCTTTAAGAAATCAATCTTTATTGATATTGGTTACAAACAACCTTCAGGGCCCTGTTACCTAATCCGAGATCCTATTTTCTAATTCTGCCGCTGTGATGCAGCTTCTTTATTCTACAATTCCCTATCTGGATTTGTTTTTTGTGTGTGTTTTTTCCAAGGGAAATTCCATTTTTTTTACTTTCTTTTCTTTTCTTTTATTTGGTTTGGCTGCGAGGATTTAACTAGCTAACCTGAGTAATCCATTGGAACCTGTCATCAATTCATGGATGAGAGAGTTAGAGGACAATTTGCAAACTGTACATGTGCAGCCTGATCATTTTACATTCTAGACTTTTGTTTAATGGAAAACAAACGTATTTTTGGTTAGTCTGACCAGTCAGTGCTACTTTAGTCATTCTCTGAAGGCTGCCACCTAGCCTAACCTAATCTACCACCTTGCAGGACTAATTTCACCTCATGTCGCCTCTCTCCTTTTCCCCCTCATTATATTAAGTTATAAAAAAAATACCTCTGATCTGTGAACATTCTCTGGGTCTGATCACATAAACCAAATATGGCACAGTTAATATTTTGTAACTTACATCTCAGCGTTGCTATTTAAAAACCCATTTTTCTCAATTTCTCTTAATCCCATTTCCCTTTTTAAAGGCATTATGATTATATACATTAATTTATCTGCAATCACTGTTTTGCATAATTTATACTATATAGCATTTCTTATCTTGAATTGTTTAATACTTCAAAACATCAATGGTGTATATCTCATATAGTGTTTTCCCCACCTAAAGAAAGGAAGTTACATGCTGTTGAAAGAATTTCAAATGTTAATTTCCTTTTTATTATCTTCGGTATTTGGTCCCAAATGCAGTGTCTAATGTTTAATTCTCTGGCAAATAATTAGGAACATAATGTTTGTCAAAATATGTCAGAACCAGAATGAGCACTGTTAAATTTTGAAGTTGTTATTCTTTATTGTTGACAGTGATTGCATTATTTCAAAATGAAGGCAAAAGTAGTTTCATCGTACTTATGATCTTTCCTATGTACACTCTCATTTATTTCTCTGCTACCAGATACTAATCCTTCCCCTCAAAATCTTATAGTATTTTCAAGTCATTGTAATCTTCTCTTCTATTACCATGTTTCCCCGAAAATAAGACCTAGCCAGACAATCAGCTCTAATGCGTCTTTTGGAGCAAAAATTAATATAAGACCGGGTAATATAACATAATATAACATAATACCTGGTCTTATTTTACTATAATATAAGACAGGGTCTTATACTAATTTTTGCTCCAAAAAATGCATTAGAGCTGATTGTCCGGCTAGCTCTTATTTTCGGGGAAACACGGTAGTAAGTTCTTTCCTGACAAGAACTAATACAGTCATTTACTATACATATAACAACTTAATAGATTAATTGATAAAGAAATCCAGCCAGCAATAGAGACTTCTTTCTTTTCACCGTACTCTAGAGCCCTGTCCCAACCTGCCCCAGAAGCTGCTTTTGGGCATTTTACCCTTCCCCTGCCCACACACACACTGGGTGGTCTTAACTGCCATTTCTGAGATAAAATGGAGGAACAATTGAAAGGAATTTCACAATTTCTCAGCAAAGAAAACATCTTTACCTTTTGCTTCACCAAATGTGATTCTGTAGCAACATAACGACTGACATTGTGCTCTAAGAGAGCACAGAAATGAATACAATAGATTCTTGATATGTGCACAATTTAAGGGAATAATCAGACATGAAAGCGGAAATAAAAATAAGGTGAACATGATAATAAAGTTTGATATGAAGCGCCAGAGCTGAAATGAAGTAGAATTAAACAGTCTTTTGGAGGTGAAAATGTGGGGAATCGTTCACCAAGGAGATGACATTTAAGTGGTGTTGGATATAAAGACCTCCCTGTTGCTTGAGCAAAGACACAAGCATGAGGAATAGCATGGTCTGTTCAAGAACAGGGAAGAGATTGGCATACATATAGCATTGATATGTCTCAGAGAGTAAGGGGGAATAAAACCAAACTAAGCTTTTTGCACAAGACAGACATAAAAATTCTGGAATTAAATTCCGCAAAGTTTGAATTTCATCCTAACATAGATGATGGAGATGTGATCTTGCATTATCCAATTGGAATCAGGAAGAATTTGGAGGCAGTTTAAGATAATGTTAAATACTTGGGCTTTGAAATCAAACCGCTGCATTTGAAAATGGCTTTATCAGTTACTATAATAGTTGTTTAGGGTAATTGGCTTAAACTCTTTACGCCTAAATGTCTTATCTTCAAAATAAGCAGAATGATATAACTCACCTCATGGGGTCTTTTAGGAGTCAGTGAGATAGACAATATGTTAATATCTGATAATATTCTGTTTGAACATAGTAGATGTTCAATAAATATTATTATTCTTTATCTCCATAGAAAAATATAGAATAAACTCACTGTATTGTACAGCTCTATTTGTTTTGTAGTCAGCTAATTTTTTACTTAAGTCCATTTTGTCAGCTGGTGTCAAGAGCAGCAAGTTAGCCAGAGGTACAGGTCAGACCAGAAGGTGCATACACCTACCTGGCCACTAAATGAAACCATTTTTGTGAGACAGGTGTTGGCACACCAGAACAGTGGCAAGAAGTCAAGAAGTAGGGTGAAATCTTTATGTATCTCATGCTCACAACTCTCTCTCTCTCTCTCTCTCTCTCCTTCTCTCTCTCTCTCTCTCTCTCTCTCTCTCTCTCTCTCTCTCTCTCTCTCTCTCTCTCTCTGTCTCCCTTTTTCTCTCTCCATATGTTATCACATTAAACAGTTTCTACATTTAACTCATTTTCTAACTCCTACCACATTTCTACTGCAACACTAAACCAATTCTGCTCCAATTAAAAAATTAAAATCAACAATAAATATTGATCATTAAATCTCTGGATTTTATTTTCAGATATATACTTCTCTCCCTCTTCAACTTTATTCCAGTTGTTAAGCCACCCATTGATTAGATTATTTCAACATACTACTAGCTGTTTGTATCTTCTCTAATCTTTCTTTTCAGAACTGGTAGAATTTTGTTGTTGTTGTTTGGTGCAAACATAATCATGTTGTTTTTACTTCATACTCTGACTTCTAATTCTTTAGCCCCATCATCTTGAATCACTTCAGTTAGGCCACAAGAAATGCTCTGGTTTAGAGCAATGTGTATTGCTTTAGGAGGTAAATATTTGTGATTCTCAATTGCAGGCCAATCATCACTATGTAATTCTATCAAAAAGAAACACAAAAAAACTATTACTCTTCCTTATCTGAACTTCAGTCATGACATATATAAAACAGTGATATTGATATTGGCATTGAAATAGTTTGCAATTATTGTAAATGTTATCAAGTACCTAGGAAAGGTCCTGTCATCTCGTAGACTTTTAAAATATCAGTTGCACTAATGAATAAATGAAATTATGAGTGATTCCTAAAATTAATAATTCAAATTGTTAGTATCTTCACACTTGTCTTTGTCTGGGATGCCCTCTACCACCTTGGACAAATAATATAATTATATAATTCACCAGACTCTGACCATTCCCTTATTTCCTTAAGTAGAATTAACATTTTAATCCAGTATTGCCTACTCTACTATATGGGGCCATCCCTAGAAATATGAGTTCAAGCGATTTAACTGGTTCAATATTTGCCTAAGTGATCTTACAAACAAAAACAAACAAACAAACAAAAACATATTTCATAAGCCCTTAAGGATATTATTAAAAGTATAGATTTTGCAGTTGAATTTTGGTGAGGTCCATAAAAGAGGAATAAATTTCATTGCCCTATGTGCTACCTCTTTCCCAAGCATGGGACCAAGGGGAGATGTGTCAGTTGTCCTACTCAAGGAAGAAACATTTCTAGTACTTTATGCTCTGGCATCTTTGCTTCCACAATTTCTACCACTAGGGAGTTCATCAAGGGCAAAGGAATTATTTTACTTATGTATTCGCAGCACAGTTTCTAAACTAAGGCAAAGAGAAGTGAATTGACTTGCCTTTAATGTACATAGTGAGGAGACAACACTGACAGCATAGCCATAGCTATGGATATGTCAGAGCGTTCTAGAAAATATAATGGATAGATGTTCCAGTGGGGTTCAGGACAGAGAGGGTAATATGGAATTCAGGAGTTTAGCAGAAAATTATATGATGAACTGGGGGACTGGGTAATTATTAGAGTGCCTCCTGCATAGATTGGAGACCTGGACTGCCTAGGTTCAAATCCCAGCTCTTCTTAATGCTTAGTTCTGTGATCTTGGAAAAGTAACTGAATTACTATGTGCTTTAGTTTCCAAAACTGTCCCAACCTGAGAGAGATGTAGTAATGATTATATGAGATTATATGTATATAAATGTATTAGAGTAGTGTTATATAAATATTAATCTTATTATTGGGAAAGGTTGGTAATAAGGCGTCATTTAGAAAGATACTATTAAAAGAGGAATTGGAGTGATATAAAAACTGTGGCTTAACAAAAAGCACAAAGCACAGCCTTAAGCATGAGAACTAGGTGTCCAAATTCAGTGATTTGGATAAACACAAGAAAAAATAAAAAGTCTAGGTGCTAATGCTGGATACAATCTGTACAGGACTGAGATTACAGACAAGGGACTTGTGAAGGGATAATTGTCAAATGGCACTTGGCATAGGAGTGGATAGATGACGTGACAGGACCCTAGCAGGGCCTTTAGAGATACTTGAAAATAGAGTTCGACTTTATAAATTTATTTACTTGGGGAAAAAATGATGCTCTGAACTTCAAACAATTTATAAGTGAATGTTTAAAAAGAATTCCATCTTAAAGTTGTCGAATCTCATTGAGCACAATACAATTACTTACTTTATGGTTTCATCTTTCAGAAACAAATTAAATTCCCAAAGATTTGAACTATCCAGACAATAATTTAAATTGCTAAAGAGTACTGAAAATGTAAATTATACATTCATGATAGTCAAAGTTCCATACCACTCAGAGCATCTACATGAGGTCAAACTGGCCACAGAAGCCTTCAGTTGTTTGTTCCTTTATGACACCAGTCAGATGATCTTTTGCCCTCTCACCTTCTCTCTCAGTTAGAGGCTATCACACCATAACAGAATAGTTCTTCTTTCTAATTATGACCATCAAAATAAAATATTACAATATAAAGTTATGTGCAAGGAGTCAGCTGAGTGTTAAACCTATTCATGTCTTCCCACAACCCTGTCAGAAAGCTCTCAAAGGCAGTGTGACCTCCCTCCAAAGGGCAGGAAGGATGAAGGGAATACCTATGCCTGCTTTGTGCTATTGCCACCCAAATTTCCAATGGTTTGGAGGAGCAAAGTAAAGGAGGGAAAATGAGAGCACGAGGGTAGTCACACATAGAGTGGCTAGACTGTTTTTACTACTCAGAGCAGTACAGAGGTCACATGAATCTGAAAGAGAGAGTCCTGGATGGGGTCAGTTACCTAAGTCAGAGCTAAAGGGCAGCACTAGTTTGCTGAAGGGAAGGAGGGGTAGGGGCACAAATAACCAGCAAGTTAACCTCTCTCTATCATTTCACAGTTGCCACAGAACTTACCTTACTTAATCTTCAAAGCATAGTGGTGGCTATAATTTCTCTATAACACAAAATGACTGTCACTTGTTCTCTGATTCAATAAAATATACTGAATAATGCAAAGAAACCTGCTTTTCTTGTTTAATAAGATTTAGCTAAAACAATTTATTACATTTCATTTTATTATTTTCCAGAAGTTATCTAAGACATTACATTTTTTGCTGTATACTAGAGGAAGTTTTTATTCTTTTAGTGAAGTGTTTAACGATTTAAAGTGTCAAATCTAAAATTGACTAAATTTTCCTGAGTACCTGAGAAGAGGTGGTTGAGTAATTTAGTTTATGAGGCAATAATAGAGCCCACACTTCAGAATTAATGAAAGAAAAAAAAAAGAAAAAAAAAAGCAACTACTCACCGGTCCATATAAAGCCGAATTGTCCTAAGATAAGCAATAAGGCAATGTCATAACTATAAAAAGGACCAAAATAAGCTTTTTAATGCATACTACTCATTCTCCGTTGTGTATTTTTTCATTGCTTCTGTATCTTTATAATTGGACTAATCTTTTTGACATTAATAGGCATACAATGTTTGCATTTAAATTCTAAATGTGACATCTTGGCACTTTCAGAGGACACTTATAATGAAAGTCACATAAGTTAGCTAAACTAATTAATGTACATCAATTTTTTTGGCCATCCTTCATTTCCCACCCCAACTCCTTGATGTCTGGTTATAGCATTGAAATGCTGATGTTTATCCATGGTTCATATCCAAAGGCATTTATGAACTTAATTTGCTTTTCACATTCTCATTTTTAAGAATTTATAGTAGGATGAAGTGTTAACACATGGTAACTTCCACCAGCCTGGAGTACCAGCTGGTGGTGCTTGGTTGTTAAATAATCATCCAGCTTTGCTTTTGTCATCTGGAGAAAAGAAGGATTAATAACACATTTAAAATGAGAATTTAAAAAATAATAACAAGCATAATGTCCTTGATAATATCCACAGAGGAATGAGATTAATCATCACTGAAAATTTTTCATCTTCTCTACAGATAGGTTAACTGATTAACAATCAAAAACAAATTTGCACAATAGTTTAGCAGGAAGACTGAAAAAATATTGTAGTGGGAGGAGATGAGGTCATTGGAATGCAAGTTAAGAGTGACTATGGGCAGTGTGCTGGAACACACCCACTTTAATTATGTGCCGTAGGTATTTTTACAACCTTTGCTATATTATTCACTAAAGTAATAGAGTTTTAGTTTTCTTTGTCATTAAATATTGGCTTTTATGTCTTGCTAGTATTTTTCTAGAAGTTATATTCAAATAATAGTACCATAATTGTTTGAATAAAATACTAAAAGGCATTTCCCAAAGTACCTACAAAAACCGATAAGAATAGTGTCATCAATATTCAATTTTACAAATAAGGCATCCAAGGCATAGGAAAATATGTTAGTACCAATTACAATGATGATTAAAAAGCAGTCAGTCTGACTTATTTCCTTCAACAATGTCTTGTAGTTTTCAGAGTACAGGTCCTTCACTTCCTTTGTTAAGTTTATCCCTAGGTATTTTACCTTTGTGGGGGGATACTTGAAACTGGGTTAGTCGATGTTAATAAGCATTGATGTGAGTAATGGTTAAATGGATATGGGGGTTCATTATACTGTTCTACTTTTATATGTTTTCAAGATTTTCCATAAGAAAGAGTTTAAGAAAAAAGGCAGTGTCAAGATAAAATACAGTTTTCTGGAGCAAACTCTTCAGTCTGATCAAACTGGCCTATAGACAATGGAGTTAAAAGCCACAGGTTAGTCATATGTGAATTGCAAAATACTTATAAATTTTGTAATTTTTTGTGGATGGCATGACCCTAATGCCCCTTTATGTACCCATCATATACATTATTTTAACTTACATGTCTATCATATAAATGATTTTAATTAATATATGTTTGTCAGTTCACAAAAGACTTCTTGTTTGGTTTTTTTTGTTTTGTTTTTTTTTTTTGTTTTTTTTCCCCCGTCATGACAGTAGTCATTAGGTATACCCACTTGATGCTATACAGCTGCTTTCTATAGCACTAACTGTGAGTCAGTGGTTCAATTGGAACTAAAATAACCTCACCACAACAATTTATTAAAATGGGTAATATAATTTCCATTAAAAAACAGCCCTGTAGAGGTACTTCTACCCCAATTCTTAGCTATAACCCTGTAAAAAATGAATAATTAAAACAATAAAAGATAATTTAATGCCAACAAAAGTCACCTTCAATGAATGGAGGAATAATCACAAATCCAAAGTATAAAGAATGATTGCATAATGTAATGACATTAATCAAGCCAAGGGAGAAATCTGAAAATTGGACACATGTAGTAGAGACAGGACCCTTAAAGTGACTAACCAAAAATGAGAAAAACAAGCTCTGGAAGCAAATGTCATAATACATAAAACTTATCTAAACACAAAAAATGTTCAACATATCAATATTTGCAAATGAGACTCAACTGTGTTGAAGAATGAATGCTCTCAAATTTGATAAAAAATAGAAGCTCCAGCCCTTTCCATTGCTATATAGTTACTTGAAAGTTAAAGGAAAAAGTAACTATTTATAAATGCAAATCAAAGAACTCTATTATGATATTAGTAACAAAGGGTCAAATGTAATACAAAAGTATAAAATAAAGCAAAGAGAACTTTATAATGATAAACTACAAAATTACCCCATAAAGTATCATAAGAAATTTTAAAGTATGCATCAGAATTCAAATAGTAATTTTTTTCATAAATACAAAAAAAAACACAAAAAAAACAACTGTAGGAAACTTAAACCCAGTGTATTATGCTTTTGTATATACAAACAAGTAAAGATATTGAAAATATTAATAACATTTAGAATATTGTATACTAATAAAGGGAATATAAAATTGTCTTTATCTCACTCTCATCTTTTCATACACCTTCACCTTTAAATATAGTTTATGCCCTGAACATAAATAATGTACTTCATTTCCCATGCCCATGAAACATGAAAACAGACTAACAATTCTTCACACTGTAAGAAATTCTAGAAAAATAGATATAGTACATATTGTATTATCTGGCCAAAATGCAGTGAAATTACAAGATAGTTTACGTGAACCCTAATGTAAATGGTGGTCTTTGAATTATAATAATGTGTCAATGTAGGTTCTACAATTCTAACAAATGTGCCACTTGGTGGGGGCTATTGATTAAGGGGGGTGGGGAGCTGTGTGGGAGCAGAGGATATATGAGAAATCTCTTTATATTTCTCTCAGTTTGGCTGTGAACATAAAATTGTTCTAAAAACAAAAATCTTTTTAAAACAGTAATAGACCCCAACTACCTTGAATTTACCAAAAATTCAAACAAAAACAAAGATATTCAAATCACTTTTTTAAAAATTCCTGTTGGCAGAGTGAAAATCAAGACCTACGCTGCATACTGTCTAGAAAGAAATATAATGAAAACACTATGTGTCAGTACCTATTAGCACAATTAAAGAAGTTCTCAGATAAAGATCCATGCACTAAATGCTTTTATTTTCTAAATAAGAAATATTAATAACAGAGTTAAGCATTCAATTAGAAATGACAGAAAAAGATGGCCAAATACATGTAAAGAAAGATGGATAAAGTATTAAAGATGAAAACAGAAATAAGTGAATTAAAAAATATTTAATAAAATGAAAAAAGAACCAAAAACAAAATAGTAAATCTACAACAAACTTAGTTAAGGAAAAAGTGACCAATTTTAAAAGCACATAATCAACAATAAAAATGACTAACAATTAAAATAAAGGGACGTTGAAATAAGATGACAATTTGTTAAATATTGTTCAAATAAATTTTGAAAATTCTAGATGAAGCAAATAATCTGAAAAAATAAGTATTTTCCATAATATACAGTATAGCATCAAAATTACTAATTCATCAAAAATGAACCAGTATGACCATTAAAAAACACAGAGTGTGAGAAGTTACTTGCTATGCATATTAAGATTTTACAAAGAATTCACAAATCCACATAAAAAAGTCTTACAAGCTATTCGAAAGATAGGCAAAAGACTTGACTACGTATTACCTTTGTAAAGAGAATAATGTTGATAGACAGTGAACACATTATTCAACAAAATCATCAGGAAAATACCCAGTTAACACACAGTAAATTACAAATATGCACCTGATGACTATTTGTTGGTGAGGAGGTAGGGCAACCAGAAATCTTATACACTACAACTAAAAGTATAAATGGGTGCAACTGCTTGTGAACACTATCAGTATCTCTTAAAGTTGAAGATACACAAATCCTATGAACCAGTAATTCCCCTTCTATATATACACACAACACAAATGGGTAAATATGTGCTCCCAAAGATTATACAAGAATATTCATAGCCACATTATTCAAATTAACCAAAAGCTGGAAACAACCTATAAGTCCATAAACAGCAGAATATATAAATATATTGATGTCAGTTCATAAAGCAATTATGAATGATTAATAATTTCACAACCGTGGTAAAACATTTTTAAAAAGAAGAATTAATTACTGCTTCTTCCAAAATCTTTGATCAATCCCATAGAAAATATGGATGAAAGAAAGCCAGACACTATATGATTTTGATTTAATGTTCTATATGTTCACTGAGTTTATGCATATATTAATATGTGTAACTTATAAAAATACTATGAAGATTGGCTAACATTTTCGGTCTTTATTTCAATGTTCTTTTTTTCTACAAAAAAAATGTTAAAGAATGCTTTTAAAACTTTAAGAAAACATGAACACCCCAATAGAAGGATGAGTAAAATATATGATTAGGTATTGTACAAAAGAAGATAAGAAAATGGTTCTTTCTGAAGAAAAAGTAATATAATAGTATATAATTAATATTATAATAAAATACCATTTGCAAATTTTTTGAGGATGAAAAATACCATATCCAGGTTTTATGAGGATTTGGGGGAATGATATTCTAATATAGTGCTATTGATTATATTTTTAAAATAGTATAACATTTCTAAAGAACAATTTGGAAATTTATTTAACCCAATCAAAAACAAACAAAGAAACATAAACTTAAAATGTTCACATGCTTGAACTAAACGTGTAATCCTTATCTTTTTTCCCAAAGATCAATTCACACAAATAAACAAAGAGGTGGGCACACGATCTATGTAAGAGAAAAATCCAAAGATAAATTATAAAAATAAATTATGATATAAAGTATGATATGTGCTTTTCAAACAAAAATGTTGAAAATAACACTGAAAGTGATACAAAAATGATTACTTGACACAATAGGTTATAAGATACCACCTATGATACAACTCTTATTTCTGGGGAAATTGTTCTATGTATATCTGCACATATCATATCGGAAAGAACTCCTGATAAAATTATTATATTTCAATTAATTTTCTATATTAATCACCAGTTAGTAATGTATTAAACAGAAAATAATTTTATCTAAAAGATACAGTTAGGCAACTAGGTCTAAGAGTGAAAACACACAAGGGCCTGAAATCCTGAGTTCTTGGCCACCCTGGGATTTGTTCAGGGAATAATTAAGGATGTATTTGAGCATTCACTGATCTCACTGTTTATGGTTTTGCTATTCTATGTTACTAGTGTTTAATTGGAGGCGTTGGCTCATGGAACGTTGTCTAAGTTTCAGTCTCCCCTCACCGCGTATTGGACGTTCGTCTGTTAGGCACAATCAATACAGCCATTTTCAGTAGATTCATTAGATTTTTAATGCCCATGCAAATCCACTGCATGATTTTTCTGTTGAGATTTTCATGATCTTGACAGCCACCACTATCACTAACCCAGAACTGCTAGCAATCATAATTTATTATATCCTTGAACTCACTTCCAAATATAGATTAAACATCTTTCAACTCTCTGTGAATATCTCTTTAAAACCTATGAGACATCCATGAGTGCATTCTATTAGTTAGAGACAGTTTATTATCTCAGTCAAAGGAACATTCAGATTATTAGGGAAATCAATTCTATTTTAATAAACAACATTTAGGGGCCATCCTAGTCCTGGAAAAAAAAAAAATCACACATGATGACTATGCTACACACTCTAAATTCTATAAATTATCCCTTGTCTTACTAAAAGGGAAGAAACGGGAATTAACATTTATTAATCGCCAACCTTACGTGAGCCATAATGCCGGACACTTCTTACTATGTAACACTATTTCATTCTTATAACAACTCTTGAGGGGTAGGAAGGATATTTTTTATTGAAGAAGGAAAAATAAAGCTCAAAAAACTTAGAAAACTTCCAAAGGAAGAAAAATAGTATGTAGTAGAAGTGGAACTTGAACATGTGTGCCTAACTCCAGGGATCTTGATATCATTTATCTTCATGTGCCATGGTGGGTAATCCTATATGCGCTGAGAAACTAAAACTTCCATTGGGAGGCAGCACAGCATCACAATCAGGACCTTTTGCTCAGGTGTCAACTGTCTGCCTAGGTCTGAATGCTAATTTCAACACTTATTGGCTATTTGACGTGGATAAGGAAAGCTACACCATCTCTTAGCACTGCTGTCTGGGTATAAAAATGGTTTATACCCTATCAGGTTAATATGAGGATTAAATTAATGTATCTAACTATTGAAATTAATTAGTGAAAAGAATTTAGTAGTGCATGACTCAAGGAAAGTATTTAATAATTGTTAGCTATAACTCTGATTTTGTTTCATTCTTATTATTCTATTACTAAATATTTATTTCCAAGATAAGTAATACCCTGATTTATTTTTTAAAGTTGGAATCATTTTGTGATTTGCTCTAAAGAAAGGAAATTCAATAAACACATTTACGGAAATCATTTTCTAACAAAAACTACAAGTGTTATAAATTTGGCTCAACATTTTTTCCCCTTCAGGCTCCTCCTGTATTTATTTATGCTTTTGAGAGAGATAAAATAGTATAGAGGCTTAACAAATCTTTATGTTTTACCAATTTCTACTTTTATTGCTACACATTAGAGAGATGCCAGTTGGAAATACCATTGTTTTAATAAGTTCTCTATTTTAGAGCTACATAATAAAGATAAGTATATATCACTAACAAAGATACTTCTGACTACAAGAGTTTAAACACAAGTTTAGACACAAATTCAGTGGACACTTTCCAAACAATATTGGATATAAAATAATTAATATTTAGAACAACTTTACACATTATTATAAAACTTCTGTTGATGAGTTAGTAGAGATATTCAACATCTTTCACTCTGAAACCTTCACCACTACTTTTAAAATTTTAATATTTTGTTCTAACAGGACTCAATTTTGATTTTCTTTTAACTCCTCAAAAAACATTTATTTAATGTTCCACATTTACACTTGAATTAAGTGAAAAAAATGGATAAACATTTCATGCTTCTTTATGAAACAGATTTGTTTATATTTAGAAGGTCTTAATCATTTCAAAATTATTTCACTTTCCTAATGCATATGCCTGCTATAAAAAAAAAAAAAAAACTGACATAATTTCTCAATTATAAGATTTGTTTTCCTTTTATCTTAGTGATGGTGTTTACATTTTATTTTCATGAGGTACTTTTTTAAAGACCATTTGAAACTTTTTCTATTTGAATGGAAAAACAACAAAAATAGCAGAAAACTAGAGTGAGTCTAAGGTGAAGGGACTGATTCCTTTTTTTCCTTTTGTACCTTATTTTTGCTTAGCACAGGTTACAAAAAAAATAAGTATATCTGAGCCTTCTATATAAGTAAAGCTTTCTTACAATTATGTTTACTTAGGATTTGAGTGAGAGGTTTTGTCATTATGTCTATTATGCAATTCAAATTCCTTTAGAAAACTTATTATAGAAACAAATCTTAGAATTATTTATGTGTTCATCTAACAAATATTTATACAAACCTTCCATGAGCCAGGACATTTCTCAACTCAGAGACAGCAAAGAACACGTTCCCTGTTCTTAGAGCATGTCTGTACTGGGTGATGTAGGGGGTTATAAAATAAGTAACTAGTAAATAAATCAGCAAAGTAATATCACTTTGTTAATTTATGGAGAAACTAATGTTGAGTGAGATTGAAGAGGTGAAATAACTTAAGATCTGAGATCTAAGAAACTAGAGGAGCTTGCCACTTGAAGATCCCCGTTAGAGTATTTAAGACATAAGGAAGAACCTCCACAGTAGAAAAAGAAAGATTTTTGAACTGTTTGAGAGACAGAAAGAAGATAATGTGGTTGAAACATAAATACCTGGGCAAAGTGGTTGGAAATCCAGTCTTCTGGACACCTGTAGGGTTTTCATTGTATAGCTTTCAGCAATGTACCCTAGGTGCAATTTTCTTTTTAAAAAGATAACTCTAGCTTCTCATTTGTGAATGGATTATATTGAACACAAGAGGAATCAGGAAATTCCATTATTGTGGTGGTGCAGGTAAGAAAGGATAGTGACAACCCGGGGAGGTTGCACAAGATAGAGATAAGTGAACAGATATGAGCTGTAATTTAGATAGGACCCATGGTGAACTGAATATCAATGTCTAAATGATATAGAAGACTCAAATATGAATGTGTTGCCTTTTGATTCTGAGTAATTGGGAGGTTGATATTGTCAGCTACTGAGTTAGGGAGGAAGAGTTTTGGGAAACTAGTGTCCTCTCACTATATCAACGATATTCTTTATCATCTCTTTCCGTGTTTCATATTTATTTTGTAGCCCATGTAGAGTGATGTTGTTTTGACCAGATTAATATATATTCTAAGTTCTCAAACTAATAATTATCAGAACAGGGGAAGTTCTCTAAAGAAATTTCTCATAGGAAACTATCGGAGTGTTCTTTTCACGGCATAACAATAAGTGTAAGCAATTTAGAAAAAATCAAGTGTTACAGACTACCTATAATAGTAGACTATAAGAACATCTATTAATAACTGAAATATAAAGAGAATAATAATAAAAATAATAATAAAAAAGTAAAAGAAAAGTTAAAACCTCTCCCCCCTTCCTCATTGCATAATTCATTTAATCCACGTTCGTTGCCGTGGTTATCTATTGCTACATTACTAATTATCTCAAAATTTAGCAACTTAAAATGACAGCATCTTAATTTTGTTCACAAATCTGCAGTTTTTGCAGGGCTTGACAGGGATGGCTTTTCTACTTGATGCAGGATCAGCTGGTATGAATGAAGTGAGGCTGGAGGATTCACTACCAAAGTGGCTGACTCCCATAGCTGGCAAGTTGACATTGGCTGTCAGCTGGAAGCTCAGTGATCCTGTTATCTGGATGCTTCAGTTCTTCACACCAGCCTCTTTATGAGTCTCCATTGTGCAGTCCTCACATAGTGGCAACTGATTCCAATCAGCAAGTGTTCCAAGAGGCCCAATGGAAGCAGCAAAGCTTATAATTTAGTCTTAGAAGTCCCTAAACGTTCCTACAATATTCTAGTGGCCAAACTATTCACTGAGGCCAGCCCAGATTCAAAGGAAAGGGAATTAGAGTCCACCTCTCAGAAGAAGTAACAAAGAATTTGTGGTCATCTCTAATTTATCACAGATCATCTTATTAAGTCCGCCATGCCACTAATAAGTAAATGAATGAATACATTTAAACATATATTTTGCTATTCTGCCATCTTACATACTTGCTATTAAGGATATTAACAGCAAACTTTCCACGGATGTTAATGAATATACTTATAATCCAATAAAGATTTTAAAAAGGAAATTCATATATGTGGATAAACCATAAAGTGCAGGTGCCTATGACAAACTAAGTTTTCAAGTAGAATTTCTATTATGATGATTCAATGCTAAAAAAACAAATTGAAATGCCAAATATTGTTCAGTTGAGTTGTGTCCTCAGATAACATTTTTCTAATTGCAGTTCTTGCTTTAGAGAACAGCAATTAGAAAATTACATATGCTGAGAAAAGAGGCTCAAAAAAGGCCTTGAGATTCTGGCTCACTATTGTTAACGAAGTCATACAATCTGTCTTTACTTATTAGGGCTTTTAAGCAGAGAACAGCTGAAAAGCAAGGCCTATTTAAAATGAAATTACAGAAAGGCAGAAAGGACTTTGATAAGTATATTTGAAAAAGGAGTATTTTTTCACCTGTTCATGTGGTGAACATCTGTGGGTTTTTGGCAATCGTGTTTTCCACTCAAAAAGAAACTCCTAGTTCAAAGACTCATCCTCCCTTGTATCTATTTCTTTGAAGTGCTCCCTTGGATCTCTTAAACTATGGGTAGCCAAACGATTTTGGCATGTGGGATATATATTCATTACAAACTGAGTCTCAGGACTCAATATTTTATCTTCTATTCTGTCACTACCTGCTTATGCTTTTAACTAGGTTGTTTGACCACTTGGCCTTGGCAGTTATGCAGAAACACCACTTTCACAGGCAAAACAATAGTGAGTGTAACATAAGAGTCTTTGCCTACAAATTTTCAAATGAAAAGAAATGGAAAAAAGGCAGTGAGAATGTTAACTGATGGTGATAATAGATAATAGACAATAGAGAAGACATGCATGCAGGTAGAGTAAGGATCTGTGATATACTTAAATGAGAGTGATTCTACTATCTAATGTTGGAGATTGTCAATAGTAAAACGTAGCTAGCTTACTCTTGAAAATTTAGTTTTAGGAAAAAATGTTGAAATCCCCTTAATTCAAGTTATGACTTTTGAAACAAAATATTTTAATGTTCACTCTTAAACATTACAAAATAATTTTTAATATAAGGGTTACTTGGGCAGAATCATAACACACATTTTCAATCATCATGTCAGGTTAATAAAATCCAGCCTTTACCAATGACATAAGCATATGCCATTCAGGGTTACTAGATTTTACTAAACCTTACATATCTAGGCATCTGCTAACATGTATTTAGAAACAACCTCAGATTTTCTCTACCTCAGGTTAAATAAACGTTGGTCTGCATCAGTGATACTGATCCCATCCTAACTCTTTTTTCTGAAGTTGTACATGGTAAGAAGTTTCAAGGGGATATATTATTATAATATGTGTTTACTGAATTGTTCTGTTTCTCCCTCATATTAAGAAAGTCATTCCTCAGAAATATTACTAAATGAGTATTTATTTATTTTTGTTTCATGGAAAAGCTACAATGTAGTTAAAAGGCTAGAGCTTTAAAATAAGAAAAGGATTATCATAACTCAGGTAATGGAATAATTCCTCTAAATATTCAGCCAGTATTGAACTGATCTCACCTCTGTGAATAAAATTCATCATATAGTTTTCTCATTTATTGTCCAGAACACTTCAAATCAGTGATAAGCAGTGTGATTGTTAAGGTAATTTTATGATTTGCATTTGGTATACTAATATATTTTGATTCAAGTCACCAAAATGGTGATAGATGATCCTCTTTCTATTTTCTGAGAGAAAAGATAAAATCTCCATTCTTAAGACAGGAAACTAAGCCTGCTTAGCATGATTTAGTGTTTATTATTTAGTATTTTCATAGGCAATCCACAGTTACATATACAAATATTTACTTCTGTTGCTTCACCTTTGCAAGGAGTTAAGGATAATTGCACTGCATCATGACTATTTATTTATCATTCTTGTAAATTTTCTACACACATATATATGTATGTATATATATGTATATATGTATATATATATATACATATATGTGTGTATATATATATATATGATTTCTATAGAAAAAATATATATATGCTGAAGCTATAAGGTGATTAAATCGATTTCAACATACATATTTATGTTCCCCTTGAAAATCATAATAATGATCATGAGTATAATAATGATTGCTAACATGTACTAATCAATTAGTATGTGGAAGCTGATGCTCTAAGAATCTTTTATGAATGCAGGTAAGACATTTAAAATCCACATAATGTACAGGTTCTCATTATACCAAATTTAACTCAAGGAAGTGAGGTACAGAAAGTTTAAGATACTATCCCGAGATCATACAGCTTGTAAATATCAGAGTCAAGATTTGAACCGTAGAATCTAATCCCAATTTCTCTTGACTGTACTACTACTAGGAGTCTGGCTCCTGGTTAAAATCTTTAATGTCATTTTCAGGCAATAACAAAGTCTTTATCTGTCAGGGCTAATGAGGTAAAGCTGTCCACTCCCCTCAATCTCTCTCCCTCTTTCTCTCTCTCTCTCTCATACACACACGCACGCGTGCACACACACACGCACATGCACATGCACACAAACACACACACACACACACACACACACACCAGAGTTGGAGAACCAGGCTTGGTGGCCAGAATATTACAATTGCGCTCAGGGGAGTTGCAGTCAAGGCATCCGTCTCCCTGGCCAGTTATGCTCTTAGGAGTATTTGCACTTCTAGTCTAGGCATCTCTTCCCTCACTCTCTTCATATGAGGCCTTTACCATATGTCCTTTTCAGACACATTTGCTGGGGCCTCCTTGCAGAAGAGAGAAGAGAAAGGTAAAACCATGAAGACACTTTTTCCACTCTGATTCAGTATCCAGTACTTTTCCACTCTTAGCCATCTTCTTCACCCTCCCTCCATCCTCAGTATTTATAAAACTGCTGGAGCTTTTTGTTCAGGGCTCTCAATTGAGACAAACCCCACATTTTCCCTCATCTACTTAACCCTCAACCGGTGTACACTTCGATGGGAGAAAATGAAACAGAGATGTCAACACTTTCTCCAGTTTAGACTATTGCTTATACCATGGCAATAAGTGATTAAAAGCTTAACTCTTTCATTTAGCTTGGTTTATAATGAGCTCCTCTGACATCCGACAGCTCAGCTGATTGACTGATACAACTTGATACAGTTACTATTGTCATATAATCTGATCTGAATTTCAGAATGATCATTCTGGCTGCAATATGGAGAAGTGATTGGAGCAGGATAAGACTAGGAGTGTTTGCAAAAATCTTAAGTACAACCTAATGCTGTTAGTGCAGTGTGATGAAAAAAAGTAGACATACTTAGAGACATACTTAGTAAGTAGAATCAACAGGGCCTGGTGATTGATTGAAGACAATGGATTAAGGATGAGAGAGAGATTAAGGATGAATTATGACAAAGTTCATGTTGAAGTCCTAACACCCAGTGCCACTGAATGTGAGAGTGTTTGGGGAGAGGGTCTTTAATGAGTTATTTAAGTTAAAATGAGGCTAATCCAGGTGGGTGTCCAATAAGATTCCAATATGATTGGTGTCCTTATAAGAAAAAGAAATTTGAAACAGGTACAAAGGGAAGATTTTATGAAGGCGGCAGAAAAAACATAGTTATTTTCATTTTCAAGGAAAGAGACCTCAGACTAAACCAACTTTGCCAACACCTTGGTCTTTGACTTCTACCTTCCAGAATTGTGAGAAAATAATCCTTTGTTTAAGGCACTCATTTTGTGGTATTTTTTCAACTTTACCAAACTAATATAGGGTGATACTCAAGTTTTTCACTTAGGTGTTTGGTAGTTGTACTCCTTGATATATTAAAGTAAGGAGAATGAATGATCTGGGGAATGGGAATCAGAGCGTATAGCTTCAGTTGAGTTTAAGGTATCACTGTGTATTCAAATGGAGAAGTCATGCATACAACTCAATCTATGGATCTGAGGTTCAGAGAGAGGTCTATTGTATAAATAGCAACCTATGAGTCATGATATGACATGCAAAATAGCATGAAATCTAATACAAAATGTAAAATCAGTCTATATACTTGGATGTAACTGCATAGATTTATTCTATATTTTTATTCCTCTACAGTGCTATTAAGAACTTCCTACAAAGAAGTAAAGGTAAAGCTAATGTCAGTGCCTAAAACAATGATTCATGAATAATGAAAATATAAGGGAATAAAGACAAAGCGTTAAAATATAAGGGCAGGGTTAGTGGAGGAAGTCCATAAGTGTTAAATGAATTAATTCTTATTTAAGCCTACCTAGATTTCCAAAGGAAAATGCAGTGAGCTTTAAAGACCAAAGGAAACATGTAGGAAAGAGATCATTATTGATCACTTAGAGTCCATTCATTATCAGTTCACAGAACTTCTACAATTCAATTTTTGACTTATCATCTGTGACTATCGTCACAGAAAAATAGGGGTACAAAAAAGTGGAGGACATACAGTCATGTACCACATTATGACATTTTGGTCAATGATGGTCTTATATACAATAGTAGTTCCATAATATTATAATGCAGCTGAAAAATTCCTATTGACTAGTGTGGCATGATAGCCCAAAACTTCAGAGGATTTTCCAAGGATGAAGAGACTGCAAAAATCAAGGCTGTGTTTCAGATGACCAACAACTTTAACCTCTGCGTGGATGAGGATGACATTAAACGATCATAGAGGTGGTACCTGAGGAATTGACTAATAAGGAGTTGTTGGAACTAGAACAAGAATGCAGAGCTGAAGAAGAGGCAGAACAAAAGAAAACTGTAGAAGAAAAAGAAGAATCCCACAAGAAAATTCACAGTGAAAGGGTTAGCAGAAGCTTTAGCAGATTTCAACAAATTCCTTAAAATTTTGAAAACATGGACCCCAATACTGAAAACTTTTCACCAAAAGAGAGGAATTTTCATAGTGTATTATTTGCTTACTAGCAGATCTGTGATTAAAAAAATAATGAGCAAACCACTATGGACATATTTCTCTAAAGGGTGATACCTTCTCAAGAAGGCAAGTCCTTCAGGAAGGAATCCAGAAGAAGGCAGTGTTAACATAGGTGATGATGGTTCCTTTCTTGTTATTGCCGCTGAAGACCTTCCAGTGGGACAAGATGTGGAGGTAGAAGGCAGTCATGTTGTGTAGCATGACCCCGTGTAGTCCTAGGCCCATGTGTGTGTTGTGTCTTAGTTTGTTACAAAAAAGTTTAAAAAGTAAAAGAAAAAATAAATAAATAAAAAGAAAACATTTAAATAGAAAAACGATTATAGAATAAGGAGAAAAAGGCAGAAAATATTTTGCACAGCTATATAGTGCGTTTGTGTTTTAAGCTAAGTGCCTATACAAAAGAGCAAACATGCTTTAAAAAGTGTAGAAAATAAAAAAGTTCACATTAAGCTAATGTTAATTTATTACTGAAGAATGGAAAAAATATATACGTTTTGTGTAGCCTAAGTGTACAGTGCTTTTAAAATCTACAGTAGTGTCCAGTCATGTCCGAGGCCTTCACATCCATTCATCACTCAGTTGCACCCAGAGCAACTTCCAGTCCTGCAAGCTCCATTCATGGTTAATTGCCCTATACAAATGTGCACCCCCCCCTTTTTTTATCTCTCACATTTTCCTGTACCTTTTCTATTTTTAGACATGTTTAGATACACAAATATTTGCCATTGTGTTCCAACTGCCTACAGTATTCAGTACAGAGATGTGCTGTATCGGCCTGTACCCTAGGGAGCAATGGGCTATACCATATAGCCTAGGTGTGTAGTAGGTTCGTTACACCACCTAGCTTTGTGGAAGTATACTCTGATGTTTGCACAACAACAAAATCACCTTCCAATACATTTTTCAGAACATATCCTCTTTGTTAAGTGACATGTGACTATATTAGAGAAGCTAGTATGTCAATAAAATGGAAACTACACCTTCAGCGGTAAATGGGCATGGATAGTGCTCTGCGGGAACGGCAGTGTGCATGTGGTTTAAGGGGCTGTAGAAGCCAGAGGACAGGATTTGAACTAACTGAGTAAGTCATCCTAGGGCACTTGCCTTGTAGTGACAAGGGACTAAACAAGAGCAAATGGATTTTTAACCTTCCTGGCACTTGATTCAACACATTGACACATATTAAAAAACAAATTCAGATACTCAGAAAAAATGCTCAATTCAGTCTCCTTACAATTTCACAGTGGGTCAAATGAGCTTTTAATTTTAATAAGAGAGTTTGCTTTTCCTCTTTGATTTCAGAAAACCAAGAGTTTACTTTTAATAACTCTATGCTCAAAATCATAAATTATTTTCCAATATGATTTACCCAAATTCAATGCTCTCTCAAGTTTTGAATCCTGTTCCTAATTATGATGGCAGATTTTCAGGAGCAAATGTACTTTTGCAATGGACACAGCTAAAAGATTTAACTTCAAGAATCTGAACATAACAGTCATCAAAATTTCTCTAAGTTCTTTCCTGAAATCTGTGCATTTCTGTTTACTTTTTTGAACATATAAAATAAACTATTGTAAACCATGATGTGAAAAAAACACACTCAGCAATGGTAAAGCCTTTTCAGAATTACCCTCTTCAAAAGTCTACAACTTTTCAAGTTGGTGGAGTGCTGCTTAAAAATATCAAACTGCAAAGATGCACTCCTAGAAATTATAAGCAATTTGTGCATCAAACAATATGTACAATAGTACTATACAGTAAATTGGACCAGCTGCCTATGCCTACCATTACAGCTGGTTGCAAAGTATATAATTTATGTTTTCTGCAGTAGAAAGTGGGAAGGTTTTTTTAAAACTGTGTTCATGCTTTTATAAAGAGCCTTTTCCTTTTTATTTTTTAAGCATTGTAAGCTCAAAAGAGGTGGTATTTTACCATAATGTTTAGTGTTAATCCATTTCTATTATAGTTGAAGGGTCTATCAAAGCACTTTGCCTATGGCCTCTTATTTCATCCTTATCAGTTGATAATTTAAACACATACTTGTCTTCATGGTTTTCTTAAAATATGAGTTTATTTTATGTTTAAAAAAGGCATTAGTAATGACTACTATAAGGATACTTGATAGCAAATAATTGGCTTTAAAATTCAGTAAATGACAGGCATTGATCTTAAAAGTTAAAGAAACAACATTTTCTACTGATAAACTGAACAGCCTTGGTTCAAAAATACATAAACTGCACACTGATTAATCTTGAAATCTGCTTCCAGAAGAATGCAACTTGAAAGAAAAGTTTCATGGACATGTAAAAATCAATATTCTTAACACTTGACTATTGCCCACAAGCTGGTTCATTTCCTGGTTTTCTTTATACATAAACCTCCTGGTCTAAAAATAAGGACCTTATTTTTCATTTTTTAATTAGCCCTTTATTTTGAGAAAATTATAGATTGACATGTATTTTTAAGAAATAATTCTAAGAGATTACACTTATATTTTACCTAGTTTCCCCCAGTGGTAACATTATGTAAAATTACAGTACATTATCACAAATAGGATATTGACATTGATATCGTTAATATACAGAACATTTCCATCACCAAGGGATCCCTTGTTTATTCCTTCTGTGGCCACACCTACTTCCTCAATCTCTGACAATCATTAATCTGTTCTCTATTTCATCATTTTATCATTTCAAGAATGTTATACAAACGGAATCATACAGTATGTAACCTTTGCAGATGGGCTTTTGTCACAGAGTATAATTCTCTGGAGATTCATCCATATAAACAGTATACCATGGGAGTCAAAGTATGTATAGACATGACTTTCATTAATCTTTTATCAGTATATATTGATTATTACCATTTTCATACAGTTTTTTTTCCCCCTTTCTTAAAATGTGTATACATTTTTTTTTTTTTGGCACCCTCTGCATTTCTTTTTATTGCTGAGTAGTATATTAAGGTATTGCTGAGTAATACTCCATGGTTTGTTTAACTATTCACTGTTGAAAGATATCAGGATTACTTCCAGTTTGGGGCTCTTATGAATGAAATTGATATAAACATTTGAAAACAGGTTCTTGCATGAACATAAATAACTCTTCCTTTCATTGGATAAAGTTGCAGGAGTGCAATTTCTGGGTCAATTGGTAGTTGCATATTAAACTGCCAAACAGTTTTCTATAGTGGCTATACCAATTTATGTTCCCAGCAGCAGTGACTTTTTGTTTTATTCACATTTTTGCTATCATTTGAGTGGTCGCATTTTTTTTTTTCATTTTAGCCATTCTGACATGTGCGGAGATATGTCTTGAGGTTTTAATTTGCCATTATAGAAAAGCTAATGATGTTTAACATCTCTTTTATTTTCTTATTTTTCCATTTATTTATCTTCTTTGGGGAAATATATCTGCATGTCTCTTGCCCATCTTCTAATTGGATTAGTTGATTTTATTTCCTGCTGAATTTTGTGAGTTCTTTGAGATATTCTAGACATTACCCTTTTGGATATATAATTTGAAACTATTTCTCGCTGCTCTTTTATTTGCTTCTTCATTGCCAAAGATTATTATAGAACAAATATTTGTAATTCTGATTAAATCATATTTATCCATTTTATTTTTATAGATCATGCTTTGTGTGTCAAATCTAGAACATTTTGACTGACCTGGATCTTGAAGACTTCCTCCTTTGTGGTTCTGTAAAAGTCTATACTTTATGTTTAAAATCAATTTTTACTTAAATTGTGTTTAAGATGTGAGACTTGGGTCAGACTCATTATTTTCGCTTTATATGGAGAAAAATAAGACCAGAATAACACACACTATATGAAGAAGAAAAAGTTTAAGGACTGACACTCCTCAACTTAAACACATACTATAAAGCTGCAGTAATCAAGACAGTGTAGTATTGGCAGAAAATAATAAAGAGATCAATGGAACAACATTGAGAACGCAGAAACAAAGCTAAGTAAATATAGTCAACTGATTTTTGACGAAGGAGCAAAGGCAATAAAATGAAGCAAAGCTATTCTTTTCAACAAATGGTGTTGGGAAAACTGGATATCTACATGCAAAAGAATGAGTCTAGACACAGACCTTACACCTTTTCTAAAAACTACCTAAAAATGGTCATAGACTTAATGTGAAACAAAAAACTATAAAACTCCTAGAAGATAATAAAAGATAAAGCTTAGATGACCTTGCATAGGGTGATGACTTTTTAGTTAGAACTGAAAGCAATATCAATATAAGAAATAACTGATAAGCTGGACTTCATTAAAATTTAAAACTTCTGCTGTATGATTTTCACTTTCAAGAGAATGAAAAGACAAACCAAAGACTGGGAGAAATATTTGAAAAAATGCAACATCTATAAAGGACTGCTCTGCAAAATATAAAAAAGAACTTTTAAAACAGCAATAGAAATAAATAAATAATTTGATTTAAAAATGTGCCAAAGGCCTGAACAAACATCTCAACAAAGAAGATATAAACATAGCAAACAACCATATGAGAAGGTGCGCCACATCATATGCCATTAGGAAAACACCAAACAACAATGAGAATCTACTACATACATTTTTCAATAGTTAAAATCTAGAAAACTGACAACACGAAATGTTGACAATCCTGTGCAAAACAGGAACACCCATGCATGGATGGTGGGAATGAAAAATGGTATAGACATTTTGGAAGAAAATTTGGCAGTTTTTTACAAAATTAAAAATATATATTTATATATTTACCATATAATCAGAAATCACACTTTTGATATTTACCCAAGTGAGTTGAAACTTATATCCACACAAACACCTGCACACAGATGTTTATAGCAATGTTATTCATAATTGTCAAAACATGGAAGAAACAAAGATGTCCTTCAGAAGATGAATGGATAGATAAACTATAAAGCATCAAGAAAATGGAATACTATTTAGTGCTAAAAATAAATCAGTGGAGGAGGGGCCAAGATGTCTTCCTCCCATGTGTACACCTAATAAACACATATAGAGCAGTCCATCCTGAAGAATAACCGAGGGCTAATTAAATAGCTTCTGCACAGATAAGAGAGCAAACACCTGGAGAAGTGTAAGAGAGGTAGAGATGTGGTGAATATGGAAATTTTACCCCAGTGGAGCAACCTAAGGTAGGAAGGGATATGCTGAGGTGCTTGCATGCAGACTCCCCTGTCCTAGAGTACAGCAATGAAACAGTGATTTTAAGGGGGCAGATTGTACATGGGGAAAAAAAAAAAAGACCATTTACTAAGCCCATAATGCTTGTCAAATGAATGGGCAACTGCAAGAAATCTCCAGGATCTATGGGAACTCTCTGGGATTGGAGGTGTCAGCCAGCGCCATTGTTTACATTTCCCCTCTACTTAGATAGTGCTGCTGGAGCTCAATCCAAGTGCTCTAGCTGACCTGCAAGGCTGCTGCAGTGCACTTCAGGCCTCCTCGAATAGCTCCTGTTCCAGACACAGCCAGCCTGCACACCAGTGCACCACAAGAACCACACATCCTGGGCCACCTTGCCCTGAGCCTGCACCATTCCCAGCCAGCCCACTGGGATATCCCTGGTACCATGATGCACAGCTGCTTTGGCTTTATCTGGCCTACTAGAGACACCGAGGACATGCAGTCTACACCAAAATCACTCCTACACAAGGCCACTGTTTCAAAATTAGGTAGCTGTTTTGCCTAATTCATAGAACCAAGCAAAAAAGTCAGACATAATGAGTGGATATAGGAATGTGTTCCAAATGAAAGAAGAAGAAATCCCACCCCATCCCCAAACAACAATAAAACAAAACAAAACAAAATATATAATGAAACAGATAAGTCATTTATTCTGGTAAAGAATTCTGAGTAATGGTCATAAGGAAACTCTGCAAACTTCGGAGAAGAATAATGGAATAAAGTAAGAACCTTAAAATGAGTTAGAAAATGAAAAAGAACTGATCAGAGCTAATAAATACTATAAATAAAATGAAAAATACACTACATACAAGGGATCAACAACAGATTAGATAACAGTGAAGAACAGGTTAGCAGCCTGGAGAGTGGAAATCAACTAATCAGAAAAGAAAAAAAAGAAAATAATAATAAAAAAGAAACAAGGAAAATTTAAGGGACATCAGGGACAACATCAAGCATATTAGCATTCACATTATAGAGATCCCAGAAGGAGAGCAGAGATAGAGAGGGGCAGAAAACCTATGTAAACAAATAGTGGCTGAAAATTTTCCTAACCTGTATTAAGAAATTTATATCTAGATCCAGGAACTACACAGATTCCAAAACAAGATAAATCCAAAGCAATCCACATTAAGACATGTTGTTATTAAAATGGCAAAAGTTAATGATAAAGAATCTTAAATTCAGCAATAGAAAAATAACTATTCATATACAAATGAAACCTCATAAAGCTATGAGTTGATTTTTTTTTTTTTTTTAGCATAAAATTTGCAGGCTGGAAGGGTGTGGCAGGATATATTTAAAGTGCTGAAAGCAAAGAACCTACAACCTAGAATAATCTACCCAGCAAAATTATCATTTGGAATTGAAGGAGAGAGAAATAATTTCCCAGACAAGAAAAATCTAAAGGAGTTCATCACCGCTAAACTGGCTTTACAAAATGCTAAAAGGGTTTTTAAGTCATGAATGGAAAAGTCTTAACCAGAAATAAGAAAATATATGAATGACAAAATCTCATTGTTAAATGCAAATATGTAGAAAAATCAGTGGCTCAGCCACTGCTAGTGTGAAGGATAAAAGACCAAAGTAACAAAATCAACTACAACTACACTAAATTGTGAGGGATTAAATTAAAAAGATCTGAAACACAACATCAAATACATAAAGCGTGGAGGGCAGAATAAAAATGTAGTGCCTTTAGAATGCATTCAAACATAAACACTTATAATAAATAAAACACATAATAATAAAAACACTTAAAATAAACTGCCATATATACAGGTCTATATATAACCACAAACCAAAAGCTACAAAAAGATACACAAAAAATAAAGAGAAAGGAACCCAAGCATAACAGTAAAGAAAAGCAGGAAACCACAAGGGAAGAGACTGAGTAAACAAGACAGGAACAGAGAACTACAAAAACACTGAAAAACAAGTAACAAAATGGCAACAAACACATACCTATCAATAATTACTGTAAATGTAATTGAATTGAATGTTCTAATCAAAAGACATACCGTTGATGAATGTAAAAAAAAATACAAAAGACCTTATCTATATGCTGCCTACAAGAGACTCACTTCAGATCAAAAGACACACACACATTGAACGTGAAGGGATGGTAAAAGATATTCCAGGCAAATAGAAACTAAAGGAACGCTGAGGTAACAATACTCATATCAGACAATAAACTTTAAAACAAGGAGTGTGAATAGAGACAAAGAAGGTCATTACATAGTTATAAAGGGGTCAATCCAAAAAGAGGACATAACATTTGTAAATATCTATGTACCCAACATAGGTGTACCTAAATATATACAGCAGATATTAACAGACATAAAGGGAAAAAGCAACAATAAAACAATGATAGTAGGGGACTTTAAGACCTAATTAAAACTATTAAATAAATTCAAATAGTTGCAGGATACAAAACTAACATAGAGAAATCTGTTGCATTTTTATACACTAATAACAAACTATCAGAAAGAGAAGTTAATAAAGTAATTCCCTTTACAATTGCATTAAAAAAATAAAAAGAGTAAAAAACTTAGGAATAAATTTAACCAAGCAAGTGAAAGACCTATACTCTGAAAACTGTAAGATATTGATGAAACAAATAAAAGGCAACACAAATAAATGGAAGCATATACTGTGCTAATGAATGAGAAGAATTAACTACCCAAATGTTCATACTACCTAAAGCAATCTACAGATGCAGTTCAATCCCTATGTAAATATCAATGGCATTTTAACAGAACTAGAACAAATAATCTTAAAATTTATATGTAACCACAAAAAAACCCCGATAACCTAAACAATCTTGAGAAAGAAGAACAAAGTTGGAGGTATCACGTTCCCAGATTTCCAAAGCTATAGTAACAAACAGTATGGTACTGGCACAAAAAGACAGATCAATGGAACAGGAGAGGATCCAGAAATAAACCCACACAAATGCACTCAACTAATTTTTTAAATTAAGACTATATTTTTAAGAGCAGTTTAAGGTTCACTACAAAATTGAGAAGAAGGTACAGAGATTTCCAGTATACCCCCTGCCCTCATATATGCAAAGCCATCCCCATTATCAACATCCCCAACAGAGTGGCACATTTGATATAATTGAAACATCACAATCACCAAAAGTTTACTCTCAATGTTGAACAATGTATCAGTTTGGCCAAATATATGACACATGTCCACCATAATGCTATCACACAGAACATTTTCATTGTGCTAAAAAGCCTCTGTTTAGGCATTGCATGCCTATTTCTATCATTCAATTATAAACTACTTCAGGAAAAGAAACGTTCAATACCCATCTGTATATTTCTGAAATAGCTTATTGGTGTGCAAGAGAATACGTTCAATAAGTTTTTGCTTAATGCATTAATATTCTTAACATTAGCAGGTTACACTATACTCTCAAAGTTTATTTTCCAGTGCATTATTAATTCCTCAAAATGATACCATGCTTGGAAGACCTGATTCATGCCTCTTTTCTCCTTATCTTTCTGTGTATTTTGGTAGTTCAGAAAATTCCTCTATTTGTCTGACAGTTCATTCCATGTAAACATAAAAACTTATTTTAAGTTTCGGTTTTCTCCATGTGTGTTGTAAGCCTTGAGAGGATCTGTTCATCACTATACTTTCCTAGGCATATACGTTGATGAATTTGTGTTAACAGATCAGATCTTTATAAGAGACAACTGAGGATCAAATCTATTGCATCTTTTTTCTTTCTGTTGTCTATGTAAAGCCTGAGATTATAACACACTCTACACATTTGCTTTTCTCCATACCTTTTCAAGTCAACAGTACCTTTATAAAGCTATGCTAGTTTTCATTTTCTGCTTTTTTTTTTCAACAGTTCAAAACAACCATGGACCGTACATAAATTATGGTGTTCTATTATATTTTGTATTGTGGATTTTTACATTTTAACATATGCAACATCATTTTTCATTAATAAATCGTCTTCTCTTATTTTAAATATTTTGCATTATTCTATCTATTATGTAAAACATTTTGTTTACATAACAGATAGAAGAATGCAAAATATTTATGATGAATTCTCTTCAGTTTATGGATAATATTCAATTTGTTTTAGCATTTAGTGAGGAATTAAGTCTGCAGTTTCACTCAACAGTGCTTTTGTTGCAATTTAGCCATTACTTGAATATTAAATCTGGTAATTATTTTTTTTTTCACTTCCTTTTGCATACTTTGCTTTTACTCTCAGCTGTAGATTCCTGGAATCTGCAATATGTAATATGTTATAAAATATTTGCTTATGATTTGATTTCAATAATATTGATACCCAAAGGGCACAGTAAATGGTCAATTGTGACAAAGAGGCTGTGCTTTAAAAGCCTTTCACAGCATCTTTCTTCTACTCTTATCTTGAGAGTATTGGTCAAACAATTGTTCAGAGTATTTTTATTGTAATGAATATCCACATGGTCAGATCACATCATGGTTAAGAGCTTAACTCTCTGGTCAGATGGTCTCCATTCAAATATTTGCTATATAATTCTTTATTACTGCTGTGATTGTGACTTAATTATTTAACCTTTCTAATATATATTCATAATGAATACAGTAAAATTATTGTAATAAGAAAAATTGAATTCTACAATGTTGTGATTAAAAATAGCAAAATTTATCTTTGAATTTCAGTAAATATCACCCACTTTCAAGGACTGTATCTCTCTGTACGTCACTGGTTAGGATAAAATAGACTTTGTTGTGAAGATGAAATGAAACAGTGTATGTAAATCACTTAGTATGTGCTTGTAGTGTGCATATGCGTGTAGGTAAGCATATGATAATTGTTATAGTTATTAATTGTATATCTTTCAAGATGCATGCTTTTTTTTCTATTTAGTTATGTTGTACGTATGATTGTAATTACTTGGGAGAATGTTACCAGTTACTTCATATTATTAGTATTATTAATACTACTATACTACTATCCCAGAAGAACAGGGTTACAGCACCTAAAAGTTTTAAGTATAGATGATGAAAACCTCAGAGTTGAGTTATTTCTCTAAAAATACATATATTGTATTATTATAAAGAATATATGCTTTCAATAATGTGAAATGTTTATATAATATAAAGTATATTAACTGTTGAATTTGTTCTTTTTTTTTTTTTTTCCTAACAACATTCTGCCTACATTTCTGGGCACAGGTTCAATTTTAACAAATCCTAATGATACGGATGACTGTTGCATTCATTTTAACACCACCCTCCTAGAATAATTTGCATCACCAATGCTGTTGCAATGTTCTGGTAAAAAATAGTCTGATACTCTTTCATCAAATTTTAGCAAACATTCTGTGCTTCTGTGGAATATATCTCACCGGCTTCTGTTTATCTCCTGGGTATGATTTTAGTTAGAGGGCAAGCCTTAGGGATAGAGCTTTGAAAGATTCTTTAAAGAACAAATTGTCTTTCTGCCTTGGCAGCAGTCCGCTCATCTTTGTTCTAATCCTAACAAAATTGATACTCATATATTTCTGAAGGTTGTGTGGGAATTTACATCATGGCTGTCTAGCTTAATTTTATTGTTTGTCTTCCCTCTAGGTTACTATGAGTCCCAAGTGATTTCAGAAAATTGAAATAGTGAGATTGCTACTTATAGAGCATTAATCTGTAGAGTTCAAACTCATTAATCTAGATCACCTCCCTTTGAGAGAGCAGGAAACACATATGGCAATGCAATTGAGAGGTCAGATTGCAAAAAAAAAAAAAAAAAAAAAAAGTAATATTAGAGAACTTCAAGGTTACATAATAAATCATAGGCCAGTTAGAAAACTTGCTAAACTTCTAGTTTGCTTAGCAGGTGTTAGTGGCCCTTTTCAGAGCCAAATTAAATTATTTGGATTTAGAAGGCACTACTTAACCAGAGATGAAACCTCAGAAATTAAACACAATAATACGCCTATAGAGAAAAAAATATATATATATTAAGGACAAATTTAGATTTTTTTTTTTCATTCCATTGTAAAATCTTAAGTTATAGCTAATAGAACTGACTCAATGAATAGAAACAAACTCTATGTGATTTTACCTTTTATTCTTTGTTTAGATGTCAATCTTTGGAGATTTAGAGAGATAGGTATTAAGGATGGATGCATGTATTACTATAGCAGCTGTGACCATTTGGATGGCAGGAAAGACATTGTTAAAGAATATTTCTAACTTGGCAATGAGTGCTTAATGACAACGAGAGAGTCTCGTAGTATATTGTGATAATGATGACAATATCATTGCTTATAATGCTTTATGTAAAAATCCCGTAATAATGCAGAAACAAATATATGAAGATATTTGTGGAATGTGAAAAATAAACATGATGTCGAATTTCATAACCACAGCATTGATCTGAGAACATTGCACAAGATTCCTAGGAGTCAAATAACCTGATTAAGCAAATATAACTACTTAGTTGGGGAAATTCATTGTCCGACATAAACTGTATGTAATCATAATATCAGTGCCCAGATTTCCAGAAAAGAACATACTAAATAAAACAGGGATGAGGGATTTTAAGTGTTTTATAGCATAAGATAGAAGCATTTAACAGAGGACGTCACAGAGAGAAAAGTTCCATTGGTGGCAAATTCAAGACAAGACAAAAAACTAATAATGTCTAAAGTGATAGTTTTTTGATTGCTTGTTTTCAGTGTTGTTTACTGTGTTGTATGTGTGATATAAAACTTCTTCAGGGACCTTAGAAAAAAATTAGTTAAGTCTTCTTATTTGCTTATGGTTTCTTCAAAAATTCAGAAGAGGTTTTGTATTTGGTGTCCAGTAGAGCACAATGTAATGTAAGAGCCAAAAGCAAAGGAGATATATTAGAGATACACTTTTACACTTGAAAGTTTCAAGAAACATAAGTCACTTTAAAGGCACTATCTTTTCACCAGTAAAATTATTATGTTTTTCTGATTGAACTTTAAATTTAGAATGACAGACTTGAAATATTATCAATTTTGCTTCCAAAACCCAAAATACCTTTTCAAATTTCCACCTATAAATTAATCTTAATCATAGCAGAGTTGAAAATATTCTAAGAAATAAAATATCTGAACCTTTTTTTAAGGCATGCTTACACCAAATTATAACAATGGAGGTTAAAAAGAAAATTATGGCAAGGTTAAAGTGCATTCCTGAGGTTAATTAAAAGAGAGCAATAGAAAATGTAAGTATTCAGTGAATGACTGTAGCTTTGTATTTGTATGTGGGAAGGAGAGGTGTGTATAAAATTTATGAATTTAGCCTGGGTTTTTACTTATTTATTTTTGTATTTAGTTATTTGAATTATTTCTTACATTCCACGTTAATACCTAATTATTTCATAGGTAAGTTAGGATGCCAAATATGTATATTGTTGGTGACTGGAAACTGAGGTTTCCTATTTTAAAATATTTATTTCTTTAAAACCCTATGTATGGTGACTACAGGAGTTAAGGGTTGTACTCTGAGTAGAAATATTATAAATGTTGGCTTTGTGTTTCTTTTTTATAATGAGAAAATTTTAGAAAAAGGGATTAGTGGTAGAGAAGTTAGAAAAATATGTAATCTCAGTAGTTTTCCCCTTTCAATATCAAAGAAAGGGGAATAATCATGGAAAACACTTTTAAAATTAGAAGAGAAAATACTTTCTACAGGTACGTGGATTTGATTGAGTACACAGGGTATTGAAACTCTCTCCATTGGTTGCTGTCACGTGTCTGTTTTAGCTTCTTTATAGAATCAGACAAGATCACCCAACTGGCTAATAATTAACTAGTAGGATAGTGCTTTTCATTCTTGTTATGGAGTATTGTAATTTCCTACATTTATAGCTTTCTTAATCCTGGATTTGTTTGCATACATGTAGCTGAAAAAAGTTTTTAGAATATTGAACTCTAGAAATGAAAAACTCAGTATCTTCAATTTCAACTTGACAATATACTCCTGACTTTGAATCTCAGGATACCTTATTTTTCTGTTTTTTTAATGTCACGATGATCTGTTATAAATAGATAAATTAATTATGTTTGAGAATGTCAAGGGTCATATTACATGTTATATTTTTAGTATGAAAGAACTATCAATTATTTTTTAGGTTAATGCCAGCCTTCTCGATCTGTAGCTAAAGACCTTTCTCCCCACTTTAACCAAAGATGCTCCACTTGGATTAGATTTTATAACAAATTTCTTAATAAGCTTTTAGATGAATAAATGTCTTATAAATTAAAAACAGAGGTTGAAAATCAACGTACTAAGGCAGACAGGCTATTGCGTTCTGTGGTATTTGAGGGTCTAGGTTCAAGAACGAGACTCTTTAGGTTCTAATCTTGATTCAGTGACCAATTAAGTCATTAATGGGTAAGTTATTTAACCTTTTTCTGCTTCATTTTCTTCATTTGTACAATGAGGTAATGACCACACTACATACCTCACAGAGTTGCTTTGAGAAACAAATTTATTAATACCATGTAGAGCTCTTAGAATGATGCCTAGCAAAATAATAAATGGATAAAATACAGCCAGTATTATTATTTTTATTATCATTATTATGATACCATTATCATTATGCTCTCCAGCCTTTGTCATGTCTCTTCTTGTATTAATATTGGAGTAGATGTCTAAGGCTCCCCATTAAATTGTAGGTAGCCTAAAGAACTGAGGTAGTAGTTGATTGGTTCCACTCACAAATATTCTGGTTGTCCTTCCAGGTAGCTGGTAGGACTAAACATCCCTGCTTTTGTAGTTGAGGATTGCCATGTGACTTCTTTTGGTCAAGCAATGTGAATGAAAGTATATGCATATCACTTTTAGGTAGAAGTTTTAACAGCCAATGCACAATTGACTGAGTCACCTCCCAGTGCCCTGTGATTGTGGAAGCAAGTGCTAAAACACAGCCTCCACCAGCCTCAGTGGCTATAATGATCAGAGACCTTATCACTGTCCTGTGTTGAATCTGCAGCAAAAGCAAGCAGCAACTTTTTGTTGCTTCAAGCTACAGAGAACTTTGAATTAGTTTATTATCATAGCATAAATTATAACCTAATTTGACTAGTACAAGAAATAAATATTGGTATCCCTTCCCTTCTTCCCTCAGATTGTAAAATAGAAGAGTACCTTGTCAAATAGATGAAAGAAAATGTCTTTACTGAAATGAGTTGTTCATTCTTGTGAAAACTTGTGAACTCTACAAATGGCACTACCTTCAATCAAAGGATTATTTTCACCTTGTATTTGACATTTTAATATCAGCTGACTGTTGCCTAATCCTGCTTCTTTCATTTCATCTCTTCATGGACCTATCCTATAGAGCTGCTTTCATTGGGAAATTTATAGGGAATTCAGTGTATCACTATAAAACTACCCCTTGACATTAATTTCATTGGAAATAATAATGAAAGAAAAACTGTTTGGTTCATATTTTGAAAATATTCTGTGTATTCTTGGCATTAGGCACAGAGAGTTGGAAATGCTCTTGACTCAAAAAGATATAGCCTCACTTTTTTTTTTTTTTTAAAGTATGTAATTAAGATTTCAGAAAATACCAGAGCGTGGAAGAGTCAATAAAATGGGGGTGGAGAGTTGAAATGAGAGCTCTGGGAAAAAAGAAAGACTTTGAGAAAAGATATTGACTTTCCAAAAATTTATTAATGCAACTTTCTAAAACCTTACAAGTTTTTGTGTTCCTGTGTGCATACACAGGAGACCAACAGATACTGTTTGCATAAAAATAAGTTGGAAAGAAGGTGGTAAAGGAAATAGAACACACGCTTATGAAGGAAACTTTTCTACTGAACGTACTGTGAAAGATATGTAATACATATGCTATGCTGTCAGCTAATATTTCAACAGGTCTTATAGGTTTAACTTCTTCCTTAGATTACAATTTCCCTGAACAGGAAGTCTGCCTCTCTGTCACTACTGTTTCCTAACGTCATATAACATAACATCTAGTCCTTTTTAGACAAATAGTAACATTTTAGTAAGTAAATAAATCAAATGATTTGATGTTTAGGAACTGAATAGATGAAAGGTAAAAGAAGCATAATGAATAAAGAATTTGTTTAGTAAAATATCCTGGCCTGGAATTTATATATATATGAAGTTACAATATGCAGATTTTCATATAGAAAGCATCAAAATGGCAAGGTCATTGAATATTTTATATTGAGGATTTTGTTCTGTTTTAAAAATAAACAAATGTTTCATAGTCCTTCAGCTGATGAGCCCTTGATCATCTTTACTTATTATGCTCGTAAAAGAGATGTAGAGGGAATATGGCTATAGTTGAATGAATCACTCTCAAAAAAAATTTAACTATAAAACTATTATGATCAAAACAATAATTTCAAGACTGTAGAAGATTTTCAAAAGAATACAACAACTTGAGAAGCATTTATATTTGAAATATTGTTGAGCTTTAGGCAAGGAGAATGAGAATCTTGTCCTTCTGGTGTGGGTTATCCCATCTCCCTACTCCCAACGTGCACAATGGGGAAGTTCTGTAAGTGCAAGGTAGGCCATGAGGACTGGTAGTTTCTCTGCCATTGTCAAATTTGCTTATTATTATTCCCTGATAAAATTACCTTTTATAAGGAGCCTGTGTGGGATAGCCAATGGCGAGCTCTGCTCGTCTGATGTTGCATTCTGGTTTGGGAAAGCTGATTTCCCAGCAATTGCTCTGCGTAAGTATAAAAGGAACCTAGCTGGAGAGAAGACCGGAGAGTCCCTACGCTATTTACCTACTCCTGGCCGATAATGAGCTTGTGCATGTAGACATAGGATACTCAACAGAGTCTAGCAGAAACTAAAACCAAGACAAACCTATAAATTGACCCAAATA
The DNA here is from genome assembly GCF_057876585.1 of Rhinolophus sinicus. NCBI lineage: Eukaryota > Metazoa > Chordata > Mammalia > Chiroptera > Rhinolophidae > Rhinolophus > Rhinolophus sinicus. The sequence goes on from NC_142502.1 coordinate 58,039,230, forward strand.
TTGAATACTCTTCCCCACCAGCACATGCCACATGGAAGGCTTACTGGTTTCAGGTGTTTAAACATAATCTCTATTGATTCATTGAGTGACTACTAATCTATAGACATAAAGGTCAATTTCTGGTAAGCTAGACTTAAAAGCTAGAACAAAAATAATAACAATAACAAACCCAAAGTAAAATAAATTATAAACAAACAAAAAAACTTAGTACAGTTTTCAATAGCGCCGCACTGCTGGAGAAACAGATATTACATATTGGGCCCAAGAAAGTTAAGAAACAAACAATTTAAAAAAATAAAAAGTAATAACAACAATCTTCAAAAAAACTTCAGAATCCAGAGTTGCTGCCAAAATTATCTGAAGTGTCCAGTTTTCAATAAAAAGTTTATGAGACATGTAAAGAAACTGGAAAATGTGACCTATGCTCAGAATAAAAACAGTCAAGAGAAACTGTTACTTACTATCCCCAGATGTAGGATTTGGCATGCTAAGACTTCAAAGCACCTACTCTAAATATGTCCAAAGGAGCTAATTAAATTGTTTTTAACCAATTTAGGGAAAGTATGACAACAATGAATCAACTAAAAGAGATTCTCAATAGAGATACGTAAATTATTAAAAAGAACCAAATGCAATTTTAACATTTCAGAGTACTATAATATAATGAATATTTCACTGGAAAAGTTCAGTAGCATATTCAAAATGGCAGAAGAAAAAAAATAGAAATTATACCATCTAGTGACAGAGAGCGAAAAGATTGAAGAAAAATGAAAAGAGACTCAGAGACCTATAGGAAATAATCAGGTATGCCAATATAAATGTAATTGAAGTTACCAAAGGAAATGAAAGAAAAGTACAGAAAACAGGTTTTTGAAAAAAATAATGACTGAAAATGTCTACAATTTGATGAAAAACATTAATCTACAAATTCAAGAATCTCAACAAATCCCAAACAGAATGAACACAAGAGATCAAAACCTAGAGAAAACATCAGGCTTCAAAATGAAAGATAAAATATCCTGAGAGGAGCAAGACAAGTACAAATCATCATGTGTAAGGAGAATATACACATTTAGGACTAGCATCTCATCAGAAACACCTGAAGGCAATGTAATAACGTGCAGTATTCAAAGTGCTGAGGAAAAAAAAGATCATCTAAGAATTCCACATCCAGCAAAGTCATCCTTTGAAAATAAAGCTGAAATAAAATATTCCTGGGTAAACAAAGAATGAAAGAATTTGATGCTAACAAACTGCTTTCAAAGAAATTCTAAAGGAAGTCCTTCAGGCTTGAAAGCAAATGCCACCAGATGATAACTCAAATTCACAGGAAGAAATTAGAAGAAACTATCCATCTGACAATCGTTTTTTTGTTTTTGAGAATGTGAGACTTACAGCTGCCGCCACAATTAACAACTATGGAAAATTCTAAGGGAGGCCACCATATGGAAAATTAGATATAAAACACCTCTGAAAGCCAAAAAGAGATATACGAGGCAAAGTCCAGTCCTTCATAATAGCACTTCAACCATTAGATCAAACCTCACTAACTCATTTCTATATTTTTTTAAATACATTTCATCTTTCTAGTAAATTTACGTTCACAGAAAAATTGATCAGAAAGTACAGTGTTCCCATATGCCCTCTTTACACACAGCTTCTCTCACTATCAACATCCCACACCAGAGTGGTACATTTGTTACAAGCGATACATTTACATTGACTCATCGTTATCACCCAAATTTATAGTAAGGTTCATTCTTGGTATTGTACATTCTGTGGGTTTGAAAAATATACATATAATGACATGTATCCAAAATTACAGTATCATGTAGAATACTTTCATTGCCCTAAAAATCCTGTGTTCTGCCTGTTCATTCCACCCTCCCATGCCCAACCCCTGGCAACCACAGATCTTTCCACTGTCGCCAGTTTTGCCTTTTCCAGAATATTACACAGTTGGAATCATATAGTATGTAGCCTTTTCATATTGACCTCTTTCACATAGTTATATGCATTTAAGGTGCCCCATGTCTCTTCATGGCTTGATGGCACATTTATTTTTAGCACTGATTAATATTCCTTTGTCTAGGTGTTCTAAAGTTTATTTATCCATTCACCTGTTGAAGGATATCGTGGTCGTTTCCAAGTCTTGCTGCTATAAACATCTGTGTGTCGTTATTTGTGTGGACATAAGTTTCAATTTATCTGAGTAAATATCAAGGAGCACATTGCTGAATCATATGTTTTAAGAGTATGTTAAATTTTGTAAGAAACTACCTGTCTTCCAAAGTGGCTGCACCACTTTGCATTCCTGCTAGACAGTAATGAGAATTCCTGTTGCTCTACAACCTAACCAGCATTAGGTTTCATCAGTGTTTTGGATTTTGGGCATTCTGACAGGTGTGCAGTGGTATCCAATGGTTATTCTAATTCTTTGATGACCTATAATGTGGAGAGTCTTTTCCTATGTTTAATTTTCCATGTGTGTATCTTCTTTGGTGAGGTGTCTGTTTAGGTCTTTTGCTCATTTTTCAATTGAGTTGTTCATTTTCTTATTGTTGAGTTTTAAGAGTTCATTGTATATTTTAGATAACAGTCCTTTATTAGGAATGTCTTCTGCAGTAATTTCTCCCAGTTTGTGCCTGGTCTTCCCATTCTCTTGACCTTTGCAAATTAAGTAATCTTTTCTTTTGTAATACTTAATCTGTATTAGTTGTATCCACCGTATTATTTATCACAGCTGGTATAGATTTCATGCTAGAATTTTGATTTGAGTTTTTTGATATCTTCCATTTCTGTAACTATCTTTTAAAAAATATAGCCCATATATATTTATAGCTGTTTCAATATCCATGACTGTTAATTGTAATAACTGTGTCCGTTCTGGTTCAGTTTTAATTAACTTTCTTTCTTTTCATCATGAGTTGAATTTTCTTTCTTCTTTTCATGCCTGGTAATCTTTCAATTGGATACTGATGTTGTGACTTTTACCTTGTCATATGCCTGTTATTTTTTTTGTATTTCTATAAATCTTGAGCATTTCTAGAATGCAGTTAACTTCGAATTGTTTAATGCTTTCAGCTTTTGCTTTTAAGATCAGTTGGGCATCACTAGAGCAGCAGTGCTTATTTTAGGGTCATATTTTTCTCCAAAAATGAGATAAGATTTATCCAAATACTTTATGTAAGACCTCATGTTGATTCCAGTCTCTTTGGTGGAAACCAGCACTATTCCCAACCCTGTGTAAGTACCAGGTACGCACTGTTACTTGTCAACCCTTATGAGTGTTTTGTTTCTTTGAGTAGTTCAACTGGGTTGTCCTCAACAGTATGCTACTGAATACTCTAAGATGATGCCTATTGATTTCCAAATTTCTCTATCAGATCATGTTCCTCCTCTCTAGTGGTCTACTTTGCAAACTCCACCTGCCTTGGTCTCCCCAATTTCTCATCCCCATCTTCTCAACTGAGGGAGTTTCAAGGGAACCCCCTTCTTGCACTAAAGTCTGGAAATTCTCTTAAGGCTATAATCTGGCATAATTATTGGATGGATATATTTTTTTTATTATTTTGTCTCTAGGGTTAAATTTTCTTCATTGCCTGAAGTCTAGTTTCTTGAAAACTATTGTTTTTGCCACATTTTCCAGGTTTAGGTTAGTTCAAGTGGGCAAAATTCTAAGGAGGAAAATTTGGTCCCTTTTATTCCATATTGATCACAAATGGACAACCCTATTCATTTAATTCTTAACAGTATTATTATTATTATTATTATTATATTTCGTTCTAGCACTTTCACTTGACTCTTTTTCACATTCTGCTTAAATTCTCATTTTGTCTTTTATTCATCCTATATATTAATGAAAATTATATGTGAATTTGTATCAAATAACTTCAGTATGGATCTCTTAATGGTATATTTCCTTTTTTTTTTCCCTCCAGGATTCCAATCAGCTTTTGTTTTGTTCACAACTGTGATATGTTTTAATGAGTGGTGCATATTATATGTGAAAGTTTGAAGATATAGTGTTAATGATATTACATTCCTCCAGAAGCAATTTAGTTTTGCTTCTAACAGACCATAAGCTAAGGGAAGATATCTTTAACCCAATTAGAATTTGAACTGATATTAAGGTGGGTGTCAACACTTTATTCATGAAACCTTGAGTTCTCAACTCTGAATTTCCCTTCTCTCTAGGAGTAAGTTATCATTGCTCTGGTAGCTTTTAGATGACTTCAAACAGATTTTTTTCCTTTCAGTTTCGAAGTTTTTCTCAGCACAAGGTTGATCTGGAACAAACTAGTCTACCAAAGCTGGAAGCAGAAACTCCCCAATAATATATTTTAAAATAACTGGAAAAAAGAAAAAAAGTGTGGATACTGACTTAATGCCTTCTTGGTTAAAATATTTTGGAATCTAATGGACACTTTCAGCAAAATGTTAAAATATGGAAGGAAAACATGAATAATTTTTCTCCATGATATATTAAAATATTAATTGAGTGCTTACTATCAACCAGAATAATTATACTCATTAAATATTGAAAACTTACACAGGCAAATTTTTACTGCTACAAATCTCTTTTTATCCTCAGAAGAGAGTTTGAAATAGGTGAAGTAATAATTCTAAAGATTTGAAATTTAAGATGCTGATATATTTTACACATTTAAAGGATTCTTAATTATAAATAGAAGCAGGAAAGGAAACATTTAAACTGGAAACAAAGGACTAAACAAATTTCAACTGATTTACTAAATCAAATAAAATGTGATTCAATTCAAAAAACATTTATTGAATGCTTACTTTTGTAAGTTACTCTGCTAAGCACTGGTGAGATGGAACATTAATACATGGATTACACCAGTATTTATCAATTTGTATAGAATACTTTTTACCCTTGTATGATACAGGAATATATTTTATCCTTGTTTCTAAAAAAATCAATTATAGAGAAACAGATCTGGTACTCTGCTGATGTTATGAGCATTTAAAAAAAAAGGTAGCTAGTTTTATGTTGAGAAATGGTTGTAAAACCCTAGTCTCAATGACTCATCATCATCAATATTATATATCCAAATAATCTGTGTTGTCTTTTGCTTACCTGACAAGACCAATTGACCATCAATCTACTCTCCTCATTCCTGAGTTTCAGTCATTAGATTACTTACTCTTCAAAATGCCAGGTGTTTTGCATATACTTATTTTTCAGCATGGTAAAGTCTTTTCCTTCCTTCCTTCCTTCCTTCCTTCCTTCCTTCCTTCCTTCCTTCCTTCCTTCCTTCCTTCCTTCCTTCCTTCCTCTCTCTCTTTCTGTCTCTCTCTCTTTCTGTCTCTCTTTCTTTCTGTCTCTTTCTCTTTCTTTCTTTCTTTCTTTCTTTCTTTCTTTCTTTCTTTCTTTCTTTCTTTCTTTCTTTCTTTCTTTCTTTTCTTCTCCTCTCTCTCTCTCTCTGTCTCTCTGTCTCTCTGTCTCTCTTTCTGTCTTTGTGTATTTTTGTCTTTCTTTCATTAGTTTCAGGTGTACAGAACAACACAGTGATCAGACATTTACATAGCTTACAAAGTGATAACCCCAAGAAGTTTCCCACCCACCTGACACTGTGCATAGTTATTAGAACATTATTGACTATATTCTCCATGCTGTACTACACATGACTGTCTGTCTGTCTGTCTGTCTGTCTATGTATTTATTTATTTATTTATTTATTTATTTATTTATTTATTTAATGATAGTTGACGGTGAAGCCTTTCCTATCTCATCTAACTGGAAAACTACACAAACTCCCAAGTTTAAATTATAATTATATCTCTGAAGCATTCTATGATAGCCTTGTCTAGGCTTAGATTCTTACTTTAATAACAATACCTCTTATGTATAGTCTGATCTTTTTTGTGTAGTTGTTTGTTTTGAGAGTTATATTGGAAAGTTTCATTCGAAAATATTCAAAGCTAATTCTGAAAAAGTATGACGTGTTGTTTTTAACAATTAAATTGACAAAACCATTAGTCAATATATTAAGCCAAGTTTATCGTTCATTCTTCTTTCACATTTTAAGATTATAGACATGTGATAAATTTTTAATTTGGGGTTGATTCACTCTGTTTTATAGTTTTTTCATAAAGTAAGAACTTATTAATATTTTATATAATGCTCTTTCAAATTTTCATGATTCAAATTTACATAAAATCCAAGTACAATGCACAATTGTTATGCACTTGTTTTATGATATTGTAGTCATCTAACTAATAAACTTGTATAATTCTCAAATATGGCATGATATGTTTTCATCTAAATAGCATCACAACCTAAAACCAAAACTGGGATAGTATAACTGCTCAGTAATTGTCGAATAGCTAAAAAGACAAGAATAGACAAAACCACTAAACGATGTAATTTTTTTTTCCATAAGAGAGTAAATAAAGAAATAGGGAAGAACGGAAGGGAGGGAGGGAAGTAGGAAGGAAGGAAGGAAGGAAGGAAGGAAGGAAGGAAGGAAGGAAGGAAGGAAGGAAGGAAGGGAAGGAAAGAATCCAAGAATTCATAGAAAACAAAGAGGCAGTTTGTGTGTGATCATATGATGCATGTGTGTGATTGTATGTATGTTTGTATATGTCAGTGTTTGGGCTTCCACACTGGCAGAAAAAAATATTCATATTATCTGATTATTGATTGAAGTAATTGGTAATTATTTACTTGTTCTACTTCTTTCTAACATATTTTTACATTTGTTAATGAACAGTACTGTTTCATTCACCTCATGCATTATAAGCTATCTCATTTGATTTTACCCATTAAAAGTATTTTTAGAGACATTATGATACAAACTCTATTACAGCTTGTTCATTTATTTTTTAAGAAGTTCGGATTTTAAAAATTTACTTGAAAATGAAAATTACAGCAAATCATCATACCTACTAGAATCATTTGGTAATTCTCATTAAATGCTTAAACAATTTAGGGCAGAAATAGGGTTAGAAAGAATTGTAAAATAAAGTATTTTCTTAAGTTTTACTTTTAGGTTTATATGCTAAAAGTAAAAAAACATAAATACATTTCACTATTTCGGACAGAGTGCATAAATGTGACTATTTAGCTATAACTACATTGAAAATCAATGCACAGTTTCTTATATTTTGTTACCTGTGTTTTCAGATCAAATATATAAAACATTTAAAATATACTGTAGAGACTCATACTTGATTAAAATTATTATTTGAAATGCTGAACATGTTTAATTACCTGGGGCCCATTTCAGTAGAAAAATATCTTAAAATAATAGGTAAAAATTCATCACACCAAGAACAATTTAAAACTTTGAAATGGCTACTTGAGATACATATGTATATATCTATGTATCTATGTACACACACACACACACACACACACACACGTGTGCATTTGTTTCCTGAAACTTATTTATGTGCACTTACTGAATACATCTAGTGCATTTTTTATTAGAATTACTGATAAAATATTTTAATTGGCAGGATGATAAACCTTATGCGGCAATATTCTTACCCCTACATTTTGTGACAGGTACCAGACCACTGTACACGTACTAATAACAGCACTGATGTTTTCTTGGAAATTTTAAGAACCAAAGACAGCAATAAATCTCCCAATATGTGACTCTGCCTTCCAATGGTAGAGCTGGAATTTTTTTCACTTAGGCAGAAAATTTAGGATGAGAGGGGACACCCACATGATAGACTTTCCATTTTTTCTGAGTGGCAAAATGCAAGTCTTCAAATTAAAATGAAGTGAATATGTCAATATCAAAATATCTTTGTAATTAACCTAATGCTATGAGGAGAAATCTGCTTATGTGAATGTCCAGAGGAATTTATGTAATTAGAATTGATCTTGGTTAGACGTTGGCAGAAATTCACTTGGCAGTTGAGTTTTTCCCAGAATTTTACTACAGGTTTATCGGCTAACAAGAACAACAACAACAGAAAGAAAAAAAAGAAAAACAAAAGGAAGAAGAAATGAAAAAGAAAAAAAAAAAAAAAAGGAATATGATATACTGACATTTATAATTTATAATTCAACCATTTATAAGCTTCTTTCTTATCTCCTTCCTCTATGCTCTGTTACCCATGGAAATATGCCATATGCCATTAAAGCAACTGGCTCTTTAAACTGGACACTATCCAAAGCTCAGTGTGTAAAAATGAAAAATAAATAAATATTGCAGCCAGGATGCTACATGTCTTACCTTTGTAGTGTTATTAATTCAGAGGTGCCATATGTGATGGCTGTCTATGGTTTGCATGGTCAAAATCATTATTAGGTATATTGAACCTCCAATACTAATTCCAATGTCATGAATTCAGTTTAAAAGCAACTATTCTGCAGTCAGGTTCTGGCAAAACTTCAAAGGTAATATTCAAAGTCAGAAAGCTTAAAACTGTGCAAGCTTATTTAGATTCCTTAAATGGTCTGGTTTAGGAGATTTCTGGGTATTTGGAGCTTTGTAAGCCATTGCAGAATGAAAAAAGTTAATCTGTGAGGCTACATTTTCAATAATATGACATTAGATTAATTTCAAAGGATTTTCTTCTTGGGTATCAAACCACACTCAGGATTTCTCCAGGGAGTAGGATACAGGCTCTTCCTTATTTATCTATTATTCATTATTTATTTATTTATTTATTTATTTATTTATTTATTTATTTTTAATGAAGGGATTGCTTCTTATGCGGAGGATTACATAGTCAGAGTCTAAAGATATCTGTGTTTCTTGTTATATAAAATAAGCAAAAATGGGCTGTTTTTTTGTGTTTTTTTTTTAATTCCTGAGCAAGAGGGAACATGTTTTTTTTAGAGAGAAAACTTCTACAAATATATGTGAACTTTGGAGTAAAACTGACATTTGTGACTATAAGGGTTACACCAAGACACTTGAAATATGAAATTCTAAGTATACATTCATAGCTTCCTCTCTCTTTCTACTTCTTTCTTCCTGTCCTTCATTTAATTATCTTTAGAAAGCATAGTTTTCTAAGTTAGTAGGATGTATCAGATGAATATTTTTATGTTATTGACTAAGTTTCTTTTTATGTAATTCTTTCAAAATGCATTTTAAAATGTTAGACATCTTAAGGGTTATTAACAAATATAAAATAGGACCCCAAATAGCCAAAAGTTATAAACAAATATTTTAGAAATAGGTTTTTTTCTTTATTTGAAAATAAATTTCCCATTGGCATGATTTATCAATGGTTCACTCTTTGTAAATAGGTATCTTACAATAAATTTATTTTAGAATATAACAAGAACATGTATAAATGCATTTTGGGGTCCTTTCGTTTTTCTTTGTTTATAAATTGTTAAAGGTTAATTTTGTTTTTTATATTTATTCACATGGTAGATTAAAATATAATCTAATACTGTCTGGGTCCCCATTTTTTTTTTTTTTTTTTTTTCAGTAAATAAGACCCTAAACCAAAAATTTGTAAGGGTTATGGCTAATTTAGACAGGCGCCAAATTAAAAAAAAAAATATATATATATATATATATATATATATATGTATATATATAATATATATATATATATATAATATATATATTATATATATATACACACACATATATATATATTTGTCATGAAATAGTCAGTTAAAAACTCAGTTAAACTTTTACTTTGACTAAAATATAATCTGAAAATATTTCTAAAAGTGAATTTTTTACAGAATCAAATTAAATATGGGCTCAATTATGCTATATATCTTTTCTGGAAAGTAGTTACTAGAGAACAAGCATTCTTGTATCATCACAGGAAGGCATTCCAGGGCACACAAAGCCATGCGAACAAAGCCAAGCAAGCAAGGGATTTATCAAAAGAAAGAGAATACAAAATGTGGGAGTTGAAAGGCCCAGAAGGAGAGCAACTGGCCTGAAAAACAAACAAATTTAGGATTATATTTGAATAAGGGCACAGAATATCCAGCCAGGGGTGGCATTACAGGTGTTCCCAGGGCAGCCTGTGCTGATCATGCCTTCCTGTCAGGAGGAGGGATTTTTGTCCTTATTTGGCCCTTGCCAGAACTGCCATGGTGACACAGGTTAGAGATTGTCTTGGCTGTCATTGTAATAATATTATATTCCATTATAATTAGCCAAAGTTCACCTTAAGGGGCAAGATGGTGTCGCTCTTGGCCATCAGAATCCATTTCTGGCCAGTCTGGTAGCTGCACCTTTTCCTAAGGTTGACCTCATCTCCTCCTTCCATTGTCTTCCCTCCCCTCCTCCTTCCTTTCCTCTCTGCTCTCTCCCTGTGGCCCTGTTCTTTCTGCCTACCATAATATTAACATCATACAATTTTTGACTAAAACATTTGAAGTGAAAATACCTTTTATACCTACTATTTACTTTTTTTTCCCTTTTCTCTCATTTTCAGGGAGTTTTTTCCATATGTCTTAATTTATACCCCTTTGCATACTGATTTCATAAGGATTTTCTCAAAATGCCAGACAGACATAACAGAAAGAAATGAGCGCTTCTTTCGCTCTAAAGCAAAAGAATGTCCACTGTATTCTGAAAGAGTAAAAAGAGCTTTTGTAAGTGAGGTATTATTTACAAATACCTAGGAATTAAGAACAGGAAAAAAGAAACTCTGTTGTGGCAGAAGAGGCCTGACAGTTTAACAAGAAAGTACTTTAAATAACAAAGGTAAGTGTAGGAGTTAGTTGAAAAGCAACACAAATGCATTCAGTGTCAAAAGCATAGTTGAAATACTTAGATTTTTCTTTCTATTTAGGAGAAACAGCCAAAGTAGAAACTTGAAGTGGTCATTAGTGAAAATAGATCTGAAAGCTACATTAATTGTGTGTGTGTGTACATTGATATTTTGCAGATACAGCTGAATAAATGCTAAAACCAAAATTAACATATAATTAAAACGTAAGAAAAACTAAAGCTAATGAAATCCATAATAATAAATAGTGAATATAGCCTCAAGTAGGTATAACTTGCCCAATAAAAATAAATATAATCATTAGGTGTCAAGAATCATCATTTTAAACAAATGTATTATAATAACACTTACAATGTACTTAAAATATAAATATGAAACAGAATTGAGGTGGAAGAATGCCAACATATCTTAAGAAAGTTGTTGTTATTGGTTTTAATGAAGTCATATGTAGGCTTAGTCATATCATCATTAGAACTGTGTGCTAATAATTTAGCACTACGCTCTGACTCACTACGGAATCCGCGTGGGAATTCTCATCCCAATGCCTTCACCATACACCAGTAAATGCATAAGTGTAGGCAGAATCAAATGAACACTCTCACCATTAAGTTAACATCACCAAAGTTAGGTGGTTTTATTTTGCATAGTGAAAACTAGAACACCGCTCGCACAACAGCTGACGTGCAAACAGTTTACATAAGTTACTAACTCTAAACGTCTATTCAGATAGCAAGGGCAGTATCTCCATGTTTCAATTGCTTGACACAATGATGGATTATTTATTTACTGAACAGCACTGGTGGCCAGAAAATCTGATTTTCATGCATGAAATCCATGAAACCTCAGCCACTGAACAGTTTCTTTTACATGTGGCAAAGGTCATCTATCAAGGGATTTTCTCACGTTTTGTGTGATTGGTCATGCCTCATTTCCTTCAAGAAAATATGATTTCCCTAAAGTCCGTGCATTTTAAAAGACTCACAAAAGGCCCAGAAAGTTATTTCCTCTCTGTTTGTGATAAGCACAGAATATAGAGGTTAACCTACAGGGAACGACAAGCAACTGTTTGTAGCTAGAAACCATATTTAATCCTATCATTAGGAAAGCCTTAACACTCACCAGGTATAAAAGGGCTGCAAAATTACACACTTAACCTTGTCATTTAACCTTGCAGAGTTTAATCTGCATTCAAACTTTAATAAATATATTCCATAGACGTATCCTTACATATTAGAAGGGATTTGTTTCAGATAATGTATTTCAAATTTAGAGTCATTTGGTGAAGGACTGGATGAAGATTTGGATGCTTTAAAAATAATCATCATTCCCATTTTTGATCTGAAAACAAATCAATGAGGAAGAAGAATAAGATATTATTTTTTTAGTAAAATGTTTCCATATAATTATAAATTTTATTAAGTACTGGAAAGGAAATGTAAGAAACAATTACTTGAAGAACTTAATTTGGATAGGAAGGTCAGGAAGGCCCTCTGTGTGGAAGATATGTTTAAGTTGACATTTTATTTTTTAATACATTTTTTTTCAATTATAGTTGACATACAATATTATATTAGTTTCAGGTGTACAACATAATGATTAGACATTTACATAACTTATGAAGTGAAAAAGAAGGGATTAGATGTACAAATTGCGAGTTATAAAAACAGTCATGAGGATATAAAGTACAGCATAGGGAGATAGTCGATAATATTGTAATAACTATGTGTGGTGTTAGATGGATACTAGATTTATCAGGGTGGTCATTTAGTAACGTTTTTAAGAACAATAAATATGAAACATGGTGAAAATTATGAACAATTTAAAGAGAACTGTTTGTCTAAAAAGAAATTATGAGATTTAATTATTGGAGATTAAAAAGAAAAAATATTAGTATTTTAAATAATTATGTTTATGAAATATTATTTGGTCACAGTTCAGAAGTATCTTAGAATAGTGCAAACGTCCCAAATCTCTCCGTGCTGCAAGAAGGTTCTGTCTAAAAACTTCCAGGTATCTGATGGCTAGTGGATATAACCCAAAGCCCCTTCATGCCTCCACTCTACTGCCCATGTGTTCACTTGAGGCAGGTGATGCAGAAAGATCAGGAGTGACCTCTATTAGTGTTATGGAGATACATTATAAAGACAACAACTATATAAAGCAGACAAAAGGATACGGTAAATCATAAATAACATTCTGTCAGTTACTGAGTAGAACACAAAACTGTCAGTTACAGGTAGATTTGCTGTAAATCTACTGAAGCTTGAGCTTCAGAGCCCCTGATCATACAGGTTCTTCCCAAAGCCTTGTCCATAATTTTAAATTAGTATTTTGAATTGTTTTTCTTAATGAGGGCATCTCTGATTATATGTTTTAGGTCCTCAAACCTAAATCCATTAAATTGGACCATGCCTGGATTTCTTTTCTATTTTTAAGCTCCCTTATGTAGTAAAACTTTTATTTGTCTGCCAGAGACTATTCAAAATTAGATTTGGAAGACAATGAACAGGAGGTTGGGAAAATACCACGCATACATCCTTGTAGTATGCTTTTGTTTTCTCATGACGTGTGTGTGTGTGTGTGTGTGTGTGTGTGTATGTGTGTGTGTGTGTGTGTGTTTTGTGTGTGTCTAATATTGAGTTATTTTTAACTTGTATTGAGGTCTTCTTAGGAATAAGGAAGGTAATCATTGGGGATAACCATCACACTTAAAATTGTATACAGAGAATGTGGTACAAAAAATAATAATAAATTTCCTTAGGGAATTGAAAAGAAGGGTAGAAAGTTTTATAAACAGATAAAAGCAGTATCTTACACACTGACATTTGCATATGAAGAAAATGAATTAATATCCTCTTTTTTTTTGCAGTTTTCATGACATCCAATATATGTGGGATTTGAGATGAATCACCCCTAATTTATTTATTTTTATTATGGATTTTCTTTGATCATGAGCTACTTTGATGTACAAAAATTCATAAAATGATGCAAACGCATATATTTTCACACACACGCAAACACACACACACATACACTTATATACATATACTATCTTTGGTTAATATACATGTGTATTTATGTGTGTGTGCATTTGTGTGTGTTTGTGTGTGTGTATACACAACATTGAGACTGAATATTAACTCAAGAAAAATGAATTTCTATAGAAACACAATTTTTCAGTTACTGATTTTGAGTAATTGACCTCTGTTGGCAAAAGAATAACTATTTAACTGACTTGACATTAGATACATATTTCCTGGCTTGGTCATGATATTAAAAACAATTATAGGTATAGCGGAATTTAGAACTTTTTTGTATAATTCATTGTGGAAAACATTTCTGATATGTTTCTTAAATCTTAAAAAAAGGGACATTTCTGAGTCTTTTTACAGTATCTTCAGTTTAATGTTGAACTTCTGTCAAAGTGTACTAGCTTCAAAGAGAAAAAAACACTGGAGAATTTGCTAAAAATAATTAGAATACTTTTTAAAAACTATTTTAATATTTACTCAATGCAATTATATATTCTCAATGTTTTTAAATTAAATTAATTTGGATGGCAAATATTTTTCTACCTAATGCTTTAATATTTGTTGCCAAAAGTATTTTAATTTATAAATGAGTGATTTACCATTGTCAGCATGAAGTAAAATGCAGTTTACATAGTTATGAATGGTATCCATCAACTGTAAAAATATATATATTTTTTGAAATTATAGTTAGTATTTGTACTTATGGATTTTGTGCTTCATAATTATGTGGTGTATTTGAGACATGCATTTCTTGTAATAAATTACATTAATGTTTAAGTTATTGATATGTATATTTGTTAATAGATGCTTTGACAATTAAATGTCATTATTTTATTAGTTGTACTTTAAGGAGTTACAAAGGTGTTCATCCAAAGAACTAGTTAGTATTTATTTTCCAACATAATTTTTATTAAAAAAAGGATGACAATTTCTTTGGTGCTTTATTTGCTTATTATATTATGAACAAAGGATAATTTCTCATGCAACCAGTCCTTTATAATGAATTTTGAAAATAACAAATAATTATTACTTGTTATAAATTTTTGACAGTTTAGGGACTAGGAAATCAATTCCTATAAAGTAGTATCTAGATTACTGTTGAAAATAAACCTGCTTCATTACTACTCACTACCATAGAATTGATTTTTATTGTTTGAAATAGGCTGTCTATATTTAGTATGTTTTACTGATTTTTTAAAATTCTGCAATCTATATATTTAATGCATGTGAAGTGAAATGTAATTTCTTATGCAAAGTAATGTCAATCACTAGAATTAACAATTAAATTGTCCATGAATGAGAGCAGTGCTTAGTAATTTGCTGAATATTTAAGAACAAAACCACTAATCTTCCCCATTATTATTTACAAGTATTAAGAGGTCCACAAATGTGACTGCTCACAAGGACTGATATGGAGACGTGACAGCATATCTAATAGCTCTACATGGCAATTCCTGGTGCCTTAGTCTCTGTGTTCTCTACATGCCCGAGGTGTTGGAGAGTCAGTGAATTACAGAATAACTAAACTCTGAGAGAATAACTAAACTCTTTTACTTTGATGTTACGAATTTCAAATGAAGAAGCAAGAAAAATCTAGGCTAATGCAATTCCTAGGACAAAAATACAGAAATAAAGTAATAAAGACCCCCAAACTCTCTAGTATGCAAAAACTTTCCTCTGATACAAATAAAAAGTCAATTTCATAACAGACTCGTGGAATTCAAATTTCATAATAATTTCTGCCTTATTGAAAAAATGCAGCAGTCACTTGAGAAAAGAAATGAAAAAGCTTCTTCTATTAAATAAATGTAAAATATGCTAATGTAGTGACTGGAAGTGAAGTGAAACTGAAAGCTAACACTAGGGATTGTTGTGGTTTCTAATGTTATAGTTTGTGACAAAGATCAGAATTATTTGACACAATAATTAGGTATCCTTCTTGTACAAATTCAACAAACAATTTGTTCCATTTCCCAACACTACTTTTCATTTTCATTTTTTTTCCTGATTTCTTTATTGAGGGTATTTTTCATTCTCATGAATTTAATGGTATGTAGAACATTCTTTGGTTAAAATTCGTATTTTTAGATTTATCTTTTCTTAATTTAAATAATTATATGGTGTCATTTTCTCTTCCTTTCATTTATGTGTTTTTCTGTAATGAGAGTAAAGGATCAGAATTTGGGGATTCAGTAAATAAACCTAAATATTCAGCATTCAAATATGTGATACTGGTCCATTTCTATTAGGTTATCAGATTTTTCTGTTATCCTTAGTTAATATAATGTTCATATTTAAGCATAATAAACTCAAAATGCTATTATGATTAGTCTATGAAATAATTTAAATCATCATACTTCATAAGTAGTCAAACCCAAAAGCTTGAAATCTTTAAGATAATATAACTGAATAAAGAAAGAAATTGCTGTTGGTAAAAAGGTTTGGATAATAGTCACATGCCTGTTAATTTAGAGGACAAATTATAGGTGACTATGATTAAATAAAATTCAATACTCATTTCAAAATGTAGGGAGCATCTATTATTTTAAACTTGGAATCTTAAATAGGTTACGACACTCAGCAGTTCTGACTATATAAGTTTCTATTTTAAGGAGCAAAGAAACTCGAGGCTGCATTATGGAATAGGAAATAAACTCAGTGAAAATATTTCGAGATTTTAAGATACTGAGAGATGGTGACACAACCCAGGATCCCATAAAGTTCAGTAGGGTAACAATTCAATCTCTTACCTAAATCTCTCCCAAGAACTCTATAAGTCATTATCTAAAACTTACAATTCAACTCCTTTGGCTTTGGTAAATAACAAACCACTAGTCCACTTGTTCCTATCCATTACTTCCTGATTTCCTTCACTCCAGTCAAGTCAAGCCCGCAATCTATTCTCACCAGAAATGTCTTTGATCGTGTCTTTCTTTTAAAATAAATATACAATGTTTTCAAGTTTCCTTCAAGGCTTTTTTACCTCCCAATACAGAAATTAAGAGAACAGAGATATTGTCAGAGCTGTTGACCACTGAACTCCTATGAGCAGAATAGTGCTTGGAATATTTAGATGGTTAATAAGTATTGTTCAATTGATAACGATAAATTAAATAGTATAATCAATCAGCAAAAGCCATAATGACAACCTTGATGATAAAACAATTTTGTGAGTGTATATATTGCATGCCAGTATTCTAATTTATTTTTTAATTAATTAGACATAAAAAATAAATGTTAACAACGATTCTGTGAGATAGAATCCACTATTCCCATTTCACATGTGAAAGCAAAGCCCTAAGACTAAGTTGACAATAATGTTCGAAGATATTATGTACAAGGTCACCTAAAACCTTGTCTCTTATATCCTATTTTGTAATGTATTTATGGCATAATCTTAGCTTTTATTGATAGCTGAATCAAGAAATGGCTTTTTTATATTTTCTATAAAACTTGTAAACACGCTGTTCTTCACCCCATGTGTATTCATTATATATAAGGTCCCACTAGATAAATATAAGTACCAGGAAGAAATTTCACTGTTTTGAAGAACATATTGTTTCCTTGATTATTAGCTATCTCTTTAACTGACAAGTTTGAACTGAATTGGGTACTCAATTAAAGTAAACTACTGGCCCTGTTGGCTAGTGTATTTGCTTGTTTCTATTATGAAGACAAAAGCTGCCATTTTTTTTGGAGTTACTACTTGCCAGACCTTGCGCAACTTAACTTACCTTCATTATTTCACTTACTTTTCACAACCCCCTGCGGTATTACCTCCATTTTTCAGAAGAGCACAAAGGAAACTAAGCCTCAGAAATGTGTATGGGGAGGAATCAAAAGCAGGTCAGCCTGACTTCCATCTAACTCTATATTAGAATTTTACATTTGACTATTTGATTGCATTTAGTTTATTTTAATATATATATATATATATATATATATATATATATATATATACACACACACACACATATATATGTGTATATATATGTATATATATATATGTTTATATATAATTATATATACTGCGGGTGCCAAAAAAATGTATACAACTGGACACTTTAATCAACATTGCTCAAGTAGTCATTTGCCATAATCAGAAGTGTCTGGATGCTGATGGTAACCATTTTGAGCACCTCTTATAATTGCAGTGTCTAATGTGATAGATAGATAGATGATATAGATGATATAGATATAGATATAGATATAGATATAGATATAGATATAGATATAGATATAGATATAGATATAGATACATGCCAGCTTGGAGGAGGGCTTGTCCACATTTGATCCTGCAACAATCCTAGTTTAGTCAGTTGCAGATTTCCACTGTTCTGGGCCTCAGTTCCTTGGCGGAGAGCTAAATGCAGAGTGCCTCTTGTACTCATGATTAGCAGCATCTAATAACAATATTCTGCATCTAATTTTTGTATTACCACAACTCACCATGAGTCATTACTATGTCTCTTTATTACTTGAAATAGAGTCATCGTGCTTTTAAATCTAATCGGATTAGAGAACCAATTCTAGAAACTTCAGAACCAATTCTGAAAACTGATCCTTAACATTCTGGTCCTCTAGAACTACTTTGGGCTCAAAATATTTATTAGTCAGGGTTCTCCAAAAAGACATTGCTTCTATTTCCTTGGAAAACCCTGTCTAATACAGATTATGGTACCAAAAGTACCAAGAAGTGTGTGTGTGTGTGTGTGTGTGTGTGTATGTATTGAAAGAGAGAGAGAGAGAGAGAGAGAGAGAGAGAGAGAGAGAGAGAGAGAGAGAGAGAACAGAGAAAGATTGAGAATTAGCTTACACTCTCTGGAGGTTATCAAATCCAAATTCTGTAGAATTTGGAGACCGAGAGAGAAGAAACTAAGGTTATACCTCTGTCTCTGTCTTCTTAAGATCTTCAACTGGCTAAATGAGGTCCACTGCATTATGGAATGTAATCTGCTATTTTCAAAGTCTATTGATCTAAATGTTAATCTCATACTTGTATAACAAATAGCTTCAGTAACATTTAGACTGGTGTTTGACCAAATATCTGTGTACTGTGGCTTAGTTAAATTGACACATAAAATTAACCATCACAAGGCAACAAATCTCAGTTGCTCTGGACCTCCAGAAAAACATATTGAGAATGCTTTCAGAATTATCTGCCTGAAGGGATAGGAGTCTGGTGCATTTACTCACTAGCCACCGCAACACAGACACACACATTGGTTGAAGAGGCAAAATTTATTAAGTCCCGGTTGAATTCGTAGTTGGGGGCGAACAGAGGAGATGCATCTTTAAGAGTTCCCAAATCCTTATCTCTACCCCTGCCAACTATCTTTGCGTCTGTAATCTTCATGGTCTAATAATCATCTCAGATATAACATACCCTAATTAACAACACATTATTTTTCCCACCTGCTGGGTTTGTAGTCTTTTCCTTATTAGTGAAAGTCACCAATGTTCGTCATTTTGCACAGCCTATAAAAATGGGAGTAATTCAAATTCTACTTTTTGTCTTGTACCACTGTTCTCTTGGCTCTACCTTCAGTATGTATCCTAAACATGGATATTTTTTCCCACTTTCACTGCTGTTATCCTACTCCAATTCATTGCCAGTTTTTGCTGAACAAACTAAAATATGTTGTAGAATGAGCATTTAAAAGTGCTCCTCTTGTGTTTAAAAATGCCACTCTTGTGTTCAAAAGAAGCCAACGTCTTTCCAACACAATCATAAAACACCCAAACTCTTCATCTGACCCTTGAACACCATCTTCTACCACTTCCCATTCGTTCTTTTGTTGTACTCCAGTCATATTTTCTTTCAGTATCTGCACAAATGTCACCTTCTCAGTTTCCCCAAGAACACCTTACGTATAATAGTCCATTGTTTCCTTGCCTTTCACTATCACATTCTATGCCTCATCTCGGGTTTCATAAATTTATCAATACCTAACATTATATTGTACATTTGTTTATCTGTTTTCTCTCCTATATCAAATGTAAGCTTTATGAGAGTAAATATTTGCCTTATTCCCATCATTATCACCTATGTCTAAAAATCAGAATGGCACATAATTGCACTAAATAGTTGTTGAGTGAATGCATCACTATGAAATTTAGATATGTGCAATAGTGGTTAATAGGGAAATAAAATATTACAGCCTATTTATAGATGTCATAATTGTAATAAAAAGGAATTAATTCCAAAAATATCCTGGATGTTTTTGAAAAAAAAAAAGTAAGCAAAAGAATTGGAGTATGTAGTTAGCTTAATAAGTAACATAGAAATAAATATACAAAATGTTAAATTATACTAATAAAGTTATTCTTAATTTATACAGATTTATAAGTACTAAGTTATTTTCAACTAAACAATTACGTAAGCATAAAGGTATACAATACTATACAGACATGTAATATGTATTTTTGTTTATATATGCTTTGTAAATTAAAAAATATAATTATAAAACTTTTTGCCATATGTATGTCTTCTCATTTTAAGGTAAAATAAAGTACACAATGACTCCATAGTTTTTAGGTTTTTTCCCTAGAAAAATTACTTTTCATTCTCTGTCTCTTTTTTGTATTGAAGTGATTGGCATCTTAGAATCCATGCAATTTTACCTTAATGAATATGTGTTTAGTACATCTAATTAAAGACAATGGCTAACACTGAAATGTGAGGCAGATTCTATGCCAGACATATTAAAGCATCCTTAAAGTAACTCATACTGAGACTAAAACAAACTAAAATCAGAAAACATTTTTCTGGCCTTGATATAAAATTATCATTTCAATTAATAACTTATTATTTTATATTCTCAAAGGAAAACTATAGCATTTGCAATGTTTAATTGTAGTACAAAAGACAAAAAAAAATGCCAGGCGTGATATGTAACTTTGACATTGAAGATATTAAATTAGACACAATTGTTATGTTGATAATTCACTCATGTTTTGTACTTAATATTTATTGAATGAGTGAATAAATGAGTTGGAAAGAAAAGGTCTGTAGCCTTTTGCCTTGTGAGTAGTCTAAATGTCATCCCGGACCGAATTTCTGTGAAATAACTCAAGGAGCTAAAAAAATAGTATAAAAAATGTTTCTTTCAAATGACAAATTTCAGACTTTTCCTTAAGAATGTCATAAAATCATCAAAGGCAGTCTACTTATTATGATATCAACCTAATGGCCTATTTTTATATATTGTTTACATAAACTCTTCTCTGTTCTTAAACAACAGTTTTATATAAATTCTTCTCATACTTCAATAACTTAAGTAATACCTTCTTATAAAATTTTTTGAACAGGTAACTTTTCAAAACATCAGTTTTCCTTTCCTATTGTTTTTGTTTTTCCCTCATTTTTCTCTAATTCATCAACATTTTTCCTACACTTAGGTATGCAATCTGAATAAGTTATCAATGAGATGAGATATTACAAAGACTCACATTTTAAAATGTTATATTTCCTTTCTGAAACATAACAAGTTTGATTTCTGTTATCAGTCCAGTTTTTTTTAGCCTAACTTGGTTTCAAGTTCCATTTGACCATTAAATATTTCAACAATTATGTTTCGTTATATTCCTCCAATTTTCTCAAATTGAATTTATTTTTACTTTTTTACAAACGAGGCAGTGAAACTGATCATTTTGAACACCCCTAGATGCTATCTTCAGCTTCACGGTGTATCATCACCACCATCCTACATCTGCATAACACCATCCTGCAGAAATCTGCCACTCCATATGCTGTACCAAGCAGGGAGATTACAATGGGCTTGAATTTGGATCTCAGTCAGAGATTCCCTGGAGGCGTTTCACAGGAAAATATATTTCTCAAGCCAACATTTAAATCTTTGCCTAGACCTACCCCCACTTCAAAGAGAAATATAATGAGAATGAAAGCACAAACCCCCAAATTCAATTGCCACATTTTTTTTCTTCTTTTGAGGAGTTTGTCCTGTTCTCCTTGTGATTCCTTTCTGTTGGTACTGGCAGTTGCCAGATGGGCTTTATTTTTTAAATTTAAATTCTTTATTTTGTGGCAGTGCTGCCCATTGTATCACAGTCAATGCCAGCTCTTATTCTTTTAAAACACACATGCTTGGCACATCCCTAAATTGCTTAAGAATCAGAGACTAGAAACTTACATAAGGAAAAGGGAAAAGTATACATTTCTATCACTCTAATATTGAGAGTAACTGAAGCATAGAATTGTTATTAAAGGAAATCTTTGAAGCTATGTGTTTCATTTACAACCAGTGGATAAATACTGCTCACACTATGCCCACAAATAGTGAAATCTAGGGGAAGGTAAGCTGTTAAAGAGATTGAACAGTGCAGTGAACAAAGATACCTCAGAAAACAGAGTTGATAAATCCCAGTGCCCATACTTCTATCTTACCAACACATGCCCAATGGGTAGAAACTGGGAGACATGAGAGCACTGAAATTTAGAAAGGCATTTAATAATTGCAAAAAAAATATTTAACTTGCAAATATAAGCAAAAAATCCATTGTTTCAAAATGGTTGTTTCCTATATGAGTTTATTGAGATACTAGCATTTATTAAAAATGAATAGAGTTATTTTTTGGTGTATATAATTTTCAATAATGTCCCTTAAATCAAGTTTGGCAGGCCAATTAATTTAAATATTAAAACTATATATAAAAGTGTCTTCTGATAACCAAAGACCAGTTCCTTTGTGTGTGGAAATTATTATCTGAGTCTCAGACAGAATCCATGCTGAATAAATTGGCTTCTCATTATATCCTCCTGGTACTGAAAATTATTTATCATGTCAATCTAGTTAGTCCAGTGGTCAAGAGTATAAAGTATACCTCAATTCTGCTTCTCGTTTTCATTTAAAATACAGGCATATGACAATTTCATCATTTCAGAATATATTTCACAAGGAGAGGAGATTCATTGGCCTCTAAGCAATAAGAAATCACTATAAAATCCATATGTTAATGTGTGTGTACTCCTTAGCAATTACTTTCACCTTTGCCTTCATCTACTCCTTCTCTAAATTCTCACTTCCTAGAGATATACTTTTCTCCTTTTAAAACTCAAATGCTTCTCTGACTCAGAGACAAAATTAGTTGATCCCTCCTCTGCTTTGCTATTTCATTTCTAGTCTACCTCTTACCTTCATTATGCATTTTAAAATTACACTAAAGTGTAAGTATTAATGAGAAGAGGCAAAATGTATTTATATTTTTGAACAAAATTGTTTACTGCATAGTAAAAACTCAATAATAGTTATTGGTTCTCACTTTGAGATCATTCATCCCTGCTTTCACTTGAATCATATTAAACACACCAGAGGAAAATTATGTGAGACATTAGAGAAGAGCCAGGGACCGGGGACTGATAAATTATTAAGCAAGGGCCCAATAATGATGATGGTGATAATAATAATAACAATAATAATAATAGACAGTAATCTTAAGTGTGAGACAGAAGAATTTCAAAAGCAAAAATTGAATGAAAAATAAGTTATATGCTATTATTGTAGAATACAATCACTAAAGTTCAGAATTACTACCCAAGTCATCAAGAATATTAATGTAAAGAAGTGAGCAGCAAAGAGAAAAAAAAAAGATAGACATTTGCCTGCTTCATTGTTTCACTGTTATATATGACAGTAGGGTGGAGCACTGAAACATCAGCATTACTTTAATACTGTGGTGCTGGAATGTTTGAGTGAGAAGTCTGACATCATAAATAGCAATATTACATAAGGAAGCTTGTCGTACAATGTATGAATCATTTGTAAGTATGTACGATATTTTTTGCCAAAGACTAATTCTGTAAATAGGCTATTCTTTTTAATTTTTATAATGAAATGACAAAACAGTAAAATAAATATTATTCCTGGAATTGTTGTACATAGACGAAAGAAGTGTTAATGCCCTTGTTTAAAGTTTCTACAAGACTTTGTTGTTCTCTTCTGTCCATCTTTGTAGTTACCAGCTTGTGGGGTTATTCAGATAACATAAGCAGAAGACAGAAGGAGAAGCCTGACAGGATATGTTGAATGATGGGGCAACTTGAAACATCTAGCTGGCCACTGAGAAGGACAATTAGATAAGAATGAAAAAGCATGGTGGTTGTATAAACTGAGAACGTCTCCTTAGGATTTGTAGAATAAGGCAGCAAATGATTCTCTTTGCAATTCAATTGTCCATTCTTCAGATTTTTCAAAACCAAGAGAAAGACTGCAGAGTTGAAGATGGTGTTGCAACACAATTTAGAGAATATTGACATGTCAATGCCTCACTTTATGCAGATTTGTTCCAGATAAGCCCACTCATCACATACTGCCACAGGAATAATGAAGTTTGCAACTGAAAGAGCAGAGCAGAACTTCTTAGCTACACATAAATGTTTTGTGAGATTTTTATTAATATTTTACAACTTAATAGTATATTGATCCTTAATAGTTTCCTTGGTTCAGAGATCATTCTAATAATAATGAGATAAAAAGATAAAACTCCTTTCACCATTTGCCCTCATAACCCTTGCTTGCCATTTTCCTCAACCTCTAATTATTTTGTAGTTAATAAAGGAGATATTTTTAAAACTTTTGCTTGTTGCTCAAGGTTTGAACTCACACTGATGATCGGATTACTTAATACGAAAAGGGAAACCCTTTATGCTCCACAAGCAGCAGTTCTAAAATTATTGCATTGAATTGTTGACTGACAAAAATCTTTTTCTTTGAGGACGAAATGAAAGAAAATTGACTTGAATTTTGAATAGCAAGAGAAGTTAAGTGCACATAAAATAAATATTTTTTTAAGTGGAAGGACCACTAAACATTGATCATTACACACCAGTGAAAGAATGAGAAATTGTGCTTTCTTTTTAAATTAATAATTTGAGTAAAATATATTAGAATCACATTTGGTTTGCTTTTGAAAATAACTTTTGCAAGAGGAAGACTTTCAGATTTCTTCCTAAATTAATAATGGGTTGAGCATCTTTATACACCAGTTAATGTATGATAAGTAGAACGGTCAGGTCAGAGTCCACAGTAAATGAACACAAATTTGTAGAAAAACTTAACCTCCAATAGGTAACACAGCTATAGCTTTAATTAATTAATGCAATTATCTACAACTAAGCATTGATAAATGCAGTTTTCTCAAACCGTATGCATCCTCAATTTTATATAACACGATACCCCACAAAAAAACACAAAAGAAAACCTTAGGATGACATAGAAAGTCCTTTGCTCTATTGAGTAAAGGGGTGGAGAGAGAAATGCAACTACTTGGAGTTGATAGGATATAAGAAGAGTGAACTTAAATATAGCTGACATTCAATTATTCTGGGCTTCTCCCTTTACTTTAAATATAAATTAAGTATTTTGCATTCTCAAAAACTTATGTGTCAATGATTCATTTACTCAATTTCTCATTAAGTACATATGAAACATTATTTTTGGGGTCAACCAAAAATGTAATCAAGGTTAAATCAGAGTACTTTTATTTTATTTTGTTTAATTCTTTTTTTTTCAGTTACAGTTGACATTCAGTATGATTTTATATTTGTTTCATATGTACAGCATAATGGTTAGACATGTATATAATTGATGCGGTGACTGCCTCGATTAGTTCAGTACACCTCTGGCACTGCACATAGTTGTTGCAACATTATTAACTACATTCTCTATGCTGTACTTTACATCCCAAATCAGAATACTTTCAAATGACACTAATTTTACTCCATTGAGCAAAGATATGAGAATCATGTATGAATCATGAGTCATATCAGGAGATTCAATGCAACATGTTTTTAAGGATTACTTCAATATTTATATGTTTTTATTTTTCCCCTAGGAATGGATTTTTTCTGGTAGAGAATGGGAAGGTAAAAAAAGGGGAAGTTTGCACAACCATTCTTATTCTTAATTTTCTCTGTGACCTGCTCATCTCTCACACCACTTCTGAATTATATCAGTTATTCTTTTATTAATGAAGCTCTCTATATTACCTCTTGGAACACTGTGTCCTTAACGGCCTGTATTGTCATGTCTGTATACCACCCTTTCACCCTCCAGAAAACTAAGAGCACCTTGAGGGCAATACTCATAGCTTATGTTCATTTGCATTCCCACAGCAAATACGATTAAAAGCATAATAATACTTTTTAAAATGAATTACTAATGTTTTGAATGAATCGAACAATGTGATTAATATCTCATCTTTCCCAGGCAACACAAATAGAGGTTTTAAATTCCAATTACTTGGAGTGACTCTTTAATGATTGAATTAAGGCCAAGAGTTATATGTATCACAACAGAACACTGGAAAAAAAAGTTTTTCAGCCAGAATTGGACCCAATTTCTCCTAAATCAAATTACCTAGATATCAATCTCTATCTATTTATCTATAGTCCTTGCATTTTCTCTAGTAATCAAGCAATAAGAGATAGCTGATTATAAGCTGAAGTGTCAGGATAGAGGCACAGAATAGAAGTAGACACTATTTAATTTTATATTGTGTGTGTTTGTGTGTGTGTGTGTGTGTGTGTGTGTGTGTGTGTGTGTGTGTGTGTGTTGAACAACAGGTGAAGGATTTCAGGTTGATACTATAAAGGGATTTTTAAAAAGGTAAATTATGAAATATTTAAAAATTATCTGCTAACAGAATGAATTTAAAACCTCTAAAATGTGGTCAATAAATATTGTATGTCACATCTGTTATTCTAAAATAAACGTAAGTAAAGTTATAACAGCAACTATTTAAAATTTAACAAAAAATTTGGTTAAATTCTCTACTGATAGTTCACAATATATACATTGGGATTATTTAAATAGAGAAAGAGAGAGAGAGAGAGAGAGAGAGAGAGAGAGAGAGAGAGAGAGAGAGAGAGAGAGAGGATAAATGTCTCAACTCCCATACCATGTTTATGTGGCATGGGAGGAATGCTTATAAGCCTCTCTGTTATGTGTATTTTAGATTTGTGAATAATATCCCCCCAGGGTATATGATGAGTAGCTGCTGGAAGGCTGTGGCCTTATGAGACAGGTCAGTGGTATTTTAGTTGTGGTGACTCAGCTATCTGTATTCTAAGTTTTCAGATTTGTGGTCATCTTGAGTTTAAGTGTAACATTTCAACCATTTTATAGAAAAAAAAATACCCAAATCAGTCTTTCAGGAATATTTGCATCAGGTTTGTGTCAACTGAAAAGTCAAGCAGTTGAGGGTTGAGAGAAGTGAAGATTACACTGTTTTCTCTCATTTCATCTATACAAAATGATTATCAGTTTCCATATGAAATATAGCATTGACGCTAAAAAGTTTCACACATATATAGTTTTATATATATAGTTACATAGTTATATATATATATATAGCTATATATATAACCATATATAGCCATATATATATATATATATATATATATATATATATATATATATATTAATATAACTTCAAGTTATATTACCAAGCCTTAATTCCCCAGACTACAGGCTACCACTTTTTTTTTTAATACCTTGACAACACGACTCCTCACAGGAAGTCTGCTTCCCACCTGCCTGCTGGAAATTCATGCAGTCCTCCTTCACTCTTTCACTTCTTCCCTCCTAACCTACTTCTTTTCCTTCTTTCTCTTTCTCGCTCCATCCCTTCCTTCCTCTGACATTGACTGTTGGTGATGGTCCCCAGAGAATCCTTATCAATTTGAATTGCTGTCACCTCTTGTGGATTGCTGCCCCAGACATCACTTTGGGTTACCTGTTACAGTTTCATATCTGCTTTTTCCTGCTACCTATAGGTGTCATTGGTTTACTTTTCTCTAAATAGAACAAAGTGGAATAAACTTTTCTGAAATCTTAATGAAAATGAAAACTTTGTAGTATAATAAAGAAATAGGAAAAAACAAAACAAAAAGGAACAAAACATAATACAACTGAGAGTTCAGCAGTGTGACCTGTATTTGCCATGTCTCTCTTTGACTCCTTGGCCGGTTAATATTTTCAAAGATCTTACTACCCATAGTGTATACAGGGGCTTATTCTCAGGCCCACTTTATTTTTATTCAAGGCCCACTGCTGCAGCCAGATGAGTACTAAAAAATCACTTGCATTAATCTTTATAAAGATTGAACTATAACCCCAATGTAGACAAACATTTAATTTTCAGATTCAAGTGTGTGCATTGGATTAATTCACTGGTAAAGATTCTGAGAGTAGTGCACTTGCATTACATTTGTATGACATCCCCACCCCACACACAACTACTTGCCATCCCAGAACTAGGGCAAAGGACACATTTCTGAATACAAATTTTATCTAAGTTTATAAAGACTCCTTATGACCTTATCATGCCTGTTCTGCAGTCAACTAATTTAGATCCCATTCTCATAACAGGAAGAACATCATAGTTCTCTTCCTGCAAGAAACATCCTCGTACATATAGAATGCGTGTATACAATTTAAAAATAATGTATACTCAGCATTTAAAGTCATATATTATTATAGTATTGTTTGTTGCCTGTTGCCTACTTCATTTTAAGATATAAAAATACACACACATGCACATGCACATATATGGTAGATACTGAATGCTATGACTCATTCACTTTTCCCACAATTTGTAATTAAAATAATCAATGTATTTAGACAAAAGGCAAGATGTTCACATCACTTTCTTTGGTAAATGGGGATTCATTTTGTTTGAATTTGTGGTTGAACTTCTAATTATGTTGTTTTGGGGACTCTGGGGATTTTACAATTACCTCTTCAAATGAAAATTGATCAAGGTTGAATATCAAAGTAACTAGAGAAAATCTTTTAAATACATTTTGTTTCAGAAACTTCAAAAGTATACTCTAGTAGGTGCTATTTCTAGTTAGAATAGTGTCCATCTCTCAGTATTTTGTAATATTCAGCTGCAGGAGCAATAATTGAACTAAAAGCTGTAGGCTTCTATTAGGAATATCAGCTGATAAACATTTTTTGTAAAATCTAAATGGAATCCTGAACCTGGATGTAAATTATTTATTACTTCTACAATTTCAATATTTACTTAGGGTTTTTTTGTTTGTTTGTTTGTTTTTGTTTTTGTTTTTGTTTTTTGTTTTTTTACCTCTGAATTTTGTTTGGTTTGTTTTCCTTTGCGGTGATTTTTGTTTGTTAATTTACTGTAGGAGCTAAAGTTATATTTATTAATGACAGATACTTGTATCAACTGGTATTTAGAGCAAACATACATAAGCATTTATGTATCGTTGCTGATTGAAAATTTTCAAACTACAATGGAATTGTAAATTAAATAACTTTGTAATGCTACTTGTTTGCATTCTGTATTATAACTAAGAGTGATTCTTTTTTTTTTTTCCTTCCTCTGAGATGACCTATGGGTAATGTTTCCAGGTGGGAATTCCCGCCTGTTCTCAGGAATTTCTTTTGCTTTCCCATTCCCGAATCCCGAGAAAAGTTGGTTGGGAAATTGGGAAAATTGGCTCCTTGAACCCAGGTGGTTGGTAGTATTGGCTGTCACTTTGTGGAAATGATTCATCATGGAGAACAGAAAATAATTTATATCTTGGGATTTGGGAACAGGAAAGCAAAAAAAAAAATCCTGAGAATGGCGGGAATTCCCACCTGGGAACCCTACCTATGGGATATGAATGTATTATACTCCATGGTTTGAAGAGGGTTTGCATCTCAATGTGTCTAAATAGTAAACTATGAACATTATTTACTAAAATAAAATGTTTATTTTTATGCATGTATGAGGCAATCATCATTAGTTATGCAATCATGCCCATAAGCAATCAGAAACATGACTATTAGTATTATATTCAAACTGTGGAAACAAAAAAAATAATAATAATTGAATTAGTGAAATGTGCT
Organism: Rhinolophus sinicus; assembly: GCF_057876585.1. NCBI lineage: Eukaryota > Metazoa > Chordata > Mammalia > Chiroptera > Rhinolophidae > Rhinolophus > Rhinolophus sinicus. Next base: position 58,068,838 of record NC_142502.1, read on the forward strand.
GTCATAGGCAAGGAATAGATTAATCATTCAGCAGTAGACCAACAAGTTGATTTTTTTTATACTTTTCTAAAATCATATACTTTTCTACTAAAATCATACATTTCTAAAATCAGATTTTTCTATAAACCATAATATATTGATATTTTTAGCCATGATAGTTGTGGAAAGTCTATATAGTCATGAATGAGCATATTTCTTATTTCTATAAATGTAGCTTGTAAATTTTGTAAGAGAATTCTATTTCGGAAACCTGAATTGAACAGGTCTTTCACTTTGCTTTGTAAACAATATCTAATCTGGATTATTTTAAAGTCTTTTAGTTTGTGGAAAAAACAAAACAAAAAACAAACAACAAAAAACCCCCAACATTTAGCCTTATACTAATGGTCACTTTGCTAGAAACAGTCATATGATGCTTGCTAACTAACGTGTCTAAATAGTTCAGCTGTGACTTGTTACATGACAACTATGCAGCCCCACACAGAGGAACTGTATCTGGCCAAGTTATGGGAGAAACAATATTGTAATCACACCTGATACTGCACATGTGAAAACAGCCTTAGGCTGTTCTCCTAAATACATCCTGTTAACACTGGTATATTGGTATTACATGAGATATTGGCATTCTTCTGAAAGGAAAAAAAAAAAAAAATCCACAGAGTTTTACCCATTAAAATCCAATTATGGAAATTACACAAGTTATTTGTACCCAGGGCTAGCCTCAGGCAAAATCCTAAAGTTGGCTTTTGTTCTAGGTCTTGTGCGGGGGCGTTTTGCACTTAGTATCTGTGGAACCATTACATGAAAGGTACAAAATGAAAAGGGCTTAAGGTGTTACTTCTAAAAATCCCAATATTTTTAGAAAAGACTCAAAAAGCAAAACCCTTTATAACTTTTTGTGGATCTCAGTGAATGGTATCACACTAACCATTCATTTGCCCGAGACAACAAAAGGACATTCTTGATGTCTCTCCTTCTTAACCATCATATGCAATTGTTTCTTAAGTCCTCTTGCTTCTCCATCCAGAGGATGCCTTACATTTCTCCTTATCATTTTCACACTTACTGCCAGTACTTTATTTCAAGTGTTCGTAGCATCCTCTGGGACTACTGGAATAGATACCTCTGCCTCATCTCTGCCTTACCGCTACCTCTAACCTTCTTTTATTCCATTCCGTCTTCTATAGTTCCTCCAAAGTTGTCTCTCTATAACACAAATATGGCTTTACTTTTTCCATTTAATTTCAGCCAGTAGCTTCTTAGACTTGCACAAAAGTTATTTGATTATTAAGTCTAATTTTTCTTTTATATAGACCACTCAGCTCTACAGAAAAAGTAGGAGTAACCACATACAATGCACTTTTTCATGTCTTATTTATCTTTGTTGTTTGTTTGCTTGTGTTTTATGGTATTTCCTGTCTCCTTTCCTTATTGTCAGTCTGAATTGTAGCAATTCAAATATAGCATCATCTGTAGGTTCTGTGTGACTGAGTAGTTATTAGTCTTTGGATCACCAGCAATTGTGTCTAACACATTGAATGAATGAAGAAAGGATGAGCTGAAACTTAAAGGAAAGAATTTGGAACACTGAACAGGCAATCGGAACCTCTCTAAATCCCATCTTGGCATTGACCGAGGGCTGCAACATTACAGTGAATGATGTTGCAATTAAGGGTAATAAATTTTGAAAAGAAAAATAAAAAGCAAATATATACAGACCACATATAAACACACTTCTAAATGACTAAATCATTGAAAAGTGCCCTTGTGTTTCTACTGCAGGTGCTTTGAGTTTGTGTTGCATGGGGGTGGCTTAGCAGTTTAATGAACTGTGAGTTTACTGGTTTTCAATTTGAGTGGGTTTACATACTCTCTTCCTGGTGCTCAATTGTATCCTTTCCCCTTCTCCTGTCAGACTGGGTATGGCAACGTGAGAGAGACTGACACAGATAAAGGATAGAGAGATTTGGGAGTGAGCGTGCCATAAAATCAATAGGAAATCATAGGGATTGAAGGAGAACTTTAAATATCCACTCTCGTAGATCATGACTACAAAAACATGAACAGTTATCAAGCAATTTAACTAAAGTTGTTTTTGTTCATTCTGTTCCATGATTCAGTATCCTTCACTCTGATAATGTGGTTATTTCTTACGCCAATTTACTTTTATGATTCAGATTCATGAATACATTCCACGATACTTTCTTTCCACAATGTTTTATTTGCTTTTACTAAAAAGATGTCATTTAGGTGGTTTTGAATCAAGAAAAGTTAGAAGCACTAACATGAATGGTAATTTTTCCTACTGCTATGAGACAAATTATTCATTCACTCCTGTACACTTTATTCTCACATGTATTTGGATACTTATAATGTCAAATATGATTAGGTACATATAAGACCTTCTCTTTCTTCTGGGATAACTCATCTATCTTCCTACCTTGAATTTTGCCTAGCGTAAGTAGAGAAACGGTGCCTGACATAAGTAGAGAACATTCCTAGCATGCAAGACTTGGCAAGAGAACATATAAAGGGAAAAGAATTAGGGAAGAGGAAACCCTTAGAAAAAACACTGTTTTAGACTACCTCCAGTTCTTTTCATCATATTCTTGTTCTACCACTGTCTTTTCAGTACATTCTGAACAACTAGCATAATCTTTGGAACTGCTATAAGAGCACTGCTTTTGGATTAAGTTCTCTAAAGTAGCCACTGTCTCATCTGGTCTCGTCCCATCATTTTGTTGTCTTTTCAGACAAGCACATATTATTAAGTAAGTACTTGCTTAATAAATGCCTTTTTTATTGATGAGGGTTATGGATAATACAAATGTTGGATGGAGGAACCAGTTTACAGTTTGGACAAATCATAATGACCTTGTACACACTTATCTACATCGGAATAAGAGGAGCTAAATTTATTTGAAGAAAGTCATACAATCAGGCAGAGAGGATATACTTTAAATTCGTAAATCAAGCTCCCAGCAATATTGCTACATTTTCGTGGTAAGTTTACTTTCTACTTTCCAAAATAGTTAAAATACTTCACAAACTCTTCACTTTCTTCAAATTTCTTATGTTAATTCATTTTTCCACCCGAATGCCTATCCTGACATGCTTAGCTCATGGTGTTATACCATTCTTCATTAAAAACAAGAAAAAAAAGGAATTGAGTTCTCTCCTCTCACTGCCCAAGATGCTGAAAAGGAAGACGGCTAAGGGGAAGAAGGTGGTGCCAGCACCTGCTGTCATGAAGATGGCCCACAAGTACAGGTCAGAGACAAAGCAAGAGAAGAAGCAGAGATGGTTGGCTCAGGCTGAGAAGAAAGCTTCCAGGAAGGGGGATGTCCCCACCATGAGACCAGCTGTCCTTTCAGCAGAGGCTAATACTGTCACCACTTTGGTGGAGAACAAGAAAGCTCAGCTGGTAGCGATTGCACATGCTGTGGATCCCATGGAGCCAGTTGTTTTCCTGCCTGTCTTGTGCAGTAAGATGGGGTTTCCTACCGCATTATCAAGGGGAAGGCCAGGGTGGGGCATCTAGTCCACAGGAAGACCCGTATCACTGTCGCCTTCAAGCAGTTTAACAGGAAGAGAAAGGAGCACTGGCTAAGCTGGTGGAAGCTATCTGAACAAATTACAACAGTTACCATGAGATCTGCGGTCGTTGTTGAGGCAACGTCCTGGGCCCAAAGTCAATGGCTTGCATTGCCAAACTGGAAAAGGCAAAGACTAAAGAACTGGCCACCAAGCTGGGATGAGTGTACACTGTTGTGTTTTCTGTACATGAAGTAATAATAAGACTCCTTCAGTAAAAAAGGGAGGGGGGGTGACTGAATTTTCTCCTTTTCCCAACGTTTCAAATATAAATCTTTTATGACCTGTGACTGTATTTTCTGCCATTTGTCATTTAAAGAAAATAAAGTTCTCTTCTTGTATCAAAGTTTAGTTCTTTGATTTGTGATTTGGATTTCATCCTCTTTTCTCATGAATGCTTTTTTCCATGTTATCCACTTCTCCTATTCCATTGGACCACTTCCATTATTGCTGATATAAAAACAACAACAAAATTCTTAATCTTATAGATGTCTCATAAATATATATATATATATATATATATATATATATATATATATATATATATAATTCAAATTATATATATGTATATATATACATATACATGTATATATATACATATACATGTATATATACAATTTGAATTTTTGGAAACTTTAGCTGTGCTGTCAACTTTGGAAAAAGTATCCCAGTTATATCATGTTGGGTTGGCATTGTACAGAAATTAACAGCCATATTGGTCTAGAAATGTTAAACATAATTTTTTTCCATTTGTACAGGGGTAACACACTGTATTAAATATGTAAGGTCTTATCTACATGGGTTTGATTACAGAACTAATAAAGTATTCTCTAAATTAAAAACAAATAAACAAACAAACAAAAAAAAACTAACTGTGATTTTCAGCTCCCCTCTTGCAAAAGTGAAAAAGTTAAGTGCATATTTCTATTTTTTCATTTCTCTTCACCTTTGCATTTACTTTCATTTCCCATTCTTTACTCTAATGAAACTGATGTTTATTTTCTTGCTACACTAGAATGTAAGCTCTATAAAGCAGTACTTACATCCATCTTGTTTAAATATCAACTTCAAGTTGTAGAAGAGTCCCTTGCATGTAGTGGATACTTGCAATATTTGTCAATTAAATGTGCAAATGAATTCATGCACTGAGACTGTTTTAACCAAAATTAAACAATTTCTCTCTTATAATTGTTAAATATTGATATAAATATAAACTAATACATAGTCAATAAAGAAACATGGATAATACTGAAAAGTATGTAGGAAAATTTTTAAAAGCATATGTATTTTACTACAAGGAGATTACCATCGACATTTCAGGCTTTCATTCCATTGTTTTTCTATGTATTTGCACCACATATTTTAATACTTTATCACTTAACATTATACCTCTAAAAGTTCTTCTTCTCAGAACTATTTGATGAACATAAGTTTAATGATTACATTATAATTCACTTAAAGATACACTACAAATAAAGTATTTACTTATTGCTAGACAGTCAATTACATCCACTGCTTTACCATTTATTATAATGGACATATTTTGTCATATTTGGGTTACGTCCTGAGTATAGACACCAATAAGTAGAATTATTGAGTAAAATGACAGAAATGAAAATATACTGAAACATATTGCACTGCTTCCCACAAAGTTTACAACTATTTCTATTCTCACAACCACACTATGAAAATGTCATATCTACAAATTTACACTAGCCTTGATTGTTCTCATTTGTATAATTACTAATTTAATTGATGAAATAACATCTTAAAATATTTTAATCAGTATTTAAGCAATCAAATATAAAATTGAAATAGTTTCTATATATTCATTGGGTACTTTTCTTTACTTTTCAGGCTAATTTTTATTTTTCATCCTTAACATCACGTTCTTAACATTTTTGTAATAATTGGAATATGTCTGTAAATGTAAAGTTATTAAATTTGTCACATTTCTTGTATTATTTTAGTTTGTGATTTTCATTTAATTACTTTGCTGACATGGAGTAATGTCACATTTAATGTACACAATCAACTCTTGAATTATTTTCTAAAATTACTATTATGTTTAAAATGTGTACACACATTAAGAAATTTCATTAAATTTATTTCTACCTAGCTTTTTTCTTATTTCTTTAATGGCTTAATATTAAATTTCTAGTCAATTGTGATTTCAACTGAGCTGTTTAGGCATTAAGAAATACAGCAATTTCATCAAACTAATGTGTGCAATATACAATTATGATTTCTTGACCCTTAAGGTTTTTAGGGGATTAATTAGCTTATTCAAAAGTGACTTTCTAATTCAAAATTGTCTCTCTTTGTAAAATATAAGGAGGACTACAGAATGAAAGGCAATTTTCCAGACAAAGGAGATAACATTTGAGGGAAAGGGGCCACCTATAGACAGTCTGGCACAGCATAAGATTCCTACTTTGGGACCTGCTTCCGTATCACTCCATAATTTTAGGATTTGTTCTCTCTCTTTTATTTTTGAATTTGAAGATTTTTCTCAAAACTCTGTCCCAGAAGCTGCAAGATCATGTTTAGCAGAGTGGAAGGAAGTGAGCAGAGAACAAAGGGAAATAGTATAGAGAAAGTAGAAATTGTTTGTGTGCCTATGTATTTGTAAATGACCCAACAAAAGGGTTTTTATAAGTGAATAGCTAACAGATTGCTCAGATTTATCTATAGTTTATTAATGGTCATTTTATGGAAATTCATATGCTCATTTAATAAGAAATTCACAGTTATAATGACAGAGAATATAAGCTTAAAAACAATTTGGAATTAGCATGCCATCAGTAATTAAAAACTGAAATGAAATAGAGTGAATTTGAATAAGTGAGCCAGAAAATATGACTAGTTCATCTCCTAATTATTTCAGATCCAGTGGACAGAGAAATCTGGTCTCTTAGCTGCAGTGAGAGTCTTACTTTTCCTATCATTGCCATGAAGTGAATTCCAGCAACAGAATCTTTCTTAGTAGGCCAATCATGCCTGATTTTGCCATTGTCCTCATTACACACACCTGCTATGGAAATTTAATATACTAAACAACATGCCTCCTTTTTCCTGTTACTTCCAATTGGATCTCCTACATTTGCATTTAACTCAGGAGGCTGTCAAATTATATGCAATGATTTAGATTCAGCATAGTTTAATCACATCTAGAGATGACTAAAATAAAATTTTAATCATACTTTTTTTTTTTTTAGTTTGACCTAATTTCTTATTAAGTCTGTGCTTTGTCTAGAATTTTATTTTTACTGAATAAGCTATACAATGGTAACATATTCTATTTTAAAGGAAGGAACATTCTTTAGAAATATGTTAATATGGTACCAATAGGGATGTAGTTACAAGAGCTTTGCAATCATTCCCATTCTTTCCTTAGACTGCAATGTTTGTAACAACCCCTTTGACCTCAAAAAACTCGATACTTTTCCCTTACATACATTTCTTTTTCCCTCTCACTTCCAGAATGCTGTTACACTTGTAACATCTGCCTAGAACAGATGCTCCTGAAGTTCTCCTATAAACATAGAATTTCCTTGAAAGCAAAAAGCATATATATATATATATATATATATATATATATATATATATATATATATGGAAGGCAGTGTTTTAAACATACAACATTTATTGTTTTCTCTTTTTCTCTCCTGACATGATGGCATTTTTTAAAAGAAATTATTTCAGATAATTAGGTCTGAGTTTGATTCAATCAATGCAGTTGTTTTTAACTCTATATTTTTCTAAACTAAAGCTTATTCAAGACAGTTTAATTTTCTTTAAGTTAAATTCATTAGTATTTTACTTATATCTTCAAACAGTATTAAATGAGTTCTCTTTATGGTGCAAAGAACACTAAAAGAGTAGTTCAGAGGAAAAAAATATGAGTGAAAAGTCATACAAGATACTCAACCGCACTAGAAACAAACAAGTCACCTTCGAAAATAAGATATTATTTCTATTCTTACTAACATGTCAAATATTTAAGAGTATTTAAGAGAGACCCCTTCTTCACATCTGGGCTCTGTGCTGAAGCTCCCTATCACGTGACCAGGCCATTTGCACCTCTGCCATAGACTTCTGCTTCTTGCTTGCACTGTGCCTAGACATGAGCCAGAGATTAAATGTTCAGGGTCTTCTCCAATTTTTTTTCTGAGTAAGTACCAGAGAATGCATGCATCTTTCTAAACTCCCCAGTATACACAGACACTTTACAATGCCCTAGTTTTCCAAAGAAATTATCTCCCAGGTTTTCCTCCCAGTCTTTTATTGTTCTTTGGTATGCCTCAAAGATGCCATCTTTCGACTCAGGATACTGCAGGTTGTTCATTCACCTTACAATGTTTTTGAGGAATACAATTTACTCACCTTGAATAGGTTTCTATTTATGCAAAACAAAAAATATAACAAAGTTGTTCTGTCAATCTTTGCTAGATTTTTTAAAGTCTCTGTGGAGTGCTGGGAGTTGCCTACTCTACGATTTTCATCAACATTACAACCTACTTCTTTATATTTCTAGTACATTTTAAAGTGTATAATAAACATTTTGGATGAGCCATTATGTTGGGCATTGGTCTGGCAGGAGGTTAAATTAATGGAAAAATATCTTGACTTTTGCAGGGTTTTTTTTTTTGGTTTTTTTTTTTGTGGGTTTTTTTTTGGTTGTTGTTAGTTTGTTTGTTTTTGTGTGTGTGATGAGTTTATTTTAACTTTGTCTTTAGTTTTAGGTCATATATGTATACTCTAAAGCATGGTCATTCTTAATGTGTTGCCTCTCCATAGTCTCAGCGAAGTGTCTGAGATGCTCAGTGAGTGCTCTCCACTTCTACCCACTGGACAACCTCTGGTATCTCTGCTCAGCTGTTTGTTTGCAAGCAGACCCTCCTTCTAACACTTTACAGATCCTATTGTACACATTCAGGGCCCCATCTTTGGCCGAGGACTTAGAGATTCACCACAAGTCTTCTGGGGTATTTTCACCCACCTACCATGAGTCAGTCTTCCTCCTGTCCAAGGCCCTTATCTGAAAATTCCAGCCATTACTGTCACTTATCTCTTCCTCTTACTTATGTGAAGACTGCATTCCATTTAGGCATCATCTCCCTGCATGGTAATCTGGAAAGCTCTTGCCAGTGAAAATCTGTGATAATTATGGCTCTCACCAAATGTATTGCCACTCTCTCCAGGATTCCTCCTGTTTCAGTTATTCAATTCCTGGGAATTCTTGCTTTGTATATTTTGTCTATTCTTATAGACAGACACAAATTACTCTATCTTGACTGAAAGCGAAAGTCAAAGATATTCTTAAAATGTTTATGCCTTCAATGCAGTAGCATTTTAGGAAATTATCTGCAGAAAATATCCAGAAATTTTCATATCTGCTCAAATTCATTCACTAGAGTTGTTAATGTTTTTAAATGATTAGTTTGCTGTAAACCTTTGACGTTATTCAACGATTAATGAATCAAGCAGTGGACCTTTTAGCAGATAGAAAAAAGGTCCAAGGAGATGTACAAAATGAAATACTATAGTAGTTACGTTAGCAAAAAGTAGATTGGTTGTAGTAAGTTCAGTTTTCTAAAAGTGGAAGCAGAGGTCTATCGGGTAGTTTACCTCACTAGTGCTGACGAGGTAATTCCTAATTTACTGGTTTAAGATTTCATTTCTTGGAAACCCAAAACTAATCAAGTTATGTATTAAGTCTCGGTTTGCTGAGGTGAGGCTTAGCATAAGTGACTCCATTTTGTGCCTGTGATCTTACTTTTAACACTATCTATTTAACATACGAGTATAACCACCTGGACTGCAGCACTGAACAATGAATATTTATCTTTGAGGATGCATGGATAGAGCCTGGAAAGAAGTGAAAGTGATGTCCCTCACAGGTTTGCCACCATGTCTCCCTATTATAATCCTCTATTTCTTAATAGCTGAAGTGGCATTGCATCTGCAACTCATCACTGATTTAATTGTCTTTCTTCTCTTATCTAGCCAGGCCAGGTATAGAATAATATAATAAATGAGAATCTTTGTTGTTAATAACATTTAAGCATATTCCCTAGATGACAATAGTTCCTGAAGGAAGAACACATACTAAATTATTGGTGGCAGAGACTGAAGAGTGTATGTATATTTTTTACTGTCACATAAAGACACTGAGGAAAACTTCCCTGGTTATGAGCTTTACTTGTGGGTATGTAAATAACTGCATCCTTTTTAGGGCTACAATGTCAGGTAGCATGTAGGTTTATTTCATCTCTCCTTTAATCTATGTTGATTTATCAACATGATAAACATTTATTTTTAAATTGTAATTTCCTTGCCCACTAAGACATACCTTTCACCTGATATCATAAGGGGGGTGGGGTGGGGGGGATAGAGATATAATGAGTGAAGAAAGAAAGGTGAGGGTTGCTCAGAACAGAAAGTGAGCAAGTAGGAAAGTTAAATTTCCTCTTTCAGGTGTATCCTCATTGAATGCAACCATATTTCTTGAATGAGGAGGAGATATTAAGCCTTGATTTGGCTAATATGTATTTATTTTTTATCAGTTAAGAGAAAAAGAAAAATAAATCAGCATATTTTTTTTTTTTTTTTATCCTTGGAAAAAGTGGGAAAATATTTTGTATTTCTACCACTGACCAATATAAAGATCGAAAATGTAATAGCTTTTAAAGACCTGCATCAGTGGATACAGAACTACAGGTCACTAAATTGGCTATAATTGTTGGATTGTAGCTTTTTTAAGCTTTAAGAAATGGAATGGCTGGTACATTATGTCACCTAAAGAACAATGCCCCCCTCCTCAAACCCATATGATTTGAAGTGTAAAAAAGTATATTTATATTTACTTGTTCATTTTAAACATTCAGAAAATATAGGGAATTACTAATTCGATGAGAAATTATTTTATTTGGTAATAATAATTGTTCTCTTCTTGTTAATCTTTCCTCCATCAACAAAAATCAATATACTGAATGAATACATATGATATTACATAGGGCTTGTATAAATATTATGCAGAAGTGATACAGAAAGTCTTCACTTTGTGAGGTAATAAAGGACAGTGAAAATGACCATATGACCTGAAATTATTCAAAGTAATCTTAGTAATCAATAAGAACAATTATTATTATTCTGTGACTTTTAAAAACTTTTGTCAAAATATTTAAAAGTCTTTTACTGACAGCTATAAATATGTAGGGGATTGAAAAATAGTAAAACTTATATTTTGTACACTGTAATTAAAACTTAGAAATATTGAAAATTAAAGTGATTTACTTCTTTAAAACTATAAACTGTTTTAAACAATGCTTGCCTTCTTTACTTCAACATATAATTTGCAGTATGGATTGCAAACCTGTTCTGTGCCTTGGCAAATTTTCATACTCTTCTCTAAGTTTGGGTTAGTTAACATTTTATCTTTTGTACTTTCCATTTCCTAAAATATCTCTGAGAGTTTCTGTAATGTAAAGTATTTTTTCCAATGTCACTTTCTTTGAAACACTTCTTCCTTTTTGTTACAACTACTTTCCACATTTGTGAGTACCCAATTAAAAAATAAAATACAACTAGAAGACAGTATTGTTTTGATATCTAAAGAATGCACATATCTCATAAAAATTTCTTTCAGGAATCAAAAGAAAAAAATTTAAAGATTCCTTGATGTCAAAAGGATTTCTCAGATTACATCTAAGAAATTGGAACACATAACAAGTTGCTATGGAAATGGAAACAATAGAGAATTTGATGTGTAAAAGAAATAAAAAATTAAATAAACTAAAAAAGTAATATAAAAAATTTTGTGCAACTCAATAAAGAGCTGAATGGGCACTAAGGAAAATCAAGTCAGTAAATTTGATAAAAAAAAAAAAAACTTGAAATAAATTTCTCAAAGAATAAAAAGTAAATAGAGGAAACAATGAAAACTTATCTGATATAATGATTTTAATGAGAATAAGAAAGACAGAAATGAAGACAATTTTCCAGAGCTGGCAAATTCTAAAATGCTCAGATTGAAAGATTACCATATTATGGGGAAAATCAATATAAATAGTAAACTCAACAACATCAACAAAATTTTAGAAACAAGGAAATGAATGCAAATATATTATCCCATTTAGCAAAAAATGTAGTAAAATAAAATAGTGAAGGTAAAATAAAACTGAATCATATCACTAGCAGTGAAACTAAAATTAACCTGGCCTCAAGTGTCTCTACAACACTAACTGTCAGAAGACAATACACAAAAAAGTAACATATTTTTAAGTCTTTGAGGGAAAAGATCATCTATCCCATAATATTTTAATGTTTTTAATTTTTTTAAATTATGGTTGACATACAATGTTATATTAGTTTTAGGTGCACAACATAGTGATTAGACATTTATATAATTTATGAAGTCATCATCACAATAAGTGTAGTACCCATCTGACACCTAACATAGCTATTACAATATTATTGACTACATTCCCAAGGCTGTAATTTACATCCCTGTGACTATTTATGCCACATTTAGACAGCTAAATTGACTTTTCCATTTGAGGACCAAGAAAAAGACTCTCACTTATAAAACAAATAGGATCATAAACAATCTATGTAATTTTTGCTTTATTGCTTGAATGCATAATTGTAGTGGATTAACAGATTAAACAAGTCACAAATTCAAAATTGATAATCTATGATATGCATACTGAGAAAGTCAATTCCAAAAGTTGTTATCAATCGTGTTGCAGCTTGAATGGGTCATTTAGCTAGTTGGGCATGATTTGGGTCTAGCAATAGTGTAGTATACAGAGGGTGCCAAACAAATGTATACACATTTTCAGAAAGAAAAAAACTGTATTAAAATTGTACTCAATATGTACTGATAACAAAAGATGAATACAAATTACATTTGACTTCTGCAATTACAAGAGGTGCTCAAAGTTGTTACCATCAGGGTCCAGACACTTCTGATTACCGCGAACTACTGCTCGAGCAATGTTGACCAGAGAATGCACTTGTATACACTTTTTTGGCACCCCTATATTTAAATTACTCACAGAAGTACTTGGGCCTTGTTACTATTATATTTATGCCTTAACCTGTACTATATACCATTAGACAAAAATATAACATAATGGTGACAATATGTAATTTGAGTGTGGCATAAATAATGCAACAATATAAACAAAAGCAGGTAATTTGATAAATGGTCTCCTTCCCAATTTTCCTATTACTATAACTAGAACCTGATGCCCCAGAGTGACTAGGACTTCAGGGACTATCCAGTACTGTGAAAAAGGGTTGGCCCAATGTGAATGTCCGTTGTGTCCTTCCATCTCTATTATTCCAATCTTTTAATATTGATTGATAATGCTTCTTAAATACGTCCTCTTTGCTCAATCTCACTATCACCACAGTAATTTGAGGTCTCTTACTTGGACTTTAATAGGCATCCACCTGTTACATCCATGTATTCTGGCATAAAAGATGGCCATTCCCATGCCATTCACCCCCGATATTCATATGAATCTAGAGCCTTCCTTTAAAAATGAAAATTTGACAGTATTTATCTGCTTTACTTATCCTTCCTCTTTTGTAGTGAACTGTAGGCTCCATGAAACAAATAAAATACTGCATTAGTTTTCTACTGATGTGTGAGAAATCACCAAAAATTCAGAGGCTTAAAAAACACACAAATGTATTATTTCACAGTTTCAATGGTTCAGAAATCCAGGATAGCATGGTTGAAATCAAAGTGTTAGCTGGATTTGTCCTCATCTGGAAACTCAACTAAAGCCACTTCCAAACTCTCTCAGATTTTGGGGAGAATTTCTTTCTTTATGATTGCATGAATGAGGTCCCTGTTTTTCTTGCTGACTGTTGGCTAGGCACAGGTGTCAGCTCCTAGAGGCTACGCTCAAGGCCTTGAGATGTGGCTTCCTCTATTGGTCCTCTCAGACTTCCAGTCTCATGTTGATTAAATGCACATGTTCTGTCTCTTCCGGAAAGGTTCACTCCCTTTTAGAGCCCCTGATTAGGTCAGGCTCACGTAAGATTGCCTATCTTTATGAAAGCAAACTGCCATATAACATAACCTAACCATGGGGGTAATAGCTACCGTATTTACTGATGCCACCCATACTGTAAAGGAGGACATTACACAGGATACGCACATCAGAAGCAGGGCTCTTAGTTGCCACTTTAGAATTATGTCTATCATATATATAATGTTCCTCACCATTTTATTTCTAGCAACAAGTGCAGTGCCAGGACTACAATACATTCTCAGTATAGACATTTTACTTTCAATATCTGTGCTGAGCTCCAACTTGTACGGTATACCCATTTGCCAACCTTATTTCTTCATTTGGATGTCTAGGAGCCACGCAAAATTATTGTGACCAAAGCAGAATGCTGAAGTCTCACCCAGGCCAGGGATGTGTATTACCATTCAACTGCTTCTCAGGCTAAAACTTGGGCCTCGTTCCTGGTCCCTCCCTTCCATTTTATCACATATCAATCAGTCCATACATCCTGTCATATTTACTTCTCAAATATATGCCAAATCTGGTATTTCATTTTTAACTCTTGCTTGCATCTTCGTATACCTTACATTACTCAGTCATGCATCACTGTTAAAACTGCCAAAGTGGTTTCAGTGCTTCCATTCTCACACTTCCTTTTAGTCTCTTCTCTAAAATGGTCTTTCTTTCTTTTTCTCTCTCTCTCTCCCTCCCTTCCTCCCTTCCTCCCTTCCTCCTCTCTCTCTCTCTCTCTCTCTCTCTCTCTCTCTCTCTCTCTCTCTCTCTCTCTCTGGATGCTATAATTTCTTTCCAATATCATCTTCAAGCCTTTTTGCTCTATTTTCTTATGATCCCGCCTCAATGGCGTTCACTGTTTTCCTCAGACACCAGGTACATTCCTGCAGTACCACCTTCATCCTCTTTGCACACTGCATTCTCTTTTCACTGATACTACAGGTCAAGTGCCACTTTTGCAGAGTTGCTTCTCCTGACTTCCCAACTTGAAGTTTTTCACACCACTGTCCTTCTCGATCACATCGCCCATTTAGTTTTCATTTTTTCACCCATTATTCTCTGTAATTTTCTTGGTCATATATGTGTTTGTGTATTTCATTTCTGATTTTAGTTACTTAGTTACTGATACATGATGGGTATACAGTCAAAATGTGTTGTATAAATTGATTCCACCACAATAGGATTTGAATCAATTTTGAAGGGACTTCTGCTGAACATTCCCAATGGGCTGGAACTTGCTAACATTAGACTAACACATGCCTCCACTAACAATGGAGGAAGATCACTACCTTCTGGGGACTGCAGGAAAAATGTACTAACTGTTGTAGCATGCAGCAGTGCTACACTAATTTATAAAACTGCCTACTTAATTACTGAAAATAAGAGTCTATGAAATTTGATGATCAACTTTGGGACTCATTACAACAATTATGCCCGGGAAGTTCTCTGATATCTAGGACATACTGTACCATATAAAACAAAAACAACAACAAAACAAAGCATGCCATCCTGATATAAGAGAGATGATGTACTTTAGATGCAGAGGTTTGAGGAAAGTAAGTGGCAATTGTGTGACTTTATGCACATTATTTCATGTTTAAGGTGCTATTATTTTTTCCTTAGTTTGCTGTAGAGAAAACTGATATCATACAACTAGTAGTTCATGGAGCTGGTATTTGAACCAAGGAAGTGGATCTCCAGAGCCAGTCCATTCTTAATCACCATACTACACTGTGTATGGAAATAGTAAGAAGTATTTATTTTTAGTTTTTCCTAGCGTAGGTCTCATCAGTATAATAGTATGCTTAATATGGAGATGCAATTAAATTAGAATTTCCCAAAATGTGTTCCATAAAACACTAATAACTCTAGACAGCCTGTGAAGTGAAAATCTTCTAAAGTAATATTATTTTAAGAAAACCATATAATTATAATGCCTTTTTTAGGGAATCCTATTTCATGTCAGCCTTATGAGAGTTCATCTGCCTCTGAGGCCCGACAAAGTACCGACACAGAACAATCCCATGATACTTTTACAATGAAACTCCTTCCCCCACTCTTTTTGTTTTTGTATTACACGTATTGATTTCCCAAGAGACAAAACATACTTTTGGGAGTCCTTTTTTAAGATAAATTCTTAGGACACTTGAGGCATTTGACAGAACTGGCAGAATATATATTTTAAAAAAAGAGGAGAGAGAGAGAGAGAGAATGGGGGCCATCGTGTTAGGCCTACATCTGTTAATGACTCTCAGCATTAGCTGACTGAAAATGTTTTAGTCCCCACTTCACTGATAGTCTATTAATGTACAGAGAAACAGATCAACATGTGGTGTGCTCGTATGAAGTAAGTCAGCAACTTAGGAACACAGATCTGTGGGTGCGCATATGGGCTGTGAGGAAGGAGAAGCAAAGCATCTGAGAGGAAAAAAAGAATCAGAGTTACACATACATATTTAAAAGTCAAGATGATGCAGTGCTTAATTTTTTTTCTTGGATTCATTACTCCTCTAATTCTTGATTTTCTTACCTTTAATTTTGCTGATTAAAAGGCATTATATGGGTGAATTACTCAGTGTTGTGGTGTTACTGAACAGCAGAAAGACAGCCGATACAGTTCCTTTTTGCAACAGGACGATTACAAATGTAATCAGCTCTGAAAACTGGAGGATAAGAAAGAAATACCATGAATGGACATAGATTTAAATAACTGCCTGCCTAGCAGACGGTCATTGCAGATCTCCAGAATTCGGACAAATGATTTTTTTAAAATTTGGAGCAGAATCAGATTAGAAAACATATTTTTTCTGATTGATCATTACATACAAAAAGGCTTGACTTATGCCTTTTGCAATAGAACACAATGTAAAAGCTGAAAAATAAACCATAAAATACAATGCTGAAAATTTCCATATCACAGCTGCCCAGAGTGCATAACAAGGAGAATATTAGTAATGTCCAGACGCACATAAATCTACAGGGATGCCTCTTGCCAACAGCAAAATGAAAGAAATGACAATGTCAATCACATCCAATAGACTGTTAACGTTTTTCAAGCAGTTCTTTCACACTAAGAAATCATGCTCATTAATAATGGATCGTACTGGATGAAGAAGAAATGTTGCCTGCAAAACGGATGAAATTCATTGTTCATTGCTCATCTCTCAACAATGAACTGCAATTCTGCAAGAGGAGTTTCCTCTTGTCTTTAAAACTATGCCAAAATGGTTTCAAAACTTTTAAGTTAATTGAGCCCTTTCTTTTCTGAACTAACATGGCACTAATGCACTTCCTGTCCTTACATTTTCGTCTTCATCTCTACCTGTTCCTATTTCAAGCCACCTCTTTTTTAATCATAGTTTTTGCTAGTACTGCTGAAATGTGCAAGAAAGTTCTCAAGTTTTCAAAACTGCCTTGCAATCCCGATAGTAAAATCAAGATTTTTTTTTTTAATTGTTCATTTTCCTTCCTCTGTGTGGCTGTTCAAGCAGCTCTCAGTAGGGCCTGTGGGTTTGCTGATGTTATTTGGAGGTTTCCAGATTGTATAATCAAACACAAGAACTGAAAAATCACTGAAATTCAGAAAGGTTACCAATTCCATGGAGATTAATTTTCTAATATACCACTTTCTTCAGGGAAGTACCCAATTATCTCTCTGACTAAGAAGCCATTTGGAGTCAATTTTATATAATGACCTCCATTTTTAACATTTTTAAGCAAGTGCTTATTTGAAATAGCTTTGAATATCAGACCAACTGCCTATTATTCTCTTCACATTAAAAGCTACCTTTTAGCAATATATTGGAGAATCCACATATAGAAATACTCACAGGATACAACTTAGAGCTATAGAAAAAATTATATTTATACTCTACTCTACTCTAATGATAATGCCTTTCATGTAAAAAAGTGAATACCAAATGAAAATGACAATTTATGTTAAGACATATAGCAATAAAAATAAAAATTCTATCTTTGGAGATAGATCCAACTGCCAGTTGACAAATTCAAGTTTTAATGTCTCTATAAATTATTAAAGGAATGATTTGCTATCAGTTGGGATTTGTTTGTATCAATAAAGTTACATCTTATCAAGGGATGGAAAGAAGTGCAGAAATGTTTAGTTATTCCAGATCCAGATAAGCAAAGAACTCAGATGTGGTAGGCAAGATAATTACCCAAATTCCTTCCACTACCAAAGTTGTTAAAGTCCAAATCCTCACCACCAGTGACTGTGTTACATTACATGACAAAGGAAATTAAGTTTGCAGATAAAATAAAGGCTGCTGATCATCTTTCCTTAAAATAAGATTATCCTGGATTATCTGAGTTCCTCAGATGTAATAACAGTAGCCTGAAAAATGAAAGAGGAGGCAGAAGAAAAAGAGTAATGTCCTGTGAGGAGGACTCCACCCACTATTGCTGGCTTTGAAGATGAAGAAGAAAGGCTTCCCTGAGCCAAGGAATGCAGGGGCCTCTAGAAGCTGGAAAAGGCAAGGAAAGGAATTCTCACCTAGAGCCTTCAGAAAGGAACTGCTTATGCTGTTAGTTTGGTTTTACCCAGTGAGAGCTGTTTTGTACTTCCCATCTACAGAAATGTAAAGTAATAAATGTGTGTTCCTTTAAGTCAGTGAGTTTGGAGTAATTTGTTACAGCAGCTATACAAAACTAATACATCATATGTTTGGATTTTGGGGCATAGCTCTTTAAAATGAAACAAATTACAAACCATGAAAAACTCATCCAGATTTCCATTCACCATTTCTGACCTCAACAAGTTTACACTGTGGAGAAGAGGTAAAGACAGTAGGAAATTATTTTCTTTGTTGGTAATTCTGTGACTTGACCTCAGGTTCTCTGGATCTGGTAGGTGTTTAAAACTGATTAATAGATATTTCCATGTGCTTTTGTGTGTTTGTATGTGTCTCCTCTGCTGAGTACATCTGAAGTGCACTCCTTGTATCTATCAGATTTCACCCAGTGAAAAAGAACCAGTGGGAGATACATGGGTTATTACAAGGTATTGGCCTATCCAATTTCGGGGGCCAGCTAAACAAGACTGAAGTCCACAGTGCAGGCAATCAAGAAGGAAGGACACAAACAGATTGAAACCTTATGAACAAGGAGTCACGCCTGTTGCCCACTAATTGTCCACTCTTCTTCTTTCTCGGGGAAGGCTTATATCCTCGTTTACAGGACTAATTACATTATGTCAGGTCTACCCAAGAGAATCTATTAAATTAAAGTCCAGTGATTATAAACTTTAATTACATCTGCAAAATCTTTGCAGAGCAGCACCTAGATTCATCTTACAGTGACTAACTGGGATAGTGTGTGTGTGTGTGTGTGTGTGTGTGTGTGTGTGTGTGTGATACAGAATGATTTGCTTTCCTTTCTCCTTCAAACTGTTACAAGAGAATATTTTTTTGAACTGTCTTTTCTCCCCACTCCAGACACATACTAGAAAGGAATTCTTGGGAGTGTAGTTTAGCCTAGAGAAACTGACACACCACAAAGTCATTACTGACCCTCAATTTGGGCTGTGCCTCTGCCATCTATCCTGCAACTTTCAATCTTTTTTTAGCTTCTATTCCCAAGAAGAGACAATCTCTTACCACCAAGTATGTTTTACTCCTTGCCGCGTACCAGAGATGCCAAGGATATCATGATTCTCAAGAGTCTCAAGTGGTCATTGGTGGTGAAGAGTACTGTTGACCCTTGAACAAGAAAGAAGTTAGGGGTACCAAAACCCACCTGCAGTTGAAAATCTAGGTATAACTTCTGACTCCCCCAAAACGTAAGTACTAATAGTGTACTATTGACCAGAAGCTGTACTGATCACATAAACAGTCGATTAACAGACATTTTTATTGTTACATGTATTATGCACTTTATCCTTACAATAAAGCAAGCTAGAGGGAAAAAAAAAAAAAAAAACTTATTAAAAACCTTATAAGAAAGAGAAAATATCTGTACTGTATTTATTGAAAAAATCCATGTGTAAGTGAACCAATGCAGTTAAATCTGTGTGGTTCAAGAGCCAGCTGTGTACTGTGCATAGTTCTCAGTAATAAACAAAACAGAAAATATTTAGTATTTCATTTTGACTGGGATCCTATATCTTCTCTCAATTTATCTCCTCACCTCTCTTCTTGCTCACTGACCTTCTTGCTGCCAAACTAAAAACACTTGTCTGTTTTCTACTTGGCAGGGAGGGCTTTGCCCATTCTTTTTCTCCAGCCCAGAGTGCTATATGCAGAATTGCACAGGACTTTCTCCGTCAATCACATATGATCTATTATCACATCAAGGTTGGTTGCTATTTATGCCTTCATAAGATTTCATTTTATTCTTAGAACTAATCACCACCTTAAGTTTCATTATATGTTTGCTCACGTCATTATTTCATGCTCTCCCACTGGAATTATATATAGCTCTTTGAAAGGAGAAGCTGATTCTCTTTTGTTCAACATTGTATATCTAGCAACCAGAATAGTACATAGCAATGACAGAAAAATGAGATTCATTCTGAAGTTTAGCTTGAATGAAAAAGAGACTGAATGTTCTCAAATACTTATGGAAAAATTCCTAGACCTTCACATATCTTAATATGAATAGATAATTTCAAATTTTTCAATGAATTTCACTAATGCTCCAAAAGGTAACAAAGCCAAATTTTTTTTTTTTTTTTTTTTTTTTTTTTTTAATATTGAAAAGGAACACAGTTAATTATATTTTGAAAAGTTTTGTTTTGTTTTTTGGGGGTAAAGACTTATTCATTATTGGACTTTTTCAATTTGCTATATAGGACTATGAGATGGAAAATTTCATAAAGAGCTATGTTGGATCATAGTTTCACCACTTCTCAGCTATTTGAGTTTAAACAAAGTAAGACTCAGATTTTCATCTTCTAATTGGAGATAATGTTGGGCACACAGATTTTAAAGAGGATTATGTGAGGTGCACACATAACAAATCCTCAATGAGTGCTAGCTACTTAGTCATTTATCACAAATTGTAATGCTGATTTCACTCATTTACTACCCCATAGAAGTTACATATAATCTTATTAAGCAATCAGGGTTTAGCACTGGCTGTTCATTATCCTGTCATTGTATTAAATGTTTAATTTTAAAAGATATGTCTAATTTTATTTTTGATTAAAACATATTTTGCATGACAACCACAATGGCTAAATTAAAAGAAATGACAAAAAATAAAGAAGTACCACTGCCAAATGACAAGAACATAAAGCTAATTAGATATTCACCTAGAAGCCACATGTCCCTTCTTGCTGTGATTCTCCAAGGTAATACCTATTGTTATGGTTTGAGTAATAGCATCTTTTGTCATTCTCAAAAGTATCTTGGTTTGGCTCAAAAATTATATTGTTGATCTAATAGAAATAAACACTATGAAGGATGAAAAGAAAGACTTAACTACAGATGTTTCAGAGATCAAAAAGATTAAAAGAATATTGTGAACAACTGCTTACCAGTATATTAGAGAACTTAGAGGAAATAGATATATTAATTTAAAAGCAATGTTTACACACACACACACACACACACACACACACACACAGGGACAAACAATTAACTTTGCAAACTTGTTGCAACGATGTTGCTAACCTGTTTTAATATCAGAGGGATTATTCATTATGAATTTGTACCAACTGGATGAACAGTTAAGCAAGTTTACTATTTGGAAAAAGCTGCGTGAAAAAGTTAGATGACCTGAACTTTTCACCAACAATTCATGGCTCTTGCATCACGACAATGTACTAACTCACAGGGCACTGTCTGTGAGGGATTTTTTAGCCAGTAAACAAAAAACTGTATTGGAACACCCTCCTTACTCACCTGATTTGGTCCCCAATGACTTCTTTCTTTACCCAAAGATAAAGGAAATATCAGAAGGAAGACATTTTGATGACATTCAAGACATCAAGGGTAATATGATGACAGCTCTGATGGCCATTCCAGAAAAAGAGTTCCAAAATTGCTTTGAAGGGTGAACTAGGCACTGCTATTGGTGCATAGCTTCCCCTGGGGAGTACTTCAAAGGTGACCATAGTGATATTCAGCAATAAGGTATGTAGCACTTTTTCTAGGATGAGTTCATGAACTTAATTGTCTGAACTCATATGATTTATATATATCCTGAGTAGTCCTAAAATCTTCAGAGAAGTTGAATGTGTTCAACATCTTCCCACAAATAAAATACCTGACTGAGATGATAACATTCAAAGAATAAATAATTCTGTTTCAATTTTAACATAATCCCTGAGAGAGGGAGAGAGAGAAAGAAATAATCTCTCAATCTTCATGAGGCAAACATAATTTTAATAATAATATTAGATAAACATAATACTGAAAACAAAGAAGAGAGATTAAAGAAGCAATCTGACACAAGCCCATAGGTACAACATCCAAAACAAAATATTGACAAAGGAAATATAAATATTTATCTTCATATAAAATCAAAGGGGTGATATAATGGTCATATATAAAACATGATACTATAAAAAAAAAAAAATAGAAGAATACACATTCCGTTCAAGACTGAAGTGTTTATCTGCAGTGTAAGTCATCTTTCCTCTTAGATAAAGTCCATACATTTACTCTTTACTGGAAAGATCCAATTAGATAAACCCATGGGCCCACCAAATTCAACATCTCCAAAACTGCATGTATCATTTATTTGATAAATTTTTCTCACATCCTCCTTTCTTACATTAACCAGTTCACCAAAAAAGAACTCTTGAAATGATCATAAACTGCTTTCATCACTTACCCAGAGGCTTCTAGATGGTCATGGTGTCCTACCTACTTCTATCGTCACTGACATGGCTCTAAGAGCAGCCTGCTCGTTCCCATCTCCATTGATAAACCTTAGACCCAGCCCTTATTATTACCATTTAGACTACTGTAGCAGCCTTGAATATCATCATCCTCTCACCCACTCTTCCTAGTCTTGAGACTCCTGCAGATTGATATCTTTAATACACATGTCTGATCATCACTCTCTACGTAAAACACTTTGGTGTTTTTTTATGCCCTTCAGTAAAAACTCTAATCTCCGCATAACATATAGTGGATTTCTGGCTCCTGCCTTCTAGATATGGCTGTATTTCTGTACACTATGCTCTATAAATACTAAATTACGTGCAGCACCTAAAAAAACAACATTTTAACTTATGTTTCTTTGCTTTTTTAAACACTCCTAACATATGCAATCAATGAAGATTTGTTGAATAAGTGAACACATGAATATAAAAAAGAATATGAAAGCATATGCACTAGTATACATACGTACACTTAAAATTTTGAAAGTGATTCTTTCTGTTTTGACTAAATATGACAATTTTTTTTTCTTTCCAGAATCCTTCTTAGTTTATACTTTGAGAAATAATGTGTACATATGCAATTTTTAAGGTGGACAAATCATTAATATGGCAATTCACTGCAGAATAAGATAAAGTATGTGTTTGGACTTTTTTTGTACCTATTTGGGTTGGTAAAAATCCTTAATATTAATTTTGAAAACTTGGAAGAAAAAAAAAACCAGGGTAATCAGTAGAATTTTCACCACTTTTTGGCATGTGGTACACATTTGCTGAAGCAGAAGCCTGCCATATGCCGTACATGATATGCCACCCAACTTTGCCGTCATGTCAGTGAATGCACTGTATCCTGCAGCCAAGCCACATGGGCATGACATGCCTTCCACTTTAGCATTTCTACAAACATTTTTCCACTTAATTCTGTCACACATGGTATCCATAATCTGTTAGGAGGAGTTCTGCCCATTTTGTCACCTTTAACATCTGAGAACTCTTATGATGGTGCCAAATTGATTGTTCTTCTGATTTGAATCAGATGTGAGTCATTCTGAGTGAAATTTCTAAAAGGGTTTCAGTAGTAACTTTTCCATAAAAATTGAAACAAGAATGGGTAATGGCACATACAAGAACTCACTTGGAGTGTAGTTAATTGTGTATGCTATATATTTTTTTTTTACTCACACATTCATTCATTGACCAAATATTTATTGAGCCTTCATGATGTGCCAAGCACTGTGCTATATGCTGAGGAAGAAAAAAATACATAAAAATAAAAAGAATACTAATCCATGATGCTTCTGCTCAGGAAGACTGGGGAACAAAAAAAATTAAATAAATAAATAAATAAATAAATAAATAAATAAATAAATAAATAAATAAATAAAAGTAAGTTTTTATTTATTTCATGTTATCTGGTTATAAAAATGATATTTTTTTCAAACTTTTATTCACTCAAATTTTCTTCTTGCCAAAGAAAAATGGTGCACCCCCTTTTTATGTGTATGTTTTCAGTAAAAGTCATTTGGGGCTTTGGCAGAAAAGACAGCATGAAAAACATTTCCTTACAAGTCTTTTGTTATTTAATTTGTAAGTAAAGAGAGAGAAAGAGAGAGTGGGGGAGAGAGAGAGAGACAAAGAGATAGAAAGAGAGGATATATCTATATATATTCTGGTCATATTAAGAAAATATTGTCCTCAAAAAATGACAAATAAATACTTAAGATGTTTGCCATTTTGAAAATATATTACAATTAGTGAGGAAATGACTATTGACTGAAATAATGGAATAGGTGATTTTCAACGGCAATTTTTAAATCAAAGATGGGAATGTGCGTAGAATTTCAAATGTAACCAATGTTTATGAATGGAAATGATTAATTTTCACAGACTTTGACATTTGCATGCCAATTAGAACTGAATTTTTTAATATAAGAACTATGCTTACTATTTCATACATATTGTATAAGCATTCATTCAGTTCAGACTGTGTGGCTTTCATTAAACTTTGTATGTTTCATCACAATGACCACTGAACTGGATAAAACTGAAAGTAGACTTTTGATTTGAATGTTTATTTCTCTTATCACATGAATATTAATAAACCTGATATTTAATTTCATATTTATCTTCCAGGGGTATAATGTACGTAAAAGTATCTGACAATCTATTGCTCACTAATAGTTCTTGATTCTAATGTAGCTACACCATACAGATAAAAAATAGGAAAGGTGGATCTTCCTGGTTTATTTTTAAAATGAGAAAGCTATTATATCCAACAAGAGATAAGAAAATGAATAAATCAAATATTAATATTTTTAAAACTTCATTAGTATTTTATAAAAAAAACAAATTGCCCTAATATCTATTTGATAAAAACAGAACCAAAATGTTTTCTTGAAACTCACAATTTTGGAAAACTTATTTTTTAGATAGATATTTATATTAAGGGATATACTTATTACCAAAATATTTAATTTCTACTTGTGTCTAGTCATTCTAGTCAATTTCATGCATGGCACCACCAACACACTAATTGAATTATAATGATATAGGAGAAACAGCAATATTAAGGCAGCCATAGACATAGAAAATACTTCACTCTATTTAATAAAGACAGGAGGATTAAAATAATTATTATTGGACAATGAAGCAGCTATTAATGGCCATGGTTGTTGGATTGGCTAAATCAGATGTCTGTCACAGACCTTCACCAGTGGCTACAACTTATTGAATTTCTATTGCTTTATAATGAGCATGACAAATATTCATGAATTCATTATTGTTGATTAGTCTCCTTCAGAAATGTCATTTGTATTTTATGTATCTCCACAGAAATGTTGGTATTGCCTAAATAAATTGATGTGGTATAAAAATACTGACTTGAGAATTGTGAGACTTGAGTCCTTGACATTAAATATATTTTAAGATCTTGAAAATCTCAGCTTCTTGGAATGATAGCGTCCTATTGTACAACATGAGGAGACTTAAAATATTACTTCTAAGGTGCTTTATATCTCTAACATATAAAACTATATCAATGATAAGAAAGTGATTTGTGGTAGTATTACAATATTATAGCTATATTATTATTTATAATAGTAGTAGATTAATGTGTAGACACAGCTGAATCCTAAGTGTTTAGAGTCTCACCTTCAATATTCACTGTGCTCACCATACTTCCTTTCCTTCTTTCCTCTCTTTCCTTCCTTTTTTCTGTTCTTCCCTTTTCTGTCCTTCCTTCCTCCCTCTTTCCCTTCTCCTTCCTTCCTTCCTTCCTTCCTTCCTTCCTTCCTTCCTTCCTTCCTTCCTTCCTTCCTTCCTTCTTTCCTCCCTTCAATTTCTATAAAGTACAACAACATGTAGAAAATTTTCTGTGTTTGTTTTGATGTGCCTGTGTGTTTATATGTATGTGTGAAGAGCTGACCACAGAAATTTGCATTCTGCCTCCCCAGTGCTGACGCTGGAAAATTTCAACCCTGTACTAACTTACTTCTATTTGTTTACCAATCCCTGAAATATTCCCTCTATTCCACCCATGAAAACTCAATTATTCCCTCTATCCCACACACTGAAACTCAATTCTAAGAGTTTCCAAATCTCATCCATAGCACACCTACATACGCATTATTATTTTTTTTTCTATTCTGGCCTAAATTTAAATCAAATACTCCCTGCTAGATAGATATAGATATCTCCAACATCATACAGAAAAGGAAAAGCTAGCGATGCTAAGGAACTTAAAATAATGGCATTGTAATCATTCTTTCCCACTATACCAGAAGTAAAATTATTGAAGATTTGAAGAGGTATCTGTTTTTGAACAAGTGATCAATAATTTCAGGTTTCTGTGTGGGACATGAAAGAAATGACATCTCACAGGACTTAGGTGAACTATTAGGGTAAATATTTACACATTCACATTTTTAGTATTTTAGCCAATAGATTAAAGTTCTTTCTAGATACTGGCAATTTATTTTCAGCAAGTATAGTTCAGTTTTAAAAACAGAAAATAGAGAAGTTTTATCCTAATGTGTCTTTGTAAATGTTCCTTTCCGTTCCCCTTCAATGAACCCAGGCCCATCTTTTTTTAAGTTACAATTTTACGCAGTAGCAAGAATCATCCCTATTCATATGACCACACTCACTGAAGTTATAAAAGCATCAAAAGGCCAACAGTTTATCATTGAGAGATATCAGATGACACTGGAGTTGGAAAATAATAGAGGACATCTAGAAATTTTTAACAGACTCCGTTCACATGGCTAAATTAAACTCAAATAAATGTCCAACTATGCTGTTGTGCTGCCTATATACTTTTTATCAATTTATTTTTACTTGCTTTTTAAAAAAAATTGATGTGAATTTTGACTGTAAGCCCAAGTGCTTTTTGCAGAGGACAATTAGTCAGAAGTGAGAACTCCTGTGGTCTTTATTTCATACTCTTTTGTTAATTGATATCAAACAAACAAACTGGTCAACATGATACAATGCACTTGAACCCTTAAATTTTTGACTGTCCTTTAAAGTTCTTTTAGACATTAGATTCTCATTACTTGTAAAGGAATACTAAATTAGCAGTAGTTTGTTTATTCTCTAAGTGAGCCTATAAGATAAAGTATGAAAAAGGAGATAAGTCTAAAAGGACTATAAGAAATTTGCGAAATTTATCAACTCCCATCCTCAAATTGTCTTAGATACTGTCTTGCAGATTTATATTCTCCACTACCAAAGAATAATATCTACTCCAGCTTTGACAAAAATAATCATAGATTATTTGTCATTTCAAAATCACTTGTTAGTGGAGCCCTGATTTAGTTTAAAACAAAAGGAAGGACTTTCTAAAAATTTATACATATGTCATGTTAAAACACACACACACAGACACACACACACACATACATACATATATATATATATATATATATATGCATATATATATATATATATATAAACATATTTATATTATTAGTAATTGAAAGTTTTATTACACATTTTGATTATCTATAGACATTCAGAGTGTTTACTGTCTTACTTCACACGTGCAATAAAATAAATCTGATAGCTAAATTTTTAAATATAGCTAACAATTCTGCCTTCAGTGTTATATAAATAAATAAATAAAACAGATTTTAATGTTGTTTGCCACAGAATAATGCTGGATTGATCAATGGTATGTTATTAGCTACTTCAAGATGCCTTTTAATATATTAGATTTAGAGTCACCTTTTTGTTAAGAATTTGGTGTCTGCATGTTCGAAAATCATAAATAAATTTGTTCAGAGGGAAAAATAAAATTATATGAAAAGACTACTTTTATTAGTATGTGATTACATTGAATTGTAACTTAAGAATTGTTAGATAAACATCTTACAATAGGTTTATAGTTTTATCCCACACAAGAGAATTGATTAAACAATGATCTTATTTATTGTAAATGCTACAATTGTTATCATGGCCCTTTAATTTATGTTTTAAAATCAAATTAAGATTTAACTTTATACTAACAAAAATATGAATAATTCAGTGGGGCCAATCCAATGTATTGTACTGTTTCTTTAGAAATAACTTTGCCAAAATGTCATGAGTAAAAAACAGCATAGTAAGGGCTCTTGAAAATTCTGTCTACCATGAAAGCAATAAGAACACTGACAAAAAATAGTCAGAATCAATCTTTTAGAACTCTTCAAATTAACCAAAGACTTTCACCAATCAAGGAAGTGTTTATTCAAGAAAAAAAAAGGTGAATCTCATTAAGATAAACAAGCTTTATAGCATTTTAACATAACATAATCCAATAGCACCTCTTCCCATTGTTCAGTAGCCTTAAAAATCACAACTTTGGTTACAGTGAAAATCAGCAATTTGGCAGAAATGGGAGAAGGCAGAATGGGATTGGAGCACATTTAAAGCCCCATTCCCACAGAATTGTAATTGTTTGACCTATCTGTGATTCTCACACAGATCCCACTTAAAAGGCTATGTTCATTGGACCTGACTCTGAGCTTCTCTAGACTTGCGTTTGAGACATTTGTCAAAAATAATCAGAGCAATTGTTGAATTGTTGAACAACTGTTGAATTGCCAGAGGCAGTAGCTAATAGTTGTGGAAAATAAAAGGCTCACCAAAGAGTTTAAAAGGAAAAGCTGGAAAATTAGATATCCATATGGCTTTACAAGTTCCAACATATTCCAAAGAATCTAGAGGCCATAGACATGTGTAGACTTCTGTACATGTTCAGAATGGTATTTATTGTCAGGAAAGATGGAACAGCCCACAAAGCCTCAATTCCAACTAACTTTGAGGCTCTGCCCAAGACAACGTAAAAACAAAGGTGCAGTTGTAAATATCCTGGCTGAGTGTTGGAGGCATACTCAACATGCAAACAGTTCCTCTTCGCAGAGACTAGAAGACCTATTAGCTGCAGGCATCCAAAAAACGCTTCTGTCCAATTATCAACTGACCTCTCAGGTAACCGAGCAGAGACTTCAGTGGCTTCAGAAACACACAAAAAATACATTCAGACTCAGTTCGGAAAAGTTCATAGACAAGCAATCAATAAAAAACCAAGGACGGAAGAGGAAGAATCTTATCATTAGAGTTGTCATATTGTATTTTGGGGTATTGTTATTTAAAATACCCCGTTTTTTATGACATCACAGAAATGGCAGCATGAGGATTGCTTCTTGAAATCTCCTCTGGAAGTTACAATGAATTTAATAGCTAGAACTCAACAAAGGACTCCCTGCGGATCACACTAGTAGGCCTGAGACTTACACTGTGAATCACTTGAAGGTGGGCAAATTGGGCTAGCCGGGGAGGGAAGGGGGTAGTGCAAAGATGTGGGCCACATGACCCCAGGACACAGACTGGAACTGCAGCCTCTGGAGAGGGTAGAATTCAGACTCTAGGCA
Organism: Rhinolophus sinicus; assembly: GCF_057876585.1. Classification (NCBI taxonomy): domain Eukaryota; kingdom Metazoa; phylum Chordata; class Mammalia; order Chiroptera; family Rhinolophidae; genus Rhinolophus; species Rhinolophus sinicus. Next base: position 58,098,231 of record NC_142502.1, read on the forward strand.
CACCCCTTGTGACTCACAGGCCTGCCTGAGGGACCAGCATAAAAGACAGCTGAATCTAGCATTTGAGGCAGAGACCTCAGGTGAGGACAGTGGTTTAAGCCCACATGGCCAGGCAGAAAACAGAAAACAAAGGCACTGAACCTGGCTGTCTACCCCCAACCTCCCAGAGCTTGCCCCACCCCCACTTTTCCCAGTGTTAGAAGTGGCCTCCAGAAGAAATAGGTAGCAGCGTCAGATTAAAGAACAAGATATCTACAACCCTTAGAACTGCACTGATAGTTCCGTGCACTCCAGCAACAGGGAAAGAGCTGGGGGTATGGGGATGAGACAGCTCTGGGCTGGTCAGAGCCACAAGCACCAGCGGCCTTTCCACAGCCCACCATGTCCCCACCTTTCTGGGTGGATCTCTTCATGGTAATAAGAGCAGCAGAGACACACAGACTCAGCATCAGGCTGCAGGGCAAGGTTTGGGATTTCAGAAGCTCTGGCCTTGATGTTCTCAGTGCTGTTCTCAGCAGGTTTTTGTGAGCTGGGGCAGAAACTGCACTGTCTCTGTAGAAACAACTGACCACACCCCATAGCATCCTGAAAGCCTGCCCCATCCACCTAGAGCTGCATTGCCAGGGACACTCTGGGCACCTGGTGGCCCGCCAGCCTCTGCAAGCTGTGCAGAGGTGTTTTTTACAGCAGAGGACAACCTCCAAGAGCCTATCGGTCACAAGGGGTGTGCTAGAGAGTGGTAAGCCAAGACCTGCTCTGCACCATAGATGGATGGTGGCTGGACTTAACGTATTCTTTTTGTTTCTCCTCTCTTTCTCTCTCTCTCTCTCTCTCTCTCTCTCTCTCTCTCTTCTTTTTTTATCTTCTCTTTATTTTTCTTCTTTTTTTCTATTATCTTTGTTCTGTTTTTCTTTGTTTTGTTTTTTACTTTTTCTGTTTTTTGTTTGCTTTGTTTGCTTGTTGGTTGTTTTTTATTTTTGTATTTTTGTTTGTTTTGCTTGTTTATTGAGTGTGACTTTTTGAGTGTGTCTCTATTTGCTTTTTGTTGGTGGTGATTTGTTTTGTTTTGCTTTGCTTTGCTTTGTGGGCTGGTTGCAGGCCTAGCTCTAGTCCAGGAGTCAAGACTACATTGAATTTGTAGAAACCACTGATCACACACTGTACTCCCATAACTCTGAGCTGCCCACCTACAGCTGCATTCCCAGGGCACTCTGGTCACCTGGGTGACTGACTCCACACCCACAAAACATGGAGGAGTTTTTTTACAGCAGTGAACAATCCCCAATGGCCTAAGGAGATTTTGGTGGTTAACAGTGACCCAAAAACTACACTGCAGCTCTTGGGAATTTGTCAGCCTGAGGTGGAAGCTGGGTGCTCTGTCCTCAGTGAGTGATAGAGAGTGGCCACAGGCCAGGTATAGGCATAAGATATGAATCTACATTAACATTATAAAAACCACCAGTCACATTTTTTGATTCACTTGAACTCCAAGCTGCCCAGCTAGTGCTGCATTGCCAACGGCACTCTCAACGCTAGGTCAACCAACCAGACACAGGTTCCTCAGGATCCTCTTTCAACAATAGGGCCTTATGGAAAACTGACAGGTGGCAACAGGCCTAGGGAGCCCTGGGCCTTTTACTTAGTTGCTTCAGGCCCAATATTGGTGGCAGCCAGCCTCAGTTCACAGAGAGGCCACTCCCTCATGCCTCCAGGTCCAGCATGGGCACAAGCCAGCCACACACAGCTCTGAGGCTCCTACCAGGTAGCCAAGGGCCAGTAACAGTCAGGGCTGAAACTGCCTTGCAGGACAGCCTCATCCAAGAGACACCAGAAACAATACACCAAAAGGCCAGCTTCAGACCAAACCAGATCCCTACCTGGTTTGACCTACAAGCAGCACACCCAAAGGCAATTCTCAACAGGCACAAGAGTCCATGGGGCGAAGTCTCTGCTGAGGGGTCAACCCTCACACAGCAGCTCATACACTGTGGGCCAATCCTCATAACTAGTCAGCCTGGGAGCTAATTCCATGCACTGATATGCCAAAAGCAATCAAAGCTCAACTACAACAGGTGAACATTCACAACACAAGGGACATCTCGGGAACACATGCACAGGAGATTAGGGAGACTAAGCAACTCAACTACAAAGGACACACACTATAGAAGGTCACCCAGCGAAGACTACCTAATAAAAAGGTGATCTACCTAATAAAAAGAAGCAAACACAGAGCAACTGCCAGAATGAGGAAACAAAGAAACATGCCCCAAATAAAAACAGAAGAAGCCTCTAAAAATGGAACTAAATGAAATGGAGGCAGTCAATCTACCAGATACAGAGTTTAAATTACTGATAATAAGCATGCTGAAGGAAATTAGTGAGAATTTCAACCAAGAAATAGCAGCATAAAGAAGGATATAGAAAACATGAAAAATAACAAGTGAGAAATAAAGAATATAATAAATGAAAATTATAAGACACTGAAAAGAGAAATTAAAGAAGATACAAATAAATGGAAACATATACCATGGTCATGGATAAGAAGAATTAATATAGTTAAAATGTCCATACTACCTAAGGCAATATATAGATTTAATGCAATCCCTACCAAACTTTTCACAGAACTAAAACATATAATCATAAAAAATATATGGAACCATAAAAGACCCCAAATAGCCACAGAAATCTTAAGAAATAAGAACAAAGTGGGAGGTATCATGATACCTGACTTCAAATCATACTACAAGGCTATAGTAATCGAAACAGTATGGTACTGGCATGAAAACAGACACATAAATCAATGGAACAGAATAAAGAGCCTAGAAATAAATCTGTGCCTGTATGGTCATTTAATCTATGATAATGGAAGCAAAAAATTACATTGGGGTAAAGATAGTCTATTTAATAAATGGTGCTGGGAAAACTGGACAGATACAGTGCAAAAAAAAAAAATGAAGCTGGACCACCTTCTTAAGCCATATACAAGAATAAAATTCAAAATAGATTAAAGACTTAACTGTAAGACCTGAAACCATAAAACTCCTAGAAGAAAATATAGGAAGTAAATTTGCAGACATCACCCTTAGTAATACATCCCCTACTGATATATCCCCTTGGGCAAGAGAAACAAAATAAATAAATAAATAAACATGAGGGACTACATTAAACTAAAAAGTTTTTCACAGCAAAGGAAACCATCAAAAAAACAGACATTGTACTGAATGGGAGAAGATATTGGCCAATGATACATCTGATAAAGAGTTAATATCCAAAATTTATAAATAAGTCATATAATTCAACACCAAAAATCAAATAACCCAATTAAAAAATGGGCAGAGGACATGAAGAAACATTTCCCTAAAGAGGACATACAGATGGCAAACAGACATATGAAAAAATGCTCAGCATCACTAATCATTAGAGAAATGCAAATAAAAACCACAACGAGATACCACCTCACCCCAGTCAGAATGGCTATCATCAATAAATCAACAAACAACAAGTGTTGGCAAGGATGTGGAGAAAAGGGAACCCTCATGTGCTGTTGGTGGGATTGCACGTTGGTGCAGCCACTATGGAAAAAAATATGGAGGTACCTCAAATAATTGAAAGTGGAACTACCTTATGACCGAGCAATTCCACTCCTGGGTATCTATTCAAAGAAATCCAAAACACTAATTCGAAGAAATATATGTATCCCTATGTTTATTGCAGTGCTAGTCACAATAGCCGATATATGAAAACAATTGAAATGCCTATCGATAGACGACTGGATAAAGAAACTGTAGTACATTTATACAATGGATTGTTATTTGGCCATAAAGAAGAATGAAATCGTACCATTTGCAATAACATATGTAGACCTAGAGAATATTATGCTAAGTGAAATAAGTCAGATGGAGAAAGACAAATACCATATGATTTCACTAATATGTGGAATCTTAAAAACAGAATAAACAAACAAATGAAACAAAAATAGACTCAAAGATATAGGGGGAAAAATGATTGTTACTAGATGGAGGCGGGTGGGGATAGGGGAGAAAGTTAAAGGATTAGAAAGTACAAATTTGTAATCACAATATAACCACAGGGATACGCTATACAGTTTGGGGAATATAATCAATAATGTTGCAAAGATTATGTAAGGTGCCAGATGGGCACTGGATTTATCAGGGGGATCACTTCACAGACTGTGCAGATTCCTGACCACTGTGCAATACACCTGAAGTTGAAGTTGAATAATATTGAATGTCAACTATAATTAAATATAGTTAAATATACTTAAATACACAGGATGTAGAGTACATAAGAAATATAGTCAATGTAGTTGTAACAGCTATATGCGATGTCAGAAGGGTAGTAGATTGGGGGTGGTTATCACTTTGGGAGGGGTATAAATGTCTAACTATCACATTGTTTTGTACCCCGGAAACCAAAAAACAAACATACAAAAACAAAACAAAACATTTTCACATAAATAACATGGACTGCAAAAAAATAGTGTGTGTCTTATACAGAAAAAGGCAGTTAATAGGCACTGTCTCTGAAGAAGACTAGATGCTAGAATTACTAGTTTACACTTATATCAGCTACTTGAAATATGCTCAAAGAACCAAAGGAAGCCACACCATCTAAAGAATGAAAGCATGAAAACAATATTATCAAAAAGAGAATATCAATATGTAGATAAATTATTTGAGAAGAACCAAATTGAAATCCTGAAGGTGAAAAGTACAATAAGTGAAATTAAAAAAAAAAAAAATACTAGAATGTCTGAACAGCAGATTTGAGCTAGTGTAAGACAGTGCAACAGAGATTTTATGGTCCAAAGAAAGTAGGGAAAAAAGAATGAAGAAAAAATCAACAATCTCAAAGATGCATGGGACACAATCAAGCATACCAAAAGATACATAACTGGACCGCACACATGCCTTCTATGAGAGGAGGCATAGAAAGGTGTAGAAAAAATATTTGAAGATATGCAAGCTGAAAACTTGTCAAGTTTAACAAAACACACTAATCTAAACAGTCAATAAATAAAGTCAATTCCAAATAGGATAGATTCAAAGAGGCTCACACCTAGAAACATCATAAGCAGTTGAAAGACAGGGAAAACCTGGAAAGCAAAAAGAAAAATTCATTAATTTAGTAGAAGGGATACATACTAAGACTGATATCTGCTTTCTCATCAGAAACCATGGAGACCAGAAGGCAGTGGGATAACATATTCAAAGTAGTGAAAGTAAACGACTGCCAACTAAGAATTCTATATTCAGCAAAACTAATCTTTAAAAATGAAGGTGGAATCAAATATTTACAGATAGACAAAACTGAGTGTCATCGATAGCTCATGTGCCCTACAAGAAATGCTAATGAGCATCTTTTAGTCTTAGTATTTGGAATGACATTAGACAATAATGTCCACGTGAACAGATAAAGAGCATTGGTAATTAGATAAAAATATAATACAATATAAATATAATTTTGTTACATTTTTCTCCTATATGATTTGAAAGATAACTGAATAAATTATGTGTTGATGAGCATAAAATGAATAAATATTTTATTTGTATGAAAAACAATGCAATGGATGGTTTAATAATGGAGCTATATAAGAGCAAAGTTTTTAAATACTACATTATTTAAAATAATATTATGACAGACTTTGTTATAAGTTAAGATAATGTCATTCACAGAGATCCCTAAAAGAATAAGTGAAAAAAACAATAGTAAAATTAATGAAAAGAGAATTAGACTGGAACCGTAGGAAAAAAATCTATTTAACACAAAAGAAGGGTTGAAAAATTAGAGAAATAAGAATATATAAAGTATACAAAAACTAAAACCCAAAAGAGTTCAAATGGAAAGGAAATAAATGAAATAGAGAATAAAAACCAATAGAAAAAATTAACAAAAGTTGGTTCTTTGAAAGTATCAACAAATTTGACAAATCATTAAGTAGACTGGAAGAGAGAAAATCACTACCAAACTTATAGAAATAAAATGTGTTTTAAGGGAATACTACGAACAATTGTATGACAATAAATTAGATAACATGTGAAATGGTAAAAATCCTAGAAAAACATAAACTAATGAAACTGACTCAAAAATAAATATATATTTTTAATAGGCTCATACTCATAACAGATCAAGAGAATAAGCTAGCAATTAAAAATCTTTCCACAAAGTAAAGACCAAGACCATATGGCTTTAATGGTGAAATCTACCAAATGTATAAAAATTATTATCAGTTCCTCCTAAACTCTTAAAAAAAAAAAAAAAAAACAGAAGAAAACACTTGCAAACTCATTCTGTATCACAATAGTGCCAAAGCCATACAATGACATTCCAAGTAAATCAATATCACTTATGAATGCAAATTATCAATAAATACTGGAAAACAGAATCCAGCAAGATATAAAAAGGAGTACAGACAAGGACCAAATTGGATTTATCCCAGGAACAGAAGTTTGTTTCAAAATACAAATATTAATCAATGGCATATATATAAATACTATAAATAAAGGATAATAACCACAGATAAGCTTAATAAGTGCAAAAATATGTAACAATATGTAACATACTTTCATAATTGAAAATATTACATAAACTAAAAAGAGAAGGGAACTTGACTTGATAATGAGCATCTACAAACAACCCAATCTAACTTACTTAATGGTGAAAAACTGAAAGCTTTCCTACTAAGATTAGGAATATGTCAAAAATGCCCCCTCTCCCTCTCACCATTACTATTAAACATTTTACTGGAGATTCTAGCCAGGGCAATAAGAAAGAAATAAAAGGCATCCAGACTAAAAAAGAAAAATTGCAAGTATCTCTGTTTACAAATGCCATATTCTTCTGTATATAGAAAATCTTAAGGCTTTCAGATAAAAATTATTAGAACCCATAAGTGGGTCCAGCAAGGTTGCAGGATACTAGATCACTATTTTCAAAAAACGTATTTCTATACACTGGAAATCAGCAGTCCAAAAAATATAAAGACGGTGCCACTCATAATATCTCAAGAAGAAATATATATATTTTTAATAGGCTCATAACAGATCAAGAGAATGCAATGCTTAGGAATAGAGTCAACAGAAAAAGTATAAGACATTTACATTGAAAAAAACACATCACTGAAATTAAATACCTAAACTAATGGCAAGACAGCCGTTATTCAAGTAATGGAAGACTTAATTTTGTTAAAATAGAATATTCCCTAAATTGATCTACCGATTCAACACACTCACAATCAAAATATCAGTTGCTTTTTTTTTCTTCTTCAGAATAGACAAGCTGATTCTAAAATTTACAGAAAAATGCAAGGTATTCAGAACAGCTAAAATAATCTTCTAAATGCAGAACAATGTTCGAGGACTCACACTTCCTTATTTCAAAACTTATCAAAAAACTATAACACCCAAGGCTGTGTGGTACTGGCATAAGGGTAGACATATAGATCAATGGAATACAAATGAGAATCAATAAATAACCCATATATTGTGGTCAATCGATTTCCAACATGGATGCCAAGATGAGTCAATGGGGCAAGAATAGTATTTTAAACAAACAATGCTGTGACGGCAGGATATCCACCACCAAAAATAAATCAGATGGGCTGCTACTTCACAACATATATAAAATGAACTCAACATAGATGAAAGTTATAAATGTCAGAGCTAAACTATAAAACTCTTAGAAGAAGCCATAGGCCTTGAATTTAGAAACGGCTTCCTAAATATGACAGCAGCACAACGACCAATGAAAAAAATTAGATAAATTGAACATCATTAAAATCATTATTGGTATTATTTTTGCTTCAGAGGACACAATCAAGAGAGTGGAAAGACAATTTACAGAATGGGAGGACATAATTTAAAATCATATATTTAAGAAGGGTCTTGTGCCCAGAATATACACATAGTCCTTTAAATACCTCAACAATAAAAATAAACCAATTAAAAATGAGCAAAAGATTTAAATAAACATTTATTTTAAAAAAGATAAATACATTGTCTATAAGTCTATGAAAAGATGTTCAACTTATTTAACCTTTAGAGAAATACAAATCAAAAATCATAATAAGATAAAAATTCCACACACACTAAATTGACTATATTAAAAAAGATGGACAATAGCGGGTGTTGAGGAGGATATTTAAAATTTGGAAAACTCACGCATTCCTTGTGGGATTGTTATGTGAAGCAGCTGCTTTGAAAAACTGCTTGGCCTTTTCTCAAAAATTGAACACAGAGTTACCAAATGACCCAGCATTCCGATTTTGTGTATATACTCAAGAGAATTGACAATATTTGCCCCCATACGAACTTGTACAAAAATGCTTAGAGCAGCGTTATTCCTAAGAGCCAAAAGTACAAACAACCCACATATCCATCACCAGATGAATGGATAAAGAAAACATGGTAGGTCAATATAAGGGAATATTATTCAGTCATGAAAAATCATGAAGTACTGACTGAATGAAAACTTGGCAAAATGGATGACACTTGACAATACTGTGTTAAGTGAAAGAAGCCAGATATGGAAATAAATCCCTATAGTCTATGACTTCACTGATGCAAAATATCCAGAATAGGAAAATCCATAGAAACAGAAAGTAAACTAAATATTACCAGGAGCTAGGAAAACTGGTGAATGAGGAGTGTTGCTAAGGGCTTATAGTGATAAAAAAAATCTTCTGGAATTAGATAGTGGTACTACTTGTACAATTTTGTGAATATTCTAAAAACCACTGAATTGTACACTAAAATAATGGATTTTATGGTATATGAATTATATCTCCAAAAAAAAAGTGAGCTTTGCCTACTATAGTCAGTTACCTGTCTTATAACAACATCTTTAGGGAAAAATAATACAGATCATACAAGATACATAAATATTGTAATAATCTAATTAGTGTTATATAGTCTGTTTGAAGCAGACAACTACAATTGTGTTTATAACTTGCAATTGTTATGATTATATCTACGTTTTCTAGTTTCCATTCATTTTGATTTTCTAATCTTTTAAAAATATCTTGTGCTCTCTCTAAGATAGACAGACTGCCATAATCACTTAAATGCTTTTAAAAATAATTATGTATGGAAATACCAAGATGTCATTTAATGAGTGAGAAAATGATTGGGTTTCTTAAGGAAAAAAAAAAACCTATGTAATTTTACTAACAATTGTCACACCAATAAATTTAATAAAAAAGAAGTTTTTTGTTTTTTTTTTTTTTTTGTGTGTGTTTTTTTTTTTGAAGAAGTTTATTTTTAATGTTAAATCTAGGTGAGAAAAACTAAAATTTGAAGACATAAATTAGTTGATTATATGTCCCCTTCTTTGCATTTTTTCTTAATTGAAAATTACACGCATAGACTAAATGAATCACAATCCCTGATTCCTGGCATCTCATCATTGTGGGTCTACCCATAGTCATTTTTTGTGATCCGTTTTATGTTATTTCACTCATATTCTTCATAATATTAAATCTCCATGAACATACCATCTTACCTCAAAACTACTACACTTTCTATTACTTATATCTAATTATATAAACCTCCCCATCAAATCCCCAAATCTTCCCTTCAGAAGTAACTCTATTTTTATATTACCATTTCATTTTTTTCACATATATAATTAATGCTTAAACAGGCTCTGCTTAATTTTTACCTGTTCTCAATCTATGTAAAAAAATATATCGCAAATTAATTTTCTACTAGGAGTTTCTCTTCCAACACTAATATGATGTTAAGATTAATAATTGTTGATTATGCCTGCTATTCATTTATTTTCTCTGCTGTATATTATTAAATCAGTATTTTTCCCATTTTTAGTCAATGAGAATTTCAGTTTTTCCAGTTTTCTGGTAATGGAAAGATCACTACTATAAAAACTCTTATTCATGTTTTTGTTATAAAGGACCTCAAGCTGCTTCTTTATGAGTTTCAATTTCATTAAATATTACCAAATTGTTTTGCAAAGTGGTTGAAACGCTGACTGGCAATGTTTTAGCTATCCAGATTATGTGCAGACCCTTAAACCCTTGATGTGGTAAGTCCATTTAAGTTATACCATTCAAATGTTTCTTAACTGGCAATTCATTTATATTTTAATTTGCATTTCTTTGGTTAATAAGATTGAACATCTCTTAATAACTATTCATGACTTATGACTTTTTTCTTTGGTTCATTAGTCTTTTTCAAATTAATGTGTAGTTTTTTGCTTTTTTTAAATTACACATTGTTTTTTACTCCTTGTATAAGTTATTTGTGATGATGTTACAAATATCAATTTTATAGCATATCTTTCACATTTTTTAGGTGTCTTTTGATGAATTAATTTCCATTTTAATGTTATGTTTATTTTCCTATATGATAATTATTTTTATATTTATTAAAATCTCTTTTCCCAAGTTAGAATGATATACACAGTATTTTCTTCTAAAAGTTTTAAAATTGTCCTTTTCACATTTAAATTTTTAATAGTTAGAGTCAATTTTTGTGTATGAAATAAGTTAAGGATTTTTTTTTTTACAACTCCAATTATTGATTTTTTTTTTTCTCCAGGGATACCTTATTCCACTTGTAGCATTTCTCATGATTTTAAGTAAATGTGAATCTGTATGTAATGTCTCATTAGGTTCCACTGCTCAATTTAGTCTACCTTTCACAAATACTCCTCCATCTTCATTATAATATTTTACAATAACTTATGAGGTAAGTACTTCTTTATATATTGTTTTCTTGTTAGTGGCTCTTCTTATCACTTTGTTCCTTCATATACAGTTTAGGCTATCCTTCTTTAATTCAGGGAAATTATTTTCATTTCTTCAAATAATGTATCTCCATTTGCTTTCTTGAATTTTTATTTTATATGAATATTGGTGTTTCTACTGTTATTTCCATATCTCTTAAGCTTTTTACATTGTCTCCTTATCTCTCCTGTTTACTTCTGTGAGAGGTCTTTAAGACGATCAACTAAACAACTTGACCTCTGTTGAATTCCATCTACTGTCCGATTTATCTTGACTTTATTAGATTTTTACAACTGATAGTTCCACTTGGCTTTTTAAGAGTTTCTCATTCTTATTTGAATTTTCTAATGCAACTCATTTTATTTTTTTTAGAGTTTTGGTCTGACTGTTGTAAAATATCTGCTTCAGATAGTGTATGATATCCAGTCTTTTACACTCAGAGATAACAATTCTCTTTAAGTGTTTACTTTTTTTTCAGTGTGTGAGTTCTTGTTTTCCTATCAGCTACACACTTTTATAAGATGTGTTAAGGTACTGGAGTATAGTACCTAGTTCAAGTGAGTTCAAGGAAGTAGTGGAAGATGAACCTTTGAGTGGAGAGCTCCAGGCCCCACAAACCATTTTTAATTGGATGTATTTGCTATCACTTCCACAAGATCAATATAGGACGTCCTGAAAAACAGCACTTGGAGGAGACAGTGCTTTTGTAACATGAATAGAAAAGCCATAGAAAATCACCTCTCACCTATGCCCTTTCAGTAACAACCTTACCTGAGGTTTGGTTGTACTTTGATACTGCCCACTGACCTCAGAGAGGAGTGCTCCTCTCTGCTAAACTCAAAGGAAGATGAACTCAAAGGTTCATCTTCCACTACCTCCTTAACTCACTGAACTAGGTGCTACACTCCAGTCCCTTAATGACTGTTCCAAGCTGGTTGCAGTGGGAGGGAGGGTGGAATACTGGCAGAAATAAAAAACTTAAACTAATTTTTATTGTATTTATTATTTTTCCACCACCACGATTAGCCTAAATAGTTCATCCTGGCTACAACCATCAGCCAATGCACACAACATTTTCAAAACCACCTTCTGTCTCACTGGGTTTCCTAGATTTTGATGTTGTTGCTATATTGTGGATACCAGTCTCCATTTTTCCTTTCTCTGGGTAGGTTTGACAGAAGCCAAAAAAAGGAGGCTAAGTCCTATTTTGTCAGGAATCACAGCTGTGCTCCTTTTCTTTTTGCTTAGATGTAAGTTTTCTTTATTTCAGAAAATAATGGCATGGGCTTATGTAAGAATTTTTAAGTCCACATTTTTTGGTCTCCTCATTCTATTGGCTTTAGACAAAAGAATTCCTTTAGAACAGAGTTTGACTATCTCATCATAAAAAACTTTTTTTTCCCCCTAAATAAATGTGACACTAATTTTTACTATAACTGTGACAGAGAAGAAATTGATAACATATGCATGCTTTCTATGAAATTCCTGTGTACACTGGAAAGCACTTGGATTTTTCAACAACTATATCTTAAAGTTATGACCCAGCAATAATGGCTTTTCCTCCCTGAAATCCATGAATGCTAAGTTAACCAATCTATACTTATACTTCTACACTTTTCCCTCTACTCCAATTATATTACCAATGGAATTGCATAAAAACTAAACCAAACACCTTTTAATCTGCGATGGCAGGTCAATCCTACTTTGCCTATTCCAGGTTCAGAGAATTCTCTTGGGGTCTTTTTATCCTGGTGAATTTCTTACTAAATTAAACAATTACTGATTCAGCAAATCAGTAATTGTTTAAATCATCATTAATTCATTTATTGCTTACTTAGAAAACAAATATGTTATGGATGTCAGGTTTACCAGTGCTCTATGATAAACGTTATCATAATCTTGCCCATCAGCCATTTTCACACTAAACAATATTACTTTCTCTCTCTCTCTCTCTCTCTCTCTCTCTCTCTCTGTCACACACACACACACACACACACACACACCACAGTCTTCAAGTACAAAATGCAGTTTTAATTATTTTCTGAGTGATCACTGAGGTAAATTTGTAGTGATCCTCTGAAATAAGCTCTTCTGGTGAAGTTTCCTCCAAGGGCACACAGGTGAGAGATGGCTAACTAGCATTTGGCAGGTGGTCTGTTTTCATGAACTGAAACTAAATGGATAATTCTGGGTAGAAATTGACTTTGGCTTCGTTAGCAACATTGTCTATAAAAGTGGTAGAGAATTCACATATAACTGTGTGGATACCAAAAGAGTAAACATTTTCACTAATGATAACAAAAGAGTAAACATTTTCACTAATGTACATGCTAGTAAGTAGCGGAAACAAAAATAAACACCAAATATTTTACTTTTTCTGTATATATGTATAAATGTGTGTATGTATACACAAAAATGAATCATGTATTTGAAATAGTGAGAATAATAGGGTTTATCAAATAGGGTAAAGCATGCATGTCTGAAAAACATTAATCACTATTCAACACAATTAGTAATTATGAACGTATTCATTGACAATTCAAGAAATATAGTTTCAGAATACCTCATATAGACTTGACTAAATTTTAGTTTCACTAAACATGTCTGCTTAACAAGAAACTAAACAATGTTCTCTGCATATTTAACTATATAGTATGTATATTTTAAACAAAAACTATTTTATATTATATATTTTGACACATTTGTTTCCAGCTCTTAAAAATTTAGATATAAAGGGACTTGGTTGATTTTTCATAGTTTCCATTTTTTAGGTTTTCCTTCTACTTCCCCCATCCTATGCATTTGAAATGAATGCACTAGTTTAAGTGTACCAGCATAACCAATGCATGGGAAGTGTAAGATTTTCTGACCGCAAGATTTTGAAGTGATTCAACCACATTTGTGAGGAAATATATGTATCTTTACATCCAGTTCTTTTCTGAATACATTTAAGAGTCTCTTTCCATTGAGTTATATTCCTTATACATTGAGTTCAATTAGTATATCAGAAATGCACAATATAGGGTTTTAAACTTAATGTTCAGAAATTTAATTTTTCAGGAAATGTTTCATAAATCAGTAAACTTTTTTTTTTTTTTTTTACAGGAAATTTAACATTTATAGAGCACCAATTACATTTCAGCTTCCACTTCCACTTCCACTTAGGTTTGGTAGAAATCTATTGTTTTCACCTGCCAAACTCTACCTGTTGTTGCCTTCCTTCTCACTGTGCCTCGCCTCCCGTGCTCCATTAGGTAAGAGTAAGAGTAAGATTTGCTTTGTGGAACTACCCATCATGCATTCTATCTGGATACAGTGGCTCTTTCAGGGATGGGCATGTGACGCATGCAAGGTCAATAAGCGCGGGGAAATGCCATCATGGCACTTATGTTAAATACTTGAGCAAAGGGGAATTTTAGTCTCTGACAATGACAGGCTAGCTTATTTTACACCAACCAACTACCTGAGAACAACTGAAATGACTGGAAAGCTAATGTAAAGCATCTGTTTAAAGGGATTGGGAAGTTATCGATGTAGCAAGAAAACTCCAGAAGGTGAGTCTGACATTTGGCATCACTTTCTCCTCAAGATATTTGCCAAGTACAAGCAGAGAATGGGAAGCTGAGAAACTGAGCAGAAAGAGGTAACTGAGAGTCTGAGATATTAATGAAAGCTTTCATCAGTTTCATAAGGCTGGGGGCTCAAAGTAGGAGGGCCTCTGATAAAGACCTTGGGGTTTTATTTGGGATAATAAAACTTGGCCTAGGAATAAGGTCATATGAGAAAAGAATAATTCTCACAAGGCCTAAAGAAGCTTTAAATGAACTCAGCTCCTAATGGGTTAAGGCAGTGGTTGTTTAGCAGTGGCATCACTATAATCAATCCCCAGGGGGCATTTGGCCATATATGGAAACAGTTTTGATTGTCAAAACTTGGGAGAATGCTACTGGCATCTAGTGGGTAGAGACAAGGGACGCTGCTAGCATCCTACAATGCACAAGAAAGCTATGCAAAACAGTTATCCTGTCCAAAATATGAATAGTGTCAAGGTTTAGAAACCCTGGTTTAAGGTGATTTGCATTAACTTGACAGGTGGAAAGAAAATTTGGAGGAATACATCCTGTATTTCTCCAAATTATCACTACAATTTTATACTAAATTTTCCTAATAAAAAATCCAATCAAAATAACTTGTAATAAAAAAAAGCAAGAAATAACTTAAAACCAAGAGAAAAAAAAAACAGGTCATAAAGACAGATCCAACAGATATTTAGAAATTGGAGTATTCAGACTCTGATTTTAAAAGAATGGTAAATATTTTGAGAGATTTAATGACAAATAAATGTTGAAAGAAACCTAAATGTTATATAAAATAATTAAGTGGATTCTAGAACTAAAAATTAATGTATCTCTTAAAGTATAGCTTACCATACAGAAAAAAGAGAAGTATCAGGAAAGATATAGAAGATTAGAACAGCACAATTACCTAATTTTAGAATTTAATCGGCATATACATAGAACATTGCATAAAACAATTGCAGATTATACATTCATTTCAATTGTTTCTGGTACATTTATAAAAAGTAAAAACATGCTGCTCCACAATGCGAGTAAATATCAACACACTTTTAGGGATTGTTAATGTATGTTCGCTGATCACAGTGGAATTAAGCTAGGAATCAATAACAAAAAGATAAATAAAAAGTACTAATACATTTGAAAATTAAGAAATGATCTTATAAATATCTAATATTACATAAGAAAACGTGTATTAAACGTTTCATGCAATACTCAGCATATAAGGTTAGATGTTTACATTGGCTGTTATTATTATCTTACACCATACAACCCTGTACTTTGTACCCTAAAGTTAAATAAACATAATGTATTCTATAGGTCTCCATCAATGTTGCCTTCTTCTCTACATTTTTCAACTCCGTTTACCATGAGTTGGATCCATTCTCAGGAAGTTTTGTGCTTTGTGTAACACGATGGTTGCCTAGAACTACACTTTATATTCTAACCTCTTGGCAACCTAAGCTCATACAGCTTTTCTATTCCTTAACAATTTAGTTGACTTTTCAAGTTAATTTCTTAAAAAAAAAAAAAATATAAAAAATAATGAAGTATAACTCACTACAGAGAAGTGTGCACGCATTAATATCCCTGTCTGTGTACAAATCAATGCAGAGTGAGTACAGACCATATAACCACCGCTCTGGTCAGAAACTAGAAGATGATCAACATTGAGAAGTGCCTTTCTGTCCCAGTGGGTCAAAGGAGTGATCAAAGACGAAATTAGAAAATGTTGAACTTACTGCAGATCAAAACTTGTAGGATACCTTTAAATGACATGATTCTAGGATAAAACATTTTGAACACTCCTGGACACTCATCCAATGGGGTAATTATCTAAAATTTTGATCAGGCTAATTTCATGGTATTATAGGAAGCTTAAATAGGCAGTTGTAAAAGTGATCTACAGAGGAAAGAAACCAAAGTCAATAAGTACAAACATGGTATTATTGTAGTAACACAGAACTGAGGCCTTTGTGTACAGACAAGCATAGCGAGAGTTAGAAATAGGGGCAGGGGAAGACAAAGATATACAATAAGGAATTGTTGACTGTAAAGTGCCAATTACTTGGCTGATGACAGAGAGGGAAAAGCGAAAGGTAGCATTATGACTTTGTTTATGAATGGCAGAGACATTCAAGAGAATAAGGAGGCAGAAAAATGAGTTTAGCTTGCTAGACATGAATTGCTTTGGTATCAGTTTGTTTTGAGATTGTATTTTTGCCATTAAAACAAAAATAAAAACAAATGCGTGAGCCAAATGTGTCTAGTAGTAGATTAACAAATTATGGCAATCTTAAACATACATTAAAAAATAATTTGGTCTTTCTGCGTAAAGAGGGAAATCTACAATATACACTGGGTGACCATGTCTAGATCATCTATCCTCAATCCAATAGAATGTCAAATGTGCAGTTTACACAAATATCAGAAATGCTTAATCAAAATCAAAACTGGTTATGACAATTGATAGAAGTATTCTAATGTGAACTGGAGAAAAAGTGAAGAGCAATTTTCAAAGAGGCTTTAAAGATATATGGGCCACAGGAGCTGCTCACGGAGAAGTCTTCTAATTTGATTTCCCTAATTTGAGGCTGAGTGGTTGTGAGTGAGTTTGTCACTCTATACGATTGTGAGTGATTGTGTCATCTCTCCACGTGACAATATACAGAGAACTCTGTCACTGTACTGGGAAAAGTATCTGAAAATTACATGAGTTGACAACTTGGGATAGGACAGTTTTAAGGCTGTTATGTGCATGCTGCTTTTGAGCAGAATCAAGAATCAGATTTTGGTACTTTTGAAAATAAGAGTCAGTTCTCCCATTGATTGAATATGCTTTGTTTTCTGAAAGTTCATGATCACTTCGTTCTATTACACATGAGGCTTCTGTTAGGTACCAACATTGATATCATTGTTTGAATCCCACCCAGTATTTTTTTCTGAACTGGTTATTACACTTTTCTATTAGGTTGGTGCAAAAGTAATTACTGTTTAAAAGGTTAAAAATGATTGCAAAAAACACAATTACTTTCGCACCAACCTAATAATTTTATTTTTAAATCATTCTCTTTTAGTATCCATGGATGTGCAAAGATTTTATGTTTGTTATAAGTGTGGCTTTGGGTACATAGCACAGAGGAGTGGATGGCTGGAATTTGTACTATTGTAACTTTGATTCTTCTTCCCCAAAATGGGAAAATTAGCTTTAAATTAACAAAACTTTACTAAGCTAGCAAATAATTTAAATATATTGATAAAAATGATTTCAAATTAACAGCCAATTTATGACAATGTCTCTAAATTGCTTCAAGTACCTCAAAAGTTTTTTTATTTGCATTAAATTGTATAAAATATGTCTTAGAAAAAAATTATAATGTTAATATAACATAACATAACATAATTGGTATAAACATATGATTTTTATTTAGAGATAATAGGAAAGAGTATCAATCTTGGTTTGAGTTATCACAAAGTTCAAATTAATAAAATTTTAGTTCGTGAGTTACTACTATGTAATTTTTAAAAGATAAAATTGAACAGATAACAGAGGGTTATTCTGTACCTGGTTCCTATCATAATTTAATACATAAGCAATGTAGAAGACACTCTCAAGATCAGTGAGGTCACCATGTGTAAAAAGGTGTGTTGTTGCTACTAAATGAGTTAGAAGGCAAGAAATCCATCAAACAATTCACTAGGAGATGTGTTGCAATTTTTCCCAGCTGTACATTTTTCTGTGCATGTGTTACAAACCTGTCTGGCACTGGCAATGACTGTTATAGCTTAGCATTCATTTCCCCTGATATATTGACACTAGAGTGAAACATGGCGGCCTGGGACAAAAGGATTTGGTGTTCTCATAGTGAATCACCCCACACTGGCTCCTGATAAGCACTGCCACAAATCATGGATAGCTAGCAAGGTCCTCTGCCCTTTTTTTTTAATTTCCATTCGGGCCAGTGTAACTTCATTACATCCCTGGAAGCAAGATTCCAGACATTGTAAATGGGAGATTCACAGCCAAGAAGACAGCCATTTCAGATTTGCAGAAAAATCCCTTAAGGTGCACAGTGTCTGCATTTTTGCTCTTAGTTTGAGGAAATAGATCTTTATATGATACAACTCTTTTTTAAAAAACACATTTTTTTTTTCCAAAAATTTCTCCTTATAGCTGGATGAAAGAATTTACTGCTGGATTTGAAGAAGCAATTATCATTCATTATTATCTCTAGTCGTGGTTTCATTGAAAATCAATGTGTTAAAAACTCTCTTTAATATCCTTTACTGTTATTCTTTAAACATACTTTTCCTTTCCCTGTTAAAAGGTAAAAGGAATTCAGCTGATTGGCTGCAGGTGAGAATAAGTATGGAGATGCTGAGCTGGAGGTATGATGGAGAAAGAATGTATCATGTCAAACACCTTTAGCCATACTGTTGACAAACCGAATCTTGTGAAGCACTGGACAGTTTGCTTTCCCACCATACTGCCTCTCCTGCTTGAGCAACACCGTTTCAACTTGACAGATCAGCTTTTAACATTGACAGAAATGCTGTTGCCTCCTTACTATTGCTGGGAGCGTAAACAGGCCAACTGAACTAGTAAGGAATTTTGACACCCATAAACAATTTATAAACCTAATTTGGCAAGATGAAAACAATTCAACTGAAAAGATCTTGAACAAGAGCTTTTGGAAAGAAAGCCCATTTTCTAGAAAACAAGATATATTTCTCAAACAGAGGAGCCATTAAAAATAACATGTGATTTACTAGTTGGAGATAATCAAAAAATTCTACTTTTCTGTTGAATATGTGTTAACAGTAAAGAATGTCTAAATTACTTTTAAAAATAATCATTTTTCTGCCCTACTGATGTAGTTAATGTCACCACACATTGTAAAAATGTTATAGAATATTATATTCTGCTTTCATTTCTAGAATAAAAATTATATTTTGAAACACTAACTAGATTTAATCTAAAGCTGAAATACAGTAGTTTAATCCTACCTAGTAATACGTAAAATAAGTATGTAAAAGTTTAGTAACTAATGCTTTGCTAAAAGTTTGTTAATATTAAAATATACCTGTTTTGAAATCATTCAGAGTTGAATCTAGAATAATATATAATGTGTGCATTTTAATCTCCTGTGTTTCTCATTCCCTTGAGAAAAAGATTTTTTTTCTGCCTTGCAGCTTGACTTCAGTTTTAGCACAGAAATGGAATTTAAATATAATGCAAACGACTGTTTATTATAACCTCAGTGAACGCTTTATTCATATAACTCTCAGAAGTTTGTCAATAATGTGACCCATAAGGAGTAAATTCTCAACTTGCATCTCAGCAATTCCAGGTGGAATCATGGGAAATGCTGATGGCAGATGTGTGGGCAGTGTTTTCCCTGTAGGCCCTCAGTTGGTGAAATAGCCAGTTATTGTGAACTTTGACTATCCTTGGTATCGTTTTTGTATCAATGCTGTAAATGATACAAGTCTGACATGTCCCAGGAGTGAGGGGCATTGTGTTATCTCTCATATACAGAACAAACAGAGATCTCAAAGTAGAAAACAAAGTAGAATAGAAATTAATATATTTGCTAACTTACTTTGAGTCAGGCCATTCTTTTACATTCTAATAAAGCAAGAATAATAAATATGCTATTGTTACTTTTGAGTAATTGCACATATTCATTTTGAAAACATGCCTTCCATGTTTATTTGTTAGAATGGTAGCTATCCTATTAAAATATGTTTAAACTTATTCATTTTTTGTTAAAATAGTAACACGTTAATTAATAAGTCAATTTCTAGGGACAGCAAGTAAAACTAGACCACATTAAGAAAAATGACACAAAGTTCTTTACATCTTTGTAGAATTTGTATGTGTTCACTCTTTTTGCCTTTTTTTCAGTGCACTAAGAAGCGGTGCAGCAATATAAAGGTGTGTTGCTCTTCTTTCCCCCAAAAGTAAATCCATTTATTTGCTTATTCAATAGCATAGAGTATGACCAAATACTCCAGAGAAAACACAGTCCTTACGATTGTCTGGATTTTAACTGGCTACTGTTTAGATTTTCAATTTTCCTTCCTTTTCCCCTGCCAGTTTTGAAGAGAGTTCATATGCCTCACAATATGCTGAGCCCAAGATGATCAGCCAAGTCTTGGCTTCTTTGAGAGCTTAAACCCTTTAAACTCAGTGCTCTTTCCAGCTGGCAGGTCAGCGGCACTGAGCAGACACTGCAGGTTTCTGCTTAGTTAAGTTTCCACAAATGCAGCTCTGCTTATTCTTAGTGAGACCAGGGAAAGAGTATCTGCTGTGAACAATTCTATCCATCTTCCTTTTCTTAGCTCGCTGTATCTAATCTGTTTGACATCGCAGGCTCCACTTTTCTTTTCTTTTATTCATAAGTGTTTGATTGACATGTATTATTAAAAACAAACAAACAAACCATGAGATGTTAATGTTTTCCACTCCTGAAGGCATATATTTACTTCTCATGAAACCTGCAAATGTTTCATTTTCCCATTTTGCATTAATAGACATGTTTGGCAAAATAATACAGCATAGATTTACTCTTCAGATGTTAGCTTTTATATTGAGATTAAAGTTACAAAAAGCAATATAGACTTTCTTTAATGTCATTTCATTCTTCAGGTCTAAACTCTAATTCAGACATTTACTCCTTAACACTTCAGCTCTTGTTCAATGACAGCTTTTCTGAGGTTACAAGGATGACTCAACCAGCTAAACAAAGTTTGAATGTCTCTTTATATTGGATATTTTCTTTAGGTCATTACTATAACCTCAACATAAAAATAAATGGGATTTATAGTAGCTCTTAAATCACTAATGTAGCTCTGAATGAAAAAAAAATCAGTATTCGCTGAAGTTAGCTTAAATATATTAGAATCAGGATGCAATCACTACATTGCTACATGTTCTTGTTTTTTGTATGTATCTGCAGATGAAATTACTAATTTGCATTGGTTATGGTTTGATGGTAGGGTTCTAAAATGGTTAAACTAAAAGTACCATGCAATACTACCATTTATTACGTCACTATTAAACTTAGTTATGAGCAAAACAATAACTATTGATTTAGGCCTTGTGTGTAACAAGAGGCTCATCTCAATACACTTAATTTTAAACTGATTAAATGAAGATTAAATCCCTCTTTTAGCTGTCATTTATTTTTAATTTTTAGCTGACATATTATAGTTAACGTTTTTCTGAACTTCAATGGAAAAACCAAATATTTTCCATGATTTCTTAATTATATATTTTGTCCATTTGACTTATATAGTTTGCCCTACATATTTTGTCTTCTTAATTAATTAGGGATTTCTGACTTGGGGTTTTAAATGCCTTTGGACAATAAAATGATCCACACCTGTGAAATTACTCGAAAAGTCCTTTTATTTAGTGGTATGGCGAAATATCATGTTGGGGGAGGAAACACCAGAAAGTTATCACTGAGATGGAAAACTTGCATCATAGGAAATATCATATGAAGAGTCACAGGCCTTTACAAACTTTTATTTAAAGCTGTATTTAATAAAGATAAGGATGATAGCATTAAGTGTTTCTGTGTTTTAAATTACAAAGAAATTAGCAAAACCTATGTTTGCCTACCAAGCTTAAAATTACTGTTTGATATCTATTGTTCTTCCTTGGCTCTGCAATAACTGGAAATCATGATTTAGGAAAGACTCATTTTTGACACTGTCAAAAGGAAGCCTATACTTAAGAACCTGAAACATAAAACTGAGATGCTGCAAGATTAGACCCCAAGTTTTTGTAAAAAAGTGACTTTGAACAAAAATTTGAGAAAGAAATATAACCCAACTTAATTATCATTCAGGTCTGGAAGTAAACACATGGCACATTCAAAAGAGATATTTCGAAAATGATTAACATTGGGATTTCTTTTTTTTTTAAAAAGGTGTTCACAGAGTTAAAGAAAACCCACCACAGTGGATGGTGAAGCATCTATTGTTTTTGTAGAAAACTATTATGCCTCTATGTGTGAAGGGACAAGGGAAAAGTTGATAACAGAATTCAGTAACATCTACAGCTATAGGAGAGGGCTACTTGACCCTTAGAGAACTCTCCTCCATGGTAAACTAACCGCCAGGCAGTGAGGGATCCAGCTTTATAAATATCTTGACTTTCCTGTCTTATTAACTACTAATGATGTGCGTACACTGCTAGTAGTCCCCATTGGCCAAACCAACTAGAAGCCAGAGAGCAAGGGGATTCAATTACTTCATTTCATAAAGATCAGCTTTCTGGGGCACAGACCAAAGTGGAAGAGTGGAGAGCAGAACTGGAGAAGTAAGCAAAGAACATCCAGTACAACTAATAAACTAAAATGAACACTGTATTGGGGTCACTGTTGAAATGATACATTTCCAAGTAATAGGATAGCATATTCAAGAATATTAAATATCATAAGAAATCACCCATCTTCACTGAGAATGGAAAGTGGCTCATTCTCATTTCACTAAATCATCAGAAAAGGTTGTTTTTCATTATATATTAATGATTGGATTTTAAATTAGTTTATAGCAAAGAGGTGGTGCCCTTTTTAAACAGAAAATTCTAGAAACTATAAAACTCTAATAACTGTAGTAGGCAAAAGTTTATCGTAATATAGGAGAATAATATCATTGTTCTGATAGCCTTTAGAAATTATCTAATCACATGATAATCACTTATTAAAGAGTAACTATCTAGTTTGTGAGTATAAAATCTATATTGTGTAGATTAAAAAAGGATACTAAGTTGATCAGACATAGTAATAAAGGGAACTAAGGGAGGGGACACCATTAGGCTGCCAAAACATTCTGGTGAATTCAACCTCAACAGTCATAGCAGGAACATTTCACTTTATTTTAAAACCGACTGTTTTATGTGTCTGTTTTTATTTTGTTTTTTGCTAAAGGGATGGTTACCAGAAGGGAGAATGTGGGGGATGAGTGAAAAGGGGAAGGAAAATATAGTCAATAACATTTTGATAAGTTTGCACAGTAACAGATAATTACTAGAATTAGTGAGGTGATCACATTGTAAGGTATACAAATGTTGCATCACTATATTGTACATTTGAAACTAATATAACCAACATAAGATTGTATACCAACTATACTTAAATTAAGTTAAAAATAATTCTGCAACCTCCCTGTTTCTGTCAGTGATATTGCCATGTTGTTAAGACTTCTAGACCATTAATCAATGCACCATCTTTTCCTCCTTCCATTATTTTTTGTCTGGACTATGTGCATGTGCATTATTTTAAAAAATCATGCTTTAACAGACATTCATATCGAAAACAAATGCACACAGAGAAGTAGAACCACACATGGTTACATGTATGTGCATGTGTGGGCACACAGGTGTTTTGAAGAGGAAAATTAATGCTATGATGTTTGTGGAATCTAAATTTAATTTCAAATAGAATGAAAGATTAAGTGAATATTGCAGAGAAAATTGTATAGTGATTGAAGCCCATACAACCAAAAATTACAGAGCAGAAGGCAGTACCCTTTAGCATAGACAGAAAATAGAAGTATAGTTAAGGATGAAAAAGAAATTAGATTTTGCTCTAAATGTTAACTCTGAAGAGAGGAATAATTATTACTCAAAAAATAGCTGATGCTGTTTACTGGTGATTAAAATAAGTTTCCTTGTGTTATATTTTCACCTAAATTATTAGTGCCTCTCACACTGACTGAGGGTATTCTGATATAGGACCTAAACTTCTGATGATATATAGTATGTTTATATATAGTAAGTAATTGGAACATTTGTATTCCTATTTTTGTCAAGTGAAAGAACATTTTGTCAGATCAATATACATTGGATCAAGATATGTCTTCAAATGTTTTTCCTGATTATTTACTCTTTCATGACAGGAGTGAACATCTATCAGGAATATTCTTAATAAAGGCATCGGAATGGTAGCAATGACAGCAACAATAAAAGCACCAAACATTTAAATGCCTACCAGTTGTCAAACACGGGGCTAAATATCTTAAATGAAATTGCTCATTAATTCTTACAGCATCTTACTTTGACAAGAATCTTTACCATTTACATATGAGGAAACTAAAGACACGATCAATTAAGTATACTGCCCTAGCTTCTTAGGACAGCAAATAGACAGTAAGATCCCACTAGTTTAACTCAGAGCCCTGCTGCGGTGCTTCCTTAAACATAACTCTAACGAGGTTTTTCTTCCTGTTTTTAATAGGATAGACCATCAAAGGGCTTTGGAAATTAGAATTTATTATGACTCATACGACCAAAAATTATGGAGAAATTATTTTTGTCTCAGCCTCACATAAGAACAACAAAAATACCCTGGACCTTTAACTCAGGTACTAATTGGAGGGGTGTGGGGGAGAAACAAAAAACGAACAAACAAAAAACTTACTGAATAATCTTTTACAGGAGCTTATAAAGTGAGAGAAAACTAAATTGGTAGGTTGAGTGTTTGCAAAGTAAACTTATTAATAGACATTACAGAGTCTCTATAAACAAACTCAGGAAAAATATGTTAACTTATCCTTCAGTATCAAATGATAACAAAGAAAATTTATTCCATAATTTAGAATTTTAGTATTCCCTTTATATAGCTAAAACTGAGAATCTCTCTGTATGTCTAGCAACATGTGTTTAATGTTTATTCTCTTTTACAGTGATACTGTTTAAGAAAAGTAAATAATTATATTTTATTCAAATCTAGATAAATACTCTCACATTATTAGCATACCAAAATTTATATAAATATAAAGACATCTTAAATTTATTCATAGAAGAATTATGGTCCTTCTGTTTTTCATTAATTTATTTACACTTGGTATTTGTCAGAAAGTATTACATTTCCACAGTGTTTTGTTAAGGCACTTAGGAAACATCAAATCATTGCATGGGTTTATTATATTATGCAATAATTTATAAGAAATTCGATATTTATTTATTAATTTTCCAAAGCAAAAAAAAAAAATAGTTTTCAGGGATTTCATATGTATCTGAAATGCTTTCCCTTAGATTTTTCTAGGGACTGATCGCAATGTCACATACATTATAAGGGTGCAATTTGAACAGAATTAACATAGACTTATTGATTGTATGCTATCCATAACTGTCATCATCAAAAAACAAAAACTGTGCTTAGAAACTAAAAGAGAAATATCAACACACAAGATATCATAGTTCTAAACTTGTTGATAGATAGCCCAATATATAACTGCAAAAAAGTTTTTTGTTTAGCTATTAACTCTGTGTTTGCTGTAGGCCATATCTCTCATTATAAGGAGAGAATTTAGCAATGATCAGTAGTTTGCACCTCTGACTGATCTGCAAGTGAGTGAAGACATTACCTAAATATGCCTTAAAAATAGAACTTGGAAAAGTATTGTGTTTGTAAACACAGGTGCATTGGTTGTTAGGGGAACTTAACTGTCCTGGAAAAATCTATAATATTATTTGATAATAACGTATATTATTTTCCAAAACATATCTATTCTAAAATTATATTCTGTGTTTCAAAATATTTGGATGAAATTTTATTGTTTTGTAGTCAATAATAAATAGTCACTCTTTCTAAATTATAGGTGACGTGATTGAGGTATAGGATAAGAAAATTATTCCATATTAGCATAACTCATATTCCTTAATGGAACCATGATAACATATGACTGAGGAATATATATATTTTTAAACATTGATTCAACATTTACTCCACATTACTTATGTATATCAAAAAACTTGCATTCTAGTCCTGGTTCTTCAATTAACTTATTGTGTACCTTGATTTCTGAGCTTGTATCTCACATGGTAAATGAGATCACTGAAGTAGATGAACTACAAGATATTTCCAAATGTATATTTTGAGAATTTAGTAAGAATTGTTGTACTGAACTATAATTTCATTTTTACATCTATTAGGATTATCATTGGTTGGACACAGTCCAGCACTTGAACTCTAATCATATGAAGGGTTGACCTATAAAATAGCAAGATAGTTCTCTAGTGAGGTGTAGAGACAAATATGCTAATTTTAGGCAGAGTACATTGTGTTCTCTTCATCCCTAGAAGAGGATCAGCATGAGAAACCAAATAGATCTACAATAAAATCTAGTTAAATAAAAGGGTTTTTGTATGTTCAGTGTATGTAAGGGAAATAGTAGTGTCCACATGTAGGATTAAGGGAACACTGACCTTAAGACTAGCTGTGTGTATTTGGAATTTTTAAAGCTAGAGCCCCGTGCAATTATCTTCTGTAATACACCTTCAGTAAGTCTAGTCACAGCAAGTAATGTCTGAACCTGCTAAACACTATGAATTATTTAGTACATGGATATTCTTATTCCAATCTATGTTTCAGCTTTCTCATTGGCTTAATCCCATAGCTACAGATCAGAGGTGCAAAGGATTTGACTTCATTAAAGTTTCTTAACTTGTACTAAATGCCCTAATTAAGAATTCCACTAACTTACCTCATAAATAGGTTTATATAACTTTAGTCATGCTTCCCCCACTCCAATTGTTATGAATTCAATCAGAATGCGATAGAATATATTAGATTTTTCAAAAGCATAACACTTTCCCCATGTTTTTTATTTTTTCTTCTCTATCTCCTTCATTAACGATGCTGAATTTCAAACTTGCTATTTCTCCCCCTCATTCACAACATTTCATCACCCCGCTCTTCCCAAATGGTAACCACAACGTTTGTTGGGTTTCCAAATAAGGACTTACTATATTGCGGATGCGATGATCTTCTGTTCAGAGCTCCCTTCAGGACTGAAAGACGTACTTCCCCACTGCTGAAAGGACTCCCAGTTGTAAGTCTTTTTATGAAATTGTCCTCAGGTGAAGAGTATCATTCCTGGAGTTTCCCCTTCAAATGTATGTCATTGGTGGACGCAGGAGTATATAGGCACAGCCCCATCGCCATAAAGTGAGCTGCTTCTGAGTTCTCGTAGATCCTGTATTCCAGGTGGGCTCAGCAAATGCTTTTATGACAATTGTAGCCCAACTTTCCCCTGGCCCATTTATTCTTTCTTTCCTCAGATGCTTACACTGCACTACAGAGTCGGCTTCCTGGGAAACAACCTAAAAAGGTATGGAGATTATTCATTATCTTGAGACAGTTTTGGGGTTTACACATGGGGTCTCAATCATCCATATTCTTATAAACAAGAAAGAAAATGGATTTATTTGCTGGAAATAATAAGGAAAAAATACAGTATGCTCTATTTGTAATAGATTTTAGAGTACAGGAATCAGTCATATGTATTTTTCCAATAATACAATGTTGATTGTTTAGCACTCATTATTTCACAATTATTAGTTGCCTGTGCTTTTCATTAAATTAAGTTGGGTACTAACTACCTTAGAGTGTGGTTACAGCTATGACACTGGATACATCATTTCTTTAAGCAAAAGAAAAATATTAAATTAAACAGACCTGTGATTTAAAGTATTTTCATTTGTTCATTTAAAATAGTTTTAAGTGATTAAATTGCATATTTACAAAGGTGTTTTTCATCTTTCCCTCTGTATCATACTCAACTGTTTCTATATCTTCAGATATTATTGTTGAATTATTCTAACTATCCCTATATCTTATCAATGTGGGAAAAATATAAACATGTAAGAAAACTATGATAAAGTGTAAGCTAGTTTTATCAGAATCAAATTGTGGGGACAGATCCAGGAGTGCAGTTTCCAGGCTCTCAGCCTCATGTGGAAAGGTGCTGGCTCAGGTAATAAATGGTCAACTATGATTGGATGGCCATCAGCTGTAGCGAGTTGGCCATCAGCTGTAACCAGTGAGCCATTGGCCACTAATACAACTTCTGTGATTATGCTATCAGAAAATGGGGGCTAGCAAGAAGATGGCGTCTGAGCTAGGAAGCGCGGATTGCAGTTAGCACGGCAGATTGCAGCTAGCAAGTGGGGTTGGTTGGTTGGCAGTAAAGCAGACGGCGGGTTGCAGATCATGTGGCTCCTGCTTCCTGTCTCTAACCCAGCCGCCAGCAAAATTGTACTGGTATGACTCCCCTATCTATGTCTCCGTGGGTGTTCCTTTTTGGCCTCACCATGTCCTGTGTTCTTATGTGGGGAGAAGGACCAGAACCCCACCTGACGACAGCCCGCGTGACACAAGTCTTTTGTTTAAACTCCCCCAAAGTAAGTGTCGTGCGGGAGACCCTGCTCGCTGTGCCATTTGTCGTGCGCGGAGGCCTTCTCGCCGCGCCATCTTTCAGGCGGGGCGGCCTGCGGGGTCTCTGCTCCCGCTCCCCACACAAGAACGCAGGATATGGTGAGGCCGAAAAGGTACACCCACGGAGCCATAGGTAGGGGAGCCATACCACCACGGTCTCACTGGAGGCTGGGCCCACCGGACGCCAACCTGCCGTCCGCTTTTCCGCCAACCGACCAACCGACGACTCTTCTCCACTCTCTCGACTCTGTTCCCCTCTCTCGGCTCTCCTCTTCCGCTCTCTTCGGCTCTGCTCCGCAATCCTTCGTAGCCGCAGCAGTTACACCAGCGGCCAATTGGCTAACAGGCCACAGCCGACGGCCAATCAGCTACAGCCGATGGCCATTCACCACCCGAACCAGTACCCCTTCACGTGAGGCTGAGAGCCTGTAAACTACTCTCTCGGGCTCTGTCCCCACAGTAAGTTTAGTTTGTGGAGTAGGAAAAGGATTTTAAACTGAGTTTGGCATACTATACATAAGATCTGCTGAAATTCAGAATAATAGGACAGACAATCAAAAAGTAAACTAAGATAGAAAATCATAATTATCTAATTAAATCAGCTTCCTGATTCTGAGTAAAAGTGCTATTGTATCTGTTAGGTTCTACACATGAAGTCCAAACATTCCTTGCATGATGGACTGAAGTAAAAATCCAACATAATAAAAAACTGGGTGTTTATCTCTCATTTGTTTCTCTTAGTTTAAAAAAAGAAAGAAAAATTAAATAGCCATCTTCTACAGTATTTTGGGACTGTATAGGTAGCATGCATATATGGCTTAATTTATTTAGAGATTGATTAAGTTAATTTTTTAACATATTCACATGTGAATTATTCAATAAACAGATATACACATTCAGCTCAATTGAATAGGA
The DNA here is from genome assembly GCF_057876585.1 of Rhinolophus sinicus. Classification (NCBI taxonomy): domain Eukaryota; kingdom Metazoa; phylum Chordata; class Mammalia; order Chiroptera; family Rhinolophidae; genus Rhinolophus; species Rhinolophus sinicus. The sequence continues at coordinate 58,127,717 of NC_142502.1, forward strand.
GAGTCAACTATAACTCTTCAAATATTGAAATAAGCCAATTACAAAAAAACAAGTAGTGTATGATTTTACTCCCAGGAGTCATTTAGAATAGCCAAGTTTATAGCAACGAAAGTAGAATGTTTTTTTGCCAAAGGCTGGGGGAAAGTGGGAGGTATATTTAGGAGTTAGTGTTTAATGAATATAGAGTTTCAGATTTGCAAGATGAAAAGGGTTCTAGAGATGGATGGTGGTGATGGTTGCACAAAAATATGAGAGTACTTATTATCACTGAACAATACACTTAAAAATAGTTAAGATGGTAAATTTTATGTGTATTTTACCAAAATAAAAAATTGAAACTTTAAAAAAATTACTCAGGGTAAACTCATATGGAAAATTTTTAAGAAAACTGTCACTTAGCATTAATCATTTCTTCTTACAATGAATTCTAATGCAGCATGGCTCCCCAAACCCAAAGTATGCTGTTTTGCAGAAGGACTACACCTGCTTCCACTCTAAGGCAATAAGTGCTGGAACTTGAATTAAATAGGTAGAAAGCATCAGGTAGACAGTTATCTCAAGAAATAGGTGAGAATTGTCATACAGAAGACAAGTAATGTTGCGCCCTGTTCAGCAGCATATCTCCCTCCTCTACCAGAATTAAATGATCAGGTCAATAGTGCATATAATCATAAGGTTGTCATATTTAATGAGTAAAAATACAGGATCCCCAGTTCAATTTAAATTTCAGTTAAACAATGGATAGTTTTTTAGTATAAGCATGTACCAAATATTGTATTCTGTATTTTATCTGGCAACTCTACATAATAAACTTCCAAAGACAGGGTATAAGTGTTTGTTCAAAGTCTGATAAGGAAAACAGAAACCACTTTATGTATTTTAAACAGAAGGACTTCCACACAGAGAATTGGTTACAGGGGTGTTGGAAGGCCTAAGGGAGCAAAAGGGAAATATTGAAATAACTTGGACATTAGTAACTGCAAGAAAGAGCTATGTTCTGGGAAACAAACGGGAGGGACTTATTTCCCTGGAGACCACAGTGAAGAGGAGAGGCTGCATGACTGGGCCAAGACCTTGACAGGGGGCCCCACGAATTGTACAGCAACACAGAGGAGGAAATACCAAGTCAGAGTTTGCGCCCCAGAAAAGGTGCCAGGTGAGGATAATGAGATCACTAGGAAGGACCACAGGCTGTTTCACAGACTGTGGACTGTGAGAAAGAGGCTCTTTCCAGAATAGGTGTTAGCTGCTCCTGGACTAATGCCAATATCAATCCTCCTCCTTCAAGGAGGATTGTTAGAGCCTAGCCAGAAACCAGCTGGCAAGGAACTCAAAGAAATATTGTTTCCCACCTCTCTAAATATATAGAGGAACACAAAAGTGTGTGAATAGGGGCTGAGAGCATATCCTCAAGCAAAAGGACCTCTTTTTAAAAATCTGGACAGAAGAATACGATTTAGAAAAAAAATGAGGGAAGAAGAGTCATTGGGTTTCAAAATTAGGAAACTAAGGAATTAACAGATGAGGGAATAAAATAAGAAAGACAATTGTTTTATGTAAGTATAAATAAATGATTTCATCAGAGTGGTTAGAATAATATTTCTCATAAAAACAATTCAATTTCCTACAAACTGCAAAAAATCTTAAGATAAACTTAAAATTATTTTAACTAATACGCAGAAGAGAAAAATGGCTGATGCTGGATATCAAATTAATCAAATGGAGGAAGGACCCAGAGAATTTTCTTAGACTGTGGTATGAACATATAAAGAAATGGAAAGAATTAGAGAAAGTAATGAGACGTGGAGAACAGATCCTGAAGATCTAAAATCAATCAGATGTGGTTACAAAGTACAGAAAACAGGAAAAGAAAATAGGATACAGAATGAAAAATACTCATTAAAACTGAAGAAGATTTCATACTGAAAGGGCACACATAGTTACAAGCAAGTAAATGGCATAGCTGGGACATCTTGGTGAATTTTCACAATCCCAAGAGTAATGAAAGTTAAATTCCAAAAATCTTTCATAGCCAAAACTCTAGTTCTTTACAACCAGTATTAGACATTTTATTAGCAACTTTGGCTGCCAGGAGACAGTAGAATAAAATCTTTGCAGTCATCAGGAAACACTTTCCAAATTAATAACTAAATTCCCAACAAAAGGGACATTCAAAAGTAAGAAAAAAATAAATCTAAATAAGATTTTCATTTATAGCCAATAGAACTATGAAGGAAATGCTAGTCTTCCAGCGGCTGTTCTCTTTCAGTCCTCACAGAGTTTCAACCCTCATAAATGTTTAGTATTTGCCAAGACCTCAAGAAAAATACCTAAGCGCATTTCTGGGACTTCTCATCTACGTATACAGTTTCCCCATTTCCACCTCTGACTCACAAATATCAATTCCCTCAGAATCCCTGGAATTTGATTTTTGTTATGTCCAATTAGCTGACCTGCTAATCTTTCCTTGTGTTCCATTTCCCAGTGTCATAATTTGTGGAGTGTACCAAAATAGGGGGTGCACATGGACCTCCATTAATGTATTTACCTTCCTCAGGATCAGAGTCATGCACTATCTACTTTCTAATTTCTCAAAAAATTGTTGCCTTGTATAGTTTATCCAGTTTTACAGTTGTTCCTGGGCGGGGGAAAACAAGTCATGTATGCATTATTCTATCATGGCAGAGAATAGAAGTCTATAGAACTGATTAATTTAAAATTACAGTGTGGGAAAATCTTCCAGAAAATTACAGATTAAACCAATATGTAAATTCACACAATTTGACCATTCATTAGTCCCCAAAGAAAAACTCAGGTATTCAAAATAAAAACTTACGGACATTCACACGGGTGAGTTTGGAATTGAATTAAAAAAAAAAAAAAAGTACAATTTCTCTGGGTCATAAATGAATTCAAAATAATTTAAAGAATTTAATCATGCAAACTGTGTTCTCTTACCGCAATAAAATAATATTAGAAAGCAATAATAGAAAGATACCTAGAAAATCCTCAGATGTCTAGAAATTAAATAGCACGGTTTTAAATAATACCTGGGTCAGTAAACAGATCACAAGGCAATTTAGAAAGTTCTGAATGGCATGAAAATAAAACTAGAACACTAGAATTTGTGAGATGTAGCCAATAAAGCACATAAAGGGAACTTTATGGCACTAATCTGTTCTATTTAAAAAAGTTCTTGGCTTATACCATAATAAACCAGAAGAAAAAGTGCAAATTCAACCTAAAATAAGTATTAAAAAAAAAAAAATAAAGATCATGAGAGAAATTGATAAAGTGAAAAACAATGGAAAAATCAATGAAACAAACATTGATTCTTTGTAAACATTAAAACAGCTTAAAATCTAACAAGCCTAGGAACATAAAAAGAGAAAACAAATGACCAACATCAACAATGACAGTGAGGACACCATAACTGCTTCTTTAGAAATTAAAATAATAAATTAGTATTCTAAATATACCATTAAATTTGATAACTGAAAATTTGTTTTAATGTTTGAAAAGCAATCACATTTATCATAATAGAAAATTATAAAGCAGAAACATATGGTGATTTCAATAAATATAGAGAAAACATTTGAAAAATTCATTATCCATTTTGATAAATATTCTCAGGAACTTTAGGAACGTCAGGATCTTCCTCAACTTGGTAAGAGATGTATGCAAAATGAACAGCTAGCATTATACTTAATTATGAAGGACTGAATGCAATTTCCTCTAATATCAGAACACAACTAGGTTTTCTGCTTTATCGTATCTTTCCAGCATTGTGCTAAAGTCCCAACCAGTACAATAAGGCCATTATATGGCATGAAACACATACAGACTGGAAATCAGAAGTAAAATTGTGTTTAGAGATAATATGATCATATGTGTAGGGCAGTTTATTAAATCTACAAAGGTTCTTAGAACTAACCAATGACATAATTTAATAAGAACAAAAACCTAATTTTTAAAGATGGGCAAAATATTTGAAGACAGATATCATAGAAAAAATAGAGATGACAAATAAGCACATGAAAAAATATTCAACACTGTTGTCATTTGGGAAATATTAATGAAAACTGCAGTGATATGCTACTATGTGTTTATTAGAATAGCTAAATTTAAAAAGACTGTGATACCAATAGTTGGCAAGTATGTAAAGGAACTGGAAACTCTCATACAGTGCTGGAGGGGATACAAACTGACACAATCACTTTGGAAAACATTTTGGCACTTTCTTAAAAATATGAATGTACAACTACCATATGACCCAGTTATTCTATTCTTGGATATTTGCCTAAGAGAAATTAAAGCATGTTTCTGTACAAAGACATGTACATAAATATTTATAACAGCTTAAGTTCTAATAAACAAAATACCCAAACCAAAACAAAACAAAAACCTGAAAATATCTAAATGTTCATACTTAAAATAGAATGCTACTGTACAAAATAGAACATAAACAACATCATAGTTAAATCCTAAACTAATTGTAAATGAAGGAAGTCACACAAACATGAGAATGTTATTCAAAAATTTGTGTAAAATCTAGAAAATGCAAACTAACTGAGATTAACAGAAAGAATATCAATAGCTGCTTGGGATAGGGCTGGAGGCAATAAGGAAAGATATGTGAGGATTATACATAAGCCTGAGTGAGTATTTCAGGATGAAAGATATGCTAATTATCTTCAATGCAGTAATTGTTTCAGATGTGTTCACATATGTCAAAATTTATGAAATTGTACACTTTATGAGTACAATTGACGTCGATAATTTAATCAAGGTGTTAGAAAAAATACTGGAAAAGTGTAAACTAAATAAAATTCACAGGAATATATAAGAGCAACAAATAAAACAAAGTAGTTTGCAGACTAAAGGAATTAATATAGATGGAAGCGGGAATTAGCATCCATCTTTATTATTCCTACTTCATCCTTTGTTATTGTTTACTCAGCATTTGGTCATGCTGTTCATTCATTAAAGATACTGGCTCATAATGTTCTAGATCCAAAATCCTACCATTCTGGATGTCTTCAAAATCTATGGTTAAAAAATTGTTTCTCAATTATATAGAATAATTGGGGCACTATATATATATATACACATGCGTGTATATGTATAATTTATATTGTACATATAAAACTTTAATATTTATGTTATATATTCATATTTATTTAATAATATACATTACATTATATATTTTATTTTCATTTGTATACTGTAAAGCAAAAACGTTTGGCAAGGCGTAGGCCTATTTAGGGTGAGACATATGAGGATTAAGTTATCAACATTTTCGATGTAATCCCTTTCGTATCTAATTGAAAGTATGGTCTTTATTTCTGTCAATAAGTACTTACTGGTTCTCAAATAAATGTGAGAACTCAGTGTCATGAGCATTGGAAAATAATTTGATGATACAATCCTACAGAGTCCTTTTTCTTGAGGGCGAAATCTTATCAGCTGTCACAAGAACTTCACTTGGATACAGAAGTGTGATTGCTTATAAAAATATCTTCAAGTTGAATGATTAGTCCCTAAGGCCTTTTGATAATATCTAAGGTATGGTTGAGCTGCTGTGTATAAGAATTTAATGGTAATATTAAAGTAAAGAGAATGGTACAAAATAATGAAGAAAAGGGGCTGCAACAGGGTAAGTGGATGATACCTAAGAAGAAAATTGTCTAATTGTCTGTCCTTCAATTTAAATTCTATATACGTCCCTAAGGATTGCATTTGTAGAACATAGCATGCAGAATTGATTCAGAAAATAAACCTATTATGCATAAGCCAGAACATGTATCCATATATGACAAGGAGAAATATATTGCATTTTAAACAACACCTCTCCCTTCTTGCAACCCCAAGAATCTAAGGAGATTGGGTGTGTTATGGTTCCTACTGTATGATACGGGGATTACACTATGGTATTTAAAGTTCAAATGAGACAGACGTCATAGGAATGGCAGCAGCGGGGCGCACTTTTTGAGTTCTCCTCCGGATTTTATCATAAACGGGGCTTATAACCCATCAAAGGACTCTCTGCTCATCACGCAGAACAGCTAAGAGAATCGTGTAAGGATTACTTGCAAGTGGGCAAATTGGGCGAGCAGGGGAAGAGGGAAGGGAGTGGAATGGAGATGGGCCTGCATCTGCCGCTGTGGGGATGCAGTCCGCATCTGTGGTGGTGGAAACTCAGTCCGCACCTGAGGCTGTGGGGACGCGGCCCACACCTTAGGCTATGGAGACAGCAGCCCACATATGCGGCTGTGGAAATACTCCCGCATCTGTGGTGATGGAAATGCAGCCCGCATCCACACCTGCAGAGACGCAGGGGATCCCAGGACAGAAAAGAGAACACAAAAGACAGGAGGTGGGCTCTTTCCCTGTGTCCCACAGTTGATCTCTCCCACCGAGGGGGCAGCATATCCAGCATTTGAGGCAATAACCTCAGCTGATACCTCCCGATGGGACCTAGGCTGGACAAAGGACACAAACTCCATACCTGGCCCCCCGCTTCCAATTCTACCTCCGCCCTTCCAGAGACTTAAACTGGCCCCTGAACTGAGGAGTAGTGTCACATTACAGAGGAGCCTTAGTGCTCAGGCTCTGGGAAGACTGGCGGACAGCTCTGACCAAGGGAAGAGGCTGGGAAGAGTGTGATTTTTGCTGAGCTAGGAGAGAAGAGACTCCTCCATCCCCAGCCACCACCTTTTCTGGCATGCAGGAAGAGTATGACAAGGCTGGGCTGGGAGAGAGAAGACCCCTCCATCCCCAGCCCCCACCCTTTCTGGCCGGCCTAGGGCAGGGCAATTACAATTGTAGAGGCACTCCCAGGGATCAGCAGTAAGCAGCGGGAGACGCAGCTCCTGGCTTTCAGCAGCTCAGAAATCTCCCACCTGCCACACACACACACACACACACACACACTGAAGAAGTGCCCTAAGACTCAGGAAAACTGGACACAGGGCTGGTGGTGCTACTCTCAGTGTGCGCATGTGCAGGCAAGGGCAGAAACTGCACTGACTTTGTAAAACCTACCATCCAGACCCCTCAGCCCCAGGCATCTAAATCTACAGTCCCAACGTCACTCTGGGCACAGGTGACCATTTCTGCCTGCACAATATGCAGGGGACTCTTTGGTATAGCAGAGGACAACCTGTAGATTACTTGGTGGACTTAAGCCAAGACCGGTGCTGCTTTTTGTTTCGTTTTGTTTTGTTTTGTCTTTATATCTTTGATATCTTTGCCTGTGTTGAGTGGGTGTTGTCGGTAGTTTATACATGTGAATGTATTTGATTTTTTCTTTGTTGTTGTGCTTGGTGATTTGCTTTGTTCTGAAATTGCCCTACCAGGGCCCAGCTTAAGAGATACAAGTTTCAACATATCCAGAGGCCAACTGCAGACCAAACCAGAATACTACTGGGTTTGACCTACAAGTGACACACCCAGAGGGAATTCTCTACAGGCACAAGAGCCCATAGAGGCCAAAGCACATTTAAGGGGTCAACCCTCACGCAGCAGACTTGGGCAGAGCCAAACCACAATTAAAGATCTTCTTTAACAGGACAATATACACAACGCAAGAGTCACCTTTGGAGAACACGCAGAGGAGAAGAACGAAGTAGTGCAAGTCAAATATAAAGGATACATACTACATAAGATAACCCAGCAAGAACTAAGAACTCTAGGGGATCTAACTAATGCATAAAAGCAAACACAGAGAGTCAGCCAGAATGGGGAAACAAAGAAACATGTCCCAAATAAAAGAACAGAAGAAACCTCCAGAAGTGGAACCAAATGAAACAGAGGTAACCAACCTATCAGAGACAGAGTTCAGAACACTGATGATAAGAATGTTTAAGAAGCTTAGAGACGACATAAAGAAGGATGTAAGATTTTTACTGATATATCCCCTCGCATGAGGGAAGTAGGAGAAAAAATTAACATGTGGGATTCCATCAAAATAAAATTTTTTTTTCACAGCAAAGGAAACCATCAATAAAACAAAAAGGGATACTACTGAATGGGAAAAGATATTTGCCAATTATATATCTGATAAGGGGTTAATATCAGAAATTTATAAAAATCTCAACTCCAAAAAAACAAACAACCCAATTAAAAAATGGGCAGAGGACATGAGACATTTTTCTAAAAAGGACATACAGATGGCAAACAGACATGTGAAGAAATGCTCAACCTCACTAACCATCAGAGAAATGCAAATAAAAACCACAATGAGATACCACCTCACCCCAGTCAAAATGGCTATCATCAATAAATCAACAAACAAGTGCTGGCACGAATGTGGAGAAAAGGGAACGCTTGTGCACTGTTGGTGGGATTGAAAATTGGTGCAGCCACTATGGAAAACAGTATGGAGGTATCTCAAAAATCTGAAAATGGAACTACCTTATGATCTAGCAATTCCACTCCTAGTTATCTATCCAGAGAAATCCAAAACTCCAATTCAAAAATCTTTATGCACTCCTATGTTTATTGCAGCACTATACACAATAGCCAAGACATGGAAACAACCGAAATACCCATCGGTAGATGACTGGATTAAGAAACTGTGGTACATTTATACAATGGAGTATTATGCAGCCATAAAGAAGAAAGAAATCTTACCATTTGCAACAACATGGATGGACCTAGAGAACATTATGTTAAGTGAAAGTCAGACGGAGAAAGACTAATACCATATGATCTCACTTATATGCGGAATCTAAAGAAAAGAAGTGACTGAACTAATCAGAAACAGTTTTGGTGACAGAGGAAAAACTGAGTGTTGCTAGAGGGGTCGGGGGGGTGTTGGGGATAAGAGGGAAGGTGAGGGGATTAGAAAACTGTCTGTAACCACAAGATGGCCACGGGGTTTTGAAAATTAATTTGGGGAACGTAATCCATAATGTTGTAAAGATTTTGTAGGGTATCCAATGGACACGGGTCCCATTTGGAGACCATCTCAGGGATGATGTAGATGCCTGATCACTGCACTGTACACCTGAAGCTGAACAATAATGAATGCCAACTATAATTTTGTATATACTTACAAGAAGCGGAGTACAGCATGAGGAATAGAGACAGTAGAAATGTAATGGCTCTGTGCGATGTCAGAGGGATAGTGGATGGGGAAGGGGGGTTCACATAGTGTGAGGGATATAAATGATAAACATCTAAGTATTACTTTGTCTCCTGCACCTGAAACTAAAAAAAAAAAAAGACCATAATACAAAAAAAATAAAGTTCAAATGAGAGACGATGATACCATTTAACAACTGGATTATGCACATATATAGCAGATGTAGAGTAAATACTATTAAAGAAGGATATTGCATTATTTTCCCCTTCAGGAAATATTTGTGGTATAACAAGGAGTATTTTTGGAAACAGGGATATAAAAATGACTGACAGAGTCTGTTAGGTTTCACACACCAGTGGGAAAAATGAGAAAGAATGATTTTAACGTGGAAGACCTAAATAATAATTGGTAATGGTGGTTGTGGGCTAATCTGGAAAGTTTTTTAAGAGGGTAAAACAGGAAATTACAGTAGGCCCTGATTTGGAAATCCTGAGCTTGCCATGGATACATAGCTTACATGTCTAATATTACTGGGGAAAATGCTGTTTTGTTTCTGTTATATTCTATCTTGTAGCCCTGTTTACTTTCTGTTTTGTAACATTTACTAATTCTGAACATGATGTAGTTTGTCATTCATTGAATTTTAAAAATAAGTTGACTGAGGAGCAGGTTGACGAACTTATTCATTAAGATCCTGTAGCAACTCTTCCATGGAAATCTAGCCAGTTATCATGTGCTCAACCATATAGTTATTTCTCTTATGGTGGGCTTTATATTTACAAACAAATAAACTAAACTACGAGACACCAATATTCTTAAAGAATATTTTCTTTATTTATAATTCTGAAAAATATATGCACTTGCTTTTCAAGAAAATGTTTTCCTAACGAAGATGTGTAAAGTTTACACATAAAAAAATACATCCGTACACTTATAGATATATAAATTTCTATTTCTCACAGCTATTACTACAGAAGCACAGCCAAAATAAATTGTAAACTTTGTAGAATTGCCATTTACTTCCAAGTTCTTATTTACAAAGGGATATCCATTTTGCTTAATCTTTGCAGATAATTTGGCTTATTTCATTATTCAGAACTTTTATTTAAAGATATAGACCATTTCTCTCCAGTGTATTCCAACCTGTATAGTCAGTGGCCTAGAACAATGGGATTTCAAATAAAATATGACACAGCATTTTTTTTTCAGGATAAATAAGCAGTATAGCAGAGATAATTTAATAAGGATAAGTGAAACATAATTTTTAAATATCTATTCAGTGATAACAGCTATAGTAATCTGTCACAAGTATATATACATATATATGTTATACGTATACACATATATACATACATATAAGGAGGCAAATCTGTATTTTGATCACACACAGTTTAACAGGCAGAAATATATATTTGTGACACATATACACATGATTTAAGAGGTGAAAATATGTTTGTTGCTTGTTAAAGCACATATGATCAGAATAAGAATTTGCCTTCTTTTCTTGATTAGTTCCTGATGTTTCATGCCACATAAGTTATTAAAATGCACAGGGTTCTAATAACGATATTTTCTTTTTATTTCTTTGTATAAAAGTCTTCCCATAATTAAACTTAATTCCCTATCTTAAGTTTCCAAATTAAACCATAAATATAATCCTATTTATTGCTTGAAAGAACACCAGATACTACCAGTCATCATGTGGTCTTTCAAATGTATTTTTATTTTCAATAAATATACTGTATATGTTGAAAAATTATGTATATTAGAAAAACACGTGCCTTTTTTCTACAGTTGCATCTTCTTTCCAGCAGTCTCCTTCTTAAAAGGAATGCAGGCCCATTCCTGGGAGAACTCAAAGCCTTCTCATTGGTGATTGTGGTGTGAGGGTGTCATGGCTACCTTACTTTTCCTTAGAATGCATGTAGGTACCATGATCTAAAATGTTTCCACATAACATTCTCTCTGTCTTTCCTCACTTAAAACTGATCTATCTATCATCTATCTATATTTATATATACATATTACATTATGCAAATTGTATGTGTCAGTACTACTTACATGATACTACATGTGTGTGCATCTGTATGTGTGCGCATAGTCACAGAATATAGACAATGGGTTGTAGGCTTGGTTCATAGATGGGCATGGATAGTGTCTGAAATAAAGTGGAAACTCAACAGCAAAAATTTCATGGGAAGTAACCTAGGAAAATATCCTGGTGAAAGGAAGTACTTATTTGTGATGTGTACAATGATACGAGAATTTGAAAAATATGAACAGAATTATGCCAACAACAGAGTTGGCTAGTTGCTACTGTTGTGTTGATATCCTGCAGAAGCATGCTGAGAGGCTGTGGGATGGTAAGATGTAGTTAATGTCTAAGTGTGGGAGATAGAGGACTTCTGTGGTAACCTATAAAGAGGCTTTTATCTCCTGAAGGGCATAGCTAATGTCTTAATTGTTAACCACAAAGTTTCAGAGACATTTCAATACTCAGCCAAGGCTAGGTTACTTAAAAATCAGACCTTGGTGAGGAAAACCTGGGATCATGAAACATGGGACAGGTAATATATTAGGATGCCCCTAAAGAGGATAATGACTTTTCAACGTATCCTGTACTTTATGAACTTGTACAAGGGATGATCTTCTACAATAACAGCTAGCATGTATTGCTGTGATAGTAGAAATTGCAGAAACCACTCCCACCCCAGGCAATAGATGTTCCCCTCAGGAGCTGCCTTCATGGATGTCAGGCTAAAAACTAAGTAAAATTCTAGCATAATCTGTCTGGGAACTTGCTTATCTGATAAAGTAGGGAAGGAACCACACTTCTAAACAATTATAAGAACTAGCTGGCATACACTTGCATGAGTGAGAGCAGTACTCGTGGATCGGATTTTAATGATGCTTGATCAAGTGAGCCAAAATTTATGACAGAATAAGCAATAATTCATTGACATGGGGTACATTCTCAAAATATGGTATTGAACCTCCTGGCAAGGACCTCAGGTGACTCTTAGAAGTTTAGAAATTCCTATGTTACCTTACAGATAGTAGAGGAAGGAATAAGGAAGCTGTGAAAAATTGGCATGGTTTAATAGATTATATTACAAAAGGTGAAAATGACACAGGTGGATTATATTCCATGAGACGATTATATGGCAATTGTCCATCTTATCAGCAAAAGAGACCAATACTGTTTCTCCAATAACACATTATTTCTTTAGATGTCTTTTTTGCAAGTTGTCTGTATTGATTCCCTTCTATTCTGGAAGTGCCAGCCATTCATTCTGACAGGATTAAGTGCCTATTCTAGTTATGAGCTTTCCTTGCCTGCCTGCACTAACACTTGACCAGTACTGATATCTATGGGCTTACAGAACGCCTGACCCACAGATATGGACAGGAAGTACAATTTATGGCGAAGGAGTTTTTGCAGTGGGACCATGTACGTGGGATTTGTTGTTGTATCATGCACCACACCATGTTTCTGAAAACAAAGCTGAAACTACAACATTTGAAAGGCTGAGTTGGCATCCTTTAGAACACAGTGTATTTATTAGATTAGAGAATTATTTTGTGCTGTAATACCAATAGAAAGGATACATGGTCCCGAAAATCAAAAGATGGAAACTGGAGTTGCACCTCTTATCATCACTTCATTTTTTTTTCTTTTATAATTTATTTTTTAAATTTATTGGGGTGACAATTGTTAGTAAAATTACATAGATTTCAGGTGTACAATTCTGTATTACATCATCTATAAATCCCATTGTGTGTTCACCACCCAGAGTCAGTTCTCCTTCCATCACCATATATTTGATCCCCCTGACCCTCATCTCCCACCCCCCACCCCCCTTACCCCTCTGGTAACCCCTAAACTATTATCTGTGTCTATGAGTTTCTGTTTCTCATTTGTATGTCTTGTTCTTTGTTGTTTTTGGGATCTTGAGAGTGTAATGCTGAGCGAAATAAGTCAGACAGAAAAAGCAGAGAACCATGTGATTTCACTGATATGTGGTATAGTTACCATCATTTCTAATGACCCACTGGAGGATTCTGTGCCTTTTGTCCTCTCAGCTTTGGACTCTGTAGACGGGAAGGTCTTAGTCCCCAAACAAGGCACATGCTCACCAGGGGAAAAAGCAAGGATCCCACTGAACTACAAGGTAAAGCTGTTACTGGTGTACTTTGGCATCGTGTGCCCAGAAACAGGCAAACGAGAACTAGCACCCTCCTGGCAACAGTAATTAACTCTGAGCAGCAGAAGGTTTTTTTGTTTTGTTTTGTATCATTTTGTTTTTTCCTTTGAGGGGAATGAGTTTACAAAAAGTAGAGAGGGAGGAAAAGAGTATATATTAAACGCAGAGGACCTACTTGGGCATTGCATGGTATTTTGTTACCTCATTATACCTGTGAATGGACATGTGAAGGAATGAGAAAAGTCCAATTACTAAAGATGGGTTACCACCTGGTAAACAACCAGCACCTATTCAAGTGATCACTAAGAAGGAAGAGAATTTAGAATGGATAGTGGAGGAGAAAGTACATGAGTACCAGTTACGGTCCAGAGACCAATTGCAGAAATAGATATAGTTTATCACAGTAAGTTTCTCTTCAGGAAGAAAGGTCCAAGAGAACCATGAAGGGGCTGATTTTTGAATCTCTGTGGAGAAGCAGACCTCTCACAAAGGTTCTGCATTTTGAAATCCATTGCCATATTGATAGCAAAGTCATGCTTCCCATGGCTTCTTAAAGCCAGTATCTTAGTACAGCAGGAAATAAATATTAAGGTAGATCCACTCCTGGAAGAAAGGGGGTTCATCTGATGGCTGAGTCTGTCTTGCGTTCTCCTTGAGAATTTAACCAAAATTTCTTTAGAATGCGTGGCAGTCTAGGATACTTCTGCCAATTACCCTTCCGTCTCTTTCTCCTGAGTCAGACTTTAATATCTGACAGCATTCCCAGCTTTCATAGATCCATCTCCATTTTCTCTCACAAGCAATTTTCTTAATAAAGTCCTTGTACATTGAATTCCTTTTTAGAGTTTGCTTCTTAGAGGAACCAGATTAAAACAAATTGCAAATTATAACTCCAAATGTGACTTTGGTCTCATTCATAAGATCAGTTGTATCTAGTATCATAATTACTCGTTTCCAATGTTGTTAGCCTAGCAAAGGAAATTATTACTTTCAGACTTCATATTAGAGTAATTACTTTTTAATTGTCTACTGAAATCCAGAGAGTTTAAGTAATTTGACTAAGATCACCCAGTTAAGAATTTGCTCATCTTCTGAATCCTATTGATTTTTCTACTAATTGTTTCAAACATATTAAACTTAATTTTTTCATGCATTTGTCACTCTGTATCAAACACCAACAGGGAGTAGGAACAATGAAAGCAGTTGACGTCCCACAAATAATAATAAACAACTGGCATTCTGGAGATACTAGGAAATTTCTCATAAACATTTCCCCTTTCTGTTCTATAACTCCTTTGATAATTCTTATTGTCTAGGTTTGCTGTCTGTCAATCAACAAGGATTTATCTTAGTGATACCAGGGCTGTAGGTCTATGGGTCTAAACTTAAGTCATGAAGTTGCTCCATAGTCCTAAAGCCACTAACCTGGGCTAAGATACTAACATTGATTATGTCCTATTGTATTAGAACTCTCAATAGATGGAGGTGTCCTTTCTTTGCCTCTCAACTTCCAAAGAGTAAAATTTAAAAAAAAGGAAAAGTCAGAGTCATAAGGAAAGTGGACATACATTTCACTTTGTAAAAGAGAGTCTTGATTATACCTGTTGTTTTAATATAATCATTAATAGCACCCATTTGACTCTCACAAGTACCCTAGCTTTGATGATAAAGTAGATAATCACAAAAAAGTTAGGGTAATAGTAATCTGTACACCGGATGTCTCAGTCATATTGCTTCCAAAAATAATATCCCCACTTGAAATTGCCCATTCAAAGGCCTCTGCTTAAGAGAATCATACAAAGAAATGCACTATGCACAAAGATAGCCTTTCTTCGGACCAGGTTCAGCGTCTGATTTACATGCAGATCATAGAGACTGGTCAGTGACCCTCAAAAAGGGCTCTTCCCCATTAGGCATCTAACAAATGAACTAAGCCAAACAATCTGGACAAGATTATGAAGGGAATTGGTTAGAAGAGAACAGGTGCAAGAGAAGTGCATGTAACGATATCTGACACTAACTGATATAGAAGCACGAGCTTAGAGCTATCTCAGATTCTGAATGGCTGCTTCCAGGCCGTAGGAATCCTTTTAGTAAAACCTGCCTTTCCTTGATATCACCTGGATGAATTTGCAGATGCTGAGCCCAAAACTTATCAGCACAGCAAACCATAATTAGGTTTAGTTCCTTCATATCTTCATCTTCCCATTATCCTTAAACATTTCATATTCCTCCCTTCCCCCCCCTTTGTTGATTTATTTTCCTGAAGACCTCTCATTTTTAATGCAAATGAAACTTTCTATGTGCTTAAGAGGGAACCTCTACCTCCAGGTCTAGATCACTGACAAATTTAGCCTGAAAGATGATGCTGCTCATATCTGATTTCACGAGGAAAATTTTTCATTCCGTTTGAGGTGATCTACTGTATACTACATTCTAAGTTCTAACCTATACAGACTATGTATTTTCCTCATGCCCAACAAAAACATCAACAAAAATGAATAAAAAACTATTACCTCAAAAAAATTTCCACCTGTTCAGAGAAGGATAGAACCATATAAACAAACAATATAGCACTCTGTAGATTCAAGACTTGGTTTTGAGTTCCAGCTCTGCCACTTGCCACTGAGCTTGACATTTAGAAGTTTTAGCTATTGATGCCGTGTATTCCCCATTGGTACAATGGTCATTAAAATAGTACCTGCCTCCCTGGGATAAGTGTGAGAACTAAATTAGATAATGTATAGTGTATAGCTATTAAAAATGAGCAAAATTCCTTTCATTTCTGCAAAATGAAGACAGCATTACAGTCTAAAGCCATTATTTTAATAAGTATTCTAACAATACTTATTAAATCTTCTTTAGCCTGAACGCCTAAAATTTTAGATTGAAATAAATCTACATTATATTCTGCATTTAGCTAAATCCTTAAATACAGAATACAGACCGTGAGTTAATCTATTTTTGGTGGTTCATTTACCAATGCAATAATTATTGTACAAGTTTGATTTCAGTGATGACTTGATGCTTGGCTTTCAGCTCTGTCAGCAGGAAATAAGAGTCTCTTTAAAGGCTGCCAACGAGACACTCACTCTGTCACACTTTGTTTTAAACTAACGATTGATTTCTCTGAGTCTGTCATTTTTCCTCTTTAAGCATTAATGATGTTTAACAGCAGCCACCAAAATCCCCAGTCCTTATAATTACTATTTCTTCACTATTTCTAACAGTCCAGAGACATTGTACAAGCCAGTGTATCCTGTATGCACTATATACCAGTATCCCATCCATTTTCACAGGTTAAATAAAACCTTAACAATCACACTTCTAAGGTCTATCAATACGCCACTTACCACCAGTAATGGGGTTTTCATTGTCATTGTCAGCTGACTGGTAGGTTATTTAACTCTAGAATTCCGTCCTTTATGCCTGCTTCCTAGAATCACTCCTGTTAGCAAAAATTGTAATATTTCCTAAAAGCAGAGCCTGAGACAGGAATGTAAGTGTTCCTGATACATTGAAGAAGTGCTTTGCAGCAAAATCTATAAGGGAGTCAGGGAAGCAAAGCAGATAAGGGGAATGGACTAGGCAACGTGTGGCTTCAAATAAGTCTATGCTTGACCTAATGTATGGGGTGAGGAGAAATCTCTCGAGCACAAATCTTTACCAGAGTTGCATCCCTGGAGATAAGTGGTCAGCCTTCAGTACACACAGATCTGTCATTTCTTTTCTGCTGCTCCCAGGACAAGGGTAAGAGTGTGGGTGGCTAACCTCCTGGACAAAAGGGTGGCCATCAGCAAAGATGTATTCTCTAGAGAAAAGAGTCCGTTGTGGCCCATTGAAAAGGAATCTGAGTGGGGCACATACAGCATCTACTACAGGTAGATCATTACCTACCCACAATTTACAGGTGGGAAAGCTCAGACTAGGGAATAGAGAGCTTCACTAAACCCCTCCATGTCTCACACCATGGAGTTCACATTTGAAGTCAGTTTTCTCTCACCAGGGTGCACGGTCTTAATCAAGCTGGTATGTTACCTCACGCAGGGAAACAGGAGTCTTATGTGGATTGAGGAGAAAAGGAAAGTATGGAAAAAAATGGTACAAATCCAGGGTAACAGTATGACTAGATTTTACTCTAAAAGGAGGACTGTCAATGAGATAAATCAAAGAAGTATAAATACAGAATAGTGCTTAAAATAACTGTACTTCAGTCCTCTTTAAGTTCCATCTCCAGAGAAACTGATAAGGCCAAAACATTTTGGAACAAGGAGGGAAAAAATAAACAAACAAACAAACAAACAAACAAAAAACCTTAAGAAAAAATGACGAAAGAAAAAAGATACAGAAAAGAGGAGGCATTTGAAAAAAGCCTACAGGAAAATATATCTTGATTTGAACTATGGAAAAAGAAAAGATATATATATATATATATATACACACACACACACACACACACACACACATATACAAATCTTTATATATACATATATAATATATATATACATTATATTATATATACATTATATATATATAATTTTAAAACAGAGACTCAACATACCTATTTTAAAAGGTGGCAAGAGAGGGGAATGGGCCTACCAATATAGCATAAGAATTGTATATTTCTTATATCAAAAGAAACTACAAATTCAAAAAAAGGTGTTTTTTTAAATTCTTTGAGAGCTATTTTAAAATTAATATAAGCTGTTTCAATATGCCTATGCTTACTTATAAAATTGCTTAGTGCCTAATTGGTTATTTAGAACTAACTTTGGTATGTTAATTTCTTTCTAAAAAAGAAGTGTGAAAAAGTATTTAATATTATTAGTTTCCAAATTTGGATACTTAAACAAGTTTTTAGGACATTGTCTTTTGTCTCTATATGCTTGATCATCAGAACTTTTTTTTTAAATAAAAATCCCTTAGCATTCTTAATCAAACCTTCAGAGGCTTAAATTATTATTGAGCAATTTATTTAGGATTATGGTTTAATTCATGATTCTGAAATGAACATACTATTAACTTTTAGGAGTAAAATCACAAGTAACAGCATAATTGTCTAGACAAAATAGGGCTTGAGTAATTTAAAATGCCCAGGATTTGAAGGAATTAACAGATAAGAGGATAGATTCGTTATGTGGTCAAGAGGTCGTTTCATAAAAGTATTTTAAATTAAAAAAATTAAAACCTTTTGGTTTTAAGACTGAGGATAAAGTGGATTGGCAAGAATTAAAGAAAATGTTGAGAAACACTGAAAATTATGCACCTGATTCAAGGGTCAATTAAAATTATCTTTAAGGCACTGGAAGTTTTTATCTTTGAATTTTTCTGTCTGTGGATGACATATTCTTTTATTGTTTTCAAAGGAAAATATGCACAAAAATATAAATACTCTCCCTCCCTCTTTCTCTGAGAGAAAATTTTCAGATAAAATGTGGCATGAAGTATACTTTTGTGCCCCATTCATGTCCTTCTTGTACTATCCCTGGACAGTGCATCAATCCAAAGTGCTATGGGTGTTGGAGGTCAAAGCCTCACCACAGCACCATTCTGAGAATTACCTTGGGCTTACTAGAGCCATCTTATGCAGAAATACTTGAGAGCTCTGCCTTCACTCTAGGAAAAGCATATGATTTAGGAATAACAAGTCCTATTCCTGTGCTTTAGGGTGGGATTCATTGATACTGCTGATTACCCCATAGGAATAGGATTGTGGCTACACTTGAGCCGAATCCACACCTTTGGCAAAATGTTCTCCCTCGCTTTTCTATAGGTTTCACCCTCAGAACACTCCCTCAATAAGGCATCTGCAAAAGAATCCCAATGTCGATCGATGCATCTATTATACCAACCCATGTTGCAGTATGTCTCAAAGTTTAGTCTGCACCAGAATCACCAGGAGGGATTGTGAAAACACAGGTTTCTGATGCAGTAGGTCTGTAGTGCAGCTTAAGAATGTACATTTCTAAGAGTTCCCAGGTATTGCTGCTGCTCTGTGGATACCATGTTGACATTGTTGTATGATAATCAACTGAACACAAGAAGGAAACAAAAGGTGTGTGTCACTAACTTTGATTTATTGAGTAAACTAAAAACAATCGTGATTTATTCATATAATTTAACATAATGTGTAAAAGAATGCTACAGATTAAAAAGTTAAAGCTACATATACAAGTTAGGAAAAAAGAAAATGTGAGATAAATCCATTAAACAATTTGATTCAATAAATATTTAATGAGCATATATTCTGTGTTAGACAGTTGCAGCCCAGTAGTACAAAAGATATGGAAAGAAACCATACCACCGATGATGGCTGCTGTGGAAGTAGCAGCATGTGAAAGCTAGATTTCAACTAAAATGAAAAGATACAGAGGGTGAGCATGGAAGGGATTTGTTGATTATTGACCATGATGTCTAGATGGTAAAGTGACATGGTTCCAAGAATTTAGAAGGCAGGAGAGAGAGAGAGAGAGAGACTGGAAAAGTAAAATGCAGAAACTTACAGGGATTAAGGTCCAAGATATAAGAGTTGACCTGGGCTTCTGTTGGTAACTGACATGAGCACAATGAGACTCATTGAGACTCAGATGAGACTCATGCCTGATGATCTCAATTTTAGTAGTGGTGGAGAGACTGTGAAGAAGAGGAAGCAGAGGGATACTGGTAGAAATACAGAGATCTGGGGCATCTACATGTGGAAGGCTATAGAAATATAAATGAACAGCGAGTACTAAAGCTCTTTTTTTTTTTTTTTTTTTCATCTAAGAAAACCTGAAGGCCAGAAGTAGTTAAGTCTTTCTTTGACTACCTAGACACTCTTTTGGTGACTGTTGATAAAGATCTACAAGTTGGAGAGAATCAACTCCAAATGTGTGATTTAATCCTTTTCAGATATGTCACTACAAATAGCTCCTCAGTCTACCACCTAATTTAGAACCAATGTATCTCTTTTTTGATAAAGAAATATTTAATTTTGATGTGGTTAAATGCATCTTTTTTTTTTTCCTTAACAACTATGCCTAAGGTCCAAATATTCTAATACCTTTGTTTTCTTTATAGTTTTCATCATGCGTTTAGATCTATAATCCTCCTGGAGATTATTTAAACATTATCAGAGGTACAAAAACAACTTTATTTTGATCTGCTTGTGAGCTGATTTTCTCATATCATTGGCTCATTAGTCTCTTTTGTACTGACTTGTGATGCCAGTTATATCATTTTCAAGTACTGAAAAAATAGATCTCTTTTTCTGGGATATCTATACTTTGCCTATGATAATATTTCTGCATCAATTCCACAGTATTGAACTACTATACTTCATAAATAGGACTTGTTATCTGGTGCGGTCAATCCACTCTCTTTGATCTATTTATCAAAATGTTTGTAACTATTTAGGCACTCTTTCCTTGCATGTTTGTGTTTGTTGATTAATTCATTATTCTTATTTACAAAGACCTTTTATTTTCTTGCAAGCCAGTCATCTTTGTTGAAAAGAAGAGACACACACACAAAAAAAAAAATAGACCTTGTGTTTAGGGGAAAAAATAGGAGCATAAAATGAGATAGAGCCAGTGTATGTTAGAATCATGGCAGTAGTCAAAATAAACTTTTACATGAAACAGAGCAGCCAGTGGGGACCTTAAAGTTGCAATATATCTAAGTTGGGATGGAAGTATAAAATGATATGTAGAAGCTGGAAAGACAAGACAGGCACCATCAGTACATGTGAATGATGTGTCCATCTTCTCTTGGAAGACCTGATTTGATTTCTCCATCAAGTAATCACTATTGTTGAGTTTCTTGTTGCTTTTGCTGTTCATGCTTGCATTTTGCTTTCTCTTTGCTCTGAAGTTCTTGAACCAGGTCTGCAGTACTATACACTAATACTGTTCAATATATTGTTGGCAGTTCTTGTTTATTCAACAGAATACAAAATTAAGGTATAGAAATGAAAGACAAAGAGATCCATTATCTAAATTATTATAGAAAGAATTTTTAAATCTTCTAAAGGACATAATACTACAGTTGAATAACTGGAGAGGCATGCCATGTTTGAAGATAACAGCACCCAATAATGTAAAAATAACAATTATTCCCCAAGTGAATCTTTAAAATTGTAGAAATCACAATATACTATTAGGAATTTCAACAAAGTGTTTCAACAATAAATGTGGAATTTCTTGTCAATGAATCTGAACATATGCACAGAGCAAGATTATAAGACACCAGACTCGGAGGACCTCAATAAGCCTCCATGCTCCACAGGCATAATGTACAGAAGCATCACTATCCATGTGAGATTGGGACTTGAATTGTCATCACTTAGCAATGAGACCTCTGCGACTAGAAGTACATTCACTTGTTGAAGAACTATTAGTGGGGCCCTGGAAATCCAAGACACCTCCTGCAATTGATTGTGTGTGTCTCTGATGACCTCTTGAGCTTGAAAGAATATATAAAAAGTTTTGATGTTTTGGGAAATAGCCCATTCATGTAAGTACAACTAAGAAGTATCCACAAAGGAAATACACTATGTTCACTGAGAAGCAGTTGAAGGATTCAAATATCTTATTCAATTACTGCACATACCCCAGTAATTGGAAAGAGATGACCTCAAAAAAGCATATTTATATAAGCTACCTTGCTGTTGGAATACCACCTGCCCCTAGAAGCTGGAGAAAGCAAGAAACAGATTCTTCCTTAGTGCCACCAGAGGGAACAAAATCCTTCCAACATCTGATTCTAGCACAATGATACCAATTTTGGAATTTTGGCCTCCATAATTACTGTTTCCCCGAAAATAAGACTGGGTCTTATTATTTTTTGCTCCAAAAGATGCATTAGGGTTTATGTTCAGGGGATGTCATCCTGAAAAATCATGCTAGGGCTTATTTTTCCGGTTAGGTCTTATTTTCAGGGAAATGTGGTATAATACATTTCTGTTGCTTTAAGCCACCAATTTTATGGCAATTGTTACAGTAGCCATAAGAAATTAATACAGGGCCCACATGGATAATCCAGGATAATCTCTAATCTCAAAATCCTTAATTTTATTACATATTTTTCCATATAAATTAATATGTACAATTTTCTATATACGTTAATACATAATCACAGGTTCCAGGGATTAGGATGTAAAAATTTTTTGGAGGACAATTATTCGATAAATTATATTGGACATTATCTTATAATGTTTAGTTGTTTTCTTTTTTCTTTCTTTTTTTTTTGGGGGGGGGTACTGTCCTTGTCTTGTTATGATGTCAAGATTTTATCGGTCTCCTGAATTTTTGAAATTTGTTAATACGATGTCTATGAAGATATACACAGACTTATTAGTAATCATAAAAAACAAAACATGCAAATTGTACAATGCAATTTCACTTCAGCCCTATCCAAATGAAAAAATTAGGAAATTGAACAGCAATGCAGTTAATAATTTGGGGAAAAGAAAACACTCATGTACTGTTGATGTAGTGATAAATTATTGCAGTTATTTATAAAATAATTTCAAAACTTTTATAGAAATTAAATATGTAAATAAGTTTAACACATCACTTTCATTTATTGGATAATGCTGTGGATATAGGTACTCATGTTCAGGGATTCAGATTCAAGGGTAATGATCACAGTATCATTTTTCTGTAGCAAAGACATCGAGGCAACACAGTTGTCCACATTCTGGAAATGGATAACAAAAGTATTTTATATGCATTATTAAAAAAATCTACTTTGTAGACATAAAAAATACACTTTGTACATATATACATATATATACATATACACACACACACATATATATATATATATATATGTGTGTGTGTGTGTATATGTATATATATGTATATATACATATATATATATATGAGTTCATATACCTGAAATTAGTATAATATTGTATGTCAACTGTACAATGGTACAGTATTCAATGGAGCGAGTAAAATAAATGGTATGTTTTAACTTTATACTTAATATTGTGTGGCATATCCAGCCTCATCTTGGTTACCTATTAGTGAACTTTGTGGGACTTGAGTACCACTTTTTCTCTTCTAGTAACAATTTGGGTACAGACCAATAGATCTTATCTAAGAATTACCAACTGAGGTAAGAGGAATGGTATTTTACAGATTGCCTTCCTTTTTCTTTCTTTTTTTTTTTTTTTTTTAATCATGATTGGAAATGCCTCAAAACATTCTAATGGATATTTTGTCCAAAAAAAACAAAACAACAAAAACACAAAAAACTAATCATCCCTTCATATGCCAAATTGTACCTTTTCTCCCCTTTATATTTCAGTCTACTTATAATAATGCATATGAGAAACACATTTTCTATTTTTACAGTGCAACTATAGTTGAACTTTCTTCACCTCGCCAAATCCAACTGATACATTTTGAGAGGAAGAGAGGCAGTACTATCCATGATTTTCTTTAAAATTTATATATATTTTTTTCTACTAAGGCATCATTTCTTCCAAGATCACCCTAGGATAAAAAGTGCCAGCATAACTTTGTTCTCTTTAGCTCCATCCTTGGAAAGAAGTTATATTTTGTGAGATTTTACCAGTTCTTGTATGGTGTTTTCCTGGACTTGTAATTTGCATTAATGGATATTCAAGAAACCAATTTATACAGCTCACTGATGTAAGTTATAACAAAGTCTGGAGACATGTGAGGACACATTTTCAGTAGGCTTTTGAAAATGTGCTGACACATTTTAGAAGTGCATCTGTTTTTGCTTGCAAAAACTCACATTTATGTGTATAACATGAGAAATTGAATGCACAAACAGGTGGTTTTAAATACTCAAGCAGAATTTAAATGGAGCCACTCACAGCCTTATTGGAACCTACTGAACATTTTTCCAAATCTCATATTTAAACCAGTGGCAAATATCTTGGTATTCCTGATATTTGTGATTTTATTCTTCCATTTGATATAACACTAGATAAGGAATGTCACAGATAACTCTCTGACTTTACTAATGATGTACTGTATGAAATTGGATAAATTGTAAATCTTCTTTATACTTTAGTGTATCATACATTAAAAATAACATATCAATCGCAAAGAATATATATATATATATATATATATATATATATATATATATATATATGTATTTCTGTTTCGGAGTCCAACATCTTTTAAAGAAATGTAAAAACTATAAGTAATGTATAAAATGAGGTATTATAAAAGGAACATTAGATCTTTAGTCACATCCATGTAAATATTAAATATGCACACATAAACATATCAACCATTTGTTTAAGGCTGGCTCTACGATGGATCAAATGTTCTGCTAATCAGTAGAAATAAAAAAAGATAATAGTCCCTGCATCAAGGCATGTTCAGCCATTATAAACAAAGGTTTCAAATAGATAGTTTAAGAATTTCAGGTAAAGTAATAGAAATATGTAGAGAACATAACCAACAATATCATTTTGGGGGGAAATGAGATAAAAGAGGGCAGTTTGTTGTTGCCACACAGCAGCCTACCCGTCTGTCTCCTGGTACCTGCCCCTAAAGAAAGGAGAGTCTATGAGATGGATCCTTTCAGGGACTTTGCTTCACCTTTGTGCTTACACCTTATGTCTCCCTGTTTAGCCCCAGAAAGATGGCTGGCTAGTCAATGATGGGTAAGATTCCCCATGGGGGTTGGTGGGGGGGGAACCCAAGCCAGACACAGCCATGTGGGGACCATCTGGGGAACTCACAGGGTCGGTAGAGGTGGGCACAGCCCCACACCTTCCCCTGGCTAAGGAGAGCCTCTGCCTCTGTGGCTGCATTCCTTCCCACAGCCTGCAGGGGAGGTGACTCAATGATGTGCTCTCCATCTATTCATATGCATAAGGGTTTTGTCCCTTGGGGAAGTACATACATGCTGTGACTTATGGTTCCCCTGCCTTTAGGCAAGTGTGATTGGCTTAAATCAGTTTCCTATAATAATGTATTGTATTTACAGATCTTGAGATTAACAAGCTTTACTTTTACTTCCACACCTAACTAATAAAAGCCTTGTGTTGGCCCGATTCTGGGCTTAGTCCTTGAGACTTGAGTCCCTTGGCCCCGCCTGCACTCTACTCTTGTCGACTGTCTCTCTTAAACTTGTGCCGCCCTTCTCGCTTCCCACTGCTCTTGTCGTGCTGGACACAACAGTTTGTGATATGTAAGGAACAGTGAAGATACTTATTTTAGAAAATTGAGTTTATATTAAATTTTGACCATATATATGGTCAAATTGGTCCATATATATGGACCAATATTTACAATTGTTCCTTGGTATTAATGCTATTCCATCTCATTGGACATATATACCAAGGAACAATTGTAAACAAAGGTAACATTAGGAATTGAGAGTAAGGACTATATATGCGATTGGCTAAGATGATAGAATTTACATGATCAATGAGGTATAGGGATGAGTCAATTATATCTCCAAGTTTCTGACATGGGTCATTGTATGAACAGTAATACTAATGACAGACTTAAGGAATAGAGAAGATTCAATATCTCTGTATTAGAGGAGGTGGTCACTTCTGCTTAAGAGTAACACAAGTTGGAACCATCTCTGGGTCCTTACAGTAAATTTGCCCAGCAGGCAATTAGATCTATAGGTTTGGAGCTTCGAGACCTAATACCATATTCATCAGGGCTTCTCAAACAGAAGCATGTATCAGAATCACTTATTATATTTTTCCCCCATTTACAAAGTCCATGGCCCCAGTCCAAATCAATTGACGTAGATTTGTGCAAGAGGGAAACAAAATTATATTTAGAAAAGTTCTTCCTATGTTTGGATATGCACTTTAGATTTAGATCCCTTATGGGTGGTGGTTGAAGTCACCTGAGTGGAGGATACTGTCAAGGGGAAGACCAAGGACTGCATCTGGGAGATATCAAATTAAGGTATAGACAAATAAATGGCAGTGAAAAAAAGGAAGGAAGACTTAGATATGAAAAGATAATTAGAATAAATCCTCATAAATGCTGCTGTCAAGAAATGATCAATATATCCACATGCCATAGAAGTCAAACTGAAGAATTAAAAGGAGTATATTGAGTTGGGCAATTAGAAGTCCACTGAGGATTTTTCCAGTTCAGATTCCATCAAGTGATTGTTTAGTGGGGGGTCAAATATTCCTTAGAAATACTTGTCTTGGGCAGAAAGGGGAATTTGGAAGTAATGGGGGGGAGCTGAGAAGGATGAGGGGACCTGGATAAAGGGAGAATTATTTAATACGAGTCTTTAGCATGTTTGTAGCCTTAGCTACAACTGGGATTTTTTTCCAATCAGTAGAGATAGAGAAGTTGAAAATAAAGAAAGGAGAAGAAAACAAACGTATGCAGGAAAATTTAACAGAAAAAAAATAAGGGATATGGTTAAAGAAGTTTTACCATGAAAATAAGCCTGTGCAAATACCATGTTTCCCCGAAAATAAGACCTAGCCAGACAATCAGCTCAAATGTGTCTTTTGGAACAAAGATTAATATAAGACCCGGTTTTATTTTACTATAAGACTATAATACAATATGTTTTGCTATAATATGTAACGTAAGGTAATGTAATATAATATAATATAAACCAGGTCTTATATTAATTTTTTGCTCCAAAAGACACATTAGAGCTGATTGTCCACCTAGGTCTTATTTTCAGGGAAACATGGCATTCACTGAGACTATTTGTATTTGGTTCTGTAGAAGGTACTATGTGTCCAAAACCTAGTAGATGTAATCCTTGTCTTCTATGCATTTACAGTATGAGGTAGCTAACACTGATTCTGACCAAAAATAAAATAAAGTATTCATATAACCTGATGCGAAGTAATGTTTTGACTAGATTGTAAATGTGGTTTGTTGAGAAATGTCCCATATCCTTAGAACTTGGATATAGATACAAACTACCGTGCATATAAGCATATGCCTCTTTTTCAAATATCTTCATTTTTTTTTCCCCCAAATCAAACACTAGTGGATCTTTTTACATAGTTTTTGAGAAAAAGTTCTATTTCTCAAGGTACCTGCCATTTGGTAGACTTGATTAACATAATATCACTTGGGTGCATTCATATATTCATGGCAGAGCAGACTGAACAGACAATGAGAAGTATTTGAATTGCTTTTCTTTGAAAGTCTCCTCTCAGTATGAATTTCAGAGTGAATGAATCTTTACAAACTGCATTAGCAGTTAGACCAACTAGAAGTAAAGTAAATCAAGTGGCACATACCCTAGCCTCATATAAAAGCAGTTGTATTTATCTCTGAATCCCTTTTTATGTTAATTTATACTAAAAGGTAGAAATCATAAATACTCAGTGTTATATTCAAGAAGACTTAGTCACAGAAGGTATGTAAGAATGTATCTAATTTCAAAATATGGCTATTTTACATTTCACATACATCTATCTTACCCCCTCAACTAACTTATTTTTTTCTCTTTTTTATTTTTTTTATTTTTATTATTTGCTTTTCTTTTCCCAACTAACTTTTAAAATCTGTTTATGGCAGGGAATGTGTTTTTGAAAGTAGATATCTGACTGAGAGCTCTTCGAGGACCCTTTATCCTCTTTGTATCTGTTTATTAATTGTATTGACTGGTACATACATAGACCTCCATGCTGCATTGAAGGAGAGGATGAACAAATAGCATAATCAATTTATAAATACACTGACATAGCTGTTTTTGATTAAACACTATTATTTTTCCTAATGTACCCTCGTTTTTGCCATTGATATTTTCGTAGGGCAAAGCAAACCATTACGGCAACCTGAAGAGTGTTATTATTGAAGACTTCTACGTATAAGGCTAGAAGAGTGTAAATTAAATAAATGAAAAATACTGGCATGACATTTAGACCTTCTCAACCAAGCAGAGTATCAACTCAGAACCAGAAAAGTATATAGACATATTGTGAAAACTACTGATAGTTTTGTTTTAAACTCTTTTTTAAATCTTTGTAAAAGTTTTTAGATTGTAGGGAAACCTGGGAATTGTCTTGTCTTTAGTTATGTGTCTGGGAAACATCACAGCTGTTCATTAACATATGAATTTAGTAAAATTTCAAAATTCCCCAATCATTGTTATCTCTGAGTATGTTCTTTGTTGTGAAGGGAAGTGAGTTGTTATTTTATTTATCTGAAGATTGTGCTGTGATAAACGAAGTGTCAGGAATAATCATACCAAATGCTATCTACCACAATAGCATCCAATTATGCTTTACGTGTTTTTCATCAAAAAAAGAAGTGAAGGAGTTTTTAAATTACTTATGACTTGATGAGTTGAACATTTTAATGAAAGTTGTTTAAACCTTGAGTGAGATCATTAGAGATACTAATGAGCAGGTATCAGGCCTGTCATGTCACAGCACCTAGATTCCAAGAAAATTCCTAACAGGTATAGAAATTTATGTTAACTCTCAATGTCTAAAAAAATTCACATTAATTTGGACAAATAAGAAGCAAGACATAAATAAATATAAGTATCAAATAGCTAACGTTTGCTTATGGGAATTTTCATATCTTGGAGGTTAAGAAATGGGACTCCTTAATGAAACATACACAACTCCCTGGTGAGGCACCTCTCAACTTGCCTTTTCCTTCCTTTTCATAGTTGCCTCAGATTTATTTTTTCCTTCCAACCCCTATCACAGAGAGGTATGATATAAGTTCAGGGATAGTTATGGCAATATATTCTGGGATAAATGGCTAAACAAACCAGAACTAAAAATAGGTTTGTTGTACCTATTTGTAGTACCTAAAAATAGGTTTGTTGATGTAGAGCTGAACAAAATAACAGCATTTTTATGTTTCTTCTGCTTTCTTATGTGTGGAAGGTGCATCACACCAAGGAAAGTACACTCTCTTAGAAAGCAAGTTTAACAGAGAGTTAAAGGAAAGTAAAAAAGAATAAAGTAAAATACCTATTGCAAAGAAAATTTTATTTCAAAGAGATATCACTAGAGGGAAAAGTTAAATGCAAATGATGAAAAGAATTTATTTCCCATTATATACAATTATACATTCAGTGCATAATACTTCCTCAGGCAATGTGAAATATATGAGTCTATTTTAGTTGTAGTTTATAATTCATTAACCTCACTATAACATTAGAAGGCCTGTGAATAGTCAGTCTGAACACATCACACCCCTCAAAGCCTACTACAAGTCATTATTTCCTCCAGGATAAAGAATAAACTAATTAGTCTGAATTTATTAACCTGAAATTTAATATTTTCTCACTTGCAGCTAGTAGGTTCCTTATACCACATGTGCACCTAGATGTGATGACTGTCCACAATTGATGTGTTGAGCTAAGTGACACATTCTCAAGAGTTTTGCATCTCGTTATTAAATATTTTTAGCTCAACATAAGTCACAGTGGGGGTGTTTGTACCACAGAAATTGCCAAATTCTGCAAATCATGTTCTTCTGATTTTTTTTTTTTTTTTTTTCTCTCTCCAAAGAGTCATTTGTTAAACATTTAGTAGCATATCACTGCTCAGTTCTTCAAACTCCCCGTGAACTGTTTTGGTCTTTCATTCTGTCCCATTCTGTCTTTGTTGAATCCCATCTACAGTGTCCATCCTTCCTAAGATTCTATTTAAATGCCCCGTTTCTGGCTCATATTCTCTTCTCTTGGCACCCTGTTTCTGTCTTCTGGGCGGATCTACATCTGTGGCACATGTTGCACAAGTTTCATAGTGTCATCTCTCCTTCCCTAATCCATGGGTCTGGTATTTGGATCACCAGGAGTTACCAGGCTCTCTGCTTGCCCAAAATACAGCACTAAAAATGTTTGCATTTATTAACGGCATTTTTTTGTACTCTTTAGTTCTTATATGCTAATTCCTAAATGAGGAGGCTGAAACAAAATGTAGAAATTACAACGTAGTGACAACAGATCTTTCCTAACTGTGACACTACTTCTAACCTTCCAAATTCCTTTTGTGAAGTTCACTGTGTTGACGTGGTGGGAGGAATTTACTCAGATTAATACATTCAAGTTTGAGTTCTACCAGGAAGACACCTCTGTTCCTTCACACTAAGTTATTTTGTTTATAGTTGCCTCCAGTTGGCCTCTATCAAATGGTTACTTAGTGACAGCAGGTAACTGATTAAAGACAAGTTTAGATTTCTTTTAAATTTTAAATGTTACATGTTCACCACCATGTAAATTTCATTAACAAACCTACACAGGTATTTCTTGTTTTATATATTTTAAGTGTATAAATTTCCAGTATAAAATGAATTCACTTATTTGTTCTCACTTATTTAATTTTTCAACAAATAAATATTAATTGTGTACTTTATCCTAGAGCTGGCGACATAGGACATAACAGAGCCCCTATGCTCATATGGATTCCTTGATGGTGAGTGAGAGAGACAATTGTCAAATGAAAAAAAATATATGTACACAGTGATACGTGCTATAAAAAGAACAAAACAAGATAAGATGATTAAGAGCATTCAGTAATTAGATATAGAGTAAATTTCTACTGCAAATAGTCTTCAGAATAACCTATTCTAAAATATCCCGTGTAACAAACAGTTTCAATCTGTTAATACCTCTTTGCAAAAGCCTCCTACAAATAAATGTATCAGTGTGCTATGCTAGCCTACATAGCTGCCAGATACCAATATTGCCCAAATTATTTATATGTATTCTAACATTTAATCTTTCTGACAGTCAGTATTTCGGTGTTACACCCATTTTGCAAATGTGGAATACGAAGTATTTTTTTTTTTTTAATGTTTCCTACGTTACCTATAATCAAAGTACTGAACCACTAATAGAAGTAATTTAACTCTGTGTGCAATTATGTTCTATATCTAGCTAATGAATTTCATTCAATTAAAATAAAGGGGTGAGTTAAACAAAAACACTATAATTGTGGTGATCCACTAAAAATGTGAGTTATGTGTTGGGACAATACTTTGATACACATGCTGATGTGGACTTTTCTCCATCTGTACTTCTCTAAATCTGTATAACCTTCCCCTATTCCAGCAGGTAAGCTGTAAGTCTTTTGCCTTATCAAGAAAATAGTCTTACAACTAAATACAGTTAGATGTATTGAATTCTGGACTTTTGATGTTCAAAATTTAAGGTCTTGATATAGTAATAACAGTTTTAAAGTCATCCTGGCTAAGTAATCCCAGAAAGTTTTAAAGTTCTACCTAATACCAGAAGGGACCATACCCAAATTTTAGCTAAAATGTTGGAGACACAGCAAAAACTCAGCTCTCCCATCTCATGAAATGGAAATGGCCAGAGAGCCTCAGAGTTTTCTCTGCAACCCTGATGCCCTGTGTGCTGGAGTGTGGTATTAAAAAAAAATGGTAAAGAGCCTCAAGCATCCTGAAAGAGTTCCAGGCAACCTCCAGTGTGGTTCCGAATGATTGAAATAGAGCTACTAGATCTGAAAGGCTTTGTATTCCGAAACCAGGAACAACACATGAGCAACCCTGAAGACTAGATGAGGACAAGCATGTTTTATGAGTGCCAGCACGTAAAGATCATACAGTTCATGGAAAAGGCATCCTACCTGATGCCTTGGGGTAGCAGAGGCTTACTGGATATAGATGAAGCTCTGTGAAAGTGGGTTGAGAGTTAGGGATGTGCGTATTCTGAATTCATTGACAGAGCCATGTTTTACCTGATGGAACAGAGACTTGAAATAGCACACTGAGTTTCCTTTATTAAAAACAGTGCCACATTTTTCACCAATTTCGCTTGATAGACAATATTTGTAGCCATTATAGAGGGAATGGAATTTTAGAATTCAAATATTCTGAACTATTTAAGAGGTAGAAGCCACCTACTCTCTTTATATTAAAAAAGATAAAGGGCTTATAACAATATCTTCAAACTTTAAACAAAATGTGTTTTATGTATTTATTTTTGAAATCGGTAGATGTGATAGGTACAAAAGAAAACATTTAAAAAAAAAAAAGTAATATCTCCAGGTTTGGACTGTAGAACATAAGAATTAGAATCCCAAATTTATGTTTCCCTACAAACTTAGAGAGGGAGGAACAGTGGGGTTCAGTATTGAAATCAAATGCTAGACTTGAATTAACTTAGATTTATTCAGGATTTAACACTGAGGAGATTGAGAAATGGAAAACACAGACACATTTTAAGAAAAGAAAAAAAAAGGGGGGGGGGGTTGCTGACCAGAAGCATAAAAATATTATCAGCAGCCAGCAAAGGGTACATATGTGGACACACGAAATTATGCATGCATATTAGAGAATTTCTGAGCACTCTGAAGATTATTTATTAACTTCCTCTCCTCTTCAGACTTTCAAGTTAAGAGAAAATGGGACCAGTTTGTTGGGTGTCAATTTGTTAAAAAAAAATGAAAAATATCATGAAGGTTTTAACAATTTGAATCATTTTGGGTGGCATTTATGTCTTACTGCTTGACTAATTGATTAAGAATCTTTTTCATCTTCTTAAATAATAGAAGATATCCTAAAGCAATACTCTGTGAATTCATACCAATGACTTGCTTCTTTTTCCATTTACCTGGTGATAAATAATTTCTTTTAATCAATGGCATTAGACAGAATTCAGTCATAGAAAACGGAATTCTTATTTAAATAAAATCACTCAGCCATTTTTTCCCTCACTTTTAATGCTGTAGAAGAATACGATTATGGTAGGCACAAATTTCATCAATCTCTTCTGTGTGTTAAAAAAAATTGAAACAATTTTGTCATGTGTGGCCCTATTTACAACAAAGGAAAGAATGTCTCTTTTAGTCTTCAATTTTCAGTGTCATTTTTTAGAGCAGCGATCCCTTGCAAAATGTAAGTCTGAAGCTACACTGCAGAATCTATTTTTATAGAAGGAAATATCCTTCTGTATGATCCTCAAATGAAAAGCTGTCATCCATCTTCTGAATAGGCTTTATCCCTCCTTCAATGGCTAGTTTTTGAAACTGCTGATGACTAGAAGCAATTCTTTATAACTCCCTAAATAAAGACATCAGTCTATCAGCAAAAAACAGTGCATGAGCTGGAAGGGGCAGCTGTCTCCAAGAGGGGGTGGGGAAGAAGAGCGCTTACCAGCTTAGTTAAAAGCTGCTAAATGTTATTATTGAGTGTGTATCAATGTGATGTGTCCTTACAATTTAAAATGCTGCTTGAAGCAAGTTTTTTTTTCCTTCCTTTTAATTTATGCAATATAAACCTAAGTGTATAAATTCTTCTGTGCGAAAGAGCCTTATCCTACCATCAAAGGTAATTAAAATCGGAAAGGAACTTCAAAGCCAAAATGAAAACTGAATCCAAAAATGATCAGTTTATTTTAGGATTAAAGAAAAAGCATTATTCAGAGTGTCTCAGAGAACAGCGAAGGTGAAGCAAAAAAGTCTGTGATGCCTCATCTACCCACCCTCCCTCACCCTGAACTTGCTTCTTTATTGTGCACTTTATGTGAAATAGGATCTGTTTTAATTAGAATCAGTGAAAAGGTACAGTGGGATAAGCTATTCCAAAGGAAACGGATAGAGTGAAAATTTATCCTTCACATAGATTTTGTATTTTCTTCGTAGATTCACCCCACTACTTGGAAAGGTTTTAGGACCTTTACTTTTTTTTTTATTTCCCATGTTTAGAAAAATCTTTAAAATGTACTTTGGTGTGGCTCTTTTAAAAATCTGTTTTGTAGGGAATTTGTTCAGCTTCTAGAAAATGTTAAGTCATGTTCTTCAGTCCTAGAAAATGTTCTGAAATCATTTCATCGAAGATTTCCTCTTTTTCATTTTTTTATTTTCTGTCTGTTGGCTCTGTTAGATGCGTTTTCAAAATTACTGTTTTTTCACTAATTTAGTCTTTCTCTGTATCTCTCTCTCTCTCTCTCTCACTCACTCTCACTCTCTCTCACACACACACACACACCACACCACACACACACACACACAGGACATTTTTTATTTTAACTCTGGGGCTGAAATATCAGTATGATAGCATGATATTTGATAGTATGGGTCTTTTTTCATGTTTCCTCTCACTTTTTGTGCTATGCCATATATACATACTTATCTATCTATCTATCTATCTATCTATCTATCTATCTATATCTATATATAGATAGATATAGATAGATATAGATATATATATATATAGATAGATAGATCTATATAGAGAGAGATCTATATATAGACCTATGTATATAGATAGATCTATATCTATCTATCTATCTATCTATCTATCTATCTATCTATCTATCTATCTATAGATATGTATGTGTATGTATATACATGAAAAACAACACATTTCCTTGAATGATTTTCTTTTATCATTTTCTGATAATGCATTTATTTCTGGAGCTCATATTAATTTGATATCAGAACTACTAATCTGATGGTATAAATTCATTGACTTCTCTTATTCCATATGACATTTTCTTTTGTTCTGTATTTCTGGATTTTTTTTTTTTTAATTTGCTTTTAAACATTCTATGAAATTTTCAATTTATGTTCTTTTATTTAACTCCCAGGAGAACTTGCCAGTGTTCTCTGATTATTCATCTCTTTTCTGTAATAATTTGTTTTGTTTTTTTCATACGTATAGTATCACTGTGAATTGTGTGTGTATATGTTTGTGCATATGTGTGTATGTATGTGTAAATTTTGTTTTCTCTGCTATTTCCATTTCCTACATGTTGTTTTTTATTTTTTGTTATTTGTTTGATTTGGTTTGGTTATATAATTCTCTATCATACTAGATAATCCAATGTCTATTCTGTTAATATACCCAAGGATGAAGCACCAAAAAGTTAATTGTAAGATCCCTGTATGAATAGATGTGTCAGAGAATTTTGAATGGTAACTTTTAGCATGAATGATTGGTTGGGAGACGGGTGGTGAGCTTTTGGTTCTACAGGGAAGATTATCAAACATGGATATCCAGTACAATTTTTCTTGGTCCATTTGTTTCCTCCACACACAAGTACTCTGTTTTTCTGCCCAGTGATACAAACCTATGTACCAGGATACCATTATATCTTGTTTTTAAATATCTTCCAGGATAAAATTAAGAATTTGCCATCTTTTAACTTGGTAAATGTCCTAAATTTTAAACTCCCTAAGTGTGACTGGGTTTCAAGCTCAGGTTATTGTTTTTGTCATTTCAGCTAAGTGACTCCTTACTTTAGTTTTATGTTCAATCAGGATACCTTAAACAAAGTACTAACAGTTGTTATTGTAGTTTTTTAATTAATTAATTAATTAATTTATTTATTTATTTATTTATTTATTTATTTGAGAAGAAGAGATACAATATACCTTTCTGGTTCTTTCTACCTAACAACACTGCGAGAATACTTCTCTTCAGGCTTAATGCTTATGTCTGATTGATCCATGGTGAAATATATGTGTAACTAGGAAAGAGTTTTCTCAACTTTGCTCAATGATTCATCTAGAAAATGGAGAAAGACAAGTTTATTCTCTCTACTAGCTGTTCAGGATCCATTTTCACTTTATCATATATTTCTCGAAGTATGATCATTAGGGTTTTGCTGTTGTTGTTGTTGTCATTGTTGTTTGTTTCTTATAGACAATTCAATAAATTTAAATTATTCTAACCATCATCTGGGTTAGTAAAATGGGATTCAAAATTTGGAGATAAGTATAGGAAACATGCAAGAATTTATCTGTGGCTAGAAGACAATCATATTCCATCTATGATCAAGATTATGCTATCTTCTTTTTAGGTAACTGAAATTTAATTTAAACAATTACTTTATAAACAAGATGCAGACAATAAATGGTACTGATTGATTGATCAATTGATTGATCAGTTAATGGGCTGATTATTTCCCTTCATGCTTCTATGTGTTTTGAGCTTGTTCAGTCAGTGATCTTCAACCAGGTTGATGGTAAAAATCACCAAGGATACTTTTAACAAATACCTATCCCCAAATTAAAGTTCCTGATTTAGTAGATGTGGAGTTGGTTCTAGGATGCATTGGTTCTCTAGGTATGTACGAAGAGAGTCTGGCTTTGACATTATACCTCTAAGCCATCTGAATTTATATCAGACCACTTTTTAGAGATAGGAAAACCAGAAGGAAAGCCCAATGTGCTTATTTCTAGGGTGAGCTATAAGACAGAAAGATGTAAATGACTGAGTAACACATAGAAAATCACACTATTACAGACATTTTCTCAATAGCCTTAGATTTATCAATAGCATAACTAAAACATGTCCTTCATGTCACCAACAAATTTGAAACTTCTGTACTAATTTATACATGTCCTGCAATTCTCCCTTAATTTATTCTATTCTCCTCCCTTGCACTGGTATAAAGCATATCATGTTCCTACAGTGAAGGATTATGAAATCTAAGTTAAAAATTACAAAGTAGAATCTTAGTAAACATGTAAGTAAGACTCTTGAATCTCAAACTTAAAATATGTATTGATTATAAGAACATAGTTACTAAAAATAAAATTTTAAATTGGGATATTTATGGGCATAGAAATAAAAATTAGCATCAACATATAAAATTCAGGGGTGTTTGTATCCTACAAGTAGCTTTATTTAACATGACATTTTACATTTACAAATATCAAATTATGTTGACATTATGAACCAATATTTATTTGGGTAAGGGTAAAAACATAAACAGAACAAACATTAAGAGTTTGAGATACATTAATTATATTTTAATTATAATATATAATATATAGTATACATTATGTTATTAATTATATATCATAAGATTTTGTATATAACTATATATAGTTATATAAAACTATATACTATGTGCATATTATATATATGTATAACTATTACAGATTAATATAAAGTATGTAAAAATATTTAAAAATCTAAATTTAGATGCAATAATTATCCTTATAAGTAATAAATGGTTCCATAAATTGAAAAATTTGAAATCCATGCCCAAGACTTTTCCTAGATCAAACTTGGCAAATCAATAGTAGAAATGACAGAGACTTAAGTACTTTTCAATGATTAAGTGATTTTTTTCACTTAAATGTGATGCCTAATTGCATATACTTAAGCTATTCTTACAATGAAAGAGCAAATAGCAGTGGAATGTAAATATAGGAGTCATCTACTTCTATATTTTTAAAATTAAAAAAATTGTGTTATCCTATTTAATTGAGAAATGTAAAAATATTTTGTTTTCAATGTTGCTGAAACCAGCCTCTGTACAGGTCAAAAGCAGGAAATATTTTTGTGGAGGAGAAAGAGATACTTCCTTTAAATCACTTAGACAGAGTATAATAAAAATCAGACATCTATTTCTCTTACCTAATATTCTTCTGTGATAATAGTGTGATGTTATCCTCCTAGAAACAATTAAGACAAAGGAGTAAAACATTAATATAAAACCAGGATGAGTTAATAAATTCCACATAAAATATACAAAAAATATAAAGAAAATGGAATATTTATTATTTCATATAATAATAACTTGAAACTTTACAGAGATTGAAAAATATCACAGAGAAAACACTGATATAAGTATATTTAAAATTTTCTGTATGAAAAATATTTTAATTAAAGATGAAATCAACAGGGTGAGAATATATTTTTATTAAGAATTGCTTAGGAAAATATTTTAATACATAAAATAGTTTTATCTTATGTAAAGGAGCAAATAATATTAACAATAAAAATACAATTATAAATGGCAAATAATACCTAAAAATAGTTACTGTCACTTGTAATCAAATCATAAAAATGTTAAAAGTTTTCAGGAACTATTTAAATCCTACTAAATTTCCCCAAACAGTAATTACAGAATATCCCATGCCAATAAAGTACTGAAAATAAACAAACAAAAAAATATTTTAATAAAGTAGGTGTGTAACCTAGTTAAATTTGCTTGCCATAATTAGAAAGCATACGTTCTAATAAAACTTAAAGGGAAAGATAACAGATGTTTATTTTCTACTTGTGTGATATTATAATTTCGTATACAATAAATTAATGTCATAAAAGACATCAATTATGGATGTATAATTAAATATAAAAAGTATCAAACAAAGTGGAAATAGGAAAAAAAGCATTATATATACAAATATTATACATATATAATTTATACACACTTAATTCAAAAATAAATCAGTGAAGGGCAAACTTTAATGTTTAGCATTTACTTTGCAGTGGAAAAAAATTATAGAAAATAATCTGTCCTGAAAGACACACATTTTTAAAAGCAAAAGTACTTCTAGGCATTAGACTTTGAAAAGATAGAAAAAAGCTTTTTAATGAATATGAAGTAATATTTCAAGGGAAAACTATTCTGTAGTAGAACATTACTATTCATAGAATCCAATTATAGGAGAAGATTTCTCTAATTTTAAAGGTG
The DNA here is from genome assembly GCF_057876585.1 of Rhinolophus sinicus. Taxonomy (NCBI): domain Eukaryota; kingdom Metazoa; phylum Chordata; class Mammalia; order Chiroptera; family Rhinolophidae; genus Rhinolophus; species Rhinolophus sinicus. The sequence continues at coordinate 58,166,360 of NC_142502.1, forward strand.
TCTGACCAAGGTGAAAAATTAACAATGAATCATATTGCTGTTGGCTGATCACCTGTGATGTGCCAGTGCTTCATCATGTGTACCTAAGGAGGATTGCCCATGAGTTAATTGACCCACTCACTGCAGATGCATTCACCACAAGACTAACTGTGAAAATCTAACTGACGTCATATCTTCATAGCTCATAGGAGGTTTTCATGTATTTATTTGCTAATGTTTTGGCAAAATGTGCTGGTGACTTAAATCTTATGGGGAAAAAAACAAAGGCAACATTTCAAAAGCATAATTGCTCATTTTTGAACTAAAAAAATTTAAGGTTCTATATTGGTATCATATCTTGTTCAATAAAATAATTGCATGTTTTAAAAAAAACTCAAAACTGGCTAAAGGTTTTCTATATCAAAACAGAAAAATCCTAGATTACCACTTTTCAGTAATACACAAAGTAGGTGGCTAGTATTCAATGAATGGGATTTCTGAAGGAAGCAATCAACATAAATCATGAGACAACAGTAGCATTTTCTCTGTTGATATTAAAAATATGACAAGTTTCTTAAACTCCATGTAACATCATTTCTTAAATGATGTTTGACAAAAGATATATTCTTCTTTTCACCAAGGTATTTTTCCTTAAAGACATTTCTTGCATGGCCTATATTTTCAAGAAGATTCTAAAATCTGTAATATCTGTAAAAGTACATTGTCAGATTTTTATTTGCCAGAGGTGTTTCCTATATGTTGCGTGTATCTGTGTTTTTAACAAAGAAAAAAAAAAAATCAATCAATGTACTTAGAAGTGTCTGTTATTTTTAGCCAGTTTTATGTATGTATACACACTTTCTTTTCTTTTATACTAAGAGAAAACAGTAAATTGGAACGGTCAAAAGAAGATTCATTTATAAGATCTACTGAAACTGCTTGTTACAGCACTTGAATACCACAGGTTAATTAACTCTATGCATATATTATACTTATTTAACTTACATTTAAGAATGTTTTCTACGTTAGCTCTAAAGATAGGTCCTTTTACTGATGCATTCCTTCCCAGCTCTTTGTAATCTCTAAAAATCATTCTGTCTTCTTATATTCTGCTTGTGAGATTATTTTAAATGTACCTCCTGGGAAATATTTTCTTTGAAATTAGTAACACTTAGTGAAAAATATATACATATTCATCATTAAAAGGAAGATACTGAAAAATGTTATAATCACTCTGAGCTGAAGAATTATTTTGAACATGAAAGAAATCATTAACTGTAAATAATCCAGAGATCAAAGTCTGAGGGGGGAAAAAAAAGGTGGGCTAGAGAGCAGACTCTTCACCCTGTGTGGGCTGAATGGAGGAGCTATCTGAAATACAAGCTCAGAGAGGAAGATAAAGTTAGTATGGTTGTGCCAACCCAGAGATTTTCTTCAGGATAAGGCCAGGAAGCATTTAAGGAGGTTACATAAGCTATTACAAGGGGTATAAAGGAGCATGATTTTTGGTTAACCGCTTTCTGCTTCAACAACCATATTACTAATAAGGAACATTTTTATAATTCTGTAACCTTTTAATGAGAGAAAATAAATATACGGTTTGACAATTTACTTTTCAATAAACTCACTCCAATTAAATAAAGAAGATCGTATTTAGATGCATTTCCGGTCATGCAGATTATACATGAAGATTTAGGATTGTCAAAACAGATGGTTTGGCTCAATTGTGTCAGTTTAGGATTTACGTTTAAAACTATTCCTACTGTTAACTAACTGTGTGTATATAAAACTGGACTCATTTTATGAAATTTAACGTTACGTACATATTTGTCTCTACATGATATTCTTTTGGATATAAATATGTTAAGGGAATGATATTTCTATAGCAAAACTGTATCACAAAGCACACATTATTGTTCAAACATATCTCTGTTTTGAGAAAATTTACTGTGCCAGGGATATATTTATTTTCTAGACACAAATATAAAACATTTTGTAGTTGGCAATATTATAAATTTTTCTATTACTCACTTTTTAGGAGCTTAGAAAATGCAATTACAAAAATGAAATAATAACAAATTCCAAGATCATAGATAGCTGAAAAGAACTAAATGTTAGCTATTATCTTTTCTTTTAAGTTGATAATATTTATTGTAAACAGTATGATGAATAATTATGTAAAACAGGAATATATGTTTTTCAGAGTTGTAGTAGGAATGAGGTACATTGAATAAAGCTCAACTATTTTCTATTATCTGTTTCATGGCAAATTGAAATATCAAGAAAAAAGTATAAATTAAAAAGATGAAATGTGATAGCATAGTTAATCTAGATTAGAAGAATCAAGAATTGGTCCTTGAAGTTATTATATTTAGATGGATAGATGATAGATAGATAGATAGATAGATAGATAGATAGATAGATAGATAGATAGCCAGCCATGCAGAACCTTCAAAACAAACTAGATATATTCATAAAGTATCATAATATACATGGTTTGATGCCAAGGAAAATGTCCAGATCCACTCCCCTGGCAATAGTCTTATATAGTTCTGAACCATTTCCAGTCATCCACTGGCCCTTATGATAAAGTGGAAAGAATATTATCTTTGAAGGAAGGAACAGAGATTTTAATTCTAAACTTGCTATTTATTAGCAGTCTGAGATTGCACAATTTAGAGAAACTGAGCTTCAGATTGCATAAACTGTCAAAAATGGGAATAATAATACATATTCACAAAGTTATAGTGTAAATTAAATTGTCATAGATGAGATTGCAGTTACTAAGTGCTCAGTCAAGTCATGTTTTAATCCTTTCACTTCCAAACTCAGAAAGAATTTTGAGTATGTAGGTCTAGGAATGGACTGACCTGGGAATAATTTAGTTGAAAGTCAGTGGGTTTTCCCAAATTAACTGGATTTGGTGCTTTTTGGCCGGGAAAAGGATGTATAATAAATATGCAAAAGTGAGGCTTGAAACTATGCCTTTCTCTATTTCCACTGGTTATAAATTAAACTGAAGCATTGTATAATGTGGAAATTACTACTATTAATATTCCATCTCCAGCTGGTAAGATCAGTGAGTATAACATTAAGGCAAAATGATTCCTGGCTTGGATAGAGTCTTCATTTTCTCCAGTGTATAATTTTTGTGGCTTTTATGATTCATTCCTTTTAAACACTGACCAGCAGCAAAATGTTGCAGCCATAATAAAAATTGATGTTTAAGATTTATTTTTTACACTTATTCTACTATGATCATCATTGGATACCTTTCCAATGTTAAGTAGACAAAATTTTAAATTGGTTGACCGTTTTGCAACTTCACTCTTCTAATCTGGACAAGTTTACTTAAAATCTGAAACAAAGAAATAAATGCAGAAACAGGAATGTACCAAACAATAACAGGGATGATTTCTATTCCTATTTTGTATATCCAGTATCAAAATTGTCCCTGTACCTCTATCAGAAGCAGTAAGAAAATTTGGTCTTAACTTATATTAAAGGTATATACTGTATTATGTATAATACCTTTCAGAAAACATGTTATTTTTGTAGCATGAGTATATCTGGGAGTTCATAAAAACTTAATTGTTCTGAAAGGTGAGAGATTTGAATTTTCTTTTTTAAAGAAAATTGGTTTATAAAAAAGTGACAAGTGTCATGGCTTTTTATATTTTTATTTATCAAGCTGAGCTTCTTCTCATTTTCATAACATCAGTGCAATATTTTACTTATTCAATGTACTTTAAAGTAAATTTACAAATATATGCAGAATAGTAATAAAGTCCTAACAACATATTTATATATATTCTCTTTGATTACTTTGCCTGTATTTGCTGATTATTTAGTTGCTAATCTGAGACACAGACATTGCTTTATATTTTATTAAATGAAAGCTTACATTTGAAAATTATTTTGCCCTCTTTCAGCAAATATATTACCTTAAAATTCTAAAATTATCAAGACGTTATTGGCATACCATATTTTTTAATCAGAATAAACATTTAACTGAGTCTTAAGCCAGTAACATTTTCACTTTGTTATTTTTTTTAAATAGCATGGAATAGAAACTCAGATAACATAAGGACATATTTATTTGTGATTACATTTATCATTGACATAAAAATTTTATATAGTTTCTTGTATGAATTATGACTTTTTTTTATGGGAGTTTTATCTACTTGTTAAAATGAAGTCAAGTAGTGGTATTACGTAATACGTAATTCATTTTGAGATACTGTGGCATTTTCTCCCAAGAATAACTTTAGGGGGCACTGTGTTGCCAGTAGAGAGCTCTCCTTGGACAAGTTGGATCATATATATATATATATTTTTTTTTTTTTTTTCTTAGCATATGAAAATATCTTAGCAAGTTTTTCAAAGGAATCAAGTCACAAGTATTACTTTTTCTTAAAATTGTGTTTTTCACTAGGACTGTGTGTGGAAATACAATTTGCAAAACTATTGAAGAGAATACGTTTTTAGACAAAAGTAGTCACTTGGAGCTGAAGGTTGTTATGCCCAGTTTGTTTTGGTGTGAGGAAACAAACTATCCAACAAACAATATTCACAGAATAAAGTAGAAAAACAAGTCACATGAGAGCAAAAGGTGTTTGGTGATAATTTTTACAGTAACATAATTCATTGTATTCTAAATGGGAAAAAAAAAAAAAAAAAATATATATATATATATATATGACAAGTTGTCTATAAAAAAGATCAGCTAGCCAGAACCAAAAGTCAAGGAATAAGGAATCCTTTGTAAATTGTAGTTAACCAGAAGGTCAATGGGAAAGGAGGAAATAACAATGACAATAGCAAAATAAAATCATACCAGTACATATACCCATTTGGTTTTTCCAGTGGCTTAGCCTATCTATAAAGCTTTCCCTCACCCCTGCCTCTACTCCATCAATCATCTCTGACATCTGTATTACATTCTGATTCCAAACTAGGTCTTTTGTCATCTTGAGAGATCAAAGCAAAGGCCTCTGGAGAAACAACGCAACCTGTTAATAGAAACCCCACCCCTTTGCTAGCATCTTTCAGATTGTCTGATTGTAATTAATTAATTAAATTGCTTCTGATAGAACTACCTAAAGGCTTTCTGTAGTCTACTTCCTAATTATACAGTATTAGCTAAAATGGATATATATATACATTTGGAGGTTATAAATTTTTATTTTAGTCATTTTAGGACCAATTAAAATGTTTTCCCTCATGTTAGAAATGCATCATTAATATCTCTTATTCTTACATTCTGTGCTCATATTTGAGGGTAATGCTTATGACACATATGTGGATTTCATAGTAAAGAGGCAGAGTTGATTATTGCAGGAGAAAAAAAAATATCAATTTTGTATGTCTTAATTCCCCAGAAAATATGTGATTAGATGTGAAGTTCACATGTAAAAAAGTCAAAGCAAATGGTTTTGAAGAAATCACAAATATTAAAATAGAGGGATATTAAAGAACAGTGAGGTGTGTTTTTGTGTGTGTGTGTGTGTGTGTGTGGTGTGTGTTTTCATTTTTTTTGTTTGTTTGTTTGTTTAATATTGTCTTTTGGGAATGAGATGAAAACTTGTCCTACTGGTCAAAAGGAGTTTAGTATATATAATTTAATCTGTTCACAGGGAGTCGTGATTTGACTTTTACTATATTTTCATCATTAACTTGTTGTATTGCTACTCATTTAAAGTCTTTAATTGTTACAATGATAGGATAACACAAAGAGTATGAGTAGGCAAATAATAAGCACTTAACAAATATATTTTTTCTTAACAAATATTTTACTCATATATGACTCTAGTCTGTGTATATATGTTGCACATGTATATGTATATATACGTATATACATTGCATAGATATATGAAAGCAAATATCTAGCAGTGTTAAGAAAAAAATTAAAAATTTTAAGAAATGTTGTGGGTTTTATCTTTGCTAAATAATATAAATTGTGAATAAATTAAACATTTAACTCAGTTCCTGATTATTTCTTTTATTAAATACTAAAAAGTTTATGTAAGTGACTAACTTTATTTAAAAAGCTATTTAACTAACTTTAAGCTTGCATTTTAGAAACATTGATGCTGCAAGTGAATTACTTTATATTTTCAATTCTATATCATTGTAATTACTGGGAAAATTATTTGCTATCCTGATATTTAAGAATATGTAAAGCTCTCAAGATTCATTGTTTTTGAATGTCAAAGGTATTCAGGGTTTCAGAATATTTTGTTTCTGCAGTATTTTCAAGCACTCCAGTTCTCTCGAGACTTAAATCAATGGGGAGAATTAGGAAGAGTAGAAGAAAGAATATTAGATAATCCCGGATTTTATATCTTTATCAGTGTTCATTGGAAGAATTTTAGCAGATTAGCAACAGGCTAAGTGGATTTCTTACTTCCTCCTGTGAAATGTAATAAAGTCTTTGTCTCCTGTTTATGGCTTTTGAAGAAGTTCAACAAAACTTATAAACGAATTTCTTAAAACTCTTTGCTGTTTCCTTCCCATATAGGTATACAATTCATGGAAAATCCCTTAACGTTATTTTTTTGGAATTTCTTACTTAAAATATTCTTGGTGGTTGGATGCATATAATGTCTATTGTCGTATGGATTTTGTGATGCACAGTGGACGTTGTTAATATTTTGAAAATCACAATCATAATTTTAATTCTGCGTCGCATTTTCTGAAGTGAATTTCAGATTATACCCTGTACCTTTAGGTGCAAATATTACCAAGAAGTTTCTACATCACAAAGTGTATGTATTTTCTCTAGGATATAGTTTCATTTCACAGTAAACAATATACTATCTCATCTTTTTTGAAAATTTGTTTGAGAGCTCAGATTTTAAATGTAAGCCTTTCCCTCCATATTAAGGTTTAAATTAAAAAAAAAAAAAAAAAAAGAAAGGAAAAACAAAACTTGGACTATGACATGTTTTGTAAGGTTTTATTATTTTTGAATATTTGAAAGTATGAAGTATATTTTTGTGTTTATTTAGATCTGTTCCTTATTTTCTTAGATCTGTTTATTATCTGTCATATTTCAAGGACTAGCGTTTCTTTTGACAATCATACATTGAATTAATGGAAATAATAGATTTGTCGTGTTAACATGCATATATATATATATACACATATATGTATATATATATGAATGTGTGCTTCAGAAACAGAAACTATATGAAATAGTTTAATTTAATACTTGAGTAAGGAAAATATTCAAAATCAACAGTGTTTTCAAGAATATACAAAAACTATAATGCTTACATAGACAACTAAAAACATTTTTCTCATCTATATCTATTGAAAGCATTCTCAAAATATAGAATTTGTTGCAATCCAGAAACATTTTAAAAGTGAAGTAGAATGGTTATTTGTGGACATGGAAGGACATTTTTTACATATGGGAAAAAAAGTCTTCCCTACTAAGAATATCTGTATAAAACTCCTTTTGGGACTAACTTTTGTCAGTTTTTATTTACTTTTGAGTTTATGCAAGAATAATAAAGTAACACGTCTCAGGGATAATGCATTTGCCTTTTTCTAATACCCTATTTTTAGTCTTTATTGATGTCATCTGAAGTATTCTATTCGAATCGTGCTCTGGAACCAAAATCATCAGTCCCCTTGAATCGTACTATGCCACACTTCAGACCTACTGATTTGGAATCTGCATTTTAACATGTCTAAGTGATGTCTATGTCTCGTTTTTTAGAAGCACTAGTACAAGTTAAAGTACTGAAGTAAAATTTAAAACCAATAATCAGAAAAGAAAAGGATTAAACTAAGGAACCCAATAAAATATTGCTAACACTTACAATCCCCCCTCCCCCCCGTCATCTGGCTTTATTTACGCTCAATTTCATTATTGCAGTAAATATGCTATCTTTTCTCCTGTGTTCTCATTTGTCTTCAGAATCCTCATCCCCCATTATAATCAAAATATAATATATGAATCTCCAATTCTCAGTAAGAAGTCTTTAAACACTGAAGAGTGTTTAAGGAAGGGAATTGCCACCTCTTTGACTTCAAGACACAAAAAGGCAGTGTTTGCTTAATTGACAGCTTCTTTAAGGAGCGCTAATGGAGTCACCTTCTTCCAGCCATGCCTGTCTGACTCAGCCACCCATAGCGTAAAAGCTGAGTACCTCATTTGAATGTTTCTAGTTTCTTAATTGAGCTATAATCATATGGATGCTGTGTTTCACAGGAAAGAAAACTGTCACTTTTTAGTAGTTTGTGCTCGCTCATTGGGAAATTACAATTCATCATAAAAACTCACCAGAATTTTTTAAGGTGAGTTATTTTATGTTTATATAAGAAAACTAATAAATAGGAAATGGGAACATTAAAAAAAAAAATCTGTCCACCATAATATGTATGAAGAAGTATATGATTAAACACAAACATTGTGCCCAGAGTTTATATTTTATATACAAATTCCTGGGTAACTATGAATAACTCTGGCATGTTATATATAATATTGAGTGTGTTACTGCCAGTATAAAATGTCAATTATATTGAAATAAAGAGTATAGGAACATATTTCCAATTGTTTTATTATATACTTACTTTAGCTCAGTATTTGAAAATATTTAAATGTTTTCAAAATATTCAAACTTTATGATTAATTTCCCTTACCTTTAATATAAAATATTTACTCTAAATCAGTATTAGTAAACACCATTTATAAAGGGTCAGATGGCTAATAATTTAGGCTCCGTCTCAGCTACTCAACTCTGCCTTTGTAACACAAAGAGAGCCATAGACAATATGAAAATAAATGGACATGAATGTGTTTGAATAAAACTTTATTTATAAAAAACCAGCAGTAAGCTAGATTTGGCCCATGGTCTTTAGTTAGCTAGCCCCCTTTCTAACTATTTTACTTATGAATAATTTTTTTTAAATAAAGTAAATAAACTAATTTTAAATTTAAATTAGTACCTTTCTGAGTAATACAAGCTTTAAAAATAAATCTGTATTTGTCCAACTTTCAGGAAAAACACTCATTTTGCCTGGTTTCTCAGACTGGCATCTAAAACTTAATAATTCCAAAATCCCTATAACTTGGATTGTGTAGTTTAGACTTAAAAGTCTTATGAATTAAAATAGTGTACTATTTACAGCCTTTTGTTATATGGGCAGTTTCATTTTATTTGGTGACAACAGAAGTGTATTTGACTGGGAGGTTGTTGGGCTTGGTATATACTTTTGTACTAACTAGTGCCAAAGAAGAATAAGAATATATAAGAAAGAGTCTTCTGATATACCTCTGGACTAGTAGTTTTAGCTTAATTTTTCTCTTTTGTCTGAGCAATTAAAAAATCTTGACTATTTTTTCCTCTTCCTTATACACATATTAGGTATTTGTTGATTATAATCGAGATTATGTAGTTTACAAAGTTTCTGTTGTGACTATTTGTATATATAACAGAATTCACATTCTCTAAACTTTACCAAAAAAAAAAAAAAAAAAAAAAAAACTTTTTAGCAAACCTTGTTTTATTTCAGGAATGTTTTTTAAATTATTTTGTGGGGCAAGAAATATTTTTGAGTAACAATAATAAATTTTTGAGTAATAATAATAATAATAGACTTGTTTGGTTGACCTTCAAATTTTCATTCTGCTATTATAATCAGTAGGTAACATTTTCAAAAAGAGACAAGGGTTACTGACATGAATGAATTATTTTTATACTATTTTATGTGCAGACTGGTGTGAATTAATATTAAATCTGAAATTTAACAGAAATGCACTTCATAATCTACTATTTATATGGTGATTCCTAATAGAGTCAGTATTCTGTACAACCAGTAGACTCTAAAATGGTAGTGAATAGAACTGTGCTCAGTCCCAAATCTACTACAGATATTGAGATACACAACCAAAAATGACAATAGAGACACAATGTTTTCCACAAACACAAACAAGTAAGAGAGAGGAAATGCTGCCCGAGTTGATTAGATTGAATTAATCCCCGTAAGTGTCCTACATTTTCAAAGAATTTCTATATATTTAGGAAGCCTTTAAAAAGGTTTCTGCTTTCTTGGAGCTGCTAAAGAGCTATGTGGTAGCAATATAAAGCTCTTTACCACAGGGATTCCTACAATTAAGAGAAGCAGAGATTGTAAAAGTTTGCTAGTTTTGAAATATTAGCTTGCCTCCTACTTAAACCTAAACAAAAGCACACTATGGCTCTAGGTCAGCCCAATACAGATAAAACCCGAACTCTGATTTGCCCCATGCAAGGAACTATAATGGAGTGGAAGCAGCAGCTATTTAATATATGAGTTAAAATTACCCGTGACTGAAGTGAGCACATCAATCAAAATTTTGGCATGTAGTGAGCCAGACAAACCAGTGTGGTGAGTTTGAGGGCAGGAAAAGCCTCTGTTCTGTATTCAACTGTTTTTAAATAACCATGACGTCCCTTTGCATACACCACCCGACTTCCAGCAGGTGGATTTTTGAAGCATTGTGCTTGGAACACAAAGATGGATCAACTAAGAACATTTGAGATAGTTTCCTGTTTTGTGTTCTGAAAAGTAGGGTGGCACAAAGCCTTCCAGATTCTTAGCATTTTTTAGGTGATGGGGAAGGATAAATATAGATCACTGAGAACAGAATATTCAACAATTAGGCATGGAACAGGAACATTTGTGGATGCTGGTTTATGTTTTAGAAATTGTACATCATTTGAACCATCTTGACATAAATACAATTTGTCAGTTTAAGTGATTTCATTCAAAGTCCTGCTGTGTGGTTGTCTTTACCAATTTCAATTAATTTATAAATAACTTGAAAACCAAAAGAGAACCTTTTAAAAATAATTATATGTCTAAATTGGAATTTTGTACAAACACGTCTAGGAGGAAAGTACAGTACGTGGTTTTGACAGAATGCATCCCATCTCTCACATGATTTCAGTTATTAACCTCAGAGTGAATTCTATGTAATCACTTCCCACTAAATCTCTGAGAAGCAACTACAAAAAACTTAAGAGTATAATCTGCTTCAGTAAGAATATGGGTGTATAGAAATATGATAAAATCATTCTGTCTGCTTTCTAGTTGTTTTTTTACTATGGCATACTATAAGCAAGTAAAATATTATATTTTCTTCAAACACCATATCCATGGTTATATTTCATTAATCATTTAGAATAACTCAGTCTGTTTACAATTAAGAATATTTGGAAAATATTATAACATTTAAAATACTATAATTACGAGGTAACGAACATTCTCATGTCTGACTAACAATAAAGCAAACAAAATAAGAATTTAGAAGCTACAAAATGTATATGCTAAAAATGTTTTAGTTACAGGGCCAGAAAATAACTGAACTTGTGAATGAAAATCGTAATAAGTGCTATTTAATGCTATAAAGCTAGCAGACAAATGAATGTTTATTTCAATTTTTGTGAATAGACCCTGAATAGAAGAAAAAAAATAAAGTAAAACCTTTTGTATGATCATTTTTACTCACTGATTTGACCAGTTGAGATGACTTTGAAGTTAACAACTAAATGACTTTAGATGTTTACATTTCAGGCCCCAAATAATATTTTTTCTCTGAAGCATGCCTCTTTTGTCCTTGTCCCATATACATGTTCTTAGGAGGACCATGATATGCATAATTTATTTTAATAAGAAAGAAACAAGGAAAGATTTTTAAAGAGATATTTAAAGTGCCTTAGTTGTATTTACTATGTAACCACTCTACCATGCCACTTCATATAGGGAATGATAGAATAAGCTTAAAATTGTAAATATCTCTTGCAGCATAGGACAAAGTACTCAAAGTCTTTAGTACAATGGTTTCTATATTTCCAACAATGTGTTATTCTTCTAACAATATAAATTTTATGATTTGACTTTAGAATATGCAAAAGACACAATTATAATGCAACTCATATTAAACTTGTGGTGGTTCTAACTGGCACACTTCAAAAAGAATTTAACATTGCCTCATAAAACAGAATATTTGCAAACCTAACAAGATAGCAATAAACACAAGAGAATATATCCAAGATAATTTTGGCACATATGTACCAGGAAATGGTACAAAAATATTTATAGTTATAGTCCCATTGTCTGTTACAGCAAAACACTGAGAACAATGTAAATTTTCACTAGCAGGAGAATGCTTTTATACATTGTGATGTATTTACAAAATAGAATATTATACAATAGTGAAAATGAACAACAACTACAAGCAATAATATGAGTGAAGCTTGGGAACATATTACTGACTGAAAATAAGAGTTCACTATTTAGTAAAATAAAACTAAATAATACATTATTTAGTTTGAAAACTGAAATGAAAGCACACAGGAATTTTTAACAAAAATAACAGACCGTTGGGAGCCAATACAGATGAGGAACACAAAACCAGATGTATACTATTGCAGTTAAATAAATAAATAAAATAAAAGACCTGGCAAAGGACAATTTATAATAGTGGTTAAGAACCAAAAACTATGGTGAATCAATTGTGTGTGCCTTAGGTCCTCAGTGAGAAAAAAATAGCAGTAACTGTATATTAGTAAGCTTGTTCTGTCATAACAAAATAACACAGACTGGATGGCTTACACAACAGATTATCTCAAAATTCTGGAAGTTAGAACTCCATGATAAAGGTGCCAGCAAATTTGGTTTCTGTGAGAACTCTTCCAAGCTTGTAGAGTCCTGCCTCCTTGCTGTATGTGAAGAGAAGCTCTCTGGTGTCTCTCTCTCTCTCTTATTATAAGGACAATACTACAGGATTAGGACCATATTTTATCATCTCATTTAACCTTAATTACCTCCCTAAGGACTCTATCTCTAAATACAGTCACTTTAGACTTTAGGGTTTCAACAGATTAATTTTTGGTGAGGCACAATTCAGTCCATATCACTGCATAATAGTGAGACTATCGCACTCAAATTTATTTTTATATGTAAAAGAATGTGGAAAACATAAAATGCTATATAAATTGAAATATTTATATTCAATACTTAAATATAAATCTCTATTTATAATAAAATTTACATATTTTTACATATTTAGAAATTAAAATGAAAAAATATATTAGTCAATTTTATCCCAGTTTCTAAGGATATTACCCAGTGTGCAGGAGGAATGAAGACATGGGGATATTAGAAAATGATGTGTTTTTTTTAAAAATAAAGATATCAAAATTATATGTCTAAATAGATGTTACCTTCAACTATGTTAGTGTACTTAAATTAAACATGACCTTAAATAGGGATAAATAATCCCCCTTTAATGGTAGTTTTTATTTTAAGAGTAAAAAAAAAATTCATTTACTGCCAAGCCTTATGAAAATAATGTAACTATGTTAGAACCTCTCTTTGAAGTAAAATATATGAAAATATAATAAACTTATATCTTCACTTCATTATTGAATTTATTTTCCCTGGTAACTAATTTGAGGAAAATGGTTGAATGGTAATGTAAGTTCTTTTGTTTGATTAAAACAAAGCTTCATACTTTGCAGATACATCATATATACTGAAATAGTCACTCGACAGGGTATTACTCTTATGACAAAGAGCAATATAAAGCCAATGTTTTTATTCATTTGGGTTTACATATTTCCAGTATTAAGACATTTCCAATGTATAAAATTACATTTTTCCCAATTATACAGATTTAAATTTTTGATGCCTTATAATTCTACACATTTATCAGAATAAAGTTGTAATACTTAAATTTTGCAGATGTGAGACACTATATCCTTACTCTTTTAAAATTTATTTAGCATCATTAAAACCTATTTATAATATTTGCATAAGGTAATTTTGTCTTCATTCTGAGTTTCTGTAAGCTCGAGATAGACATTAACCAGGATTCATATTATTCACGTTTACAGATAAGTGAGCACACATACTCATTTATGTAATTTACAGCTCATCAGTCTAGCTATTCTTCTGGGGGTTTTTTTGTTTGTTTGTTTTGGGTTTGTTTGTTTTTTTTTTCCAGTTATATTCGAAAAGCTTAAATAACCATGGGAGAATAGTTGGCCATTCTTATAACCTTTTGATTTTGAGTCATGGCCTAGGAGTTCACTCTGTGTTCTTCTGCTACATCTTTTGTAACATTACTTATACAAATATGGAGGGCAAAAACAAAGCTTATCCAATTAGACAGTTGTGTCTTAAAATCATTTCCCTATATTTGCTTGGTGCATCTGTTTCATGGAAATCTATCTGAGGTCAATGAGGATTCTGAACAAGTGAAGATTTGGATCCATGCTAGTATGCTGGGCAGCTCTAGATTGGTTTCCATAGAAGCCTGCTGAAGGGCTGGTAGGAGCAGCAAGAAAAACTCATTAGTGATGGAGCTCCAGTCCAGAGCACGGCAAGACCTGGCTGCATGCTCTACCATGCCAATGTTTGCACATGTGAGACTTCCAAAATGGGGGGCGGGGAGATCAATGCAGGGGATGACAATGACTGAATGAATAATCAACATTGAAAGAACCCATAAGATGAACAATATGTTTGCAAAGTGGGAGCCAGGTTAGAGTAGCCTTGGAATTTAATTAATAAAATTTATCAGGTCACTATTCCTACCATTTTCTTAACTAGGTTTCACAAAGTGCAATGAAATGAAGCTCTAGAAATACTTTTATTGCATATAAAGGCATTCCAACACCGTAAGGTCAAACCTGAGCTTTTCAGAAGCATAGGTGGCTGTATGATGTACATGCTCCTAGAAAGAAATCTTTATGAGGTTTCTCTTCACTGTCCTGTGACTTATTCATCTGATTTAACAACAAGGACCTTTGCAGAGCATGACTCCCTGTCACAGAAAGACACCTGGAGACCTAGGTTCTCCTGTGACAGAACTGTGAGAGTTGGAGACTACGTAATGGTTTAATTGGTTTAAGCAGACATAATTTTTCTTTAGTGTTCCACTCCACTTTTTTCTGAGATTTTACATCTTTGAGAATTTAATGTGCCTTTTTTGTGTGTGTTAGATAATTGTTAAATAATCACACTAAAAGGAGAACGTTTTTAGATGTATTTCAGCTATAGACTCAAGATTCAAAAAAAGAGACATGTAATATTTCAAACGTTATGTCAGGATGTGAATATGGTGGCCATCCCTGAGACTATCCCATGTAAGCTGATACTATTCTGCTTTCAAATAACATCAACTCTTTTGTAAAATTGATAGGAGCCCTCTAAGCCAGCCTCTCACCAAAGTAAGAAATCACTTCAGCAACCATCTGGACAGTTGTCCAAAACACAAAGCTTATTGATTCACTGAAGCAAGTACTTTAATTTTTTTTAAAAAAATATGTAATGTTAAACTGAAACCTAGCTCCTGTTGTTTTTCACCTATCCATCCTGTTATGTTTGAATCATAGGATTAGCTTATCCTTCTTTTCTGTAGTAGAATAGATTGACTTATTTGAAGCAGAAAAGCAAGATAGAACATGGAAAAATTTTAGTCAGAAATTCTTGTCTTAACCAAAAGGAATAATAACAATAATCTGAAAAGTAACTCTCAAATAATTATATAATTATATACCCTGTTCTAAGTACATTACGTATATTAATCCATTTAATACATAGACACACACACACACACACACACACACACACACACACACACACAAGAACCCTGTGAGTTAAGTATTAATATTATTATCTCCATTTTACAACTAAAGAAATTTAGGCACAGAGTGTGGTTAAAAATCTGCCTAAGTTACAAAGCTACTAATAAGAGAACTTGATTTATTACAAAGTCTTACAAATCAGTGTGTGTGTGTGTGTGTGTGTGTGTGTGTGTATACATATATATATCAGTATGTAATATATATATTACATATATATTATATATCAGTATGTAATATATGTATTACATATATAATATATTATACATATATACATGTACATATATACATGTATATATATACATGTGTGTGTGTGTGTGTGTGTGTATATATATATATATATATATATATATATATATATATATATATAAAACACAACTGCCTCAAACATGAAAAATCAAAGACAATAATAGTTGATCATTCTTCCATACTGATAATTATTTTTTTGAGTGGGGTACTCACAGATCCTACTACCATGTAGAGCAGGCATAAATTAAATAATAAGCCATCATGGTGAAAAAATGAAATAGTTTATCTAAGAAAGGGGGATAAAACAAGAAGATGGAATTTAAATAAAATGTTTTGTGTAGTTTTGAAAAACGTGTTTATTGCTCAGTTGCAATCAAGGAAGCCTCCAATAAGAATATATATAAACAAGGATGCAAGAAACAACTTGGATGTCCTACTATGTCAGGCTAATGTTCAAGTTTAAGCATGACAGATTTTTCAATACAATTCTTACCTATACAGTTTAGTCCCTTAACTATTAATCCTCAAGCATATGTTAATTTTGCATACATTTCCTTCGTATTCACCTAGTCTCATAAATGTTTGAGTAGACAGTAAAAGCAAAAGGATAAGTGGTTTCAGAACTTAAATATATTAATCTTGCAAATACTTTTGGAAACTAATAAAACAAAATAAAGATAAAAACAGTGTTTCAAGTGTAAGGTTATTTTTTTTTGAGTTATCATTTGAAAATATTTATTAGGAATATCCTAATAAAAGCATTCTGTTTTCTATAAATGACATCCTTTTGGAAATTGACAATTTTTAACCTCCCATCAACAAGTACTGCTTTTTCACACAATGAGAATAAATTGCACTAATCTATTCAGAATCTTCTTGAGTCTCAGCAATAACCTAGAACAAACATTGTCAGTAATAGTGGCACTCAGAATCAACGGGCACCTAGTAGACACACAAAAATTAACTTTCTAGCTTTAGTTTCAACACTGCTACACTAACTTGTTAAACTACAGTTGCAAAATATAGATTATTAATATGTATAACATATTCATTATTGAAACTTTTGTTTTCTTATTTCAAACAATACTTGCTGAGCACAACATGGATATCACTTATTGATAGTATGAATTCTGTGCATTGTACTGCTTTCTGAAGTGACATTATTAGGTACCTGTTATTTGTATTTGCAAGATTAATGTATTCAGGTATAAAGCCATTATCCTTTTGATTCTTCAATCTACTGAAACATTTATGAGACTAAGCAAACATGAAGGAAATTAACATATGCTAGAGTGTTACAGATAAGAGACCAAACCATACAGGTAAGAATTTATACTTAAAAAACAATCATGTTTAAGTAGAACCTAGCCCTTACCATCAAGGAGATTAGAATCAACTAGATAATCAATTTATATAAATATAAGTATGAATATGTATATGCATATGCATACTATAGTCATAGTATATGAAAAAGAGAGAGAGAGACAGAGAGAGAGAGAGAGATTGTAATATACAGCCTAAGTACTAGCTAGAGAATGGAGAGAATGCTTTAAAAATTCTATGATAATAGAAAAAAATGTCACCAAGGAAGTGCCTTTTGAAATGATCTTATAAATGAATATATTAAGTGCAGAAGTAGGGAAGACATCTTATTGAGCTGAAAGTCACTGTGAGACAAAAGTGCAGGAGGAGAAGAACGCGTCAAGGTAAGACGCACAGGTAGTATGGGTAGAGTTGTCGTGAGCTTGGAAGAGTGTTCTATTATGGCATCAAAGCTATGTGCTTTCACGTGTACCACTATTTTACTGACTATTAAGAAAGGAAAATACTGCCATTAAACTATAACACAGTGTTTCTTTCCAGGTTTCTTTCTTTGTATCTGCTTCCCATATAGATTTCTATTCCACTATAGATAAATTCATAGATATATGGATGGATGGATAGATAGATAGATAGATAGATAGATAGATAGATAGATAGATAGATAGATAGGCAATTTTACTTATTCAATGAACTCTCAAAATCCAATCGATTTTTATCATGTTAAATTTTATAACACACGCAAAATGGATACCATGAGTGAAATAAATTGGTTAAGCTAGTCTAAAATCATTTTTATGCTAAAGTTTATTTATCCCAAAACATTCTTCTGAATAACTTTGACTCATATCCATCAATATCTATGTTTTCCACCCAATAGTATCCTCTTTGCTATCAAAAGTAATTTCTAACAGTATTCCACTATTGTTTCAAGGATTTTTCTTCTAAAACCTAGACTCTAAAGTTTCATATGCTTATTAAGGCAAAGGAAGCCAAGTCACAACTGCTGCCATCAACATCCACATTCAGAATGTTAGAATATGAAAAAGTAGACTTGTAATGGTGATAGTTCTTAGAAAGACTTTTCATTGTTTTCAGCACAACATTTCTATATATAATGTGATTACAAAGCCACTTAGAAAATAAGTAAATTTTAGTAAATACTTACGTCAATGTACAGTTTATTACTCGGAGCAGCTTTACTTGGTTTTATGATCATAGGTACAAGTGATTGGATTTTGGTATCTTTAACACTATCCACATTCCAAATTTCTAGTTACCACTGTTCCTTGGCAGGCATTTTATCTTTTTCATAACCAGATTTACCTTTTGTTTTGTGTCAATACAGTTATTGATAAATGTTGTAATTAAGAATCTAAAAACATAATCTCTAAAACACCCAGTTATTATGGAAATTATGCATTTATAGAATTGAAGAAAATGTATAAAGTTGAGGGTCAGCAATTTTGATGTCTATTTTGTACAGTTCACAAAGGTGAACTAACCAAGTAGCCGCATTTTATCAAAGCAAATTCTCTTTTAAATAGGAAAAACTTTAAAATGTCATTTTCATTATGATTTTCTTTGACTGTGAAGCTCCACAAAATAAATTGCATATACTCTGCTCTTGACCTAAGGTCATATAGTCAATAATATCATTAAACATAATTAAGGAATTTATGTGGCAACATGTTTTATAAGACTTCCTCAATTTTTTAGAGCCTTGCTTCTAAAATATATGCTTATTTAATTATATCAAATCATTTGTTCATGGAGGCTGAGATTGATGGAAAGATAGATAGATGATAGAAAGAAAGATAGATAGACAGACAGACAGACAGACAGATAAATAGACCAGATAATAAACAAGTGAAAACCGTTCAGGGTTGTGTTTGTCAGATACCACTATCTCACACAATATTGAAATATTGGCATAGAAGTTTTCAAAAGGATACCAATGAGTAAGGGTGGACTAGTCAGCCTAAGATAAGGCATAATGCTTAAAATATAAAAATAAAACAACAGCACCAAGAGAAGAGCATAATAAATACTTAAAACACAACACATAAGAATAAAATATTGCAGAGTGTATTACAAACTATTATATGGTATTTTCGAATAGTAAAATAGTAGGATTAGGAATTTTCCTACTTGATATTGATATTACAATATACTTTTGCAACATGCTATCCTTTTTCAGGAACTCAAATTTGAATATTTGGGGATAGAATACTTTTTAAATACATGTTCTAAAAATTTAACTTATAGAAAATATTGTGAATATTTTCTATCTGAGGGTTACTGAGTTTTCATTTATTTTCAAAAATTTTTTGGAATTATTTACATTTTAAATATACTCTATATAGCTTGTTTCCTTTTCCAAGTAGAAAATTTATAAATGTCTCAGCAAAGTTTTGTTACAAATTCTACTTCCATTTCAGGAAATAAGACAACTCTTATGACTTGAATAAATATATACTATGGCCATTCTTCTTTGTCTCATTGAAAAACTGAATTTGATTTCCTCTCAATAATTTATCCATTGTGAGAGTAAATCTAATATTTCAAAAAGTTCATAATATAGTAAATAATAGTTTTGGTTTTACTATACTGGTAGCATAATTAAGAAGATTTATCATTATAAGTCTTTACAAGTATATTTAAAAACAATTCACATACCTAACAAGAATTGGCATTTTTTTCAGGAAAAAACAAAGTTGGACGCTTAAATTAGTATTTAAAATGTCACAGGGAAGTTATATAAATATTTATTTTAAAATATCAGGTAATATATGCTAATTTTATATTTAGAGCACTGTATCTGGCTAAGAATCAAGATAGTTATGCTAACTAAACTATAAATTAAATATAAGTGACTTTCAGTTTTGTTATATTCAGTAACATATGATAGAATGTTTAACTTACGTAATTATTATATTCCAGAAAAAAAGTATTTTAACAGACTGGGAATTAGAAACAGTAAAATTAAATATAAAATAAGCAAATGCAAATGTTCACTAATTTTTAGTCTTTCTAATAAATATCTAAAGATCTGACTAAACAACACTGCATGTTTAGTTTCCAACCACTTTGTAAATACCAAAGAGAGGTCACAAATTGAGAAAGATTAGAGCAGAACTGGAAAAAAAAAAAAAGAAAAATCAGGCTATAACACCTAATGTCAGTTTCATTACAGTAAAAGCTTCTGATATTGAGAAACATGCTGATAAAAATACTCAAATCCAGCAAATAATTGGGTCAATAAACAGATCACATAGGATACGCAGACAGTGGTGAGTGAGACAGAAAAGGTACTTGGGTGTGTGGAGAGACAGTGTGATTCAAAATATGAAAGGAAGTGAAAAATCAAACGAAGTAGACTAAGCCTCCACTCTTCTTTCTTTCAAAGAGAAGCCTGGCATGACAGAGTTTATTTCACTTTTGGCCAAGGAAATTGTCCCTTTAAGCTATGGGAATGAATTGTCTCTTTTTAACTGCCTTTTCTCTCTGCAGTACATAATCACTGTCTGTCACACTTTGATGTCATAATCATCCGCTGAAGCTCCACCGTTAAAGAGTAAATCTGCTTAACTCACAAAAAAAAGGAGGAAAATTGCAGAGGCACTTGCTTCCCTTGCCTCAATGGCAGCCCATTTGAATTAAAGAAGTGCAGTATTATGTCACTTTGGTATTACGGGTGCCATTTCAAAAGCCAAAAGCCTATTTTTAAAACTATATCTTAATCAGTTCAAATGGAAACAGCAACTATTTGCCATTAAATGAGCATAGTGCTTGTGTGTGTGCTTCTGGGGGCCGGGGGAGGGGCATACACGCGTGAGCAGCATGAAAATGGCATTAAGTAGCTGAGAAATGTTAATGTATCTTCAAGCTGTCACTTTCCAAAGGCAAAGACCTCTTAAACTTTGTGTCTCTTTTTTCCTACTTGAAGAAATATGTTGCATTTACTCCTAAGGATATTTCACAATTTGTCCACTTCCTACCAGATGAAAGAATTTAACTAATCTTTGAAATAAATTGGAAAAAAGTGATTATTTATACAATGAGCTTATGTGATTTTTTGTTATTTAATTATTTTAATGAAAACCTGATTTTTTTTTTTTAATTTATTCTTGATTTTGGCTTGCCTGCCTATTGAATAATTTGTTTCTACAAATCATATGTGGTATAATTCTGGTCATAGCAAGTATCAATGAAGCCAACTTCGTTTCCCACTTTCTCCCATACTCTTATCATTCTTCAGCTGGATGACACTTTAAAACATTAACAATTTAAAGAAACAAAATTGTTTCTACAGCAGTGTTCCCTATTATCTATTCTGCAAGTATTTTCCGTTTGAATTCCAGCTCTCTTTGTTATCTCACCTTCTCCAACAAGAATGAAAATAAAAGCTTAAAGAAAGACAAAAATCCCCCTTTATTAGTTTCATGTCAGTAATACCTTTTTGCATCATATTGTCTCTTATATATGTTGAAAAACACCACAGGAAATTGCACTGGTCTACTTTTTGTATGAAGTACTAATATTTTGTCCCGTTGGAACAGGGTATTGGAATCTCTGTTTAAGTGGTTCTCTCCTGCTGTTCATGATCTTACCTCTTTAATAACAATAAATAACTCCTCACAAAAGAAATGACCTTTCAAAGATTATTTTAAATCAAATTCTACAGTAAAGTATTCAAAGACCAATAATTGTTTTATAATGTGAGGTTTTATAAAAGCAGTAAAGGAATGGCTGCATTGGATGTTCAATGTTTATTTTATATAAAGTGAATAACACGTTAATTTTCAATTCTTTAGTAAGGTGGTAAAGTCCTTTCAATGTAACTTTCTGATTTAATGGATTTTAGTACTCTGTTTTCCTTTACTGTGGTGTCTCTAGTTGTCATTTCTTTGCATACAATATGGGAAGATATTTCGATCTCTGTCTTCAAATTTCCATAGTTATATGATTTTAAATTGGTTAAGTCACTCTCCATGATAAGGTAAAAGAGTGATTGCAATTCATTGTACTTATTATGTAACAATTTGTTATCTAGCAATCCACCTCCACAAACTATTAAAACTTAAAATATTAACTAACCATCTATCTGTCTCTCTTTATACAGTCAAACTCACTCAATGAATTTCAACCTAACCACTGCTTTGTTCATGAAATTTGTGATGCTGGTTTTTTTTATTACAACTTTTCACTTACGAATTTAGGTGATTTACCCAGAAACAAGACAGATACTGTAAGAAAATGAAATACTTCTTATCAAAAAATGAGGACAAATTGTTTTCATAACTTGATCAATGAAAGGAATATGAGCCTTATTAGGTATAATTTGTCAGATTTCACTTTTTTTTTCTATATGATACCATGATAAGTTTTGAAAAGTTTGCTGAGGGATAAATCCTTTAAAGAGGAAGTTTTAAATCATATATTTAAAGGGATCCAGCTCCATTGTAAGACTGCCCACTCTTTCTTCACACCAGAATGAGATGCTATTCACAAACAGGAGAAGGGTTTGACACAGCAGTGTGAATCACAGTTCACCCAGGGCTTGTGCAGCTGTGTAGGCAGAGCGCCTACATAAATCAGGACTTGGAGGGCTTTTGTCCTTCCAACCACCTCCACTTCTTGAGGATTATACATTCTGAGTTGCAAAACAGCGGGCACTGTATCTAAAACTCCTGAGTTCCATATTCTATACCAAATCCTTCACCTCTCACCTCAACCTACCTCATGAAGACAGGATCCTTATAGATTTGATATGAACATTTGTCAGTGAAGTCAAATTTGGAAATTATATTAGCAGCTGCTTATTCCCTCATAAAATAAGTTTTCTGCCTATGTTTAACAATTTTTAAAATATGTCATTTTGTTTTATTTATGTATGTATGTATGTATGTATGTATGTATGTATGTATTTATTTATTTATTTTTAAAAAGGGCACAGCTCACAGTGGCCCATGTGGGGATCGAACCAGCAACCTTGGTGTTATTAGCACTACGCTCTAACCAACAGAGCTTACCAGCCACCCTGTTTAACAATTTAAAAGACACAATGTTTTCAATATGGAAGTACTAATTAATGCTAACTTTTCAATGGACTGAAGCCTGGGATGGAAAAATCATGGTAATTAGAGGATACACACACACACACACACACACACACACACACACACACACACAATTTTGCAGTTGCAGCCTATGGAGTTGTGAAACCTCTATTTACATATATGTGTGTATATATATATATATATATATATATATATATATATATATATAGAGAGAGAGAGAGAGAGAGAGAGAGAGAGAGAGAGATTTGAAAGATAATCAAAGGAGAGAGAGATGATTCCATGAATCATTATTGATAGAGAATAAATTTGCAGAATTAGTTTGCAATTTCTAGGCACGGAAATAATGGTCTTAAATGTCATTTTGCCACTGAGATTCATGATGAGAAAAGTGACATGACAGTTTCTGAATTTTAGAGAGGAGACATATTTGCTGGCAATTTGGAAGATGGCTTGGGGAAATTGTTAAGGAGAATGCAGGGAAGCTAGTAAGGAAATAATGGGAGAAATTCAGATTTATTATCATGAAGGCCCAAGTTAGGGATTCTGCAGTAAAAATGGAAAGAAATCAGCCAAACTTGGAACATTCTGCATGATGCACTGAATAAATTTTAGGGACCAGTTAAAAGAAGAAAAGTGTTTATTTTTTTTGGTGGAGGGAGGTATCCCCGCCCCCTGCCACCCCGCTAAATAGCACTATCTCCTTGTGTTTGTAGGGGTTATTTTTCAAACCATCTCTCTACTCCTTCTCAAGGGATGAATAGATTGTGAGGAGTTTAAAAATAGAGGCTGTATTTTATTCGTATTTACATGTCTGACACACAATATCTATGAGGGGACCTCAATAACTGTCCATTGGATTGAATTAAAGAGATGAAATTTGTTGCCCATTAGCCAAAAACATTGCAGAGGAATTTAATAATCATGTTGATCAACCTGAAAAGATATTTCTTGTCTTACCATGAAAGCCAGATGTCATCAGAGGTTTCCCTGCCCATTGAAATGTAACAGTTTGTCTCAAGAATACTTCTCCTTCATATTATTCCTATTGGAATTCCAGAGAATTCTCCAAGATTTCTTTACTGTATTGAAGGCCTTATAATGCCTTTATGTTTTCATATTCAACTCTGGATCTACAGTCTTTTATCAGTGACTTAATTCAGTCCTTAGCCCATGCCACCATCTGTATGTTGCCTGTGCTTCAAATTGCTCGGGACCTAAGCAGAAAGCTGAGCTTTAATTGAGTTACACACACATACACACAAACACCGTCAAATATGTGTATGTATGCATAGTGGGCTTTATCAAAGGAGTATGAGGCTCAGAAGGGGTGTTAATTCTGTAGCCATAAATTATCTCAAATTTAATATTTGACTTTACATAGTTTTTTTTTTTAAACAGTTTGATAAACTATCAAAGATTTTTTAGTGATTATTTCCCAACACATTGCCCCTGGCTTTATGCCGCTTTATTGACTCCCTGATTGCTTTCTCCTCTTTCTGCTTCACTACCTCCCTTCAAATTCTTCTACTTCCGTTATTCAAAGTGATTCAGTTGCACCCAACCCCACATTAACCTCTCTGTCTACTTTGCTGCTCAAATCCACTTGAAGTTATGGTTGTACATAGCATTTTATTTTCTTCTTAACAGTTCTATATCATAGTTACATTTTCTTTAGTAAAAGTTAAAGGAAAATGAGTTTGTTACAAAATTTGCCTAGAGATTTGTTTCATTATATGGTAAGAATATTAGAACAGTAAGTTTTGGTTTTTTTTTCCTGTAGCTTACAATAATACAGCTTACAGTTTATACTCCTGCATTATCTGAGAATTCTTCAATTTCATTATGTGTTTTATTTCTTATCGTCTCTTTGACTTTTATTTCTTATTGTCTCTTTGGGTACTCATAATACAATAATCTGTCTCTACTTTCAAAATCCTTGGGTATCCCCTTGCCATAGCCTGATCATTTACAAATATATTTTCAACTAAGTTTAAATATCATTTTGCCTTGATCTTCCCTTTAAGCTACCTTACTTTTATCTTCAACATTGAATTAGGACAAGTAACTATTACCTCTGGACTTTTTAAAAAAGATTTTTATTAAAATATAGCTAACATACAATTTTATATTAGTTTCAGGTGTATACAATAGTTATTAATTATTTATATACCTAAATAAGTGATCACCATGGTAAGTCCACCAACCATTTGACACCATAATGTGCTATCACAATGTTATTGACTACATTCCCCATACTTTATATTACATTCCCATGACTTGTGGGATTTGTTTTATACCTCTTATTGGACCTCTTATTGCCCTTCACCTTCCCCTCCCTTTTTAAATTTTTCAATTAGAGTTGACATTCAGTATTACTTTATATTAATTTCAGGTATATAACATAGTGGTTAGACACCGTATATAATTTAAGAAGTGATCCCCCTAACTAGTCTAGTACCACCTGGCACTATATATACATAGTTATTACCATATTATTGACTATATTCCCTATGATTTACTTTACATCCCTGCAACTATTTTGTAACTACCGATTTGTATTTCTTAATGCCTTCACCTTTTTCACCCTGCCTCCAACTCCCCTCCCATATATCACCCCAATAAATATAGTACCCATCTGACACCATACATAGTTATTATAATATTATTGACTATATTCCTTATATCCCCATGACTATTTTGTAACAACCAATTTGTACTTCATACACCCTTCCTCTTTTTCACCCATCCCCATCTCCCCTCCTATCTGGCAACCATCAAAATGTTCTCTCTATGAGTTTGTTTCTGTTTTGTTTGTTTACTTTATTCTTTAGATTCCACATATAAGCAAAATCACATCGCATCTGTCTTTCTCTGTCAGACACTCCACTCAGCACAATACTCTCCAGGTCTGTCCACACTTACCTCAGATGTTTAAGAACGCATTCCCTTCCATGACCTAGCAACATTCCACTGCACATATGTACCCCCTCCTCCTTATCCTTTCTTCCATGGACAGATAGCCAACGTCCCCCCACATCTTGGCCATTGTAAGCAATGCTATATGAACATATAGAAGCACATGTCCCCTCCAAATAGTGGTTTGGGTTTCTTTGGATAAATAAATACCCAGAAGTGGGGTTATTGGGTCCTTCTTTATCAGTTGTGATAGCCTTTGTCTTAAAGTTTACTTTGTCTGGTTTAGGTATTGCTGCCACAGCTTTTGTTTGTTTCCATTTTAATGAAATATATTTTCACATCCCTTTATTTTCATTCTGTGTGTGTCTTTTGATCTGAAGTGAGTCTCTTGTAGGCAGCACGTGTAACAGTCCTGTTTTCTTAACCATTCACCCTCCCTATCTTTTGATTGGAGCATTAATCCATTGACATGTAAAGCAATTGTTGATGGATATGTAGTTATTTCCATTTTATTATTCATTTTATTAATTAATTAATTAATTTATTTATTTATTTATTTATGTCTTAAAGAAGTCCCTCTAACTTTTCTTGTAATACTGGTTTGGTGGTGATGGACTCCTTTAGCTTCTTTTTTCTTTTCTCACCTTTTTTTTTTTTTTTTTTTTTGGTCTAGGAAGCTCTTTATCTGCTCTTCAATTCTAAATGACAGTGTTGCTGGGTGGAGTAATTTTAATTGTAGGTCCTTGCTTTTCATCACTTTGGATTTTTCATGCCACTCCCTACTGCCCTGCAAAGTTACTGTTGAGAAATCAGCTGACAATGTTATGAAAGCTCTCATGTAGGTAACTAATTGATTTTCTCTTGCTGCTTTTAAGATTACCTCTTTGTCTTTAAACTTTGCCATTTTAATTATGTCTCTGGTGTGGGCCTCTTTGGGTTCATCTTGTTTGTGACTCTCTCTATTTCCTGGGCTTGCATATTTATTTCCTTTGCCAGGTTAGGAAAGCTTCTGTCATTATTTCTTCAAATAGGTTTTCAGTCCCTTGTTCACTCTCTTCTCCTTCTGGTACCCCTATAATGCAAATGTTGGTATGCTTGATGTTGTCCCAGAGGCCCCTTAAACTCTCCTGATTTTGGGACATTCTTTTTCTGGTTCTAATTGGGTGTTTTCTGCTAGCCTATCTTCTAAATTGCAGATTTGATCCTCTGCTTCATCTAATCTACTGCTGTTTCCCTAAAATATATTCCTCATTTAAGTTACTGTAGACTGTATTTCTGACTGTTTCCTTTTTTATGTTTTCTATCTCCAATTTTATGTTTCCTATCTCTTTGTTGAAGTTTTCCCTGAAATCATTGATCATCCTTATATCCAGTGTTCTGAATTCTGCATCTGGTAGACTGCTCAATCCACTTTCTTTAGTTCCTTTTCTGGAGTTTTGTTCCATTCTTTCATTTGGGACATGTTTCTTTGTCTCCCCATTTTGGCTACCTCCCTCTGCTTGTTTCTATGAAGGACTGCTATGCCTCCATTCTTAGTGAGTGGTATTATGTAGTACATCCTGTGGAACCCAGTGGTCACCAGAGCCCAGTTCTCCAAGTGTGTCACTTTTGTGGGTTGTGTGTGTCCTCCTGTTATAGTTGAGACTTGATTGCTGTTTACATGTCAGTGGAAAAGATTGACCCTCAGGCTGATAGCTTGTGAGGACTGGCTGTGACTACAGTGGAGAAGCTGTTGTGCAGGGGCTGACCCTATAGAGCAGGGTTTGCTTTAGTGGGGCTCTGGTGCCTGCCTAGTTTGCCCTTTGAGTGTGTCATCCTTGGAGTTGCCCGGGTGATACTCTGGCCCAGTCTGAAGCTGGCTCCTGGGCCTGTATGTGTGTGTGTGTGTGTGTGTGTGTGTGTGTATATATATATATATATATATATATATATATATATATACAGCTATATATATATATATATATATATATATATATACAGCTATATTTGGTTCAGCTAGATTATTTCAGGTAGTTCTCATTGGTGGTTGTTCTGTGGTTCAGTTGTCACTGATGAGTTTGTGAGAGGAGGTGAGCTACCACGTTTACCTACTCTACCATCCTGACCAGAAAAAATCTGGACTTCTTGACATTATCTATGCTATCCTTCTCCTATCTCCCATGGTTTATTTTTGTTTTGATAATTTTGATGTGTTATTTTTACAATTATGGCTTTATGTACAATTCAGTTCTTATATCTTATGCAAGGTTAAATACTCTAGATTTCATATCCCAAGCTAAATCATCAAGAAAACTTTTCCAATGTGAAATTATTAAGCTACTTCAAAACCAGAAATCATTGTAAGTCCTCTGCATGTTTTCAGTCTTCTTTTCCTTATCATCATTAGATCAATATCATCTATTTGTCTCTAGACATGTGGTTCGCAGCCACACCGCTTTTCATCCCACATTCCACATATTCCAAATCATGTTTCTTCCCTCACATTTCTAAAGCACCATCCAAAACAAACAGTCCTTTCTTCTTCTTTTGAAAACATGTTTCTTCTTGTCCCTGGGGTCAGATACTGTCTCTCACATGGTGGGTCTGAAATGTTTTGAGAACAGATGCTATAAGAGAAATAATCTTCAGGACACAAAGCTGTGGGGGGCACTGAATTTATTACTAGAATGCATCTCTGGACCTGCCTGTTCCTCCACCCCTTTTATCCTTGACCCTGAATGGCAGTTGAGCAATGCCTGTGTTTAAGTGAACTATGAGCCTTTATGTCCATTACAATGCTTCACTGTTTTAAAGTGCTCACAGGTGTTTTTATTAGTTACTTAAGATACTCTTGTTATTAACTAAGATACTGATGTTAATAATAAAGCAAAAATATTGAGTGCAGTGGTGACTACCAATCAAAGGAATATCCAATTAAAAATATGCAGAAGCTTATCACCTGTGTTAATCAAACTAAAATGTTTTGAGAAGAGCCTATCTTAGAGTGAGGAAACTCTTATACCTCTACAGGGAGAACCTGGCATTTTTCATAGAGGAAGATTTAAATGAATATATGCAAATGATTCTTAAAGTCAGACAAATAGGCGAAGCTTAATATCTTGGAGGAAGTGAAAAAGAGATGACTGATGGCAAAAAATTGCTTAGGTAGTCATTGATTCACATCAGTAAGTATTTTGCTTCTTTCCTTTTTAGGAACATGATAAGATTATACTTACTTACATTCTTATAGTTAGATGTGGCCATACATCTTGCTTTGTCCAGTAAAATTTAAGTGGACACAACTCGCTTCCAGATAACGTTCACAGCCCATGTGCAATTTGCCACAATCTCCTTTTCCTTCTGGTGAGGTGATGAGCAACATTTGAAATGATCACTCAGCCTGGGCCTCTAAAGACCTCATAGATAGGAAAACCCCAATGCCATGTAAGGTCATGCAGGGTAGAGGGAGAAGCCATTTAATTGATTGAGATTTGGTGGTTAGTTGTATTGTACCATATACTATCCTAGCCTGATTGATACACTTGGCTTTTCAAGATCTTTGCATAGGATCCTGAATGCAAAAAATTTTCACTGTTTACTTTAGATAGTTTGTTGTTAAAACAAAATAAAATCTCTTTTCCTCAAACCTTGATGATTTTACATGTTAAAAAAAAACAAAGAGCGTAAGGTAGAACTTCTATTAAAACTTTGTCTTCACCAGTAGACAACATCATGAAAAGGCTCCATTTGGAGAAGAAATTTTTTTGCTATTTATAGATTATAAAAAAAAAACAAAACAGAAAACTTACATTTCCTTTGGTAATTCCTACATGGTTGAACAAGAAAATTCAGGCAAAGCTTATGACAAATATTCATAAGGAATAATCTTGCACAAAAATATGAAAGTTGAAAAAATAAAAAGTGCTTTGAAAAATTATCTCAGATCATAATTTATCAGCCACTGTAATATGTATTAATGAAGAATCCAAGTGAAAATTTCTTCCAGAATAGTAATTTTTATATAAATGTCTACTTAGAGTTTTGAAATTGAATTCTAAAAATTATGTATAATTAAAAATTTAGTTATTATTCTCCCTAGTTTTAAGATATTGATATGTAAATTTTAGAAAGAAAACTATTTTAAAACAAAAATCATCTTGTAATGCAAATAGTCCTCTCCTATTTACTTTTTTCAAATTTCTTTAAAATGTGTTTTTGTTTTTTTAAATCAAACATTTAATTTTTTGTGCATTATTAAGCAGGTATTAACCAACTTTAGATATGAAACACAGATCTAAATGTAATGAGGTACATAAAAATATATAACATGAGCTATAACTTCAATGTATTTAATATAGGAAAAATATAAATGTATCAGAAATATAGATATTGATATAAATAAAACGAAATGTTATAAGAATTTGGAGAAAAAATTAAAACATTAATAGCACATACTGTCTTTTCTCAAGGTAGTAGGTATCTGGACATACTTAGGAAAACTGCCGATCCTCTCATAGACCAGATCTGAGCTATTTCAGTAGGTCTTTTCAAAATTGATGGAATAAAGTCATAATAAAAAACATTCAAGTTAGTAAACAAACAAACAAAAATATTAAAAATACCTAGTCATTGATTCACTTTTTAAACATAATTTCTAAAATCATAGGGTCCTTCTTTTTCAATAAATGAAATTCGTTTAAATTGGCCCTCCCAGGTAGGTATTATGTAATAACTGTTTTTCTTTGTATAGATTCCATAGACACCTCAGATTAAATTCTGTGTGATTAGTGGACAAATATGTGCATTCATAACTGCCTGACTTTTACTAGCTATAGTTAATTTGCAGAATTGAAGCAATTCATTCAACAATATACACAATCAAATAAGCTATACTATATGGAAGAAAGCAGCTCGAATAATCGATTATCACCTGGTATCTAAGTTCACTTGAATGTGGGAATCACTGTTGAATATTTATTTACATAGATAAAAATCACAAGTGTTCTAAACTTGTGTACGAATGTAAAATATACCATTATTTTTGTTTTCTAATGACCTTCCACACTGTGTAAAAGTGCACATTTAAATCAAAGAAACCAAAACCAAAGGAGAATAACTTTACAAAAAATATATATTAAATCCCAAGCTAGTATATGATGTATTTTAATTTTTCTTTCCTTTTGTTCTGATAGTGATTTTTGTATGACAAGTTTTTAAGGTATTCAAAATTATTAAACTTAAGGGTACTCCTATTTTCTGTATATAGCCCATTCATTAATATATATGTCCAAGAAAACTATTCTTATAGGTAGGATATAGTTTAAAATTAAAAAAACAAAAAAACAAAAACAAAAACATTTGACTGCTAAAGAAAGGTCTTTCATCTTAGTAAAACAAAATTAAAATGTTATTCCTTGGATTTTCTCACATGTCTCTATACCTAAAGGGCTCAAGCATAACGTGATAATGGAAAAAGAAATGCCTTTTGTCTGGCCACACAGCCATGCTGAAGCTAACTTGATGCTCTGTAGGCAAAGGTATGTTACTGATGAAAGTACTGAAATACATATGTCAGACATCCAGAAAACTGCTATGCTTTCTGAAGAGGAGCTGGAAGAAAGTCTTGCTCTCAACCTAAACTTTTATTTGCTAGAGTTTGGATAGTATCCTAGCAAACAAGAAATAATTTTCTATCTGTAGGAACATTGTTGTAAAGAACTTTATTCACTCTTATTTCAATAGTTTTTTCTTGGTAATATGAAGGATGAATTAAGTTGATCACAAAAGACTTTCACTACTCTGAATTATCTGTTTCACCTTGGAAAGCCACACAAAATGAACCTCTTAAGCTGCTTGAAAATGACCTTTTTTTCCTCAGCAATGATTTATCTTTCCCCTCGAAAATCCGTTTTACAAAAGGGAGTGTGATTAAAGGAAGCCAACCAGCACAAACACTTGCTGAAGATCCTGCTTATCTGGAACTCACTTGACAATGTATGTTTTGGGGGTTGGGAATGCTGCAGGTTCAAGGGATAATTCTGCCTTTCAGGCACTTCAATTTATTTCATGCCTGAGCACTGTCATTGTACGCAGACAAGATGAAATGCATCGTTGTGTAAAGAAATTGAAATGGAATCCTACTTGACCCAGCAGGATGGGGTATTATGTTTGACTCAGTAGTGATTCCTGGGATAATATCTAATTCCAGGAGGAAAATTTCTTGATATGGCCACCTGCTGTGAACGGCTTTGTCCAGGGATCACAAGTTGTTCTGGGTGACTAGGCTCAGGACATGCCTAAAAGAATGCAACCCGTCTCCTGCTGGCATTTAGATCTCTTCATTTTCTCCATGCTTTCTATTCAACAGGAACAACTGAATGGGACAGGGGGTTGGGAAAATATGAAACACTGCACACTCTGGTAGCAATGAGAGTCAAAGCCCACTTGACCCAAGATTCTTATTTATTTAATTTTTTAGAGAGCCATCATTATTTCTTCACAGGGCACTTTTTAATTTTTACACTCCTCAGGCCAGCCCCTTGCATGTCTTTCTCTGTTCAGTGTGTGTGAAGTATTTACTTTGAAAAGGCTGCACACCAATAGATTAAATAAAATTGGAACACTTGGTGTCTCACAAGAGGGAATCGTGCAGACAGCTTTATTACTTCTATCAGAGAACAAAGATTTTTCCCAGCATGCAGAGGATTATTAGGCCAGAAGCAAATAAACGGAATGTGTGATGTCAAAGCTTCAAATGAGATCACGAAAAATTGTCTAATTGATTTTTCTGCAATTATGGCTTTTGCAATACAATTCTTCATGTTTTGCTTCTGAACTTTTCTTATCTTTAAAATTAAAATACATATATATATATATATATATATATATATATATATATATTTGGAGACAAATATAGAAACTAATCCATTATCCTAATATCTATCCCCCCAAAAGTCTAGATAACACAATTTTAAATATTCCCTGCAATGAAACATTCATAGGTTAACATGATAATTATCAACAATTATCGACAATGCACTCCCCTCAACCTTTTTCTTCTTTTTTTAAGAATGACGATGCCATGACATTTCATTATACAAACTTCAACGTTCCTTACCTTGGTCAGTTAAAAGTGAATTAGATCAATAATGGGAACCTTGTTAGTGGGTTTTTATTTTTTGTATTTTCTTAACTTCTCTCTGGATATCAGCTTAAAGTTAGATGGGTTAATTTTTTGTGAAACTTATTTTCCTTTCCCATTTCATTTCATTTTTGCAAGATAGGTCTGAGAAAAAAATAAACGATGACTGATCTCCCAAGTAGAGGAAATAAGCTTTCAAGCCTCAATTCTTAAGCTAATGAAAATGAATATTTTGAAAAGAATACATACATGGTAATATATATATTAGCTATATGCATATACACAATATATACAAATACTTGGAACAGATTAACATATTGCTAATTATATATGATTGATGCACACAGGCACTATATAATATAATATGCATATCTATATATTGTAATCTTTTTGTGTAGAATATATTTACATATTACTGCAAATTATTACATTGTTCCAAGTTTTATTTGTGAATAATTTTCAAGGCTGTAAAATGTATTTTAAAGTTACTCATATTTTACGTTTCAAACCAGTAAAATAAAGGTATTTGGGTAGCATGTAGGAGCAATTTCTGTCCTCCCTTAGTAGCTATCCCTGAATTTAAGTCATTTGAGTTATACAGGAACATATTTCTGTAAATTCTCCTAGAAAATCTGAAGTCACTGAACTTGTTAGTGTTCATTCTTTAATAACTGTTTCAAGCTAAGAAATGAATTCAATAAACAAAATATAGCAGTTGGTCAAAGATTTTAGAATAAATAAAAACTCTACTATGTTAAAAGACGCAGTAGCAAAAGTGTAAACGTATTCCTTTTCCTACACAAATTACACATGTGCAGCTTTGGGATGTAAGGTGTGTTTTATAAAAATGTGATGTAAAATTTCCAAGTGCTGTTTTCCTTTTCCCGTTGTCTTGCTTTTCCTTCCTGATCAGTTCACTCTAACAGCCATTGTGTAGTGTTGTGCATGGTATGGTAACAGTCAGCACAGGGTATGCTTAACCCTTGTGGCTTCAGGTGAAGGGTTCAGCCTAAGCTAGTTGACCAAAACAGGGGCGTGAGGAGGACATTCGCACACAGGGTAGTGGAGCCCAAGTTGTACACGGAGAGTATTCCTGCTGAAGGCGTCTGGGCACGCTGTGTCAGAACCCAGGCAGGCTGAGGAAATCATGTGTGGGTGGTGGCCAACTGTGGAGTGTCAGTGCCTAAGTGGGATAAAAAGAGCCTCCCCTGAGGGGAGGAAACACGGGACAGCAAAAGGGTATCAGAAATCAAGAGGAGTGAGGAGGACTTCCGAGTAATTAAAAGTCAGATATGGAGGTTCAGAGTCAATGTTCTTGAGAAGGGTGTTTGTAGGGGCAATGGATTACCTCAGGGTGTTGACGTCTCAGTGGGGAAGGAGAAAATCCATGTGGTGTGATGGGGCTGTAGTATTGCAGGGGCGTTTGAGCCAAAGCTAGGTAAAGAATACGTTGGTATAGCGGTATAGCAATGGATGATTGATTATATAAATGAAGATTTGTTTAAATAAGTAAATACATTGGTGATAAGGGTAATTATGGGGAGATGGATGATACATATGCGAAGGAAGAAAGTAGAATAAAGCCCTTTTGGTGCTAATGAAATTGGAGTTATTAGATTGAAGTCTAAGTTTTCAACATATATAGCTATTTACAGAAGTAAATATATATGAAACTGTGATACACATATCTGTATGTACACACACACACACACACACACACACACACACACACACACACATTCCATTACTCTGTCACATGCAAGGGCTTAGAAATAGTGACACTCCTATAAAAGTGGGTATAACTAGTGAGCAGGTCTTGGTTTCTCTACATCATTATCTACTGAAAAAAACAAACAAACAAACAAAAACTGGAGTACTCTAGATAAATACTTTATTTCAGGGCTGGGCAAGAAAAATAAAAGACCTGAGACATCTATTTTTTTGGTTTGTTTTTTAATAGAAATGAAAGGCTCTGAGAATGATGAGGACATGTCAAAATCTGCTTAAAATAACTTACATTTGGCAACTCTGGGGTGATTTGATTATTAAAGTAAATAATGGTAGTGACAGTTTATAAGTCATTGAATAAAATAGTAATCCATAAATTAATAAATAAATTGAAATTTTGATTAGAAAAGGATAGATTCATAGACCCAAATTTCCTCTCCACAATATTATTATTAATGACAAGAAAAACAAATAATTTTAAAATGAAGAAGCCTGGCAGAAAACATATTATCGAAGTGATCAAAATTAATACTACCAAAGATAAGCACTTTTAGAGGATGGATTAAGGACCTTTGAAAACCTACTCCTACATAAAAACAATGAGGACACAGAAGGAATTTTCAAAATTAACTTTTTAAGAACTTTGGAAAATAACTAAAGATTTTAAGCAATTTGAGAAATGTTTATTCAGGAAAAAAATGGCTGAATCTTAATAATAGCAGTGTACTCTGTGGAAGTTTAACATTTTGTAAGCGGGCATTTTCCCGCCAAATCGCGTCGTAATGCGGGGCTTTTTTGACATTTTCTCGCCAAAATTAGACTTTCCGTAAAATATTCATATCTTTCAATCTATTTGATATTTTTCTATGAAACTTTCAGTGTTTTAGTTTAAAAAGAGGTCTCTATTTATTTACTTTGCAAAATTTTTGCCGGTTCCAACTAGAGGCGATATGATGAGTTTACTCGTTTCCTGCAAAAAATGTTAACTTACTCTATTTCTATCCCTTCTTCAGAGATTACCAAGAGCGTGGAAAATCAGCAGGCTCATAACCATGGTTGCAGTGCAAACTAGGAGTCTAGCACCCACTGGAGAGGTAAGAATGGGTTTGGAAATCCCCCAAAAGCTTTGTTCCTACATACTATCATTATTCAAACAGTCTGGCAGCTCGCTAGACAAGTTTCATTCAAAGGTGTGTCTTCATTTGACCATATTCAGAGCTCACTCAGTGAGAAAGCACTATTGTCATGTGTTTGTCTAAAAAACTAATGACAATTATTTAACACATAGTTACCTGAAACGGTTCTGTCATCTGGAGTCAAAACTCTGGTCGACAAATGTAAAAGAGAAATCTGGGAAAAGGTAAGTTCATTGGGGGCTTTGAAAAGGTCTGAAAAATGCTTAGCAATCTAGATGGCTATGTACGTGTCAGGACTGTGCTTATGACCAGGACAGACCTGATGACATGTCTGGCTGACCTTGAGGCTCTAACCAGACAGGAAGTGAAGGCTAAGATAAATTTATAATTTTCAAGAGCATTGAAAATTTATCCCATCAAAGACAAAAAGTAACTCAACAAAGAATGGATGAGCTATTGTTCTAGGAATTTAAAGAAGTCTCTGTTCAGTCAATCACTGACTATTCAGCTTAACAGGTAGGAACTGAAGTGGCTGTGATGACAAAAATACAGACTTTATATAATTAGTCCAGAAAATCACTAATCAGAAACAACAATAGTAAAAAACACAACAATAATAAACTCTGGGGAAAGGTAAATATATGATTCCCGGAGTTACCATATTATACAATTTAAAACGTTCGGGTTTCAAAAATATATCTAATACATACAAACTCCCAGGAAACTGTGTCCAATGGACAAGAAAAAAGCAATCAATTAAAATCTGCCCTTTGCAAATATCTTCTCCCCTTCAGTTGGTTGCCTTTTTCTTTTGTTGATGGTTTCTTTTGCTATGCAGAGCCTTTTTAGTTTTATATAGTCTCACTCATTTATTTTAGCTTTTACTTCTCTTGCCTTTAAGGTTAAATTCATAAAATCCTCTCTGAACCCAAAGTCCATAAGTTTAGTACCTATGCTTTTTTCTATGCATCTTACTGTTTCGGGTCTTATGTTTTGGTCTTTAATCCGTTTTGAGTTAATTTTGGCAGATGGTGACAAATAGCAGTCTAGTTTCATTCTTTTGCACGTAGCTATCCAATTTTCCCAGCACCATTTATTGAAGAGGCTTTCTTTCCTCCATTGTATGTTTTTGGCAACTTCGTTGAAAATCATCTGCTCATATATATGTGGGTTTATTTCTGGGTTATAAATTCTGTTGCACTATTCTGTGTATCTGTTTTTCTGTCAATTCCATGCTGTTTTGATTACTGTCACATTGTAGTATAAATTGAAGTCAGGGAGTGTGATGCCTCTGGCCTTATTCTTTCTTCTTAAGATTTTGATGCAGATTGCATTAAATCTGTATACTGCTTTTGGGAATACAGCCATTTTAACTTCATTGCTTCTTCCAATCCATGAACACAGAATTTCTTTCAATTTCTTCTGTCTTCTTCAATTTCTTTTAAAAATGTCTTATAGTTTTCAGTGTACAGGTCATTCACATCTTTTGTTAAGTTTATTACTAGGTATTTTATTTTTTTATTGCAATTGCAACAGGATTTTTTTCAATTGTTTTCTGAAATTTCAAGTTTAGCATGTAGGAATGCAGTAGATTTTGTATACTGATTTTGTATCCTGCAACTTGACTGTATTTTTATATTGATCTAATAGTTTTTTGGTGGAGTCTTTAGGGTTTTCTATACAAAGAATCATGTTATTTGCCACAAATGACAATTTAATTTCTTCATTCCCAAAATCAATGCCTTTTTTTCCCTCTTGCCTGATTGTTCTGGTGAGGACTTCCAATGCTATGTTGACTAACAGTGGCATTATTCAATAGGTAGCATTCCTGTTTTTTTCCTGATCTTAGAGGAAAAGCTTTTAGTTTTTCACCATTGAGTATGATATTAGCTGAGGGTTTGTTATACATGGCCTTTATTATGTTGGGGTACTTTCCTCTAATAAAGTGCTAATATTCAAAATATATAAAGAACTTGTACAGAAAAAGAAAGAAAGTATTAAAGGAAGGAAGGAAGGAAGGAAGGAAGGAAGGAAGAAAGAAAGAAAGAAAGAAAGAAAGAAAGAAAGAAAGAAAGAAAGAAAGAAAGAAAGAAAGAAAGAAAGAAAGAAAAAAATCCAATTAAAATTTGGTCAGAGGGCCTGAACAGGCACTTCTCCCAAGAACACATACAAACAGTAAACAGATATATGAAAAGATGCTCAACTTACTAGCTATTATGGAACTGTAAATCAAAACCACAATGAGATATCATCTCACACCTGTTAGAATTGCTGTTATCAACAAGACAAGTAATAAAAACTGTTCAAGGGGTTGCAGAGAGAAAAGGAACCCTCATATACTGCTGGTGGGAATGTAAATTGGTATAGCCATTATGGAAAACAGCATAGACGTTCCTCAAAAAGTTAAGAATAAAATTACCATTTGAGCCAACAATCCCTCTTCTGCATATTTACCCAAACTATCTGAAAACATTTATCCGTAAAGATGTATGTACCCCTGTATTCATTGCAGTATTAAGGATGGTCACCAAGACATGGAAACAATCATAGTGTCTTTTGATAGATGACTGGATAAAGAATATATATATATATATATATATATATATATATATATATATATATATATATATATATATATATATATATACAATGGAATACTATTTGGCAGTAAGAAATGATGAAATACTACCATTTGCAACAATATGGATAGACTGTGAGATTATCATGCTAAGTAAAATAAATCAGACAGAAAATGTTGAGAACCATATAACTTCATTCATATGTAGGATATAAAACTAAAAGCAGCAATGAACAAGGCAAACAAACAAAGAAAAGCTCATAGACACAGAAAACAATTTTGTGGTTACCAGAGGGTACAGAGAGGAAAGGGATGGTACCAGAAGGTAAAGGGGGTCAAATATGTAGTGATGGAAGGAGAATTGACCCTGAGAGGTGAACACACAATGAAATATATAGATGATATATTATAGAATTGTACACTTGAAACGTATATAATTTTACTAACCACTGTCACCCCAATAAATTTAATAAAGATTAAAAAATCTGCCTGTCCTTGCACATATATAGATGTTGGACTTATTAGAGAAAGGTTTTGAATCAGTACACACACACACACACACACACACACACACACACACACACACACACTGTGCCAAAAAAATGTATACACATTTTAAGAAAGGAAAGAACTCTATTAATTATAATATTCAATATATACTGATAATAAAAGATGAATACAAGTCACATTTGACTTCTGCAATTACAAGAGGTTCTCCAAGTGGTTACCATCCAGACACTTCCAGTCATGGTGAACTACTGTTTGAGCATAGATGACATCTCTTAAAATGTATATACATTTTTTTGGCACCCCCGGTATATTAAAAAAACTAAATGAAACCATGTGTATAGGGCTAAAATAAAGTAGAAAACAACATTTCACAAAACAGAGAATGCAAATAAGAGATAGAAGTTAGAGAAAAAGGCCAAATAGAAATTCTGGAGTTGAAATATATAATAACTGAAAACATTTACTAGAGGGGCTCAACAGCAGATTTGTGGTGGCAAGAAAAAAAAAAAAAAAAAAAAAAAAGAGAGAGAGAATAATCAAACCTAAAAATATGTCAAATGAGATGATCTAATCTTAAGAACAAAAACAAAAATGAATGAAGTAAATAAGTAGTCACAAAGAGACCAGTGGGATACCAACACACACAAACATTTGTGTAATGTGAAACCAGAAGTAGAGGAGGAGCGAGTGAAAGTTACTGAAAAAATGAGGACCGAAAATTCCCAAGTGTAATTAGAAAATATTAATCTATACATCTAAGAAGTACAATGAACTCAGAGTAGAATATTCTCAAAAATATCCACAACTAGGCATGGCATAATCAAAATTTTAAAAACAAAGACAAAGAGCATCTTTAAAGCAGAAAGAGCAAAATGACTCATCACATACAAAAGGTTTTTGAAAGATTAATAACTAAATAGTCATCAGAAATTCTGGAGTTCAGAAGATAACACAATGACATATAGAAAGTGCTGAATTACACAACAAACTTTCTGCAAGAATTCTACGTCCATCAAAGCTATCCTTCAAAAATGAAGAAAACTAGAAGTGAAAGAACATTAGAGAGAAACTTGAATCCACACTAAGAAATAAATGGCACCAGTAAAAGTAACAACACAGGTAAATGTAATAGATAACATAAAAATGTTTTTGTTTGTTTGTAGATCTTTTCATCACCTATAAGACTTAAAAGACATGTGCATAAAGCAATAATTACAAAGCCATGTTAATGGGCTTGCAAATAATAAAAACAATTTAGATGGTAAGAATAACAAAAAGATTTGAGGAAGAACTGGATCTCTATTGAAAGATAATTTTTGTATAGTGTTAAAATTGATATTAATATGAACTAAATTGCTTAAATTAAGATGTTATTATATTTCCTAGGACAACCATTAATAAAACATATATAACAAAAAGTAAAAGGATGGAAGAAGATATACCAAGCAAATAGTTAATTAAAGAGTTAGAGTGGCTATAGTAATATAGCCTTAAAGATGAAATAGACTTAAAGATGAAATAGACAAAATAGACTTAAAGATGAAAATTGTTACTAGAAACAAAGAACATTTTGTAATGACAAAAGTATCAATCTATCAGAAAATTATAACAATTATAAACATGTATATCCCTAACAACCAGATCCCAAAATATGTAAAGTGAAAACTAACCTAATTGAAGGGAGAAAGTAATCATTCAAAATAATAGTTTGAGACCTTAATACCATACTTTCAATTATATACCAAACAACTATGCAGAAGATCAACAAGAAAATAAAGGACTTGAATAACACAAACTAAACAAACTAAAAGGAACGGCATTTTTAGAACATTACAACCAGGGTCATATTCTTCTCAAATGCAC
Source organism: Rhinolophus sinicus (assembly GCF_057876585.1). Classification (NCBI taxonomy): domain Eukaryota; kingdom Metazoa; phylum Chordata; class Mammalia; order Chiroptera; family Rhinolophidae; genus Rhinolophus; species Rhinolophus sinicus. The sequence goes on from NC_142502.1 coordinate 58,207,486, forward strand.
CTAAAATTTTCTCCAGGAAGACCATACATTAAGCTATCAAAAAAACTTTAATACGTTTAGTAGGAGTGAAGTTATATAAAGTATGTTCTTCAACCAAAATGGAAATAAATTATATGTAATAGGAGGAAATATGGGAAATTCATAAACATAAGGAAATTGTACAACACACTGCTAGGTAACCAATGATTCAAATAAGAAATAATACGTGAAAATAGAAAATGGTTTGAGATGAATGAAAATGAAAATACAACCTACCAAAACGTATGGGATGGAGCTAAAACATGGGAATCACAAAGAAATGTATGACCCTAATGGCCTATATTAAAAATACTGAAATATCTCAAATCAGTAACCTAACCCAACACCTTAAGAAATTCAGTAACTCAACCCTACTACTGATGATCATGGAACTGTGAACTAGAAGTATCTAAAAAAGTCAATCTCCAATTGATCATAGAGCTTTATGTTCTTTCTACCTTAAGTTATGTATCAAAGTATACAACCAAAGATAAAAAGAAGTACAAGTATACTTTCTTCACCAAAGTAGTTGATTTAATGTACTGATCCCTTTACTCTCCTGAGACTCATTATTGTTTATTCCTTAGTGGTGGTGAGCTAAGACTAAGGCAACATCCACTAATTACTCTTTGTCACCACTCTGCTCAGTAGATTGAGTTAGCCATTGCTGTTCCAATTATCTGTCCTTTCTGACGTCCCATCTGTGTGCTCATCTCCAGACGCTGATGCAATAGATTCTGCTTTGCTACAAAGCATCTCTGAAGAATTATATGTGTGCGTGTGTGTGTGTGTGTGTGTGTGTGTGTGTGTATGTGTGTGTGTGTGACTCTTCTGCTAGAAGACCCGGCCAGTTAGATTTACCACGTCTCCTAGAATTGTTTTTAGAAATCACAGCAGAGTAATCATTAAGTATAGCCTCCTTTACCTTTTGTCAACCAAGTTCTGACACATAGTGGAATTCCTTTTACTCTCAGTTTGTTGTAATACTGACTGTATGTAATCCTGGAAAGATAGGGTATAGCCTACCATTTATCCTAAAATAGTAGAAATTCAGATAGCCCTCATTCTTTGTAAAATCCTTACATTTACCTCATATTTTTCTTCCCCACACTGTTCATTTCTATAATGTCATCCGCACAAATTAAATACTTAAACATATCCCATGATGTAGATGCCTCTCTAGCAGTATACGTTAATTACATAAATAGGTGCAAATGGCAAGTTGTGAAAGACATCTGGATGTTCAATCAAAAATAGGATATTCAATCATCCATCCATTCATTCATGCATTCAAAAAATACTCATTGAGGAATAATTGCTTCATTTCAGGCATCATGCTAGATGACTCTGAATAAGAAAGATATGGTCCCTGTGATCCCTGACTGCATGAAGTTTCTATTCTGGTGGGAGAAAGAACGGAATATAATTTCTATCCTTGGAAAGAAGAAAATGAAAATTCCTTTGAAATAGAACACTCAGGCTGTCGTGAGAAAACTGGGATTTAGGAGCAGGCAAAAATTGAGACAGGGTGATAAGAAGGCTTTTCCCTTTAACGTGAACCTGAATTGAGTAAAGCTATCTCTGATCTGGGTTTCCACTGTTTAAGGAAGAATCAGGGTCCAGGTGTCTACATGAAGTAAGATTCATTAGCAGTTTTATTTCCATTAGGACAGAATTCATCTTCCATGTGGGACTTCAGTGGTCCCCTTGAAAGAGCACAGAGAAATCCCAAACGTTAAAGCAGGATGGAAGCCATCAGCACACCAAATTCAGATTAGACTCATGGCTCACTGCAGCTTCCATAGCCTTCCACAAAGAAGCAAAGGCATCTACCATGATATATTTTTTTTCTTTTAGTTATTAACATTAGTTTTGTTTTATTTTTTTCATTATTATTTTCGTTTAACCCAGCATTTATTTCCATGCTTATTCAAACAACTAGGCCATTCTCAGTTAATTGCCACAAGGGAGGGATATGTCACTACGGAGAATAGAAACTAAGGAATCTTCCTGGCTTCGGTTTCTAAAACTGGAAAGTATTTAAAGCAGAGGTCTCAAATTAGCAGGCTTCAGGCCAAATCTCTCCTGGAGAAATGTTTTATTGGTTCCTGTAATGTTGGCCCAAACATCAGTGTAAAATAGAAATAGTGGCCAACATTTGAAATTGGAACACTTAATATTTATATCTAGCTTTCTGCTGTTTCTAAAAGATTCAAAAGCACTTGCAAGTGGGGCAATATTCCCACATGGCAGCTGTGGATGGATCTGATTATCAGCTGTCTACTTTTGCTAGGACACGTGTTCTTCCATCGGCTCCATGCCCTGTCCATGTGTTTGTATCCCCTGCAGTGAGGCACAATATGAGTTATCTTTATCATCTTATATCTACTAGACTAATTTATGTTACCAACCTTGAGCCTGTAGCTGCCTAAGGCATCCTTGCCTTCAAGAAAATGATAAGATGCTGGTTACAGACCGAATTTGGAGTGGAAATGATGTACCATAAAAGCAGAGTGTTTGAGGATTCTGAAAACTTGACAGAAGATGACAGTATATTCCTGGGATGAGAGGAGAAGTGATGAGAGTGTACAGTTACTAGGTAAACTGAGAGAGAGCCTCCATGCCTTCCTTCCCCAGCAGTGAACAGAGAGACAGCAAAAAGTCCAACTAGATTCTGAGTCTGAGAGCTGAGAGCATTTATGGCACAGAGAGCTGGAAATACCTGAGAGAAGAAATTGTTTTGTGATGTGTTTGGGCATATGTTGATGTCAGTAGTTTCTGAGAGATTCCTTTATCCCAGCATAACCTACAAAGAGAAGAATGATTTCTGTGTGCTAACGCAGGGTACAGAATTAAAGGTGATTGCAGCCAGACCTGAAGTTGTCTTGCCGAGAGCAGTGAGTGAGAGTGAGAGATGTCCCAGCAGACGCCTGCATGGACCAATCATGCAGAAAACCAGATTCTAGTGTTCTTATATTCACCCTAAGTCTATGAATACCTTGGTGTTTAATGAATTCTTAGAAAATAGACACATTAAATTGACACATTGAATTTACATGTGTTCAATACATAAATGAAGTTATATATCATATGCACTTGGGTATGTGGAATGGGGATATATATGCTCCAAAATTTAGTGAAAAATGCAGTGCTTTGAGAAAATTCATTGGAAAATAACAACTGGATATCCAAAATAGTAGGGTTTCCCAGAAAAGATGTGGCGCCGAGAATCACTGAACCTGGGCAGCCTCTTTAGCCATGCTGGATAAAGGTGATCACAATTTCTTAACCAAGAGAAAGAAATTCTACTTACCTCATTCCTATTACAGCAAAGTTGTTCTCCTTTCAGAGTGTGCATTTAATTTTCTTCAAAAACTATTTGTTGTCCTGATACAGTCTCTATGAAGAAATCCTCCAAACTCTATAAAAAGTATCCGAAGTGGTTCCTTTAAGTCTTACCTGACTTGAACATTGATTTTGGAGCCCAAAGTGGGAAAAACTCAATAGCAGATCTTGCCCTAATGAGGTTTATTTCTTCCCAGGTGTGTTGATTCATACACTAGCACCTGACGCTCTTGGTATTTCCTCATGAGTAGATCACGTTTTTTCATTTCTTCTTTTGAGACTTTACAACAAGTGGATTCAAATATCACTAAGTAGATACCATACTATGCCCATCACTTTTTCTAACACTTTCTTCAGTGGTCAAGTGCACTTAAAAAAAAAAAAAAAAAGAAATGAAACAGTAGAGGAAACACAGAGGACAATGTTCAGAATAAAAGTGAACATCATGAGTGTCTATCAACATTGTCATCTCACAATTTATAGTAGACGTGCTGAATCAGCAGCCCTAGCAGTGCATTAAATGACAGTCGCTGAGGCTAACTCATCATGGATTTTAGAAAATTTATGAATTAAACTAAAAGATTTATATATTATTTATTACTTTTATTATTTTCTCTTATGCTGTCATCTCGTTTCCTGTTAATACTTTTCCTGGGAACTGTTTTTCTATCCCCTGAGGATCATGTATTGGTCCAGGCCCTGCCGCCTACTTCTCATTGTTTTGGTTTCACCCCATGGTATTTTTGGTGACACTGCAGGACTTCAAAGTGGCCCTCACTCCCTATCATTTATCAACTTTTCCTACCAATTCAATGTCACTTTTATGTCCCACTGAGCAGTTGGCAACTGCACAGCAGGTCTAAAACAAGACAGAACTGGCAGGGCCCAGGAGTGAGCAATTGAAAAGGAAATAGTGTCCAGTGTGAATAATACAGAAGCAACCTAACGACAGCACTGTGAGGCACATGTTCACCTACAGCTAGGAAAAGCATAAATATATAATATATAAGTTCATGTACATATATTCTACAGCTTTAGTGAACATTTAGTTTTAAATTATAGGAAGTTGGAACTTTAAAGGAATTCAAAGATCAAAACCCCATATAAGGAAATTGAATGACAGAGAGGTAATTAATTAGCTCATTCAATGTCACTCATCAACTTCCGGATAGAGCTGGACGTAGTCTTGTTTTCGGTAGTATCAGAGCAGTTCCACTTCCACCATTTAGGACATTGCCAAGATAAATGTGTGATTTTCAATGTTGTCATTAGGGTTTAAATGTCAGCTGTTTTAAAATTGTCATTTTGTTTTTTTTAATTAAACATAGTCTTAATTGGTTCATATCAAGACCATTTTTTGATTTAGACCTGTAAGTTTTCACTGATGTGTTTCCCAAATATGCCCATCCTGGCAAAACCTCACTTAAAATTCAATCTCCAAATCATCTGTAAAATAAGGTTTTATTTTTTTTTTTACATTTTTACTTTATTTTCAGGAAGATGATATGTTTATCTTACAATCCTCTCATTTATTTATTTATTTATTTATTTATTTATTTATTTATTTAGCTTCATATTTCTAAGAGGTAAGTCTTGATCTCAAAATATTTATTTTTTATAGTACATATTCTTATTTCATTTTATGGGTCATATTATTTGTCTCTCTGTGACTGAAAATAGTTTTCATTTATACTTATTTTTTTCAAGTTCTCTCTCTCCTACAAAATATCTTTTCTCTCTAAGTTTTCTTTCCTTCACTCTCCCCCCGTTTATCCCTTTATTCTTTTCTTTTCTTTTCTTTTCTTTCTTTCTTTCTTTCCTTCCTTCCTTCCTTCCTTCCTTCCTTCCTTCCTTCCTTCCTTCCTTCCTTCCTTCCTTCCTTCCTTCCTTCCTCGTGGTCTGGTCTTTGTCTTTCAGGCTGGAGTTATTAGTTAGATCACTGATTATCCTTGATTATTTACTCATACTTAAGAATGAAGGACCAAAAAGCTGTTTGAAATTCTGAGTGCTGGTGCCGCACACCAAGTGTGAACTTCATTTTTGGCTAATCTGACTGCACCATTTCAGTGGGGACTGCTACTGTAAATATCTTTTGTTGCAATGGTTAGATTTTGAAAAGAGATTTCTAATCCTATACCTTAAATAATAAACCAGTCTGCTAACATTTTAGACATGACCGAGAGAGGAGTGCTGGGAATCTCAGAATTCAGCGTGTAAACATTCTCTTTATCATCCTCTTTTGAGCATGATATGCCACCTTACACTGGCCTAGTGTCCTTCAAATCATTTGCCCTCTGTTAATCTCTGCAATCATCTGCCGCAGGTCCAAAGACTTCTTATATAGACTTGTAACCACGTGTCCTGTTTTCATCCCCACATTTGATCCCTCTTTAATGACACCTTTTGCCGTCTAGCCATCCCCCTATGGATGGCTGTGCAGTGATGGCTGTATCAGCTCTCCTGGCTGATAGCTTTCTCATTTCTAAGTCAGTTATTCTTTGCTAATCTGTTTTCACTTACAACAATTATATTTATTTTTTGCCATTCTTTCTCTCTGTGGATTTGTCTTGACTTATGTCCCATTCACTGGGGTTCTCTGAGTATTTCATGTATTTAATCTTCCATCTTTAAATTAATGTCTCACCTCTTTTTTTAGGTGCTTATATTGTTATTAGTGCTTTTAAAATCAATAGGGAAGAACTTTACTTTGGCCTTCCGGTGACTTAAAATAAGTGCCTAGTGGAACAAATATATGAGAATAATCCAACTCAGACAAAAACAAGCCAAACACTTCCCAAGATTTAATCTTCTTATTACACAAAAGCCTTCTTCCTTCTTTGTCAAATTCAACTAACCAGCATTCAATAAAAAAATAGGATGAACCTCCCAGTAGAAGGACCCAACTTTATTTAGTTAAGGGTAGGTTAGTAAATTCCTTTCCCTATTAGCAGACATTAGTTGGACAAGCACAAGTTTATAATCAACTACCCTTTCTGCTGCCATAAATTAGTAGCATTTTAAAACCAACAAGTAGGAATGGAAGACAGAGCCTATATATTAGGAGGAGCCTTTTCTGAACTAAGGTCTCAATAATAGCACACTGAAGAAATTTCGTGAAGGCAAAGGAGTTCAATATAAATTTGAGGAGCAAGTGTTTGAGGTAAGCATTGCTTAAGGAAGAGAGAAAGACAGTCTTATTAGAACCATATTGCCACCTAAGATGAACAATTATTAGAAGTGGGTCTACTGGCCTGTGAATTTATGTAATCAGTTTATTCATAACTGGAAAAACACTTTCTACAGCTGAAAGAGGATACCTCCTAGTAGGAAATAGTTGGAGATACTACTGGGTTAGATAGTGTTTCCTCCAAAATTTATATCCTTCTCAGAACCTCAGAATTTGACCTTATCTATTAATAAGGGCATTCTTAGTTCTCAGTTGTTTTATTTGAAGGAAAAAATAATGGAGGTCACATAGGTCAAACTTATTTCAGGATATTTATGTAAGTGATTTATAAAACAATATATCAGAGGGCCATTCTTGTCTCTTTTCCTATACCTTAAATAGTGTTTTTCAGTATCTTCTAGTTTTAATACAAGAAGGCATTTGAGATATTTTTTTAATGTGTTTACAGATTTGGTAACAAAAAATATATATATATTTCTCTTTGGGTGCCTTCTCTGGCCGAATTTACATCTCGTTTGCTAAGAAAGCCTGTGAGTGTGTGTGTGTGTGTGTGTGTGTGTGTGTGTGTATGCACATACCGACATGTACTCTTGTGTGTTCATACTCTTGCTCTCAGAACTGACAGTCATATAAACTGATGTGGTTTTTAGATGATGGAGTGAAAAAATAAATACACTGCAAAAATTTTTAAAGAAACACCCTCTCACCAACTTCATTGTCATTTCTTAAAACAAACCAAACAAATGGTTGTTTGAGAGATGAACGCTATTTTAAGAGCAAACTGAAAAACAAATCTTACACAGGTTTTATTACTACGCACCTACTAAAAATATTTTGATTTGCTTACATTTGAATGCACCAGCAGCATCACAGCTGAAAAGCGGAACATAAAGACAATTTAAAATTTCCCAGTATTTCTACTGGAAGATATATGTAGATTAATTTAGGGACACTCTATAAGGGGCTATCATTTTTTGTGTGTGAAGGTTCCCAGGATGTATTATCTTTTAATGACAAGTATGGTAGAAGAAAAACAAACTACTTGTGCGATTATGGATGTATTTGTTTTCTATTGCTGCTGTTACATTTAACACAAATTTAGTGGCTAAATCCAACACAAATTTATTATTTTGTAATTCTGGAGATAAGAAATCAGAAGTCAGTTTCACTTAGCTGAAATCAATGTGGTGTCAGAACTGCATTCTTTCCGGAGGCTAGAAGGGAGTGTCCATATTTTGGCCTTTTTAAGCTTCTGGAGGCTGCCCTTCTTTTTGTCTCCTAGCCCCAAATCACTCTGACCTTTGCTTTCATTATCACATCTGTCTCCCTTTCTTAAGAACTCCTGTGATTACATCAGGTCAATCTGAATATTCAAGGAATATTACCATCTCAATATTTTTAACTTCTTCACATCTGCAAAGTCCCTTTTGCCATGCGATGATGCTAAGCAAGGTATTCACAGATTCTGTGGTTATGTAGTTTTGGGGGTCATTATTTTACTAACTACAATAGTTTTTGCATAACATGTTCATTTTACTATATGAATCACAGAAGATATTTTGAAACATAGAATTCATATTGTGAACAAGCAGAAAACATTTCACTTTTTATTGCTCTTGCCTAGGTCCTTTCCAAATTGGAGATTACAGAGGTAGCAAAATATTTCTGGTGTACCCCTGGCTCAGCCTGGCACACAGTAGGTGCTTCAGTTTTCCAAATCATTAAATAGGGCATGCCATCTCTTTTTCTCATGGAAAACATCAAACTAAGTTTGAAAATATGTTTGTGAATACAAAGGGTGAAGTAGCAGGTGGCTATCAAGGATCTATGGATCATACATTGTGACGAGATTGCCTTACTTCACTACCTTAACCATTATCCATTAAATTGGCCATATGTCTGGCAGGTAAATAGCAATGTTTTCTCAATCATAAAGAATATTTTGTTGCTTTGGCACCTGAGGTTACAGAGGATCAAACATCTAAGTCTTAAGGAAAGTATATTTTTTCTCCCTACTTCCTTTTGCTTTAATATGAGATTGTATAAACTAAATTCACTTTGGAGTCTCAAACATAGTGAAAGCTGTCAGAGACTCACATGTTACATTTCAGAAAAAGGGGCGGGGGGGTTAAAAGTACAATCTGAGCATGTGCATTATTTGTGCACGGATACCACTTCAGTACTAAAATTTGCCGTGAACAATTCTTTCCAACTCCACAAAGAGCACTATGACATCTTTCTGATTCGTCAAATGAGACATAAATGTAAAGAGAAGGAATCAAAATGCATATTAGCTACAGAAGTTTAGAGGTTAGGGGAAGAATATTCTACGAGGGGGACCAGTCTATCAGTCAGAATATTTTGTAGATAACCTTTTAAAGAAATGTTAATTCGGCAGTTGAAGTGATTTACAAAAGATGAAAAGAAAGAAAGAAATTGATTAAATAAAATAGGATGAAATAGAATTTAAATTAATAACTGCTAAATGACTTAGAATATCTATAATTACATAACATTTAAAAAACAGAAATTGCATTTATTCTAACAGGTTTAGATGTGAGGCCAGCCTTTGACAGCTATTTGAAATGATGTGGTACCAATCATAACAAACCAAATCCACAAATATCGATTTTCTCTAAAGTGTAACAGTGCATAAAAAAATAGAAAAGGCGTCTATAAAGTTTAAGGCAATTTAAAATACAATTTAATGATGTATTATTTTAAATAAATGTTCAAATTTATGGCAGAAAAGATGTGTGAATTTGGAAAGGCAAGAGTTGGTAGGGAAATTCAGAAGACAACATAGTTCAGGTTGGGTAATTAAATGGCTGTCAATGATAAATTTTTATAAGTTTCCGAATGACAGAAAATTTATTTTTAATTATATGCTAGAATTTTTCATGTGTCATGAAGTTATTTAAATCTATAGATGAATCTATAGATCATATTCCATTCCTCTTTTTCTCTTCGAGATCATTTCAATGATACAGTAATATAATTGATATTTTTTTAAATTCGAACTAATTTAATGAGGTCAACTAATTCTGTTACTTTCAAACTTTATAAACAGCTGAGAGAAAAGGTAAAGGTGGATTGTTTTTGCTATTGTGTAAAATAAATCACGCAATATCAATGATTTATAACAGCAAGCATTTATTTAGTACCCTCACATGTGGGTTGGCTGTAGGTAAGCTGTAGGTCATCTTATGTAGGAGAGGGTTCTTTGGGATGGCATTGCTTCATTCATACCTCTTTTCCCTTCTTCCCAGATCCATTGAACTTGGGGGTGGAGCAGGGGGAGCACATTCATTACACACTGATTACAGAGGCAGAAGTAAGCAAGTCCAATTAACACCATAATTTTAAGCTTCTGCTTGCATTGAGTTTCTTAAAATAGTATTGACCAAAGCAAATCAATTGCTGAGTCATATGATAATTCTGTATTTCACATTTTGAGGAATTGCCAACATGTTTTCTCTTAAACAGTTGTGACGATTTGTAACCCCACACCTGTATAATTTTTTCCACACTCTTGCCAACACTTGCTATTATGTCTTGTTTTAAATTATTATAACCATTCTTAGGAGAATTCATCAATCAAGCCATATGGTTTTAGTATTTTCTTTGTGGGTGATTTTATTTTTTAAATTACTAATTCAAATTATTTAGTTATTACATATATATTTAGATGTCCTATTTTTCTTGAGTTAGTTTCATCAGTTTGTATCTCTGCAGGCAATTGTCCATTTCAGCTAACATGTTGGCATACAATTGTTAATTTGAGTCTTTACTCATTTTTTCTTGTCAGTCTAGCTAAAAGTTTAGTAATTTTTATTTTTTCTTCATAGAGTCAACTTTTGGTTTTATAGGTTTTCTCTATTGGTTTTCTGTTTTCTATGTCATTTACTTTCATTATAATCTTTGCAATTTCCTTCTTTCTGATTGATGTGGATTTTGGTTTTTGTTTGTTTGTTTGTTTTCTAGGGTTTTAATGTGGAGGCTTTGGTTCTTTTTTTTTTAATTAAAGGTTATTGGGGTGACAATTTGTGGCTTTGATTCTTGATTTGAAATTTCTCTTAGTGTATAATATAGACAGTTAGAAATTTGAACTTTTTTCTCAAGATTACTTTGGTTGTTCCAGGTCTTTTATGGTTTCATACAAATTTTAGGAATTCTTTCTAGTTCTGTGAAAAACGTCTTTGATATTTTGATGATGGTTGCATTGAATCTGTAGATTGCATTGCAAAATATGCCCATTTTCACAATATTAATTCTTCCAATCCATGAACACATTCTATCTTTCCATTTATTTGTGTTGTCTTCAATTTCTTTCATCAATATCTTATAATAGTTTTCACAGTACAAGTCTTTCAACTCCTTGGTTACATTTTTTCCTAGGTGTTTTGTTCTTTTTGAGGCAATTGTGAGTGGGATTTTCTTTTTTCTTTTTTGCTGCTAGCACATTATTAGTGCAAACAAACACAACTGATTTCTGTGTATTAATTTTGTATCCTGGAATTTTACTCCATGTATTAGTTCTAATAGTATTTTGGGGGAGTCTTTAGGGTTTTCCATATAGTATTTTGCCATCTGAAAATTGTGACAGTTTTACTTCTTTCTGTCCAATTTGGGTGTCATTTATTTCATTTATTTATTTATTTACTTATTTATTTCTTTGTTTCTTAATTGTTGTGTCTAGGACTCCCAATACTATATTGAATAAGAGTGGTGAGAGTGAGCATCCTTTTTTTTTTTTTTTTTTCTGATTTTATAGGAAAATCTTTCAGCTTTTCAACACTGAGAATGATTTTTGTGTGTTTGTCATATAAGACCTTTATTATGTTGAGGTACATTACCTCCATATACACTTTGTTAAGAGTTTTTATCATAAGTAAATTTTGAATTTTGTCAAATGCTTTTTCTGTATCTTTTGAGATGATCCTATTATTTTATTCTTTGTTTTGTTGAAGTGATGTATCACATTTATTTATTTACGAATGTTGAATCATCTTTTCATTCCTAGAATAAATCCCATTTGATCATAATGTATGGTCCTCTTAATCCATTGTTGAATTCAGTTTGCTAATATTTAATTGAAGAATTTTGCATCTATGTTAATCTGCGATATTGTCCTGTACTTTTCTTTTTTATGCTGTCTTTTTCTGGCTTTGGAACACATAATGCTGACCTTGTAAAATGAATTTAGAACCATCCCTTCTTCTTAAATATTTTGGAATAATTTGAGAAGAATGTGTATTAACTCTTCTTTAAATGTTTAATAGAATTGAACTGTAAAACTGTATGTATGGCCCTGGACTTTTGGTTTTTAAATTATCAATTGAATTTCATTACTTGTAATCAGTCTATTTAGATTTTATATTTCTTCATAATTCAGTCTTGGAAATTTGTGTGCTTCTAGTAATTTATACATTTCTACTAGGTTTCCCAATTTGTTGATGTATAATTGTTCGTAGTAATCTCATGTAATCTTGAGTAATCTCAAAGTAATCTCATGATTCTTTGTATTTTTGTGGTGCTAGTTGTAACCTCTCCTCTTTTAATTTTGAATTTATTTATTTGGGCCCTCTCTCTTTTTTTCTTAATGGGCCTGGCTAAAGTTTACTAATTTTATTTATCTTTTCAAAAATGAGTATTTGTTTTGTTGACTTTTTTAAATCTCTATTTTGTTTATTTCCTCTCTGGTCTTTTTGCTTTGGGCTTTTCTTTTTGTTGTTGTTTGTTTATTTTTATAACTTTTAGGTGTAAATTTAGATTTTGGGGGGAAGATTTTCTCTCTCTCTCTCTCTCTCTCTCTCTCTCTCTCTCTCTCTCTCTCTCTCTCTCTTTCTTTCTTTGGGCCTGGATCCTTGTAAATTTCCTTTGCACTGCTTTGGCTTTGTCTCATTGATTTGTTTATTGAAACTGGTTATTTAGTAGCATGTTATTTAGTCTCCACATATTTGTGGGCTTGTCTCCAGGTTTCTTCTTGTATCTGACTTCTAGTTTCATACCATTGTGGTTAGAAAATATGTTTGATATCATTTTCATCTTACTGATGAAAATAGATCTATCTATATATAAGTCTATTTAAACTGATAGTCCCTTAAATTCGACTACATTCTAAAAACACTACAGTTTTACTGCTCCCCTCCATGTTTTGTTTTTGATGTAACATTTTACATCTTTTTATTTTGTGTATCCCATAAGTACTTATTGTAGTCATAGTTGACTTAGCTACTTTTGTCTTTTAACCTTAGTACTAGTTTTTACGTGGCTGATACATTGTCTTTACTATAATTTCCCACTACACTGAGAGTTTTTTCTTTAATATGTTTTCTTATTTTAGTCAGTTCTTTTCTTTGCAGCTTCAGGAAAACTCTTTACCATTTTATGTAAAGCCAGTACTATAATGGTGGTGGACTCCTTTAGTTTTTGCTTTCTGGGAAACTCTTTTTTTTTAATCTTCCCTTCAATTCTGAATGGTAGCTTTGCCAGGTAGAGTATTCTTGCTTATAACTCTTTTTCGTTACATTTTAGCATTTTAAATATAAGCTGCCACTCCCTTCTGACCTGCAAAGTTTCTGCTGAAAGAAAATCAGCTGATTATCATATGAGATTTCCCTTGTATGTGAGTAGTCGTTTTTCTCCTGCTGCCTTTAAGATTCTCTCTTTAACTTTTGCCACTGTAACTATAATATGTCTTGGTGTGGTTCTCTTTGTGTTCATTTTGTTGGGGTGCTCTGTGCTTCTATATCCTGGATGTCTGTTTCTTCCCAGGTTAGGAAAGTTTTCATCCATTATTTATTCAAAAAAATTTTCTTCTTCTTTCTCATTCTCTTCTCCTCTGGGACTCCTATAATGCAAATGTTATTATACTTGATGGTATCCCACAAGTCCCTTAAACACTATATATATATATATATATATTTGCTGTACTTATTGTGCATTTTTCACTATTTTCTATTCCAGATTGATCATCTATTCTTTTGTATCATCAAATCTGCTGTTGATTTCTTGTAGTGTACTTTTCATTTCAATTATAGCAATATTCAATCATTTAATTATTTCTTATATTTTCCAATCTTTTGTTGACGTTCCCATTGTGTTCCTCCTTTATTCTCTTGAGTTTGGTGAGCAACTTTATGGTGATTACTTTGAACTTTTAATCAAGTAAATTACTAATTACCATTTCATAAAGTTTTTTGGGGAATGGGAGTTATTTTGTACTTTTCTTGGAACATATTCCTATATTTCTTCATTGTTTGTCTTTTCATGTTTTTTAAATTTTATTTATTTTTATTTTATTTTGTTTATTTTTTTTATAAATTAGACAAAACAATTACCTCTTCTTGTGTTGAAGGAGTTGCCTTGTGTAGGAGTGATCCCTGTGTAGATTGTGTGTGCCCAGCAGCACTGGCAGGCCAGCTGGAGTTGCACCATGCATGGGCTGATGGGAGGCCATGTCTTGCCAGTATTCTCTTGGTGGGACTGCCTAAGTTGGGGCATGCACAGACCAGGGATATCCCAGAGCACATCACTCTGGGTCCACCTTGGCAGGATGGATGAGGCTGGTTGGGGTGAGCCAAGAAGTCCCTTAGTGGAATGACTGGAGCTGGGGTAGGCACAGGTGGAGGCCCAGGGCACTCCTCATTGGAGCCACCTTTTGGGGACTACTAGAGCTTCAGCGGTACCAGGACCCAAGGCATATTGTGGTGGCCTTGGCAGGCCAGCTTGAGTGCCTGGACCATGATCCTATGTGTACTATCAAGGTGGAGGAGGAACATAAAAATGGTACCTAGCAGCAATTCAGATCCCAGAGAAAATTCTAGTAGTTCCTCATTTGTTCAGCAGATGCTCTGGGGTTAGTAAATATATTTTCCTCAAATAGTGTAGTTACCCTTTAAACCAATATTTTTCTGCTGTGGTTTGGTTGGATGATTCTACCCACGGCCCCTTCAGTGATATTCCTCCCTACTGCAGGTTGCTGCATTAGGGGTAGTGTTCTAACCATTACTGAGTCTCCCTCTCTCTTACCCTTCTCTCTTACCCTTCTCTCTTACCCTTCTCCGAATGGTCCTTCTATTGTTTGTTTTGCAGAAGCTGTTTATCAGCCCTCAGTTCTTCTTTAGGAGGAATTTCTCTGTATTTGGTGTATATTTGGTGTGCTTAAGGGAGAAGGTGAGTTCAGGGTCTCCCTTCACCTCCTTCTTGGACCCTACTTTGTTCATTTTTCATCATTCTTTTCTCTTTTCTTTCTTTAGACAGAGAAAGCTCAATTAATCTATCTTCAAATTTGCTGAATCGTTTTTCTACCCATTCACATCTGCTGTTAAATCCCTTTAGTGAATGTTTCATTTATTGTATTTTTTAACTGAAGTATTTCTACTTGCTTCTTTTTTATAATTTCTATAACTTTTTCTTCTTTTCACAATACACGAGGAATTTTTTTTTTTCTTTTGGTTCTTTAGACATTGTTTACTTTAGTTTATTTCAACATATTTATAACATGGTTTCAAGTTTTCTTTTTCTTTTTCTTTTTTTTAACAAACACTCCTGATATTTATTTAAGTCTTTTGTTAATTTCCAGTCTCCTGAAAAAGTTGATTCTGATAATTTTTGCCATTGTCCTCATTACTTTTATCAAAGAAAACATAATTGGAGGATTGTACAGTACTTTTGCACAGATAGATTTTAGGCTCTTTCCTGCTAACCTACCTGATCTAACCAACAACTTTTTCAACCTGAGCGGAAGGCTGCACACCAATTTCATAAATTGGATTTTCACCCCTAAACCAATTAACTAGCTCTTTCTTGTCATTCAGATTTTGGCTTAAATATTGTACACTCGAGAGATCTTTCCTTACAATTCGATATGAAGTTACTTATTCTCTTATCACCAATATACTTACACAAACACACATATTTTCTATCATATTACTTATGTTCCTAAAATTAGTCATATCAGAAGCCGTTTTTATATATTTGCTATTACTGTCTGTATCCAGTCTTTAGATTATAGTCTTCATGACAGTTTAAAAAGACATATTTTTGCCACTATATCACCAAAGCCAGACATATAGTAAGTACTTAACATGAATGAATATTGAAATAATGAGCACTAGACTTTAACCTTTCATTTGAATAAAAGTAGTTTAGAGTATCTAAATATTATACAGCTCTGAGTTCAACCCCTGATTTTTAATGTAGAATCTGAGAACTCACCCAAGTTATATATTCTAGAACTCAAACTAAAGTCTTCTGTCAATACTTGATTATTTTTCTTCCTCCCAAATAATTTATGTTTATTTTTTATTAGTAACTCTTTAAATTACTTGCTCACTTAAATACCATTATTCTTATATTGGTTTAAGAAGAGTGTGGAACAAAAGCAATAGTTGAAATTGACTTTACTTCTACTAAAGTGACTGGATTTAGTCTTCTTTGGCAAACACTGTACTTCTACAGTTACATTATTTCTTCTCTCTACTTCAAATCTTATGAACTTTACGATAATACAAATTACTGCCAAAAGTTTGAAGAGCTCTACAATGGCTAATCTACTAGGAAATGAGTATAGCTTGACGAATAGCTTCTATTCCTTTCTCTACTTACATATTTCTAAAAGGTCTTCCCAGAAAACTGCAAGATTTCTTCATAGGTAATGTTGATACTCTATCACAATTGATTTTTATAGATGTACCAGTTTTATTTAACAGTTAAGTATCTGAACTGACCCTAATCACTTGAGCTTATGTTTTCTTATTATCTGCAGATTTGCTGTCAAAAATAAAAGCATGTTTTCTCTTTCACAAATTTTGTCTTGCATTATTTAGTAATATAAATATAACAAATTGACTGTATTGGCAGGATTTTTTCAAAAGTACTTTATGTCATTAATTAGAGATTTCATTGAAATATGTAATCACAAGTTCAGTGAGTCTATTCCTACCTATATCTATATTTATATCTATATCACAGAATGTATTGAAAGAATGCACTGGGGGAAGCACTTCTGTTTTTAAATAGCTGTTGCAGTGTTTTTAAAAATACCTAAAATATGTTTTATTCTAAAAGAACATAATATCTCCTCATTTCAAACCAACACTCCATATTACAAAACTGTGCATTTGCACAAATTAGATAAATACTATCATTGACAATTGAATTAATTAAATACACATACCCTTCCAATATCCATATACACAAAGTTTATTACTTATTAACAAATATATTTAAATATACAAAAAATCAAATTACCATTTTGACACTCCAAATAAGACTGCTATGATAGACTATAGGACTGAACCTTAAAATAGATGGAAATATAGATCACTGAAAAATAGCTTTTCATTAGTTTGGATGACAGTAAACCATGGTAAAAATAACTAGTAATTGTAAGTATATTAAAGTTTACAGGGCATTTTAAAAATACCTTTCTATCCTTAGATCAGCTTTACAATTATCTCACAAAATAGTTATTCCTCCTATCTTTATATTAATATTGGGAAAGCTTATTTAAATTAAATTCCTCATTAAAAATTCCTCTTAATATGCGATTAAAAATACATCAACGTATTTTCTTTGGTAAAAATATGTGCACCTTCCATCGTACCAGGCTACCACTCATAAAATTATGACACAAAAATATTAATACATGAGATACACTTCCTATAGTCATCAAAAAAATCTGAGTGCAGATAACTATCAAGGAAACTTGCAATTTAGACCTTGTTATCATTCATGAAATTATATGTGTTTTGTGCAGGTACCTTGTACCCCAGTGTTGTATTTACTAAATTAACAATGTAATATGCTGAATATTTTTAGATTTTCCAATGAAAATTATTTTGTTCTACAAGTTAGTCTCCAAAGAATCTGCACTCCTAAGTCAAATGTTTTCCTGGTGTGTAAAGGATTCAATATGTACATTTGCCTTCTATCAGCTATCAATTTACAATCTTATCTGTGCAAATCACAAAGGTCCAACTGTTCACTTCATTTTCACTTTTATCTATTCCTGACTGAAAAAAATCGCTCAAGTTAGTTTCTGACCTTGAAAAAAAAAAATTAGTGTCTAAAAAGGAATTCAGTTAACATGATTATGTTTTCTATCACAGTCTCTTTCAAAGTGGGTGAAAATCAGGTAGACGCATGAAAGGCATGGGACTTTTTCCTTCAGATTTGTCATCAGTCTTCCTTAGAGTCAGAGGAAGGAGAAAGGTATCCTCTTTCAATCTCCATGTCAGCTGTTTGAACAGGGATAAGTGATTTCACATCTCTCTACACACCCATTTTATCCTCTGTAAACTTCCTTTGACTTCTGTTGGTCTTTCTTTTAAGATATTTTCATCTTTGAAATTCTTTCATTTTTTAAAATATATGAGTATATTGATAACTCTCAGACTGAGACATCAATTTTCTTTTCTAGACAATAAATAAATGATGCTATTTATTGATGATGGTGGGAGGAGTGTAGATCAAGGGCAACTAATACGCTCTTTATTAGTCTGATTTATTAGGTAATTCTAGAACTTGTATAAAAATACATAAAATAATCTAAATAGGCCCTTTCTAATTAAAAAAATAAAATTACTGTTTATATTTACTAACATTTTATAAAAATATATATTTACCCTTGAAAACATATTAGTCACCTCAGCTTTAAGTTGAACATCATGGTTTGTCTATGGTTCTTTGTTATAGTGTCATAGTGTGGTGAAGGGAAACAATGGTTAACATTGTATTAACTCAAGTGTTGTAAGATATATTTGTGGTGCTGTTGATTGTGATGTGGGAGTGTTCACCTACTCAGTGTTTGCCAAGATGTCACAACATTTAATGACCAGAGAGCACATTTGGAAAATATCTGGGCAATTAAAAAGCAGATGCAGAAATCACAATGCTTCCAATAAATATTCCTTTTTTGACCTTAAATGATGAATCAAAATTAAAGAGTTCTAGAAATCATGAATGAAAGCAATGACATATGGAAAATTGGTCTCTCTCTATTAGTTTTCTTTAATAAACTAAAACACTTATAGTTATGATTAGCGTGTCTCCATTGTGTGGATATGAAGGTAATTATTTTGAGTCAAAATATTTGACTGGAAAAAAATATTTTCCCATCAGATTATTATTTCCCTGTGTCCTCTCAAAATTGCTTTTCTCAATATATATTTTGCTATTTCCTTATCCAAATACTGGATTTCACAATAAACAACATCTTCCAGAAACAAATATAATTTTTCCCTTTACACAAACAATATAAAGAACATAGATATCTGAATAAGTAAAGTCAATTTAGTGTTTCTAAGGACTAAGAATGAAACCACCAAGTTAAGGTATTTTTCTGGCAGGCAAATGGTAAAACAGGAAACATTTTCACCCTTAGTCAAAACAGCGTAGCTCCATTCCTATATAGTAAGTTTAGAACATTAACATTCTTCAGTGAGAGTCACCAAATTGAAAGATGGGATTAAATTTAAATAGAATTGTTTCTCCTCCCAGTCCAGATTGTATATTGCTCCTATAAGTGGTTTAAATTTTATGTCCGTTCTTTCAGGCAAATATGAAATTGCAAAGACCCCATGAAGCTGCTGTCATTTCTCCTATGGGAAGTCAACAGCAGGCACTACCAAAGCGACAGGGAAACAAACTTTTACGTCTGTTTTTGATGTATCTCTTTCCATCAAGTCTATCCCAGGAGAAGAAAGAACAATGTTGTTAGTCAAACAAAACAAACAGCAGGCTGAAAGAAACATCACTTTTAACTTAGAGATAGAAAAGGAGAAAAGAACAGGCCTAGAAATGAAAAAAAAAAGCTATATATTCAGAATCAAACTGTGTAAATAACATCCTACCATGATCCCAGGTGTGGAAATTGCATGTTATTTCTGGACTATGGAAAGTAAGTGGATTATTATAGCCTAACATTTTACATATCCACTCTTATGTTTTCTCTCACTGATAATTCACCTCCATTTTAAGAAATCCACTCTGTTATGAAAATCTTTAAAAATAATCCCTTAATTATTGCACTGTTGTAATCTATCTTGAATTTTACCATAAATTCAGAGAAAATAAAATTTATCTTTTAGTAGTTAAGCTAAACATTATTTTGACAGCTATTTTCTTTTATGTTTACAGTTTACTAATTGCTTCCATTTGAAATCTGTGATACCACATACTTCGCTATACAGACTAGACTATCTCTTAGCATAATCATTTGTTTCCATGCATGTAGATTTATATACAATGAGACAGTAAAATCATTAGAGGCAACTCAGTGAGTACACAAGATCTTTCAAGTTGCCTAACAACACCTGTTGTAAAACTATAAATGTTTGAAAAATAATCAGAAACCTTTCTTTGAGCCACTTAGTGGAATGTTCTTTCTCTGTTTATATGAAAATGAACTGTGGCATATTGTTCAAATTTAAAATAGATTAAATATATTTTTAAACAATTCTAGTGATTTTAAAGAAATGCTATTTTTTCAATAATTTCTGAACTTAAGCCTTCAAGAGTTCCGTTTTATTGTTTTTGTCTTTCCCCCAGTACTTGATAGTTTTCACTCCAATTTCAAAGCAAAAAATTGCTACATGATGGAGAAATACTTTTTATATGGAAAGAGCCCATTTAATCACTTAAAAGGGATAATATCTGTGTGCAGAGAACTCTAGATAATAGTGAAAGCTTATAGAGAAAATCTAGCTCCCAGTAGAAACCAGAAAAATGACCATGTTGAAAAAGACAACCAAGGCTACTTCTAATTAGTGTAGCTGTAGCTTCTATTTAGCTAAAGAGAGCAGTGAAGTAGCACTGTTTATACCTTTAGCAGTTATTTTCTCAGTCTGTTCTAATATTACCCACATTAATGAAATGGACTACCAGAAAATAAAATTAAATGACAAGTTTGAATTTAAATATAGTCTGCTCAGTACACATACCTAACCTTAGACATATAGCTAGTCTAGCCGCAGAGTTGTAATGTATGTATTTATCCTGTCATTTTGAAAACTTTGTCTTAATGTGACTTTTTTGGTTTGCTGTGGAATATGATCCTGGAAAAATAAAAATTACACAAAAATTGCAAGAACAAACCCGAAAGCATTATATTGTTGTACAATATATACTAATATCTGCATATCAGTAACACGAGTCTGACAAAGTTTTCATCTATTTGACCCATATAACCTGTGCTCATAGAGTAATGAAAATATTCAATGACTGTGTTTAAAAACTTAAAACTATGTCTTGCATTAAACATACTTTTAAAAGGAAATATAATAGTTTAGCTCCCTTAAGAATTTGTGTTTGATGATGAATAGAAAATACTTTCTTAAATAAGTTAATAGTAACTAACACTGATACTTTACCATGTGCCAGGCAGCAGTATTACTGCTTTTTGTTGATTAACTCTTAAACTGCACAACACTTTTAAAGAGCTATAATTATCGTCATTTGCAGAGGAAATTGGGACATAAAATATTGAAATATTTTTCCCTAGATAACATAGCTTGTAATTTTAATTTCTGGGATTCTATCCAAGATAAAGTAGTACCCCTATCTACTGTTTCACTTTCCACAGTTTCAGTTACCCTTAGTCAACTATGGTCCGAAAATATTAAATGGAAAATTCCAGAAATAAACAATTCATACATTTTAAATTGCACACCATTCTGATTAGTGTGATGAAATCTTGCATTGTCCCACTTCTTTCTGCCCAGGGCATCCATTATCCCTTCATCCAGCACATCTATGTTATGCATGCTCCCCACCTGTTGGTCACTTAGTAGCTGTTTCGATTACCAGATCAGTCATGAGAAAAAGAGAGAGATCACCATTCACAAAACTTTCATTATACTGTATTGTTATCATTATCTATTAATTATTGTTGTTTATCTCTTACTGTGCCTAATCTATAAATTAACCTTTATCATATGTATGTTCATGTAGGAAAAAACAACAACATAGTACGTATAGGGTTTGATACTATCTGGTTTCAGCCATCCACTGGAGGTCTTGGAACGTACAAGTATCCCCCACAGATAAGGAGTCATTAATGTTTTCTGATTTTAGTGTCCTTGCTTTTACCAGTATACTCTAGTTTTCCTTTTCAATTGGATGAAGCTTGCTTGTATTGACCAACAGAAATAATTAGGGTAGCATACTAAATGTCCATGAGGAATACAAGATGTATATAAATGTCATTTGTGAAATCCCATCACTAGGATTCAGAATGCATTTTTAAAAGCAACTGTGTCAAATAGCTATTTTTAATTGTATTATAAGTGGTTTACCGCGGTCATTTTGGGGAAATGATTTTAGGACATCTTTCATTGCTTGAAGCTGAATTTGAAGTGAAGATCAAATGAAGATAGGTTATATTTAAGAGCAATCAAAGGCAATATTCCTGAATTCTCTTTCTATACATGTTACTTCAGATTGCACTTGTTTTTAGACTGAAATACAAAAACAAAAGTATGACTTATAATCATTTCAAATTCACTTACATTATACAAAAAAATTAAATTATAGCAGATAGCAAAGACATTTTGTTTACTTTCAGGTACGTCTGCCTGTGGCATTGCTAACCTGTCCTCTGTAACCTGGTGCAATTCTGCGTTCTTGGTCCTAATTGTCAGAATCATAGGGAGACCATCAGAGGTAGAACTATTCTCTAACAAAGTCCTGTTGCAAGTTCTGTATTTGTCAGTGACACCAACATCTAATTCTTTCTAAGGTCGATGAAACCACATAGTAAAGTTGTTAGGTGTATTTAGAGATCTATGAAGCCAAACAACATGTTTTCTTCAGTTCTGTTCCCCTGAGTTTTTAATGAATATGCTATCGATTGAAAGCAGTACCTCATTTTTTAAAAATGTAGCAACTTAAAATTCACTATTCAGCTCTGGAACAGAAGCCCACTACTGCTGATTTAGCAGTTAAAACATGTTTACACCAAGAGAAATTATTTGTCAATGTGGGTTTGAGTTGTTTTCACTACTGTACCTGGAAACACTATATTCATAGTTAAAAGGGGATGGGGGGATAACATTATCTCTTATTTTAAGGGTGACTTTTAGATGGTCACAAAGGTTCAAACATCACCTTTTTTAGTTTTTTCTTGATACTCATTTTTCTCCCTTAAATTTTTTTGGAGTTAAGATTTCTGAGAGGGTTTAATGAAGAAGTTAAATAGAGACACATGACTGCGCTGCTATTTAAATGCAGTATAATCTAAATCAATGAAGCCTGAGAATAATCTAGAAATAGTCCCTATCTAATTTAACATCTTTAAGTGTGGGTCCTGAGCACAGAGGCTTTAGCTATGATTTAAGCAAACACTTTAAGATATGAAACTGGAAAGTAGTGCCCTAATCGCTTTAACCTCAAAAGTAAGTTTCCTTCTTTCTCCTTTTTTTTAATTAAAATGTATTGGGGTGAAAACGGTTGGTAAAATTACGTAAGTTTCAAGTGTACAATTCTATAATATATCATCTATATATCACATTGTGTGTTCACCACCCTGAGTCAGTTCTCTTTCCATCACCATATATTTGATGCTTTTTACGCACATCTACCACCCCTCCCCCCTCCCCTGTGGTAACCACTAAACTATTTATTGCCTGTGTCTATGAGTTTTTGTTTCTTCATTTGTTTGTCTTGTTCTTTTGTTGTTTTCTTTTTATATACCACATATCAGTGAAATCATATGGTTCTTGACTTTTTCTGACTTATTTCGCTTAGCATAATAATCTCAAGATCCATCCATGTTGTCACAAATGGCACTATTTCATCTTTTCTTATGGCAGAGTCGTATTCCATCGTGTATGTATACCATATCTTCTTTATCCAATCATCTATGGAAGGACACTAGTTGTTTCCATGTCTTGGCACCATAAATAAAGCTTCAGGGAATATAGGAGCACATATGTCTTTATGGATAAATGTTTTCAGATTTTTTGGGTAGGTATCCAGGAGAGGAATTTCTAGGTCACATGGTAATATTTTTCTTAGTTTTTTGAGGAACCTCCATATTGCCTTTTAATATGCATTCCCATCAACAGTGTATGAGGGTTCTTTTTTCTCCACACCCTCTCCAACACTTGTTTTTGTCTTGTTGATGACAGCCATTCTAACTAGTGTGAGGTGATATCTCATTGTGGTTTTTATTTGCATTTCTCTGAAGATTTGTGATGTTGAGCACTTTCTAAAACTTATCCAAACTAAAGTTTGGCACTCTAAAAATCCAATTTACATAAGTGATTGCTGTCTGCTAAATCTTCTGAATTTTTGCTACCCAATAATTCTGTCTAGACTTGAAGTTCATTTGGCTGGCTTCCATAGAACCAAATGTAAAACAAAAATATGTTTATTTACTTTATTTACCCTATTAATTAGTTAATAAATAATTTTCTGATACTAATCAGGAACTTATAGTGGCATAAATGTGGATTTTATAGACTTTACTTCCCTGAATATACTGAAATATTCCTCAAATGTTTTCATAACATAATGGTAAACAAAAAAGCAAGAAGTGACTAAATTAAAGTACCGTGTACTTAGTATAATACTTGGTAAAGCACAGCAAATGACATTTTCAGTCAGTTATTTTCATAGCAATGGATTTTTTCCCCATAAAATTTTATTTATGAATTATGATTAGGGCCAGATTGAATCTTTGCAAGTATGTAACTATAAATATCAAACCTGGCAATGCAAGCTTCCCTTTTTGCTTTATTAATGTGGTCTCATTCTGAATCTAAAGGACTACATTATAGTTCTTTATCTTTCTGCTGAGATTTTCAGCAAACACAGTGACTTGCCAATGGAATTATCTCATGCAATGCAAATACTTTAAAGTACATTGACCTCCATCTTTCCATTGCCTAATATATATTATTTAAATGGTGAACATTTTGTTGGAAAATAGTCTTTTTTCACACCTATGGGATCTTTGGTAGAAACCTGATTTATAAAATTTAAGGCCCTATACCTCATTACTAATTTATTCTCAACCTTCAACAAAAGTATTTTTTGCATTGGCACCCGATCCACTTCTCTCACCCCACATTTCCCTTGTCTGGCTTTAAGCTCCATAGTATAATGTATTTGAACTTTGGATGTTTGATATAGTCAACTTCCTCTTGTTTTAATATCTAAAGCTGTGGCTGGATGCATTATTGATAAGTGCACTGAGAACTTCTGCTGAAGCTTGTAAAATAGTTATTTGGTGTCTGAGTCATGAAAAAAAGATTCTTATATAAACTTCATTATGCCTTTTCTTACACATGGCATGTGTTTGATTACTTCTGCCACCTTCTTAATGTTGATTGTCACTTTATTTTCTTTCTCCTTGAAATTGCTAGGTATCATTTAATGTAGAGAATATACCCATCTGTAGTGTAAATTATGCATGCTTTTATTTTAGTTCACTTGCTTTCAAATCCAAGTTCTTTTTCTGAACAGCAAAAAGTTAATTTTACATTTATGCATCTTTCCATGTGTTTTGTGGTAAGTTAGATAAAGTTTAAAAAGCAGTATTTACTTTTTACTTTTTTGAAAATAAGATGAAATATTTTCTGCATTTTCTTTCCAAAGGAAACCTAAGTGCTGCTTAACAACCTTGGACCAATGTACACTTGAACTACCCAAAGAAACCAATATTAACTCATGTCCTAAACAAAATGAAACAATAATTTAATGAATATAGCTTTTATCTACTTTAATTTACTTTCACCAGAATGATGTATTTTAAATTCTTGAGGATTCTTTCATCCATTCCTGTGGAATTTGGTTCATAAGTCTATTCCATTGCTCTGCCTAACAGGGACCCTCAGTGGTCAGCCGTTTGCTTTTCTGAAAGGACTTATTCTAGCTAAATATACATATTAGTCATCTTTGAGCAGTAGCAGCTAAGACACATTCCATCTGAAATCTAAACCACTACTGATTTTCCATGATATCACAGACCACCTTAAAGAAACAGAAAACTCATGTATTTTCTGCATCATTGACTATATACCATGTTCCTATATGGTTATTACTGTTAAGTGAATGACCTTAAGAGATAAACAGTATTTTAGTATACTTGGAGTTTAAATTATTTTATTGACTAATATACACTAATTTGTATATTTATTTAAAATATACTGGTATGATGTTACACTGAATATAGCATTTAAGACAATATTCTTGTTTTTTTTTCCCCCTTACTTAAGTAATTCTCTGATATAGTCAACCATGGTCTCTATGTACGCAATGACTGTTCAGTAGCTTTCATTCTAATATGCCCAGAAATGGAATACTTAGATACTATGAAGGAAGGCAGGCATTTAATACCTTGTTGTGTTTTCAGTGGCAGTCTATACACACTCACTGTTAATTGTCATTCTATGCTTTATTGTTGGGTTAATTACATTTCTTGATATAGCAAGAGATTATTACTTTTTTCCCAAATCTAATGATAGTAAAGTCTTCAATCATTCAGCAAATATTTATTAATCACCTAATTAATATGCCTTACTTTTCTCAGTCTTAGGGTTCATCAGTGATCAAAGCAAGGAAAAAGCTCTGTTCTTGTAAACTTTTCATTCCAATAGGGAAACCCACAGTAAATATAATAAACCAGTAAATTATATGTAAATTAGAGGGTGATAAATACTATCATGTAATGTAGAGCAGGTTAGGAGGGACATGTGTATTGGGTGGAAAGTTTTATTTTAAATGGGGCAGTCTGGACACCCTATATGAGAAGGTGATTTGAAGGGCATAAGAGAGTTAGACATGTGGATGGATATATGGGGAAAGAGTGTTCCAGGTAGAGGGACAACCCATGTGGAATATATTAATGTGAAATTATTCCAAAAATGGTGGTGGAAAGCAACACCAGTATAGTTGGAGAGGTATGAGACAGCAGGATAGCAAAAGATAAGGTTAGATTGATGAGGCAGGGGGTACAGGGCACATAATGTAGGGATTTTTGTCATAGTAAGCAATTTTGCTTTTATTGAGTGCTTTGAAAGTAGGAGTGGTCTAACCTCTATTAAAAGGGTAATGTGGATGCTGTGTTGAGAATGTCTTGTAGAAATGAAGGGTAGAAGTAGTTAAACCAGTTAGTGGGTCATTACAATAATTCTGGTCAAAAATATTCATGGATTGGACCAGAGTGGTAGCAAAAGGTTTTCAGATTCTTAATATATATTTGACATCATTGACAAGTAAAAAAACAAACAAACAAATAAAAAAGACAGACTTTAGGACATACTTAATAAGTCAGAGTTATTGATTATTATAAGAATCATATTTTGCTCTATCATAGTTTTTTCTTAAAGCATCAACATTATTTAATTACCACAGTAAGTTAAAATTCTAAGAATTTGGAACCATCTTAGAGTACCCTTTTTAAATACACATAACTTCCCTCCTATGTACAACAGGCATAATATCTTCCATTCATAAACTGTATCACCAATGACTCTTGCCCAGCTACCATAGAGGTATTTATTTTAGCTAGAAAAATTCAATTTTTATTAATTTCTAATTCTTTATTTAATAAAGTTCATGTTCTGTCCATCAGCTCATAACTAAAAAGTCACATAGGTAAAGGGGATCAATTATCAATGTAGTCAACTCAGAATCTGTGTTAACTTCATCAAAAGCAGCAATATTTTTCAATGGGGAAAAATGTGAAAAGTGACATGCATGCTCACTTTGAGTAAAATATAAAAATTCATGGGGTTATTAGTCAGTCAGAAATAAAAAAAAAATGATGAGATAAACACATGCCTAAGTTAACTTCACACAACTATTTTTTAACTCCCAACTGACCTTATACCATTTTTTCTGCATTTAAAGAAATCTCAGATTACTCCTCTATGTGATATTCTAGGTTTCTTCATCTGTATAATATTACTAAATGCACGTGACAGGAAAAGGCAGTTCAAATATTTCCCACTTTGTTATTTTCATTACATTTCAAGGATAGTCCGATGTTATTTTATGAATCGCCTTAATAGTCAATTTTTCCCTTATTGATATTTTCTGATGCCAGAGGATTCTTTCACTCAGGTTCATAACTCTTCTTATTTTTTTAATTAAAATTTATTCATATATATTTTAACAATAATTATAGCTGACAATCATGAAGGCATACAACACAAATTTTCACATACAACCTAGTTGTATCTTCCTGAAACAAATACTTAACAGATTCAAAGTAGATTGAAAAACAAACAAAAACCAAAAAAAAAAAAAAAAAAAAAAAAAAACACAAAAAACACCTCTGGTGAAAATTAGGTTCTCTCTCTCTCTCTCTCTCTCTCTCTCCTCTCTCTCTCTCTCTCTCTCTCTCTGTCACCCTCTCCCTATCTATCTATCTAACTTTTTGTTTTTTTAATGAGAAAACAAAGAGAGTAGTAAATCTGCTTCTTTATTAAGTGTACCTAGTGTTCTCAATAATCGGTAGCAATTAAAGTAAACTCATACCATACTTCTTACCAGATTTAGTCTCTTAGCTTTCAGGGTCTTTTCTAGTGTTCCCTACATTATAAAAGTATTGTTCATATTGTTGTTTTCATATATTTATCATCATAATGATATTAGAACTATTAAGCAGAACTTAACAGTTCAAAGCATTTAAAAGTATTATTCTTAAAAATATTCCTCTGAGGTATAAAACATCAAATATTATTCTGTGTCTTTTACTTAAAGAAAAAAATTAATTTCTTGATGGTTTTACAGAAATGGTAATGGGCCTATTTTAACAAAGAACATGAGAGAGTAGTAGCTAGTGGAAAGAAAGGGTTAACATGCCACCCAGAAAGATTCAATGTAACCATTTCACACTAAAGTCAAGAAAGTGAATTAGTTGTAAGTAAAACCTCACTTTGTATCCAATTTTCATTTAAACAAGACCTTATTAAATATGCACTTATAACATAAAGTACTTCTAGGTCACACATCTAAAGTCAAACCATTATGCTATACACTTATACAGTGTTGTATGTCAATGATATCTCAATAAAAGTAGAAAAAATTAAAGTCATTTTATATGTGAAATTCATATGACTTCAATGGAACTTTTCAGAATAGATCAATTGTGTTCTAGTCCTTTCCTCAATAGCATACCGATTTGACTGGCTATGTGATTTTTTTTTCCATATTAAGGAATGACTACTGCTAAACAACCCCCAAGTATACATCGAAAGGTTTACCAACATTTAATGAGCTAATGGAATATGGATAACGGTTTTGCAACTCTACTGTTTTTTGCAAACATAGAAAGTTGGAAGGATAAAAATAAATTAGGCACTATGCTTAGTTTATGCGATATATTTTCACTGACAGATACAATATTATAAATAAGACCTATTAAATATATGTTATACTATTTTGCAAATATCTGCAACTACGTGTATAAGCGCACACACACACCAAACACAAACCCACGAGGTCTGACAATTATGTTCGAGAACTTTGTTGCAATGACGTTGCTAACCTGTTTTGATATCAGGGGGATTAGTCATTATGAATTTGTACCAACTGAATAAACAGTTACCCAAGTTTACTATTTGGAAGTGCTGAAAAGTCTGTGTGAAAAAGTTAGATGACCTGAACTTTTCGCCAACAATTCATATCTCTTACATCTCGACAATACATGGCACTGTCTGTGAGGGAGTTTTTAACCAAAAAACAAATAACTGTATTGGGACACCCTCCCTATCCACCTGATCTGGCCCCCAATGACTTCTTTCTTTACCCAAGAATAAAGGATATATTGAAAGGAAGACATTATGATGACATTCGTGACATCAAGGTTTATACGATGACAGCTCTAATGGCCATTCCAAAAGAAGAGTTCCAAAATTGCTTTGAAGGGTGGACTAGGTGCTGGTCATGGTGCATAGCTTCCCAAGGGGAGTACTTCAAAGGTGACTGTAGTGATATTCAGCAATGAGGTATGTAACACTTTTTCTAGGATGAGTTCCTAAACTTAATTGTCAGACCTCGTGTGTGTGTGTGTGTGTGTGTGTGTGTGTGTGTGTTATAGCATATATATATATATATATATATATATATATATATATATATATATATATATAGCATATATATGACAATCTATTAAATTCTAACCACTCATACTGAATGTCTCACATATTTATAAAGCATCTAATAGACTCAATATGTACAAAAACCTTACATGCTTGAAAGTATAAACTGTCAAAATCAAAAGTATGTTTTTAAACTCCTGAGTTCTTCAAAAAGATTCCTTATGTTCTCAGAGACCTTGACCAGAAATTAAAGGTCATCTATATGTTTTCTCCTCATTCACCTATCTTGTATAATACGTATACAAATTCTTCTGTTTTATCTACCTTGAAGTCTTCTTTATCATTTCATTCCTTTTTGCCCCCTTGGTAGATCAGGCAATTTTGATTTGCTACCTATATTATTTCATTATTTTCTAAATATTCGTTCCTGTGTCTATGCTGTAATCCACTTCAAACACAACTGTCAGATTGTCCTTCTAGAGCATTTTTTTATTACTCTTCCCTTCAACTAAGTACCTTTTAAATGCCCACTGAAAATAAAGATCAGTTGCTGTCTATGTAATAAACTCATGATCTGACTTCACCTAATTTTCTTCTTTACCTTTTTTTCATACACTTTACATCTCACGATCTTTCAGCCAAAGTATTTCCTAAACACTGCATGAGCATTTACTTTATTTCTCCTACCTGAAATCAGTCCCAAGGTATTTACTGAGGACTTAGACTGTAACAGTTTTGGTGCCAGGAAAAGAAAAAACACAGCACAAATTACTACTCATTTCTGGCTTTGTGAATAGTTCTCAGCGCCCAATGGGAGAAAAGACACATACAAATTCTTTCCTAAAATATGAGAAAATAACAGAAATAAGTTCAAAATAGCAAATAGAAGTTATCTGCCTACCATCCACACCAACTTTCATTTATGGATTTCATCTCCAAATATCAAGATTCAGGACAAGTGGTACCACTTCAGTGTGAACCACTGTACAGTATACCAGGTCACTCACAAGTGCTCTCTCCTGCTCAGGATGACATTACCCTTTGACTCCACCTTCTCCCAGCCCTTATCACACACTGCCTTATATTACAGTGGTTTGTGAGCAGACGGAATATCTCCTGCTATATCGTAAACACCTTGAGTAGAAAACTTTGCCCACTAGAAAGTAAACTCCAAATAGCAGCCATACAGTTGCTTGCAGTGGGCAAGTAATGCAAACTTTCATGAATGAATGAAACGATCATGTAGCATTTCTTTACAATTCTCACAGACCCTAACAAGTACGTGACACAAAATTAGGCTAAATTAACATTTATTGAAGAAATAAAGGTAGAGTGTTATTTTAAATTTACATCCTTTGTAGTGAAATGCAGGTAAATGCTTGACTAGTGCCCCCCACCCCGCCCCCCGCTCCACACACACAGATGTGCAGCATCTGCCAATTCCTTTGGTGTGGGAATTCCCAGTGTGGCAGATTTCAGGCTAACAATGTGATGCCACTGAAGGCAGAGTTGGGAAGAAATGAGCACAATAGGCTTTCAAGGGCCTGTGCCAACCAACTGCAGCTAAACTAAACTTTCAGTGATTATTTAATGGATAAGTTAATGAAAGATTCAGACATATGGCTGAGCTTGAGAGAAAACTATTTACTACATAAACAAATTTACTATATAAAACATCATTGCCAACATTGAAGTGAAAGTTCAGAGAATCAGATAATTAAATGATAAAATGCAGTCATTTATAGAACAATAAAATATATACAGTTTACATATTGCTGCATCTTTTAGTTTATGTTAGTTTAAGTTTATGATATGTCATGAATGCATTAAAGAAGCCTGGGGATGATTACCAATTGAAAATCTACTAGGGTATACATTTATTTTACACTGGGCTGCTCTAAGTATAGATCCAAAATTTGGTACTTTCCAACATATTTTCCTGTTGTTTATAGGAAGATAAAGCAAGATGAGAGCAAGGCATTCGACAGGAACATAAATTCATCAAATAGAAAATAATATGAAGGTGTGACAATGAAGTACACGAACTCATCCTAGAAAAAGTGCTACATACCTCATTGCTGAATATCACTATTGTCACCTTTGAAATACTCCACTTGGGAAGCTATGCACGGACTCCAGTGTGTATTGCACCCTTTAAAGCAATTTTGGAACTCTTTTTCTGAAATGGCCATCGGAACTGTCATCGTATTACCCTGGATGTCCTGAATGTCATCACAATGTCTTCCTTTCAATGTTTCCTTTATCTTTGGGTAAAGAAAGAAGTCACTGGGGGCCAGATCTGGTGACTGGGGAGGGTATTCCAATACAATAATTTGTTTCCTGGCTAAAAACTCCTTCACAGACATTGCCGTGGGAGCTGGTGCATTGTCGTGATGCAAGAGCCGTAAGTCAATTGGCGAAAAGTTTAGGTCATCTAACTTTTTCACACAGCCTTTTCAGCACTTCCAAATAGTAAACTTGGTTAACTGTTTGTTCAGTTGGTACAAGTTCATAATGAATAATCCCACTGATATCAAAAAAGGTTAGCAACATCGTTGCAAAAAGTTCGTGAACTTAATTGTCAGAACTTGTATACTTGAATCCATGCATTAACTGACATGGCTGTCCAAGCAAAGTATCTGAAACATAAGACAATTCTAAGAAATCACAAAGAATTATGAAATATCTAGGAACTTTCTCTGGGGAACAACGCTGTAGAAACCAAAGTTATCCATTCGGCAGTCAATTATATTTCCTGTCTTCTTCCACAGGGAATTGGGCACAAGGTAGACTAGCGACCAACATCTTTGGATGCAATGTTTATTTGCGTATTCATTGGGTACCTTTATGTTTTCACTTCTTATTACTAGACAGAGAAGGCTATGCCAACTTCAATATTGTATTTTTTTTAAATATTGAGCAATCTTCTAGGACTGTTGATTTTAGAGAACTTGTATTGTAGGACCACCAATTATTGTATTGGTAGTTCAATTAGTTTTTCCTTTCACATGTTAACCCCACATCTCACCTAATGAATCTCTTTCTATCTAGTCCTCAACCCTCATTCACTGACCTTTATTTGTTTCCAGCTTTAGGGAGATATAATTGACCAAAAAAAAAAACAAAAAAAGAAAAAGAAAAAAAAAAAAGGAAAATATTTAAAGTGGTCATTGGTGATAATTTGATAAATGTATGCATTATGAAAGGATTCCTCCTGTCTACTTAATTAACACATTAAAACACAGCCATCACCTCACATATTTATCACTTTTATGAGAATATTTTCCACTCTCTTAGCAAATGTCAATTAAACAATACAGTATCATCAACTATAGTCCCTATGTTGTAATTAGATCCCCATTCTTTATTCTCTTTATAGCTGAAAGTTTATGCCCTTTACCCAACTTCTCCCTATTTCCTTCATCCTTTAAGTCCCCGGCTACCACTTTTATACTCCCTGTTCTATGATTTGGACTTTTAATTTAGATCCCACATATAAGTGATACCATACAGTATTTGTCTTTCTCTGTTCGGTTTATTTACTTAGCATAATGCCCTCACTTCTATCTCTGTTGTCACAAATGACAGGAACAGGATTTCCTTCATTCTCCCTCAGCCATGAGAAAGAAGGAAATGTATACTGTGGGGTGGGGTGGGAGGGTGCCAAAAAAGTGTATACAAATGGACACTTTGGTCAGAATTGCTCAAGCAGTACTTCACTGTATTCAGAAATATCTGGATGCTGATAATAACTACGTTGAGCACCTCTTGTAATTGCAGAAGTCAAGCGTGGCTTGTATTCATCTTTTGTTATCGGTATATACTGAGTATTAGAATTTTAATAGCTTTTTCCTTTCTTAAAATGTGTATACAGTTTTTGGCACCCTCTGTGTGTGTGTGTGTGTGTGTGTGTGTGTGTGTGTGTGTGTGTGTATTTCATCATTTTTATCCATTCGTTCCTTGGCAGGCACTTAGGTTCTTTCCATATATTGGCTAATGTGAATATGCTGCAATGAACATAGGAGTGTAGATATGTCTTCGATTTCCTTACTCACTGTCCTTTACATCAAACTCTATTTCTGCTGGATAAACATCCGAATTCAGCTATTCAATTGCTGGTTCTCTGGCACACCAATTGGCAGAAAACAATAACACTGTAACTAAAAAATTCCACAAAAAGCCACATGAGAACAACAGAGGTTTTGTTTTATTTCTCAATATTATTTTCCTTCTACTACTACAAAATTTGGGCAAAAATATAACTCCCTGAAAGAAAGGTTCTTCATCTCACTGATGACTACCTTAAAATTATTTGTGTGCTGGAAATTAAATTAAGCAAGACTTTTATTACTAACTAATATTTATTGAGTTCATTGTCATCTCAATTACTTTCTCTTTTAGGTCCTGACATTCTTGTGTAAAATAGAAATGTAGGACTGAAAATGTGCATTTATGGTAAACTTAGTTCCCTTCCTTTTTTTTTTTTTTTTAACTTCACTGAGATTTCGCTTGACTTTAGGCAAGTTTCTACTTTTAATGTGATCCAATTTATTTTTGTTATATATCATGGCCTACCTGACCTATAATAAACAGACCTTAAATTTTATGAAAAAAGTGAATAATTAAGAGTTCAAGTACTTTCAATAAATTAGGATCAATTTGATTTTTATAATCTGCATTTATTCTATATTAGAGTTTTTTGTATTATCATCACATCCAGACAATGATTGTAGCACTAGATATATATTATATAACTATTATACACTATAAAAATAATGTAATTCAAATATATTTGAATATAATGTAAAATTTGTAAAAAACGAATAATTATACCATAGAAAATAAACATAGAATTGTTCTTTTATCACTTTGAAATATAAAGTTAACCTCACAAATTATAATCTAAAATCTACAAATCAGAAAATGAAGTATGATGTTTTCAAGTTAAATGTATTAATTTAGTAAACTAAATTTGTACTTAAAAAATAACTTTATTAGTCATTGAAGTGACATTGAGAGCCACATATTTGTAGTAAATATTTTTGTCTTTTTAGATCTGCCAGTAAAATCTGGAGAACTTCAACTTATTTATTTCATAAATTCTAGAGAGTGATGTAATTTATTTTCACAGTTATTTGAAGCTTTTAGGTCAAAGATGCTATGAAGTTCTGCTTATAATTCAGTATCATGACTTCTTTAGGATAATTATGAGATCAGAGCACAGTGAAAATGGAAAGGATCCCAGAAAAATATTCTAATTACCACATATGGCAGACTAGAAAAATGGAAGCCAGAGAGGGTAAATTATTTTCTTAAAAAGTCAGACACATCTATGACAGATTCCATTAACCATGCTTCATAAAGCACACATAGATATATAGACATGATATAAATATACAAACAACACACAGAGACAAATGTGTTCAAAATATAATTCATGGAATACAAGAAGCAAGTTCTTACTTGGAGCTAAGAGGAAAAGAGCCAATCTGAACTGCAACTAAAAGGTTACAAAGCGTATGGATCCTACCTCTTTTGAAGAAGGGATTTTTCTAGCTCTGAAGCAGAGCTAGAATTTTCCCAAAGAAGTAGCTACCTGTTATTCCACCACAAAAACAACTTGTTGAAATATTTTCTCTGAAATTATATAAAATAATCAAGGACTGTGATTATTTGGAATTGAGTAACTTTTAGCACAGAAATTGCCCACAAGACAGAATTATACAGTCAGAACATGGATAATCTGTGGTATAAATGGTTATAAGTATACTGCTTTGAAAACTGTAAATTATCCTCATTCTGTAGTGTGTGCTCAATAGTTTCAGTATGCCTTCAGTTTGCCTTTCATATTTCCAAAGTTAAAGAACCTCTGGACTTAGAAAAATCCAACTGAAAACTTTAATTATACTAGATAAACAGCACTCTATAGACAATGATGTCTTAGCAAGACATGGTTCTGTCTAGGTGTGATAACCCTTTACTTGTGCATGTTCTTCTTATTCTCTCTGAAACTTCCATGAGAGAAAGTTACTTGTTACCCTTCATAAGGTTGCATTAATACTCCACAATATATACTTTAAGGGATGTATCATTTTAGAAACCAAAATTATTAGAAAATTATTAAAAAACATATTATTAGATATTAAACCATATCTAAAAAAGCAAATTATTAGAAACCATAATTTTACCTTATCTGTCATCCTCATAATATAAGTTAAAATTTTAAAATAGTTGTTTGGGGTCTTATTTAAAAGGAGAACATTCTCCAAGTTAATCGGTTTGTAATAAAATGCTCAAGTATGAGAACATGTCAGTCAGTGAGCTTCCTGTGACAACATATTATAGAATAAAAACAAGTTATGTTTTCATGGTGTTGAAGGTGAGACAAACTAGATATGGATCTGATTCTTATACTTTGAATGCAGATTAGGGCTCCTGACCTGAAGAAAGAATCGTTTATTTTAGTCAAAAAACAGGCAGACAATGGCATTCTGCAGCAGATTTCTCTGCTGCATTTCTAGCTGCAGAGTGATAAGTAAATCCATGAGTTTGGTCAGGGCAAGTGAATAATTCTCAGTTGAGAAAACAATTGCCTGCTGACTGTAGACTGGGCAATTTATTATTTTTTTTTTTCAAATTCCCTACCTCTTAAGGGACCACACCTAAGACACAGTATGAGTCTGGTTGTGAACAAGTGAGATACTCATCTTTGGATCATCTCCACTGAGGCTTCAAGTAATATCAGAAACTGACCCAATGGTACCCTAGATATTGCATTTCTAAAAACAAGTCTTGAGATACAGTTCCTTTCCTTTGATTGTTTAAGAAACAGGGACTTTCTGTGTTCAAAACAGGAACTAAAATCACACACACACAAAAAAACACACACACCACATTACTACAGAAATGTGTAAAATTTGTCTCACAAATACAAATTAAACAAATCTTGCAGATAGGAGTTCTTTCTATTAATAATTTTCCTAATTAGAACCCCAGGGGTATTACTATTTTCTGGCCCGATGATAATAATTAATTAGGCTACTGATATATCTTTTTGTTTTAATGTAGAGGATGTTGTATCATTAAGTTAATAGCTATTTAAGTACCTACTGTGTACCATTTACCTACAACTGAGATAAGGACTGACACTTCCAATTGAGCTTTATTTGACATATTCTACTGAAAGAATGAGAGTGCTGGGAGGGATCAACAAACAGGGCCTTGTCACAGGCTATTCAGTCACTCCTGATTGATGGCTGTCTCTGCTGTCCATAAAGCTCTCCTAGAGCAGCCACACTACAAATTCATTACCAGTTCTACCAACGGGAAGTTCTTCCTGATAACCAACATCATCACAAAGCCGAAACACGTTTTATCTAATTTTATTAACATTAAAATTGTAAATAGCTAAACTAGTAAGTCTAGCTATTAATACATTGTCATAATTTAAAGCAACTAAACTTTTTTCCTGTTTCTTTCTTTTTCTTTGCTTCTTTCAATGAAAGATGTATCCCTTTTCATATCTAACACTAATCTATCATGCTCCAAGTACTGCTTTCACTTTAGGAATCTTGCTCCAGTGTTTGTTGTTTTGTTTTGTTTTTTCCCTTTTCCTCCGTATTAGCTGGCTCTTTTTACTAGGCATGTAAACATGTGCAAGTTTCTCCCATATTTATATATCTATATCTGTATCTATATCTATATCTATATCTATATCTAGATCTAGATCTATATCTATAGATCTAGATATATCTATATATCTATGTTTATTGTGTTTCCCCAAAAATAAGACCTAGCCGGACTAATGTGTCTAATGCAGTAGACTGGGTCTTATATTAATTTTTGCTCCAAAAAGACGCCTTAGAGCTGATTGTCTGTCTAGGTCTTATTTGGGTGGAAACATGGTATATCTATATCTATATCTATATCTATATCTATATCTATATCTATATCTATATCTATATCTATATCTATATCTATATCTATATCTATATCTATATCATCTATACATAGATACACACATACATATACACATACATGTATATGTACATATGTACACACATATGTATATGTATGTGCATATGTATATATGTACATGTATACATATGTATGTGCATGTACGCACATATGTACATGTATATGTATATGTATATTCCTACATCACTCTTTCTATTTGTTCATTTATTTTACTTCTATTCTAGCCACCCAGGCTAGATTTCCTTCTTTTCCATTCTCTCCTTAACTCGTTGTGAGCTGACATCTTTTCTCACCACTATACTGAAATTTCTCTTAATAAGATTACTAATAGCCTAACTGCAAAATCTAATTATCACTTATCATTCTCATGTTATTTGAATGTAAAAGTTATTTAACACTATTGACCACTGCTAACGCTATGAAAATGCCTTCAGTTTAAAACAGTTTAATATGTTTTTTTTGTTTAAAATTTAAGCTCTCAAATTTTATGACTAGTCTCTCCTGGTTTAACTTTTTCACTCATTCCTCACACTATCATTTGCAGTCCCTCTTTTTCTACTCACTCCTTATATAACTGCATTACTCAGAGCCCTGAACTCTTATTTCTTCTCTTTGTTATAGTCTTTGTGGTCAATGTTATGCGCATTCACAGATTATACTACTACTTATAGAAAACTCCACATCCATTTCCCAGCCCAGACCCTTTTCTGTTGTTCTACTTCCAAATGCCTCCTGCTGAATATGTAAACTTCATGCCTAATGCTAATCAATAAGACCACCATCCCACTTGCTCTTCTGCAAAGATATGAGTCATTGTCATTTTCTCTCTTCCCTTTTACTTTTCCACATGTAGTTAAACACTAGTTCCTGCCCCATGACTTTACATCATCTCCATTATGTAGTCCTTAATATCCAAAGTTAATATCACTACTTCATGCCCCAAAGGAACCACTGCTTTCATCTTCTACTAGTTTCATCTTCTCTAGTCTTGTTCCTTTTCATATAATTGTCAAAAATGTTTTTAGAGTAACTCTTTTCCAACACTTATACTACCACAATACGTCTATGTATGAATTACCATGTGTTCTCTAGTGCTTATCCCCAGGAGAGTTCAAATATCATACTTTGGCACCTTCAGTGATTAATAACCTTATTTCTGCCTAAGTTTTCAATACTATCCGATGACACTCATTGCCAACTGTCCTCTGCATCCTCTCATCCCCCCTACACACACACACACACACACACACACACACACACACACCTGTAGCAAATGCCTCTGATGTCTGTGACACATCTATGCCCAGCTCTGATTTCAGCCACTGCTATGGTAGGCAGTTCTAAGCAAGCTCTGTGTCATTGCACTACCTCAAATACATCAAACACCATGCAGCATTCTGTTCCAGGGCCTTGTCCCATGCCTCATGAGCTCTTCTGACCCCTAGACCATCAGATCCAGAATGTGAGAATGGTCTCCACCTATGGGCATTCCTCAAACAACAGTGGGCAGAAGTGGATAAATGTTCCACTGTCCTAACTAGGCTAACAAGTATAATATGAAAGGAGCAGTATTTGTAAACATCCCAAGGACTCGGAGATTGATGGAGGTAGTGCCAATTAGAGCTAGAGGGGGCAGAAAAGAGTGACCAAACTGTAGGTCCTAGAGACTAAACATCCAGGCATAACTAATTGCCCCTTACATAGACTGGGAAGTACGTGCAGAAGCCATGGAATCCAGAGTTGTCAGCAAGTACTCATGGGTGGAATAAGAAACTATAAATATAAGAGGAATGTACCATAGGCAAAGCACAGAGTCAATTATATACTCATAGGAATGAAGACAAAGTTTGTTGGGATTATTGAACATAGCACAACAGCCAGGTTATGAGAAATGATAGCACATATGAGGAACAAAATTAAGAAAAGTCAAAATTTGAGTAAAGTTGTCGTAGGAGTGACAGTTATCAGAGAAACTTGGAAAAAGAGACAAAATTTGAGGTATCTTGATTTTATTGGAAGTTCTGACTACTTTGAAGTAGTCCAGTTCTACCAGCAATAGGTCTCTTTGTCTTTCAAAGGACTAATCCCAATGGGGCTGTATGGAACATATGTTTCTGTAAATTAATGTTAAAATAATGGCTATTTAAGGATATTAGATTTTTTAACGCAATTAAGTATACTTTATGTTATGGCATTTCAAAGATATACCTGGTTCCAAATGACTACCTTACATGGTATTAAGAAAAGAAGTACAATGTTTTAAAGTCCTAAATGTACATATAAATATA
The DNA here is from genome assembly GCF_057876585.1 of Rhinolophus sinicus. Lineage (NCBI taxonomy): Eukaryota > Metazoa > Chordata > Mammalia > Chiroptera > Rhinolophidae > Rhinolophus > Rhinolophus sinicus. The sequence continues at coordinate 58,247,358 of NC_142502.1, forward strand.
CAAATAATAAAGATTAAAGTAGAACCAAAGACATGATTTAGCTATAGAAATGTATTATGTATTCTTACCCGATGGAAGTTTATATTGATGTACTCAATATAACATTTAATAACTTTCCCTTGGACAAGTTGTAGTGAGATAGTCTCACTTGGCTAGAAAAGACACACATAAGATAAATTTTAACAGATATAAAATTAAAGTACCACTATGAGTATTTAAAAGTTAATTGCAAATCCTTATCAAAATATCAGTAAACCAAGCAGCTATATAAAAAAGTAAAACATTAAACACCATAACCAAGAAGGAATTATCTAAGGAGTACAGGTTAATTTAGCATCTAAACATAAGCTAACAAAATATATCATACATGTTAGCTTCCTATTGCTATATAAGGTAACATTTTCACAGGGTCTGGGGATTAGAACATAAACATCTTTGAGAGCTATTATTCAGCCTACCATAGTGTTCCCTATGGTCCCAAAGGGAGCCGTCCCACATGCAAAATACATTCACCACATCCTAAGTTTCCCAGTATAGTATGAATACAAGTCTAAAATCTCACCTAAGACTTATTCGTTCACAAGTTCCAAATTTCATCATCTAAATTAGCTGTGGGTGAGGTTCTGGGCATAATCCATCTGGGGGCAAAACTCCTATCCCTCTGTGTACCTGTAAAGCTAGAAAACAAGTTGACAGCTCCTACAGTACAATGCTGGGACAGGTATAGGAAATAGTTATAGATATCCCCATCAAAAAAGAGGGAAAAAAATGAAAGTACAAAAGGAGTCACCTGTATCAAAAAAAATTCTAAATCCAACCAAGCAAACCCCATTCAATTTCAAAGGCTGTGAACAATCTTCTCTATGGTTTGTTATAAACAGCAGGAAAAAAAACAGGGAACACCTTCAACACTCTGCTTGGAAATAATCTTTGTTAAATATTCAAGTTCATTGCTTCAAGTTCCACTTTTCGCATAGCTTGTAAGACACAATTCATCTAAGCTTCCTTCCATCATATAACAAGGATTCCCTTTCTTCCAGTTTCAAAAAATGTGTTCATTTCCTTTTGAGCCCTCACCAGAAGTACCTTTAACATTCATATTTCTGCCAACAGTCTTTTTATGACTCCTTAGGTATTCCCTAAGAGAATATGGAATTTTTTTTTTTTCTACCATGTTCCTCGCCTTTTTCTGAATTCTCACTAGTGGTTCCTTGATACCCAATGTATTCAAGGAAATCTAGAATTATTCTAACATGTTCATCATAATTCTTCTAGGGTCTTCCCAATATTATATAATATTTTAAAACCACTTCAACACACAGTCATTTTGACACATTTTAGGTATTTGTTAGAGTAGCACCTCATTTTTAGGTATCAAGATTTGTATTAGTTTCTTATTGCTACTTATGATAACATATGCAGAGGTTCCAGGGATTAGGATGGGCCATTATTCAGTTTATCAGATGACATTAATAGAATAAAGAAAAAGTAACATGGTCATACCAATAAATAAATAAATAAATAAAGAACTTGGCAGAATCAAATACCCATTTAATAAAACCCCTCAAAAACTAGAAATAATAAGTAATAAAACACATCTGTGAAAAACCCTCAACTAACATCATCCTTAATTCCTTAATGGTGAAAGCTTGAATGTTTTCTCCCTGTGATTGGAAATAAGACAAGAATGTTTGCTGTCACCATTTCTACTCGACAACATTCTGGAGGTTCCAGCCAGTGTAATAAGGCAAAAACATTTTTTTTTTAAATTAACATCATATAGAGATTAGAAAAGAAGAATTGAAACTATAATAACAGATGACATAATTCTGTATATAGAAAAAAATAAGAAATAAACACACACACACATACACACTAAACTAGAACTAAAAAATGAGTTTAGTAAGGTTGCAGAATGCAAGCACGATAAATATAGAAAAATAAATTTCATTTCAATATACTCAAAGTACATAATCCAAAAATAAAGTTATGAAAACAATTGTATTCATAAGAAAATGTAGAGCTAAAGTTAACAAAAGAAACATAAGACAAAAGAAAATTATAAAACATTCCTGAAAAAATTCAAAAGGGGTCTAAATAAGCAGCGAGAAATAAATAATATTGTCTGTTCTCTTCCTCGCAGAAAGCTTTCTCAGCCCAACCTGGCTCCAAAACCCACCCCACTGTGGACAGCAGTTACTGTCCTCTCACATACACAGAGACGCTCTACTCCCCTGGCTTGGATATAATAAGCCACACTAAATTATTCAAGAAGGAAGAGAGGAAGGCAGGGAAGAATAGATGGAGGTGGAGAAGAAGAGGAAAGAACAACGTATTCTCTTTTTAAATTAAATATATTTCCTTCAAAATCATCACTCAATGTATCCATATACAGCCTACAGGCCACAAGGTGTAGTAATCCTACATCACATGTGAGTTGTATCAAGCTGGAAGGTGGTATTTAATACTGAGCACCACAGTTAAAGAGCTTGAAAAGAGGAAAACAATGTGGATGAAGGTACTGAGATTATTTAGTGTGGAAATTATTAAGGGAAACACATAATTGTCTTCATATATCTGAAAGAATATCATGTGGAAAGGAGGATGGTATAAGCTTTTGTTGTATGTTGCAGAAAGGAAAAGTAATTTAAGTGGAACTGCCTTAGAAGTAAAAAGGAGGATTACTAAGATTTTCCTTCCTGTCCTTAGTCAGAGACCAGATAATATCCGCTATGTTGTTCAAATATTCCTTGTCTCAGATGGCAGGTTATTGTACATCTCCTATAGTATTAATTCTATAGCTTGTATGTTAAGAATGTACCAGTTGAAAGTTGAATCAGTCTAGACTAACCTTGGAATATTTTCATCTTCTATCAGGAACAAAACTTCCTTAGGAGATGTCAAGTGTTTGTTCTATAAATGTTAGATGTTCCACTGACATCCATGAGTAGCTTGTGAAATCACTTCTTTTACAGTCAACAAAGTCATGGACTTGGTATTACATAGTAATATTAAGCCATATAGAGGTCTATTTACATGACCTACATGTATGTCCAATCTATGTTGGAATGAATAGTGTCCTTTACTTGGTGATACAATTTAAACCAGTTCCTTCATCATAGCAATGGGAAGCAGAGAGATGCTGAACTGCTGCCACCAATTTTCCCTCTTCTTGACAAATGAATACACATGCCCAGTTAGAAAAATGCCAAACGCTATAAAAAATGCTTTCATAATGTTGCAGCTTTAAAAACATATTTAAAATATATGAAAATTTCAAGCACCTGCATTTTCATTCATTAACTTACAGGATTAATCAATAATGAAAGCAAATAACATGATGCAGAATGAATGAACTCAATTTAGTAAGCCAGTTATAAATGAGAAGTCTGCATGTACCATATTCACTAACATGTCCAGTCTTTATATTAAAAAAAAATCTTATTCTTGGAGCTGAGCCTTCCTTTTACTTTATAATATAGTTTGGATAAATGTAAAATAGCAGCCAAGTACACTTATATAAATCAGACAGACCTCATAGGTTTTCACCATATGCACTGAGAAAGAAACAGGTTTACCAATTTACTCTGGCAAGGAATTAGTACTCGAAGTCCTCTAGAGGAAGCAAGCACTATGTGACAAGCCACACTAAAATTTGAGTCATTAAATGAGATTTTTTTCTAAAGGTTCATAATTTAAATGAGTCAGCAACCTGATTAGGTGGCATTAAAAATGAGCTTTTAGCTGTTAATAAGCTTCCCCTTGGTTACACAGCCTGTTTTCGCGTGGCAGAGAGAAGCAGGAGCTGCATGAGCCCCTGTTTGCAATGTAGAACAAAATGACAAATGGGAAGAGGGTGGGGATGTTGATGAAGAAGGTTTGATTAGCAATTTGCAGCATGAAAACTTCTGAATTAGTCTGCAAATTTAAATAAAGGTTACACATGCAGTTGGTGAGCAGAATTATGAAAACAAAAATAGCACTATCTAAAGAAGCAGACATTTTGTTTTCATGCATGTGATTTGGGTATTTTTGCATCTCTTTATCTTTAATCAAAACTCAGGCTATGATCTTGATACAAGGCAAATGGAATTTACTTGTGTGGTACTTGGCTATCAAGCAAATGTCGCTAGTGTTTTCCCAGGCCACACCAGACTGGAATTAACAGTGGAGTGATAATAAGTAACAGAATGCAAATGATAAGTGCAAAGCTTCACCAGACTGTGAGAACACATGAGGTCACATTTACATTAATCCTCCAAATCTCTACACTCAGAGCCTCCACCTGTTTGACGAGCAGAGGGAATTCTAGGCTATTCCAAGTATTCTTCTTCCCCAAATATTTGCAGCACCCAGGTATTACATAGCACTACTAGTGTCTCAACAATGAATAACAACAATAACAACAAAAACTAGACATGGCTAAAACAGGAAGAAAAAAATATTGTTTAATAATAAGACCAGAGGTATAGTTTCATCTTGGGCTCAATAACATCGTCAAAGACCCAGGTTCTTTCCATTTCTCACCCAGCCATTATCAGAGGGCTGCCTTGGTGTACTAGTTTCCTGGAGCTACCATAGCAAAGTACTGCAGATTAGGTTGCTTTAAAAAATGGAAATTTATCCTGTCACTGTTTTGAAGTTTAAAATTCCAAAGTCAAGGTGTTGACAGGGCTCCTTCTAGGGAAGAATCCTTCCTTGCCTCTCCCCACTTCATTGCCAGAGATTCTTGATCTACTTTGGCTTGAAGGCTCATCACTCCAGTCTCTGCTTCATTCATCACATGGCATTCTCCCTGTGTGTCTCTGTGTCTGCATTTCCCTCTTCTTATAGCAACAGAAGTTATTGGATTAGATCCTGCTGTCATCAAATATGACCTCATCTTAATGTGATTACATCTACAAAGACATTGTTTCCAAGTAAGTTCACATTCATAGGTTCGAGGTGCACATGAATTTGGGGTGGGGCATCATTCAACCCAGTAAACTTAGTCTTCTGCTCGCTCCCTCATGTTAGCAAAATGGCTGCTGTTGCAGATGTCAGCTTCTCAACATATTTAAATACAGAGTCATGAAAATAACTGTCTTTACTTGTTTTCTCATTTTCAGAATGAAGAACCCAATCCCAATAGTCACACCCAGTACACATTTCTTCATGTCTCATTCGTAAGATATGGTTGCCCTTTCTAAACCATCAATTAGCTGGAAGAAAAACAATTTTCTTGATTGGTATATAGTAGGCATATTTACATTCACAGATCTGAAAGGATCAGTCTTCACTGAAGAATATGAATACCCATTTCTGAACAGAATTATTACTTTACGAGAGAGAGAGAAAGAGAGAGAGACAGAAACAGACAGAGAGAGAGAGAGAGAGAAAGACAGAGAGAGAGAGAAATGTGTGACAAAGGAAGAATTGGAAAATGACTTAAATTGGCAGTAAAAGAGTCTGCCATATTCAGGCTTTTTTCACATGTGAGAGACGCAATCCTGTTAATTCTTGTAATTAAAAAAAGCAAGAAATTAGCTGCATATTTCAAATTTAGCTACTACAATGCCAGTTCTTTATTAGTCCCAAGAAATTGCCAATTTATCTAAAATTCTTACATTGGCTGGCTCAGTTGTTTTAAGTAGTGGGACCACCAGAGGGTAATCCAGGAAACAGCCACTGTGGATGCTCCTGCTTACATCATTGCCACTGATGAAAAACAAAGACTCAAAACACTACTAGTTTGACCTTTTGTCTGTAAAGATTTCACAGTCTGAGACTGACCAGTTCCAGTTAATCATTCCCATAAGCCTTAGTATAGCTTCATACATTCATAGAAAGGATGGTATTATATACCAAATGTTGTCCCTCCCCGCAAATTCACATGTTGAATTCCTATTCCTAGTACCTCAGAATGAGGCTCTATTTAAAGATAGGGCCTTCAAAGAGGTAATATGAGGACATAAGAGTGAGTTCTAATTTAATGCGACTGGTGCCTTAAAAGAAGAGATAGGTCAAGATATGCACTCACACAGAGGAAAGGCCATGTGAGAGCAGGTGAGAAGGCAGCCATGGCAAGCCAGGGAGTGACTCTTCTGTAAAAACCACACACATTGACACCTTGATCTTGAACTTCTAGCCTCCAGAACTGTAAGAAAAGAAATTTACGTTGTTTAAGCTACCAAACTTCTTGTATTTTGTTATGGCAGCCCTAGCAGACAAATAGAGATAGTGTCAGGAGCTGAGTGACTGAGAATTCAAGCCTTTTGTGTACAGTTAAGGGATAACTCACAGGAAGGCCACATAAATTCTACAGTTTCAGATTTGAGGTGAATCTTATCTTTTAACACACACACACACACACACACACACACACACATCCATTCTTTCAAAAATGAGCCCTGGCACCAGAAAGGCTGTTTTAGAACAAGTTCAAAATATCTGTCTTACATTACTCATGTAAGTGGCACTCCCCCTTTGAATTCCTTCCCAGTTAGTTTAATGTCCGCTCATTGCCAAGATTACCCAGGCCATTTTTCCTCATGAATACACTGCTGGCTAGTACTCACTGATGGATCGCTGTGCTGGAGACAGACATCCTGTTGGGGGAGATGTAGTTGTTAAGTGCACAAGGTCTGGAGTCAGATTTCCTGGGCTTGAATCTCTGCTCTTCTCTGCACCACTTTAGGGTAGTGTGCTTAAGACCTCTCTGTCTCCACCACAGCATCTGTAAAATTAGGATAATCAAGGGACCCGCCTCATGGGCTTGTTAGGATTAAATGAGGTAATATGTGTAAGTGGACACGTTTAGTACATGGAAGCCGGAAATAATAGTGGCAACACTCTTGCTGATTTGAAGCTGCTCTCGCTGAACTGTAGAGTGGAGGGGGTAAGTTGGAAGGGGAAAATAACCTTCTCTGTCCCTTTTGCACTTTGATCTCAAAGCAGTACAGCCATGCCCTGAGATTTCACAATTTTCGCTCATTATTTTTTCTTTCTATCTTTCTTTCTTTCTTTCTTTCTTTCTTTCTTTCTTTCTTTCTTTCTTTCTTTCTTTCTCTCTCTCTCTCTCTCTCTCTCTCTCTCTCTCTCTCTCCCTCCCTCCCTCCCTCCCTCCCTCCCTCCCTCCCTCCCTCTCTCTCTCTCCCTCCCTCCCTCCCTCCCTCCCTCCCTCCCTCCCTCCCTCCCTCTCTCTCTCTCTCTCTCTTTCTCTCTCTCTCTCTCTCCCCCCCTCTCGCTCCCTTTATTTCTATCTCTATCCCTATTTATCTCCATCTCTATGTCTTTAGTTTTCTCTAGTGCAAAACTAATTCCCAGCACCTTGGAAGTAAAGAAATCAGACTAAAAATGCCTGTTTATTTATACTTTCAACTGATTCAACAGAGAGTAACTGAGCACCCACAAAGAACAATGAACAATGCACTGCACTGGATTTACTGAGAGAAAATAGACATGTCCACTGTCTTTATGGAGCTTGCAGTCAAATCTAGCAGATGATACACACAATTACAGTATTTTTATATGCGATCAGAGCTCAAAGAAGTACAAAGTACTGCGGGTATATAGCGGGGAGGAAGAGCCTACTCCCTGACCTGAAAGTTAACTATCAATTAGTTAAGCTATTTTAGGAAGGGAGGGTATTGCAGGCAGTGGCAAAGTATGAACAAAGGTCTTGAGGCAATGTAGGAGAAGAAGCATTTAAGAAATGAAACATGACTATTATTGCTGATGTTATAGACAGTGAGCACCTAATGAAGTAAATATAAAGCTGCAGAAATTAACAAGGCTCTGACCTAGCAGGACTCTATAGGTCATGTTAAGTGTTTTCATCTTTATCTAAAGAAACATTAAGGGTACTGTACAATAGGGCAATATAATCACATATGCGTTTTTAAAAGATCCCTTTGGCTGCAGTATAGGTAACAGATTATGAGACTTGTGGGAGGGAGGCAACACTGTTAGCAGGAAGGCCAGCTAGGAAACTTTAAAAATAGTTAGGGTGTCAGATAATTAGGAGTTAGAGGGGGTGAATGGATGGATTTGATGTAAATCAACATATTTTGGTAATTGAAAATCTTCTAGAATCATGGCTCTAGCACTGTTTAGATGGTGGTACAAGTTACCAAGAAAAACAGGATGAACAAAAGACTTGAACAGGATTAAAGATGATGAGTACAGTCGGGTTCATGTAGTAGTCAACGTGCTTGGCAGTCTGCCAGGTGAAATAATGCAGAAAACAGATATATTGGGCTGGAGCTCAGAAGAGTGTTTTGAACTAGAAGTCAGAATTTGGGAGTAATTGGCATGGGAGAGACAGCTACCACATATGAAAATGTAGTCTAGTTAGAGAGGTTAATATACTCTCAAATCGTTGCTGTGAAGATTAAATTAAATCACAAAATGCACTTGTCTTAGTGTTTGATTGAATACCATTCAGTAATGTGTTGTTATTTATATTTATAGTCACACAAACGTATGAGGTTAGTACTAACACTATTCTCATTTTAATGAATAGGAAATGAAGCATAGAGAGGGTAACTTATTTGCTACAGTCACACAGTAAGATTTGAAGCTATAATTTTAGTCCTGTGTTCATGTCTGTCTGATTCCAGAGCTCATACCCCAAACCCCTTTCCTTTTCTTTTGCATGCAAATAATTCAGATCTATTTATCATTGACGTATTTCTTGGATACCAAGTTGGCACTGAAACGAGCCAGGTGAATACATAATCAGGTCATTCAGAAAATGCCATACACTATGTTGCCATTGGAAAATTGCACTAAGTAGGTAAAATGTTTAAAAAGTATGAGTTTCCCATTAACCAAGTCACCAGTATGTAAAAATCCATGTGTTTTTAGCAAACTGCGACTACATTTATTATGCTAAAAGTCAGCGAGCGATGGTATCAGGTTTCATTGGTTTAAAAAGTATCTATCCTTGACTTCAAATGGAAAAATCAGCTCTTGAAACAAAGACAGAAATGAGTTACATCTTTGGAATATTCAGTTTGAGGCTCACTGAGGGAACTCATTGTGGGCTCCTGTGTCTTATGAATTTTAATTGCACTGAATGGAGCAGAGCCCTGCATTGCCATTTATTTGCAAGTCGCTTGTTTGAGTTACCTGGAGGAGAATTAGGAGCAACTCCATCCTTTAAGTGTTATTGCTCTTTCTTTCTGGCTCTTTACTTCTCTTTCCACTCTCTGCTAAGGTACTTCAGCGGCTATAATGAAGTGAGTTCAGATTACTGGTGTGAGACTAGCAAGAGACCTGACACGCACACAAAATATTCTTTTAACATTTCACTGAACTAATCATCCTAAAGGGTTTACTCTGTGTTTCATAACCTCTTTCTCAGCTTTGATTTTTTCTCTCTCTCTCTTTCTTAATGTTTCTTGGTAGGTTAGCTCAAGAAAGTTGTAAATGTCAATCTGAATCTTTCAGTAAAGTTATCACACACAAACAAATTTTCTTCGGTTAATATATGAAGTTGATTTCAAACTTATAAAAAATACAATAATGAGACTTACCAGACAAGTTTTAACAGTACCCTATGTTTATGTGTGTGTGTGTGTGTATAGACACATATATACACATATACATACATATATATACACACACAAAATGTACATACTGTGTTTACTGTGACTAATTATTAAACTCTGAAAAACAGGCATACCGAGTAAAATAAGGTATTAGGTTTCAATGTAATCCTCTTCTATGGTAAAGAATATCAGATTAGTTCACATGAAATTTTAAGATATTAGATAATATAAATTATATTATAATTTTCTTAAAGAGCTTTAGGGATTATGGAAGAGGAACAAACTGAGGAGAAGTGTTAGTATATTATGGGATCAAATATAAACTGTTGTCATTGAATCCTTAATTAATCAGCTGATGTGAAACCTTTGAAAGATTGAGAGTAGTCAGTCAAGGAAATCTGTCCATCACCTTTATAGTGATAAAGGCCAGATTGCATGGGATGACTTGGTCTCTTAAGCAAGTGGGCTTGCCCACAGTGTAGCCCTGAAGGAATATTACCATCTCATCATTGGCCTTCTCTAAGAACACTGCGTCTATGACATTTTATACTAATCAGTAGGAAAAGTGTGTTTGCACCACACAGGCATATTCCAAAGACAAAAGCAAGAGAAAAGGCTCTGACTAAGTAAGCTTAATTCTTTTTTTTTGAACTAACCATTCCCTGAAGAAGAAGGAAAGAGGAAGCAAAGCAGTGCCAACTGAATTACTCAGATGGTGGCCTCTCCACCTGAAAACATGAGAAAAGGCAAATAAATGTGTCCCTTCACAAGAAGTCCTGGTAATGATTTACAGAGCAGATTGTCATGATCTGTGTCTGTTAGTAAATAGGCACTTGTCCTTGGTTAAAATAAAGAATATTCTGAATAGAGACCTCTATCAAGTTAGAGTCCTGATGAAAAGAATGACTCAACTAGTAGGAAACCCTGATGAGTTGCTGTTAAATTTCATACTGTGATAAGAGTTACAAGTTCCTTATTGATTAACATGCTATTCCTTGTTCATCAACAGGTGTCCATCCCGACATTACCGATAGAATTAGGTCTCCATTGTTGCCTCCAACTGTCTCCATCTACATCCAGGCAAATCTTTTCATGAAACAAAAGATGCCATCCATATTTGCTGCCAAGCACTGACTCCACATTCTTTTTGCTATAAGTATTTGCTTTTCTAGGATCTATGAAGCAGGAGACAGTTATATTGCTACTAGTAAAATTGAGAGCATATAGCATGTTTTACACAAATTTCAGAAAAATATTGGCGGAAAAATGATGGCTATATGGGTCAGCTTCCAAATACATTCTTCCCAGAGTGATTATCATAACAAATATTCAAATTCAAGGGACAGAATCAGTAATTATAGTTCTCATTTTTAGAACATTCACATTGTAGTCACCTATATCTTTATATTTTATAACGTATAAGTGTCTTCTAGTCTCAGAGTAACCACTTCCTGGTTGAGAAAATGGAATTAGCTAAAATGGTTAATGTTTAATGTGTGCTCATGTGAAATAGGGATTCAATATTATTGTAGTGATATATCTGGAGTTCTAATATCCATATACCTCAATAATAATGCTGAAGAAATTTTGTCAAAGAACAAAAAAATAAAAGTAAACTGTTCACTTCAGCATTTTTATTTGCTGGTATTTAACACACCTCCAACTAGAAAGAGAATCATAAAAATTTGGTGTCTGTGTGTATGTGTGTGTGTGTGTGTGTCAGGATTATATGCTTTAATGCTGTACTTTTTGTATTATTTCTTATCTGAAGGCCATATTCTTTCTATCTCTCCATCCTCCTTGCTTTGTGTACAATACTTTTTGTGACTCCTACCACCCAATGCCCCAGCACATACATATTTCACTGAACTGAAGACTACGAAGGTTCTTATCTAAAAATTTAACTGGGCCCTGACAAGTGACAATTGACTTTCCACTGGGAAGTTATATAGATAAGGGGTAGCAAATAGAGGTACATGACTTTAAAATACACTCTGATTCACTTTCTTCGCTCTACATTTTCAGTAAATGTTAATACTGCCATATAATTTTATGTTATGGTATTGTGAAAAAAAATAGGATGAGCCATAAAAAGAAAATGAACCATGCTCCAATATCACCACCATCCTCCACTGAAGCTCTGAAGATGTGGGACAGTCTCACTAAGATGAATTTGGAATTCTTTGGTCTTCGGAAATGTGAAGAGAAGACCACGGTGGTTGGGTAGGAGCATACAATTTGGAGGAGAAGACTTCAGGTGAAGTAGGCAAAAACCAGTGTAAGACCATTTCTCTTTCACATATAAACTAGAGAACATAACACTTTAAAGAGTAGGGAAAACCAGAATTTAGCTATAGAAATATTATGATACGAATATATAATATACATGACATATTCATCTAATCAATAGCTATTCAGTGTGCAATAAGGCTTGGGATAGTTTGGCAAATGAAACAGACAAAGTCTATTGATACAAAGAGAACAAAACAAAGGGGAAAGGCCCAATCTAGTAATCATTGTGTGAAATTTGTCTGAAACAGAATCAGAACCATGTTATCAGAAGTCAACAACTTTCTGACCCTACTGAAGTGAAATAAAGGATGTTAGAAAGAGTCAAGATGTTATTAGTTCCACAGAAACTCTTCTCTGGGAAACTTGAACTTGAAGAAAAGTGTTCCCATGGAGAACATGATCATTGATTCCTGTTTGCAAAATAATCCTGGTTTTCACCTGTCTTCCGATGTCATCATCATCAGCACCACTTCTATGCTTAGCAGAGTCTTGCTTTCAATGGCAAATGATATTGTCACCTTAAATGCAAACCTATCCCTGTGATGAGGCTAAAAAGTGCCTCAGGGCTCTGGACAATCTTTGGGGTCCAAGGCTGTAAATTTGGCACCGCTTCAGATAAAGATGGGAACCTCTTTGGCCCAAGAAACAATCTCTCTCCAAGAAAATCAATAGTCTGTTTTTCCGTCATGTACATCTGTCAGAGTCCATGACTGATTCCTGAATTTGCCTCTATGGGGCAAGAAAATCATCTTGCTCAAACCACATTTGAGCCTTAATAGGCATAAATCCAGGTTAAGAATGCTATTTGGCAGCAGCAACTAGGTAACTAGAAAATATATCTCAAATTTAGATTTATTTTTGACAGTTAGGCTCTGGAAAACCATAATATTTTTATTTGAAAACAACAGGGTCCAAGTTAAGGTGGAAATGGTAGGGTTATTTATTCTTTCATTTACTTGCTTTCCAATGCAACATATATATATATATATATATATATATATATATATATATATATATATATATATATATATACAAAACTATATATATATATATATTTGTTAAATATCACCACATACTGGGCTATACTGGTCCTCAAACATAGCAGTTTCAGCACAAACAGTTTTTGACCTTACTATTATTCTCATTCCTCACTGGGAAATTAAAGAATTTTATTGGAGGAAAGAATAGGGATTATTCTTTACTTTAGGAATTATGTAATTTGGAACTTTAACAGGGAGTATTTTGGTTTTATCCTCATGTTTTTGAGGTGTAGGTTATACAAATTCTATATATACACATAAAAACAGACTAAGAAAAAACGATTTGACAGAAACTACAGGAGTGTTTCTAGTGAAACTACAAAGAAGGTAAGACATATTTTATAACCATCTTATTTGAGCAGCAGGGTCTTGAAATTCAAACAAAATAAAGGAAAAGGTCACCAAACTTGTACTCTTGGTTTTCATCATGTAGATACTATTCCAATTTTTTTCCATTGATGAAGCAGAATCAACCTTCCTACTAGAGAGCATTTTGGTAGAAAGTGCTTTGAATATGCACTTGGTGAATGGTTGTTACATGCAGACAATAAACAAAACCTGGCATTCACAGAAGTGCGTGGGATTGTGAAAACCCTTTTCTGAGCATATCTTCCTAATAGCGCCCATTATCTACAGCATGTTTGACTTCACATGCATCAGCATATTCATTTTACAGCCCCCTTTGTAAACACACAAACTCCACTCTGCAAACTTTCAACCCACATTTTTTATTTGTGCATCAAATACATCAAAGAACAAAAGATCTGTGGGAAAATTATGCACCACCACATAACTCCTTTTGTCGGAGCACAGAGCCTGAAAGTCTCCTTAGAGTCTTTTATCCTAAACTTTGCTCCTAAAATGAGTTATATCTCCCACTCCTTCTTCATCTTTTATTGTCACCTACTTTGTAGTTCATCTCCTTGTTCTTTTCTAAATTCTGAAAAAGCAAAAGGCAAAAATAAATCTATTAGAAACTGTAAAAAGACTATGATGGTACAATATCAATAAATAATAATAAAAGAAATGATAAAAATATTGCGTTTTCACTGATATACATAGTTTATCGGGCAACGTTAATGAATCTCCTAAAATGTAATCAATCTGTCCATACCTGAGTTAAAGACCAAATTTGGCTAGGAAACAAAGTAATATGAAAAGCATAAGCTTAAAGCAATTAGAACTAATGGAAAAGGCTAATGAGAAAATTGATCTGTTTGCATGGTAGCGAACGTGGAAATAATTTCTTGCACATTACACAAATCAAGCCTTCATAATTAGATTTGACACAAATACAGGTATAACATCATTGCATTAGGTTGTACTACAAGGTAATTTAAGTTGGAAATTTAAGTTCTGCTAAGAAATAAGGTCACCAATTTAATAAGACCAGGAACGTTTTCATGATAAAAAGAGAAAATTGTTAACACTTTTTCTAATTTAAATATTCAGTGTAGCCTGGGAGAACAAAATGGAGAAATAATACTGAAATTTAATTGTATTGCTCCAATTGAGTAAAATGTGAATAGTAAACAAGCAGAATATAGATTAAAATTAAGTAGCACTTTTTTTTTCCTTTTTATCCCAAATTAGTTGTGTTATTGTACATTCACTGGGTACTAATTTACTATAGACGGTGAAACAAGGAAAGACTAGTGACTTTCAAACAATTGTATAATTTAAATGACTTGTATATTTATTATCCTGCAGTTATATTTACCGCTTAAAAATACATGAACAAGTCAAAGGCATACTGTGTCTGGGAAAATAATGAGGACTACAAGAAGAGTATTAAACCTGGACCAAAGAGAAAATATAACTGTATTTTATTATTTATTTGCAAGAATAGAAACAATAATATGTGGTTTGGTTTGATTTACATCAAATTTAGAATGCTCAAAATAAGTTTGTTTATTGTTCTCTTAGGTGATTTCACTGTATGTATCAGCCAGATATCAATTTATTGCTTCTCAGATGCAAATTCATATGTCACTAGTATTTGATTTGAGGTAATGAAGTGGGTTTAGTCAGTGTATCTTCTTTACAGTTGAAGATGATGTTAAAGTTTGTCAGTAGAGGGCGCTGGAGGGGCATTGCAGGAAGAAGTGGAGGTTATCTTCCTGGTTCCAAAGTGCTGCTATTGCTTTTCTGCTCCTGTTGTGTAGAACTTCGGTCATGCCGTTATGAAGGGGTGGGGGACATTCTCTCTAAATATAAATCCAGAGCAAGTAGTCCCTCAATGATCTTGCAGCCGTGGCCCTCCTGATTCAGGTACCACACAACCCAGAACTCATGCCTGCATTGTCTACACTTGATCTGTATTCCCACACACCAGCCTCAGCTTGACTGAATCTAAAAGTTGTTTCCCTCTGTCTACCCTTTGTAGAACGTGAGCTCCAGGTCTCCTACAGGACTCACTATGTGTCTCCGCACCAACCTTTTCCTGTATATGGAATGTCGTTTCTTATGTGCCCAGTGACTATGAACCAGATCTAGCTATGGCCATTCAGCAAAATGCTCTGCCATCAATTTGACTGCCACTCTATCTTCTTCAGTGAAGTCAGGACCCCATTTTTGAGGACAGTTCCTCACTCCCATCCCCTACCACCCGCCCACCCTGAGGTATCTCTCTCTGTCCGAGGGTAAAATTCAGAGTTCTCTTTATATTCGTATAGTAACCTACTGTTTCAGGAGTCCCACAAACCATCCCCAGTTTCCATGATTCACTAGAAGAAGGCACAGGAATCAGCATACAGCTGTACTCATGGTTATGATTTATTACAGGAAAAGGATACTAGAAAAATTAGCAAAGAGAAAAGGTACATGGAACCAGATAGGCGGTTACAAGAGTCTTCACAAAGCTGAGTCACACAGACTCATTTGAATTCTTCAGTATCAAATAGTAACAACACATGTGAAGTATTGTCTACCAGGGAGCTCATTAGAAACTCAGTGGCCAGGGATTTTATTAGAGTCTGGTCACATAGGCACCCTCTGTTTGGTACACGCCAAAATTCCAGATCCCCAGAAGGAAAGAATGTATTCAATATAAAACATACTGTTTGAATAACACTTTAGGCACAGTGAGCCATTCTTATCAGGGAATAGTGAAAACTCTTCTGAAATTCAAGTTCCTAGATTCTAGTGAAGACAAATCCTGCGAGCAGATCTTTCTAAGAGTAATAGTCCAGGCCTGTTAACTTTTTCTGCATACCTAGCACAGTTTAATATTTTTTATATTAAAATTCCTTTGTTGAAATTACTGTGTGATGTATCTTTCTTAATTAGACTGATATGGTATATAAGTTACTTCTTGGGACATATTAGACTCTTTCAATGTTACACTAATTTCTAATCTGTTCGGAAAATATTTAGAAAATTACTGCTGCAGAATACTAAATATTATCAGAAGTTTGGCTCATGGCATTAAACGACAACTCAATTTAGACAATTTAGGGGAAAAAGAAAAAATCCAGACAGATGGTAGCTAGGTTTCTGTCTATACCCAAAAGTCATTTTAGATTAAAGCAAGCAAAAAAAAAAAAAAAAAAAAAGGAACAAGTGTGAAGTCTGTAAAACATGTTCTTATTTTTCTGTGAAAAACTTTTCTTTCAACTATTTTGCTATATTTTGAATATTCAAATTATTTAAAAATATTCATTAAGGAAAAGGATTGGATACTTTAAAATTCTATGAGCTGAAATGTGGGAAATGGGAAAGTGCTAAAACTGAAGACAGCAGAGGCAAATATATTTTACACATGTCATAAGAAGCAGGTGGAGAATTGAAAACACAAAGCGATCATGCAAGAAACTTATCCTGGGTGCTTTCTGATCAGGCAAAACTGCCACTAAACAAGGGCAGGACCAAGAAGCGTATGTTTGCCTTTGGGTTTTACTTCCAGTACTTGGCTCCAGCAAAGTCTAAAAAGCAAAACTGAGTTGAAAAGGGCCATTTTTTTTGTCTGTGGATTTCAGATTTCTTGCGTTCTTGGAAAGCAAAACAGAAGAATCCCTGATTAAATGCTTTCTGGTAAGTTCCTACCACAAGCTATGATTCCTCACATAATAGGATAAAGAGCAACTAGTATAAGCCTCTCTGGTGTTGCAGAGTAGATAAAAGGTAGAGGCCATCTGTCATCAGAATTCCCTGAGGAAGTCGGTTCTGGCTGGACTTTGCAAGCAGAGAATCAAATAATTTCAGAAGGTAAATATACTATACTTAAAAGCCAGCCAACCTAACACTATAATTTAAAGACAAGAAACTGAACACAGGAGAGTAAGAAACACACCTAGTTAAAGACACTTACTAGTTAGTAGCAAGCTGGTAGAAAAAGTTAGTAACTATAATACATGTAAATCTAATGTTCTTGTCATAGAGTACTGATCACATCACAGAGAACAGACAACTTACAGATGTGTGACTTCTAGAATAGGAGAGCTGAGTAAGACTGCACAGTGGTAGGCATCAAGGGAATTTATATAAAAAGCATTGAATACTTGAAGCATCAGGAAAGAGGCATTGTTTTGGAGTTTAGACTTTATAATCTTTCTTTATCTGGTATATATTCTATAAAGGTTTTTAAAGATTATTTATTATTCTCCCTGATGGTTTAGAGCATATCTTCTTTTTTTAAAAGATTTTTATTAAAATATAGTTAATATGCAATGTTATATTAGTTCAGGTGCACACAATAGTTATTTAACATTTATATACCTCAAGAAGTGATCGCCATAATAAGTCCGGCAACCATCTGACACCATACTATGCTCTCAAAATATATCCCCATGCTGTATATTATATTCCCATGACTTATTTGTTTTTTACCTGGAAATTTGGGCCTCTTATTCCCCTTCACCTCACCTTTTTATTTTTCAATTATAATTGACAATTAATATTAACTTATATTACTTTCATGTGTACAACATAGTAGGTAGGCATTTCTATAGTTAAGAAGATACCCACCTGACTAGTCTAGTACCCACCTGACATTATACATAGTAATTACCATATCATTGACAATATTCCCTATGCTTTACTTTATATCCCCATGACTATTTTGTAACTACCAATGTGTACTTAATGCCTTCAACTTCTTTACCCTGTTCTCTAACTTCCCTCACATCTATCACCCCAATATATCTAGTCCCATCTGACACCATACATAGTTATTACTATATTATTGACTGTACTCCTTATCCTATATCTTACATCCTCAAGACTACTTTGTAACTACCATTTTGAACTTCTTAATCCCTTCCCCTTTTTCGCCCGTTCTCAATCCCCCTCCCATTTGGCAATCATCAAATTTTGTCTGTATCTATGAGTTTGTTTCTATTTTCTTTGTTTATACTGTTCTTTAGATTCCACTTATAAATCAAATCATATGACATTTGTCTTTCACTGTCTGACTTACTACACTCAGCACAATGCCATCTAGATCCATCCATGTTGTTGCAGAAGGCAAGATTTCATTCTCTTTTATGACTGAGTAATATTCCGTTGTATATACGTAGCCACCTCTGTTTATTTCCTTCATCAGGTTAGGGAAATTTTCAGTCATTATTTCTTCCAATAGGCTTTCAATCCCTTGCTCTCTCTCTTCTTATGGTACCGCTATTATACAAATGTTGGCACACTTGATGTTGTCCCAGAGGTCCCTTAAAGTCTCCTCATTTTTTTGGATTATTATTTTTTTCTTTTTAATACTCTGATTGAGTATTTTCTGCTACCTTATCCTCTAAATCACTTATTCGATCATTTGCTTCATCTAATCTACTGTTGATTCCCTCACATATATTATTCATTTCAGTTAATGTAGGCTTCATTTCCAACTGATTCTTTTTTATGTTTTCTATCTCCAATTTATCTTTTTTATCTCTTTGTTAAAGTTCTCCCTGAGATCATTGAGTATCCTTATAACCAGTGTTCTGAATTCTGAGTCTGGTAGATTGCTTGTCTCCATTTTCTTTAGTTCATTTTCTGGAGCTTTGCTCTGTTCTTTCATTTGTGACATGTTTCTTTGTCTCCTTATTTTGGATGCCTCCCGGTAGTTGTTTCTATGTAGCACTGCTATGTCTCCCAATCTTAGTAGAGTGGCCTTATGTAGTACGTGTCCTGTGGAACCCAACGGTGCAGTCTCCCTGGTCACCAGAGCTAGTTGCTCCAGGTTTGTCACTTTTGTGTGTTGTGTGCGCCCTCCTATTGCAGTTCAGACTTGATTGCTGTTTGAACATCAGTGGGAGGGATTGACTCTCAGGCTGATTGTTTGTAAGGACTGGCTGTGACTACAAGTGGACGAGCTGTTGTGCAGGGGCTGACCCTACAGAGCAGAGTTTGCTTTAGTGGGGTTATGGTGCCTGCCTAGTCTGCCCTTTGCATGTATCATTCTTGGAGGTGGCCAGGTGATGTTCTGGCCCAGTCTGAAAATGGCCATTAAGACTGCGTTCCCAGGGCCTCCTGAGAGAGGACTTGCTGGAGGCCAAGTTCAGCCACAGTCTGTGTCCTTGCCAGTGCCACCTGGCATGAACTACAAAGCATTCCAGAGAAAGCCACTGCCCAACTCCACCTGTTCTTGGAGGTGCCTTGAGAGACCAACCTGCAAATCAAGTCTGGCTGTGGCTAACGCTGGTATTGAGGGTGCTCAACCAGAGATATGGGACACATCAAAGCCAGATGCTCCTTATTTGAGTTTTGTGAACCTTTGAGAGACTTTAGGAAAGTTCACAGCATGAGCGGAGGCAGGCTATTTATATGAAAAAGACACTGGAAGCAGCTTGGGTGTGCCCTAAAGTTGAATGGGGACTGGTCTAGGAATCACTAAGGTGGAGCAAATGAAAGATAATAGCCAGTTTGATGGATACTCAGATATGGTGTCTATGTGCTTGCGTCTCTGTGCGTGCTTCAGCACGCAGGGATGGGGAGAGCTCAACAAAGAAATAATTACTTCCGCCAGCTCCTCTCTCTGGGAAAAAGCTGTCCCTCCAGCCCTCCCCCTGAACCAAGACAACTCAGTTCCTCCCCGGGTGCCCCTGTCGTCTTTCGCATTTAGAGCTGCTGCCCCAACACTGGAGCTCAGAGTGAGTGAGTCCATCAGCAAGTAAATCTGTGCGCGGGACCTTAAAGAGGAGCTTTAAGGGAATGCAGTCAGCCTCCATCTCACTCATCCACAACCTCTGCTGGTTTTCATAGCCAGAAATTATGGGGATTTCTCTCCCTGGCCCTGGAACCCTGGGCTGGGGAGGGGCTGGGACTTCTTGCTTCTCAGGGGAGGACCTCTGCAGCCAAGATATGACTCCCAATTTTCAATGATCACACACAGGTGTGGGACCAGCCCATTCCGTGACTCTGCCCTCCTACCAGTCTCGAGGTAAATTCTTGTGTATGTTTGTAGTTGTAGGGCTTCCGTTCTACTAGACTTCAGGCAATTCTCAATAATGGTTGTTTTGTAGTTTAGTTGTAATTGATGTGGTCCTGAGAGGAGGTGAGCACAGCGTTTATATACTCCACCATCTTGACTGGAAACAAACTGAGCATATCTTCTTTAAGTAAATAGAACAATGGTTTTGAAAGGTTTTTTCTTTACTATTTAAATTTGTCATGTTAGAGTTAATGTATATATTAAATGCTAAGCACCAGTATTTTGGACTAACATTCAGCAATTGTTATTGGATTAGTGCAAAGATAATTGTAGCTTAAAAGGCTAAACATAATTGCAAAAACTGCAATTACTTTTGCACCAACCTAATAGTACTAGTACCGTATCTTATCCCACAATATTTTATACTATCTGAAAGTCTATATCATAACCATCTTTGTTATCTTATAGTAGTAATTTAATTATAGTTTCAAGTTTTAGCTCTGCTGCAAAATTTCAGGCATGACTCACATGATCTTGAAGTACAGTTTTCTTTTCTGGGTTGTTCTATACTTTCATTTAACATCTAGTGACACATGTCATCCCGTGAAGATTCTGTTCTCCAACATCCCTACTTACCTTGAACATCTTCGTGAATGAAGAATTGGGATGTTATTCTAAAACTATAAATTCTCTCAGTATTCTCAGTAGTAATTATTTGAAGACGTTAATTTATTTACAGTCTTCATGGACCAGGTTAAATTTTATCTTGTCTTATTTGTTGAGTTTTATTCTTTATTATAATCATTTGTTTTTCCAATTGAAAGATAAATGTCTTGGGAAAAAAATGAGAAACTAAACAGGATTTGAATACTTTTACTATACTGTTATTTATGTTCTTCAAGACACATTTTTCAAAATTGAAAAGAACACTTTTTTCCCCTTGCTTCTCAACATATCTAGCAAAACAGAAAACAGATGCATGTTCCATTGGGAATATTGTGATAATTTTATGGAGAATTGTATGTCCCTGTATATCATAAGTTAAAAGAGCCATAAAAAGAACAATTTATTTGTGTGGGAATGTATAGTTTTTATTGAGTTTTGCATTTTCATCTAATTCGGTCTTTGAGATTGTAATGGACAAATATTTTTTTTTGGTCAAATTTTAATTTTACCTGTTGTTTGAAACGTGAGAAAAACAAGCAATTCCTGATTACTACAGAAATTTTGGGTATTTTAGAAATGTGTGTTACCAATCACAAGAGGCTGGTAATCTCAAGAAAGAATTGACACCTGGAGAAAAAAAAATATAGTTTTAACCAGTAGCACCTGATTTCTAAATAACTAATTCTTCTAATTTTAAATATTTGAGCTTGAAGACAGAATAGTGAATCATAAGAAAGAAGGGTTGAAAAGAAAAAGATAAATTAATAAATTAAACAATAAGGTGAGAGAATATTTTTAAAATAATAAACTCTCAAGAGTCAAGAATAGCTAGTTGTAAAACTATAAGGACTCAGGCTAATTCAATTAAAGTTCTTTTCACAATAATGCTCAGAATTACATTCTGCAAAACATTAAAATACCATATGTAAAATTATTTACAAATAAAGAGGGAAGATTAGAATTGCATACTCGGAGTAAAGAGAGTATACAAAAGTTATAATTATTAAGTAGGTAAATGATCTACTTTAAAAATCAGCATCTGCTGAAATTCTTATTTAATAAACATAGGTAAGATGTTCTTTTCCCAAATATTCTTGTATTAATGTTAACATCATCTATATATTTTCCTGCAAATTGACATAAATATATGTGTTACAGACTGTAGGAAACTGAAAGAGTACTGCTGCTTGATGTTCATTGATGTCTAGTTGATTTATTTTTGAACACTCTGCTTCTTCTATCCTGATGGCATGTGCTATAATGATCAATGTGAATGAGATGTATTTCCTGACCGAGCCGATATAAAAAGCATGAAAGTGAAACGTTGTAGAAGGGTAAAGTCATTTTTACTTCTGTTTGAAAAAAAAAAAAAAAAAAATACTTTACTGGCTTTGACTTTTCTTGAGGTTAGCTGTCACATCATCCAATTCTACTATATATAAAAAAAAAAAAATCACTTCCAAAGTGACATAAAATAAACTAAGATATCTGGTAGAGAATACAAGCACTCAGTAACACTCAACATACTCATATAACAGGAATGACCAATTTGCAAATCATGTAGTTCAGTGCATTTTTGGTTAACATTTTCATTATATCAATAGTTTAAATATATTTTAGGTATTTTTTGATAATTTCCATTTTAAGATTTCTGAGGTTTTATTATTGCCATGCATTCTTTTTCTGTTTGCATTCAGTACTAAATATCTAACTAGAAAGACGTGATTAAATATAGCATGGGGTCCAGTTTAATTAAGATGATTATGAAATTGTGGAATTAAAAGGACACTAATGTGTGTTTAATTTATAATTATGTTTTATTTATTTCAATTGTATTATTGTATGTAAGTCTCATATAACACTGTTTATAAAGAAGAGACTGAGTTGACTAATATATTGGCTCAATGTCAAATACTAATAAATAGTTCAGTAAGGTTTTTCTGATTCCTGAATTCTGTCTATCCTATATGTAATATTTATGTAATACACATTCACACACACACACACACACACACTCACACATGCACACATTAATACACATATATTTCCTCCCAAATATTTTAGTCAATTACTCTTAATGTTAAACCCTTTAGGGTCGTCCAATCAACTTTCCTTGGTTTTGGTTCAGGAAACTGAAAGACAAAAAGAAAAAAAAAAGAAAAATCTGTGAGCGTTCTAAGGTCAAAGAGTGTTTTGGTCTGAGAGCCAGAATCTAGGATGGCTCCTGATCTTTCTCAAGGAGACTTTCCATTATATCATGCTGTTTCTGTATCTTTATCATAATTTGTTGCCTATTTAACTTAACCAGTTTTTGCGTGTTTTTACTGACATATTAAAATATAGAGCTTCTGCCATTTGGCTATCATTAATAATCACACTGACATCACACAGACATCAGTTCTAGGACCAGAAGTCAAAGTTATAACCACTCCAACTTCTGAAAATCCAATATCAGTTCAATGAACCCTACACAGAGTGTACTTACTACACAAATGGAATGCTGCCAAATACGACTTTACTTGGGCAAATAAAATTGTTGGAATCCTGAATCACAGTCCTGTGCTTCATCACAAAGGAGAGTGAGAAAGTGCATTTCCTGGCTGCTACCTAGGAGAAGTGGACTCCTAAAGTTAGCAAAACATGGCAAGGTTGTTCAAAGATGCTGTGAAGCCAGAAAAATATGGGGAATCAGAAAGGGCTTAATGAATGCTGACTTTCATGCCGACAGTCATTTGAAATCTAAGTTCTTGAAATAGTAGATAAAGAATATAGAATTAGGAGGATTCTTTAAAATAAATTTTAACTGTACACTCCCATAAGAGACAGAGAAAGTTGTTTTCCAGTTTTACATCTTGGTTTGGAATGCTTTCAATAGTTTATGGTATATTGAAAAAATAAAAAATCTGAGAGACCTAGATTTCAATACTATTCAACTTTGTTGCTAGAAATGTAGTCCTGGGTAAATATTGTTAGCATTCAAAACACCATGTCTCTATCATGGAAATTGAAATAATAATTACATGAAAATCAAATAAGAAAGTGAAAATAAAATGCCTGAAATCAAAAATATTTGTCCAATTTCTCCATCTTTGGATAACTTTTGCAATATACTGGAGACACTTTGAATCCAATACCATTAATAAATAAATATATGCAAATTATTCTATTCATGACCTTCCAAAGTGGACTAAATCACTGTACCCTTTAAGATCTATGGCACCAAAGAAAAGGCGTTTGTCATAGCTCCTAAATTTCCATTACCCGTTTTTTGTTGTTGTTTTATCTTGTCTATTAATCTCCTTTGCTAGATCTTATATCCCTTGAAGACAAGGAGAAAATGTGAGACAATGACAGATGATTGCCTACCAAACATATGTTTTTTTTTCCTTCCTAGTCATTAATAGAATCCTAATTTTATTCTTGGAGATCATTAGCCCTACTGAAAGCCTACAGAGTAGAGTACACTCCCTTTTAAAGCTACTATGCCAGGTGACTAAGTTCTGAAGTGTTGTGTTGAACTGCTGGAAAAATGTGTAAAAAGGATGGAGTACTTTAATTTTCTTTCTCCTTCTGCCTTTCTGTTCCTTGGACCAAGGTTATAATAGCTGAAACTTCAGCAGCCATTTTGGTCCATGAGGTAACCTTGAGGTTGAAAATCACTTGAGGCAGGGAAGAGAACAGAAAGAACCAAAGAATATGATGATTTTGTAGAGATGAAGTATCAGCATTGCACTGCCTTCCTCTGAACTTCTTATATATGAGAGAATAAGCATTTGTGTCTTTTAAACACTATGAATCAAATCTCCAAACTCAATATGTAACTGACCCATACTGCCTGTCATTTAAATTTGTATTCCCAGTATTTACCACAATGCTTGACACATAGTGAATATTTAATAAAGGTTGAATTAATTAATTTACCTATGGCTTTAAGACAAATATAAAAGACTTCTGATTTGTCTATTAGTTCATTTGACTAGTTACAATAACAGAAAATTTCCTATTTAAAGCGCAAGTAGAATGGTCCTCTGAGATGAGAAACATATGGAATATTCTCTAAATATAATTCTATTCAAATTAAGTGAGTGAATTAAAACCGACTTGTCTATATCTGGTTATTTTTCTATACCTCTTTTTGAAAACATATGAAGTATTTTTTTTTCCAGTGTGCAATTGACTAGAAAGAAATTTCAAGAAGTTTGCTCAACCATGTATAGTCAGTATTTGGGGCAGGAAAGTTAGTTCCAGCATGAGTGTTGTTTCAGAAAAGAAGCTCTAAAAGGAATATGAGCAGTAAATATAAAAAATGGATACATGAATATACCAATCTATTTACCTTTTTTATTCTCTGTAAAAAAAACAACAACAACAAATAAAACAAAAGCCTGGGTTTATCTTTTAAAGGGCTCCCTCACATTATTGAAAAAGATGGGAAGAGGATACAGTACAGGGTATAGTTGGAGAATTAATTTTAGATACAAAGGTGAGACATCTGATATCAAAGAGGGGCTACAGCGTTTGACTAACAATGGAGGTAGACACGTGGCTGTATGGTAGAAGGAAGGTGAGGACTTCTGATGTGATGTCTGTTTAAGGAGATATATGTCCTACAGGTCAAGTGTGTAGTTTTGTGTTTTCAATCTTGCATATCTTTCCGGAAATGTTTGTCTACTTGATCTTTCTTACTGATAGAAGTTTGCTAAATTTTCAATGTATGATGATATATGTTATAAATTTTCATAGTCTGCCAGTATTTGCCATATATATATATACTATTTTGTAGTACTGGAGTTCTGCCTTTTTAGCACCATAAGTTAGAAACTTCATCATATATTTTATATAGTCAATCTATGTTTAGATACCCAATATTCATTCTTACATTGAAGACTTTCATTCTGAGATTATTTTCCTTAAAGTTTATCATGTGCTGAATCTAGTCTACCTGCCTTCCCAGATTTGGTTGGCCCATTTTCCCTCCAGGCTTTGCTAAAGATCCTGTCACACACTGGCTGTTTTCACCTAATCTCAGACCTCTGGCTACCTGAGCCTACCTGGGGTATGCTGGGACCAGCTGCTGCACAGCCTTCCCATCAACATGTTTCTGTGGAGCACTCAAGACACTAGTACCTACCTAGGTCTGACTTGACGACATGACCCATGGGGACTATGACTACTCCCTCTGCTCTGGGATTTCTTATGTGCTTTCTTTTCATGTTTGGCTCCTGGAAACATTCCTTACTTTGTTTCCTTATTTATTGCCATATATATATATATATTTACATATAAACATATATTTTATTACTATATGTGTATATAAACATATACATAGTTACATTGTGTATATACATATATATATATATATATATATATATGAAATATTTTTAGAAGAACAGTTTTTCATCATATCAAATGTGGATGATATGGCTTTAAAGAGAAATTATTTTTCTTACACTTTTCAATTTTCTTATTTTGACAATAAAGATTATTTCAATAATCAGAAATACCAATGAAGTTATTTCCAAAAAGAAAATAATGTGAAGTTATCAAATCATATCCAAAATAACAATGTCCAGTTCCTAACTAAACTTGATTTTGAAATTATATTTGGCTCAAGAATATTGCCCCATCCTATAGGGGCTTTTGGTGATGCAAGTTTAATCTGTGAACACTTTTCATTTTTCCAGTTTAATTTTAAAATATTAATTTAGAAACAAATTAATTTTCAAAATTCATTGATTGTATAGCTGAGTATACTATTTCTAATATTAAATAAATGTCCTCTAATTTCATTGTTTATATATAAATATTGTAAGTTATCTATATTTTATGTTTTAATAAACTGTTTTGTGAATATTCCATCATAATTAATCAAATAAATGATAAATATAATTTAGAATAGGTAAATGAGGTCACAGATTATGAAGAGAAAATTAATAACTGATATGCAGATGATACTTCATAATAATTTATCTGGGGGATATCTTAGATTAGAAGTTTTCATTGCTCTAGAGGTCTGTAACAACATTAAAATACATTTCTTGATTATAAAGTAATTACTTTTTTCAGCACTATGGAAACACATTACTGAAAATGTAGCAATGAGAGGGAATTGAAATGCTCATAACATGTACCCAAGTACTTCTGAAATATCAAAAGGCAATCACTGACTCCAAA
Source organism: Rhinolophus sinicus (assembly GCF_057876585.1). Taxonomy (NCBI): domain Eukaryota; kingdom Metazoa; phylum Chordata; class Mammalia; order Chiroptera; family Rhinolophidae; genus Rhinolophus; species Rhinolophus sinicus. The sequence goes on from NC_142502.1 coordinate 58,274,423, forward strand.
TAATCAACTGAAAAATAAAACCAGAAAAATTATGAGTAATATAAGTAAATAAAATCATCGGGACGATGGCTTTTATAAAAATGATTGTGTGAGAATACATATTTTATATTAATAAAAGGAAATACATGCTAAATATTTCAAAGGCCTGTTTTGCTAATAAACTGAAGAACTCTAGAGTGGGGGCCAGGCATCCACATGCTCCAAAGTGACTTGGTAATTCCCAGGTGACCCAATTTGGGACGCACTGGTTTGGAGTATGTAGGGTATGCAGCGCTTCATACGTTGAGGTTAGGATTTAGAATTTTACATATATTTCTATCAATGGGCAGCCATTGGAAGGTTTTAAACAGAGGATGGATGTCTGCTTTAAAAAGACCTCTGTGTCTATAGCATGGAAGAAAGGAGCACAGAGAGTATAGAGATAAGTAAATGTAGTAATGCCAATTAAAAGCTTTTGCAAACTCTCTTATGCAGAAGAACTCCGAATAATTTATGTAGCTACTGTGCCCTCAAGATGGTGGCGCTTAACTGGCTAACCTCTAAGTGTGGGCTGCACATAGTGACTTCTTAGATTAGTGTGTGGGAGGTGAAGAGGGATGAGTAAATTTATAGTGGAAAAACTTGCCAAAACCACCTAAGTCAAGTGCTCAGGGTTAACCTCAACAGTGATAAGTCATCTTGGTCGTACCCCTCCCTGGATACTATGTGATTAGAATGCTTACTTCTGTGATCTTCCTCCAAACAACCCATAATCTCTGTTGAATCATGAGAAAAATGCCTCAAAAGTTATCAAAAACAAGGGAAACACTTATGATTAAGAACAGTGATAGAGGTTTAGAAGAGTTTATTAAGGAGTAGAATGAAGAATGCTAGGGGCAGTGAAGGAAAATCTGGGTGCTGGATGGTAACTAGGACTTTAATACCAATTAGAATTACTCTTTGATCTCTTACAATGCTTAGCAGCTTTGGGGAGCTAGGGACTGCAATGATAGAGCCAATGTATTCAGTTTTAAGATGACAGAGCAAGGCATTTGAAAATAAAGACCTCATTTACCAAAGAATTTGCATAAGAAATGCAAATTGACAGCATAAATGCTGAATGAACACTGAGGTGAAAAGTGGGTGATGAAGAAGTCAATTAATGTATAAATTCAGACAACAACCCAGGATTAAAAACACCTAGTGCATTTTTTAATGGCAAGATTGAATGAGGAAAGGGAAGAATCATCTTACCAAAATGGTAACAAATATTCAAAATAGCATAGAAATGGATAAAACAGAAAAGAAGACAGGCATGACTGAAGTAATTCTATGTTCTAACTAGCCAGGAGTTTGGTAAATGATAACACATTGATAGTGGCTTTCACTTTAGAGTGAGGAATTTAGATTCAGCAGTGGAACCAATGGAACCAATGTCATGAGCCTCTGGGTAAAGAGTCTCTGATGGGCCCCAGCTGGCTTCAGGATATGTTTCTGACTTAGAACTTGGAATCTGCCTGTGCCCACCATTTGGTTTGTGGAGACAGAGCCAGGAGTGCAGTTTCCAGGCTCTCGGCCTCACGTGAAAAGGTACTGGCTCAGGTAGTAAATGGCCATCAACTGCGATTGGATGGCCATCAGCTGTGGCTAGTTGGCCGTCAGCTGTAACCAGTGAGCCATTGGCTACTAATATAGCTGCTGTGGCTACGCTAGCAGAAAAATGGGGGCTAGCAAGAAGATGGTGGCTGAGATAGCAAGCGGCGGAGTGTGGCAGAGTGTGGATTGTGGATTCTGTGGCTCCTGCTTCCTGTGTCTCCAACCCAGCCGCCAGTGAGACTATAATGGTATGACTCCCCTACCTATGGCTCTGTGGGTGTTCCTTTTTGGCCTAGCCACATCCTGCATTATTATGTGAGGAACGGGAGCTGAAACCCCGCTGGCCGCCCCACATGACACATGGTGCAGCGAGCAGGGTCTCCTGCATGACACCCTGCATGACACAGGGTCTCACTTTTGGTCTTTCCTGGGTATAATAAAAGAAAAATCCTTCTCTTCTTTTTCTCCCAAAATGTATCAACTGGGAGGATTCTGGAAAAGTCGACTTGTGTTGGATAACTTTGTGTAAATCACCTTACCGATGTTATAGCTTCCCATGTCTCCTGTTCTCCCATCTCAACCCCTTATCATAAAGCCACACAGATTTCTGGTGTTAGCACATATGGGCAGAGGACTTCTTTTTCCATTGGAACTTGCAGTTTAGTGCTTCATTCAAATTAAGGCAATGCTCAACATGTGCTCTTTCAGTGATTCATCAGTGATTCTCAGCCCTGGTTGCTCCTTGAAAAGAACTAGGGAACTTCTAAAAATGTATGAGGGTACTGAGGCAGCATCCCCCTTGATTTAGGTATAATTAAGTTGGGATGGAGCAAGCATTGAATTTTTGTTTTAAAGCAAAATTTACCCAAGAGTTTATAATATACAACTAGAACTGAGAACCACTGAATTAGAGCTTCTGGTAGAGAAATAGAGCTGTTAAGTCTTTTATATTATCATTTAATCCCCATTGTTTGTCTCCCTTCAAGGCTTTCTTTAACCCTGCCTCCCCAGTAACTCCAGTAACATGTCAACAGCATTTCTACCTAAGATTCAAGTATTTATTTTGTATTTTTAGTTCTGCACTCCCACAACTTTCTCTTCTGGGAGCATGGGGTAAATTTGGTGTTCATTGGTTTGAGCACAGACCTCTGAAGACCAGCACCAGCCTGGGAAGCCTAGCAAGTTTCTTGAATGTGTCAAAACACTTTTTATATCTCTTTCTCCATTGAGGAAAGATCCCATTCCCTTAAGAATTTATATGGCAACATCAGGATGTTTCTTAAATTTTCTCAATCTACTGAAAATATATAAATGTGGTATATACCTAGCTTCTCATTGTAAACATTCCATTTAGAATAGCACATGCCCTCAATTTTTATCTCAAAAGCAGTTGACATATTTACCTCTGACTTTTAAATTGTATATCGAGAACCATGAAGGCTCTTGGTATTCTCCAATTGCTTTCATGGTAAGTCTAACCAACTTGGCCACTAAGGTGAGTTACACTGTTGGCTTTCCTGTATGATGATTTAATAAGAGGAATAGATGAATATTGCACCTGAAATTCACAAGTTTTGATGATAGATTTTAAAATCTCACAGAATTGTTGGATCTCCTTGGGTCAGCTGTGTTATCACCCAAACTCTGTCTGGAGACCAGTTTCTGCCATGGCTTGAGGAAGGTGGTACCACAAAGAAGACTAAGTTTAAAATGTGTGAAGAATAATAACGTGGAGTTTTACTGACAGTTTCCTGGGGAGACAGAATAGAGAAACCCAAAGTTGAATGTAGGATTAAATGTAATACATAATATATCTTATAACAAAACTTCCTAAATTAAGCTTTAGACATCTCTAACTGTGGTGATGTATCATCTAGAGACATCCCAGCTCATAAGAGAATGCCTTATTGGTTATGTCCAGTGACAATTTGCTTAGGGATGGGTCTTCCCTTCATGGCTCTCACCTATCTCAGGTCTCCAACTTTCCACCCTCTCTTCAGAGCTCTATGGAAAGTGGGTTTCCCACAGGTAAAGGATGAGACATGGTCGAAGGTGAGGAGAGAAAAAGATGATGAGGTTTTAGGCTCTGGATGATTAATGTGCAATCTCTTGTAAGGTATTTTAGCTTCCTTTTTGCTTCTTCAGTCTGCATCAATTAGAAGAGTGATCAGATCTGGGGAAAATGAAAAAGATTTTCCTCAGGACTGACCTTTCTCAAAAGGAGAAGGGGGATGAAGAATTGTAAGTGTTTATAGCATAATATTTGCCCTGTCATGATTAGATATACCCTACAAAACTTTTGAAATGTCTTAAATTGGCAAATGGCATGAATAAAACAAATGTGAGGAATACAAACTCTCCATAGCATTATCCAGGTGTCATTGAATGGTTGTAACTTCAGGGAAGACTAGTTGTTAGAAAACAATAACTACAGTTTAATTATGAGTTGATTAAGTGAAACTACTGAGTTAAGGTTTGAGTACATGTTAGAGAGAATTTGACTTTGAAAGATAGATCATAGATAAAATATCTTACAAAAACAAATACAAGCATTTATAGATTTAAAATTACATCTATATCAAGAAAAGGGATAGATGAGTCAAAATAACTTCAGTGTTTTTAGACTTTACAGTGATACCATGTGGTAAATTTGGTTATCACAAGACAGTCTTCGTCTCTGTTTCTCTGAGTAGCTTTGACAGCTCTGTCCCTTAGTTGGTGCTCAGCTTCTCTGTCCATAATACCCATAAGCCTTTTTTTCTACATATAGCTATATTCCATCTGGTCACTCAAAGTGGAGGTCATGCAAATATATATACTTCAAAATGATCCAAAGATATCTCACCAAGACAAAGCTGTGGGATCATTTTCCTTTTTTTTTTTTTTTTTAAGCTCAGTTAAAAAGCAAATATCATCCCCTCTGAGTCATTGCCTTTTCTATTTTCTTCTTAGGTTCACTGTTGTATTTTTCTCCTAAATGCTAAGATAGTATAGAATACTTATGAGAAAATGTTTATTTTAAAACTGCTCATTTCTTTGAGCGCAGCAAATCTGACCTGAATTTTTATAGATGTTCCCCTGGTTTGACTTCAGCCTTATGAGGGCTACAGGTAGACCGAAAGAAAAAAAAAAAAAAAGAGAAAGAAAATTGCTGGAGGCTATAGGACTTTTATATTATTCCTAAATTAGTTTTCTATATAACAGTACACCCAATGTTCAAGATCATCACATTCAATGAATGGATTTTGGGAGGGAGGGAGGAGAGAAAAGAAAGCAGATTGTATGTAGGAGATGGGTTGGTCTATAATTTTCCTTTAGAAATGTGCAGGTGATGAGTAGGACAATACCCATATTAAATAATAGTGGCTTATCCTGTTGTAAGAGACTCCACAGCTCTGTTTAAATTGAAATTATAAGCATGGTTGAAATTCTTTTTTTAATGGATCTGTATTATTTTTCAGAACCTAAATCAAATTGGTGCATAAGTTTTATAACACTCCTACGTTAGAAACTACCAAAATATATAGATTATGTCACTGGTTTGATAATATTTGAAAATACCTATCACTTTTTTCTAATTTAAAATAAATTTACAATTGAAAAGATAAATGAATAATTTTCCTAAGAAATTAACATTTGTCTGGCTCTTATGATTCAAACATTTTATAGCAATGGTCATTTTACTGTCTGAAATCTTTCTGGTGTCTGTAAGAACTGACAGAAGCAGCAGAACTAGTAGGCTTGTGGCCATTGTGCTGTGAGAAAACCAATGGAAGACAAGCAGTGAGATAGACTGAATTCATCTAAGGAGGTGGAAATTAGAGAACAAAGTGAAATCCGGTTATAGGTTAAAAACTGGGCAAACACTGGTGTAGCAGGAATTAGCATCAGTTATTCACAAGTCTGTATGTGGACTTTTTTAGGAGCTCTCCTATTAAAACATAAAATCTGAATCTGAGGGACAATCAGTGACTTATTATAATTCCTTACAGTACCTAAATCCTAAAATTATTATTATATATAGCTTGGAACACTCAAATATCAAATATAAGTAGTTGAATAAAATGTATCAACATATGCTTTGTTGGATAAATTTATATCCACCCATCATCCTCAGCATACTGCATACACACACCTGCACACACACACACACACACCCTTGGGTGAAGATAACCACAAATTGGGGAATAGGAAGATATGACAGAACATATAGCACTGATATTTGGGAATCTAGCCAAGGAATCTGAGACAAAAAGCGTCTCGGAGATGCTAAATGAAATTCCAGCCTACTACACAACCCTTCCCAGATTGATTTATACTTTGGGTACTCATATGGAATATTATAATAATGTAAATTGCCTATATATTTCCAACTGATACCAAGAAGAAATTACATATATATATATATATATATATATATATATATATATATATATGTGTGTGTGTGTGTTTGTGATGTCAGACAATTAAGTTCACAAACTCATCCTAGAAAGAGTGTTACATACCTCATTGTTGAATACACTATGGTCACATTCAAAGTACTCCCTTGGGAAACTATGCACCAACACCAGCTGCTAGTCCACCCTTCAAAGCAATTTTAAAACCGTTTTTCTGGAATGGCCATCAGAGTTGTCGTTGTATTACCCTTGATATCCTGAATGCCATCACAATGTCTTCCTTTCAATATTTCCTTTATCTTCAGGTAATGGGAGAAGTCACTGGGGGCCAGATCAGGTGCATATGGAGGATCTTCCAATACAGTTAGTTATATGTTTACTGGCTAACTCGCCCCTCCCCCCCAACACACACTCAGTGCTGTGTGAGATGGTGCTTTGTTGTGATGCAAGAGCCATGAATTTGTGGTGAAAAGTTCAGGTCGTTTCATCTAACTTTTTCACGCATCCTTTTCAGCACTTCCAAATAGTAAACTTGGTTAACTGTTTGTCCAGTTGGTATAAATACATAATGAATAATCCCTCCAATATCAAAAAAGTTTAGCTACGTCGTTGCAACAAGTTCACAAACTTAATTTTCAGACCTCGTGTATGTGTGTGTGTGTGTGTGTGTGTGTGTAAATTATATAAACCTTCTTTTTATTTATTCATTTAGTCATTCAACAGATATTGTATTCATGCTACTTATGAGTCACTGAAGAAACAAAAATGAATGATATATGCTCCCTTATCTGAAAATATTTTCATTTTTGTAGGAGACATAGAAGAGTATACAAACATTTGCAATGCAGACTTAATCCAGTCTTGCAATTTTTTTTCAAATGTGTCTACGTATAGCTTTATAATATTTTCTATTGTGCTTCTAATCATTTTTAATTGGGCTTTGAGCTTGCAGGTGTCAATTTAAATGATGAATGTTGCTGGAGTGGGGAGTATCGATCAAGGGGGAAATTATCCTGAAAAGATTTGCTATGTGGTTATGAACATTTTATTGTAACTCTGAAGTCTTGTGTATCCCTGATAGTATTCCACCACAGAATAAGACAATAAACTCTCATACCTGGAAGGAAATTCAGAAAATAATTAATTCAGTTCATTTATTTCACAGAAGTGAAAGTTTAGATTCAGAGGTTATATTGTTTGCCAGAATTACAGAACTTCTTAGTGAGACAGCTAAAAGTATGGTGTCATTCTTGACATCCAAAGTTAAATAGAATTTATATCTCACAATCATTTCTAAAAGACTGAATGATTAGAAATAGATATAAAAATGAATAGATTCACAGAATTAAAGACATGACATCATTGTTTTTTTATGCAAGCTAATCTTGTATGAATAAAAGGATCACTTTTACTGAGTACCTAAATATCAAGACTGTTATTTTGTGGAGTTTGTAAGTTAATCAAACCTAAAACAACTAAATGGGCTAAAATATATTATAAGAGATGAATTCAGAACACGTTGATGTTTTCTCTTACAAGTTTTGTACTTGTATTCTGGTGACATAAGCTTCAATGAAACAAACACATAATGGTCACTAGTGGTGACTCAGTGACCCTAGGAAAAATTAACACATTACATTGACAATACATTAGATGAATAAATCACCTGAAAATTATTAACTCCGTTTAATTTATTTAGCAATGCATAGTGCTTATTAAGTGCCAGACATGATGCTAAGCGCTTTAAAAACATTAGCACATTAAAGCTATGATAAAATTGAATCCCAACCTAGGTTTAAAAGTATATATAAAAGAAAAGTCTGCAAATATAATCAATCTGTGTCTTAAACAACAGTTATTCTCTGATGAAAAATATAAGGATAGGTGAAGGAGAATAACGCTGTTAAAAGCTAAGAAAGAGTTGACCCCCCACTCCCTGCTCTACCCATAAAATGAATATATTGGTCTTGCTGAATCCTGTGTAATGCACAGGTATGGGGAGCAGCAGGAGTGTTTCTGCCTGGTGGGTGGGTATGGCATTAGTGCTAGTATATGATTATTACGCTATTCCATTATCTATCTGTTCCATATATGCATGAAGATGACCACGTTCACTTCCCTCAGGTCTGATTCCATAACTGCCGTGGAAAGATCTACAGAGAGAATAATCTGTTTAATAAATGCAAATATCATTAATTAAATATTTTTTTTATTTACATACCTTTATGCAAACAAATATGTTAGATACTTTATGCTTTCATCTTTTCATTCTTTACGTCATTCTTTGATTCCTTCAAAAAATATTTTTTTTATTTATTGACTCTCTAGGAATTTGGTCAGATATCAATGACACTGAAATGAAGGGCCACAGATATGTGTCCACTATACACAAAGCAGTACTAGATAGATTATCGAAGGGACAGACAGCCTAGCAAACAAACAATAACAACATGAGTTGATTATTATAAGGGAGTTATGTCAAATTTAACAGTTTGTCAGGAGAACATTTGGGAAAGGGTATTCTAGTTAGAGAAAATAATTTGTTAGAAGGAATAAATGCTTGAGTTAGCAGCAACTACAAATATTTTAGTTTTTACTTATGATTTAATAAGCATGTTAGGTCCCAAGTAACTCGTTACATTTAGCTATAGCAACCAAATCATTTTGCTGAACTTAAAAGCAATAATTCAGCCCCTAAACCATCGTGACCACCAGCAGAATAGCATCCTGTGAGGCCTTGCTGGGGCATCAGCTGGTGCCTATAGATAAATCTCCTTTGCGTTTTTTGCCAACTGCTGAAACACCCATATTTTAAAATTGCTGATAGACAAATAGGGACTCTCTTAAAATAAAAATTATACTCTTATATCAAGATTGCCTGCTTAAATCATAAATGACTATGGGCAATGCTATGTCATTGCCCACATGACATAGGGCGGAAGCCTGGAGAAGAAAGAAATGTTGTCCCTGGTTTCAAGCCATTTGGCTGGTGTTAGTACGTATGTGGTTTCATTTTATACCACAGTGAAGTTCATATAGAGCCAGGTAGGAGACTGCATGAATCATAAACGTCAGCTTGTCCTTTTTCTTTTTTTTTTTTTTTTTTTTTTTTTTGCATTATGCCATGAAATATTGGCATAATATTTTCATAATATAAATTTAAAACTAATTTTGCTAGTGAAAAATAAACATCACTATGGCACTTTGGATGCAAACTAAATCATTATGTGAGTAGAAAGAAAAAGGCTTTTTAATGTACCATGATCCAATTATTGCCAAGTTCTTCAGTTAGTATCCATTTTCTACATTTGTTCATTTTGTCATCTGTTCTTACTTTCTAGCAGGTGCCAAGGATTTAAGAAATTCTCATGTAAAAAAATCTTAAAATTGAAAAAAAATTATTCGTTCATTTCTAACAATTGGGAGGGTCTTTCTATAATTTAATTCCATGGTCAAGCTTGCAGAAAACTATTGTTCTTTAGTTTCCCAATTTTAGAACGATATTTTCATTATTTTATAGCTCTATTACTATGTCAGAAAATTGTTTTAAAAATTTTTTGATTAAAGCTTTTATTCATACCGTGTTTCCCCGAAAATAAGACCTAGCCAGACAATCAGCTCTAATGTGTCTTTTGGAGCAAAAATTAATATAAGACCTGGTCATATTTTATTATAAGCCTCGGTATAATATAATATAATATAATATAATATAATATAATATAATATAATATAATATAATATAATATAATATAATATAATATAATGCAATAAAGACTGGGTCTTATATTAATTTTTGCTCCAAAAGACGCATTAGAGCTGATTGTCCGGCTAGGTCATATTTTCAGGGAAACATGGTATTAACCACAATTCCTTGTATTGTGCTTAACCTAAATTTTCAGGGAATATTCAGAAAACGTGTACTTTTATTTCTTGAATGAATCACAGAAATTATTTTTAAGTTCTCTAGAAAATAAAAAGACCACAGTAAGCCTTATTTAGGCAGCATGCTATAAGTGTGCCACCTAACTAGTTCGGTTTCTCAGGGCATTAAAAAAAGTTTAATGATTAAGCTCTACTCAAGATACAAGACTGCATTTAAAATGGTCATGGAAGTTATATATGGCTTCATACACTAACACATATTGAATATAATATATTTTGTGATTTCAGATACCAAATTCTTATTATTCTTCTCAAAGGAAAGAATTTGGAACAGAAAATTGTTTCCAGATGAATAGATCTAAATATTCTTTTGAATTTACTATTTAATTAACTCATTGAACCACAATTTTTTACGGAGATTAGCAGTGTATAAAAGAGAGAAAGGCTTACTTTCAGGGAACTTAAAAACTGGGAAATTGGATCTCAAACAACTAAGAATTTATTGTTTCATTTAAGAAAGCAAATTATATAGAGGGATTAAAACAAAGCAACAATATGTTTAGGGATTTTAGTCAAAAGGATCAGAATGAAGGTTAATCAATTTAAATAACAAATGGATTCCAGATCTTGCCTTTATGCCTTATTTCCTTATATATTAATTAAAATATTTTTGTTTGTTTGTTTTCAATTAAAGTTTATTCGGGTGACAATTGTTAGTCAAGTTACATAGGTTTCAGGTATACAGTCCTATAATACATCATCTATATATCACACTGTGTGTTCACCACCCAGAGTCAGTTCTCCTTCCATCACCATATATTTGATCCCTTTTACCCTCATCTACCACTTCCCTCCACTGAACCCTTTGGTAACTACTAAACTATTGTCTGTACCTGAGTTTTTGTTTCTTTGTCTATGAGTTGTTGTTTTTAGTCTTATATACCATATATCACTGAAATCATATGGTTCTCGACTTTTTCTGTCTGACTTAATTAAAATGTTAATTTTAGCAAACACTTATTTCCTGCAAAAAATTATTTGATAAAATTTAACATACAATGAGAAATAAAATAATTATTCTGTCAGAAAATAATTCCATAATGGCACGACAAAATTATACATACCCCCTCCCATCCCATTCCTAACAAGCTTCGATGGCAAACACATTTCTTAGAAAAAAAAATGACTACATTTAGCTTGTCAAGAAAGAGTTAAACAACATCATATCTACTGGAGAAATTTAAGAAGCAGATGAATTTGTGTAGATTCCTGACTAAAGGACTGAGAATCACCTAAATCATAACATGTGTTGTTTTTTACACAGTAAGTCTTCAGCAAGCCTGAAGTAAACTATGTTATGAAAAATTTGGTTTAAGTTAATTTTTGAAATTTAGTTTCCCATAAATATAGTATTTTAAATGGATTTTACCCAGATTGACCCCCAAAGAAGTCTAGTGAAAGCTTAATGTGTGTGAATGGTTATAATAAAAATAATATGGCTAACATTATTAATCATTTTTTGGCATTGTACTAAGTGTTTAAATGCGTTATTATTTTCTCTTAACTACTTTGTGAGGTCAGTATTATCATTGCTATTTTACAGATGAGGAACTTGCAGTTTAGGTAATTCAAATGGCTTGGAAGTTAAAGTCAGAATTGGGAACTCATGTCTATCATACAACCCAAATCTATGTCTTTAACCATTTTATTATATTATGTTGTGCTACGTGGTTATATTAAAAGTGCTAGAAAATATGTATATATACTTATTTCAACAACAGGAAAACTGGCACTGGAGGCACAGAAAAACTGCTGATAAGTTGCTAAAAACATCATTTACATTAGGTTATGCAAGACACGTTTAATAGACTGCACCGAAAGAGCAGGGACCCACTGGTGGGTTAAGGGAATCAGATGTTACTTGTGGGAACAGTGAGAAAGAGAACAAAGAAGAAAAAGAAATTATCCGAGGTGATAAAGTAAAAAAAGAGCCCCAGTGAAGGAAATCACAAGCTCAAAGAGAGATTATTTGGGGTAAAAACAAAAAAATAAAATCAAAGTTTAAACGTGTGTGCATTTTTGGTGGGACAGGATTTGGAAACGGAGACTCACAGAAATGCTAAATGAATGAAATTAGTATGGTGACTGTCAGTGAAAATGTGGGAAAAGTTAAAAAATAAAACTTTTGGGAATGAGTGTAAGTACATAAACATATTTTAGAAATGGAGGACATGAATAAAACTAGGGGTGTAAAACAAGTGTGCAAAACAAATATTTGCTCTTCTCTCTACTTATCCCCAGTGAGGGGTTCTGAAAGCGACTGTAAATCAGAATTCTTGAATTGAAAGTGGAGCTAGCTCCTATTGCTATACTTCTGTATTTCAGTAAAAGGATTTTGATTATTTCATAGGATTCACTTACAGCTATATTGTCTGGTCTTTAACACATTACTAACACAAGATGGGCAATCTAGACCTAAGAGTTACACACTATATTATCCATAATCTGAGAATATTTTTCTCACTTCTCTATCTGAAGTGAGAGACAAATAAAAATAGATTAGGTTGCCTAGGGCTGGGGATAAAGGGTGAGAGGATGGAGAGAGACTGCCATTTGGTAAAAGGTTTCTTTTTGGAGTGATGAGAATCTTCTAAGAGTATGGTGATGACCAAAAATCTCAGTAGACAAACTAGAAACTATTGAATTATGACTTTACTTAGATGAACTTTATGGTATGTAAATTATATCTCAGTAAAGCTGCTTTTAATAAAAGCAAAAGGAGCAACTCTAAATGTTTCAGGTCAAATGGTAATGAATTTAAAAAAACTTGAAACATTCATCTGTTGGTGAATGAATTTGCCTTTTCAAAAGGCTCCTAAACTCATGACTCTCAGGAGAACATAATTAATGCTAATGGAGAAACCTTCTAAAAAATACAACTATAATTTTTCAAAAAGCTCTTCAGTACTTCTCCTCTGCTCTCAAATGGTCATGAAATAATTGTTTTAAAGTATAACTATAATCTGCTTTCTTGTAATTTTCTCTTAGCATAACAGAAAAATGAAAAGCAAAGGATTCACAGGGACATTTTCCAATGATTATAGTTGACCTAGTATTATAGATTTGGGTTTCTGATTGACTTTTCACCCAATGTATTGTTTTCATAAATTTTTCATGTAGAACTTTTACAACCTGTTCCCCTCATTCAATACCTACTAGGCCATCAGCCTTGTATATAAAGTAAGAGTCCTATTACTGTTCATCATGGAGTGTATGAAATAGAAAAAGAAGGCATGAAGAAGGTAAATATTTAAACAACTAGATGATTCAGCTTAGAATTGGGAACCTAAAGTGATGCTTAAACATATAATTTTATCTCCCAGTTTTACCTGTTTTATTCTAAATATTAATGTATGATACCCACATATTTGATAATATATGTTTTCATTGGAAACTGTTTTATAAGTTGAAATTTTTGTATGGAGTAAAACTTGGTTGAATAATTAATTGACCAAGTTAGGGGGGTGGGAGGAATGGATATAAACTGTTACCAAACTCTCAAGCCTCCTTATAGTAAATAGCATTTTATTTGTAAGTAGACACCAAATATATCAGAAGGGAAAACAGATGAGAATACATTTCATGAAACTTAATATTCAGTTTGTCTGTGCTTAGGCAGACTGTATAGCACTAAGAATTTAAAGAAAGGCAGCCTGGGCTTGAATCCAAGATCTTCTACATATTAGTTGAATAACCTCAGTTAAACTATTCATTTCCCTTATCCTGTTTTCTTATGAGGATAATAATTTTACCTAAAAGTTTTGTTGTGGTGATTGAATGAAATAGTGTATAAAATATTTAATACATTGTGGTACATAATCAGCATTTTCTAAATGTTTTCTATATATATATAGAATTTGATCTGAGATTCAAATTTGTCTAACATGTTTGTGATACAGACAAAATTTTCTATTGGTTAGCACAAACTGTTTCTGGAAACATAGAAATGAACATTTTCTTTCAGAAATTCCATGGAATATGAGTTTTTTTTCTTAGTTTCATGCTATTGAAATGGAGTTTTACATATAATACTCCAAATTTAAGATAAGAAATCTTTGCTCTCTAAAGTACTTTCCAGGATTATGTTTGTTTGATTAATTTCACACTAACTAATGAATTAAAGATAGCTATAAATAGAGCTCTGAGAGACACTGTCTAATTATTCACTCTATTGAATGTGGACTTGACCTGCACTGTCTTACACCGAATATGGTGGAAGTGATACTGTGTCAGTCCTTTATACTTTATACGGACTGGCAGCTTACACTTCCTTGCTTTTGTAATTTAGCTGTTATTCTGTGAGAAAGCCCAAGCAACCACATACAGAGGCCCACGTGACAGATAACTGCAGTCTCCAACTGACCATCTGGCCTAAAATATCAGGCAAAGCCAAACCAACTTTTAATCCATGTGAGTGAGCTATTTTCAAGGTGATCCTCCCATCCTCCCTTAAAACCTTCCTAAAGATGCCCTGTGGGGCAAGCCTGAGCTGTTGTCTCCAAGCACTGACTAAATAACAAACTCATCAGCAAATAAATGATTGTTCTTCTAAGCCTCTGTATTTTGGGAAAGTTTATTGCACGACAATAAATAACTAAAACTCCAACCAAGAAAATAAGCAATATCTTTAACATTCAAAAGATATCATGGAGAAACTCTCACCTCCATTCTATTAAGAACCTGTAAATAATAGGTTGGTGCAAATGTAATTGCTGTTTTTGCAATTATTTTTAACCTTTTAAACCACAATTACTTTTTGCACCAACCTAATACTTCTACTATAGCACTTGCAAATTTTTATTGTAATCATTTATATCTATTTTTTTTTCATTAACCTGAGTCCTTTTCAAGGAGTAATAAATTATTCCCTTAGACCCTACATAAAGTTTCTAGTAAATATGCAATGGATGCTTATCGAATGATGAATAAATGAATGAATGAAAGATTGCCTGGTTTCATTAGAATTACTGTTTTGGGTTTTTTTGTTGTTGTTATTTCAGGAGAGAACAAACAATTAATTTCTGCAACTTGAAGGTATATATGAATAAATGTAAAAAAATATGCAGCTTGATAAAAGGATACCGTTTGAAAGAAGGATCATGTGATGGGAATAGGGAATCCAGACCTTCATTAATTTCTGTGATACAGATGTTAGAAGAAACTAAAAATAAAGGAACAATAGACCTTTTAGAAAAATAAAAGTTGAGTTCTCTTTTCCTAGTAACACCCCCCAAAATATTTATTTTAAGCAATGAACACCAATTTCTTGGGATTTCCATGGTCTTTAAAACAACAACTAGCACCTTATAATTAGCAGCGAAGAGTCTGTGTACTGAGTTATTACAATGTACAATCATTCCACTAGGTGCACACCACCGTGTGGTGTGAGACAGGAATAATTAGACACCAGATGGTGATATTAACTCCAATAGAGAATGCCTATGCATTATGCATGAGAAGTGACTTTATTGTTGTTTTTTATCCATTTGGTACCATTATGCTGCTCTTGGACCTCAATCAGTGTCTCAACAAGAAAAATCTCTTCGGATCTGAAATATTTCTGTTCTGAACAATTTGGAACATCATTTTATCATATTCTGATCAGTTATCTCCCCTACTCAACTTGCAGAATTTCTAAAAGCATATTATTTTCTGGCAGTGCCATAGAACTGAGCTTTTCTATTATCCAGAGCATCTGAGCTTGCTGGGGATAATTTTATGTTTCTGCCAGCAGTATAAAGTTTAAGATTAGTATCTTTAAAAATTGAATCTGATTTTTAATGATTGTAGAGTCACATTTCTGGGCTGAGGTACTTTTAAAATGTCATTAGCAGCTATTTGATTAATCATTTTATGTCTTTTGACCACTAAACATATCTTCTATTTTCATTATAGATGTAAAAAATTTGAAAGTAGAAAAGAGCTAGAATATACAGTGATTAGGTAGATTTCATTAATATTATTAATCTTTCAATGCAGAGCTCAACAAAATGGTTGTTTATCTCTATTCATTTTGGAAAATGCCAGCATTTAAGGAGGTTCCAAAATACTGTATCAGATTCCAAGGTCATGTTGCCTTCTAATCTTCAGCCTCCTAGTGATTGATTGGTGACTTAATCCTTGAAATAAGGCAGTTAGTGCTAAATAGATAAGATTTTTAATAAAGAGTGCAAGTAGATTATATAGCTATAGCAAGCAAGATTTGATCAGAGAAACATAACCATTAGGGAAGATATAATGTGGATTTATTATATAGGTTTTACCATATGTTATTTGAGCACTGGTTGCACAATTTATGTTCATCTGTGGTGAATCTGAGGTCAGCAGGGCAGGCAGCGGGGAAGGTAAGGACTTGAAGTAGAGGAGAATAAGGGAAAACTGGAATCCATGAAAAGGAGCTGGGACTCACATTGACTCATAACTGCTTAAAAACTCCAACTTCAGTGATGCCAGGGACTTGCAGGAAAAACTGATGCCCTTCATCATGGAGCTAAACATGCATGTGGCTCGGGACTCAGAGAAGCTGAAGGGGGAAATCTGGCAAAAGGCAATTACTGCAGGCCCAGCTTCTGCTCACCCAGACAAAGTGAGCTAATACACCAGTAGCAAAGTTTGTGGCCTGCAGTAGTACCTGGGACACTTTTTTCTAATAAACTTTTCATTTGTTTGTTTGTTTGTTTGTTTATTTTTAATTTTAGAATAGATTAACATTTACAGAAAAGTCGTGAAGGTAGTATGAGACTTCCTGTTTGGAAAGGCAGTTTCATGAGCACAGTCTTTGGTCACTTGCTCAGCCACCCAAGAATAGGTCTTAAGCCTTAACCTTCCTTACCAGAGATAAAGAGCCCACACTTAATACCTTGTCGGGGAGTATCTCTTGCTGTTTCAAGTGTAATAAATGTTCCTTTCTTCATGTATGTCAGTGGCCCTGAGGCATGCCCCCGGCTCTCAGTATTTGAAGATAGAAGAGTGAGGGTCCTTCTGTAGATGCACTAGAGGGGAGCACGTAGGCCAATGGCCATGCATGTGCTGCCAGAGGCACACACTAGTGGAACTGATCGTGCTCTGTCTGTTTATGTGAGAAAAAGCACTGTCCCATCCAGTGCTTGTCTGTGTTGCATTTTCCTTGGCGACTCAAATACCAAGGTGCAGTGGACAGGAGTGTTTGCACAGCCACCCCTGCTGTCTGGCACTGTGATGATCTTTGCTGGCCTCCACAGAGCTGGAGTCTTCCCCTGGCGTTGGTTCCCATTCATTGCGTTCTGCTCAGCAGTTCCCACATAGCCCATACCCAATTTCCTCTACTGTTAACATCTTACGTTACTATGGTAGATTTATTACAATGAATGAGCTAACATTATTAATACATTATTAACTAAAGTCCATTTTCAGATTTTCTTAGTTTTTACTTTTTTTTTCTTCTTTTTTTTTTTCTTTTTTAAGATCTCATCCAGGACACCATATTACATTTAGTCATCATGTCATCTTAGGCTCTCCTTGGCTATAACAGTTTCTCAGACTTGCCTTGTTTTTCAATACTTTGACAGTATTGAAAGGTACTGGTGAGGTATTTTGTAAAATGTCCCTCAATTGGGATTTGTCTAATATTTATCTCATAATTAGAGTGGAACAAGAAACACATCTGAAAAATCATCCCTAATCTTACCACCAAGCCTTAACTACCAATAACATTTTAGAGATGACTTTCCTTTAATATCTGTAATTTTGAAAGTTGTAATATATTTCCCTTTCTTTCTGCAACATTATTTTATTAGTTTTTTTCCCATGCCATTAGGCAGTTTCAGTTGCTGCATAATATTACTTCATGTATGTATTATATACTTAAGAAGTGGTTTTGGCTACTATAACAACAGAAGCCAAAAACAACAGTAGTTTAAACAACATAAACTTTTATTTATCCTTCATATAAAAGTCTCAGAGGTAGGTGGTATCAAGGAATTTTCTAAATCATCAGAGATCCAAGATCCACTAACTTTGATCCTGTGCCATCCATGCCCTATCTCATGGATAAAGATGATTGTTTCAGCTCATTCTATAAAGTCTACATTATAGCAAGGTGACAAGAGTAGTAGAGGAATGACTATCCTTCATTTTAAGGCCACAGATGTTGCATATTTATTTTCTGCTTACATCAAATTGGACTGAATTTAGTCATGTAACCACCACCCTAGTGGAAAGAAAGCCTTAGAGTTATAATATTTATTATAGGTGGTTATATGTTAATTAACATTTGAGAGTTGCTTTAATAAAGGAAGTAGGAGATGATCAGTAGACAATATTAACAGTATCTACATAGATAATTTTGTCTTCCACTCTTGGCATATATATATATATATATATATATATATATATATATATATAAAATTGAATCTTTAGCTACTGTTAGTGATGCTGTATTGATCACCCTTAAACAAAACATTTCTATCCACATTTCTAACTTTCTACAAAAGTATCAATGGAATTAATTATTTTAGGGGACATGATAAATATTACTAAGTTGCTTTCCTGAAATTTTAGGCCAATTTGACATCCTAATAGCAGTGTATAAGAGTGCCTATGATATTATTTTAATCTCAGATTACTTTTGTTAATCTAACAGATTAAACATATCTAGTCATTGATTTAATTTGCATTATTATAATCACTCAAGAGTTTGCACATTATTTTTCATTTATAACCATTTGATTTTCTTATTTTTAAGTGCTTTGCTCATTGTTCTTTTGGGATTTTTATGTTAATAAATTTGTAAATGCCCTATGTGTGTGACTTTGGAAATGTATTCAGTAATACACTCACATAGTGCTATAACTTTTGGGAAGGCAACATATCAATATTTATCAGGGACATTATGATACTCACATGGTATGACCCATTATTATATCCAATATTAGCATTTTATTCCAAAAAAAATCATCAGAACTATACATGAAACTTTATCTACAGTATTGTTAATAAAATCAAACTATTGAAAATTATTATGGGAACAGTAGAAAAATGGATGAATTATAGGACATCTATATTGGTTGACTATGCAGCCCTTAAAAATATTTTCAAATATTAATTAATATAGTAGAGACATACTTATGATGCCATGTTAAATGAAAATGTGAATGAGACAAAATGTGTAGTATTTCTTAAATTTATTTTAATACAAAACTCCTGTTACATTAGTTTAAGGGCAAGTGTTACACAGAATTTGGTAAATAACCTTCTTCGTTGAGGTCCTTTAATAAGGTTTGTTACTACAGCAGTGGCAATTGAAGAAGGACTCAAAAGAGTTTGAGGAACTGGTACACACAGGGAACTGTTAAAATCCTATTAGCCTATACTGGTGAAGTAAAAGTCAAGGTTGTATTTCATACTCATGGATAAGCTACTATACTTCATTTAGTCCTTCCTAACGTATTTCTATTTTGTGTTCCTATGGTAGGGGTATTTAAGTCCTCTCCTACCTATTTTAGAATCAATTGTCCATTTTCAGATTCAAAGAATAAAACATGAGAAGACTCAGTTACTCTTTGGGAGTTTGCTCTAGAGATCGTGTTTACACATGCTTATCTAGCATTTAGGAAATTAAAGATAGTAAAGACACTTAACAGATTTTAAGTTGAAGACACAATCCAAAAATTTTATTTTTTTGTCATATAAAAATTTTGATGTTATTAAAATACTGTTTTCACTTTTTAAATCATGGTATGGAGTGCTGATACGTTGAATAATTAAAATAATTTATATATATATATATATATATATATATATATATATATATATATATATATATATATATATTCATATGTATGGCCTTTCTGTAAAAGTGTTAGAATGTCAAATCTAAAAAAAATTCAGAAAAATTTAGGGCAAGTCTATGCTTAATGGTAAGAAGAAAGTGTGAATTCAAATTGCCTAAAGACTGTTTTTCACATTGAAAGCTAGTGCCAAGAAATTATAGAAACTAAAAAAATTCTGAGTTCTCCTTCCATTTCCATATATTTGATCCCCTTTACCCTCATCTACCACCCCTGTGTCCCCTTACCCTCTGGTAACCACTAAACTATTGTCTATGTCTATCAGTTTTTGTTTCTTTGTTTGTTTGTCTTATTCCTTTGTTGCTTTCAGTTTTATATCCCACATATCAGTGAAATCATATGGTTCTCGACTTTTTCTGTCTGACTTATTTCACTTAGCATAATAATCTCAAGATCCATCCATTATGTAGCAATTGGCACTATTTCATTTTTTCTTATGGCAGAATAGTATTCCATTGTGTACATATACCACGGTGTATTACAGAATTGTACATTTGAAACCTATGTAACTTTACTAACTATTGTCACCCCAATGAACTTTAATTGAAAACAAAAGGAAGAAAATTAAAACTAAAAATTCTTAGTGACCAAATATGTGACATCTGATATCTGCTATTTATTATTTTTTAATTTTAATGATCAATTGTCTAAGTTAAGATGCTCGGCAAAGTTTAAGTGCTCGTGTGTGTGTGAATTCAGATATACAGATGTAGGAATAAAGAAAACTCTCTTGATCCTAATAGGCAACCAACTGCTCCTATGTAAATAAATTGCTTTACAGAGTTTATAATCTGTATTCAGAAGAATTAATTAGGCTATTAAAGATTAATATTAAAAAGTAAATTAAAATTTCTACTATCATCTGCTAATAATTGCAAAGTGCATTATTGAAATAATGAACTTACTGAAATAATGCCTGATTGAAACTGATGATATTAACAATTATTGTATAACATTTAAAATGACATTACTCCATTTTGTACTTTATTCAAACTCAAACCCACAATTTGTAGTATGATTTCCATTTAAGTAAATAAGAAAAGTCCTTGTCTTAGTTAACACAGGATGTGATCTTCAGATAATAAAATTATCAAATGATTTAAAAAAATATATTCCTTTTCAAGTTAATGAGCTTTTGCAATAGTAATGTTCAGGGAGGACAAAGTGTTCCCAGTGGGGAAAAAAAACACTAAAATGTATTAATCTGTAGAAGATCATTCATTGTCCACTTACTTATGTACCTGTGAGCTTATACTTTTGCATGCTGGCATAATTTTCCGCTTTAAATACAGTATAGGGCCAACGAAAAAAAAAAACCATGGCCTAGTCCATTCTTAGAGATTTCATGTATTTTATAAATGTTAAATGGATTTGGTAGGAGGTAAAAGATAAAGAGACAATATGCTGGCTTTATTTTGAGTGGTTAAAGAGTTTACTTTTAATCTATTTTAATTATTACAAGGAGTTAAGTCTCTATTTACATCTGTTCATATTTCTTCCTAAGAAATCCTTTCTGTTCATCTTCCAACCCTTACTTTGCTGATGCTCATAAATTGTAGTCAGAAAGCAATGACCTCTAGAATTTTACAAAATACACCATAATCGCACAAGCTTTGGTCCATGGAATGTTAACTTAGGTTATGTGTGAACATTTCTAACAAGACAATATTTATTAACCTCGATTGAGCCTATTAGTTTTTAAATTTCTATGATTTATATTATAGAAGTTTAAATGATACAAAAATAATTGGACTGATGATCAGGCAAAACTATGGCTTGCTGAACAAACATACATGCTGCAGTATGGTAATAGAGGTGGATTAAAACAGAAAGAGCACATAAGAAAGTAGAAAATATTTATTCTTATCAGATGATTTAAAAAATGACTGGATGAATCCATTTCAAGTCAAAAAGTCGTATAAGGCAATCTAAATCAGAGATACAAGATACGAGTGAATGGAGCCCTAAAGAAGCTGGACTTCTTTTGCTGAAATACTCCAGGCTTATCATGTGAATTTAGATGTATGCATTTTTATCTTATGATGAGTCAGGCAAAGTTTATTTTACTCTATCATGATTGTACATCCCTTTTTATCGTGATTTTATACCCTTTACCTGGAACCTTTATTACACAACTAAGCGTGTTTGCCTTTGAGATAAAGTAAACATATTTCCAACCACACTATTATTTTTGAAATAATTGTAAATTTAAGAATTACTGCTCTATGTAAATTGTAAAAAAATCTAAGCAAGATGATGATCTCATAAAATGATGATATTCCTGATATGCCAGATGATAGATATACAACGTTAGTTGAGTCATTTTTACCTGGTGATAGAAAAGAAATAGTATTTTAAAAACAAGAAAAAAATGGAGTAGCTAATCATTTGATTTATCAGAAGGTGTGAAATTTATGAAGATATTTATAGATATTTTCTAATGTGGTATTATTATTTTGAATCAATGTTGCTATTATTTTTTTTGAGAGGGTGTATTTTCTTTGTTTACTTGCATTTGTTTATTCACATGATATTTTCCAAAACAAGAAAGGTTTGAAACTTCATCACAGCCATGCTTTGTATAAGTTGTGAAGTACTAGCAGCACTAAAATCATAATTGGCATGCTTAGTAAACTTACATTAATTAGAACTTTTTGTTTATATTGCATAACTTTTCAGAGCATCCAAAAGGGGGGAAAATAGAGAATAGCCCTACCAGATGTCCTTATTATTCAGAAAGTTATATACTGTATTTAATTTGCTGGTAGTGTGCTTAACAAAAAAAAGGATATTAGGCTCTAAGCAGTAGTTTATCCACTTAAATACATTCTAATTTTGTAGTGGGTCTCAGAGGCTTTAACTTCTGAACTGAAACTACTTAGCATAGAGTTGATATTATAAATTAATCTAATATTTTCAGAAATTCATTAGATTCAACTGTTTTTTACATAAGAAAGATAGTCCATTGATATACATTTAAATGTTATAAACACTCACGTACACAAAATTTTAAACCAGAGCTTTCTTTTGTTTTTGAGAACTGTGACATACAAACCAGATCATTTTTGCAAATCCAAATCACATCTCAAAAAAGTACTTGCTATTATATTTAGAAAAAAAATAGGGCATTTCAAGAAAATCTTTGCCATTATGGGAAATGAAACAGAAATCAAAGAAAATATTCACTTTCTACATATTTTGCCAGATGACTTTTTATTTACTATAACCTATTTAATAACATTATGCAAAAATGTAAAATTTATTTTTTTCTTGCAATTATTACAAGTAATCATAAGTAATCTATTTTATGTTTTTTAGCTTCTTCAAACCTCTAGCCTTGAAGCATAGATAATTGATGTTGCTGCCGTGGTTGAAACACATTACTACACCCCTTGCCTGTAGGGTAAAATCCATATTACTTGGTATGAGATCCAAGCATTCCCAAAGAACCTCTTCTGCCAACCTCTACAAATTTCTCTCCTACTGTGCCCTAATGGATGTTAAGGAGAAACCAGGAACCTCCGTAATTTTGCAGATGGGCTATCCAGAGAATGAGTTGTCCAATGAAGCCCCTGTAACTACAGGAAAAGCCTGAAGCAGAACCCAAAAGTGTTTTGGAAGCAGGTCTAGCTCTCTGTCAATGCAAAACCCCGACTCATTTAAGAAAAAAAAAAATCGGGAAAACAATTACCCTTTTTTTACCACCCTTAAAATTACATATTTAGAAGAAACCACCAAAATGAAATCTTAAATAGTTGTCAGAAAATTTATTTTGATAGAACTAGCAAATTCTGACTAACCATTTTCTTTTAGATAATTTCTTTGAAGTGATTTTTTTATGATTCTTAATTAACTCTTCAGTAGAAACCCAGCCTACATAATGAAAGGTCATGTGTAGAACAGTAGCCTATCTGTGAATCGTGTTACTATTGCAATCCTTATTTTAGTTTACACCAATATTATCTTGATTTTTTTCTGACACTGTAATTTTTGGAATTTTTATTAAAACATTTTTTTCTACTTCAGGAGCAGCTCAATCCCTTTTCACTCTAAAAATGATATTTTTTAGCTAAAAATACCAATGTATTCCACAGAGTTGCTAAAATTTTGTAACGTGTTGAGAATGTAAACATCTACTTTGAAGTTTTCCTAATACACAATTCATTGAACAGCTTGACAGCCACTTATTGAGAGCTGATTGCATTATTTTTTTTAACTGCATGGCAAAATATATATTTTTTAAAGCTTGAAAAATAAAGGGATGAAATACAGTTATAGGTTTACCATGCTAGACAGAGAGGTAGACTCTATAGGTGGATGTTGTTTAACATTAAGTGCCTCTAAGTTGCAGTATGCTGTTCACAGAGAAATAGATGACAATTGAGATTGTTATACAAATGCTTAATTCAATGGTACGCATGATAATTTTGAAGGTGTCATCTGATTTGCACAGATTACCATGCCATATTAATAGAGATATGGTGCATGGAATTGGAAGTTAAAATTGGTTTCTTTTTCCTATTCTTTGCTGCCTGAAGTTCTTAACTCCAAGACTCACTCATTGTGTAAGGCAAACACATTTCTAGGAACTTCAGTTGGGTAGGAAAATGCTTAGTGTTTGTAGGGCTAATTTGAATAGCTTAAATATTTTGGCTGTTTAGTGATTTAAAAAAAAAATTAGACAGTAATATTACGGTTAATTACCCAAGTTGTACTTAAATACAGAAACAAAGAATAACTAGAGTAGCCTTTGCATACATTGTAGTAGACTCTGCATACATCGATTACATCTACAAGGCTATCACCACATGGGTCTTAGAAACATTCTACAGCAGTACAAATTCCAAAGCAAAGTGGGAAAGAACATCTGCTGAGGGGTTTATGTAATTTTCCAGTCAATTTGTTCTGTCAAGAAGATAAAGCATTTCATTCCTTTGAAGAAACCAGTAGCATTGGTAGGATGGGGGTGGAGCTTAAAAGACTGTACAAATTGATGAAAACATCTCTATTTAAAACAACTCTTCTATCACACAGAGAGAGATGTTAATGCTGCTTTAGTCTTCTACTAAATTTCTCCTGTTTCTGAGTATTTCTGATACAAAAGTACAGCATTTTCCAAGAACATATGTTTTTTTTATGAAACTTCAAAACTACTTGGTAATGCAGTTTTAAGATATTAACTGAGTTTATGCAAGAATATTACTATAGATAGTGTCAATATCATAAATCAGATACCAATAATGTTTCTACTTTTGAGTCAACTTATAAACATTTATGTTAGTATAAATTATTTTCATTTTTCTTCACTAAGACAATTATTAGGAAAATTATTAATAAAAAAGATATGTAATTTTTCCTGAAGATTTTGGTGTATGTCATAATTTTTAAATATTTTTTTCAGTTACAGTTGAAATACAATATTATATTATTTTCAGGTGCACATCATAGTTGTTAGACATTTATATAACTTACTAGGTGATCACCCTGATAAAGCTAGTACCCATCTGACATCATAAATTCTTATTACAATATTATTGACTATATTCCTTATGCTATGTTTTACATCCCCATGACTGCTTTGTAACTAGCAATTTGTACTTCTTAAACTCTTCCCCTTTTTTACCTTTTTCCCACCCCCCGCTCTCATCTGGCAACCCTCAAAATATTCTCTGTATGAATTTGATTCTGTTTAGTTTGTTTCTTTTATTCTTTAGATCCCACATATAAATTAAATCATATAACATTTCTCTCTTTCTCTCTCTGACTTATTCCACTCAGCATAATACCCTCTAGGTCCATCCATGTTTTTGCAGATGGCAAGATTTCATTCTTTTTTTGTGGCTGAGTAATATTCCATCGTATATATGTACCATCTCTTTTTTATCCATTCATCTATTGGTGGATACCCAGGTTGCCTCCATATCTTGGCTATTGTAAATGATGCTGCAATGAATATATGGATATAGATATAGATATAGATATAGATATAGATATAGATATAGATATAGATATAGATATAGATATAGATATAGATATAGATATAGATATAGATATAGATATAGATATCCTTTTGAAGCAGAGTTTTGGGATTCTTTGGATACCCAGAAGTGGAAATACTGAGTCCTTCTTTTGTCTCGTTATAGCCTTTGTTTTAAAGTCTATTTTGTATGAAACAAGTATTGCTACTCCAGATTTTCTTTCTTTCTTTCTTTTTTTTAGTTTTCATTAAATACCTTTTTCCATCCCTTTTAGTTTGTGTGTGTCTTTCAATCTGATGTGAGTCTCTTGTGAGCAGCATATGTAAGGATCTTGTTTTCTTATCCATTCAGCCACTGTGTCTTTTGATTGGGACATTTAAACTATTTACATTTAAAGTAATTGTTGATAGATATGTAGTTCTTGTCAGTTTATTATTCATATTTTTTATTTATGTTTTTAATTTAAATTAGTATTTTGTCTTAAAGAAGTCCCTCTAACATTCCTTGTAATATCGGTTTGGTGGTGATGAACTCTTTTAGCTTTTTCTTATCCGGGAAGCTCTTTATCTGTCCTTCAATTCTAAATGACAGCTTTGCTGGGTGGAGTAATCTTGGTTGTAGGTCCTTGCTTTTCATCACTTTGAATATTTTGAGCCAATCTTTTCTGGCTTGCAAAATTTCTGTTGAGAAATCAGCTGACAGTCTTTTGGGAGCTCCCTTTTAGGTAACAAACTGATTTTCTCTTGCTGCTTTTCAGATTATTTGTCTTTAAGCTTCAGTATTTTAATTATGATGGGTCTTGGTGTGGGTTTTTTTTGGGGTTCATCTTGTTTGGGACCCTCTGTGCTATCTGGGTTTGTATGTCTATTTCATTCACCAGATTAGGGAAGTTTTCCATCTTTATTTTTTCAAATAGGTTTTCAATTCCTTGTTCTCTCTATTTTCCTTCTGGTACCCCTATGATGCAAATGTTGCTATGTTTGATGTTGTCCCAGAGGTTCCTTACGCTATCCTCATTTTTTTGGATTCTTTTCTTTTTGCTGTTCTGATCGGTTGTTTTCTGCTACCTTATTTTCTAGATTGTTGGTTCAATCTTCTGCTTCACTAAGCTACTACTGTTGATTCCCTCTAATGTATTTTTCATTTCAGTTATTGTATTCTTTATTTCTGACTGGTTCTTTTTTATGTTTTCTATCTCCAGTTTTATGTTTTCCTTTCTCTTTGTTGAAGTTCTCCCTGAGATCATTGAGCAACTTTATAACCAGTTTTTGGAACTCTGTGTCTGGTAGATTGCTTGTTTTCATTTGTTTAGTTCTTTTTCTGGAACTTTGTTCTGTTCTTTCATTTGGGACATGTTTCTTTGTTATCCCATTGTGTTTGCCAACCTGTGTTTGTTTCTATATATTAAGTAGAGTTGCTGTGTGTCCCAGTCTTAGTAGAGTAGCCCTATGTAACAGGTATCCTTTGGGACCCAGTGACACAGTCTTCCTGGTCACCTGAGCCAGGTGCAGATGGGGTGCTCCTTGTATGGGTTAGGTGTGTTCCCATGTTGTAGGTGAGCCTTGGTCTCTGTTTGCTCATCAATGAGAGGGAGTCACCATTGGGCTGATTTTTTTGTGAGGACTGGTCAAGACTACAGTAGAGGAGCTGTTGTGTAGGTCTCTATGGAGCAGAATTAACTGTCGTCTGCTCTTTGGGTGTGTCATCTGCAGAGGCAGCTGGATGGTACGCTGGCTGTGTCCAAAGCTGGCCACCAGGCCTGCCAACCCTGGAACCTTCTGGGACAGACCCCGCCTCAAGCCAAGTTAAGTCTGTGCCCTACCGAGGGCCACCTGGGATGAGCCACAAAGCAACTGGGCTTGCAGGTGCCTAGAGGGGAAAAGCTATGAAACAAGGCCAGTTACTGCTACTGCCAGGCTTAGGTCTGCTTAGCAAATTCTACAGTGTACACCAAGGCCAGATGCTGCTTGTTTGGAGGTTGTAGACATTTGAGAGAGTTTAGGAAAGTCCACAACATAAGCCAAGGCTGACCATTGTATGGAAAATCCACTGGAAGTGGTTTGGGTAGGCCCACAAGTTGGGTGAGGCAGGATCTTAGGGAATCACCAGGATAGGTGGACCGTGTTAGCCAGGTTGATGGAGAGTCAGATATGGCACATGCCTGTATCTACACTCTGGAAGTGGGAGGGCTCAGCAAAGAAACAATGGCTTCTGCCAGCTTCTTATCTGGGAGGATGCTGCCCCTGCAGCTCTCACCCTGAAGTCGGACAATTCTGTTCCTCCCCATATGTCCCTGGTGCTTTTCAAGATGCTGCCCTAGTGCTGGAGCTCAGAGTGAGTGAGTCCGTCAGCAAGTAAGTCCTTACTTGGGTCCTTTAAGAGGAGCACCTGGGACTCCAGCTGCCTTCCTTCTCACTCAGCCACAATTTCCACTGGATTTCATAGAAGTTGTGGGGACTTCCCTTACCAGCTCTGAAACCCTGGTCTGGGGAGCCTGGTGCAGGGATGGGACCCCTCACTCCTCATGGAAGACCTCCACAGCCAAGCTATCCCTCCCAATTTTTAACTGCCACATGTGTGTTGGGGAACAGCCCATTCTGTGTCTCTGCCTCTCCTACCAGTCTTGATGTGGCTTCTTCTGTATATCATTAGTTGTAGGACTTCTGTTGAGCCTAGACTTGAGATGATTCTCAGTGATGGTTGTTCTGTAGTTTGATTGTAATTTTGATGTAGTCAGAAGAGGGTGCAAGCACAGTATTTACCTACTTCACGCTCTTAACCAGGATCAGAAGTTATGTAATTATATTTTGATATCTTTAAGTCTTCACAAACTGCATGAGAGTATTTTACAATTATCATAAATAATACTAACCAGCAGAAGTTTTGTTTACACTATAACTTTTATCTATTCTTTTAACAAACATATTACTATAGTATAGTGGAGAAGTTAAGACAATAAAGGATGGTTGCTGTTGGAATACATTGTCCCTCTTATGAAAAATTTATGCAAAACATTAAGAGAACAATGAGCTCCACCTGTGGAAAAAACTTCACTGCAAACATTCTCCCTACAGAAATACATTTTATTAAGAAACATCTAAAGAAGCATAGCATGCACTACTTTGTTTTAGCCAGCATAGACATAGAACTTCTGAGATATAGTTTCCTATTATGTTGAAAGTTTCATATTTATTCTAAATAGATATGAGATATAGTTCTCCAATTATCTTGAAAGTTTCATGGGTGACTTTTAAACAAATGTTAAGACTACTCAATAAGTAATGAATTTGAAGTTGCAATAACTATTGCAACTATTATTAATAGAAATGTCTAATAATGTCACAAACTTATTCTAGAAAGTTGAACATTTCTGGCTTTTACACATGTCAACAAATACTTGTATTAACTTCTCTAAGTGTTCACTATTTCCTTTACTTATATAAAACTAATTAATTGTACTTATGCATAAAATAATTTATTGTTTCAAAAATATGTGTTTTCAACATTGTCAAGAATAATAGAATAAGTATTTACTAGAATTGTCTTGGGAAGGACTCTAATTTTTCCTATGTGAGTTTAGCCCCACAATAACAGATATTATATGTATTGAGATCTGCCCTTCTTATGACAATTAAAATTTCAAATTGAAAAATGTATTTCATATATTTTCATCAGAAAGGGAACATATTTATCAGTGTGTGGAATGTTCATTATATGAATGGCAGGAATGTGTGCCCTCTTGAGTGACTGATGCAAGCTGTGGTAGAACCCGTGGTGCCCTTGCCAGTCATCTGGAAAAGATCACCAATCAAGAGCTGGCCTTTACTGTGACACATTCACAATATCCCATGTCAAAGGCAAGGAACAATCAGTATTTTTGGTAAAAATTAGGGAAGCAAAGTTACAGGGAAAAGAACAAAGCTATTTTATTTATCAAAATATTCAGAACATACTCATAGTTTTCATCACTTTTCTATTCCCATTCCTCTGTCTGATTTGTCAAATCCATTCTCTTAATTCAATGTTCCCAAATTTCAGTTAGTCATATATCAGCATCATGATTTATGTCACATTCAAGCATTACATATAGTTGTAAACAAAGTCATATTTTTAGTTAAATAAATGATATAAAAATTTATGTCATTATAGATGAAATTTTAGCATCCCTTTGCATTAAAGTGAAGCAAGTAGTTTACTTTTTTCTAATATATACATATATCATTAACTTTTAAAAAGACACTTTCAACAAGTAGAATCAGAATTTAAATTTCTATGTTATTACTCTTAGTCCCCACAATAATGTGTAAAGCCATTTTGTTTTTTCTGGGCAATATTAAAACATGTTTGTCCAAATCCATTAATCTTATAATCTCACTCTACTCTTACTTGCACTTATTTACAGATACCATTTACAGGGACAAGAACCCCACATTGTAATGACAATAAAGAGAAGATTTGCCCAACTTAATTAAACTGGATGTTCCCTATGTTACATACATATGCATGTGCACACATACAAAAAACCCACACATGTGGACACATACACACATACCTACATACTTAAATTCAAATGGCACAAATGTGAAATACACCTGTGCCTACTCTCTAGATACTCTGTCCTAGACCACTTGCGATGACTCATTTGTAACACTATATTTTGTCTTACTTTGAGCTTCTACTGCTAAATTTTTCTATGTGCAGTTAGAACTGGTACTTTGAGCTAAACGTTTCTAGCTGAATTCCAGGATCAATCTCAGATCTTTACTCAATTTGTTTCTCAATTTGCTATCATAGGAAATCCCTCACTAAAATACTCTTGGTTCAGTGTTACTTCTAGAATAAACAATTTCAGTAGAGTCTATGGTGTGAAATTCTCACTATATTTCAGTCAGGTACTGTAAACATGATCAGAACCCTAGAGAATGGGGAAGGTAAGGAGAAAGGGAACATGTGACAAAGCATTTATATGTAGCCCAGAGAATAGTAACATAAACACCTCTCTTTTGATAACACTAGTAATAATATTTAGCTTTACTAAGTAGTTCATTTCAGGAAGCATAAAGAATTAGAAATAAATTATTATCATAGTAATCACTACTAACATTTTTTTTAATTCTATGCTACTTGTTATAATCAACAATTTTAAAAATTAATTCATTCCCACAAACACTTCCTGAATTTGGTCCTATAATTATATCAATTTTATAGATGGAAAAACTAAAACACAGAAAAATAACATATTAAAGGTCCCACAGGCAATAATTGGTAGATTCCAGAGAGAGTCTGAGGTTCCTGAAATTTTCAGCTCTCTATAGTCCATATTTCATTATCCATCAATAAACACTATTAACATTCAGGTATGTCTATTTTCATTCTTTATTTAAAACAAGGATACACACACACACACACACACACACACACACACGAATAGATCCCACAAAAGTAATACCATACTATATACTAAACGTTATATATCTTTTACAGACATTATTGCCTTAATGGTTTTATTATACACATTTTCACAAGAAATCAAATGTTTCTTTTATAGACCACAAAGTAATTATAATATGTGAGGATTTATAGCAGTTTCCAAATTTTCTCAGTTTATGGGGCTCTTAGTGTCTCAGTATTTGTTTTTCACAGCACCTCTAGGGGAAAAAATGTTCTGTTTATTAAGAAGTTAGGAACAAGCAACTTAATACGTATTTATATCCTAATAACATTATCCTTAATGAGCATTTATATCCTAGACCCATTATATCCTAATTTCATTTGAAAAATAATGAGTGCAAGATATACGAATAAAACTTTTATTTAAAATAACCACAGTGACTTACAAATGGCATCTGCACCTAATTGGGTACTGCTTACTCCTCAAACCTTGGATTATTTTGGACACCACCACTTTCACTTCCTTTTCCACCTTGATTTTAACATAGTACTTGCTCTTCTCCCTGGAACTGCCAAAAACCTAGCTTTGTGATGATATGATGTCATTGAAAGAATTATAGTCCATTCTAATGTTCAGACTGTGAACTACATGAAACTAGTGAATCATACAGTAGCAGATAAGTATTGAGTTTCTCTCTAAAATTTAAAGTGTTCCATGGGACCCCTGGGCGTTCACTTCAGCACCCCAAATATCTCAGTCTACAGTTTGCACATCACAGGCTTGTGCTGAAATAAGCATCACTAATATGCTCATGGTTTAGGTTTTGTAACTAAGGCAATGCTCAGGATAGTTCATCTTTGCTCTATGTTACTTCAGTAGAGGAGGCTCAACTAAAACTGGAATGTCAACTTGGAGATGACTCACTCTCATGTAGGAAGTTGGTTCTGACTTTAGCTGGGAGATAGGGAAGGATGCTCAGATGAGGACCCCAATAGTCAGCCATACGGGTCTTTCTGTGCAGCTGCCAGGGCTTCCTCACAGCATGATGGCTATATTCCAAAAAATAGGAAGTAGAAACTGCTTTAAAAAGTAGGCCCAGAACTGGCACATACCATTTCCGTCATATTCTATTGGTCATAAAATATGCTGGTATAGTCCAGATGCAGTGAGTTGAAGAATTGGACTGCGCTTCCCAGGAGAGAGTGACACATGTCTGACCACCTTTCATCCACTATAGTTGGTATGAAATTTACCAAACAAACATAACCCTGGCAATACTTTAGGGAGTAATGTAAAAGTTTACCTAATTTATAGTGCATAGGATTGTAGGTAAAACTCACTTTTAGTAGTATGATTCTGAGGAGAAAATAATACGGTGTGCTTGAATGACAGTGTTTAATTCTAGGTTTCCTGAAAGAGTTGATGCTTATCAATGTACATTTTGAACACATTAGCTATTTTGAACAATTAAATTACCTTATTGTACTAGTCAGGGTTCTCCAGAAAAATGGAACCAATAACAGACACAAGTATGATTATAAAAAATGGATTGTTTATAAGGAATTAGCTCATGCAATTATGGAGCCTGAGAAGACCCAAGATCTGCAGTAGGCAAGCTGGAGACATAGGAGAACTGCTAGTGTAGTTCCTGTCTGAGTCTGAGTCCAAAGGCAAGAGAAGGGAGACATGTCAGCTTAGGGGCAGGTAGAAATAGTGAATTCTCCCTTATTCAGCCTTTTTGTTCTGTGCAGACCTTCCACTTACTGGATGACATTGTCGTGCGGGAGACCTTGCTCTCTGCACCATTTGTCGTGCAGGGCGGCCTGCGTGGCCTCTGGTCCGGCTCCCACATAAGAATGCAGGATATGGCTAGGCCACAAAGGAACACCCACGGAGCCATAGATAGGGGAGGCATGCCACTATATTCTCGCTGGCAGTGGGGGCAAGACACACGCAATAGTAGCCACATGATCCGCAGTCCACCATTCACTTCTCTGCCTGCCAACCAACCAACCAATCAACGCAGCCCCGCAGTTGCAATTGGTCAACTGGTCACAGCAGATAGCCAACCAATCACAGTTGATGGTCATTCACTACCTGAGCCAGCACCTCCTCATGCGAGGCTGAGAGCCTGGAAACTGCTCTCTGGGACTCTGTCCCCACAACGTCTACCCAACTTAGTTGTTAATCTCATCCGAAAACATTCTTCTCAACAAATAAATAAATAAATAAATAAATAAATAAATAAATAAATAAATAAATAAATAAAGCAAGCCAAGGCTAATGTAAACAGTATAAAAAAATGTAACTAAAGAAATGAAAGTGTAAGATAAGATCAGACTCACTTCTATTTTCAGAGCCAATATTGGGTTGTGTAAGATACACCTACCAATGGGAATGTGCACCTTTTCACCACAGAAAACCTATTTTTTAGAGTAAATAGGGTTGTATTTCTTCATTTTCTCTCTCCCAGTAATGACTTTACTATGTAAATGCAAAAACTATATGAATTGCATATTTAATCCCTTCTCTGAAAGACAGGAGACAAGCTATTCAACACCCAAGTTCAGGAACAAAAGTTCTTAACACTCTTAGTATTGTTGTTCTTAACATTTTCCTAAGGAGTGATGTATATGGGAAGTAATCTCACAGATGAGCTGTGCTGTGATAGTTTCTGTTGTTGACTTTGCTTGAATCATGTGCTTGTTCTTTGCCCAGTTGTTGAGCAACATGGACAAAGTATTCTGATTTGGTAGGCCCATTCATAACTAGAATTTCAAGGATAATGTCAACTCCAACTAAATTTCAGTACAAAAAGTCTTTATAGTAAATGGTGGTTCTTTTGCCAGAAGTAGCTAAATGTGTTGAGCAGATGGAAACAAGATTTCACTATAAGAATTAAACAATGCCCATTGTATTTAGCAATGTGGAGGTTCCTGGGGACCTTAGCGTTACTAGATTTGAGGAAATGAAGCCACAATGGACAGTACAGAATTAGGACCAGGTCAACAGGGAGGTAAAGTGAATACTTAGTAGCTAGAAGGAAAAAGAAATGAGATTTTTCTAAAAACAAAACGAAACAAAACACTTAAAGCAGTTTAAAAGCTAATGGAAAGGATCTATTTGATCCGTGGTTAAAGGGTAAGATCCTAAGGAGGGATGTAAACTCCCAAAAGATTGAGATCTTTTTTGTTTTTGTTCACCAATCTATCTCAAGGGTCGACAAAAGCACCTGACGTAAACCAGGGACTTAATATTTAAGTTTTAAAATAATAAATGAACTAAGTGATTAAGCATGTATCTAGGTGCTATTGTTTTGCTTTTACATGTGTTGTAAACTCTTTTATGCACTCAGTGGCATGTATTTTTTAACTTTATTCATAGTTCCTTTAGTTGTATGGAAGTTTTTTTGTTTTGTTTTGCTTTTTCTTTGTTTTTTTTTACTTATTTGTTTTTTATTGTAATTAAAATATATAAAACTGGAAAATCATGAATAAAAGTCAAAGCTCCAGCACCAGACTTCCTTGGCTTTATCTATTCCTGGCTCTATTACTTATTAACTGTGTGACCTCAGGTGATTTAATCAACTTCTCTGTGTCTCTATTTTCAGTCAGTAATCATGAGAAAACAATAGTATTAACCAATTGAATTATTGTGAGTTTCAAAGGACTTAACTTTGTAAATTACATAATAGTGGATAGCGTATAGTATGTAATACTAGATACCTATTTTAATATTTTTCTCATCATTATCGTTTTTATTGTGATGACCTGAATGTGACCTCATTTGGAAATAGGGTCTTTGCAGATACAGTTGAGTTAAGATAAGCTCAAACTGTGTTATGGTTGAGAGTACCCTAAATCCAATGATGGTATCGCTATAAGGAGAGAGATCGAAGACACAGAGAGACACAGGTAAGAAGCCCCTCTGACGATGGAGGCAAAGATTAGAGTGATGCCTCTAAAAGCCAAGGAAGGCTAAGGACTGATGGTAAACGCCAAACGTTATGAGAGAGGGATGGAATAAATTCTCCCTCAGAGCCTAAAGAGGAAGCATAACCTGAACTGTGAGAGAATAAATTTCTGTCACTTTGAGCCACCCAGTTTGTGTTAATTTGTTACAGCAGCCCTAGGAAACTACTACCTGTAGCAGGTATTATTATTTCATATAAGGATAAAGGATCTAAAACACAGTGAAGCCAATGACTTATTCAAAGTTGCATATTAGAAAGTGATGAAGCTGGGATTCTGGTCTCAGGCAGTTTGATTTGACAGCATGCATTTTAGTTACTTTGTAATCTTCATATACTGATACATAGTCCTAATATCTGTTCTGTAGTGGATATTTATTGAAATGCTATAATATGCTAAGCACCATTACAAGTGTTAGAAAACGAATAGAAAACAAAACTGATATAAACATTCTACATTTTGTCTAGTAAGGGGAGTCAAATAATTAAATTAAAATATGTATTATTTTTGTTAAATTATATATATATATATATATATATATATATATATATATATATATATATAAAATTTTGTTAAATTATAATGTTGTTAAAGAGAAAATAAAATAGGTAAGGGGGACAGGGAATTCTGATTGGCAGTGGTGGGGAATGTGAAATTTTAAATTGGGAGATCAGGAACGATCTCTCTTTTTACATGACATTTAAGTGAAATACTGGAAAAAAAAAGGATTTAGCACGTAAATGTATGAGGTAGCTGAGTTTCAGACGAAGTGAAAAACAAGTTCAAATGTCCTAAGGTACACATAAATTCTCAGTATTTGAAGAATTACCAGGAAGTCACTGTGTTTAGAGTAACATCTCATGAATAGTATAATAGGAGTTGTGGTTACAAAGGAGTTAAAGTTTTAACCTGGAAATGTTGGATATTATTTCCAGATAGATAGATAGATAGATAGATAGATAGATAGATAGATAGATATAGGTTTACAGATATGATATAATATAAACTCATGAGATTGGATAAGTTTATGCAAGTGAATTTTTTTAACATTCTGCTGCTGATTTTATTATTTTTTTTCTTCGTTTTAGGTGCACAAAGCAACATAATAGTTAGACGTTTACACCCCTAACAAAGTGATAATCCCCCCAATCTACTACCTCTCTGACATCGTGTATAGTTGTTACAATACTATTGTCTATATTCCCCATGTTGTACCTTTATTCCTTATTTATTTATTTATTTATTTATTTATTTATTTATTTATTTATTTATTTATGGTTGATATTCAATACTATTCGACTTCAGCCTCAGGTGTATAGTGTCATGGTCTGGCAAAATAATTGAGCAAACACAACAGAAATAGATTCAGAGATATAGAGAAAAAAACTGATGGTTAGTAGGTGGGTGGGGGGAGGCGATGGGAGAGAACGTGAAGGGATTAAAAAGTGCAAATTAATAGTCACAGTATAGTCACGGGGATATGAAATACAGTATGGGAAATAAAATAAATAGTGTTATAAAGATTATGTAGGGTACCAGATGGGGAGACTAAAATGTAACTGCTATTCAGTAAGTAGAACATCCCTAGAGTGTGTTATCTGGAAGGCAAGTTTCTCTCACAAGCAAATCTTGTATGTCAAGGAAAATGGCAGCTCCACATAGATATGAATGATTTTTGCATAACAATTTCTAGTTAGACTTTGTATTTACTCTCTATGCATAGAAAATTTTATTCAGAATTATCACAAGGAGAAAATGAGAGCTTCTTACAATACTTCTTTTCTGTTTTCAAAAACTTATGGTGCATAAAATTATTATATCGTCTTAAAAGAGTCCACAAAAAAAATTTAACATAACTTTATAAAGATCACTCTTTACTTGTGATGAGAATCATAAAGTTAAGGAAATGAATAAATTATTGTATCACTTCTTCCTTTTAACTACTCAACCCATGCTTCTTATCACACTTCACTTATTTAAGATTGGGCAGCTATAATTAGCCTAAATCACTGGTCTTGGTTGTCTATATTTTGCCTTAATATTTAGTCCATATCTGGATACTGGTAGGTATATTAAGATCTTATAATAGGCTATATCCTTTCAATAACAATATGATGTTTAATGTTCTTTGACATTTAATTTATCTTTTAAATGTTGAACATGATGTCTTTGTGTTACTTGTGACAAAGGTCAGAAGTCTGGTCTGTGATTATGAAGTATAAGAAAGCCAGTTGTAGGTGTAATTAGAGTTATAACCTTGACGTTCTTTGCCTAATATGGCTACTACACAGACGCGTTTCCAATTAACATAGTGCTATTTATACCTACTGTATAGAAGTAGTAAGGAGTCCTTCATAGGTTCTGAGTGTAGTTGTATATATTTTATTAGTGACCTAGAAAAATAAATATATGAGTTAGCTAGCTCTTTAGAGGAGAAGATTATAATTCTAATTGACCTTGACAAGTTGCAGAGTAGTCAGAAATAATGAAAATCCTGGGGTCAGGTATAAAACAGGAAATACTATACGGAAAAACATGATACGTACAATACAGGGAATGACTAATTTGGCATAATTGTGGCAGTAAAGAACCTAAAGATCACAGAGGACACGAATAGAACATAATTCAGCTCAGTAACATTTCAAGAGATTTGAACACATAATGCTGAAATGTACTATAAAAAGCAGGACTGTTCTGATGAAAAAGTTTAAGATAAAATGTTATATACATTTTATATTGGTCAATTTAAAATTGAACAACTGAAATCTAGATAATTTGTGGATGAACCAAAAGAGAGAAATAAGATTAAATGATTAGAAAATTGTAATTTAAAGAAGCAATAGTATTATTCTAAATGTATAATTAAAAAAAAAGGAGACATGATTTGGTAGTTGTCTTGAAGTATATAAGTAGTGATTTAAGAATTGTTAACCAGCTGCTCTTGAACTTCTTTGCAGTCAAAATTTTTGTTCAAATTTCAGGGGGGATGATATAAATTGAGGATTAAAAAAAAATCTCAGCATAAAAGAAAAAATGTAACCTGGCACAGACTAGAAAAGTTTATTTTTAACATTTCACTTTCTGGACTCAGGCTTGTAGACAATCAGTTCTGAGTAGCAACTACTCACAAAACCATTTCTTCCCTTAACGCAACCCTAGTCATACACAGTTTAGATTTCATCTACACAGGTACGTATTTTGTTGAGGAGCATTATTTTTTTTCTTCAAGTTTTTATGGTAATAGTTGATATGAGCAAACGGTATATTAAAAACATTACTATTAATTTATAAAAATAACCAGTTGCCCAAAAAAGATGAGTTGAAATCTATCTCCAAAACACAATCTTTATTTTGATGTATGAATTATCTAGTTAATACTTTTCAAGTTCACTCTTCTGTTTAATGTTGACCGCAAGGAAGGCCTATCTTCACATAGAAACAGAATAAATCATTTCACTTATATGATTTAAGTGACAGGAAGGACATACCTACAAGTATCTACTGTATATTATTATGCTGATTTGCTCTTGTGTTCATATTTGTCACCATTAATATCATATCATAGGGTACTTATTGAGAAGATTTTGTATTTTAAGTGGGCCAAAGGATTGTGTTACCTAAGAGGCATAATGTATTTAGCTAGCTATGTACTTGACCTAATCATTATCTTCCTGATTAAATGTGTACCTTCCATGGTTCCCCTTAGCAACAACAGTCACTGGGTTTGAAGAGAATAGTTTTATGGAGAGAAATATCTGGTGCATAGAGGAGGAAAGAACAAGGTCTATCTTGAGAGCATTGGATTCTGACCATGTTAAGAGCACAGAGATCTGGACGTACAAACAAACTAGACACAACATAGCTATTAACAGGGATGGAGCTCCTCAAACAGAGCTATAAAGCATCTGAAAAGATGAATCTGAGTAATCTTTAGCTGTCCCTTATTTCATTATTTTTCTAAGGGCCAGCCATTCCTATAGATGTGTAACAGACATATCATGGGTTAGCAATGATATATTTTATCTTCATAAAAAAATTATCAGTTTTATATCTCTTCATAACATTTTGAGTGTTTTGGAGAGCTCATGTTTATGACTCCCCCTAAGAATTCTAAGGGAAAAAGTTGAGTAGAAAATGAGGTGAAAATATGTTCTTGAATAGGCTACTTTGCTCTAGCCTAACATAGAAACATATGTTAGTAGAAGCATGTAAATTATTGATATTTTCTTAATAAATTGTAACTATATCGCTGTTGAGAACTGAAAGCATTCTGGCCTTCTATTTCATTCCAAAGCAATAATATTTCCTTGTCAAAGCATTTGTTAAAAATAATCAAATCCAAGTTGAATTCAAGGGAAGTTCTGCGTGAATTACAAAAGACATTTTATAATCATTTCAGGGTCTTCTAAACAATCCTTAGTAATATCAGCATCTTGATAACTGAATAAATCAAAAACATCATATACTTAATTTCTCCTGATTATTAATCTTCATAGTACTAGATTTATTGATTTTCTATTCAGTCATTCTTCAAATATTTCATAAACCAAATAGCATGATTTAGAAAGAAATTAAATATTCAGACCCATGGAATTCAATGTATGTGTGTATATTCATTTCTAATTTTTAGCTTATAATTTGCTGTCTCTAAAGAGCGTGATGTATATAGGGAAAGCAGATAAATGAAGCAAAAGTTATTCTAGAGAATAGAAAATGTTTGTGGTGTACAAGAGGAGTGGCATGAAGTCAAACCAATTAATCACGAAAACTTCACAGAGGTAATGTTTACACAGGCGCTACAGTGAAGCTGAACACACCATGCCACTCATTCCGGTCATGACTTTTCTTCTGCTATCTCTTTTGCCTAGAATGTTGTCCTTCCTTTCCATTGTCACCCAGATAACTGCTCTTTTGCCATTAAAATTAAGTTCAGATGGTTTTCCTACAATACTGTTTCCCTGAAAATAAGACCTAGCCGGATAATCAGCTCTAATGTGTCTGTTGGAGCAAAAATTAATATAAGAATTGGTATTATATTATATTATATTATATTATATTATATTATATTATATTATATTATATTACATTACATTATATTATACCCGGTTTTATATTATATAAGACCCGGTCTTATATTATTGTAAAGTAAGACCGGGTCTTATATTAATTTTTGCTCCAAAAGACACATTAGAGCTGATTGTCCGGCTAGGTCTTATTTTCGGGGAAACACGGTAACTTAGGTCCCAAATGTTCACATTTCTCTCATTACATGTTGATATTAAGTTTTAATTATCTGTTTATATTTCGGCTTCCTAGACTAGACCTTATCATAGTTCAAGATCTGGTTTATTCATCATTAAATCTGTATAGAAAAAAATAGTTTTCAACTAAAACAGGGATGAATGTGAGAACATTTGGGATGATCCAAGTTACAGAAAACCCAACTCAGACAATTTTCTTGAGCCCAAACAAGAATGTAATGGTTCTTGAAACTAAAAGGCATGGAGCTTCAATGACTGCCTCATCCAGGAGCAAAACGATGTCACTGATGTCCACTTTTTCTTTATATTTTATCTCTACATTCCTGCATGTTTACTCTCTCTCTTTTCCCTTTTCCCCTTCTTCCCTCTAACACTTGTTCTTTAAAATCCTTGCAAACATTTTACTGCATTTCAGAGATTATAGGTAAATTATCATGATTCTATCTAGTGCTCCAGTAAAAAATGTTTAAATGTGATTTTTGCCAGATACCCACTTTTAAGGTTAGGGGCTTTGTCAACTCTTCTGAACTGTAGAAAACTATAGAAACCATCCTCACTCCCCTCTGCCCTACCAAAGGAAAATAGTGATTCCCTCAGGAGAATTCATTAGAGGATCCTGTGCCAGGAAATAATTGTTAAATACAGCACGTTTTTCTCTTCTTCTTTTCTTCATACTCCCTTCATTATATTAAGTTACGAAACAAGTATGTACAGCTATTAAGGGAGATGCTATTGATAGCAATCAATAAGTTCTCCAAGACATAAACAAACAAACAAATTAATTAATTAAAATAAAAACTCAAACAGGTATTACACTTGAAGTATATTTGAGCATTTTTTTTAAAGGAAACAATTAAAAAAAATTTTAGTTGAAAATTACCCTAAAGATTTTGTGTTTTTCTTTCATTAAATTATTATTAAAACATAATTGGCCACTTTCCATGTGAGAGAATTAAGGGAGCAAAATTTTAAGAGTAATGGAATCCACCTGTGGTAAGGGAAATAATGATATTGTTTACAGGCATATTAAATTTGATAAGACTTTTTATTGGCAAAATATTTGTTCAGTGCCTATTATGGGCTACGTACTAGTATGGGCAAGAATCAGACATGGATTAGTGAACAAAACAGCCAATGTCCCCAATTTCAGAGAATTTACATTTTAATGTGATTAAGAGAAATTTAACCTTATATTCTCAGAGCAGTTTGATAAGGGAGTCTGTACCTCAATGGAGATGTTTGTACTAGAAATCTAGATTTGAGAGCCATTCATACCCTTATTACTCTCCTCTAGTTAAGAATTTTTGAAGTGCCAATCCAGTCCCATATCTCTCTACCATCAGTCTCATTTCCCTGAGATGAACTGTTTAGGTAATTTTGTCCTTCTGTTTGCTGCCTCCATAGTCTTAAAAAATATGAATATTTATATTTTCTTGTTTAATCTATTCAAGACAGTATCTATTATTGCACTAATATGAAAGATGAGATGTTAACTCACTTATATTATCCTCTATGATATACAATAATCTATTTCTAAATTAAAAACAGTATATAATGTAATTTTGTATTATTTTAAAAAATATACTCATTTTCAAAATCAGAAACATTTAATTATTCCTCATTGCTCACTGAACTCTGTAGAGACACATGATTTGGAAATTCCAGGTCCTTTAATACCCATGTCACCACTAGAATTCATTACCACTCCACAAGAACATTTCTCCTGCCAAGGGCTGTTTGGTTGCTGAGCAAACGTTTCCACCTATTTGACATTGCTCATAATATGCCCCTTCCATTGGCTTCTCCTCTGTTGAGCTCCTAAACATTCTTATAGCTCTACTTCACATGTTGTGTCTGACAAATCTATTATCTCCCAACCAGAAGTCAACTCTTTGACTTTTTAATCTTCGTAGACTTCCTTAAACATCATTTATAACAGTATTATCTGCTTTAGTTTATCATTATTTTGGAATTTGATCTTTCTTAAGTTGTAAGTTCCATGGAATCAGGACAAGGTTGTCTATATAATTGTATCACCTAGAGTGGCCTGGTGCAATATACCTCACATATTGGTTGGTTAATGAATATTATTTTACTATTGAATCAATACAAGTATGACTATTAGGGTCTTCTTGGCATCAAAAGATATTCTCAATTCTTATTTGCCTACAATATGTTGTGATTTAAGTGACCTACAAAAAAATGTATATTGTCAGAAAAATGTATTAGTGAAAGAGAAAGGGTACTGGTACTATCTGATAGACAACTACTAGTTCTTAATCACTATATACATTGGATAGAGTTTCAAAAACTCAAGGAAATTTATTAAATCTTGAATGTTTGGAGCTCTGATCATCAGAACAATTGCACTTTCCTCAGTGCTTTAAGTGAAAGATAAACATTTTTGGAACAGTTCCATGTATGCCTCTCATGTTTAATTCCAGGGACGGGTAAATGTAGGTCATTATACAGAGAAAGGCAGGATTTTTCATTTGGGTCAGGAGCCATGTGATTCAACTAGATTTCTTTCACAGGAAGACAAATAAAATTGAATTTTTACATAGATATTTGTTCTTTTTAATAAGAACATATAGAAAAGCATTGCACATACTATTTCTCTTAATTTTAGCAAACTATTATATAAGGAGCATGCTATGAATGACACAACATGGAAACCTTTGCAATTGGATAGAAATTTAAAGTTGTATTGTAGTAGGTTAAGGTTTTGGACATGGTCAACGCCATAGGTGTTAGACACTATAACATAATCATCAGGAAAGAGATAAAAGTGAAAGAAAAACTGAATGAAACAAATAAAAGCAACAGGAGGTACATGGATTGCTCTGGTCTGTGTCCTAGGTCTGGTGTTCTCCTCCCTCAGCTCTTCTGACATTATCAGACCTGGAAATTAAGCAGCCAGGATTCCCACCAGACTTTCAAAATCACCGGGAGTTCTACAGAAGGTAGGAAAGAGGATGGTGATATTTTGCAAAGAGGTATGATACATAAGTTGCATTTTTCATCTGGAAAATGTTTCATCAAACTTGATGGGGGGAAAGTTACTTATGAAAGCGTACTGGACAGATGGACAAGCATCAGAGAAGCTTGCTACTCTCTCATAGAACTCAGTATTGACAAACTTTTCAATCCAGACGAGTATACAGGACTGATATACAACAAAATACTATATGAAGGCTAGGATTTGTGTGATTTCCATTATCTTCCTTGTATGTTTTTTATACATTGCAAATTTTCTAAAATCATTACAAAAAAATTTAATAGTGAAAGATACCACATTACAAATGTATTATCTTCCTATCACTTATATCTCACCACGCAATTTGCTGCTTATGATTATCCAGTGCCCCATGATTATTTACACATGCAGTAAAAATTCCCTAATGTGAAGTACAAGATACTTTTATACCAAATTCCTTCCTATATTTTGGCTACATTCTGGGTAGGTTAAGCATATAATTTATTGTGAAAACCAAGATAATTTTGATACTGAAAATCAGTCCTGTTAACAACTACACCTAAACAACTGGCTTAAACAGAAACAGTCTGGCCAAATAGATAAAAGATACTCCTAATTGTTATTTTCCCCCTCTTTTTTAAATGTATTTAAAAGGGGGGTTATTTTTGTTTTTCTTCATCATATTTTACTATAAATTCATTATTCATAACCTGACATAATCTCCTTCTTCACTGGAATATCTTCATTTTTAATTGTTTTATTCAAATTTCAAACATCTAATATGATACAGATATTACCTTATTTAGAATTATTGAGTGAAATTCTAAACTGTTTGTAATATCCATGTGGACAAGGGACTTTGCCTACTTTATTAAAAGTTTTATCCATGGCTCTTTGAAATACCTGGTGTAAAATAAGCACTCAGTATGTATTTTTTGAATGAGACAATTTGATTAAAGTTAAGTGGATTGAAATAAAGCTGCAACAAAGTATTTTTTTTTCAGGAAGCTGTGGGAATAGAAATCATTTCTAATACTTCTATTTTTGAAAAACAAGCAAAGCTTTACCTACTGCACTTGTAGTTTATATAGTATATTATTAAAAGTTTATTGTGTGTATTTACTTTAATTAATATAATCAGGTAATTCAGAGCTAGGAAACATTGGAGTTCAGAGGATTCAACCTTTTAGTTTTACAGATGGGGAA
This sequence comes from Rhinolophus sinicus, assembly GCF_057876585.1. NCBI lineage: Eukaryota > Metazoa > Chordata > Mammalia > Chiroptera > Rhinolophidae > Rhinolophus > Rhinolophus sinicus. Next base: position 58,318,949 of record NC_142502.1, read on the forward strand.
CTTGAGGCCAGAGAGTGAATAAGGACACAAAACATTAGGAACACAACACAAATGAAAGCTCAGATCTGTAATACTATGGCTTTCTCCACTCTCCCTAGGTTCTCCAGTTTTTCTCCACTAAAAATACAATTTGTATCTGAGTAAAGTATTGCCTTGAGTTAATAATATTGTATCATTATCAGCCAGTTAATCCTAAGGCAATCACCATACTAACATAAAATGTAAAATATAGAGTACACTGTGTGTTGGGCATATGGGAACTCTTTGCACTATCTGTGCAAATATTTGTAAATGTTTAACTGTGTTTTAAAAAAACAAAGATTACTTTTTAAAGTATCATTTACATTCAACATAAAAATAGATGAATTAGATCACTAACATGGTCTACATGTAATGCTTTTGTTAAAGAGAAGAAACTAAAGATTAATAAAATAATTTGTAATCCAAATATATTACTTCTAGTCCAGGAACTGAGATTCCTAAACTACTCTTGTGTGCCCTCCAATTGTCACATATTTTATGTGTCCTTGTATATTCATGTGTTACAGCTGTGGCATTGGCTTAATTTTTTTAATTAATTAATTGTTATCTTCATTTACAGAAAGTACTGGTTTCAGTATCATAAACCAAATAGCCATGCAATTGATACCAACTCATGATTGCTGCCTCTTTAGCTTTAGTTCACACTAAATCTCACTTACTTCAAGGTACATTTTGAAAACTAAGGAGAGTACTCTTGATTGCATATTGGGATAATATAGAACTATTCTTGATTTTAAATATTAAAATTAAAATATTAAAAATCACCCAAAACAAACAAAAAAGTGTAGCACTGTCGCACTGTCTTTCCCCTATTATCATCTTCAAGCCACCAAAGTAGGATATATATAACATAATATATATATATAATACTATATATATATATATATATATATATATATATATATATATATATAATACACATTACATGTATTTTCATTTTTAGTTACTGATTGGAGTTTCTACTTATTTGTGGAAACAACATTTTAAAAATTATGATAAAGTAATTGAATAAAGGCAACTTCTCACTCAGAAAATGAGCTTTCCTTTTAACTATTTTCAGAGGATTTTACTGGGTAAAGTTTTGGAATGTATCTCCATATTCCAAAGCCTGGCTCAACCAAATGTTTTTATAACTTCATGTACATGTCAAAGGTCCTCTGCGGGAATTCTGTGGGAAATATGCAGACTGACCTGCACATAAGGGACAAGGAAAACATCACAGCATGGGATGGGATGGAAGTTAAAATGAAATATCTGCAGCTCTGTGCATGGTTCTTTTAAAATCTTCCATAGGAGGTCTGTGTTGTGCTGACAGAGGAGTTGCGTTTTTGTGGTTAGGATGCTATTTAGATTTAGGCGCTGTCCGAGTATGATTCTCTGCACAGATTCAGAATCCATTAAATATTGCATGAAAAGAACAGTGTCATTTGAGAATTTGTCACTTAAATCAATTTTCCTTTTCTATAACACACCAAAGTAGAGGTGGGAGGGATAAACTGTCCCTTCCAATCTTTGTTAGCTGATGTCTTAGTAATAAATGGAAGCTAAACTATGCTGTCAGAGGTCGATGTCAAATCTTCACTGTTATGTGATTAGCTGCCAACATTATCACTGATTGTTGCCTGTAACAACAAAAAGAATGTTGATGTAAAGTTATGGGGAGATCTATTTGCTTAAGTTCTTGAGATCTATTGAAAAGCTCTACCCCTTAAAAAAAAATCCAAGTAGGTTTTGAAAATGTAATTACTGGTTAAATAATTTAACCATTATATGTTCTATTATTAGAAAGAAAAAAATCATGATTTCAATAAGAATATTTTTGAAAATCTTCATGAGACATCAGTACTGTACTATGTAGTTGGTTGTTTGTCTCCCATTAATGACTTCTAATAATTTTGTTTCTGAGATATCAATTTCACTAATATCTTGAGAATACATTTGAAAAGGATAAATAAATGAAGCAAAATGAGGAGACAAAAACTTCACTCAGAATTAAAGAGAAATATAAAAAAACACAAAACTTTAAAAGGAATAGGATTAATAGGAATCATTGCTGTTTTTCCTGTTAATGTATGCATAATTGTCACACATGTTTAGTATTAAAATTGGGCTACAAACAAGATCACAGGTTTAAAATTTGTGTTTGAGTTTCAATGAATGATGTGCATTAAGCATAAACATGGCTCATTTGTCAACACAACATAGAATCTTGCAAACCCACATTCTAAGCTTTATCAAGTTCTACTGAAAAGACACAAAGAAATGATACAACCATTGCTAGATCTTTCACTTTATTGAATGACTTGAGATGTACATCCTTCAAGTTTTGAATTATTCTTTAAAATAGGTATGATTTGTTTCATTCCACGCATCTGAACTAAATAATTAATATATGCAAAATCTGTAAATTAAAAGGTGCTTTTTAAATTAGGAAAACATTTGGGGGAGGAAGCGTTGGTTTGTTTTTTGGTGGTTTAATATCAGTTTGTAGCTGTTAGGAATATTTCCTCTGATTCTTTGACATAAGATAGTCAAGTTTACTAATGAATTGATAATATTAAAAAATACAACAACAACAAAACAAACAAACAAACAAAAAATTGATAACATCATTAGTTTTCTGAGTATGGGTGAGTTGTGAGAACCAGGAGAGATGATAAACAACGCAAAACACAACAAAAGCGTGTTCTTTATATCCCTTCTCTATAGTCCTCGGTGATACTGTGACGCTTTGTATTTCGTACTCCAGCTCTCTGTTATTTCCCAATCTTATTTTCTTGCTATTTTTAGCACGATTTTCCATGAAGTAATTAGAGTTATATTCTGCTCTTCCTCAAAATTCATGTTTCAGAATAATTTTAACCCTGCAAAGATGCAAACTGACCATTTCTGAGAATATTTGAAAGTCTCAAACAATTTAATAATTATGGACTGATTATATACTCTTTAGCACTAACGATAGAAATAGAGTTATTCTATGAGGAACTCTCTCAACAGGTTAATGAGATTTGAAACTGTAGTTAAAGTACCAGAAAACTCAATTTTCTTTTTCACACAAAATTCATAGAATTCTCTACTATGATGAAATGTGGAGGTAAGTCTTTAAGGTAGAGTTAGGATGCTTCCTTAAACAAATTTATCTAGACACAAAGCAAGTAAGGCCATTTAATTTGACTTTGAGTATAGGGCAGAAATGAGTACAAAAAATTTAGTCTGAAAGAAAATTGATCACAACACAAGCCAACAAGAAGAGGAGTAAATTAAAAATAACATTTATGTGGCTAGCAATTTTGGTAAGGAAAGTACAGTAAAATATAGCAATAAGAAAATATTGAAAATGTTTATTTTTAAATTAAAATTACTAAGTAGATTATTTTTAATTACATTGTTTGTGTTAATAATACTAAAAGGTCAAAAGTGGCAGCAGAAAGAAACACTCTACTGTTCAAATTGTCAACTGTTAAGATACCTCGTAATTGAATTTTTAAAAATCATACTTTAAAAAAGTGGGAGAGTGACTGAAATAAGATAGCAAACTGTCATGGGCTAGACACTATACAAAATTTAGGAAATATTTTAGCAAATTAAAATCCCTATAATACTATAGCCATTCAAATTCTAAAGCAAATTTCTTTTTTTTGGGGGGGGATTTATTTTCAAATGGGATGTGGGTTAAAAACTGTGCAAAAAGGATAACATGACATAGGAGTAAACCCAGTGAATTCTTTTCAACAAATCTTCAGTGAAGAAGAATTTTTTCCTGAATTCTTTCTAGTAATTCTTTTAAATAAGGCAGTGAATAACAAAATTAAGATTATAAACTGACATGCATGTTTGAGATATTCTATTACTTTTAATTATGAAAGTAGATACCAACACAATAGATTTAATAAATCAAGACCAGCATATTTTTATAAATTTCATCCATATAATATTTCAAAAAGCTGTATGAAATTTGGGATTTTTCAGAAACTGCCATTATGCTTGATAAATGACAGCTTGTCATCATAGTTCTTATAAGAAATATTCCAGAAATATGTATAGGCAGATAGTTTTCTAGACCTATTCTGTTCATAGTCATATCTGTTGGCCATATTTACTTTTTAAGTTTTAATTAATTAATTAAAGTTAAAAATTCAGTTCTTCAGTTTCACTGGCCACATTTCAAATGCTCAATAGCTATATGTGATGGCCATAATAGCCAATTGTTCTGAACAATCGTGTTCTAAACAAACTAGTGATATTCATCCCAACCTTATAAAATATATAAAAATTGTGGCATCACAAACTTCTCATCTAGTGTAATGTATGTGGAGGAAAACAACTCTATCATTTATCAAGAAGAGAATGATGACTGACTGAGCTAAGAGATAGCTGAGAAATTGTATTAAAATGTGGCTAGGAGGTCAAGTAAACCTCCTTTATTGAAATTGGCACATAAACATACACATGTTATACCTAAAACAAAATTGTATAAGAACAATGATTATATTAAAATGGATGGCTCTGTCAAGGAAGAAATAACATAGTGACCTTAAAACTAAAGGAGAGTGGTGATGAATATAGAGGAGTGAACATGGTAGAGATTCATTGATAAGCCCTAAAATAGCCTTAAAAAAATAAATAAAATGCAAGTCTTCAAAGTCCAGTTTTATGAGGTGACATAATAGGGTGACTTATTTTAATTAATCTGAAGAGGTGATGGGTTCTAAAGTATTAAACATGTATTTGAGTCTTTGTATTCCTTAAGACAGTTTAATATTCCACAGAGCCCAGAAGGGCAACCAGTACCAGAACTTCTTCAATAACACTAAAGGGATCAAAATCCAAAAAAACCCTATAACAAACACGGGGTGTATCTGGAACATACACAAAGCTTGCAAAGTTATAAAAAGCATAGTTTTGATTTTGCAATATGTGTTTATCTGGGATATTTAAAGTGGAAATGTGATTACATACTTCTCACATTTCCCCAAAATACAGATAGAATATTTTGCAGAAATTTTCCAGCAATGCAGAAATACCATGAATCATTCTAAGGATTCCCTCAGATTTCACTATACAGAAGTGAATGGGTCTAATTTTGAATGATATTCCAGAAATTCATCAACTTTATATCTTTTAGAGGGAAGTGTCATTTTTATCATCAATCTAGAAAAAACTTACATCTGCCCCAGAAAGTAATGTGGCTCTTGTTTGTTTGCTTTTTTCTGGATGCAAAATTCTGGTTTTAAAATTTTGTTTACAGTGGTATTCTGTGCTTAAGTCAAATGATGAATAGAAATCATATCCATAAAATGTAAAATAGATAGTTTTATTGGTATGTGCTTAAGTTAAAATGTGTACCATTTACTTCTTATTAAGTTAATCCATGAGACTATTTTAATGTTTAAAAGATTATAATTGAAATTTTTGCATACTCAATATATCAAGTGGTAATATTTTATTTTTAAACATCTACCTTATAATCTGAAGATACATTTTAATTCATTTTCTAGTTTCTTTCTGTTCATCATTTGTTCAGCTTGTCTTTTGAGGATATGGAGAACATTTTCACTTGCATAATTAAATAATTGGCAATAGCTGTAGTGCTATTTTTAAACAGCCTACCATATAATCTCAAGGTACTATTTAGTTTTACTAATTCAGAAATTTGAACAAGCAAGTATAGGATTTTTAATTGACTATTCAATGCTACATTAAAGCACTTTCAATTTTTAGCATAAAAAGACAAAAATTTGTAACTTATAATAAGAACTAAAACAATCAACAGTTAAATGTTTTCATGAGACGTTATACCCCATATTGTTATTATTGTTCAAATATTACACAAAAATGTCATACACCAGGCGTGTAACAACTCTCCTGACTATGTATGTGATAGCATATACCCACTTTTATGTTTACTTAGGTTCAATTTATACAACAAAATTTTTAAAAATGGTAGATATAAATATATATGATATATGATATGTATATCATATATCATATATATTCCATATATGATATATACACATATGTAATATATTATATAATATGTATATTATGTAACATATAATATATGTGTTATATATTATGTGTGTGTGTATATATATACATAAGTATATATATATATATATATATATATATATATATATATATATATATGATTAGGAACTTTATATTCCTTGAAAACTATCTTTAAGAAAGTGAAAACATAAACCACACAACAAGAGGAGATATTCAACACATACAAAACTGATAAAGGGCTCTTATCCAAAATATATAAAGTATTCATCCTATATTAAGAAATGATGAGAATCCAATAGGGTATGGACAAAATATTTGAGCTAGCATTTCACAAAGTAGGCGAATTTTACATGGCCAATAGATATATGAAAAAATATTCAGTATTGTTTGTTAATTATCAGGAAATGCCAATTAAAACTAAATTGAGATGCTGTCACATACACATCAAAATAGCTAAAATTAAAAGGTCAGTAAATTCCAAGAATTGAGAAAGTTGTAGAGTAATGGAAAATCTCAGGCAATGCTGTTTGGAATGTAAATTTATATAATCCTTTGGAAAAGTTTTTGGTATTGTCTACTAAAATTGAGCACTTTTTTTTTTTTTACCCTATAAACTAGCGAGTTCATATCTAGGAATATATCCAAAAGAATTGTGTAATCACATGTACAAAAGTACATGAATATGAATGCTTAGAACAGTGATTTTCATTTTAGTCAATATTAGCAACAACTTAAATGTCCTAAAAAGTAATGAGCACTTAAATTATGAAATAACCACCATGGACAAGTACCAATAAACTACACAACAAGAATAAATACCACACAAAATATCTAGTGAAAAAAATCTGAGTAAAAAACTTACTGTGTGTTTCTTTTAAAATAAAGTTTTAAAAACTGAGAATCTTAGTATTTAAGAATGCATAATTATGTAACAATACCATAAACAAGATCACACAAATGATTATAATAAAATCCAAGATACTCTGTTATCTTTGAAAGAATAGTTGTGAGGGACAGAGGACAAAAAAGGAGCTTCACAGGTGCTGACTGTACTCTAATATTTCACCTGAATCAATAAAAATGTTCAGTTTATGATAATTCATGAGCCTATATTTTGTTTTTTATACTTTTCTGTGTGTGTTTTATTTTTACAATAAAATCGCTTTTCAAAAGCAACAGGATTTAGGTCACTCTTTGAGAGGGCCTGCTCTATGTCCATCTGGGCCATTTACCAGGGGAGTTACAGTCCAGAGATCTGGCAGTAGTTACCCAGAAGGTCAAACTTTTAATCATATTGTAGCTTTTGTTTGTTTATAAGACTAAATGAATAAATGAAAGTTATACCCTAGGGTGTATATCAAAGATCAAAGTTAAGGAAGAAAAATTCAGTTATTGAGACAAACACAGCAGTAGAGAAGCTGATGATGGAAAGAAGCAGAAAGTGAGACTAAATGCGGGAAGTAACTCCAAGTGTATTTTTACTAACTACTGATCAACCGTGCTGTTGAGAATTGGCCGTCCTAGTTTAGAATCACAGAGGAAAAAATAACAAACAACAAACCAAGTAATCTATTATATGGACTCTGTTAAATATATCACCATAGATTTTCATAATTCATGTAAAAACATAATCTTGTTCTATTATTGTCAAGTCCTTTTAAGGTCCCCCAAAGAAATACACATGCAGAGCTTAAAGCCAAATCCACACATTTTTCTCACTATTCTACTTTGCCACAAAAGTGCATGTGATCCTTTTTTGAGCTAGACTGATGAGGCACTCTTTTGTCTAGGATAAAGAAAAACTTAAAGGCCCTATTTCCACTTTTTCTTAGCCTACATCTATTCTAAAACTTAGATGGTAAGAAAAAGCCAGTCTAAAGAATAATGTATCCTAAGGTGTAAAGAACAGATGAGTTTTCCATAAGGATTAGTGAAATGTTGGTCTTTCTAGGCCTAATTGTCTTTCGGGTGAGCAGCTGGAAGGAGACAGAAACATTCCAATATATGGATTTCCAGAAATAAAGAATATGCATCTAAGATCATGGCCCTGGTTCCAGAAATGGCCCTATCAGCATTTCTCCTTGTGGGCAGAGTAGAAGACAGGCAGAAAGACCAAAACACATCATTGTACTCTCATGCGGTCAGGTGTTTGGGCAGCTATGCTTTGTCTTTGATTGGGTCTAATAATAGTTGCTATTGTTTATTGTGCTTCTATACAGTAAACAATGTGTCAGCCACTAAATACTAAACTTGTATGTCATTTATGTATCATTAAAATTCAATGAAAAGAAGTGTTATTATATTTTATAAGTAGCAAATATAGATAACAGTCAAAGGTGCAAAGTAAATTGTATGAGGTCATGGCTGGTAATGAGGGGAGCCAGAACTTTGATCAAGAACTTACAGCCTGAACCAATATGTTTTTCACTAAACCAGGTGACTTAGGCTCCTCCCATATAGCAGCCTCCAAATAGGAATACTTGGAAACAATTTGGGATCACTGTTTATTAAAACACAAAACAAAATGAAAGTAAAAGCAGGGAAATAAAAAGCATTTGTAAGAACAAGAAAATTAATCACAAGGATAGACTATATTCTGCTATTAGACAAGATCATAGGAGATATTTATTTTGGATATATGAAGATTGGATGAGAGATTGGTTAAGTTTATAGGATTGTGAAGCATATTGACATGACTTACGTAGACGTAAAATCCCTGAATGCTCTAACAACTTATTTCTTGAGTCATGAAATTCACCATTTTAAAATCATCAAAAATGAAAGATTCTTTAGACAAGACTAAAGAAGCTTATAGATTTCCATACCACCAAATATTATGTGTAATAAAGGGTAAAGTTAAATTCCTACTTGATAGACAAAAACAGGCCATTAAGAAAATATTTGTGGTGCCATGAAACTTTGCCATGATATAAAATATTTTGGCCAAAATTACCAAGAAACAAAATCATGGAAAGGATCAACCATTGGCCTGATCAGTATGACAAGTCTCCTATACCAAGTGATCTATTATCTAATTATAAGTGCCTAATTTATTTGGATTTTTCTCTTTTCAATCTTTTACCTCACTCATATAAAAAAGGGTGTAATTTCTACTACAAAGGTAGAGACTAACCATTTAAAGCTGCACTCCAAATTACTGTAATGAATAAAAATGTTTAATAATTGTAATAACTTTGTAACCCCTTGACAATCTTACAGATAATTATTATTTTATACTATAAATACTACCTCCAAAGAGGCAAACTGTCATCTACTTTGAATCATATAATTGTCAGTCTTCTGCTCAAAATTTTAAACCATAGCAACAGAAATTTACTTACCATTTTAAGGATTGCAGGAAAGAAACTAGAGAATAATTAGATAAAAAAACCAATAGACATAAATTTAAGGATGTTTTAACAGTTCATATGAATTCATTATTTAGATTGCTTGTGTTTATTTAGAGAATACATATACATTATATCTGTATCGGCATATATTCTGTATATAAATATATATATTCCATATATACATAAACATATGTGTATTTCATATAAATATATTCTATATATATATATATATATTACATGCACACATATATACACACATACCTAGATACATATATTACATAAGTGTATATAAAGATGAAGTGGAAATCCATAGACATTGCCTTTAAAATTGTTAGAGATAAAACATGAAATGTTTCCTCTAAACATCTTGTTTTAGAGAGCTAAATAACATTATGTGAAAGACAAATCAATATGCCTGTTTCCAGAGGTAAAAATTGGAGATTTGATTTATTTTCAATCTATGGTCACAAGTTCAGCAGCACCACTAGATCGCTTTGATCCATAAGACTTCTCACATTTACAGTTCTATAGTGACAACTGGCAATAGAAACATTTTTTATGTATTTTTAGCATTTATGAAAATTGTATTCAATGAAAAATAATCTAAATTCTTCTAAATTTGTACTTTATGATATTTTGATAATTGTGATTTAGGAAATCTATTTTTTCAAGAAAACTTCTAGTAATTTTGTCTCTTAGTAGAACATTTTTGTGAAAGGTTGAAGTTCAATAGTTTGATTTAAAGTCTGTCATAAATCAACACGTGTATTTGCTAATGTAGTTCAGGGGAGAATTACGAAAATGTCAGGGGAAACATACTGGTTATTTAGATGCCATGTAGACAGTGCCCCATTAGTACAATCCATCCTCTCTATTAAAAAACAAACCACAATAAAACATCAAATTAGTTATTACTTTTATAAGCACAAAACCAGTCATTTGACTAGATTCTAGGTTTGTGATTTGGTTGACAAGCACTTAGAATGTGTAACTTTGTATTGAAAGGAAGGTTTTGCTGAGACTTTAAAGTGATAGGTAGAAGCTTAAGGAGAGATAGAAGCTTACATTTCCAAAGTGAGTTCTGAGAACCACTTGTCTAGCTCTTAAATGTCACCTGAATCCTTGCTGCAAAAATCTAAAACGTGAGCAATTAACTGAGTGAATATTCTCTTGATAATCCACGGAAGAAGTTGTTGCTGCCTTGGATTTGCCCTGGACTCCAGAGTTTCTCAGAGCAAAAACTGTGTGTATGCTTCCCATTGAATATATGTGGGATATGCAGGAAAGATTCTGTTCAAGAAAATTTTTTGGTAGTGATAAGGACTGAAAGTGCACAGCCGGATTCCTAGGAAGACGTGCAAGGCATAAGACAGATGTGAGAATCTTAATGCAGCAAAAATATTTTAGTCATCAAAAACGGCAAGAAGATATCAATATAACAATGTGGCTGTCACTTTAATTTAAGTCTTTGAACTAAAAATGGTTGGAAGAAAAAACAATGGAAAATATGTTTTGTAAAAGTTTGGATCGCAAGCAGCACTGCCTGGAGACCCTCAAGAAAGATGTGGTAGTAAAGAGAAAAATGCTTTCCTTTCCATGCCACATCCTCTTTGCTATACATGCAGTCATCATACTATTTTGGCATCCTGAGTGGTTGGTGGCAAGGACAATTGCGAGACAGAAGCAGTGTCATGGGACACAGATGGGGGTATACCTGGGGAAATTGTGAAAGTGCCCCTGCACCTGGTGAAGAAGTTACAGCTTTTTAGCCACGTGCTGGGGATGTGAATACCCTGGAGAGAAGAAAGCAGCAGGCCTAATCAAGACAACTTTGATGATCCATATAAAAGCATTAGAAATTTCAACAGTCAATGATTCTATTAGAATGGATTCAGGAAGGAAAAACAACAACAATTAAATCTAAAGCAATGTTAAAACTATGATGATTCCAATGGAGATGGCTAGGCTTGGTGACATATTCAAACACTGTGGAACAATTTACACAAGTATCAACTTTTAGAAACAGAAAATTGTTCCAGCAGACAAGCAGCCCCAACAGAAGTAGGTTTAGTCATAAAAGCACATGTAGAAACCAGAAAACTCCCCTAAGTTCTTGAAGTCTTCGCTGGCAATGTGACAGGGTGGGCAGTAGAAACTGAGTTCCTTCATTTGCAGATAGTAGCACAGTTCAAGATATTCTGTGTTATGTTAATATAAAAAAATTACACCCACAAGCAGAAGAAACTAGAGAAAACCAACATATCAACATTTAAACACTAAAAATATAATCTTTAAAATTTTCTGTCGATTTCACTGAGTAAAAAGGGAAATCCACTTTCCTAGGAAAACCCTAAATTAAAGAGTACCAACGTTGGCCAAGATCCAAGATGGAGGAATAGCTCAATACAATGTCTGCTGCATTCCATGATCACATTAAAATTACAACTAAATTTTAGAACAGGCAACCTTGAGAAACACCTGAAGACTACCTGAACAGAACCCCTATAACTCAGGATATGAAGAAGAGGTCACATCAAGACTGATAGGAGGTGTGGATATGCAAATGAGCTGATCCCCAAACCATGGTAGTGGTTGAGCACCATGAGGGAATGTCAGTGATAAAGGTCCCCCCTCCTGAAGAGTGAGGGATGCCAGCCACACACCAGACTCCCTAGCCCAGAGATCCTATGTTGCGAAGAGGAGTCCTCACAATAGCTGGCGGTGAAAATCAGTGAGGACTCCATCTGTCCATCCTGGTGAGATGGAAGGCATCTATAAAGCCACACATCCTCTTAAAGTCACCCTGTATAGACTCACTTGCTTGCAAGCACTCACCCTGGGCTCCAGTAGAGGGGTGTCAACTCGAGAGGTGCCAGAAACATACAGGGAAAGTTGGAGTTGTATGGCCCAGGGCAAGGGCTAGAGGGACAGCCACCATTATCCCTGTGTGGAGCCTGCCTCACATGTAACCTACAGGAGGGCACCACCTTTCCTGTGTTGACCCTACCCCCAAAAGCCATATCTGAGACTCCATTGGTTGGGTAAAATAGGAACATACTTGCACCACCTTAGTAACTCCCTTGGACCCCTCCCCACTCAACTAATGCAGCGTCGTCTAGGGAACCCTCAGATCCTGGGTGCCAGTAACGCCCCACAAGTTATAGGAGGCTTATACAGCAACTGGTGGTCTGGGAAACTTTCAGTAGCAGGTTGTCAACCCCAGCTTGCACTGCATCTTTCTTGGGAGGTTCTTGGAGATCTGTGGGCCAAAGCAAGCAGAAGCTGGCTGGGGTGTTCTCAGGGCATTTTTGCAGAGTGGCCACAGACTCAACACTGGTGCAAGGACTGAATCTACATTAGCTTTGTAAAAACCATTGGCCACAGCTCATGATTCCCTGGGATCCTATCCTGCCCATATAGCCTGGCATTGACTGGGGCACTCTCAGCTCCTGGGTGGCCAGCCATGCCCCACAAGTTGGTGGATGCTTGTACAGTAGCAGGTGGCCTGCAGAGGTCTGGGAAACTTTCAGTGGCAGATGGTCAGTCCCAGCTCATGCTGTAGACTTTCTTGGACAGCTATCAGAGTTTTGTGAGCCCAAGGCAAATGACAACTGGCCACAGAGTACTAATGGTGTTTTGCAGAGTGGCCATAGGCTCAGCACTGGTGGAAGAACTGAATCTGCATTAAGTTTGTAAAAACCACTGGCCACACCCTATGACTCCTAGGGACCCCACCTCACCCCACTTGGGCAGTACAGCTGGGGACACTGCCAACACCAGGCAACCAGCATGTCCCATACACCTAAGAAGGCTCATTTAGCAGCTGATCCTTACTGACAGCTGGCAGGTGACAATAGGCCTAGAGGGATCCTGGGCCTTTTGCTAAGCTACCCCAGGCCTGATACTGGTGGCAACTAGCCTCAATTCACAGTGAGGCCACCTTCACACAACTCCAGGTCCAACGCAGGCAGCAACCAATTGCATATATCTTTGTACCTCCTACCAGGTAATCCTGGGCTGGTCACAGGTAATCTGAAATTGGCCTGCATGGCAGCCTCTCCCAACAGGCACCAGAATGAACACATCCAGAGGCCAACCTCAGACTACAGCGGAGCATTACCTGATTAACTCCACAAGTGGCACACCCAAAGGGTGGTCACAACAGGCACAAGAGCCCACTGGGGTGAATCCCTCTTTGAGGGGCCAGCCCCACACAGCAGCTCATATGCTGAGGTCATAGCTAATACTCACCAGTCAGCCTGAGAGTCAATATAACTCACTGACATGCTGGAAGCAATTAAGGCTCAAGTAAAACAAGAGAATACACACACACAACACACACAAGGGACACTCCTGGAACACAAACACAGGTTACCAGGGAGACTGAACCACTGGACCACACAGGACACCTACTACATTATGTCATCTGGAAAAGATTTAGAGATATAGGAGTGCTATTTAATACATAGAAGCAAACACAGGCAGCCAGAATGAGGAAACAAAGAAACATGTCCCAAATAAAAGAACAGGAGAAAACTCCAGAAAAAGAACTAAGTGAAATGGAGGCAACCAACCTACCAGAGACAGTGTTTAAAATGCTAGTTATAAGAATGCTTTAGGAACTTAATGAGAACGTCAACAAATAGATAGTAAGCATAAAGAAGGCCATAAAATCCATTTTAAAAAGTCAGAAATGAAGAATGTCATAACTGATATGAAGAATACACTAGAAGGGATCAACAGCAAATTAGATAACGCAGAGGATCAAATCAGAGGTTTAGAACACAAGGTAGCAGAAAACACCCAATTAGAATAACAAAAAGGAAAAGAATAAAAGAAAAACAAAGATGGTTTAAGAAACCTCTGGGACAACATCAAGTGTAACTACATTTGCATCATAAAAGAATCAGAAGGAGAAGAGAAGGAGCAAGAGATTGAGAACCTATTTGAAGAAATAATGACTGTATGTATATTTCCTTTGCCATGTCTGTAACCTGGCAAAGGAAATATACATACAAGCCCAGGAAGTAAAGAGAATCCCCCAAAAAAATGAACCCAAAGAGGCCCCCACCAAGAAACATTATAATTAAAATGGCAAAGGTTAAAGACAAAGAAAGAATCCTAAAAGTAGCAAGAGAAAGACAACTTTTTATTTAAAAGGGAGTTCCCGTAAGATTATCAACTGATTTCCCAACAGAAACTTTGCAGGCCAGAAGGGAGTGGCAGGAAATATTCAAAGTAATGAAAAACTAGAGTCTACAGCCAAGACTATTCTACCCATGGCTACCATTTAAAATTGAAGGAGAGATAAAGAGCTTACCAGACAAAAGTAAGCTAAAGTAATTCATTACCACCAAGCCAGTATTACAAGAAATGTTAAAAGGACTTTTTTTAAGAAGAAGGGTGAAAACAAACAAACAAAAAAGATCAAAAATGTAAATAATAAAATAGCAATAACTACGTACCTATCAGTAATCACTTTAAATATATATGGATTCAATGTTCCAATGAAAAGACATAGCATAGCTGAATGGATAAGAAAACAAGACCCATGCATATGCTCTGTACTACAGACCCACCTCAGATTGAAAAACATGCATATACTGAAAGTAAAGGGATGGGAAAAGATATTTTACGCAAATAAAATTGAGAAAAAAGCTGGGGATAACCATACTTACATTGGACAAAATAGACTTGAAAACGAAGACTATAATAGACAAAAAAGGACATTGCATAATAACAAAGGGATCAATCCAACAAGAGGACATCACCCTAGTAAATATTTATTCACCCAAAATAGGAACACCTCAATATTTAAAACAAATATTGACAGACATAAAGGCAGAGATCAACAGTAACACAACCATAGTAGAAGACTTTAACACCTCACTGACACCAGTGGACAGATTTTTCAGACAGAAAGAGTGGCTTTAGATGACACACTAGGCAAGATGGATTTAATTGATATTTTACAACAAAGCAGCACAACGTGAATTCTTTTCAAGTGCACGTGGAACATTTTCCAAGATAGACCACATGGTTGGCCACAAAACAAGTCACAATGAATTTATGAATACTGAAATCATATGAAGCATCTTCTCTGACCACAATGGTAAGAAATTAGAAATCAATTACAAGAAATAAACTGAAAAACACAGAAACACACATGGAAGCTAAATAACATGCTATAAATCATGAATGGGATAACAATAAGATCAAGAAAGAAATCAAAAGATAACTTCAGACAAATGAAAATGAAAACATAATGACCAAAATCTATGGGACACAGTGAATGCAGTCCTAAGTGGAAAATTTCATAGCAATACAGGCCTACCTCAAGAAATAAACAAACAAATCTCAAATAAACAATCTAACCTTACACTTAAAGGAACTAGAAAAACAATAGCAAACAAAGCCCAAAGTCAGTAGAAGGAAGGATATAATAAAAATCAGAGTCTAAATATATGAAAAAAAGGCTAAAAAACAAAACAAAACAACAACAACCAAAAACAAAACAAAACAAAAGATCAATGAATCCAGAAGCTATTTCTCTGGAAAAAATTGATAAACCTTTAACCTGACTCATCAAGTAAAACAGAGAGAGCACCCAAATAAATAAAATCAGAAATAAAAAGAAGAAGTAACAATGGACATCACAGAATTACAAACATATTTTAAAAATACTGTGAGCAACTATATACCAACAAGTTGGACAATTTGAAATTAATGGATAAATTCCTAGAAGCATACAATCTTTCAAGGCTGAATCAGATGAAATAGAAAATTGGAGCTGACAGATTACTACCAATGAAATTGAATCAATGATCAAAAAATCTCCCAATAAACAAAATTCTGGACAAGATGGCTTCACAAGTGAAGTCTACCAAACATTCAACAAAGAATTAATACGTATTCTCAATCTAGTCCATAAACTTCAAGAAGCGATCATCCCAACCACATTCTATATGGCCACCATTACCTTGATTCCCAAACCAGACAAAACATTACAAAAAAAGAAAATTATAGGGAGATATCCTTGATGAACATAGATGCAAAAATCCTCAACAAAATACTAGCAAACAAAATTCAGCAGTACATTAAAAAGATCATACACCACGATCAAGTGGGTTTTATTCCTGGTAGGTAAGTTTTGTTCAATATCCGCAAATCAATCAATATCATACACCACATAAAATGAAAAATAAAAATTATACGATCCTATCAACAGATGCAGAAAAAGCATTTAACAAAATTCAGCACCGATTTATGATTAAAAAACTCTCAGCAAAGTGGGAATAAAGGGAACATATCTCAATATAATGAAGGCCATATGTGATAAACCCACAGCTAACATCATACTCAATAGGGAAAAGCTAAAAGCATTCCTCTTACGATAAGAACAAGACAAGGGTGTCCACTTTCACCATTTTTATTCAACATAGTATTGGAAGTCCTAGCCACAGCAATTGGACAAGAGAAAGAAATAAAAAGCCCCAAATTTGAAAGGAAGCAATAAAACTGTCATTATTTGCAAATGGCATGATACTATATATAGGGAACCACAAAGATGCCACCAAAAAATTATTAGAACCGATAAATGAATTTAGCAAAGTAGCAGGACACAAAATTAATATTCAGAAATCGGTTACATTTTTATACACCAATAAAGAACTATCAGAAAGAGATATTAAGAAAACAATCCCATTTACAATTGCATCAAAAAAAATAAAATAAAATAACTAGGAATAGCTTTAACCAAGGAAGTAAAAGACTTGTAGTAAGAAAATTTTAAGGCTTTGAAGAGAGAAATTAAAGAAAATACAAATAAATGGAAGCGTATACCATGTTTATAGATAGGAAGAATTAATATAGTTTAAGTGTCCAACATAGGTTAAATGCAATGCCTATCAGTGCTATTTTTGACAGAACTGGAGCAAACAATCCTAAAAATTACATGGAAAAATAAAGACCACAAATAGCCATGACAATCTTGAGAAAGAAGAACAAAGCTGGAGTCATCACACTACCTGCTATCAAACTATACTACAATGCCGTAGTAAGCAAGGCAACATGGTATTGGCATAAAACCAGACACATAGATAATGGAACAGAATAGAGAGCCCAGAAATAATCCATGTTTATATGGTCATGTAATCTATGACAAGGGAAGCAAGAATATACACTGTAGTAAAGACAGTCTATTCAATAAGTGGTGCTGGAAAACTGGACAGACACATGCAAAAAAAATGAAACTGGATCACTTTCTTACTTCATATACAAGAATAAACTCAAAATGAAGTAAAAACTTAAGTGTAAAACCCAGAACAATTAAACTCCTTGAAAAAACATAGGGCAGTAAACTATCAGACATCACCCTTAGCAATATTTTTACTGATACATCCCCTCAGGCAAGGGAAACAAAAGCTAAAATAAATAAATGAGACTACATCAAACTAAAAGGTTTTCTTCACAGCAAAGGAAACTATAAACAAAATAAAAAGACATCGTATTGAATGGGAAAAGATATTCACCAATGAAATTTCTGATAAGGTGTTAATATGCAAAATCTATAAAAAAAACTTGTACAATTCAACACCATAAAACCAACCAACCAGCAAACAAACAATCTTGTTTAATAAAAATGGACAGATGTGCTGAATAGACATTTCTCCAAAAAGGAGATACAGATGGCCAATAGACGTGTGAAAAGATGCTCAATATCACTAATCATCAGAGAAATGCTAATAAACACCATAATAAGATACCACCTCACTACTGTCATAATGGCTATCATCAATAAATCAACAAACAGCAATTGTTGGCGAAGATGTGGAGAAAAGGGAACCCTGTGCACTGTTAGTGGGATTGCAAATTGGTGCAGCCACTATGGTAGACAGTATGGATGTTCCTCAAAAAATTGCAAATAGGACTACCTTATGGCCCAGCAATTCCACTCCTGGGTATTTATCCAAAGAAATCCAAAACACTAATTTGAAAAGATATGCGCAACCTCTATTTCCACTGCAGCATTATTTACAAAGCAAAGATACTGAAACAACTGAAATGCCCATCAATGAACAATTGGATAAAGAAATTGTGGTACATATATACAATGGAATATGACTTTGCAATAAAAAAGAATGAAATCATACCACTGGCAACGTGGATGGACCTAGAGGTTATCATGCTAGGTGAATTAAGTGAGACTGAGAAAGACAATTACAATATGATCTCACTTATATGTGGAATCTAACAAACAAAACAGAAAAAGACTCATAGATATAGCTGGTGGCTACTAGATGGGAAGGGTATTGGAAGGCTGGGTAAGAAAGGGGAAGGGATTAAGAAGTATAAATTGGTAGTTACAAAACAATCACAGTGATGTAAAATACAGTATGGGGAATATAGTCAATAATATAAAATCTATGTACAGTGTCAGATGGAGATCACTTAACGAGGAGATCACTTCATAAATTGTGTAAATGACTAACCACTATGCAGTACACCTGAAACTAATATAAAATAATATTTAATGTCAACTATAATTAAAATATAGTCATGGGAATATATAGTATACCATAGGGAATATAGTCAATCATATTCTAATAACTATGCACAGTGTCAGAAGTGTAATAGATTTTGGGGGGTTATTACTTTGTGAGGTATATAAACATCACTATGTTGTTTTGCACACCTGAAACTAATAAAAAAGTAAAATAAAATAAAGTGAACCAAGTTTATTTTGCATTGAACTAGATCCCCTCAAATTATAAAGGGAAATTGCATGAAAATATAAATGATACTATTATTCTTTAAACATACCATTTTAAAAACTGAATAATATTGGATGGATGTCCCACAGTTTACACATAATCCTAATTATCGGAAATTAAAATGTTTTGCAAATATCAATATTGTGAAGAATGCCTCACTAAACATCTTTTTACCTAATGCTTCCCACCCCACCCCTCACTCCCACACACACACACACACACACACACACACACAAGATAATTTCCTTATGCTAGAAGCCAGCAAATAGAATTGCTTAAATCACTTAATTATTGACAAAACATATTTTAAATTATTTCCACAAATTGCATTTCCATCAGCAAAATAAGAAAATACATATTTTACCTCTTTTGTCAACATAAACAGTTCTTTAATATTTTCTAAATTGAAAGGAAAATGCATGTTTCACTAACGATTTAATTGGCATTTCTTTACTTACTAATAAGTATGATTTTTCCAGTTCACTATTTGTTAGTTATGATGACTTTATTGATATTTTTAACCATTTATATTTTGAGGTTTTGGCATTGCTTACAAATTTGAAAAATTTATTTTTTAATTATCTACTTTATATTTGCAGCAAATGATTTTCAAATATGTTAATTTTGCTTTGTATTAAACACACTGATTCTATTGCAATGTGCTTAAATTTATTAATCGTTTCTTTGTTTTTTTCCCCATTATATCTTAACTTCGAACATTTGCTTCCAACTGCTTCCACACAGACCTAATAAATACTCATTTTCTGTTTTTATCGATATGTAAATATTCAAAATGCTTGAAATTTGTTTTGATATATGATGTGAAATAATGTTCATATTGATTTTTATTTACAATTTGCAAAGCAGTCATTTAGAAGTGATATATTGAATGATATTTTTCTTCCTCTCTGAACTGTTAGTTGGTCTCCACACATTTAATTTTACCAATTATTATTGATTCAAACGAGATAAGGTTATAACCCAATATATTTGTTGATTATCTACTGCATGTAGGATATTATAACACGAAAGGATAGACATTACTTATTCAATCACTGAGCAGAAACACGGGCTTTATTTGTCCCATAGTTTTCTTATATTTATCTTTCCATCTTTATTTGAAGCTCATATATGTGGAACAGTATGAAAATAAATGTTAGTTTAGTTTCATTTTACCTGATATACCAACCATTATGTAGTGCATGATTTTCATAATCTTTTCTAATTCTAACTGAACTTGATATAATACACCAAAGAATGTGTTCTTAATTTACTTTATAGAGTAAGAAATATATTTAGCATTTTGTGCTACAGTGTATGAATAGTGAGGTAACTTGTACATGTTTAAGTAAAACAAATTAGAATTTGTAATCGGATAGATTTGGATTCAAATTCTGGCCTGAGTCTTTATTGAGCTTTAGAGAATTATTTAACCTCTCCAATCTTAAATTTTGTTTTATACCTGTGAATAGTAATGCTACATTTTTAAATGAAAAATAACTGCCTAACACTGATCACGGCATATGGTAGGCCCAAAGTTACATATGTGAATGGTTTGTGGTGTGTAATTCATTTGTAATAGTTTTATACTGTCTTTTAATGACCTAACAACTACATGTAACAAAATAAAGACTCAGACTAGCATTTTCTTCACTAGAATACTTAGATGGATTATCAACTGTGCTAGACCATTTGACCCCAATGGGGGAAAATCAAGGAGTAGGAATGCTGTTATGTCCTATAATAATACTACAGGTGGGAATGGGGAGAATACAGTCCAAATAAAACAACTGCAGAAAAGTAGTCAAGAAAAGAATACTTTAATTGAACGCAAAGTTCAACGGAAAGTTTGACTAGAAAGCTCAGTTAAGTTCAAGGCCATATTCTATGTCATTATGATAAATAATAAATCCTTAAGTTCCCAAGTTCTAATAGAAGTATCCTATAGTCTCTGCTACATTCTCTGCGAAAATTTCACTAAGATAAGCAGAAAAAAGTGCACACACACACACAATACTGAAAACTCACAGTTATATCAGAGTGTATGGGGGGCTATTTCCACTAAAATTGAAGATCTACCATTTATGCAAAAAATTACAATGTAACTGAAAAATAAAAACAATAATAACAGTTTTGTATAAATTGCAAAACAATTTGAAATGTAGAACTGACACTATTGAAATGTGTCAATGAGTCGGACTCTGGAAGAGATAGAAATATTAGGTTGGTGCAAAAGTAATTGCAGTTTAAAAGATTAAAAATAATTACAAAACTGCAATTACTTTTACACCAACCTAATACAATAGCAGGAGATATCACAGACCAGAGGTAAAGTGGAAGCCTGTTATAACAAATTGGTTTTAGGACAATTGTTCAGCCTTATAATAAATACCAAATAATTAAATATAGATTTATTAATTTCTTATTAAATTTAAAACAAAAATCAGATGGAAATAGAAATGAGTATTTATAAAATGTCTAGATGAAAGAGGTCATACAAGCTTAAAGCCTATGGAATATATGTTCTATATGAGGATTATGTTCTATAGATAGTACCATGTAGTAATAAGTCAAATATAAATTGGGAGAGGTTTTTAACAAATATGTCAGAAAAATATTACTAGAGTCAGTGACCTCTTTCATTAATTCAAACTTATAACAATTTATTGAGCACCCACATGTGTCAGATGTTGGTCTAGATATGCTGTGTATATAGTGTTGAAAAAATATACATTCCCCTGTAATCATGGACGTTAAAATAAGGACAAGGCCAGTAAATATTACACTAGGAGTTATATAAATCAAGTTTTGATAAGTGCTACTAAACAAAAGTACAACAAATATTTTTAAAATATAACAGGAATATTTTTATGAACATGTTAGATGTTTCAGGTGAGTCCTTGAGAAAATTAACAAAGTTAAAGGTACAAAGGAAAACATGCAAGCAGGAGGAGCAGACTTTGAGATGTCCCGGTAGCGTCACTCAGTTTCAAATATTTGAACTATTGAAAGAAGACCGGAGTGGAAAAGATGAGGCTGAATAGAAATAAGGAGGCTAAAGAATTTACTATGAGCAAACCAAAGTCACTGAAGTGTTTTACGTAGAAACGTATCGACCATATTTTAATTTCGAAAAACTCATTTTGACTCTTGTGTGAAAATAATATTGGCAGGGGCAAGAGTGACTCTGCTGAGCCATAGTGCAGTCGTGGGAGAAGCAGAACTAAGAATGGCTCCCAAGTGTCTGTCTAAAGCAACAAAGAAAATGGGTAGTAATTACCATGTTTCCCCGAAAATAAGACCTAACCGGAAAATAAGCCCTAGAATGATTTTTCAGGATGACATCCCCTGAACATAAACCCTAATGCGCCTTTTGGAGCACAAATTAATACAACACCCGGGTTTATTTTAGAAGAAACACGGTTCTTACTAAGACGAAGACTACCAGGAGAGAATTAGGTTTAAAAGAAAATATGCATTCATTTTTGAAAATGTCCAGTTTGAGTTGCCTGAAAATAGTGAATGGATGTTAGGTGAAAAAAATACAAATGGTAATTGTATACTATAATTTCAATTTAGTAAAAACATGCACAGATAAAAAAATTGTATGAAATCGCATCAAAGTAGAAATGTCACTAATTCTAAATTGTGAGGTTTGGGATAATTAGTGCAACAATTATATATACAATTTAGAATTATATATATATATATATATATATATATATATATATATATATATAATTGTTGATATACGTATGTGTATATATGTGTGTATATATATATATATGTATATATATATATAAAATTTAAAATACTTTTTCACAAAGAGTGTGATTATTTTCCATCTTAAAAATCTTTCATGTACAGTGTTTTAAAATTCCTCCACACATGTTTTGCATTTTATCTAATTTAAAGACACATCGGAGCTTTCTTTCTGCATAGGTTCCTAAGACAAATTAGCTAATACTGATTCTATTGCGTATATTAGATAGGCAATACTGAACCACTATCATGAATCAAATTTCATGGTGGTTAGTTAGCTTCTTTTTAGTCATTATTCAACATCTTTTTAGCACTTGCTTGCACTAATCATGTCAGAAGCAACTGAACATGTATGTCATGATATTTGCAGTAATAAATTGCATAGTGTTAAATAAATTTCTAGTCTATTTTGAAAGTGAAGCCTCATGAAATCATTTACTGCCTTTCCCAGTAGGCTTAGTAAAAATTTGTGAATGCTTTATAACCAAGTATATTTGAACTTCTATTATACATTCCCATGTTCCATTTTTATTTTAAGACTAGGCTTTATGTTTTTCATTTTTAAAAAGAACAGTTCACCAATAAAGATCTCATCATAAACCAAGCTTTTTGTTTTGTTTTGTTTTGTGTTTTTTTCCCCCCTAAGAGAAATTCTTTAATAACTCAACTTGGTTTGTGGTTTCTGAGTTATGGACCCTTCGCACTGATGATAAAAACCATAACATTCAGACTTATACATTGAGGTATATTAATGGTCTATTCAACTTGACATTATAACCAGTATGGCCCTCAGGAGTTGGCCTATAAATGTCACTTGTCTGAGTTAAAGGCATTTTTTCTTACAGGCTATAGTAGCCACACGTTTTATTCTTTACCCTCTTACTGGTGATGTTTCAAATGAATCCCCAAATACACATTAATTGAACACATATATTTTGAAGACCAAACACTTGATATTATCCTAGTTCCTGCCTTCAAGGATCTTATATTCCATGTTAATGTCTAAACATAAGACATTCAGAAAAAATTAATATATGATTCCATGTATTGTACAAGCCAAACAAAATAATATGAACAGTTTATAAAGGCATTTATTGCAAAATTATCATATGTATTCATACCAATAAAACAATGCAGTTTGTTCATATATTTTTAAAAACAGGATCATGAGAGTCCAGAATCCTGAAAAAATTAATCAGGGATTGCCTGAACAATATCCTTTAAGAAAATTTCTATAGTAATTAAGCACAGAAGTCTATGTTGTCCCAGGAAGAGTTTATTTAATATCTTTGTTCCTTGTGATTCTCCCACTGTGGCTCTCCTGGGTGAAAGTAGAAGACAGTGACAGGCACTCAGAACTGACTGCCACCGTTTCTGTCCCTAAATTAACTCATGCAAGTGACCAGGAGAAGCAACAGCTTTTCCCAGTTTGGTTCCTTGGAATTTCCTTCTTGACATTTCCTTTTTGATATCTTGCTTGTCAAGCAGTAGAACATATGAAACTATTTGAATATGTAACTGCATTTATTTGACTAGTTTCAGTGGGTTTTATATTACCCAAAAGCACTCTCAATTTGCAAACTAACTAGCCCTTTTATGCACAAACTCAGATTCTGTGTTTTTTGTCTTATGCTTTGACTGACACACAGCATTTAATTACCTCCACTGCTCTAAAGCTGGGATATCTAGCTAGTATAGCCCTCCCCATAAAGTCTATAAGATTTAATTCTCAAGTAATGTCAATATATTAGAAAGATTGTAGGGGTTTATTTGCTATATATAGTAAATTAAAGTAAAATTTATCTCAGCAAGTCATGGAATTTTAGACCAAAAGATGAAAAAATGGCATTTATGGTTTATGATTTCTGACATAACAGTGAGTATTTTTATTATTTTAGATGCAATTTTATTAGGTGTATTTTCTATTTGACCTTTAGTTAAGTTTGTTTCTATGTGTCTCGTTGCTATGATTATTATTATTTTTTAAGCTATAATGATGTTTTATAGTTTAACTACCTCCACCACTATTTGCAGCTTATATTCCAAATATACAATTTGGTACTTAAAAACACTTCAAACATAGTTTGTCTCATGGCTACTTAGTAATTCAGACATTATATTAGTCTTACTTTTAGAGATACTGAAGTTGCCAACTAACAAAGCAAAAGTCGTGATGTAAAATCACAATGTGAATTTGCTTCCTATAATTTAGTAATGATAAATCTATCAATACTGTCAACTAAGAAATGTGTTACTATCAAATAACAAATATGTAGGTATATGCATTTGAAAAGTATAAAAGTTCATCTTTTTTCATTCCAAGAATCCTCAAATTAGGTCTTAAAAATGGCTGTGAATTATGACTCTGAAATGGAAGAAATCACTTGAGTATGGTAAGATAATTACCACCTGTAACACAAGGTAGTGTTTCCTGAATGCATCGTGCATGTCTTTTACTGCTCCTGAGCATAACTAAGTCATTTTTAACATAAAATTTCATAAATCATATCATTGAGAATGTACTAAAAACTCTGTAACATGGAAACAATTACACATGATTAATGGGTGAAGTAAATCTTCCAACTAGAAAGAAGGCTGTACTGCTTGAAAAGACATCTGGGTAAGGGGAAAGTCTAAACCTTGTCTTGTAGCTAGGGTTCAGAGAGTTTTCTGGAAATGGTACATAGCTCCTCTGATAAGAGCTGTAAGAGAGCTGTGGAGTTTCCAGGTCATTCACTAAGAAACAAATTAAATGCAATAATCCTGTGAAAAATTTGGTCAACTAGAGATAGGGTAGGATCGTAAAGTTATAATTAGTGGATTCCATTGTCTGTCCGACTTCTCCATGACAGGGTAGTCATGGTGACAACTGACCACGGTTTCACACCGCAGATCAGGACACTGCCTGCTTTCACTTAGAGTTTTGAATATTGCCTAACAATAAAGAAAACTGTACATAGTATGGTGCTGGTAACTAAATACAAGCATCCTTTCTACGCAATCTTTGTCAGATTGACATAGTTCCAATTTAGCTGTCAGTAAAATTTCTTATCCTTCCTGTGGTTATGGGCCAGCCTCTGTCTTATGCTAATTACGTAGTGATAGTCACTGCATCTCAAATGTACACAAACATTTTCTTCACACCTCTCTTTCTTTTGTTGGATGGCAGACGGCAGCAATGACCTACTGTCTTCTCACATAGTTTAGCAGGGAAGAGAGTTGTGAGGCTGTCTGGAGTTAGTAGCTATACAAAGGAAGAATGTATTAGACTAACAAACACATTGTAGCTCATAGCTCCACTAGGAGCTAAATGAAGCCTTTATTTTTGTCAAGACAAAAAGACAAAAAGAAGCTCAGACCCTGCAGCTGCTGCATAAAATATGGTTTAAAAAAATCACTGGAATTTGAATAAAAAGGATATGAAACAGACTGAGTCATTCACAGTCCAGTTTGGGGATGGGCTATGTTTTTTTGAGTTAAGAGTAACTTGAGAGCAAATAATCTACCCTCCCTCTCAAATAAAAAAAACAAACAAAAAAAACCACATATATTTTTATGTAAAGTATACACACAACTTTTGGTATACTGAATGTACCTGTGTGTCTGTGATAACCGTATGTAATAGGGCTGCAATGGATATTGATTTTATAGCTCTGTTAAGGGTTGCATATGAATGCCTTTCATGAATAAGAAGTTTAAAGACATATCTATGGTAACTGGGGGCATCCATCAGCATTTATTTTTAATAAGGGCAATGCTTGTAATTGTAGAATAAAAATGTCACTATTCTTTAAGTTAGATGATGGGATCCAAGTCTTTAACTTAAATTCTAACCTGGAATTTATCTTCTTTGACATAGTAAATGTGCGATGATGTAATTTTTGTCACTTCAGGATTTTAAAAATATAAGTCTCCGGAATTGTTTTGAATTTTAGAAGCATTTCCATCACCCTGACAAAATCTTTTGTATTTTTAGATTCAAGTAATTGCAGCTGTACAAACTTGGGGAAACTTTAGCACTGAAATATTCTAAAGGCATTATTTTACTTATTTTATGGATCGTAAGAAATAAGCTTAAACAAAGAAAGAGGGACTTATGAACACTTAAAATGATTCTGCTAATGATTTTAGAAAACCTGGTGTCTCACAAATATCATATTATTTTTGAAATATAGGAGCTAGGAAGAAAGATTGATAGGCTACGTCACAGTAATCTTATGTTCTTCAGATAAAATTGCCTAAATGACTAAGTGGATATCCTAACACAAATGACAAATATTGTCCCCTTAATTTCTATCAGCATTTTGCAACTCCACCTTAAGCAAGACAAAGAATAGTTATTTGTTAGTGAGAGGTTCTATAGTATGTTTTTGAGTTCCTAGTGCCATAGACCAATGACAAATACAAGATGTGATGATACTATCGTAAGGCAATATTAAATAAACAGGAACTTATTAATTCAACTAAATTCTATTTTTAAAATTAACCCCATAAAGGTTTTACACAAATTCCCATTAAATAAAATGTCTGGAAGCCCTTCTAATGAAAATGTATATATAACCATCGGATATGCTAGAGAAGAAAATCAGTTCCAGTTTACTGAAATTCATTAAAAATGGTACTGTGGGATTTGATGATTCACTTTATTTACACAATAACAGCTCTAAAAACGTTGGTCATTTCTACAATTTGATTTACCATCAGAATACAAAGAGTTTTTACTACTTTAGTCATTCAAAGTTTCACCTTAGACTGAAATGTAAAAATGCTTTTCGTTTTCTCTCTCACCCCCCACCCCCGATTCAGTTAATCTCCAAATCTTGCAGATAGTATTTCCTAAATTGCTCAGAATCTGTTTTTCCTTTCTCAACTTTTGAGGCCTTAATTAGAGTTGCTCATTACTGATCTCCTTTCTCTGGATAAACTTCCTTCAGAAGTTTTCTACTTCTTGAAAGGAATATATATATATATATATATATATATATATATATATATATATTCACATATATGTGTGTGTGTATATATATATATATATATATATATATATATATATATATATATGTATATGTATCAGGGGTGCCAAAAAATATATGCACATGACTCGTATTCATATTTTGTTATATTGAGAATTACACTTTTAATAAAGTTCTGTCTTAAAATGTGTATACATTTTTTAGCACCCTCTATGTGTGTATGTATATGTATGTATATATACATATTCAGAACCTATGGAATGATGACATCATTCATTCCATTATCTCCACTTTTTATATATAATTATTACTGTTTATATTCCTTCATCAATCATTTATTGGATACTTATGTGGGGTCAGTCTCAATGCTGATTTCTAGACAAACCCTGTTCAGTACACATTTCAGTCCCATGAGAATGAAAAAAATGCATATAAATTATCAATTATAGTTTAATGTCAAAAATTATGTACTAAAACACCTAAGGATAAAGTGCTTGGTGCTTATTTATGTTTTCTATTTCTCCCACTGAGCTATAAGAATTTTGAGCGCAGGAATTACATTTTGTTCATTTTTTATGACCAACACCAAAAATAATATCTGCATAAATATTGTGCTAATTATTCAATGTAAGTGAATATATTTGTCCTGTAGGTGTTGAAAGCATTTTCAAAGAAAGACTTGCAAATAGATTTTGAGCAATGATGGCATCAGTGGAACTAGTATAAAGTCTTCCAAAACGACTGCAGATATCTCTCGTTTGTTAACACTGATTTTTAATAATGTATACAAACAATAATTATAATAGCTAACATTTTTTGGGATCACACAATATTTCAGGCATTGCTATGAATAATTTAGACATATTAACTTATTGACATTGTTTTAACATTCACCAGTCCTCTGAGATGAGTACCATTATTATCATTGCCCTGATTTTACAGTTGTTGAAACTGAGGCACAGAGAGTATAATAATTTATACAAATTCCCAAAGCTAGTTAGTAGCACAGCCAAGATTCAAATTCCGTCAGTGCTGCCATGCTCTCATGTCTTTCTCTCCTCTTTTGATGGTTTTTGCTTTCGAGCCACTGACACTGGTGCCAGATTTTTCTGACAAATGCTATCAGTAGGCACTTTTCTCAGTACTTAGGCCAAAATTGACATACAACACAATTAAGAGTATGTGAGCTTTTCCACAAAATATTCCCTCACAACTGTACCTTTATGTTTATATTAGGAAACTTCAGAATTTAACAAAATATTCAACATTTTTAAATTTTCCTCCAGTAAAGGCATTGTTCAACAAGTTTTACTATATTAATTGAATTAATATTAGATTAGACATGTGGGTGATACATAAATGTTACAATATATTTAAAAGTTTTAAATGTTTAAAACTTAACTTTTACTAAATGTGGTTTATAAAAATGTGTATATTTGGTTTATTACCCTAGAAATTTTTTCTATGTTTTAATCTAGTGTTTTCATAGTTGTTCTATATTGATTCTCTTTTTATCTCAGTGTCATGACTTTTTTAAAGCTCAAAATTTTTAGTTCCAGTGAGTGTAGGGATCTAAGCTTGGGAGTTGTGCAGAGCTTACTCTGGTAAGAAGTTGGTTGAAAAGCTTGTCTTTTAAGTTCTTTTTATCTCAATATAAAAACCACAGTGGAATTATTGAACGGTTGAAAATTGGCGGCAGTAAAAAAATTCAGCATGAAAATATAGTTGCAGTAAAATAAATCCTTCATTTTTAATGTGCAATAAGATTTAAACAAACAATTGTTAGTCATCACACATAACACATAACAGCTAAATTTAGAAGTAAAAAAGCAGGAAGAGTACTTCGTTGAAGAACCATGGTTTTAATAAGCTCATATGCTGATGCAGCAGTATAATTCATTAGGCCATGGAGGCAAAATTACAATGATATGGGTCATACACTGTGAGTTCCTGACAAAAATATTTTAGGTGCTACAGAAATTAGGAGTAATATGTGAATAGTAGCTTATTTCTTGTTCTCTATTATTTTTTCTATTATCTTTCTTTCCCATTATTGAATTTAAACTTCTCTCCTAATTTCTTCAGCAAAAATAAATTTCAAACCAAAAAAAGTAATATCCAAGGGAAATAAACCAGTAAATAAGCATAGCAACAAACTCAAGATAGCTTTTAGCAAAACTGAGAAATTGTCCGTGTTGGTGGTAATAAGTCCCAGGCACCCAGCACCTGGCACTGGTTCCTGATGTCTAAGGGACCCGTCTACCCCATTGCCAATACACACACATAGATACATATGAAATGACAACCCACTGGCAACTCTATTTTTAAGTAACATGTTATGCTTAGATATTTCCTGGTACCCTCTCTTCCAAACACTTTACATGTCCTCTTCTGTCTTACTGGGTGCCATTTTTTCATTAATACTCTACAACAGTGTAATGTGGAGTTTAATTAAGGACTTGAAGATATACAATACTAATAAAAGAGTAGACTTTAAAGGTATCTTCACTGTTTTGGGACCCTACCATGTATGTCTTTCCTCTATTTTCTTTCTCTATGTGAGACGTTCCTTAAACTCATCTTTACTAACAAATATTTAATTTAGTCTATTCTATGGATGTCATTATGTTAGAAATTATTAAGGAGGTAAGACGTTGACCATACTGAGAGTTCATAACACATGAGAACTGAAAGAGGTTATATATTTCTCATATCGAAGGAGGATTGTATACACTAAAGTATAAAATCGTGGCAGGATTAGCTCTTAGATAATTATGAGAATTTCAGTGTTGCTATAGATTCTGCCCCGTGCACATGTCAGTTATACATCAAATAGGGAAACAGGACAAAATATACTGGTGTCAAAAGCAGAGATAATCTTGTAAAGCACAAAAAGGACATAAAGGTAAAGATGAAGCCAAAGGTCTGCAGTATCCTGGCTCCTCTGGCTTTGGCTTACAGTGTTCTGACCAGGACTTGGACTGCTGTGGGTAAAGGGACTAAATGTGCTCAGGGCAGTGGTCTCAAAGCCTCGTTTACTATTGGTATTTAGGTGTTAGGAGTGTGTTCTTCCTGTTTCTGAGTGCAATGTATTTCTTAAAAAGGAAAGTGTTATTGCTTATATGACTAATGCTATGGCTACCGGCCCACTGTGGCTGTACCTAGTCAGGAAGACATATGTATAACATCAATCCCAGGACAAAATCAGTCCCCTGGTTGGCCAGAATACTGGATGGGCCATATCACTGCAGAGAATAAGCTGCAGACTGAATGCAACACTATTAAGGGAGGGCATAGATGGAAGGAATTGTGAGGGAGGCAACTGCTAAGCAAGAAGGGATGAGCATGGAAAGAGGGAGAGAAAGAATATCTCACTCAAAAAAAAAAAAAAAAGGCAAAGCAAAATTCTAAAGCACATGAAAGATTCTGCTACTAAAAAGGCAATGCTATTTTTGAATCTGACACCAAAAGCAAAAGCAAAAATAAATAAGTGATACTACATAAAATTAAAAAGCTTTGCCACAGTAAAAGAAATCATCAAGAAAATGAAAAGGCAACCTACTGAATGGGAAAAATATATTTGCAAATGATGTATCTTTTGGGGGCTAATATCTAAAATATATAAAGTACTCAAACAACTCAATAGCTAAAAACAAACAATCCAGTTAAAAAAAATGAGCAAAGATCTGAATAGACGTTTTTCCATAGAAGACATACAGATAGACCACAGATACATAAAAAGATGCTCAACATCAGTAATCATCAGTTAAATGCAAATTAAAACCACAGTGAGATATCACCTGATACCTGTTAGAATAGCGATTATCAAGAAGACAACAAATAACAAATGTTGGCAAGGATGTGGAGAAAAGGGCACCCTCATTCACTGTTAGTGGGGTTGTGAATTGATATAACCCCTATGGAAAAGAGTATGGAAGATTCTCAAAATAAAATAAAAATATCATATGACCCAGCAATTCCACCTCTAGTGATCTACCAAAGACAATGAAAACACTAATAGAAAAAGATATGTGCACCCCTATGCTCATTGCAACATTATTTACAATAGCTGACATATGGCAACAACCTAAGTGTGCATTGGTGGATGAATGAATAAAGAATATGTAGTAGATATATACCATGGGATATTAGCCAAAAAATATGAAATCTTGCCATTTGTAGCAACATGGATAGACCCAGATGGTATTATGCGAAGTGAAATAAGTCAGAGAGGGACAAATACCATATGATTTCACATTAAAAAAGCAAAAAAGAACAAACAATACAAAACTGAAACTGTCTCATAGGTATAGGAAAGAAACTGGGGTTTACCAGAGGAGAAGAGATGCGGGGAGGGCCAAAAAAGAATAAGATGTACAAATTTCCAGTTATAAAATAAATGAGTCAGGGGGATGTAATGTAAAACCTAGGGAATATAGTCACTAATATGTAACCTTGTACAATGACAGATGGTGACGAGACTTAGTGTGATCACTTCGTTAGGTATATTAATGTTGAATAACTATGTTGTACACCTGAAACTAATATAATATTGTATATTAACTATATCTTAATTGAGAAAGAATGTTAAAATTTGTTTCATAGAAAATATAGCACCAATGTTTGTTTTAATTAAAGTTGTGACATAGTCAAAAGCTTATTTTTGCCACCTGGACTACATTTGCATGAAAGACACTGAGTGAAAATCACCTTGCCAATCCTAGTCAACACATAGAGCTCTGAGTGATAATCATAAATGTCATCTTATACTACTAAGTTTTGGAGTGATTTGTTCCACAGCAAAATGATAACTGAAGCAATGCTTAACACTCATAACAGAAAACAAAAAGAAAAACCCCACCTCCCTGGTCAATCTTGTTGCATGTGATAAAATATTCCCTCCTTCTTGAGCTTTAGAAGACTCCGTCTTTCAAATTTTCTTTTCTTGGGCGTCTTCCAAGTTCATAATTTCCACATTGCCATTTTCATAAAGATTTATTTCTCTTCTCTACCAAAAACTCTATTACGTACCCTTTTTTCTCAAGCTGCATCACAAGCTTTCTCCACAAGATAATGTCCTATAAATGAAGATAATATTAAATAGTTATAAGAAAATAAAAGGTGTACAGCTGGCTGTTCCTTGCAATGTTAAACTTTTGGGAAAAAAGTGTATGTCACAATTAAATATGGCTTACATATTCATTTATCTGTATCAAGCTTTTTTATATTAAGTTCTGATTAGAAACATAAGTTCTATTATTTGTTTCTATAGGAAATACATTTAAAAATAAAGAATTTAAGACAGCTTAATTCATGAAAATGAAAGTACTTTAGAGATTTAAACAACTTAATGAAAAATAAGATTTCTATTATTTCATTTAAAAGTTCTAAGTCTTTGTCACAATTGTCTCGTAGGTTTAGGAGTTTGCTTTTTTGTTTTAACAGGTGGGGCATGGTATCTCATTTTTTAACATTAGTTTTCATCTCTGACTGCCTTCTTAATTTTTAAATTAATACTGTTGTATGCTTTTAAAATACTTTAAAAATTGCATATCACTAAAGATTACTTTAAAATATTTTAATATAAGGAAGACACAAATTTTCTTGAAAAAAGATCTTCGACTACTTGAAGAAAGTTCTTTTTTTGTTTTTTACTCAATATCATGAAACTATGCTCACATCAATTTAATGATAATATTTTGATCAGCTTTTTTATTTCTTATATCCCTTTAATTTTTGCAGTTTTCTTTGGAGTGTGCCATCTCCTGGAGTGAGTTCTGTCATGGGGTCTCTGTTTGAATTCTGTGGTTATTCCAAACATTGTCGCTTTTTTTTTTAAGTGTGTGGCTCACATTTCACACAGATCCTTTAGGATGATATTCTCTCATAGTGGGAAGTTTTTGACATGTGAGTTTACTGGAATCCCTTGGCTGTAAACTTGGCTCAGAGCAGATGGTACTGCTAGAGAAAGCAACAACACAGCTTTGGGCTCGAAAATCTTAGTGCATACATGACGCTTCCTCCCGTCAGGTCTGGTATGAGTGATGGGAACTTGGAACTAAACACTGAGGAAATACGCTCTTCACAATGGACTATTTGCTGAAAAACAAAAAAAACCAAAAAAAAACCACAGAAAAAAACAGAAAAAAGAGACAGAGGGAGAAAGAGAGAGAGAGAGAGAGAGAGAGAGAGAGAGAGAGAGAGACAGAGAGAGACAGAGAGAGAGAGAGAGGAGAGAGAGAGAGAGAGAGAGAGAGAGAGAGAGAGGAAACGAACGAAAGAAAAAGGTCTCAAAGAAGAATGAAGTAGAATGGAACACAGTTCATTATTTCAGTGATAAATAACAGTTCCCTGCCATCTAGAGTGACTTGCCTTTAAAAACAAAGCTTTAAAACTGCTGAGTTTAAGGGAGCTTATAATCATAAATGTAAGGAAAATGAAATAGTTTTTTTAGTCCTAAAATGCCTTTTAGCATTCCTAGTACATAAACTGGAAACAAAATGGCACTTAAACCCCTGATCCAAAAAGAAAAAGAAAAATGAAACATAACGGTTAAATACTGTGTTTTGATATTAAATAATAACTAAGGGAGGTGTTAAAATAAGTAATTGAAGGTAAATAATTTTAAAATGACCATTGCTGGGCGGCTGACATATATATGATAGATGAGGGTTTGTGGAAGAGAGTGAAAGAGAGAGATTCAGGAAAATTCTTCATTATACTTTGTAATAATTTCCCATAAATCACAGAAAGCAAGGTTTTTAAACAGGACGAATAATCATCATTATGGTAATTATACAGAACCAAAAGATGGAATAACATTAAACATGTAGTAAACCATTTGCTATTCAGCAATGTATCTACTAAGACATGGAAAAAATGTATACATATGTATATGCACATGCATTCGTTTCCTTTTAACTAGAGTAGTAGCTAAATACTTATCATAGTTTAGGTCAGAAAATGACCTTGAAGTTTATTGGAAAGTCTATCAACTCTATTGTAAAGGTTGAGGGAGATCCGTAGTTACACAAATGCAGGGAAAGGTAACACTGTGTAGCAGACATCCTCAATATTTTAAAATACAGGTTTATTGGAATACCAAGGACCAGGACCGGGTTAAGATAACAGACCAGGGAGGCTTCATTGAAGGCTCAGTGGCAGGGAAGTAGCAGGGAGGCTGGTGACCAGGGGATGTAAGTAAGTTGTAGCAGATACTGTAAGCACCTTTGGACCCAGTAATTCTTTATACACTTTTATTTATTTATTTATTTATAGCATTTACTCCATACTAAGTGTTCCATTGTCATTATTTTTAGGAATCCTCACAGCAAACATTTGAAGTTTGTGGTATTAGTCCTATTTTATAGATGAGAAAACTGAGTCTTAGTGATATGAAATATCTTGTCCAAGAAAGAAAGTTGTTTGTAAAGTTACAATCCATGAAATCAGATTTTAAAAAGCCCTAATTCCTGACATATTCAAAAATCTCATACAGCACTAATCAATAAAAGTTGAGATGTTTGTCTTATTCACTGTGATACTCCCAGTGCCTGGGACAATGATGGCAGATACAATGTACATATCTGTTTAATAAAGAATGGAATAAATGTAAAAAAAAAAAGGCATCACCAATAATAGAATAAGGATTTAGAAATTATATATTAACTTAATATATATTATATATTAATTGAAATATGATTTTAAAAATTTAAAAGTGTAAAATGCACATTTTGTAGCATAAAAAACTATCAGTGATTTTATAATAGGTAAAATGTAAGGATACAAAGGAATTTGCACATTAAAAAAATTAAAACTTCTCCTGAAAGAGTTGTTAGTGACCTAAGTCATCAACCTTAGGCTCAGATATATCCTTCCCCATGAAGGATTTCAGAGTCCCCTCAATGAAAAAATAGGTTTATCTTTCCTAGGTAACTGACAATACCTCAAAGAGAAAAGGTCCCCTGTTGTAAATAAATAATTAATTATTATTTAGTGTTGAATTATTTCACATTAGGTATTTTTTTATAACAGCAGTTTATCAATAACTAGTTATAACCAAATATTTTCTGTATTCAGATTAATCCAGACCACTCAGAAAATTAAAATAGAATGTGAAGCTTATCCTAGAGTTATGCCGTGTTTCTCTGAAAATAAGACTAGCCAGACCATCAGCTCTAATGCATCTTTTGGAGCAAAAATTAACATAAGACTCAGTCTTATAATTATATTATGTAAGACCGATTCTTATATTATATAAAACCTGGTATTATATTACATTATATTATATTATATTATATTATATTATATTATATTATATTATATTATATTATAGACCTGGTCTTATATTACAGTAAAATAAGACCAGGTCTATAATATAATATAATATAATATAATATAATATAATATAATATAATATAATTAATATAATTAATATAATTAATATAATATAATTAATATAATTAATATAATTAATATAATATAATATAATATAATATAATGTAATATAATATAATACCAGGTTTTATATAATATAAGAATCGGTCTTATATTAATATTTGCTCCAAAAGATGCATTAGAGCTGAAGGTCCGGCTAGGTCTTATTTTCGGGGAAACATGGTGTAAAGTCTACATTTATGTGAAATTACTTATACTCGTGAAGCATTGAAAGAACAATGAAATTGTAAAGAGGTAAGGTTTAATTTCAAAATAATTTAGAAAAGTGAAAGCTCAGGGAAGTCCCAGTGAAGATTTGGCCTTCACGTAAAGGTAATGCATGGAAAGAAAAGATGCTTGCAACCCAAAAGCAGGCCTGAAAGTCAGGTAGAGGAACAAAATTACTTTAAAAGATTTGGAAATGAAAACATTTGTGAGGGAGGTACTATAGAAATGGACCAGAATAGTTATGGAAACATCAAAATTATTTTAGATTGATACAGTTATCTAAATATGCGTAGTGCTCAATCTCCAGGTAATAAAGGCCATCTATTTCCATAGTGTTTCTATTTTCTTTATTTTGAGTTCATTCTTTTTTTTCTTCCAAAGTAAGTCACCATGGGTTCATTTTTTTTTTTTTTTTTTTTTTTTTTTAAATAAGGGACTTTTAGGGATTAGATTTCCATGGCATTGTTCTTAAGATTGAGGTTTGTTTTTAAAATTACACCACCACAATGTCAGAGCTAGTTATATTTGAGGAAAAGGTATTAGGACAATGATTGGAATTAGCCAGCTAACATAACTAGAGGAATGAGTATGTTCTTTATTCTAAAGATATTCTGATTGAT
This sequence comes from Rhinolophus sinicus, assembly GCF_057876585.1. Taxonomy (NCBI): domain Eukaryota; kingdom Metazoa; phylum Chordata; class Mammalia; order Chiroptera; family Rhinolophidae; genus Rhinolophus; species Rhinolophus sinicus. The sequence continues at coordinate 58,356,142 of NC_142502.1, forward strand.
ACGAGAATACCATGAAATAATAACAAAGAGAGAAACTGAGCATCTGCCAAATTTTCAGGCTATTTAATAGTTGAATGTGTTCCATTATTTTGCCCACAACATCTTCTAATAAAAATATTTTGTCTCAGAATAAATGTTTAATATCTAAGGTATTCTTTGATCTCAAGATGTTAATAAAGTAATCAAGTATTACCGATTTACTTTTTGCTTAGCATAGCAGAGAACTATTGATATAAGCATTTCCATATATTGAGATTTATCTTTTTTCTGAAAACTTTCCAAATATCTTCATTTTTCTTGACTCAGCTCTTAAAATTTAACTCTTTTTTTTTCTATTTTATTACTTTTATTTTATTCTATACTGATGTTTCAAGATGGCTATTTCACACTTTGGTCAACCCAGTGCATCTCTGTGGTGTATGAGGAAAGTCCTTTCCTTGTCAATTTATTTTATGGATCCTATAAACATGTCCAAATGCAACAAATTTTACTTAGGAATTTTATTAAGCTGGTACATTTGTATAACCACTGCTACAGTCAAACTATGGAAGATTACCATCATCTCAAAGTGTTTCCTTATAACACTTCCCAATCCATTTCACCCCACCCAGAGCAACTACTGACATTTCATTTGTCACAATGATTCTATCTGTCCTTGCTAGATTTTCAAATAAATAGAATGATGTATATTATGCATTCATTTGTATCTGGCTTCTTTCATTCCAGATAATATTGCTGAGATTCATCCATGTTACATGTCATCAACAGTTTTTTTAGTTTGTTTGTTTGTTTCTATTGCTAGCACTATTCCATGTATGAACATGAACATACCATCATTTGTTCATCCATATAACAGTTATTTTATGTTGTTTACAGTTTGAACTTCTTACGAGTAAAATTGCTGTGGACCTTCATGTTTAAATGTTTCATGGACAAACACTTTCATTTCAAATAGATGTAGAATGATTAGGTCTCTTGATAAGTATATGTTTAACTTTATAAAAAATTACCAAACTGTTTTCCACAATATTTGTATAATTTTACAATTTTCCAGCAATGTGAAAAAGTTCCAGGTGCTCTGCAATCTTGCTAGCATTTGGGTTTTGCCAGTCATTTTATTTTATACATTCTAAAGAGTTATGTTAAATTGCATCTTCCCAGATGACTGCCATTGAACATCATTTTATGAGGTTTATGACCTTTCTTATACCTAATTTTGTGAAGTTTCTGTTAAAATAGTTTGTGCATTTTTATTGGGTTGATTCTTTTTCTAATAACTAAGTTTTAAATGGCACATATTCTGTATAAAGTCATTAATCAGATATATGTATCACAAATATTTCTCCCAGTCAGTGGATTGCCTTCTTATTTTCTAAACAGTGTTTCTTGAAAAGTAGATTCATCATTTAATTTTTATGAAGGCTAAATTGTCAATTTATTCTTTTTTTTTAATATGAGAAATCCTTATCCCAAGGGAATAAAGATTTTCTCTTATGTTCTCCTATTTTCCCCATAATGTTTTATATTTAATATTTTGTGTTTCACATTGTGCTCTATTTGGAGTTAAAATTTGTTTATGGTGTAGTATAAGAGTCAATGTTCTTTTGTGTATGGATATCCATTTCTTTAGACATTAGTTGTTGTAAACTATCTTTTCTCTATGAAATTCCTTTGGGAAACACTAGTGAAAATCAACCATCTGTATATTCACAGGTCTATTTCTGTTCTGTTGAACTGGTCGAGTTATCTTTAAGTTGTTAAGGGTTCATAAATAGCCATAGTAAAATCAATGAATCACTGATGTAGTAATTAGTAAAAGTTTATTGACCAAAAAGAGTTCGCAAACCAGAATCACTCAAACCAAAACATGGAATGAGGCTCAGGAATATGTTGTCAATAAGCAGCTTAAATAATGAGAAAGCAGTTACTGCTACTCTTCATAGTGATCGGTTATAGTAGAATTTTTGGTGGTTATTTCATATCAACCTTGATAAATAGTTCTGTTTTATTTGTGTTTCCCAGAGGCATAAGAAAGAAGTGACCCAAGTCAAGTTAGTCTTGCAAAATAACTAAATTAAGCTTTGCTTGTATGACTCACCTGGTTTAATCTGCTAAGCGAATTTTCAAGGCTGGTCCTCATTTGCTTTTGATTTTAGAAAAGTTCAAGTTACTCTCTCTTGTTTACTATACCTTTATAATAAGCCTTAAAGTCAAATAGTGTAAGGTATCTAACTTTTTTTTTTAATTAGATCTATTAGGATGACATAAGTTAATAAAATTATAGGCTTCAAGTGTATAATTCTATAATACATCATCTGTATATTGCATTGTGTGTTCACCATCCAGAGTCAGTTCTCCTTCTGTCACTATATATTTGATCACCTTTACAATCTTCTACCTCCCCTCACCCCCCCTTATCCTCTGGTAACCACTAAACTGTTGTCTGTGTCTTTGAAATTTTGCTTGTTTGTTTGTCTTGTTTATTTGTTGCTTTCAGTGTTATATCCCACATATGAGTGAAATCATAAGGTTCTCGACTTTTTCTGTCTGACTTATTTCATTTAGCACAACAATCTCAATATCCATTCGTGTTGTCACAAATGGCAGTATTTCATCTTTTCTTATGGTTGAGTAATATTCCATTGTATATATGTACCACATCTTCTTTATCCAATAATCTATTCACAGACACTTTTGTTGTTTCCATGTCTTGGCCACCTTGAATAATGCTGCAATGAATATAAGAGATCATATATCTTTATGAATAAAACTTTTGAAATTTTTTGTGTAGATACCCAGAAGAGAGATTACTGGGTTATGTGGTAATTCTATTCTTAATTTTTTGAGGAACCTCCATACTAACTTTGTTTTTTATATTTTAAAATTATTTTGGCCATTTTAGGTCCTTTATTTTTTCACATAAACTTTAGAATCAGCTTATCAATTTCTATAAAAGAATCTCTCTGGAATTTTGTTCAATCTATAAATATCGAACTAGATCGAACTGGGTCTCCAACCCAGATTAGTCCTCTGAATTTTAGGACCCAATCTCCAGATGTCCATCTGATAATTCTACATAGATAAGCATACATAATATTATATATGGGTATTTACATATGTCTCAAACTAAAGTCCAAATTTCCTCTTTCCCCAAAACTGTTTATCTTTCAGCATACCCCATTTAATAAAAGGCACCTTTATTAGATAAATAAATAATTTATTCCAGTAATCTTGAATAACTATTCCCTCTCCTTTATATTACAGATCCATCGCTCCCTAACTCCTAACAACCCTACCTTCAAAATATCACTTTCAACTCTATAATTATCCAGCTTTTTCATGCTAATTTATTCTTGACTTGTAACTAGTATAGTTAAGAGCATAGACTCCAAAACCAAACTGCCTATATTTCAATTCTTTCTCTTCCATTTAACAGCTATATGACTCTGAAAAACTTTTTACTCTGTCTGTGACTTTGTTTCCTTGTCTGTAAAATAGGACTAATAACAGTATCTATCTCATAGGACATTGTGAAAGTATATATAAGTCAGTACTGAAATAGTGTTCAATATATTTCTGCTACGTTTTGCTATTATTAGTTTCTAAACCACAATCATTCATATCTGTATCACAACAGGTCCTTTCTAACTAGATAACCAGTATTTCTCTTACCTTATTCGTTTAATTCTCCACACAACACCTGAGTGATCTTTTTTAGTAAAATCCAATTGTGTCACTTCCTTATCACCTATTAGTTATTATCCATAATACTTTGTTGTAATGAAAAAAACAATTATTATGAACTTATCCTTCATATTTTGTACTCCAACATAATTAATTTTCCCTATGTTTGTCTTAGGCACTAGACTTTTTCTTGCCTAGGGCCTATGCACTTGCTACAAGAAATGCAGACATTATAGAATTAGTCCAGGAAAGTCACTAACCAAATAATAAAAAAAAAAACAACAAACACTGAGGAGGGAGGAATCTTATTTTGCATAGTTACTACATTAAATTAGGTTAGTGCAAAAGTAATTGCGGTTTTTGCAAGTTTTAGTATTTTAAACTGCAATTACTTTTGCACCAACCTAATATTATCTAAAATGTCAAATTTTCAAAGAAAAACTTTAATGACTTCAAAGGAACAGGAAAATATGAATAATACAAAGGAAGAAAACAATCAATAGAATTGCCCTTATGAATGCCAGACTTTAGACCTGCTAGATAAAGATATTATATCAGTTATCATTATATTTAAAGAAGTAAAGGAATCCAAATATTTTTTGTAAAAATCAAAGTATGACAATAATTGAGTATGACACCAAATTGAGAATAGCAATAGAGCAATTACAAAAAAGCAATTACAATAGAGCAATTACAAAACTGATATTCTGAAGTTGGAAAGTACAATACTGAAATGAAATATTCACTAGAGGGGATCAACAGTAGGTTTAAACTTACAGAAGAAAGAATCAGTAAACTTAAAGATAGGTCAATAGAGATTTTCCAGTCTGAGGAATAGAAAGAAAAACAAATGAAGAAAAATGAACAGAGCCTTCCAAATCTGTGTAAAAACATATATATAATCGGAGTCCCAGAAGGATAGGAAAAAGAGAGGGACACAAAACATATTTGAAGAAATAATATCCAGAAATGTCTCAAATTTGTTGAAACACTTTCATATACACAGATAAAAAATTCAGTGGTTTCCTAGTAGGAAAATTTCAAAGACATCTATAACAACACATATCAAATTTTCAAAAATTGAAGAGAAAGGAAATATTGAAAGCAGAAAGAGTATGATACATCACCTACAAAGAATCCTCAACAATATTAACATCACTTATCATCAAAGAGGATTTTTTTTTACCTCTTTATCCTCACATGCAGACTAAATTTAGTTTACTTATTATATACTCTTTGCATTTTTCCTTTATTGAGTTTATAAATTATGTTAAACTGTAATTATTTGTTTAATTCCTGCCTTTCCATTTCATTGCCAAGTTGGAAGAAATGGATCCTGATACATAGTAAATTCTAAGTGAATGAATGAGTTAATTAATTAATAAACACATACCATTTATATATCTCACTACCTCGGTTTTATTTTCAGAGTTTCTCTGACTACACTACTAAGGAACTCTTTCAACATCTCTGAAAGTTAAGGGGAAAAAGTGTGTCAGATATTTTTAAACTATTAATAGCTATTAATTTGTAAAGCTTAGAGTGGTTATCTTTGAGAAGAAAGATGAAAAATGATGGTGTGTTCTTTATGTTATTCTACACATGGCACATTTTCAATAATGACCTTCTGTGGACTAAATTGTGTCCTCTGAAAATTTCATGTTTAAGCCCTCACCCCACTGTGACTATATTTGGAAGCAAGACTTTTTGGAGGTAACTAAGGTTAAATGAGGTCAGAAGAGTGGTCCTAATTCTATTATGATTGGTGGCCTACTGAGAACTTATGTATACTCACCAAGGAAAAGTCATGTGAGCACACAGTGAGAAGGTGGCCATCTGCAAGCCAGGAAGAGGAGTCCCACTATACCACAACCATACTGGCACCCTCGTCTCAGAATTCCAGCCTACAAAATTGTGAGGAAATACATTTCCATTATTTAAGCACCCAGTCTAAGGTGTCTTGTTGTAGTAGTCTAAGCTGACTAACATGACCCTATATTTATTTTCCAATGGGACAAACTCTTTTTTATATTAGACTTAATGGTGCTATATTGCTAAAAATTCACACTCTTATGAAGTATGTGTTTTTTGTGTTTTTCAGTATTTTAATTCAATAGGAAAAAAGACAAGAATGGAGGATAATGCAAAAATTGTAAGAACCAGTAGTCAAAACAAAAGTAAGACGCAAATTCTCTTCACACTCCTCAACTTGACCATCCCTCACACCAAATTTACACATGTGCACTTTTTCCTTTATTTCAGACATAGGCTTGGATATTTAGTATATTCACCTCTTTTTCCCTCAGTTAAGTTATTGTGGTAGAAAGAAAAGGAAAGGGAAGGGAAGGGAAGGGAAGGGAAGGGAAGGGAAGGGAAGGGAAGGGAAGGGAAGGGAAGGGAAGGGAAGGGAAGGGAAGGGAAGGGAAGGGAAGGGAAGGGAAGGGAAGGGAAGGGAAGGGAAGGGAAGGGAAGGGAAGGGAAGGGAAGGGAAGGGAAGGGAAGGGAGAAAGAAAGAAAGAAAGAAAGAAAGAAAGAAAGAAAGAAAGAAAGAAAGAAAGAAAGAAAGAGGAAGAAATAGATGTAGATGTAGGTGATATAGGTAGATAGATATAGATATAGATATATAACTTCCTGACACTCTCATTAGAATGTGAGCTGGATGATAGGGACCAGGAATAAACTGAGCCCTCCAATTACCCAGTAGAGAATCCCATGCCTCCAATTTATGACACAAATTGAAGTTTGAATTATGGGAGTTTCTTTTATTATAGGGATACTGTTATGTCTCTAAATGAAAAATACTTTGTTTGTGTAGTTAAATATTAGGACCTTGAAACATTTATTTTTCGTTTGGAAACCCTATTATTTTGTTCAGTAATAAAATATTGTTGAGGCTAATTTTTTTTTTTTAATTTCTCAAACAGTAGGACAATAGGCTGAACAAGGCTAGCCCTGGAGAGCTTTCTTTCTGGACCTTACTTCTCTAATTTGTGGAGTGAGAGAAAACTGTGTACATATGAGGTCTTATTCAATGTAAAAGCTTTGCATGGGTCAAGTCATGACTACCCATTCCTCAGAACACTTGAATATAATAGTTTCTCCATTTCTCTCAAAATCATAAAGAGACAACTTAGCACAGCACAGTGGTCTGGCCCTAACTGCATAAACTATCTTTGAAGCTTTATTTCCCACTTCAGCCTTCTGCAAAACTTGTTACCCAGACATATGGGACTGTTGTCATGATTTGAACACTTAATATGCTTGCAGGCATCTGCACCTAATTCTTCAGCCAGTAATGTTCTCCCCTAATCACCCACCTATCAAGAATATCTCAACTACACCTTCTTTAAAGCCTTCCCACCTTCCAGTTAAATCTTTCGTATCTTTGTACTCTTATAGCATAATGCTTGTATTTCTGCTTTCCTTCATTTCACTTGTAAAGAGATGTGTGTCTACCATTTGAGAAAAGGAAATGTGTCTTGCATCTTTTCTTTATTTGTATCCCTGCGAAGATACATACACACACACACACACACACACACACACACACACACACACACTGAATTAATTGCTACAATGGCACTACAAATGACTTATCTTAGTTATTAAGTAACCTTCTGCTCACTGAAAAAACACTACACATTCTGATTACAAGAAGACTCACAAAAATTCAAGCATAACATTCCAGCCAAAGATTTAATCTTCAACTAAGCACATTCTCCGGAATCTCACGATTGACTGAGTTTGAGATATATTTTATGTTAGTTTATCACCCTTAAGCCCCTTATTAGCATGAGGTGTCACATAGTTGCTAGATAAAAACGTCATTTAAAAAATTACTCAGAGTTTTTGTGTGGTTCTTTTAAAAAATGTATTGAAATGAGGTGACGGAAAAGAAATCTATGGGACATTCACTCTGAATCCCAGCAGTCCTGATTTAAGTGGTGTGCACAGTGTCACAGTACTGCCGAGTGTCACTGGAGGCAGTCAGGAAGACATTGAATATCCTGGCGCTGCCTGTAAGATATGGTGTATTCATGGCAAGGTACTTGAACAATTTTTCAGGTAATAATACCCCTTTTTTTTTCTCCAGATATATGGTGGAGATTTAGGCAGAGAGAATTGTAAAATGATAATGTGGCTGTAAATCACTTTCCTTTAAACAGCAAGATCGGAGCACACCTGTTTTGGCATTCTAATCACGACTTAGAATGTGCTGTGCAGCCTGAATTTTGGAATTGGTTTTAAGATGAGGAGAGTTTGAAGTTCACTAAAGATATCACAAATGATATCTAATGGCCGGAACTTGGCTATGAATGATTTAGGATGGGACTGAAATCCATGGCGTATCATATTTCATTCAATTTAAGCCACTATTCACTGTAATATGCACCTATACTGTACAATCAAGAAAGAAAGCCTACTGGCAATTACAAGTTTTATTTCAGCTGTTTGTGTTTCCTAACTCCGAACAACCCTTTTAATCTTTTTGGAGAATGACCAATAGCCTACATTGATTATATGTCTGCTTCTGTAAGAGAAGAGGCTCTTAATGGAGCCTGTAATCATTGTGGGTCAGAGAATTAAGCATACAAGCTCATTTCTTTCCAAGATGTTGTTTTAGAAAATGTAAAAGGTTAACTATCTTTCTTGAAGAGCTAGCCTAAAATGAAGTATAAGTCATTATAAACTGACTATATATCTTTACAGATATTCTTATAAAACATATGTGACAATTAGAGAGTTCATATAGTAGAAATAGCATGGTCTCTGGAGTTCAAATTTCTTTAAGTCTACCTACTAACTCAGCAATTTTGAATAAGTCAGTCATCTACAAGCATCAGTTTCTTAATCTGTAAAATGGAGGTGATCTTACATGAGTTTGTGTAAGTATTGGAAGTAAAATTCAATGAGATTTATTTAACTTTGAAATTTTTTATTTGTCAAGTGAAGTTCCTGACATGTAAAAATGTAAAGCAAAGTAAATAAAACAGAGTAAAAGAAAGCCTGTTATCACAGAAAAAACAATAAAACTCTTCATTTTATTAGGAAAAAATTAAGTGTGTGTGTGTGTGTGTGTGTGTGTGTGTGTGTGTGTGTGTATTAGTTCTATTTTGTAATAACATGGCTGGCTCATTTTTTCAAAATCAAGTGGGATTTTCACTTGTAGTACATACTGATTCTATTCCCAAAACAAATTAAGACTTAAATGGCACCTTGAATAATAAATACCTCTTGTGAATATCCCTTATTTAATTCAAGATGCTAAAAAAATCATAAAAAAATATATAATAATAGGCTACAGAGGTGATGTTGAAATAGGATAATATTTACATTTAAAAAGGAAATATTTTTGCAAAAGTTAATTAGCTGCTATTACTTCATAGCTTCTTATTGGTGTAGCTGCCTTAATTTCTTCATACCTCAAGATTTACTCTCAATGTTCTATTAGGAGTAAAGGGTTAAAATAGCATGAAACAGTTAAAGTTATTTTAATAAAAGTTCTTTCTTCCTTATTCAACATGTCACTTTTTTCTTTCTCATTTGTAACATGATAGATATTCCTGTCCTTTGGGTAAAGTACTTGATTGAACATTTAAGTTACTTGTACAGATCTTCAGTTTCACTGATTCATCTCAGTAATACCTTGGCTTTTTCACCTCTCACCATTCCAAGCTTTAATATATCCCAATGTTATAGACAACAAAATCTTAAAAATTACAAAAAATGATTTTTTTGGTGTGTGTGTGTACTCTATTTTTGAGAACCATAAATGGTCTTGGAGATTTTTTTGCTGAAAGTCAGGTTTTTTAAAATCATGAGTATTTGTCATGGTTTAATTGAATACTGTAATACCTTGTGCATGCTACATATTCAACAAATGTTGTTGGTTGATGCATTTATGTGTTATTTTTAAAACTGTTTTAAGATTAAGGTCACAAGTATATTTTACTAGTTCCTTCTTTTATGGGTACTCCAAGGTTCTCATGTATAAAATAAGAGGATAGGATCATGTAAACTTTTAATTTTCTTAAACCCTGACAATTGCATTAGTCAATCATTCTAATATCTGGATTCCGTCGCAATGGATTCACGAATCATTGAGTGGAGATCAGGATTTGCAGCTAATTGCATTTGACCTTGTAGATTTTGTACTCTGACTTCAGGGAGGGAGCCTGACAAACTTCTGTGTTGAATACTGTAGATTCTGCATAAGCAGCACTGGGTATAGGCCTCAGTATATTGAAAAATCATACCAGCTTTGCGTAAAGAAATAAAAACTTGGTTTTGTCAGTACCATGCTAAAAGAAGCAGACCAAGAGTAGAAAATACAACTATCTAAATGTCCTAAAAAATAAACATATACTTTTGATAAGAATGTTACTTTGGTTTGGGATCTTTACACTTTCTTGAAGCTTCAATTCTCTGATAAGTTTCAAATGCTTTCTTTGTTTTTTTGCATATAGACTTAAAAACAAGAGAGGTAAAATTAGGAAGAACATGAATATTAACCCATGATATTGAATGTTATACAGAAATAGAAAAATAAGGAGATATTATGGTTTATAGATGTTGATTTTGGAAACATATGTTTTAATCAACAAATGCCATCCTAGGTTTACAAGATATACTAAAACCTATGTTGCTTTTATGGTGAATTTTGAAAATATCATATTAATAATAGGGAAAGACAGTAGTTTTTGAAGAAAAAGAATGTGTAATATTTAGATCATTTAAACAGTAGATAATTATTTTACAAGGATCTCTAAAAACAGGCTTTTTTCATATTGTCAACATTAAATTCTGAATATATATTTTGCATTTTATTAAGTAAAAATTTCAACAAAAGACTAACAATAATTCTTTTTTTTAAAAGAGTAAAATCATTCAAAGAAAACATATATCCAAAAGACAATGACTGAATAAATCAATGCTAATGCAAGTAAGAATACCTTAAGAGGTAATAAAATACCAACAATAAGAAAAAAATGATACCTAAAATACATGATTTAGGAAATGAAATCACAAAATTGTTGCATAGCCACACTTAAAATAAAATTCCTTCACAATGAGCTAATTATAGCTAGAGGACAATTAAATTCAGCCCCTAGAAAAAGAGAGGAATACAGAAGTGAGCTGGTGTAAAAGTAATTTATTTTCCGCAACCAGTGCATTGAATTTGTTTATGGAAAAGATATAATGATAAAGAGCTCAAAGGAGGCCATGTGTGAAGTAAAAGAAAGTAAAGGGCTGATCTGGAAACCAGAGGATATGACAAGTATGTTTCGGACGGGAACAAAGTGATGCGTGCATTTAACATTAAACAAAAAGAAATAATGTTAAGATGATGGATAATGCCTCTATCACTTGATAAAAGTTTGATCCTGGACAAGTTACTTAATATATTAGAACTTCAGTTTTCTCATCTGTATAGTAGATATGGTAGTGACATTTTTCATATAGGGCTTTCGTGGGGAATGAAGGAGAGATTTTTTTAGTGATCAGTACAATGGGTAACACACAGTATTAAATAGGTATTTACAATGCTATGTTTATTTTTTTCAGTTACAGGACAATATTTTTTTCTGTTGTTAAGCTTAATATTTCTTATACAAACACCATAATAGTTGTGTTTATTGAATATTTCTCTGCAGGAAAGACCCTACATTGCCTGTACTCACGGTAATGTCTGTGAGTTATCTCCTGCCACACTGCTTCTTGTTCTAATACAAGGCACTTCCTCTGTAGTCTCTTCGAACTGGCTGTACCCTTTCTTCTGGGAGACCCACATAGCCCTTTCTGTATCTTATTTTCTTAAATTCCGTCGCTTTCTCAATGATACCTACCCAACATCATATATAAAGAATTGCAGTGTGCCCCACACCAAGCACTCCCAAATCTACTTTTTCTTTTTACTAAATCACTTTCTATCATAAGAACAATTTATTTATTAGTTACATCAATGATTGACTTCCCATCTCTCCTCTTTGAACTGTAAGTTCCACAAGTAATGAGATAATTGTCTATTCATGGTATATCCTAAGAACCTAGAAAAGTACCTGACCTATATAGTAAGCCCTCAAAATACTTTTTAAAGTTGAATTAAGTATATAAATCATCTTTAACGCTTTTAAAAAAATAAACATAATATTATTAGCTCCAGTGCAGTGATGGATTAGGAACACAGGAATTACTTGTTCACATTTTTATACCTAGTAGGTGGTTGAGCTAAAATTTAATCCCAATCTAAGTGAACACAGTCTTTGCTTTTTGTACTCTCCCACAATTTGATCTAGTAGAAAAGAATAAGAGGCATCATTTATTGCCCAAAAGGAAGTTACTCAAACAATAGGTCTTATAATTTGGAATAAAACAAAAATTATATACTCTAAAGTTTTCCCTTCTGCTTCAACATTTTTATGCTGCGATAACATTAGCAGTGAATAAGTTAAAAAGGGGGAGAGTGATGGGACAAGGAAATGGATAGATCAACTTGAAAAAAAAGGGAGGATGTTGGTTTATGAATAAGAACTAACAAAAATTGTACCTAGTGTATATGGTTTTCTGAAATTAAAAAGTATTGTGCATAGGTAATTTTCATCTTTAATAAATACACCTCATTTAATCATAAAATGTCATTCCATATCACTTTATTATCTAGATTTGCTTTCCACCAGCCCATGCAAAAACACCATTATCACAGTAATTAAGGCATAAGTTTGTCAAAAACAGACCAGCATTTGAGCACCGGCTCTGTCATGTCCAAGATGTGTGACTTCAGGATGGTTTTCTACTCTCTATATGACTCTGTTTCTTAATATTGGGTTAATTCATGTATCAGCCTCAAAGGTAAATAAAGAAAAAAAATAATTAAAAGGAGATAATATTTCAAAAGTATTTGGTAAGCATTCAAAAAATGTTAGTTTTTATTTTTCTTATGTTGTTATACTTGATGCATATTCACATACTCTTACATTATTTTTCTCTCCTATAGATATAGCAGAAGCTTAGGTCTTTGTAAATGTAAGTTTTTGACACTATTGTTGATGTAGCGAGCCTATTGATGTTGTTAGGTATTTTTCCCAGATAGTCACAAAGTATTTGACCAAGTTGAAAAACCAAACAAACAAAAACAAACAAAAAAACTTAAAGTGGACCTTTTAAAAAGGAGATAAATAACTATTGAACAAATACTTGCTGGGAAATTTTTTAAAAAGAGAGAAAGTAATAATTTTTATGATTCTCATGTGTCATCTTAAATAGATTACATCCAGGCCAATATTAATTTGTATGGTTCCTCTTCTGAAAAGGGAATATACCAGATGGACTATTATTATTCATATCTTTTGCAAACAATACCTGATAAATGCCATTAGCATTACAATTTCTTCGGGGTATATAAGTTTATATAATGTAAACTCTAATAAACCACTAGGGTTTCTAACTATCCAAATTATTATTGAGATTTAGTCCATACTCCTCATTATTATGGTAAAATAAAAAGAAAAGATGAATGGCTTGAAATTCAAATTATTCCCATTCTAAATGTGGGTAAAGGAAACTTGTCATTGAAAAATTTCATTACTTTCTTATCACTTCATTGTTTTAAAATTTTTATATAAAGGCCACCAGTGACGTTCATATTGATCTCCATTTATTTCTCTATTTAGTTCTCCACAATTAATATTTTTTCTTTATTTCATATAAGTTTAGGTTTTCTATAAATACAAAGGAATTATTCTAAAGTTATTCTTATGTAATGAATTGCTATATTAATCTAAACTGATTTTTCATAATTAAGATGGTCTCCATTAGTGAATTAGAGACCTTTGAAGTAAGAACTCAAATTTTTACAGACATAGCTATAAGGGAAGAATTCCATTAAGATTTCAGAGTGGCAAAGGAGAGCCCTGACCAGTTAGTATTATTTGGAGATACCAAAGAGTGAAAGGATGTAAGCAAATTAAATGAAAGGCAATGGCCATATCTTTCAGTTATGAAGAGTTAGTTATGACAAATTATAAAAGGTTATTTATGAAGAACAAGTTATGAAAAGGTAAGGTAAGGTTTAAGAAGCTTAAATGGAGGCACAGAAGAGTTATTTTTAACTAACGTAACTCTTAGCTAAGAGTTAGTTTTTTACATAAAAGCTGCCTTGAAAAAAATATATTATTTTAATTCTTTTTGCAGAACTTAAGATTTCACTATCAGTGTATCCTATGGAAAAGTGAAGTGTGCCCTCTTTTCTTTCAGTGCTTAAATACGCTGATATAATGTGCAATAGAATCAAGACTTAGTCCCCCTTCTTCTTAAGTCTGTCTCCAGTGAAATCATTGGGAGTGCCGTGTACCCATTCTTGTTTAATGTGTCTTTATAACTAGCAGTTAATTTCAAGTTTCATAGTAAAAAAAAATAATAATAATTGTTGTAAAATAACTTTGTATGTAGTCTTGTCACCTATTTGACTATCAAAAATTTAACTGTAATTAAATTTCAAAGTAGAATTATTAATAACAACATAAAAGAACAATATACCTCTTAAAAGTGTCCCATGTTTTTGTTGTTGTTGTTATTTTTAATTCAGGCATTGTAATCCTTGTATATTCTTGAGTGATACTAAAAGAACATAAGAACAAAATAAATAGTAACATCCATAAGGACTATATCCATCTTTTTTTCCAGAACTTAACATAAAGTTGGTTGCTAACAAATGTATTTTTTTTAAGTAAAAGAATAACACTTAAATTAATATTGAGTACATTTTAATATGGAGAAATGGTTAAAAATAATTTAGGAAAGACTGTACCAATTATCTGTGATTAAGCTAAGAATAAAATTTAGGCCTTTGGATTCACAGCTCTGTAATCAGAGGCCCCCATCAAATTTGTCTCACGTGACACACTATGTTTAAATCACTGTGCTATTCAGGGGGGAGAGAGAGAGAGAGAGAGAGAGAGAGAGAGAGCGCTTTATTATTGAATCCCTTAGTTATGTCTAATCTTTTAAGTCATTTTTATTCCTCATGTGTACTTTCTGATCATTGAGTCCATGGATGAGGCAATTTGCTAACAGTTGATATAAAAATTATATTTTTTGTAAAAAAAAAAAAAATCAGCAAATAATTAGTGAAAACATTAAATGTGTTGCTTAAAAAAGTAATAATAAAATTAGGCTTTGCCCTGGTATGAAGTAGTTTTACACCATTTACCTCTGAAAGTGTTGTAAGTACATATAGGGCAAGGCTTGTAGTCACAAGTGCTGAAGAGGAGCTGTTTCACCAGTCTGTTCAGCATGATTAGTCAGTCTCACGCCATTGCTGTTTAACATGGTGGCTTATGTTCCAGCAGCATCACTGTGAAGGCTATTCTCAGAATGCAGCCTTAAAATAGGTTTGTGGGCTGAGGAGTGGGAGGAAGGCTCACACTGTTATTACAACACAATCTGAGTCTGTGCTCCAAGGACACAGGGTTGTTTTAAACCTGTGCTGGAAAAACCTGTGTGTTTTCCACAACAGATGGGAAGTGGGAGGGGAAAATGGTTTCTTTCCTGTGTACTCCCTACAACTAATATTGCTCGTACATGCATTAAGAGACAAAAATATTTGAGAGTGGAGTGGCATCGTACTGCCGACTGGAATAATGGAGGGTGAGGGTCCTGCCAACTCTGCTCTCTTTGCTGCTATTTCAATTGGGTGAGAAAGTATAGTCTTCAGAAGCCACAGGGCGGTAAACTTCAGGTGAGTTCTTGGCCTAGGCTGAGGTAAAGCTCAATTTGAATGGAGTACAAACAAGGATAAGGAGTTTATTACTCCAGAGCTTGCTGCAACCCCTCTAAAGTAAAACAGTCCTTATTCAAACATCAGAAAGTAGAGAATGCATTTTAAAGAAGTTACTAGCACTCTTCATACGTCTTGATATTAGTAGTACCGTGTTTCTCTGAAAAATAAGACTGGGTCTTATATGAAGGTTTGCTCCAAAAGACACATTAGGGCTTATGTTCAGGGGATGTCATCCTGAAAACTCATGCTAGGGCTTATTTTTCGGTTAGGTCTTATTTTCGGGGAAAGACGGTAATATTTGGGAGGCAACCTCTCTGCTGCTTAGTTCACCGCACTGTATAATTAGAGCTTTTCATTATTAGAGCAATAACTCAGGATTCAAATAAACAACTCAGGATTTTGACATTTGTGGAAAATAGTACTGAAAAATCATTACAAGAAAATGAATATTAAATACCATTAGGTGAAATATGATCAAGTTAGTCACCTACTGAAGGAAATGAATAATTGCATTTGTAAAAGCAAATTACAAAGGGAGAAAATACAGCCAGTTAAAATACAAATAAATCACTTTTCATCCCATTGTTGTGACACTCAGCATTGGTACTTGCTCACTTCAGAAATAAGAGTGCCCTGAGAAATATTTCTTGCCAAGAGAGGGTTAGCATGTTAAAGCAGACAGTGTTTTGGATTACCCTATATATCTCTACTATAAATAGTATACTTTCAAAATGCTGTTTTGAGCTATTCAAGTGAGTTAGTGATAGGATGTGGCAGACTTCACGATAATGATGGACTGACATATGAATAGGGAAAGGCTCATCATTTTAGATGGACAAATCTTGATGAATTAGAACAATAACCTGTAATCTTTAATTTAAACCAGCGATTTAGCTGGTAAAGGCAATGAGTTGTCATGTGGCCTCTTCATTTACTGCTAATCAACAGGATTCACTTATCTGAAATCCCTAGCATTCAGAAACCTGTAAGAGGATTCGTGCACGTGTTCTACTTTATGCTACTGATTTGCAAAACAATGAGGCTGGTAATGATGTGAAAGATTTAACTGGCTCTTCTTGTGTCTCCTCTATCCGAACTGATTGTTATTTGTAAAGAGAAATCTTTGGAAGCCTGAGGTTCCCACAGGATGCTGAGCAGTCGGCACTGGGTTGAGGATGACATCCTGTGTCAGGGATCAGAAATCAGCCAGTTAATAGCTGTGCATTTAGAATGGTCTAATATTTTTTCTTGTTAAAGGCCAATTTTCTAACATATAAAGCCATTTCACATCCTTGATATAATGTAGACTGGAAGATTCTTTCAAAATAACACTAGTTTAAATGATTTATTTCTAAAGCACAATAACTTGATGAATATTTTTATGCATCAAATCATTTTATAATTTAGATTTATGTAATGCAGACCCAAGACATACAAAACAATTCTTGCCAGCCTTTATAATAGAGATTCAGATTTTGCTGTTATTTTACAAATGTCTGTTGTAACAAGATTTTGCTTCAGTAAAATAAGAATGAATCAATTTTTTCTCTCATTGACAAAAGGTGAAATTTGTGCTGTTTACATTGAATATAAGTTATTTTAATCATTCCAAGACAGAGTTGATGTAGTCATTTTCATTTTTTTTCTAGTTACATATAAGAACATTTAAAAATTTCAAGTATTAAGACATGAAGAAATATTATAAGTATATATGTTTCTATAAGGTTTGAAATGTTAAATTATTTAATTTTAGTAAAGAATGACAAATAAATTTCTGGCAAAATGAAAAAAAAACTCAGGAGAAGGATTAAAATTAGCAAAGACATAATTTAAGAAATGTTACTTTAATTGTTCCCCTAAACACACACACATACACACACACACACACACACACACACACACACACACACACTGAAATAGTCTCCTTTGAAAATGTTTTAAGCAAAACATGTGACAGTGATTATATAATTTAGAGAAGGGAAGAAGGAAGGAATGGAAGGGAAAGATGAAAAAGAAGGAAAGAGGGAGGGAGAGAGAAAAAAAAAGAGATAATTAAAAAAATAAAAATCTATGAAAAGAATGACATCTTCCTTATTCCAGAATTCAAAGTAGTGTCTCTTCACCTTCTAGCCAAAAAATGGACCTTTAAACATTGTCTTCAAAAAATCATAGCTAAAACATTCAAATCATTAGTGGTTTATCAAAACCCAGTACCACTAACAAAAAAACAAGACAAAAAAAAAAAAAAAAAAGATTACATCTGCCATTTTCTTCTACTCCTCATTTCTTCTCCCTCCTCCTCCTACACAGCTTCTGTGCTCGTATTTCAGTTTCATAATCTGTCCATTGTGAATTAAGAACATTTTGTTGGCAGTTCTCTTTACCTACGGGGTGCAAGATACATTGGTCTCTGTGACACTGTCAGACTCTGCTCAGATTCCTACAATTGCTATTAAATACCATCACTCCCCAGGCAAGCAAGAGTGCAAAACCAGAAACAACAGCAGGTGTTGCATCTGTTGGAAGGAACAGAGTTAAGAGGTGCTGATGACTCGGTGACAGTTCTATTGATCTGGGCGTTGATCTGGGTGTGTGTGTGTGTGTATGATGCAAAATAAATTTCTTAGTAGTGGGGGCTTCATGACAATGAGATTTACACGTTGCTGTTATTTTTAGTTTTTTGTTTTTTGGTGGTTTGTGTGTGTGTGTGTGTGTGTGTGAATGTGATGCTACAATTCCTAATAATGTTGGAGAATTCATTTAGAGGGTTAGCTGAGAGCCCACTAGCTGCCACCTGATTAAATGTGGAAGCCAGGCCTTGCAATTATTTTTCAATTTAGTTTGTAGTTAGTTACGCTATGATTTGAGCAAAGTTTTTTGTTTTGTTTTGTTTTTCAGATATACTCATATTAATTTCAACAAAGCATGTTTTGTTCTCTAGAGATGTTAGCCCATTTTAGCCAGATAAATGCCTAAAAAGAGAAACAATATTTTTTTTTACTTTGGGGTGATTAGAGTATTACATTGTACTAACCCTCACTTAAAAAAGATGATTTTTCAGGGTCACAGTTGTCTGCTTTGATCTGAAATGTTCCTATTGTGTAATTAATAGGAAATTCAGTAGAGAAATCTTCCTTTCTCTCAGTGATTTTTTTTTTCTTACTTGTCTGCTTGCTTGCCATAAAGGAAACACCTCAACCAAAAAAAAAAAAAAAAAGCCAGCACAGAAATTTCCCCCAAAACACCTCACCTTGATTAAGAAGGCAAATTCTAGCTGATTAACAAAGCCAACACACTCATTCCATCAATAAGAAAAATTCCCTTTTAGGAAATCACATTTCTTAACAAGTAAGCTATTGTCATAATTTTGATAAATTACATAATCTCTTTCATTGATATGTGTCATATTTTATGAGCTTTGCTTTTGCCTGTTCTGGTGTCCTCACCATTGACCTGACCAAAAAAGTGGTGACTCACTAGAAAATCCCTAATGTACACTTTACCAAGTTTGCTGCTTTGTGCTTCACATAGCATTAACATTTTCCTGTTATTTTAAAGAGATAAAGACATCTGGAAAGACAAAAAGTGGATATTCTTGGAAATAATCCATTTGACATATGTCTCCCAAAAGGATATTTAAAAGTTATTTTAAAATTTCATTATGAGGAATTCCTATTCACACTGTCAGCTATGTATTGAACAACTGTTATCTACATGGCACTGCATCACACTACCAGAGATGAAAAGATTCCGATTTATTCATCCTTAAAAACTATTTGGTACAGTTAGGAAAACCTCACATAAACAGAAAGCCTGGAGGATGAACTCACAAGTCTAGAGCCCTTTCCCTGAATTAGGGGCTATTCTAGGTGCTCGACGTACCTTATTTATACAATAACCCCATGAATTGACATTCAGTGGCTCCATTTTAAAGACGAAAAACCTGTGGTTCAGGAAGCATAATTCAGTAACTTCAAACCAGCTCTTTTTAATAAAGGGGTGGGATTGATAGTCAAACCTGTGTGTTACTGATGCAGACATCAGGATTCTTCTGTAGTCAAAGTGCATTGGAAGTTTTGAGAAGAAAGGATCATGTCTGGCCTAAAAGATCAAGGATGGTTTCAACAGCACCTTGATAGATAAATCATGGTAGATGATAACCATAGTGGATGTGAATGAACTGAATTAATGAGACAAGAAAAAAATGTATATTTAGGGACAAGGGCTTATGAACTGCACTCAATGATAGATAGATAGGGAATCTTAGAAATGCAGATTCAATTCAAAGCAAGGAAATCACTGAATACCATCGAAATTCATATTTCACTATTATGAAAAAATTCAGAAAAAAAACAATCAAACCCAGAAATATGCATATTTTCATATGTGGATTATGCAATAAATCCTTTCATTAATTTTTTTATTCCTCAGTAAATATAATATGAGTACTTTTTTCTTCATCAATAAATTATTTACACATTTTGTGAATGAATTTATTTAACCTTGGTCAGGTTGTAGCTATTTGGTTTGTTCTATTTTTCGTCTCTTTTTTAGTCATTGAAAACAATACTAAAATGAATTTCTCTAATCATATATTCTTATATATATCCAATTATCTCCTTAAGATAAATTTTAAAATTTGGATTTCCAGGCAAATACTAAACACTCAAGTAATGGGGTTTTGATATGTTTTATCAAAATATAGAAAGCTTCTACTAATTTATATTCTTACTCTGCCAAATTAATTTTCCCTAAATATCACTTTCAAATTATCACTGACATAATTTTTTTTTAAATGGTCCCATATTTTTGGAATCTCAGTTGCTGAAGATGCCCTCCTTACTCTCACCTCCACATGTTGAATGCTAATATAGCACCCTCCTTTTGTACCTAATTTTCATATTTCTTTTGTTCAAGTCCCATATTTGATTTTTCATGAAATCCAGATAACAACCTTTCCTGACTTATTCCTCCATTTATTTATTTATTCATTCATTCATTCACTTTATTCATTCATTCACTTACTTATTCAACAAAATTTTTGAATACCTAGTATATCTTAGAATTGCATACCATCCTTGGATACAACATTTAAAACACTCTGATATTTTTACTGAAAAGATTGTTTAAAAGATATCCAAAAGAATTCTTAAAAGACCAAAGTTTCAATGTCTTTTATAACTTTTTAAAATTAATTTGCCTATGTGCGTATTTGATGACAATACTGAATTCACATTTCAAAACCTCTCACGTGTTGGGATTTTTTTAATTTGATACTTAATTGCCACTTCATATTGCAATATATTTTTACTGCATGGAAAGTCTTTATTTTCCAGTTTTAAACTATTGATTTGAATAGAATGAAATAAATAAACGTAAATGAAATGTGAAAAGATAGAATGAAATTAATGTGTGTTAAGTCTCTGTCTTTTTTCTCTCCTTCAAACTGAAACATATATCTGGACATGTAGATAGAAGTTGGATACCATAAATGACCTAGTGATCTTGGGGATAACATGAGTCAAAATTTGAAGAATTAAAAAAAAAAATTATGTATTTTCAGAGACAGAATAATGTAGGAATAAATAAGAAACAATATGTGATTTCTCTCAAGTATTTTGCCTGTTTTGTATACTAGGAAAGAGTGATTCAGTTATCATATATTGTAGAAAAGCAATAATTTGCACTTTCAATAGCTGGCTCTTGGTTTTGCATTTCCAAGAGCAATGTGGAAGTTTCCCCTTGATCGGCAATGCTATGTGCTACTGATGGAAAGGGAATTAAAAGGCTATGAACCTAGGCCAGAATGTTAGAGAAGACGAGTCTCGAAGGTAGCAGCAATGTAAAGACATTCATTTGGTGAAAATTATTACAGAGGCTTCTGTTTAATGATTTCCTGGGACCACATGTCTTCACACAATGTCAAATAATCAAAGAGATATTTTCACATCTTTGAGGGAGAAACCAACTAAAATTTCTCTCTGAATTCCCACAGTACTACTTGTCCAGTTCAGAACCATGAGCTTCCTGGCCTCCTCCACTATTAGGCCCAACTCCAGTCTAAGGAGGTGTTTTGCAGGTGGTGCTGCTCCTGACCCAAATGCTCTTTAAAAAGCTGCATTGCTCATTTGGAGATGCTTCGGGATTTAGATTCCGTCTGGAAGTGAAACAGTCCCTGTAGTACATCAATGAACAAAGAATAAGTATGCAGTATTCGCATACTTATAAGACCTGTAGCCGCATGACCACCTGTAGAGATTCATCCTGGGGTCTCTAAGAACAGCGTCTGAAGAGGGAGTGCAGTCAGTCCTCCGTTAACACTACACAGCCAACTCCTCACTTGTGAGGATGTGGGTAATTTCTGATAAGTGTCCAATTGTCATCTTGAAATAGGGGACATTGGGAGCAGTACAGGCTCCTATAGTAAATGATTAATGTGCATTTTTCTGATCCTGACAGATTCCAAAAGAAGAGCAGATTGCTACCCATAAAACTAAGCAGCCTCAATGTGGAATTACTGGAAGAATCCGAAAGTCTTTGCAGAAATGCTGTGCTTACTCTAATGTTTCTCAAAAACCAGCTATTTTAAAGGGACCAGGGTCAATATAAATGAAATAAATGGAGGCTGAGATAAAATATGTCAGAAAATTTGCTGAAAGGTTATTTTAAGGTGGCATGTTAAAAACAATAATGGGCCATTAGGCTGTCTTGTTAAAGGCATTAAAGTCACAGGCACAATGTATGAGTCACATGGGCAAGATTTTCCACTTTATGTATAAAAACTTCAATATTGAATTTCTAGTAAAAGTAAAATCTTACCACTTCTGTGTATATTATTATAAATATTTAAGTTAAATTATAGGCAAAGGAGTAAGCAAAATATTAATACGTCTAGAAATGTGCTATTAAAATGCTACAGTTTATAATATTATCATACAGACTTGACTGTAATTTATCTTCATTATTAAGTTTGCATTTTTAAACAAACTCTTTTGGCTGATCATTTTACGTAAAGGCGTAGTGCTTTTCACAAGCAAGCATCTCTTTGTCTAAGGCCTTAGTAATTGATTTATTTTTAGGACAAAATTTTGAGCACCCGCACTGACTAAGACAAGGTACCAGATAATTTAGGATTTAAGTGATTTATAAAAAATGATAGTCTTACCTTCCAATGTAGAATTAGAGACAGGTGATTGATGTATGTGGCGTGTGCTCAATGAACGTGGCTTCATCTATTTTGTGAACTGCTGAATCTCCAGGACCCACAACAAAATCAATTACATTGAAGAAGTAGTTTTTTTAAAAAAAGGAATTATTAATGCATTCTTAGTGTTTTAAAAATTACTTGAATAGTAAGTTCTTATAGCCATTTCTGACTGTTATCCATGATTTTGGAGCCTATACCTTAACTTACTAATTAATTTATTTTTTTAATTTAATTTTGCAATAATTAATATTGAAGAAATCTTGCTCCTATTAACTTTTTGTGCTGCTGATGATGAAGAATAAACTGCTTTTAAGGGACACGGGACTCCGTGTGGTGAATGTGTGTGGCTAGAAAACTTGCCCTTGCTCTTTTTAAATTATGTATTTATTTATTGGGTGTTTTGTTTGCTTGCTTAATTTCAGTTTTAGACAATTAGTGGCATTGCATCAACAATAAAAAAAAGACTAGATATAGATACAAACGTAAATTACTCCCATTTAGGTACAGTGTTTCATGTTGCCTAGTTAAACCACCTGCATCTTCCTGCTGGAAACTCGGGATCCTTAAATGGTTTGGGCAATTTTCATTAACTGCCTTATCTCAGATATACCATATGAGAATTGTTTTGTGCTTACAATATTTATACTGTAATTATAAATATTTACATATTGCCTATTTGATTACTTTCTGAACATCTTGCATTGCCATTTTTTTTTTTTTAATCTTTAAAAATAATTGGGGGAAAAAATCTTTATTTTCCATCCAGCAGTGCTCAGGAGTTCAGGAAGTAGGTGACTCATGAGCCCTGTGCTAAGACACTGAGGAGTCCCAGCAAGCAAGCTGGACTGTGTGTACTTTGGCACACCATAAAGCAAACCCATGTCTTAAATGGAGTGGGGGAGGAGTGTTTGGAGAGAAAAAGGAAAGACACAGAGTATGACAGAGGATCCAGAGGTTTACAGATGCTTTGATTATAGAAAACTCATAGAAGTGATGATGGTACACAGAATAGATGTGCAAGGGAAAAATCATGCTGGATCCCAAGATACGCATCTGTACTCAGAAAACTACGGATAAGATGACTAAAAACAACTGTTGGGCATTTTGTGATTTATTCCCATTTACTGGATCACTGAACAGGACATTTTTCACTTCCAGTTTTTGTGTTTTGGCGGACCTAGGAAATCTCATGATTTTGCTATGCAACACATGCTTTTAGGAAAACTTGCTATTTCTGCGGCTTTGCACTGCCCTGTCTCTACCTAACGCCTGGGCTTCAAAGGAATCTAGACTTTCAATGCAGCAAGCAAATGCAGGGAAACAATATGATGTTACATAGCTGGACTGCTCGTGATGACAGTCCATTCTTGTGCTGGTGGCTGGAAGGGAGAGGGACTGCCACCCAGTGTTTTCACAGTGACTATTTCAGGCAGCTTCTAAATTGACATTGAAAAAGAGAGGGGGAGAAGAAACAAGAAAAAAAAAAAAAAAAAATGTTTCCTTTCCTTGAGGGGAAAATAATTTAAAAGTTTCAGAAGTATCTGAGAAAACTTAGGTAGTAATTCCTATTCTAAACATACATAAGTGGCAGGCAACCTTATTCTTTGGTTTCTAGGCACATTTTTGAGTTTAGCACAATGGGGAGAAGAAAATTGGAGGTTAGTGAATCCAGTGGGGCAAGAGGTGAAGAGGACTAAATTTCAGTCAAGACAACAAGGGAAGCGCAAAGAATACAGTTTCTCTTTCATGTTCTTTGATCGTCTTTCCTGTTTTAGCCTTAATGAATACTTTCTCAAAACTAAAAATAAAACACTGCATTCTATTAAGTTGTGCTCTACTTCCTAGGGAATTCTAAATGAGTAAGTGTGTGTTTTTCATCTATGAATATGACTATATATTTTCATATGTATAGTTCACACAAATATACATGCATATGTATAATTTTCTTTTGGTGGGAATCAGGCAATAGACAAGAGGAAAAGGAAAAGGGAGTCCATACTAGAGACCCAAAAGCAAATGTTAGTTTCTTTAAATTGCTTTTAAAATTCTAATGGCTGGCACTGACCAAACTCAGTTTGACGTATTGGAAGATTTGCAGTGTGGCATGAAATCACACACATGCCATGAGAAGCTGGGGAAAGTAAGTCATGTAGATGCCCCTAATCCTCCACCTGGTGCTACAGAGACAGCCTCTTCCCCAGACACACGTAGCTGCCCCAGGAAAGTAATCAACTGAGAAAGACACTAAGTAGGGATAAAACATTTCATGTCAACAATTAAGGTGCACCATATGTGTATGCTCAGGGTGGAACTTGATTTTTTATTCTAGATAATGTGCCCACGAGGTCTTATGTTATTCTGATTGGAAAATTATAAAATAAGAGATGTTATTCCAGATGCCGTGATGCTTTGATTTAATTTTACTAGCTTGCTTATGCCACACACAAAGGCCACACATGGATGTCCTCATAGTGCATGAACACACACCAGTCAGAGTTGTATTATCATTTCCTGAGGCTAGTTACAGCTTGCTTACGTGTGGGTGGAATCTTTGCCATGATGGACATACAATAATACATAAATGGTCAGCGACTGTGCTCATTATAAATAAGCTCTCTCTAACTATATGATTTAAATTATCATATTAATAAATACATGATACTCATATGTAGAAGTCACCTTATCTCCCCCACTGATGGCTTTGATTACTTTGACAGACTAAGATACGCTAATGATACAAATTAGGAGTAAGAAGAATTAAAAGGGTGTTTAACTCTGATGCCAGGCTGTCAATTCCTATAGTGCTACCAACTTACAGATAGATGATTAACATTGTTTCGTTTAGGAATTTTGAATATTTTAAAACTTGAATGGGTTTCTGGGGGAGGAAAAAAGAAAAGAAAATCTGTGCTTAGCTAATTAGACATCCTATCTGATTTAACAATAGAACAGGATTATTCTTTGAGCACTGAGATCATCCTACATTACTATGAAAGCCTACATTTTGATATTACAAACTGTATTTGTAAATTTTCCCAGTGTGTTTGTCTAATTCCTTATATTGATACTATTCGTAAATTTTATTTAATTACAGGTTCATAAAGAGTGGTGGTCATTGACTCCTTTGTTTGTTTTCAAAGCAGTTATTTCCATAACATCGTGCTAGAGACTGTGGTTAAGTCTCAGATATAATACATGAAATATGGTTCCTTTGTCCAAGGGGCTAAAATCTAGCCAAAAAAATGGCACATGCACACCAACAACCATAAGTTGTGTAGAATCTTCTGAGTGACATAAGAGTATAAGTGAAGTACTTTGATTGCATGGAGGTAATAGGGAGCTTGGATTTTTTTCAGTCAGACAGTACAGTTTTAAGCCCTGATTTGGTCACTATATAACTATATACACCTTGAGAAATGTACTTAATGTATTTGGATTTCCACATTGTATTATCTGTACAATGAGGAAAATAGTGCCCATTTCTCAGATGTGGGTGAATATTAATTGAGCTAATACATGTGAAATGTTTAGAACAGACTCCTGCATAGTAAGTACTTCCATGATACCCAATGTTCAGCCCACAGGTCAAATGTGTCTGTGTGGTTTTATCAGTTTTCTTCTTTGTCCTATCCTTCAGACTATAACCTATTTGAGGTCAGAGATTATATCTTCTTTGTTGTTATGCTCTCAGTAATTCAATAGGAGTTGTATAAATGTTTATTAAATGAAGAATCAAAGGAATGGATGAATATTTTTGGTAATCAGCTGGTTAAATTACATTTACTTGTTTACATATTCTGCAAGATTTCCATCCTCATCTCTGTGGGATGGCCATTTTCAATGTTTGAGTATTTAATACTAGAAAGCACGTGATAGAAGCATAAGAAAGCAGAACCCTATTTTGACTGTCAAATAAGATGAACCAGTTCTGGGTTTTAATGTAGTGATAGACAACTGTCACATTTTACCATACTATAAAAAATGTTCAGAAAATTAAAAAAAAAAAGAAAGAAAAAGAAAAAACAAACAACAAAACAAAACAAAAAACATTGAAAAAAGAAATCAATAATAACAATCTCCAATTTCCAGAAACAATCAGAGTTTGCCTAGGTAAATTAGCACTCCTCAGTGGTATAGCTGAAAGAGGATGGAGTAATGAAAAGAACCCCATGCACTGTCAGTGTCCTCACATAGAGTCCCATCTGATAGTTCCATGACTCCTTTTCTGAGCTTCACTTCCAACATTTGTAGGTAGGAAATGGAGGACTTAATAATCTTCAATTCTTCCAGGTGTAAAATTCTGACTTTTAGATGAATGTGTTTACTTGTATTAGCACAGTTAAAGGATTGTTAAAGTAGGTGGGTAGGAGTGGAAAGAGCGGATGACATTTACAGGCCAAATGAAATTTTTGTTTTTGTGTGATTTTTTGACTAACTGTAAGGCTAGTTCAGTCAGCAATTAAAAATATAATAATTTAGATATTTGAACCACCATACTTAATGAAAAATATAATAAAACTAGAACTAAAATTCTGTTCTTTAGCTGAAGAATTTGAAGAACAGTATTTTTTTATAAAATGCACTCCAATTGAATCAATTAACAATTATTTATTAAGCATTCAAATAACATGAAATAATGGATATGTTTATTGAGTTAGTTTATAGTTTATCAGACACAATCATATATATATATATATATATATATATATATATATATATATATAATTTCATTGTTTCTCACAACTATACAGAAAGATCAATGTGCTCAATATCTTTGTTGAGCCTTGAAATCTGCTTTCCATGTTTCTCCATCTATTTTTCTGCCCCAGTAGACTGAACTCCATGGGTCATATGAATAGATTGCTTCTTCCTATCAAAAGATTGGCAGAAGGAAAGAGGAAAAGTGAAATCAGATTCCTTATTTCCTTGATGTCCCCATTTTTTTTAATGCTGTTTTTGGGAAATGATGGTTTTTTAATTAAAGTTTATTGGGGTGACAATTGTTAGTAAAGTTACATAGGTTTCAAGTATACAGTTCTATAATACATCATTTATATATCATATTGTGGGTTTACCACCCTGTCAGTTCTCCTTCCATTACCATATATTTGATCCTGCTTACCCTCATCTACCACCCTCCCCCCTTACACTCTTGTAACCACTAAATTATTGTCTATGTCTATGACTTTTGTATCTTTGTTTGTTTGCCTCATTCATTTGTTGCTTTCAGTTTTATACCCCACATATCCGTGAAATCATATGGTTTTCGACTTTTTCCTGTCTGATTTATTTCACTTAGCATAATAATCTCAAGATTCATCCATGTTGTTGCAAATGACACTATTTCATCTTTTCTTATGGCAGAATAGTATGCCATTGTGCATATATAACACATTTTCTTTATCCAATCATCTATGGAAGTATACTGGTTGTTTCCATGTTTTGGCCACAGTAAATAAAGCTGCAATGAACATAGTAGTACATATATCTTTACAGATACATGTTTTCAGATTTTGGGGGTATATACTCAGGAGAGGGATTGCTGGGTCATATGGCAATTCTATTCTTAATTTTTTGAACTTCCACACTGCCTTCCATAGTAGCTGCACCAATCTGCATTCCCACCAACAGTGTATGAGGGTTCATTTTTCTCCATAGCCTCTCCAACACTTGTTATTATTTGTGTTGTTGATGATAGACATTCTAACAGATGTGAGGTGATATCTCATTGTGGTTTTTGTTTGTATTTCTCTGAGGATTAATGATGTTGAGCATTTTTTTTTTTTTTTAGTTTCAGGTGTATCTTTTCATGTCTATTGGCCATCTGTGAGTCCTCTTTGGAGAAATGTCTCTTCAGGTCCTCAGACCATTTTTTAATTGGATTGTTTGTTTTTTTTGTTGTTGAGTGTATGCATTCCTTATATACTTTGGATATTAGCCAATTATTGGAGGCATTGTTTGCAAATATCTTCTCCCACATAAATATGGATAGATAATTTTCAACAAAGGAGCCAAAAACATACAATGGAGAAAAAATAGCCTCTTCAATAAATGGTGCTGGGAGAATTGGAAAGCCACATGTAAAAGAATGGAACTAGACTGCTGCCTGTCACCATATACCAAAATTAACTCAAAATGGATTAGAGACCTAAACATAAGACCTGAAACAATTAACTGCATAGAAGAAAACATAGGTACTAAACTTATGGACCTTGGGTTCAAAGAGGATTTGGGGACGTCCTCTTAAGAGTTTACCACCAGCTGAGTTGGCGTCTGATCTACAGACTTTCTCTCCCTCCAGTTTCTTCAAGCCCAGATGGAGAAAACTCCCAGGTTCCTACACTATTCTTTGCAGTTCCCCTACACCCCTCCCACACTTTTGTGATGGCTATGTTTTTAAATAAACTCTGATAAACTTATCCAGATGGACTGTGCCATTTTCTGTTTTGTAAACTAAGAACCTAAATTTCAGCCTTGCCTGAAGATATATCTTGAAAGTGTCCCCAGAAGACAGGACAATATTGCTGCAACATAGAACCTCTGTACATGGTGCTGAGTTTCCTTTCCTATTGATTCAGCATGTTTTTAAATAGTCACTATGCACATAATGAGAAGTACATTGAATATTCTGAGAAGTACAAAGGAATAAAAAAATATGCACCTACCCTCATATATCTCCCAATTTAGTACAACAATATACACATGTAGCAGCAATATTTATATTAGAAAAGAACCCAAAGTACCAGATTTTAAGTGTAAAATCTATCTGAATTGAAATATGAGGTTTGTCACTTACTTGATGAGTGTCCTTTAGTAAATGACTTAATGGTCTGAAATTTCGATTTTTCTCCATTATGAAATAGAATTCCTTGCACCGAATATGTCATATAATGTGGGTATTTAAAACACGCTCTTGAGTACTGTGTGTGTGTGTGTGTGTGTGTGTGTGTACTCATTAATTAACTGTATTGTAAGTTTTAAGGTGGGAAGATGCTGTCACCATAAGAGTATGTAATGATCAAAACTTTTAGAAAAACAAGTCTAATACACATTAAACAACAACTAATACTGTCAGATTGTATGTGATAAGTAGCTACATATGTCAGGTACCAGAATTAGCATTTCAGTGGATGAAAAGTGATTAAAAACAGGTTTCTAAAGTAGAAGTGAATATAAGATTAGTCTTACAGAATGGGAATAAAATGTAATTAAATCTTCAGAGTCAGATGCATTGTGGAGAATTCCTAAATCCTGCTTTTCCAGAAACTGAAAACTTAGGTAATTTATTTCATCTACTTGGGTCTACTAAGTCACAATTTAAAATATTCTGTTTGGATATCAAAAGCATCCTTTCAATTCCTTGTGTTTTTACTGGCAAAGCCCTCATTAGATAGAATTGTAAATTACTTCTGATGAGGACAGTCCCTAGGGAGTAACTGATTTAGGACAAATAAGCCCAAATATTCTTCTCAGGCATCCTTATTCAATTGATGCAGATTAATGATACTGGTAAGGAAAATTTTACACTTAAAGATAGACAATAAAAGCAGCCACCATGACCTGATGGGATGATGGCCACAATGATGATAAGGGTAATGAACTAGAAGAGGAGGGTACTAACAATAAGAATATTTAATATTCAGTGAATGCTCACTCTCAGCAGATAACATAAGTGACTTATATGTGCTGCTCTATTTAATCATCTTAGAAACCCGCATGCAATAAGACACCGAGATGTGTACTATAAATTACCATTATTTTTAAAATGAGGTTACAAAGGTACAGAAAATTATGTTTCAGTTAAGTAGTTAATAAAAGTTCATGCCAGATTTGAAATCCAGCATTTTCTCTCCAAGATTATAGTAGACATTGTAGATACTTTATTTTTCCTATGTCGCATTCTATTCTTGTCATCTTATATAGCAAAGAACCCCAAGATTACCCTAAGCCAATCATTAAATGCCATTTTTCTGGCCAAAGGAATGTAATCCTTAATTCAACAATGTTTAAATGTTAATTAAGCATCTACTCTAAGCCAGGCTCTATTCTAGGCACAAAGGATATGGTAGTGAATGAAGCAGAAAAAAAAAAAAATCCCTGCCCTTAGAGAGTTCATGATAATAAGTGATAAACTATAAGTCAAAAAACAAAACAATAAAACAAAAAGTGAGTACAATAATAATGTAGTATTTCAAGTAGCTCTTAAGAATATGATTTCCTCCAGAAAGACATTTAATACTAATTAATTCAATTCCCACAAAAATTCCTTCACCAAGCTCATCAACATACTAATCCTTAAGTCATGAGCTTTAAAATGCCCTTAAATTAATTTTGTTTGGTGTGTGGCATTTGGTGATTGCCAACCATGCTCTTTATATTGGTTCAAGAAACATCTGACTCCATTAGGACAATTAGGTTTTTTGGCAGACTCAGAGAAAGAAGCTAGCTTTGTGTCTAATTCTTGACAGTGCTTTGAGGGGGGAGAATATAAAGTGTATATCTATGGCAGTCATTGTGCCACTCTGAGAGAAACCAGTCTGCAATGTGGTTAACCCTGCAGAAGGCATGCAGAGTGACAACACCATGAGCAGCTAAAGCAACCCCCAGATCTTCCGCTTATAAAAGCCAAAAACTAACGAGCAAAACCCATCTCGTTATCATGTGTCATTTAAACCAGTTTGAATTGCTTTTCTTTTAGCTGAAACATAAAGACCCCCCCACAAACACACACACACAAAAGCTGCTCCGTTATTATAAGGGAGAGAAATCAAGGGGTGAATATATTTTTCATGCATTTTTCTCAGTCAGGCGTCACAACAAAAAGCCCAGTTGAAGCTGCTATGTATGCTCCAACCTGCTTCCCAAGCCAATCTTGAGCTTAACATTATCCAAACCTGTAGTGGCTCAGGTAATGAGCATGCTGAGTCTCTGATGACAAGGCCACTATAGTTTCTAAGCACTGCTTGCTAATATTTAGGGACTCAAATGTTGTAAGTTAAGGTCTCAATCTTAGGGTCCCTTGCCTTTTGCAAATGAAAATTGCAATGGAGAAATAGCAAGATAGCTCACTAACAAAGAAATTGTGTGAAATAGTTTCAGAAACTTCTTAGCCAAGTGTGCTTTATTTACAACTTCTTTATTTTTCATATTAAATTATTTGTTCCCCCTTTCTTCAACAGAAATATATTAATAATGTTATGGAACTGACATTATCTTCCCTATCTCCAAGGAACCTCTTGTGTTTGCATGCACGTTTGTTTTTTCTGCTGTTTCCTAAACACACCGAAATGGAATTCTGGTGTGGGTTGCCTCACACAATTGTAAAAGTTCTTGTGTGATTTTTTTTTCACTTAAACATGTCAGAGAAGAAATATGCAACAAATAATAAAATGCATGCAAACACTCATCAATCAAGAGTCGTCTGCCACTTCAGTGCTGGTAGAAGTGTCCTCAGAGTGACAGCACAAATGCATGTTGGCAGGCCAATCAAAGCTTTAGAAATAAAACAAAATGTTTTATTCCGGCCCCTCAACTCTAAGGCTGTGACAGCTGGGTTGAAATTTCATCTTTTACATTAGTTTTGAATTTCTTTATTAAGTCATTTTCATTCTGACCCTTTGTCACATACACGCCTATACTGTCATGGCTACAGGAAGTAGTATGTCTGTAATCTTTGGACACGGTGTTCTGTAGACATATTTGTGATTTTTTTTTAATCTCAATGATAATAATAACTTTTTTTTTTATTTCAGACAGTAGGTTATGTAGTCACAACATTGAAAAGTACTTTAAAGATAGAGGTATGAAAAAAAGTAATTATTTTACTCATTTAACCATTATTCTTATATCGAAAAGCTGTTGTTCTTCCTAAGGGTTGTATAAATACAAAGAGGTATAACTCTACAGAAATGCTAAGATTAAAATATACACTGCTCTTAATTTGCTTTAGTTTTGGCTTCAGAAGATCAAATGTTCATGACAAATTTATTTACAGTAGGGTTACTTTCTTTTATTGGTTCAGTCATAGATTGCTGTTTTTATAACAAAAGCCTCGGCGTGATTTGTAAAGTTTTATATCTGCCGTTGGTCTAGTTTAAGACATATGAAGCATGTCAGTGAAAAAAAGGAATCTTGTTAATGCATAGGGATGAATAGAAATTTCCATTTCGATTTTCATTTCAAGCTGGGAAAGCAGATGTATTCTAAGAGAGAGTGCCACTGAACTAAATTCTTTCCACTTGGCATTTCTCTCTTGAGGCAAATATCCTTTTTCTTTTTTCCTAAATAATTCACAAATTGCTTCTTCACAGAGGCCAAAGAGGGTCAGAACAAAATTCAATTACCTGTATCACCATATTCTCCTCTTACAAGGGAATGCTGTGGTATGAGGTTTTCTATCTTAATCATATATGAAGGTTAAATGCCGAACAGATGATTATAAAATTTGGGGGTCGAGGGTGAACATCTAATATCCTTTATGTTTTATTTTATTAAAAAGGTATGCTCATCCTACCTTTTATTTATCTATCATAATTCTTCATTAAATCCTACTAATACTACGCTTTTTCAGGATTTTCCTAATTTTTCTATGCTTACACCCACACCACAAACGATGTCCTGTGTCATGTTGGATCTCATCAACATGTCACATCACGTCCTGTCGCTTTATAGAGCACAGTATTACAGATGAGATTCCATAGCAAGGACTGCATTCTCTCTTAGCATTATAAAACATTAAAGAAATAGATTTCTCATCTGATTTTTTTCTATTTGCAATCATGTATACCATATGGATTTTTCCATAAGATTCTCAAAGTTCGTTAGAGTTAAATAATTCTAAACATGTATTTCTCTAAACATTGGCTCTTTTTCTTATTTTATTTTTTTTCAAATAAGAGCAATGGTTCTAGCCTCAATGATAACAAATAAAAGACAGGTGCCAAATTCTTGAAATACTCTATTCACCACTATTTATTTATCTCTTGTAATGCTTACATCAGTTCAGAATGTTAGTTCTGATAAAATGTTATTCCTGTTATAAAGATACAGAAGCAATGAGATTAAATAATATATCTAAAGCTTATCAAACAAGGACTAAAAGAGGTTTTTTTGCTTCTCTCAGTGACCAGATGACATGTTTAGGATATCCTTGTTGTGCATGAATGTTGAAATTTTAGAGCATAACTATGTTATATGTTAATCAGTATCATTTCCAACTTTTTCATGGTATTTCACGTATGGAAAGAAGAATTTTGGCCCCCATGGTCTGTGGTCCCTTTTGTTACACCTGTGAACACATTATGCTACATGGCAAAAGGGATTTAGCAAATGTAATTAAAGATCCGTTGACCTCAACCTAATTAGATTATTCTGGATTATCCAGTGGACCCAACATAATTGCATGAGCTTGTCAAAGCACAAGAGAACATCAGAGAGATTTGACCAAAAGAGTCAGAGAGATTCAAAGGGTAAGAAAAATTTGAAGCACTATTAACAGGCTTGAGGATGGAGGGGCAAATGTCAAGGAAACAGAGATCGCAGTCCTACAACTGCAAGAACCAAATTATGCCAGAAACCTGAATGAGCTTGTATATAAATCGTTTCTCAGAGCTGTTAGACAAGAACCCAGCCAGCCTACACTTTGATTTAAGCCTTTTTAGATCCTAAACAGAGCACCTAGCTAAACCTACCTCGTTTTTTGACCCATAGGAACCATAAGATAATACATAGTTATTGCTTAAGACTAAATTTATGGTAATTTGTAACTGAAGTAATAGGAAATGAATACAACATGACACTTGCTCATCATAGCCATAAAGTCAGAAAATTCTATATGTGAAAACTTGAGCTTAGTTTTCTTCCATGTAAATTGGAACAAATGTTATCTTGTGTTGATTCTCCTAACGCTAATTACGTCAATGTTGTTTATAAATCCATCGTCATAATTCTTCATGGCCTAAATCTGTTCTATTCTCTAGTCATGTTCACTGTAAAAGTATACCATAGATTTGGAAAAGGCAGAAGTCTATATTTCCTGGAATCTGGGTAGGAGTTGACCAAAGACTTAAAGCTGTGTGGTCAGCCTTTGCTTCACTTTAATCATCATGTTCTAGCAATATTCCTGGAAGGTGGGTCTGCACAGGAGAGAGCGGAGCAGAGCCATCAACCAAGTAACAAATGACCTTTAGATATAGCAGACCATGGGTTCTTCACTCACTGTAATTCCATTATTAGTCTTTGGAATCTCTCCTTCTTGAATTAGATATGAGGCTGATTCATTAATCTGTTGCTACAGAGAAGGGCTGTCACAATAGAAAAATGAAAACAAAAAATCCTCAGCTCTGACATTCAACTTAGGCTTTTGGACCTCCTGGTCCAAACAATAGGCTACAATGCTATTTATGAGTTTTAAAAGCTAAAGCTCAGCACTCTGTGGGACTCAAAATGTATGTTATAAAACAAAGATTAAAAAAAAAAAGTTAAATGACAAAAAGCAAAAACAAAAGTGGGTTCAAAAATTATATGGTCTTCAAATAAGAAGACTGGGGAGAGGTGACCAAAATCCCTTTTCCTCCCCATATCTCCTTTTTGCCCCTTATTTTCAGTCTTGGGAGCCATACAGAATTTCTTCATATCAGGACAGGATGGGAGTATTAATGAACAAATGAAGGCATGGGCTTTCTGGGTAAATAGTCAGAAACAGTCTCACAGATTCTTCCCCACTCAGCCTTTAAGAGTTGGTCTGGTACTGTACTATGTTTCTAGTAGAGATATGGTATCAGAAGCAGCAGAATATATATTTACCTTGCACCTGTAAGCAGCCCTAAAATGGCAGTGACAGCCAGAGAAGGGAGTTGGGGGCATGTCTGTCAAAATGGGGGCAAGGGAGCCATTCACATGTGATAACCTGATCAGAATATGGACAGTTGGACATCTCAACATAAACCAGCTCTTCTGTGGAAGTCTCTCTGCAACTAAAGTTGTTCAAAATGTAGAAGTAACCCAAATCAGTCCAGAATTTTCTAAATCAGAGATCGCAGTTAGTCCAATTTTCACCTGTTAGAGATGGATAAATCAATATCTAGAGACTATATTGCAACTCCTACCTCCCACACTCATGGAAGACATCACAAATTCCTCACTAGACTTCTTCATGTTGAGCTGGAGCAAAACCTTACAATCCCTCATCACGGCACATGTGGTAGAAGCCCAGCAGCCATGCCTCCTCAGCCTCACAGGACACCACCACCAACAATGTGAGGGAACAGCGGAACCTGATCAAAAACCTCATCAAGAAACATGGGGCTAACATGGATTATGAACACAAAAGCTCCAAAATGCCCATACATCAGAACATGAAATTGTTTAAATTGAATTTATTGGGGTGACAGTGGTTAGTAAAGTTACATAGGTTTCAGGTGTACAATTCTATAATACATCATCTATTTATCACATTGTGTGTTCACCACCCAGAGTCAGTTTTCCTATCACCATATATGTGACCCCCTTTACCCTCATCTACCACTCCCCTCCCCCTTACCCTCTGGTAACCACTAAACTGTTGGCATGCTCTATTTCTTACCTCTTAATTATAGTTCAATCTACTGGAGGCCACCAGGACTGTTTGGTAGTTTCCCTTCTATAAATTTCCAGTGCCTTACGTTGGACTTCATATTAACCAATGTCACTTGTGTTGGCTACTGCCATGACTTTTGTCCTTCCTCTAACACTTGGCATCATCGCCTATGTGTATCTATTCATGCCAAGAAGTGCTGCTTTCCTCAGGTACCTTTATGTTCCCTAGTCACCTGCTATGTTAGAAGCACAGTGATCCTCCATAAATAATGTGTTACTGAGTGGAGAAGAATACCTGTCTCCCATTTTTATGTCACATTCAACTTCAGGGAGTTACCAGTGTTCCACTAAATTAATTGAACAGGTATGACTGTAAACTATTTGCAAATAATTTCTCATTTATAAATCATACCTTCCCTCTATACCCCAAAATTCAGATATAAATAAGGCCAATAATAGTTGGATTGGGAAACAAATCATGTTTGTTGCAGAATAGTGTTAGGCTTTAATTCACCACTCCTTTCCTAATTCAAAGACTTTGTTTTAAGGTTAAGCTTCTCGTACCTTAATCTTTCCACGTTAGGATGATAATCATTTCTCAGGAGGCTTGATTTCTTGATGCACACTGACTTCTTGTGTGTCAGCTCCATAGCTCTCCCAGGCTTGTTTAGAAATGTATGAGTCACAGTGGTCTCCCAACTAAGAGTCAGTCCTTAGTACCCACACTGCAGAATTGCCTTTGCAGTAGTAATAACAGTGTTTCAATAGGGAAAAAAACATCACCGTGTGTGCCAGTCATGAAAACAATTTTATAAAGCTCTCTTCTGTTATACACAAAGTACAAGATATAAAGCACATGTTTATTAATATCTAAAAGTATGTTTATGCTTATTTGTGCTTATTAATTTCTAAAATCATTCTTACCACATTAAAAGTCTTTTGCATTTTACAATTATGTAGCTATTTTGAAGTTATTCTGGATTTTCATGGTACTGAGTTTAGAGGGAAAATACTCTGTGCCTTTCTAATATCTATTTCTCTCTTACGTTTAACTGACAGAAAATGATTTCATTCAGGATATCAATGTGTCTACCTAAATACTTGCAACACCAGCTCCTTTTCAGACAAATATGACCACAATACCATTTTGGTCAGTGAGTTGTAAGCAGAAGGGTATTGGAGTTTTTGGAAAAACCTTTTCTTTCCTCATTAAAAGAAAAAAAAAAAAAATGACAGCGCTGGTACCATGGTCCCCTTACACTGACCCTATCTTTTTTTTTTTTTTTTTCATCATTAAAACATGACGATGTTGCAGCCACAATTTTGTGATTGCGAGGTAACAAGCATAAAAATGAAAGCCAATACAGAAAAGACAGTGGAGTACATGAATGGAAAGAGTCTGTATCCTGTATCTCTTCAGACACTATTCTACTGAACCAAGATCTGCAACCTCTTCCAGAATTCTTGTCTGTGAGAAAATAATATTAGCTTTTATTTGCTTTAAGTTTCTATTGCAGTAACTTATTTCTTATTTGTAGTTTAAAAAACAAGTTCCTAAGCTATATACTAGGTTTACCCACATAGAACTTCTGCTTTTAATGACTTTTTTTAACTTACAAAAATAATTTCATACAGTCAATCTAGTATATCTTAAGTTTCATCTGTTTTAAATACAGTTTATCGAACAGGTGTTTCATCCGGCAACCAACTTACATGCTTTTTAAAGCTTATTCTGTCACTCAGCGGCAGGTAAATGTAGATTTCAGCATATGATAAATACTTACTTTTAATTCATATTAAACAAATGTCCATTTTACTGATGTCTAATGTGCAAACAGTATGATAAATTGGGTAAAACACAGTCCTGAAACAGATAGAAAAAGAGTTGAGAGTCCCAATCTGAACACTCGTAAATGAAAGTTTAAAATATAACCCCCAATGCTAAGATGTGAATAAAATTTCACCCATTATTCATTGTGTATTCCCTGTGTACTGCCCAGTGAATTAGTTTGGAAAACATATTCCCAGGAAATTATATAAATAATAACAAATATCATGTAAAAGGCATTCATTACAACATTAATTTTAATGGTAGAATATTAGAGCAATGTAATAACTGGAAATAGGATAATGGATGAGCAAATTCTTGGGCATCCACTATAACGCTCCTTATATAGTCATTAAAGAATGTTTTAAAAAGCTGAAAAATAAAAAAAACAGATGATTAAATATTGACAGTGGCTATTATAACACTACAATTTTAACACATATAAATTTTCTGAAACAGGTTAGATATAATGCAATTATGGTACACAGTCACAATGTCAGATGCAGAAGAATCTCTTATTTTTGCTGTAGAGACTATTGCAATGATTAATAGAAGCTATCAAAATAAGCATCTGTGAACTAACCTCCAAATAAATAAACAAATACTCAAACAGAATCCAGCAGTCATCCTTGGGATTCCTAAAAATACCTTAAAGCTTTCTGCTGAAATTCTGATAAATGATCCATTTAAATTCTATGTTTCTGATTAATGTTTAGTTTACATCCCTAATTTCTTAAAGGAAAAGAGTATTCTGAAATTCTATGTCAGAATTCATAAATTTGTATGTACTTGGATGCCATGTTGTGCAATTCAATAAGTATAGAGAAAACATCATGCTGTTTGTCTTAAAAGCATAGTTTTCTATATTTGATTTAAGAGCTGATAAAATAGTTTATTTGTGGACATTACTGAAACAAAACAAAACTAAATATGCATTAGGCCTTTTGTCTGAAACAACTTCCTGTTATAAAATTATTTCTACGGGAACATCAGATCTGACATTTATCATTTCAGCTTACATTGACTATTCCAGGAATGAAAACCTCAGAATATTTGAGGCGCGATTATAAAATATTACTTTTAAAACACAGTTTTTGCAAGTACGAGTAAGATACCACATTCTGATTGAAATGATTAAACACACCACCACTGTGAATAAATTAGACAAATAATCAATAAATCTTAATAACCTAAATGTTGTCCTTAATCATCTAATGGATCACCCTGGAGATAATTAACCCAAGAGTTTAAGGAGAATGCTGAAGACCACGATAATTAACTGAATATGTACTTGTAAGATTTGTAAAGGGGAAAAAATTCTCTGCACTAACACACAGCAGCTCTTGTCCTTCACAACATGTGGAATAAAACTGCTTTTGATCATGAAGAAAAGACATTGGACAAAGATTGTTTCAAAAGAGGATCACTGGAGTAAGCAGGTGAATGACTTATGAGGCCCCTTTCCTTTACTAATAAAAACTCTAATTGGGTTAAGATATCCAAGTTACATATCCAAACCTTGGGTGTAACTGACCATACTCCCATTTCTTAAGACAGGCAAAGTTTGGCTTAAATTAATCATTGTGTTCTATTCCCATGACCGGCATCAGGGTATATATATGATCTAAACCTTCCAATCACAGTGAATCTTGATGTTTTTCTATCAGTGTTAGGACAAAAGCATTCACCTCTTTCTCTGCACGCCGATGTATGCCAATGTGAATATTGGAGCCACCTTTAGGAATGCTGCCTGAAGTTTATAACAACAGGCACAATGAAGAGATCACAAACAAAATGTAACCAGGATACTGAAATAAACTGGTCCTGAAATTTATTATCTTTGGACAGCCATTTAAGAGCCAACACATTTCTTGATTGTTGGAGCTAGTTCAAGTCAGATTTTCCACGACTTGTAGCTGAAGTCATTTTATCAGATACAATCACCAACAATAAGTTAAGCATATTATGTTGTTAGTAGTTTTATCTTCAGTGTGTGAAGAACAGAACTGAAATGAATGATGAATTATGATATCTCAACAATATTAAAAATATAGCAAATGGCAGAAAAAAAAAAAAAAAAGGTTAAGTCTCCTTAACTGGAAAGTCAAGAGGGGGAATGAAGTAAAGAGGGAATTTATTTTGTGAAATATTAGCCTTCTTAATATATTCACAGAGCTTCTAAGTAATATGGGCTCATTCCTTAATAAAATCTCTATGCTAAATCTCCAGGAAAGAACCAACAATTTAAATAGAAAGGGCAGCTTTGTTTAAGTGATCATGAGGTCGTCTCATTTACAGGCTCCTAATAAGGTCTAAGAACATTCAAAAACAGGGTTTGCTCTAATGGGGCTCCTTAGGCGGTTCTCACAGAAACGGTTGTCAGGTCTTAGAATAAAAAAAGAAATTTATAGACTTACTTAAAACCGTAGTCTCTTAGAGTTTCAGGAACAGCAGTCTATTAAAATAGTATAGAGATTGGAGTTTTGCTAGAAACACTAATATTGGGATGAGATAAAGGTCAGAGTAGAATTATCACAGGCATATAAGACAAATCATGCATTTTAAAACCTCAGAAGAATATTTGTTAACGTGCCCTTTGGCCTACATACTGTCTTGATCACTAAGAACCTGGAGATACACACACACACACACACACACACACACACACACACATAATTTCTCTCCCAACTCTGAACAGGAAGCACAATGTAGCAAAACATGTCCTTCCTATTTTCTGCATTCTTCTTTGGCCTGTGAAAAGAAATTTATCTCAATAACCTCTGCTGTTCCAGGGGCGTACGAATACAAGAGTGCCACCTTTCCCCCAGCTCTTGCAAGCTTAGCCCCTCCCCATGGTGGCAATAGTAACAGAACCCATTCTGCAGTCCACAAAAGAAGCTAATCTTCTGGACCGTTTCAGAACCTATTTTTATTTTTCAGTTTGTTCAGTATCCTTATAGGCCAATTCACATCTTCCAGTTGCAACAGAGAATGTAGATATACTGTTTTATAATTTTAAAAGAAATAATTTACTCACATTCTAAATATCAAATGGATATTGGTTGATGAATAATGAGTTGGCTGGAGAGAAAAGAAATATTTCCAGAGAGACTATTGATAGAACAATGATTGGCTTTAGGGAATAAAGGATAAAGGTGAAATAATATGAAAAGAGAGGAGTAAAAAGGTGGCAGGATTATAATGCAGTGATATACTACACGATGCTATCTTTGGCATAGTATTTATAATGTTCAAATTGCTCTCCGTGTATATACTTTGCTGTAGATTATTATTTAGAATATTATAGCAGCTCCCATGTATTAGCAGCCTACTCTAGCCCATGCATTTAATCTATTTATATCTCATTTAACTCTCACTACACCTTTTGAAAATATATCACTAACTACATTTGATAGACAAAAATGTAGAGGGTAGTTTTTAAAAATGTGCAAGTTCTAAAGATCTAGTGAAAGAAAAACGTAATGATTATTTTCAATGCATAAGTTATACTAAATTATAACTTTTTTCTTAAATTATACATTTTACTACTTAATATGAACATGAAAAATAATTCCCAGGGTTTTGAGAGATTCCTAGGACAAATAGTCAAAAGTATACTTACTACTGTGTTTCCCGAAAATGAGACCAGGTCTTATATTAATTTTTGCTCCAAAAGATGCATTAGCACTTATTTTAAAGGGATGTCTTATTTTTTCACGTACAACAATCTACATTTATTCAAACACCGTCATGTCATCTTCTTCTGAAACATCATCATAACGTATTAAATATGCCCGTCTGGCTGACAACATTTACTGTGGCTTATTTTGGGGATAAGTCTTATTTTAGGGCAAACATGGTACTTTAAATTAAGAGATACCAATAAAATGTGGCATTTTTGATGGAAAAAAAAACATTAATAGGGTTTTTGTCAGACTTTAATTACAATAATTTTTAAATAAGCATATAATTTAGTAAAATCATTTATTGTGCTATTGTCAAGAAGCAGCAAACAATCCATGGTTTGTCTTTGTGTTTGTTTTAGTATTTGGATGGTATTTGTGAAAAATGGGTAATAGTAAATCACAAAAATGACACATGCATCTTGACTGAGTCATTAAATATTCAGTTAGATTAGCAAGGAAATGAAACCTCTTTTTTAAATTCATCGAATTTGTTCAGCATAATTTTCCAGGCCTGATTCCACAAAGCCCATCTCCTATAAAATCTTGGTGGAGAATATATGTTCTCCCGATGCTTCTCCAAAGATTTCTTGTAAAATTATAAACGGGTTTAGTCTATTGTCTTTGGTGCACTAATCTGTAATGCACCACGCTTTGTGGTATTCCTCCATTGAGCACATAACTTCCTTGTCCTCTTTATTTATCCAAAACTTACCCATCGGCTGAGGTCACTACACACTATGCCTGGAAAAGTTCCTTAACACTTGCTCAGAACTCCTCTTTTACATAGGTTGTATCACACACATTAACACTTTATCATATTTTAACAGCGTTTTTCATAAATGAATGTGTATTCTATAATTGTAAATACTTAAGCTCTAGGAGGGTATTATTGCTTTTTTTAAACCCCTCCACAAAACTCAGCATTCTTAAGCTATAATAAATATATTTTTGCTAAATTGAATTAAACACCTCTATGTGACAGGCAGGTCTAACCAGAGTGCACCTTGGAACTCTCTTCAAAATGCATGAAGTTCCTTTGAGACACATTTCTGTAGAAAGGTGGATATAAATGTAAATCTATTCTCTTTCCTTTTGCATAGATTTCAAAGATGTTCCTGTGCCAGACTCATGGATCAGATAACAGAGCAGATTCTATTACTACAGCAATTGCAAGTTGGCTATTTTATCTGAACACTTTGTTATACCTTGATGAAGATCTGAGGCATTACTTATAATACTAATAAAGTAATGCATTCAGGGCAGCCTCTTCTTCCAGAAAGCTGATCATGACACATATAAGATTTTAAAAGTTCCTATAATTTATTATAAAATATTAGCTGAATTTATTCATAGGTAGACATAATCATTTTGCTATTTCAAGTTAGAATCATTCTGAAAATTGGCTGTTTGCTAATGGCCTGGGCAATGTTTGAGTTGACAAGATGTTTTGAAGATGGTGATCACTATGCCCAGTGCACAATCTCTTCTAAAATAATCTTTCCAACCAATAACTGTTTTTTCCCATTTTGCATTCTGGACATATGCCCTCCCTCCAACCTAAGTACCTCTGAAAGGATGGGGAAGACCCTTGCTCCAAAGAAGAACATTCCATCAGTTAAACTGATTCAATTAGGTAGTCTCTCCTGATAAATCTGAGACCAAGATACTGCGGAGATAAGAAGATAAAAAAGTTAAGAAAGAAAAGAAACTTAAAATTAATCTCTTATAACAAGTTATAACATCCCAAATTTCCTCTCGTTCTGAGGCTTTGGTAGCAGAGAGATATATGGGTTAGATGATTACTTCTGAATATACTAGGCAAGATTTTTAGAAAAAGATTAATTTAAACAATGGAGTGCTGATATTAACACACAAAAAGAAACTCATACCCATCCTGCTGTAAGAATCCTTTCTATCTATAGTCAGCATGATGAGACCTCCTCTAAAAAGCAAGTTCAGAAAGAGATTTAGAATGTTCCTGAATTTTTCCCCAACATTTTAAATTATGATAATTATAAACATATAAAAATATTGAAACAATACTATGATACCCATATACCTAATATCATTAATTTTTGCTGTCAAATTTACATGAGTATAAAAAATTTAAGTCCTAAACCATTTGATAGTAGGTGTCATATGTCATATGACTTTTTCCCTAAATGGTTCATCATTCATCTTCTAAGAATAAGAATATTAGCCTACATAAATATACCACAATCATACCTAAGAAAATTAGTAATGATTCCTAAAATCATCTAATATTCAGTTCTTATTTAAAAAAAATGTTTATACCTAATAATTTAAAATAAAATTCATAGAACTAAACAAGAGAAATAAGCAAATCCACCATCATGGTAAAAATTGTAACATACATGATCAGGAAGAAAAAAAGGAAGCAAAAAAAAAGGAAGCATGAATATAGAATTTTTTTAACATAACGATCAACAAATTTGACTTAATGGTATACATAGAAAACTGCAGCCAGCAGTGATTGACTTTACTTCAAGTACTTTTGAAAACAAAACAAAACAAAAAAATTGATTGTATGCTGGGAAAATAAAATCCCAACAAATTTCAAAGGATTGAAAGTATTTAGAGTTTGTTGTTGATAAAAATAGAGTTATATGCAAATAAATAATACAAGTTTATTGATAACAATTCCCAAATATTTGGAAATAAAAAGATTAATACAAATAGCTTATTTATTACATAAGAGATCACACTGAAAAGCAGGAACTATTTGGAAATGCATATATTAGGCCAAAAACGATTTAAAAGACTATTATTTAAGAATGTATGTAAAATGTTGGAATACATAATTAATATTCCAAAACATTCAAAGAAGAAAGTAATAAAGATAAAGCAAGAATTAATGAAATAGAAAATAAAAATAGAAAAAAATTAGCAAAGCTTAATTTAGCTTTTTAAAAATATTAATAACTAAAAAAACATGAACAAATTAACCAAAATACAGGAAAAATTGTACAAATTATCAGTATCAAAAATGAAAAACAGTGAAAACACTACACTAGTAAAGACAATGGATTAACTGCAAATATGCCTTGTGTTCTCATTTTCCTCTCTGTTTTTGCCTTTTGCAACATGACTTTGCAGCTCCTCATATAGAAATGTTGAGTCCATTTCAACAGCCCTTGAATTGAGTGGTGTCTTGTAATTTTCTTAGCTAATAAAATGTGATTAAAAAATAAAAAAT
This sequence comes from Rhinolophus sinicus, assembly GCF_057876585.1. Classification (NCBI taxonomy): domain Eukaryota; kingdom Metazoa; phylum Chordata; class Mammalia; order Chiroptera; family Rhinolophidae; genus Rhinolophus; species Rhinolophus sinicus. The sequence continues at coordinate 58,401,118 of NC_142502.1, forward strand.
AAATAAAAAAAAAAAATATATATATATATACACATATATGTGTGTGTGTATACATATATATATATATATATATATATATATATATATATATAGTATGTGAATTCTAAGCCTGTACTTCAAGAAGCCTTCCATGATTCCACTCTTTCTGTCTCTGTTGCACATCTTCCTTCTCCTTATGAACAAGCCCAAGTTTGCCTGAAAGGATGGGAGAACGTGTGAAGTAAATCTGAATGAGCCTAAAAATACAGCTGAGGCTCCAGACATGTGAGAGTGCCCAGCCAAGATCAGCAAAGCTGCCCAGCCTAGCATAGCTGAATGCTAAATAAAGCATGAGTGAACCCTCCAAGTACAGTTTACATGATAAGAACTATGTCAAGTTGACAAGCAGAAAGAGCAAACCCAAGGTAAACAAACAAACAAACAAACAGACAAATATGTAAGATTTGAAAGACAGAAGCAAAATTCTTGTTATTTACAGATAACACAATTTTATATAGAAAACCCAAATAATTCTACATTTAAACTATGAAAATTAACGAATTTATGTAGTTCACTGGACACAAAGTCAATGTACAAAAAGCAATGCATTACTTTTAACCAATAAGCCTTAATGTAGTTTGTTTCACAGAGATATTGTGGAAGTACATTAGCCAAAAATTATCATATTATAAACACCATTGATGCCAATAAAGATGGAAATTTAAATGAAAATCCTACAAAAATATAGTTTTTCAAAATTTATAAAAGGAATAGAAATCTAATCAGTCCTATTACACTTGAATTAATTAAAATAGCCCTCCAGATAAAACTCCAGGTGAAAACATTGAAACAAACAAATAAATAAAAAATACCAATTATAAATAACCACTTTTATAAACCTAAGAGTGAGAATATTCCAAACCATCTTTATGAGTCCAGCATAACTTGATACCAAAACCTTACAAGTCCAATATCTCTCATGAATACATACAAATACACCTAAAGAAATTATTAAAAGAACTCATTGATTAATAAAAAAGACAATATGTCATTAAAGTGAATAATTTTAACAATAATTTATTTTTAACAAACATTAATTTTATAAATTATTAATTTAGCAATAATTTGAATTATTCAATTAATAAAAACATTAAATGATTTTAGCAAGTGTTCATAGCTTTTGCCCAAATCCATTATTTCATTAAGGGTTGAAAAATGTTGATATAAAAAAGTTATTAGTTGATGTGCCGTAAAAAGATTTTACATATCACATATCACTTGGGGATTCACTATACTTGCATTTCCTTCTTTTAAAAAAGTCAGTATCTACATTTTATCTCTTTACCATTTTTTTTCTTTAAAGAAATTGGTACTATAATTACATCTGATAGTAGAAAATATATTTGGTTTTGTTAGAGTTTGGTTTATTTATTCTCACTTTCTCTCTTTTGAAGATCATGGCTTTTCCTTTCTTCCTTCTTCTGTCTCTTTCTCCCTCCTTTCATTCCTCTCTTTTTCCCTTCCTTCCTTCCTTCTTTCCTTCATTTCTTTTATTCTCTCTGTGCTTGAATTGTTACATGGTTAACCATGGGGAGCTTGCTCTTATGTTCTTTTAAAATCCCTCCAATTGTCTTTGAATATGTTTTTGCTATTTGGTACTATAAAATATCTTAAGCTCATCTTGCACTTTCTTTGCTCAAGACCTAGAACCAGTCACATCCCCAAGAAGCCCTGATATGTTGTTAGTGTAATGTTATATCCCCCAAGAAGGCCTGATATGTTGTTAATAGAATGGTATTTAGAATACAAGTTCTAAGCAATAGTTACACTCATTGATGTGTCAAATTTTTATGCCCTTTCAATAGTCAGAAATATAAAATACATTTTATAAATATCATGAGTTCATATTAAAATATCCAAGTCAAATTTGCTTATCCAATTTATTTTATTTTGTTTGTATTTCATTTCAATTACATTTAGAAATCAGTCCCTAGTAAGATTAATAAAATTACTTATTTGTTCTATCGTACAATATTTATAAAATGTTTTCAAAATTACATTATCAATATTACTATTGACAGTAAATCACTAAGTAATGTGTAAGATTATTTTGCAGATTATTAATAATACTGGATTACTAATAATAATGTTAGAGTGATGTAAACCTACCTTAGGCAACTGAAACAGAAAAAACAATCCGCAGAAAAAAACAAATGAAAAGCAGAGAAGAGAAGATATGAGACTATGTGTCCCTAGACATCACAGAGCATGTTCTTGTTCATCATTAATGCTTTCAAAGTCCTTGTCTCACGTAGTCCTGAGTCCTACTGCTTGATTCATCCTTGAGTATTATGAAATATTCATTTTAATATTTCAATACCACCATACTTCCTTTGTTTATGTTCATTACATGATATTTCCGTGACTTTTCTTGAAAATAATGAATTATTTCCTAAATTACTAAACTTATTTTAATGTTGAGAAAACTAAGAATTAGGACTACTATGAAACTAACACAAGTCTCATATATTTGTAAACTAGCATAGCTAGGAACTAAACGGCGGTTTGTCTAACTATTAAAGCCCAGCTCTTTTACAACTACATTATACTGATATAATCCTTTTAAAAGTCACATATTTCTTATTGCTCACTTGATCTCAAGCACTTATTTCCATGAGTTCTGAACTCGGGGCTTGAGCTATGTTCAGTCAGTACCAGGATTTTCTTCCTGCAAAGTGTTACTTGACCGGTTGAGACTATGTCTTACGAACAGAGTGAATATGTTGGAAATGCTAAAACTGCGAGGAACCATAGCTCAGAGAGATTTGGCCTTTTATCATTGATTAATTAAAGTAATTTAGAAATAAATATGCAAGAATTACCACAAGCAGGATCATCAAAATAGCTGTGTTCCTAGTAATATCAACCCAGCAGCAGGAGGTATTGGAAAATGGCCAGAGGATTTTGTGCTCCTTATAGTTTTCAAGAGTAGAACTCGCTCAGCATCGAGTTTGTCACATCGGAGAGAGGAATAAGGAGGAGGAAACAAACTACCCTATATTTGCTTGACTCTATCCCAATCTCATGGGAATTTTAGCAAAATTTTGTCTTTCGATTGTGAAAACAGAAATCTGCCCATGGTGGATAAGTGAGAATCTACATAAGAATATGAATAATTACAACAAAATTTAGTTTCTGATTTAAGCCTAATTCTAACACATACAGTTTGTCTGAAATTTTTATGGTAATCATGACATTCATTAATATTTTGGGAGTCAAACACTTCACATGAAATAATTCTATTTTCAATATCTTCTAGTATCTTAAATGCCATCTAATTGTTAATTTTCTCAGTTCACTACTAGGTCAGTTTACTCATTTTATGCAGTTATTGAAACATTGCAGTATTTGCAGAAATATTGTTCTAATATCTTTAAAATTGTTTTAGCTGAAAAGCATTCTAAAAGTACATGTCCACAAATGTTATCTTTAAAACAGTTTTTAAGTTTTGATAGAAGTAAGTAGTTATTAGCAAAAGGAAAATAAAACATGCTTTTCTTTCTAAGGCAATTCCAAATTTTATGTAAAGCCATGGCCAATAAGAGTAGCTGTTACTTGTGCAAAATGTCTTTTTTCCAGGCCCATCATTCACCTTTTTATGCATCGATTTCCAACTCCATTTAATAAGTATTTCCTTCCTTTCAAACTGCCTACCCTACTTTATCTCTAGCAAGTCATGATAGTGTTGTTCAGTCTCAAGGCAAATAGATTTAGAGTTAGAATATACTCATAATGCAGTTTTTTACAATTGAAATGTTAGTAACAAATATAAAAATATTGACTTTTAAATAATTGGAAACAAATGTCTTAATATATTAGAACAATAAAGAGTATAAAATACAATTATGTGATTGACATGAGACTGCTTTTGAACGGGAATGACTTCTTCATTGGTAATGAGAACCAAATTTTGTGGAGTCATTTCAAGATTAAACACCTGCAACATATTCTGATATCCAAGAACAGAACTAGGCTAAAGCTAAAATGGAGCCGCGTGTGATCATTTTCGGCATTATAATTTCCTGCAAAATTTGAGTGATTTGCAGAACTGTGATAGATTTCCCATGAATAGGATGGTGGCAAATGCTTTGTAGATTCAAAAATAGTTTTGCTGAGGCAATGAGAAGTAATATGCTATCAGTTAGAAGCTGTTCATATTTTATCTAGCTGTTTGTATTTTAAAAGATCAGAAAGAATTTGCCTCTAAACATTGCAAAACCCTGATTCTCTTATTTTATTTTTATTTTGCATTTTGCTTGCAATATCTTTTAATTCCTTTAATAAATTGGATTCACCATCTTATTAAGTATTATATATTATTCAACAATACTTTAATAAGTGTAATTGTCAAAATTTGTGAATTTGCATTCCCAGGGTGATTTGAAAAACAAAATTGCTACTCTAAAATATTAAAAAATCAGGAAGAAAATTTCACAAAGTCCTATAAAGGTATCAAGTCCTGGCAGATAGAGACCTGAACTGACTGAACAGTGAAGGATTATGGAAGAGCTTTCGCGTATGTTTCATAGATTTACTCTAACAGGGTCTCTAACAGGGTTAGTTACTGAAAACCACATTGATTGATTTCACACAGTCGTTTATATTTATGGGCCCTGATTTATACCAATATCACCTTAAGACACCATCTTTCTGGGATAGGAGACTCAGTGGTTTATGTTGCTTAATCAGTAGCAAAATCTTGATACACAAATATGAACTGATTCAGGAACATTTGTATACTGAAATTATTGAACTGTGATGAAATGTTAAAGTAAATGTTGAAGGACACAGAATATTCTTAATACACGGATATAAATTTATATCGTATTTATCTTCTATGAGTAATTATACTTCCCACAGTATCAACCAGAATCTCCACTTATTCATTATTCATAATAATATAGTATGCTTACACCAGAAATTAAACATGGCAAATACTCAAACATGGGAATGGACACTTTACTTTAAAATATGTTTCTTCTTTAATTTTTAAAAATCGTTTGTAGATGGTGGACTTCTGAAAATTTAATACAAAGCTACATTTAATAAGTATATTGTGCACCTTACACTGAAATTACAACATGCATTTTTAACTTACTAATGCCTACTATATATTATTATTTTTGCCATATCCCAAACAATGCAATATGCGTAGAAGAGATAATTCCGTATGTCATGCCCATCTTCACTCTATTGATGTTATATATTTTATTTCTTATGTTATAAACCCCATAAGCATTAAAATTAAAGTCTTTTTTTGAACAATTGGTTTCTTCTCACATTTTTACATACACTGATTCCATGCTGTGCACTCATTCTTGCACTTTCATGTTTCACATGAGATATTTATTAGGCTAAAGAACTTTCTTTAGTATTTCTTGTAGTGCAAGTCTGCTGGTGACACTTTTAACTTTTAAAAGAAATGTATATTATCTTCAAACTTAAAATATATTTTAAATAAATATAAACTTCTGGGTGAGCACATCCCCATTTACCATTTTACCATTTCAATAGATGATTGGATAAAGAAGATGTGGTACATATATACAATGGAAAATTAGTCAGCCATAAAAAAATAATGAAATCTTACCATTTGCAACTACACGGATGGACCTAGAGGGTATTATGCTAAATGAAATAAGTCAGATAGAGAAAGACAAATACCATATGATCTCATTTATATGTGGAATCTAAAGAACAAAATAAATGAACAAACAAAACAGAAACACATTCATACATACAAAGAACAAACTGATGGTTGCCAGAGGGGAGGGGAGTTAGGGGGTTGGGTGAAAAAGGTGAAGGGATTAAGAAACACAAAGTGGTAGTTACAAAATAGTCACAGGCATGTAAAGTACAGCATAGAGAATGTAGTCAGCAATACTGCAGCAACTGTGTATAGTGCCAGTGGGTACTAAACTAACTGGGGGAATCACTGCATAAATTATATGCATGTCTAACCACTATGCTGTACACCTGAAACTAATATAAAATAATACTGAATGTTAACTGTAACTGAAAAAAGTAATTTTAAAAAAGTCAATCCACTTTCCTTTGGCTTCCATAGTATCTGTTGAATAGTCTGCTACATTTTTCTTCTTCCGCTGAAGGTAATATACATTTTTTTTCTTCTTGATATTTTTAAGATTCTCTTTATCTTTGATTTATAGCAGTTTGACCATAAAATGGGCTGCTTTTAAAACATTTTTTTTTCTTTGTTAGAGTTCACTGTGATTTCTGAAATTGTATATTAATGTCTTTAGTCTGTTTTAGAAAATTCTTGGCTATTTTTTCTCCAGGTATCACTTATATCCAATTCCTATCAACTCTCCTCCTGGGACTCCAAGTAAGCATACAAGAGCTCCTCTGAGCATTCACTTTGCTTTTCCATTCTCCTTGCTTTCTCTCTGTGTTTTTTGTGCAGAATTTTGAGTTTTAGACTTTGGGCTCCTTTGTTTTCTATATCTTGCTGCCCCCGCTCCCAACTTAGCCCCCTTTAGCAAACCTGGAGAGCAATTTCTGCTTCCCCATCCAGTAAGACTGTTGATCTCAGCTTAAGCTCTATGTCTCTTACGCAACTTGAAAAATGGTTTCTGAGAGAAAGTCAAGATAAATGTGGGTCTTACGTTGTGTGCTGTTCTTTTCTCAAGAATTGTAGGCCTTTGATTGCTGTCTAATGTCTGAAACAATTGCTACCAATGTTTATAGTTGTTTATGATAGGAAATTGGGGCTTCTATAACAAGAATAATAGTGGCTGCTTCATCATGGCCAGACCCAGAAGCCCCAAGTATTTTTTTTTTTTTTTTAATATAAGTAAAACATAGTTTTCCTTAAAGTTTCATAGCTTAATCAAATTTTTTAACTTTTTTATAATTGCAATATATTGATGGAATTTTTTGAGCTATAATATTATGTTTGTTTCTTTCTAGAGTTCTTGGAAAATAACAGAGAGAGCAAGAGCTTCCCAAATGAACAAGAACTTCCACACACAACCAAGACTCAGCGTGTAGCTTATTTTTTGACCCGTTTAATTGTAGCCCACGCTGAGACTTTCGGCCACACATTGTTTTCAGTTTGAAGTACTAAAAACAGCATGTTCACCTGAAATTAAATTGAGGCAACTAAACCTTTTCTAACATCTCCAGAGTGGTCATGAGTTGCAATAATACTTGGTTACTGACAATGGCCACTGGATTTAAATGTAAAACTTAGAGGTGAAAGGCTACATATCCCATTATGTGTTCCCTCAGCCACAAAATTGAGACTTTCTAGGAATTGAAATATAGATATTTCAAACCTATTTAAAAAGGTCAGGCTATAGCAGTCCAATGAAATGTGACCAATTTGGAGAAAAAAGTCATCCTTTACAAATGGTGAAGGATTTAAACATTTATTTAAAATTTACTATTATGGGGAATGTTAGCGAGGATCCTACAATACATATCCAGTAGGTTAAACTACTGCTTACAACTAAATGTTCATAAAGTTTGTTTTTGACGTTGTAAATTGTGTGCAGGACAGAGAAGAGGTAAAAAAAGTAAAATGATTTTTCCAGCTTAAGAGATTATAGGTTTTTCTTCTTGCATTAGTAATTCAAGGATTCAGTAATTTGGCTATGGTTTGGGTTCTTCATTTTCTGCCAAACTTCATGTTGTTCAGAAAAGGCAAAATACATCTATTTTTACTGTAATTATGCCAAGAATTTTTAACAGCCTATGTAAGACACATAAAGAAAAAAGATGAAAGGAAGATGCTTACTTAATTCAGATGAAGACTTAATTAGGAGCGCAATTCTATCAGACATTTAATATTGTGTTTTACTCTCATTTACTCTCTTTTTCTCTAATAGAAAATAACGGCATGTCATTGTATATGATTATGGATAGCTATTTATGGAACTGGGTCTTGCCTCTACACTTAATTACATTTTGTTTGGAGGTTAACATTATATTACAACTGTAGCTTGTATTTGGATCTATTCTTATAGTTTTCATCTCTCATTAGTACTTAGAATTGCTGTTTCATAGGTTCTATTGTTTGTGGTTTTTTCTACTTCTTTTTTTCTATTTCTAGTGCTGCATTATTCTCTAGTGCTGCATTATTCTTTTGGATAACTTTAAGGGCATTTAGGGATAGAGGGAAATAAATAATTTATTTTTCTACATGCTGAAGGCTTTAATAAACAATGTACCTGTAAGCTAAATAAAAACATGCCATATATTTTTTAATTCCTAATTAATATATTTGATTTGTATTTAATTGGTCTCTCTGTCCTTTATTCTTTACCCTGCTACAGTATCATTGTGATTATTATGATACATCCATCTGAAATCATGTAAATATGCAGTGAAACTAATCATGGATAGCCATCATCTGCATTGTTCAATATGTTTCATCACTTTGTATTTTTCCTATTCTGAAAAAGAATTTAGAATCATTCTTCAACTTAACAATATCATAGAACTAGTATACTTTATGTAACCAATAATAAGGCTCAAGAAAGGTGTGACTAGATTCATGTTTCTATTAACATTCTTACTTGACAGCTGCATGAATTTCTTTAAAGTCTAATTTTATTCCTGGCCTAATTGTTTCCATTATTTAGTCATCCCTTACTAAGTATTTTACAAAGTTAATTTAAGTTACATTTGATAAGTCTAGTGAAATTAATAAATCACATAGTTGCATGTTTATTATTATTAAATATTACCTAGAAATGAAGTCAATATGATACTTCATAAATTGAAACCATGCCTTTCTAACATGTTCTGATATGCCAACCAACAAATAGATTCTTATTTTTATTCATGGGATTCTGTGACCAATATCTGGCTGGTAAAGAATGTGTCGAAATCAATCAAGTTGTGGATACATGCTCAATAGATATATAGGAAGAGTCACTAGGTCTGCTCATAAAATTGCACTTTATACCTACCCACAGCAGCTATTTTTTTTTTATGTTTTACTAGTGTTCTGAATATCACAGTGTTTGGCGAAGTCTCCAGGTAATTAATGCAGTGAAGAACATTACCAGGCACTAGGAAACAATAGGCTTCTATCAATCAATATATATTTGAATATGAACAGCTTTTAGGAAAGCTTTGGGTATTTTTTTTTTCTTTCACTGACATTGATGTTAATTAAGTATCATAATTTAATGAACCCAAGAAAGATTGACATTTGTACAATTAGTCTTCACATGGCACAAAACTCTGATCCTTTAAATCTGAATTTCAGACAACTGGTACTGTCTCTGTGCACATAGAAATCTGACACCAGCTTCCAAGTCTCCCATTCTATTCCTATACATGGCATCATAACATAAACGAAGCAAGATAAGGCTTTAGCCAAAAATTTGCTTTCCTCAAGTGAGAAGAGCATGTAGAATGAACAAAGACATCATCAAATCTAGCACGGCTTGCTAAAACTCCAGGGCAGGCATAGGGGGATAACAAAATATTAACCTGTAATGTGTCTTTATATGTGCAAATATTATTGCATGCATTCTCATGTATTCCAAATTCTAGTTGATTTCTTTGGTTTTATATGCCCCAACTTCCCCGCTAATTATTCCACCGGAGGATGTGTTCCCTCTGAATTTTTAATCTGCCTTTATTTTAGAGGTAAAATGCTTAGCTTTTTTACAGCAGTCATTGGCAAGGGAATGGAATAAGAATGATTGAGTTAGTCCACTTTTTTTTTCTCTTCTTAGGGTAACACTGAATTTCTCAAAGCAAGAAGAAATCCGTTTTGTTTTACTATAAAGCAGATTTTAATTGATAGTAACTGTGTGATTTTTAGCAAAGTTACGTAATCTCTCTGAGCCTCCATCTCCATATTTCCTCGTTTGGGGTGTGTGTGTGTGTGTGCACGCGTGTGTGTGTTTGTGTGTGGTGCTGGTTGTGGTGTGTGTGGGAAAGACAGAGAGACAGAGAGAAAGAGATTGAGAAAGAGAGAGGTAGGTTATACTTACTCATGCATTCCAGAGTTCCGTGAATTAGGAGATGAATACTGAAAACATGTTTATTTCAAAATTACCTATTCACTGTCCTAATTCTGTTAGCTCTCTTTGTCATGTAACCAAAGTTTATAATTTAATTTCAAAATTAAAACTGACCAATACTCCCAGCAATTCAGTAAAACTTTGCAAGGTAGTTTTTCACTGATTAAGAATTTATGATGACTTAAATAAAATGAGATCTAAAATTAAAGCACAGAAAAAGAAAAAGCTATAAATACTAACAGAGGAAAGAGGATATCTAGAATAATGTAATATATTTAAAATATATTTTGTTATGCTAATGCATTACTTACTATAAATTAATTTTACATAGATTAAAAGACCTCTAGCGATTGTTTTATTGAATACTGTGATGGATAGTTGTGTACTTATCCTTGTATTAAAAATAACTCTCTTTAAATCTAATTAAAATGTATTCACTACAATTTATTTGTCACATTAATTAGTTTTTATCCAAAGTTAAAGTAAATGAAAGTATTTGAACATATGAAAACATGAAAATATCTAAGAAATTTTGTAAAATACAATCTATCTCTAACCTCTAAATCATTTTTTGCCAAATTTAAAAAAAATCAGAAAAGGTAAACTCATAGAAACAGAGAGTACATTGATAACTGCCAGGGGCTAAGGGTGGAAAGGGTGAGATATTGATCAAAGGTACAAACTTACAATTTTGAGTAAGTTCTGGGGCATCTATGACAGCAAGGTGACTATAGTTAACAATACTGTATTAGACACTTGAATGTTGCTAAAGTTCTAAAGGTAGAGCTTTAATGTTCTCATCACACACACACACACAAAAATAACTACATGAGGCCTTGGATGTGTTAACTAAGCTTTCTGTGGTAATTATTTCACACATATACATGTATCATATCACCATGTTACACACCTTAAACTTACACAATGTTATAAGACAATTATATCTCAAGAGAGCTGGAAAAATAAGTTTTCATGGCTGAAAACTGTATACAGAAACATCTGATAAACAGTCTGTATTTAAAACTAGAAACAATCCATGATTATGGATCTCAGTAGAAGTTAATTGTGCACTTACAGCGCACATCTGCACTAGATGAAATCTAAAACTTCCGTTAGTACAATAGAACAGGAAGCTGCGTGCTTTTGCAAATCTGAAACAATGACGCTTTTCGGGCACTGTGCATACATCTTCATGCTTTATATATTATGTTTTGTTGTTGTTGTTTTTTGTTGTTGTTTTAGGGATCATGGTGATAAGGACCACATGACTAATATTTCCTGTCACATCTACAAGAATATTTCCTTGTCGAAATTTATCATAATACTTGCTATATAGCAAATCATTTCTTTTCATAGAACTTGCTTTTTAAGCACTAAATGACAGGCATTTTTTTTTTTCAATTACTTGTTACATTTCTAACCAAAGAAAAGTAATAATTTTAAGATATTTAAGACTTGACCTTGAGGAAAAACGTCAGATTTCTCTACTTCTAATTTTGTACCACAGCATGGAAGTTCACATTGAAACACACTAAATAAAAGCAAAAATTGGCTTGAATAACAAGGCATATATTACAAACGAGTTGCAACCATGAGCACTTTCAAGATAATTCACAATTCTGTGATTTTTGAAAATGTCTTGCTTTCTTTAGAAATCATTAAATAATGTGCAAAATAAATCATGTACCATGGTGTCTTCCATGGCCTCTGCTGCCTTCACACAGAAATTTCCCTGGCTGCAGACCTGAGAAAAGTTTTGAGAAGAGCAGCAAAAGATGCACTGAGAGTGGGGTGGGCACGGTGATGCTAAAACCTGTGTGGAGGCTTCACCTGAAGGCTCTGATGATTGGAACAGATGGCCCTCTACAAAATTGGACCTGGAAAATACAGGAATAATACCATGTGGTGAAAAAAAAGGAGAAATAAAAGAAATGGAAAGGTCATTACATCAAGGGCAAGGATATCCCTAGAATATCCTCTGTTCATAATAGTGTAACAGCTCTATTTTTAGATCTTATAGAGCTTTATGTTGAAATCTCCTCTTCTAATGATGTCATAAATGCATTTCACATCTCATCAAAAGCAATTCATGGACTCAGAGGATTCCTTGGATTTCTTCATTTCTTACTCTATAAAATACCATTTTCAGTTATGGAACACTGGAGTTGGCTAGATAGAAAAAGAAAGTAAAAGAGAGCAACAGAATGCTCTGTTATATCAGGCCCATTCCGGTATTGGCTTGAATCCATTCAGTAAGTAGACTTTGAGTGGACATAGTTGTGGGAAAATTGTGGATACTCTAAGTATTTTACTTCTTATCTAGCAACTTTGGATATTTGTTTCAGAATGGAACCTCTGAAAGATGATGACTAACCAGATGATGACATTTCCCCCTAAATGAACAGCAGCCCAGCTTAGTAGAAGAACGTATTCATTACCATTTGCCACAAAACCTAGATAATTTCTACAGCAATGGTTCTCAAACTTTTTGATGACAGGATTTCTTTTTCTTCTTAAAAATTAGTGAGGATCCCCAAAAGCTTTTGTTTCTGTGGGTTATGTCTATTAATATTTTTCTCATTAGAAAATATAATTTAAAAAGTTTTAAGATAGTTTTAACAATAACAAGAAGATATCCCATTTAAGAAAAATAAGACATTTTTATGAAAAATAACTATAGTTTCCAAAAAAAAAAATGAGTGGCATTGTTTTGCAGTTTTGCAAATCTCTTTAATGCTTGGCTGATAGAAATAACTGGATTTGCATGCCTGCCTCTGCATTCAGTCTGCTTCAGTATGTTGTTTGGTTGAAGTACATAAAGAAAGTCTGATTTTAAACAGAGATGGAGTGGGACAAAGGAGGACCTCACAGACCCTGAAAAGGTCTCAGGACTCCTCAGATGACACTTTGAGAAACACCGCTCTATAGGTATCCTATTACTTTCACTTTTCTCTCTTCCTTACCTCCTCACACTAATTAGCCCTGGTCTTAACTTGCATTTTTCCTTTCATGTTGTACATGTTTGTATTTGTTTCTCCTTTGCTTATCTGTTGGTCTCTACCTTATCTCTTTAATCGTACAGTTCCTTTTGGACCTATACCTACCTCCCTTCTCCATTTTTTCTTCCTCTCCTTGTACCCTCTCTATGCTGTTCTCTCCAAGCAATATGTTAAAATAAAGTATGTCTTTCTAAAAAAAGAAATTATCTTTAGGGATCTTGGAAAGATACATATTTTTTATTGATTCCTCCATAAATTTTCTCTGTAAATGCCAGAATCGAGTCATACGTGCAAAAAAGATGTCACCCTTAATTTCCATGTCCCTTCAATCTATACATCTAGTTTCATTACTCTTTCCAAAATGCTACCAAAAATTTTTGCTTTTCTAAGTCCAAAGCTAATTTAACCCACTCTCTCTCCTAGTGTATCATATTGCAAGTCTACTAACTGGTTTTCCTTCTCTACACTGGCCTAACCCCACCACCACTACAATCAATTCTCCACTCAGTGTGATTGTAGTACCGGTAGACGTTCTTGCTGACCCAGATTTGTCTCCTTTTCCAGCTGTTGTAAGGAGTCACTGATAATAACACACAGGGGGCCCTGATCTTCTCTGGAGAATAGACTTACATGAAATAGGAGCTGCCTCCTCCAAGCTGTACCCGCTTACAGCCCCATGATAAAAAATGGCCAGTGACTGATAGATGGGTTGAAAAAGTCTGTCCCCTGCCTCAGGGACTAATGCTGTGGTGCTGTTTGTGCTCCACAGCTTTCCCATGGGATCAAACTGAAGTTAATCTCCACGAAGACCATATTGTTTCTCCCTTGCTCCCATTCTCCCTAGACACTGATTCTCATGCTCTGCTTCAAGGAAACCCAACCTAAGACAGTATAAATCAACACTGTGTATCAAATTATGTATTTTTGCCTCTGAAAACTCTCCAATGAATTCCAAGCTCTTTGTTACTGCCTACAAAATACTGTGTCTGCTATCTGCCTACCTATCTGACATCATTTCCTGTCAACCAGCTAAGAAGGAAAGTCCTTCCTCAGGGCATTTATTATTGCTATTTCTTCAGTCTGGAATGCTCTCTCCAGGATCTTTGTAGAGCCAGTTTGTCAAGTTCAGATTTCAGTTATGATGTCACTTTCTCCTAGGGGCCCTTCTAACCACTCTATCTAAATGTGCCTTCTACCTTTTGCTTCCTCGGTCATTCTTTTAAGTTAGTATTTTATATTTTTTCAGAGCATGCATTACTATTGAAAATTATCTTATTTACTTATTTGTTTATATCTCTCTACTCACTGGGCTGTAAGGAACAGGTTTTGTCTGTGTTGATCACTGTTGCATACCTAACACATACAACTGAATATGTCACATAATAAAATGCTCAATAAATAGCTGTTGGCTTGAAATAATATTGAATTGTAATATTTATACATTAATTTTAAGATAACATTTTCTATGATAATTTATTAATTTACTCCATCATTCAACAAATACTTTAGAGAACTTATGTTCTAGAACATTCAATTAAATATTATGAAGGTTAGAAAGCTGTGGGACTAGGTGGATCCATGTGATTGAGATCTAATGGAATGAAATGTTAATGAAAATAAAACGGATCTCTTCTATTCCAAGATATTAAAGAACCAGTGTGCCTCTTTTAGCTCTTTTTTTTTTTTTTTTTTTTTTTTGTTCCTCAGCTATCTGGATACAGGAAAAGAAACAGATGTCTCTTAGGTGACTCTAGCAAACAATAGAGCCAAAAGATATCAGGAGCCTAAATATCAGAGTCACCACTTGGAGAAAAGATACCCATACTGTATTTGATATTAGTAAAAAACAAATTTCCATTGTATTAAGCTTTTGAGATTTTGTTTTCTACAGCTGCAGGCACATGTTATCTTGACTAAACATAGAGCACAAAAAGTAGGTATTCTTGTCTTCAAAAACTTCATAATCTAGTAAAAGAGAAAGTAAAAAACATAAGTGTATTAGTTATCTATTGCTGTAAAGCAAATTACCCCAAACTTAGCACCATGAAACCGCAAATATTTATTATTTCACAGATACTGAGGGTCAGGGATTCAGGTGATTTAACTGGGTGGTTCTGCCTCAGGTTTTCTCATGAAGTTTTAGCCAGGCTATTGGCTGGATCTGGAGTCATCTCAAGGTCAATAGGGAGGATTCCTTTCCAAGGTCACTGATATAGGCAGGTCTTAGTTCCTCGCTAAGGAACTAAGTTTGCCTGAGTGTTCTCATGATACTAGTTTCCCCCAGTGACTGATTCAAGAGAAAGCAAGAAATAACATCCTGGAAGAAACCACAAATTTTTATAACCTATTTTTGCAGGTGACACTCCATTACTTCTGTCAAATTCTATTTGCTAGAATGGAGTCAGTAAATCCAACCTTCGCTCAAGAGGAGCTGAAATAAGCTGCACTGTTTGTGACAAGTAGCTTCAAAGAATTTGTAGACATATCTTTAAAATCACTACAACACATAATGCCAAATTATGTGTGAAAATTCCATAAAAGTGATATAAGCAAAGCATTCTAATAATTTATAAGTATAAAAGATAAGCAAAAGTTTCAAGAATAAGGTGGTCATTGATGACTTTTGATAAATGAAGACAGGAGTAAAATCATTTTAGGCAGGAAAAACACAATGAAAGATATGAGAAAATGCAGAATCGGATCGAAGAATAGAAATAATCTGAACAGAGCAAAATTATATGTAGGGGAGGAATATTTGGATTGGTGACCTTAGTGCTGAGGTAGAAAGTCACCCATTCCTGTTCTTCCATAATTTACAGATGGCCAGAAAAGAAACGGAAAAAAAACCTTCAAATGCTCAGGGCTTAATCAGCATAGCCCTGCTCTTACAGCAAGTGAAGCAGCAGCTGTGTGAGATGTGATTCAGGATTTCATCCAGCTGCCTGCTTTCCAGCATCCTTACAATGTGGATAGTGCTAGATATACATGTATCTTTCTTTCCAGCAGGAAAAGATCTCAACTTTCCCTTTGGAGCTTTCACCACATATAAGACTGCCTCGAGTGACATTTCAATTAATAATGCATTTTGTTGACTTATATACATGTCAAAAATATGATAAATACTTTTATGGCCCCTTCTATTGAACAAGTGCTTTATCCAAAATGCAAGTATGTTTGGATAACCTCCTTCACCTGAGACTATGTTAATACATAAAACCAGGCTAATAGGTTACTCAGATAAAAGGGGCTGAGGCTGGGGAAGAGAAGGTGGGGAATGGGGAACTAAACTAATTAATTGTCAATTTTCAAACTGATCAATCAGGTTAAAGACCCGACCAGTTTTATCCACCGGATTTGAGTTTTGTTTAAACCTCATTAATTGCAAACTTAGAAAACAAAAGAAGACTATATTAATCACCAAAGTTTGGATTCTCAAAATGAATTCAAATGATTCCTTTTATCTTGGGAGGAGAATGACATTACTTTCATCAAAGTCTGTGCAATGTGTAACACGAATAATGAAGTTAGGCTCCGGAGATATTTTTATAGAATATAAACCGCCAGTATTTACCATGACATCACAATGAATCCCTCACCTTAGGCAAACATGTTGTAAGATGCAACTGATTTATTGTTTCCAAACAGGAAGCCAGAGAACCAAGTCTTGTAATGGCTAAACTAGGAATATTTAGGTCATAATATCAGATTGCTTAATTGTTTATATAATATACAGGAAATAAGTTCTGACAGTTTGAAAAACAATATACTTTTTTTTTTGAAAATTGAGGATGACATAACTGTTTTATGACTACAAATGTAATAAAATATAGAATCTTTCTAGAGAGAAATTCCACCTTGATTTTCAATTAACTTAACCAAACAGGCTAAACACAATTAGTCACAATAATTTTTTACAATTTCATTGTTTATCAAACTACTTTGGGGATCATTTCTGCTTTTATAGTTGGGATAAATACACGTGGCATAAAACACAGCAAGTCTTTTTGATCCCATGCTAGTGAAACTTGTATATCTCCTCTGCACAGTTTATTATTTAAGCTATAAATGGCTATAAAGGACTTTTGTGTCCTCTGCATAATTTTTAAACATGGATGACAAGTGTTTAACAAGTAGAGTAAGGTGGGGGAACAGGATAAAATGTGTACTTATATTTAATAAAAATTAGAAGAAGAGTTAATTAGAAAATATCTGCTTTGTAGTGCTAATTAAGAATATCTTGTAGCACACTAATTATCAATGTCTCATGCTGACTGGGTACAGTCCCTAAAGGTTATCTATCAATCCATAATAATAAATACTCACATTCTAAGGAAACAGTATTTTCTCACACTTGCAAAACAAATTACTATTGTGTTTATTTGTGTTTCTTTCCCTCACTCATTCACAAGATTGAGCCAATAGGTCTCATCATTAACTTCTGGGAAGTAATAATTAACCCAATGCTCTATCATTACAAGGATCTCTTAATATGTTATGTCTTCCAATTTCATATTGTTTTGTTTTTTTGTGTTGTTTATTTAACAAAGTACCATGTTTTGACATCACTGCTTGTGAAACCCATCAACTCTAAATGGTTAGAGCAATTGAATGCAAAAAATACAACTTAAAATCTCAGATTTATTTTAAAGAGAGGAAATATAATTTCCCAGGAAGAACAATATCCAATAAGTAGTGCAGAAAGGTTAATAAAGCAATCAGTGGTACAAAGCTTCAAACATAGTTGAAGCTTCAAATACACGAACTCCTTTCTCCAAGTTGCTCATTTCTGTAGTTTTCATTCTTATAATTGCTATAAAACTTAGTTTATATATCATGCCAATCTCTAAAATGGAAAGTCATCTTTAATGATAGCTTACCTTCAATTTTCCATTATTGTTTTGACAGAGCCTACTCATTATCACATTTAGAAATACACAATAATGGTGTGGAAAGATACTTTGGTAGCCCCACTTACTCCCAAAGAACATCAAAGTCATAGACATTTCCTAACTGGTGCCAAGTCACACAAGCACAGGCATTCAGACTTGCAGCTGGAACTCGGCCTCAATTCTCTTTATTTTCAGGTCAACATTCTACGACAAAACTCGCTGGAATCTGAATTGTGTTTCCTCAAAACTCATGTTGGAGCCCTAACCCTCAATGTAATATTATTTGCAGATGAGGCCTTTTGGAGGTAATTAGGGTTAAATGGGTTCATGAGGTTGGGGCCCTTATAATGACATTAGTGGCTTTATTAAAAAGAGGAAGGGAGATCACACTCTCTGCCATTTGAGGATGCAGAGAGGAGGCTGCCTACAAGCCAGGACTAGGGCTCTCACCAAGAACCAAATGAGCTTGGACCTCCCAACTTCCAGAATGGTAAGAAATACATCTGTTGTTTAAATCACCGAGTGTGGTATTTTGCTGTAGCAGCCCTAACTAATACAAATAGCTATCTACTTCACATCTTCACAAATTCATTAATTAAGAAATATACCCCAAATTTTCTTAATGTTTTAATTTTCAAATAATGATTTCATATTAATTCATGACAATTATGTTTATCTATCTCTCTTTTTATTTGATTTCTTCTTGTTGATGGAGTATTCACTTTTTCTTATAATTCTAGTAGTCTCTCGGGAAGGCTTCAATATGAATGATTCAGTTATAATTTTTGTAGAATTAAATAAATATCATTGAATCAATAAGAACTTGGTGTAAATGAAATTCACAGATACAGAAAAATCATAAAAATAAAATTAGTTGATTTATGAATTATGAAAATTATTCCAATTTCAGAAAATTCAGTACAAGTTAATGTCCAAACGATGCACTATACTTTGCAGAACATCAAACAAATGGTATTTTCAGTTAAAAAGCAAAAGAAAGTTCAAAACTTTGATAAGTCCTAAATAAAAAGCAAAATATGTAAATGCATATTCTAATTCCTTACCATCATTGTTATGTCCTATAATCTATTGTAATTCTTTTCTCATTATGAGAAAAATATACTCATACTTATAAATCCATGGGCAGCTGCCGCAGGTTAGGTTCTCTGAAGCAAAAATTGAGGTGGAATTTGGGATTCAAGTTGTTCATTAGGGATTGACACCTCTGGGAAGAGAGAAGTCAAATTGTAATGCAGAACTCACAAATTCTGGGCCAATGTTGCTCATCAGGGTTGACTCAACAGCCTGGACTTTTCACCCTTGTCTCACTTAGCCACAGGGTAGGGGATGCTTTCGGAAGGGTTAAGTGGCTCTCTGGAACTGAGACACAACCTGAAAGAGCTGACTGTTGGAAAGGTCTGCTGACTGCCTCCCCCATAGCTGAGTGGGATCAGGTTGGAACATCTCAGTTTTTACCACAGCACCTAAATATTTAAAATTATCCACAACTAGAGTAAAAACAAGTTCTGAACAGCCTGAATGATGTCCTGTGTCAGACCATCCTGAAGTAACACAATGCATTGATCCTGTTGAAATCATTGGGATGACCCAGTCTCTTTCTGCTATGTCAACATCCAATCAGCCACATTCTAAGGTTGTTGCTGCTACTCTTGGAGAAACTGCTTCCCTATAGAAGACCACACTGGCCATCTGCTCATCTTCTGGTCATACCCTTTGCTCCATTAGACCCTCAGTGTGATTAGTTTACCACACACTTTACCTGCAGCAAATGGCACAGGAAGGGGATCTTATACCCAAGTGCTTATCCCCTCCTTTGGAAACAGCAACCACATTATGGATCCCTTGGTTACCACCAGAGATATAAGATGAAAGAAATGCTTACAATTTTTTAATCCTAAAGTACTCAAAGACTCCCTTAAACTGAATAAAGCTGTTGGCAAACAACATAGTACTGTATTTTTTGTTTCTTTTTAATAGAACCAAATGTTTTACCCCATTGGTCTTTTTTTCTTAATTTATTGAGTTGACAATGGTTAGTAGAATTACATAGGTTTCAAGTATACATTTCTACAATACATCATCTATATATCACATTGTGTGCTCACCACCCAGAGTCAGTTCTCCTTCCATCACCATATATTTGACCCCCTTTGCCCTCTTCCACCTCTCCTTCTCTCTCCCCCTTCCGCCCCTGCTCCTTACCCTCTGTTAACCACTAAACTGTTGTCTGTATCTATGAGTTTTTGTCTCTTTGTTTGTCTTATTCCTTTGTTGCTTTCAGTTTTATATCCCACATATAAGTGAAGTCATATGTTTCTCAACTTTTTTTTCTGATTTATTTTACTTAGCATAATAATCTCAAGAGCCATCCACATTGTTGTAAGTAGCAGTATTTCATCGTGTCTTATGGCAGAGTAGTATTCCATTGTATAATATTAATTTTATACAATATTCCATTGTATAATGGAATATTATACAATATTCCATTGTATAATATTAATTATACAATATTCCATTGTATAATATAAGACTAGGTCTTATATTAATTGTTGATCCAAAAGACACATTAGAGCTGATGGTATGGCTAGCTCTTATTTTTAAGGAAA
Source organism: Rhinolophus sinicus (assembly GCF_057876585.1). Classification (NCBI taxonomy): domain Eukaryota; kingdom Metazoa; phylum Chordata; class Mammalia; order Chiroptera; family Rhinolophidae; genus Rhinolophus; species Rhinolophus sinicus. The sequence continues at coordinate 58,421,676 of NC_142502.1, forward strand.
CATGGTATTTGTCCTGTTGATGATAGCCATTCTAACTGGTGTGAGGTGATATCTCAGTGTGCTTTTGATTTGTATTTCCCTAATAGCTAGTGAAGTTGAGCATTTTTTCATGTATCTATTGGCTATTTGTATGTTTTCTTGGGAGAAGTGTCTGTTCAGGTCCTGTGCCCATTTTTTTAATTGAATTGCTTTTTTGTTGTTGAGTTGTATGAGTTCTTTATATTTTGGATATTACCCCATTATCAGCGGTGTTGTTTGCAAATGTCTTCTCCTATTTGGTGGTTACCTCTTTATTTTGTTGAAAGTATCTTTCACTGTGCAGAAGCTTTTTAGTTTGATATAGACCCACTCATTTATTTTAGCTTTTACTTCCTTTGCCTTTGAGGTAAAATTCATAAAATCTTCTTTAAACCCAAGGTCCATAAGTTTAGTACCTATGCTTTCTTCTATGCAGTTTTTTGTTTCAGGTCTTATGTTTAGGTCTTTGGTCCATTTTGAGTTAATGTTGGTATATGGTAAAAGATAGCAGTCTTCATTCTTTTGTGTGGGGCTTTCTAATTTTCCAATTTTCCCAGCACCATTTATTGAAGGGGCTGTCTTTTCTCCATTTTATGTTTTTGGCTCCTTTGTCAAAAATTATCTACCCATATATATGTGGGTTTATTTCTGGGTTTTCAATTCTATTCCATTGGTCTGTGTGTCTGTTTTTCTGCCAATACCATGCTGTTTTTATTTTTGTTGCTCTGTAGTACAAGTTGAAGTCAGGGAGTATGATACTTCAGCATTGTTCTTTTTCTTAGGATTGCTTTGGCTCTTCGGCGTCTGATGTTTTTTTGTTCTATTTCTTTAAAAAATAACATTGGGATTTTGATGTATCCCCAACTATCTTTTGAAGCTATATCTGTTAGTAGGACCCTGGTCCTTTCTCTAATTCTAATCATTCGATATTTTTGAGTGAAGTGATATATAAGGAGTTTGTAATTTTAGGGAAGCATAGCTGACCATATGTAGCTCCACCCTGTATTTTTCCCTCATATTTCCTGCTTTTCCAGGAAATGCCGTCTACTTTGAGCTGCCTTCTAATGGAGGGTAAGGACCAGACATTCTGGAAATAAAAGTCCACATCCTGAACCTGACCTCTACACTTAATAAAATATATTTTTGGTATCTATCTTTCCTCTTTCTGTAATTTCTTACTATTTCAGTACATAAACAAGAAAGAAATTACTCTGAGTGTCTTCCTCAGAAATGTTCAATGACTATAATAAAATACAAAAAAAAACAAATAAAATCCTAATCTGTTTCATAGCGGTAAGTTTGAATCATTTTTACATACATACAGAAAGAAAAATATCAAGTAAATTTGAAGAAAAAAATGTATTTTTTGATCCTAAAATGGTAAAGTTCCTTTAAAATTCTGCTTTTACTTCAAGATAATAAAAATCCTTATAAATAGTATGATTATCTGACAGTAATGCAACCCAATAAATAAACAACTCAAACTTATATCTACTATACAAAATATGATTCCTCTCCTTTCCTTTTCCTCTTTTTTTTAATTTATTCCAAAAAAATCTTAAAAAAGCAAAAATAAAAAGGAAAAAGAAAAACACATCTGTCCTAGCATTGTATAATAACAGTCATATATATTGAATAAACCAATCAATACAGTGGAGCTGTGTATTAGAAAAAACAAGCAGGGTTTATCCTAAATGTTTATCCCATAAGTAGGGTTACTTTTTGCCAGCATATGAAATATTTTGTGATTAGGCCCCAAAGCACAAAAATATTAATTAACTATGATGATTAGATATATCTTCATTAGTAGTCTATAAATAAATCATTATCAGGATTATGTAGTCAGCTATCCTAGATATATATTCTTCCAGAGGGCTGTGAAAATGGCTTTATTAATTATAAATGCTTTGCAACTTATCACGTATTATATTTTGAAATGTTAAAGCATACATATATACACAAGTTATATATGTGTGGAGGTATTTGTCAAACTGTTTTGGTGTTTCTTTAAGCTATTTAGTACTAAAATGCTTTCTAAAATCAAGATGGAATTTTGTTAAAAAAGAAAAGTCTATTGTTAAAAATAAAAATGTTACTCATAACGCTTATATTTCCAATTCCTTTCATGTTTTCAGATCACAGCATTTCTCTTTGATATTTAACTTCTGTGCTTCCAGAAATGTTTTGTGAATGTGCTCCTCTCCTCTTCCAACTCCATTCCCTCCTTGCCCTCAGTATATTTTCTTAATTTATTCAAAATATTTTTGTTTCCTGAATGTGTTGGTTATTGAAAACATTTTAATTACAATTGCAATTAGCCCATTTGTGCAAAATAACTCTCATTCACTCCTCTGGATTCTCTGTTCTCCTTTCTCTACCTTGCTAGACTCCCAGGAGACAGAACTCGGTGAACTGCATCAAGCAGTTCCCTTGCCCTCCAGTTCCCAGTTGAGCTCTGCTAATGGGGATCCCTGGTAAGAGATCAGAGGTGTGTAGGGGAATTTATTCCCCTAGCTCCTTCTCTGCAGGTTGACTGTGTAGCTCAGCCAAAGGTCACAGCCTCTGACAGGTGATTCTTGCTGACAGTTCTAAGGGTTTTAATCCTTTAGGCTCTAAGGGTGCTAACAGGTCTCCCCATGTGACTCACCCTGGGGTACTGCATTGTCTCTCTTGGTTACCCTATACCCTACCCTAACTTTTGTAAATAGTCCTTTGATTAAATTCATCTCAAATTACACAATTTGAATATGTAATCTGTTTTCTATAAGACCTTGATTGATACATGATTTTTGTCTTGTAAATTATTCAAACAATACAAAAATACAGAGATTAAAACATGAACATCCTCATTACCTGTTTTGATTATGAATACTGAAAATACAATTCAAATTAGCTTAACCACCTGGATTTTTCTAGTCCTCTGAGTCAATATATCACAGGTAGAAGCACAAGCAGAAAAATGCACTTTTCAGAGTTAGTTAGCATTTAAATTGGCCAGAACAGAAATTCAAGGTACAATCAAGCATGCCTTGTCTCAGTCCAAGTCCAGTAAGGAGACAAAATCAAATCAATTATTTTAACAAACAGTTTTATGTAAAAAATGTTAATTAGATATTGAAGAATTAAAAAGGCAAAAAGAAAAAAAAACAACAGTTATTACAGAAAGAGTGTCTAATGCTGCAGCTTCCATCCTGGGTCTGGAGGTGCAAATTTACAAACTTGGAGGAAGGTCCCTGCATAGCTGAAAATCAGATCTCAGAGAAGCGGGTGCTGCTGGACCTAGGTTGGTGTCTGTTGAAGGAGAAACTCATGGGAAAAGGACCCAGACCTCTGAAGTGGGATACTGAATAGCAAGAGTAGATGTTGGAGTTTCTGCAGGAGCACATCAAGCCTGGTTTTTGCAAGAGTCGAAAAATTGCAAACTCAGTTCCACATTTTACTGAAACAGCCTGCTGCTGCCAGGGGGAAGAGGTGAGATGAGGCTGGAGTAATATTGATAGGGACAGGAAGCAAACAGGAAGCCAACAATAAGCAATGAAGATGGAGCAAGTCCCTCTTCCTCCTCCATCTTTACAGCTCCCTCTACTGCTTTCTACTAGCCAAAACTCAAAGAGAGGCAGCTGGCAAAGCAAACATGTAGTTTGGAGATTTTCTGCCTGAGCATCACAGGGCAGAGCCCAGAAGAGAGAGTTTGAGCTGAGAGGCAATAAGTTAATAACTGGCATTAGGTAATGGCCAGAAAAGCAACTACACTCATTCAATGGAATCTGTTTCAGAGTCCCTACATATATCAGGCCCTGGGTTAGTCTAGACTGTTTTAAAAACAGGAAAGTTTTTGTTTCTAACAGGGCAGTTTTAGTTTTAGTTTTTAACAGTGCAGTTATTATGATAAATAAGGAGATTATAATATGAATATAGATATCATGGTAGGCATAATAATATAAGTTTTTGGAGTGGCATTAAATGAGCTTTGTAAAGTCAGAGAGTGTTCCACTGGAGGAGATGTTGAGCTTGGAGTTGAATCAAAACTGGAGAATCATTTTGGAAAACAAAAGGATCAAGCATCAGGAACCACAAGTAAATTTCATCAGAAAAATTCCCTGGAGCCACTCACTCTGCTGCCACTGCATACCTAGACCCACTGTCACTGGGCACTCCTGCCATGTAATCAACTACGGTCAATCAATTATTTAACAAATGCTTATTTGTACCATTTCGTCAAAATTAAAAGTGTAGCATCCAGTTGATGGAACTCAGGAGAGTTGCCCTGCTCTAGGTGCCTTGGGATTCTGAGCTCTAGCTAGTTCTATCTGTATAGAGTCTCCGTCTTTTACAACTAAAAATGGTTGGATGAAACTCCCTTGGAACACGTTGGGTACCCAACCCCTTGGTGCATAATCAACCCTACCCTCTCTTGATTTTCAGGATCTATTGCCTCATCCAACACAGTAACCCCTTTTCTTTTTTTATCTATGGATTCATTGTCATGAGACTCTAAATTGTCTAGATGGTATTGTTTGCTTTCATGTAACCACTGCTGAATCCATGGTAGAACATTTTCCCCTGGTTATTATTAATTTATAAACCAGTAGTTCCCAAAACTTCAGTGGCTGGAATTAAAAAAAAAAAAAAGGAATGGTTGACTAGATCCAATTAGGAGAAGTGCTAATTCCAATTCTATTCCTTAGTTTTTTGGAACCATGCATACTACTATGAAATAGATAGTACTCTATATTGGTTAATGTTTCAAATCACAGGTAGCATCCTATGATCTGGTGCCATAATTAATTCTTCAATGAGGTATATGATAAGACTAATGTAACCTAAGAGCATTATCCCATTCTTTTCCTTTTTTCATGGTAAGTTGAGTTTCTCGCTTTGAAGAAATTATCAGAGATATTATGAGTTAAATAAGGTATTCAGTTGTCTAAGATATTCGTGAAATACTACTTGAGGCATGATGGTTGGAGAAATTAAATATAAATCTAAATTCAGAATAATCATGAAATATACATTATGAGAACTGTCCATGACAAAAGTAGTGAAAAAAATTAAATGACACCTAAACATATAGTAAAATATCATAGGTTTAGATTTACTACTTTTCAAAAAAGTATTCTCATGCACTAGTAAGGGGAACCTTGTGTTGTTGTACTTGTAAATAGTATCCATCTTTGTCACTATAGCCACTTTGTTCCTTAAGTAAATTCTGAAGTTGATATGGAAAGGAGATCATTGACATTAAGAGATCAGGTTCTCTTGTCCACCTAATTGTTATGAGTGAAAATGTCTTTGAGTTAACATGCAGCATGAATATTCTTTATGTTCTGACCCCATTTTCAGAAATTCTTCCTGCTTCTCCCCTGTCTCCCAAATCCTTGTCATCCATCCATCCCCAAATTTTGGTCCTGTGAGATTCCTTATTATCCAGGAAATACTGTCAACAATATATCAACAATCACTTCCCATAAGTTCTGGTAGATATTTTTGTGACAATGTAAAACAATCATGACGCTGTACATAATATACTAGCACCAGAAAAAAAAAAAAAAAAAAAAGGACTTCCTATGGCATTATTTTGCTCCATGAACTCCACAAGTGGCCTTGTAGGTCATTAAAAAAAAAAAAAAAATCCTCCCAATAGGCACACTGGATTAATAAATGTCTAAGGCCTGTGTATAAGCATCTCCCAAAGATTTGTGCATATTTATGTCACCAGGGAACCCTTACCTCAGTTAAGTGGCTATTAGTGTCTTTAGGGACAGCTATGAGGAGTAGTATGTTCTTCAGTGTTGATGGTCGATCAGTGGAAGTTAGTGTTTAGGGTACTAACATACTCTTTTCCTACCCATTCTCTAATTTTCACATAATAAAGAAGGAAAAATCTCTCAATTCAACTGATAGTCTAATTTTACTATCTCTAAGACCACATTTTGTTTTTTACCCAGCTCAGTCCCTACAGCAACAAAAGATAAGAGATTCTTTTATCTTGATCCTAGAAACTCCCTGGATTTTAGTCAGTATTATGAGCCTAGAATTCAAGGATTTGAACTTGTCATTCTCTTTTTTTAAGCTGCCCATTGATGTTCATAGCAGCTGCTCCTTTCCTAAGTTCATAAATTCCTTATGTATATCCTACTGTTCCGGGGTAGGAACAATTCAATTCCCAAAAGTTATGCCTGCAATGAACACTTGATGTCTGGTGACCAGAGGCAATGATTTGATTAGCTTTTTCACTGTGGCTGAATTCCCATCTTGGCATTTAAGCAAGATTTTCACTAGTTTCTGACCCAGCTATGCCAGATAAACAATTGATGATCCCCACATTCTCTTGCAGGGAGTTAATGAATTCCATTCCCTGGTAACAATTGGTCAGTTACCGATCTTCTTTGTGAGAAGGAAAAGCAACTCTACCTAATAAAAGAAAATAAATGTGTTAAAAGAATGTTGGGAAGCTCACACAATTAACTGGCAAGATGGAATAACTGCTAATAAATTGGGCAGAAAACAATAGAAGCTTTGTAAGGGGAACCACAGACAAGATTATATTGAAGAAATGCACTTGTTTGGATGTCCCATAAGTACCATTGGTGCCATTGTACAGATATGCTACTGGATGGTACCAGTGCTACACACACCAGAAAATGATAGATGATATATCTAAAGGACATAAATCCAATTATAGATCACTGGTAAGCATGAGAAAGAATACAAAACAAACACAAGAGAAACAAAAGTTCATCTCTGTCAGTACACAGGAATGTAATAGAGGCATTTACTCTTTGAGATTAAGTGGGAAGGGTAATAAGAGATATTTGATTAATAAGCCATCTTGATTCAACATCTTCCATGATAGGAAATTATCAGTTGTTTGACCATGAGAAAGTCACTTATCTTTCCTGTGACTGTTTCATTTTCTGTACAATGAAGATAGTAATAATATCTACATCATGAGGACATCATGAGGGAAAAAATGAGTAATATACATAAAACACTTAGAGTAGTATCCAACATACAGTACACACTTTATAGGTATTAGTTAACTAGCAGCAGCAGCAGCAGCAGCAGCAGCAGCAGTAGTAGTAGCAGTAGTAGTAGTATTGGGGCAAGAGCAACATTAGAACCACTTCAAACTTGAAGAAAACAAATACAAATATGTAAACATAATACAAAGAGAAGAGAACATTTGGACAATTGTTACTATAATTAATTTTCAAAATGCCATTAGAACAACTTGGTCAATTAGGTGTCTCCCACTATTCATGATATATCTATATATCTCTATCCCTATCTTTCATCTATCTATCTATCTATCTATCTATCTATCTATCTATCTATCTATCTATCTATCATCTATCTATATGCCAGGTGTGCCAAAAATGTATACAAGTGGACAGTTTGGTCAGTGTTCCTCAAGCAGTTGTTCAGAAGTGTCTGGACACCAATGGTAACCACTTTGAGCACCTCCTGTAATTGTAGAAGTCAAACTTGACTTGTATTCATCTTTTTTTATTGATATATATTGAGTATTACAATTTTAATAGGATGAATATAAATCTCCTAATCTTTCCACTGCTCTCTGTTTTGGCAACAATCAGCTTGTTCTCTGTATCTGTAGGTCTATTCCTATTGTTTTCATCAATTTGTTCTGTTTGAGATTCTACATATAACTAAAGTCACATGGCATTTGTCTTTCTCTGTCTGACTTATTCACTTACCATAATACCCACTGTGGTAGGTTATCCATGTTGTGCAAATGGCAAGATTTCATTCTCTTTTATTGTTGAATAATATTATATTGTATATATATACCACATCTTCTATACCTATTCATCTATTGATGGACATCTAGGTTGTTTCCATTAAGTCATAATAATTCAATAAGTGTCTTTCTCGGAGCTGATACACTTCTCTTCAGATTGAAGTTTCTTTATACAAATAGTTAATATGCTGAAAATAGAAAATTTGGTGAAGCATGTCTAACAGGAATAGAGCCAACAATATACTTGATGATAAAATATTATTGGCACTCCCATTAAAGTGAGAAACAAAATGCCACTATTACTGTTTGACTTCCGAGTTAATGTAATTATACAATGTAATACATACATGAGATATTAGAATGGTAGAAAAAATACTATTTACAAAATATGATTTTTAATCTAAAAAAAAGTGAATTAATGAAACAAATAAATTTTTAAAATTAGGCCTAACAAAACAGTTCAAAAAAGTGATTGAGTACAATAACAAAGAAAATTTAAGGGCTTTCATATACATAGACACAAGATATAACTACTGGAAAATACAATGGAAATATATAATAAAAATATCATGTAAAATAAAAGACAAATTTGATTCACAATAGAGCAAACCCTGCAAGATTCCTATAGAATAATCTGACAAGGATGTATAAAACCTAAGTGGAAGAAAAATATAAAGTTTTCCTGAAGACTTAAAAGATATGAAGACTATCTTTTTCCTGGATGATTAGCTTCAATTTTAAATCTTATTTTTCCTTAATTTGCTTATTCTTCAAATCAGTTAATAAATGTTATAACATCCCAAGTTCATGCGAAGGAAAAAGAAAAAAAAAAGAACAATTAATACCTATAATATAAAGTGTCTCTGTACAACGATTTAAAAATAAGAGGAAGTCTATAGAAAGAAAAATGTAACTGACGAACAATGAAAACTGTTTAGAATCAGTCTATAAATTTTTAAAACACACACACTACTAGGACTTTGCTTTAGTTTCAACTTATTTAGTTGAAAATAAGTTAATTTAGTATACAATGACATATTTACAGTATTGAACTTCCAACCTGATGTGTCATTTTACTGAAAAATGTTTTGCATACATTAAGATCAACAACTTACCTCAATTGAAGGCCCATTCTGATTATTAAAAATATTCCTTTGCTATTGGACAAAAAAACAAAAATATGAGGGAGAGAGAGAGAAGGAAGGAAAGAAGGACCTAAAAGGAAAAAGAAAGAAAGAGGCAAAGCATCTAGTCATAGTCTGGTCCAACATGTAAATTTCAAGGATTAAAAAATATATATTAATCTATATAGATTAAAAAACTATTATTTCTGATCAGTATATATTGAATTCTTAAGTAAGACTGCTGTGTATTCAATTACATGCCTAAACATAGATTCTATATTTAACTTGAAATCTTTTAAAGATATTTCTTAATGTTCTTATGTGCAGATCTTGATGAAGAACTTGAACTCCAAGGTCATAGGGAACTTAGCCTAAGTATTAATAATATAATTTATCAGGTTTAAGAGTTCAGAAAAGGGTGTAACCATTTAAACCTGCATATCCTCATGTATGTGTTAGAGGTAATAGATAATAGTACCTGCCTCGTAGGACTGTGGTTAGAATTAAACAAGAAATTGCATACAAATATTTACTTTATGCCTGGTACATAGAGAAGACTGAACAAATATTAGCTATCATATTATTATTTATTTATTTGACAATACAACTTTCTTTTGTGGTTTCCCTAGAGATGGTGCAAATAAAATCAAACTGAACCCATACTCCTAGAATTCAAAGTGAATTCCACCATATGCTCATGTCTACACAAAGTGGATTCCAAAGTGGAATTACAAAGAATTGGATTCCAAAGTTGCAATTCAAAACAGATCTGCTTTGTTGTGTACACGTACACAAGTGTCTTGCCACAGGCGTATCTTCCCAATGCAATTAGCTCATGCAATACAGATATAAATTAACTTTTCTTGCAATATAGACTGCACAGGCAACGTGATTTGAAGCAATTGCAGTAGGTGGCATGTGCGAATGCTAAGCACAAATGAAATGTGTTTCATTATGGGGTTATGCTTACCACACAAAATACATTTTAGACAGGCTAAGTCTTGATGTATTAACTTTTGCATTTGCCCCTTTTAGTTCTCAGTTTCAAGGCGGACCCAGATAGGAATATCAAAAAGGATGTGCCCATCTTATGTATACACCCTGTGTGAGACCCTTGACCATACAGAAGCATTTGTTCTTGAGACAATAATTGAACTGGCCTTATTCAATGTCTCTTGCACATTCAATGTTTATATTTTTAGAAAGGGAAAGCAAAATCTGACTACAAAGCGTAATTATAAATGATACTATATAGTAACATTTTCATCATTTTTAGCAATAAATAAGCCTGTCAAAACTAAAGTTTGGGATTCGTAATGTGCTTCCCTCCTGTACAGATATAATTTTTTGCTCCTCTGCTAATGAGGCTGGCTCTAGATAGCCACAAGCATCAGTCTCAAATAAAAATTAAAAGTCAATGTATTACATTTCTCCTTCTGTTCCTTCTGTATATTACATTGCCCCATAAGCTCATTCATGCTGGAATTCTATCTCCTTTGGCAAAATTTTCCTCAGTGGTATGATGCTATGAATATTTATGGTACAATAAAAATAATATAATAATAGGCATTTCCTAAACTTGTGCTGCATATATCTTCAGATAAGAGTTAGAAGGGCTTTATCTGTTACCTCCCACTAGAGAAGATCTTTATGTCCTTTGAAAAAGATGGTTGTTCAAAAGACCTTACTTCTACGTGAGTTAAATGGCTTCTATACTGAAAAATTCTGAGAATATTTTTTTCTAATTCTATATGTAGTTTTGACTATCATCATCTCTGAAACATTGCCAGATTTTTCTTATGTTGAGTAGGCTTCAATTGATACCCTTATTCATCCTTCCTATGTCAACTACTACAATTCATTCTTTTATAGCCACCTTAAATCTTTATCTCTAAAATTCCAGGGTCCAGAATACTCTGAGCAGACTTATTATCTTGCTCAGTGAAGCGGGACTGCTTTACCCTCAGTCCTCCTCCATCTCCTTAACTGACTAGATTTCTTTACATTTATAAATTTAACTCAGATTGTTTTCCTTTCTCAAATGTTTGCCACACTTTCTCATTCCAGCTTATTTCCTTACCCTGATAGCTGCTTAGCTACACATAATGTTCCTAATTCTGTGACTTTGAATATTGTCATATATCAGTCTCTCATTTATTATCTATGGTCATTCCTCTTATCTATTTTATTAATATGGTTAGAATGCATTCCATTTTCCATTTAATAATTACTGAGAAAGTAGAATTTTTTTTTATCCTGTCAGCTATTAAAGAAATTCTGAGTTTCACATCAAATGAAAATCCTAATGTTTTTATTGTAAAATTTTTAGAAACAAGTTTTAAAGCTGTAAGACACCTCAGAAACCTTTCTTCTACATTTGCTGTGTGTGAGAGAGAGAGAGAGAGAGAGAGAGAGAGAGAGAGAGAGAGAGAAAATGTAAGAGAGATAGATGGATTCAAGAGAGATAAAGAAAGAGGCAGAGCACGCACTTTTATACATTTTCACATGGTAATGTTGGGAGACGATTCTCCATGGGTATTTCACATTTCTACATGTCTTATGAGCAGAGACACAAATCTTTATTCTGGACTATTATTTTAAGGATGTTAGCATAGCAAACAGCCTCAGGAGATACAGTTTCATCCTCTAAAGCAAAGGGCAGCTTTTCTGTTTGTTTGTTTGTTTGTTTGTTTTTGTTATTGTTGCTATCATTATTGTTGTTTGTTTTTGCTATTATCCAGTATAATAAAAGCATGTTACCCTTTTGGTAAAAATCAGGCATGCTTTCTACCTGTCACAAAGGACTTGCTTTCTCTAACTCATGTTTTCTCCCTTGTATTGTAAGCCACTCTATATACAGATTTCACGTGAACCTCTTCACGCCACCCTCTGTGAATTAGAGAACCAGTGTAAATACTGATACTCTGGCTATCATAATCATTGGAAATAATTAAGTCTTTGTCTATTATCCAAGAGGTAGGTAGATTTATTCATTTATCCATTAATTAATTAATTTATGTATTGTTTTCTCTGAGCATCCATGAAAGAGAGAATAACTTGTTAGTTGGATAAAAACCTTAAACCATTTTATTTTCTTGAGAAATGGGATGGTGATGGAGACATGTCTTTCTGCAAGAGGAAAAGTTAGGGTTTCATGGGCTGACTAACAGGAGTAAAGGGAAGTTTATGAGGGGTCAAGTAGGTAATAAAGGGTCCTCTACTGCATTGCCTTTTAAGTAAGAGGGATTGAAGGGATGGTTTCAGGCCAAGTACTAGAGAGTAGATGTAAAGACAACTACCCAAAGGATTCCCTAGGTGATGCTAAATCTCCTTTAAGAGGGGAAACCAAGTGCTCCTATCCGGTGATCCTCTTCAGGTCTGCTGGTTTGCAATAACTGGTGCTAAAATTTGTCCTGATTTGCCAAAAAGTTCCCCTACCTTTTACTCAAAACAGATATGCTGAGGAAGAATAGGGTGAGCTTCATGACCACCATGGGCAGAAATTAAGGAAACCATTAGAATTTTGGTTAATTGACTTGAGAGATGAGTCATGGGGGATATAAGGCTTGACTTGGGCATACGGTGCCTGTTAAGGAGGAATGGCAATAGATGGGTTGTCTTATGGCTTAGTCCCTTCTGAATTCTAGATCCTTTCAGAGATGAAAATAAACTGTCTCAGGTTTGTTTTATTTTTGCAATGGATTCTGGATACTATATGGGAGCTGTGGTCCTTTTGCAGATTTCCATGAGAAAGACAAACTCTTTTGGGAAGCCACAGATGAGGTATTGACTAGTATCTGGGCTCCTACTGCCCTGGGTGAGCTTTACAATGCTGATGAAGATTACCCACTACTGAGTGAGAAATAGACCCAAAGAAATTTAGACAAATTTGTTCAGTAAGTCATGCCATCTTGAAAAACTCCCCTAGGCCTTATGTCGAAACCAGGCAAGCACTTAAGAGTTGTTATTTTGATCATGGAACTGCAGATGCCGTATATTAAGATGGAATCCTTAAAAAAAAACAAAAAAAAAAAAAGTCAGTAATGTGTATGTCACATACAAATCAGTGAAAGGAATCAATCCCACAACCACAACCAGGAAGAAATGTGACCATGGCCGTTGATTCAAGGAATCCCCAAAGCTAAAATAGATGGTGTCCGTAAGGATGAGCTTGCTGTTTACATAGGGCGTTGGGTGGACTGATAAAATGGAGGTTCACTTGGTTGGGCTGCGTACAGCCACTACTCTGCTCAAATTTCAAAGCAAATGTGCCTTGCCCTCTGATTTCCCCACACACTCTTATTTCCCCCCCTTCACTACCCTGACTTCAGTCACTTTGAGAAAGATGATTTTGTATGAGTTCTAGGTGTCCCTGACTCCTTATGCATCCATCGAAGTATGCTGGGGAGTTTGGAGGAAGGCAAAATCTCAAAATTATATAATTCTGTTGGAGAAAGGTGACCAAGTCACCATCCTCCTTGCTTCTGTAGGTATAAAGGCACCCAGATTTAGGTAATGAGATTTGAACTGGGCAAACATGGGGAATGGGGGGCTAATATGTCCCTGTGGATAGGCCTCTTTGGGAAATTCAATGTATTGTTGTGGTTTCTACTGCTCAATATATAATTACATTAATATCTGAGATGTGTGTCCTAGGAATACTTATAAAATCCGCAGTGGATTTTCCCAATCAGGAAATGCTACATATAGAAAGTTGCTAGTGGGACATATAAATCGCTTCACAGCTTGTTTGCTTTTTACTTCCATGGTGGTCTTACCAAAACAATATAAAATCCAAGGAGGACAAATGGAAATCACAGCCTTGATTAAGGTCTTAAAGGTAGCAAAGGTAGGTTGCAATATCAACACGATAGTCCTATATGGCCAATGAAAAGGGGTTATGGGAGATGGAGTTTTATAATAGATTACTGCAAACTGAATTCAGTTGTTTCTACTATAGCCTCATAAATGAATTCATTGCACAGACTGATGACACTTGGTGTGCTGTGTCGAGTATTGCCAACACCTTCTTTTCTATCCCACTGACACCCATGGACCAAGACCAATGTGCAAGGTCTCCAATATATATTTGCCACCAGGGATACCTAAACTCTGCTATTTGCCACCACCGGGTAGGCCAAGATAACACTAGTGCCTCTACAGTCTAATGTCTGAAGTTTTCACTAAGTAGACGATAACCTGTGGGTTTGCAAGTCAGAAACCTCAGTGTCAATGGTCTTGATTGCAATCTTATTACATTTCTACCAGCAGGAGTGGCCGATAAACCCCAACAAAATTTAGAGGCCGGCTAGCCAAGGAGTATCTCGGGCCTATGTGAGTGTATGTCAAAACTCGCAATCTCCCTGACAGTCCAGGAAAAAATACTGTATCTTTGCCAATCCCCTAAGGGAGATCCAACAATTTATTGAACTCTGAGTATTGGAGACGTGGGCAAGAGCTCAAGAACTTGCTCAAGTGAGCATTCTACTTATAGAATTATATTGGCTAGTCCACAAATAAGCATGCTTTGAATAGGATCCAGACCAAAAGGGTGTGTTGACAGCTAGCTAGTGATCTTTCCTTGTTCTCTACACTACTGCCCTCTTTGAGCAATCAGTCTCTGCGACTGATGATTTTTCACATTGGAGCATCTGGAAAAGGGAGGCACACTACATCCAGAGATGTCTCTTAGGGCTTTGGATTTATTGCCTCCATGACATAGTTACTTAGGTTCACCCCTTTGAAAAGCAACAACCAGCTTGCTGTGGGATGCTAGTCAAGAGTGAATAACTGACCCACGAAGGCTTCATGACTTTCCAGGCTAATATTACCATTTGGGGTTGAGTTGACTAGTTGACTGGGATTCAATGATTAACAGTGGCTAACAAAAAAGGGTTCAATAATCCTCACTTGTCAAGCAGAAAAGGTATAATCAGGAATGCTGTTGGCTTCACCCCCATAGCATCTTTGCTTTATGTGAAAAGAAGAAAAAATGGGAATCATCTCATTGGAGAAATCTTTGTCCCCCACTCCACCAACTGAAGAAAAGCTGGTAGCATAATAGGGTCCTTGAATCACAGAGGTTGCCATAAATGCCTGAGTCTGGTTCACTGATGATTCATCTAAACTGAAACCCAACAGTGTCTGCTGGACAGCACAGCTATTCAACCATAGCATGAGCTATGCATACTAAACATGGACATGGTTCTACTTAGTGGACAAATACTCCCCTTGGTGAACCTTGTTTTATGTGTACTGTCTCTTGAACTGTTGACATTTGTCTAAACTATTCTGACACCTGGTAAACTATAATCTGGCAAATTAGAGGCATCAGTCTTTAGGACCACAAACTGTGGAAACAAATCACAGTGATTGAACTATCTGAATCAATCATGTAGATGCCCACTGTGAGGGCCTGTAGTCTGATAAGACCAAGTGGGATCAATCTGCTGGATGAACTGTAATGCCCAGATTACCACAATTTCTGCATAGAACCTTCCTCATACTAGACATAGCAACACATCCACCATCATAGCTTGAGTACAAAATAAAGGAACCTAAGTTCATGATGCAGTCTACCACTGCATACCAGACATATGAATCTTACTGTGAATGGATGTGTATGTCTTGTGGTTGGGGATGGGGGTCACATTATATTGGGAGTTGCACCAACCTACTAATGACATGCAGGGTAGACCAGATTATGGCCCCCCTCTCAGGTGGATCAGAAGTTCCTCAAAACTATGGACAACTTGAAGGTTACAGTGTTGCTGTTCCATGGTCTCATCAACCTCATCTAGCACACCACCGTGGCTCTTTAAATGAGTCTATGTCATGTGTTAAGTTTTTTGGATCCCTAACACTGGTTCATCTTTTGTCAAAAAGTCACACAACAATGGTACAAATAGTCAAATTATTCAATGGACTTCCTGCACTCATAACATCCACAGCATCTGGTATTGTAGAACATTGGAGTAGCCTCAAAAACCAACCAAAAAAGACATATGGCTATACCTCCCTCAACTCTTCCTCATCCATATAACTTCGAAAAGTAGTTTGACTATTGAACACAGCTGTTTCCAGAAATATATCATCTCTTTCTGGTCACTTCCTTTGAAAATAATAAGGAAGTCATATATATCTATTTTGGAATTTGGGGATTCTACCCTGACCATTACTGGGCATAATGGTTATTATTTTTTTCCCTGTAGGAACTCTAGGCTGGCTTGGTTTGCACACCATGTGGCTGGCAGGCTGGTCTAAAGGATCCTTAGGACATTAAATCTTAATTCTTGTTCAACCACCTGGATTCTCTTAGAAACATGCCACAGTTAAATCATAAAGATCGCTACCACTTGGTTGAGTAGACTTCTTATAGTAGCCCACATTGGTCAAAGTAAGGGAACTAACAGATCTCTATAAGTTTTACTAAACTGACTTTGTCACTTTTGCACCTATGCAGTCTGAATGAAAAGTGGGCGTAAAGAATGATTCAGAAAAGGTGAAATTATAGTTACTGTAATGGGACACAGGTAGTGTATGGCAGTTGGGGAAGAGCAGCAACTGTGACATTAAGGGAGGAAATACCTTAGACCCCAGAAGGCATAAATGAGGAAGGGGACTAATGGTTGTTTGTCTTTTCCTTTCTGACTATTCTTAGAGACTTCTCAAGAAAAACACCCTTGCGTGGCTCTCCCAAACTAACAAGCACTTAAATGTAACTGATTTATGGGTTTGTAATTTACTACTAGGAAGATTTGGCTACCTTTTGATTGCCATTCCTCTTAAAATTCCCAAAACTCTATCAAAAGAACAAGTGATGGCCCTAGGCCCTAAACTTCCCTATTCAATTCCTGTCAACACATTTAGTTACCTGCTTTACCCTCATTCTTATCGCAGTAGCATAGTGATTCCCTAGAGTCATAGTAGTCAGTTTTCCCTACAATGTGAATCATCCAATTAGAAATGCTAGTACAAAATTTGTCTTTCATATTGGTTGAGGTAATCAAAGACACCATGTGTATTCAGGTTAGTCTTAACTCAGTGATCAGATTTGTTAAACGTGATGTTGACCCTAATTCTTCTCCTTGAGTGCCAAGGTAGTGTTTTTGTGATCTCTAATCCATTCTGCTGTACTTGGAGTAATACTTTGGGCCAAGTTTAAAGGTCAATATGGAAATTTAAGGAGGAAGACACCTGGATATCTAAGGTAGATCCAGATGGTTCATGGGATTTTCTTAGCTAGCTGGGTCTGGGACAGTGGATGTTAATACTGTGTATTTTCTCATCCTACTGCTCAGAGTTCTAATGATATTAAGCTTCATTGAATGCAGTATGAGGCAAATTGTACAGATTTATTCCTAATCTCTATCAGTCATATTAATCAATGTGGTTTTCAGAGTGGTGTACTCATAGGAACATTTTCCAGATATCAAGACAGTGTTGAATTGAGGAGTACGTATTATTAGAAGACAACTCCTCATAGGTCTTGCATGTTTATTGTTCAGTGTGACAAAGATAATGTTTCCATTTGGAGCAAAGATCAGGCAGGTTTACTGCACTTTACAAAAGATTCAGTTTTCCTAAGGATGGAATTCTACTCCTATAATATAAACCACTGTGTGTGAGCAGCCACTTAGCTTACTTAGCATTGTCCTGTGGGACACAAGCAAAATGCTGACTAGTCCTGTTACTGTGAGTAATAAAGTCTTTTGTTTTTGATTCAGGAGTCTTGTGTCTTCTGCTAGCACCCATGAGACTATTGCAAGCTAACTTGTCATAAAGGTAGAGTAAAGCCTCAGATTCTTCTAAGTTTATGACATGTATAATATTACTGCTACATACTAATTATAATTTATGTTACATTAAGGATAATGGGGGAAAAAACTAACTTTAGTCTACAGGACTTGTAGCTAACATTTTCAAAGATATTGGACTTTAAAATAATTAAGTAAATGAATGAATGAATGAATGAATGTGATTATATTGATGGCGATTCAGTACTGTCCTGAAGAGAACTTCTGGTTTCCAAAAAGGACATTTATTTTAATATGTTGGATGAACTGATGAAAGTTATAGAGAATGCACAAATGACATAAATTGTGCTGTAACATTTTTAGATAGCTGAAGTCTATGGGTTGTTTAATTGAGACCCCTTTCCCTAAGTGAACTCACTCCTCTTCTGGAGTAGAGAGTGAGTCTGCTATTCCCATGCCAACCTTCTGGTACCTCCTAAGTATTACCTAAATAGGTTACAATACCCTCTCACTGAATTCTAGGCAATGCAACATATTAATAATCAGAATACTAGAACACTAAAAGAAGATAGATTGCTGAGTAGATGGGTATATGTTAATACAGTGCATATCTAGAGTCATATAACTCAGATAAATTTCTAAACTACTTTTGTGTTCATACATTAGAAATAGGGGTGAAGCTTATTTCAAAGTTTTAAAGTGTATACAATATCTGACTAATTAATTTGCTTATAGTTCTCTATATATGGACATCAATGCCGCATTTTATATGTCATTCACATAAAGTTCAAAAGGTCAGGTAGCCAAGAAATAGAAAATCATTATCCATTTGGAGTAAGTTTTATAGCCATCCTTCTATAATGAGTTATTTAATAAAAAATAGCAAAGATTAGTTGGTAAAATCTTACACATCTTTCTATGTAACTCCTTATTCTTACAGCAAAATAGATCAACACTTATAACTCTAAAGTTTCTTTCAGAAATGTGTGGGGAAAAAGTACTTGGGAAAAATATTCAAATTTTCCTCTTTGCTGGTATTTGAAAAAGGTACTGAGGGTAGGGAAAGGTTATCAATTTGCTATTACTCAATCCCCGCTCAGCACAGTAAAACATAAAATAGGAATTAAAAAAGGAAGTCAGCTCTCCAATCCCAGCTGCAGGCTGATGAATCAGTTAGTGATTAATTGTTGTTACCCCAGTAATTGAAATAATCGTATTTCAGAGGGAAGAAAAAAAAGCATTTGGTCTTTAAAATATTTTTGCTTAAAACTGTTATTTCTGCAATATTATGGACTTTAAAAAGTAGATATAAAGATCTTAATGTAAGACTAAAAGGAATATGATTTCCAAGATTGACCCAACATCTGGCATTAGGTTTTGAAAACTTTCCTTTGACTATCAAATTCAGTAGTCCCCTTCACACCAAACGTTTTCCTTTCTTATATACTTTTAGAGTTTGCTTTATAGAGAACACAACATCATGTAGAATACAAAATAATAAAAACAGCAACAAAAGTATTTAATATACCTTGCTTCATGTTTAATAAAACCTGTGAGTCTACATTTACTCCCCCCAAAATGGTATTTAAACTTTTCAATTAATGTCAGTGTGAGTTAATCAGCATACTTTATTATGTTTTAAATTCTAAATGTGTAAAATGTATATGGTCCTTTTCCAAGGATTTTGGGAATTATGAGAAAAAAATGGCATGGTAGGAAAGATGAGTTAACTCATGATATATTGTTTCTGAAGTGATACTGGACCATATAAGAAGAAATGTCCAATAAGCAGATGGAGATAACACAATGCAGTTTAAAAATAATCAAAATTGGAGATCTGGGTATGATATTCAAGTGTTTCAATGTAGACCTAATGAACACAAAATAAGCAACTATATTCTCGATTCCACAGAACTAGGTGATTCCATACAACTTCAAATTCTAGTCAACAAAAGGATCTGTAACAATCCCTCCTGGGTCTGTATGTACATGCAATCCCTCAAGTTAAAAAGTGGAACCTATTTCTTCTCCCTTTGAATATGGGTTGGCATTGGGTTTGATTTGATCACTAGAATATGGTAGAAGTGGTGCTGTATTAGTTCCGGGCTCACGCATTATGAGATGTGGCAAGTACTGCTTTCATTCTTTTGCTATCCCAAGGCTCCTGGTAAAAGAAGTTCAGGCTGCCCATCTGGAGAAAGAGGTCATGTGGAGAGAAACGCCCCAGCCAACAGCCCAGCAGTAAAGCGCCTGACACATGAACCAGGCCATACTTGGTCCTCCAGCCCAGCTACCAACTGAATGAGTAAGACAAGCTGACACAATACAGAGCAGAGATAAATCATCCCCGATGAGCTCTCCTCAAATTCCTGAACCACCAAATCATGATTAATAAACTCATTGCATTTTATTCACTCAGTGTTAGGGCAGTGTGTTGCACAGTACTGCTAAAAGAAAAGAGGCTGACAATAAGTAATTAAATAAATCGTTGCCTTTATTTCTTGATGGATAATAAAACATTCTATTAAGAAACATAAAACAAGACTTAAAAATAGAGAGTTACCAAGGCAGTGGTAGAGAAGCATTTTCATTCAGTGGTCAGAGAAGTCTTCCTGAGAAGATAGCTTTTGAGCAGATTAGGAAGTTAGAGAACTGAACGGATAACAGCGATGGCCCATGAACACAAAGGAAAAAAATAATTACCAAATGTTTGAATGATATGCGATAAGCAACATCATATCCAAGCTCAAATTCATCATCCTCTCTATATTGACATCTATATAGAGACCTTTCTTACCAGCTCTACATTAGCATTATCTATATTAGCATTTATCTTTAAAAAATCAATTCTTCTCCTACCTGACTTGTTTAATCTGAGCTAGTGTTGTCTTCTATGTTACCATGGCCACCTGAATTTTCTTCTGAGAGATTATGGAAATTATCATGCAGTTTGTTTGTTTGTTTATTACCCAAACCTCACAACATTAAACTTAAAGCTTGTTTTGGCGTTTCTAACCTTGTGCTATGTATAACGTAGGTGAAACGGCAGCTGTTTCTTTCCTCTACTTATATTGTATTCACTATCCTTTCTCTTATCTTTCTATTTCATCTTCCATTAGATCACAATTTAAGCGCTTCACCAAAATTTAGATTAAATCAAGAAAAAAGGTTTTGACCAAAGGTTGCTTAATCTTGATAAAAACAAAGCTTTTATCAACCAGAAAACATACCATGCTTCCTTTGGGAAAGTAAACAAGGCAGCAGATCTAGAAGCCTCATTCAAACAGAGAAAAAAAAAAAAAGAAACTGGAGGATTGTTAAGAGTAACACCTTTCAAATGGAGCAGTAATGTGTACTGTTTGACAAAATAGGCTGGTGACTGTCAAAATAAATAACAAACCTTCCAGCTCTGACTAATGACTGAACTACACTGAAATACTTGAGGAAAACATCCAACAAAATGCAAAGCTGAAAGAAAAATTGGAATGATTGGCACAGCCTCCCAGCAGCTAAATTGCAAGTAATTTTGGAAAAACTCAAACTATTCACCAGGTTTCATGGCAGAGGACAAAGTTCCAGAAACTCTTTTGATTGAGCATTCCACCTTTGTCAGGAAATCAACTATCTTCGGATGGAGTGCCAAAAAGTAGTTTTCTGCTTTTTCACCACAGAAACAATCCTGCTGTGACTGTGGTATTCTCTGTGCAGATACTCAGCTGCCTGTCAATGACACCATGAGGAGGAGGAGCCCGAACTGGACCCCTTGTACTGCAGAGTGGGGCAAACGACAGAAACCGCAGAGAGCCAAGGAAAGTTCATTTCAATACCTTGCTACTTCTATTTCCTGCCAGGTGAGGCACCTGTTTTCCTTTTTCCACAGCTCTATAGAGGATCATATTAGTTTCCCTCTCCAGCAGGGAAGGTTTTCTAACATGATTGCAAAGAAAACTGCCCAAGTGCATGCTGATGAGGTTACGACCATTTCCAGGAGCAATTTCATTTAAATAAATTGTTTTTTTGGAGGCCCCAAAAGCCTTGCTAAAGTCCTGCTCGAAAATTCAATAATACATCACAAGTGGAAGAACACATTGTTAGTGGAAGAATTTTAAGCATCTCAAAAATATAGTTCTGCAAAAACCATCTTCAAGAATTATCCACTTATGCCTCAAGTTCTAAGTAGCAAAGATGAATGCTGGTTTGTCTCTCTGCCTAACTCCTTTAATTGTGCCTTTATTCCCAAATGAAGCTATTCTCTGGGATCCTTAAGTCAAAGTGAAAGAGACAGGAAGAAAAATACTAAACAGAATACTTGCTCCTAAGGAGAGGCCACTTCTAGATATTATTTAGCCTAAAGTAACATGGCTTGTTTTCTCATTTAATTTTATTTATTTATGTTCTTCCATTATTTATTTCACTTTCATCTGCTTTAGGCATTATATTGCATTCACTCTAGTTCCAAACATGTTTTTCATAAGAATTTGATTCTAAGTGAATAACTTGAGATATGAAATGAGCAAAATATCAAATGTAAAAACACACATTTAATATTTCTTCCTTTCTAACGAAGTGTAAGTGATAAAATCTGTAATTAAAAAAAATCCTGACCATTTTTTTTATTTTAAGTATTATCCTGAAGAGTTATACTAGTCAAAAAGCTGTTGTCTATGTTATTTTGATAGGCATATCTATTGAAGAAAAAAATCAAGACATATTCAGATTACAAAATGAATATCGGAACTCAGTACCATTCCAGAAATATGGGTAGCAAGTGACTGTCCACAAGTGTCATAAGCAAAGTAAAAGGTTGATTCCTTCTAATATCCATAACTCACAAATGGAAGGCATCAGTATGCCTTTGCTCCTTATTCAATGATTGCAGCATTCTACGATGATTTGATTCACCAACTCATTTGGTTGATTCATCCTTCTCTGATAGAAGGTGATGCAACCCAGTCATCTCGTGACCAAGAAATCCTGCACTTCCTGCACCAATTATTCTGCTTGACAAAACTCACTTTTCTAAAGCCTTCTCTGCTCATCATTCTTGCTGCCTCTGCAAGGTCAGTAATGTGTCTGCCAGTAAAGTGTTGTCTCCTTCCATTTCCTCTTCCCATAACCACAAGGAGTAGAAGCCATTCCCCGGTTGAGGAAAGAGCATTTGTCCATTAATAACCACACTAGTCTAGCAGCCAAATCCCTTGTTGATGCTCTGGTCATTTTTAACTTGGACTACTATGACCACATTCTCTGCTGTCTCCAAGGCTTTATTCTTCTTTACAATTTAAAACGATCTGCATTCTGCATATCAAATAATTTTCTAGATGGATTTGCCCATGGGAAGGGAGTGCCTGGGCTTGGCAATGTTGCATATAGGGAGAGTGGTGTGGGATGGGAAGATGTGTGACTAAAAGAGGCATTTAAATACATTATGATGAGAGAGACCCAGCTTAGTAGTTTTTTTTGCATTCCAGGAATCAGAAAATCTCAAGATCTTATTATAATGGTAACAACTACATTTGATAAATTGTGACAATTTGCTCTGCCTGTGTCCTACCATATTACAGTGTATTGAAAAATATTTGGTGTAAGTCTTGCAAGCTGAAAATGTCACCAAGGAGTGCTGTCATGCCATTGTTTACTAACTTCTTTGATGCAGCCAATTCAACAGAGAGAATTTTTAAAAAGCTCCTTGAGCAATAGGTACATTGCCCACAAAAAGCTGTAGATGAGAAAACAGTAAAAGTAAGAGGAATGTGAGACAGTGATAGAAAAAGAGCAATTGTCTGCTACCCCTGGGAACTCTGTTTAATTTCCTGGCATCCTAGACATTTTTGTGGCTTATATTTTGGAATTACTATAGCCCTCTATGAAAGAAAGTTAATTCATTACCAAAAGGTGAGCCATTTCCTGTCTACTCAATTGTAGAATCAGACTAAGTACTATTTTATCAAAGTAACATTGGCTGTCACCCAACATTAATCATTTTCAGAACAATTATGATTTACTTCAGACCTAAGGCCGATGGAATCTCTATTTCCAAATTCCATTTTGGCAACTTTGAGCTTTACCTCATGTGTAAGATTATTGCTGAAAAGAGTGCTTCTCCAAATTGTCTTTCTTCATTATTTCTGTATCTATTTAAAATAATACAATTAATTACATTCAAAATAGTGAGCCTATGTGACTGCCAATGCTAACTCAAATATTGTTCTCATATAATCCTACACAGATGTGGAGCCAATAGGGAGCTGAATGACTGTGTGCTTTTACACATCTTTTAGTTAAATTAAAAATCCAAAAGCTAAATCTTGTGTTCTGGGACAGCATGTGAATTTGACATTTCCTGGAGGCTATTAGAACCATAAACCAATGAATAGACTATATTCATCCATTTAAGTGGTTTGTGACTGTGAAAGACTAAATATTTACAATGTCTTTTATCCTTGGATACAATATAATGATTTCATCATTTTAATAGCTCTTTACTCAAATGTGGCTGCATCCCACTTAGGTTTTAGAGACATGTATTTCAAATAGTTTGGGTCTCATTAGCCATTTGACTAAGGCCCAAGAATGACAAAATATATAGCAAGAGTTCACGGTGTTGAAATCATGATTTTAGTTTTGATTTATGTCTTCCCTCCTGAATCCTGCACTATTTACCAAACTTTGCTCTAAATGTTCAGATAAGAAGAGAGCTTTGTACACACACAGTTGGTCAGACTAAGGTCACTTACAGATCTCAGGCATCTGCTTATAAACGTAGGGCTATGCACACAAATAAGGATTGGACAACTGAATGTGAATGAACCAGGACAAAACCATGGCCACCACTATAGAAGCAGTTGAAGCAATGTGCCCCACTGAAAGTTGAGTGAATGCCTTTGTTGTATATAGGGAAACACGGTATTATCCCATAAAACCCATTATCTAGTAATTTGCTTTTCCTTAGGGAGTCCTAAAAATGCCTGAACATTCTTCCTCTGATTATTTTCCCTATCTCTGCTCTTAAATCTTGCTGTTTTTGAAAAATAAGTTGGTGTAGTTGGCTAATATTTTTTCTTTTTCCCTCTTCCCATTTAGGATAAAAACTAAATCCAATTTATTTTCAACATATAAATATAGGGACATTAAGTAGTTCCTTTTCTATTTGGCCCTATTAACCACAGGTTTTCACTTGTATTAATATTATATTTCACATAAAAGAAAAAGAAAACATATTGACTGACATAGACATCAAAGTAAATTTATGGTTACCTCCCCTAAGATGCACAAAAGATATGATCTATTAGAACTTTTATACTAAGACTTTTGGAATGCTCCGTTCATATTAGTTGACTTCAACAATTATTTCATAAATCATTATCCTAATGCACCTATCTAAAATGTTTTATAATACCTTAGTTGGGTCATCCGTCCAGCTATAATTTAGATCATGATGAGGTTAAAGTCAAAATGAAAGAAATAAAGGTGAAGGGATTTGGGGGTTTGCAATATACTGACCTGTAATAAATATTCAAAGAAAGTCATTTTCTTTCTACCCTATAGTAAGGCAAAATACACACACATACACCCGTACACACATGTGTGGGATTAAATGTAATGTTTATATAACAAAACTATGATGTACTAGAAAGACATTAAGCTATAAATAAAAGAAAAGAAAGCAAATATTTCAATTAAAACTAAAACTCTTATTTGTTGGCTTTAATACTCAACTTCCTTATCTATTATATGGGAACAATATCTACTTTGTAATATTTTACAAACTTATTGAAAGCAAAATATGAAACAATGTGCTTGAAAGAACTATGAAAATTACAGTCAACATGTAATCTGAAGTTAGTATTAATTCACAGATCTTGCTAGCAAATTAGGATATATGAACTAGACTCTGCCTTTTAAAAGCTCTCATATATTGGAAGAATAAGACCCATAACATGTCGTGGGAAAAACAGTAGGTAGTGCTTAGCTGCCTTGGAATGTACCAGAAAACTACACAGTACACAGAAGAGATAAAAGTTTGACTTCATATTGAAGGTAAAGCAAGGGCTCTTCCAATAGAGAAGAAAGAAACAGTATTCAAAACAGGGGAAAGAATATGTAACACATACAGACAAGCATGAAATCACAATGAATTCACCAAACTTGTGGCTGAGATGGGAAATGGGATGGTAGTATACAAGAAGTGGTTGGGAAAAAAAAAAATCATATATCAGAGTCATTTATGTGTTAACCTGATGAGTCAAGATTTCATTGCCTAATTGATGGAAACCCTTAAATTTTCAAAGTGAAAAATGAATAATATGATGTATATATTTGGAAAAACAATCATTCTCAAGTTAGCAGTGTGGACCTATTATGGAAAGAAAGACTAGAGATCAAGAAAAATGGCTAGAAAGTTATTGCAATTACCCGGAAAGTAAAGATTAACAATCTATGTTAATTCGATTTTCCTGAAAAAGGAGAAGGGGTGAGTTTGAGAGATAGAGATGTGGTAAAATTAATAAGATCTGGTAACCATTTTGAGTCGGGAATAAAGGAGAGGTAATGATATGTTGGTGAACTAGAGATGTCTGCTATAGGAAATGTGTATAATTCTCTAAGCATGTACTTAAAACTCTACCAGTACGAAAGGCATCCACTGCTTTCATATAGTTCTCTGTGATGTTTGCCAATAGCTGGTTTATTTCCTATTTGACCCCTTTCTCCACAATATATAAAGCATTTTTAAAAACATGTAGAACAGACACAAGCTGGTAATCCTTCCTCTTTAATAATTTTTGAGTTGAGATATGGAAGATTTAGAAAAAATTCCACTGCTCCTGCTCCTTCCTTTCAGGCTCTGATTTGAACAGCATTCAGGCAGGTTAGGGATGGCTGTAAGTGTCTTTCCTACATGACTGCTGGAGTCATGGTCGTGAATCACCATGACATACATCTCCCGAGGGTCTCCTTTTTCACCCAGATTGCTGATATACTTTACTCAAGGGTGCAAATGTTCATGGTGAAAACTTACTTAACTCATCTCTTTCCCCATGTTAACACATGACCTTCAAATGCCTGCATCATGGCTCTCTGGACATCTCACACTTTACCCTCCAACAAGGCAGGAACTGAGCCTAATTAATTCCCGTTTAAAACACTCAGCACTGCCTCCTAAAAAATATGGACATTTAATAAATGTTTTGGTGATAATGAAATAATTTATCTCTTCTAGGGTGCATCTCTTTCAACTGAATGGAGAACAGCATACCTTGTACTGATTTAGGGAGGATAAATGTAATTCCATGACAATTAAAAATGATGGAGGAGTAAAAACCCATCCATCTACCTAATGATTTAACTTCAGTGGTGAAGATTTGATAATTCTAGTGGAATTTGTTAGTGGAAGAGCTTTTCATTTTAATGCATTTAAAAAATTCAGGGGAGGCTGACTACTCCTGCTAACTTAGTCATGTCAAGCCATTTGAGGCAACCTCAGTGAACTCAAGAAAAAGACAGGATCTGTATTTTCACTGGAGAACAAAAGAAAACATGATTTTTTTCCTGTTTAATTACTTCAAAATTTGTCCATATTGTTTCCAATAGTACACAAATTATAGATTTTTAAGCCACACACACACACACACACACACACACACACACAAACACTTTTTTATATGTATGTATTTTAAGTTATGTGTCGTATGTATGTATGACAATATAAGATACATATGCATATCTTCCTTTTGAAAAATAATTATTTTTTCCATGGTTTATTACTTGAAAAGATTATTATATTTGACTTTCTGAATTAAAAAGCTGCTTACCAACTGAAATGGGCATGAATCAATTAAAATAAATTTTTATTGAATACAAACTTCAAAATTAGATCATTTTTATTGATATGGTAGTTTGTGTATGGGTTGGTGGTTTTTTGTTGTTGTTGTTTTTTTTGGTGTGTTTTTTTTTAATTAAAGTTTATTGGGATGACAATGGTTAATAAAGTTACATAGATTTCAGATGTACAATTCTGTATTACATCATCTATATATCACATTGTGTGTTCAACACCGAGAGTCAGTTAATGGAAGGTAATTTTTTTTTAAAGCAGTTCCTAGAAACTCCTTGCTGGAAACTTGGCTCATTGGTTAAGGCTTCTTTTGGTAGTCAAATAATCAGTACTGTGAGCTTGGAAAAAAGAAAAAAGAAAATCTCAAAGTGAAGCAAAAGGAAATTTCTCATTTTACTACAGCACATTTTACAAAGCTGTTCTTTTTAGGTTACTATGTCTTGTCAAACAACAGGAAAATTAAAAGTACAGTGTAATCCTATGTCTTAGTCAATTGAATGGTTTCTTCTTGTTCAGTTCACAGAGCAGAGGAAGTTTCATTGGTTATTCCAATGATTTAGAAAAAGCATCACTGTGCATTTTCGGAGAAAGCCTATTAAAGCACATTATTTCAAGCCAAGCCTATTAAAGCTACTATTGTAATTACAC
The DNA here is from genome assembly GCF_057876585.1 of Rhinolophus sinicus. Taxonomy (NCBI): domain Eukaryota; kingdom Metazoa; phylum Chordata; class Mammalia; order Chiroptera; family Rhinolophidae; genus Rhinolophus; species Rhinolophus sinicus. The sequence goes on from NC_142502.1 coordinate 58,449,819, forward strand.
TATATTTGCTACTAACATATAAAACAGATTCAATTTAATTATTTTGCTGCAGCTATTGTTGGGGTAGATAGTAACTTCTAAAAAAGAAACAATATACTCAAGTCACTAGTTTTTAGTATACATCAGAAACAGGATATTTAGAATTTCATTTATAAAGTTTTAAATGGTGAAGTATATTTTGTAGATACTACTGATATTTATTTAAGGGACATGTTCTTATTTTAGAAAATGTAGTTCTCATTTTATCATATATATGTATATTCCAGTAAACTTGCTTTCTCCTTTGATTTAATTTTACCCACTGAAAAATTGTCTCTGATGTGTTTTGCATTTCCCTCACCCCTACAGATCTGTTCTTACATGTTTCACAACCAGCAGATTTACTTTGGTGCCGTTAGCAATTTATGCCATAAGAAAAAGCTTATATATACATTTTCCTTTGGCTCCCTTGCAAAGATTTCAGAGAAACTGAGATACATTTCAGTTAAAACTGACCTTTCTGTCCAGTTACTAGTTCTTTCTTTTAAAATTTAATTTTTGTGCTGAAAAATAAATAACAATTATTAGTTTACATTAACATTTTGTGAAAAAATTTACTATTCCCAATAGTATTTTTCCTGATTTAATATTTTTTTTATTTATATACTTGATTTTTAAAGGTTTTCTGAAATCCTGATTAGATCCATTATGTCTTCAAGCCAAATGACTTCAAAAGTGTATCTAATTGTATATTGTGTGTATTATATATACACTTCAAAAATGTATCTAGTGTATATTGTTAATCAATAGAAAAATGCATTCATAACATAAAGTTTAATTTTCCCCATGGTGGGGGACTTCTTTGGAATTAAGTGCTGCCACCTCTGATGGGTAATTTCAAATACTTGGACTTTACTTTTCCTATTTGTGAAGGTAGGATCAAAAGAACTGAACATCAATGCCTTAAAACTCATACTTATTTAAGAGGAATATATTGAATCCCTATTACTTTTCCACGTTGGCAATACAAATGTTACTATAGTAAAATTAATAATAATGATAATAAAAATGTGCCAAGTGCTTTCCAGGTGTCAGGTATAGTGACATGGCTTGCCTCTGTCAGGATAGACTTGGTTATGCTTTAGTAAAACAATCCCCAAATGACAGACTTATGTCCAGATTAAGTCAGCATGAAGGCTTAAACTGAAGAAGGCCCTTCTCAATAAATGTTTCCATACTAATTCCAGCAGAGAAAAGGAAATGTGGCAAACCTTAATTTGGTCTTCTTAAAGCTATTGCATGAACCTTTCTTCTGCCTGGCTTTCATGAGCCAAAGCAAGTCACCAGGCCATGCCTAACTCCAAAGATGGTAGAAAGTATAATCCTATCACACATCAATATAAGACTGAAAATAACAAAGGAACAAGACAAACAAATAAAGATACAAAAACTCATACACACAGACAATAGTTTACTGGTTACCAGAGGGTGAGGGGGGTAGGGGGTGGTAGATGAGTTTAAAGGGGATCAAATATATGGTGATGGAAGGAGAACTGACTCTGGATGGTGAACACACAATGTGATATATAGATGATGCATTACAGAATTATACACCTGAAGTGTATGTAACTTTACTAACTATTGTCACCCCAATAAACTTTAATACAAAAGGAACTACTTACAAATATATAAAATGATATTGTTTGTTTATTTTAGAGATATGTATATGGTTGGATAAGGAGACCTTCAGAGGTAGAAAATACTTTCCAGAAGAGCAAGGACTTTGTCCACCTTTCCTCCTCCAGCTGTTTCTTTCTTCCTTCCTTCCTTCCTTCCTTCCTTCCTTCCTTCCTTCCTTCCTTCCTTTCTTTCTTTCTTTTCTCTCTCTCTCTCTCTCTGTCTCTCTCTCTCTCTCTTGCTTTCTGTTCTCTTAACTCTATTGCTAATATATACATTAGATTAGTACCTGGCACATAATAAAGATATGAATAATAAATACATGAATGAATGAATTATATCAATTTTACAAATAAGTAAACTGAATCTTAGAGATGTGAAGTAACTAAAGTAAGATGACATAGCTATGAAGTAGCAAAAGTGGGATTCAGAGCCTAAGGTTTGAACACTCAGCTATATACCTACTGTGCTTGATAATCACATAGGCTAGTGGAAAAGACGTATATAATTTTGAGTTAGCATGAAAAATGCTATAAGACAGACATGTACAAATTACTACGGACTTATAGGGAATAAAATCTGTCAGGTACAGCATGTTTGAATATGATGAAAAAAGGTAGGAAGGAAGGTTTCATGGAGGAATACAACACGGAATTTTGAGTGAGATCTTGAATGTGTATTTTCAACTTTGTTTAAAATGATTTTTTTTTTTTTAACTTTCTGCTATAAGGCAAGCATAGATGCTAGATGCAAAGGATACAAAAATAAACCAAGACCAGAAAAAAAATAAAAATCTTGGCCCTTCTAGTGTCCCTAATCTAATGAGAACTGTGACATTCAGACACACACAGAGAAAACCACTCCTCATTGAGAGGTTGGCAGTCTTACCTGCAGCTTTGGGAGGGATAGGTGTAAGTAGGGAAGAGGAGAGTTCACTCAGGTCAAGTGAGTAGATGTTAATAGGATCACAACCTGTAGAAAGGTCATTGGGAGCTATTGACTCCAAAGGCTGCCTCAGCACATGACCATGGCGAAAGATAAAACAGAGTATGGTCTCTGCCATAGCCCTTCTTCCCTCTTCACTGAAGCATCCCCCAGTGATATTCTTTCACGTTGCTTTTTAGGCAGAATCAGACAGGAAAAAAAAAAAAAAAAATTGTCCTAAGAGAGACTTATGGCAAGAATCCAGGAAGAAAATACTTAAACTATTAGTCTTCTGCACTTAGAAGGCTGTGAGATTTGACTCTTCCCAAATAAATGGGGAAAGTATCATTCTTATCAATAATATGAATTGATTACCTACCAAGTTCAGGGCATGTTGGCTACATTTTGGTTAAGGGACAGTGGATGGTACGGGAATGGTAGATAATGATACATTTAGACATTCTCTGCCCAAAGTAAGTGATAAAGACACTAAGTCTACTGAAATTCAGAGAAGGAGAGACATCCTTGGGATAAAGTGGATGCTGGGGTGAGGCCAATAAAGCAACACTTTCCAGACAGTGGGAAGAGTTATCAAAGGGAGGAGTTATATCATTAAAGATTATGCTTGCCTGCCTATAATCTAAAACCCCCAAATAACAGTGTTTTTCAAAGAGATACATTTTAGTTACCTCTTACTAAGAAGTCCATAAATATGCAGTACAATATGACCTGATATTTTCTCAGGATCCTCTTTTTGTTCCACCATTAACTCAGGCAGGGGTGGGGGGGGATGATTGTATACTCAAAGGAATAATGGTTGAGAGTTAAATAAAGGAGCTATTTATAGAACTATGGAAAAGGTTAAGAGCAAGAAAAAAGAATGGTGAAGGTCCCAATGACTAGCAACAGAGGGAAACCCACACTATCCTTAGGGTGTTCTAGGAAGTCAGAGAGAGTAACACAACGATTGTTAAGCATCAGCTCAGCAGAGAGGAAAGTACAGGGAATGAATAATCTCCTACTGCCTATGTTTCATTGTCTCCCATTGGTCAAACACAACAGGGCAAGGGAGCCCAGGAGACACTTTTAGCCTCTCAGAGCACAGAACAGGGTGGAAAAGAGTGAAGAATTGAACTGAAAGAGAAAACACAGTATAATCAGCAAAGTTCACCCCTCAGCATTGTAACCCTCAGCATCGGTTCTTGTCTTTTTCTTCCATTTTGAGCATTTTGAGTCACAAAATCACTCAGTGCCCATGGTTAGGCAGAGTTTATCAGGACACAGTTATATGCGAGGAGCTACTTCTCAAATAGAGTTTTGTTTTGTTTTGGTTTGGTTTGGTTTGTTTTGGGTTTTTTGCAAAATAGGGCATGGATTTCATCTAAAACCCAAGGGATCTCTGCTGTTATTCTCATGTTTGGACTTGCCAGAGACCTCACAAAGTATCTCTGTATACCTCAGTTCCTTTCAGGGCCATTTTGCCTGCTGGGTCATAAGATCCATATGCCAGGAAAGCTTGCACTGCAGCCTAGAACTTCTGTGTAGCCTTCTTTTGCTCTGTGGCGCACTCAAAACTGCAGTCTTAGAGGCTATCTGGTATATATATCAAAACAACATGCCTACATCTGACGAGGTTAATCGAGTATTATGCCTATTTTTTTGTGGAGAGTAGTAAAAGGGCAGAAAGTTGTTTTTCATTATAAGAGAGTATCCCCAGACATGCCCCACCTAAAGGACCCCAAGAAACTATGGATTTTGCAGGCCTGCATGTATCTTACTAAAGCAACTATGGTGCTTATTACTTCTTTCTTACCTACTTCATTTAGCATAACATAATGGACAAGCATGTAGTCTATGGAACTCCAAAACAAATAAAGAAGTTTCCTCCATACTAGATTACTGCATAAAGCAAATAATACTCATAGAATTGAGAAAAGACTCTGAATTGTGCTGCTGTGAAGATTCCATTTCTGATTATATGAATTAGCAGGCAGTTAAAGACAGTGTTTTGTTTGTTTGTTTGTTTGTTTTTTATGGTAATAGCATACTTGGGGCCACAGCATCGCTTCATTTCTTCCCGTGAAGATACTGTGTCCAGAACACCAGATACAATTGTTGTATTATCTGATTAAGGTTGTTATAATCCAGTCATTCTCCAAGATCCCCCTAACTTTTGCAACAGTCAAACAGGAAAATTAAATGTGCGTAAATGAGAAATAGCCACTCTGTTATCTCTCAAGTCCTCAGAGGTGGCACTAATGTCTGCAGTACCTACCACGAATATGGTATTTCTTTTGATTTTGTGTCTTTTGGTTTAGTATCTTCAGGGAGGAGCCATTAGAGGAAAGTGCACGGAACCTTTCTACAGTCTTAGCCCTCATTCCGCAGTACGGAGAAGCAGCAACCTGAGGACTCTGCCAGTTACTCAGTTCTCATGTTTACTCCAAATACTTTGAGACTGGGGAAACAGAAACAGAAAAAAAAAAAAAAAATTCTAATGAATTTAGTGTAAGATTGACTCTACCAAGACTTCATCTCTCATCTGATCTCCATTAGTGCCTAATTAGACCAGTGGACCACATGGTTCCATTCTGAGCGAGTATTTAATAACCACTTAAGTCTGGTTATTTACCTTTTCTCAGTTACAGTATTAAGGGATTGTAGCCTCTAAAGAGGACGATAGTTCACAGTAAAGAGTTGAGACTCTTTTTGAGTCTTTCCTCAAAGGGGTCTGGCTTCCCTGCCGATCAAGTCATTCTGGGTCTGTGAGATAGTTTAAGTTTTAGAATTGAGTAAGAGGCCATGAACGCCACTACAGTTCTTCAAGTCTTGTTCATGCTCAGCAGACCTGGAATTTTTCAGCTTATATAAGTCAAAGAGCACATTAGGAAGCTGCTCAGCTATTTCATTCCCAGGGCCTCAGGAATAATTAGCCACTGCTGCAGACCTCTGTGGCTAATTATGGTAATTGTGCTCACTATATCTCTGAAGGTTACATACCAACACCTGACCTCCACCACGCTGGGATCCCATCAGGGAACCCAAATCCATTGTAGCAGAGCTCACTGTCTTCTCTAGCCTGTAGAAAAGAATCACTAGAATCTTTTCATGAATTCCGGTGATCCTTCAGCAATGCATTCCTTAATGCCTTAGTGAAGAGAATGTCCTCCAAGCTGACAATGGTCTTGGTGCAGCAGCAGTTCCCTCCTGGAGGAGGCCTGACTTACCAGTCTGCTAGCCTGGGCTCTACTTCTGATCTGGGGCATGGAGTCCACAGGGATCTTGGGCGCCAAGACGGAAGAGAACCAGTGTCTTCTTGTGAAGTATCTGCACCAGGTAACAGCATTTACAGTTTATTTTGGTTTGTTGTGGTTTTGTTTTTTAATGTGCGAGAAGACTGGTTCCCTCAGGCAAGAATGAGTGGTTACAGAGGACGTATGATAGGAGTGGCTGCTCCATCAGAAAGGTGTATTCAGGCAGATTTGACAGTTCAATTTCTCAGCCTGATCTGTGGCTGTCTAACTGACATCAAGTCACATCTCAGGGTCCTGGTTTTTCCCAACCACTGCTCTTAACATATCACAGGAGACCTAGTGGGAATGTGTAGTTTAGTTTTGCAAATCTGCAACTTCCACAATCAGGCTTCATCCCTGGTTTCACAATGTCTAAGGAGCTGCTACATAGTGATTAGAGTTTGAAATGTATTGTAAATGTAGTGAAAATGTATGTGCTGTAGTGAATGTAGTGAAAATGTATGTGCTGTAGCTTAAGAGAGACTTGAGTTCAAATCCTTTCTGTGGTAGATCTGCTAGTTGTCTAACCAGTTACATAAACTCTCTGGGACCTCATTTGTTTTATGGTTAATATTCAAGCCCTGTTTTTTGTTTGTTTGTTTGTTTGTTTATCCATGGTAAGCGTAAGGAATAAATGAAAATACACTTGTAATAGTCCTAGTGAAAGAATTACTCACTAGGAACTCCTGAACTGTCCCCTTTTCATTGTTTCCTTTCTTTTCTTTCCTCTCCCTTTCTTTTACATGCCCCAGTGTGATGTTACAAAACATTTCTGCTGTACTCTCCATTTCACCTCAAGAATTCAAAACCTTCTAAATTCTCTGCCTTTAAGAAAATATAAAATTGTTGGACATGCCATTGTAAGTTCTCATGGTATCCTCAAACAGAGCAACATTTGAGAAAGTATTAATGAAGCATTGTAAACATCTTGAGAAAACAACTCAAATATTTATGCAAACTTTAGTAACATTAGCTATGGAAACAAAATGAAAACAACTTAGAGATCATAAATGTTGCACGATTCAATTCTATTAATTTTGAGGACAGTGTTTCCCAAATATAAAATCCGAGTTGGAAACCTAAAAATTTTGATAATTGAGTCTATGCACTGTGTGCTTTGGGAGCTAATGCTAAATCAGATCAGTGGGTTACTCTTTGACTTCCTGTTACTATTTTCTCATTAATCATTTGAAAAGAATTAACAGCACCAGAGGGGAAAGAGGTTTTCGTTTTTCTTATTCTTATTTACTATACAAACAGACATTTGTTTGATTTCAGTTTTATTCAGTGATTCCAAATTGGTCAATAAAATGCTAATGATTACCAACATACTGTATTTCTCACTTGGAGATCATCATTTAATTCTAATAAATGCCAGTTGGATATTTATTAAAACAGCAGGAACTAATTCATATATTTGAGCTAAATAAATAAAGTTTGATTGCATGTTTGTTCTACTCAGCTTTGATAACTGGCACTGCAGAGAGGTTCTTTGTATAAATTACCTTGGAAACGACAGATAACAAAGTCTCACAGATGAAACTGGCATGTCAAAACAGTGTTATGTGCCTAAATATCGCTTGTTTGTGTCCACTGTAAATGGACTCTATACCTTGACACTCATATCCTGAAACTCTAGGGCAGCTCTATTAGACTTGACAAGCCCTCATAATAGAGATGTTCAGGAACTTAAAGACCTCTCAGTCTTTCCTAAAGGACCTCCTCTGTGTGAAGCCCACCCACACCCAATTCAAATTTTTTTCTAAGAGAAAGGATATTCCTAGAACTTCACAAGATTATTTCAATTGCTTTAACCTAAAGGCGAGTTGAGGGAAATGCTTAATATTCCCTTTGAAATAGACTTCTGGAAGGGCCTCTACTTTGAAGCTTCTTTTGATTTCTTGGGGAAATCACTTTCAGAAACTCATCCTTAAATTGTTTCCTAGTAATATATTTCTCAGTTTGCTTTTGGGAAATATGACCACGGCCTCATTTGGGATAAACTCATATGACTAACACCCTAATAAGTCTTCGTTTCTGCTATTTATGTAAGATCAACAAAGTGTATGTCTGCGTATTTACACCACTAGGGTCTTAGTTTGTAGATTCACTGTATAATAGTCAAGAAATTATAAAAAGCCAAATGTTCAATTGCTTATCTTGAAGTTTTATGAAATTTCGCATAAAAAACATTATGTAATCTTTTTTTTTAACTTTTAAAATTTGATGTAACTTCATTAGAAGTAATCAGAATCACAGTAGAGTCAAAAATATAAGGCAATGTGAAAGTGATATGTCACGAAACTCTTATGCAGAATTGAAGGCAACAGTAAAGAAAGTGAGGATTTTCTGTAAATAATTTTAATAACCCCAGTAAGGACATGGAGTGATTTTCTGGTTGCTGATGATTTTGTTTACACTTGCCTAATAGCAAGTGGCTATGTCAGCAGTGTTATCACATTCATATACATACACACAATGATTCATCTGAGCTGAGGTGACTGGTTGGCTCATACTGATGACATCATGCAAATTCCCAGCTGGTGGACAATTAATTTCAGTTACTAATTTTTTAAAGATCTTCTAAGTTATTCAAATATAAAATGGTTGTTTAATATGTATTTGTGTACAGAATTATTATAACTTGTTTCTTTGGCGTAATTTGAGAGGATATTGAGCTACCTTTAATATATGTCTTAATAATATGGATGATCCTGAAATAGAATTAAATCAGAAAGCATCAAAGTCTTTAAGTGGGAAAAAAAAGAAAGAGCACAAGCAATATTAAAGTATATTGGAGAGATAGATAACCCTAAGAAAAAAGTTAAAAGTTAAAATCTGAAAAATAAGTGTTTAAAAATGGTGCCAACTAACTGACTAGCCAAATATATATTGAGCTTCTGGTGTATGCAGAACACAGTACTTGACCAGAGTTTAATATGTTCTTCACCATTTTGGGTAGACATGCCAAAGAAAAATTCATTTATCAATGTGTCTGCAGTTTAGTTGTTATTCTATACGGTTGGGAAGAGATAAAAATAAAATCACCTTTCATATGATGCTCTAATCTAGATAACGAAAAGTTAAGAGAAAGTGATCTCAGAATGTATCTTATTTGTGTAGGCCACATAAGGACGCAGAGGCAGGACTCTTACGTCACACAGTACTTATGCACTTACTCTGTGCTGAGCATGGCTCTGGTCTTTTAAATAACTGCCATTAGTTGAATACCTACTATGTGAAGACACAGCGTTTAGTGCTTCATATATATTAGCAATTTTAAAAGCCAGTTATAAGTATCCCTAATTTACTACAGGATGAAGCCAAAGCTCAGAGTATTCACAAATTACCTGAGCTCACAGAGCTAATGAAGGGGTGGGACAAATAGAGAATTTCTGTGACCCAACAGTTCATACTTTTTCTTCTAAATTCCAAAGCCACCCTTTTGTTATTATGATGTTAATAATAAAAAATCCACCATGAAGGTTTGGGTAAATCTATACTTGTAATCTCACCATAATACTCAAACTCATCCATATTTGAGTTGATCCATTACATTCCAATATAGGGAAATACCCTCTTTTTCATTTCTTCAAACACAAATCATCATGTTAATGTAACAGGAAAACTGCTAATCACACTCGTTTTATCTATGCAACACTTTTTTTTCCCTCTGGGATTTAAGACCACCTTAAAATACTAGAATGGAAGTAGTTCCCATTTAAGTGTAGTTCATAATTTCTTATCCTTCATTTATTCCCATTCCAAAGAACACTTTATACAAATTTAAAAATTCAGTTCACTTAAGACTTTCTTGGAGGATAAAATCATTTGAGCTAAAGCTAGACCTGACAATACTAAAGCTGCTAAAACATATAAATAAATCTCTACAAAATGTTGGTTATCATTAAAAGGACATGATAGGGCAAATATCAAAGATGCCTTGAAAACAACTTGTGCCTAGTGTTCATGGAAATAAAACATTTAAAGTTTTAATTTTCTAAAAATGTGGAATATCTTCTACGTACCATGCCCTGAGTAGGTAGGGGTGAATAGATAAAACAGGTGAAGTCCCCAAACACATGGAGCTTACAGACATGAAAAGATATGCACAAATAACTATATAATTACAGAATATTATAGAGTTAGGAAGGTAAGGAGAGAATGCCAAAAAATACATAATACTGTGGTCAGTGCCATTAAAAAATGAGAAATTATAGAAAATCTCAGAGAATAGCATTTCAGGTAGGAATTGAAAAATAAGTGAGACTAGACAGGTAAAAAAAATGAGGAGTGCTCTAGGAAGACCCTATGCTGTAAAATGTTTGGCACATCTAAGGAACTGGTAATATCTGTTGGAAACTTGTGACCCAGGCAGAAACTGGAGCAAGATGATACAATTTAAATAAGCAAAGGCCAGGTTCTGCAGACCTTAGGCCTAGTGTCTTAAGACTTTGTATATTATACTAAAGCAAAGACACTAAGTGTTTTAAACATGGGATTGAGATAATTTGATTTAGACATAGCAGGATCACAAAATTTAATTAAAACATTACAAATGGGTATACAAATATATGGATTATGTTGCTTATCTATATTTTCATATTTTTCTTTACCTTCCTCTTATTTCTTACCTACTGTTAAGCTGGGGGGAGGAATTAGCTAAATTCTTGATTCTGCGTAAAGAGTAATCAGACCTGGTAACTGCAGTTCCTTTGATGATTAATCGCTCTTGGATAAAAACGCTTGTCTGTCACGAAGCTTCCCTCTCCACTCCCTGTTTTTCTCCCTAAGGTGTCTTTGATATTTGCAAGGTACAGGCTTGCTGAGTGATCTCATGAGGGTAGGAAACTGAGAAGGGAATGTAGTGACTTTCAGAGTCTTTTCTTTCTCTGGCCTTCTCCTACTCAAGTGTCTTCATTTTAATAGACACTCTGGTTCATTTTGATTAAGGTAGTCTAGGTATTACAGTTTAAACATCCCTTAGTCAGGTGGTTGTTGTACCTTCAAAATAGTAACAGGTTACACATATTCAGAATTGTGCTTCTGCCTAAAAATATATGATTATAATTAAAGAACACTTGTCTCTTTATGTGTTAGTTTTGTAACTGTCCTCTCAACTAGACGAGGTTAATATGATAAAGCTTACAACTGGTAGATACTTGTCTGTGATGTAGAAGGCAAGATGATTTGCTGAGAGTGAGATGGGAGAGAATAAAAGACTGGAAGATACAAATTTAGGAAATGTATGTGGCAATGACACAAAAATGAAAATTGCAGTGAAACAACCTTGTTGAACCAACTACCTGTACTAGGTTCTGTGGCACAGGATTCTCATGAAATTAGTTTTCATCTCACAAAATGTGTATAGCCCGTTAATGAGTAACCATAGTTTTAGACAAGATAACTTATCCTTGGTTCTTCAGGTAGAATAACAGATTTTAAAGCTGAGCTTCAAATCTACATCCATCTGCTTCCAAATCTATGCCCTATCAATTGTACTTTTCGTCTTCCTCAGGAATATCAAAATAAGTTTCAAACATAAAAAGTGGCCCCAGCTGTGTAAGGAACTTTTTACATTGAATTTTTTAATTTAATTCTCCATCTTCCATATATTGGCTTTTGTCCTACACTTTTCTAACTCAATTTTTATATAACAACACATCAGTTCTTTAAAGATAAGTTCCATGTTTACTCATATCTACTACATCGAAGACCAGTTCTAACTCCAGCTGTCATTAAATCCTTGTATAAACACCTAGATCGTTAACACAGTTGATGCTCATTAATGAGTGGCCTTGGGCACATTACTAAACTTCTGTGGAATTATTTTCCCCACCTGTAAAGTAAAATGATGGTAAGGGAACTAATTCATAGAGGTGTGTGTGTGTGTGTGTGTGTGTGTGTGTAGTATGTATGAACACATACCACACACCCACTATATATACATACATACACATATATATATACACATATGTGCATATGTATATATATATATATTTTTTTTAACTGTGCGTGATAAATGGTAAGTCCTACGTAAGGCATATGTTTTAGCTATTATCATCATCATCACCATGATCATGTGTGATTTATAATTATATTGATTGAATTCTTAGCATTTGTGTTCCTTCTTATTTTCCAAATTACATAGCTATAAGAAAGAATTTACCTTTTGCTTAAATATATAAAAATAAATAAAGCCTATTTACGAATGTAGCTAACACTTGTACTCGTAAAGAAGAGAGCCAGTTCCCAATATTGTTTATACTGAAATGAAAGTGCTTTTACATTTCTAACTTAGTATGAAAAAATATTACTATTTTTATAATAATTTCTTCATTAAATGCAAAGTATAAAGAACTGAATAGGGATATTGATTAATTTTCTTATTTTATAACTTATGGTGAGGCCTTTCAATTTGACTTGGGAAGGTTTTTATGTGTGATATTTTATATTTACACCAAAAAGTAGCATAATGCCTCTTTTCTCAGGAAGTACAGAGGAAAAGATTCTCCAGACCTGGGGGAGGTATCCCAAAGTGATAATCTTCACCACCTGGCCAAACAGTTCTAAGAATTCTTCCCAGCCCTGACTGGTAAATGAGAATTGTCTTCCTTTTGGCCAGGTGACTAACTAAGTGACCTATAGGACAAAAACTAGCTAGGGATTACTTCAGTTAGAAGAGGCTATTTGAAAAGGTAATATCTTCAAGAGCAGGATGGATTTCTAAGAGTTCTGTGTAATAACAATTTTATGTAAGAACTAACTTCTAAAACTCAAGAAGTATTTTAATAATAATTTAATAAAGAGGAAAATTATATCTTAATTTAATCTGCATAACAGTTTCTAGATAAACACTGATGCTGAACTTCTGGACTACACACTATACATTCAAATAACTTTGAATCTTATTAAATACTTTCTAATGGTGATGAATACTTTGAACACAGTATAATATAGTGTTTCTATGTTTAGATAGTGATGATATAACAATGAAAGATAGCAAATCATATTTTACTATCTTTTCGGCCCTTGAATTCAAAAGAATTAAGATGTCTGAAAGTAATGAATTAAAATTAACATTTCAATAAATTATAAGAGCAAAAATGAGCTACACTAGACTCTCTTTACTTCTGAAAGTGATAATTGTTTACTCTCACATTTCAGGTAGTATATTATGTCAACATATATTGACTCCAAATGGACAGAACTTGTATGTATATTAATTCAATCACTTACAAACTTTATGGATGTAGACAAGTCATTCAACCTCGCTGAACTCCAAATTCTGTGTCTATATGGGAGATAGCAGTTTCTTCAATCCATGATTACTTCAAGACTTAAATGTGATAATGCATGTGATGTGCTTATTATGGCACTCAGTATATAAAAGTAATTATTATTGTGCTAAAAGAGATACAGAAAGTATAAGCTGTAAATAAAATTATTTTATTGATATTCAATTTAAATAAGAAATACTTCCCCCAAAATTAATGCCTTCCCACTTTTACTGTTAATTTTGCCTGTCTTCAACTTTGTATGAAGATTTTCAGTAAGGGAATATAATTTATTTTCATTTTTGATCTGTTTTCTGATTTTCTTGTAATCTTATCAGACAGTAGAGAAGAATAGTTAGCTTACTCTCATGTAGTGTCATTTACAATCCAAATATAAATCTGCAAAAATGTAATCAAGTATAAAATACAGTATATACATCAACGTCTGTCTACTCCATCTGACACTACTCCCTGGGTAGAAGAAAGAGGCCTAAGATAAATTAGTTCTGATTGCCCAGAGTACTTCATTTGCAGGGCAATGGTCTCTTATTTCCCTTTCCTGTATGGATGAAAAATGTCTTAGTAATATTCTCTAGCCATCGGATAGCTTTGTACAAAATATAGAACCACGGGGAAAACACATATTCCCGTTAGCTTCCCAAGGGTCATATGCTGAGTTGTGTTTGTCCACTGAGCATTCACCTGCAGTGTCTTCAGTGCCATAATTGCATTGGTTCTGAAAATTAACTATACATTTTTGGTCCAGGTTTCTCATGATGAAAGAAGGAAGATACAAATATGGAATGGGAAAATAAATGGAAAAATACTAAAGGGCAAAATTAGAAACATGAGTATCAGCTCTGCCTGCTGAAAGCTAAGAAGTAATGACACCCATAGCCATGAGCACATATGAGCACATTTTCATTTCTAACATACTATTTCCCACTAAAAAGAATCAAGGAATTGTGGAGAAAGCCTTAATTGAATGGTTATGGAGGGACAGTACAAAATAATCTAGAATATTATATGGTGCTAGGAAGTTCAAAAGTGCTCCAAAAAATGATAGGCTCGTGTCAAAAACGTAAAGGGCTCCCAATACCTAAATCGTGAACAATTCAAGTATCAAAATGAATAGTGATGGTAATCTTCTTTTTTTTTAGTTTCAGATATACAAAACAATGTAATAGTTAGACGTCTGCACCCCTTACAAAGTGACAAACCCCCAATCTACTACCCCTCTGACATCAAATATAGCTGCTACAATCCCACCGATTATATTACCTATGTTGTACTACACCTTCTGTGACCATATATATATATACCCCTTATGAGATGTTGGATATATATATATATATATATATATATATATATATGTATATATATATATATGTATATATATATATACATATATATATATATATATATATATATATATATATATATATTTAATTGTAGTTGGCATTCAATATGATTCAGCTTCAGCTTCAGGTGTATAGTGCAGTCATCAGATATCTACACAGTCTATGAAGTGATCTCCCTGACAAGTCCAGTGCCCAACTGGCACCCTACATAATCTTTATATTATTGATTATATTCCCCAGACTGTATTTCATATCCCCATGACTATGTTATGATTACTAATTTGTACTATCCAATCCCTTTACCTTCTCCCCCATCCCCACTCCCTCCCATCTAACAACCATCAGTTTTTTTCCCCCCTATATCTCTGAGTCTATTTCTGTTTTGTTTACTCATTTATTCTGTTATTTAGATTCCACATATAAGTGAGATCATGTGGTATTTGTTTTTCTCTGTCTGACTTATTTTACTTAGCGTAATATTCTCTAGGCCCACCCATGTTGTTGCAAATGGTAAGATTCCACTCTTTATTGCTGAGTAATAAATAAATGTATAAATAAAGCTGCAATGAACACTGGAGCACACGTGTCTTTATGGATAAATGTTTTCAGATTTTTTGAGTAGATACCCAGGAGAGGGATTGCTGGATCATATGGAAACAACCAAAATACCCTTCGATTGATGAATGGTTGTGGTATATATACACAATGGAATATTATTTGGCGGTGAGGAAAGATGAAATAGGACCATTTGTGACAACATGGATGGATCTTGAGATTATAATGCTAAGCGAAATAAGTCAGACAGAAAAAGCAGAGACCCATATGATTACACTGATATGTGGTATATAAACCAAAAACAACAAAATAACAAGACAAACAACTGAGAAACAAAAGCTCATAGACACAGACAATAGTTTAATGGTTACCAGAGGGTAAGGGGGTTGGGGGGTAGTAGATGAGGGTAAGGGGGATCAAATATATGGTGATGGAAGGAGAACTGACTCTGGGTGGTGAACACACAGCGGGATTTATAGATGATGTAATACAGAATTGTACACCTGAAATCTATGTAAATTTACTAACAATTGTCACCCCAATAAACTTTAATTAAAAAAAAAAAAAAGAAATGCCAATGTCATGAATGACAAAAGGTGAAAAATCAATCCAGATTAAATGAGAATAAAGAGACATGAAGAGTGGATTAGAAGAAAACGTTGTATATAGGACTTTACTGCAACAATTGGCAAAATTTGAATATGGATGTTATATTAAATAATAATACTTTAACAATATTATAATCCCTTTATTTTATAATTGTACTGTATATGAGAGAATGGCCTATGGTTTTTTTTTTTCTGTTTATTTTTTAAAGAGATACATACACTGAAATATTTTGTGGTAAACCTTCATGATATCTTTAATTTACTCTAAATTATTCAGAAAAAGTATGTGTATACACACACCAAAAGTAAATGTGACAAAAGCTAACAATTGGTGAATGTAGGTGAAAAAAATAAGGAAGTTCATTAAAGTATTCTGGCAAATTTTTGATTCATTTGAAGTTTTTAAAAATTAAAAGTCAAAGAAAGATTAGAGGAGCAAAGGGTTGGGGTAATTTTGCTCATCCTGAACCCTACTATGCCACATTGCCCAATGGTGGGTGTGGAGTTGGTCAGACAAGAGGGAAATTATGCATTTTTAATCAATCACCCAAAAGCCTCCTGCCTATCTCCTTAAAAGATGTATTTTCAATAAAATGTTACTTACATTATTATAATTATTTATTAGAATTTGCAAACATTTTGTCATTCGATGCATTCTATTTTACTATTAAAATAGTAATAATTTAAAAATTAGATGCATAAGAATTCTACAGAGAGTTTATAAAAATAAAAATTTGTAGCTGCAATCCCTAGAAATTTTGACTCATTAACTGTGTTGTAGGCACAAGCATCTGTATCAATAAGCACTTGACTGATTCTGAAAGAGATCTTCACAGTGTATCTACCTAGTGAGATGCACTGAAGTGCTTTGAGCTTCCTTCCAGTGGAAACCAGCTAAGTTTCACCTTTGCCTATGAATAAGTGTACAGCTAGTAGGAGACTGAAAAAGGAAAGTTGTTTTTTTTTTTTTTTTTTCCTTAAAACACAGAGAGCAACCATTCTGGAGTAGACAGGAAGAATCCATTCCATTTTGGTTTTATCTTCTAGGACTCAACAATTAAATCCCCCCACTTTCAAGAGACCATAATGAACATTTTCCTTACTAACTCCTTACCATCTCCTTTTTGTGGCTAGATATAAATTAGGGTTTAAATGTGCATTACATATTAGAATATGTAGTCATTCAATTTTCAGCGATTAAAATATAGACCATTATAAGTAATAGCACTTGTGAACCTGCCATTTAGCTTATTGACATTTTTGTGACTTTTAAAGTCTTCATTAAAAACATCTTTTGTTGAAGTTGAAATTCCTATTGTTTAACCCTTTAGGTCCCATTCCCATTCCCAAGTATGGTACTGCAGGAATATAAACATGATGGTCCAAGTGAAACCATGCAGAGCAATAAAATATAAACGATCAATGAGAAATTACATTTTTTAAATACTAGTCTTCTGTAATGTTTAACATTTTTTGTCAAAGCATTAAAAACTCTCTTTCTGTAGGTTAAAATATATTGAAAAATTATAAATAATAAAGCTAAAATATATTTAGAACTGTAATTTCAAATAGCAGAAATATTAGAATGTGTTTGATTTCTTTGCTTTAAAAACTTACCGAAAGTAGTTTGAACAGTGCTTGCCTTTTTTCATTACATAAGTTATTATCTAGAATAACTATGTTTTCTATGCCTTGGTGAAATGTCATAGTCCTTTGTGAGTTTGAGTCAGTTTCCAACATTTTAACCTTTGCACCTTCAATATCATGAAATGTATCCAAGAGTTATTTTAAAGTGTTCAGCTAGTCTCTTCTTCTGGACCTCTCCATCCTTTCCATCACAACCACTCCTGTCACTTAGTGACTTGTCTCCATCAACATCAAACATGTGACAATTATAACCACCTTAACCCATGCTTGGAATCTGGATGCAAATTTTACAGTTGGATTCTCCTCAGTTCTTTTAGCTTTACCAGATAGTTTAATGTTAATCTATTTATGCTACTTCTGAAACAATGAAACCAGCCTTTAGTGGCAATTAAAATTACTCCAGTAATAATTGCCTTTTCTTTTCTTTTCTTTTCTTTTCTTTTCTTTTCTTTTCTTTTCTTTTCTTTTCTTTTCTTTTCTTTTCTCTTTTCCTTTCCTTTCCTTTCCTTCCTTTCCCTTCCTTCCTTCCTTCCTTCCTTCCTTCCTTCCTTCCTTCCTTCCTTTCCTTTCCTTCCTTTCCCTTCCTTCCTTCCTTCCTTCCTTCCTTCCTTCCTTCCTTCCTTCCTTCCTTCCTTCCTTTCCTTCTTTCTTTTTTTCCAAAGAGGCAACTAAATTTAATGCTATGGCCTGAATGCTAGGCAAACTGATTGGGATTATTATTTTTTTTAATTATTATTATTACAATCCTAAATACAAAGTAGAAGTTAACGCTCCATTCCTAGGGCAATCTAGACTGAAGATACTAGAACAACTTTGCCTTTTCTAAAATATATTCATTGTACTTTTTCAATATTATTGAAATGTCATTAAAAAGTAGCTTGATGCAGGGAAAAATCTTGTCCTATTTTCGCTTTGCAGCCCTGTATTCAGACATTCTAATCAAATACAATTTCACTCCCAATATTTTCATTTTTCATTTATTTGCTGCACTTTCATCTTTATTAGTGAATTCCTTCTTTCAATAATCCATGTATGTAAAATGCCACATGATTTATCACAGAGAGACAAGAGGACAGTACAACTCCATATTTTTCTGTCTGTGCATGAAGTAACTAACATATATAGTTACCAATTACCAACAGATTTTGAAAGAAAATCAGTGATTGCTAACTGACCATCATATGCATCTATTATTTACACAGTGGTATGTAGACTGAAGAGCTAGCAGCAAAGTTTGTATTTTTTTTTCCAATTACAACTTATATACAATGATAACAGACATTTGTATCACATAATTGGGGCACTAGTGATTTTTTACCTAAACTGTGATAATGGAATTTGTGCATATCAGAACTGCAAAACAAGGACCGACTATATATTATAACCTAATCACAAGAATGACATTCTATTACCTTTGATAATATTCTATTGGTTAGACACAGTGTGACAGGTCCCATTCATGTTCATGGGCTCAAGGGGAGGCAATTATACAAAGCATACACTGGAGGGGGCAGGAGTGGGGGGTGAAGGGTGATCATGGAGGCCATCCTAGAAATCTGCCTATCATAGCATTTATAATTTTATTAGACTCTGCCTAATTTTGTAGTATTGTACATTCCCACTAGGAGAATATGAAGTTTCCTGCTCTGCAAAATTTCATGGAAATTTGCTATTATCAGATATTTATTTTTGCTGCTTCAATAACTGAAAGGTACTATCTTTCTTTGAAATTGCATTTCCTTCTTTTTCATTGAAATTTAGTATTTTTATGTTTTTAGCCAATCTGTTTCTTCTTTTTTGAACAACCTATATTCATTGCTTATTTTTCATTGAATATATATATATATATATATATATATATATATATATACAATTCAATATATATATGTATATATATATATGTGTGTGTGTGTATATATATGTACATTTTTCTTTCTAGGAGTAGTTTATATATTCTGGGTAGTAAATCTTAATATATAATAATATATAATATACAATAAAAATTTATCTTCTCAGTCTGATCCCTAGCTTTAATTTAGTTAATCATGTATTTTATTATATAGTGGTTTTCATTTGAATGCATTAAAATTTATAATGCCTCTTAATGCTATTTTAAAAGTACTTCCCAAGCCCTAAACCAAGGTCATTAATACTTTTTCTTCATAAAAAATGACACCTAACTATAGAATTAGCAATTTATTGTTCAGTCATGAAAGTGTATTACAATAACTGATTTAGATTCTAGATAGTCTAAATAGCCAAAGTTGAAATTTAATATCAAAGTAAACGTAAAATTTGGAAGAGTTAAAACAATTCATATTGGTATAACTGCATCTCCAAAAGAATAGATAGTGCGTTCTGGCAGTAATCTTTTTCAATGGTACATAGGCAGAGATACCAAAGAAAATTTCCTATTTGGCAGAAAATAAATATGACTAAGATATCCTGGCAAATTTATATCCAAAGTTAAATGAAAAGTGCTACTATTCATTTTAAAATTCTCAAATGCATTAGAATGGCAACAATATTATAAAAATTATCTAAGCTACACACTCAAAGCATCACTCTGAAGCTTGACCTGGACAATTTCTTTTCTAAAATATGAGGTTTGTTTTATTTTCTCCTTCTTCTTTCTAAGCAAGTTAATACAAAAGCACTTCAGTTAATGGGAAAGCCAAAGGATTGAATCTTTTCATCAAAACATGACATAGAAATGCTACGAAATTAAAGATAGAGATATGTTTATTTGTATAGAGACAAATTAAAAATGCATCTGTAAAACAAATCTGTCAGCTTTTTTGTATTTGGCTTTCATGTGAACTAATCTAATGCACACACACACACACACACACACACACACCACCACACACTATGAAAATATGAAATCGGCCCATTAAAAAGTAATTAGAAATGACTTTTAAAAATAGACTCCCAAGTGCCCATCAGTTTTTGACAACTCCTTAATCTTTTCAAGTTTTTGTTAAAACTGACATTATACTAACTGGGTTGTGAGTCTTTTTTGTTTCTACTTAATGGTTCTAGAAAAAATATATATTCTTCTGTTTGTAAGAGTTTGATACATATTGTTTCACATGAAAAATACGTATAACCTTGAAAATCTACTTCTGTTATCTATGTACTCAGTATCAATATGCAAAGTGAAATGTGTAACTCAGCAAGAGTCTCCACAAGGGTCCTCTTAACAAACCGAAAGTCTAGATATCTGGTAATGTAACCGGAGGCTGCAGAGTTATATAGTTCAGCCTACTGCCTGCCATGTGGATTACACTTTACTCCTCCCTGTCGGCAATACATCAACATCTGAAAACCTGAATGAAAGTTTTAAAAGAAAAAAAAAAAAAAAAAAGTCAGACATACAGACTTCTAAATCAACCTCCAGATGGTTTCAGTGCATTTTAAAATTTCAGCCTCAGGAGTTCTGTGTAAGATTTTCTACCTTTTTAATTCTTTGGTCTAAGAAATAGTCACTAGAGTGTTTTCTATTTGTTCTCTTTCAATGCTCCTTATATTTTTAATAACTAACATTTAATAGTGACTACTTATTTTTGAAATCTCACAAAATGGCAAAAAGTGCAGGTGTAAGATCTCTTTTCTAAGGTATAGTCTCACACAGCAGTGAGAGACATAAATGTCTGAGGAATGAAGAATTGTCCCAGAATTATAATAATGTAGGGAATTGTGACAAGCGCATTGTACTTGGCCCTCCAAGTCCATTCCCCTTCTTTTTCCAGGGAGCAGACCTAAAGGGACTAAATAGTAGAGTGTCTCTTATGTCCTTGGACTTGTGTTGGGACAATTGGAATCACAGCAGAAGATGTGGGTGAGAGAAAAATGTGTTCAGGGTATTTGTTCCCTTGACTCCCTTATAATACTTGATCAGAAGTCACTGTTCCTGCCAAGGCAGCCAACTTATACTCTTTCCAGACTCTGGGAACTGCCTTCCCCACCCCCTTTCAGGCTAAGGGGTGATTGGCAGTTACTAGCTCTGTGTCACTCTACTATCCTTTGTGGTTCCTCTACACTCACAGTTTTGAAGTAAATTATTATTATTTTTTTTTTAGTTAAAGTTTATTGGGATGACAATTGTTAGTAGTATACTACATTTTTGTAAATAAATTTGTCTCAAATTATCCTGTTTTAACTATGCCATGTTTCTATTGGGACTCCTGATACACTTACTGCAAAAAAATTAATCATTAATTGAATTAATGATTTTGTAAACTGAATTATAAAAATATTTTACACACACCACACATACACACCACACACACACACACAATGTTTCTAATTTATTATCAGTGGCCCCTAGCAGCATGACAACTATTTTGAGGCATTGTTGACATTTGTGTGTGTGTGTGTGTGTGTGTGTGTGTGTGTGTGCATGTGTGTGCGTGTGTGTAAAAGGGACCTTGAGAGATTCAGATAGTTTATTCCAGGTTATGTTGGGACCAGTCACATGATCTGAAGGGGTTCGTATTTTCTCCTGCACATTGTGGAGCAGGGAAAGACAGACCATATGTTGGGAGTGAAATACCAGGGACCAGAAGAAATATCTGAATTGTGCTTAAATCATTTGCCAGAGGAGCCACGGGAATAGCTAACCCTATAAAAGAGCAACAGAGATTACATGAGCAGAAAAGAAAGGAAGAATCTGGGACAGGAGAATTTAAGAAGTATTACAGGGACCCTATTTGAGAAGTCTGGCCTGAGGGATTCAGATCACTGTGTAAGATATATGTGGGCTATGGATATACTGCTGTAAAAATGTCACCAAGGAGGACTTCCTGAGCTGTCACAGTTCTGAGAAACCAGGAGGAGGAAAATAAGGAGGTGACATGTGTTTTCCACAAGGAATAAGATCTGCCAGCTTGGCTGTGGTGGTGCAGACTTGGGGAGCATGAAATGAAGCTCATCCTTGAAATTCGGTCCTCCAGAAGCAAGAGTCAAGGGGAAAACAGAATAAATAGATACCCTCCCAATATTTAATCACGTCACTCATAAGAGACTCAAGTCTTGTCCTAAAATGTACTGGTCTCAGGTAGAAAGTAAGCACCATTTCCCAGCCCCATCTGTTTTGAATTCTAGTTTAAGTATATTTGTCACAACAGAGTTGACTAACATAGACAAGATCAGAAGTACCCTGGTTCTTACTGAGGGAGTGCCTGGAAGGAGCAGGAAACATGAACCTTCTGGTAGAAACCACCAGCCCAAGGAACAAAACACTCTCCAAATGGCTTCACAATTGGATTGGCCCACCCGCCTAAGAAAGGAAATTAGAGGTTGGATTATGAAAATAACCTTTGAGTCTTGAGTTGGTAGAAGCCTGGATACTACTAGTAAATACCATGTCAATCTGTTCATTGGCTCCTTTAAGAAGAAACGTATTAGATGTCCACTCATGGAACAAATATTAAAATAATCATGGAAAATGAACCAAGCACTTCCATAGGCCCCGGGGTCAGTCCTGTCCAATAGAGACAGAGACGCCCCACTCCATGACACTTATAGTCTAGTGGGGAAAGTTTGAACAAGACCATGTTGGCTGCTGTGTTGACACTGAATAAAGGAGAGCAAGAGCTCTATACTAGGAGACGGATTAAAAAGCCACTAACAGTAGCACAGCTGGAGCCTTAATGGCTCAGACAAGTGGAGAGCAGGGGAGGTGGTAAGATCTGGTCCATTTCTGGCTGTGTTTTAAATGTAGAGACCACAAGCTGTGATGGCCTGACCTCTGTTACACTTCCTACTACCCCGGAAGAAGTCTCTCCCACAATGTGTGACCCACATCTTGTGGGAAAGCACCTTGTCTCGATTTGCTAAGGGCAGCAAGTATTCATTGGTTAAAGAGGAGTTTTTAATACGAGGAAAATCATTTTTTCTTAGAGTATCCTCTCCATGGAAAGAGTTGCTTTTATCAAATTTATATTTTCTTAAGTTGAGGCATACATGAAAACAAATTGTCTTTTTTGTGTGTGTGTAGCTTTCAAAAGGGTTAGGGACTGCTAATTGTCAAGCTATTGTTTTGCTGAGTACATTGTGCTAGTTAAGAGATAGGACAAAAAGGGCTGAAAGGATTTTTTTCATAGTGTGGATATTTTACAAACTAGCACTCAAAGTCATAAGACCTATAGATCTCTATGTCAGACCTGAGAGAAGCACTGGCTTCAAAAGACAGAAAACAAAAAACAAAAAACTGCATAGTGAAAAATCATATTTAAGTAAATACTTAATTGTATTTAATTAAATGTCCACAAATGCATAACCTTATGTGAAATTCATTAATTGTTAAAATTCGAAGTCTAAAAGAAACCTATGACAAATGAGTACAATTTTTGGTTACATTTTCTCACTTTGCAAGAATCCATGAGTTACATTGATTAATATAGTACAATTAGAGCCAATTGTGATTTTATTGTATGTAACTTCTATCTAAGTAACTTCAAAAGCAAAGTTATAAAAATCCTTTCAAAATTGCTTACTGCAAATGTCATTTAATCTGCTATTTGGGTGTCCCATTATATCTAAGAAAGGGGAGATAAAGTGTCTAATCAAAGTCACAGGACATATTGGAGAAAAACAAAGACATTGACAGGGGTCTTTATTAAACGTCTTCATTCTCATTAGAGTCCTCAGTGAAAAGTCTAGTATCTTGTGAAGTCAGGATCCACCAAAATGCTGATCTTGCTTCAACGTATGATTGGAGCAAGATCAGAAGCTGCCTGGGAGGAGAAAATTAAATCTGGATAGCATTGAAATATGCTAAATGTTGACTCAGACCGTGTTTTAAATTAAACAAGCTGAAAATAATAAACAGAGAGATCACTGTTTTGAAAAAAAATGTTGTTACCTGAAGTTTTGGGTTTAATTTGCAAAAGGTATGGATTCATTATATTGAAGATTTTTTTTTGTGGTTTGTTTACAATTTGTAGATTGTCTGGCAGAAAAGAAAATAAAGCTTACTGCTTTAAAAATGAACACAAACACTTGGAAAAGAGAATGATAAAAATGAATTATCCAGAAAATTTTCTCTGATCTTAAACAAAGGGAAAGCTACAAACCACAGCAGCATGGAACACTTCCATAACAAGGAAAGGGCTGAATATGCTGATAGGAGTATTTCCAGCAGTTAATAAGAGGGGTGGAAAAAGTAAAAATTGCTTAAACAAAATTACTTCCAGCAGTAAATTGTCATCTTATTAAAATGTAAGTTGGTAGAAACTGTATACATGAACTCTTTGCAAATAATGGGAAGATTTGCACCAAGATTTGCAGCCATTATAAGATCATGATTACAAATTGTGCCATTTTTCAAGTTTGATAACTTGAAATATCTCCCTTTCCAATGATATATATCTGCATTTTTCTTTGTTGTCCAATTTGTTAATTCTTATTCACAAATTCCAAAATATTATCATTATTATTTATCTTTTTTGATTAAGTCAGAGGAGGAATAGGTTTAACCAAATTCTCATGTTTATGTTCTTCTAATCCACAATTTTAGTATAGAATGGTCTAGTAGAGGTCTTATTCCTCAACCAAATGCAAGAGGCTAAAATCCCATTTAAATCACTAGTCAGGGAGAACAAGGGGGCGTTTTGAAGAGCACAGGTTTGGGATTCAGACAGCATTGGGTTTGGATCATAGCTTTGCTTCTCACTGACCAACCTTCTTAGTAACTTCTGTAGGACTCAGTTCCTTAACTGGTAACTCAGGTTGGAAGGATTATAGTATTATATATATACATATAAATCATTTTCATGCTTATGGCTTTAGAATTCAACCGTGAACCACATTATGTTCAGTTTCCAGCATTGTATGTTCAAAAGGAAACATTGTATGTTCAAGAGGCAGACTCTCATGATCACTTATATTTATTTTTGGAATATTTACCATAAAATTTTCCATTGTGAAATTACGTAATCTGCTCAGAATAAACTTTCTAATCAATAAGCACAACACACACCCATGCTTTAGGCCTGGCATTTAAGGCCATGATACCTTAACCTTTAGGAGAGATGCATTTGATGGCCCGTTAGTTACCTCGTCATCATGGATGCTTTCTTTCTCCCTGGGCCTACTGGGTATCAGTCCTGTGCCAGGCCTCATCAGGAGCTCCAGCCAAAGAGTTGACCTCAAGAGTTTGGTGAGAAGAGGGACAAAATGCAACCTAGCTGTGGGAGCAAATGTTTGTGAGCTGTAAGTTGTGAATAGTTGGTATCTTAGAGAGTTGTTATAGTCTGAACAGCCTGTTATTACCTTGCTGTGATCTGTTGCCTGGGGTGTTCTATTTCAGTCTTTAGGACAATTGGTTATGTTCAAAGTAATTAACTCTAATGTGTTGATTCTAGATATGATTGTTGAACAAACACTGGCTCTGTTAACTCTGCCCATCTAGCGACATATTTTAGTTATGCAAAGTAGACATTCCTCATTTATTGATGCTGAGGCTGTCACTGGGAGCTAGTTTTAGTTCACAGATTAAATGAGTTAATATTTCTTAAAAACTTAGACCTATGTTAGGCACATTGTTAATGTTATCTTAGTGTTTGCTTTTAAGGGCCAAAAAGAGCCCCTAGAAAAGCAAAAGACATCACTTCTTACAGCCACATGGGTGGAGGTACAGTATCTATTTTGTCTTGAAAAATAAGAATTTGACTTAAACCTCAGGCTATGGAACACAAGACAATTTTCTTCCTTGCATCTCTGTTACAGGCCATGAATAAGGCTATGAATCCCCACTTGTGCACAGATACAGGTCCAGCCATGCCTCGGCTGCTATCTTCTCTTCTTTAGGTAACATCAGCAAAGTGAGAAGGTAACCGCAGAATTGTGTGGCATGATAAACTGTTCCCTTGTAAGTATTTTTCAACCTGAGAAAGATTTAGAATTCAGTATAGGAATGTTTGAGAGTATCCACCCCATAACTTTTATATGCTTGGGTTAAGGAGTTTGTACTTTTTTGGTATTTTATGTGCTTGAAAGGTTTAAAGGAATTTAACCCATAAGAGTAAATTTAAATGTCTAATTCTATACATGATTTAGATTTATTATTTTAAGTTGAAGTCTTACCATTTATATATAATGTTGGGACATTTAATACTCTGGTATTCAAAATATTTATGTTTAATTTATTAAAAGTTATTTAAGTACTCAAGAAGATTTTAAGTCAGAGTAAAGTATTTAAAAAGGAAATAGAATATATTATCTTTATTAATGCTGTGTATGTGTTTATGTTTGTAGGTGTTTAAGTAAATTGGAAATGTGTTCAAATTTTATTCAAAGTCTCCCTTAAAGTGAATGTGAAAATGTGCTATACTAATAGATAGATAGATACACTCATATATACATATACATATATATTTCTCATATATATATAAGAGAAGGATTTGTAAGAAATATATATATATATATATATATATATATATATATATATATATTTAATTTTATAACTTTAATGGGTGAATAATGATTGTTAGAAACAACCACAGTGGCTATTATTATTGCCTCCATCATCACCATCATCACTGGTGCTTGTGTTAGTCTGCTAGGGCTGTCATAATAAAGGATGGCCAACTCAGTGGCTTAGACCACAGAAATTTATTGTCTCACAGTTCTGGAGGCCAGAAGTACAAGATCAAGGTGTCCATAGGGTTTATTCCTTCTGAGCACTGTGAGGAAGAATCTGTTCCACGCCTCCCCTACCTTCTGGCAATTTGCTGGCAGACTCTTGTATTCCTTGGCTTGTAGAAGCAGCATCCTAGTTTCTGCCTTCATCTTCACATGGTGTTCTTATGTTCAAGGCTGCCTCTGTAACCAAATTTACCCTTTGATAAGAACATGAGTCATATTGAAGTAGAACCCATCCTAATGACTTCATTTTAACTTGATTAACTCTGTAAAACTCTATCTCCAAATAAACTCTACCTTCCCCACAATCTGAGGAACTGGGGGTTAGGATCCCAACTTAACTTTTTTTTGAAAGACGCAATAATTCAACTTATAACACTGCCTATGACAGGTTTTCAACATTTCTTTCAGTCATGCTTAAATTCTCCTCTTCATTAATTTGTGGTTTGCTTTATACAATGTACCAATTTTTAAACTGAGTTCATGTAGTCCTGTGTTCAAATCCTGACTCTGTCACTCATTCAGTGGGTAAATTGTTTTCTATGGTTTGTTTCTGTAAAATGGGAATGGTAATATACTACTTTAAGGGCTGTAATATAAATTCATTTAAATAAAATGACTAAGTCACCCAGAACAATTTCTTGTATGTAGTGGAATCTCAGTTAAGTGGAAGCTGCAACTACGACTACTATTGTTGCTACTACATTGTCTATGTTTACTATTATTCTTAGAGACAATTATTGTTTATATATATATTTAAATTACTCATTACATTAGTGTTCTTTGGTGGTTATACTACACTTACCATAAACTTAAGTGGCGTAAATAACACAAATCTATTATCTTACAGTTCTAGAGTTCAGAAGTTTGAAATTAAGTTTATGAGGCTAAAATCTAGGTGTTAGCAGGGCTGGTTCCTTCTGGAGGCTCCAGGGAGAATCTCTTTCTAGCATCTTCGGGCTTCTGGAGGCTGGAGGCATTTCTTGCCTTGTGGCCACATCACTCCAAACTCTGTTTCTTGTAGTCATCACATTACTTTCGCTCTGGGTGTATTTCTACTGTCCCCTGCTAAGAAAGACCCTTATGATTACATTGGGGTAATCAAAACAATCTCTGCTTCTCCAGATCTTTGATTTAATCATGTCTACAAAGTCCTAGCTTTTGTAAAGTGACACATATACACAGCGTCCAGAGATTAGGGCATGCGTGTCTTTGGGGGCCATTATTCAGCCTATCACACCAATTTTTGGACTAAAACATTTCTTTCAACATTTGAATGCTAGGATTCTTGGTTTAAAAAAACTAAGATTCTCTCTCTCTTTCTCTCTTTCAGAATTTAACTTTGCTAAATTCCTTACATATTTATGCATCAAACTGCTTTTTCCTCAGCATTACATGACCCTTTTTGCCATCTATTTTTTCTCTTTATAACCAACAAATCAGTGTACCTGACAGCATAGCCCATGTATATTTTTTATGCTGTATCGCTTCCAAATTTCAAATCCTATATATGCCATTATCCCTTCAATCCCAACAATTTGACTAAAACTTCTCTAACAATGGGCAGGCGTGTCATCCTCGATGCTAAATCCGTGACAAGCTTGACTGTGGATTTAACTATCTTCTCTGAGTCTTTAAACACTGCTGATCCCTTCCTCCATCTTGACCACTGCCTCCTTATTGAAATTATTTTCACTTTTATCTATGCAATACCACTGTAAGATGAATTTTTAAATATTTCCTTGAAGTTTCTTTAACCATAGAATAGGTAGTAAGCATAAGAAAATTAACATTAAAAGAAATTGTCATTATGACAATACCAGCAATTTATAAAAATAAATAGATATTTATAAAACTGTAAAACTCGTTTGGGGAAAAATGCTTAGAAAATATTCACTGGTGATGAATACTAAAAGAATGATGAAGTAAAAACCTGTCAATACAATTAAAGAAAAATATTGGCAATGCCCAACTCTCACCCTATCTAAAGCACTAAAGAAAGGAATTCCTATCAGAATTAGAAAGTGAAAAAGGCCGTTGGGGAATTCCACGACTCTCACATAACTGGCAAGTGAACCATCATTGCCAGAGGAACCAACCAGGTGATTAGAAGGTTGGAACTTTTACCCCACCCTCAACTTCCAGGGAAGAAAGATTGGGTGGAGATTGAGTTAATCACCAATGGCCAGTGACTTAACCAATCATACCTACATAATGAACCTCCCTAAAAACCCAAAATAAAGGGTTTTGGAGAGATGACAGGTTGGTGAACAACTCAACGAGGAAAAAAACTCCTGTTGTCATGACCCTTCCAGGTCTCGCTTTATGTACCTCTTCATCTGGCCTTTCATCGATACCCTTTATAACATCTTTTATAATAAATAGGAACACATATGTACAATGTTTCCCTGAAATCTGTGAGCCACTGTAACAAATTATTAAACATAGGGCAGGGTGGTTGGAACCCTGACTTTGTAACCAAGGTGGGCAGAAGTGGTACCTTCTGGGGATCAATTACTTGCCACTGGCCTCTGAAATAAGGGAAGTCATTTAGAACTGGGTCCTGAAACCTGTGGCATCTCACTAACTCTGGGTAGATCAGACACTTCAAGTTTGGAGCAATTCTTTGATACAGTGGATTTGAAGTCATAACGTATTGGCCATCAATGTACATAGGAAGCTGGCATTCTGATAGTACAGAGATACCTGCTATGTTTAGATGGATCTTCTGAGTGTCTTACATTTTAGTTCAGTTCAACAATGATCAGATTGCATGAGAAAACATGATCAGCAGTAGGTCCATGAGTTTTGATGCTCCAATATAAAAAGATCATGTTGATGTACAGTTTACTGAGGCTCTCCATTTATCCACGGTGATGTCTCCTGCTAAGAGGGTATTTCAGTTGACCCCTGAATCTGGTGGCAAGCTATGTCCTAGCTGAGCATTATGTTGTGTACACCGGGCTATATATTGGTGGTTAGAGCAAAACTGAAGGGCACAGTATCAAGACAAGAACCTAGTGTGTTACTAAATTGACTCCAATATACAGAAATGATTTCTGTAAATATAAAAACATACAAAAATGTCTTCATCTCTTGCTACTCCAGAGAATTTCAATTTCTTTTTGCTTGATGCGATGTTTTGCTTGGGCGCTGTGAAGATGGCAGGACTGAATTTGTTGGCATATTTCACCACAAAGGGATGGATTGAAGAGATCTCAAACAATTTAACTAAGGCACATAGAGAAAGCTGTCTTTTTCACCTGTAATCCATAAAACTGATGGAATTACCCCAATGAGCATAGCAAATGCCTAACAGTAAGTATAAAACTTCTGCCTCTTATAGAAACCCATTAAAACTTGAAGAATTCTTTTGCTTTTAGAAATAGTCTTTGATGACTAAAGACCCATAGAACTGCATATAAAGTGTCCCCAAAACCAACCTTAATAATTCTCACAAGCTGATGCTTCTCCAGCTGTCATTATAGAAGTCAGAATGCCACCAACTAAGTACTACCAAATTGCATTCATTACTTAAAAAAAAAAATGAGAGAAGACATGAGAATTAGAAAAAAATGAACTATTTCTTTTGAACAAATGAATGAACTATTAGCTGAAACATGCTTCAATTACAAGTAACAGGTATTCCTATTCCCTTTCCATGTGAAAACAAAGTTGAGATATTCAGTATCGGAACCCAAATTAGAAAAAAGAACCCTATATTAAATTATGACAAAAAAATTAGTGCATATTGCATACCTACTGCACTACAATGATAGAGCTTTGATGAGGGTACAGAGACATATTTTACACAGCAACTGGCCTCCAGAGGCTTGCAATTTAGTACAGGAAAAGTAATATGCATGCATGCATGACTGTAACAAATATAAATGAAATAAGTGATATAATAGAAGGGCAAACAAATTGCTTCGGCAACAAAGAGGAAAGAAACTCAAAGTAATTTTTGAGTGAAGCATAGAAAGCTTAGTAGGATTTCACAGGAGTAAAGGTTGTTAAGATGAGGCACTGTAATTAGCCAAAGCAGAAAGTCTTAAAGTGCATCTGGCATACATGGGTCAGCATATTATGTGTTTGGACTTGACCACTACAAATGTACAAAGGAAAATGTCATGGTCAGGGCAAAGCATACCAAAGCAGTTAAGACTATTTTCTATTGAAAACTGTGAGTCACTGAGGATTTTTGAGGATAAACATGATATAAACTGAGTAAACTTTACATTTTAGGAAAAATAACTTTGATAGTTATATAAATACACAGTGTGCACTCAATAACATGCAATAAACAAGCACATTGAGGGCAGAAAAATTGTCCTAAAATCTAGGTAAGAAAAATTAACACTATTGCTAAGATAGAATCCAGGAGTAATATAAAGTCATAAGTAGGGAGCAGTGTTAAGTAACTACAGATAACACATGACAACAATTTCTACAATAGATGTTTGATTTAGCAAATAGTACCTTTATGGAAAGTGTCGTATAAAAGAGCATCCAGTGTAGTAACTGTAAATCATATCCCCAAATGAAGGCTGTCAATCAATCATAGTTATTATGAATAAAAATACAAGGTATAAAGCTAAATAGTTACTTTTTTAAAAATATTGTTTTTAAGTGTCTGTAGCCCAGTCAGGAAGATAAGATATTCATATAACACCACAAATTTAAGTAGAGCGTTACATAGGCTAAGGGCACAATGAGTGAGGTGGAAGTGGGAAAGCAGCTAAGAAGAGATGTGATAGGATGGTTGTGAGCACCTTTTGGAGTAGGTAGGTCTTGAGTTAAGCCCTGAGAACAAAGTGATACTTCAGGGACTGCAAGAAAGGAGAAGGAGGGCAATTTAGACAACAAAAAAATAAAAAATAAAAAATGAAAAAAGATGTGAACAACTGGAAAAACAATAAAGATGGAATGGAAGGATAATTGTTAGAAGAGTATAGATGAGGATATGTTTATAAAAATAAGAAATGGCCAAAGTACTAATAGTCAAAGATGTTAAGTAGCAGACTAAAAAATGAGATATCATTTCTTTCTCTTTATTCCTATTAAATGTTTAAGGAAAAGATGTGTCAAAGCAATTTCTCAAAGGTCAGTGTGCATTTCTAATGGTACTTTCTACTTCTGTGGTAGGATCTGAACCAAGGTAGGTATGAGGTGTGATCAAACAATACGATGAATGTTTATATAAAAAAAAATATTGCAGTAAAAGACACATTGCTGTTAACACCTCTCAAAATACTCTCTCTTGCTTTGAACACACTTATTCCATTGTTCTTGCCACTTCCTGAAGCAGTTCTGGAAGTGTCTTTAGTTGAGCTGTCGTGGCTGCCTCCATGTCCTGAATCATTTTGACTTTGGGGAAGAGCCAGAAGTCTCACAGTGCCAGATCTGATAAACACGATGGATGAGAACACACTGTAATGTTTTTATTTGACAGAAATTGCCACATACCAGAAGCAATGTGCATGGACCATTGTCATAATACAGGATGATTTAAGGCACACTTTAAAACACCTTCTTTCAACCATAGCGTAGCTCACACCCAACTGAGTGCACCAAAAAAGTTGAAACTTGTCATACACTGTTACTAAGTTTTGAGGCGCTGCTTCCCATATTGAAGATCCCTCCCTTTCCATTGGATGGCACTTGGCAGCAGCATTCACCGTATTTGTTGAGAACAATGGAAATGCTCTGTGTCACACATCACTGCTGGTACGGCAATTTCTGTCAAACAAAAACATTACAGTGTGTCCTCATATGCCTTATTCACCATATCTGGCACCATGTAACTTCTAGCTCTTCCAAAGTCAAAGTGACCATGAAAGATAAACATTTTGAATCGATTCAGGACATCGTGGCAGCCACAACAGTGCAACTAAAGACTCTCATGTAAGAGGACTTCCAGAACTGTTCAGAAAGTCACAAGAACAATGTGATAAGTGTGCTTGAAGTGAAGGAGTGGTATTTTGAGGGGGATTAATGGCAATGTGTCCTTTACTGTAATATTTTTTTTATTTAAACATTCTCTATATTTACTGATCACACCTTGTAAAGTGGGAAAGGAAAGGAAGACAGAAGTTAAATAGAGAAAGGACATGGTGATTTAAAATCTGTAGAGTGAGTAGTTGAAAATGTAGTCAAGCATGACTCCAAGGTTTCAGGTTAGGACTTTGGGAGAATATTATGTCAATGACAGAAATAAAATGATCTGAGATGTGAACTATATTTGGGAAAAGAGTAAATTTGGTTTCAGATAACTGAAAATTAGGTAATGGTTGAAGATCCCTGGAGATGCCCAGATGGCAGTTGGAGACTCAGGGTGAAAGCCCAGGGATCATGTGAGGGCTGCAAATGTATGTAAAAACATATGCAATATGTAATAAAGTTCAAAATAATATAACTAATAACAGTTATAAAATTTTAAATAGTTAAGTTCCAAGATGTACAAGAGTAATAAATTATATATATTGCTTATACAAAAGTATCAATATACTTTGAAATATAGCTAAAAATATGATTGTAATATTAATTAAAATTTAACTAATATTTTTATTGTTTTCTTGAAATATAGAAGGTTATTTTTCTGTTTTTTTAGGACTATGGTGAAGGAGCATAGATGCACATGCACATACCTATGTACTTAATATTAGAAAGGCTGTTTGATTGATTTTTTTTTCCTTGTAGCATATGGCAATCATTCTGTTGACATTAGAGTTGAACTCAAAAATAGGATCAGTTATTTCAAAAATAGCTACAGGCATATGTAAATATCAAATAATTCACTGAAGAACTTGTGTTATTGATTTGTGAAAAACAAGTCTCATACATTCTCAAGTAAATTTTTTATGGTTTATTTTTCTCAAATGCTCACTAATTAGCAATGCAACCTGGGGCAACTTCCTCTGATTCAGTTTCCTCATCTACAAAATAGGCATCAAATAGTACTTGTTTCATAAACTATTGAGATTAAGGAAGACAGTACAAGTAAGTATGTACAGCAATCAGTGCCTGGCACAAAGTGAGAGCGCTCTAATTTTTAACTGTTATTATAAAGAAGTTATGTATGTAAACATTGATTGGAAGCCCCACAACTTTGTAACATTAGCTAACAAAGCAACTTAGTTTTCCTGTAATCTTAAAGATCATTGGCAAAAAGACCCTTAGGTGCATATGCTTGAATGAGTAGATAGAAAGTTCAGACTAAATAACCTTTATAATAATGGAACTCAAGTGGTCCAGTCAAAAAAAGAGATGTGAGGGAAAAAAATACAATCCAGTTGACCAAAGTAGTTGAGAAACTAATATATCTTCTGTGCTCTAAAAATAAAGAAAAGGAAAAGAAAAAAAAAGAAAAAAAAGAGAAAGGCAAGTGGGTCTAAATACAGATTACCACAGCTGTTATTTTAATCCCTGTTCTCTTCTATCATCTCTAATATTTCTGTCCTAATACCCCCAAAGAATGTCTTAGAAAGTGTAAAATAAATACAGTATTGAAATATACTCTCTGTGCAAATGTCCGATTCTTTTATTGGTTATTTAATGATATCCCTAAGCAGTAGTCCCTAAGCAAATATCCTTCCATTATCCACTCATTTATTATTCAACAAGCGTGAGTTACTTCTCTACCACATATCATGCATTATGTTATGAACCAGAAATATAGAAAAAATAAGTTAATTTCCCTTCCGGCAAGGAGCTTAAAGCCTAGTTGGTAGGAAAGATAAGTTTAAGTATTTGTGATACAGACACTCTGACAAATATAATAAAAATCCATATAAGTCATAATGTTGACACAAAGGATAAATATCTAAAGTGGGTCAGACAAAACATCCCCAAATCAGTTACATGTTAACTGACTCTCAAAAATGAGTAGTTCTCCTGATAGGCTCAGGGGCAAAGGGTATTTCAAACATGGGACAGAGCATATGCAAAGCCACAGAGGCAGCTAACCCTCACAGATCTGTATGTGGTTAATTAAGGTGTGAGGGTGGATCGTATTTAGGAAGTGGAAGGTGGTTAGAGAAGTAGTTAAAGAGCAGAATGTAGAAAGTTAAATATATGTGGTATATTAGGGAGACATTGAAGGTTTAAACAGCAGAGTAGCGATTATCAAATATCCCTCTCTCCAAATTCTCGTACAGGAATTTCTATTCTGTCCTCTCTCAGGTATCTCGGTGTCTCTGATTCCCTTATCCTTCCCATACAGATTGTACTCATGTAAAAGGACTGAGCCACACTGAAATATCTGCTCTCTGACATTGTTCACAAATTTGACTTTAAAGCTTTGAAACATCAAGTCTCAAGTATATAGTCTCTTTGTTATAAGTGCTATTTATTTTCTGTTTCTAATTTCTTATGGGACAAACCAATTCCATATATAATAATTTTAGAGATGGGGCTCTTCTCCAATGTGACTATATTCACAAAATATCCTCTGTGAAGATTGTATACAAAATGTCTACCAATGACTGTTTTATGGTCTAATATGAGAAAGGAGTATTTGAAGAGTCCACTTAGATGAGTCTCCTTTCTTAATAAAACATAAAAATAGTCCTTATGCTCGTTATGCTCTTTTCTGTCCCTCAAATCAGCCTGGCTTCAAAAGTTGGAAATTAAAATCTTTAGTATACCTCTTTCTGGGATTTTGTATTTTACTGCTTTCTGCTTCCCTGTTTTCTTGCACCAACCCTCCTTTAAAATATATTTGGGATGATCATTAACCTCTATGTAGTGTATAATTGGGATGTACACAGAACTACAACTTAAAAGTCAAATAATTTATAAGTAGGAGAAAAAAGATGATGTAAAAATAGTGCTTTTGTTAACAAAAATGTGGTTTCATAAAAATGCCTAAAATTTAGGACTCATTACATTTATCATCAATTTTCATATCAGATATAAGAACAATACAAGATTCCAATTTAAAAGCTATCAGAATCCCTGTGTGTACTAAATGTATTGTTTTTAAAAATGAAATTTTCTTGTATTAATGATGGAAAAGGAGTTAGTAACAAAAAGAAATATACTTTGCGTTATGTTCATTGTTGACTTTATATATCATATTTCATTCATTATTTCTTAGCATTGGTATTAGGATTTTAAAATTCCCAAATTACATTCCAGAAAAGTTGATTTATATATCTTTATTACTGATGGAATAGTGTGAAATGTCACAGGCTCTAAAACCACTTTCCCTTTTATATTTCATTTCACAACTTCAGGCTAATATTAAAATATTTAGTAGAGTCTGATCGTTTCCTGCTGGTTGGATTGTATTAAAAATATATGGCTTTTATGGGCATAGAAATTAAATACATGAACAATCAGGCTTTGTAAAAATATACCACATGTTAACTCAAGTAAAAGTAATAAAATATAAACAAAATGTGAAAATTTAGAACTTTCTCATAATGTGTGATTTTTTAATGAGCAAAGTGCTCTGTTGTGGGTTGCATTGCACAAACCTAAATAAATAAATAAATAAATAATAAATAAATAAATAAAATAAAAGATGTAATTTAAAAGATCTCTTCATGTAGTTTTTAAAATGATAAAACTAAACTAATTTTCAGTTGGGTTTTTAAAATCATAAATCACTTTAAGGTTAGTGGCTACCTGATGAAGTATTCTGACACCGTGACAATAAAGGAGAGATTATGATAGTCCTGGGGGTGTTGTTTTAAAGTGTTTCTCTACAGTTAAGCAGTAAATCAGTGACTGACAAGATTTCCAACCTGAAACATTTTACCATGGTTACTTTAAACATGTTACATTATAAAATGCAATTTCTCTCAATCCCAGTTGAAGTAAGGTTACTCCTAGAAATCTGCATTTAAAAAATCCTGGATGAAGTCTGTTTGCCTGCAACCATGTAATTTATAAGGGAATACAGCCACTATTTTAATAATTGTTTGCTGAAGGACTAGGGAGTGTTATTCCAGAAAAATAAGTTGTAGGGTTAATTTCTTTCTCTTTTAACGGATGTGTTTGTCCATTTCCTCAGACTTTTGGCAATGAATAAATTTAATAAATCAACCAAAATAAAGAAATTATTGTTAATTTTGAAAGGAAATACTATGTAATTGTTTTATACATAGGCTGGGCTTAACTGTGTGATTTTGGAGTAATACAATAAAGAGTGTAAAAGAATATGGAAACTTTATTTAGTACATCCCAAATAACCTAATGGATTTATCTGCAGATTCACTACAACCTATTTGTTAAACTGAGTTTCTTATAGAAATTCTGAGACCAATTTCAAAGGAAACGGAATTATGTTCAATATTTGAAAATGTCACTCATGTCACAGCAATGCCATATAGGCTTTCCTGGGAAGTTTTACTTGTAAGAGACCAAGAGTCCCCTTAAAAATTTTTTCATAAAAAAGAAAAAGGAAATTCAGGCATGTACTCTCACCTGGAAGAATTACAGAAAGACAGAAAAAGTGGTAATATCCTTATAATACCATATTCTATAATGTCAACATAGGCCCATGATATGTGAGACCATCATTAGACACATAGGGTTCAAGTGCTGTCATTTCCATTTCAGTTCATTTCCAAAGTAACTGTTAGTGTAAGGTGATCAAATTATTCTTTAAACAGCCATGTACTCAGTTGCTAGCAATGCCAAATAAAAATAATTGAAACCTATCAGTTTATGGACTAGATTTGATATAATCTGGACTAAAATCTGGCAAACACAGAGCAGTCCTCTAAAATGATTTGTGTAGCATTACATTGAATGAAATATTTTAGCAGAAACCTTCATTAGTTGGTGTCTTCATCTTTTTAGTCCTAGAGTTTAAATCAGGTCAGAAATCTCTTAGGATCGTAGAGCCTGCAGTTTTTCCTGGTAAAGTCTGCCATAGGTAGGTGCTATAAAGGAGACATTTAACATTTGTTTTAATTTTGAAATTTTATTTGCTTCTGAAATTGAATTGAAGTGATACCTTAGACTCATTTATCATATGGGAGAATATAAGTACTCCGAGAAGCCACAGTTTCAGCCTGTATAGTTACTTATATCCCAATTTCTACCTGCCTGCTGGAACAGTAACATTATTCCATTATAAGATATGATATTCCTTTTTTATTTTTAGTGCTATTTATTTATAAGAATTATTAATAAGTGTACCTAACTCATCTGGTCCATCTTGGTAAAAAGAATAACAAATTGGTGTGTGGGGGGCATGATGTAGCATACGAAATGCAAATAGGATTCCTGAATGGAAGACATCCAGCATGGATCAAGACCTTGCCCATATGTGGGGTTTTTGTCTAACCAATCCTTTTATAAGCTTTTTAATGCTTGAACGGCTACCGAAGCAAACAGAGACATATTATTTATTAATTGTGCACCGTTAATAGCAAGGTCTCACCAACTGCCAATCCATATGGACATAAAGCCCTCAGTCCTAAATCTGTTCAGAATCATTTCTTTCAACAGCATCCAGCAGAGTGAGGGTGATGTGAGAACCTGGTTTTGCTCCTGCCTTTTTATGCCACACTTGGCAGATTAGTTCACTATGACTTCTTTACAAGCAAGGAAAGCTGCTGTACTTCTTAGTACTGTCCAGGTGAGAGATTTACTAAGATGAAGATGAAAGGACTTAAGATCTGTTGTGGTTTTCCCAGATCCTGCATAATCCTTTTGTTCTCCCACCCCCCAAAAATGATAATAAAAATGATAAGAACTATGCTTCAACAAACGCAAACAGATACAATATATAATTCTACTAAGGAGAGTTCTTGGAAAAGGTCAAACTTGGTAAAAAATAGGCTGAACTGCAATTTCAAGATGTTTGTGTTTATGATTACTGGATACTTTCAGTAATCCAGTTCTCCATGTAAAATGTAAAAATGGCTTAATGTAATTATCAGTACCCTGACACACATTGTGTGCCAAATTTCATTGTATTATTATTATTATCATTATTTTTAATTTGGAACACAATCTGGCCTTTCCTAAATTTGTAAGCTAGCTCAATATTCCTGGATGAATATCAGTTCAGAGAAAAGACCCAAATTTAGCTCCTTCCAGAACTACTTTCTGCTTGCTGGCTACCCTCTCCCATTCTTATAAAGCCAAGATGGTCATTTCCAGGAGTTTGATTTTCTCTGGTCACACTCCTCTACCTTTCTGCTTCTCTTGGGTTCACAGCTCAATGTAACCTTTTTACTTTCTTCCCTTATGTCTTCCTGGCTCAATCTGTCTAAATGACTTAAGCACTGGTGTGGTACATTTCTTCGTAGTGACGTACAAAAGATATAAATTAGAAAAGGTTTTTGTTTAACAAATTAATATATATATAGAATGGAGTTTCCAAATGCATGTGTGTGTGCACGTGCATGTGCTTTCATGGTGAATTTTACCACAGTCACACTGTCACACTACAAACATTGCAGTCCCCCTCTGGGGCAATATCTTTACTGTGTTAACCAGTTGTTCAGTAAGCTGTTGGAGAAGCTAAACTACTGATTTTGTGGGACTGCCCTGTTTAAACAGGAACTGTGAATTCTGACTCCGCTCTTTTGAGAAAGAATTAAACCAAAGTTCCCAAAAGAAGGCCACCCTGAGAGAAGGTGGGACTCAGCAGTAGCAACTACAGATTCTTTATTTTTTAATCTGGAAGACTGGCTATTTTAATCTCTCCTATCCAGTGCTTAAAGAAGTTAAATAGGCACATATCCTATAAGAAATATGCTTGTAGAAGCCTATTAGTCACAGGTAAGAAGGAAGCCAGTGTGTTTGCAGTCACCTTAGCTGCAAATGGTAAACACTCAGCCAGGGCAATTTGCCCAGTTTCTGCGGGGGGGCTCCCAGGGCAGGAAAGGTAATTTTCCTTAAGAAACAGCTGGGACCTTCAAGCAAGGGCTAAACTCAGGACCAATGGAAATCACTAATTTTCCACTGAAACAATATATTTTTTCAAATGTTTACTCTTGACAATGGTAACACTTCCTTTGCGTTGTTTTTTGTTTATTTTCAAACAAGTCTTTTTAGAAAGTCCCTACTACTTCCTGAGGAATGTTTTCATATTCAAAGTCGATACACTTTTAGTGACTTTTCCATGCCCATGCAATGTTTTTTTGTTTGTTTTCTTATTTTTTTTTTAACGTAGTCAATAATATTGTAATAACTATATATGGTGTCAGATAGGTACTAGATTTGTCAGGCAGGGTAATAGATGGAAAGGAGTTTGATGGGCTGGATTAAAAGGGTGAAGGGATTAAGTATAAATTGGTAGTTACAAAGTAGTCATGGGGATGTAAAGCATAGGAAGTACAGTCAGTAATACAACAATAATTATGTATAGTGCCAGCTGGGTATTGGACTAGTCAAGGGGATCATTTCTTAATTTATTTAAATGTGTAACCACTATGCTCTACATCTGAAATTAATATAAAATAGTATTGAATGTCAACTGTAATTGAAAAATTAAAAAGGTGTGTGTGGGGGGGGACATGAAAAGGAATAAGAGGTTCAAATTTCCAGGTATAAAACAATTGACTTTCCATGTTGTACTCTGAAGCAATATTTAATTGGCTCAGGAAGCTCACCACAGAAGAACCTATGAGTGTATTTCTTTTTCTTTTCTCATCTTTTCTCTTCTTTCATCTTTAATTCTTAAATCCAGTGGGCTCAGCTAACATTTATTGATCTTAAAGATTTCTTCTAAATCATTTGCAAAGGCTCTATCCTTTGACTTTTGGATTTTAGGCAGCAGCTTGCTGCAGATTTAATGAAAATCTGTCTGTGCATATGTACAAATTGACTAAAGGGAGTACATGAAATGCTAATTCATAGATGCAGAAGTAATATGCAAATAGAGATTCTAAACTTAATGCACCATCATTTTTAATGAAATAAGTTATCCAGCCCTTACATTTAAGGAAATAATAAAATAATGCCTTTGCTCAGTGCACTGGAATATAGTCTCTTCATCTTAATTCACTGATTGCCAATTCATTTCTCTTTACCACCAGATGGATTTGAAATTATTGAACTGAAAGAAAATATTTTTTCTTTTATCTTAGTTTAGGTAAGCTTGACCGTAAAGATATCTAATTGTGTACAAATTAGGTTTCCATGTGTTTTACTTATATGTAAACATACACATAAATGTATATTCATGAGACAGATTGCTAAATTGATACAATATTGATACAAAGTCAATAAATGTATCACTGCCTTTCTGAGATGAGAGGTGTAAAACAGATCAAACTCACTGATACCTATAATATTTTGAAATTTTAATATTTACAAAACGTTATTAAACTGTATCTGAATTAAAATTTAATTATACATTGACCGTTATTTTCAGCTAAAATTTCTTATTGTAGAGGAAAAAAACAATAATTTTTTTTATAACTGAGGATATTTACTATGGATGGAAAATACTTATTAGCAATAATTTTACAACTGATGATTCTACCAGAAAATTTTGAAATCCCTAGGACTCTCCATTGGGCAGCAGGACATTGCTAAAGAACTCTAACAAAGAGACACTTTTTTTAAATTAAATTTATTGGGGTAACAGTTGTTAGTAAAGTCATGTAAGTTTCAACTGTACAATTCTGTAATAAATCATTTATATATATATATATTGTTTTTTTCATCACCCAAAGTCAGTTGTCCTTTCATCTCTATAGATTTGACCCCCGTTACCCTCATCTACCACACCCCTCCTTCCTTACTCTCTGGTAACCACTAAACTATTGTCTGTGTCTATGAGTTTCTGTTTCTTTATTTGTTTGTCTTGTTCCTTTGTTGCTTTCAGTTTTATATCCCACATATCAGTGAAATCATAAGGTTCTCGACTTTTTCTGTGTGACTTATTTTGCTTTGCATAATAATCTCAAGATTCATCCATATTGTTGCAAATGGCACCATTTTATCTTTTTTATGGCAGAATAGTGTTCCACTGTGTATATATACCACATCTTCTTGATCAATTCATCTATCGAAGTACATTTTGGTTGTTTCCATGTCTTGCCCACTGTAAATAAAGCTGCAATGAATATATATATATATATATATATATATATATATATATATATATATATATGTGTGTGTGTGTGTGTGTATGTATATTCATTTATTTGTTTAGATAGAAGTTTCTTCTGGTATCATATTTCTGGTATCATGGAGAACATTCAATTTACTGGAGGTCTGCTAGAAAAGATTTAATCTCTCTCTCTCAATAAAATAATATGATTTTAGTTTTGAAAGATCTTTCAACTAGATATAGAATTATGGGTTGACACTTCTTTCAGTACTACTAAAATGTCACTTCATTGTCATCCAATTTATGGACTTTCCAATAAGAAATTGGCTGTAATTCTTAACTTTTTCTTTTTTTCCTGTATTCATTATATGTTATTTTTCTCTGGCTCTTTTAAATGTTTTCTGTACCATTGCTTTTTATTTTTTATAAATTTATCCACATATGCTTTGATGTTTCTTTTGGTTGTAGGACTACTGGTGGTTATTTTTGTTCTATTTATCTTATGTGGGCTTCCCTGAGCTTCTTGAATCCATGATGTGATGTATTTTGTCATGTTTGGAGAATTATCAACCATTATTGCTTTACATATTTTATCTCCCTTATTCTTTACTTTTTCTCTTTCTGCAAAATCAAATTACATGTGCGTTAGGCTATCTGGCATTATCCCACAACTTTTGGATTTTCTGTTTTATTTCTTTCACTTTATTTTTCTCTTTGTAATTCAGTTTTGGTTTTTCTACTGAACTGTTTTCAAATGCATTTGTTTTTTCTTAAACTATGTCAAATCTATTTTTGAGCACATTGAAATATTTTTACTTCTGAGACAGTGTTGTGTTTTGCTTTAGCACTTCCATTAGACCCCTTTTTGTGTTTGCCATCTCTCTGCTGAAATTTCCATCTGCTCACACATATCATATTGTCTACTTCTTCCAGTATACTTCTTAATGTGTTCATGATAGTTTTTTTGTTTTGTTTTGTTTTGTTTTTGTTTTTTGTTTTTGTTTTTGTTTTTTAAGTACCAACTTCATAGTCATCTCTGAGTTATGACTTCTGAGTCATGTCTGAATCTGGTCCTGTTGATTATTTTTCACTTAACAGTGGGGTTTTTTCTCTTACTTTTTCTTTGTGTCTTTTAATTTTTCATTGAATTCTAGACATTGTCTTTAGATCGCTGGAAACTTAGGTCAATAATATATGAGCATCCCTCTTATTCATTCAGGCCATTAACATGGACTGTTGAGTCAGTCTCATCAGGAATTGAGCTGAGTTTTGGTTTTGTTACTTTTATAGTTAATATCAGTACATGACAAATTTCAGTTCCTCCAGTTGTCAACTGACATTGAGTTATGTCTAAGAAAGGGCAGATTGGGGATGCTAGACAGTTCTTTTTTTAGAGTGTTTGTATTCCACCTTCAACTTTCACCATCTATTCACAACTACACCAGAAACGATCTCTCTACATTCTTGCTGTTCCTTCAATGGTTGACTGATATTGCTTGTGAATATGTGCTAATTTTGTTTTAGCAGTAGCAGGTTTTATGTTATTATGGTCTTACTTCAGTCCTAAGGAAGCCATATATACCTGGACCAGGGGGTGGGATTTTTATAGCATTTGGTACCTTACCTACTCATGACAATCAAACTCAACCTTAAATCTTTGAGATATAAGAACTAAGGATATTTGCCTTTCTCCCAGAGGCTATTGCTTCATCATACAGAAGAACTCTGGAAGGAGGGTAAAGATTTACATCCATCCCCTATCCTATTTCTTAATACTTCATATACACCATGAGGATTAGAATGTTTGCTGTCCTTACCCAAGCAGCTTAAGGTTTTATTTCATGTGGCAGATGGGACCACAGAAGTGTGCAGTATTTTGTGCCTGGCTATCAATATCAAACAGCCACCTTCTGTATGTTATCATCATGGATAAGTTCTCTCTAATCTCCTATCCTGCTCCCAAATTGCTACAATGATGATATTCCTGTTATCTATTGCTGCTAATACACCATCCC
Organism: Rhinolophus sinicus; assembly: GCF_057876585.1. Classification (NCBI taxonomy): domain Eukaryota; kingdom Metazoa; phylum Chordata; class Mammalia; order Chiroptera; family Rhinolophidae; genus Rhinolophus; species Rhinolophus sinicus. Next base: position 58,493,828 of record NC_142502.1, read on the forward strand.
ATCACTCATTGGTTTAAATCATTAATTTGTTAGATCTTTCACAGTTCTCTGTTGACAGGTTCACCTTGGCAGCACTTATTTAAACTATTTCATGCAGTTACAGTCAAAAGGAGACTGAGGCAGGAGTCACTAGAAGGCTCAATTTCCAAGATATCTCATTCCATCACCAATAGTTGATTTTGACTTTCCACTAAAAGTCATATGGGTTCTTTAGTGGAGATGCTACGCTTTGTAGCTTCAGCTTCTCAAAATATATTGGTGGAATTCCAGGAGTCAGCTTTTCAAGATGCTCAAGTGAACTGCAAGGCTTTTAACTTAGCCCCAGAATGTCATGTTCACCATATTAGATTAGTCAAATAAGTCACTGATTCCAGTACCGAGTTGGGGGAGAGGGACTTGACCTCCTGTGAGGCTCTGTAGTTATGTATAGCAAGGGAAGGAACTGATGATGAGCATCTTCAAGATGATCTTCCACCAATTACCCTGTGGGAAATCATAATTCATGTTCCCTCCACATGCATCATACATTTATTCTCCAACTAAGAGCTTGAAACTCACCTCCTTACAGTATTAGTTCTAAATCCAAGAAATTTTCATCCAAGTATGATTCAAGTCCAGGTCATCAGGTATGACTTCTCTCAGTCTGAAAACCTGTGAACTAGAAAGATAATTCCTCTGTCCCTTCTTATCCCTTCCTCCAAAACCCAATATAAAATCACCCCTGGTGATACAGGGATAAGATAATTGCAATAGACACTCCCATTTCAAAAATGAAACAGATGACAGATGGCACATAGCCACCTGCAGTTCATAGCAATTCTGAAATCCAGCTCTGCACATAACACTAGTTATCTGGTTAGCTTAAAATCTACTCCATGGGAATGATTCTCCATGGCTCTTAAATTAATTCTCTGGACTGTTGGTTCTGAAATCCAAGTCATCCATAAGAAATGATCTGTGTGTGCAGATAAGTAACTCTTGTTTCCTAGAAAGCATAGAAGAATGGAGGGCCCTCAAGTCTTTTATTTGGAACTGCCTCTGCCTTTTGGACTCCAAAGTGATGATATTTTTGCTAATCCAATATTTCTAAAATGGTAGATATTTCTTATAAATCTTATTGGGTATCAATTTATTTGACTGAAGACATAATGAAAAATTTATTTTAGACAAATGTCAAAATTTATTTAAGACAATTCTGGTTAAAGCTAAAAATATGGTGCCCTTAAGATTTTAGAAATCTTTCTGTTTAGAGAGAGAGTCTCAAAGATACATCGTTATTTAACTTCCAAGTTGAAAATATCTAGGAAGTATACCTTTAAGATTCTTAGAAGTTTTTTATATAGCCGAAATGGTACAGAAAGCACTGCCTTAAATATTTCTTATTTAATAAAATAAGGTCTTAACAAATGATCTTGTAACCACACCTTCAGTCTGAATATTGCTGCCCTTTAGCCTAATTTTCTGGCAACACCACGTATTTGATTTTTCACCTTTGGCTCGTGTCTTATTTTGAAAGATTTTTTGTCATTGTGAAGTTTGAGAGTGAGAAACAGTTTAATTGTTGATCCATCATTTCCAGGCTCCTTTATATTTTGTCAAAATTTTTCTTGAAACTGAACAATTCATTTTTTATCTCCCCTCTCTATCTGTACCTGATTATACATGGCTTTCAAAAACAGTTGAATTTTTATTGTTCTGTAAATCTTAATCAAAGTTTATTGTATGAATTTTCTATTTTCTACTTAATCCCAAAGCAACAGTGTTGTCAAACATTTTGATACTATATAAAATGGGTCACTTGTCTTCATTCTGTAACAAAATTCCCTCAGTGCCTTTCAAGTCTACCATAATCTTCTTGAGATCCCTCCAGTTTGCGCCTGACTCTTGATTTCAAAGAATGACTATATGATTTAAGTTTTATGATGGCAGCAACCAACTTCTGGTACTAACTTCTGTAACAGTTATTTATTACTGTAAAAAACAAACAAATAAAAAAAAAAAAAACTCAGTGGTTTAAAGCAACAATTTATTGTGATTTCCCATGGCTTTATAGGTTGATTGGTGTCAACTGGTTCATTGTCACTTTGGATTCCTGAAGTTAAAATAAGTTGGAAGCAGAGGCTGGAGTGATCTGAAGTCGCTACTGGGCTAGGCATCTAAGATGGCTTACTTATATTGTTGTCAGCAGTGCTAACTGTTGCCTAGAACCTCCTCTTTGGTGTCTACCAGAGCAGCAACAGGTAGATGCAAACTCAGGGAAAGAATGATGCACAGAATGGGCAGACTTGAGAAACACATCTTTAATAAAGATTCTCTCTGTGTATGTCGACCATACATAGTACATACAGCAGCCACATCACCTCGGCCCTCTTATTAACTTCCTTCTCTTCATTAATTTCTATCTTACCTTCACTAATCGTGTTAGAGAAAGTAAAACTATATCAATTTGTCAACTGATAAATTGTTTTGATTTAATGATTTTATAAAAACTACCACTCATATTTGAGCTTCATTTTATGACCACAAACACATACACACATGTGTCATAATAACATGGATTAATACTACGACAGATCACTTCCCTATTAAGTGCCCATATGATAAATAAAATATAGAGTTTAAGTTCTATTTAATTTGGTTAGATACATTTTCAGAGATTAATCTGCTGTAGAATTTTGATACCCAAAGACTGTTTTAATTAACTACTATGCTGATTTCTAATTAGCCTCCATTATTCAGTTTATCTAAATAATGACTACAATTACATGTCACTAGGCCATTTTAGCAGCCTGAGATTGTGATGGTTGTTGGTGAATTATTTTTCTTTTTTACCATAAATTTGGTGGCTCTTTGCTTCATGAATCATCAGGTTGCTAGCTTTTGAACCACATGTACATTCATAAAAATTTTAAGAGTAAATTGCCCAGGTAATTTAAGACACTTAATTAAAAATACAGTATGTAAATGTTCTGCTTTCAAGAAATTACTTAACCTCTATGTGCCATCTTTAAAAATAGAACAAAATAATTATACTGTATGATTTCATTGACACATTTTAAGGGACTGCTTAGGGAATCTTTTAGCATTCTGAAAGCCTTTAGTATGCTACAGTTCAATTTAAAAGAACAGAAGAAAATGCGTTAATAACTCCTATTTTCAAAAAAAGGAAAAAAGGATTGTTACTTTCGAAATACTCACATATAAACATACACATTCTTATCAAAGTTGGATAAACCCAAATATTTATCACCCAATATTCATTCAAGAATCAATAAATTAGTACTATTAAAATCTATGAGATTTATATTAGAAAAAATAGTTATAACCACACAGGAGTTAATTGTAGGGATAAAAGATATATAGAAAATAAACATTTAAATACTCAGTATAAGAAAATACATAAGTAAAGAATTTCAGCTAATGCATCTTGTAAAGAATTACTGAGTAATGTAACACTAGAGAAATAGCTGGAGGACTTTAACATTTTTTGTGATTATTATGAAAGAAATACATACTCAATGTAAAATGTTTGAAAAATAGAAAATAAGATAAAGGAGAAAATTACCACTAATCTTAGACCCTCCATTTATTAGCCTGTTTCCTAATTTGTAAAGTGGAAAAGTAATAGTATCTCCAATATAGAATTGTTTTCAGGATTAAATATGTTAATGTGCATAACAAATCTAGAAGAGTACTTAGCACATAGAAAATATTCAAAATGTTAGTCATCATTATCATTATTATGTAAATTAGTTTATTTTTAAAATTTGTTGAAAGTCTGCTAAATGTCAGGCACAAGTCTAGTCATTGGACATGTACACAAGAAAGTTTGACAGATCTTTGCCTCATGGGGCTCACATTCTAATGAAAAGAGACAAAAAATACACATTAAAATAAAAGAATATATTGCATGTTAAAAAGTGATAAGTATTATAAATAAAAGGTAGGCAAATTAAGTAGGATAGGAACAGCCTGATGATCAGGTGGTCATAATTTTAAGCAGTGTGGACAGGACAGACCTAACTGAGAAATGTAATTTGAGCAGAGACCTAAAGGAAATGATGGAGGCAGCCATGTAAAAAACAAAGTGCAAACGTCCTGAAACACCAAGGCACCTGAGGTATTCAAGGAACAGCATGGAGGCCTCTGACGAGAGCAGACTGAATAAGGAAAATGGTAGCAGAGATGTGGTCAGAGAGCAAAAGGAGAGATCATCATAAAGGGACTTGTAGGTTAGTGGCTTTTAGTTTATGTGAAATGAGTAGCTATTAGAGGATTTTAAGTAGACATGATCTGATGGATGGTTTTAAAAGATACTGTTTGCAAGTTTGTTAAGATTAAACTGTAAGACAAAGGTGAAATTAGGGAAGGCATTTAAGATACTATTGAAGTTATTCAGTAGAAAGATGATTATGACTTGGGCCAGGATGGTAGCAAGAAATGATAGTGCTGAGGAAAAAGCTGGTAATGCAGGAAACAGAAAATAAATTTCTCAAATAAAATAACTTAATAGGAAAGAGAAATAGATACATTTGCTTTAGATTGGAATCCAGACTGTTCACACCATAACAAGATGGATTGGGAATCTGTGAGATTCCTTTATAATATACCATTGTTGTTATCTCTAACTGCAAAGACAAGCTCCATTAACATTTGATGTATTAGTGTCCAGGTGGTCCTCCCTATATCACATGAGAATATGAAGAAAGAGATTGGGACAATACATGTATAATCCAAGAAAAGCCAAAGATTACCAGCAAACAGCCAGTAGCTAGAGGAGAAACATGAAACACCTTCTCCCTTAGAAGGAACTAAACTAGTTGACACCTTGATTTTGTAACTCTAGTCTTCAGAACTGAGACACAATAAGTTTCTGCTGTTTAAAGCACCCAATGTGTGATACTTCATCATGACAGCCATAGCAAGTTAATATACTACCTTACCCCAGTAATCATGGTCAACATCAACTGTGATAAGTCATGTAGATATCCTTGATATGATGTGATGAAAATGACAATTTATCTCTGGGTCCTCCTCCCAAACACCACAACCCCAGTCAAACCATGAGAAAAACATAAGACAAATCCCAATTGTGGAACATTCTGTAAAATACCAGTATGTATCACAACTGTCAAAGTCATCAAAAACAAGAAAAAAAGTAAGAAACCATCACAGCCATGAGACATTAAGGAGACATGATAATTAATGCAGTATGGTAGAATGGATTGGATCCTGCAACAACAACACAAAAAATAGTTAAAAACTGAGGAAATATTCATAAAGTATAAATTTTAGTTAATATAAATCAATCAATATTAGATCATTAATTGCATTTAATCTGCCATACTAATAAGCATGAAATATTGGGGAAATTAGGTATAGGGTATCTGGAATTCTCTAATAGCTCTCATATTTTTACAATTTATTTATTTTTATTGTATTTTTTTGCAATTTTACTATTTTAGCAGTTTTCTATAAAGCTAAAATTATTCTAAAAATAAAATTTATTTTTAAAAACTGAAAATTTGTTGCTGACACCTATACTGATTTATCCAGACCTAGATCATCTGTAACTCTGCCTTGTTTTACTTTCATCTAACCCAGATGCTTTGCACAGTCTTTTTCTTTTTTGGGCAGATTGGTTTACAATGACATTGATAAAAAGATACTGGGTTCACAGGCATGTTGAAGGTCACATTTGTTTTCCTTCTCTCATTAGAGACTTGAGAAAAACCATGTGAAAAAAGCTGTTCAATAATGATAAAAATTTTTTAAATGATAATATTTTGTTTAGCTTTCAAATCTGGAAGCTATACAGTCTAATAGAAGCTGGGATAAAGATGTAAGATAATAAGGAGAAAGAATACACTCAATAAACAAGTATTACTTCATGAAAACCTGACAATAATTTTGTAAGTTAATTGCATGACAAATCTGATACTCAGAAGTATATTGATTACAGAAAAGAAACTGCAAAAGATATTATACATTAGCCTTTTCACTGTATTTTTAAAACAACCAAATAGGTTAAATATTAAAAGTTTGATTTTTTTTATATTCCAAAATCATTAGTTAGGATAGAGAGGAATATGAAAAATATGCTGACATGGAAATATGTAGGGAAATGTAGAAAAATATTATTAGAGTGCAAAACCAATTCCATGAGGCCAAGGGCTTCCACAAAATAAAATAATCAAATATAATAATTCTAAATAGAAATAAAATATATAATATTTTAAAAACTCATTTTACTTGATTTTCAAACATGAAAAAATCTTTGAATAATCAAAATTTACTTTAGAATGAATATTAGATTTTCTAGTCTCTTTGGGCAATACTAATGACTTTGTGGATCTAAATAAAGAGAAAATTAATGATACCTAATTTGAAAATGGACTCAAAACTCTAACTCTAATTTCAATATCAAAAATCGTGCTAACCTGGAAAAAGTTTTAATATAAACTGTTGTTTTATTTATTGTAACAACCAGTTGTATCATTTAACTATAGATGTTCTAATCATGTTACAGGTGGAAAATACGTTTTTTAAATTGCTATAATTTTTTTATCTTTAAGTACATTCCTTCAGTTCGCTAATTTAGAAGGATTCAACTTAACATCATGCTTTATAGCAAGTTTTAGGTTTTCGTTTTGTAAGAATACATAAGGCAAATCAGAAGTCCAGATTGCATCTTTTATAGATAAACAAGGCATTACTGATCCCTGTCTGTTGAGTGCACTTTTGGGTTGTTGTTCTCACAGTACTAGGCTTTCATCTGGTCCCCTCTTATGAAGAAAGACAACTCATCAGGGTTTGGGATATGAGCTGTGACCACAGGTTAGAACTAAAGTTAATTATTCTGTAAAAGCATCAAGCCCAAGACTTTGACCTCAAGACACGCTTGAAGCTATTGGACTAACTTGGCCACAGATACATTAGTTAAACACTTTAAAACAAAATGAAGTTGCAGATTAGCTAGTAGTTGAACTAGTGTTGGTAGAGTAGGAGTGGGAGCTCATTTTCCCTCAGTGTTTTGATTTTAACTTTGAGTAAATTAATCTATTCCAAAGAATTTGTTGTACTTTCTTTTTCCCTCCTCTTTGTTTTTGTTCCTCCCTGCTCACAAATCTCCAAAATCTTCACAATGTCCTAAGAGACTTAAGACAAAGGTTGAAACATCCAGTCTTTCATCTTCCTTAAATCCCAAATCTGTATCCTCTGCTAGTCATCAATCAGTGTTTCTATCAATTGAGATAGTTTTTCTGATTTACATAATTCCTGGTTAAACAAATAAGCAAACAAAACCTCTTATTTTCAGGCTTGGAACACTTATATGTGTATTAGCCCCGATCTTCACTCCTTTTGGAAGGCAGATTAAATTAAGATGTTGCGCCTATTTTTCCCTACAATTATTGCTTGGTTTTATTCCTCTTTTCCTTGATACAGCTTCCACTGTAGCATATACTCTCCATGGCTGATCCCTAACTTAATTAATGAACATTCTTAATGACTGACCTCCTTGATATGATTCTATATCTTCTCCAATGTATTACACTCATGATCATTATAATATTCTCCTTCAGATCCCCACATAATTACTTATTCCCCATTACCAAACATCTCATACTCAAAATCTTCTCACTAACCTAAAGGGCACACATCTATTTCTCATCACTGTCTAAATTACCATCCAATGTGCCCCCATTTTCAACACAAGGTCAATAAGTTAAAAGTCACAGAGAAAATTAACCTCTGTTTCCCTGAATCTTCAGTGGCCTCTCCTCTTGCCGCTAATGCCCTTCATGGAATAGACTCACCCTCTGTGTGCCAGTCCACAACTATCACACATTCAACAACCACTCCATACATAACTACAGAACCCTGACTCCTGCTCATACTTTCATTTGGCCACTTCCAAGTACTCAAGTATTCAGTCTATGATATTTTGCTTTTTAATCTTTTCAAAGTTTCATCTCATAAATTAGAGCTATATGCAAAGCATGGATGAGTCTCAAAATATTGGGTGAAAAAATGTAGAATGTTTAGTTTGACATAGTTTTAAGAAAATTTTAACACAGAAAACAATTTTATAAATATAAATACAAATATTATAAATTTTAATTGATATATTACAGTATGATAAAAATATAAAGAAATGTATGAAAGTGGTAAATCTGTAATGCAGGGATAGAAGTACAAGGTGTGATCAACAAATATGATGACTGTTTAAATTTTAAAAAAAAATTATTACAGTAAAAGACACATTACGATTAATCTGCCTCAGAATACTTCCCTTTGCTTTGAACACACTTATCCCATCATTCTTACCACTTTCTGAAGCAGTTCTGGAAGTCCTCTGTCATGAGTGTCTTTAGTTGTGTTGTCCTGGCTGCCCCCATGTTGTGAATCATTTTGACTTTGGGGAAGAGCCCGAAGTTGCATGGTGCCAGATCTGGTTAATAAGGTGGATGAGGACACACTGTAATGTTTTTATTTGACAGAAATTGCCGTATGTCAGCAGTGATGTGTGACACACATTGTTGTCATTATGGTGGATGATTTAAGGCACACTTTAAAAACACCTTCTCTCAACCATAGCTAAAACCTGACTGACTGCACTGCATAAGTTGAAACTTATCATACTCTGCTACTAAGGTTCGATGCTGTTTCCTATATTGAAGATCTCTGCCTTTTCATTGGATGGCACTCAGAAGCAGCATTCACCTTATTTTGAGATCACAGTGGAAAGTATCCATGTCACACATAGCTTCTGGTATGGCAATTTCTGTCAAATAACATTACGGTGTGTCCTCATCCACCGTATTCACCGGACCTGACCCTGTGAGAATTCTGACTCTTCCCTAAAGTCGACATGACCATGAAAAGTAAACATTTTGAATTGATTCAGGACATCAAGGTAGCCAAAACAGTGCAACTAAAGACACTCACAAAACAGGGACTTCTAGAACTGCTTCAGAAAGTGGCAAGAATTATGGGATAAGCGTATTCGAAGCGAGAGGGAGTATTTGGAGGGGGATTAATGACGTATCTTTGACTGTAATTTTTTTTTTTTTAATTTAAACATTCACCATATTTGTTGGTCACACCTCTGTGTAGGTTTAGGAGAAAGAAGGGCCTTCAATCGTATAGGAAATGCTTTATTTCTTAAGCTGAGTGGTGAATATATTAACATAAGCTATCTTACATTTATTTATTTGTATATTTCTGTTTATATAATAAATCAAAGAATAGACAATATCCTTAACATTAGGCCCAAAATTCATAAACACATATATGCCCTAGTCTCTCAACTGATCTGTAATATTAGATACTTAGTTATAGAAGGGACTTATGAGGTTATCTATTCCAAACTTCCCTCAAATTAAGAATACACTACCTAATATTCCTGTCATCATTTATTCAATTATTCATTAAAAATATTTTTAAATCATTTAAAAGGACCTCTTTGTGGTAAGCAAAAGGATGTCAGTGGGAGACACAGGGGGGGGAAATCTACCTATTTACTATAAGAATTTAGATTATAGAGGGAGAGACATATCTATAAAAACTGAAGTGGAATGACTTGCTGTAGTTGCTATGATAGAAGGACCCAGGCAGAAGAGAAAGCTTGATGATTTAAAATTGAAAGTAACTAGCAAACTGAATTCAGCAACACATTTAAAAGATCATATACCACGATCAAGTGGGATTCATTTCTGGTATGCAAGGTTGGTTCAATATTCATAAATCAATTAATGTAATACACCACATTAACAAAATGAAAAATAAACATCATATGATCATATCAATAGATGCAAAAAAGCATTTGACAAAATCCAGCAATCATCTATGATAAAATCTCTTAGCAAAGTGGGAATAGAAGGATCGTATCTCAACATAATAAAGACCATATATTATAAACCCACAGCTAACATCTTACTCTATGGGAAAAGGCTAAAACCTTTCCCCTTAAGATCAGGAGCAACACAAGGCTCTGCACTTTCACCACTTTTATTCAACATAGTTCTGGAACTTCTTGCCTCAGCAATCAGACCAAAAAAAAAAAAAAAAAAAAAAAAAGAAAGAAATAAAAGGCATCCAAATTGGAAAGGAGGAAGTAAAATTGTCTTTATATGGAGATGACATGATGCTATATAGAGAGAACCCCAAAGACTCCAAAAAACTATTAGACTTCATAAGTTAATTTAGTAAAGTAGCAGGATACAAAATTAGTATTGAGAAATCAGTTGCATTTGTATACACCAATATTAAACTATCAGAAGGAGAAATCAAGAAATCAATCCCATTTACAATTGCTTCAAAAACAATAAAATACCTAGGAATAAATTTAACCAAAGTATAGGTGAAAGACCTATACTCAGAAAATTATAAGACACTGAAGAGAGAAACCAAAGATACAAATAAATGGAAAGACATACCATGTTCATGGATGGGAAGGATTGATATAGTTAAAATATCAATACTACCTAAGGCAATATATAGATTCAATGCAATTCATATCAAACTACCAATGACATTTTTTTCTCAGAAATAGAACATATAATCCTAAAATTTATATGGAACCATAAAATACCCTGAATAGCCATGGCAATCTTGATAAATAAGAACAAAGTGGGAGGTATCATGGTACCTGACATCAAATAGTAATACAAGTCTATAGTAATCAAAACAGCATGGTACTGGTATAACAACAGACACAGATCAATGGAACAGAATAGAGAGCACAGAAATAAATACATTCATATATGGTCATTTAATATATGACAATGGAAGCAAGAATTTACATGGGAGTAAAGACAATCTATTTAATACATGTTGCTGGGAAAACTGGACTGAAACATGTAAAAAAAATGAAACTGGGCCACCTCCTTATACCATATACGAGAACAAATTCAAAATGGATTAAAGACCCGAAAACATAAAGCTCCTAGGAGAAAATGTAGTGAATAAATTTGAAGATATTACCCTGAGTAATATTTTTACTGACATATCCCCTCAAGCAAGGAAAATAAAAGAAAAAATAAACATATGGGATTACATCAAACTTTAAAGTTTTTCCACAACAAAGGAAACCATCAATAAAACTAAAAGGCAACCTACTGAAAAGGAGAAGACATTTGTCAATGATATATCTGATAACAGGTTGATATCCAAAATTTATAAAACACCCATTCAGCTCAAAAAAACAAGCAACCCAATTTAAAAATGGGCAGAGGACATGAAGAGACATTTCTCTAAAGAGGACATACAGATGGCCAACAGTCATATGAAAAACTGCTCAACCTCATTAATCATTAGAGAAATACAAATAAAACTACAATGAGATACCACCTCACTCTGGTCAGAATCGTTATCAGCAATAAATCAACAAACATGTGCTGGTGAGGATGTGGAGAAAAGGGAAGCCTAGTGCACTCTTGGTGGGATTGCAGATTGGTGCAGTCTGCACCAATTGGAAATCAGGATGGAGGTATCTCAAAAAACTGGGATTGCAACTACCTTGTGACCCAGCAATTCCACTCTTAGGTACCTATCCAGAGAAATCCAAGACTCTAATTCAAAAAAATATATATGCACCCTTATGTTTACTGCAGCACTATTTACAATAGCCAAAACTTAGAAACAACCGAAATGCCCATCGGTAGACGACTGGGTTAAGAATCTGTGGTACATTTATACAAAGAAGAATGAAATCTCACCCTTTGCAATGATATGGATGGACCTAGAAAACAGTATGCTAAGTGAAATAAGTCAGACAGAGAACAACAAATATCATATGAGCTCACTTATATGTGGAATCTAAAGAACTGAATAAATGAGCAAACTAAACAGAAATAACCTCAAGATGTGAAGGAAAAACTGATGGTTGCTAGAAAGGAGAGGGTGGGGATGAAGGAGGAGAGGAAGGGATTAGACAGCATAAATTGATAACCACAGTATTGCCATGGATATATGCAAGAAAGTTTGGGAAATATAATGAATAATGTTGTAAAGAGTTTGTAGGGTTTCAGATGGGAACATGTCTTATTAGGGAGACCACTTTATGGGCGGTGTAGATGCTTGACCACTGCACTGTACACCTGAAGCTGGAGCTGAATAATATTGTATGTCAACTATAATTTAATATATATATACATAGTCATGGGATATGGAGTACAGCATAGGGAATAGAGTCAATGAAATTGTAATAGATATATACGATGTCAGAGGGACAATAGATTGTGAGCGGTGAAATATCTAGTGCATTGTTTTGTACACCTGAAATTAATAAAAATTTTAAAAAAGTGAAATTGCAATGAGAAAAAAACAACACACTCAATAATAGCATTTGAAATCTTGCTTCCTGGCATGTCATCAGTTTGACTCACATAAACTCTTGTATATATTTTTTTTAAATACAAACAAACAAAATCATTGAAAGTAGCCTAGGATATGGAATAGGAGTTGAGGCCCAGAGAAAAATAAGGCAACCTCTTAAATATCAGAATTTTATTTACCACCCTCCACTCTGCCACCCTATAATGATGCTCTGTACATGTGATATTAATAATATAAATAATAATAAAATTAATATTTGAGCTATGTGCATAATGAATTTAATAGCTCCCCAAAAGTTTCAATTGATAAGATCTACAGCATAGTTAAAATGCATAGTCTATGTCTATCAAATCTAAGTTAAATGAGGTGAGGAAAAAACCTGAAATAAAAGGAAGAATCAGTAATAATGCTAAAATTTAAATTCTATAGAAAATGTTAAAAGCATTCCTTTTGTTTTCTGAAATGATTTTTATCTTGATTGAAAATATCATTTTGTCCACCTGAGTGGTTACTTTCCCTTTTATTTAAAGTAGGGTTTAGAAGCACCAATGGATGTTGGCATCAGAAAGACTGTTACAGAATAACTATATTTCCTTAGGGATATTTCTTAATCTAAGAACTAATTTTCTTTCATGTAAAATACGAATGATAGGAATATTATTCCCATATTGTGATGAGAAATAAAATAGGTAATTCATACAATGTTCTTAAAACATTGGCTGGCATACCAAAAGCACTCAAACATGTTCATTGGTTTATTACCATTATTTCAAATTGCCACTAAGAAAAATCTAAATGGCCATACGTTATATTTTAACAGACATTTTAACACTATTAATCCAATTGTACATAATTCCTTCCTAATTCCCTGTTAGTTCTTTGAATATTCATTTTCTAAGACAACACACTCAACTGTATATAAATATGAATAAAGCTAGGAACTAGTGACTTATGAATGCTGCCTACTACTCCAATCAGGAATAGTCTATGTGCTTTTCAGCAAGCATCATGATGCATTCACTTCTTTCTATTTTCTTTAGAAAGGAACAGTTGATTTTAATTCGTGGCACAGAATGATTGTGAGAAATTAGGGAAATTATTGCAAAAAAACATGACATCATGACACACCACTAAGTACGACATAACATCTAATGACAGCTTAAATCTTGGATTTCTCTCCAAATATTATAATAATTGTTTGCTAGAGAATTCAGCATAATTTATATTTAAAATATTTGTATGCTCACTCTGGTATTACCTTAGTTTATTTTGTTTTGTGAAGTTTATCGTTCTGTAATTTGCAACTATAATAAAACTAATTATTAGAAAGTTTTATCTGGTAGGTTTTATTCCTAAAGGAGATTTTGGAACTTTAATGGAATAATAGTGGTTACTCTCTTCATTCTCATGTATTTCCAGCTTTGAAATGTATTCCTCACAAACATTTTCTGATTTGTACTTTCAAAGTCTACAAAAAGAGTTTCTACTATGGAAGGATTCAAAAGCATTTTTATAATTTGCACAAACTCACATCTGAATCCCTGAATTTCCATAGTTCTTAGGAAATATAAATGAGGGAGAATATATTTTTGTGAAAAAATGAGATGCTAAATGAAAAATTTTGCATATACATTTATATAAAGATATTGTGTATGTGTTTCATTTTGGGGACTATTCATAATATTTTGAGAGATTAATTTACAAATAATAGAAAGAAAATTCAGTTTGCTTTAAAAATGTTTTATAGACTCTTTAATAACAGCACTACTTACATATACACACAGTAAGACCTCTTTAGAAGCACTACATATAAACTTCCATCACCATTTATCACAAATTGTGGCAACTTTTGAAAATATATAAAATAATTTGTTTTAAATTAATGGCATATTTTGGAAAAAAATGTGGTATTCCCTAGGGTATTATTTCTTGTAAAATGATTGGTATATATTAATATTAGCCTTTTGTGGGAACTAAAGTATATAAAATAATCTGGTATTCTAAAGGGACAATATTTGAAATTATGGTCAAGAGAAAGTGTGTGGTAAAGAACAGGTGCAAGCCATTTATCTTCATTTCCCCGACTTTTATTGGCTAATACCTATTTAAGGTTTTAAGATAGTGGTGAGTGCCATCCCCTCCAAAAAACCTTCCTTTTTTCTGTCAATAAGTAAAACTTTGATTTTTAAGATGACATGGTTAATGACCCTTTAAAAAGATTATTCTAATAGGAAATCATACAGAGTGTATGTGAAAAGTCAGGAGAGGTTAGCGGTGGTCAGTAAAGAGTCTTTGCAGCTGATGGACAGATCACTGGAGAACAAGAGGACTTGTGCCTATCAGAGCCCAACAGCCTCCAGAAGGAGAAGTCCTCTGCCAGCCGTCGCTCCAACACTTGACTTGTAGTTAGACACAGTACGATGATCACAGCATTGGATGCAGTCAGAATTTAATATGCTGGCAGCTGTGGAAACAGTAAGACGATCTACCTCACTCTAGTGGGATTGAGTAATGTTCACAGGCTTCATTGGGGCTTCAGAAACACACAGCACTGCCTGCTCCACCAAGCTTCTTATAATTCTGTAGACGTTTGGATTTTTTCTCTTTCAAAAGGGACATTAGCTGAAGGTCATTTCTCCTCACTGAGGTTTCTGTGATTAATTTCATTTTCCTTGTTCAAGTGGCCTGTGTATACCTTACAAAATTGCATCAACAAATTGGGTTAGTAGCCTATTAGGCTAAGAAAAATAAAATTATCGCTCCCTCATCTTCTCCGTGTACTATCTACTGCAGCACAAGTGGGTCTCCCTAGGTCCTGGATATTTTCACATAATAAGGTGAACTTTAATAGAAAAATCATAAGTAAGCAGAAGAACACTGCTAATCCAATTTTCCTTGAGTGTAAAATGATTAGAAATCAATGAAATAGACAAAATTACATTTTCTGGATTTATATTTGATAGTTTAGGAATCCAGCAATGCATTTTGTTTTTTGTGGTTTGTTTGTTTTTTTTTAAATTGAGATATAATTGATATATAACACTGTATTAGATTTAGATGTATAACATAATGATTTGATATATGCATATATTGCAAAACGTTGACCACAATGAGCTTAGTTAACTGCCATCACTACAAAGTTACAGATTTCTTTTCTCATAATGAGAATTTTTAAGATCTACTCTCTTCAGTAACTTTCAAATATACAATACAATGTTGTTAACTATAGTCACCATGCTGTACATTATATCTCCAGGATTTATTTATCTTATAATTACATAGTAACACCTTTTGATTATAGTTTTGCTCAGTTCCGTGGGACATTGAGTCTCTTTGATCACTTGTGTTTTTTTTGTGTTTTTTTTTGTTTTGTTTAGTTTTGTTTGAATGAAAGAATGCAATTATTTGTGACAGTGACATTTCCACATTTTCTATTCATTTACGTATTCTTAAATATTTTTCTCATAATAATTAACACCTTTATTCTGTGCAAAACTCTAAGAAATATTTTTAAAATCCTAGTCATAGAAATGCATAGTTCTCAGAAGAGCAGAATAAATGGTTTTTGTGTGAGGGAATAAAACAAACCCAGAAATGGATCAGGTGGGAGGCCAACAGAAAGGGATGCCAGAAGGAAGAATGTGTGTGAGGTGTGGTGTTATGTGTCTGTGTGCTTGTGTTCTGTAGCTGTTGGTACCCACACTCCTTCCTCAGGAGGAGGAAACAAAGGGAACAGGTGAGATGTGTGGGTGAGGGATTTTTCAAAGGAATAGATAAATAAAAACAGAGCTATGTGAAAGTTGGTGGAAAACTATTAAAAGAAACAATAAACAGCTGTTAAAACAACAATCCAAACAGCTTAGGCTTCTATTCAAAGAGATTTTGTCTACATATCAGAAAGAGTAGCAATTAATTTTCCTTCAAATTTCCTCCCAAAATTAACAGCATAAAATATGTTGATTTTTAAAAAAAGATTTGTTTGCTATGCCGGGTACCCTGGAATTTTGCACTAGTGATTTTATAAATCATAAATCAGCATTGCATTTTTATAGCAGAGAGGTAAAGCAGGAATTGAAGCTGTTACATAAGCTGGTGATACACTTCTAGTGAGGGCATTCACTCCTTATTCTAATGTGAGGTTACTTAGAGGGTCTTATCTGGACCGTGTTCCCCAAAGGACTCCTTTAAAAAAACAAACAATACAAATCATCAGTCATTTATATAAGTTTAGATAAACAAAAGAGTTTTCATTTTGGTGGTGATTGTTTTCATTATTTGGAGATCACGTTAATTTGACTATTTGCTCTCAGACTTGAATATTGTTTACACATATATTCTCTATTCAGGGTCAGCAATCTTTTTCTCTAAAGAGATATATACATATATACTATATAGGATATCACACACATATATTATATATGTGTGTATGTATATATGTACATAGTATATATATATGTATATAGTAGATACACAACGCGCGCGTGCACACACACACACACACACACACACAGAAGATCTGACAATCACATTCGTGAACTCATCCTAGAAAAAGTGTTACATACCTCATTGCTGAATATCACTATGGTCACCTTTGAAGTACTCCCCTTGGGAAGCTATGCACTGATGCCAGCGCCTAGTCCACCCTTCAAAGCAATTTTGGAACCCTTTTTCTGGAATGGCCATCAGAGCTGTCGTCATATTACCCTTGATGTCTTGAATGTCATAAAAATGTCTTCTTTTCAGTATTTCCTTTATCTTTGGGTGAAGAAAGAAGTCAATGGGGGCCAGATCAGGTGAGTAGGGAGGGTGTTCCAACACAGTTATTTGATTACTGGTTAAAAACTCTGCACAGACAGTGCTGTGGGAGGTGGTGAATTGTCATGATGCAAGAGCCATGACTTGTTGGCGAAAAGTTCAGGTCACCTAACTTTTTCCTGTAGCCTTTTCAGCACTTCCAAATAGTAAACTTGGTTAACTGTTTGTCCAATCAGTACAAATTCATAATGGCTAATCCCTCTGATATCAAACGAGGTTAGCAACAAGTCCGCAAAGTTGTCAGACCTCGTGTATGTATATGTATATATGTATGTATATGGCATGGCTTTATGCGTACCATGTAGCCTCTGTCTCTGCTGCAGCTTCTCCTTTTTCCTCCCTTCCTCTACTCTTCTTTTTTTCCTCCTCTCCCCTTTTCTCTCCCTTTTCCTCTCCTTCCTCCTTTTCCTCTTCCTAACATGCCCAAATTGTTACTTCCATACTATAAATTAATACAGCCCTGAGGAGTCACTTATTTAAGAACATCAGAGGGTAACTAAGCATACCATGGACCATTATTACTGGAAATGACCTTAAGATCATCCCATTTAACACTGATTTGTTTCTGAAGTTCTTTTATTTTCCGATGAGAAAACTTAGAGAAAAAGAGTAATTATATGTTAACTTCTATAATTCTCTATTAAAATACCAGGTAGGTTTTAAGTAATCAATTTTAAATCAATTCCAATTCTCTTTTTCTAAGATTTCTAAAGTGTTTGCATCTCATCAAAATACTGACTCTATAGATTTAATTAATAATAAGGTTGAAAGATAAATGATGATCTGTCAAAGCAGCATCAAATTACATATTTAAATAGCACAAATCATAACTAGCATTTAAGTTTAAATATCTGCTATCTTTCAAGGAATATTTTATAAAGGACTGCTAACTCGAATCTTAATTCCACAACTATCTTTAACCGAAGAACAGGGATTCATTTTCCATGGGCTTTCAAGGTTCTGTTTCAGTCATCTTCCTTTTCATTACTTTTCACATATTTCTTGGGTAACCTCATCAATACCAATAATTTTTATATTTAGCTTCCCAAATAGCCCTATCTTTATAACTACAGCCCTGACTTCTAATTTCTCTCTTGAACCATATATCTAATTGCCTGTTAGACATTTTTTTTTTGAGTTACTAACACGTGTCCTAAACAATCCATGCTCAAAATATAACTAATCCTCATTTTCCCAAACCTCCTCCTCCATCTGTATTACAGTATCAGTTCCTTCCAGTTGCCCAGAAGTGAATGCTGATCACCCTGCTTCAGCTACCTAGTCCTGCCCCCTTTTGGATTTTATCTCTTCTGTATCTTTTATATCCATCTCATTTCCACCACTACTGACTTAGTGCAGGACCTCATTATCCTGGCTTATACTGGCTCAATAATCTCCCTGCCAGCAGCTTTGACCCTCTCTAATCCATACCTGACACTGCAGCTAGAGTCATCTTTTAAAATGCAAATTTAATCATCTTATTTCTCTGTTTCAATCATTCAAATGGTTTCTCATTTGCTATGGGCTAAAGTTGAAAAGCTTTTATATGGCATATGAGGCACATCCATGATCTCACATCCAAACTCATCTCGTGCCTCTGCACTCTCCTTCCACCCACCCTAACCTCCAAACTCGATGGCCCGAACTGAACTTCTTGGAGTTGCCACACAACCCAATTCTAATTTCTCACATTCTCCTTTCTCTATTTTGCCTCTTCATTCACTTCTCGAACTCCTTTAGTCAAGATTCTCAAGAGACAGCAAACCAATTATTTTTATATATAATATATATATATATCTCTATATATATAGATATATATAGATATATATATATTATATATATATAGATATACATATAGATATACAGATATAGCTATAGATACAAATTATATATATATATATAGCTATATCTATAGATACATAGATAGATAGATAGATAGATAGATAGATAGATAGATAGATAGATAGATATTCATAAGAGATTTACTATAAGTAGTTCTCACAATTCTAGAGACTAAGTCCAAAATTGGCAGTGTAGGTGAGTGGTACAGGAGACCTAGGGAGAGCTGATGATTCAGCTTGAAGACTATCAGACAGGAAAGAGCCAATGTTGCAGATGAAGTCGGAAAACAGTCAGCTGGAGAATTCTCTCTTACTTAGAGGAGGGTCAGTCTTTTTGTTTACTTAGGCCTTCAACTGACTGGATGACGACCACCCAGTATGGAGAGGGCCATCTGTATTACCCAAATCCACTAATTTAAATACTGAACTCATCCAGAAACATGCTCACAGAAACACCCAGAATAATATTTGATCGACTGTCAGGGAATCCTGTGGCCTAGCCAATTGATACATAAAATTAAACATCAGTCTTTCTATGAAGTAACTCTTCACTTCTCCAGAGAGTTAGTTGAATATTCACTTATTGTGACATAAATATACCTATTATATGTCTCTATTTTTATTTATAATATATTTTACAATTATTTAGGTCAATCTCTCTTATCAGACATGAATAAGATTTATGAAGAAAGGAACCATAGTTGCCATATATATATATATATATATATATGTTCAATATTCTATAAATCGATGAGGTAAAAGATACAGTTGAGAAATATGTATATAATGTATGTAAATAATTATTTTGATGAAACCATATTGTACTGGCCAAAAGTAATAGTTACAAAAGAACAGATATTGTAGAGATCTTTTCCGTTTATAAAATCTGTTACCACATTTGATTCTCACATTATGCTTATATACAAATGGCTGGTATTTTTCCCATGTAATAGATGTGGCAACTGAGACTTAAGAGAAGATATGGATTTGACCAATGTTACACAGTTAGCAACTGTCACTGCCAAAACTGCTGGAGTCTACTATTTAGTACTTTTCCCCACAACAGTCAGGTTTTAGTAAAAGCTCGCTTTAGTCTTGTACTTTGTGATTTTTATTTAGCTAAATATCTTTTACTTGGTTATTAGTTTTCAAATTCTCACTGTACATAGTGAAGCAATATGTTGTTACGTGGAGCAGTATTTTGGAACATGCTAGTGCTTGACTCATTTCCAATTTTCAATATCTGTAAAAAATGGAAAAATGGAAGTGGTTCAAATAGCTGCAAATTAAAGCACAGTTTAAAACCACTGTATCATATCAAACCTGTCTGTGCTTTGGTTTATAAGAGCATACTACCTGTGCATGGATAATCTATCACAGTATAAATTAGAAAAAGACTTGCAGCCGGTCTCTGATTTTTCTGACAAAATGACCTTCTAAATATTTCTTAAACTAAATAGATGTGTTTTCCTCTCTATGTTTGCAAATCAAGATACTTTCCGTGGAGGCTTGTATCTGCCTGGGAAGCGCATTGGAGCCCATCATTTAATTAAGCTGGTATTTGCATTTATAAAGCAGAAGTAACCAAGGGCAAGGGCATCTACTCATATGTGTGCCCTAGTTTTATAATGGAGATGTGCACATCTGTCAAGGTTGTTGAAACTGAAGCCATGCATCCTCTGATGTTGGATGGTATTCTGAACACACTGTTTTAGCTCGCCTGTGGAGCAGTGTCAGATTTCGCAGACCCTCCAGGGATAAAAGGAATCTGTACTGCGATGCGGTCATATTAAGTTTGGTCAGTATCTCTCATCTCCCTTTTTAAAAAGCATTTTTATTTATTTTTGGTAAACACCAAGTCTGGGATGACTATAAATGTAACTGTTCACAATATCCACTCAATATCAAATATCCAGTTAATAACAAATACCCAGCTATTTAGAAACATGTGGATGACTAAACAAAGTTTTACTCTTCACAAAAAATATTTAGAATTGTGCAAATATAGTCTCCTTCCTAGACTCAAAAATCCATGATATTCCATTAAACCAATTTTCCTCTCTTTGTTTATATTACTGGCATTTCAGATAATGTTCCCCTTAGCATGAATTATTTTATACAACCACTTCCCCAGATTTGTGATCTCCCCTGCCCCCAATACTCACAGAAATTTTAAGTTTTTATAACATTAAATAAAAGACATAGTGGGTGATGTTTTATAATGTACTGTGGGCTTCTTTGAGGACAAGGGTAGTGATATTTCTTTTAGCCAGTATCACCATATTGTTCTATGAATGGAAGAATGTTTCTTTAGGGTAAAACCCAGGTGTCCTGGTCAGCCTGTGGTGGGGAGGATTTAAAATTGTGCAGCTGAAGGAGACAACTTTAGGATTTTTTTTTATTTTATTTTTTTATTGGGAGCTGTCTCAGGAGGTTGTGCAGCTGAGAGGGGGAATATATTAGTGGGCTTCTTCTCACAGGGAGGTAGTGAAGAAATTAGAAATTCGAGGGTAGAATGGGGATGGGGGGACCCTGCCACAGCTATGGGGAATTGCAGACTTCTTTTTGGCTAATGAGAAGGATCTAGAAGAAGCATCTGGCAGCAGGTAGGGGCTATGTTTTAGTATAGACAAAAATAGAAGATAAAAGGATTTAGTAGAAGGAGTACATGCACTTTCGTAAAGCGTTTGATACAGTGTCTGGTGAAATTACACTTTAAAATACTTCTGGTAGGTATTACCATCCAAACAAATGGGAAACACATGAGAAACTACGCTGAAAGGAAAGGGCATCATGAGCAGGCATGGTTGGCATAGGGCTGCCAAGAGGACTGTGAGCCTGCTCTGTGGAGTCGGATCGGCAATGGGGACGGGACTGGCTGGTTCATCACCTGCTCCAATGACTGGATAGGGCGACCAGAGGGGGTTTTCACATAATTCATGGATGACGCTGAATGGAGATGTGATATGTGCACATACAAATCCTACAACAGGATTTAAGGAACTCAGGGATATCTATGTCAGAGTCCAGAAGTTCCCGGGAAGTAGGATTTGTGTTTTTCCTATGTTCTGAGCAGCATCTGGTTCACTTTTGTGATTCAGCGATCATTCATTTAGCCCAAAGTGTCAAGGTCCATCCTGAAAAAAGGCTTATTTTTGCTTACCCATCTTGACAAAAATAGCAAGAGACAACAACAGCAACTGGAAATTGCTACTTCCTTAATATGAAAACCAAAGTAAACCAACATAAATTAAAAAAATGAATATACTAAACATAAAAATAAAAGCCATAGAAATGTAAATTTGTATATAGAATACAATGAAAGGCATCATGACATTACAGAAAAAAACTTATTTATGTTTAAGCTAATAATGTGAAAATTATATTCTTATGCTAACTAGAATATCTTCTAATTAATAAAGGAAAAGACACAAAAGCTGAATTTAAGTGCACAGAAATTATATTTTTAAGTTTTGTTGCAGTGACAATAATTTAAAATGCAAAGATAATTGTAACCTTGAATAATTGAGGAGTATTTTTTTTTTTTTTACAAAGAATAAGTTGGTATATGCTAATGGATGAGATAGTGTGTGATAAGATATTTTGATAGCATCACAGAGCTAGGACAAAGGCCATATGGTAAAATCAATATGTATCTCAGTTTCTAAATCTTGTTATGTTTCAAGTGGTTTTAAAAATCATTTGTCTTATAAAAGGACACATGTTCTTTTAATGAGAAACAGTGTTCATCTGAGCACATTTTGTGACTTTAATCTGATTGCTAATAAGAAGAAAACTTTATGTACATATGAGGCAAATAATTGATGAGACACAGAAAAGGAATAAATCTAACACAAATTTTCTTCCCTTTTGCCCCCGGAAAAGAAAAGATGTAGAAGTTATCAAGCTACATGGGAAATGTTAGAAAGGCAGAATAAGGCGTTATCTTTAATTTACAGAAAGCTGTCATGGCTGAGACTCGCACTCAACTGAAAGAGCAAAGCAATTGATGGATATTGGCCTAAAGCCCTGGATCAGTCCATGCACTTTGAAAACATTTTAACTTTAATTTAAAATATTCAAGATGGTTGAAAGAGCCATCTACACAAAATACAGTGTAAACTACTGCTAGAAGAATTAGTCATTATTAACAATTAAGGATCAAACTCGAAATGTAATAACATTGTATGTAAGTATCATTTTGGTATATAAAAGGGTACATTTTATCCAACACCAAGAACAATATTTTCTCAGTTACGCTTACCTTTTAAAGTAGCTGGTGGCTTTTCTCCTCCCACCACCACCCCAAAAAAGATTCTCTGTCTGTTCATTATATCTTTAGGAAAGCTTGGTGTCCCAATGAACCACTGCTCTCAACGTACCCTAAATTAGTAATTTTAGTGTTGAGTACTCAATGTTAAACCTATAAATGTTAATCTGGGCAATAAATTCAATTTTATGTTACTACTTCATTCTTGATTTTATACACACACACACACACACACACACATTTAATAAGAATTTAGTGTGATTATTTTCTATTCATATAAGACATTTGAATCACAATTGTTAATTGCTTTGGCAATAATCTTTATGGTTTTCACAATGTCAAATTGTTTTGAAAACATAGCTGTTGCGAAGTAAAATAATTCAGTAGAACGAAAAGACAAAGTTGTCTGAGATTTGAAAAACTTCTTTATTTCATCCAGTAATTCAATAAGTATTTCCTGGTATCTACCATATACACTGTGCAAAGTACTAGAAATCAATGATGAGACAGAATACCTATAGTTAATAGTCTAGCCAAATACGGTGTCGTTTTTAGCCACCATAGTTTACTGGGTATTAATAAAAAAGGATGCTTCATTGTTTCTTGATGAATTAAAGCCCTGGTTGGGCACTATTGTTCCTCTTTGCTTTTTACTCTTGGTCCCTTCCTCTTTCATGGCCTTTGGACTTGAAGAGTACTACTCTAATTTCTTGCCATTGGTTTATCTTAAGCTTGGGCCTTAACTAATTATTTGATTTTCCAGACAATGGTTCAAGTACTTCTGGCTGTACTGTTTCATTTTTCAACCACCCTGAGTAAGCATTCCTTTTAGTTTACCAGGTTACAGCCCTGAGAGTCCCTTGCTAAAATTGCACTTCTTGAAGGCACTCTTTCACCAGATCCTTGAGCAAGATCTGGAAGTCAAACAAACAAACAAAAAAGAGAGACATATAAACAGATAGTGAAGCCATTCATGCCAGATATTATTCTGTAGAAGTCTACAGAATATATTTATGGTACAGAGAGAATAAGAAATAGACCAAGTATTAAAAAAAACTAGGAATAAACTAGAATAATTTTGTCACAATTTAAAAAGTGTTCTCTATATCCACTAACATAGTTCTTTATCCATTTACTAAGGATGTATTTATTTATCTATTATGACATGCTCCGGCTATGCAATTGTGAGAAAGGGTCTACCTTCATAGAGATGACAGTTTAGCAGTGAAAACAGATGTTGGACAAGATTAACATGGGTGCTATGTGCTATAAAAGAGAAGTGCGAGGATAATTGGGACTTATGATACATAACCTTAACCTAGTCAGGCTTTTGGGAAGAAATGAGGATCAAGTAGTGACTTCACATAATATATAATATGCCAATTTCTTGAGAACCATAATCCATTTCTATTGTCCTGTCTGTAATTCACCAGAGAGAAAGTGATTAACATGACCCACATTTTAATTCTCTTTTGGAAAAGGCTCTATATTATCCAGAAATAAATATATTTAATTTGATTACATTAATTAGTCTGTAAAACATTTCTCTTGCTGATTTTTTCCCTATTAACATAAGTCTTTATGGCAACAAATGAACCAAAAAATTAATGGACAGAAGTGCATTCATCTCTTTCCATAACATGTGCTCCAAAGCACTGAGGTGGTAAATAGTTTGATGATACACCAGGAGAAATCCACAAATACTTTCTTGTTTCATCTAGATATACTTAGACATAAGTAGATGCATACATTTATTGTGGCATCCAAGATGTTATGTGCATAATGTGTTTTTGCAGAGAAATACTGAATTGTACAAATCCCACTTTTTCCATTAACCTAGCACTCTACCTGTAAATATAGATAAACCTATATTCTATTATTTTTAGCATTTATTGCATATCGCATTTTCTCTCTGTATCAGTTTTTTTCTTGAGTGGATCAGTCTAACCCATTAAAGGATCCTCTGCTACTGAGTGTTTGTTTATTCCCCCTTTAAATTTCCCATAGGAGCCCTAGCGTAGTGTCTACTGTATAGTAAGTATTTAACAATTTTTTAATTGATTAAATGGAATACAATGGAAGTAATTGACATATCTATAAAATCTGCCATTGTAAAAATTTTGAAATAATTAATCTAAAAAAAAAGATGTCTGACTACTGAACAGAAAGTCCACAATTGTGTAAACATCCTAACCATGATTATAATTATTTTTCTACAAGACATGGAAATATGAAAAATTGAAATCACTAAATTATTTATTTCAGTTGTTTTTTTCCCCAACCAATCATTTTATTAGAAAGTTGTCTGATTTGAGAATTTCTTTCCTCCAACTAATTTGTGTATAAAGGGAACAACATCAGTGGAACGTTTAAATACTGAAAAAACTAAAGACCTAGGCATCCCATAGATGACATACCCTGAATTATCAAGGTTTTCTTGCTAATTGCGGCCCAATTACCACAGATTGGGATGTTGCTATGTCAAAAGGAGGAAAGTAACAAACCAAAAATGTCAGTACTAAATAGGCATAGAGAACACACACAGCACACGGGGAAGGCTTACTGTACAGTTCCTTCTCCTGTGGAAAATATTTTGTTAACTAGCATTAGTCTATAGGCAGTAGCTTTCCCAGAAGGAATAGGGATTTTAAAAACACCCCAGACTAGAAAGGACACTAAATGTGATGGAGAGGTCATTGAGCAGAGATCAAAGGAAGCCTGCAGCCGTTCTATTCTGGTTGTCCTGGGGTGTTCTTTGATGTCTATATCACTGTTTGGGCTAAAATCAGAGTCCTGTGGAGAAACAGCCACTCCCATTTCTTCTACCAACTTTCACCAGTTTTATCCAGAAGTTGAGAATTGGGTAAACACCCAGACGTATTGGCTATTGAAGCATTCGGAGTTACAGGAACATTCTTATTTTTGAGGAGAAGTGTAGTGGAGGATTAGAAAGTGTATACAAGTTAAAATTTTTTTGATACCTCCATGTTTGTATAATATTTCATGAGTGAGAACAGACTTTCAGTGATGAATCTGGTCCATATTTCAAGTTGCGTGTGTCAAGTATCTTATTACTTTAAAAATGATCGTTCTTTGCTTATCTTTAGACATAGTCCTAGAAATAATTAGATTAATGTTGAAATAGATAAATACATTAGCCACCATTAGTGCTATATGTTATGGTGGCATTTTGCTTTGTCTTCCTAAGGTTGTGTGTGTGTGTGTGTGTGTGTGTGTGTGTGTGTGTGTGTATACTAAACTCATCAATTATTTCATTTAGACATTTTTAGTACTGGTCCTTAAAATATAAAAGGTTTAATTTTGATTGAAAAAGAGTGCCTACATGTGTTCAGGGATTTAAGGATAAATTAAAAATCCCCTATTTTTATAAATCAGTTGAGTGCATGTTTCCTAAATCTTTCACTATGGCAACAGTGCCAGCAGACCAAAATGTCAGAAATCTGGTATCCACTGGCACATTTTCATAGCCAAAATGAAATTTAAAATAATTATTTAATAATTCAAGCGAGAAGCCCCTATCTCACAATTCCTTTAACTATTTGGCTAATAGGAAAAATTCTGTCTGAAACATCCCAATTAATTACAGCACTTCACACTTCAGTCTGACTATGGAGACTTGCCAATTCAATGACATTACTCTGTCCTCTGTACATGCAAATGTTTCCATAGCAAGGGACGTGCTTTCTCAAGAGTGACTATCCCAGATACCTTAAAACATAAGTGAGGCAATCTAAACAACAGCATTGCAAAGAGTGTCTGTTTTATTTCTGTTTAAAACCCAGAGACTCAGCACCAAGAAGCCAACCTGTTTCCTCAACTGGGAAATTTCACTTAATCTCTGTGACACTAAAGGAGCATAGTATTTAGAAAGTGTCTGATTAATGGGAGCAATGGAGACCTCCTATGTAGACCATATACGAAAAATTTGACCCAAGTGACTTACTATAGCTGCATTTATGCCCTATGAACAAAGTCTAACTGGATAGATAATATACTGACCTAGAGACAGAAGACAGAAACAATTTTTGCCTTTGGATGGAAGACTATGAAGATGAAGAAATAAACATTTTAAATATGGTTTCTTTCTATCTTCATAGCAATTCATGCAAACTTCATCTGCTAATTATGAATTTCAAATACCCACTTTATAACACTTAATTTCTGGACAGGCTTTTGTTTCTAGAATACTACTACCACTAATAATAATAATAATAATAATAATAATAATAATAAATGTTTGCTTCATTTCCTCTGGGTTTGTCTTATTTTGTTTTCCTCAAAAGGAAACAAGAAATTGTAAGGTTAAACATTTCATGTTTTTTTAAAGCTTCAGTGCATTCTATTTCCTTTCAAAGTTTTATTTTGAGAAGTTATTTTAAGGATAGGAAAATTAATTAAAATTACAGCACTTACAAAATGGAAGGGGAAAAGAGACTGTGTTAGATCATATACAAAGCACAGGTCCTGGTTTATGTAAGATTTTTATACAATATTCCTGCATTATCAAATCACACTGTACAAAAGCAGTACAGGATAGCCAGCAGAGGGGATTTAGGGATCAAAGGCATATTCCATGGCTGTGAGGTTCACCCTGGATCATGCTGTTGCAATGTTGCTTTTGCTCTTGGTTTCAAGGAGAACCTTGGCACTGAGTTAGCCCTGGAGATGGTATGTTGGTGGCAACATACTGAATATTCTGGCCTGTGTGCTTAGTATCTCAAGTGGGAACTAACTGAGTGACTATGCCCATGGCATTCTCTTGCCCTGACCATTTAATCTGTTTCTGAAGGGATGGAGGTGAGGACATTGAGGATGAACTCTGGGAAAGTTAAGAGACGCCTAAAGAGCAAAGGGGCAGAGCAGCACTGCAGTCAGGCATAAAAGTTCCCCAGCTGTCAATTTGGACACCAAATACTAATTTTAAAGCAGAAAGATAAGCCTTAGAAAGTTGTATGCCTTCCCAAAGTGAATTCATTTCAAAGTTCAAGCTTCATTCTTACAAAAACAGACAAATAAAAGCTTATATTCATTATCCATATCTAATAAAGAAAAAAAAAATAGCAAAATGATGTACTACTCTTCCACTGTTTTGTGGATATTTTAAACCTCTTATACTTCGGTTTCTCCAAGTGTAATGTGAATGTTATTTCTTTATCAGTCACTGCTACTTGTCTGTTTTTAAAGTTATGTGTTATAGTAATAGTTTAATCTCAGTTTTTAATTCTGCTCAAAAGCAACTTTTTTTTTCTTCAATGTGTGCTCTTTTTGAGATATCCAAAATATAAAACAAAATCTCTACAGATGGATGAAAATTAAAATATAATGCTTTAGTGAAAAGGAAATCACCACCCCATCCCCAATCATTTAGGGTGCATTTGGTGAGAAGTTAAAGAGCCCACCATTTTGGATGGCTGGAACATATCTGTTAATGAACTTTCACTCTCAACCATCTCACTTTTGAGCCTCTAGTACAGGCCACAGCACTTGCTGTAGTTTAATACAGTGGTATCACTGTTTCTCTCTTGTAAGTTGGCAATACAGAGAGTACGTTGATCTCTGGGACACCCATTCAGCAGACCTTTATTCAACAAAAATTTATTGAGTGCCTCTATGTGCTCAGCATTTTATGTTCCAGTCGGGCTGAACTACTTGCCATTCTTCCCACATCCTACCCTTTCTGGTCTTCATCCTTTTGTTTGTACCAACTCCTCAGCTTGGATTACTCCCCTTCATTACTTCATTACATGTATCTCTGTTCACATCTTGCCCATTTATCAAAGTCCAGCTCAAATGCGTGTTCATTTTGAAAACTACCTTTTATTTCTTTCAGCAGGAGGTGATATTCCCCTTGTTCATGCCCAGTAAGACCTTTTCTGTACCCAGCAATGTAATATGAGGAGTCCAGTACAAAATGAAAATGAAATGCCCCTTGCTCAAAATTTAAGAATTTTAAGACAGTGACAACAGAGCATGGGCCCCTTTAAGTGCTGTCCCTGTGAGACTAACAGGTCACGTGCCCATGAAGCCAGTCCTGTGTGTACCTCCTCAATTCACTAATTGCTATCAATTTGGTTAATGTGTGAGCTATTTTTACACACAGATTGACTTTTCTTTCTGAATACACTGTAGGATCCTGGAGAACAGTGTCTGCATATATTCCCACAGTAACTAAGAGTTAAAGAGTCTTGCATATTAGATATTCTAATTCTTGCCACTAAAATGTGGTCCATGGACTGACATCACCTGGAAGTATTATAGAAATGTAGAATCTCTGACCCCTCTCAGACCAACTGATTCAAACCTATACTTCACAAGATCTCCATGTGATCTATATGCATATTCAAGTTTGAGAGACACTGTTGAATGAGTACAGGAATAGTTCTCTGGAAAAGAAGGCACATGAAGTGGGAAAATTTATCTGTTAAGGATATTAATTGTTACTTGATTCAGAAAGCAGATTTTTGCCTTTCTCAACAAGAGGGAAGTATTGGGTTAACAGATCCTATCCCTTTTCACAATCCTTCCAATTTCTTTTCCTTTTTAGGGAAAGGGTTAATTTTCTCATTGGTAATATATGGAAGAACCTGATAGCTCCTCGGCCCATTTGATTAGGAAGTGGTGCCTTGTAAGACAGGCCTATATGGAAGTATAGGCCTAGAAATTCTAATCTTCTCTCTCTCTCCCTCCTTCTTTCTTATCTCTCTCTCTCTCTCTCTCTCTCTCTCTCTCTCTCTCTCTCTCTCTCTCTCTCCCTCCCTCTTTCTTCTCTCTCTCTCTCTCTCTCTCTCTCTCTCTCTTTTACTGTGATCTCTAGTACTCTAATCTGCCAGTGACTCATATTCTTAAACAAATGACCAAAACAATTCTGTCAGTATGAAA
The DNA here is from genome assembly GCF_057876585.1 of Rhinolophus sinicus. NCBI lineage: Eukaryota > Metazoa > Chordata > Mammalia > Chiroptera > Rhinolophidae > Rhinolophus > Rhinolophus sinicus. Next base: position 58,523,993 of record NC_142502.1, read on the forward strand.
AATGTCAAAGAAACAAAACAGGTTTGTGGATTGATGTAACTCAGAACACTCAAAAGGTATCGTGTCTATTACAATGTTCTACCTATGATTCGCTCTGTGATTCCTATCTGAAATTTCTACATTAAGACTATTTCCGAGAAACAACATAGTAATTGTTTAGGAAGATGGAATATTTTAGAAATTCTCTAAAATTCCCAGGTTTCCATTCCGGGAGATCCTGGATTATACAGACCTAGAAAGATCATAAGAAGACCTGTGCAATCATGTAACCCACTCTCTCATAATGACAGCTCTGTAATTTGGGTTTGAAAGAAAAGGGTAAATAAATAAGCAAGCAAGCAAACAAACAAATAAATAGAAATGTGGTAGAAAACAGTCATATTAAAATTATACTAAAGAATCTAAATTCACTAATTTAGGGTAAAAAAAACATCTATTAAATAGTTGTTTCACTGATGCCAAAAATAAAACATGATTTTATTCAGAATATGTGCTAAAATTTTCTAACTGTTGGTATTTGTTTACTTGCTCCAAAGATAGTTTACTTTAACAGGATGTGATCTTACAGCTCTGAATTCTCAGATGCATAATGAAAGTTTAGAAGCTCCATACACATAGACTTCAAAAAAATTCACAAGAACTTTATAAAATGTTAGCTCTAAAAGTGAGAGTCTCTAATAGAGCATATTTGTGTATAAAAGCCCTCAAAGGAAAATTTTTTAGCAAGCATTTACCTGGATATCCCTCAGTTTTTTAGCCCTCATTTTACTTGCTCGTGTTCACAGAAATAAAGTTTCTTTGCAATTACTTTTCAGAATCTGTTTGTGTTTTAAAAGTAATAATTGCAGGTAACACAATAGTGAGTTCTGCTGCCCAAGCTCCAAAATTCTGAATTTTGGAGAATAAGTAAATAGAGTGACATAGTGGCAGACGAATAATATAAGAGACAAAGCCTAAAATTGTATATTTAGTTTGCTTAGAAAAGAGAACTTTATTCAAGCTCTTCATGGTAATAATAGAGTGTGGTGGGTTCAGATGAAACTGAAACAAGCCAAATTTTCCTTGGCAGGTTGCTTTTTGCTAATTGGTAGCAGAAGATGTCTACAGTTTTACAATAGACAATTTGATTCCATTGTATTAGTACTGATACTGATTTCACTCCTATGTATTGTTTTCTATGTCTGTATAATTAGCTACTCCAAAATTTAGCAACTTAAAACAATACTTTTTGTTATCACACATTTTCTGTGGTTTGAGTGTCTCTGCGCTGTTTGTCTAGGTGTCTATGCCTCATGCTCTCTCATTAGGTTGCAGTCAACCTATGATCTGGAGCTACAGCCTAATCTGGAGACTTGCTGGGGTGATCTGATTCATTTTCATTCACATGGACCCCTCCACAGAACAGCTTCATGACATGGGGAGAAATCCAAGAGAATGCAAGAGAAGATCTTCAAGAAGAAGCCAATGGCTCTTTAAAACCTACTTGCAGAAGTGACATCACATACTTCTGTAGGTTCCTATTGATTAGAAGTGAGTCACTAAATCCAGCCCACATTCCAGGGGAGTAGATTATACAAAGACGTGTATAATCTACGTGTATAATCAATGATTCCAGGTGTGGAATCATTGGGGGTCATCTTAAGGATGTCTATTACACCCTCCCATTTAAGTGGAACTAGAGCTAGAAAAATATAAGTAATTTATTCTGTGTTAGCCTTCTACAAACATTTTCTAAGGTATTTTTATTTGATCAGTCCAAAGAAATTTATGCACAACTTTCCCATGCCATCCTAGGAATGTGACATGTCTATTTGGCATATTGTTGTTTCATAAATAGAACACACAATTTAATTGGGTGGAAATATGAAGCAATTTAAAATGTATTAATCAGAATTATTTCATTTGCAAGTAACCATAACCCAATTCACATAAATATAAATAAATAAAAAATTGATTGAATCCCGGAAAAATACAGAAGTGTGTTGGCTTTAGGCATGATGGAATGTAGGAATTCAGCCAATTTTATCAGGTTTCTCCCTCTTGCTCCTGCTCGCGCTCTCATTCTCTCCTCCTGTGCCTTTAGTGCTTTTTTTTTTTTTTTCTGTTTGCTTGTTTGTTTGTTTGTTTTTCTGTTTTGAACTCATTCCCAAACAGACATTGTTGATGTGGAGAAACCTGACATTTCCAGACTCATGTCATTTTTACAGCCTGAATTTCTATTAGATAGCAAACTTCTTTCTTTCCTTTTCTTTCTTTCTTTCTTTCTTTCTTTCTTTCTTTCTTTCTTTCTTTCTTTCTTTCTTTCTTTCTTTCTTTCTTCCTTCCTTCCTTCCTTCCTTCCTTCCTTCCTTCCTTCCTTTATTTCTTTTTTTTTTTAATTCCAAAATTCCAACTGACATCCTAGAAATGAATGTTTATCATGCTGAATTAAGTTGCATACTCATTGAGCCCAGGGAAAGACTTACAAAATATATGAAGAGCCAGGCCAGCGTAATATGTCTATGTTTTAAGTTGGGGTGTAGGGCCAGTCTCACTCAAGAAACATGGAGTGAGTGAAGAGTGAATTCCTAAAGAAAAATTGGGTGCCAAAAGTAGGAATGGGGGCTGGTCCAGCAAAACCTACATATGTCAATTAAAAATATGTATTCAGTGCTGATAACATGCACGCAGAATGTTGATGTTACATGCAATTCTACTACCAACTTGAATAGTTTACTTCAACTCATGGGAGGGAAGCACAAGAGGTCTAATTAAATGGTAATACGGTGCACCAGTTTCCTTAGTTCTGAAGTGGAGAATAATTCAACCTAAGTGAATATTTTGCATCATAGAAATTTCTATTAAGTGTGTATGGGTTAAACAATCAGTTATATTAACATAACTAAGTAGTTTATAATAAAGATAAAATATTTTTGAAGCAATATTATAACCTAAAAATTAGGATTCTACATTAATTGATAATTGGCATTATCAAGGCATGAACTCTGTTACCACTTCCTGACTCGGCTACCTTGTCGTGAAAGAGCAGAATCACTCCTGCACCCGTCCTGATTTGCCTTTCTCCCTGTTTGATAACTTGGTGCCTCTTTCAAGGGAACCCTAGTAAGGTCAGGTTAGGCTTAAAATAATCCCAATGATCAAATATTATGTTGATTATCTTTACTCAGGAATGTGATCCTCAGGTAAATTATACATTTTTAAATCCAGTGTTGTTAAGGATGATACATTAATTCATATAGTAGAGTAGATGGAACCTTTATATAACATGCTTTGAGGCAGTCACATTATTTAGCATTCTCTTACACTTTGTTAGGAGATAAAGATCTAAAGGAACACCGGGAGAATACTAAAGGTTTCCAAAATAGATGTGTTATTTTTCTGACTTTAACCAAAAAAGTCAAACTGGAGAAGAGCAGAGTGGGTCAGTGTGTGCATGCAGTTGCCTGGGGAATAGACATATATTCATTTTTATTTGCTTAGGATTACTAGCTGTCGGATCACTGCAGCACTTGTAAATGATTTATGGAATGAGACACATTCCTGCTTAGCACACAAAGACTATCAACTGTGCTAGCAATTACAGAGATAGGGTGCTATTTTTAGCGGTGCAGTTATACAGGAACCACATTATTATTATATGAAATATCATGAAATATAAACTAAGCTTCTCTCACAATGGAGTTCTTATGAAGTTATGCCTAATAGAAAAGTAGTGAGAGTATAATTATATTTCTTTGCAGTCTGTCTACACTTGCAAAATGAAGTAATTAACAGAGATTATACATACTTTTAGTTATAACACTCGGTTCTGTAGAGGACCTCAATGGTCACGTGTTACATGTAACCCAAGTGTCAGTCTCCCATCCCCCTTCAGGGGCCTGCATACTCTAATCTACTTGGACAAAGTAGATGTGCCTCGTTTCCACTTCACAGCCCTGCGTTTGCCAACTGCTTTTCTGCTCACACTGTCTTCTGGGCCTGGTATTCATTTCTGAACCATTGCAGGTATGGCCTCCAGGTACGACTCTGATCATTTCATTCTCTAAAGCACCACCAGTTCATGGATGTATGAGTGGCAAACAGTAGGTGTGGAGTGTGGAAAATGAAGGGGGTAATTTTCAGAGCATCAGAGACTAGTACATTTTTTAAATAAAAAATATTCTTTATTCTTAAATATTTTTTTCAGTATTTCTTCCATGAAATCTTCACACTTGTCTCTTACTTTCAGGGTTCAGCTTCGCTTCCAGATTGCAGACCTCTCCTTCTGCCCTTGACCTCTTTCCTGTGCTTTTCCTCAAAACCCAGATCTCTGTTAATTAATGTGCTCTGCATATGAAGGTGTCATTTTGTCTAGTCCTAGTCCGTGGGGCTACAGACCCATTAAAATATTTTCCCTGAAATATAAATAATTGGTTGTACAGATGCATAAAACTAATATATACAGACAGAAAGCAAGATTGAGTGACATGGAAACACACACAAATAACAAGATACAGAGAGATATACAGACATAAGTGTGATATAGTATCCACATCACACACACACACACACACACACACACACACGAGTAACAAAATAAGACTGGAATAGAAAGGAGTGATTTTATTTTCGTTGTTCCCACTCATTTATTTAAATCAAATTTCTTGAGGTATAATTTATGGGTTTATTGTAACCTAGAGATTTTTAAAAATGCATATTGTAGACACCTAAAATATCATGGTTAATAAATAAACAGGGATCAAAAGATCAAAATGGTTATTAAATAAACAAAATTAAATTGTAGCATACTAAAATAAAAACACATAATGAACACACAAGCACACACACACAGCCAGGAAAGCAATATACTATACAATAGTTCAGGGGAACACAGGTTATAAGTCCTGATTGTGCATTTACATGATAAGCATGATAGAAGGATTTCTATAACTTAAGTAGTCGTTGTGTTGTCCCCGCTCCTTTTGATGACTTTGTATTGTCATTTTAAATCCTGACTTCTGAAAATCATCCTCATTCTGTGAGTAGAGACAGGACCCCCTAAGCAAGGGAGGTTGTCAAATGTGCACAGGAATAGGAATAAAGCCATCTGGTTTCTTGTCCTGGTTTTATTTCTAGGATGTAAGCTCTTAGAAAATCCATGTAATCTCTCTGTACTCATGTACCTTCCTATTCTATAAAGTGAGACAACTACACATTATTTATGATTTCTCTCGCCTAAAAATTCCTATTATTCTGTGAAAACTTATAATTAGCCATATCTTAACATTTAGGATCACAGACTGATCAAAATGCTGAAAACTTCATTCACAGTGAAAGTCCATCAGTCAATAGCTAATGTGTGTGAGGCTAAATCACCCTTCCCATGTAAGTGATAGGTAGATCCAGGAAGGGACCAATTCTCCTTTGGTGCGATTGAAATATGAGGATACTCATTGATATCTATGTGAAAATAGACTTTGGCCAACATGGCTCCTTTAACCTAGAAGGTCCATTGCTGTGCGAGATCAGGGGAATTCAGACTGATACAGGGCAGGCGTCATTTCTATGAAATTTCCTACTTAGGATTTTAAAACTGAAACTATACAAACAAAAACAGTTAAAATTTGTTCAATGAGCATAATATTTCTAAAAGGCATAAGCCAATTTATTAAGCCATTTTATAAATTTATATAACTTAATCCAGACATCTCTATATGAAATATACAAACTTGAATTGAGACTAATTGTGTGGGACTCTTTGCTAAGATTGGAGGAGGAAATATCTCCATGTCTTAGCCTTCTTTTTTTGTTCTTTCCTCTTGAGCTAATTTTTCATATGTTCTTGTGAATCAGCTTATTCAATTAGCTGTTATCTTGTCTTTTTTCCAGTTATTTTATACAAGTTGGATTTACTTATACAAGTTCTTATTATATGTCATGTTCATCATTAACTATTGGTTAACATTAGTAATAATAATAATTAATATGTATGGAGTACTCACTGATGCTTAGCACCATTTTAAGTGCTTTATGTGGATTAATTCATTCAGTCCCTGTAGCTCAATGAGAAAGGGATGCTGTTAGTATCTCCATCACACAGTTGAGGAAATTGAGGAACAGAGTGGTTAAGGAATTTGCCCAAGGTAACACACAGCCAGTAGTGATGGCTTAAGAATTTGAACCCAGGTGCACTGGTTCTAGAATCTATGCTCTTAACCACTACCATACCTCTTGCTAATTTATTTATTCTATCGTGCATTAGTTCAGTTATTAATATTGTTTAAATGTTTTTTTCTCCATTGTATATATTAATTTTTACTGTTTCTCTGTTTTTCCCCCCTTACACTATATCTTTAACCCTTTTTATTTTCTCTCTGGGACAGACTAGACTCCCTGCAATGAACTACTGGGAGCTGATAGTGATCTGGTTCCTTCTCTCAAACCACTGCCTGTGTTCTCTCTGTCTTTCCTTCCCTCACACACTTTATCCAGCTTGAACGCAGAATGACTTCCTACCTTCCCTCTGCTAACATTTCCATTCAATCCATGCTCCCAAGACCATTAGACAAAGACATTTTCCCCCACAAGGTGGCTCCTTTTCCATTTTATTTTGATTTTGTATGGTTTGAATAAGTATCTTTCCTTCAGGAAAATCCATTCCTTGAAAGAAAAAAAAATCCTGGGAGCTTTTGTTGTTGTGGATATTGTTTTGTTTTATTTTTAAACAATGTTCCCAGAGAAGCCAATACTCTGAAATTCCTTTCCATTTACTTAAAAGGATCCTCATCACCTTTAAAAAAAAAAAAAAAAAAATATGTCAAAACTTGTCAGCTCTTTATGAATAGTAAAAGTATCACTTGAAGACAAACCCACATAGCATCTGACTGACCAGTTTATGTGTGTAGGACTCTGTTAGATCCTAAGGAAATGGTGGTCTGAGTGTCCTTTGAGCTTACAAAGAGCCTGGGCAATTTATTTAATTTTGCAGTGGCTACATACAGCACAACAAAATCAGAGGCTATTGTTTTTGTTTATCAGCAAGTGCATTTAAAATATTATGTGACTTGTTTTGTCCAAATGTCAGCTAAAACTTTTCCCTTCAGATCTTAATAAAACAGTTTCAAAACTGTATTCTACATATTATGGGAAATCAAAAATCTTCCTCAAGATTTCTATGGATTGCTGAAGGTCATTTTGATTTTCAACTGTCCTCTTATTTATATTTAAGGATTAACTAAGTGTCTAGATTGTTTTATCCTGTTTTTAAATGCTAATATTGAGGAGTAACTCAGTATATTTTGTGTCTATACTGAGAGGTCAATAGGCAGAGCACAGAGGATACTTAGGGCATTGAAACTACTCTGTTTGATACTGTGATAGTAGGTTCATTTACATTTGTCACAACCCATACAATTTACATTCTGTACAAATTATATTTGTGTAACACCAAGAGTGAGCCCTAAAGTAAAGTATAGTCTTAGAATGATAATGATATGTCAGTGAAGTTTCATTGATTATAATAAACATATCACGCTGGTGGGAGATATTCATAATGGGGGAGGCTGTTGTGGTGTGTGTGTGTGTGTGTGTGTGTGTGTGTGTGTGTAACAAGGGGCATATGAGAACTCTCTGTTGTTTTGCTGTGAACTTAAAACTGCTCTAAAAATATAATGTCAATTTAAGACATATCACACATTGGAAATATTCCTGTTCCTAAAGCTTCGCAGCTGTTTCCTTGGTTCAGGTTTTATCCTCCTACCGTGCTGCTCAGACATTTCCTTTCTCCCTGTTCTCGAAACTCTCTCACATTCCCCTGACATTTCTGTGTATATCCAGTGCAAGGCAGTATTACAGTCATCTTTACTAGCATGACTTCTACAGAACCATGCTTTTAGAGTCTCACCTCCAACCTCTAAGTGGCCTAAAAAGGTATTTTCCCCAACAAAGACAGTTCTCTTCCTAAAGTTAGAACTCTGGAGCCAGCTGTTAAGGTAATTAAATTCTCAAACTCCACTCTCTACAAATTGTGATCAAGGCTCAGATTGCTTCAAAGCATACCAGTATTCTTACACTGTTTTGAGTATTTTAGTTGCCTAAAATAATGATGACAAACATACTACGGTTATACCTCTTCTCTTGTCATCCTGCAGTGTAAAGGTGCATTTCCCAAGCCCTCTCTGTCTTTCATGATTATTAAGAAAAGATGAGTCATTGGAAATCATGAAGTATTCCCAGCCATTTGTTTTTTGAGCTTGTCTCTGCTATAGTCAAAGCTAAATATTTCTGATTTTTAACATGAGTTCTATTACTTCTGTTTAGTCGTCTTATGCCTCTTGAGATTCCAAATATTCAATGTTTATCTAGGCAGTCTTAATCAAGAATTCCAACATCATAATTTCTATTAAATATGTATCAAATCAGGAGAGTTAGACCATAGGTTAAGTTCCAGTTCACTTCTACTATGCTTATATGAGTGATGCTGACTTTTTTTTTTAGAATTTTTTTTTTATTTATTATTATCAGTTTCAGGTGCACAAAACAATGTAATAATTAGACATTTATATACCCCTCACGAAGTGATAACCCACCTCCCCTAATCTACTACCCCTCGGACATCGTATATAACTTATAGTTCCACTGACTATATTCCTTCCTTAGGCTGTACTCCACATCCTGTGAATACATATATATATATATATGAAATTATAGTTGACATTCATTATTATTCAGCTTTCTTTAGTCCAGAACATTGAGTGATATCCAAATATTAAGTAAGTTAGCTTTAATAGTGATCCTACTGCCTTTTTGTCATTGATTTTTCTATGTAATATGGACTTATTTAATCCTGAAAATATAGATAAAATGATTCTCATTTTAATATATACAGGACCATACTCATGTTCAGTGTATTTAGAGCAGTTTCATTTCATTTGTTAGACACAAGGAGAGTCAGGAGTACATGAATTTAAAATTAATATACTAAGCTTGTTATTGTCACAATTATCTCTACAGAGTTTAAATTTTTTTCTCAATTATGAATATGCTTACATTTTGAAGAAATTATTGTGAGTTTAAAACTAAGTTTAAGCTGTTATTCTTCCTATTGCTACTTGCCAATTAATTGTACTAAATTATAATTCACTTTTAAAACATCATTCTGAAATAGTAGTTAATTATTTCACATTATGACAGAGTTGGGTATAAAATAATAGATTGAAAGAACATCAAAATATTCTGTTGAAGTAAATATTTTCCAATGTTTAGGTAATTATTACCCTCTACTGTTGAAAACTCTATGAAATAACTCATTTTCAATACACATTGTTAGAAATCCAAATTTAAAATCATTGAAATAAATGTTATGATTTATCATTTATATTTTATATGTGGACTTAAATTTTTCTGCTAAATATTTGTATACATTTATAAAAAATGATGATTGAAAAATAGTTGAGCTATCCAGTGATGCAAACTGAATAAAAATGAGAAAAGAATGCAGTAAAACATAATTTGAATTAAAGTGGAAAAGAGATATTGGTGAAATACTTATATTAGAACTGAGATTATACATAGGAAAGCTTAAAAAAACATTGTGAAAGGCTGTGTTTTATACCTTATATCACTGTTTTAGTACCTATTATTGCATAACAAACTATCCTAAAACTTAGTGACTTAAAACAGCAATCCTCATTTATTTGTTATCTTTCTGCAATTTGGCGGTGTTTTTACCCTTATATTTCTCTATTGTCTGGAGTGGTTTGGCTGGGGCTTGATGATCAGACATGTCTTCACTTACATGTCTGGTACCTCACAGTAGTTAAAAGAGCTGTAGGGCTGGCCTGGACTCTCTCTGGATTCACAGTCTTTCATCACTCAGAAGTCTTGCACATGCTTCTTTACAGGGAAGCTGAATGCCAAGAGAACAAAACCTAAAGCAACTGGGTTTCCTAAGGCCTGGATCTGGACCTGGCACATTGTCAGGTCTGACACATTCTGTTGGCAAAGCTAGTCATAAGGTCAACCCAGATTTTAGGAGAGGTGGAATGATCCTACCTTGTAGTGAGAGTTAGCCATGCATTTAGGGGAATGTGATGAATTGTTGGCAGCCATCTTTGTACCCATCTCCCACAATCACTATCAAGCTTGCATTTAAGGAAAGAGAAGTGGTGGTTAACAGGAAATACAATGTGACACTTCAGATATTAAATTATAAAAACCAAAACTTTTTAGACAAGTCTGCTGCTATTTAAGAATTCTGAGGCTCAAAAATAAAGTCTTAAGATGATAATGAACATACTGAGATGTTGGCAAAGTTAGATGCCAACTAGTTAGCACCAGTTAATCAAATACCGCTGATTCTAGACAGTTCAGTTTTGTTAGTGATCTATTTTTGGCACTCGGTATTTCCATCAGAAAGACATGTAAATACTACAAATAGTGAACGACATACTAATAACCAAAATTATATGTCAATTATTACATTTTCAATTACCTACCACATTTGACAATTAACATTTTGTTAATCATCCACTCTCCAATTTGATGTGACTTTCTAACGTAATAGCTTACTCTCTACCTCTGAAAAATTACTGTTTACCATTGATGAATTTATAATCAGTTTCTAAACTTTATATTTGATTTTCACCTGTCTTGTACTAATGAATTCACCTCAATCAGGGTTTGTTTCGAGTAGTGTACCTATGTGAGAGCAGATATTCGAAGTGACAGTTTTGTGGTATGAATGTCCTCAGTGTACAAAAAATGGATTCACAGACAGTAAGAAAAGATTTTTAATGAAGTTCATATAACAATCAGAGTGCTTTTCATAGAAGTATTCTCATAGAATGTAAAGAAAATAGGTTGTTATTTTGATTAATAGGAAATCATATGGGCTGAGATTTTGAATACCACTCCAAATGCAGTTCTTCAGTGTGTATTTCAGCAATTAAGTGTGGTGTAGTAAAAAATACATGTGTATAAAGTACATGGATTTTGACAGATGTAACTTCAAATCTTAGCTTATCCATTTGTTAGTGGATTTGTCAGCTATTGCCATGTTAATATTACCTAACAAACCACCCAAAATCTATAACATACATTTGATGATCTAGCTCATGAATCTGTACAAGTCAAGGCAGTTTGGTTCTATAGGTTATGCTTGGCTGGGTAGCTCTTTTTCACTCTGTGATCAGGATGAGCTTGACTCCTCATTATAGGTTAGATTTAGGTACACCTAACCTCCAAGGATCAGTGCCCACCTGGGGTATACTCTTATCACAGTAAATAGCATAAACTCAAAAGATAAGCTAAACTACAGAATACATTTCAAGCCTCTGCTCACATAGTATCCAGTTATGAATATTCCATTCCCAAAGTCTAGTGGCCAAATCAAAATGAGGCATAGACTATACTGCATGCCAAGAAGGGAGCAGGGATGTAAGTTAATATTCACTGACTATTACTCCAATCTATCACAATAGCTCTCCACATTGGGGCACTTTCATAATTGTGTCTGAATTTTAGTGTTGTCATCTGTAAAATGGGAATACTAATATAACATGTTCACAACTATGTGGGGATTAGCATGTTCCTGAAACAAAGTTAATTGTATAAGAATAAGCTGGTGGTGGTGTTCAGTTCAACAAGGATCTGTGGGATGCAACAGATTTAGCTAAAATTGAAAGAAGGAAATCTCAACCATTTTGAAATTCCTGTCACCAACTACTAAATTGCATTGACTTCTGTTAAAAATCAATGTTGAACTCACTGTTTATAATATAGCCATGAAGCCATATTCCTTAGATGTATAGTGTTGACTCAGTAACATATCAGTAGATAAATTAACCAGCAAATCTATATTAAATGCTCTGCAAAATTGTGAAATTTTCATTGGAGCAAAAAACTGACAATAGATATAACATAAGGAATGCCCCTTCTAGCAGCTTCCTATCTAGATGTGGAGTATAAGAGAGTTTTAAACACAAATTAATGATGTAGATAATTAGATTGTAGAATTGGGGGGGTCAAAAAGCTCAGTAAGTGGGTAATAAACATGAAAAGACTCATAAGACAAGAAGGAATATTGCTGTAACTTAATTGAAAGAGTTGACTTGAGTAATAAAAATGGTTGGAAATTATTAGCTGGGAGATATTGCCATCACTATTACTATTACTACCGGATTCCTTTATAAGACATCTCTAATGCCTCAAGCTCTATGCAGGCATTTTACCTTCATTAGTTACCTATCCAGCAAAGGTAGCGGTTGTCCTCATTAAAGAAGAGACTCATAACTTAATGATTTTTAGAAATGCATCATAAGGGCTAAAACTAGTATTCAATCTACAGAACTGTTCAATTCTACACCCTAAGCATTGACATATTAATATACATACAACACTCTCACATGGGTGACTTAATTGGCTAAAGAGTATATGTAGCATAGTAGTAAGAAGTAATAATTAAAACGGAGTTTTAGTTCATATTATAAATAACTTTAAATATTACGCTAAAGAATTTGAATACTTTGTGTCAATAAAGGGGACTGCTGATAGATTTTGAACATGAGGATGAGAGCGACAACAACAATAAAAAAATGTTTTAAACAAACCAATATGACACAGACACATTAGCCCATATTAGAGATGTGGAGATTAGATGAAAGTATGCAATAGGTAAGCCCTGTAAATGAGGGGTATTCAATAGAACATGATAGAAGTGAAAGAGAAGAGGGATATGAAGGCAGAATACACAGGATCTCAAGAAAGGGAGTTCTACCTTTTAAAATTCCTCATTTAGTCATATTTGTATATAGCACACAAGGGAAAATATTTCTTGGGATGATTATATAATGTACAGCCATTAATATTTTTGTGTCTATGTGTGCAAACATGCCTGTAAAACAGGGCCAGTAAATGTTACCTTTCCCCTGTTAAGACATTCCATTGGCTCACATACATTATTGTTGAAAGACAGAAGCAGATGTTAATGGAAGTGATGTTTAATGATCTGTGACCCTATATACAAAGAATACAGGCATCATAGTCATCTGCTAACCACATCCATGAAAACTGCCAGTGCAATAGAATTCATGACCTTCAGATCTGAAGTACCAGCCTCTTTCCAGTGAGTTGAAAGGGCTCAGCTGGAAGAAGAATAAAAAAGAGTAAACATTTGAACAAGTGTGACATCCCGTTGTATTGGGGGTAAGTGATATATACACAGCCTTTCCTTTACCTCCCATTTCCCCTGCAATTATGTTGAAGCTTGTTTTCAAGGTGCAGAGCAGCTAGGGTTCACAGAAGGGCATTACGGCAGTTGGGTGCCAATCTTTAATGATGCAGCACTGCCTATGTACACAGACATCAAGGTCATCACTAAATATGTGAAAAATATCACAAGTTCCTATTAAAAGCATCAATAGTGATAAATGACCAAAGGAAGAGATTCACTTTCTAATCAATTAGAATCTATAGACAGCTTTACACATGCAACACTATAGATGAGAGAAAGGGCAGTATACTCATATACATCAGTTGGAGGGTAGGTCTCAAAAAAGTAGGTTATTTTAGGTTTTGTTAATTATTACGAAAATAAAAGTTTGACTTTGACACTGAGAGTCACCAAGAGAGAGCAGTTCCAAATTCTTAGGCATCCTGCCATGTTATGATTAATTTTACAATCCATGCATGGATGTTTCGTTAGAGAAAAGAACGGTAGATATCTTGTACAATCCATCAAAATGGTAGGAATAAACTGTCACTCCCAACCTGAGCCGTGAACATGTTTATTTATGAGCCACTCTGTTGAAATTGGAAAAAAAAAAAAAAAAAAGGAAAAGAGAAAAGAAAATCAAGATAGCAATGCAAAGAGAGGCATCTGAAATGTTCTCTGTTAAACAACAGCTAATGAAAAGCATGCAACAAAGAAAGCCTGGCTATTTTCAGTTTTCAAAAAGGTTGAGGGCATTGGTTCAAATGATTTAGACCCACCTTAAGACCCTTAAAACCTATGTTATTGTTTTAGAATTTGGCTGGTTATGTTTAAAAGGGTAGTAAAATCACATTTTCAAATCTCTAATTTTAAACCTTAGCAAGAAAAATGGAAAACAATAGCACCAACATCATAAGTGGTTATATTTGTGGAATAGTACTGTGGATTATTTTTGTCTTTTTGGTTATGTGTACTTTTTCTCTTTTTCTACATTATAAATTAAATTTATAATGCTTCATAAAGCCAGGATCTTCTTTCTCTTTTATAGTAACTTTATCCTCATTTCTTGGGACAATGATTAACACTTGGTAGGGGCTCAATAAATATCTGTTAAATGAAGGAATTAATCAATCAAAATGATACCAGGATAACAGCTCATAACAAAAATTGCTATTAAATTTCCACTAATATAGATATAAATAAAAGCATGCAGATTCACATAAACTTTGAAAATTTTAGCTAAAAAATCTACTTGTTATTGGCACTGAGGAGGAATTTCTACAAACTACAAGACCAATCAAACTAGAAACAAGGAAAAGTTAATTGGTGGTTCCAATGTATTATATAAAATTAACCATGTAAACATAAAAATATTTGATCCTATCATTAAATAATATTCAGTCAAAAAGAAGACACAACTTTAGTTACTGCAATACAACATATCAAAACTTATAGGATGTGTCAAAGAGTTTCTTGATGGGGAGGACCATTTTATTAGTTAAAAATTTGATCTAAGACGTTACAAAAAGGATAAAGTGATCATATGGAAAGAAACATGTTAAGGAGTTCTGAAGCAAAAGAAAGACAAAAGCTGATGATTCATGGTCTGATACTTCGTGAAAAGATGACAACACAAAAAACAACAACAACAAAGGAGCAAACTTTGGAAATACTTTCAGAGGAAAATGAAGAATATTACTTGACAAAGTATTTGCAAATGAACTAGCAATCACAGACGGTACATTAAAAATCATGAGCGAATACTCCATACAAGATGGAAATAAATATGAAACAAGTATTGTTTTTAGGCAAGTATTAAAATGATTTTCTCAAGCAGTAGAAAATGTAGGAGTTAACCAATAATAACAACAATAACAAAAATCATGAAATAGAAAAAGTACAGAAGAAACACCAAAGCAGATACAGCCAGGTCCTTATGATTTTTCTGGCAAATGCTATCACACTTTAGCAAGTAAATAGTATCTATTCCACTGAAACATATCCCGGAAAAAAAAATCTAAAATTTCCCCCAGTAATTTTATGATGTTATCATCACCAGTCTAAAGATTACTTTGTTTAAAAGGGTAGTAAAATCACATTTTCAAAAGTAGAACTAAAACCACTTTTGTTGCCTTTTCCTTGAAACATTCTTCCTTAACATGTGAATCCCTTTTATCACTCAGTCTCAAATGGCAACTCCTCAAAGTCCTTCCCTGAATACTCCCTCAAAGATTGTGCTGCTCCAGGCTTTCTATCCAATTCAACCAATTTTATTTCACTTATTGCATCACAGTGTGTATTTATTTTACTTTTTAAACATAGTTATTGTGAATCTGGCCGTTGGCGGGTAAACTCCCTAAATACACACAGCTGAAACCTCAGTGTCTTGAACACTGCTGACCACATGGTAGGCACTTAATAGATATTTGGGTTATTTCTCATTCATAAATGGACATGCAAACATCTTAGACAGATGTAAATTAGATATTAATAAGTGATATTCTACTTTTGGAAATTTGTATGCATTAAATAATCTGGTAAGTGCAAAGATGTGTGTAAGGCCAAACATACCAGTTCTGTTTATTCACAGACAAAATGAGATACATTGAAATGTCCATGAGTATTGCAACATTTGCAGAGATGTTGTATATCTTTGCAATGGAATTCTATGCAGTCATGGTACAGAGTGATGGATGTGTGTATTTTCTGATGTGCATTTATACATATAAAAAACAGAAACTATAGATAAAATATTAAAATTTTGTGCATACTAAAGTAATATATTGATCTTCATTTTCTTATTTTTATATGTAGAATGACATATAATGACAAGTACATAAACATCTTTAATCAGAAAATGTGAGTAGTAATAAAATGGATAATGAAAGAAAACTTGTCTTCTAGATATTAAATCATAGCATGAAGTTTTAATAATTTATATAATGTACTAGTATAAGAATCAACAGACAGGTCAAGCAGAATTGATATATTTAAATATAGATAGTTGATATTTAGAATATGCCAAAGGACATATCACAGATAATTTAGAGGAATGGATTGATTGTTCTCCAAATGATATAGAGAAATGTGTACAAATAGAGGAAAAAAATCAACTTTGATCCAAATCTTATATGCCACATTTCAGAATAACAAATTAAATCTGAAAAGTGTTTTTAAATAACAGGAAATAGAGGTGACTTTTGATCTGTTTGGGGAATTAAAAACTATTTACCAAATGTAAGAGCAGTGGAAGATATAAAGGAAAACAATGGCTTTTCTAAATACATCAAATTTTAAAGCACGGGGTGCTGAACAAACACACATTTAGATTCGAATTTTTTATTTATTCAAATATGGATTCAGAACAAAGGCATTTAATGCCTGAAAAGCCTCTTACTTCCTGGGTACCTTCTGTATGAAGATACTGAGGATATACCGTAACAAGTACAGAAGTACAATAGATGAGAAGCAGTTAAGAGATGAAAGATTAAGTGGATCCAACCATTTAGATCCATAGTAGGTCAAAAGGTCAGGCTTAGAAAGAAAGATGCTCCAAAGCATTATTAATATGATGGAGATATTAGGAGAAATAAGGTATGAAAAAGGCACAAAATACCAGGGAAAATAACAGGCAGTAAGAAACTTCAGGACAAACAAACAACCGTAATCGAAAGACACAGATCAATTATAAAGAAACCAGTCCAAGACAAAGTAAGAAGATTTGTGCTCAAGAAGAAAAATAGAATGGAATGGGTATAGTAAAAGTAAAAATAGAACAGCGTCATTGCAGACATGAATGTTATTGACTGATGGAGAAAATAGTGTGTATTAAATTATTTCCCATCAAGATTAAAAAAAAAAGGGCCGCTGTAGGAGAAACCTACAAGTAATAAAAAAAAAAGAAAGAAAAAAAGAAAAGCAACCTGACACAAGTATGAAGGAGAGTAAAAACAGTGTAATTTTAAATACCCACTGGGCTTTAACAAAAGAATCCTTTTATTAGCCCTGGAGCTGTGATATTGAAAGCACAGAGAAGGAAGTAATATAGAAGACTACATGACTCTGTAGTGAATGTTATCTATCTAGTCACAATCATCACCGAAATGATGTTCTTTATTTCAATTTTTAGAACCAACCCGTAGATAAAGAAAGAAACATTGAATAAAGTATGCAAAATACAGAAGTAAGGAAGGAAAGAGAATGTCAGAGTCCTTGATAACTTTGTTTACAAGTGACAAGGGAATCAAGAAGTATTTATTACCCATAGGTTTAAGGATATGATTTAAAGATCAAATAATAATCAATAGAGGAATTAAAGATGGGTTTACAAAATGAACTGAAGTTGCAGATAGAGGTGGAAGAGGATATAAGTTAGCCAACTCTTCATTTATCAAGGATTCAATTCATGAGATTTATTATGAGCAAATTATTTAGACATTTACATGTGAATGCCTGAAGAAATAAAAATAGAAATGGCAAAATGGTGTTAACTTAGAAAAGTGGCCCTGAAATCTGGGAGTAATGAAGATTAAACTGTTGCTATATAGGTTAAAAACTTCCATATTATGATAGCCCTATAAATAAAGTCAAAATGCAAGACACATACTCAAAAAATATTTCCAACACAGGATATTTTCAGGGTTAAAAACATAAATATATTCTAAATAAATAAGAAAAAAAAATGAATTACCAGTTTTAAAAAATGAAAAAAATCTAAACTGGTAACTAATGAAAGCAAAAATATAGTAAGTATAAAAAAAGAGTTCATCTTACAAAAAAATAAAAAATAAATTAAGCAAAAATATGGTACTTTATAAGCAACTAAGTTTTCAAAATATTTCAAAATATTATAATACCAATGCTGTAGTAAGGATGGTAATGTCAATATTTCTATTCATTGCAGTTGGGAGTGTTAAAGGTGAAAGGTTATAGGTCAAAGAATAGTATATTTATCTATTAACTTGCACTAACAAATTTTATTTTAGGATTTCATCTTAAAGCTATAATCTTATCCATTCAAAGACTCATAAATGAACATATTTATGTCATTATTATTTATAATAGTAATTGATAATAAATAATAACAAACTAGATGATTAACTATGGGTGAATACCTAATTAAAGTTTTGTTAAACCATATAAAAAGTGAGAAAAGAATACACAATATAAGATTGATTGAGAAATTAGGCTGCTTACAATCTCAATTTTAATGTAATTCTATTATCCATATATATTTAAATAACATATTTATATAATATATATGTGATTAAATTTACATGTATGCATGTATATATGAACTTAGGAATAACTGCAAAATACTATAAATTATGAGTTTATGGTTAATATTTATCATGTTCTTTATATTTCTATAATGTTTCAAATTTTAAATGTGCTTTTTGTATTAAATCAGATAGAGTACATATTATTTATGACAGATAAACTAAAATTAACTAAAGCAAAAATATAGTTACTTTTATTTCACAAAGCCAAATATGAATTATATTATAAGTAACTTCGTACTTAACTCAAATCATATCACTTGAACTAAGCCACAAAGTATTTTCAAGGATTTGATGAGAATTAATGATTAGTGACTAGATAAAACTAATTCATCATTTATGTAGAAAACCCCTTGTTCATAAATAGAATTGAGTGGTACATGAACACATGATCAAAAATTAGTAGAGGTTTAATTAATAAAGTTTTACTGATTCCATAGAAAGTTTAAATACCTGTTTAGGCTTAATTATGATTATAGAATTCCTCCAGAGACCGTTAACATATACATTTATAAGTTTTAAAATTAAACACATTTAAGTTATTTTATGTTCATGAAAATTTAGCATTATTATCCTGGTAATTTTGTTTCCATACCTTTTTTGAATAATTCATTAAATAAAAGAAAGATAATATGTTTGTTTTTTTCAGTTTCAGTGTATCTTAATTAAATCAGTAGAATGTATCAGTTATACACAAACATAAGAAAACTAGAATTTGTTATAATGTCATTTTTTGTAGTAAAGAATTTCATATAGGACTATCTGCTAAAAACTTCAAAGAGCTTTATTAACACCATGCTCTAACCAACTGAGCTAACCGGCCACCCCCAAAAGAGCTTTAGATGAAGTCTCAGACCATGTATCATGAGGGAAATATTATTTTAAGTTTTATATATACAATAATTTCTTTTTCACTAAAAAGACTGAAGGCACGAGTGTCTCAATTGTTGGAAAAATGAAGAAATTCTGTTTTCTTCTAGTGGAAAGCGGGGGGGCGAGGGTAATAGAAGAGAGTGTCTATAAATGAAGAATTAAAATAGACTGAAGTCAATTTAAAGAGGAAATTATAAAATGTGCTAGAATTTGAACTTTTTTCTGTAGGCCAAAGGCAAACATTGTGGGTTTTTTGGAGGGGGCATGGCAAAATTGGCCCTATGCTTTGTCAGAATATCCCATAAAGATGTTCTGGGAATGAAGCACTCTTGATTTAAAACTTTAGTAAATGCAGTCTAAGTTTACAGACATCCATTTGGATAACCACAATCAATTTTATGATGGAAAAGGCTCTGAAAAGTCCTGCAATAAACTGTAAAATCTGTTTAATTTTGTTAAACTCAGTTCTTGCTAAATATATTTTATTAGAAATTATGTTAAGTGAAATAAGTCAGGCAGAGACAGATAAATACCATATGGTTTCACTTATATGTATAATCTAAAAATGAAACAAATAAACAAAACAGAAATACTCATAGAAGCAGAGACCAAAGGGATGGTTACAGAAGGGACATATGGGAGGAGGGGTGAAGAGGGGAAAAGGGATATAATCAATAATATTGTGAAAAGTTTACATGATGACAGATAATTATTAGAATTAGTGTGGTTATCACATTGTAAGGTATAAAAATGTCCAATTACTATATGTACACCTGAAACAAATATAACCAATATAAGATTGCATACCAACTATACTTAAATAAAAAAATAAATTAAAAAAATATTTTGGAAATAATATCTAATCTTCTAAATTACCTTTGAAACAGCTGTTTTATAATAACATCAATATAATCTACAATGTAAAGTTTAAATAGCAATAGACGCCTTTACAATATGCATCATTCTTACGGTTTACCGGGGTGATTTGTCTATAGAAATTTTCTGCATTAGGTCTCGTTTCTTGATCTAAAGTTTGTCTTTTTGTGATGAAAAATCAGTAAGCCAGATTACTAAGTATATAAAAAAAGTTAATTCCAATAGGTTGAGATGTATCTAAACATTATAAAAATAATTATTTTAAAATAGTAGTTACTTTATGAGATTTGCCATAAGTTTATTAATTCTCTTAAAGATATTATTATATTTTTAAAATCAGAGCTCAAAGATATATATATATTTTTAATTTTAGTGTTACTATGCACATAAGTCCATGGGAAATATTTTCAAATATTAAGTCAAGTTCTATAATCTCCATGCACCCCCAAAAGATAAATTCATAACCACTAAAAAAACACTGATTTCATCCAAACTAAAACTACAATTTAGGATTTATGAAGGATTTAATTCATACTTTTTACACAGAATAGATTTTGGGAGAACAAAAGACGACTTTACCAAATCACTAGCCCTGCGCAGAGCACTGTTCACACAAGCAGAATCAGAAAGGAGAAATATTAACATCTTTGAATGCCAGTGTTTGAAATACATCTTAGACTATTGACAATTCTGTCTGACAGAGCTTTCTGCCACCTCATGAATTAGGAGAATGAACATGGCCTTGAAAAGTTAGAAGCTT
Organism: Rhinolophus sinicus; assembly: GCF_057876585.1. Classification (NCBI taxonomy): domain Eukaryota; kingdom Metazoa; phylum Chordata; class Mammalia; order Chiroptera; family Rhinolophidae; genus Rhinolophus; species Rhinolophus sinicus. The sequence goes on from NC_142502.1 coordinate 58,544,970, forward strand.
TCCTCTTTTGGAAAAGTCATATTCAGAATGGCTTGTCATCTCCCATTGTAAAACTCCCTCTCTGTGAAAGTTCTCTTGGGTCTTTATTTTCAATATTAGAAGAGACCCAACTCATTATGCTATTTAACACCTTGAACTAGACAGCAACTTGGCACAGGAAAAGAGCAGCCAGTGTTATACTCACCATTAAATACGGGCACCTTTTAAACTATTCAGAGTGCAATTTTATTAAGCAAAAGGCATATTATTGGCTTAGGGCCATTTAATATAAATATTTCCTGGTCAAGATCAATTGATGTAGAATGTCTTGAAAAATGCTAAAGGAAATGTAAAATAAGGCCTAGATGTCAGATAATATAAAAGATTACATAGATGTTAGCAATTAAAGTTAAATTATTTCTACATCATACTTTGTGTATGATCTGGATATTGTTGAAATAAGGTACATAGAATCCAATCCGAGATATAATGAAAAGGTTGAGTGTACACAATTTATAAGGTATGCAAAATTCTCTCTTCTCTGGTGCTTTCAAAGTAGAATCCATGAAAAGCAAATCAATGCTTGGATCAAGAGAGAATGTGCCTTTCCCTTCAAATTTAGGAACATTAACCGATCAATATCATTTTGGATGTCCTTTTTGTCTTCATTATTCTAAACCAAGAGTCTTGAAAGTTAAGGAGGAGTAAAGGAGAAAAACTGAACACACTATAATGAAATTTTACTGAAGCCAAACGCTTATTTCAGTGACTATTAAGTGGTTAACATCAATTTGTTGAAAGATAGTGTCTTAGCTATTCTTGCCTTGTTTCCAAAAGGATACAGAGCAGCAATAGTACTTCCTGAGAATGTGAACAAAAAAGAAGTGTCTACAGTTATTTTGGAATGAATAAGAAAGTCACAGTTTATAAGAATACAAAAGCAAATCTCTTATGTACCAGAGTTATAACTTTGATAAATAATATTTTTGTGCTAGATATTTTCTCTTCTTTGCCAATGCAGCTTTAGCATTGGTGTATAAAGCAAGCGAGAAAAGTATATTTGGGGCTCACATAATATGTACTAAAACAGATATGAAAAATTGTTTTGATTTATAAATGTTTTCAATATAACTGATTTATCTGAGCAGATATTTAGGTTTAAAATTTTGTTTAATGAGTTTTGCTCAATAAAGAAAATAATTTTGTCTTTGAGATCAGCAATCTCTTCCACCTAAGCATAGTTATTTTATTTTTTTTTTTTATACAGAAAGTGAATAATGTAGAGAGAGCAAAACATACTCTAAGGAATGAGGAATCTGAAGTATATACCTTCTTCCTCACCTACCGCCTCTTACTAAGAAGATTAATACATGTGTTGTAATTTCCTAAATAGAACATGAATTCCTTAAAAACAAAGCTAATCCTTCTACATAGTTGATTTCTGACAAATCAAAAAATTGTGAGTACCTAAGAACAACATAATGGTTTACTAACTAAATTAAAGGTAAAATAAAGTCTAATAATGACTACTAACTATGTATGAATCCCCAAAATTTCAACTTCATTGATTGAATGGACATAACAGAGGACCTAGTATGAAGACTAGTGTTTAAGTTGTTTCTTTGCATTTTCCTAGTGAAGTAAACTTGGGGACCTTGGGAGAAGTTACCTCATCTCTCTGCAACTCAGTTCTGTCAAAATTAAAATGACAGTAAAATAATACTTACTATAAGATTTTTGTAAGTTGTAATCAGATGCATGTTAAAGCCCTCTGACAACCTAAAGCGCTATATAAATAAAAGTATGCATTATTACATATTAAAAATGGCCAATCAACTCTATTCCTATACAGTCTTCAATAAAACTTATAGTAACTAATGATTACTTCTATTTTAGAAAGGAAATGAAGTTTGAGATTGAGAACACTTGAACATAAAAATATAGATTAGAAATCTATGATTAAACCTAGATAAATTGTATTATGTATAATCACATATTCCTGAAAAAAAAAATTGATGGAGCTTATATACCTAAATAAATTTGAAAATGGATAATTAAAAATGGAAGAAAAACTAACTCCAAAGGAACGGGGAAATAATCGCGTTTTCAGAACCTGTTATGATTTATTTAGTGTAATTGGTATTCAAATTCCATCTGAGCTTTAGCAAAATTGATGCTATGGACAGATTGAGTGAGACCAATTTTCCACAGCTGGTGTGAACTTCATCATGAAGGGTATGCAGCTGCGAGCCCTTGTGCATGATGTTGCAGAGTCATATTGTGTTATTGTGCAGGTATTCTCTGTAGTACTTTTGCTTTGACCTCTTCCTGTTGGTTCTTTCCATAATCGTACAAATTTATGCTTTGATTTCTTCTTTATTTTTGACGTTGCCTACTAACCTGTCTTCCCACCCTTATCTTCCCTGTCTCTTACATATATTTTACATTATTTCAAGAATAATTTCCCCAAATCACACTTTTTATCTTTTTTTGGTAAAAAATCTTAATGTCTGAGAAATTATTATCTCCTAAGCAAGGCATCTGAAGTATTCTAAAATATACCCCAAATGATTTTCCAACATTCTCCCCTACAACTGAGCTTCACACACACTGACTTTACAATTCCAATTGCTAGTCAATAAAATTAGCCTGTGCTTTCTTGCCTCTGTGCCTGGAATTATATATTTTGATACCAAGTTCCCACTTTTAAACTTCTCAAATGCCAGAGTTTCTTTGATGCATCTTTAAAGACTCCCTCTCTTCAAAGTCTTCCTGTTCCAGTAAGTCTTCTAGGTTCCTCAGCCAAGACTTTTTCCCATCATTCAATTTTCCAGAAGACTTTATGTTTTTCTATCAACATTTACCTTTTACCTTATACTTCTGTATCCATGTATCTTTTCTTGGCTGGAAGATTTAAACTCATCAACATCACTCATCATGCCAATTTTGTAACCCCCTACCCTCATCAAATCCTTTTTCTTTAAAAATACTGGGGGTTCATTTAAAAGTAAACAAATGTTAACTTTGTATGTACCTACAAAATAAAGAATAAAAAAACAATTTTTCCTTTCCTCTCACATCAAAACAGAAGTTCACATTTTGCAGTATGTTTGTGCACACCTATACACCCAAAAAACCCATGAGAATTCATCAACTTAAGAAGTGAAATCTTGTGCCAAAGTGCTGTTTACATGGTGGGTGAAAAGAGAGTACTGGATGACAGGAGGGATGACAAGTCAAGTGAACCAAATCTGAAGTGGTAATTTTTACAACCTGAATAATCTGCTCTCCATATGTTCCCTGCAAATCCTAGGAAAGGTACTATAATCATGATCTTTGCATTAGAGCAGAGTACATAAAGATTCACCTCTTAGCACGAATAAATTTAGAAATAGAGAAACAAGAGGAAAGCTTTTTGGCAGTCTTTCCTATAAGTGTGTGCAAAGCTGAAAAGCCAAATGGAGAGAGGAGTCTGTTAACCTTTATCACACACCACATGCAAAGTAATCACACATCATAATGCTTTCATATCAGATGTTCATTTCACATTCTCGGACATGGCACCACATAGTTAAGCTTCCAGCAGCTGGAGAAATTATAATGCAGCAATGGTCTACCCATAGAATTCAGTACTTCCTTCAGAGTTCTTGACTTCAACAGCTTGAGACAAATAGAAAGTTTTATGCTCATAAATTGACTCCAGACTGTGACCTAAATTAATTTTTCTTACATGATTTTTTTTAATTCAACTACTTTAAGTCAAAGAAATCCTATACAAATTAAATTAAGTAAGTAAAGTAAGTTTACCTACTTATGGAGGTGTTAACTCAATTTTTCATATTTCTAACATAGTGTTGTGTCTTTCCCTTTTGTCCCCTTGGTCTTCATTGTCCTTCATTTGTACTGCAATTAGCAGGGGAATATGGGCTGACATTTGGAAAAAGATGCTTTACGTGATTATCTTATATTTCAAGGAAAGGTTTTGTTATCATCATCCTCAAATATATATCCTCTTGATAATTTTCTTGAGACAGTGTCTCCTTTATTAAAAAATATGAGTAATTTTTTGTAAACTTGTATGGTACTCTAATTATTGGTCATGAAATATATGTTGTCATTAAAACAGCACATGAAATGTGTTAATATTTTGTGTTGGTGACAACCTATCCTCCTTAGGAATTTTGCTACAAAGCAGACAAAGGTCCTTTTTCTTACTCCCTTATTTATCTGACTAACAGAAGTCCTAAGAAAAGAATAAGCAAATTGTTATGTATGGCTTTTACTAGTTGTATTGGAGTGGTGATATTATAGGAAAAGCATATTTTTGGCATGATGGTCTGTGTTTGATTGATTCCCAGCATCTCCTCTTGACTTGCTGTGTGATATTGTACAAGTTACTCAGAAAACTTATTTTGCATCTATTTAATCATCTGTGAAATGAGGACAAAAAAACTTACTCTTATGTTGTCCTAAGGATTTAATAACATGACATGAGTAAAAAGGTGTCTAATACACTCATTATATAGTAAATTTTTTTCTTCTTCTTCTTTCCCCCACCCCCATTATAAAGTTAATTCAACTCCTTTCAGATGGATGACATGTAAGGTCCTATTTTTAATTTTATCCCATATCTATCCCCTGCATCCATCTCTGCGCTATATCTATTTCTGAAGCCTCTCTATTGCCTTTCACCATTTAAAAAAATACAAATGCATATTTAAAAAATATATAATGCTAGTACACAAGTCACTTAAACCTACTTCAGTTAATTCTCGTAACAGTTATTCAAAATAGATATTTATCTTTAATCTATAAATGAGGAAACTAAGATTAAAAAGGCTAAGTGACTTTCACAATACCACAAAGGCTAAGCAAGGTTAAGTGGCTTCTATAATACTATAACATGAGTAAGTAGCAATTCTGGGAATTGAACCTAGGTTTTCCAATTTTAAGCTGAGTGACCTTTTGCCTCTTCCATGCTGACAGAGATTTATTTTACATAGTTTTCCTCCTCTCTCTCTCTCTAATATACTTCTGTAATTTTCATAATAAACCCAATATTTTGCCCTAGTCAGCTTCCTCTTTCTCCTCTCCTCCAGGAACCTAAAGAAAACTCTGCCTATTTCTGTAAATAGGAATCTTTGGTCACAGCTATGCTGAGACATTTAACAGACTTTCAACTGGGGAAAAACATTTCAAGCCATGGTATTTGAGCCAAACCAAAAGAAAAAAAAAGTGCTTCTCAGTTACATGAAATAAATTTTGGGGTAGATGGCAAAATATTATATATATATTTTTTAAAACACACCAATTTAGAATGCTGCATGATCATTACCTACAAAGGTAATATATTAAATTGATGGTGGCAGAAGGAAGATAACTATTAATATTTTCACAATTAACACTTAATATTAGCAAAGTTGGAAATAAGGTTGTGGTAAATATTAGGTAAGTAATAGGTATAGGCTTCAGGAAAGAAAAAAAGAATATGCGCGTGATATGGAATTAGAATGTGTAACATTTGATCACTTCTATAGGGCTTCTGAGCAACTTTCTGTTAAAGAAATATAGTCTATTCTAATATTCATTGGGGGTGAAACTGAAAAATAAAGTGAGAGAGAGAGAGAGAGAGAGAGAATGAGAAAGAAAGGAAGGAAGAAAGGAAGGAAGAAAGGAAAGAGAAAGAAAGAGACAGAGGAAAGGAGGCAGGAAGGGAGGGAGGGGCAGGAAGAAAGATAAGAAAGAAACTGAGTTATTGAAGGATCATCCTCACATGAATAGCATGAACAGAAATGGAGTACTGATTATATTAGTATCCATAGTTTTTTGAGTATATGCCATACACTGGAGCAAATTTATATAGAGATATTAATAAATAATGTGTTACTAAGCTTTTTAAAAATTCTGAAAAATGTATTTTTATTATCTCCATTCCCAAAAACCCTATAAAATAGGCTTCATTATTTTAGATAAGAAATTAGTTTCAGTGAATTTAAATAATTTGCCTAAAATCACACCATGAATTAGCAATGCAATAATTTGAAGCTTCCTCTATGTTGATGTAAAATGAATGTTTTTGTATACCAGGCAATCTTTCAACAAAAATAAATAATGTGTCCCCTTAATAAATAGTAAAAGCACAAGGACCTTTTCTTAAGCTCATTGGTCATTAAGTATTAAAGCACATTATTTCTAAGTACCTCTATTATAAATACATATTTTTAAAGATAATTTTAAATTATGCTGTTCAAAAATAGTACCCTAATAATATTAATTATTAGGATACTATTAATGATGTTAATAGTACCTTAATAATATATAATAAAAAAATTATAAAAGATGATGATTGTCACCTTTGGTTGAAAGAAGAGAATGTACTTCTGATTTCTTTTGAAATGAGGGTAAAGTGTCATGTTATGGAATACAAAATGGCTGAAAGTCTGAGTGATTTCAGCAAATAGGACAGAAAAAAGCAAAGAAAAAAATAAGTCTCTCCACTTACCACCAAACTGTTTACAATTTCAGACATTCCTATTCTGAGAACCTGTGAAATAAAGTGCCTTCTATAAATATGATTTACAGGTAAACTCTGGGACATCCTCAAGATTGAGTTGCCAAAATCATAACATGATAATAGAAAATGATCATTAAAACAATGGGGAATTGTTAGTACTATATTGAGTTAAAAATGGCAATATACCAAATATAAAGACTATGGTCCCCAAGTGTGTCTAAAATTCTTAAATTTAGATGTATGATTGACAAATTGACAATTGTTTGGAAACAAACAAATGAAATAAAACAGAGGTCATGTCTAGATAATATGACTATGCATAATTTTAACCTTTATATTGTGCTAGGCTAAATTTTCTAAAATGTACACATTAGTTTTGTGTAAGAAAAGGCAATAAAGCTTACATCACATTTTGGATGCTGATCATTCAGATATGACTCATGCATTTCCTTCAGTTAGGAAGATACCACTAGCGACTGACTGACAAAGGAAAATAAAAAAGAAACTCATTTTTCAAAGGAAAAAAAAAAAATAGAGAAGTCCCTTTTTGGTTGTCAGTATGATCACGTCAGACTCTAAGACCCATGGAGAGAGACATATCATTTAGACTCTGTGCTGTGCACAGAGCTACTGGGGCTATGCACACAATTATGATCATTGACAGTCACTCAATCTCTTTCCCGCTCTTCTGTGCCATTGCTGCCCTGGTGCTGCCTTGGCAGCATATTTAGGTTTTAAGTTGTCAATCATGATTCTTTTTTATTCCCACAAAATGATAAAAATTCATAATACAAAAAGATGCCTGGTGGGACAAAGTTTTTGCTGGACAATTGCATTCCTTTCCCACATGAGTTACGCTGCAAATATCTAATATACTAGATCCCCATAATCCAATCAAAGCAAGTTTCTCTGTTTTAGTTTCCAAATAATATATTTCAAACACTTGGCTCATTTTTAAAGAATATTCAACAATTGCTGCACAAGTTCTGGAGGCAGTCTGAGAGTAAATATTCAGAACAAAACAAGATCCCCTTTACCTTTCTACACCAAAACACTACAATCCATTCTCTAATGGTCCCTAGAAGTAAAATCTTCATTAAGCTGAAATACACACATCGCCATAAATCAAAGCAAATATCTCTCTCTGCTTTGCACATTCTGTTTTAGGCTGAGTGATCAATCCCACTTACCACTTTACAAAAGAAAATAAGTGTGTTGTGGTTTTTTGTTTGTTTGTTTTTTCTTTTGTTTTTTTCAGTGTTTCAGTGTTTCAAATTTTCAGAGAATCTGAAAGCTGAGAAAAAGCTAAACTAGAGTAGCATGATAATGAATAGATTTTAGGGAATGTAAAATTGAACTCTAAGAGTATGTGTGTGTGTTTTCCCTTCATGAACCAAAATGAGCAGGAAATGTTTACTACCCAAGAGGCCAACTTTGAAAGCCCTTGATTCCCACAAGGAGTAGTAATCATGGTGTTTTAGGAATACGTACAATACGTATAAACAATAGTTTCAGGAAGTGCCCGTCCCGCTACTAAGGCCAGTGGATCAGATATGTATCAGGCCATGCTGACTAATAAACTCTGGGACCAGATAGTCCCCTATGAAGTGTATTAAGGTCAAGTCCCCCTGCTTGACCTTCAGTTTCATTATCAGACTTCTTCATGCACACACTTCTCAGTAGACTTGAACAATTTACTATACCTAGAATTGTGTGAAAATTTACCTTAACTGACAATGGGAAATATTTCATTTTATACTGGAGTTTTGTTTCCTTTTATTTTCACAGAATTAGATATATGCAAAATCAACAACAACAACAACAAAACCTTGTCTATCACTGCATGATTTAGGTTTCTTTGTGCCTATTAGTCTTATATACATAGATTCAAATGTAATGTTTTAATAGAAACTTGGGCCTGGAAAAATTAGCCAAATATTCATAATAATATTTATTTATTGTTCAAAATAAATATTTCAAATATCTGATGTGTTTAAGTGCAGAAAGATTAACGTGCAATGTACTCCAATAAGTGCTGTGAACAGAAGTAGTTAGGGCTTTGATTATATGTCTCATCTCAGAAAACCACCTTCAGAACCTTAGAGTGCCCTAATGAGTGTAGGGCATTATTGAAATCACATTAAAAAGGCTGGGAAAATGTAGTTACAAAGCAAAAATGTAAGAGTAGTAATTACTTGGTCTGTGTTAGGGCAAAGTCATGAGACAGAGTCACAGAATGAAACCCGATTAGCAGAGGTTATAAAATGAAATAAGGAAACACTTATTGTAAGTGCCTGAGCTTCAAAAGAATGTCACTGAAGAGTGTAAGTCCACTACTTAATAGGAAAAGGGAAAATTATAGACTACAAGAAGGCCAACACGTTTAATTGCTCCTTGGTTTATTCTTTTCTAAATACTAATAATTGTAAAAGGTTGCTTAATGTGATAATAGTTACCAAGTTTGAAGAGATCAAAAGGCAATATCAGAAAGTAATAGATTGAGGTGAGTAAACATTATTGTAAATGTATTAATGGTACCCCGAGATGTACCAAAGAAGAAGATGCATCTGATGCTGAGGTGACTGTGAGAGTATAGGATGATACAATAAATAGAAAATGGTCATTTCTATTTCACTGGTCAAAAGACAAAAAGTATTCCAGTAAAACCTTTAAAATTAATAATCATAAAATCAGTCAATTAGAAAATGTTGAATGTCTGTTATATTTCTGGGATAGACTATGGACTGCAGTGAATCTGTAATACACATATAACTTATCTCTACTCAAGAGGATTCAGTGCAGCTTTGGTGAATAGCTAATGTATTGTGTATAGTAACTGAAGAACAGTTTTGTGAATAGGTAAAGCAGTAATAAAGATATTCTATGCCATATATGACCAATGATCTATGGTATCAAACTTTCTTACTAATGTGACACTAATAATAACTATAGCGATGTCAACATTCAGGAAGTAGAATGATTCTATTTTTCATTCTAATTCCATTGCAAAATTTTTCTTTTCAAAAGAGTTTTTTGCAAGGTTCAATTCCCTGAGAAAAAAAAAAATGTTATGTGTAAATATTTATTGATGGAACAAAACATATAAATATACATTCTGACTTCCTTAGATCACAAAATACTTTGCTATACTGAAAAACAATAAAGAGTTGCTTTTTTAATTTCACATACCTAAATTTCTTTAAACTGTTCAAAGATTCAGGAATCTTAAACAGAACTTCGAAAAAATATGACCCAACTATCAAACCTTAACAGGGGATCCATGTGTATTTTTTTCTTTAAAATTATCCTTATTTAATTACTTATAAAATTTTGAATTAATAATTAATAATTGTGCATTTATAGAACTTCTAAAACTCAACTTTTTCAACTTACTATTTATACCCTGTATTTGAGTACAAAGCAGACCATGATAATAATAATTAGCTGTTTTGGTATCTTATGACTATAGTTAAATAACATTAAATAAATCATAAGGCCTCTGATAAAATAAAATTGAAATCTCTATCATCTACTATGGGATAGATAGTAAATAAGTGAAAATAAATTTAGAAATAAAGATAGTTATTACTTTCTCCAAAAGTAGTGTCATTGTTGATTTTAAAATTACACAAGACTTTGAAGAGTATAATATATATGAAAAAATAATAGGAATGGACCAAAATCCAGAGAACAAGGTGAGAAAACTGTTATAAAGCTACAGTAATTAAGACAGTATGGTATTAGCATAAAAACAGAAACATGTAACAATGGAACAGAATAGAGAGCCCAGAAATGCATTGACCAAGTGCATATGGTCAATTAATTTAAAGCAAAGGAGCCAAGAATACATAAAGGGGAAAGGACAATCTTGTCAATAAGTGGTGTTAGGAAAACTGGACAGCCACATACAAAATCATGAAGCTGAACCACTGTCTTACACCATACAAAAGAATTAACTCAAAATGGCTTAAAGACTTGAGTGTAACATCTGAAACCATAAAACTCCTAGTGAAAAATACAAGGGGTAAGCTCCTTGACCTAGGTCTTTTGCAACGATTTTTTTTTTTTTTTAGAATCAGACATTAAAAGCAAAAGCAACAAAAAGTAAAAATAAATGTGTGACTACATCATACTAAAAATTTCTGTATAGCAAATGTAATCATCAACATAATAAAAATCCAACCTGCTGAATAGGAGAAAATATTTGTAAATTATGTATCTGATAAGCGGCTAATATCTAAAGTAAATAAAGAACTCATATAACTCAGAGAAAAAAAATCCATAAAACATAGGCAGAAGATCTAAATAGCCATTTTTCCAAAGAGCTTATACAGATGGCCAACAAGTACATGAAAAGATGCTCAACATCATTAATTATAGAAAAAAATGCAAATTAAGACCATGGTGTCACCTTCATATCTGTTAGAATGGTTACCATCAAAAAAATAACAAATAAGTGCTGGTGAGAATGTGGAGAAAAGGTAACCTTTGTACACTGTTAATGGTAACATAAATTGGTGTAGCCACTATGGAAAACAGTATAACGGTTCCTCAAAAAAAAAAAAAGAAAAAAAATGGAGCTAACATATGATCCAGCAATTCAACTTTTGGGTATTTATCTGAAGTAAACGAAAACACTAACTTGAAACAATAATGTGAACCCCCATGATCATTGCAGTATTATTTATCATAGCCAAGATATAGAGACAACATAAATGGCCATTGATGAATGAATAGACATTGTTACACACACACACATGCACACTGCAATATTTTTCAGCCATGGAAAATAATGAAATATTGTCATTTGCAACAACACGGGTGAACAGATAAATCTCAAGGGCATTATGTTAAGTGAAATAAGTCAGACAGAGAAAGAAATATACCATATGATCTCTTACATCTTATATGTGGAATCTAAAACAGAATAAAATAAAAGAAGCTCATAGACACAGAGAACAGATAGGTGGTTGCCAGAGGAAGGGGATGGGGTATGGGAGAAATGGGAGAAGGGGTTATAAATTTATTTCTGTTAAAAAAACAATCCCCTAAAGAAGGTGAAGAGATTAGAAAGTGCAAACTGGTAGTCTCAATATAGTCATGAGGATATGAAATACAGTATAGGGAATATGATCAATAATGTAAAGATTATCCAGATGGGTATTGGATTTATCAGAGAGATCATTTCATAGACTGTATAGATGCCTGACCACTGCACTATACACCTGAGCCTGAAATAGAATAACATTGAATGTCAACTATAATTAAATTATATATATATATATAATTTTGGTATATATATATGGGATGTCAAAAAATGGGTACAAGTAGACACTTTGGTCAGCATTGCTCAAGCAGTAGTTCACCATAATCAGAAGTGTCTGGACGCTGAAGGTAACCACTTTGAGCACCTCTTGTAATTGCAGAAGTCAAATGTGACTTGTATTCAATTTTTGTTATTGGTATATATTGAGTATTACAATTTTAATACAGTTTTTGTGTATACATTTTTTTTGGCATCCTCTGTATATATATATATAGTCATGGGGTGTAAAGTACAACATAGAGAATATAGTAAATGGTATTGTAACAACTATATACAATGTCAGAAAGGTAGTAGATTGGGGGGTATCACTTTGTGAGGGGTATAAATATTTAACTATTACATTGTTTAGGATACCTGAAACTAATAAAAATATTAATTAAAAATCTATTAATGCTTAAGAGAGGATAGAAATAAACATTTTTAAGTGAAAAAAAAAAAGAATTCCCCTCAAATATTCCTAATATTTAAAATAAAATCTTCATTGCATATTAGAAGAAAATAAATTTAATGGTGAACTACTAAAAGCAGTCCCATTATAATTAGGAGCAAAAAAAAGATATGTAAATCACTACTACTGCTATTCAGAATTATTCTGTACATTCTAGCCAATTCATGGTTATTATACTCTTCATATGAATACATATCCAATGCATAATAATTCAGGCAAATGCTATATATTCTAGGTCATTTGAGAAAAAGAAAACATTTTGGCCCTTGATTTTCCTTAAGCTAACACCCAATCATCATCTAATGACTGGGTGCTTTGTTTCCTTTTTTTCTTTTTTAATCACTATTTATTAAGACTACTTACAGATAGTGGATCAGGCAACACATATTTTTCTCTCTCATTATTATATAACCTATCGTTTAAGCCAGATTCCCTTACAATACTTATTATTAATTATTATTCAACATCATTCTACTCAAATTTATCACAATGCACTTCTTTATTACCCAACCACTTGAATTGTCCTAAATTTGTCATATTCCTTGAATCCACCTTTTAAAAAAAGACAAAAGTTTCTTATGTCACCTCTGACATTAGCCCAACACGCATAAGTACATAAAAACAGATATATAAGAAATAAACATGCCTAGAAAAATATCAGTAAGCCTTATATATGCATAAGATAATATTGATGATAATGGGAATGATGATAATAAATAATTACAACAATAGTAATAATTTGTTCACCACTTGTTTTGTGGTGTAAGTACTACTAAAATGTACATTTTATTGATAAAGAAACAAACAGAGATAATTACATAATTTGTGAAGATCATATATCTAGTTAGTGGAAGAGTTTGAAACAAAAATCAACTTTGGTTCAAAAACTGTATCATTATCCTATACTGTCTCAGAATTTTGGGAAATCAGAAGGCTTCTATTCCTATCCAGGTATGGAAGCCTTGAGTGACAACCCTCAGTATATCTTGGCCTTGTGTACATAACTTTTGTAAGAGCTGTCAAAAACAGAGTATGCTCTCATCTGTTGCTATAAAGGTGGCTAGAATAAGATTTATCCGCTGTATATTATTAAAAACAAACCAACAAACAACCAAAATAATTTTTGGACCTCTCATGTATCATGTGTTTGGCTAGGGTGGTGGAGGAGGGTTCTCTCTTCCTTAGATGAAAGAGATAGTTGTAAACCAATGCTTAAATTCAAAGGCAGCTTTATTATGGAGATACGTAGTTTTCAAGCCTAGATATGGTCCTGGACATATCAGGAACAGACTGAGGCTCTTCTGTGCCCTGGTAAAATTAACATTGTGGCTGCAGTGGAAATTTGTCAAGACCCAACAGGTAATGGGATTTACCAACCATGAAATTTATTGGGAGGTGTAGGTTACCAAACTATATATTCTCTCCAAGAATAACTTTTGGCATCTAAGGAAACACACCAGTCTGTCCTCCATCATTTTCACAGCAGTTGCTTTGGTCATAGTAATATCTAAAGACAGTGACAATCTTTACAATTAACAAATCGTAAAGCACACAAGGCCCACCATGTGAGTCAACTTTTCTGCCCCTGTCTTAGAAGACCTGTTTCCTCTAATGTCCTTCCACACAAATATGACTAAAAACACATTTTGTACCTGTGCCCACAAAGACTCAAAGACTAATACCATATAGTATCAGTAGCCAGTAAGGTAAATTGGATCGCAGAGCTTCCCACCAGATTAGAAGCCAGAACGCATATGCTCTAGAAAAGATATATTTATCTTCTAGTAGAGGGTCTGGTTTGCAATGATCAGACTTCACACTGTATTTTTCCAGTCTAAATTTTGAGTGTCAGGATTAACATCCTTCATTTTGACCAAAGCATTAAGGTAATGTACAATTAAGCATTTCAGAATATGTCCAAGAATACTGAAAAAAAAAAAAAGCAAACTAAAGACAAATCCGATATTCTTTGCAATCTATCTATAGAAACTACTCTCCTATAATTCAAGAATTAACAAGGAATAAAATCTCCAGGAGCTAATCTGGATACACTGCTGGAATGGCTTCTTGAAGCTTGGAAAACATGATGGCCCACAGTAAAAGTCAGATATAAATATGCAAATTGTTTTAACAGCGTACTGAGGAAGGGGTTAAGGGTTTCAGAGAGGTTGGCATGCTGATAATGAATTTATTATATGTTGTCAGTGAACCCCATAAACGGCCTATGCTCCCCAGGAGGATCTAGAAGATATTTATAAATAAATATCTAAAGCAATAAGAGACGATCAAATGGTGAGGCGCTGGCATTACTGGAAAGCTCAGTTGTAACTTTGCTTTGTGTGTCAGAGTTGATAGTAGGGAAGTCGGCTGGGTTCTTTGGAAGCAAGAGAAAAGATAAGATTCTGGAATAGCACAGATCAGATGACAGCAACAAGCTGTCAGAGTCAAGGTTTTCATAATTGCCATAACAGGCAATAAATCCAAAATGGTAGCCAAAGGTCCTAACAGGAATCTGTGCTGATGGCTAATAGACTGTAGTGTCCTAGGAATGAGAAACATGGATAGCCAACAGGATGCCGTTGACTGATTGATTACAAAGATCAAATGACAGTCAGCTGAAAGTTAGTCCAGTTGATGCAGTTGAAAATCCCAATGTCTCATCCAGGTTGTGTGTGAGTAGGCATAAAGGCATAAATCCTTGTGTCTTATATCAGTGCTGACTAATAACTATCTGGCACAGAAGAGACACTAAATAACAAGGAGGGTAAGATGACTCATTCAGTGGAGGTCAGACAACTTTAGTCCTTGACCATTCTATCATTGTGTAAGTGACCCGAGAAGAGTCATCACTGGTGCTTTGGCCAATGAAATAAAAGTAGTAATGATGTGCCACGTCTGAGCAGAAGTTTCACAAGTTATTATATTGTCAGCTACCTGGCTTTTTCCCCTCTTCATTAGCATGGCAATATTATTAACAGGAGCTGCTGTCACAATGAGTTCCAACATAAAAAAGAGAAGGGGACAGAGAGAGAGAGAGAGAAGGGGATACAGCTCACCGATGAAGGATATCTAACAAGGATAAAAAATAAATCATTATTTTTTAAAGCCACTGAGGTTTTTAGGTCATTTGCAGTGTTTAATTTATCCTGACGGATACAACTATCAATGCTGAGTAATTATAGTAATCATTTATCAAAAAACAATTAACTATTCTATAAACCATAACTCCCTAGTCCTTAATTTTCATATGACATGAAAGTTCCTCGGACAGTGACAAACAGAAGGACACGCACATGTTGCAGGATCCTGACTTGATATCTCTTATTATAAAAAAACGAGTGTGTTTTCCTTCTCTGAGCCCAAGTGTGCACAGGATTCATGTCGAGAGGAATCTTTGACAGATGTTTGGCCCAGTTAAGTAATAGTTTCCTTATCATCATGCACAATGGACTACCCACATAATAGTGCTTTCAATTTCAACATTTGCCACCTCAAATGAATTCATGAGGCAATAAGTCAGTAATTTTCAACCTTTGCCTTCAAAATTTCAGAGCCACATATTCATTGCAGATTATATTTCTGGCTCTCAATCCAGGTATTCACTACTCCTTGACTATCCTTGTGAGGGACTACTCAATTTCCTATTTATTTGCTGCTTCTTCATAGACCTACTATTACCACCAATACAAACACAGACTCCAGTCTGATTTAACCACATAGGGAGCTGCTTATTTGCAAAAACAGAACTCAAAATTCTGCAACAATAACGTGCTAGGTAGTTCACATTTTTCATGTTGGAAAGACAGTTTCTTACCACAGGTAGAAATCACAATGACAATAAGAATAAATCTCTTTCCTTACAAATATGAAGGGCCTGATAAATTCAGTATAGATCTGAACCTGTAGCCTCAAGTCTTTACACTGTCATTAGTGCCTTGGCAGCCCACAGGCCATTGAACACGCATTAATGTTTGTAGTAAAAACCATTGACTCTTGTGTGTATTTCATAGCAGGGAAGCATTAATTCAAGGCGTCTTCCTGACAGGTGTATTCATGAGTTGACTATCCAGAGAAGCACAGACTTTAAAACAGAAGTATAGGATTAACCCCTTTTCTTCCTTCTAGTGAATCACTACTGTATATTATTCTATCATTTATTTCCCTAGGGATGAGATGATGGGAATAGTCATTTATCCTGGGCCAAATCCCCATAATTGTTTATGTAAATATTGCCTTTGTTAGTCTAAGAGACTATCAAGCACACTGTACCTTCCTGCAAACTCATATCTCTTTGTGGCCCAGGATCAAAATAAGTTGGTTCCTTTATTTTTGTTAAAAAAAAAAAAAAAAAAAAAATAGTGGTCAGACTTCGAGAAAATAATAGCAGTCAATTCTTTCTTGTGCATTGCTTGACTTAAATGAATAATATTTTGCTCAGCTAGTCATAGGTATACCACCACTTCAGCCATCATATTGCCTTTTGAAGGACATGGGAAGATTGTTTTGCTGATAGACTTCCTATGTCAGTCTTTAAAATGCCCTCTCAAAATGTCTGTGCGCTATTTTTAGCATATTAGGGACTATATCTTCATCCTGGTGCCACCTCTTTGTATGACAGGCTATCAAGTGGTTTCCTATAATTAAGAGAGCTGTACACTCTTACTCTGCTTTCCAGATATTTAATGCAAAAACTTCTTTAGAGTCAGT
The DNA here is from genome assembly GCF_057876585.1 of Rhinolophus sinicus. Lineage (NCBI taxonomy): Eukaryota > Metazoa > Chordata > Mammalia > Chiroptera > Rhinolophidae > Rhinolophus > Rhinolophus sinicus. The sequence goes on from NC_142502.1 coordinate 58,561,944, forward strand.
GTCAATAGCAGCTCCAGATACCAAGCATTACATATTCCTTACTCCAGCCATGGAATTACTTATTCTGACAAGGGTATCCTGGTGTCCACATAGATATGTAAATTCTTACATGGCCCAATAGATGGCAACAACACTGGCTTCATGGGCTTGAAATTACTACTTATGCTCCTCTGAGAAGAGGACCAGAAAAAGATGATGATTGGGGCAATTTGAAATTACTAGACAATTTGAAGAGTAGCTGCACTGCAGAGAATAATCAAAACAGAAGTTTTCACTCACAAGAACTCTTTCAATAATAGGGAAAGTCCAACAGAGTTATACTTTTTAAGAACAGAAAAATTAAATCCATATACTATGCAAAAAATATTTTATCATTTTTCTCAATTTACTAAGTTTTAATGCTATCTTATATCCTTCTACATGTCATATCCATCACATATTTAAATGTTCAGTTTTGCATTTTATATGTTTATAATTAAGTAGCTTTATATTACTGAAAAAGTTAGTTTCCAAGCATCATAATGAAAATTGACTAATAACCTATTAAAATTTAGAACTCTATGCCTTAATTCCTTCACATAGGCTTTTCAATTAATTATGTTCAAAATTACTATCGTGCCCTTTCTCAAAAACAAAAACAAAACAACAACAACAAAAAAACAATCACCAGGAAATTATAAATATGAACTTATGAATAGGTAGAAAGTAATTTCTGCTTTAAAAAATTAACTGTGTACCAGCTGTCCTATCTGGAACTCTATGACAAATATTTTTCACAGTTATTCACCTTCTCCTCAGAAACTTGTATATAACACAACATAGTTGTCACTACAACTATTTAAAACTATTTATTTTGAAAAAATATAGTCATACAATAGAAACAAACTTTTTATTAGTATTTTTCAAAAATATTCAACCAAGTGTGGTATTTAATTGGTCAACTGTCAAGTATTTGTGTAATTTTTGAGTAATTTTTATTGTTTCTATCAATACTGAAAATAAATTAGTATGCTCTTTACCCTTTTCTATAATTATTAATGAAATATAATTGCACACAATTTATAGTACATATATAGATTATTTATAATTTATCATACATGGCATGGCAATATGCTTTCTTAACAGGATCATATTAATAATCTTAGCTAAAGTTTATTCTTTCTAACAAGCATGACCTCTTGTGATTTTGTTAAGCAGTTACACGGGTCTAGAATAGAAATTGTTTATATGTAGACATCCATAAATTTAAAGATAATCAGTATTTTTCTTTTTAAATCAATGAAATAACATTCATTTATATTGGCATAGGAAAAGCTGCTTCCTCTTTAGCAAACTATGGCATAGGCTTAGATATGGCCATAATACATTTTTTGTAATAGCTATTAAGTATTGTGTAGACTACTACATCAGTGGAGGTCCAGTCAGAAAAAACAGAAACGATATCTGTTATTTCAACACAAAAGAAGTCAGTATAGGGAATTGCTTAAGCATATGATAGAGAACTGGAAATATGAAAATGAAATACTGAGGTAACACACAGACAGTATCTGCTAGAAGTAGCCACCACCTGTGGGGCTGGGAACAATGAGAAAAGGGGGTTGGAGGGCCCCAAGTGCTGAGACTCCAACCGCTGAGCCAGGGGCATGGCTCCTGGCAACTCTGAGCTATCTGAGAGTAACCATTATCTTTATTACTGTTACTATTGCGAAATGTTCCTTAAAATCTGAGGATTTAAATTTCATGATATAATATATGCTTTTTAAAATCAAGTATATTATTTCCATATATTTTTATAAATCTTTATAGATAAATACTTTTTACTCATATACTAAAGGGTTACAGTTATTAAAAAAAACAAAAACATATTTTTCCTTGGTACTTCTTAACTCATTCTCAGTTTCTCTCTGGTTTTCTCCACTTGAGGATAAGTGACAGAAGTGTTTCATATCCCTGTTCACATATCTGTTCTTCCCCATCAAGAAGGGCAGGTTAATTAACTGAACTGTGCCATTTGTGAAGGTTTCGAGGAATGAGTTAGCAGTACATTTAGATGTCGGCTGCTCCTCTCTAACTATAAAAGAATTTAATTACATATCTGTATTGTTATTGGATGACTAGTACAAATTTAATGATTGATTTTCCCATTAATGCCATATGCATTGTTTATATTTCCATTAGAAGCATAATATTAATTTTAAGATACTGATGAAAATATTTTCTTTATCACTGTTTATATGTGGCAAAAATATATGATCAGCTGAAATTTTTCTTTCCCATTCAATCAATAATGACAATTTCTGTGATATATAAAAAGAAATATTTTTTTATCTTGAAATGTAGAAAATTTTAGTTAAGGTATTGTGATTAAGAAAGTTAAGTTCATTTTGAGAGTGGTTATTTGTGGAAATTTTAAAATAAGAGAATTTCTCTTAGGTACAATTTGTCCATAAGAAGCTACAAAAAAAAAAAAAAAAAAAAAAAAAGCTAAGGAAGAAATGCTTGAATAAGGATCTCAAGAACAATTGCTTCCCAAATAAATGATCAGCTCATATTAATTAATCATGTTCCATTGTGAACACTGGTGGATTTACCTGTTTGTAAGTGGGATCCTTAGTTAAAATTCTTAAATATTCTTAAAGCAGTCCATATATGTAAGTGAGTGGGTAGAAAGATCTTTGGAGTTGTAGAGCATCTTGATTCCATTCCATGAGGACATGAGCCTGAATAAATTTTTATGACTGTATATTTTTTTTAATTTTAAAAATATTTTTTATTGCAAAAGATAACATAGAAGAGTGCATAAAACATGTACAGTCCAATGAATAATCATAAAACAATTACTCATGTAATCTCCACCAAAGTCAAGAAATTGACAATTGTTATAGATTGTAGGCAACGTCTAAGGTAGACCTCAATGAAACCTGCCTCTTTATTCATGTCCTCCTATGGACCAGGCTTTGAGACTTGCTTCTAGCAAAAACAGAACAAAACAAGATTAGGTAATAAAAAGAGGGTGGCTGCTCTCTTGGCATTCCTTCTCTTGTTCTTCTTTAAATCATTCATTCTGATGGATGTCAACTATAATACAAAGCCATGAGATGGTCCTGGGGAGAGACTCACATGAGTGAGCTTGGAAGCAGAACTCAGGGGCCTGCCAAAACCACATCAGTGATCTTAGAATAAGATACTTTTGGCCCAGTTAAGGTTTGAAAGAACTGTCCTGGCTGACACTATAATTCACCCTCTTTAAAGACATTGAGGCAGAGACATCCAGCTAAATTGTACCCTGATTCCTCACAAACACACACACACACACACACACACACACACACACACACACAAATTGATATGATACATATTTGTTATTTTAAATGCTAAATTTTGGAGTAATTAATTATACAGCAATAGATAACTAATATGCCCAAAAGGCCCTTTCTTGTCCCCTACCAATTATTTCCCTTCCCTCCCTCATCCCCCAAAGTAACTGTTATTTCTACTTCTAACACAATTATTTTGCTTTCTCTGCTTTTGAAATCTTTATTAATTCAACAACAAAGTTTATGTTCTTTCATGTCTGGCATCCTTTGCTCCCCATTATATTTGTAGATTCATTTTCATTCATGTATAATTTCAGTTTGGGGCTCATAGTGGTTTTTTTTTGTGAAAATTTATATACATGTATATTGGTGCTCAGACGTATGTATTCTGATTAGTATAAACCTTCACATAGAATTTCTGTATGATTATCAAAAAGTACAAGTATTTTCAATGTTGGTGTATAATGACAAACTGTTTTCTGAAGTGGTTGTACCAGTTTATGCTCCCAATAGCAGTGCATTAGAGTTCTCATTGTCCCACATCCTCACCCAATTTTGTTAGTTTACTTTTAAAATTTGAGCCCTTTTGTCATGGGAGTAGTCATATCTCAGTGTGTATGTTACTTATATCTCCTGATGACTAAGGTGGTTGAGCATTCTTTGACTATACGAGTACAGATCCCTGCCACTTACTCTGTGGAGTTGTCCTTTCCTTATTGATTTGCAGTAAGTAGTCCATTATAGATATGGATACAAATCCTCTCTTATTTATATATAAAATCATCTCATTCATTTGGGGGGGGGGAGGGCTTGCATTTGTATTCTTCTAAAGGAGTCCTCTGATAAACAGAGTAGTTTTTTTTCTTTAATCTGATTTCTCAGTCTATTTTTTTTATTGTTGGCATTGTGTCACTATGTCATAAATCAGGTGATCATGTATGTGTGATATGTTTCTGGACTCTTGATTTCATTTGATTAGCCTATATTTCTGTCCCTATGCCAGTACACACTGACTTAATTACTATGGCTGTATCATAGATCTTGAATTTTGATGTGTGGTGTATAGGTTCTCCAATTTTATGCATCCTCTTAAGAATTTGGTTCCATATTTATTTCTTAATCAGCTTATCAATTTCCCCTAAAAAAATATCCTTCAAGATTCTGGTTGAGAACGCATTGACTCCTTAGATAAGCTTAGAGAAAAATGACACATTCACAATAATTAGATTTTCAATTCAAAACATTGTATATTCCCTTGATTTTTTTAAATCATTTAATCTTTGATCTTAGTTATTTGGCCTCCAGCTCTGCGCAGCTTTAGAGTTCAGGAAATACGAGGATGGGAGACCAGCCATGTTTAAACTCTCTGAAACCTCCTATTATGTCAGTCCAGTCCCATGCTACCCGCCAAATCTCTACTGGCCACTCTGCCTCCCTAGAGGTGTCCCTATGTGCAGGTTTACACAGCACTCATTGCTTTTGTTTCAAACCTACTACTACCAACAAATGTCCTCAAGGATCGCTGTAGATCATTCATCCCCTTGCTGCAGTTTTACTCTTTTTTAACTTTGATGCCTCTGGAGTTTTCTGATGGCTTTAAATAAATGATTTTGTAATTTTCCCAGATTTTCCACTTTCTAATTGTTTTGATCTGCTTTGAAATGCTCCATCTTACCTGAATGTGAACCTCTCTTGAGGTATATATTTGATTTGGACCAGTAGTAATTGGTGATCACTTTAATCACGTTGCTGAGAATGAGATGGTTCAAATTTGGGCTTCAGTGCCTGTTAAGGCCAGGATATTCATTCTTTATTTCTGTTTCACCTTTTCTTCTGCAATGCAGCCCTTAGGAGATCTTAATTCAAATGAGAGAGCGTTTCTAGGGTCCCAATTATACAAGTATAGATTTGAATTTTCTTTCCTCAGCATTGCTAATTTATGAAAAGTCCTGCTCAGTTTGTCTCTAATAGAATCTACAGATGCTTCTAAGCCTAGGGGAAAAGCAGGTCCAAATATTGGGTTTTCTTTTTGGGGTTTCTATCTCTTCCTGGATTTTGTCTTGTTAGATCTCCAATGTATCAAAAAAATTGTTCTTATATATATTTTTTCCTCAGCATTTCTAGTTCTCCCTATGAGGAAAACTGATCACATTTTCTAGTTAATATTTCTTTAACAAAATATAAAATCATAGAAAATTTCATTAATGAGTTATTTTCATAATAAGGAAGATAGAAATTTTGATACTTGGCAGAATAAAATAAAGTAGTCTGATTTGGTTTGGCAGCATTTCATTTTGTTTGTGTTGCTGGTTTTAATTTTTATGCCTTTGTCTATAGTGCCAAAGATCTGCTCTGTTAAGTTCAAGCATTTGGAATGAGTTTTTCACTTGAAAAAAAATGGTAGCAAGAACATATTAAACATAAGGGCTAACCCCTGTTTTAATTTTTGAGGTACCATTTAGAGGCATCATTTGGCTGGTCTTCTGCCAGTTTTTTTTTTTAAAAAAAAAACAGCACACAAATGCTTTGCATCTACAAAACTGCTTATAAAAATTTATAAAGTGTGCTCTTTAGGGACTTAAAAGTATTCCCTTTTACTGTCAGTAATATCTCAGGCCAGATGATACAGTTATATTTTATTGTTGAACATGAAAGCACTATATAAATGTACACATACCAGAATCCCCCCAAATCCATAACCTAAATATCCATAATCCCTCATTATTTCTGGGTATCACTATACCCTTGTTCACAGTGTTTGCATCCTTATAATCTGTGCATCAGGTTAAGCTCCTGCAGGTTTTCTATTACTTTCAGAGTTATTATATGCTTTCAAAATATTATAATGTACTTCTGTATTAGTTATCATCACTGTGTAAAAACTTACCACAGAAGTTAGCTGCTTAAAACAGCACTCAGTTATTTTCTAAATTTCTTGGGTCAGGAATCCAGGCCTGGCATATTTGTCCTCTATATCAGGGTCTCTTATAGGCTGCCATCCATTGTTCAGGTAGGATATAGTCATCTCAAGACTTAACGGGGGAAAGGTCTACTTCCACGTTCACATGGTTGTTCACAGGATTTTTTGCAAACTGTTGGACTGAGGGTCTCAGTTTCTCACTGGTGGTTGACCAGAGGGAACCCCCATTTTCTTGCATATGGTGCCAGCTTGCTTCATGAAACCATGCAAGTTGACAAGGCAATAGAGTCTGTTTTTGTTTTTTTTTTCTTTTCCTTGAGATGGAAGTCACAATCTTTTGTAACCTAATAATAATGAAAAATCCCAGCACTTTTACTGTGTCCTATTGGTTAGAATCTAGTTACTAAGTTTAGCTCATGTTCAATGAAAGGGGATTACACAAGGGCTGGAATGCAGAAAAGCTAACATATGGAGGGGAAAATTGACCAAAAACACATGCACAAGTAGGACTTAAGTTCTACATGATTAGTGATATCCTGATCAATCTTCCTGAAGCAGATCTCTGATTATATTATTGCCCTCCGTAATAAAAAATATCAAAGATCCTCTTGCCTAAAACTATCCACAATCCAGCCCCAGTTTTCATTTCCAACTTTTCTATTTGCTTTTACTACTCCTCATGAATTCCATGCTCTAGCCAATGCTTTATTTGTAAGATGCTTGCTTTTCATGAAGATGTTGTTTCCCCTGCCTTGTCCTTCTCTTGCCATAAGGTAAGGTTTGTAGCCTGGAAAAGAAAAGGGACTATGGAGGGCATATTATTTTTCTCTTCAAATATTTAAAGAGAAAGCACCAAACAAGCCAATGTGTAGAAAACTAAAAGGGCAGGATTTCAGGTATAATGGAAGATTCCTGAAAGCCGTTAAGTCTGCCCAACAGTGAAACAAACTTCTCAAAAACAGTGAGCTTTCCATTTGTTATGTGTTCAACTGAAGGAGAAAGAAAATCTGTCCATTATGGGGATAAATGGGTTTCAGTGTTCAGTGGGAGTTAAAATTAGAAGACTTCTAAGTTACCTTCCAACTCTTTAGATTCCATAAATCCATAAATTTATATAAGGATAAGAAAGCAAAACTATTCCCTTTGACATGCAAAGATGAGAAAAAATGATTTACATAATAAAGTTTCAAAAGAAATCATACTTGCTATTTAAACTCGTGAGTATTATACAAACTGAAACCTCTATTTTTCAATATGTCCTCTATTTCTAATTCATAATTGTCACAATAAACTATGGAATTACCTAACATTCCAAATTTTAAAATAAATATGTTCCTAATCACTGTGCACAAATGAAAGGTTTTATTTGTATAAGAGGAAAGATAGTACCATTTAAAGGCCTTTTTCCCATGAAGTATATTCTGAAGAATTTCCATAAAAGAAACTCAGTCCATATTTTTGCGCAGTCTTTGGTTATTGTTCATTTTAGGTTTATTGATGAGACTGACCTTCAGAAAAACATGTACCTTGCTTTGCATAAATTCACAGATACAACAGCTGCCCAAACTCTTGTTGCTATTTTTCTGGGTAAGTTGGAGCAAATGGTGCTATAAATGATGCTATGAACCATTGCATGGATAAAGAGACTTCTAAAAGCATGCCCTTTCGCTTTCCCAGAGAGACAAAAAGATAGACAGGGAGACAGAGAGATCAAGAGAATCAGTGATGTCCATTTCTTACCGGAGCACTTGATCAACGGTTCCTCTTGATAGTATCCTATAGAAAAGAGAGAATTTGTAGGTAGAAACTGGAATACTTTTTTTTTTTTTTTTTAAGAGGAGAAATTATGGCAATTGCTTGTATTTTACTCTGTTTAACTATAGATGACTAAAGGCAGGGACCTTGTCTAATTTTTTCTGTGGTATCAGTAACCATCGCACTCATACAAACATTTAAATAAATGTTTAATGAATCAATAATTGAGTGAATGAACACAATGACAGATATATGAGACTCAAATAGGGTCCCAGTGTATTGACAGGTCTTACAACTTTAGATTCTGCTGACTCGTCTGTTATCAAGCACCCAAGGATCGTATGTCACAAACAAAGAGACTTGAATGAGACTAAACACTAGTATATCATAACTCCCTGATGAGGAGAAATGGAATTAGGTGCAGGCCCATCTGGCTCAACTATTTCTGTCATATACATGATGTTATTCAAGGAAAATAAGCCAGACATAACGAATTTGACTAGTGTGTAAATTGTGTTTTATAGCCATAAGATGGAACACACTCTTGTAGATGAGAATGGAATTTCCTTTAAGAGAAATGAAAACTTCCAACCTGGAAAGAAGTTAACTTTGGGACGTATGGTAGTGGATTTTAGATTAGGGGGAGAAAAGTTGTTCTGGTCTTCCTGGAGCCTAGAGTAGGTCAGCCTCTGAAATATGGGAGGAGATGAACTGTCCTGGCCACAAGGAAGTGGGTCAGGAGTATGACAGAAGGCAGGCCAACAAGGGAAACCTGTGACAGGTTTGCACCTGGCAGTTGTTGAAAGTATTCACTTTGTTATGTATAGCTTTTACTTTTCTAAATATTTGGTAAAATTTCATTTCAACTTGTAGTGTAGACTCCACCTTCTGTTTGGGAAGAAATGAATACTTTCTTGAGTGTTCCAGTTACAGTAGCAGGGGCAGTCACCAGAGGAGTGGTGACTGGTGGCCAACAGCCACAGAAACAGTCCAGGGGACACACAGTGTGGAAGTCTAGGAAAGACAAAAATCCCTAACAAATTGTTTGAAATTATTCTGGAGACATTTTAAAGAGTGTCCACTTGGTATCCAGTTACCTCGTCTATAAAATGGGGTGATAATACTTGTCTTTGCTTCTTCCCTACAGGGAAGTTAAGAATGTAAAATAATTAATGACTGTAATGTATTTGAGCACCTTGAAAGAAATATTATATATAAGCATATGATATCATGATTACCTCCATAGTAAAAAGAAAATATTAAAATAACAATAATATGTACATTTTCAACACCTGCAGTTGTATATGAAATATATAACTCTTTTTATTGTTTTCTGTCTAATCCACTGCACCTGCATTAAAAATGTACCCAATGGTCTAATTTTAAAAAGTACATAAAAATTTAGACAGGTACTTATTCTTTTATTCACCCCATTGTGCCTAGGTCTCACAGAACATATTTTAAATAATATACGATCACAAAGAGACCACTTCAATACAAATCTCAATAGTGTGGGTTAGTAAAAGTTACTTTTAAAGGCAAACATCTGGCACCTCATAAATATATATCAGCTTTCATCAAGAGTTTTTCAAACTCTCCCCATATATATTACACTTAGAAGCATTATTAATTCAGCATATTGTACGTAGGTTTTTAAAATAGTCCCAAAGCAGAATTACATATGTAAAATATGTGCTGCAATATCTAGGCCTGTGCAGATCATAAAGAACAAGACATGAACCACAACGCTAACTCCTTTTGATTTAATGTGTTCTGCAAGCTAACAGGGGTGATTTTTAAGCACAGATACAAGAAAATACTACAGTTAAGCTTAAAGGCAGCTATTTATTCCGACTAATTATTTTCCTCTCCTGTGACATTTAGCAAATTATTCTAGGCTTACATTTAGCTTGTGTCAAAAATATGTCTGAAATATTTTATTCTGGTTTATTTTTACATCTGAAAGAAAATTTAAGAGATGATTTGCCTTTCTAAAGTCTGAATTCATAACACCTAACTGGCATTTCTCCTTTTACAGAGGATATTGAAAAAAATAGGATATTCTGTAATACCCTTTGGCAATTTTTCCTGTTTTTAATGATCTTACTGTAGAGTTATTTGTTGTAATTTAGTTTTTGTTTTTTTTTCCCCATACAATAAATGTCAATTCTTCTTGCTGTGTCTTTAATATTGTTGGAGAAAATACAATCAGTTTTATTGTTGTATTTTTATAATGGTGCTTATATTTATTTCATAAATCTTATTATTTTGCCAGATGTAATAATACTCACTCCTTCAGCTGTTCCTGACATGTTAAAATTAGAAGCATTTCCTTGTATCGTCACATGTCTCTCTACCCCTTCAAGAAATGGGTACATTTGAAGCTAAAAATTGTGAATGTCTGTAGCATGATCTGGCATAGGACAATAGGATGTTTACTTCACTCATCTCAGATGCCTGGCATTTTGTCTAAAATTATCATTATTACTTTATTTTATAAGTCTGTATTTCTAAAATTCCTGTTGACTTCCAGGCACTATGCTAGGCAGTGGAAATATAATGGGAAACAAAACAGCATTTCTAACTGTACATAGTTTTCAAAAAAAAGAGAGAGCTAGAATAAGTAAACAAATAATTAAACAGCTTAAAATTGTTTAAGTACTCTAAGGGAAAAGTACAGATTGCAATGTCCCAAAATTAAAAGAAAGGACCTTCTTTGGATAGAATGGCAAAAGATACCCTACTTACCTAATGCTGAGTATATTATGCCCAATGATATAGTAATGTAACACATACCTAACTGCTTTCTCAAAATCATATTAAAATGACTATCTAAATATGTAATATATAGAGAAAATTCTATTACTAATAGTCACATACCAGTAACTTCGAGAAAATTCTCTACATAAGATGATCTGCACAGATGATTGTCTGCATGCAAAAAACAGCTTGCTTGGGATATAAGAGATCCCAGAATCACTCACTAGCAACAACAGGTGGAAGACCAAATCAGGTATCAGGATAGTAAGACTGCAATATATGATCCCACCAACTCTCAATAAGTGCTCTATTACTATATGCCTTACATCTGGATCCCACAGCACTTGCTCACAGTATATCCTTGGAAGCTGCCAGGGTAAAAGCTGTTGAGATAAATACAAAAAGATCGTCTTTGATACAGAGAGAAGCTACTTGCTGCAAAGCCTACAGCACTGGCTCTTTATGATATATGAAAACTTATCCTTCCCCCTTCATTTCAGCTTGAAAGACTCAGTCTCAACCTCTGACAGGTCCCATTTCATACCAGAGCAGAATGATCCTTAAAAAATCTATGTAAGCGTAAACTAGTTTAAAAAAATCACTGAGTATATCAAATGATATGAAAGTTCAAAAAAGATCAGTCAGAAAAGTTAGGCTTTCTTATAAAACCCTAGTATTTTTTTTTAGAAAAATATGTAATAAATGTTTCTTTATAGGAGTCAAGGCAATAGTACAACTAAGAGGCAGACAAAGGGAAAATCTAACCCAGAAGAAACTACACAGAGTAGAAAATACAATTACTAAACTCAATAAGGCAGAGATTAGCAGATTAAAAAGGCAGAGTCTAATGACCAACACAGCCATTAAAAAAAAGAAAGAAGGGAAGAAAGCCCTGCATTTTTTGGCTGCGTGGATGGAACTTGAGGGCATAATGCTAAGTGAAATAAGTTAGAGAAAGATAAATACTGTACATTCTCACATATGTACCATCTAAAAAAGCCAGACACATAGAAATAAAAAGTAGCATGGTGCCTGCCAGGAGGTAGAGGAGTGGGGGAATGGGGAGATACTGTCTAAAATGTGCACACTTCCACTTATAAGATAAATAAGTCCTGGGGACCTAGTGAACAAATGGTGACTTTAGTTAACAGTGCTGTATTATATACCTGAAAGTTGTTTAGAGAGTAGATCTTAAATGTTGCCACCACACACACACACACACACACACACACACACACACACACAAGTGATAATAATATAAGGGGATGGAGGTGTTTAATAATCTCATTGTGTTCTTTTGCAATATACACGTGTATTAAATCATCACACTGTATACTTTTAAACTTACGTATGTTATATGTCAATGATATCTCAATAAAGCTTGGGTAAAAGTAGAGATGATATTACAAAAATACTGCCTGAGAATTTCTATGACAAAATCCTCAAAATAACAAAGCATAATGAGAAATAAATTCAAATCCAAACATTTGTTAAAATTTCCAAAGAACACAAACAAAAAAAATGATTGCATGTGAAGAACAATTGGATTGCAAGAGTAAAATTATCAACAACAATAAAGGCTGAAGCCGTATCTTCAAAATGTTGAACTTAGAATTGTATACCTAGATGAAATTTTGCTTAAGACCAAAAGGAGAAATAAAAGTATCTTCAGAAAGGGAGAGGTTCTTACCTTACAACTTCTTATTGAAAGTATTGCTAAAGAATGTGTATCTAAAAGCAGTAAATTGAACTACAAGGAAAGAGTAGAAGGTAGATCAAAGGCACTGGAAATAAAGAAAACAGTCTTACAAAATATTGACTGTAAACAAATATTAATAACAATAATAAAATGATAAAAGTAGAGGCAATTTATGAAAGAACATAAAATGAATGATTACAGGGAACATCAAAATGGAAAGCTGTTGTGCGGGCAACCCTGCTCACTGCGCCATTTGTCACGCAAGGCGTCCGGAGGGATCTCTGGTCCCACTCCCCACATAGGAACGCAGGATATGGTGAGGCCAAAAAAGGAACACCCACGGAGCCATAGATAGGGGAGTCATATTACTATATTCTCGCTGGCGGCACTATACTCTCACTGGAGGCTTGGATCCACACTGTCCGCAACCCGCCATCCTAACTGCAATCCACTCTTGCTAGCTTAGCCACCATCTTCTTGCTAGCCTCCATCTTCTGCTAGCATAGCCGTGGCAGTTATATTCGTGGCCAATGGCTCACTGGTTACAGCTGACGGCCAACTAGCCACAGCCGATGGCCATCCAATCACAGTTGATGGCCATTTACTAGCTGAGCCAGCACCTTTCTATGAGGCCGAGAGCCTGGAAACTGCTCTCTGGGGCTCTGTCCCCACAAAAGCATTCTAGGATCCTAAGATTCTGCCAAAATTAGTCTCAAAACACATAAAGCAAAACTGAAAAAAAAATTTTTTTTTTGAAAAAATGGAGCTGTAAAAACAGCTTAACAGATAAAACGGGCCAAATAATAAAAAATTTCCACTAATGACCATTAATAACAAAAGACAATGTAGTATTTTACTTCAATGAATATCCATATTTATTTAAATACAAAAGTATTGATTCCTCAGCAGAAAAGAAAGCATTTTAATACAATTATGTTTCATGTTTCTATCGTGACTTTATCTGATCTACACATATGTATATAAGCCTTTGAGTTGTGTTCATCACAGAAAATGTCCTCGTCTCCACAGAGCTTACAGTACAGTTTTACAGTTGCATTATTCAAATTGTCAAGAAATGTATTTCCAGCATAGTAAATTTGGCTTTAATACTCAGACCTAACAAAGTAACATATGACACATGCCTATAAACTATGGTTCAATCACCTTTTGAGGTTGTCAAAAATATTAGAACATACTTTTCAAAAGTTTCTTAAAAGAATTTTACTTCATAATGAATTAAGATAAATAAAGGAAGAAAGGAGGAGTTCAAAATAGGTACTTTATTAATAAGCACTTTAAAGGAGAAAAAAATTATCGTCTGAAAAAATGACAAAAAGATACAAAAGAAAGTATCATTTTTAGAAAAGTAAATGTAGCATGGTACTTCAACATGTAAAGGACAAGATGGCCCATGTTCTCCACTTATCATGCCATATTCTTTGAAAATTCTTGTCAATAAGATGAATAATTAGACTTTTGACTCTAAATTTGGGCCCTTTTATTTTGCTATTATTTTCTTATAGTTTTATTGTTTTTTTATCTCTATTTTTAATATTCATATTTCAAATTTTATCATTTCTAATTAACTCATTCTTCTCTTCATTGCGTCCACCAATTCTCGTATTGTTTTATTTGTTATGTATGAATAATCTTTGTATAGTTGAAATTCTATTTATTATTTATTTATTTATTTATTTATTTATTTATTTATTTATTTATCTTCTTTTGGAGGCCCTAGAGTTGTGGAAATGTTACTTCCAAAATATTTTTGGCTTGCTTCTTTGGGGGATTTCAAGGACTTCCCTGATCCTGCACCAATTTTTATGTTGAATTTTTGCCATGTAGTTCTCAAACCATGCAGGGTCTGTGCATTAACACTCCATACTTGTACATAAGGTAGGCTTGGAATTTCAAGTCCTCTTCAATGACATTCCCCCTGCAGAGATGGAGAGAGACAGGAAACTCCCTTATTGTTTTTCAGGAAGAGAGAGTGATGTGGGGAACGCTAAATTTTCTGCAGGCAATTGCCTTGTGCAGCTCTGAGGCCACACTGTCTCTCATTGCATATCTTCATAAGCTTCAGAGCCCATTTCTCCAGCCCCTGCAGGACCTTCTAGTAGACCCCAATCCCTCAACCACTCGGGTATCAGCATTGACCTACCATTTTTGTAATAGTTTTGCAATTGATTTCAAGCAAATGCAGATTTCCTTTTTATTCTTTTTAGTCCAGATATTTAGTTTCTTTAGTATTTCCATATGTTTATAAAGGGACATTTCCTCTTCTCTCTCCCTCCACTGAGCTGAGTCTTGGCAAACCATGTTCTTCCTCATTTTTTAGTTCAGTTGACTGAGAAGTTTTTTCTCTGTCCTCACCTGTTGGATTTTAAATTTCTTCCAAATATTTTCTATTCCCTTACTTCTTTCTTATTTCTTGATTTCTTCTATATTCTCCCCTTTTCCTGAGGTGCCTTTTCTTCTTTACTTGTCTCCAATATCAGCCAGCCCCTTTATCTATCTTTTTTTTCCCATTTTTCATGTAACTTATTAACTGTTTTCTATAAAGTCTTTTTGGTTGTCTCTTGTTGTACAAATATATAAATCACAGCTGGAATATTGTGATGTCTTTTATATGCTTCATTGGTTAGTTCAGAACACTACAAGAAATTGCAACCAAAATGGGGCTTAAGGGATCAAATTATGATGAAAAATTAATTAAGTTAATTAACTGCAACTTGGAGTTTGAATGTACAAAACTCTTTCAGGTAATTATCACTCCTATAGGCAAGGGATTCCATTATTTAGGGGTTAACAAAATATGAAGTTTAAACTGAAATCAGGTAATTTGTAGAAAAATTCACAACTATACATTCTAAATAAATACATGACATTTAATTTTTAAAGGTAAGATCTGTTAGGTATATCAAGACACCTTTTAGAATGAAGATATTCTGTAAATGTGGTTCTCATTCTAATGTAAAAAGATAGCTAAAACTTACAGCAAACAAATTGTTTAATGTAGAGATGGAGTCACTCTATCATGTGGAGGTCACCTTCAAACAGGATTTCAATTTGTTTAATAGAAATCATATTACTTCATCTATACTACGTACTTACTATGTGCCAGGGGCAATTCTAAGTGACTTAACTTCAATCATTTGTCTCCTACAATGACCCTAAGAGATAGGTCATACTATTGGTTAATTTTACTTATGAGGGAACTGACGCACAGACAGGTTAACTGACTTGTTCAATGACACACAGGTACTTGTTTTTGGAGATGAGATTTCAATTTAGGCAAATTGGTTCTCGATTCTGGGATTTTAAGAATCATTGCACTTTAAGAACTATACTTCAAGTCTAAAGTAACCACCTTTTAACAGCCATGGAGTCATCAGAAACTTAATATTAATCAAAACCTATGTGTATATTTTTACCAAAGCACATATTAATATTTTAATTCTTTCATAGATATCTATACTTTACATGAAGAAATAACACTTGGACTTTTTTTTTTTTTACCTGAAAAGGAATTCCTTAATTTGTTGCCATTATGGGTGTGGTTAGTCCAAATGAAATTTAAAGATTTTAGTAATACCATGAGAAGAGAAGCAGAAATGATTAATATAGTCTATGAAGAGAAGTTAGAGGAAACATTCATCATAGGGCCATCTTTACCTGGCTTTGGTCCAATAATTTATTATAGTCACCCATGACTTTATTAAAATAAAATCAATGAGAGACAGGAAATAAAGCAATAACCACATATAAAGGAAATGATTTTGACAATCTCTATTCTCAGATACCAAAATAAAAATAGTGAAGTGTTTTAATTTTTCCTACGCAACTTGTTTTAATTTGTGTATTTTATAATTATTGTACTGTTTTCTTCATTACAAAACTTATGCTCAGTGTAGAAAGTTTGGAAAGCACTGAAAAGCAAAAAGCAAGAAAGGCAAGTAAAAAACAAAGAAACAAAGGGAGGGAGAGAGTAAAGAATGAAGGCTGTGAGAGAGGGAGGAAGAGAAGCAGGGGGGTAGGAAAAAAGGGAGAAAGTAAAGAAGCATGGGAGGGAGGAGAGAAAGAAAGGAGGGAAGAAGGGAACAGAAGAAAAAGAGGAAAAAGGAAGAAAGAAATAAAGAAAAGAAAGGGAAAAGGAAAGGAAAGGAAGGGGAAGGGAAGGGAAGGGAAGGGAAGGGAAGGGAAGGGAAGGGAAGGGAAGGGAAGGGAAGGGAAGGGAAGGGAAGGGAAGGGAAGGGAAGGGAAGGGAAGGGAAGGGAAGGGAAGGGAAGGGAAGGGAAGGGAAAAGAGGGAAAGGAAAGGAAAATCACCTATAATCCAACTTCCCAGAGGTAATTGTTCTCACTATTTTGGTGTACATCCTTTCTAATGTGTAATATATATACCCTTTTGAAAATATTTTAATTAAATTTATAGGAGTGACAATAGATAGTAAAGTTACATGGCTTTCAAGTGTACAATTCTATAACACATCATCTATATACAGCATTGTGTGCTCACCACCCAAAGTCAGTTCTCCTTTCATCTCCATATATTTGTAAGCGGAGGAAGTGGGGGTGGTAGAAGAAGGTAAAGGGGGTCAAACATATGGTGATGGAAAACCATTGAAAATATTTACATACACAATGGGATACACATACTCATTTGTAGTCTGCTTCTTTTTCAGATATCAATGTGTTATGAAAAAAACATGTCCTGTGTTATTAATCAATTATTTATTTTTTTACTTTGATTTTTGAAATAAATCTAGATTTACAGAAACATTTAAAAATGAATATGAAATATTTTTGTATCTTTACCCATCTTCTCCAAATGCTAACATCTTTACATAACACAGTAAACTAATCAAACTAGGGCATTAACATTGATATAACAGTAGTACTAACCTAGAGACCTCACTAAAATGTGATCAGTTATCCCACTAATGTCCTTTCCTGGTCCAGAATCCAATCAGCACCACATATTTCATTTAGGTGCCATTGAGTTTCTTTCGACTGTTTTAATCTGGGAAAATTCCTTGGTTGTTTTTCATTATCTTGAATTTTTGAATAGTACTAGCCAGTTGTCTTGTAGAATGTGCCTCAATGTAAGATTGTGTGATGGTTAGGTTACGCATTTTTGCTAAGTATCTTCAAAGAATTAATATTGTGCAATCCTCAGTGCATCACATCAAGAAACTCCAGTTATTGGCATCCTATCACTGGTGACATTAACTTTGTTTATTGAGATGGGGTCTGCTAGGTCTCTCCATTGTAAAGCTGCAATGTTTCTCCTTGGTATTTAATAATCATATGGGAAGATAGTTGAGATTATGTAAATACCTATTTCTCATCATTTCACCCACTAATTTTAGCATCCATTGATAATTCTTGCCTAAAAGTTATAACTGCAGTTACAACTGCAGTGTTTATCAAGTCGCTGTTTTCTTTTTCCATTGTCCTTTCTACAATTATTACTTTGAATTCTAGAAAGAACTGTCACTTCTTTCTCATTTATTTATTTATTCAAACATATTTGATATATATATATATAGATATATATATATGTATATATATATATATGTATATATATATATATATATATATATATATCTATATATATATATACATATATATATATATCATTAGGGACTCATATATATATTAGTTTTCTAAGTTTTATGTTATGTTACTATTACTATTTATTATTGGTTTAATTGTTCCACATTTGGTCATTGGAACATGTCCCAATCATTTTGGGGTCACTCCCTTGCTGTCTAGCACCACAACGTATTCATGTTATATCATGTACTTCCCCTGCCCTGAAATCTGCCATTTTCCAAGGAGTCCTTGTTCCATTTGTTGGAGAGTAGTATTAAGAAACCATATCCAGGCACTGGGTATGCTAATTGGTACTTGGTTTTCATTGTTTCCAGTCCTTTTCAGTAGACAGAGCTAGGAAATACATGTATGTATATACACTAATATACACATATTTATATTTTCTATCTATATGTGTATATATTTCTCTAGCTGTCTATCTATATTAAACATTATGAGTTTATTCTAATATTTATAATTCTACTCCAACAGCTTCTAGCCTTCTGTCTTTCCTTATTTATAACTCATTCCTTCTATCATAAGAAACCTGGCACATATTATCCACAATATCTACTTATTTGCTCAATCAAAAATACATTGTTTGCGAGTACTATCCCATTCTGCTATTGAAATATGAAAGATGTATAAAGTTACCTTTGTCTCTGTCCTTAGATTCTATAGTCAAAATATTGTTTTGCATACTCACTAAGATTAGTAAGGTTAGTTGTTTTTCCTCTACCCCTTCAGTGTACCGTGTTTCCCTGAAAATAAGACCTAGCTGGACAATTAGCTCTAATGTGTCTTTTGGAACAAAAATTAAAATGAAACCTGGTATTCTTTTACTATAAGACTGGGTATAATATAATATAATATAATATAATATAATATAATATAATATAATATAATACCAGGTCTTATATTAATTTTTGCTCCAAAAGACGCATTAGAGCTGTTTGTTCCACTAGGTCTTATTTTAGGGGAAACACGGTAATTAGTTATGCTATTCATTTATATTACTGTTAACCTCATTTATACTGTTTGTATTATAATACCCCAAATCCTAGTTTCTATTAATTACTTAATTTGGTGTATATTAATTCAAAAAGGCTTAAAATTCGCTTAAAGCTCTGTAGCTGCCATCCTGAAATTCTTAATTTTGAACCACAGGCCCCTTGTTTTTGTTTTACACTTGGCCACCTGTGTCCTAATATATTCTTAGTAGTTGCTTCCATTACCACCTGCTTTATTACCTCAAATAACTGACAGCCTCCATCATCCCTTCTCATTCACTTCTCCTTTTCTAAAAATGTTTTATCGTTGAGTTATTAATTCTATGATCATCTAGTTCCTAAAAATATTCATTTATTTAATATTTCATCATTTGTTCCCTCTTCACATTCCTCAAAAATGGTCATATATCTGCAACTCAGTGAGCAGAAAAACTATACCATGACGTGTTAAATTTTCAAGCTAAAATTCTGTTTATTTTGTCAGATACCTCAAAAATTCTTTTATTTTTTCTCTACTCACATCACTCTTTGAATTTTAACAACATAGTTTTTATTCCTTAAAACTTCATTTTCAAAGTTCAACAATGATCTACTAAATGCCAAAATCAGCACACCTTCCCTAGTTTTTCACACTCTCCTTAACAATGTTTTCATTGTTGAACACTACTTTCTACTTGAAATTTTCTCCTCCACTGCCTTTCCCCCTCATTCTGCTTTTTGTGGATCTAAATGAAACACATACCTTAAGGGTCAATCAAAAGAAAAAAGAGGTGCAGGAGAATTTAAAGGCAGAATGCAGAGATAGAATTCAGAACTGAAGGCTACAGAAAAGCAGAAAACAGAAGTTCTCAGAATCAGACTCCAGAAATCTGGAAACCTTTCTCCATGGTTTTGCTATTGAAGTGCTTCAGTCCAGTGATTCCTAACATTTTCTGGGACGTTTCAAATTCCCCCAAAGACAGGATCTGATTAAAGCATCTTGTACCTCGGATTAATCATCGTTGGTCCTGTAAAGACCAGAAATAGAGTCATGGTTTTAGAGGTTGGAAAAGACCTCAGGTGGTATCTACTACAAACATTCACTGTTATTTCCTACACTCCTGAACTGAAGAAAAGGTTTCTGCATTTTTATTCCATTCTGTGTGACACAGTTCAAAGCAGACAGTGGAAACCTAGTCAGTAAGTACCCAGTCAAGAGCGGCTAAATTACTATAAAATCGAAAAGAAAAAAAAAAAAATACATCTCAAGTAAGACAAGAGTTACAGGGAAGAAAATATACAATAACAGTCTTCAAATATTTAAACTTATAAAAAGTTAGAAATAGTCAACTACTTTCCATAGCTCCAGAGAACAGAAATGAACACTCCAACATAAAATAGGTGTGATCATATTTCTAAAGCTCAAACTAAGGAGAAACATTTTAAAATTACAAAGTTTTCATTAACAATGTTATAAGAATTTGAGCACCCAATAAATATCGTGGGAAAACTCACATTTTCCTCTCACTAGAGATGTTCAAATTGAAAGTTAACAATCATCTAATTAGGAGTATTTGGAGAAATATGCTGATACTGTTGGAAAATCCACAATAATCATTGCCCCAAAATATAATTGTATAATATTGGCACTGGAATGAGCATTATGTAATCTAGACTACTTACATCACTCTATAAATGAACAACTGAGACTCTATGAGGTTATATGGCCACAAGGTTGGTTAGTGACAGAGCCAGAGGAGAAACGCCATTAGGAATGCTCCACAAACCTGAGTACAACTACAATGAATAATGGAAAATAATAGGTCACAAGTAGGAGCACTGGTTCATCTTAGCCCTTAATGTCAAAGTTATTATGACAAGCTAAAGCTATAAACTGTGCCAGAGCACTCTGTTCTTATGTGCAGGAACAGCCTAAGCTGGCATTATGTTTTCCCCCAGGGAAAATGAAAAATGTTTACATAATTTTTAAAATAGAAAAATAATATAAAACAAAACCAAAGAAAATGTAGAAAACAGAGAAGAAAAATCACTGATAACCCCCTAAAATGTAATTATTTCGGTACTTTGGTTTATCTAATTCCAATATTTATTATTTATGTATATGTTTTTACATGAGTTATATACACACTTGTCAAATGCATCGTATGTTGTACCTTTATTTTTATTCTTCTTCTAGGTATTATCACACACTCTTAAATAGTTCTCTATATTTCCTTTAAAGGAGTTATCAAAGAACACTTTTAAGAAAATAACATCTTAAGTATTTTTTAAAGGAAGTGGTAGAATACAACAGTATTTTTCTCATGTTATAGCAATTATTATTCACATATATCTGGGTCTCTTTATTTAACTTGAGAAGATTCTCTAACTACTTAGAATGAAATGCTGTGTCTTTCCTTCTTGGTCATTCTCATCTGTGAATATTTTAAGGCAGAGAAGAATTGTGACTCCACTCCCACCATTATCTTGGCCATATGTCACAAGTTCTCTTCATAGGTAATGCTTCACCTCTCCAGAGTGATACATATGATATGTTACTTCTCTCACCACCCCCCCCAATAAATAGTGCAAGTGAATTCACAATATCCCATGTAAACATTCATGGGCATTTAAGGTCCACATAAAACCCTTGTGTTTTCTGTTTGGGAAACAGATATCTCTTTCTTTCAGAGATCAGCTGCATTTTGCCAGAACATTTTAAAGTTAATCCCTGGTGGTAATTGAGCAACAAATATTGGGGAATTGTCATTATGGTGAAAATGAGCACAAAGACTATAAGAGCCTGATGAGAGTTCAGAATAACAGAGTGAGTATTCAGAATAATGTTAGAGAAAGGGGGAAAAAAGACATAGACTATTTTTAAATAATATTTCTAAGTGTAATTGAACTCTAAGACAAATTAAGGTAAAAAATATCCAATCATCCATCCTTTATTGAACATGAACTGTAAACTATGTGTGTGGCAATGATCAAACCATTTATCTAAGTCTCAGTTCACTATCTGTTATAAGTACATTAAATGATAGTTTCTAAGATTCATTCTTATTCCTCAGATCTATTCTGTTATTGAACCACTGCCACCACCATCATTATCACCACTACCACTTTCAGCACTATGAATGGAAACCAGAAGATTAGCTCAGTGAGGATATGAAAGGTTATTAAAGAGGGTCCTTACTGTCATTGGGCCTCAATCTAGAAGAGTAAAATATAGTTACATAAGGGATTACAAAGATAGTACATAGATTAAACATTTTATTTTAACTTAAAATATGTCAATGACCACGCATTCACCAATCTTTTGATGTAAAAACTTTTCTTAAAATATAGGTCTGGTGATTGGACCATACTATATTATTGATAATTCCTAGATTTGTTTCTTTGAAATAGAGGGAGAACTGACAGATTGTTCTGAATATCTATGTGGGCAAAATACTTTTAGTTTGTCTTTGTTTTTATTTCTAGTCTGTTGCTATCATCTTACTTATATATAAAATTAATTATATGTTTCATTGGTGATTACATATTGAGTCTTTCCAAGGCATTTAACTTATTTTTCATACATTCAACTCTTCACACTTATATTTTGTTACTTTTGTAATATGAAATTATATAACAAAATTATAATTTTATTTGTCACTGTTATAAGAAGGTTTGATAACAAATTCAACAGGTGGTTGTTAAGCATATGAGTATCTTGTGAGAACAGAAGTGTGCAGGTATACTAGAGAGTCATCTACAAGTAAATAGTCACTATGTCTTGGGAAGCTGTCAGAGTCATTTACAGAGGGACTGAGAGTTTCTATTATTCCAGCAGTTATGCTCAGTAGAGATATAGGGTAAGAGAGCTTCTATTCTATTTGGCGATAACACATAAGTATATAAAGAAATGTCTAAAAATATGGTAGAAATCACTATAGAACAATGTAGTCAATATATAAATATATATATAATGTAATGTCTAATAACTGAATGGACAGTGTATAGTAAATAATGAGCCCAGAAAGAACGTCCGAAGGTAAAGAGCATTAGGACGTAATAGTTTATTTTCCATTCATAAATATTTCCTTTCATATGAGACTAAATAAAATTATTGGAGTCCTCCTTCCTCTCTCTGTCTCCTTAATCCTCCCATCCCAGAAGAATGCAATGCCTTTTCTCATTGGAACATTTGAGCTTAATGTTTTCCTTCTTCCCTTTTGGGAATGACCAGCTGTCTGGAGTGAGCCTGCTCCCCCAGAATACACTCTGCCCCATGGAGTCAAGGAATCTTGCCCCAGCCCAGAGCTGCCTATGGTTTGGGATTTGATATAAGCAAGCACACTTGCCTAAAGCATTAGGTCACATTCTTTAATTCGTCTTTATCGGTAGTAAAGTGATATTGTGGCTCCCCTCTGCTTATTTATTGTCTATTTTTTCATTTGTTTCAAAACTTGAATGAGAAAGAGAGTTCTAGGTAGTGGTCCCTTCAAAGAGATCAAAGAAGGTTCCACGAAGAAAGTGGGGAATGAGAAATGAAGAGTCCTTAGTACTTACCTGTTTCACTGAAATTGCCTTTTCATAGGTCTGTCATCTGCAGTTCTTTGCAAGATTACCTCTTTCCACTCTACTTCCAGAATAATCTTTCTTTAAAATGTGCCTGCAACTAAATAGCTCAATTATTTTCTTACTTAACATTCAAGGCTTTTTATGACTCGGGTGACTATTTATACTGGTTTGTTTAGGAAAATCCAAGTTTTCATGTGTTGTTTTGGTGTATTATCTATAGCACCCCCTTTTACTTTCAAAAGTGTTTGTTTCAAAAAGTTTCATTGTTACCATACATATAACCTGCCTGTTACCTAACCTTCAGTCTCTTCTGCTACTGTCTCACTTGAACTTTTAGCTCTACCCAGTAAAATCCCCTCAACAATTCCAAACAATGTACGTGCATTGAGTCCTCTGGCCTTTTGTCAAGGCTGCGTCTTTCATGTGGAATGCCTTTTCCTCTCTCCCTCATTTGGTAAATTCTTACTTATTTTTCATTGTTCAGATCCAAACTCACTGCTTCTGTCAAGCCTTCTGTGACACCTCTTTGCTCATCCAAATTTGCACTTAGTCTGTGTCTGCCACTTGAATGAAATGTACTTTGAGGCTCTAATGCACTAGTATATTCTGATCAATGTATACAATTTAATTTTTGCTAAAACAGAATATACATAATGTTAAACAGTGTCTAAAGAGTGAACACTGAGCAGAGAACGTTCTTCATTATGGTTCAGAGCTGGGTACAAAATGCTCTATGTAAGAGTTAAGCAGGGTCAGATGCTAAGCAAGTGACAAGAGAACAAGCTCCGGGTAAGTGTGATGTGTGAGAACTCTCCCTGGTGAGTATATAACAGCACTTGTTTAGATGGACAGTAAACAGTGCTGCTCCAACAGTGGCCTGTAATGGAGAACAGTGGTTCCTTTTATAGGCACTGCAAAGACATTGTTATACTGTGGTACTGATTACACTGTAATTATTGCTAACCTGTTTAGTGTCCAGTTGAGTCTTTTAATCACTCCAAGTGTACTGTAAAAAATTCTAGCATTCAAAACTGTGCTGTAATGACAAAAAAAAAAAAAGAAAAAAAAAAAAATGAAATGAGGGGCTACTAGTATAGTAACTAAGGACATAGGTATTTTTGAATAAAAGAAGACCTGAAGGTATATTTTGCCACAGCCTAAGTGTGACATTAGTTGAATTATTTAAACTCTCAAACTAAGTTTCTTCTTTATTAAAAAATGAGCAAAAACACCTATTCTGTAAGAGTTGTTGTATTGATTACATAAAAGCATGCTTGTAAAGGGCACATAGAGTTAAGTACTCAATAAATGTTGCCACCCCTGCCCAGCTAACGTTTGTGTACTCCAGCAAGTTGTGGAATAATGCCATGGGAACTAATAAACTGGTGCAACTTTGTATCTGTGGGGAAAACTGTGCAGAAGAAAACTAAGATATTTGGAATATAATTCTCCTCTAAACAGCTTTGTAGCCAGTGCTGACTCTGAGCCCCCAGTCCCAGTTTTCATAGTTTAGCTCAAACAGTTGGTCACGGAGGGCCTGACAGGGAGGCCAGGACCTCCTGTGGGTGGACTTCTTCAGGAAGAGTGTTCAAATATGAATACATGTATATCATCTGTCTCTCTTTTCCTTTCTCACTCTCACTCTTGCTCTTTCTCTCTTCCTACTCCCCTCCCTCCGTCCTTCTTTCTCTTTCCCTGTCTTTTTTTTTTTTTTTTTTTTTTTTTAATCTAAGCATTTACCTGGAAAGACATTTTTTGAAATTAGTTTGCCAACAAAGGCTTCTATATCTTTGGGTTCATAAAAGGATAGATAATAGTAATTTCCTGTCTTCTCTCCTTACTCTCTTCCTAAACCAACCACACCACATATTGAAGGTTTTATTACAATGTCATTGCTATTAACGAAGGCAAAAAGAATAAAGAACCTTATTCTAATGCCCTCCTCCTACTCACATTACTCTATGAAAAAGAAAAATCAAGAATAATATTCCTCCATAAGGACTAATGTTAAATGTGGGTACACAAAAAATAGAAAAAAATCAGTCTGAAAATATCTGAGCATTTCTTCTCTGCTAGGGCTGGGAGTCAGTGCCTGGCAGGGTCTCTGGATAAGTGCAGAAGAAAGGAGGGATGTAAAGATGAGAAGACAACAGCTGTACTTACCAGAAGTAGTAGCAGAAAGTTAGTGGAAGATCAACTTCAGAGAGTTATTCTCCTTCTTCCTCCTATTGGTCATGCCCTGATCAATATAAATCTTCACAAGTTTTTCTTCAGTTTTCTCATGATCAGAATAATATCAACTTCATAGAAGTGGTAGAATTAAACATGATAATACATGCAAAATACTAAAAACAACATATTGAACATGTAAGAACTCAATGGTGTTGTCATTGTTATCATTAAATTAATTTTTATTATTGGCCCTGTCCTAGTGATACTAAGGCAGAATTAAATACTGAATGGATTGTCCTGAGTGTGAGATGGCATGGAGAGAAGACAATGTTTCCTATAATAAGATAGAACTTTGTAGATGAATGGGGAAAACAGAAAATAATGCAACACACTGTTCTAAGAGGAAACGAGTGGTCCCATATCCATGAACATAGGAATACATATGTTCAGTGTTTGATTACAACCTGGGAGTCAAAAATACATGGGCTGCAATGTGGTGAGACAGCAAAAAGAGGGATTTTTCCAGAGTAGTAGTGGCATCAGAATAAGTAGGAAAGCAAGATGGTGCCAGATACCAGGCACAGTGGAAACTTTCTGGAGGATGACCCTGGAAATGGGCACAGATAATTAAGCCAGTTCTGAGCCAAGCTCTTAAAATTGGAGAGAAGGATGTAAGAGCAAGTGGCTCTTCTCTGATAAGAATGTGGTGGCAGAGACACAACATCAGTGCAAAACAAAGACAGTGACCTTATCAGAAGACATTCAAGTCATCCCAGGAGTCACATCAAAAAACTGAAGGAAATCGTGAGTGGAAAAGCATTCAGAGTTTTGTCCAAGGGAAATGCATCAAGCTAAAATAGGGGAAAAGTATAACCTCAGACAAAAGGGGGTAAAACATCAATATTATTTATGAACAATGTGAAATGAGCTCATGAAAGAATGGGACAAAGTAATTAGCCTAACCTCCCATAAAGTTTTTGAGACAGACAGTTGCCACCCAATCAGCAGTGAAATGTTTCCAAGAACATCTTAGGAATAAATTAATTAACTGGGCCTTTATCTCCTAAGTTAAATGAACAGGGGATCCTCCACATACTTGAAAGCCTACGTGACTCACTTGATTGGGGTGAAAATAGTGCAGACCTTCTCATATGCTGATGCATTTACGTTGATGTAAACCTACTTATTACCATATTTGTTTCATTATAAATGCTGAATAAATGTTGACTGTATCTAAAAGAGAATGCATTGACATTTTAACCATATCGTTTAATCCTATTATAGAGTAATGATTGATGGGGGAGTTTCTAGTGCATTTGGCAGGACTAAAGATGGAGATATCTTGGAGTCAAGCAGACTTTTGTATCTTTTCAAATCCCACTGGAAGCCTGTATATGCCTAGGACCACATCTTAACACAGGCAGTTTGTAGAGAAGTTTCTTGGAGTTGCAAGGATACCACAAAAAAGTAATATAAACATTGTTGTTTATATTCCCTAGGAAAGTAAGTCAAATCACTTACCATTTGTGGAAAAAGACTGAAATTTGAGGTCTTCAGAAAGTCACCATAATTCTGTCATGGAACTGTGTAAACTCCTAAAGTTTTGCAATTTGGGGGCTAGAGGATATATTAAAATTCTTATTAGCTAAAATGAGGGTAAAGGAAGCAGGGTACAAAACTGTACGTGTTTATATAGAAATCAAATATATATATGCAATTTGGCTAACAATGTATTTGTAAGAACTTTAAACCTGTGGGAAGTTAGGAAGATGAAGTTCAGGGTTACCTGAGAATAAGGGACTGGCTTTATTTTACTCATCAGTGTAATGCAACTATCAGTATCTTTTCAAATAACCTCTGAATATTCTCTGAACGCCTATGGATTTAACTTAGATTTCTAATGCCAATTTAACATTTTACACAGTGGTTTAATAATACAAGTCTTCAGCTCAAAAAAATGAGGAACAGATGGTGGGAATGGACTCATTCCCATTGCTGATGTGCACTTTATTATACTACTTTCAAAGAATGACTTAAAGCACATTCCAAAAATGTACAGTAGGTGTGTAGATTGCATCTCTTGAGAAATAACTATTTTGTGCACTATTCCTTTAACTATTGCAATTCCTAGTTCTGCTTCAGCATGTAATGGAATGACCTTAGATAGAAACAAAGCAAAGTAATACCTAGTGATATAAATGCCCAACAATTATTTTATAACCTATAAATGAATTTTAATGTTTGTGTCTCTTTTTACAATAAAGCGTCTGTTCCCTAACATTTAAAAAGGGCTTTTTGCAGTGCTCAGCATTACACCACAGTAGAATATTTTTATTTTTTTATTGAGCTAAAATTGACATACAACATTATATCCATTGTAGATGTGCAGAATAATGATTTGATATTTACATACGTATTGCAAAATAATCATCACAATAAACAAGATCTTTTTAAAATTCCTGGTTTCAGAAATTAATTATAAAATTATAAGATAAAAATAATAATTGCAATAACTAATATTAAGTGAATGGTTATCTGCCAGGCATTATTTTAAGTGCTATACATTTTAAAATCTCATTTATAGCTCAAGATTACCCCAGTTTTAGGGAACAAATTTATAGAGATAAGTTTATCCCCAATTCATACATGAGAAAACTGACTTACAAAGACATAATTTTGCCTTCTCAAGGTTTATAAATAACATAGTTTGTTAAATGACAATTGATAGTAGCATTTGCTCACTAGTAGAATTAAATACGTTTAAATGTATACTTACAGAGTAAAAGAACATTGTTGATCTTTGAAGGTATTT
Organism: Rhinolophus sinicus; assembly: GCF_057876585.1. Classification (NCBI taxonomy): domain Eukaryota; kingdom Metazoa; phylum Chordata; class Mammalia; order Chiroptera; family Rhinolophidae; genus Rhinolophus; species Rhinolophus sinicus. The sequence goes on from NC_142502.1 coordinate 58,590,534, forward strand.
ACTACTAGATTACAGCTTGTGCTTATCAGAAATATAGATAGCAATGAATAAGTTTTCTCAAAGTATACCATGGCTCAACTTACCCCCACTATATACCAACAAAGTCACTAAAATTGTGTTTACAATGTGATATTCTGCTTCTTACATCATAACTATTTTACTAGAATAATATAAACAGAGTGCACAGGTTGGGAAAGCTGATGCATCTTATAGTGGTAATATTTTGCTATGAGCACTTTGCTTGGGGATGAGGGAAGCTAGAGCTATAGGAAAAAAAAAAAAAAAACATCGATGCAGGTCTGATTCTATAATGAAATTCCCCCACAGACACTACTAAAATGTTTGGACAGAGTATACTTTGGACAGAGTATACTTTGGCTAGAGTATAGTTTGGTGTTCTTGAGTCACACCTCCTCTTATAGAGATTTTCAAAATAACATTTTGTTTTTCAACAGTAAATATTTTCTTCACGTGACTTCCAAAAGATCATGCTTGCTTGAGAAATAAATGAGGGATAAGGAAGCAAGAAATCCCTGTCTTTGTTTTTTATCAAGTGACCAAATGTTATCTTGCACTTCCTTTGGATTTATGATTTAGGAAAACTACACTGATTTAGGTTCAGAATTAGTTCTAGCCAACCTTGTATGCTGCATGAAGCCGTGGTTATCAAACATTAGTGTCTATCAGAATTACATGGAGGCTTGTTAAAATTTAGTTTATTGGGACCCCCAACCCAGAGATTTTTTTGTAATTAAATGTATTGGGGTAACACAGATTAATGACATTATAAAAAATTCAGGTGTACAACTTTATAATACAACATCTGTATAGTCTACCATGTACAGAGTTTTTTGATTCAGTAGGCCTAGCCTGGGGCTAAAGAATTTGTATTTCTAATAAATTCCCAAGTAATGCCAATAGTGCTAGTTGAGAGATTACACTTTGAGAACCATAAGCCAGTGTGTGCTACACAAGTCTTAAAACCAAGCTTCAACCATTTTGATTTGCATATGTTTTTTAATGTCTTTGATTATTCTCTCCTATGAATAATTGATACTTAATATTTTATAGTTGTTCATTTTAGATAGATGATAGTAGACAGAGATAGATAGATAGATAGATAGATAGATAGATAGATAGATAGATAGATAGATAGATATTAATATAGATAGATATTTAAATTTCATGCCTTCTGTCTTCAATGATGGTTGCCCTATACACACATCTCTTCTGGAAACTTGGATCCTAAATCAAAATAACAAAAATGTAAAATTTTGTGAAGGGATACATTCACATACGTAAATTTTTCTTCTTACATTACCACCAATTTTAGGTGGTAGTTTTGTTCAAACAAAGGATTTTTTTAATGAAGAAAATGGTAATATGCTTTAAATTGATCTTCTTTCTGTTACACATAATATTACAAAGAATTATCAACTGCAGCTTTCCAGTGTATATACAGACCATATAACATAACTGAGGCATTGTGTTAGATCACTCCCACTATTTCCTCTTTTATAAAATAGTCACTTTTAATAGATATAATAGTGTAAATCACATTTTGCATAGCACAATTCCTATCAGTTTTTGAGAACAAAATTTTGGTACTACTTGGATATGCCTTCCCTTTTCAAGGAAGATGATCCTATAAACTTAATCTTGAAATTAAAGATGTTTATTAAATAATATTATAAAAATAAGACACATTAAAAGCTGGTCAGAAATTATTTTCCTTAAATAACTTTAAACACAGCTTTGTTACGAAGGTGCAGTACTTAAATAAATGTTTACAAACTCTAAAAAATAAAAACATCTGTTTGCAAAGTAATTTTGTAGTCACTATGAGTAAAACTATATTACCATCAGGAGACACAAAAGACCAGAGAAGTTGTATTTTCTCAGCTTGTTTGTATTGTGAAGCACAGTTAAACAAATAGTGTCTCCTTTCATAGCTCAGAATCCCAGCCAATAATACAGCTGGGGCTGAAACTATTTGAAAGGGAGATGTGGCTTTTGTTGGGATTTGGCTGGATGACATTGCTTAGTGGAAAGCAAAAGTGCTGTTGCTCTACCACAGATACTTTACAAGGCAAGAAACTTTAGAGAGGGACGACAGCAGAAACTATTAGAAGATTAATGAGAATCCCCACAGCCTGTTCTTTTATGGATTGCCAGGAGCTCTTTCATCAACCATATTTACTGCGCAAGTAAATCTACTGAAAAAAATTATATATATATATATATATATATATATATATATATATATATATATATGAATGAAAGTATTTTCTATAAGTCTGGCTTAAGGTAAGAGATCCTAAACAAAAGGATTAATAACATTTTAACTACAATGAAAGACTCGAGGGAAAAAAAAGGGGAAAGCTAAGGAAACTTTCATTGTGCATGCCAATTAGATATTTTGCTCTTCACGCCAATGAGCTTCTTTTGAGTTTTCTCACAAACGTAAAGTAATATAGGATGAAAGTGAATTATATCATGTAATGATATGTTAAATGTACAGGTTAAATCATTTTAAAATTGCTTTGCCAGTTGTATTTGGTATTCCAACAATAAAGTATAGACTTATGAATCTATTACCTAAAATTAATAGAAAAATCGAGTATTATGTGTTTTAAAGAATTGCAACGTTTGGTATCACATTTATATACTACTCATATAAAACTGATTTTTTAAAATAGATTGAACTGGTTTTAATCTGTTAATGGTTTAGAGCAGCACAATCAATTTAAGCTTCATATTCTAGGTAAGAAAGTCAGAATTATCCATACAATACTGTATCAGTTTTAAAATAAATACTTCTCCAGTACACTGAGCCCCTTCCTCTTGTATCCCCTTCCCACACCCCTTCCTTACTGTCTTCCAACAGCGACAGCAGAAAATATACAAATGCTAAGGAAGGGTGCTCTGTTCCATTGACAGGTACAATTGCAGCAAAATTGAACTACTTTTAGAAAACTGTTTTGATAACCATATTTTATAAAGTTTAAAATATGTTATGTTGCCCCCAAACTATGTTGGATCACATTACAGCATTTCTAAACAAAATAGTACTCTAAACGCAGATTTATATTGACCCAGGACATAATTAACTTAAGGAAAGAAACCAAATTAGAGTAATGGAGCCAGAGGAAATGAAGCAAGAAATTATAAGTAGCACCATCAAAACTTATGATGTAATCTCAGCCACATACCCATAACAAAGAATATCACAAATATCATAATAAGAGGAATGTTCTGTGTCATCATCAGAAGACGATCACAAATGTCAACTATACAGACTTGGAAACAAAATTAACTACTTACATTTAAATCAGTGTGTTTGGTCTTCTCAAACTGTACTGTATTTCAGAAATACTGCTGCTTGCACTATCTCATTATATCCATTTGCCTCTTGTTCAACCAAACCCTAAGACTCTTCCATTAGATAAACTAATAGTATCATTTACCAGACTAATGAAAAGTATAAACCAGCAGAACTGTCCTCTTCTTTTCTGAACCAATCCTTTTTAAAAACATGGTAATAAATAAAGTGCTTAAACTTCAAAGACTTTCCCTGTTGGGCAGCAGGCAAAATACAAAATAAATCGCATTTACTAAGAAGAATTGAAAATAAGTTATATCTCTAAAATATGCAAATAAATGAAACAAATTTGTTTATGGAATTAGAGTCATTTTAAGGGTGCTTTCTAATACTGGTTTGGCTTTCTATGTATTAATATACAGCATTTTAGTGAACAAGATTTAACCCCAGAGAGTATATATTCTAATCCTACTCTGTTAAATTTATGATAAAATATTCTAATGATTTGAAAGATTATAAAAAATGTAAGTCCAAGAACTCAACACATGGATTATATGGTTATCAGTTTCTATAGTTGCTTCAGATATCTTTCCCTTCTCCCCTCTTTCCTTTCTCCCTCTCTCCCTCCCCCCACCTCTCTCTGTCTATCCCCTTCCTCCTTTTCTTTTTTCTTTTCTTTTCTAATTAAATGTTATAGATACACAACAAGCCCATTTACATTTGCTAATCTCATTCCCTCATCACCCTCCCACTGATAGCCCCTATCCCAAATTTGGTGTGCATTAGTGCTGCCCATGTTTTAATTCTTCTGTTACACATGCAGATATTCACAAACAATATATAGCAATGTTCTGTGCTGTTCCATGTTTTTATATACTTTATGTAAATGACAACATATTCTTTGCATTATTCTGTAACTTAATATTTTTTACTAAATACATTTTTTTTAATTTAGTCACCTTGGTACATAGAGATTGAACTCATTTGTCTTAGCTCCAAATAATGTTTTATTACATAAATATGTTTTTTCATTTCTCCTATTGATTAGTGTTTTTATTGCTTCCACTCTCTTTGCAATTTCTACCCCATGAATAAAAGTGAAATCTGTGCTTATTTTCTGATATAGTTTTATGACATTGGCTCAAATTTCAGACTTCTTTCTCCTATAATGTTTTTCTCTTTCCTTCCCTCCTCTCTTGTCTCCTCTTCTCTTCTCTCCTTTATTTCCCTCCCCTCTCCTCCTCTTTCTTCTTCTTCACTTCTTCTTCTCTCCTACTCTCCACATTTTAATTAGCTTATCTGTTATATTCTGAGAATGGATAAAACCTTCCACATGTAGAATAGTCAAATTTATCCTTCCATAAGAAGATAACCATTTTGATGACATATTTGGAAACTATGCCATGTCAGTCGAAGTTAAAAGTCCCAAGAGATTTATATGAGAGGAGATTATAAGGAGACATAAAAACCCTTTTATTTGTATAGTTTTTTTACTTCATTTCATTGACACTTGGTAATAGCATAAATTAGTGTTGTTACCTCTTTCCAAGATGGGGTAACTGATGTTTACTGGTCTGTGTACGTGCTCAAGTTCACAGAACCAATTTAAAAAAAAAAAAATGAAGCCAGTATTAGAACAAAGATCCTTGCAACCTTGAACTTGCTACTTGGTCATTGTATTGTATCATCTTCTGAGATTGCCATAACAAATACCACAAACTGGATGTCTTAAAACAATAGAAATATATTCACTCACAGTTCTGAGGCCAGAAGTCCAAAATCAAGGTGTTGCACTCCTTTAGAAGGCTCTGAAGGAGAATCCTTCCTTGTGTGTTCCAGCTATTGGTGATTCCACAGGTACTTTGGCTTGTGGCTGCATAGGTCTCATCTCTGCCTCTGTCTTCACATGGGCTTCTGGTCTATTTGAAGCTCTCTTTTGTAAGTTTCTTTTAAGGATACTTGAATTCGACTTATGCCTACTTGGATAATGAAGAGTAATTTTTTTCTTTACTTTGAACTTAGTTACATCTGCAAAAATCATTTTTCCAAATCAGGTCACATTCAAAGTGTAAAGATCATTTTTTGGGGGGAGGGTTGGGGGGGGCAATAGTCACTTATATAGGTAGTCATTGAGTATTTAAGGGATAATATGTAGAAAATAGGCCACTAAGTAGAATGTAGACAGAATCAATATAGTTTTATTTTCTTTATTAACTCAGCAAGTACTAATTGAGCACCTACAATGTGCCAAGAACTCTACTAGTGCAGGATAGACAGTGATGAAAAACAAAACAAAACGGTGTCCTGGCATTCATACACGAAACTTGCAGATTAGTAATAAAGATAAATATTAATTAAATAAAACATTAATTAATTAAAATTGTGATTTGGGCTGTGATAAAGGCCATTCTAATAAATTTTGCTACCTAATGATTAAGCAAACTTAAAGATTAAAAGAAAGCTATGAATAGTAATCCAACTTCCTCATTTTTACCTACTTATCAGTCCCCTTTTACTTGTTAAAAATACCACAGAATAAATTTCTAAACAGGTAGAGGAAAAGACAAATGCCTTCTAAGTCACTTTCAACATTACATTTTATAGTTCAAACTTAAACTTCAGAGTTTATAAGTTAGCTCTATTTTTGATTAATAGAAGACTGACTAATGACCATGTTGTATACAATTAGTATTGAAATGCAAAGCTCTAGAACATACAAAGAAACTTGAAAATGTCCCATCAGCTGGTTTATGGATATGGCAGCAAGAGTAGCTTTACCAAGTGTAGTAGATTCATCATGACAAAAGACCCAAATGTTTTATTTACCATTTTCAAGTTTCTGTTAAATAAGTGGTAAGAATGTGTGTAACAATAATATCTGGAAGTCAGCAGTTTTCACTGGAAAAAACATGATGTTTGGTGTCTAATATACCTGAATTTAAATCTTTATATTCTATCACTATGTAAGTTCTCTAAGAGACAGTCTTCTCTCACTTTAAATTTTTGAGAAATAATAAGCACTTTATAGTATTGTGGTGAGGATTTTCTAAATTATCATACCAAAAGATCTTAGTTCATAATAGTTGCTCATAAATGTTAATTCTCTTTCTAATGATTAATTTACTCAAGCTACTAGTCTCTTCTATTAAAATGACTAGTCCATATTCTAGAATAATGTACCTAAATGGCTACTCAGTATCTCCACTTGGGTACCCAATAGGCATCTCAAAGTTAACAGCTTCAAAACAGAAATCTTGACTCAATCTCAGCCCCTACCTCTAAACTGTTTCTCACTTTAGATTTCTTCACTCATTGTTAGTGGTATCTAGATGATCACACCATAAATGTAAGGCAAAATTGATGCCACAAATTGATAGGACATTTTCAAGTTACCTTGCATGTCCCCAGCTTTACATTTCAATGTCAGAAAGCAAAAAAAAAAAAAAAAAAGAAGAAAAATCTAGTGGCTACACTTTTCACACGTACCCCAAATCTGACCATTTCCGTTGCACACCAACCACCTTGTTCGCCACCATCCTCTCTCACCTGAAACACTGTAAGAGCTTGGTAACCTGTTCCTCAATTTCCATCATGGGCTTTCACATGGCTCATATTCACATGCTAGTTAGGGTAAACTTTCAAAAATGTAAATCAAGTCATGTCACTCCTTTGATTAAATATCTCCAATAACTTTCATTGTAATTAGAATAAAATCTAAACTCATTGCCTTAGCCTAAAATATATAACCTAATTTGACCTCTTCCTACCTGTCTAATCATTCACCACACTCCAACCAAAGAGACTTTCTTTGCCAAGCATATTTTCTCATCAGGGCTTTTTCATATTCTATTTACAATGTCCTTGCCCTACGTCTTAAAAATCCTGGTCCTTTCTAATAATTCATGTCTCAGCTAAAATGTTACCTCCTGAAAGTGATCATCCTCAGCCATCCATTCAAAGCAGTTCTCCTTCCCATCTCTACGCCAACCACTCCTGACCTCTTATTCCAGTTTTATTATTACAACACTTGTTAACATATGAAAGTGTCATGTGTAATTATTTGGGTATGTGTTTATATCTTGTCTCTCTCTCTGGGAAGGTAATCCCCGTAAGAGAAATCATCTCTTTTGACTTTCTACACTACCTGGTGTCAACTGCTAGACACGTAGTAAATACGCAATGGATGCCATTAAATACTTCAAAATAGCAGGTGGCAACAGCATAACAACAAAACTGTGTGAATATTGTGAGAAAAGTTCAAATGTTCACAAATATATTTAAGTGTTCTGACTGAAATAGAGAAAATAAAGTGAGATAATTATTTTAAAATCCTAACAGTGGAAGAAATGCTAGTGTTTTAAAGTATTGATTTAATATACTTACTTTCCTTTCTAAAATTGTCTTTGCTACACATTGAAAAATAGTACAGAATCTAATTACTATTAATAAAGATATACTATTAAGCAATAATAATGCAATTATTATGATTTGGTTTATAAAATAAGAAATATAAGCAAAATAACAGCCCCTAATAAAATTTTAACTCACATAAACATTTAAAGATCCAAATAACCATCCAGTAGGCTGATTCATGTGAGTAGTGTAGAGTAATTCCGGCATTAATAAATTAATAATAGTCATCGCATTTAATGAAAATCATGCACTTTCCTTTTTCAAGTCAATATAGTAATTTTGAAGTTTTACAACTCAGGGGAAAATTATATGGAGCCTTGAAAAGCAAAGGTACAATTTACTCTTGAAAACTTTATCAGAGCAAAATAAACATGATTATGATTTGATTTGTGCAGTCTTGTATCTGTGAATGCTCTAACTGTTGCCTATTAATTCTTAGAATTACATTAAATATACTGAAGGAAGACTGGTTAATATCCTTTGTGAATTCCATGAGAAATATATGTCTTTTTCATTTGGCTAGTCAGGTGGGAAAATATGAACACGAGGTCAATACTAATTTACATAACATACGGTGCTGTTTCCAAAGGCTCAAGAAAATGCATTTTTTCCAGATAGTAATAATCCTTTCCACTTTATAGTTTGCAAATCATATCACATACGTTATTTAATTTGAGCCTCATAACTATCATGTGATGTAAGTATAGCAGTGTATTATTTCATTTTTACAAATGAGAAAAAAGAAATATGAGGATCAAAAATTGAAGTAATTTTACCAAATTGCATGGCTAGAAAATGGACAAACCAATTCTAGCCCAGGGTTGACATTTCTATCCCAGCAGTCTTTTCATCATATAATCCACTTCTGTGAATTTCCTGACAAGTAGGATATGAAGTAATTAAAGAACAGTGCCGTGAGCTATTGCTACCCAAGAAAGTGTCATGACATCCATGTTTCCCTGCAACAGCAGATCCAGTTCTGATTCCAAGCAGGAAGTGACTCTTAAAAAGAAGGAGATAAAAAACCCTCTTGCACCAACAAAGTAAAGAACAGAATACTAATTCTACAAAGAGAAAGCAGCTGCCAATAAACAACAGAGCTCTCAGAATAGAGGAGTGGAGAGCAGCTGGAAACTACTCCCACCAGCAGTTTCCAGACCATGTTGAAGTGAAGTACAGCCTTCTGTAGAAATCAATTGATAAAGATCCAGTACTTAAAGACTATAAATTGAGGAAGAAAATAAGAAAAACCTGAGAATCTTGTATTAAGGAGCCTGTTGCTAGATCAGGCAGATTTGGGTAAGAGAAACTTGAAACAGAGAAAGATCAAAACCCAGATTGGAACATATCACGTTGTTAAATAAATATCACAAATCTTATATGAGGAGAATTTGGAAATATCAGAACCTCTATTATGCCTATTACAGATCTTACCTGACTGTACTGTGAATTGTATAAAACCTTCTCCTGGTTTATGGACTCTGTTACTCTGCACAAATAAATTTACTATCTTCGTTAAGTTCCAATATGAAAAGACTTCTTTGAATATGTTTATAAGAAGATACCCAGACAACACAGGTCCCATTAGAGCTAAAATTCTAGAGCCTAGATTTTATTAAATTAGTCACTTAACCAAACTTATACCTTTCTGAACGAAACTTACTTCTGTCTTAGATTGACTGTATCCCTCCACCCGTAGTAATCGCTCCCCTCAAGGCTGTGATTGGACATGACTGTGTCACTCAAACCTCCTTGTGCTTCCTCCCTTATTTCCCCTGGGCCTAAGTGTGATGATAATTTGTCTGCTAATATGCCCCCGATTATTGTAATATCCTTGTGGTCACCATACACCCACATCTTTATAATTAGTATCCCTATAAATATATCATTCTAGAATTAAGTGCACCATCTGTTTCCTGTTGGTACGCTAACAGATACAGAACCATCTAGTACAACACTCTTTGTTACCTAGTTCTCATTAAAACCATGACACATATAAATTTCAGTATTCCCTATTGACACCAGTGAAACTTGACCTTGTAGAGTTTAAATAATTTACCTAATGTCACATTAATAGGAAGGTAGCAGCAGAATTTTGATATAGAACAGTCTGAGCCAAAATCTCTAATATTTCCACTATTCTGCATTGACTCTTGAGATTTTTATTATATATATTTTCACATACGTATGCCTTATTACTAACAGAGATTGTTATAATGTGACAGAATGTTTGGGTGAAAAGAAATAAAAGAGATAAGCTATCTTAAACCCTTTATAAATAAATGAGGTAAGAAAACTGGGGACGATTAAGTAATTTGCTCAAATTCACAAAGATATGGACTGCCAGCCAAGCATCCTACACACACTTTAAATAAAGAGATATGTGGTATTCAGTGACCTACTAATGATGAGAGGTAAAGTGACTTGACAATCGTGACATATGCAAAGCTCAAGACATGTTTCTTACCATTCTCAAACATATGTTGCAAGAGTTGTAGAGCATAATAAGTTCTCATAACTCTGCCTAATTCAGTTCAATAAATTTGCATTTAATGAATGTATATGTCAATTGATTTCTCTGGCCATTTTACGGTTTTTATTAGAAATAAATCAATATGTGAAGGTAATGGTAATCTGACAAACATGTTTGACATTTTGAAATGCTGTGGTTCTTATTATCCTCACATAACATTTAGAGAATCACTCTGATCAAGTGAGAAAAAATTATGGTATTTTTGACAATTTTGAGTAAATCTTAATACTGCCTTTCAATTTTAAAATAAAACAACAGCTAAAACATTGCTAACTTCATACTAAATAGAAAATACAAATAAAATCAGAGGAAAAGACAGGAATTTCAAGTAAAACTGTTATAATTCTAAATGGCTTTGGACTTTGGATGTTGTAACCACATAATTTAATAAAAACTAGAAATTAAAGAACAAAAGTTAATATACGGGGAAAGGAATACAATTATTGTTATGAAAAATATGATTGTGTAGCTACAAAATTCAAATGAATGATAAGGAACACTATTAAAATTAAAATGAAAATTAAATAAGGTGGCTGTAAACAAAGTAAACCAACAAAATGACATAACTTTCCTGCATAGTATTAAATAATTGAAGCATAATTAAAAAAAAAAATATACTAGTATCAAATATAAGGTACTTAATAAGAAAATGAACAAGAAATATATGAAATAAACTGCAAATTTCCTGAAAGCCATAAAGAATATTTCAATAAATTAAAAGTCATGTACAATTTCTCGATAAGAATATAAACTATACAGATGTCAAATCCTTACCAAGCTACTTTTAACTTGTACTACAATTTTAATCAAAACTCTAAAGAGTTTCATATTAATTTTAAAAAATTATAACTTTAATGAACAGAAAAGCAGCAAACAACTTTTTTTTTTGGAAATTTACATTAAAGAATTAGTTTACATAAAGGGATATGTGATAAACAAAACATGGGAAAAAATGAGGGAAGAATAGATTAATCAACCAATTATCTTGAACAAATGGTCAACTAATAGAAAAATATCAATTAACATCTTTTATTTATACTACATGCCAAAATATTATAGATTAATTAAAAATTTAGTGTTGGAGAGTCTGTGGAGAAAAAGGAATCCTCATATACTGTTGGTGGGAATGCAGACTGGTGCAGCTGTTATGGAAGGTAGTGTGGAGGTTCCTCAAAAAATTATGAATAGAATTGCCATATGACCCAGCAATCCCTCTCCTGGGTATCTACCCAAAAAATCTGAAAACATTTATACATAAAGACACATGTGCTCCAATGTTCATTGCAGCTTTGTTTACGGTGGCCAAGACATGGAAACAACCAAAATGTCCTTCGATAGATGGATGGATAAAGAAGTTGTGGTATATATACACAATGGAATACTATTCGGTGGTAAGAAAAGATGATATAGGACCATTTGTGACAACATGGATGGATCTTGAGATTATAATGCTAAGCGAAATAAGTCAGACAGAAAAAGCAGAGACCCATATGATTTCACTGATATGTGGTATATAAACCAAAAACAACAAAAGAATGAGGCAAACAAATGAGAAACAAAAACTCATAGACACAGACAATAGTTTAGTTGTTACCAGAGGGTAAGGGAGGGTAGGGGGTGGGAGATGAGGGTAAGGGGGATCAAATATTGGTGATGGAAGGAGAACTGACTCTGGGTGGTGAACACACAATGGGATTTATACATGATGTAATACAGAATTGTACACCTGAAATCTACGTAATTTCACTAACAATTGTCACCCCAATAAATTTTTAAAAAAAATTTAAATATAAAATGTTAAGCCATAAAAAACTAAAAACACATTATTAAAACTTTCTACATTAAAAATCATTGGAAGAAACCAGAAGTATACAATTAACATACAGGCAACATGAAAATGAAAAACTGAGTGTCAAGAGTATCATAAATGTTATTAAAAAGTAAACTGAAGGGATATTTGCCATCAACAAGGCTTTAATGACTTTAATACATAGAGTTCATTCAAACAATTAAGGAAAAATTGAGAATAGATAAATGAGTAAATCATATGTGAGATTCATGAAAAAGAAATGTCATATAATAATGTACAAATAACATTGGATATCAAGAATAATTAAAGACATTTTCTTTTTTTTAATTAAAGTTTATTGGGGTGACAATTGTTAGTAAAGTGACATAGATTTCAGGTGTACAATTCTGTAACACATTATGTATATCTCATATTGTGTGTTCACCACCCAGAGTAAGTTCTCTTTCCATCACCATATATTAGACCCTGTTTACCCTCTTCTAGAGCCCCCCTCCCTGGTGACCCCTAAAATATTGTCCATGTCTGTGAGTTTTTGTTTATTCATTTGTTTGTCTTCTTTTGTTGTTTTCAGTTTTATATATCACATATTAGTGAAATCATATGGTTCTCTACTTTTTCTGTCTGACTTATTTCACTTAGCATTATAATCTCAATATCCATCCATGTTGTCACAAATGGTACTATTTCATCTTTTCTTATGGCAGAATAGTATTCCATTGTGTATATATACCACTACTTCTTTATCCATTCATCTATCGAAGGACATTTTGGTTGTTTCCATGTCTTGGCCACTGTAAATAAAGCTGCAATGGACATTGGAGCACACGTGTCTTTATGGATACATGTTTTCAGATTTTTGGGGCAGATACCCAGGAGAGGGATTGCTGGGTCATATGGTAATTCTATTCATAATTTTTTGAGGAACCTCCACACTGCCTTCCATAGCGGCTGCACTAGTCTGTTTTCCCACCGACAGTGTATGAGGGTTCCTTTTTCTCCACAGCCTCTCCAACATTTGTTACTATTTGTCTTGTTGATGATAGCCATTACTGGGGTGAGGTGATACCTCATTGTGGTTTTTATTTGCATTTCTCTGATGATTAGTGATGTTGAACATTTTTTCATATGTCTATTGGCCATTTGTATGTCCTCTGTGGAGAAATGTCTCTTTGGGTCCTCTGCCCTTCTTTCAATTGGGTTGTTTGGTTTATTTGTTGTTGAGTTGCATGAGTTCCTTGTATATTTTGGATGTTAGCCCCTTATAGGAGACGCTGTTTGCAAAAGTGTTCCCCAATTCAGTTGGTTGCCTCTGTATTTTGTCAATGATTTCTTTTGCTGTGCAGAAGCTTTTAAGTTTGATATAGTCCCATTCATTTATTTTAGCTTTTACTTCCCTTGCCTTTGGAGTCAAATTCATAAAATGTTCTTTGAGCCCAAGGTCCATAAGTTTAGTACCTATGTTTTCTTCTATGCAGTTTATTGTGTCAGGTCTTATGCTTAAGTCTTTGATCCATTTTGAATTAATTTTAGTACATGGTACTGGACTGATAGCAGTCCAGTTTCATTCGTTTGCTCGTGGCTTTCCAATTCTCCCAACACCATTTATTGAAGAAGCTGTCTTTTCTCCAGTGTATGTTTTTTGCTTCTTTGTCAAAAATTATCTGTCCATATTTATGTGGTTTATTTCTGGGTTCTCAATTCTATTCCATTGGTCTGTTTGTCTGCTTTTCTGCCAATACCATGCTATTTGGGTTATTGTTGCCCTAAGACATTTTCATTAAAATCAATTTTCAACAAATAGATTCACACATTTTTTAGGTTAATAATTTTACTAGTTTATGAAGAGAGGAACTCTTCATCCATTCATAGAAATTATGTACATAATATGCTCATGGGAAGTAATTTGAAAATATGTATTGATATATACAGTAATTTCATTCTTGGTAATCCATATAAAGGATATGATCTGAAATGCAAATTTTTTAAATTAAAATTTATTGGGGTGAAAATTATTAATAAAGTTACATAGATTTCAAGTGTACAATTCTGTAATACATCATCTATATATCACATTGTGTGCTTACCACCCAGAGTCAGTTCTCTTTCCATCACCATATGTTTGATCCCCTTTACCCTCAGCTACCACCCCTCTTCCCCCTTACCCTCTGGTAACCATTAAACTATTGTCTGTGTCTGTGGGTTTTTGTGATGCGCAAATGTTTATGCAATAAATTCTTCCACACTGCATTAGGGTGAAAAACAGGATTAAAATGCATGTGTAATATAATATTAACTGTTTTCAACTAGATAGTAAAATAATAGGGAGTTTTGTGAATTGTAGTTCATGTTAATAGATTCTTATATATGAATCAAAATATTTATGATAATTTGCGTTTCCCTAATGAGTAATAATGCTGAACATGAGTTAGTGTGCTTATTTGCCATTCGAGTATCTTTTTTAGTGAAATATCTATTCAAAACTTTCCCACATTTTTATTGGATTATGTGTCTTCTTATTACTGAACTTTGAATGGAATTTATATATTCTGAATAATGGGCACATAATGAGGTACCAGTCCACATCTATTAGGGTAACTATAATTAAAAAGACTGACTATACCAAGTCTTGGAAGGATGTGGAGGAACTGTAACTCTCATACATTGCTGCTGGTAAATGGTACAATAACTTTGGAAAACAGATTGCAGTCTCTTAAAATACTTACTGTATGATCCAGCTATATTACTCCTGGTATTACCCAAAAGACACAAAATCATATGTCTGTACAAAGACTTTAAAGCAAATGTTCATAGCTGCATTTGTAATAGCCAGAAACTAGGCGGGGGGACATCCCAAATGTCCATCAACAAATCAATAGATAAACACATTATGGTAATTCCATACAATAGAATACTACTCTGCAATAGACAGGAAAGAACTACTTACTGGCTCATGAGTGCCAGTAATAATACGAGTGAACCTCAAAATAGTATGCTGAGTGAAAGAAGCCACACAAAAAATATGCCTATTCTGTTATTCCATTTATATAAAATTCTAGAAAAGGATACTATATAATCTATAGTATCAGAAAGCAAGTGAGTGGCACTTGGGAAGTAGCAGGAAGAGAGTAACAGGAGTGTGGAGAGGATGGAAAACATGAATTACAAAAGGTTATAAGATTAGTTTAGGGAATGAAAGATATGTTCCTCATCTTGATCCTGTTGGATTTGTATACATGTGTCAACTTATCAAAATGTATATTTTACATATGTAAACGTTGTTTGTCATTTATAATACAAAACAGATACTAAAAATGTACATGACTATGTATTACTTTTTATATTTACATTATTTTCATTAACTGACATTGCATTATTATGTGTAAAGATTCTGACCTTGAAACAGTCACATAGTGAATGAAGAGTTTCCTTCAAGTGAAAGGTTTATAGAGGGAAGTCAGATGTGGACTAATTTAGGGACGGGATATTACCCAGAAGTCTCTCCATGTAATCTAGGGATAGGCAGGAAGACAGAGAAACAATAAGGAGGAAAGACCAGAGGGTTAAGACAGATGAACTTGGGCTAGTGGGTAGAAATGGGTTTGGAAAGGTCCAGGAGCACATGAAAGCCAAGGTCAGTAGTTTATCTAAGAAATTCTCCCAGTCTGGTTACCTAATAAGTATAGTCTAGAGTGTCTAATTAGATTTTGGGGGAGAGCCTAGCATATTTCATTAGACTAGGGCAAGACAAGTAATACACCTATTTTAAGCTAATTAATGAATTCACTGATTAAATACAAAAGAGATCTCTCAGTGATACCCCTTCAAAGGATGAAAAGTCCCCACATGACTAGCAAAAACACTATTCACATTATGTAAAAATGACGATTGATGAAGCCGAATTGTAGCTAGAAAGGAAGATATGAGGAAACTTTCTTTTCCTGCTGTGTCTATAAAATAATTGCTCTTTGAAAAAGTAAAATCTCAATTCAATGATAATGCTTAGGGATTAAGCTATTCTTGTTAATTAAATTTTTTATTTATACAATCATTGATGACAATCATAGAATTTCACAGCTGGAAAGAACTTTGGAGATCATTTAGTCCAACCTCATTTTAGAGATTAGGTAACAGAGGACCAAGAGGTTAAGTAAATTGCCCAAGATGGCAGTCAGTTAATGACAGAACTGGGATTACAAGAGAAATTTAACTAGAACATGCTTTTTTGTTTCAATCTTTGTGATTGAAAATTTTTCCACTCAAAAAAAGTGTTCATCTACTTAAATGTTTTAATATGAAAATATAGGAACTCTGAACCTACAATAAGCCTGTGCCCCCAATTTCTTCTTTTATCAATTTATTTAATTCATATTTGCTGAATGCTTACTATGGTCTGGGAACTGATTAAGTTCTGAGAATAAAGAAATAAAATGTACAACGAGTTCATAGACTAAGAGATTGACAAGAAAGTAAATGTGACATACGCTGCAACAGATATAAGCACAGGGGCTCTGAAACCACACCAGAGGGGTATCTACTGAGATGGAAAATAATTGTGAGAAATGTTGCATTAATATAAAAAATGTATTAGTTAAGAATATATACACACACAGACCTAAAATCATAAAGAAAACCTAGAAAAAGGGTGGCAATTACCAAACGCGCATTTGATTATATTTGTCATAATCTATTCTTAACCTGGACAGGCACATGAAATCTCATTGTATTATTTTTTAACAACTATGTATACACTTGTTGGTGTACAACTTATAATACATAAAGAAAAAAGGATATTTTAAGCAACTGAGAGGTAAAATGTTAGGAGGAGGATGAGTGAAAACTATGGTCCCACTCATTGGGGAAGGATGGAAAAGAAATTCCACAGGAGCTTAAGGGGTATGAGGAGCAAAGAAAGGAAACATTTCAGCTTGTCTGGTGACCAAGATGAAATGATTGAAAATTAAAAGGAGAGAACTATGTCAACAAATATAATTATGAAAATTGGAGAAGTTGTGTTTGAGAATGGTGACAGGCCCGTCTTTCTGCTAGACAATAGAAAAATGGAAAAAAAGGCTAATTGTGAGACATATTAGGAGTTAATAAAGGTATTTTAGGGAGCTCCCCTTGTATGTCCATGGTTCTCTTAGCAAAAGTAAAAGGCATGCTGCTTATTTGCTCAGAGAGGAAGAGCAAGATGTAGTGACGGAGAGATAAAGGAGCTGAAGGGACGAGGATAGGAGCAGAGGGTTCCTAGAAGCTGGAAGGAAATGAAAAAGTGTAAAACAACCTCTAATGAATACAGAAATTACCATTAGTCAATAATGTTGTAATAACTATCTAGGATGTCAGATGGGAACTAGGTTCATCAGGGTGATCACCTCGTAAGTTATGTAAATGTCTAATCATTATGTTGTACACTTGAAACTGTTAGGTTGGTGCAAAAGTAACTGCAGTTTAAAAGGTTAAAACTAATTGCAAAAACCACAATTACTTTTGTACCAACCTAATAATATAATATTCTAGTTAATTATAATTGGAAAATTAAAAAAAAAAAAAAACTATTTTAAAAATAAATATTTAAAAGTAAAGTCTATCTGAGGAGTAACAATGAATCTGTACTTGATTCCATTGTCATTCTTCTGACTTTTTTTTTTTTTTTTTAATGATTTGCAAGCTGGCCACAGATGTAGAGAGCTCAGGAAGCTTAGAATAACAGTGTGCTATGGAATTAACTGAGGGAGCAAGGAAACATAGGGTGCAGGGACATGTCATACAGGGGACTGCTATATGAGATGTGAAGCTCCGATCAGGCAAACAAAAGAGTGCCAGGATGAAGCCACTTGGACTTTGATCTAACCCCACCAGGGCAAAACAGGTGTGGAGATTAGGTTTAGGATTCAATAGTTAGATTTACTGTGAGACTAACTACAAAGTGCGCTTGAAAGGGGAAGGGATGTAGGAGGTAGAATGAGCCACGAACAATGTACAACGAATGTGATAAACTCCATTTGGATTCAGACAAAAGTCAAAAGGGGGTTTGTAAAAGCAGGTGTGAGATCCCAGCAGGAAGGCAGAGCACAGCTATAATCTGGTTGATGGCCCAGGAAATATAAGAAGAAAAAAAAAGTCACTATTCAGAAACAGATCTGTAGGTGGGAAATAAGGGTCCATTTAGTAGGTGGGTGTTTAGAAACAACACTTTTGTACTTCTAGAAGGGATTAAAAATGGAGATAGGCTAAAAGGAAATGAATTATTAATTATCCCTGTTCTGGGAACTGGATCCCTAGGGAAGTTTGACTCTGAAGCCTACAACCCTGAGCCGCTGGCTAGAAGAATCAATAAGGCCAAATATCTTTAGATTGGTATATTAAGCTGTTCAGTAGTTCTCTCATAAGTCAGATGGTTCAGAACTGGGGAAATATGAAGGCGTACTAGATGTGTGCAAGTGGACTCATTCGGGTATTGAAGTTTGGAATGGTACAGTCAAGAGAATTGAAGTGGTTACGGTAAAAGCAGCATGGTAAAATGGTTTAGGTAGAAAAGGATTAACATCAGGCCTCAGAGACTGGCAGAATTTGGGGCCAGGAGCCAATGAAATTTCTCTAGTTGTGACTGATTCAATATGTTGGTGCTCCAGGTTTTCTATTAGTTCATATCTGTACCTAGACAGTACCAAATGATTTATAGTCACCTGTGTTTCTTCTTATAGACGAACTTCAAGATCACATTCATCAGAATGTCAGATTATGAGTTAGTGTTTTCAAAGACTTGTGTTATTCTTAGGAAGCTGGAAGTGTTGCCCGAAATACATGAGTACCGGTGCTGTCAAAAATTCTGCGGTATATGGAAGTGCCACACCCACACACAAAAAACATACCGGACTTCATGAAAACTTCAATCAATTTTATACATAGGCCATATGTAACATTAAAATAACAAGCCAGAGTCACCAACCTTGAAATTATGGAATGTGGTCAATCATTTGGGAAGGTAAAAAGCGGGGGGGGGGGGGAGAAACTACAATTTGTGAAAATGATTTGACATGTGAAAAATCAAAGGAATAGGTTCAAGAAATGAGAAATGTAAGAACAAATATGCATATAAAATAGAGAGGTTAAAAGTATATTTTCACTTTAGAAAAATGTCCTTACAAAATCCATTTTAAATTTGCCTTTAAATATGAAGGATTGACTCTTAAAGAGCTATGTGTGAACACTTCACCGCAGTGCTCTTCACTCACTATAGAACACGTTGTAGAAGGAGCAAGTCTGTTTGGGCGTCATCTGGAAGAGGAGTATTCAGGAAAATGCCAATAGGATCTTAAAAGGATTTCACTAAAGGCAGTTTCACAACAGAAACCATGATTGCAATGACTTAGCAAAATCCCAGTATATATAGTTTGGAATAATAACTAGGACAACTTGCTTAAGAATCAAAACAGGACACTAAGAATCTAGAATGAGAATGCCAAAAAAATTCTCAATCGAGGAGGGATGGAATGGTTATGGGATCATTGCAGAGAGAGAGCCAAGAGAATAAATACTTGAGTTCATTCCCTCAGATCTTCCATGGGGGTCCATTTCATTGTTCCTTGACGAAAATGCTATAATGTTGAGTCTGGGCAACTTGCTGAAGGAAAACATTTTCTTTCTGGAGGATGTGCTAGAGATATCTTTTTGCCTCTTTTCTACTCTGCTCTGTGTTAGAGAAGGCTGATTTTTATGGCCATGTCAACTGGTTTCCTTTGTCTTCTGAGTTGGTTTAGAAAGTGGGAGACAAAGCCTGGAAATTGGAGAACAGGAGAAAAGTGCTTCTGTCCTTGACTACGAAAGCCAGAAGGAGTTTTCCTCTTGCTTCCCTTTCTGCCCACTAAGGCAAGTCTCTGGACCTAAGACCATTGACTATAGATGTGTCCTCCCAAGACTGTGAATTTGGAGGAAGTAAGCAATGCTAACTAGGCAGTTAGGATTTATTCTAGACAAAGGGAGTTCTGCTCATTTCCTTAGCAGCAGCAGTAGCAGCCTGGCCAGGCTATTCCTGCTAAGAACTTCTGTAGTACTTTCTCTACTTCTACTACTGTGAAGCCCTTAATTTAATCCATTCTCCTAATCTAGCCTTCCAGCTTCTCGGCAATTACATGAGCTCTAAAAGTCTTCCCAATAAATGCTCCTGTTGGCTTGTGTGATGTGTACTCCAAAGCATCCTAACGTGTGTAGTTCCTGTTTGCAGCACTGAGTTGTTTGTTAGTTGGATGACACCAGGTTTCTCCATGGAGTAGGTGGGGTTTTTCCTTTGTACTAATGACCTGGACCTATGTCTATTTTTCCTGTCCTCCTTACCCCGCCACTAAGTCCCCTTCTCAGTGCCTTACGTAGTCCTACCTTTGTCCTGATGTTGTCCTCATCCACAGTCTTTCTTTTCATATCTGTACCTTTTTATTTATTTTTTGTAGTATTTTTTAATCTCAGTACTAATCTTTGGAAATACTATAATTCTAAATATTTTTAATTGCAATATTTGAATTCAGTTAGACATATATAACTGATAGAAGCTTGATACGATAACCAATAGATTTTCAGGTGTCAGAAGTCAGCTGTTAGTTGAGATATCTGGGGAACAGTAAGACCATCCTGACAATCTTAAAAATCTCAGCAGACGATTGACTACATTGCTTAAAAATCTGAGTGCAAGGGGAAATAACATTTAATACTTGTCTATTGTAAGTCAGCCACACTGTGCTAGCCACCTTTAGAAAATATCTCTTTTCATTCTCACAGTAAGAGAGTTTAGGTAACTTCTACAAATCACTGCTATTTAGTGACACAGCTGGGATTGGAACCTGTAAGTCCCACCCTCAGTTCCTGTCACACCATCACCCTGTCTAAAAATGACAGCCACCTTTGTAAAGATCCTGACACTCATATAGAAGTGTGAGAAAATTAGTGGCAGCAGTCAGTTCAATGACAAAGGTACAAGAGACTACATGGCACCTCAAATTTCAAGATGAATTTTTGACAGCACAAGAGGCATTTTATTAAGAAGTTACACGGATTGGATTTTGCTTAAAACATCTACTAGAAAACCATTTCTTAAATTACCATTTTATGTGCTATGGTATTGATGGAAAGGGAATCGTATGATTTGCTCATGTGTCAGAGGGAGTCTGCTTGTGTACTGTTAATGGTAATTAAAATATCTGACATGTAATAATGTTCTGGTAACACTTAAATCAACCTGATTATACTGGGAACCTAATAAACAGTAACTACAGAGTTTTTTAATATGCTTCTGGCTGAAGTGTTGCCAATCTGTACAATATTTGAATTCCAAACCGCAATGGATGTGTATTCAATCGTATAATCAAAATAGAGGAAATAAAAACACAGCTTTGATTGAGTAGACGTTTAACATTAAATTAAAGAAAAATAACTGAAAATTATAAAAATATACTTCATTTTGAATGTTAATTTTAGGGAATTAATATTATTTTGTGGCCATGATGAGTTTCTTTAGTGTAATTTAATTTTTTGGTAATCAGGTTTCATAGGTGTGACTGGAAGCAGCTGCAAAAGCAAATCAAGTTCACTCAGAAAGAATATTAATGGCATTCTGACATTCATATTCCCTAGAGGAGAGTAAAACTTTAAGCTAAATACTTGAAAGAATACACATTTTACATATTTCTGTTATTAGTGATGAGAGTTGCTTATTAATCAATGTTTAACAATGTAATTACAGCTGTTTTAGTCTCACCAGATAACGCAGATTAATAAATGACCTGAAACCAGTGAAGTGTGCAGATAGGGTAATGAATTCTTTCCATCAGCGCACTAATTTATTAGTAATAAACAAAGACCATGATGAATTATCAGAATTGTAGAGTTTCTGAATATTGAAATCAAATTTCCAGATGAAAGCATTTAATCATTCAGTTTTCCTTCATTTATTTCTCTTCATGTCTGATAATGTTGGGATTTGCTTTTCTAAACTGTATTAAATAGTTCATCCAAAGCTCATCTTTAATACTATTTGCAAGTTTACATTGATCCAACTTTTATTATCATATATTAGTTTTACCTAATACGGAAAGTAGTATAACTGATTTGAACTAATTGAATTATGTTTAGAAGAGCTCCTTGTTACAGCTCAACAAAGCACTATTGGATTAGCCCTTTTATTTTTGTTTCAAACCTGGCTTTAACTATGTAGAATTCTATTTGAAGATTTCAGTTAACTCAAAGGAGAAAGACACAATGCATGTGCATTATAATAAATATCACCAAAATCTGATGGGAAGTTATCAGTCATATACACACAAGTAAAGTATTAATAGAATGTTTCAGAGTCATTTTATAAACTTTTTGTTTTAATTTTAGCCTGCATTTGAACTTCTGTAGCATACAGTTGTTCAAATATGAACTTTACCTCGTGGCATATATTACACTAAACACTCCTTTAATTACCACTAATATGGAGCGTGAGGGAGTAGGGGTTGGGCAATCTAAATCTAAATTAGAATTGCTACGTTGCTTTAAAAGAAAAGAATTGAAAGCATAAAATACTGAATGTTTTCTTAAATTATTTAAGAAAATTAAGAAATATTTGCACTTAACATCAAGAAAGATTCTGTTGAACTGTTTTTTAAGATGTGGATTCCGAAAGAAAGGTATACACACCTTTATGAAACAAGATGGAGAGTGAGCTACAATTGTGAACAGTCAAAGCATAAGAATTAGAAGGGAGATAATTTTTTGCCCTAACTCTCTGCCTAGAATGGAAATGAGTATAGCAAGAAAATGACTCTTTCCTGATGAGAAAGGATAAATCAGAATCCTTCAAAGGCCCTAATGAGTGACACTGCCTCCTGTCTTTATATATAGTTAGAGATATCCTTTCTTTTAGCTCTAGTCTAGCCTGGTGGAACAGAAAGTTTTTTCCTTCATGTAAAAGAGGCATGTAAACAGAGGGAAAACTACTCATGTGTAAGCAAATGGTAACTTAGTGCTTTATCTCCATGATAACATATAAGGGGGGAGAGGAGGTGTTAAGACTGGAACATGTAGACTACAATGGCTAGAGGTATTGGAACTACCATACATTGCTAGGGGGAATGTAACATGGTTCATGTACTATGGAACACAATTTTACAATTCCTCAAAAAGTTAAATATAAAATACAATACAGCCCAGCAAGTTCTCTCAGTATACCCAAGATAAATGAAAATAGGTACTCAAAATGAATACAGATTTAGGTGTGTTCATGGCACACTGTTCACAACAGCTAAGAGGTGAAAAACCATAAAAGGATAAATGGATAAACAAATTGTGGTATACAATGGAATATTATTCAGCCATTAAAAGGAATGAAGTATTGATACATGCTATGCCTTGTTTGAAACTTGAAAACTAAGTGAAAGAAGTGAGTCACAAAACACCACATACTGTAGGATTCCATTTATGTGAAATATATAGAATAGGTAAAATCCATAGAGACAAAATGAACAGATTGGTGGTCGCACCACATGGGAGAAGGGGAAAATGAAAATGGGGAATAACTGCTTACTGGGTTTCCTTTTAGGTGATAAAAATGTTTTAGAACTAGATTAAGGTGATAGTTGCACAACATTGTGAAAGTACTGAATACCTCTGAATTGACTTTAAAACGGTCAATATTATGTTACATCAGGTTTACTTCCATAAAATTAAAGGCAAACAAAGAAACAGACAGAAGCACAATAAATGATGGCTAAATAGGGCTCATTCCAGAAACAATGATCAAAATCAGGATATATATTTAGTAAAAAATTCATGATTATACAAAGTCCAATAAAGTTAACAGTCGATTCTAATAAAAACTCTAAATATAACAGAAATAGAAGGAAATTACTTAACGTTGACAAACATTGATAACAGATATTTACAAAAAACTTACCATTGTGTAGTGAATGATGAAATGTCAACATCATAACACAAAAATCAAGAACAAGGCAAGAATGCCTGTGACAACTTTTGTGATTGTGAAAATTATTTTGGACAGTTTCGTTAACATAATTGAAACTAAAAAATACAAATTTTTAAATATGGAGGAATAAAAACATACCTATTTACATAATATATGATATATACTAAGAAAATTCAAGTGATTCTATAGTACAAGAATTAAAAATAGAGTTCAACAAGTTGGGTAGATACCAGAAAAACATGCAAAGGTCCATAGATAATTCCCAAGAACAAGTTAGAAAATAAGGCTAAAAAATAAATGTCTCAGTGACAATTTAAAAAATTACAAAGTATAGGAATGGAGAGAGGGTAGTGAGAAATTATCAACATTTCTTTATAGATCTTGGCATTATTTAACTGGCTGTGGTGACCTCATGTTATTTTCTTATTTGAAAAGGAATTTGCAATAAAATAATACAAGGTAAATCTTTCTGAAGTAGAAGGGGGCCTTGAGAAGTATGACAGAAGATAGAGACTGAAGAGAAGCCATTAGAGATTTGAACTGGCAAGAAGGAGAAAATAATTCATTAAGGCCAAGCCAGGAACTGAAACACAGGATATTTTTACCGCTCTAGGCACCAATACCATTTATATAAATTTGTAGTACCAAGTTCTCAGGAGACTGAGGCAAGATCATCTCAGTGTCCATTCCATAGAAAGATTCAGGGATTGAGGCTCCACAAACCTCCCACAGATACATGAGGGATCCAGCATGGCAAAGATCTGGAATTGGTTCCAAGTGAGCGATGGGGGAGATTGGAGAGGACGAGGCACTCATTAAAGATGGCTGGGATGGAGTCAGAATCTGGGCAACGGAGGTTGTGCCCATTTAACAAATTGTTCTCCATATCAATCAGACTAGTAATTAGTCCACAATAATAAAGTGTTGTGCATAACACTCAAGACCACTTCTCTATCTTATTCAGATTCTCATTAGGCTTGACCTCTTGTCAGCATTCAGCTGAGTTGACCACTCCTTGAAACATGTTCCCCTGTTGTATTCTAGGATCCTGAATTCTCCTTTTTGCTCTTGCCTCACTAGCTCTTCCACTCCTTGACAACCTCTATATGTTGGCATCTCTGTATGTCCTCTTCTGCATCTATATTTTCTCCCCATGTGATTTCATCAAGTTCTAAGGCTTTAATTACTATAGGATGAATGTGTGTGTTTATATCTGATCTTTCCCTTGATCTCTATATTTGTATCTCCATTGGACTACTTAGCATCTCAACTTGGATGTATTGTTAGAATCTCAACATTAACAAATACAAAACAGGCACTGGATACTCAATACTTCCCAAATAATTTTCCACTAGTTTGCTCCCATCTCAGTAAATTATACCATTATTCACACAACTTCTCAAATCAAATAATGAATCTTTGATTCCTCTTTTATACTCACTCCCTATATCTACTACATGTACATGTCCTGTTGGCTTTACTCCAAATTTACTTGGACTCCAAGTACTTCTCTCCATCTCCACTGCTGTCTCCCTGGTCCACGTCATCATCCTCTTTCACTGAAAGTCCTCTAAGAATATTCTGATTTGCCTGTTTCCCTTTGGTTTCCCCACATGTGAATTCCCTGAATACTAGCCAAAATGATCACTTAAATAAATGAATCACATTACTTACCTGTTTAGAACCCACCAATATTGTCCCATGGAATGAAAATAAAATGCAAACTTCTCACCTCTGACTGAAAGAACCCATATGATTTGGCCTCTGTCAACCAACCCCAAAACAGAATCAAACCATGCTTCCCAACTTTAGCCACAATGACCTTCTGTGTCTTCTTCAAAAAGGATCAATTTCAATGACAATTTAAGGCCTTTGTACCAACTGTTCCTTCAACCTGGAACACCCTTTCCTCAGATATTAACCCAACTGCCTCCTTTTATCTCTGTAATTCATGATTCAGCCTAAATATCACTCTCCTCCTCCAAAAAAAAAAAAAAAAAGGCTTTGATTACAACTTGATTTAAAGTAGCCTTCTCTTCTAATAAATTTTATCATATTACCAGCATTTACTAGTCTGCAAACACTGATAACTCTCTGTACCTGTATGTATTATTTTGAGCTGTTTACATTATTTGCCTTGATCGTGCAGAATATAAGTTCCATGAAAACAAGTATGATTTGTTAGTTGCTGTTAGGTTGGTGCAAAAATAATTGTAGTTTAAAAGGTTAAAAATAATTGCAAAACCGCAATTACTTTTGAACCAACCCAATACATCCCCAGTATCTGAAACCTAGTCTTGCTATGAGGAGTAGAAAATGGCGAAGAAATTGAAGAAGAATAAAAAGAAGGTGAGGAAGAAGAATAAAGGAAAAGAGGGACGGGGGGAATGTGGAGAAGAAAGTGAAGAAATGTATTTATAAATCTGAACCTCAACTCAGAATATTCGAACTAGCTAAACTCCACATGTGTTAATAAGTTTGACACTTGAAACACACTTCTTAATGATTTGTGTAATGCAGCAGAGGATCTACTTTGGTAGATCCAAGAGTCTGAATCTGCCACAGTCTGCAATAGTTTTCAAACTTTGCTGAAGAATTTTCAACAAATGGTGCTAGAGCAATTGAAGCAAAAGGTCCAAAAAATATGAACATTTACCTAAATGTCATATCTTGTAAGAAAGCACTAACTCAAAAAGATCACCGACTTAAACGTAAAATGCAAAATTCAAATAAAATGAAAAATGTAGAAGGAAATTTTAAGTCTCTAGGGCAAACAAAAAGATTTTAGACTTGACAATAAAAGCACAATTAATTAAAAAACAACTTGGTAAATTGGACCTCATCAAAATTTAAAAAAAAATATTTCACTGTGAAAGACCTTGTGAAGAGAATGGGGGGGAAAAAAAACAACAAGTTACGACTGGGAAATACCATCTTTAAAAGGTTTTGCATATTAAAAAAAATACACACACACACACACAAAACTCAATAATATAAAAGCAAAATAATATAATTGGAAAACAGGCAAAATATATGAGTCATTTCACTAAAAAGGATATAAACACATAAAATATTCAGTATCATTAGCCATTAGTGAAATGTGAATTAACCACAATGAGACATTGTTAAATATCTAAATGAGTGACTTACAAAGTTTGGTAACACCAAATTCTGAGAAGGATGCAGAAAACCTGGACCACTGATACATTGCTGATCAAAATATAAAATGGTACAGCTACACTAAAAAAGTATATATCAGTATCAATTTCTTACAAAACTAATCATGTGCTTACCATGTCACCCAGCAGCTGCACATTGGGTCACTTATCCAGCAGAAACTAATGATCATATAAAAACCTGTACATGAAAGTTCACAGCTTTATTTGTAGTGGTCAAAATCTGGAAAAAAAGTCCTTCAATGGGTGAATGGGTAAATAAACTGGTGCATTCATACAATCGGATGCTTCTCATCAATAAAAAGAATGAAATATTGACACACCCAATAATTTGGATGAACCTCGCGGAAATTATGCTTAGTAAAAATGGCCAATTTCAAAAAATTACATATGGTGTGATTTCATTTGTATAACATTCTTGAAATAAAAAAATGATAGAGATAGGGAAGATATCAGTGGTTGCCAAGGGTTAGGAATGCTGGGGAGTGGGGCTGAGTGTGACTATGAAAGGTGAGCATGTAGGATATTTGTGGTGATATAACAATTCTGTATCTGAATGATAGTGGTGCTATGTGAATCTACACATGGGGTAAAATTGCATAGAATGATACATACACACACATACACAAATGAGCATGTAAAACTGGTGATACCAGTACATACTCAACTCTGTGGATTGTACCAGTGTCAGCTTCATGATTTTAATATGCTACAATAGTTTTGCAAGATGTTAATATTGAAAAAATCTGAGTGAATGGTATCCAGTCCCTCTCTGTACTCTTTTCGCAACTTCTGTGAATGCATAATTCTTTAAAAATGAAGAGTTTAAAAAAAAATCACCTGAGAATCTTTTTTAAAACCCAAGCTCAGGCCTCATTTTGGACCAACTAAGTCAGAATTTCTAGGTGTGGAATCCAGGTAGTAATATGTTAAGAATTTCCCAGGTGATTCCAATGAACAGCCAACATTAAGAACCAGTATTCCAAACCAGTGGCTCTCATGGGGAACCTAAAATCAGAAGCAAAAGCATCACTTGGAAACTTGTTAGGCATGCATATTCTCCGGCCCCACCTAATACCTACTGGTTCAGAAACTCTGAGACTGGGAACTAGCAAACAGTGTTTTAACGAAACTTCTAGGTCATTCTGATATACACTATACCCAGTATTGTTGTTATTAATGGCACTGCCAAAAATCTTGCCTCCAAATAATCTAGACTTAATAGATAAATTTATTAATTACAAAACACATGATCAAACTTATTGAAATCTAGTCATTTATTTAATTTAAAAAAAAATAAGTGCCTAGTACATGTATAAGCACCGTTCCAGGCACCAAGGAAACTAAATTTTAAAATTCTCTGTCCTCATGAGTTTTCCATTCTAATTTGGGGAGTAAGACAATGAACAAGGTAAATAAAGATATGGTATATTGGGTGGTGATAAGATCTGTGACAAGAGCAAAGGAGATAGAGCAGTCCAAGGAAAATCTTTGTGAGAAGACCCAATTAAGTAAACCTAAAGGAGGTGAAGAAATGACTTATATAAATGTGAACAGGAATCACCTTTCAGACAGAGGGCAGAGGGAATTTGCGTGCTCTCATGCAGAAGCTTGCCTGACCTGTTAGAAGAGCAAAATGTCAGTGAAAAAAAGATGATTGAAAAAAAGTGAGAAAGGAGGAAAGAGGCAAGGGTGGGGGGGCGGGGATCACAGGGGTAATAGTATGGTGGGATTATTTGGGTCATTCATCAGCTTGACTTTCACCAAGTGAGATGGGAACCATTAAACAGTTTCCAGTGGAGGAGTGATGTGTTCTGATAATATGTTTTAAAGGGATCTAACGGATGGTTGAGAATGGATTGGGGCAATGCCAGAAGCAGAGATCCCAGTTAAACAGAATAATCCAAAATTCTACGGGGAAACTAATATATTTTAAACCTAAATGCTGTATTTTATACCTAAATTTCTAAGTTACTTTAATCACTTTTTTTATGATCATTCTCAGCCTGTGCACTATCCCAGGTTAAATAAAGCAGGAAGGAGGAGAACAGAAAGTAGCAGGAGCTTCCAGGCTCCTGGATACTTTGCTCTCTCTCTTAGAAAAAGCTGATAGACATGCCTTTTAAAGCCTCTTTATCCTTGCCATGATTCATAACATCATCGTGGCGCTGCTTGCTACTTCCTGTCTAGTGAAACAGGAAGAAGAGTTTAGGTGGATGAAACATCTGTGAGCTTGTCTAAAGTAAGCAATATATTTTCCAATGATCAGGGTAAACTTAAAAAGCACAATAACTAGATATTGTCTCAAAAGATATAGAGTAAGGCTTTTTTTTTTTTTTTTTTGAATCCTATCAACAAAATTGAGATCTTTGTGAAACTATGCAATGACATAGGATATTAAATAGTGCATTTCCCCTCTTATACAAAGATAAATAGAAAAATATATACCAGATTTTTAACTAAAATGGTTTCTCTGACAATAGAATTTCCTCAAAAACTTAGTGGGATCTTCCACACATATGGTCATCAACCAGATTTACAACCAAAGTTCTTTTTATAGTGCAATACAAAAAACTGAGTGTTTTAAAGAAATGATGCTGTATCCACTAGACAGTTTATGAGGAAAAAATGCATGTATCTCTACCTCTACCATCCACCATAAACAAAAATCAATTCCAGATGGTTTGCAGATCCAAATATGAAGGGTGAAATAATACAGATTTTAGGGGAAAATAAGGAAAGCTCGTTGTGACCTTGGATTACGCGAATCACAGTAGAAAATAATGGTAAATTGGACCATATTAAAATTAAGAACTTCTTTTTATCAAAAGATGTCATTAAGAGTGAAAAAGAAAACCACCAAATGTGGCAAGACAAGTATAACTGACAAAGGATGCATATTTAGAGATATGAAAAACTCCTATATGTAAACTATTAACAAAAAGACAGCTCAGAAAAAAAAAGGGGAAATAAAAATATTGAACAGACTTTTCCCAAATGATGATATTCAAATAGCCAAAAACATATAAATGTGTATTCAACTTCATTAGTCACCAGATGAATAAATATCTGGTGATATTTATTTGATACAACATGATACCACAATATAGAACGGCTAAACTAAAAATATAAGTGTTGGCCAGTATATGGAGCAATTGAACCCTTACACCTAGGTGCTCTGATAGATGTAGTGAGGAAGCAGAAACTACTCTTAAGCATTTTAAACTGAAGAAATTTAACTTGTAAATTAGTTACCCACAAAAAATTGTGAAAGTTTTTGTATCAATTTTATATAACTGGGTAAAATAAAACAAAATAAAATGGCCTTCGAATTAGCAGCTTAATCCATCCAACATTTATTATCCCAGTTTCTGTGAGTCGAGAATCCAGTGCAACTTGGATCCTCTGGCTTTGGGTCTTTCACAGGCTGCATCAAGGTGTCAGTCGGGATTGTGGTCATCTCAAGGCTCAACTCAGGGAGGATTCGCTTCCTAACTTGCACAACGTGGCTGTTTTTAGGTCTCCTACAATCTACTTCCAAGATCATTCAAATTAAATGTCCTCAGCTTAAAATGCCTGGGGTAGTTTTTGTTTCTTCCATAAAATATAACTTATATACAGCTTGCTGTGCCTTTTACATATTATCGCTGCTCTCTGAAATTTCCTTTCCCCCATCACCTTTGCTTATCGGACCAAGCTGTTCTTTGCAGCCCAAGACCAATCTAAAATGTGGCTTTCCCCAGTCTGATTTATTGCTCTGAATACATCTATCACGACACCTATCTAATTGAAAAGGCACTATCTGTTAATTGTGTGGATTTCTGCCACATACTGAAATAAAATGTTTCTTGATGACCACAAGGGAGATTATTTCTTCTTCATTTTTGTACACTAGCACCTAGCCAAAAGGAAAAACAGTAGAATGTGCTTTGTAAAGTGTGATGAATGGAAGGAAGGGAGACATATAGAGGAAGGAAACATAGGAGAGAGGAAGGACATAAAGAAGAGATGACTAACTCTAAAACTAGGTAGGCCTTATTCTACTGAGCGTAGCAATTACAACATGAGGTTTTTATAATTTGAGGGGTAGCACATTCTGTGGTATTTCATGAAATAGCAGAGACATTGCCGGCCAAATGTAGAAGAATGTAATACAGTGGAAGGGTCAGGGCTGGAATAAGACACACCTAGGCTTGATCAGGGAAACACTCAGATCTGTATGTGATGAAGTATAGTCTAGAAAAGCAGGATTGTCCAATAAATATTTTGGTAAGAAAAATGGCATGACATGTAACTGATTGGCATTAGACAGATTCAGGAAAATATAGTAGGTGGCACGCGAAGAAAGGCACTGAAAAGCAGTTAACATCCAGCCGGATGGCAGGAAGTCCACACCAAGATGGTGTAGCAGCAGGTAGCGAGGGCTAAGAGGCCTGAGGCATAGGGCTGGTTCTAGAACAGCTATGCTATTACAGGAATGGGGTAGTGTAACATTTACTTAAGGGACTCACATGTATAGGCCAAGATAACGATTTGAATACCAGATTTAGAAAGTCAGATATAAACCTTGTTTCAAGAATGAAACACTAGTCCTCCGAGTCTATAACTCATGGTCCTTGAATTCTGTCTTCCTAAGTCTAGGCTTAGTTTGTACAGAGACTAAGGTGGAAGCCAATTGGCTTCTACTAGGTGTAGAAAAATATACAGTCTGTGAGCCAAGTAGATGTTGTAAATAATGCATTATATGTGTTATATATGATGAATAGGTGAATAAGTGAATATTTCTGGATCTGTGTTCATTATTCAAATCAGATACTGTTAAATAAATAAATGTGACATGATAAGCATTTACTTCTAACACACGGATAAATGTCTTATAATGATAAACTCTGAAAAAAATTTTGAATAACGTATTACTAGAGAATATATTTCATGCTGATCTCTATAAATAGGAGAAAATAAAAATTACACATTTTGCACATTTGTACAAAAATGTATACATCATATTCAAATTTCATATACAACTTTAACGATCTTTACATTTATAACATGAAACTTTATGTAAACTTTATATATTAATTTCTGGTCAAAATACGGATGTAGTTCTTTAAAGCTTAAACTTTACTGAAGACATTTAAATAGGTGAATATAGAGCAATTTTTAAAAATTAATTTTGGAATATTTGAATAGGTAGAACTCTAATATCAACCCTAAGCTTATAACTGTTTTTATCCTTCACCACCCTGTTGTACAGTCTTGGGAACAAGTATAACTGATTAAATTACAGCTGTTATTCTCTGAAATGGACACAGAGCTACCATTTATCTAAAACGTGATGATCTACTGAACAGTTTACCAAAAGCACCTGAAGATATATGTAACTATAATATATTTTTATTCAAACTTAGTAAGTGTTCCCTTAAAAATTTAACTCAAGGTACATATAAATATATGATAAATTTCAAAATAAAGATAGAGATGTGACAGTAGAGAAACACTGAATCCACGTTGAGATGTGAAAAAGCTCTCATAAGGGGTGCTGTCCTTTATTGGAATGCAGAATAATTTTTTTCTTTCTTTGTAATTGTGACATAGGTAAAGTAGGTTTTATCTTTTATGGTTATCATCTATCCTTAAACGAGGCAACTTTCTACCACGTTTTTCACATCTTCAGTTTTATAGGCTTTGCCCCAGACTTTGTCTCTTAAAAGGCTGCCAAAAGAATGAATATCAGATATTAAAATACTAATTAAACTGAAATTGACCGCAGTCATTTCATCAATCTAAAATCAACTAGAGAATGATCCAGGTTAACTTTGCAGCAGCTTTAGCTAAAGCAATGCATCTATAAACCAAACAATGGTAATATTAACCTCATAGACTCTGAGATAGAGTAACAGTTTTCATAATTTTTTTTTTTTTAAGTCTGATCTGAGTGTAGAGAAAGGAAAAAAAAAACACCTGAAATAACCAGATGATAAAATCCTTATTGTGCATTGAACCATCTTGTAGTTTATGGTTAATAGTGTGATTATGAAGACATCATGGTTTTGCTATGGCTGAAATCAAAACTGAGTAAAACTGGTTATTTATCTATTTCTCTAAACATATAATCTCCCCTTTTCTAAAAGAAAACGTGAGTCACAAAGGAAACCTGATGGGTGATAGGTCTCTTGAGTATTGAGCTATGCTTTGTCTGCATATGCCCCCCGTGCCTTTCTAAATATTTAATAAATACTTAAAAATCTTATTTTCAACCAAGCCTCTGTCATTATTCTCTCTCTGGAATATTATGCTACTTAGATTGTGAATCTGTAACCAATTTGATCCACATTATTGAAAAGAAATATAGTCACTTATCTCTTTAAGTTGGCTTGTCCAACTTAAGGGGAAGCCTAGCATCTCCTTCTTGAGGCTTTCTCTTCTCTATAATTGTCTAATAAGTCTAGGAGTACACTCAGCCCAAAGGGATCAAATTTCTTTTAATAATTATGATGTTCATTCCACTAGCGGCCTTATTTTTATCACTGCCTATTGTGTAACTTTTCAAAACTGTCTTTTCACAGAATTGATAGTGTTGCCTTGTGCTATAGATCCCTCCCTAGCTCTGGTGTCACTCCACATTTCAGTGTGTCACTTCACACTCCACATACCATGGTATCGCTCTTTTAGTTCATACTTACATAATTAGTACAAATACCACATGTGGACTGATGGATTCAGAGGGCCTCGGAGCCTCAGGCTGATTTCACCCAGCACATTCTAAACACAGAATTCTCTTTCTCTCACAATGAGTATTTCTTTGAGCTACTTGGGCTCATTTCCTTCTCAGTCAGACCATCCTAATATTTCAGAGCTTCTAATACTATTGCAACTCAAATGTGATTGGACTGGGGACTTGTGATACTTCTCCTACCAGGAGAGTCCCTGAGTCATAGAAATTTTCCCACTCTCTCCAGAGAACAATACTGCATGTGAAGTCAAGGCATAGCTTTGGCAGCATACATAATTCCACCCTTAGTGGAAAGAGAACCCAGCTTTATAATTTTACAGCTAGGGAACACTATTCATGAATTCTTTCCCCCATAACCTAGAAATTCTGTTTCTAAATTACTTTGACACATAGAAATTCCTATTGTTTAGACCTTTTCTTAGACTTTCTTGAGAGTAGCCAGGCAGATTTTGAAAGAATGTTATTTTTAGTATTAACCATGGCAGAATACGGTGATAAGTGGTCTTTAAAATGCTCCTAAAGCTAGAGAGTTCTAGGAACTTCACAAGATCCTTAAAAACTCAGAACTATCGAGTCTCAGAGAACACTCAATCCAAAGCCGACACTGCTTCCCAGGTAAAAGTCTATGTGAGTTAAGTGGGTGGAAAGTAGAGAGTACTTGAGGTGTATCTGGAGACTCGTTGTTCCTCAGATGTTTAGTTTAAAAAAAAATTGGAGACAGCTTTTCTACAATATTATTCATCTTCTAAGGTGCCTTTGGACCTCCTTCAGTTAGCTTGGCTTTTATAGACTGAAATAGGTCATAGAACATCTCATAAATTTTTATGAAGGTCTTTCGTAGGCTGGCATAGGTACAGAGAGGACAAAATTATCAATAATATTAATTATATATAAATTTATATATATATAAATATATATAATTACATATGTATATAATTTCATAATTACCTCATTTTTAGTGGGTATGGATTGGGTCTGGACACCCAGAGATTGTGGTGCCCCCTGGTGGTCATTGAATTATTACAAATCTCGTTGGTACCTACACTGAGTTTGAAAACCTAACAAACTACAAGATGAGAAATCAAGAAAGCATGTAGAAGTAATTTGCATAATTTCAGCTATTTCTCCCTATCTGTGCTGGCGATTTATGGCAAAATAAAGTGTAAGTAATGGAAAGGACGAACCTCCCCAGGAAGAATCAAATTTGAAAAAAAAAAAAAAAAATCTTAAGAGTATTGAACATGTGTTAAGCGACTTTAATTATAATGTGCCACATTTCTCTGCTATATTTAGTAGGTCTTTTAATATTAGTCAAATAATAAAATCTATTTGACAACAATTTTGAATATTGTAAGTGATTAGAAAATTTCAGATTGACACCTTAGCAATATTCAACTGGATTCTTATAATTTTGATATAAATTGTGGGTTTATTTGTTAAGCTGTCTTAAATTAACTCAGTAATTGAAGTTAAAGAATTATAATTGTAATCTTCAGAACATTACCAATTTATCTGACCTCACAAAAGTGAATAAACTTTTATAAAAGCACAAAATATAATTTTGATTTATGATTTAATTTCTGACCTCTGACTTCCTATATGACCAGCTAAATCTAAGCTTAGAAAAATAAATTAAATTATTACTGTTTTTTAATGAGCTTAGCTTATGTACTTTTTTTACATTGGACTGCAAATAAATATTTTATATACACCACATAAATCATGCCAATGTAAATATGTGATTTTTCTGCACAATAGAAATATTGTTTACATTTTGACTGAAATCACAAGTAGAGAACCCAATTTTCTGTAATATCTATTAACTGAGACATAATGTTTCTGTTCTGTTTATAATCAGTTTCTTCTGCACAGTACTTTTTTTAATTCAGTTTAAATTTCCCCCCTTTCTGTGATGAACTTCCATTTTCACATTTACCAGCTGTGAATGCATTTAGACAGTAAATGCAAAAGTAGTAGGTTCAGAAACAGCCCCTTGATTTCACTGTTGTTGTTAACTATTTAGTTTGGCACCCTACATTTGTAACATACTAAAGTTGCAGGTTGTTCCTCTACCCTCTACAGGCCCATTTACTACCATACTCCCTGCCCACCCCACCACACACACACAAAGGCTTTTATTTGAAAATTCATTGGAATTTATTATCTGAGTCATTATAATTTACTCATAAGTAACTATTTCTCCCTTAAACTCAGAGAATGTCTACCAGAGATAAACAGCAAGGTAAATGTTAGCATTAAAGAAAGTTTAAAGAAAATAACAGCTGTACTCTCATTTGGGATATGTGTTTTGAATTTGTACATTTATTTCCATATATGTATGGTTATATGTAATTATTAGCAATTAGCTAAATAAAAATAACATGGTGCATAAAAATTGGGTATATTACCTTTGCATCTGAAAACAGGCATTTTCATCTTCCTACTATGTATTCATGATAGATGTTTCAAAAGAGGG
Organism: Rhinolophus sinicus; assembly: GCF_057876585.1. Lineage (NCBI taxonomy): Eukaryota > Metazoa > Chordata > Mammalia > Chiroptera > Rhinolophidae > Rhinolophus > Rhinolophus sinicus. The sequence goes on from NC_142502.1 coordinate 58,626,956, forward strand.
GATATAAATGGAAATATTAAGGTTTCAGTCTATTTTTTCCATTTATTTAAAATTAGCTAAATATATGTAGACTATCAACTGCACTGCACAATGATTTTTGCTTTTGCTCACATGTGTTAGCTGTGTACACCATTTGGTACTACTCGGGAAAATGACTTGTTCTCTAATTCATTTTGTATTTGCACATACATTTACAGTTCTTCTCTACAATTGGCTTTAGAGATAATATGCAAAAAGAATAAATATGAAATTTAAACAAAACATTTTTAAAGTGATATAAAGTAATTAACTATTACTATTTACAATATTATTGTAAAATATGAAATTTTTATAAACTATTTTTTATTTCAATGGCTTCATGTACAAATATGTTTACATGCTTTGCTGCTAGTCAAATACAGTCTAATACCAATTTATATACTAAAATATATGCTGTATAATACTGTGTAATGAATATTCTCTTAACCAAATTATTCACTTTTATTTAAATACCATGGCTTCTTTATCAATATATCTAGATTTATTAAAAAAAAAAGGAGAGAAGGTTGGTAAACTTAAAATGAGTATCACTGTGCAACTCCGTAGGGAAAACTGTCAGCAGCCTGGCACATGTACATTTAACGTGAAGCCTCTTGTCTCTAAAAATAAAAGTGAGGCTGCACAAACCCCTGTCTGACAGAGAAAAGGGACACAATAAGAGGGCTCCTTATACCACCTACGCTCATCAGAGTGAAAGATGTGACTTCTTTGGTTTCCTGGTTTAATGGAAAGGTATTTGTATTCACATCACTGAGTATTAGTCATTCAATAGATGAAAGGAATATTTTATAGGCAACCTTGGTGTCATTCTAAGAAGTGGGGATGAGACCCTGGGGAAAGTGTTGAAATCCTGGAGAATTATTTTAACTATTAGACGTGGTTTAATATTTGTGAGTTTGTGGTTCTGAGAGTAATAGTTTTATAGCCTATGTGTGGGGGGTTATGTTTTTGATTCTAATGTTTTAGTTTACAATTTTTACTCTTAAAGCCTCTGTTTGTGTAAACACAGCTTGATCTTCTCTGCAACAAGTGCACTCTACATTTTGTAGGTCTCTATTCAAGATTAATCTATTAAGCAGTTTACATTCTCTTTGCATCCTTTAAAGAACATGTAGATGCTTTTAGATATGATTTCTAAAATACTTAATAAGCGTAATGGTTAGGAACAAGTAACATTTAAGAAAGAAAGAAAAAAAAAACAAAACTACCGAACCAAAGCGAAGTTAGAGGAGAAGGAAATTTCATTTTTCTTCTTTGTAATAGTATTAGGCAAGTAAAAACTACAGGAAACACCTTACTGTAAAACAAAATTTAAAAATCTGGGGATCTGACATCTCTGAGAACTCTTTGCTAAAAATACAAGAAACAACTCAATTTACTTTGTATTGCCAGATAGAAAAAACAGGAAAAGTTTGAAGTCTTAGGCGAGATCAAACTTTGTGCCTATCATAAATAAAGGTAAATCACGAATGACAGATTTTCTTTTAAAAAGGAGAAATATAGAACAAGTAGAAAATGAAGCTCATCTCAAACATGCGATCAAGTTACTCTAAGTGGCCTTTGAAATTGATAATTTGGCAATTAACGCTTTAAAGTTCTTCCTCTTATTATATTACCCACCTCTTGAATTGCAAAGTGTCCAAAACTGCCTAACGGTAAACGGATTCCCTACACAATAGTCTTCGACATTTTAATTGCATGAATTCAACTGTAGATGTTGGTTACTTTTTATTCTCAGTTTCCCTTTGAGAGTTAATTATTGAATAATTATTACGATGATTATTGAATAATTCTCACGATATTTACGAGAGGTTTTACTTTATGAATTTAATGCGTAGTAGCATTCTTTAAAATTAAGTGTAATTTATGCAGAGAATTAGGAAACGATCAAAATGAGGCAATCCAAGGAAAACTTTAGAAAATGACAAACACGTAAAAAAAAATGATACGGAACTTTCTGAAGGTTCTCTCTTCGTGTCCTACTTCATTCAACAAACCTTTGTGAAAAGATTGGGCGGGGTAAGAGGTACACATAAAACAAAAGACTTCCTTTCTCCACTCCCTTTTCCTCTGTTTCTTTTGCCATAGCTTGTTTCAAACTCTTGGAAACACTGAACATAATACATTTAGTTACTTTTATTCTTCCAGGGACGGTGCTGGGTGGTGCCTAGAGTTGACTGCCGTTGGAGTAACAAAAAGAAATCCTGCAAGAAAAGAAAAGAACAAAGTTACCCGACCTGCGGAGGTTGTTACAAAAAAGTAACAGGAACTTTACTTAAAGGCACAGCTCATTTCATTTGTGCGGGCTGGATGCTCAGTAGCAGAGACTGCTTGCATTGCATCTGGTTTTTACAAGATCGCGAGGAGTAACGCTATATTCAGGACTGTAAATACGGAGCGTTATTCTCGGATTGATTCTGCTCCACGAAAGCTGCGGTGGCTAAAAGCAGAGTGCCCACAGCAGCACGCACCTCAGCTGCCATCCACGTCCTCCCTCTCGCAGAATCCAGCACGAGCCCGGAGCTCAGAACCTGGAGGGCATCCTGGACCCGCAACCTGACTCCGCTCGCTGCCGATTGGCCCGCGCTCCGAACCCCGCCCCCTCGGCCAGGGCGGCCGTTTTTCGGGGACCCGCCCCTCGGCCCTGGGAATCGCCACCTGGCAGGCCGGCTGCGCCTGCCACTCAGCCCGAGTGGCGGAGGCTCTCCGCTTGGAGCCCCGCCCCCACCCCCCTAATTGATATTATTGGAGTGTGGAGCAAGCGGCCGGTCTGCAGTCAGAGACTTGCAGGCAGCAAACACGGTGTGAACGATCAGGAGGGGGAAAAATTTTTAAAAGCTAAACGTGGAGCCGCCGGCCGGGGATCGAGAAGGGGAATCGATGAGAGGAGAGCAATAAAAACATAACCCACTTCGGAGCAAACAGCGTTTAAAAAGCTACGACTCAACTGAAACCTAAAATAAAACCTGCTCATGCACCATGATTTTTCAAACTCGGCACCCTTCATGGATTATTTTATGCTACATCTGGTTGCTTCGCTTCGCACACACCGGGGAGGCTCAGGCTGCAAAAGAAGGTAAGGTGATGGAAAAGCAAAGTTTGTTCTGACTTATTTATTTAGCTATCTACCTGCGTGAGCCGGCTTGTCCGCGGGGCTGCGGGCCGCGCCTCCGGCGCGGGACGACCCTCCCCAGCCGGATCCCCACCCCCTCACGCTCGGGCTGCTCCTGGCCGGCCGGGGGGCGGCAAGCGGGGCTGCTCACAGCCGCCTGCAGCCTGGTACCCGGGGCCGTTGGCCCGACGGGAGCGGGATTTCTGGCTCCGGTAGTCTGGAAGGCGTGAGCAGCAACGGAGGGCGGTGGGGGTGGGGGATAGCCGGCGAGCTCATTCTCTGGGACCCGGGGCGGGTCAGATCTCTTCTCTATCCTGCTCCTCTTCCTCCACTCGGTGTTCGCCTCCGGTGGGATAAGCTGCGGCTGGAGTTGGTCGGAGAATAGGGGGTGCTGCCTCTAGTGTCCCGGCCAGCCCGCCGGCGAGCGGCTGAAGTCCGGAGCCTTCCCAGAGGGGCCGTGACTTGTGTGAGCTCCGAACGCTCGGGTTACTAATGAAGTGCTCACTGCATCTGAGGAGGAGGCGCGGGCCTGCGGTTGGCGCTCGGTCGCCAGCGCGTAACAATAACGCCGGGGAGGTGAAGCCGACCGGGGGCGCGCGCCCCGCGGCCGGGGACGTCTCCATTCAGCGCTCGTTGCGCGCAGGTCCCGGCGGCCGGGGGACAGTCCGAGCCCTGAGGGCTCGGCGGGGCTGGATAGGCAGGGGGCGGGCTGAGGCTGTGCAACTGATAATGTGATTCCGCCTGGGCGACTGGAAGTCCCCACACATCTGCCCCACAGTCCGACAGTTCAGTCCTAGTGGTCAAACCTTGCGAAGGACCTGTACCCTAACTAGCTCTGGATGAAGAGAGCAGATTTCATTTGGGCAGCCAGATACGCTTGTATATGGTGATTATTATTATTATTATTATTATTGTTTTCTTCTTCGAATCACAGACGAAGGTAAAATACCTTTCAGTGCCTGTAGTTGGAGCTGGGGAAAAATAAATCCTGTCAATGGAAATGTCTTGCTCTGAGCAATGTCACAGTCTAACCCCATCGCTACCCCACCCCCTGTCTTCCAGCCTGTAAGTCTAAGGTTGGTTTTCCTATATTTTAACAACATTTTAAAGCATACTACTATTTATTACTTCTTCCTTAAGTGTGGAAGATGGAGGAATCTGATATCAGATTTAGGTCATGGTGGTGATGGGGCGGGGGGACTAAATATCGGTCCTCGCTTCATCGAGCCCTCAAAATTTAGTGCTTTAGTGCTGCTTCCCCCATTCTCTTCGTGCACCCCTCTTCGTTCACTTAACGCCCCCAACCCAACGCCAGATCCTACTTCTTGATCCAGCCTGACCTTCTGACCCCTTTCACATCTGCAACCTGGGTTGACGCTGAACCCATTCAGATAAATTTTAAGAGAAAACCGTGACTTTGAGCTGTCACGCGTTTGCAGCTGAACCGACGTCTGCTAGAGACACACACCCAAACACACCAAAAGCCACATTTCTACTCGCATGATATTAGCGATTAGGAACATTCAGTCCTGGAACCTTGTGCCGATTCCTCCGAAATAGCGGGACCTGAGGGAAAGTTTGCACCGCCACGGCTAAACAGGGCGACGGAGCTGGGGCATTCCAGGGAGGGAGTTTGAGCTATAAATAACTGCATCACTAGGGGGAGAGGTTCCCGCAGCCGGAGTGGCTCGCTCCCTTGGTTTTCTCTTATGGGATCAAGATACGTGGCGAGGATCCTGATTCTCGGAGGCTGAATTCTTTAAACGCAGAAGTGAGATGTTTAAAAGGTGGGCGGGGTGGCGAAGGCTCCCGGCTTCTCCGTGACGACGCTCCCCACGCGCAGCGGCGATCAGGCGCTGCGGTTCTGGGAGCGAGCAAGCCCCGAAGTGGCGCCGGGGCACCCACCAGCGGGCGCTGGGAACTGCCTCGAGCAGGTGCCCAGCCTCAGGGTGGATGGGGTGGCTGGACGAAATGAGGGACACTCCCCCTTCCTCCACTCTCCGCACACACTTTCTCCTGGGGCGGTCAGTTCCCGCTACTGCGAGCGCGTGTCTAAGTCGTAGTCTGACGCTTGGAGGCGAAGTGCAGCTGCTGTATTTCCTCTCCGTAAAAGGTGCCGCCGCCGCCGCACAGTCATAGGAGTCGCTTCCCGAAAGCCTCTCTCCTCCTCCCGGCTCCTTCTGGAGCGAGGGCGCCACGGGCTCCCTGGAGTGACCAGGTCTGGCGGAGGCATAATGGATGCTTCGCGCTGCGGCCGCGCCAGTCTGGCACCCCCCCCCCGCCCCGCCCCGCGGCGGCCCCGCCCCGCTGCTGCCCGCGCTGCCCTTGCCTGGCTCCGCCAGGGCGCGCCCCGCATCTCGCCCCTTCGCCCTCATCCTCTGCAGGCCCGTGCGGCAGGGCGCGGAGTCCCTGGGCCCCCGCCTTGGGCAGCCCTGGTCGGTCTCCGGGTTGCAACTCTGCCGGGTGCTTTGAGCAGGAAGGCACAGGCACGCACGAGCGGGTGTATCCAGAGAGCAGACGGCTGGGAGGGAGACCCACTGATCTCTTTAGAGCTGCTTCTGTTTTAACGCTCAGGGGCTGATTTCTGTTTTATTTTTATTTGCTAATTCCTCTTTTAACTTGTTTTCCATCATTGCCTCTCCGTGGTCCCTCCGGGGCTGTTTTGAGGAGTAACAACGGCAATAAACAATCGGCAATGCTTATTTCACTCTCAAAAAGGACCCACAAAGATCACCTGGGTTTAAAATTCCATTGTGTCACGTCAGTACAGAAGAAAATAATAATAATAATAATAATAATAATAATAATAATAATATAAATCATCTCAAAAGGAGAGTACCTGGAACTCCGGTAGTTTGTTTCCTTGTACTTTTCGTCTCTTGTTGAGGACAAAAACAAAATAACCTTCATCAATTACTTCATATAAATTCACTAGCCCAACGATTTATTGATGTTTCAAGTGCGAAATACAACTGGTATTTTAAAAGTTTTCTTTCATTCCCCTTAGTTGAAACGGAATCAAGTGTTTGTGACCAAGGTTTATGTTGTCATGGTCTCTCCAGGAGTCCTAAGTGCAAAACATTTCTGAAAAAAAGTGTCTCTGTATCTATCTGTATCTATTTTCAGTTACAGGGAATAACCCTGACTAGTGTGAAGGAGTCGAGCACAATCATTGTGTTCTTTTGTTTTCTAAGTATAACACATTTTCATTACCTTTAAAATACACTTTTTTTTCCTCTAGGAATTATTTAAAAGTTCATATAAGCATGTATTTTATTTAAGTCCAGATTTTAACATTTTGCTGAGGTTGATGTTAACCATGTTTATATGAAAATAAATTCACTATTATTTCTGGACAAATTGATGTATTTGTTAAAATGCTGTAAAGTAAAAAATGTTTTTGAAGGGTGAAAACTCAGATAACTGAAACCACTTTGAGAAAAGAGTGAATGCTTTAGGAAGTCCATTACTTGTCTTAAAAAGCAATGAAATATATCAAATTGGAAGTATGATGTGTATTAATGTACGGCATTTGAATGCATTGTTTGAATATAATCAGGAGCATTCACTACATTTATATAAATTTAAATTACTTCCACTATGCTTTTTGATAGGATAAAGTGGAATACAGCTGGTTTTAAAAGTCAAGTCCGAAAAAATAGTCAAGTCAAAGTTTTAATATATCATTTTGAGAATTAACTAATGCTTTGAAACCTTTGGAAATTAAAAAAAAATAGAAATATTAAAAACATGTTTGACTAACTCAGAAATATATCCCGTAAATAATAGTCAATTTATTTTTCTCATGATAATGTTGCTTAATACAGTTTTTAATCATATTCATTTTGTCTACAGAGAAGACACTGTGTGAAAAGTATAAAAAAATAAACAATTTTCGAAAGGTACTAGGAAATACTTTTGGCAGAATATTACAAATTAATGACTGGCTTAAGAGTAATATTATGGAATTGCACTTACTACATTCATGTTACCATATTTGACAAAATTTGGAAGGCTCAGTGGTTTACAAAACTCTTTATAATATACAATTACTATAGAATCAACATATCACATAGCAATTTTTACCCTTACTTTTGTGCTACTTTTGAGTGTTTAAATTCATTTTAATATGTTAATTAAAAATATTAAATATAATGTGGTATTTTCACATCTTTTCTCCCTAACAAACTAGAATAATATACTTGAATCTGGTGGGCATTCATTTCACCATTCATTTCTATGAATAACTATATACCTTAAGTCATAAAGTGCTGATTATATAAAATTAGATTCACTTTAATAACTTTTACAAATATGTTTAAATTTATCATGTAACGTTTGGAAATAAAATTTTCTCTTTCAGTACTACTGCTGGATTCTAAAGCACAACAAACAGAGTTGGAATGGATTTCCTCTCCACCAAATGGGGTAAGTGTTTTTCCTTATAAAATATCACCCTTTATTTTTTAAAGTAAGGAACAAAATCTTTTCCCTCTCACCATAGTGGAATTATTCACATTCTTTAAACAGTTTTAATTCCACATATCTTATTCAATATTTTGTTGTGTTCATGATGGGACATTGAATTGTTTGAGTAGAGAAAGAGGTATACTTAGTACTTGGGGAAATGGATTTAAAAAAATCTCTATAACCATAATCTTTTGAGTTCTTATTGTAAGTGGAGTCATACCTCAGGTTCCAGGCTATAAATGCTAACTAATTACAGGGAACAGTCCTTTCTCAAACTCACTTAAACCTCTTTAGTTGCTTTATACTTCTTCAGTATAATCACCAGGTAGGTTGTGTGTAGTTCTTTAAAACAGCATGTAATCTTTTTTTTCCCTCTTTTAAAAACAGTTTTGTGTATCATTCAAAATATACTTTATAAAAGCTAACTAAAAATGTAATATGCTTAATATCTTAGCATACAATTTGGTATAAAATACTTGGATTCTCCAAATTTACATCATGTGCTGTCTATCTGCTCTTATTAATCAGAAGTGATGGCAGAAAATGCACATATTACAGTAAAATTCTGCTACAGTAAGTATGTGTGAGAGCAGTCAAATAAAAATCTATGAAAATATAAGTACTCCTCCCCAATTCTTACTATTATGTTTTATATATCAGGAAAGATATGTCACTGAGTTAAATTTAGTTCAATGTCTTTAGGTCTTTTAATTGTGAGAGAGGGCACATACTTCATCCCTTATTAAGGAAGAGGGGCTCCGAGAAAGGAAAATGTATCCATTGTTACTTGAGTTAATCTTTGGCATAGTAAGAAATCTGGAATCAAAGACCATGAAGTGTAAGTGAGGATATAAAAAGCATAACACATTTTGCAAAGAGAAGAGGGGAAGTCCAAAAGGGATTTTTGAGTATGAGAACATTACAAAATCAATTATGTCATGAACTGGAAGTCAGTTTAAGAATGCAAAATGTGAATAATGAAAATCTGTTTAAAATATTGAGATTTTTCGTTCCATTAATATTTGAGAGATTACTTAAGATCATATTGCAGTTATCTGTATCTGCCAGAATAAATGACAAATATTTTATAGCTTACATGTAAAAAAGTACATTAAATTTGCGGTAGTCATGTCATACTCTTTTTGCAAGTGGAGTAATTTCCATGAGTAAAATAATATACATTATGAGAAAACATTCACAATAAAAAAATGAAACCTTTCTTGCCGATGACAGACATAGCCTATTTTCTACCATCCATAAATTAAAACAATTAGAGATAGAGGATGGTTTTTATCTCTAAGAACTAAACTGATATATGATTATAACATTTCATCGATATAATCTATAAAATGATAAATTATGACTGTCTATGTTCTCTTGGATTCAGATGGGAATTTTATCAGTCCAAAGTATCTGAGTAAACAGTTAACCATATATATGTGTATATATATGTATATATGTATATGTATTCATATATATATGAATCATATATAAATGATGATTATATATATATATAAATTAGATAATTAGATAAACTAGAAAATGATTGACAGTATTTTCAGTATATGAAATTGATTGGCTTACATGTGATTATATATCTAATTGAAAATAAATTATTACGATAGAAATTTCTAGAAAATAATTTTACAAGCACTCCATAAAAGCACAGTATCTGATTTAAGACTTCTTTCCCAATGGTGTCACTTGTGGAAATGATTGCAGTCTCTCAAAAGTGAAATAACAAAACAAGAGTTGCATTAAATGTATTTACGTTATTTCACTATTTGTTACCTATACATAGTTGTCCTGAAATTTCCTCCTCAGGAATAAATTTTTAAATTAAAATTGAATTTAACTGCATTTCATAGGTTAGTAAAATTGATTTTTCATACGTAGAACAAAGTAATATAATAGTTCTTAATGGTAGAAAAAAGGAATTCTTGAGATATATATACCTTGACAATAATTAGCCTTGGTTTCTTCAAACTGGGGAATTATTAAAAAGAGCCTATTTATCTTTAGAGCTTTTGATTTTTTTAATAGATGCCATTATCAGTTTTACTTCTTTTACTAATTTCAATCTAAGTACAAGACTAAAATCTACCTGTCTAAATGGAGGAATTTGAGTATATTTGGCTAAGTGCCATTCAAACATGTTATAAGTAGCTAACTGAAACAAAGGGAAGATATGCGCACCATTCATCACAAACTCAAGTTGTATGGAGTAAAAGCTGCACATGGTAATGGGTTCTTTGCTGTAGTTTAGGACCTTTGATGATATGTGTAAGAAAACTGTAGCAATAATACAACATTACACAAGAAACTTCAGAATTATAGTACCCATATATTGTTAATTTGTCAGTCTTGTTAGTTTTCCAAGAAAGTTTTAGAAGTAGATATATTTTATAGAGTATGTAAATAAATTGATTCTATCAAGTTTTACAAATAAAACTCATTAGCACTCATGCTTATTGGTTTACTTTCCCATCTGCCTTTCTTGAAATAATAGTTTAAATATTGCGTGGTAAGTGACTTTGGACTTTAATGCTAATACATGTTTATATTTGGTATTTCATATTGGGGAAGTGAATGAAAGAAAATAACAATTTCACTATTAAGGCAGTATAAATATAAAGGGAGGAATTTTGTGATAATGGAAAGAAAGGATATAAACAACTATTATTTTAGGCTTTTAGTGCTGTTTTTGTTTAAATGACTTGAATTGCTAATGAGTGATATAGGTGATATTACACATGGTTTAATAATCTTTAAATTGTTGCCAAATTTATTTTCCGCTTTTTGTGTGAAAATGTATGTGTTTGATATTGCATATATTCTATCAACATATGAATAGGAATTTTTAAACGTCTGGTATTTTTTTTCTGTCAGAAAGCTTATTATTTTAATTTGATCCAGGAGTCTGATTTGCCATGCACATTTGATTGTCTATTGAAAGCAATTTATTTACAAAGATGAGTCATGCTTTTATACAACTACTTTTTTACAGTTATGTGGATTTATGTACAATATTATTGATAACTGCAATAAATAGCTCTGTAAAGTGTTACTCTCTTATGTCTCATTTGGGAAGATTGTAAAAGAGTTCACATCAACATATTGTGGAGTGCTTTTACATACATTTCAGAATATTCTCAGCATTTTCATCCCTGTGATTTTAGGTACTGTTTAAGTTTAAATGTAACTTTTACAGGTAAAATGTCAACTGAGCTATCAAAACTTCTGCCACGTATCCACATGTACATGCATTAAATGGTAATACAAGTAATTGTGTTGTGCATTTTTGTCTATAAATATTATAATTTCAATGGAGATCATAGATGTAAGCAAACATGTAAAGAGAAACACTAATACACTAGCAAACAGAAATTAAACAAAATGAAATATTTATTGTATGTACAAACGATGCAAGTGATCTAAACGATGTTCTGCCGCAAGGATGAAACTGAAGTAAGAATCCTGTGTTCTCAGGTTGCAGTGTTAGCCAGGGTCAGAATCCACCTCTTTCAAAGACGTGCATTTGTGCTATACTAAAGATTCCTCATGCACTTTCTAAATCTAAATGTTATTTTTTGCTGAATGACTGATGACCTTTATTTAATTTTATAGTGGGAAGAAATTAGTGGTTTGGATGAGAACTACACACCGATACGAACATACCAGGTGTGCCAGGTCATGGAGCCCAACCAAAACAACTGGCTGCGGACTAACTGGATTTCGAAAGGCAATGCACAAAGGATTTTTGTAGAATTGAAATTCACCCTGAGGGATTGTAACAGTCTTCCTGGAGTACTGGGAACTTGCAAGGAAACCTTTAATTTGTACTATTATGAAACAGACTACGACACTGGCAGGAATATAAGAGAAAACCTCTATGTAAAAATAGACACGATTGCCGCAGATGAAAGTTTTACCCAAGGTGACCTTGGTGAAAGAAAGATGAAGCTTAACACTGAGGTGAGAGAGATTGGACCTTTGTCCAAAAAGGGATTCTATCTTGCCTTTCAGGATGTAGGGGCTTGCATAGCTTTGGTTTCTGTGAAAGTGTACTACAAGAAGTGCTGGTCCATTATTGAGAACTTAGCTATCTTTCCAGATACAGTGACTGGTTCAGAATTTTCCTCTTTAGTTGAGGTTCGAGGGACATGTGTCAGCAGTGCAGAGGAAGAGGCGGAAAACTCCCCCAGGATGCACTGCAGTGCAGAAGGAGAATGGTTAGTGCCCATTGGAAAATGTATCTGCAAAGCAGGCTACCAGCAAAAAGGGGACACTTGTGAACGTAAGTAATATGCTCTGTTAAAGTTCTACTTTGTATTTTTTTCTATTTCAGTATCAGAGTTTTTAAGTCATAATAATTATTTGAACATGTATTATGCTGTATACCTGCAATCTAATTCAGTAGATCCCAAGCAGAGTAACTATTGAACTTATCCATGATTCCCCACTGTGATATCTGCACTAAGGGTATGTGTTACTAAAATTTAATTTACCCTGTGCTTGACATAGAAGTCAACAGTTGCACTGGAGCTATGAGATTTGTAAGAGGAGAGTGAAGTGACATTAATCAGGATTCAATGATATCTGATTCATTCTGTTTTAAAATCCATATCATCTAGACTTCTGAATTGCAGAAAAAAGGAGATTAAGGGGGCTGCTTACAAGAGTTCTACTGATAGGGCATATACAAATACATTTACAAACTTTTAGAAATATTTTTTAGAAATACTAATATTTTGATACAAAATCATCACATTTCACTTGATGAATCTCTGAGCTTACTTCTGTAAAAGCCATATTTCTTTTCTGGACTAACTATAATAAAATGAGTGCTTTTCTGATAAGTCAGTTATAGCAGACCACATTTTTGTGGAAATGGGCCAACGTAAAGTTTTCGTTATTTAGTAATGCATCAATTGGGCATTTTCTATGAGTTTTGAAACAATAATGGCCTATGAATTAGTGAACCTTCTGTTTTGTAAAACTGGATTTTTATCATGTAACATTATGTGGTCATAATAATTGGCCAGTATTTTTTTTTTTTATTTAAAACCATGTAACATGGACCTTCACACTTAATATTTATTTATCTGTTTGTGGATATGCTGTGGAATATCTTATAATAATATTACATTACTTATGTCTCTTTTAACATAACTTATAAAACAGTACATTCCAAAAAATAACTCATATATTTTACTCCTGGCCAGCAGCAGCATTTTAATATTTGCAAATACTAGTTAATTTAGAGGGGACTAACAATAATTATTTTAACTATTTGGGAGGGTAGCTTACTATGTTCAGATACTCTTCTGTGTGCTTTACATATATTAGATCTTTTATCAAGGTAGATATCATTATGATCTCCATTTTACAGAATAAAATTTGGGACTACCAAGGATAAATTGCTTGCTTGCACTTACTTCAGTAAGTAATATTTGTCTTAGCTTAGATTCAATCTCAGAACACTCTGATTCCAGAGTTTGGGCTTTTAACAATATTGCTCTAGTTTCTATCACAAAGCAAGGAGAGTCCTAGCACATATTGTTTCATTGCTGAACTTAAATGTCTTGCTAATATTAGTTTGTTATATAAATCACATTACTTCTCCCATAAAATTCTCATTCTACTAGAATATTTAAGGAAATGATAATTTAAAAAAAAAAAAAATTTATATCTGCGCTATCCAATTCAGTAGCCAGTGGCTCTTTAGGTTCTGAGAAGTAACTATTCAAAATTGAGATGTGCTGTAAGTATAAAGCATACTCTGGATCTGAAAGACTTAATACAAAAAATAGAATGTAACATGCTCGTACATCATTAATATTCTTTTAGATAAATTGGGTTGAATAAAATATAATATGAAAATTAATTTCAACTGTTTATTTTCACTTGATTAATGTGGCTCCTAGAAATTTAAAAATTGCATATGTGGCTCACATTCTATTTCTACTGGACATACTGTTTAGACGGAGTAACTGAGCACATATATTTTTCTGTCCTGGTTGAAGAGTTAAATGCTTCATGTGGAAGGTCGCTAGCATATAAAATACCTATGACCCAGCACTCAATTCCCATCCTTGCCGTAGCTGACACTGTGAAGTGAGCTCTGTGCAAAGTAAATGGAGAAGCTATAGGTAGGTTCAGGGTCCACAGGCCAGGTTAGCAGCCTTCTTTGACACCCTCTGAAGGAGTCATACTTGTCTACCTACTGTCCTCCTCCCCATTCTGTCACTGGCAGTATTTCTCACTGAGTAGAAAATCCTGCAGTTCCCGTATATATGGAAATCAAAAACTGAAGATGTACCACTACTAGTAGTAGGCAGAATGCTATTCCACTGGGTGAGTATAGATATATTCTTAGTGAGCTAATCAGTTTAATGAAAGACAAAGTTCTTATTGACTAGAGTTTAACAGCAGTTATTTGAAAATGATGGTGAATTTTAAAAATGATGGTGGATTCAACAATAACTGTTATAAGAAGAACTTAAGAACATACTACTTAGTTCTTTACATTACTTTTTAGCTATAAAAGCAGTTGGTTTTAGTCACATGAAGATTTTGATTGATGTGAAAATGGAATGTAAAACTAGCACAATTAAAAATAGGAAATATAAGAAATAAAGCAGGAATACAGGTAAAAGTGCACAATTAAATTTGTCTTAGAAAAGACTAGAAAATAGCATTAAAGGTCTTGCTCTTTTAAGTGTTTAAAGATTGTAAAGAAAATTATAGTATTTTTTTGTTTCATTTTGTGTAATTTAACACATATGATTTCTACATTTAATTGTTAAGAAAAACTGACGGGAGCTGTTTAAGTTCTGTATTTCTAAGTATAGAAGTTAGTAAGAAAAGCAGTCGTTAAACTGTGGTAAAAAGATATATTTGCCGTGAAGAAAAGACTACAATTTCTTCCAAATGAACAAAATCACCTCATTAAATGTGGTACTATTAAAATTATTCACATTCATTTATTTTGGTTTCAAGAATTGGAACCACATTTGAATACCAAAATTATTGTCACCTGCAAAATACACTAAGGTACTTAAAAATAAGGTAAAATTACTTCACTATCATCGACATTAATTATGTGTTGGAATATGTGGAATTCGATAGTAATAGTACAAGTTCATTAAAAAAATACAATTAAAGGAGTTAAGATGCCTTCTTATCGTTCAACTGAAAGAGTATGTGTGCATTTTGCAAGTAAATTGTTTTATACATGACTTTCTTAATTTTTAAGCTTTGTGATGTTTACAAAAGAATTAAATACTTTATACTTGACTATGGCACTATGCTCATTTGCAAAAACATTCCCTCCTTGGCATAATTCTCACACATATCTGTGAGAGTACTTGTCCCTGGAATCAATCCAGGACTGCCTTTATAGTATTTCTCCCGTTTTCTTTCAGTGATTCTGTTCAGAGTTTGAAGACAAATTCCAGTCCCATATTGAGGAAAACTAAAGTGTTTGGGTGGGGATGCTAGTTGAGCCCCTAGGCAAATGAGAGTGGTGAACCACTTAAGGTCAAGTTTATCTGGGCACTTTCTAGGGTGGCTGCCCATTGTGATATTTTTAGAGTATAATTTGAAATACGAACAACTATGAAAACCGATCACAGTTTTCATTAGTTGATGTAAGAGCTTTTCTTCCTTTGTGACTTTGAAAAAAATAACTCAAATTTGAAAACCAAGTATTTCTCAAGTATACTAACGTATGGAGAATTTCTGATTCTTAGTATAGTGCTGTTATGAAAACTCTCTTTTTTGTCTTTTAAAAATATATGATTCTAGTTAGTTAACATGCTTTTATTGTCAAAAAGTCCTTTTTTAAAAAACTACCATATAAGTTATGTCACAACTTTTATGCAAACTAACCCATATAATTTCTTAGATAAAAGAGAAGTCATTTAAAAAATTGAGAGCAGATTATATTTTACATGTGTGACTGTTTTCGGAAGACTAATAAAATTGTATTCTGAAATATATTTTGAAATTTTTGTACAATTTGATTCAATTTAAAAAGAATATTATTTGCCAAAGTGTGGAGTTTGGTATTATAACTTGGATTTGAATAGGTAATTTGCAGTTTATACTGAACAACCATATTCATTTTCTCATTTAATCCTTACCACACCACTGAGAGGTGGAAAGTATTATTTTTTTCTCCTTCAACATCGGAATAAACTGAAGCTCACGGATATTAATAAGGAACAAAATTGGATGATAATCCAGGATCCTGTTTATCGATTCAAGTCTTTTTTCCCCACTACATTACAGTGCTTCCTAAAATTTGTCTGGTACTTCAACCAGTGGATTTTAGTTATTAAAGAAATGATAAAACTTTATTCTAGGTAGAGTGACCATATGCCTAGTTTGCCTTGGATAATTTTTTTTACTTATTAGCACTGTCTCTTTTTGCTTTCAAAAGTGTTCTGATTTGGAAGATAAAATACATGGTCACCCTAATTGTAAAAAACCCAAAGACATAATGCAGTTTACATACACATATATCAGAACTCAGAGATGTGATCTGCTTCCATTATTTATATTGCTTAATTTTAATTTTTGAATTAAAACGAAGATTTTGAAATTTCTTTTTTTTTTATGATTTCATGTAAAGGGGAATTCAAGTAATCATATATTTCTAATTTTTGTTATAGAAATTCCCTTATAGTTATTTCTTAATAGTTTCTATTAATAAGTTAATGGGTCTGTCCTTATTTTAATATTATATAATTTATTGACATATAACATGCAATTCAATATTAAAACATTTATTCAGTTTGGTGGCATTATTAAAATTTCTGTGTCGATTAGATTTTTGAAAACCATGTCTTTTAGTTTTGGGGTTTGTTTATTTTCCACAGAAAAGTAGCATGTAGCTTGTACCATCACTTTTCACAATAACATGAGTCTTAACAGTTTATAGTGTTTATAATCAAATATATACAGAAATGTGAGATGCACTACAGAGTTAATAGTGCAGATACTAGAGTTGCAAAGTTTTATAATTCTGACTCCACAACATACCAGGTGCATAAACTAGGATAATTTTTCTTAAATTGCTTAAGTATAAAAAGGGGTAATAAAAATAGTATGTCCCACAAAGGGTTCTTGTCAGAATTGAATGAAATAATGCACGCTACACCCTAAAACTAGTATCAGGCACATAGCAAATAATCAATGAATAGTTGCTATTACTTGTTTGTTAATAATGCAATAGGGAGTTTGCCAAGTAAAGAAAAATCATGGCAGTGAGTGAATGAACATAGATCTCATAGGCCACAGATAGTTAAATATCCTTTAAGTTAGTAATCTCCTACTTGGTAATTTACCTAAGAAGATAGTTCAAGAAAAGAAAATAACTTTTCACGTACCTTTTCCTCCCAGCAATGTATATAATTTGAAGTATTAGAAATAACCTTAATGTCCAAAGTTAAGTGCATCACCTTGATTGAACTTAGTTCTTAAAATATCAACAATGTGAGACAGGAATTTTAAATTGTTCTTTTAATAATTTTGAATGAAAAAAATAATTTTTTTTACACTGATTATTCAGAATTATGCAGAATATGCATAGGGACAAGAGTAGATGGGAGCATAAATGTCACACTTAACGTCTCAGAATGGTGGGATTTTAAGTTCTCTTTTTATGTTTTTTTAAATCTCCATTTTTATGTTTACTATCTCTGTTGAAGTTCTCCCTGAGATCATTGAGTATCATTACAACTAGTGTTTGGAACTCTGCATCTGGCAGATTCCTTGTCTTGATTTTGTTTAGTTCTTTTTCTGGAGCTTCGTTCTGTTCTTTTATTTGGGACATGTTTCTTTTCTTCCCATTTGACTTCCTCCCTGTGTTTGTGTCTATGTATTAAGTAGGGCTACTATCTCTTTCTGTCTTAGTAGAATGGACTTACGTAGTAGGTGTGCTGTGGGGCTCAGTGGCACAGTCTCCCTGTCACTTGAGCCATGCACTCCAGGTGTGCCCCTCATGTGGGTTGTGTATGCCCTCCTCTTATAATTGGGTTTTGGTTGCTATTTGCATGTCAGTATGAGGGATTGACCCTCAGGCTCATTGGTTGTGAGGACCAGCTGGGGCTACAGTGGAGCAGATAAACAGGAACTAACCCTACAAGTACAGGATCTGCCTCAGCAGGACTCTGGTGCCTGCCCAACCCCCCTCTTGGGTGTGTCGTCCTTGGAGTCTGCTGGGTGATGCTTCATCTCGTTTCAAAACTGGACACTCGGTGCGCCAGACCCAGGGCCACCTGAGAGGGGATCCACTGCAGGTCAAGTTCAGCCACAGCTTATGCCCCACTTGTGGCCACCCGGCAGGAGCCACAAAGCAACCCACAGATGGCCACTGCCCGCACCATGCTTGGAAGTACCCCAAGCTGCGAACCAAGGTTGGCTCACGCTAGTACAGGTCTTAGGTCTCCTCAGCCATAGGTACGGGACATGCTCAAGCCAGATGCTGCATGTTTGGGTTCCACGAACCTTTGAGAGAACCTAGGAAAGTCTGCAGCGTAAGTCAAGGCAGGTGATTTGTATGAAAAAGCCACTGGAAGCAGCTGTGTGTGCCCAAAAGTTGTGTGGGGTGGGGTCTCAGAATCACCAGGGCGTGGCGAACAAATGGTTTTAGCCCTGTTGATGTAGACTCAGCGTCTGCACCCTGGGAAGCAGGAGAGCTCAGCAATGAAACAGTTGTTTCCACCAGCTCCTCCATCTGGATAAATGCTGCCCTTCCAGCCCTTGTCTTGAAGTCAGACAACACAGTTCCCTCCTGTATGTCCCTGTCACCTCTCTAGCTGCTGCCCCAGCATTGGAACTCAGAGCCAGTAATTCCAAGTGATTCTATTGGTAAGTCCTTTTAGAGGAGCACCTGGGACTCCAGCCACCCTCTGTCTCACTCAGCCACAATCTCTGGTTTTCACAACCAGAAATTATGGGGATTTCTCTCCCTGGCAATGAAACCCTCTGATGTGGTGCTGAGACCCCTTGCTTCTTTGTGGGGTACCTCAGCAACTGAGATGTACCTCCTGATTTTTAATGGCCACATGTGGGTGTGGGACCAGCCTGTTCCTGGTCTCTGCCCTTTCGACCAGTCTTGATGTGGCTTCTTTTTTATGTCCTTAGTTGTAGGGCTTTGGTTCAGCAAGATTTGAGGTGATTCTCAATGATGGTTGTTTTGTAGTTTAGCTGTAATTTTGATGTGGTCGGGATAGAATGTAAGCACAGCGTTTACTTGCTGCATCATCTTGACCGGAACTCTGCCTTGCTTTTTTCTACTTTCAGTGCCACCTAACATATCTCAGGCTGTGGAAATTTTGCCTTTACTTGCAATTGCAAATTAAATGTCACTGATCCCCTGTTAAATGATCTCTCCTTGTGAATACTTATAAATACTTTGCCCTTTCTCTGGGAATCATCATATGCTATCTGATTTTAATTATTATTTGTAATTTCCTTTTATAGCTTCTAAGCTTCTTAACAACCAACACTTACAGTTTTCTATATATCCACCTAATAGCTAGCATAGTTCCTTGTACTACATAAGCCTTCCAATAAATGTTTATCAGCTTTTTAAAAGACTTAATCATACACTACCTGTCATTGCCAATTTAAATATTTTTATTTCAAATTCATATTACCATTTAATTACTAGTTGTATATGATTAGTCTTAAGCTTTGTAAGTATGAGATCCCTTTATTATATTTCATAACCTCATAATATATAGCAAGATTATATGCTAATAATTAGCAGACATGAACAAGAATCTCCTCCAAATATCAGGAATTTATTTCTATGAAAATAATATAACTATTTGTATTTATTCATTGACGTATTCCCATTTTATTTGTCACTATCTTTCTGTGTCTTTTCAACTTCATCTCCCCCTTTTATTGAAATGAAAGCCATTCATTCACCTTCTTCACTAATATCTATGTCTGAACAGAGAATTCAAAATTACTAAAATAAGGTCTTGATGTATACTTATCATAATGTTATATGGGAAAGAGACTTTTGTTATAAGATTATGTTTGCTTCCAAAATATACATTGTAATATTTTCTTGAATTGCAAAACAAGTAAAAATAATAGAAACAAAACCCGAAAAATCAATTCCTAAGCTAAAGTTTCACTCTATAAATTGGAAAGTACATACATTCAGTATCATGTCCAAATATATTTCGGCTATTTGAGTCATAACTACATCACATTACAATTTTTGGTCATATTCTTTAAATTATTCGCTTTTAGAAGCTCATAATACTTGTTTTAAGACATTGTTGAATAGGTAATGTGCATAGATCTGGAAAAGTGCCCTCCCTATATGCTCCAGTCCCAAAGTTCTTTTTCCCAGGAGCAACTGCTGTTATCAGTTTCTTATGTCTTTTACAGAGATATTCGCTCATAATGCCTTAAAGAAAAAAATGGGGAAAGATCGTTGTGATGCTTAAATTAGAATCATCACAATTTCCTGCTAGTGTATTGTATGCTTCATTTGAAATCATACTGATTTCTGTTCATCTTTGTATGTATGTACTCACAGTGCCTTGAACATGGTAACTATTAAATAAATTTTAAAAAAGACATGAATAAGGAAGATCTGATGAAAGTGAGAAAAAAAGAGAAATATGAAATTAATGTTTCTGATTTAATGTTTTATGATTTATAAGCTCAGTATATGACTTCAGAATGTTTTGAATTATCTTAACTTTGACAAGTATATGGCCGCTCTATATTTGTAATAGAAATTTAAATTGGCATTACTTTGAAATAGGTAGGCAATGTCATAGTACAAATCAATGATACCTTAAAATATTGCATTGAATTTGATTTTTTTTTGTATCCCACTTCTAGCCATTTCCTCTAAGATAATTGTCACTATCAAATATTTTATATAATCTACAAAATACTTAATTTATGATGATATTGTATATAATGTAGTTATTTTGTACAAATATTATTTTCAAGAGAGGAATTTGACCCAGCAATAAATTTGTATATATTTTTCTCTATGTGCATTAGTAGCTGATGAATGAGTCAGAGAGGAAAATTTCGGAAAATCCTTTTATTCTAATTTTTCTCACATTCCAGTGAATTTAAGTTATCCCATCCTCTGCACAATATCTTACAAATTTGGTGTTATGGAGGCATGTCTTTATTAAGATATCCATGTAGTGTTAATAGCGGAAAGTAGAAGGTTACATGCATATATATTATTTGAGATTTCTTTTCGTTTTAAACTGTTAACAAAAACAATCTTTGAGTGAGGTCAAATAAGTGACGTATACACATTATTTTCTGTTTTCTACCTGTGATATCGACTTTGTTAAAAGCTATAGAATTTGTGTGTATATGTCACAGTATTAATCCCAAATAGCACAATTTCACAGGAACTCAATAATACGTATCTCTGTTAAAACAAATGTGTATTATTTTTCTCAAATTCTCTGTTCCTATGAAGAATTTTGAAAGGTTTACTTATTTATTTTGCTTTTGTTAGTCGGGGGCCCATGAATGACATAGAAAACCAGGGAAATACATTCTGGTGTATAGTAGTGTGAAAATATTTTAATGGTTACATGTTATGTACAGTAGTCTTCCCTTATCCACTGTCTATGCGGTTACAATTACCCACAATCAACCATAGTTTGAAAATATTAAATGGAAAATTCCAGGAAAAAAGCAATTTATGAGTTTTACATTGCATGTTATTATGAGAAATCTCATGCCAACCCTTTCCTGTATGGGGTGTAAATCATCCCTTTTTCCAGAATATCCATGTTGTGTATGATGCCTGCTCTCTGTTCACTTGGTAGCCATCTCAGTCATTAGATCATCTGTGCTTGTGTTCAGGTAAACCTTATTTTAATTAACAATGGCCCTAAAGCCGAAGAGTAGTGATGCTGGCAATTCAGACATGCCAAAGAGAAGCCAGAAAGTGCTTCCTTTAAGTGAAAAGGTGAGTTCAGTACAATAAGGTATTTTGAGAGAGATAGAAACCACATTCACATAACTTTTATTGCAATATATTGTATAATTGTTCTATTTTATTATTAGTCATTGTTGTTAATCTCTCACTTTGCCTAATTTATAAATTAACTTTATCATAGGAATGTATATATACAGGAAATAACATAATATATATTTGTAGGGTTGGGTACTGTCCATGGAATTACAGGCTTTTATGGAATACCTAGATCTGGAGAAGGGAGCACGGGAATGCTTTTATTAAAAAAGTATAGTATCAATCAGATATAATTATTAACTGCATATCTTTAATTTATTATTTATTAAAGTTGGTCAATAGTCTATTATGTTAATATTACCTACTCTACTTTTTAAGAAGACCATTCTTTCTCAAAGAGAGCAGAGTAAGAGGGATGCAGGTTTGGAGGGATAGAATATACCTAAAGAAATACTAGGTATAATCAAAGTTTATTCCGAGAAAAATAAATTGAATATTAGTAAGTTCACTATACCATATATTTTCAAATGATTTATATGTTGTTGTTTATTTTAATAGTAGTTCACTATCATGTAAACCAGTTCCTATGTAGGCAATGATACCTAATGTCATTAATTTACCTAATCTCATTAATTAATGACAATAATTTAAACTAGCAGGTGGATTAAATAAAGAATTGATTTACCCACTCAAATACATAAGTTTATTATAACACAACTGTTCTGTGGACATTCTTGTACTCCTTGAGGGTATAATCTTGTCCAAGAAAATTAGAATCATAAATTCTTAGAGTTTGAGTGTAACTCAAAGATTACAAAAGATAAATTAGAGAGGGCAGTTTTGGTCTCTCTCTCTCTTTTTTTTTTTTTTCTAAGGAAATGGGACAACCAAAGACCTCATTTATAGTTCTAACAGTTCATTCATGACAGATCCTAAAGTGAAATCAGAACTTATTCTTTCCATTTTTTTCTACTTGAATGTTACACACACATAAAACATACATACCCACATACATACATACATACATACATACATACATATATATGTATGTGTGTGTGTATATATATATATATATATATATATACACTTATCTATGTACACACACACACACACACACACACACACACACACACACAAACACAGAGGCATTAACACTGCCAACCAAAACCCCCACCAGAGGAAAAAGGTCTAAGATAACATAATCGAACAAAAAATTTCAGTTTATTTTTGTCCTTGACCCACATTTATTTTAGATTTCTAAATTGCTGTTCACTAATCTTTTAATTTGTAAGTGCTGAATAGTTAAGATTTTTTTTTTTTACTGTAGAAAACTCAATTGACAATTGCAAAGAAGCTGGAAACTCATATAGGATATTCTTGGATTATTGAATATTTTACAAAGAAAAAACAAATATAGCTGCCTTAGCAATGTCTTTAAATTTTCTTCCACAAAGCAAAAAACTTAAAAACAGACTTTTGCTTCTTTATTTTCAAGTAGATTATTTAGATTTCATCTACCATAAGATAAAGTAAATTTCTCCTTTTTTCTTTTTTTTTCTTTCAATTCTTGTAAAATTTTACCAGCTTCTAAAAAGGTAAATGTAGCAAATAGCACGTGGTAGATATTGCATGTAAGTATTTTAAAATGAGAACAGTGGATGGCTCTTACATTATTAGAAACCTGGAACTTGGGAGCGAGCAGAAACTTGGCCGTTTAGCTTTGTGGTTTTTTACTAGATCTCCTCTGAGAAGGCTGTAGACTTTAGCCCCTCAGTCGTTGTAAGGGCAGAGGGAGAGCCAGGGTTCTGAAAAATGTTTTTTCCAAAACTAACCTTTAAATTTAACACATGCCAAGCTTAGACATTTGGGCTGTGATCTGGAGCTGGGAAAACATGTGGCTTCAGGTTAGTTATGATGAGACAGTATTTTAGTTCGCAAAGGAAACCTGAGAAGAACTTACTATGTTTGCTATTTCATCCATGCATCATTCTGTGTCTCATGTTTATTCTGCGCAGACATTATGTATGAGAGAACTGTGTTTTTCAAGGCTGAACATAACATTTGATCATTTCCTCCTTTGTAAAATTTTCCAATGAAACAACATTGTTTCTCACTTCAAATTCAAACTACTTTACCATTGATTTTAAAATTATTCACAAGGCCACTGTATGTGCAGTCATCCTTCTTTCTAACGCACTTCATCCTTCAGTGTGGGAAGGGGGATGTCCTTTGCCGTCCCTGCTCCCTCCGATTTCTCTTCCTTCTCCCTCTCCTTGATCTTTTCCTGTAGTGGCTCATAGACTTTGGTAATTGCTTTTCACTTACTTTTTAGAAAATTCTTCACAACACCCTGGTTTAAAACTTTTTAGGACATACCCTCCCATCTATTAAATGGATTAAAGTAATGAAAGTACATCTTCCTTCTCTGCTCTGTGTCTTTATTGAAATATAAGTATATAGCTGGCAACATTTTGCCCTTTCACCTTCTTTACATGACAGTGATTTTACATTTTATAATTCAATGTTATCTAAATTAATGGTCAGTTATTAAAATATTGAACCTTATTAATAACTGTTATTCATTATCATTGCAAAGTTCTGATCTAATGGTATGTCTTTCTGTTTTGATCTATAATCCATCCTTTTACATTTCTGGTAAAATTCTTAATTAGTTATAATAGGAAATCTAGTTTTTGCCTCTTCAAATCATTGATAATGTTCATTATTTACAAAAGATTTAAAATCAAACTTTTAATATTAAACTGAGAAGAAAGTTTCATAATGGCAAGGTGAAATGGTAAATTTAAAAACAAAGGTCACAAATCAGAATATATGGCAAAACTTTCATAATTTGAATGTTGACTTGTTATTATTGAGCTAAAAAAACAAAACAGTACACTTTAATCAATGTTGAAGTTTATAGTCCCTTTTGTAACATTTGGACTGTGACTGTATAATTTTAGAATTACCTCTATCAGTCAATACCATAAAGGAACTCAGTCAAGATGTATATATGAATGCCCAATCAGTTAAAATTCTTAATCCTTATTTTTTCAAAAAGCTTTAACAGTTTCTGTTACGGTATGTTTAAATCAGAGAGCGATGAAGACTTACTAATAAAGAAAAGTATAGTAATAATGTAAATAGTTTTTCCTGCCAGGAATGCAGATTGAGGTGAATATAAAAAAGGAGCAAGGTTAGGATACTAACACAACTTCTTCTGATCTTTAGTTTTTTTAAGGATTTTCTGTCATATAATCTATTGCAGAGACAACAAACTACATATTAGGTCTATAAAACAGAGCATAAATATTCAGGATCCTGTGCATACAGCTCATTTAAGCTTATAGGATACAAGCTGAGACATGGGTTGACTTGGTGAAAAACAAAACATTGATGCATACCAGAGTTCACATTAAGTACATCTTTTATTACAGCCTCTTTTTTTTTTCTTTCCATTTCCTAATGCATGAGATGAAAACAAACAAACAAAACAAAAGCCTGCTTTTGTATATAGGCTAATCTACACAGAAAAACAATATACTTTTTATTCATGTAAACCAAAAGGGCATGATTATTTATTATTCATTACTGTCAACAGCTAACTGACTGTCACTTGCAGTCAGAGTGGAGTCTGATAGAATGCTGACACTGATTGATGGACATGCTGCTGAGAATCTACATAGGCAGATTGCTGTGGTCAGTTGAACACATAAAACCATCCTGGGTCTGATTAGGCATGAGGAAGCTCATTGCTATTTTTCTTTATTAAAAAAAAATTGCATAGTATTTAGAATTTGATATTTTTAAGATGAATTTTAGATTTTTAACATCGTAATTATCAAATAATAGTAATAACTTATTTGATTAAAAAATCCAGATCCCTGGTGCTTGGGCTCACATCTTAGAGGAGAATATTTTATTTTGTTCACTCTGCCTTATAAAAAGATTAAATAAATAAATAAATAAATAAATAAATAAATAAATGAAATGGATAGTTGCTTTGCATATACATAATTGAAATTACTGGAATTTTTCTTAGGGAAATACTGTTTACCTAACGAATAAAAGTTAAGAGTCATTGATGTTGAGTCTATATGATATTAAAAATAAAAATAAATTATGTTCTTGAATTTCTCCTTGAATGACTATGAGCATTATATATTTTTAATGGATTCCTCAACCATATTAAGTATACTTATTTTAATGATGGTTGTTAATAATATATCAAAATGTATGGCTGCAGAGATTTTAATTAATAGTTATTTTCAACTATTTGTTAATTTTCTCAATTTGAATGAAAGCATTAGCACTAGAATATAATATGCAGAATTCAGAATCATTAAAATGGACTTAATAGTTTTTATTTCAAAGTAGAGGAAAATGATCATATTGTATTTTGTCTGCAACTTAGTAAAAGGGTTATTAACCTGAGTTAGAATTTGTACATACTTATTTTCGTTTTTGTGAAATTTATTTTTAGTTCTCTTTTTTAGTACTCGGATTGGTATATTTTATATATACACATATTTATTAGCTAACTCTGCAATTCTAGATATGCAAATATGTTAAATTATATTTTTGTGGAGTAAATAACATTGGCAGTTATATATTATATTTTAGACCTTCTGAGTTATAAATCCATACATTCTAAAAATGTTCATTTTTTGTCAATCTATTTGTAAGAACTTTTCATCATTTTAGCATATGTGTTTTTGAACATTTGAATTTGAGGTTAGGTAATTTCTTTCACATTATTCAAATATCAATAACAAATCTCCAACATATTAAAATAGCTCACAGTCAGCATCTCAAAGCAACACGTAATTTATTATATAGTTACAGCATCTTGTTAGATAGTAAATATTTTTATGTATATTTCAGTCAGGGAAGACCATATTTCACAATGTCAGCCACTAGTAGAAAGCAAAATAGAGTTCTGAAAATTATGTAGAATAGTTTCAAGTACATTTATTTTAAAGTATGGTTGTCAATACTGCTTATATAAAGGGACTCAGAAGCAATTTTTTCCTACCTGCTGAATAGTTTTGCATAATTATTTTATATACTAGTTAGTCATCAAATAGACATGAGATTTGATTTTTCCATTTAGAAGTATACTTAGAGATTAAGGGTTAATTTCTACAGACATGACATATCACTTTCATTAAAATGACATTGGGAAACTGAGATAAGTAGTTCAGCATTTTCTGTGCTGACATGATGTTTGCCTGTCTGATTACATCCTTTCCAATAGATAGCAGAGATGCAATTACGAAAAAAGACATCTGTGCTAAGGTTTAGCTAGCCAAAAAGGGCAAGCTCTTGTATTTAAAAGGTAGAGAATACAATCGATGAAAATGTCTGGACCTGTTAATACCAATAAAGCTGAAGGCTACTGGGAAGCTCAGAGAGGGTCTTTTGTTGGAGAGATAGAAAGTGACCCAAACTATGGCACTTCAGGGGAGCAGGGTCAGCCAGGAAGATCATCCATCTTCTTCAGTGGCAGCTTTCTGTCAGATTCTAACCCTGTTTAGTGGAGGAACTAAGCCTCTACTGTTGACACCAACCAATTCTCAGCCAAGTGTAAATGAAGCTGATAGTCACTGACCTTATGCATAGCAAATGAAACCCTGTGTGTCATTTGAGAAATAATATTATCTGACACTTCAAAAAGTGAATGATGGACAGAGAGCGTGTGTGTGTGTGTGTGTGTGTGTGTGTGTGTATGAGTGTTCAATGATGGTCAAGTAAGCAACTATATATCTTTTAGCCACTCCATATTTTTTGTTGATTTTCACAATAACCGGAGATTTACCACTTTGACACCAATTTAACTTTGTATGACTTTCATTTACATGTCATGATATATTACATGCAGAGCTTGACTGTACTGCAGAATGAGCTCTTGGCTTCCTTTAGTTTCTGCAACAGTGCCTAGTTATAGAAAAAGAAGATTCATTTTTTTCTAATAAAGAATATAAATTTCAAGAAAATTCTGAGTTACTAGTTCACATTCAAAACATAGTGAAACAGACTATATTTCTTTATGATTATAAAAAGTGGATCAGTCTCATTAGAGAGCAAGTCGGAAAGGCTATGTTCTGTTTATCATTTTTAAAGCATTGTCTAAAAGCTTTTCTTTCTAGTTAGTAATATCTGTTACAATGTTATAGTCTTCCCTAGTCTATAAATCAAGATTTTCCGATGTTTTTCTTACTGAGGATTATATTTTAAATTGTATACTGTGCATATTCTCACTCTGAAGGATCTTCCATAATACTTTTTAAAAAATCCTCCCCAAAATGAAGGTTATAATGTAGCAGTGGTCATAAATCCCCATTATATCAACAATATTAAGTAGTGCCTGTACACTGTAAGTAAAACATTACTTCTGACAAAAGTGGAAATAGTTGTGATAAATATAAAACAATCATTTTCAAAGAATGTATGGAATTTAAGGATTTAGGGAAAAGATACATTAAAGCATAGTGTTGAATTTTCAAACAGTCCCACGGAAGGTGACCATCTGACATGGTGGATTTTATGAGAATCACCAGCACAGATCTGCGTCTAATTGACATCAATCATATTTCAACTGAAAATAAACAGCTGTAAATTTTTTGGAATCTGTATATTGACTTTTGTTCACCTCATCAGTGTTGTTTATTTGTACTTAATAAAGGAATGGACATGTTTTTTGTTCTACCAAACTTGAAAAGACAGCATTTGATCAGTAACATATTTTCATCGTTTTGGGTTTTTTTTGTTTTTTTTTTTTTTTGCAAGTAACTGAAATCAGATGCTATCATAAACAAAGTTTTCTCCTGGCAGTATTCCTGAACCTAATCATACAAAGACACCAAACATGTGTTTAGTCAGTTCTTGTTTTTCCCCCATATTTGTCTGAATCTAAGCACTCTTCTAAGTGAAACGATTCTCAAAGACCAAAGAGAAATTAATTATCCTTGTTGTTAGTAACTTCACTGAGTTCTGACATCTCTCTCTTTCATCAATTATCTTCTGCAAGATTTAACAATGATGTACATACAAAACGCAAGAACTAGAATTGTAGCTTTGTGTATGAACTGTATGCACTATCAGCACATATAGATATTAAATTCTGCCAACGTTTCAATTATTTTCAAAACAGTACTCTGACAAAGAATGGCTTTACAAGTTGTGTTGTTGTTAGTGGTGTTAGCATTGATGGTGGTGGGGGTAGGAGGGTGGACTAAATTAAGTGAGTTTCAAATCTCTTGAATTGCATTGGTTTGTACTGAGTGTTCTCCTGATAAATCCAGTGGACACAAATACAGACAAATATAGTCCAGAAATGGTAGCAGCTTCCTATTCTGGAGACTTTTTTTTTTCTAAATGATCTACGCAGTATAGTTTAACTGCCCATAAACATTTGTGAAAAGCTGTCTGGAGTACAGATGTTATTTTGCTTAATTTTTTTACATTATTTTGTTGTAGATTTTCTTGATTTCTTCAGAAATATCATTCAAAAAGTTTTCATAATAGAGAAAAATAAGGAAGAATTGGTTAAATGGCAGTAGATTTTGCTTCACGGAATCACTGGTTAATAGATTTAGCCAGGTGTTTGGATCTAAATCGAAAGGCCAATTGTATTTTATGATCTGCAGAAGTCACATTAGATTAGTAACACTGAAGTTTTGAAACCAGTGTCATTTCATGCTGCTGTTAAGTTTCAAGCCCTTTGCCCTTAGAGCTTACAGAGTTCAGTCCATTTAGGTCCTACTAGCCCAGTACAGGGCTTTTATTTATTTGTTTGTTTGTTTATTTGTTTGTTTGTTTATGTGAATCACTGTATTATGATGTGATTAGGCTTCTGGTAACTTTCTAAAATTAGTCCTTGGTGAATTGTTTGAAACACTAGTGTCGTCTCACAGCGTTTTTCAGCTTATTCTTAGAGGCATTGTTTGAGTTGGAAACTTCTTCCGAGACTAGGAAGGTACTAAACGTCATTCATATATACATATAACAATCATTAATTGAGCAACATCACTCAACATTATACAAAGTACTGTATTTACATACAATGCTGATTTGTATTTCAGATTTTTAGGAGCCAAACAATGCCTGAAATAATTGCGATCCCTAGATTCCTGTCAGAAAGCCACAGTTGCTGAGGGCTGTGGTTTGAGACAAGATGCCGATAGACGGTTATTAAAGATGCCTAAACAGATCATGCCACTTCAGAATGGATTAAGACCTGCTAGAACAGGTCTTAAAATGAGTTTCAAAGAGCTTTAAATTCAATCGGACTGTGGAATCAAAGCATCCTTTTCCAGAGTTTATTGTTATTATTGCCATATGTGATTATTAAATGAAGTGAAATATGTTGTCCTAACTAGTATTAGTTTTGTGATCTGTAAAGTAAGAGATTGCTATAAATTATTTAGAAATAAATGTACATAAATTTTAAATAATTATACCCAATACAGATGTTTCTATTCACTTTCAATGAAAAATTGAAACAGTTTAGGTAAAATTAATTCTTAATTTTACATTTTATAATTTATTTTGAAGACCTTACCTGGGAAATATATGATATCAAAATAGACATGTTTTAAAATAATAAATGGTGCTTTACTGTATAAAGGAGGGCTACGCATGCTTATATTAATATTTTTAAATATGGAAGAAATTACTTTGCATTTAAGCAACCCCCAAAGTCAGTCCTTTCCTTGGTAGTAATTTTATACTGTGCTGCTTTTGTATATTCAAGAAGCAATTTATGGAAAAATCAGGTGAATGGATAATATTCAGTTTTAAATGTGTTTTGTTTGTTTTTCCTTTTAAAAAAGTAAAGAAAAATATGGGACAGATTATTTGTAGTATAATCAATTAGAGAATCATCAGGTGAATAGTGATATCTATAACTGAGAGCCATGGAAGTTGTTTTTACCTTTGTGTCAATCTGGAGAGAAAATTAAACTGGCAGTTGCAATACGTGGCCTGACATTTCCCATCTTTTCCTATTGAAGCAGCCGGGCAAAAGCACACAGGGCAACGGAAAAGGTAACTATCCCTTTGAGGGCATGGTTGATTTTACTTCTGATTCTTACCTTGCTATAAGGGTCAAGGATTTCTAGCAAAGCTTGACCTATGTTTGAGGTCAGGAAAAGTGGGTGATTTTCACTTTCTATACCTGCAGGTCTTTGAAGTTATGTGTAGATTGGAGTTTACTCTGCACTGCTTTGTCAGCATAGCTGTGGCTTTTTTGACAGTTGTGCAAGAATCCTGAGATAGAAGGAATTGAGTGTAAAAATGGCTTTTTCTGTAGAGCAGGGGACTACTATATAATTTTTAAAAATTTAGATTGTGCCATATAATTCTATAACAATTTTGATTTTATGTTTAAGGAAATGGTGTCTAGTGCTGACTGATATGCTCCAAAGTGTAAACATTATAATGGGTTGAAATCTAA
Organism: Rhinolophus sinicus; assembly: GCF_057876585.1. Lineage (NCBI taxonomy): Eukaryota > Metazoa > Chordata > Mammalia > Chiroptera > Rhinolophidae > Rhinolophus > Rhinolophus sinicus. The sequence continues at coordinate 58,658,027 of NC_142502.1, forward strand.
TTACAATTCAGATCTTAGTTTTTTAGTTTCAGATTTTTCTGTCTCCTAAACCATGAAGAGTTTAACTTATTCTATTTTTAATTAGCCAGAAGTTAAATGAGGAAGTGATAGGTTAGAGTAGTGGATTATTTTATTCTGTTGCTTTTTTAGCTGGTAACTAAATACTAAATAACTGACCTATTTTCCCTTCCTCCATTTCTCCCTTCTATCCTTTCTCCTTTCCTTCTGTTATTTATATTTATGAATATAATATAATCATTCATAACTACATAATATTCATAAAAATATAGACAGTTTTTTCAGGTCAACATGCTTTGTGATAAATCCTTTCTTATCTGTATCTTTCCCTTTGTGACTGAGGAAATTGTTCCTTGTGTTTTGTCCTATTGATGCTACTTCCCTTGGCCCTCCTCTGTCTTGCTCGCTGAAGGTGTAAAACTTGACATGAGGAGGTCAAGATGCTCTATTTTGTTCTTTTTAACACCATATAATTATATCTCATCATTTGAATATTGGGAGGTGTTTTCTAGTTTATTGCCAAATTTCTGTGTTTGTTTATTTCTTAGACAGTGGTATCACATTAGTAGTTTTTCAAATGAAGATGACACTAAAGTTTCTATTCCCACTTTTATACATGAAATGACCTTTCTTACCCTCAAGGTAGAGATGATGAATGTTTTGGAATCTCGATGAACCTTTTGAGGGTTCATGTCTGGTATAAAATTCCAGAGGGATTACTCTCATTGCAATATACTCATAGCAAGACAACAAGTACTATTAGGCTAGATTCAAGTATTTCTTGACAATTAAAATTATTGCCAACATTTAAGGCATTTTACTGAGAGAAAAATTATGAAACGGACAGTAATATAATATATAGGGGGATTAGAGATTCTTCAATGCTGCATTGAGAGTAGATGATCAAACAAAACACAAAATATTGGCATCAACAAGAATTCAGTACTAAAAAGGCGGTTGGGGAAAGATGTTTGGGATATAAAAACAATTCAGTTTAGTTCAACAAACATTTCTTGAGTGCTTTTTGTTTATAGATTACCGCGATAAAAGTGTTAGGGAGAGATACATTTACATGAGTTTATAGATTGCCAAAAACACTTAAAATTAATAATGTTACCAATCAAGCAGTGACTTTTTAATTCCATTTGAAAAATTAATTTTCACCTTATAATTTTTTAATTTTAAAATGTCTAACCAACAGAAAAGTGGGAAGAGTAGCACAATGAAAATACTAATGGTCTTCAGACTCTTCAGTTTTTAAAATTTTGCCACATTTATATTTGCCCCCCTTTCCCCACCCCTGTGCGTGTGTATAATACATTTATATTACATATGTACTTATGTCATATATGTTATATATGATATATATGTATATATATTATTTTTTTGCTGGAGGAATCATTTGAAAGTAAGTTGCTGACATAATTCAACTTAACACCTAAATATGCTACTGTATTTCTCAAAACACAAATATTCTGCTACATAAACATAATACTATAATTAAAATACAAGAACTTTCATAGATATATATTAAAGTTTATCTAATAAATAGTCCATATGCCAATTTCCCAGTTTCCTTAGACTCACCTGTATAGCTGATTTTTTTTCCAATGTGTGAGCTAATTAAAGATTCCATATCTGTTTGGTTGTCATATTTCTTTTCTTCCCTTTTAATCTACAACCTTTGTTTCTTTTGTTTTTGTTTTTTTTGTTGTTTCACTTTACTGACTCTTTTTAAGAACCCAGATCAGTTACTTCCTAGAATAATGCCACCTGGTAGATTTGCCGGGCTGTCTCCTCATTGTTAGAGTCAAGTTAAATTTTTTGGCAGAGATGCAACATGTGTGATGTGGTTTACTTTCTCTGGTATCACATCATGTCAACTTGTCCCCTTATTTGTGATGCTAAGTTTGATGATTTGGTTAAAGTTATGTAAACAAGATTCTTCTAATGTAAATTTATTGTTTTCCCTTTTTAATTAATCAGTGAACTATGCAGTGATACTTGGAGACACTATAATTTTCAATTCCCTGACAATCTTGTACCCAGTGTTTTATTGTCCATTGATAATATCAAGTGGAATCATTTACTACATTGGAAGTTGTAAAATGTCAGTTTTCTAATTTCCTTGTTTTTTCTGTATTTCATAGTTTGTTTTACTCTATAAGAAAGAGTTTTTCCTTTCTCTGGCTCCAATTTCTTTTCTTTTTCTTTTCTTTTTTTGAATAGTGTTGTGGACACATAAGTTCTAATAAAATCATAGTTCTTAAAGTAAGCTGCTTCTACTTAAAGAATTAAATTGAATATTAATTATATACTTTGATGTCAGTTAATCTTTCAGCCTTTGTTCTATTATTGTTTTTCACTTCCTTTTTCCCTTTAAAGAGAAGTTGAATGCATCTTTATTGTTACATATACTTCATAACAAGTGAATAAATATTTCATTTTCAGTAGAGTTTTTAAGACATCTTTCATATTGGCAACATAACCCAATGAAAGTAATTAAATAATGGTTAAACATATTTCTTCTGGACTGGAGATACACAGAGGTGCCAGCCCAGAATTCACTACCAATCTCTCAAGGCCTTGGTCTCCCTAGATTCAAAATGGGAAATGTTAACATCATCTATTTCAAGAGATTGGGTATGGACCAAATTATCTAATATACATGAAGCACTTGCACATAGACAGTGGGAAATAAATATGCATAAAAACGAGATGATGCTAGTTCAGCATTTAGCACACTGTCTAACACATGGTAAGCAATCAATAAATGTCAGCTACAGTTGTTATTATTCTAAAAAATGCCTGCTGTATTTCTATTTTGGTAAATGAGGCTGGAAATCATCCAGAAGACTTATTGATTCTACGTCCTTAAAATCTCTTCAATCTATCCAATCAATGATTCGCCATCCTATTGCCACCATTTTAATGTAAGTCCTTGCCTTGTGTACCTTAGAGAATATCAGTAGCCTCCTAATTTATTTGTTTGCATTTGGTCTTACTCTACTTCAGTATTTTTTCCACTTACCTTCCAGAGCAGTTTTTTAAAATTCAAGTTCAATCATGTCATGACTTTCTTTAAAATATATAATTTCTTCATGTAGTTACCAAGGTACTTCTTGCCATCTTATTCAAAATTCTTTTTAACCTGCCTCTGCTTATTTTCATGCCATTATACAACTATGCTGAATAATTCGAGGTATCCTAAATGCTTTCTTTCCCCTTGTGATTTTAATATATGGTAATTTTCTGCCTAGATTGTCATCTCTTTTTGAAAGACTTCTAGTCTCATCGTCCTCCACTCCCTTCCTGTCCCCTTCCCCACAAGTCCACAGTCCTCCTGGTCAGGCAGGTTTCCAGTGTGCATCAGCTTTACTGTAATATGCCCCATTAGATTGTAAGGTACCACAGAACAATATTTCTTTATGTCCTTCTCAATTTGCATCCTACCTGGCTCACCCTACCTTCTTAGTAAATAGAAGAGACAAGGTTAAACATATAAATGAGGTTATTTGGTTAACTTCTATATAGCAGAACACAAAGATTATGTATCTTATCCAGTGTTCAGTTAACTGCCAGTTAAGAGTTAAGTGCCGACAAGTAATTTTCATTGGGGGTGGGGGTGGGATTCTCTTTCAAAGCAAGAAGACTTTTGACTCTGAACAAGGAAATATTAACCTAAATGCAATAATAGGAGATTAAGACAATTATGAGATATCCATAAAATGAGGTGTCATATAGACTCTCAAATCATGTCATTAAATTATAATTGTTTGCATGGGAAAATTTTTACAATTTTAGGCTAAGTAAAAAGCAGTGCTCAAAGTAGTGCGATACTATTTTTAGGGAAAGACTGGAAAATTATACGTGAAATTGTTACCATGTTGCACCTCTGGCCAGTGGGGATATAGGCTATGTTTAGTTTTCTTTCAATTATTCTATGATTTTTATATTTTCTGCATTGATCATGCATTACTATACATACATATATACGTATGTGTACACACATATCTATATTTAATCCATCTATAGTTTTACAAAGAAAAAACAGGAGAATGGGAGTGGAACATGACAATATTAACCCATCCTTGCCTTGTTCTTTGCTTTCATTAACATATGGGGTGAAAGTACTTTTTTTGATTGTTATTTAAAAATATGAGACCATTCTAGTTAATAAATACAAGGTTTCTTATTTTCAAGAATATTTTAGTATTTAAAAAATACAATCTACACCAATTTAGTAAATGCACCACCCTAAATGTCGAAGGATAACAGGGACTTTGTGGGGGTTAAAAAGTTTTAAAGTATTTAACTTTTATGATTTTCTAACTGCTGATGACGCAAAAAAAGATTTTTTAAACATACTATAATATATAAAACATATATATCTCCCTTTGTGTGTGTGTGTGTGTGTGTGTGTGTGTGTGTGTAAATTTTACTCCTATAGATTATTAGTCCTTGAGCTTTAGCTGTTACTAATAAACTGTTACATGTTTGCAGTCAATTACATTGTTTGGTGACAATGAACATCACTTATAGAATGAGCTGCAAATGGGCAGCAAGAGTTCTAATAGTTTTTATGTACTAATTCCCCAACAGTAAATGTGTCTTTTTGTGTAAGGAAGAAATTGGTATATAATTGAATAATAATTTCATAAAGGAAACCAAATTAATTATAAGATTAACTACTAAAAGAAAGTGAATACATTGTTACAATCATCTTCAGTGGCATATTGAATCTTGCAACATTCTGTGTATTACACACACATTTGTATTTATAGTACAACTAATTTTTGATTGTCTGATATGGCATATTTAAAATCTCTGGGTTTGTTAGTTCCAGCAAGGATACAGTTTATTCACTTTCATGCCATTCAGTGGGTTTAAGGAATTAACACTCATTTTCATAATAGTCTATAGAAAATATTTTATGGAGATAAATAACATGTGTATCATATGGTAGAATATAATTTATGGGGTATTTTTAAAGATATATAAATGTCTGGCCTCTAGCCCTGTTTAGTTCTATATAATTTTTGGTAAATCAGCCTTCTCTACTGAGATGCTCAGGCAAAGGGTAACATTTCAGGATCTCAATCTCAGAGTCTTCTGCAGCACTGGAAACTTGAAATTAGTAGAATAGAGAGAAATGGCTGCCCTAAAGCTTGTGCTTTCCCATCACAACAGCAGTTGTCCACCCTAAGACTTGCATCAAGAAAACTTCTGCTCCTGCTGACAGTTTCTTCCTAAATTTATCTCCCCATCCATTAGTTGGGGGGTGGGGAGGGAGGAAAAGAAAACTGTAGTGAGCATCTATTCTGTGCACCTTAAGTAGACTTTTTACATTTTCATCAAAGTAGTTACACTCTAAGTCAGAAAGTGATAATTTGTATATAAATTGTAATTAAGTGAGGAAACAAATTTCAACTGGGTAAAAAAATAAAGGTTTGCTTCAGATGGTATGTACATTGAGTTGTGATAGAAAGGTGTGAAATCCTACAAAGACACTTCCAGGCTCAGTGAACATTAGGAATAAAGGTGGGGCATGTATGAAATTGCAGGTCCTATTTGGTGATCAGATAGCTGGTGTGTGTGTGTGAAAAGGATTATAGTGATAAAGCTAGGAAAATGGAAGATAAGATGGTTTGGGTTAAATCCAACTTATGGGGAAGGCTTTCTACGTTACACTATTAAGGAATTTCTACTACCTTTTGTAATTATGACGAAATCAAGAATTTTTTTTTTTTTTTAAGACACATTTATTCAGCATCATGATCAGACTATTATATTTAGCAATCAACAGCATGGGTGCAAAAAAAAAAAAATCTACATTAAAACCCTTTGTTGGAATGCTTTACACTTTCCACAGAACAGAAACTAAATTAACCTGTTATACAATTAGTCACAAATACAGTTCTCGAGTTTTTTTTTGTGCATACACATGAGTATTGTCTAAAACATGTCTTCTTTGTAGCAGCTGGGCCCTGCCACCACTGTGCTTGGCTGAGCTCACAAATCTGTTGTAACCTGTAGCTTCCCTGTCACTTCTCTGGCTCTCCTCTCCTGCTGAGCTTTGTTTCCTGGCAGGAATTAAAACCTTCTGCTACTAACATAGCTACTTCTGCTGCTGGAACCACCATAGCAACCTTGGTTTCGTGGTTTGGCAAAGGATTGGCCTCCACCACCATAGGGGCCAGAGCTTCTGCCTCCAAAGTTCCCTCCTTTCATGGGTCCAAAATTTGAAGATTGATTGTTGTAATTGCCAAAATCATTGTAGCTGCCGTCACCTCCAAAATTGCTTCCATCATTACCAAACCCATTACAGCCATTCCCACTGCCATCATATCCTCCACCATGACGGCCTCCAAAGCCACCTCGACCATTGAAGTTTCCTCCACGACCAAAGTTGTCATTCCCACCAAAGCCACCTCCTCGACCACCACCGAAGTTTCCAGAACCACTTCGACCTCTTTGACTGGATGAAGCACTAGCCATCTCTTGCTTAGATAGGGCTTTCCTTACTTCACAGTTGTGGCCATTCACAGTATGGTATTTCTGAAAGACAATCTTGTCTACAGAGTCATGGTCATCAAAGCTTACAAAAGCAAAGCCTCTCTTCTTGCCACCGCCTCGATCAGTCATGATTTCAATCACTTCAATTTTCCCATACTGTTCAAAATAATATCTTAGGTGATGCTCTTCACTATCTTCTTTAATACCACTGACAAAAATCTTTTTCACAGTTAAGTGGGCACCAGGTCTTTGAGAATCTTCTGTTGAGACAGCCCTCTTTGGTTCCACAACTCTTCCATCCACCTTGTGTGGCCTTGCATTCGTGGCTGCATCCACCTCCTCCACAGTGGCATAGGTGACAAACCCAAAGCCTCTGGAGCGCTTGGTGTTTGGGTCTCTCATCACCTCACAGTCCGTGAGCATCCCCATTGCTCAAAATGGCTCCTCAGACTCTCATCGGTTGTTTCAAAGCTCACACCTCCGATGAAGAGCTTCCGCAGCTGTTCAGGCTCTTTGGGAGACTCTGACTTAAACATGACGACCGCGGGAGGGGAGACTTTAATAATGCTTACTCGGCGGCGTCCACTGACAGAATTTTTAAGGAGCACATATAATCAAAGTTGTGCTATAGTGATAACTTTAAAGGAAGTTGAATATTGGATTAGAGCTGAGAGAAACTGAGAGCAACAACACGTTTTGAACTGTCTCAAGGCAAAGAGCCTAAATGGGGACCCTGGTGCTGAGCCTGGGAAAAGACACATGGTGATAAAACTAATGCCTAGAAAAACAATAGATAGGGTGAAATATGACATTAGAGTTTTGTTTTTTTTAATTAAAGTTTATTGGGGTGACAATTGTTGGTAAAGTTACATAGATTTCATGTGTACAATTCTGTATTACATCATCTATATATCACATTGTGTGCTCATCACCCGGAGTCAGTTCTCCTTCCATCACCATATATTTGAGCTCCTTTACCCTTATCTACCACCCCTTCTTCCCTTACCCTCTGGTAAACTATTGTCTGTGTCTATGAGTTTTTGTTTCTTCATTTGTTTGTCTTTTTTTGTTGTTTTCAGTTTTATATAACACATATCAGTGAAATCATGTGGTTCTCTACTTTTTCAGTCTGACTTATTTCGCTTTGCATTATAATCTCAAGATCTGTCCATGTTGTCGCAAATGGTACTATTTAATCTTTTCTTATGGCAGGATAGTATTCCATTGTGTATATGTACCACAACTTCTTTATCCATTCATCTATCGAAGGACACTTTGGTTGTTTCCATGTCTTGGCCACCGTAAATAAAGCTGCAGTCAACATTGAAGCACATAATGTCTTTATGGATAAATGTTTTCAGATTTTTTGGGTAGATACCAAGCTGACGGATTGCTGGGTCATGTGGTAATTCTATTCTTAATTTTTTGAGGAATCTCCACACTGCCTTCCATAGCGGCTGCACCAGTCTGCATTCCCACCAACAGTGTATGAGGGTTCCTTTTTCTCCACAGCCTCTCCAACACTTGTTACTATTTGTCTTGTTGATGATCGCCATTCTGACTGGGGTGAGGGGATATCTCATTGTGGTTTTGATTTGCATTTCTCTGATGATTAGTGATGTTGAGGATTTTTTCATATGTCTATTTGCCATTTGTATGTCCTCTTTGGAGAAATGTCTCTTCAGGACCTCTGCCCATTTTTTAAATTGGGATTGTTTGGTTTTTTGCTGTTGAGTTGTATGAGTTCGTTGTATATTTTGGATATTAGCCCTCTATCAGAGGCGCGGTTTGCAAAAATCTTCTCCCACTTGGTTGGTTGCCTCTTTTTTTTTCGATGGTTTCTTTTGCTGTGTAGAAACTTTTTAGTTTGATATAATCCCTTTCATTTATTTTACCTTTTACTTATCTTTGAAGTGAAATTCATAAAATGCTCTCAGAACCCACTAATGCCTAGAAAAATACTAAGTTTATTACCTGTGTTTTAGAAACCACTAAGTTTAGTACCTACGTTTTCTTCTATGCAGTTTATTGTTTCTAGCTTATCTTTCACTACTGTCCTTTTTAAGCCCACTTCACTTCAATCAAACTAACTTAGCTTGTCAATAGTTTCTAAAAGTAGCCCTTACTTTTTGGTTTCAATATTGTTTATTGTGCTTCTTTGACTTTGTTGACACTCCTTTTCCTCCATATCCTCATAAAATATTCATATATTGTGTGTCTTTCAAAAGCTCAAGTGTTAACTCCTCCAGGTATCCCTCTCTGATTGTCATGGTCAAATTAATCTCTCCTGGAAATCCCAGAATATTGTATTTGTGAAAAGTTCCAGAATGTAATTATCTTTTCACCTAATTTATATAAAATAAGTTATTGCCTAAGGTAGTATATTTTAGTGGTGAAGAGTAAGTGTTTTGGAGTGTAATTCTTATTGTACTACTTACTAGTTGTGACCTTGGGCAAATTACGTAATCTCATATCTCAGCTTCTGCATCTTGAATTGGGGAATCATGGAAGACTCTGCAGATTCTGAGTGATATCCAATACTGTTATTAATATTAAATTATATAATGCATATGCTCAGTGACACCCCAGGAACAAAACAAGTGCTTGGTAAATAAACTATTAGGTGGTGTACTAGATGATGTGAATTACCTAAAACATTTAAGGCAGTTGGGAATGGGACTCTCCCATCAAGTGATAGGCGAATCAAATTGAGCATTCTTAATGCTGGCTGTTAAAATAGGATAACAACTTTGATTGGGTGCAGTGGACAGAAATGAAAAAACTAGTCTCAAATACCCAGTTTTGCTAAAGTCTCATCCTTAGTTAGGTTAGAAAGCCAGGCAGTCTGGGTTTCTCCCTTACAATGAATGGAAATGTAGATGGTGGCAGTGTTAGTGCTACCTCTTGGAAGGGACTTAGGTGTGGTAAGTCCTTGTCAGAGATATTTATTTAGGTAGTATCAGGAAAAGCTGGGAAGACAAAGTTAGATTAAATCGTGGTGGGAGAGTTTTTCAAGGAGAACTATATGGAGTAAGGAGGGTCTCATTCCATCATCTGACAGTGGTGAGGGTAGACACCAAATTCAACTAGCCAAGGAATGAATGGTAAAGTGAGAAAATGGGTAGAATGAGAATAGACAGTTGTCATGAAGAAAAGACAGCAATGACAAAGTAAGTTTGTAGATAAAACTTTCTGTTAATTATGTGGATGGTCCACATAAAAAAGGTTTAATTCCCTTTTGGAGGGTTTATAATGTGAGACAAAAGCTTTGAGAGATTGATATTAAAATACTTTTTCTATGAAAAGTTTTCTAAACTTATTTGATTGATAGAATGTGGATAGTTGACTATAATTAAGATAAATCCTTTTTCGGTAATTCTTGGTAATATTTTGAGCAATGTTTGCAAACACAGTTGGGGAAATAATCCTCTAGAGTCCTTGATGGAGATGGGGGAAAAAAGCAGGATTGAAGTGGGAAAGGAACACGATTCAAGGCTGAGATCAAAGTGGGGGATTTCAGAGTTTGTGACTAGGAAATGAATCTGATTGATGATGATGGCTTAGATATGGCTGTGCTTGTTGACAGATGGAGATTATATCAATTTATCTCTCCAAAGACAGGGCAGAAGAATTGGGTTAAGAAGATCACAGGTTATAATAAAAAAGGAAAAAGGAAAAAAAAATAATTTGTCGCAGAATTCCAGAATGTAATTATCTCTTCTCCTAACTTATTAGCTCATTGGTTTCAACAACCTTTGATATAAAGTTTCTAAGCTTTTTATTTTGTGATTAATTTGCTGATGTTTATTAATTATCCAGTTAGAATTACTAAATACATATGTTAATAATCATAGTATCAAAAGAACCAGCTTATCTGCCCTATAGAATAAATAAAACTGAAAGGTCCTTGTTTTTAAGTACATATTTTGAGATGAAAAGGATTTCATAAAATAGAAATCTTTGCTTCAGAGAAGGTAGTAAAACACAATGTCATCTTTTAAAGGCATATTTCATTAGATCTTGTATTCCCCACCTTTTCTCAATTATGAAAATGAGATACGTATCACTTATCTAATAACTGAATAACTTGCTTATATTGCTTATTTTTCTTTAAACTTAAAATTTATCACCTTACAGATTTCTCAGTTTGTAATTGTGTTGTCAAGGACAGATGTGCATGGAGCACTGAAAGTAAATGATTTTGTAAATAGCATATGTGATCCTTTGAAATGAAGATACCTCTGATTAGAACAGTTTAAAAAAGAAAAAGAAATAAAAATCTATTACATATTTGTTTCGAAAGAGGACTTTATTATTTTTAAAAAAGATGCTTTCTGAAAATGTTCAGGGGGCATTGCTTAATGGAAACTGAAACAAATGAAAAGCAAATGGAAGCAAGGCGGCCACCTTCTTCAGAGCTTTTAATAGCTACAGTGAAAAATTAAGGGCCACCTGCCATGTTGATTTTTATAAGTATGAATGATGTAGGGGTACTTGCCAATACATTCATGAATAAGTGAAAATAGGGGTTTTATATAGTAACACAAACCTTCAAATGGGAGTTCATGAAAGACAAAGCTTTTCTTTACTGGGTGGAAAGTTATCTGCTATATAGTAAAAGGCCTCCTGAATGAAACATTTGTCCTCAAATTCCTTTTAATCTTCTGTGAGGTTCTGCCTGTTACCTCACTTGGAATAATGTGCCAATTTTGTAAGGATAAAGAGAATTTTATCCTTTTTTCGTTCCTTTAGCTTCTTGATGCGGCATTTCCTTGAATTTCACAGTACCTGCCTGTTTTTAGCAGCTCTAATTTCAGACTATCATTTTCCTGGACTAACATGTAAAAACTGATATTCTCATCTCCTTGATGGAGAATATTCAAGAAATGCAATCCCAGTAAGAATGCTGCTTACTAAAGGATATTTATTTCTGCAGGCATCTTTAAAAATTCTGTTTCTATTTCAGCTCTTTAATACCTGCTCTTCTTTACAAAAACGGATTAAAATGTCTGGTGGCCGTGGAGGAATGTTTTTGTGGTAGCCTATTGCTTTTGTATGATATATTGTGAGTGGTTATTGTTCACAACTCACACCTTAATAGTTTGAGTTCAAGTTTTTTGCTTTGCTCTTACAAAAATATTTACTTTGTCCTGTGTCAGTTCAGAACTGCAGAGCAAGAATTATGAGAGATATAATAGGGATTGATTTGTTTTTCTTTTCAAGGTTAATTGGGTATTGTTCTTGTAGATTGAAGAGTTAAATGGAAATAATAGTAGGTTTTTCAAATAAGTTAGAGATTGAAATCTGTTTTGTAACTATGGCAAGGAACCCAGTTTCTTAGCACTAAAGAAGAGTGCATTAGTTAGTGTGTAGGAAGGTTAAAAACAAGCAACCACAAAATAAACTCAGTTTTAAACAAGTTGTTTCTGTGAAATATACTGATTCTAACTCACTTCGAAAAGCATTGGTAGAGGAGCTAGCTGGTAAAATTTCCAGAATCTCCCAATTTTAGGACTTTGGTGTGTGTGTAGGTTATTCAGTTATTATAGTTGTGTACTAAAATTAATTTTGCTAAGGGGCTCATGGTAATTTCATGACCTCCTAGAAAGCCATTTCCTTGTGTTGTTAGCTCATTACAGTGATTGAGGTGACACTTATTTTGTTGTTATTATTAATAGCTCCTCTTTCGCTCTCGAAAGGATCCTGGTTTGGATAATAAATTATATAGTCACTTTCCATATAAAGTGTTTGACTTCCTTTCAACACATTTTATGTTTCCAAAATAATCTCTTTTTAACCTGTATTCTTGTATGTTTTTGCTCTGGTAAAATATACAGTTATTGTTATCTACCATATCGAAAATAAATTTATATATGTGTAACTGTTAGTTATATCACTAAAGAAAGTAATTATACTGCCCTAAAATTAAGTTGTTCAACTGATTCATGACTTCATAGTTCATGATAGTGAACTAATTACAGTTTCTTTTCTTTTGAAGTCAAGTTTAGAGCTGAAAACGTAAAGCACCTTATAAGATTACTTGTCAAATGCAGTTAAATGGAAATAAGAAATATGTTTTGAAAAATGACACAATTCGACTTTTTAACTTTTTTGGAATTAATATGTATTTAGGGTGAACTTGCATGAAGGCAAATTTGATTTTCATATTTCATTAAATATTTATATTCTGATCATATTGCTGGCTAACCCTTGTGAAACATAATTTTAGACTGGGCAACGCTAATAGACTCTTCTTCCAGTATTGCTTAATATAAAAGTCTATAATTTTATTCATTCAGTTATATTCATCGTAATAAGACTTTATGCTTTTATTTCCATTTCTATGTGGAATGGTTACTGAATAAACATACACATTTATGAAATGATTAGAAAATTATACTTGACAGTAATCAGGTGCCAGAATATGTAACATACACCAAAGAGCGCAAGTCTGGCAGATGTCTAGATCCAGAAGAAACACGCTACTAGGAACAGAACTGGATTCAGAAACTGATTGTGTTTCTAAGCCCATTTTCACTGTCTAGTAACATTATAGATTGGCATAAATCAATCACTCTGAGCCTCTCCTTTTGTCGTCTGTCAGAAGAGGGAAATTTGCTTGCCTTGAATATGTCATAGGATGTTGCAAGGACCCTCTTTGCTATTGTAAATCAAACTGCGTTTTAATTTCCAGTATTTCAAAATCAAATCTGCTGGTGTGTGCTGGAATGATTGGAAAGTGTAAGATTAGAAAGTGGAGAATACTAAAAAATCTCTTCATTCTACCTCCCAAAGTTCTACTGAACGTCCAGTTCTCTATAAACAAACGTGTGCATCCTGTTACAGTTGACCATCCTCTTTCACCTGTGTCACTGCCACAGCCTCCTCTGTTCTCTTTTCTGCCTCCTGCTAATCCATTGTTTCTAGAGTGGTCTCTCTACATGTGAGTCTTATCATAACACTCTCTTCTTAAAATCGTTCAATGGCTTTCTATTCCTCTTAGAATAAAATACAAACTTCTTAACTCCCACCCTGCCTTCTTTTCCAGCTTCATCGCTTACCTCTCTTCCACTTGTATTCTATATTCCAGTACATTGACATTCAGTCATTGCCTCAAATGTGCCATGATCTTTTTCCTCTCTGCTGTCTTTTTTTTTTTTTTGCCTGTGAATAATCTCTTTCTACTCTTAAAAAAAAAAAAGTAAAGTTTCTCACTTATTCTGCAGGTTTCAGTTATACCAGGAGAGGTGCCACTCATCAGTGATTCCCTTTCCTAACACACCGTGGTTTATTATCATTGCTTGTATAATTACTGAACTAGGATGAGAGGTCTGTAAGGACAGGCACTGTGTCTGTATTTCTTCACACAATGTCTATAGTTCTTCTCATACTGAGTTCATAAGACGTATTCAGTATATTTGTTGAATAAACGTATAAATGAATAAATGAATGACTCTACAGGAAGAGAGTACAGTAAATAAGATGAGCTATGATAAACATTTGACCCAGGGTTACTGTAATGAGAATATCAAAGAATAATGGACAGGAATTAACTTAGCATGAGAGGTAGAAGCATGTAGAAACTTCAGGTTTTCTCTATTGAAGGAACGACAAGTTCAGGCTATTATGTATCATTTTTCCTTTTTGAATTTTAGGTTAGGATGGGCTTTGTAAAATAGAGTCACCTTATATGTAGCTGGACATTTGAAATAGGAAATACTGATATGAGAGAAGGGATGGTGGTTATCACAGTAGTTCTGTCAAATCTTTATAACACTTTAGTTTTTCAAAGCTTTTTTTTTTTTTTTTTAACAGACATTTCAAATGATGCTAATTAGCAAATCATCTATGTAGCGCTTTAACTGGAGAACTTTGAAGAAAAACTAAGTTTATTAAAGATGAAGCTAACTTTTATAAAAAAGTTATGTTCTGTTTTTGTTTAAATATGAAAATAATCTAGTCATACCCTTTTTATTTTGTTTAGTTAAGAAGGGCTCCTTAGCAAGGAGATAACTAGGACTCATAAATAAAACTGACAGATACCTGTTTGTAGTAAAGCAGGGTTTCTCAACAGTAGCACTCTTGACATTTTGTGCCGGGTAATTCTTTGCTGTGGAGAACCCTGTAGAATGTTTAGCAGCATCTCTGAGGTCTACCTACTACATGCCAGTAACATCACACCCTTATAGTTACAATAATAAAAAATGTCTGCAGTCGTTATTAAGTATTCCTTGGGGACAAAATCACCCCCGCTTGAAAAGTAGTGCGCTCAAGAATTAAAAATTATATTCCTATGTCAGATAGGAAAACTTTGTAATATATTGGAGCCTTGTCATTCCCAAGTAAATTATCTCTAGATCTTGGTGATTATTAGTAAAGTGTACATACTGTGCTACTCTCAGATATTGCTAGGAATGTGGAAGTGGGAGGACTCGGGGCTACTTGTCTTGGGAAGCAAAGACTTCTAAGGTATAGAATTGATGATGGGAACCTAAGAAAAGGATGGACAATTAATTTGTGTTTTAAGGATCTGCCTCTAAGGTGGAAATAGAGCGTGCATGATTCTGCCTGAATCTTCGATTTGGGGACCAGGATTGAAGAGCTGAAGAGGACTTACATTTCCCCAAAGGCAGGGCTTCAGTTGCATGCACTTAAGTATATAGTTTTCATTATTTTGGTTCAGGTATATTGCTATGGAAGACAGTGAATATTTATCTTATAATGGACGGCATGATTTTCTAGAAAATCAGACAGGTATATTCCTGTACATGGGAGAAGCATCTTTGAACTTTTCATACATAATGATCAGTTGCTATCTCAAAGGACTCATGTCACTTGTTTGGCTGCAGACTACCAGTGTTGTATTAATATATGAAAATGAAACCACAATTTGCCACTTGATTAATGCTGGTGACAAGCTTTTTGGAGTGTGTCTTCTCACTTTCTCTCTCGTTTCTTATCTTCAGACTTGTTATTAATTATAAGAAGGCTCTACCTCCTTTTGCCTAATTTCTCTCATATCCACATATTATAAATCTCTTATAATGCAGGTTCTGTGAGCATACTGGCTAAGGGAAGTAACGACAGAAGTACTGAAATACTGTGACTTTTTTTCCTTTTGTGGCCATAAAGGAAGAGCATGGTAGCTTTCATTTTCCTTAGTTGTCTTAAAAAAAAAAAAAAAATTTGTCAGATTTTGCAGATGTGGATAGAAAGCTGATTGATATTAAAGTGTATAGGGATTATTATATCACCCTTAAGGGTAGCAAAGGAAAAGCATGAAACAACTTGAAAAAAAGTTGTATTGTTATAGAAATCTGTTTTACTCTTTCTCTCCCTCTCTCCCTCCGCCCTTCCTCTCCTCTCCCTCTCTCTCTTTTTCTCTGTCCCTCTCTCCCTTGCTCTCTCTCTCTCTCTCTCTCTCTCTCTCTCTCTCTCTCTCTCTCTCTGAATGTTTTATCTGTAACAGCTGCCTGCAAGATATGGAGCTTTTCTTAACCTTTTCAAATCTCTGAGTTTTTATCAGTCATTCTTAAGTTGTTTTTTGGTGTTACATGGCAAGTTACGCTGATTTAAATGTGTGTTTTACGTATTTCCTTTTATTGTACGCTATAGGGTTGAGTTGTATCTCCCGCTAAATAACATACTAACAAAGTAAATTTATCCAGAACAAAAACAACAGAAGGGAACATAGGTTAGTTTTCAAATGAAGATTATTTTAAATGATGTTGTTTTAAATATACGTGATTTTTTTTTAGTTGTTAAAACTATTAAAGGGATTCCTAAGTGGAAACTTTCAGACATTTAGCTACATGATTTACATATTCATGCAGTTAAACAGATTGTTTACAAAAATGTTGGAGAATATTCACAAGGTTTTTTATGTTTTAGTGGGAGCAAAATTATCTTCATATTAAAAAAAATAGTGTTCTTCACTATGTTAACATAATAATGATAATAGTCTAGTGGTAGATCTAGCATTTCAATCTATGGTTTGAACTCAAGGTGTTTGGCTCCATAGCCTCCATCCTTAAAGACTATTCTCTACTGTTCCATAAACTGTTTCATAATCAACAATACATAAAAGTTTCTTCTATTTTGGCGGATAAAATTGCAGTCTACATAAATATACATAAAACACTAACATTCTGGAATGTATTAAAGACTTGCTTACTGAGGCATGACACTCATACAGAAAACTTCAAAGGACCAAACTCTAATGAAATACAAAGGAAATATAATTAACACTTTTATATTAATTGGAAAAATATGATAACTACCTTGTACAACTGTAATAAGGATGTACTATAGCCAGCATGAGATATATAGGTACAGATGTAGACATAAAGGTATATATGTAGATGTAGATACAGACATAGACATAAATCTTTTCTATAATTCTTAATTATAGGAATGGGAAGAGACAGGAAGGATTCAATTGCCTAAGCCAGAGGTCAGAGATGGCTTCACTAAGATGTGTGGTTTGAGATTTTACCAAATATATTTGTAATGAATCTTCTTCAGGATAGTCAGCACCACATAGCTTACTCCTTGATATTAATCTCTAAATTTGAGCCTGACTTAAAAAATAAAATAAAATAAAATAATGCTTTACTTAAATACCTTTTGTGAGACTCCATGTCATTTTCGTGCTTTCTGTTGGTTGGGAATTTAATATTCTATAGGCTGAATGCCATTTGGGGATATAACTTAGATGACAAATTTATAAAGTAAAGAAATAATGAAGATAACAAATAAAGAGCAATCAATGCACCTTATTTTGATTAAGGAAAAAAAAAAACTGTTTCCTCCAAATTCTAATTTTGCAAAATATTTTATCTCATTCGACACTATTTGTGTGGTAAGAGGACTTCATTTTTGAAAATCTAAGAACTTCAAAATCTATATTGACACTGTTGCTAGACAAAGTCCTGTAACATCTGTAGCTTGAATAGACTCACCTTTTAAGCCTCTTACTTAAAAGACTACCATTTAAACTACAAAGCAATCATGTTGAAAAGTTGCAAAAGGAATAGTTAGATTCTTACAAGGTAAGGCCTCTCTCCTCCTGTAAGTGTCGGAATTTGGCAAGGATCACCCTTCTTCTTGCCGTGCCTAGGTATTGCATTCATTATGATGAAATGAAATAAAAGCACATGAAAGATTTCAACCATCAGATGCCCCATTTCTCCATTGGTATACATCCACCCACAAAGGTGTTTGTATTCTCACATCCTTGTTCGATTATCCCTAAATTACAGAGGGCAAAGTCAATCACACCTCGGCTTTTAGACATTCTGTTTATTTAGACATCTATATAACTAGTATTCTTATCAGTCTTTTGTTGAACATGTACACCAAAGGATAGTTCAATTTCAATGTTGAAAAAAAATAATCTGTTCTGAAAATATCATCTGATCCATTCTCCCTGGACAATATGTCTTCTGTGACAGTATGTCTTCACAGTCTGTCATCTGCCTTTCGTGTGTATATTCTTTGCCATTTCATTAGGATGCAACCTTTGAACATTTTTTTTCTTATCTGTATTATGGTTAGTATATTTCCAAACTTTTAGGTAGGTTTTGAGATGATTTGATTATAATTAATTAGGAAGATTTTTTGCACTATTAGCTTTCTGTACATAATATTATCTTGCAGCATCATTAGTGTAGAAATAGAACCAATCATTATATTCCAGAAAACATTCAACAAGTTTTTCATTTGGAAATGTACACATTTACATCATTATCCTTTACCTTAAGAAAGCAGTATTTCACGTCTAAATTTCTCAGTGTATTTCAGATTGAAATATGCAGACGTATGTGTTTAGTCTGATACTTTGTAGTGTTTGACATTATTTTTTCTGAGTTCACTATTAATGGTAAGTTGCTTTATGTTTTTATCCAGTTTTCCTGTTAGGTTTAAGTTTTGCCTTGAAAAAAAAGTGAAATATTACATATACATGTAAATAAGCTTTAACCCTTAGTTTTGGCATGGCTCTCCTACCATAGGTAATAGGCAAAATTAATTAATTTATCTTAGCAACATATGAAATTGAACAGGAAAACATAAATGTACAAAACAATACATGTACACACACACACACACACACACACGGTTGTGCTCATACTAAAAGAAAACAAAAGTTATAAAGCTCATTGTATAAAAATGAATTTGTTCACAATAATTGTTTCTAAAACTTAAAACAGAGGCAGTAAGAAATAAATTAAAATCATTTTTCATAATGTAAGGCATCAGTGATATTTCTGTTTTCCAATAGAAATGTTAATTACAAGAATTTATTTTAATAGCATCCTGTGTAGTTCCAAATTGCCAACAGAAATTAAAGAATTTGTGTACACTGTAGAACATAGCGATTTTAGATTATCTAAAACTAGAATATTCTTGTTTTTGAGTTGGGAGGATGAGTTAGTTATTCTTAAATAAAGGAACTAAACTAGATGTCTTTTTAAATATCTAACGTAGCTACTTTTCCTAGACTTTACTAAAAAACATTTTAAATGATTCTAATAGTACCTACATTATCTGTTTGCATGCAAAATGCTGTGGGTGCCAAGCAGATAGGATACAGATAAAGCTGTCAGATTATTTGCTTGCTGTGCAGATAAAAACTAATGGTGAACTCATTTTCTGTCAAGGAGTATGGGAATCTACTTAGAGAATTTTATAAATTTATATCTCTAATCGTTCTGTTTATCTCATAATATATGTAAATACATGTATATACATACACACATACACATGTGTATATGTGTGTATATGTCTGTTTGCTTTGTTTGTGTGTGTGTGTACCTGGTTTCTTTTTTTGATAAAAAGATTGAGCTCAGCAACATCATTTGTTGTAAGGATTTATTCTGCCTGTTATTTCCTTTTATTTCTAAGATTAAGGATTGAGTGAATCTCCTCGTTGTCCTGATGGATCTTTTTTAAATATCATGCTTCAGGGTAAACTGATTCCTTTATGATCTTCAGAAAATTTTCCACTGACATAACAGAAATGATTATTTATCTCCCCATATGTTCAAATGGCCTTAAACTGCTTTAGGGTTATTTGCTTCAGAAGACAGTATTGATCCACATTTCATAACTGACTAAATAAGGAAAGAAGTAGTCTTCACAAAATAGCTAGAAAGATTGCTTTAACCGATGATTTTGTTTTAATCATATTTGAAATCACTGCAGAAAACTGATGGTGAAAGCCATGTCTGAGACCGCTTGAAAGGGAATGACTGCTCTTTATTTTAAGAAATTTAGAATTAATCCTCTTCAATTTGGCTATGGATCTTACAAACTTTTCTACAGATATGCAGATTTAAATATATTGTAGGAGAAAAACCTGTTATTGATGAATCATAAAATAGTCTAATTTTAATTCTTTGAATGAACCAAAAATGTTCTCTTTATTAAGCATAATGAAATCTCAATATTTGTATTTATATGCACATTTCTAGTCGAGCTGAAGTTTTTTTTAATTTTAGGTACCCTGCCCTCAGGGAATATTCTGATGCTGCCAGATGTACTATTAGCCTCATTGTAAAACAAGCCAATAACTACCACAAATAGCATTCCAGTTTAAATATAATAATTGGTCAATCATATGTCCCTACACACATTTCCTGCATGTCTATCTGTGCTGAGTAGTTTTCTTCACGTTGATGAAATACTGCAACTTTGGCAGGAAAGGTGACTTTAGAGTCTATCTATATTTACCACTGAAATAGGAGATAAAAAAGCACATTGCAAAACATACAAAGTAAGGCACAATATTTATAATTGATATAAGTAATTTCTTATGAGGTATCAGAAATTTAATTAGCTTAAGCTAATTAAATGATTATACATGCCATTTGATGCTAGGTCAAAGGTAATATGATATTAAATATCATCTTATTTGTCTTTTAGCAGATATAACTGGTCCATTGACCAGCAAAATGCAAAGAGTAGGCAAACAGTAATTATTTAGTCAAGAAATGAATGAATAATTTGGTCTAATAATTTGTGGTTCCTGTTTGCATACACATCTGGAAACGGAGAACTGGCTCATGGTTTATCAGGAGTAGAAACTAGTGGGATCAAAACTTCGCATGGAAATTCACATTGTGAAATAATCAGTACTTAACTATTTATTGAGTGCTAATTCTCTGCTAGGCACTGTGCTAAGTTCTTCATTCAGTTATGTACTTACATTCACAACAGTCTTATGAGGTCATCGTATTATTAGGTTTCCCTGTTTTAGATGTGGAAAAACTGGGCCCGGAAAGTAAATTTGCAAAGGTCATGCAGCTAAGTATATTCTGGAGGGGAAGCCAAACTCATAATTTATATAAAGGACAAGAAGTCATATTGACTTTTCAGCATTATTGAAGTGAGACATTATGGATGAAATTAACAATGTCTATCATTCAGAATATGAATTTTATCTTTTAAAGAAATGTTTTAAAATGATTATGTTAAAACAAGAGTATTAATCTTTCAAAAGAGGAATTCTCACTCATGTATTTTACATTATATGTTTTATGTAAAACCTACATTATCTGACCTTTCTCCGTCGATATGTTTTAAAACTACGAGAAATAGTATAATGAGAATGAATAATAAAACAATTACAAAACTTAATAATGAATCTAAGAGAAATATTTGAAAATAAACTTGACAGTGACATAAATGCTGTAGTAAATTATACCCCTGTCTATAATCTTCCTATCATCAATTGCTGTTTAATAACTTTCCTTGCCTCTTGTTTATAGTGACATCACCTCAAAGAAATCTTTTAGAAAAATAATAGTGTCATAAATACGGAACTTTTTTAGTGTTTACAAATAAGTAATGTAATGTTTGAGTTTGGTCAGCTAGCTTCCCCTAATTTAAGTAGTTTTAGTCCATGGCAACCCCATTAATTACACTATTTTGTTATAGACTTGAATTAGAGTTAAGATTATTATGTGTTAGTTCTTTTTTAATGGGGTTCCTAAATCCTGAGATTTCATGAATAATTCTTTTTATATGTAGTTTGATCTCTTAGAATGGACCTAAAGGACAATGTTGAGTGAGATCCAGAAGGGTCAGATTTCATTTTGAATCTTTGCTTTTATGGGAGTTGATTTTTAAGTAATTTACATAATTTTAAATTTTCATTTCCGGATCCTTACTTGCGTGAGTCAAAATGAATGTGCACGTGTCTGGGAACTCAGATAGTGTTTAATAACAATGGTGTAGTGAGAGTTAGGGTGAATCGTGAGGTTTAGGGATCCCTGATACACTTGCTGAGACACCGCTGAAAGACTAAGGGGGTGTTAGTTTGTATGTGGAATTTTGAGAATGTGGTGATGGTGGCAGAAACATAAGTGTTTTTAAATCATTTTGTTGAAGACAGTTGTATGGGAGTTTTAACACCTAAATGACTGATTGCTGTGTTATTGTTAAAACAACCTTTTGCATATACAAGTATAAAAATGACCACTGTGTCTATAGCACTTAATAATTAATAACAAAGAAACAAGGATAGTGAAGCCAGGAATATGAAGTGGCTTTGTCCAACTTACATGTAAGTGGTGGAGTGGATTAGAACACATATCATTTCAGTTAAAATCCAGTTATTTTGCTGCATCACATCACCTCTTTATTTATAAAGTAGAATAAGAATAAAAAAGAGATTTTGAACATTTTAACATGACATCTTTTATTCTTTTAAAATTATTTTTTGGTAATGACATCAGAATTGTGATATTCTGCTAAAATAAAGGGTATTTTAATGCCACATCTCAGCAAAATTCCTAGCATATTCAAAACTGATAATTTAATAAAGGAGAAAAACGGTGTTTACATAATGCTTTGTTTTATTTCATTTTTTCAGTCAAAATCTTAAAAATAAAACTTTTAAAAGCTTATATCTGTTTCTTTCCCACTGTATAGTATCAATAAAACATTAAGTGCTCAGTTAAATAACAAATAAGATATATTTATAATACCTTGAAATTTTTCTTTTTAGCATTAAAAATTCCCAAATTATTTTCAGCACTTGTGCACCTATTATCACAAACTTTATATTGTGCATCATTTATTTTCTAAACTCTTACAAGTTAGTTGTAGGGTAATTGGGATGGTGCCTCACAAACTATAATATACTCATTACATCATGTTGTTTTTATCCTCCCTGCCCGCTGTTCATTCTCAATGTGAAAAATCATAGCATATCAGTGACAGGAGATCTGGCTTTTAAGGCAGACTTTTGTAATTATTCCCACTGAGGCACTGTCAATAGGATTAAAATACAGACTCTGGATCTGTCCATCCCAGATGAGGTCAGCACTTTGAGCTGTGGGAGTTCTATTCCTACAAGCTGTGCTTTCCTCTTTGCAGTATTAATATGACACAAATATTTGAAACCTCCGATGGAAACAGACTAGCTTTGCCTGAATTAAATAAAATGTCCATTTGTAATAAATAAAATAACAGCATTCATTAGAATCCCTAACTATATATGTATGTAGATTCTACAATAATATTAAAGCCCAGAAACTTTCAATTACAGAACAATCCACTTATAGTTCATAATTAATAAACTTTTGCAGCTGCATAACTGTGGCCGGAAACATCTGCAAAACCTCATATTTTACACACAGACACATACACATAATTCCTTCAGAAAAAAATTCAATTGTGCTCAAAATCAGGTCTGGAAACAAAGTAAGACCTGAGGAAGCTGAGTCTAGTTGTATGCAGTTAACTCATGGGAGACGAAGGCTGGGAGGGGGAAGAAATCAGCCCTTGTCGGGCAAAGTGATGTGGGTAAAAAATAAGGATGTTTAAAGCCTATTCACTAAAACTCACTTTGTATATAATGTATCAAAAATCCCCTAAATATAAACTTGGTATTGGTAATGCTAAAAATCTATTTCTTTTAAGTTACAAAATTATGCAAATAAAATTGCTACTCCTCAGGTCAAAGATAAATTATTTATGTAACACAAATGAACAAATCGGGAAAAAGAAATATTTATTATCGATTTTCCAAAATTTTAAATAATTCATAGTTTATTATACCTAGCTACATCTTTATAAAAATAGACGAGTATAGAATATATGTCTTTGGAAACTCAAAGTGATGTATTATCAACTGATAAAATTTGGTATTTCTCTGTTTGCTTACTTAAATGTTTAGTTTGAAGTTGCATTAATGAATTTTATTATATATAACATTTTTACTGAGCTATAATTCACATACCATACAATTCACCTATTACAGTGAACAATGCAGTGTTTTTTAATTGTCATAGAGTTGTACAACTATCACTACAAAGCAGTTTTAGAACATTTGCATCACCCCCAAAATAAATCTGTAGTAATTAACAGACCATCACTATTTCTCCTCAATGTCCCAGCCCTTAGCAACCACTAATCTACTTTCTATCTCTATAGTGCTTCCTATTTTGAATATTTCATGTAAACAGAATTATATAATATGTGATCTTTTGTTACTGGATTCTTCCACATAGCATAATGTTTTCAGGGTTCATCCATGTTGTAGCATGTGTCAATATTTAACTCCTTTTGATTGCTGAATCATATTCCATTGTGTTTATTCATTTATTAGTTGATGGACATTTGGGTTGTTTCCCCTTTTTTGGCTATTATTGATAATTCGGCTGGGCACGTTTATGTATAAAGTTTTGTGTCGATATATGTTTTCATTTCTCTTGGTTATATACCTAGGTGTGGAATTGTTGGGTAATATGGTAACCATGTTTAACCTTTTGAGGAACCGCCATTTTAATTTATTTTTCAAAGTGGCTGCAACATTTTATATTCCTGACAGCCATGTATAAGGGTTCTGATTTCTCCACATTCCCACTGACAATTGTTTCATCTGTCTTTTTTATTATAACTATCCTATTGGGTACAAGTGGTACCTCACTGAGGTTTTGATTTGTATTTCCCTCATAGCTAATGATGTTGAGCATCTTTTTGAGCGTTTATTGGCCATTCTTATATCTATCATAGAGAAATATCTGTTCAGATTCTTTGCCTATTTTTTGATTGGCCTATTAATTTTCATTTTTATATTTTTAAATCTAATTTATTAACTTTCTCCATAATATCTCACTTTACCTCCCTCATTAATTTTTTGGTGGAGATATTTGGCTATCATGCATTGTTTAGAGACTTTCATAGTCTGAGAAAAGAACCTCCAGAATGAAGATTCTAAAAACCTGAAAAGCTTTTAAAATATAGAAATGTCCAAGCTCTAGGAATAATTCAATTACTGTGACAGGGCCAAGGCATTAGTGTCTTTTCAAACCATCGCTCATGTGCAGTCATGGAGCATAGCTGAGTAAGATAATGGATTATCAGTGCCTTAATGTCCAGGATGATATCAAGTATGTCTGAGATTAAAGTTTGAGTTCAATATTTTCAAAAACTAGTTCATGAAGGACCAGGAAATCTTTCTTTGATGTATAGCAATCTAGAAGTATGTAGATTTTCTGGGATAACCAGTTTGTGGTCGAGGGTCCTTAGAAATATAATATGATAGGATATCCTTCAAGCTTATCCTTACAGGTAATAAACCTAAAGAATCAGGGTATGTTTGAGTGTCTGTACCCTCAATTAAAAGGAAGAGATACTCCATTTCACCTAATTGCTTAGCCTAAAGGGTGGAGAGTTGTCTGTGGATTTTAGGATGACCTTTAAAATCATTCATCGAGAATGCAGAGTTGTTACACCAGTCAGTACTCAGATTGTTCCACGAACTGCCTCATGCAAGTATATACTCAAAGACCTGGCACCCTAATGCTTAAACTCTTGACATCTATTGTAGACAACTATGGAGTATGTGATTGTTAGGAAAGTTTAACTGAGAAACAGCATATAAAGATTTAGTATCAACTCTTTTATATATTTAAATATCTCTGTGTTCAGGATTTTGTTACAGTATTATAACTCTTAAGCAATTCATTTATAAATAGGAAACCCCATTGCCTTTTGTGTTCCTTGTAAAAGAATTTGAATTCCAAATATTGTTTGAACCAATTTAGTTACATAGGGACAATATTATTATTTAATAATAGTTAAATATAATTACATTTATTTCATTGCAGTAGTACTATAACAGATCTTGTAATATAGTATATTGTAATATGATTTAGTGGATATACTGCAGTAGATAATATTGATACTGTCTGGTAAACAGAAGTTAAATGTGCTTCCTAGATTCCCTTTTTCTTTGGTGGTTTTCCATTTAAAGAACAGACTAGTTGAAAACTTGCTTAGTGTATGAAATCTGACAAGATCATAGTTCTTGGTTCTAGGAAAATGTTCCTATGCTGTTTTATTCATTAAGGCCCTAAGGTCTGAAAAAAAGTCAAAAGAATCAATCCCAGGTCTTGTGATAACACTGATAAAAATACTATTACCAAAATAAGAGGTGAAAGATTATTTTACAAAAGTAATGAAATATTGAAAATAAACTTTATACATATTACTAATTTTCATCAATAAAACGAAACATTAACTTAAAACAATGTTCAGTTAAAAAACAAAAAATATCAAAAGGTAGGAAATTAAAATGGTATGTTTCTTACTATACCTAACTTTACGATAGACACATACTATATTAAGTTTGCTTTGCGTTCAAATGCTGTTGAACAAATTGAGAAATAAAGCAAAAGAAGAAAAGTTTTAAAACTGCAATTGTACAATTTCTAGAGCTATGCCTGTATCCCTTCTCTGTTCCTCACCCTTCTTCCTGCGCTGATGTGAGATGATGCAACGTCTGCGTGATGAGATGAAGTGAGGTGAATGAAGTAGGCGATGTGACATTGGTTAGGCTACTATTGACCTTCTGACAGTACATCTGTTTGGGATGATCCTTGATCCTGGAGGATGTCAGTTGGCAATGGGTAACTGAGACCGTGGTAAGGCAAATCCACAGAAAGCAAAACCATGGTGGGGGTAGGGGAGGCTACTATATATGTTTTAAATAACTCTACATTAATAGTTCCTTAGAGGTTAAGGGAAATCTGTCTCAATGCAACTCATTATTTTCAATATTAACTGAACTGAAACATAATATTACTTCACAGATGAAATGTTAAGACTTTTATGACCACATCTTTCCAGTATTGCCTCTATCATTGTCTATTTAATAATAGCCATACATGTACTCCATGATTTAGAAGTCATCACCAGTGCCAAAATTCATAGTGAAATTGAGAATATCTATTTAATAATACTTCTGTAAAGTATGCTAGAATATTGTTTCATAGCTTTCTAAATTAAAATAGTTTTAAATTGGTAAAAGGTATAATACAAGACAATAGGGACCCATTGAAAATTAATTTTTAGGGTTGCTAAAGCCCTTGGAAACCATTGAATAAGTGCCAAACTTTGGCTCATTTAGCAGTCAGGCTGGTGGAATGGCATATGGTTGAGTATCAGCAGTCCTGTGTTCTAAATCCAGTTTTAACCTAGACAAACAGAATTATTTGAAGAACTCAGGTTACTTTTGCTTCAAATCTGTTTTCCCATCTGTTAAAGTGGTAACAGAATTTAATGTAATTTGAAAGTTGAGTGATAAGGATTTTAAATTTCTCTACATTAGGTAGTATATATATTCTGTAAATCATGAATGTTAAGCAAAAATGCATCTCCTTATTTGTGAGAAAATTGAGAATAAGCTTTCAGTTAGAGGCTTTTATTTGCAATGGAAGAATGTGAATCCTGAGGGATTCCTCTAGGTAGTTTGCAATTCTACAGCCTTACCTTGTAGATGTTAAATCATGTTGCTATTCTGTACCCCATGCCCCTGCTTCCTAACCTCCTCTCCCTGTAAAAAGTAAGTAAATACACACGTCATTAAAGACTCTAAGCATATACCTCTTCTCTCTCTCTCTCTCTCTCTCTCTCTCTCTCTCTCTCTCTCTCTCTCTCTCTCTCATATCTACATAAATCTACATCTATATATCTATATCTATCTATGTCTTTTAATTCTCTGGGTCTTAATGTTATTAAGCTACAGGATGTGGGTAAAGCATTGCCTTCTCTGTTTCATGGATGTTATATCTAATCATTGAATTAGAGATAATGCATAGCACAAAAAACAGTAAATACTTAAAGAAAGGAATTTCCATCCCGAGAAATCCATGCTAAATTTTTTTTTTTTTTTCCATGCTAAATTCTTTATCCTACCAAATAACTATTTTTTTGTGTGTGGCAAGATCGTATCTTTAGACACACTTTTAAGTGTTATAATTTTGCTATATTATTTTGTAATATATCTCGTTGTTCTCTTTGTGCCTTAGACTTTTAGTAATTGCTGCTGAGAACATGTGAAGATGCATTAAGCTTCTTTGCCTAATGTGTTATGAGTGTTTTCCACTTGTATGACTCGAGGAAGCCAGCTAAAGGCAGACTGGCTTCTGAGGGTAGTAGTGGATTTGTATTCACAAAGAGATGCTTATAATTCTGTTTTCATATCTATCACTTATCACAGTATAACATATCTTTAAATTAAGTTTCTAAGTTATCTATAATACCTATCTTGTTCATGTAAAAACAGCCTTATTTTCTTGAAACTCACATGATTCTGAGCTTTCACTTGTATCAGAATTATGCATTAAATATTCAGCATGTGAACAAAACTAAAAAATGACTCAACTTTTTTCTGGAGAATATACTAGCTCGATAAGAAGGGATTGTTTTCCCCACCCAAAAGTGAAAATATGATTAAGTTACTGAATAATGCCTACGTTGAGAACATTAAATAAACTTGAATATAATAAATTAAAAAGTTATAATTGAATTTATGTTAAATATTTGCTAATGTTTATAGATATGATCTATTAATTTCTATTAAATGTGAAGGTCACTAAAACTTAGATATTCATTTAATAACTATGAAGGATAAATTGAATATATTTAATATATTCAATGCATAATACCATTTGTTAATAAAACTGTTGTGGAAATAATGAACACTTAATTTACTAAATATATCAAATATCCGGTGATAGGAAATGGTTCAAGGTTACTTGATTTAATAGCAAATAGGATCTCAGAGAGTAAAAGCAGCTTCTCTGGGCCGTGATAGGGACGGTTTCCTTACCTGCCTATTCATTGCTGAGAGCAGTTACTGTTAGTAGCGTGAATGCAGCTAAGCCTCTGTCAGCTGAAGAGAAACACTCCTCGTCTGTTTACAGTTGATGGTTTTGTCCTTAATTCTGGTAGAATAGGTTTCTCCTATTCATGGTATTTCACTATTTTTAGTAACAAGGAAGTTCGCTTAGTGGAAAGGAACCTGCCTTCTAAGTTAAAGTGGTTGAAATTATACCTTGAAGTTTTCCTGAATGTTTATAGGGAATACATTTTCTATAATTTTCAGATGAAATTTTTTTACATCATTATTATTTTTAGTAGGTGATTAAAACTATTTCAACATTTTTCATTATACATCAAATTAATACATGAAAAATTAGTTCAGAGCTATATTAATTTGCAGCTGTAACTTTGAATTAAGCTTATGCAAATCAACAAACAAGTTCATTATATTGAAATCAAAGTTACCCTGAATTAAATAGCCTAAGATTTTTGTCTAAATAAATTATGCTTGTGTTCAATTGGGGCTCTCGACTTGGGACTGTGCCAACTATAGGGGCATGTTTGCTGTACCATTTGGTTTTTATTATTTTGTTTTAAGATGTTATATTATAAAATTGGGTTATTGATATACATACGTTAAAACATTTTATCATAAAGAGTTTGTTTTTCACAAATCAAATTTTATATTTTATTTTTTGCTAAATATTACTAAAATTAGAAAAAAGGGGTCTGTTTGCTCTTATGTTTCTGTTTTCACTTTCTTTTACATACCCAGCATGTGGCCGTGGGTTCTACAAATCTTCCTCTCAAGATCTTCAGTGCTCTCGTTGTCCGACTCACAGTTTTTCGGATAAAGAAGGCTCCTCGAGATGTGAATGTGAGGATGGGTATTACAGGGCTCCATCTGACCCACCATATGTTGCGTGCACAAGTAAGTTCATCACAGTCAAGTTAAAGAAGGACTTTCATATCCCTTCCACTCATTTATATTATCGGAACATCAAGATACGCATTGGACCTGTGAATACATTCTTAATTATTCCTAAATATTGGAAAAGTTTTCATGAACTGATACAGCTAAACAATAATGTAAAATCGATACATCTTCACCAACTTCAGTGTCATTTTTACATCTGCAAAATCAAATGTATTTTAATAGTGTTTTTCACATCTATCGAATAGGAATCATAAATAAAATGTAAAAGTTATTTGAGTCTTACAGGTATATGAAATGTGATTAAGAAGTAAAGGTTTCTGAATTAAAATTCCATCACTCAATAGAGCAAATCTCATATCTTGGTGCATCAATTACTCTTTGAGAGACCTAAACACAAAGCCAATCCCAGGCACTCATGTAAATCATTCTTGAGCACATTAAAAATGAATAGATGTATTCTCTATTGTATGGTTAAAAGGAAAACTATTTTTAAACAACGGCACAACTGGTTTTTTTTTAGGTACATTAACTGTTCTTTTTTAATTGCTTGGAAGGAAAATAGCTAAAGACCATGGTGAAAGTACAAAGACAGTTGTTATCCTGTTTTCCTTTTGACATATTAAATGGAAAATAAATAAAGCCTCTTGCCAAGTGAATTCAAGGAGGCTTTTATACGGCTTCTCTAGGAAAGGTAATGAAATGTTTATGTGAAAGAAAGCATTTCAACTAGTTTTCTGTATGGTAATTGAGCCACTAGCTAAATGCCCCACACAGATCCTACCATTCATTTTGTTTGTTTGCTTTTTTCCTATTTTTGTTTATTTGTTTATTTATTTTTGGTTTCCAAAGGGCCTCCATCTGCACCACAGAATCTCATTTTCAACATCAACCAAACCACAGTAAGTTTGGAATGGAGTCCTCCTGCAGACAATGGGGGAAGAAACGATGTGACCTACAGAATACTGTGTAAGCGGTGCAGCTGGGAGCAGGGCGAATGTGTTCCCTGCGGGAGTAACATTGGGTACATGCCCCAGCAAACTGGATTAGAGGATAACTATGTCACCGTCATAGACTTGCTAGCCCACGCTAATTATACTTTTGAAGTTGAAGCTGTAAATGGAGTTTCTGACTTAAGCCGATCCCAGAGGCTCTTTGCAGCTGTCAGTATCACCACTGGTCAAGCAGGTATGTTTTTGTGTTTGTCTTCACTAAGTGAATAATGTCACTACATAAATGAGGTGTCTCACTTGAATATTTAGTTAACTTGGCTACACAGAACTCAATTATTCCAGCTTGTTGATTATTCACACCTTTAACTTTTCTTTGTTATTTCTCCTGTTGCCTGTTAAACCATTACTAGACTCATTAACATCTCCTCCAGAGATCTGGCAGGAGAAATAAAAGGGATAAATTGTAAACCAGTTAAGACTGCTCTAAGACAAGCAACTCTGTTGAAAGAGCTAGAAGAAGAGAATGAAAATATTGGGTAAAATGAAATGTAGGATGTTTCTTACATTTTTACCTTTTTTTGTGTGATATGTGCTCATAATTAGGAATAATGAAAGAGTTGGTAGCACTGTCTCTCATAGTGTTAACCAGTTTTTTACCATATAGAATGTGATGTCTGTAATATATGGCAAGTCTGCATTAAAATTTGCATGAAGGAATTTTAAGTTCATCAGTAGATTTGTGACAATATTAATGTCCCTAATATTGGAATAAGTACTTGGTAGATCTCATGAGGATTTCAAAAGAAATGGATTAGTAAATATAATAGCCATGGTGATTATGAACTTATACTTTAGCCTAAAAGCAGTTTCCACTGGCATTTGAAATGCCCTACTCAGTCATTCTTTGCTGTGCTACATATATTTTGGAAAATACAAGTTGGAAAGGAAGTTCCATG
The DNA here is from genome assembly GCF_057876585.1 of Rhinolophus sinicus. Classification (NCBI taxonomy): domain Eukaryota; kingdom Metazoa; phylum Chordata; class Mammalia; order Chiroptera; family Rhinolophidae; genus Rhinolophus; species Rhinolophus sinicus. The sequence goes on from NC_142502.1 coordinate 58,689,520, forward strand.
AATTGGAGACTTTCTAAACCTTCAGAAAAATCTTATTACTGAAGGAAGTTTCAGAAATAGAGGGCTTCCTCAGCTTTTGAAAATTCTTGCTCCTGAAGGAAGATGCTATGTAGTAGATGTATCCAAGAGCTATGTCATTTGTCGTTAATAAAATTGGACCTGCACTAAAGTCCTGAGTTGTGCGAGCATCATAAGAAGCTATAACAAGGTCGGACTGTCAAAAACCAATATCATCCCAAATTCCTGGACGTAAATTAATCTATTCTTCATTTCTATGCCAGTTTTACCTTCATAATGAAATTATGTCTTCATAATGAAAACATATGCATATGGTCTCTGGCTTACCATTTTAAACAGTTTAGTAGGTTCTTTGTCTAAAGATTTCTTTTTGATGTTTGTTTAAAAGGCTATTGCAAATCAGATCTCCTGTGTAAAAGTAGAAATCTAGAAGTAATAGTACATGGAGACTTCTAAATCTTCAAAAATTGAACAAAAAAAATTAGTTTAACTGATACTTGGATTGATTTATTTTCCTGATCCTTACCCTATTTATTAATCTTTTTAAATGCAGTTGTCATTACATATTTTTACTTGTGTTGCTTTATATCCAAATTTGTCTTTGTAACTCTACAGTGAGTGGGTTTGAAACATTTGGGGTTCATCTTTGTGTCACTGGAGCTATCTTTGGAATCATTAATAGGACTCTTAGGTCTACTGAGCTAGGATAGCTGCTGTCTTCTGCTAATACTAAGTATAAAAAGGGACATTTTAATTTCTTTTTGAATATTACCTAAAGATGCTGAACTGATACCACAAATAGAGTTTGCCAAATAGGTCACTTGCAGAATCTGTTTTCTTACTCTTTAAATGTCTGTTGTTCAATTTTTTTTCAAGTTAATACTACACAGGCTAAGTAGGTCATAGATTTTCCATAAATTCCTGAATGAAGTATCTCACAGTAGTTAGGTAAAATGGCTTTGTGTATTCTTTTTCTGGTTAAGAGCACACTAGATTTGTTTGTTTTGGGGGGGAGGTAATTTAAATGTTCAAAAATTAGATTGTGATGGTTGCTCAGCTCTATAAATATACTAAAAATATATTGAATTATGTACTTAAAATGAGTGAATTTTATAGTACGTAAGTTATACCTCAATACACCTATTAAAATTTTTAGAAACAGAATAAATATAATAAACTTAAAATGCAAACTAGGTTTGCACTTTTATATTAAAATATCAATTCACAATTTCCTAGTCTCAACTACATCACAAATGCTAAAAGCTCATGAATCTACACTGTTATACTGTTAACTTTCTCTGTTAGCTTTTTCTACTTTTGAAAAGAAATGAGTTTAAATAAGGCAGCAAGCTGTGGTAATTTTAAAAGTTTTGTTTTTTAACAAAGGAAATTTAGAATATGTGTGTGACTGTTCTGTTGAATCTGTGTACCTACTTCCTGCCCATCCCTATATTTTTGCTCTTTTTAAGGGGGTGGGGAGATGATTAGAAACTTTGTCCATGTTCATGACTGTGATGAAAACCTGCAATGATCCTTGAAATTCTTATTATCCATTAACCAAACAGCATTTCCTCCCACCTAGTTTATTCTGAAGTCAATTCAATAATGAATTTAAATCTGAATCTCTGGTCGGTTATCCCCCTCATCAGCAATCCATTGATGCCTGGTATAAAATGGCTTATTAAGAGAATCTGCATGAGTCCGAGCAAGAATACAGAGTAAGGATGGCAGATAATCAGCCAGTGTTTGAAAGGTAATGCGTGTAGTTTGTAGTTCCTTTCTCCTAAAGTTTCAAGTGTGGAGCTCCATACCAGTGTTTGTGGAAATGGAAATACATTAAGGACCTTTTGTCCTTGCTCAGGGTAGGAGTAGGGTTTATTGGTGTAAACAGACTGTGTCCCAGTTCTGCCACTTACGAAGTACATGCTCATGGATGAATCACTATAGTTCTTTATGAGTAAAATGGGAATAAAATAATATCTAGCTTCCTGTATTATCCTGTTAAATGAGACAATATCAAAGAAAACTTAAAACTCGGTATTATAAAAATGTTAATTGAGTGAATAGCAAGATGGATGTGGATTAGTCCTCTTTTTATGTAGCTCTTTGTGAACGTGTGAAGGCAAACACACTAAATTCTTCATCTATTGCAATGTAGGGGGAAATAAGTTAGGCCCAGAATTGGCAATTATGTGTTATAACATTGTAAGGGACAAATTAATTTTGTTTGGCCTGTATAAAATATGAATATTAGCAAGTCACAAATTATTTTAAGACTGAAGTTCTTATTTCAACCAATACGTAGCTTTAAGAGGAGATGTGTATGGAGAAGCATAATGTGTGATATTCACATTTAGATAATTTTTGTAGTTACTTATCAGGAACATATGACCTACATAAACTGGCTGAAATATATTATTTTTGTCATTGTTTTGTTTTGTTAGGAATGCTATTGACCTATTAAGGGTAAAGTCACACAGATTATACTTATGTATGTTAGAGACTTTTAAAAAATATGTAGGTAAAGGGGGAAGCATATGCACTTCATTTATGGCATTATGATCCTCTTCTTTACATTGGGAGGCTCTCTTGAACAAATATGATCTTAATAATTACATGTGTTTTTAAGAGCTGACTATTTAAATGCTACTTTAGAAATATTAATTCATCCAACTATACTGAGTAGTGTGTGTCAAGCACTATGGAGGATGCTATGATAGGGAGGTAAATAATGGTCCTATGCTTATGAGAAGCTCACACTCTTGTAGATACATATTTAGTTGCACAACTCATGATAGGGCATTTGAATATATAGGGATGCATGTTGTACGACAACATTAAGTACAAAATGCAGAAATTCTGAAGGAGGAATGATTCATTCTATTTATGGAAAAAAGGGAAATCCTCTCGGAAAAGATTCCAATCAATCTAGAGCTTCAGAATGGATTTGGTTTTGCCAGAAGGAGGACAAATAAGTCATATGCTAGGCTCTCAAGTGGAACTCCCCCATTAAAACTTTATAATTGCACTATAATTCTTCCATAGACCAATTGCATTACCAGAAGAATGGCCTGCAGAAGTATGAAAGTTCATGAAAACAGGTCACCCTAAAATTATTTAAGCAGCTAGACAATTTTTAAGTTTGTTAGAAAAACAATACAAAATTACAAAATGTGGTCTTTCCCCCAAAGAGACTTAAGGAAGGGACTTAACAATTATTGTTCAGGTCAGTGATTATGCTATGTTTAACTATGTCTTCACTATCTGAGTTCTTTCTGTGTACTATCTGTACAACAAATGTTGTGCATTTATTCCAGTGAGGAAACTAGTCATACATAAGAAAAGTTAAATGGTTTTACAAGAGTGAAAACAATCAGACATGAATAGGAAGGCATAGGGTTTGATATGCGATAACATAATTACTTAATTTTAGACAAGTTATTTCAGCTCTTTGAACTTGAAATTTCTCCCGAAATGGTATCATGCTACTTGACTCTTCATAAGTTATAAAAGCTGAACTTTTAGCTTTGTAGCAGTTATATTTATTAGAATTTTTAAAAGGGCATATTAGAGTACTACAATAATTATATTAATAATAATAATAAGGGTTGCTAGTTATTGTGCACTATGTTTCTGGTACTTTTTAAATGTAAAATGTATTTGAAAAAACTGTCCAAGTTGAGTCACTTAACTTCTTTGGACTCAGGTAGTCCTCCTAAGTAATGGAGAGATTTGAGACAGAAGACCTCTAAGATCCCATCGTATATCCATAATTAAATGGGCAGAGTCGTAATGCGATACAAACTATGCATTGTTCAGTGTACTGTTGATTGCAAATTATCGATAGCTGAATAATATGCGTACAGATACTTTAATTTCAATGGGATTGATAACTGTTATAATACTCTAGAAAGCATTGGAAATAAGGATGAAAACTGTAACCTCTTGAAAAAGGATATAATTTCCCAGGTTGGGCTCCCCAGGAAGGAGACACCTGGATGGAGACTTGGATGGACTTAGATGGAATTGTTTTAGGAGGTGCATTTGGGATCAGCACCATTGGATGAGGGGGAAGGGTGTGTTACTGAGCAGAGGGGAAGATGAGCTTTGATGTGGTCTCACTGTGATCATCAGCCAACTCCACGGGGAGTTCTACACCTGTACAAAAACTTCAGGTTGTCCTGAGTTGAAGACAGCGGTAGGCTTTTATACCTCTGTGTTGTCCAGACATTGGCTTCAGGCTGCCCTAGAAGGGAGCACGGTGTCATTTTTCAGACAAGGAAATTCTAAAGAGGGGAAGAGAGCTCTGAGAACTGAGCTCTGCCTTCTGGCAGCTATCTGAGCAGCTGGACAAATAAGTTCTTCAGTCCTTCCCCAAAAGGATGTGGGCAGTCCATCAGAGTATCCATTACAGGTACTTAAATCTTGCAAAAGAATAAGAGGGGCAGAGTTCAGAGTGTGTTTGGGGAACACAGGTATAAATTGCGTGAATAAGGGTTTGTGGGAAGGAGGGATGATGGATAGACAAGTGGGGTAGCCTGGATGTTTCTGAACAGGCAAGTGACATTAGTGACCCTGGTTTAAGTTTTAAACTTTGTATATCTTCCACACAACATTGATGTATTACATATAGTAGTTGGTATACATAGATATAGATATAGAGTATCTATAATGGTACCTACTAATTATAGATATAGAGTATCTATAATTAGTACCTACTAAGAATATACACACACACACTACATACACACACACACACACACACACACACACACACATTCCTGCTTAGCCTTGATACCTGTGATAAAACATATGCAGAAGACATTTTCTAAAAATATAAGAAAGTATCAGCACATCTGCCAGTATGGTAAGGAGAGATATCTTAATTTCTCTACAAAAATACCTTATGGAGTCTCTCTCAAAAATAACTGTTTCGTTTCCCTCATTATAAATTTTGTTGTATATAGATGAATGGTTCAGATAGCACTTATACATACATACATTATATCATTAAAATTTGAAGTAAATTTATAAAGTTGGTAAGACAAGTATTAATACCACCTACAGGTGAAATGTTGAAGTTTAGAGTGTAACACTTAACAAAGGTCCCACAGTAAAGTATATAGTGGTGACCTAGATTATTGTGATCAGGTACACTGCTTCCCTCAGAATTAGTATTATGTAATCTCATCGTGGGCTGCTATCTGTATTCCTTTATATTGGAATTTTCAGATTGATTTAGTAGTCTGATGATAAATTACTGTTCAGTGAAAAAGGGACCTACTAAGAAGTTATTTCCTGAGGATATTAATAACAAATGTAATCTCTAGGAGAGAGCATTAGTAACTATAGTATTTTCCTTCTGGCTACTCTTTTATTTCCCTTCTTTAAAAAACTTTAAAAATACCCCTGCATATCCTAATTTGACTTATTCCCCTTATGTTTTCAAGGGCCCAGATCTTATTTCTCTGTCAAAAGTGAGATTTACTTCAGTATTCCCTTCATTTATATTTCTGTAATGTTTATATAATATGTCAAATTAAATATGAGCATAGAGTTATATGATATAACATACATAATCAAAATTAGTTTAAAAAGACAGTATCAAAAGCTAATTCCTGTATTTGTGGGGAATATCTTTACTCACATTTATTAATGTGATTCAACTGTGACTATTTTTTTCATAAATTAACTCAGATAATTTTTTCAATGATTTAAAGTAGTAGTACAAGTGATAAGTAAAATAAATTAATTCCATTTAAGTTTACATATCTTGATATTTCTTGATTCATATTTTAAGGGATCATGATGTTAAGAAAAGATATTTTCTTGTTTGAGCATTTACTGATTATATTGAGTAATATTAACATGACAGTTTCCAGAAGGTGAAACGAGACAGAAATGCAAGAAAATCCAACACTACTAGGAACAAAAACATTTTATAGAAATAGTTTTAATGTTGTTAAAACATACGTACATACACAGACTGATGCTATCTGCAGCAGAAAGATCAACTGAAATTCCTTTAATAGTAAGCCATTCAAATTATGCATTTCTATTGTGTTTCTAGTTATTTTATAAGCCTTTTGTATCTGAAAGGCAGAGCAAATTCAGTCATGCTAATTTGTGCAATAGGGCATGACATATGTAAAGAAATGCCCCTAAGCAGCCTGTGTTCTCATCCCCACACCTTCATCTTCATCACATTTCCATGTTCACCAATCCCAGTATCTTTATGAGTTGTCAAATACACCCTTTTCTACTTTTATAAATATGTTTAATGTAGTATTTATGCTTATGTTTTGGTTAGAGTGACAAGTTGATCGTATAGTTTAATGGAAGGACTATGTAAACATTTGAAAGAAACCCAATATAAGGTGTTTGAAGTAGCCTCTTATAGTTTCAGTTTAATACATCTCAATCTTTTAAATTTTTTGATCTCAGAATTGCTACTTTGTGGATAAGATATTTAAGTAGCTGGAAAGAAACAGTTAATTTCTGCAATAACTCAGTTCTAATACTGCTACAAACTGAATTGGGTCCCCCCACCCCAAATTCGTATGTTAAGGCCCTAATCCCCAATGTGACTGTATTTGAAAATAGAGACTATAAGGAAGTAATTAAGGTTAAATGAGGTCATAGGTTTGGGGCCCTGATTCTATGGGGTTCGTCCACATAAGAAGAGACTAGAGAGTTTGTTCTCTCTCTGTGCACTGCTAAGGAAAGACCCAGCGAGAAGGCGGCAATGTACCAGCCAGAAAGAGAGCCCTCATCAGAATCTGGACCCTGGTGGACCTTGATCTGTTACTTTCACCCTTCAGAGCTGTGAGAAAATAAATTTCTGTTTTTCAAGACACCCAGTCTATGGTATTTTGTTATGGCAGCCTGAGTAGACTAATTCAAATAGCCATTCCTCAGATAGGTTTGTTCTATCCAATTATTTTGAAGGAAATTATTAATTTTCTATATTCATGAGGACAGCGAAGGTGTGCACACTTTTGTGGATGAAGCAAGGAGAGGGCGCTGTAGAAATTTTATGCATTTCTGTGATTTCACCCCCTTCAAAAAAAAGTGCTAAGCGGCAGAAAGACTAATAGTAGTATTTTCTTTTCGATAGTCAAGGCATTTTTTTTTAACAGAGCCAGTTCATTATCTAATAAATTACATAAAGTGCTACATTGATAGTAGCAGAGCATTCGATACAAAATAAGTTGAGTTTTGTCCCTGAGTTTTCAAGCTTGAGCAAGTTTGTCATATTCTTGTAATGTTAAACTAGCAAGTTCTACATGATTAAGAAGTGAGTGCTGTTTTAGGATTTTCTAGTGAAAAGTTTTTATAATTCTCTATTTTGGAGATTTTAATTTATAACTTGTTAAATGTAAGCTTCCTCTAAATAGGCTCTTCAAAACATATATCACTGCCTATTAGGATCATTATCCTGGAATAGTCCATCATGATGGAATTATAAAAAGTAATTCTTATTATATGTGTTGTCCTTAATAGGAGATCCTTCATTTTGCTGCTGTCAGTTTATCAAGTGGAGATTTTAGCAAATTTGAAAGTGAATCCACTACAATATTATTTATAAAGAAATAGCAACTTTACTTTTAAAATCAAGAAGTTTGTTCAGTTGAGATCCAGAAAATCTGTTTTAATTGAAATGTGACTAACCAGACCACCTGCTCTTTACTTTTAGGGGGAAAAAATACAAAAAGCAAGTTGATAGCATGGACTTATTTAATATATGCCAGTTTTTTTCAGGGTACAACCCTGGGTCAATATATATTGAATTTGGTCTCTTTTACTTGAGGTAGTAAATAAGTAATAAAACAGCAAAATATATGTAATATTGTAGCATTACTATACTAACAATACAAACGAACACATTTGTAAAATATTTTCAATATGAATTGAATCAAGAAGTGTTCTTTTTTTCCATTGACCAAAATTGGTTACTGACTTGCTTGGTATCGTTTCACAGTACAAAAAGGTTTTGATCTTTGCGTTGTTTGTTTAGTTCGTGTAGAGCAAACTGTTGTCACCATTTCCCCCCAAAATTCTGTTACAGGAATAGCATTGTGCAGACAGTTTCAGAAAATACTCATTTAATAGCCTCAAATCAGTAAGCTCTATTTCAGACAATGAAAAGCCAGTGGATGATCATTTCATACATTATTCCTATATAGATGAGTGCACATAATGCGAATTGGTGGTGATGGTGATGATGATGATGGTGATGGTGATGATGATGATGGTACTGCTACTGCTGATGATGAAAACTTGGGCCCATAAACTTGAAGCACACACCTAGGTTCCCCCAGTCCCGTGCCCAACACTCTGCTACACCCAACTACGTACACCACCATTTCAAGCTCTGAATAAGCTGAGGGACGTAGGTTTGCGAAAGGTAGGAGATAGTCTTTAAATTGATAAGCACTTAGTTCTGTTTTCAGTACTAGTGTTAAGGGAGAGTAAATGTTGATTATTTTATTCCTTGCTTCATTGGAGATGAACTGAAGCAAATTTGATTCAGACAAGCAATCTGGTGGAATAATGCAGAACCACCCACAAAAACATCTGTACTAATCATCCAATGCAGTAAATTAGAGCTACAAGGAAAAGACATCGATCCAAGAGGGTCATTAACTGTTTTAACCAACTGATCTAAGTAATAGTGTAAAGGAGAGAACACTATCAAGATCTTGCTTTTCAGATCTATAGATGGCTATTGCGAAAACCTGATTGCCATTTGTTTCCATTTCAACTGTTTTGTGACTTAGGCTCCCTTTGTACTATTGAAAACAAGAAAAAAGGATCAATTAAGAGGTAAAAACAGAGGAAAAATCATCCAGATTTTCTGCACTCCCTTTACAAAGAGGTCAGTCACAAAGAGAGGGATAATTGCTGCAACCCAACAAAATTAATCAGGGAGAAGACAGAGTGGATGATATATGTTCTGTGACAAAGTGTGTGGTGGAGATGTACAATGCAGACCTGTAGGCACCTGCCTTAAGGGCTAGAAAAGGAGATCTGTGAAAAACAGTAAGCATAGCTTTAATGCACACAGTTCTTAATTATCCAAAGCATGTTGACATCAGATAGTTAGTGTCCCAAGTTTTAATAATGCTTGATCATGAACTTCATCATATAGGAAGATACAGAACATTGTCTGGGCATAGCATGCATAACGGCAATCATATATGATAATAAATACAAAGATACTGGTTAAGCCATATGACTATTCTGTAGTTTATTCAAATGTTGCTAATACTCTTAAACAGCCTTACCTCTTGTTACATCAAGCTATATCACACGAGCTGATGTATTTATGTGTATAGACATGTGTATAGACAGTTATAAGTATATGTACTTTTTAACTTCATACACTTTATGAGCTCATGTACGTTCCTAAGAGAATGGATGTTAGGATGGTAGTGGAGCCTAAATCTTATACATTTGGGAATTAGGGCCTCAACCCTGTGAATCATAATCTTGTAGATGGTGAGTTACTGAATGTCCTTTCTTGGGAAGAGAGATGGAGCTATAATTAAAAAGTTTGAGAGAGAAGTTTAGAGAACACCAACAGTTAGGAGCTGGCAGATTGTCAAAAGCACGTGATGAAGACCAAAAAGGAGCACCTAGGCCAGTTAGAATGCAGGCTGTGACAGTAACAGAAAGAGGGGAAATGTCCTGAGTCAGTTGATCATAGAATCAAATGTTAAAGGAGGTCAGTAGAAGTGAAGACAGAAGAAAGGGCATTGGACTTGACAATTTCAGGCTGTGAAAAACAATTTTGATAGACAACGCGGGGTAGAAAATGTTATAATCATATTGGTCACGGTTGAAAACAAAGCCAAACACTATGGCATGTGTGATGTAAGGGCTCTAAGTTAACTGAATTGAATTGTAATTGATGATTTTTTATTCTGATTTCATACAGCATTTATCAGACTGGTAAAGACTCTAAGACAGAAAATGAGTCTGGATTTTATTTGAAAAAAAAAATACTGTCTTTGTTCTTTTCTAATACATTAACAACCTTGTTTTCTCCTTGTTTTGACAGATCATCCTATTTTCCCACATCCCTGACATCACTAAGAACCCAAATTTAGCCTCACATAAATTTCATTGTTGAGAACCTGATAATCTCAGAAATAGAGGTCATAAAAGGAAAGCTGTTAATGCTGCACAGATAAATTATGCATTTATAACAGTGTCTCCTCTCATATTTATTATCATTCTTACTATAAAAGATTGTTATAAAATCAAATGGCTTGTTACACACATCTCATAAAGACTAGGTCTGTTACTATATATAGTGTATGTAGTTTATACATAAGTTTTTGTTACACTTGGTTTTCATATTTCTTTATCTTCCTAGGTTCTTTTCTTTTTCCCTGAGATTTTAAATTATGCACCATATCATGTGCTCACTTATAAAAAAGTAGGAGACCTACCTAAAAGTTTGGAAACTTTACTCTTGCTGTTTATAGTATGTCGATATTACTAAGCCTTTACCTTTTATTTTTAGTCATTTAAACAAACAACCTTTAAAAATAGCGTAAACAAAGAACACAAAACCGTGATGCCATTTCAACAAACCTTGGATATTATGATTTGCAAGTCACTTCTGGTGCACCTGCTGTACTAACTACTGGTGTTATGTTTGGGAAGATACTAACTGGTCTCCTTTAGACTGCTGTCTGACTTTGATGTTTTATTATTTTCTTCAATCCAGGGATGAAACGGATGAATGGATCTTAATTATACTCTCCCAGTGACTCTTTTTTTCAGACCATTTTTCTGGATAAGCATCAGCTAATCTGACAAATCATGAACAGTTTACTTTATAGTTTGGTTGGGATTAAGTTACTAACTGGAACCTGCAGGGAACATAAAGAGCAGTGTCTCCTGATAAAATGCAATGGGTATTTACCATACCTGTTTTCAATTTTAATCAGTAACCTTTAGGAATGGAGAACTATAAACAGATGATTCTCTGACAGATGTATTTTTATACCTTTACCTATAGCACTTAAAACATTAACAGGACCTGTGTATCAAATTTATGTAACTGAAATCTAATTGCTTGCCTATGCATTTTCTTCTGAGTTTTTACCATGTGGAAAAATTTAAATCTCTGTCAAATTTATTTTTATTTACAACAATTTTAGAAATGTTACTTTATTAGAATTGTTAGAACTTGTATTATGAGCCTGTAGGTAATTGTGCAACATAAGTTTTAGTATTTTGATTGTCTTTAAATTTGAAGTATTTTTATTTGATGTTCGGATGGAGGATTTATCGAGGACAATTTGTCTTCAAAATTTTTAAGTTTAAATAAAACAAAGTATAAATTTTTGGAAGTCACATAACTATTTTAGGCTTTCTAATAGTACATTAATATTTACATTATTATCGTGTTTCCCTGAAAATAAGACCTAGCCGGACAATCAGCTCTAATGCATCTTTTGGAGCAAAAATTAATATAAGACCCGGTCTTACTTTAATATAATATAAGATCGGGTCTTATATGATATAATAAATATAATATAATATAATACCAAGTCTTATATTAATTTTTGCTCCAAAAGACGCATCAGAGCTGATTGTCCGGCTAGGTCTTATTTTCGGGGAAATAGGGTATCTAAAGATTTACGTAGAATACTTTTTTTTTCAGCTTTTATGCTAAAGTTATTATTTTTCTAACAGGACTTGTCCTTGTTTGTGAATTCCATATGCCATCTATGAGATGACATGGTTTTCATGTTCAGCATTAGGTTTGTTCCTGCAGACAAGACAACTGTTAATGTTTTATTTATACAGGTCACTAATTAGTGCAAGTAAATGAGTAACATATAAAGCCACATTTTCCAATAACATTGAATTGGGTGTTTTGTTTCATCTAGTCTTAGGTGTATAATAAACACTCCTAAGAGAATTCAACATAGAAATTAGATTTAGTATCCCTCTGGGTAACTGAAATTACCCTGCCATTGTTATAAAACACTGTTTTTTATTGTTCTTAGACTGTGAATAAACATATTGACAGTAAAGAATTAGCAGCACATCCAAGAAGACTTTATTTAAAAATGATGAGGTAAAATACTTTTATGCTATTCAGTTTATCTAATTTATAACTCCATTTGATTGCCCCAGCATGTCTTTCATCTGTAAGAATTGCACCCTGGGGACCAGTCAATTTATTAATTCATCACTTGTCCTTTAATGGTTGCAATCCCCATTATAGTATGAACATAAAGTGATATTCTCTTCTGAAAGCTGCCAGCCAAATGGTTACAGTCTAGTTGACCTTTTGTTGGTAACTATGATCCTAATGGTTTTTCTATTGGCTTCTGTTTCTAACAGGTTATATTACAATCTAGCTTTTTGTCTTATGGTTTCATGATGAATATAGGGACAGCGAGAGTGAATTCCACACCTGCAATTCCAAAGCTTTATAAAAAGGAAAGACTTGCTTCAAGTTAACCTGTAGACTTTTTTAAAATGCCTTTTGATTTATCTGTCACTTGATCCATCAGCAATGAATAATTTTCATGGAAGGTGCACTTTAATTACATTCCCATTTGACTTGCATTATCAAGCCCTATCTAAGTAATTAATCTCACCAAGTATCCAATTTCTGCCTTTATTGCTGGCAGGCAGGCCTCCTGAATTATGTGTGCTTCAATGGGTCTTGGGTCTTTAACCAGGCAGACCCTGAAAGAGATCTGGGGCCTTCCAATGCTAGAACCATGTCTTAGAAGTTTCTTAGATATTGTGTCTCAAATAAATTATATTTGACATCACATGTACACTTCTATATTCAATGAAGCCTATAGATTATTGAAATCATGAAAACCTTCACTTCTAGGGGTAGCCAATGTCCTTGTCATTTTGTATGTTAGGGATATGTGCTAAATTGTTAACTGTAGCTAACATCTGTATCAATCTGATATAAATTTGCCAGTTACTACCTAAACTTAAGCATGGCCCTTTAGTTCAGGATTTAAGGTTTGTATGAATTTAGGTGAATATTCAGGTTAAAAGATGACTGGTTCAAAATTAGAATGACTTGCAATTAACCTGTTTTATATTCAGTCATATAATCTGTTTTCTGCAATTTTCTTTATTATGAATTAACAGATATCTCACATTTTATGTTTTCCTATCTTTTGGTTTTGATGATTTTCATTCCTCAATTACTTACACTGATTAATGCCAAAGTTCAATATTACTTAGTTTACACACATACACATACAATTATTCTGAAATATATAATTTGCCTTTCTGTTACAATCTTGTTTTATAATCTAATGGAAACATGAATTAATTGTGTTATAATTTTCTAATTTGGAAATGGTATATTTAGTGTTTTACTTTTCTACTCTGAGGACATTTGAAAAAACACTGGGTGCTCCATAAAAATCAAATTAAAATATAGCGTAAATAGATTGATATCTATTTGAAAGTTATCTAAACATCTGATGATATTTTAAACTATAGATTGTCTGGTTAGCAGAAGACAGTCCCATCTGTAGCATACTAAATAGATTATAATGTTTATACAGTAAGACATGTTAGAAAATTTGGACTGATGATACTGAGAAAAAGATGAGTACTTTTCTAGCTTTACTGTCACCCATAGTTAACTCCGTAAATCTCTGACTCTAGCCCTTACCTCTCTCAAAGCCCTGCCCAATATCTTCATAAGGTTATAGGTTATGATTGAGTTTGTAAGTATTCCATCATCAAACCAAAACTCTATGCAGCTAAAATCTAATTTTTTTTAAATCTCTTGATGTATAACTTCAATTTGACCTATTGTTTTTTATGAAAATAATTCAACACATTTTAATGTAATATATGTTAAATATGGATTCCTAAAATATTTAACATCACTTTGTAAAAATCACATAGTATTTCTTTATCCAAGTATTCTTCTTGTCATTCAGCGTGAATCTTCTAGGTTTTTTTTCACAGTGGTTTAATTGCAAGAATACACAGACATTTTGTCATCCATAATATTTCTAGAATAAAGATGCAATAATTTAATTGAATATTTTAATTAGATATGTTCATAATAATTGTTCATAAGCTAAAAGATAGCTTAACTCAAGTTAAATAGGTCAGGAAGATTTATTACTGAATGGTTAACTATTGTGAATTCCTCAGTAAAGTGTGTGCGTGCATACATATGTATTCACATACACACATGCACACCTGGACATGTATATATCATGTATGAATGTGCATGAATTCATATTATACAATTTAAAGGAATTATTTCCTTTATGGATATACTATTAACATATTCCACTTCTAATAGTTGGTTATATAGTATCTCTCAAATTGTTAGATTTCCTCTTAAATATTAATATTAAAACAAAGAATTTATTGCTTTTAACATCTGTCCCTCCCATTTAGTTTCTTTTTGGCACTTCTGAATCATGAGAGTTTCTATTTTTCATTAAATGACATTTTTTCCCAGTGACACCATTTTGAATTATGAATGTAACAAATACAATTAATGTTTACAAATAAAGGAATTGAGGCTTAAATAAAAGAGACCATTTAAGTAACATCTTGTAGTGAATCTATAGGGTCTAGTTTAGAATTTAGGAATGGTTTGTTAACCAAAAACATTTCATCTGAATTACTTTGCTTTTCTCACATGCATTGTTAGATATAGATCTTTTTCAGTGTATTGACTTGCCAAAAATCTGTATTGCTTAGACTGTTTGCATAGTCAATAAATATATTGAGCTGAGCAGATTATTTACCTATATCAAAATAAAATCACTTTCTCTATAACAATGCATATAAAGATAGACTTAAAAGGTATATCAGACAAGTTGGGCTTAGAATTCTGGATTTAGAATTGGAATGTTTGAGTCCAGGTTAACAAGTTTCTTTTTTACCTTGGGCAAGTAATGCAATCTTTATATTTTACTAGTTAATCTCAGTATTACACAAAGCAGTATCTGAAAAAGTGTTTTATAAAATAAAAATACTTTGCAGTTGTCAGTTGGTGGTGTTGATATACTAGAATGGAATTTTGAACACCTGTGCTATAAATTTAACTGTGGCAAAGCACAATCCTGGAAAAATCAGCAAGCTAATGCTGATTATACTACAAATAATGTTAACGTCAGTCTCACAAAAATGTAGCCCTTTGATAACAAGAAATACAAAAATAAAAATATTTCTATAAATCTATTGCTGGGCAAAACCATCAGAATTCAGAGAATTCCAGGAATTAATAAGAGGTATATTAGATATAATTGATTTCTTAAAATAAAATTTGAATTCTTAAGACACTATCTCACAAAAAATAAAGTCTATTTTTGTTGCCAGTTTTCATATTGTTATACTTTTAGAAAATGATGCTAAGTATCAATGTTACTATTTTATGCCTATTTTTTTGTTTTTGAAACATGAAGTAGTGTGAAAATACGTTGGGACCTTACAGTACTGTATGCGTATGTGTATGGATTATATAAAACATAATACTTATTTAATTTATTATAAAATTTAATTCTCTAGAGATATAGCTAAATATAACTATATAATTTTCTTTACTGCTCTATCAGCATACAGGGCCTTTTCTGCTATTTGACTCAATTTATTTTTTTGTTTTGTGAATAAGACAATAAAAAGTTGGAAGAGGATGATTTAATAGAAGCAAATTGAAAAAAATTCTGAATATTAACAATCTTTATTTGTTTGTATTTAAGAGATATTCTAGTATGCATCTCCATTAAATAAAAGAGAATTAAAAAATGACCTATTTTAATAGTTTTTGATTACTATTTAATATCCAGATACAGTTGATAACTTTGAGGAAATTTCAAATATTTAAGAATATTTATATTTGAAGTTTAAGTCCAACTTATGACAAACTAGGAGTAGGAAAAATATGATTTGAGGAAGTTTAATTTTGATGGTTCGATTGTGGTATAGAATCATGAGAATAATTCTGTGTGTAGCTTTGTACATGCCTGTTGAATTACCTGAAAATTGTTCTCATTTAATATTTCTGATTGGTTTCTACTTTTGAATTAGGTTCTCCTTTGTTAGAAAATAAGCCCTTAAATATACATTATTGCACACACACCCTGCATAAATTGCTTTAAACTTTTGAAAACCAAAAAGCAATAATTAGGAAGCCCAAATATGTAAAATACAAGAAAAAAAGGAAGAAGAAGAATATGATTTTTCACATGAAGTCTAATTTTGGATGGAATAATATGTGACAGCAGTTTCAGACTGACATATAACTGTGAGAGTTGTTTTCTGTGCCTTTTGCATTTCTACTCCCAGGGGCTGTTGTTGCAGGGGATTTTTTGGCAACCTGACAATATTCTTGGGCCTCCTGTTCTAGACATTTATGCTGTTTAACATGTTATCTCTCTTTTTTGTCTTTCCTCCCTCCCACCTATACCTTTTTCTTTCTCCTTCCTGCCCTTCCCAGCTTCCCATTTGTGTTGGTGGTGAGCAGCTAGGTACAGGAAAAGCATGCTACAATATGAAACTACTATTCCAATATCACAAGAGTCATATAAATGGTGAACAAAGAACAGGTTGTTCCTTGAGAATTCATTTATTTGCCTCCAGAATGCTGCTTTTTCCATCCTATGATACTTGTGTTTCTGAGTTACATCTGACTCGAGAGCTTCAGGGTTGAGATCAGTGGGGAGAATGACAGACTTGTCTGTGATACTCTTCTGTTTGATATGGAAAAATATTGGACTTTTTTTTTTCCTGCTAGCTTTCTATGACAGCACTCTCTCAATTACCTGCCGAATACATTTATACAAATCAGAATGAGTGTTTTCAAAAAGTAATTGTTTAAGACCCTTTGAAAACAGACACTTTAAAATTTTCTTAAACAAAAGCAGCACTATGCCCAAACAGATATTACAATTGTAAAAGTTGCTTTTTCTGAGGGTAGAATGGGTCAAAGAACCACTCACAGAAAAGTAGGTCTCATTTCTAATCTGTATTCCAAAGAATAAAAGTGGAGTCTTTTGTTGCAGTGTGTAAACACATTCACTTACTACAAGATCTTGTGATTCTGACCTTTTGGAAGTGGTGTGCTGTCACTGGAACCTTACTTTTGATCACTGGTAATCTTTGACATTATTGAGCGACCTTATCCTTGAAGATCTTTCTCGAGTGTTGTGTGTTAGTCTCCCATGGGCGAAAAGTGAAGTTTTGAATATTGGATTTGAAAATAAAGCAGCAATATGCTATTTTGTTGTTTAAGATATTTTCTGTGAAGATTCTCACTGTAGTGAATGTGCTTTCAGCCCAGTACAGTAAAACAGCACCATCAGTCGCTTTTAATGACTTGTTTATACTTCACACATGCAGTTTTCCTAACCACTCCCAACCCCCGATCCCGATAGATGGTAAATGAGAGACAGGTTGGCTGACATACGCTTCTTTGTTTTTTCTCTTTTTCTACAGTTTGTTATAAAGGGTATCCAATTTATGTCACTCTACACATCCTTCACAATAATGGTAATTTTTTTTAAATTGGAAGAAAGATGCCATTCAAAGCAAGAGGGTATTGGCTGCTTGAACTGTAGCTGCTAAAGGAGCTGGTTTGAGGGAAGAACTGTTCTCTGCTGTTCTTACAAGATATAAGAGGCTTTGTCCAGCTGTACATTTCACTACCCACTAGGTTTTCAAAGGGATGGACACATAGTATCAATGTAGTTTCTAACATATGGTAAATGAATAGAATCTGAAACTTTCATGCATGCCTTAAACTTCCTGGTTTACTGATGCTGCAGTCATTGCATGCGATTGTAAGGCACACTCTTCTGAGCAACCTTAAAAATCAAGTGCAATATTGTAAATCAAGTTATAGGATCATTATTATTATTTATTCCTTGTATTACAGTAATTGAAAGGCTTGAAAGTTTTGGTACATAGTATTTTTGGCTTTTTCCCCCTTTTATGATACTACTTTAAATATGCTTTTAAAACATGTAAATAATAATTACACATTTTCCAGTTTGTATTGGGTAATAAAGATAATATCTGTGCCTCTATTCTAGGTTATAGAAAGATGCATCACATGTCTCCCATATGCTAGATACATGTTCAGATCTCTATCCAACCATTGCTGTAGAATATTAAGAGATGAAAAAGGGAGTTTCCCCATCAGTGATTTGAATCTTAATCTCTTTTTCATCATTAAATAAATAGTTACTATCTCTAAGTTTTCACCAGATGCAAAGGAAAGAGATGTGAGTTACAGTTGTTTTTTTTTAATGGCATTAAGACTCTTATTATAAAAATTAAGAAAGGTATAACTTGTTTCCAGGTCTCCATTTTAATTGCTATAAATAGCATGGGATTTAAAACAAACAAACAAATAACTGGCAGATTATTTCAGTGTCACCAATTTACAGGTTAATTTATGGGTCCAATAGATTTTTCCCTCTTGCCCTTTTCTTTTTCTTACTAATCTATATCTTTTCTGGTGGTCTCCATCACAAAACACAGGTGCTTTTTTAAATGTAATTATTTCAATGCTTTTTGTAAAGTAATTCCTTATGTCCCTAATGATACCCAGAACTTTAATCCTTTGGAATTATAATGTACATGCCAGTGAAATTGTAAAATTTTAAATAGACTTCATGCCCCAGGTTTGATTAGGGCGAACAGCTTATATTACAACCCTAGACAGATAATAATACCTCACATATGTAGAAGATTATGCTTACGTTGGATGAAAAGTCTCATTTCATTCTAACACTAAAAACAGAAGTAAGTAGAGAGAATTTTTATAATATTTTAGTGCTCCCATACATTTTAGAAAGTAGAAAAAGTAAAACTGAAATTACATAAAAGATATTTAGGGATTCAGTCCTGCCTTTTAACAATTTATTGACTTCTTAGGTAACAAACTCGCAACACTTTTGTGAGGAATGTGTTATTATTCAGAATGCAGGGCAAAGTGAAGCCAATTGCCCAATATGATAAGGCTATAAAGTGGCGGAGTGAGATGACCATTGAGGTCATACAGCCTCTGTGGTCTGTCATCTTATTTCCTCGGTACATTACCTATTCCTGTCCTTGCTTTCTGTATTTGTGTTGTCTTGTTTCTGGGAAAAAAAGTCAATTATAATAAAGATGTGATGCATACTCGTATTGGAAAGTTTCTAAATACAGTCTGCACATCACGCTCTAGACTAGTTTTGGATTAAATGTAAAAGTAAAACATGCAAAATATACTCGTTATGAGGGAATGAAATGGATTTGCATCATGCTTTTAACCTTCATATTTCTGGGTTTGGTTCAGAATATCCTAGTTATAATGCATGGATGATTTCAACCCAGAATCAGAGCAATGATAACATCTAACATGCTTCTTTGGACATTTTTTTCCAACATTAAATGTTAAATTTGCTCTCTAGTAATTGGAAAGTATTTCATATTGTAGGTGTAGTATATACAGGTTAGAGAATTATCTAAAGAAATATAAAAGTAATATAAATAGAAATATAAAATAATTTCTATTACTTTGATGAATTTGATTCAGCATCTTTCATTTTAAATTAACACTTTGAACAATTTAATTGCTTTAAATCTTTGCCAAATCACATTGTTGATTACATCAGTTTATTTGAAAATTTGAAATAAAAAAAATGTCTTAAATAATATATTTACTTAGCTGTATTGAAATTGTAAGGCATTTTAAAAAACATATTTTGCTCTTTGCTTTCAGAATTTAAGCAAATTCTGAAATGTATTATTAGAATGTGCACAAAATCAGTACTGATTTATACAAACTTGCTTATTGTTCCATGCAGAAATATATTGCTGTGTAGCAGAAAAATTAAATTTTTAACATTATGGTTGAGTTCCTATGTAGACTGCATATAATTAAAAATAAGCCACTTAGCAAAGAGAGAAATGGAATTTTCAATTATTGTAAGTTTATGTCAGATTAATAATTACAAATATGCAAAGCTCATGTTCTGTAAATACCTATTCATTGTTTAGAGTGTGTTCTCTTTATAGTCATAGACAGAATTAGCAGAAATGTAACTTGCCAGAGTGAGGGTAAGAAGAGTTATAATTTCCACTATATTGATTGTATCTTATGAACATTATTATTCATGTATTAATTTCTCAAGACTTTTTATTTATTTTTCTTTATTGCTTGCTTGATTCATTTATACTCCTCAGTTCCCACAAGGTCCACTGAGCTCTACTATAAATATACTTTGAGTCCAATTCTGTGAGAATATCTTTAACCCAAGTTCTCTTATTAAACATGTTTTCTGACTTCAGCACTTAACAATATCAGGTGCCTATTAGGTACATAATACATATTAAGTCTGACAATTAAATTCACGAACTTGTTGCAACAATGTTGCTAACCTTTTTTGATATCAGAGGGATTATTCATTACGAATTTGTACCAACTGGGCAAACAGTTAACCAAATTTACTATTTGAAAATGTTGAACAGGCTACGTGAAACAAACAACCTGAACTTTTCAATAACAATTCATGGCACTCACTCACCTCACAAGAGTGCACCAGCTCACACGGCACTCTCTGTGAGGGAGTTTTTAGCCAGAAAACAAATAACTGTATAGTAACACCCTCCCTACTCACCTGATCTGGCCTCCAATGACTTCTTTCTTTACCTAACGATAAAGGAAATATTGAAAGGAAGTCATCTTGATGACATTCAGGACATCAAGGGTAATATGACAACAGCTCTAATGACCATTCCAGAAAAAGAGTTCCAAACTTGCTTTGAAGGGTGGACTAGGCGCTGGCATCAGGACATAGCTTCCCAAAGGGAGTACTTTGAAGGTGACCATAGTGATATTCAGCAATGAGGTATGTAGCATTTTTTCTAGGATGAGGTTGTGAACTTAATTATCTGACCTCGTACTTGTTGAGAAAATATATTAATACTGATTTATATTGAATCGAACTTCGTGAATAATATGAATTAGATTTGTCTATGTTCCCCTTAAAGCAGAATTGATATAATGAATTTAGTATTGTCTTATGGATACTAAGGAACAGAAAAATGAGTCACATTTTAAAAGTGGTTCATACTAGCAGCTGAAAAATGAAGGATGCATATCTCTGAAGAAATAATAAACTGACAAACTAAACAGTGTGTGATGTAGTTGAATTGCTGTTTGCCACACACACACAAATTACATCGAGGAACTTACTGAGTGAGAATGCACCATTGCCTCAATTTTTTGCATATTTCAAGTGAAACAATGCTTGTCTTTAGTTTTTCAGATTATTTCTTTAACTCTCCATGATCATTTCTTTGAAATACGTTTATGTGTATACATAAATAAATCTAGTATGCATTCTAGAGGGAACTTTTTTTTCTAAATAAGTTCTAAAAGAAAAAAAAAAAGATCTATGTGTACATTTGATTTGAGTGAGCTCCAGAACATGCTTTTTCTATATTTTTTTTCTCTAAAGATGTAATCTGCATATTTCAGAAAAGCATGTGTTTAAGAGTTGCAGGATTTGGAAAGGGTTTATGGCTAAAGAAAACTGAGAAAAGACATTTGGCTTTAGCTAGAAGGATATCAGTGGAGACCTTAGAAAACATGGTTTTATTATTGTGATGTGACTATATAGGTGAAAAATAAAACTAGAGAAAAACTACGAGGCCATCTTTGTTTACTTGTTTTTCTAAAGTACAGTGATAGCCCTATTTGTAGTATTCTGGTTTATACATTCTTTGCCAAAAGTTATACGTAAACTGTTATAGGTAATTTAAACTCCAACATTTGCAGTATTTTCTTCAAATAGCCATTGATGTATTGAAATGTTTGATCTGTAAGCCCACTCTTGAATGTGAACTTGATCAGACAGATCTTCTAATTAAAGCCACTTAAGAAATGGTCAATATTGGTTAGTTGTGTGTTCTCCATAATGTCTATGATCAGTTTCAGAGTAAGGAGTCGATAAATGCTTGGCACATTTTCAGATACCTTCTTGGCTGATGCTCAAGTTAACAAAGAAGAGAGGAAATAATAATTTCTGTGCCCTTGGAGAAAATGCTGTCGATAGCCTTCGATAAAGAGTCATTTTCATACTGTGATTACCACTTTATGCACTGTTTCAAAAAGAATTTAATAACTGCGTTTAACATTGTATAACAAGAAATATTCCAATTTTCTTTAGTAATCTGCCTCCTCCCAATGACTGTGACATTTTTCTCCCTTCCCCCCACAGCATAGTTTTTCTTTTGACCACGGTAAAATGAGAGATCTGGTTAAACTTTAGAGTTTTACATTGTAAAACAGGAATGCCTCATTGTATTGCACTTCACAGATTTTGTGTTTTTTACACATTGAAGGCAAGACCCTCCCTCAGCAAAATGGTTATGACTTGCTTTATTGTGATACTCATTTTATTGTGGTAGTCTAGAATCAAACCCGTGATATCTCCAAGGTGTGCCTGTAAATTGATTAATTAGTATCATTGCTTAGTACCTTCTGTTCCAAGCGTGGATCTTTGTTTTTTATTTCACTTCAACTGTTGAGTGTAGTGGAAAGAAGATGGGCCCTGTAGCAAGTAGACCTGGTTTTTACTTTCTAGTTCTGCCATAGTATCATTGTATGAAGTAGACTATTGATAGAACAAGGTTATTTTATACATATAGTTATCAAAAATACTTGAGAAAATGACAAGAATATTTGAGAAAATACAGAAAGTCACTAAATTTATTTAACCTCAGCCATACTTTCTAATGGATGGAATACATACTTTGAAAGATGTTCCTTTATTTTCAAAATTCTATAAAGAACACCTATGTTGGAAAAGTACATAAAAAATCAAATATATCAGGATTTATAATTCATGGTATAGCACTCACATTCTTTATTAGATGTGGAGTAACATTCTTGGAAGAGCTCTTGAACCGTATTCTGTAGCTATGTAAGTATGTCTAAAAGACAATTTTATTTCCATATTTGCATTAATATTGCTTATGGTCTGGCTTAGTTAACTGACAAACATTTTCAAACTTTTATGTCTGAAATAAAAACTACTTAGGATTAGTAATTTACATTTTCAGTTATTTTGCTTAAAAGAGAAATGATAAATGTTTAGTTCCAGTGTTTTATTCGGTATTTGAGGAATATACTATGCAGTTATTTATCTTAGGTATGAATCACTTTTATCATTACAATAAAGATCTGAAGATTGTGTTCAATGTCACTGATAGTGAAATATAACATTTCTAATTGAGACAAAAGTTAAAAACTAATTGTAAAAATACTACATTACTTTATTAATGTCAGTTCCATGAAGAGTTATATAACTGTGTTAAAATGATGAAACTTTCGCCATTATGGTTTCCTCTTTATAAGTTGGTTTTGATAAAGGTGAACCTGGATTTTTAAAATGTAGTTTCAGTTAATTTGTTCTACAAAATGTTTCCTTTCTTCTCTTACTTTCTTAATTTTTTTTCTCTTTAAATTAGGAACATAGACCTTTGCCTATTTTGTTTATTTTATTGTTTAGTCAAAGTATTATGACCTTGATATATATGAGGTTTGCTCAGGGAGGTCTCGCCATCTTTCACCTCTCTGTCCCCCAGAGAATTATTCTCTTATGTTTAAGTTGTGTGCTTGGAGGGGACACATTGATTATGTATGGCTTCCTTGGGAATTCTATAATGAGAATGTATTATTACCCAGAGTGACTAGTTACCCTCCTGTGCTTTAATATCGCTGTAACTTATGTCCTAGGAGAAATCTTGTTATCCAAAGATAATAAAGTTGGGTAAAACCAGCATACTTCTCTGTTGAGTGGGGAAAAAATAGAGTGTGACATATGGCACACTTCTAGGAAGGTGTGGATTCCATCACACCAAAACTCTTTCCAGCTGGCTGATACTTGAAAATTCAGTAGTGAAATACTTTCCTTTAAAACTTTCATTCATTCTTCTATCATTCAGAAATCTTTATTGAACCTATAAATTTCATACATTATTTTAAGTGCTGGGAAAAAGCTATAGACAAGAAAACCGAAATCTACCCTTTAGAAACTTCTAATAGGAGTGAGGCTCAGGAGGGAACAGACAAAAATATATTAAATGTGTAAAATATTTAAAAATTAGATGATGATGTCCCAATAAATAGTATAGGAACGGCATGAACAGAGTTCAGAGGAGATGCAGTTTTTCAAAGGTTGTCAGGAAAGGCTTCTCTGAGAAGATGGCATTGGAATAAAAGGCTAAGTAAGATACAAAAGTAAAACCAAAAGAAGGAAGGATGTTGCAGTCAGTGGTGCAAGGTGTGCAAGGTCCTGAGGAAAGAACACACTCGGCATATTCAGCGGGGAGGTGGGTATAGCTGGCGTGGAGAGACAGAGCAGAGTGGAAGTGGGGGTCCGAGTGTTGATGGGATGGGGGGATATTGTGTTGGTCCTTGTAGGCCATAACCACTGACTTTAGATGGGAATGGAAAGCCACTGGGGATTAGAAGACAGGAGTGACATCAGTCTGCTTCCATTTTAACAATATCATGTGGCTGCTGTGTTAAGAATAGATAAGAGGGGATCAAGGGTAGAAGCAGATTAGTTTGGGAGGCTACTGCAGTCATCTAGAAGGGAGATGAAGGTGATTTGTGGAGATTGTTAGAAGGGGATGAATGGCAAGGATTGGTAGTCAGAGCCTGGATATGTTTTGAACATAGTGTCAACAAGATTAGCCAAGTGTTGGAATGTGAGAAATGACAGAAAGAGAGAAACCAAGAGTGACTGAGTATTTTAGTCTGAGCAACTGAAAACATTAAATTGCTAGTAACTCAGATGCAGGAGATTATAAGAGGAACAGATTTGAAAGAGAAGTTTAGGACCTCAGTTTTGGACATCCTAAGTTTAAGATGGCTAGAGTTGCTTCTAATTGGATATACACATTTACAGTTCATGTGTGAGGTCTGGGTTACTGATAGAAATCTGGCGTTATCAGCATAGATATGTTATTTAAAGTAATGAAACTAAATGAGATAATAAATAGAGTTAGTATAGATAAAATCAAACAGAGGTTTCAGATGTGAGTACCAGGGCACCAGGTAATGAAGAACAATCAGGAAAAGTGACAGAGACTGTACGGTCCGGTGAGATAGGAAGAAAATTTCGGTTAAAAATATTTCTTTGCCCTGAAAGCAAAGAAAGTGTTTCAAGGAGGAGGCAGTCATCTTTGCCAAATGTTAATAGCCCCCAAGGTGAGGTGGGCAAACTGAACTCTGAATATAATGAACTCAATATGAGTCTAGTTGCCATCAGAATATATCATATGTCTCAGATTGCACTAATCTGTAGACTAAGTAAGGGTTGCTGACATTCAGCTTTGCTCTATACTTGTCACCTCCAACTGAGATTATTGTGCTCAATTATGAAGCATCTCACAGTCATGTAATATGAATGCCATTTGAAAGAATGGGTTTAGCTAACTTGGAGAAAACTGAGGAAGATACGACATTAACTTTATAAAACTATTAGGCTATATATCTTAGAAAGTTCTTCTATTTAGTTACAATGTGTCTCTGTTTACTCTGTCCATTTATTTATTCAATAAATATTTATTACTTATGATGTGTCAAACACTCTGCTAGCCACTGGAGAGCCAATAGAATGTAAGGAATAAAAGCTTTCTGTATTCATAGAGAAGATTGTCTGAGGAATTTTAGTCCAAACCTATGATATAACATGATGAGATCTCCAGGTCTCTGTGTATTCCCAATTTAACAGGAAACTCACTTGCTAAAAGTGATGAAAAGGGAAAAGAGAATATAATCTTACATTAATAATTCAAGGAACAAATAACCTCTCAGTTGTACAAATTGCTTTCTGTACCTCCTTCTGCTTACAATTTTCAGTGAAATACAGGAAATCATCACATATGGAGGGGTTTAGATCACACGATAGTCAGCCTTTCTTCTATTAAGTTCTAGTTATACTGTTCATTAGATATTTAATACTCATTAAATTCAGTTAGGATCACTCTCTATATGTGTAATTGACATGAATATTGTGGCAATGTTATATTGAGATTTGGTTTGTGTTTTTACTCATTTGTTTAACAAACACTTATCGAGTGCTTACTGTATGTCAGGTAGTTTGCTGAGGACTGGAGATGCAGTGATGAAATGGTCATAGTTTCTCATGGAACCTAGATTATTGGAGGAGATAGATATCAATCTCTTCCCTTTTTCCTTCCATTGTCCCTGTGAGGTTATTCTTGAGTTCCAAGAGATTTTCATTACATGAATCTTACCCTATGAATAGAATTATCTGTTACATGGCTGATGTTTGATGAAGAAATCAGGCAGTTTATAAACCTAGAATTATTGTTCTTGAATCTTTGATGGATCTCATTGATGGCAAAGACAGGATGTTATGTCATTTTTTTCACTGAGCGTAGGCATCCACACTTCATCTATCTTGAGCCAGCAAAGAAAACAGATAATTATTTAGTCTCGTGTTTGATGATAACCATTTTTCTTGGCAAATGCTTGAATTAAGCAAGTTTTCTTCATTGATATTTCTATGATTCAGAGTCCTTTTTCCAGCCAATTAAATATATTCATATTCTGCAAAGTGTGTCTGAGTAAATATAAAATATTAAGTATACCAGTGTTCAAAACAGTTTCTTTTTTTACTGCAGTCAAAAGTGGTTAAGTGTATACTTTGTTTCAATATTAAGAAAAGTGCTGGTTCATTTTGTTGGAATATTTTTAAAATTTATTTTGCTGAATTCATCGTGTTTTTTTTTTGTTTGTTTGTTTGTTTTTTTGGCTGGATACCCTAGATAGATATATTTTGGCAAGATCAGGACTAGGTGCAGAGGGTGGCAGGAAGTAGTTTAGAAGGGTGTTGTATCCTGACTGTTACCAATTTAAACTGTTTCCAGAAAATTGGTTCTTGGTGTCATCACAGGAAAGAATTTGAGGATGCTCCAAATAAGCTAAGCAAGCAGTGAATACATTAAAGGTGATGGGAGGGGGCAGGCCAGGAGAAGAACAACTACCCAGAAGAACAAAGAGGCTTAGGAATTTGTCAGAATAAGGGTGGGAAATACTCCAGATTTAGGGGTGGCCTTATAGGCGTTCCCAGGAAGGTCCTCACTTACCACTCCTTCGCAGGAGGAGGGATTTTTATCCATATTTGGCCCTTGTCGGGACTGTCAGAGCAGCACAGAAGGTGGAGATTTTCTCTGCCCATAGTGCTAATAATATTATAATCCATTCCAATGAGCTAAAGTTCACCTTGAGTGACAAGATGGCCTCCTGGGGCTGCTCTTGGCCACCAAAATCTAGTTCTGGCTGGTCTGGTGGCTGCACCTTTTCTTAAGAATGATCTCCTCTTTTCTCAAGTAATTTAAAAAATTTCCTTTGTCTCTTCTTACTTCCTCCTTCCTTTCCTCCCCTCTCTCTCCCTATGGCCCTATTCTTTCTGTCTATAGTAACAAAGCAAAGCTTGCATTTATGGAAAGTTTTTAACAATTGATCATAGCAGATGTTTATTTTGAGTCAATAACCCATCACTGGTTTGGCCTATGTTATCATGTAACTGAATTGGCCTCGCATTTGTTTTGATAAAGGGGCACACTGTCTCTTTCAGAAGGATAGGCGAAGAGTTTTTCACTTTGAGTTTTGATTATTGAAACAATATATAAGAAGTGAGATAATGTTGAAATTTCTATGAAATAAAACCATTTAGGACTAATTATTTCTAAATTCCATTGGTCTCTTACTTAGAATTTAGGATTAGAATTGAGCTATATTTTTACAAGTATTTCCCAATGTACATA
This sequence comes from Rhinolophus sinicus, assembly GCF_057876585.1. Lineage (NCBI taxonomy): Eukaryota > Metazoa > Chordata > Mammalia > Chiroptera > Rhinolophidae > Rhinolophus > Rhinolophus sinicus. The sequence continues at coordinate 58,717,372 of NC_142502.1, forward strand.
TGTTATTCTTGGCAATTCTAATTTTTTCAACTGGTATACTCTTAAAAGAAATGTTGGTCTATACCATGCATGTTTGCATGCATTGTAATTTGGATCTTTTGTTCTTTCTCCCCATGGGAAGTGCAGAGATTATTGTAAAATACCTGCCTGAATAAAGTCTCTTATGTGTTCTCCCCTTCTATCTCACTCTCTTCCCATCCACACCCATTTTTTTATCCTTCATAGCCTTAGTCCTACAAATGGTATGTTTACCGATAAGAATTTTTTGTTGTTGATTGTTTGTTTGTTTGTTTAGGATTGTTATTAATAAGTAGAGAATAGAATAGTGAGGGGAAAAAATCTGTGGATACAGGGTTTTCACATACCTCTTCTTCCTCTTCCAAGATGACCCTCTCTTCTACTCTTGCTATGGGCACACAAACATTTCCTATTGCTTCCTGATCAAGGACTTGATCTGTTAGTTATCACAGAGTTCTGAATGCTCTATGTCTGCTTGCCTAGGTGCACTTGAGTTTCTCTGTATAAATCTTGGAGTCATCATTGATACTTTTCTTGACCATGTTTTTCTAATCTGAAAGAATGGACCCCTCTTACTTGTCCCAACATAATTGCACACATATTTTTAAAGCACGGTCATCAGTGTTATCTAGAAGTAATGTATGTGTACACAGTTCTGAGAGTATGCAGTCTCCGTTTCCAAACTTTTCCTATTACGCTCTAATGTGTTGTGTGAGTTCTGTGATCCCATTTTTGCCTCAATGAGAATACTGCTATATTTCTGTATTTCATGCTTTTCATCTGCTCTTTAGTTTCCTAAAATCTAACAATGGTTTATAGATGATTCTTCCCCAAGTTAGAATATCTGTTAAGCACTGAGGTAATATTCATTAGAACCATTTTAGATTAATTTAATTTTCTGGTGGAAACTTTTTTTAATTACTTGAGATTTCCTTAGCTACCCTTCATAACTAAGACCCACTTAAAAACATTCTGATAACTATTTTAAGGACTTAATTATAAGCATATTTCTTGTTAGTTAATAAATGCATACGTAGGCAAAGAAATTTATCCCAGGACAAACAATGCAGATTTTTTTAAATGACCCTATCCATTAACATTAACTTTACAGTTTTGTGATGTTTTTTTTTCTTGTAAGCAAACACATCAAAAGATACTAGCAATACTTCTGTGAAATTCTCAAAAATATTTATTGTGTTCAAAACTCTGTCTATACCTTCATGAATGGCTTAAGATAACTTTTGGCTGCATAGAACAAGCAGACCACTGATAACACTTGGAGGTAGTTTTGTATTCATGATTAAATGCATGTGAAATATGTAAGTGGAAGGAGTCCTGCAGTTAAGATTTTAATATTTCGGTTGTAGATAACTGTCTTTGAAAATATAGCTTTTTATACAGATTTGGTGTGAAAATGTTTAGCTGAGCAGATGGAGATCCAGCTGGTAGAGTATATGTTTGTCGGGGTATCTGGCATTTAGCTACATCCAAAAATGATATCAAACTGAAAGATGCTAAAGAGCAGCACTGTATGAAAGCCAGTAGGATCAGTTAGAGTAGTGTTCCCTTATTTCTGATTTTCTAACTTCTAACCTTGTAGGAATATATTTTAATCCAGATGGAACTTTGTACTTCAAAAATAAAATCTGAGAAAATGTAAATAAAATTTTCAAACAGCTGCCTTTCCAAAATCTTGATTACAGTAGTCCAGGAAACAGACACTACATTGTGTGTTGAAATTTTGTACCTAATAAACAGTATATATCTATAAGCATACAAAACCATGCGTATTTCCCAGAAATTTATATTCTGTATACTTAAAATCATTTTTTTTTTTTTTTTTCATGAGCTAAACTGTAAGAAGTGGCAGAGGATAATGAGTAGAACAGTGAGAAAAATAAGGAAAGCCTTTGGGGAAGAAAGACAGGAGTCCCAAATATATGTGAAAACATTTTACCCTATTGGATGCCAGTATTTAAGCCTACACTGAGTTGGGTTAAAGGCCAGATGAGTATGGAATGATAACGTGTATTCCCAAGTGTTAGAGCATGTACATTTGGTTGATTAATATAGTCTACTTATTTATTTCCTAGAGAGATGAATACTTAGAAGTAACCTATTTTATCAAAAAGTTCTGTGTTACACACTTGAAATAGTTTGAATAGAAAGCAGTGGGCAAAAGCCATAACTGCAGTTCTAAAAAATTTTCTCATCATGTTTTCTGTTTGTTTTCCCCCTTGGATACTGTAATAGTAAAATCTGAATTCAAACTTTTATGATAAATTCACTGAAAATGACCAATTTGATTGATTGCTGTTCTATATGAGCCCTAAGTAGCATTAATAAATATATTTATTAATAGAGCTGTTAAATATGTTAGGGTTTTATAGATACACACTATTCTTAATTTCCAAATCTAAACTAACTAAATCATTCTCACTACACAACAGGCTTTTTTCAGCCCAAGTTTTTGCTAAGGGGATATTTTAAAGCAGTACACTTAGCTGTGGTTATATCAAAGCCTAAATCAAGGAGGCATATTAGTGACGATCTTACCCTGATTTTATACCTTTAAAACTTATGTCCCTAAATCATGAGGTCAGTGACTCAAATCAGGATCAAAATTCTCTTTGGATTCAGTGATTCAATACATTTCTAAGGTAAGCCTTCCAAATGTCACTTGCAGATACTTTTACTCACTATGGTAAACAATTTCAAGTATTTCAAGTATTTATACAACATTCTGTTCCCCACTTTTGGGGTGGGGGGAAGAGAGTAAGAGAGAGAGAGAGAGAGAGAGAGAGAGAATACATGAATGTGTGTACATAGGAGTTTTATCATAAATGAACCCTTTTATGAAATAAAAAAATCATTTGGTCTCTCCAGGGAGCTTCATATTTTATAAAACAAGACAGAAAAATAATTGCTATGAATAGACTATAAAAGATAGTTGCTTTTGATTTCCATGTAATTATTTATTGGAATACTTCTTCCTGAAATTTAAATACAATACTAATTAATATTATGTTTCCTCTCTTCAAATACCCTTCTTAAACTTGTTTAATAGCACTTTTTTACAGTATAAACTATATACAGTATATGTTATAGATATGTAATATATAAATTACATACAGTATAAATGATATATGTATGTGTGTATATATGTATTATATATTACATATATTATATATATTAGACACACTACATATGTGTGTATATTACATACATATACATATGTATACATATATATGTGTGTGTGTGTGTGTATATATATATATATATATATATATATATATATATATATATATAGTGTCTCTGTGTGTGTGTGTGTGTGTGTATGCATCTGTGTGGTATGAAAACCTGATTGCTTAATCTACTTCATACTAAGTTCTGTATTAGCTTATTTGCATTTATTATTTCAATGACTCTTCACAATGCTTACTATAATGTACAAAAGTAATGCAAAGTTGTACAGAGGCAGGAATCAAACTGCAAATCATGCTCTTAATCACTATGCTTTATGGACTTTCCAGTTTTCTAGTACTTTTCAAATCCAAAATTAAGTCTAAAGGGTATAGTTTTGATATTTACCTGAGTAACTGACCAATTAGTTTAAACAAATTCCTAAACAATTGACCTGTTAATGTTGAGGCCAATGTGGAGTTGTGTGGACTGTGGGGACGTGGAGAGGAAGGAGTCCGCTAAAGGGAAGAAAGTATACAGAACATGCATATATGCCCAGTGAGGCCAGTTATGTCAATTACAGAAGGCAAGCCAGAAATCTAGGTTTTTCAGTGAAACCTTCACATTTTATAATTTTTGTCTAGTAATTTGAAAACAAACAATGTCTTTCCTCATTGTGTCAAACAACACAGATATTATATATAGGAAGAAAATGAGAAGTGCATTAGTTTGTGAACACAGCTACAGAGGCACTGGGGATTGAGTTCCAAGAGTTACAGCGTCTAAGACAGAGATATGTATGCAGGAAGTTTATCGGGGACTGTTCTTGAGATCCACACCTAAAGGTGCAAAGGTACCATGATTAGGCAGAGGAACTCATTGAATTAAGTTGTCACCACAACAATGGCCTTAATCAATTGCATTGATTGGAGCTGGCAAGGCACTGCAGAGTTGGCCCAATCAGGGCAAAGAGTGAGACCTTTATGCCATTCTCCCCTTCCGCCATTAAGTTGTCATTGGATATGCTCCTGCTCAGGGCATATGACCTTAACCTTATCAGTGTAGAAAGCGTTCAGAGGGACACTCATCCGTAAGCTTTTAGTACCCAGTACCCTTTATACCAAAGAGGGGGAGCTAAGGCTCTGGGTGGTCTACCACAGCATACACCACAGCTGCTATCCCGTCTAGCTTTTACAGTTAACTAATTCGTCTACTAACTGTTTTCTAACTATTCCCTATTAATCTAGTCCCCTCACCAGAAATGCCTTCCTCCTATCTCTGCGTATTCAGATTCTATCCTTCCTTAAAGACCTTATGAAGTCTCCCTTTTTCTATGAATCTGTCAGCACTGTGACTGATACGTACACCATGAACAGATAATGCATTGCTGTTGCCCATTCTTTGATTCTTTGATTCTCAAAAATGTACGTCCACAAACTTCATGTTAGGTGCTTATTACTAATGCAGATACTGGGACCCACAGTAAGGAAGTCCTGATTCTATAAGCAACTGGGGTGGAGCCTAGTTATGAGCACGGTTTGTATGCATGCAGGTGATTCTTACAAATTTAATACATATGACAGATGTTTAGTTACCAGTTTGAGATATACTAATTTAAAAGGGATGCATAAAAATACAGATTTATATATCTTCTGCAGGGCATGGTTTGTGTACTGCAGAGCTGTTTTGAAAGCCTTCCTTCACATAGCACTAATGATAAGTAAAACTTACTGCTATTTTATTTAGTAATTCTTACATGAGAACAAAATATTAAAAAATATACAAATTCTTCCATAAACCATGGAACATTTTATACGTGAAGTAATATTTTAACTAATCAAAATTATTTTGGAAAACTTTTGACTTGGTAAGCTCCCACAGTCCCGTATTTCAGCATTTTAATGCTGCCTTGGGTCTTGGCTAATTGTGTTGGGCCATCTTGTCTCTAAAGCATTAAATACTAGTAAAACTATGTAAGCTTTAAACATATTGTTTTTCGAATTATATTTTCCAACTAATGCTTATGAAATTCCATAATTATCAAAAATGCAATAAATTTCTTTATTAGAAAATATATCTGTTTTCCTCCGTTTTAATTGCACATCCGATCTGTGTCTCTAATGCCATCTTTTTAAAACCATGCAAGAGAAAAGTAAGCATTATACTTCTATCGAACCTGGTTTTTCTAGTTACATTCTTAAATATATTTACTAAATATGAAAGGGAATTGTTTCTCTCCCAAGTGAAGTAAAATTACACTACAAATCATTTTGTGCTAATGATTGTATTCTTTTAAAATAGCCAAGGATATTTAGTCTCTAATCACTTTGCCTATCACTGTAATATAATGTTAATTTAAAAAATTCTCTTCTGGAATGAAAAAACTAATATGTTGAATCTGTATTTGAATTGTACTTATTTATCAAAATGCCTCGCTAAGCTTTTGTCATGTCTGCTGAATATTCTAACACGCTGAAGCTTCCTCGTATTAAAATATAACATTTATTAAAGCACTTCTAGGTAAACTAAAACCAAGCATGGAAATATATCAGATAAAATTTCTAAAATTTGACAATGAAGTTAATTAATGAACTTCCATGACTGGCTGTTCTAGGCCACCAGCATTTTTTACTTGCATGACTGCAAAACGACCTAATAGTGTCTCTGTTCTTCTACCCTTGGCCCCCGACAGTCCATTCTCAACATGGACTCTAGATCCTTTTTAAAGTGTAGATTGTTTTATTCCTCCTCTCAAAGCTGCTATAACTCCCCTTATCATTCAGAGCAGAAGTCCACCAGGCCTTATGTGATCTGCTCCTTACCACACGTACTTACTCTCTCTGGCCCCATCTTTTACCATTGCCTCACTTATTCTAACCACTTTAGTCTATGTTAGTCCCTAAACACACCAGAAATGCTTCTATTATATCTTTGGGCCTTTGTTCTGACAATTCTTGCTACCTAGAATTTTCTTTAGTTGGATATCTGTTTAGCTAACCAATTCATCTCGTTCAAATTCTTGTCCATACACTACTTTCTCAATGAGGTCTTTCCTGGCAACCTACTTAATATGACAATTTGTAGTTTCTCAATATCCTGACACCCTGACCCTGTTTCTTTTTCCTAGTGTTTATTTTTTCCAGACCATTTTTCACCCTCTACTCTGTACAGTTTTCTTAGTTGTTCGGTTTATTGCCTGTCTCCCTTATGGGGAATGTAAGCTTCATTAAGCTATGGGTCTCTCTTTTCTTTGATTTTATTTCTCTAACACTAGAGTGGTATGAACATAGTAAGCCTTCAATAAATACTTGTTAAATTGAATTGATTTATACATTAGTAGGAAGAGGAACTATTAAACACATATTATTTATACTTAAGAATTTAAATCTAAATTTAAATACAGCAAAGATTGACAAGTTGAGACAACAGAAGAATTAGTTATATTCATTAGAAAATATCACATTGTTTTCTTTCAGCCACAGTAATAGTTTCCTAATTCTAGAATTTTAGACAACTTTAAAATAAAATTTAAAAAAAAAAATAAAGGAAAGACTGGCAAATGAGGAAAACTGCATGAAGCTTTAAGTACTAATTTCATTGTGGTATCATCACCATAAGGGGAATGATACAGACAAGAAAGGAAGAAAGAAAGAAAAATAACAGGATAATTTTATCTCCACTATTTATTTTCTTTTAAGTTTTTTAAATTACCATTGACATAAAATATTATGTTAGTTTCAGTACAACATAGTGGTTAGACATTTATATAACTTAAAAAATGATCACTCCGATAATCCACTATTTCTTAAATTGTGTTTAAAAACCCTATGAGCAAAAAATTAAATTGAATGGTTAAGGCTATCTTTAAACTAAATACATTTACCTTTATTAAAAATGTACTAATTTATAGGGTAATTGCTTTTTTCTTATGAAAACTACATTAAGTAACATCATCACTAGTCCACAAATCTGCATTTAGATACCATGAATTAGTGAACTCATTGGCTTCAAACTGCCTGATTCTAAGTAGTTTCTTTCTACACTTATTTTTCACTTTCTCACCAAACAGATGGCAGCATAGTGGCAAGCTTTGGAGACATTTGTGCCAATTTATTCTGCCATGAACTGAAAACTGTGCTAGAATTTGTAGGCAAAATAAAAGCAAGAGAAAAACTAACACTTTTGAGAGCCATATTATGTACCAAGCACTGTGTTAGTGTTTTCATATATATTATCTCATTTAAGAAATTCATGAATTAGCAAGACAGAGATGTTAACACTTAGGAGTAAAGTATGTCGAGTACAGTATGTCTTAAAAGTACAACATTTTTCTTCTGAGGTTAATGCCATAAGTGGATTAGCTCTTCCGGCTTCATGCAGTATAATATTTTGATCAAAAGGAAATGGTTGAGCATTCCAGATACAAAACGTGATCATGAAGAACGTATGGAGGTAAGCATGAAAGCTATGATTATTGGATGGCTTACCTGAAGGAGGATGAAGAGTTCCAACTCATATTGTAACCTCATTAGATGATCTATTTCATCTCTTTCTGTAGCTACCGACTCTCCAAGGGTTTCTTAAGCCAGCTGTGATGGCAGCAGCAGCCAGTGTCACATATTGTAGGTGCTAGACAAGGTCAAGGATTTTTGCTTTTATAACAGCTGAATGGACTCGGGGTGGGTAGCGTTGATGTGGAAGGAGGACACCGCTTAGCTATGCTTTAATTCTGGTAAAATTGGTTCTGCTAAAGCAGTTAATATTCAAACTTGTAATTATGTATAGCCGTGACCATGTATAAACGCTGTTTAACACTAAATCTTCATAGGAAGAGGCCTTATTAAAAGGTTGTTCATAATTGGATTAATTGTTTTGCTAATGTTAAAATGGAATACCCTGAAAAATGTGTGCAAGAATTCACCATGGCTCATAATTCATATATAAAAAGTACCAAGACAAGCATAAAACTGGGTCCTATATAATTGTGTCCCTCAAATTGCTACCTTTCCTTTTTGAGCAACTTTGTTTTTAGGCTAGCTTCTATTGTGGTTTATATCTAGGACTTGCTTCCACCTATCATTCATGAAGAAATGTGAATTCATTTTCACGTTAGCTTATTTAAAACATAATTAAAATAGTAAATCTTCTTTAAAATCCCTATAGTAAATTCCAGAATCAGAAAGTGGTGGGGTTTCTGAAAGATTATTTTATATCTACCCAGGCACACATACACTTTACATAGTAGAGAATAAAGCCCTCAAGAGCACCTCCTCTGAAGCTTGCTCTCATCCTAGCAGAAAGAAAGAAAGAGGAAAATCCAAAGTGTCCATCACATTATTATTTGTTTGGCAAAGAGCAGCTAGGGAAAAATGTCCCTAGTAAACACAGCGGGTAGTTTTACTAAATGTGCAGTATGAAATTACTACATTCCATCTTAAGGCTGTGGTTTAGTTTTCTCTTGTCAAGGCTAATTATTATTTTCCATCTGACTTCTCAATGTTCTCAATATTTGTTTTTATAACTACATCACTTATATATTTAGAAGCCATACATATAACAAATAGATCTTGAAATGAACACCAATAATTAATGTAGAAACTCAATAATCAACAAGAAGTTCTTGAAAATATATAATTATTCTAAAATATAATTGGATATAATAAAAATGTATGCCTTAGGTTTACTTAGTCATTTTTACCAACTGGTATAAAAAGTAATTATTTCACTCAATTGATATTTTATGTGTAAATGATTAATTGCATATCAAATAAGCCACTTGGAACCTGTTTGGTAGACATTTAAGAGTAGAATATGCTAAAAAATGTAGATATTCACACTGAAATTGTGTGAATTACATACAGTTTAGAAAGTTATATGAATTACATACAGTTTAGAAAGTTTGCAAGAGTAACACTTAATCAAATACAAACAATATGAAAACAATAGCTATTAAGGGCTCTAAAAATATCTATCTCCACAAGGAAGAACCCTACATATTTTCAGTTTGATTCTATAAGAGTAAATTCTAATGTTATATACTACTTGACATGTTCAGCTCAGCAAATGAAAGATTTATAAGGATTTGGTTTTCAACATTAAGCTATTTAGGAAGTTGGAAAGGAGACTTTATGCTCTTATTCTTAAACATAGATAATCTGCTACATATGCATTATTAAATAGAAAAGATTTTTATAAGTCAACTCTTGCCTGCCTTACCAGTCGTGGTTTGAGAGAGTAAAGTAAGCTCATCTAATTATCTTTGGCTTCACTCTATTATCAAAACTATAGCAGTGCAGAACCTTCCTATGATCGCATAAATAAATCGTATGTTTCCTTTTAAATTGTGTTTTCATTGTACCCTCTCACCACATTCAAAAAAAGTAGGAACTTAGCTTATCCATTTTTTCTTGGACTCAGAGGAACTTCATTTTCTACAATAGGGCCGATGAAATTGACTTTTGTATAAACCATTAGAGTTATATTTTAGGGTACCCACTCAGGAAGCCTATTTCTACAGTAGAGTTCTTATAATAGAACATAAACTGTTTCTCTAAAGAGAGAATCAAAAACTGAGAGTGAATTATCAGCATTTTTATCATAAAAGAATACATTATGAGAAACTTAAATAACTTCATAGGCCATGAAATTGGTAAAGTAAAAGCATGGTACTCCATAATTTAAAAAAAAAAAAAAAAGTTGAACAAGAGAAGATCAGCAAATAGTTAGGGGGTTGATTTTGGAGTTCAAAATGGACACATTGAAAAGTATGCAACAGGAAGTTAGATCATGTATCCACAAGAGCAAAACTAAAGTGACTGAAATTTTTTCAAACACAAAAGAAAAGAGTTGATCATTGCTTTATACAACCAGAGAATTTGACTGAAATTAGAGTGAGACGTTATTTAAAGGGAGGTGGAGAATTTTGGGGGGGGGGCATTTTTGAATTTGTTAAACATTAAGTATTTTATCTTTAAATTGCTTAAATTGGTGTGATTTAGACTGAAGACAGAGATAGACCATACAACTGCTGAACAAGCCTGTGGTTATGTTCTTTATTCTGTAATTAAGAGTATATCTATGAGATACTTGACACACACATATAAATTATCCTAGTTTTTTTTATTCAGTGCCAGTGTCTAAGTGATACATATTTTGATCACAAACTTGAACCTGATGAAAGAATTTAATATTCTGGTTTTTCAGATTTTGAAATTGTGTATGTGCACTCATTGACTCATCACTTAATGCTATTTATTTAAGAAAATCTTATTGTCAGTGCAGTCTTAATGTTAATTTTTAAGTTTTTGTATATATTATAGTGACTTCTAATATTGGTAAGAAAACTTTACTAATATCATTACAGTTAAAGAACTAATATTTTATAAAACTCATACTTTAGTTTCAGATTATTAGTAAAATATATCTAAATACAAAATTCAGGGTTTTTTATTGAGGTAGACTTCACATATAACATATTTTCAGTTTTCTTGAGTGAATGTTTAACCCCTCCCTCCATAAAATTGCTTGTAATTCTTCAGAATAATGCCGATTAACATAGTTTTCAGGTTATGGTTGAAGGTCACCTACATAGGTGAATTTGCTACTCTGTTGGTTGAACTAAGATTTATGTACAAACATTCTCAGTAGGTAAATAATTAATGATTGTGAGGCAGGTTAGGAGATATATGGGGGATAGGCAGGTCTGGAGGTCTGGGAAAGTGCCTCTGTCCCTTTATAGTCAGATCCAAACCTAAAATTCTTCATCTCTGAAATTGAAATCAGAATAGTAGTTATTAGGATGATTACTGTACCAGTTAAATAATTGATAATTAATTAGACAATATAATAGGAATAGTGATAACGGATATAGTATAATAGAGGATTTTTTTTTTACATAACACTTCTTTTAAACAAAAGCAATTTAACCAAAGTGAAACTTCTCAACATTTATTTTCTGATGTCATTTATTTTCATATATTGTATTAAAAAAAAAATTACTTTAGGTATTTTCCTGAAGGAAAAGAAATACTTCCTAGGGAATATGCTTGTTTAGCCTCAGGGGGAAATGTGACCAAATTAAGATTGTTTCAATATGACTATCTTTCAAAATAGCCTGTACCGTGCATGTTGAGAAACAGTTGTAGTTAAATGGAACTAACATCTTATAGAAACCAGACAATGGAAGAAATCGATGAAGAAGAGGGATAAGAATGTTGATGGAATAGAAAAATAATAGAGAAAGAAATGTAGTCTATAAGACAAACACAGAAGAATTGAAAAGAGAGAAGAGAGATGAAAGGAACAAGAATGAAAAATGAGACAGGAATAGAAAAGATAAAGGAAGAGAAACACCATCCCTAAACTCTTCATTATCTCTAATGTATTTGCTGCCATCTGTGTCTGGCTGCTAGGGCTAAGTGTGGTTCTATTGCCCCAAATTTCCATCTTTCCCACACTAAGACCGCCTTCCTTAGTATGGTCCTCTTCCTTGACCATCATGTCGTTGCAGGCTAAGGAAACCTCTGCTTGACTCTTTATATTGCTTGTGCCATTTCTAAGGAATACTTAACAATGATAATTAATACCTACTTTTTAAAAAAGTGTTTTTTTGTTTTGTTTTAATCAAAATGGCAGATACCTTAGGTTTAATTTAGTAATCTTTTTAAAAATTATACTTGGTAATTGCTTAAAAATGAATGCATTTTATTCTCCTTAGACACCGATATTATTTTTTTATTATTACATTTATTGGGGTGACATTGGTTATAATATTATATAAGTTTCAAGTGTACAGTATAGGTATAATGCATGGTGGTCATTACCCAAAATTTAGTCTCCTTCAGTCACCATATATTTGACTCCTTTTACCCTCTTCTGTTAAATTTTGTTTGTATCTCTGATTATACCAAATAAGAATATTTTACTCTGTAGCTTCTCTTATAATAAATATGTATTGTTTCTGGCTATAAAATAAATATATGTTTGCTGTAGAAAATGGCAAATCCAGATATGTGCCATGTACAAACAAGACAAAATCACCAACTGTTAACATTTTCAAAATGTTTCATTAATAGTATATATTTGATCCTATACACAACTTTTTCCTTAATACCACATAGTGTCATTTTCTCCTGAAATGAAATTTTCTTGAAAACATTACTTTCACTAGTTTTATCATATTAATATACGTAGGATATTTAGATTGTTTTCAACTCTCTACCACTATTGATAATCCCTTCATATTTCCCTAAAAATATACTTTGTCCAATATTAGCATTTATTTATAGAAAGAGAATTACCCAAAGACTTGGTGATTATTGTTAAATTGTTTTACAAAGGGGATATTTCAAGGTACACTGTATCTAGCAGAATAGAAGAGAACTTGCCATGAGTTTTGTTTTGCTTTGTTTTGTTTTTAACTTTTATGAGATTACACAGTGAAACACTGTGTAAAAATTAATGTCATCTATTTGGGAGATTTTTCCATGCTGATTTTCATTGTCTTTCACTTGGGGTATAAAGGGCATAATTTACTCTATTGAAGCCATAACCAAAATTTATATGAACTGGACTTATGTCATAGGCCAAGTAATTTAGTCCAAAACTCAGCACCATGGAAATGTAAATTAATTACAATAATTCATCTTTATTTCAGGCTGTTCAAAAACATACCTTTTTTAGTCCTTTTTAATTCACTGATGAAGCAATAAAGCTGACAATGGATTAAGGACTGTGAACCAAATATAAAGTGACTAAAGTGGTTAAAATTCACCTCTTAAAAACTTATTCTCCATTCCCCAAATCTCACTTTCTTTCTTTGTCTTTTAAAAAGTAAAAACAGAAAAATGTTATTTTCTAATATTAGTGAGGTTAATAGGACATTTATCTTCATTGCTCATTTAATTGTGAGACTACTCATCATGTCCATTAGCATCAGAAGTTTGTTAATATTTTTAATTGCTAGTTAGTAACTACATGAACATTTATTTTGTTCTTTATATTTATCTCAAGAATACAATGTCTCAAAATACTTCATAATAGTATATTTGGATAGGTATGTATTCATTTCTCATGTATTTATGTTTATTATATAAATTATACAGGACCATAAGTTATGAAATTTGAAAAATACATTTCATTTGAATGGTGTATATAATAAAGATATCTTTGTTTAGTGTTATTGGGCACCAGGGACTTTTTGCATTGTTTAAACAACAGTGATCATTTCTTTATAAGCCATTATTTTTATCAAGATTAACTTTTCAATTAAAATATGAAGTGGATGAATGCTGGAAAAAATTGTGTCTAGAAATATTTCAGAACTTTGATTACTGCAAGTATTTCTTACTGTCAGAATTTCTAATGATAAAGTATATAATATAGAAAAAATTTAAAGTAGCCATTATGTCATGAAGATTGTCAGAAATTATGGTTATCCTATACATACCCTTTCAAGGAAAAGAGATCTCTGAAATTTACTTATTACGATATTTAAATTATTTATAAACATTGTGAAACTAACTGGTTTTTAAGTCTACACGTTAAATATTCAACTAACTATGAACCGTTATTATCAGAATTAATAGTGCATTGGTTCTACTAACTGTAACAGCAATGATATTTTTTTTTTCCTTTTGTGCGTTGAAATCTGTTACATGGTAGCTGGAGCAGTTGTTGAAGGGCTTGTATGTTAAACTCTGTGGCGAACACAGGGTAAAGATTCTAGTATCCCAAGCAAGAGGGAAAGGTGATGGTTAAAGCCTGAGAAGAGTTTGAGTCATCATGTAGCATATCACTCAATAGTGATTAAATCTCAAAAGATTAAAAACAGTCAGCATTTCATGAGACACAAAGAATATGCTTTTTGTTTGGATAGTGTCAGATTTCTGTGAGTCCAGTATTGTTAGTCTGATACTGTTAGTTTATTCTGCTCACACATCTCTCCCACCCTTCACCCTTCACCAAGACACTGCAAATAGGAGAATTCAGGATTATGTTCTCTCTTTATTTTGATAGTGCTGACATTGGAACAAAAATGCCCACATCCATATTCATTGTAAAGAAATATTAATATTTGAGAACTAAGTAGACTGTTTATTACCTTCACTATTTTCAAGTAACCATAGAAGCTACTTTTGTTATTAGGTAACATTCCTTGTTTTGTGCAGGCTCAAAGAATTGGTCGAGGGCTTTTCCCCAGAATGAAGAGGACAGGACATGATCACACAGTCATCAGGAGATAAGGAACACAGTCATAATGATTAGTCTATGTTGACATGTAGCATAAGCGCATATATATTTTACACATTTGATTATAGTTTTCTACTGTCTGCTAACTGCCTGATCTGAATGCCATGGGATTCAATTTGTACTAATCAACCTAAGGGGAACACAAAATAAACTTGACTCAAAAATTGTATATAGCGTAAAATTTTTAAATAACTGTTTCATTGAATAGATTTGGCTCCTTAGAAACTTTCTATTTTAGGAAGAATAAAGAGATGAGGTTAAATAATTTTTTTTCAAAATACCTATTGCTAAGGTATTGTGGGTATAATTTAGTCCAGAGAAAGATGAAAAATATAGCAAAAATGGTTATTCAGAGTTTATCATAATTAGAACAACTCAGTTCATTACCCAAACAGATTTAAAGGTTTATTATCTTTGATTTATTTCTGCTATACGAAGTGTAGGCAGTGTCCTCTCAACTAGAATTTTGTGTTTGTCATCATGGTGTATTTTTTTTTTTTTTGTACCATATGTGGTCACACTGGTTTGTTTTCTAACACAAAAAGTACATAGAATCTAATATTTGGTTCATACAATCATGGGAATATTAAGTATTTTATTTGTAAAGAGAAGCAGTTTATTTAGGCTTGATAATTTACAATTTGATTTAATTTTATTGGTTACATTTAAATCCAGTGTTCCAATGTATTAATTATAATTATACTTATTTCATATAATAGTATTCTATTTAGATTAAATGGAGATATAAACAATTCTAAGTGTGTCTATCCACTGATATTTTCCATTAAAATAAATAAGTGCTACTAAAAGAATTAAATTATTTGGTTTATATTCATACAGCAAATTTCCCCTCCTTCAGGAAAGTTAATTTGTTACACCTGATGAACTAAAACCTAGTGTTCCTGCTGTAGGTCATAGAATTCAGTTCAAATATTAGCATAGTTGGAAATATACTGAGGGTTGACAGTCTTAAGCTTTAGAAAATTTAGTTAGATTATTTATAGAGGGTCTATATTATTTACATATATTATGAATATGTAATTTGATTTGAACATATAGAATTTAGCTTAGAAATCAAGGAAAGAAAAAAAACTATTTACATAGAGTTTTGTTAAACATTGGAGTTAGTTTCACATTAAAAAAAAAAGAGAGAGAGAGAGAGACTATATTCAGTTCAGTAAAACAGGTTACATGAAATATACCCAGCTTTAGATCTTTGTTTTGCTCTAATTTCTCTAGTTTTATAATTTTTAAGTCCAACGTACTGTGCACACATTTAGGTAGTTGGCTGTATCAACAGAAATTACTATTTAATTAAATCCATTTGGGTAGTTGAGAAATAAATTCTTAAAACTTTTTGGTACTTTGTAGGAACCTGATACTTGGCATGCTCTCCAAGGGAATTCTTTATATTTTTATTCACATAAAATCTAACATTATGGTTCTTTTATCTCATTAAATGAGATGAAATATAAAGTTCTCTACATAATCTCTGGCACATCAGCAAAATAAAGAGTTATTCAACTGGGTTTTCTGGGAGGATTTATGAGAGTAGAGAAGAACGTAAACTGCTTCCACAATTCTTCAGTCAAATCATACTTTTAAAAAGTTCTTTTAAAGTTAAAGATATATTTGGACTTATTTGAATAAGTATGATTTTAGCATAAATAGTGATTTCCACACTAATTTTTATTTTATGTAAAAATGTTATCAAATATTTCCACTTATTTAGACCAAGATTGATTTATTGTGATATTTTATTGTGACACTCATTGCATAGATTGATTTTAAAGCTAATATATATATATATATGTATTTACTGAACATATGTTAATGAGAGTAATGTTACTATGTTAAATACTGCTATCTGTGAGTGAACATTTAGGAAATACGGGAACAATTTTTTAAATAATATTCCTATAAGTTTGCAAAGATGACACTAAATGGAGGTATTGACAACAGAAAAAAAAAATTTTTGCTTAGTTGCCAGTATCTATTCCCATTGGTGATAGAATAAATTAATGATTGCGATTTTCATTTGCTTGGCAGTTACAGTCTGTATTACTTTTCCAGTAACCTAAGTACGTCTAACAAGTCTAAATTAGCATTAAAATTTATGAAGAAGTAGAAGTAATCCACTTACACAATCACTAGTTATTTGCCACTTAATTACTTAATTATATGTATTGTGTTTTTGTTTTGTTCCCAGAGAAGTGTTTCTCTTTTACATGGTCATTTAGGTTGGAATTGCCCATGTGCCTTCTAATGGTTATAGAGAAGTTATAAGAAGAAAGATTATTTGCAAAAAGTGATTTGTAACCAGCATAGGGCATCATGGAATTATTAGGAGATTTTAACCCACTAAATTTTATATAACTTTAGCCTCTTGTGTTATTCCTGGGACTTACTTGCATAATTTCTCTTTCTACTATCATCACCTTTTACTTTCCTTTTTGCCATATACTGTTTTCCTTGCCTAATCAAATCCTTCCCCATCATTAAGTCCAGCTCATGCTTTTTTTCCATGTACGCTTTCAGTTGTTCACTGATCCTATACATAAGTGTTTGTATCAGGAAGTAATAATGAGGAAGCTATAGAAGTAGTTGGGGGGGGGGGGGGATTGCAGCCCTTATGGCGCTGCAATTTATTTTTCAAATAAGTTTAAAAATAAATTTTTAGAGTTTATTTTCAAATAAATACTAGAGATATGGGTGGAGATAACCAACAGAATAACTTAACAAAGTATATGGTGTTTTAGAAGGTGAAAAACGAAAACAGGACTAGGGAGAATAAATGGGGTGGTCAGACAGGGGCTGATGGACAAGTTTAAATAGTAATAAGAGGGTGGCATTAACAACTTGGAGGAGGAAAGGGAGCAAACCATATCTGAGGGAAGAATGTTTTAGATAGATGGAACACCATACGTGAAGCCCAGGAGGCTGGGGAATTCTGGTAACAGCGAGAAAACTGTCGCTGAAAAGCAAGGGAGAGAGTAGTAGGCAATGAAGTCAGTAGCTCCTCTAAGGACTTGTGTTTTTTTTTTACTGAAGTACTTGAGAAGCCATTGGAGAGTTTCAGCTGGGGAGTGACATAATCTGACCTAGGTTTTTAAAGGCTCCTCCTATATATCTATGGCATATTTTATTTTCTATGCTTACCTCTTTCTTAACCTAATTATATCCCCCTTTAAATCAAGGACATAAGGTACAATCCATCATTTTTATATCCCCTAGAGCATCTAGAATCACGTAGGTGGGGTGGTGACATTCAGTAGATAATCACTGATTAGCTTAGGGAGCCTGGAGCAGAACAGATAAAATAAGCATTGCTACCAGCGTTGGCAGCTCCAGAAATCTTTTCTACACAGTCATTAGTTTACCTTGTATATACAGGTAGTCCAACAGAGACCACTTTTCTTTCTTCAGTTTAGAACCAAGAATAAGTCACAAACCCTTTCCAGTGCCTCTATATTGTCTTTTAAAATTGTAGTTTGAGCAGCTATCCAAAATTTAGGACTTACTTGTAAATAACAGCCCCTCCATCCTAAAAAGGCCTATTCGTCCTTTACACTTTCCTTTAGTGGATGCTGTGATTTAATCAGAAAATTTTCCAGCATTCTCTTTGTTTGAGTGCAGTGAAGTCTGTCTTTAACATCAGATACAAAACTATCTTTCTCCTATTCATTTTCAGACATTTCTGTTTTGCAGCATGTGAGAAGCATATTAAGTGGCAGTTAGGTTAAAGCAAAAGGTTTCCACAGATAATGCCTGACAATTCCATCAAAGAAAATCAGGGGGAACAATTCATGGAAAAAGGTGACTTATGGAAAATAGGTGGAGTTCCTGTAGACATTCATAGAATAAAAAGACTGGTCCTTTGACTAGCTTTTTCATACTTCAAAAATACAACTTCACCTTCCATTTTTATAGAATCATAAGTCACCTTTCTGCAGAGCAGATTACAAAATTAAAAAATCTCCAGTAAAAGCCTATTGAATTTAACTTAAAAGTGCAGAGTAGATACCATGCTGATCCTTATGCCTTTGTTTCCATTTATTTTTCTATTTTGTTTCTTAAAAGGAATGCATGGAAAACTTTTATTACTTAAGGTGATCTGTATACTAGATCTAAAATTGCAGCCATTGACAATATTTCCCAGATCTCTATCTGCCTTATTTTTTCTTGTCAGCACTTCTCACTATTAGCAATATGTGTTTTACTTATTCATATTGTTTCCTGTATATCCCTTTACTACCCCCATTAGGATGTAAGTTCCTTGGAAGCAGAAATATATTTTTTAATCTATTTTATTATTTGCTCAATACTCAGAACATAAAAAAGTGCCTAGGACATATTAGCATTAAGTAAATATGTGTTGATTGAATAAAATAAATAAGGTATATTTCAAATTATATATAATACTTCATTTGTTGTTTTTTTGACTTCAGATAATGTTACTCTTTAACATAAAGAAATTTAAATTTTTATGATTCTATCTTGTGCTTAATGGTTTATGCCTGGCTGTATTATGATGTGAGACACCTTATTCATAACAAAGTTATAAAAATACTTATTTTTTTATTAAATGGCTTAGCTTTTTTGGTTAATAATTTTAAATTATCAAAAATATATTTTATATGCAATGTGAAGGTGTTTCTAACTCTCTATTCCCACTAATCTTTTCAGTTGCTTTGATAATGTTTATTGTAAAATTCATCCTTCTCATAGTATTTAAAATGATAAAATTTAATACTAAGGCCATGTAGAGACTGGAGTCTATTTGTGGATTATTTAGTCTTATTTAATTCTTCACTTTTTATTGCATTGGCCAATATGACATTGTTTTACTTATCATAGATTTAGAATTTTAGATTTTGTAATCTGTGCCACCTAATTAGAATTTTATTTCATAATTTTATTGGTTCTCGTAACGTATTTACTTTTCCAGCTAAATTTTAGTGTCTTTGTGTTGTTGTTTTTTGTGTGTTTTATTTTTTTTGTTTTTTTAATTGTTTTGGAATTTTCATGGAGTGGCCATTTATTGAATTTATGGGTTAACTTGAATAAAACAGATATCTGTCCATCATTGAGTCTTTCCATCTCAAAACATATTCTATTCCTTTATTTAATTACATATATCTCAGTGTAGCTGAGTAAAGGATTAGTATTGTCTTCATACAAGTCCTATTGATTCCTTACATTTATTCCTTGATGATTATTCTTAAAGTAGCTTAAAAGGCATTTAGCTGAAGCCTTTGTAGTATGTTTTGGTGCAGGCTTGGAGATACAGTATATAGGGACCTTAATTATTGCATTCCTGTTTTTAGTAAATACCTGCCCTGTAGGTCACTAAGTGCTGTTGCTGGCAAGGTTGTATACGAGAAAGCTTTTATTTTAATAACCAGTGACAACTCTCACTCATAAAGAACCTTCATTTCTCAAAATCCTTCTCTGGTTTAGAATGGCTACACAGAATTGCAGTCACCTCTAGAATATTGGATCTAACCAGTTATTAACACCAGACCAAATGAGACATCAAAAATGAGATTTTTGAGTAGAGACAAAGCACCAAAACTTATGAAATATGGTTTGGGGTGTTTATGGCCATATTAAACAAAGAGAACTTTGGTTAAAAATTAAAAAAAGAGAACTTTTGGTTAAGATCCATATGCTATAACTTGCAAATAATTAAGCTCTCTTTCCTCAGAAAGAAAAATAAGTTAAACTTAGTATTATAAATATAGTGACATCGGGAATGCTACTTAGTAAATTATTTAAACCTGTTTCTTGCCTGTAAAATGTTGAAAATGCTTTCTCCAATGACTGTTTTGATGATTATATTAAGTAATTATATGGGACATCTCCCTCAGTATGCAGCATGCAATAGTTGCAAAATGAATAGTGGCCAATATGAACGAGTAATTTTAAAAATGCAATTGACAATTGTAGAAACAAATGATAAAAATCTACCAGGAACCATGTATTATGCAAGATTTTATATAGAAAGCTAGAAAACATTTTCAAATGACATAAAAAAGGACCTCAAAATATAGAAAGGTTGACAATATGTATTGCTTGGAAGTCTTCATTACTATAGACATATCAAGCCTTCTTAAATTAATTTTTATATTCAATGTGATTATAATCAAATTTCCAATAGAGTATGTGTATGGGTATAAAACTTAATCAGTTAATCGAATTCATGAATTGAATGAAAAAGGAAAAATTGATAGGAATAGGTAAAACAATTTTGAAGTAAAAGATGTGGCGATGTATTATAAAGCTATGAAATTAAAACATGCTATCATCAGAAAGACAGGTAAGTAACCTAAGAAAACAGAACAGACATCTCAAACATGTGACAGAGGTGACATAAATAAATAAAAAGTACTATAAAACCACTTATTATACTGCACACAATAAATAGCAATCAATTTAATAAAGAATTATGAAGAGAAAAATATAACTAAACAATGTTAAGGAAAATATAGAGGGTTCTTTTTATTACCTTTGATTAGCAATTTCCAGGAAACCCAGTCCATAGAGAAAAGATTGATAATATTGACTATAAAAGTCAAAATATCATTGTCACGGTGGGGTTAAGTATTTCGTATATTTGACGAAGGAGTAGTGCCCAGTGTTTATTTTTAAAAAAAAAGAAAATCACAAAATACTAAGAAAAAAAAATTACCTAATCAAATATGTGAAATTGAACTAGGAATGGTCAATAAGTCAACAAAATTAGGGATTTTGTAAATTCCACGTCGAACTAAAAATTTATAAAACTGCTTAGAGTGCTATAATAATAGCTATCAAACTGAAAATTCTCTTACTAATAAAATTTTAGACACACATACATTTAAAATGATTCACTGTATAAGTGTTTGTAATCAATTAATTACAATTAAAATGGAAATTAACTTTAATTTCTATTAAGAAACAATGGCTATAACATTTTTTTCTATTTTTAGAATATGTGGGATTTTTAAAAATATCTTAGCCAAATTTTGTCCAAAGTGCCTCCCCCATTTCACAAAGTTATCACATTTTGTAGGATTTGAAAGATTTCTTCAGAAAAAAAGTTACTTCAAAACTTTTAACTCTTAAACTTTGAGAAGATGGCCGCTAAACAAACCTGTCTGGTTTTAATAATATATGTGCAAGCAAAACAACGGATGCCATTAATTGTATTCTTTCTCTAGACCGCCAAAACTTGAGTTATTATCAATGTCATATGTGAATCCTTACTTATTAACATGTGCATTGAACAAGTTGGATTTAAACTAAGAATATAAAAATAATAATTAAAAGATGTATATAGTTTTTGAGAGCTGATAAACTGCAATTACTATAACCATAGATAGTTTCCTATGATGATATATATGTGTATATTCTTTAAAACAAAGCAACATTTAACAACAAATTTATAGCACCATAATGACGTATTTAAAAAAAAAAAAATCTGTATATGTAGAAAATGTTCCCATTAATAATACGGATCAAACTAGTTACCTATGAAAAAAATGTGCATTTCTCCAATAATTAAATTGTTCTTCAGTTTTTACATATTGGTAGTTATGTATAAATCAACTTTCCATACATCTAAATGGAGTTTATTTTCTTAACCATAATTGTCATTGGCTATAAAGTGAGCCTATCTTGTCGCATTGTCCCTGATGAACTGTCCATTTAAGGTGTAAGGGAAATCCCTATTATTACATGAAAAAAAAAAAAAATTACTACATTCTATTCAGAGTCCAGAGTTAAAACCCAGGCTATATTGTCATCTCCACAATCAAAATCATAGTGCATTAAGACTTTTTTCTCAACTAACATCCTTGAGGTTGACATCTTCTTGTGACTGAATAGATAACAGCAAGAAATTCAATTATGGCAAGCTGGCTCTGTCATTGCACCTGTCTGCTTGCTTGGGAAATGATTTGTAAATTGGGCTTTATCTTTCTGGTCCCATAAATCTCCAGTCCATAATTGACACTTGTCACCATAGATGAATGGTGGGAGAAAGAAAACAGAAAGTAAATGAGTAGGCCACCTAGGAAAATGATGTCTTGTTGCCTTTGGGATTCATTTACAAATAGCAATACCTACAGGCCAGAGTTTTTATCCACAAGCTGGTGACTAACATTTTGCTACTGAAAAATGTCTGAGCTGAATCACAACAAAGACAAGACAAAGGAACAATAATTAATACATAACATTTTCCCGTAGAACATAAACATGTCTTTCAAAGAAATAGAAGCTATTTGTTTACTATTTGTAATGCATGCTTATTGCGGCTGCACATTTGTAAGTATCAGGTTGGTTTCTGACCTGTCAAAATGTGTTCATGAAGCAAGCATTTTGGCTGTCATGGGAGTTGCTATTGTCAATTGTTACACAACTCAACATCAGTTCAAAGTTGTTTGATACCAGTGGCAACAGATTGGTTTAAAAAAACGTAAGAATGATGATGTTTTCTTTCAAATGTCAAAGAAAGAAACTAGGGATTTCATAAGGATGATCTTGGAAGCAAGTACTAACTATAAACACATGACAGATAAACTTGCATGTCTAATTTTCCTAAGTGGTTTATTGAGTTTTACATTTCTTTCTGAAGCTCATCTCACGTTGTGAAACACTCATATAAAAAAAAATCAGAATTTATTAATAATCTCTTAATACTAAAATACCTGAGTCTTCTAAAAAAATCATTTTCAAATTATCACCCAAAGTTTTGTTTTAAATAAAAAATAGAACCACAAGTGTAAATAATTTAAATACAAGATCAAATATTTTACAAAAAAAATTATGGATAACAAAACATCATTATATATGCATCATGTATGGCTTTGCATTGTCTTCATTGTCTTTTCTACATAATATTATTTTTTTAATAATTTAACTCTTAACATATAATTTTATTATTACTTTTTAAAATCTTCAACTTAAGAAAAAAGTATAATTTATTTTGAATTTTGCAAGATGCAGAATTGTTTATTTCACCTCTATGATTTTCAAATATATTCTTACTTAAAAGGATAACATCTTCATCATTCTCTTTTCTCCCACAGATCAACACAAAATATAAAGAGTTTCTATCTCCTCTAAGCAAAAGATTAGAAATGGAGCATTGGCAGGGACATAGATTTAACTTGAATACCTCTCCACTATCTACTGCTCCTATCACCTGTGATTCAATGGGTTGTTTGCTTATCTACCTAGTGTTTACAGAAGTTGTAAACTATCTGTTATCTTTATACTGTAATGAAAATTTGAGGAAGTTGCTTCTCTTTAGGTTATTGTTAGTGTAAAATAAATGATTTATTTATACCTACTTTAGTATGCGGGGCTTTTAAATACAATGGGGAATGTTGTGGATACTGATAGGTATTTATAGCATAATACAGTGGTATTCCATATACTTTATCAAGGTCAGCTTTGCCATTTGGTAACTTAACAGAATAACAAAGAAAAACCTTTCAATACAAGTAGAGTGCTGCCTTTTGACCTTTCTTTTCTTATATTAACAGCTCTCCAATAACAAGTATATCTGCTATTGTTAATTTGATGAATATCATCGTAGGGACTTTGATATTTAAAATACTAAGGTAATATGGACAGCATTGGGCAGCGTCAAAAATTTAGATGTGATTATTGTTATAGTCCCATGTAAAAATCCTTTTAAAGTTTCTTAAGTAGATGCATTGCTTGGCAAAATGTCAAAAAACCTTTTCGTTTTCTTTCGCAAACGTGTATGAAGTGCCTGTTTTATGATTGGTACTGTGCAGTTGTCTGGGGATGTAACCGTGAAAAATACAGTTTCTACCTCATTGGAACTCATATTTTGGTAAGGAAGGAAGTGATAGAAACAAGTTACCCTAGTTAAAATATATTCCGGTACAGGGTCCGGCCTGGTGGCTCAGGTGGTTAGAGCTCTATGTTCCTAAATCCAAAGGCTGCCGGTTCAATTCCCACGTGGGCCAGTGGGCTCTCAACCACAAGGTTGCCAGTTCAATTCCTCGAGTCCCACAAAGGATGGTGGGCTGCGCCCCCTGCAACTAGCAACGGCAACTGGACCTGGGGCTGAGCTGCGCCCTCCACAACTAAGACTGAAAGGACAACAACTTGAAGCTGAATGGCACCCTCCACAACTAAGATGGAAAGGACAACAACTTGACTTGGAAAAAAAAGTCCTGGAAGTACACAGTGTTCCCCAATAAAGTCCTGTTCCCCTTCCTCAATAAAATCTTTAAAATATATATATATATATACCGGTACAGAGAAGCTGAGCCTTTGGTTTCCTTGAAGTTGTGAGCAGAAGTTTGCTAGCAGGCTAGGGTATAGGGATTTCCATGTAGAAATCGGGCAGCCATACCATGAAGTCATGAAATGGAATGTGTAGTTAAAAAAAGAGATAACAGCTTCAAGGTGTTTCGCAACACTTGCATATGGATGTGCGAAGGAAATTATAGGTAACTGATGCTGGAAAAATAAACAGAGGCCATCCAGGACAGACTGTGAATGTTGTGCTAATCATATGACAGCTACATTTATTCCATATTTAGTTTGCTAAGCCCTTCCCATGTTTTCTCATTGAATGCTTTCAACAGCTCTTTAAAACTGGATAATATTATCTCCATTTAAGAGATGAGAAAACCGAGGCAGACAATGAAATGAAATAACATGTCCAAATACACACAGCTCAAGGTACCCAACACTATGATTATTAATTGGGAGTTATTACAAGCATCAGAATAGTGTGATCAAAATATGTTTTAAAGGGTTATAATTTATGTAAAGAAGTGTTAAGGTCATACTTTCAAATCACTTAAAATTATAACAAATCAATGTATTAGCAAAGAAAGTTCCCTATAACTGGAAAAAACAGTTTATAATTAATAGCCAGAATTTAACATATAATATTTTATATCATCTTTACATTTTAATTTGTTCAAATGATTTCAAATTTTGTAGAGCATACCAAGTCATATTCCCTATTAGCACATAAAATAAAAAGAAATTAAGTAAGACCTAATAACTGAGTAAGACAGTACATCTCTGTACCTCAACATATGCTTAAATATAGTACAATGATACATCAGTTTTCTAATGTAATCCGTTCCAGGAGACCATTCGAGTTCTGAAACGTTCGAAGACCGAGGCACAGTTTCCCCATAGAAATTAATGCAAAATGGATTAATCCGTTCCAGACTTTTAAAATCAACCCCGAAAACTACAAATGTAGCATGAATTTTACTATCTAATGATACTATAGATCCATAAAATTTACGGTGTTCATAAACTGAAATGTTCGTCAACGGACACATTCAAAAACCGAGGTACCACTGTATATCTTTGTGGGCCTAAATTAAAATACTCAAGGTTTCAAATATATTGTATTTAAAATATTTATGTTAAATTTCAAAATGCCAGTTTGTATTAGAAGAACATAATATAAATGAACTGAATAGAAATGTTTCTTGATGTGCTATTTTATTAAGTCAAATTGGCACATTTATTCTTTAATTTCTTTCTTTCTTAATACTAACATTTCTTGAAAGATTGCTAACTGCTAAGCATTGTGCTAAGTGATTCACATTCATTATATTTTTGAATTCTTGTAACATTCTCATTATGGTTTTGCAGATGAAAAAATATGTGGCTCAGAGCACTTTACCAACTTGAGCAAGATGGCATAACTGATAGTTTATGTCTAATAAACAGAGCCGGGCTTGAATCTTTTCTGTATGGCTTCAAAGCTTGTAAAGTTGGAGGGGGCGGTAGGGAACATCTTTAGCAATACATTTCATTCCATTTATTATAATTACCCATGTATACATACAAACAATACTTAATCATATATTATGCTGTGGTAGTGGTTAATTTCAAGCATGGGAAATCAAATTTAATTTAGACTGATTTGAAAATACTTTTCCTTTCAACTCAGGGACACAATGGAGTTACATTTCCCATGTGCGTGTGTGTGTGTGTGTGTGTGTGTGTGTGTGTTCGTGTTCCAAGTGGCCAAGTGTCCTTTTGCACTTCTTATCTAAGGAATAATGTAGTTTTCCAAATGGATCAGTGGGTAGCAGCCAACAAACGTTTCTTGTTTCTTGAGCACATAACCTGGTACTATGCCACCAGAAAATTATCCTGTGTCTGTTATTTGATAACATTTGAATTTATGATTTAACCAAGGGAAATCATCAATCAGATAAATCCATACCTTCATATACACAATTATTATGTACAGATTCAAAAGTTGGACAGTGAGGAAGGATGATAGGGAAAAAAAATACGCTTCATTTGAAATATGATGTTGGAGGAGAGCATCTACCTGGACTGCCAGAAAGACGAACAAGTGGGTCCTAGAGCAAATTAAGCCTGAATTATCACTGGAGGCAAAAATGACAGAACTGAAACTGTCCTACGTGGGGCACATCATGAGAAGGCAGGGTTCTTTGGAAAAGACAATAATTCTGGGGGAAATAGAAGTCAGCAGGAAAAGAGGAAGACCAAATTCGAGACAGACTGACTCCACAAAAGAATCCATAGGCATGAGTCCACAGGAGCTGAGCAGGGCTGTTGAGGACAGGACACGGTGGACGTCATTCATTCATAGGGTTGCCGAGAAGGCTGACTCAATGGCACGTCATAACAACAAATGTTATTTAGTGGTGGCATATTAATTTATTTTCCAAATATTTTATTTGTCTGTGTGGTTAGATGCTTAAAAATAAGTATTTTTCTATCTTTGAGTAAAAATAACAATAAAAAAACATAACACTAGAACTTTGTTAAATTCAAAAAATCTTATTTTAAAATAATACAGAAAAAAATCTTCCATTCACAATGCATCTTAATAAGTCCGAACCATACAAAATCTCCCTTTCATTTTTCATTGGTATTTAGCACAGCATATGTTACACAATTGCTTTGGTTTTCTATCCAAGACAACATAGAACAGAAATGAGGTACCATTGGACAAATTTTATTCCTGGGCAAAATAGAAAATGTACTCATTTTAAAGAGCAATTAAGCATTTGCCAGTCAATGAATTGCAAATATTAAGTGAACATCCGCAGGGTAATATTTGCAACATAGACGGTTGGGGTATATTTCAATGCTGTATTCACTGCCTGCAGTTATATGTTTTGTTTTGTTTTTCTTTGCTTTATGCTAATGAAGAATCAGTTTGTAATAACCAGGAAGTAGAATTACCTTTAATGAAGCATTCATGCAACTTATTGCCAGGCTCCTAGTCTGAAAATGCCAGGACACTGGGCATCCAGAGTGCGATAAGATTGCTATGTGAACATGTAATGGGATGTGATCATAACCCTGCATTGCTTCACTTCCCAGGGAATAAAAGTTTCTCTTAAGTCTTGGTGATAGTTTTTGTAAACTCTATTGATTTAAGGCAAAGAAGTCTAAAATGCAATAATTAACCTAAAACTAATGGGGTGGGAGGTGGAGAGAGAGAGAGAAAAAATATTATTTTTTTTCTCTAATTTGGAGGAAAATTTTAGACCTGAAATTTTTTCAGAAATGTGTAACAAAAATAAACTATGGTGATACCATTCCCTCGAAATGAGATCTGGAAATTGATCCACAGAGTTGGGAAGTGTTTAATGCTATTTCTCATCTATTGGCTATTGTTTGAGTAGAGAGCTGAAGAGTTACCAATTCCATACCTTTATTAAACATGGAGTTTATTTTTAGGGGATATAACCCAATACAATTTTTGAGACTCTTATATAAATGAGAAATACCTTTCAGAATGTACATATCGTTTATTTCACAATACTTTTCAGTAGTTACACAGTATGGAATCAGTAGCCTTAGAATTGCTAAAATATGTTGGTCATAAATTGCTTTTAACAATTAGACGTTTTTATATAAATATAATATATATGTACATATGCACATGTTTATACATACGAGTTATATTAAAATTCATATATATGACTTATGTTTAGATACTGTAAATGAAAAACTGAAGCATTTCATTTCAGGGAAAATCACTTAGAATAAATATTAAGAAGATTAATTTCATGTATGTATATAAATACAAAGTATGCATCAATTTGGATAAACATAATTTATTCTTTTATAACTTACTAACATTTTACCTTTTTATCCAGAACAGTTATGAGGCCAAGAGAATAAGTATAAACTGAAATCTTTTATCATAATGACCATTTAAAGAAAATTGAGGGAATTTAAATTAATATTTTGATGGTCTTTATTTTATTAACAAGTATATATAAACAATGGTTTCATATATTCTATTTGATCTTCAAAATCCTGTTCAGTCACACAGTACAAGATGTAATGAGAGACCTTGATTGCATTTGGGATTTTTTTTTTAATGAAATAAAGCCTCAGAATACTGTAAGTAAACTAATGCTAGGTTTTAAAATCTAAGTGTTTAGAAATTATTTGAATTAATAGTTTGAACTTAATAGCATCAAACTTTATCTTAGTGATATATTGAAAATTACTAAAAAATTAATTGCTGACTTTTAAGTTATCATCCTAACTAACATAGATTGGTATCACTAGATTTTTTTTTCTTCTTTTTTTTTTTTCACATGGGATTTTATGATGTTCCCCTTAAAGAATTAAACAATATACATAGCAGGCAATAGTCAAAAAATAATAATAATAAAGTATGATCTTAAGGTATATGCATACTTAACATGTTCTGTGAGATATTTTAGGACTTTAATTTGAGAGAATAAACCTAGAACTAAAAAAAATAAACAAATTTACTTCCTGGAAGAAAATTTTAAATAATTAAGAGTTGTTGTTTACTTATTAAACCAGAATTAAATGTGTACATATAGCTTGGAACTTATGATAAGTAGTCGGGACATATTGGTTACCAAAACCAAACACGACTCCCCCCTGCTTATGGACCATACAGTGTAGTGGAGGAATCAGACATTCATCAAATAATCATACAAATACATGTCAATTTGCACCTCTGTAAAGGGAGATTTTCTAATTCCATGAGAACACATAATTCGTTGGGTTGTATACAGTCAGAGAAGCTGGGAAAGATATTCTAAGAGGAATAGTCAGAGTGATGTTTCATTTCAGTGTGAAAAGGAGCTTAAACTCAGCTGAGGAACCAAAAGGATGGGATGCACAGAAAAGGAAATTTATACATGGAGAGGCTAGAAAGATAGACTGAAGTCAGTAAGTCTTGTTAAGGATTTTGGTCTGTATTCTAAAAGTCATGGAAAGCCAATTTTTAACAGCTTTTATTAGATAAAATGTGCATACTATAAAATTCACCCATTTTAATTGTATAGGTCAATGATTTAAGTAAATTTACAGAGTTGTGTAACCATCACCACAATCTAGTATTAAAGCATTTTCATATATCTGTTGGTCATTTGTATGTCTTCTTGGGAGAAGTGCCTGTTCAGGTCCTCTGCCCATTTTTTAGCTGGATTGTTTGTGTTTTAGTTGTTGAGTTGTATGAGTTATTGATGTATTTTGGATATCAGCCTCTTATCAGAGGCGTTGTTTGCAAATATCTTCTCCCATTCAGTTTGTCACCTCTTTGTTTCGTTGATAGTTTCTTTGGCTGGGCAGAAGTTTTTAGTTTGATACAGCCCCATATATTTATTTTAGCTTTTACTTCCCTTGCTTTTGAGATCAAATTCATAAAATCATCTTTAAACCCAAAGTTCATAGCATTATTTATGGTGGCCAAGACATGGAGACAACCAAAGTGTCCTTCGATAGATGATTGGATAAAGATGTGGTATATATACACAATGAAATACTACTCTGCCATAAGAAAAGATGAAATACGGACATTTTAAACAACAATGATGGATCTTGAGATTATTATGCTAAGTGAAATAAATCAGAAAAAGTTGAGGACCATAGGACTTCACTGAAATGTGGGATATAAAACTGAAGGCAACAAAGGGACAGGACAAACCAACCAAGAAACAAAAATTCAGACACAGACAATGGTTTAGTGGTTACCAGAGGGGAAGGGGAAAGGGGAATGGTAGAAGAGGGGAAAAAGGGGTCAAATATGTGGTGATAGAAGGAGAACTGACTCTGGGTAGTGAGCGTACAATATGATATATAGATGATGTATTACAGAATTGTACACTTGAAACCTATGTAATTATACTAACCATTGTCACGCCAATACATTTAATTTTAAGCAAAAGTATTTTCATTATTCCAGTAAGATCCCTCATGCCCATTTACAGTCACTCCCCATTCCCACCCCTAGATCTAGCTGACTACTAATCTACTTTGTTTCTCTATAGGATTGTCTTTCTCAGCATTTCATGTAAATAGAACCGTACAATGTAAATCTTATGCATCTGACATCTTTCACTTAGTGTAATGTTTTTTGAGATTCATCCATGTTGTACCATACAGCGAGTTCATTCATTTTTATGGATTAATACTGCTCCCTTGCAGAGGGTATACTGCTCTATTCTACTTTACATGTTCACCAGTTGTTGAACCTTATCTATATGAATAATGTTGCTATGAACATTCACATTTAAGTCTTCATGTGGACTTACGTTTTCATTGGGTCACATGGAGACTTTTATATTTCTCTTTTAAAAAAAAACTGCCGGGCCGGCCTGGTGGCTCAGGCGGTTAGAGCTCCATGCTCCTAACTCCGAAGGCTGCCGGTTCGATTCCCACATGGGCCAGTGGGCTCTCAACCACAAGGTTGCTAGTTCAATTCCTCGAGTCCCGCAAGGGATGGTGGGCTCTGCACCCTGCAACTAAGATTGAACATGGCACCTTGAGCTGAGCTGCCTCCCGGATGGCTCAGTTGGTTGGAGCACGTCCTCTCAACTACAAGGTTGCCGGTTCAACTCCTGCGAGGGATGGTGGGCTGTGCCCCCTGCAACCAGAAAACGGAAACTAGAAAACGGCAACTGGACCTGGAGCTGAGCTGCGCTCTCCACAACTAAGACTGAAAGGACAACAACTTGACTTGGAAAAAAAGGCCTGGAAGTACACACTGTTCCCCAATAAAGTCCTGTTAAAAAGAAAAAAAGAAAAAAAAAGAAAAAAAAAAGAAAAAAAAAAAAAAACTGCCTTTCTAAAGTGGCTAGGGTGCTACTGAGAATCCAAGAAAGGGGAGGACTGAGAAAAGCACTTCAGTGTGTTCAGGTGATGGCATTTGTGGCCTTACGAATGAGGTGGAGTGAATCCAGACTGGAGAAGGTTGCAGCAGGAATTGGAGCTGAAGAAATGGACAAAAAGAATTGAGACAACTTTGTTGGCATATTTGTAAAGGGAAGAAGAGAAATTCCTCAGCAAGTTGAAAGGGTTATCAGTTTAAGAAATCATTTTATTTTCATGGAATAGTCAAGTTTGTGTAAAATTTACTAGAAATAATACAACTGAGAGGAAGAGATTGGTTATATGAAAGAGAGAGTGTAATTTGCAGTGTGATATATTTATCCATTTATTTAGCATATACTAAGTGCCTAAAATACCGGGGATGCCAAAACAATGTATACACATGACTTGTATTCATCTCTTGTTATTGGTATATGCTTGTATTGAATATTGCAATTTTAAAACAGTTTTTTCCTTTCTTAAAATGTGTATACATTTTTTGGTACCTTCTGTATATGTACATGGTGGAATGTTCCTTGCTAATACTGTGAATCAATTTTAGACTCTTTTTTCAAATAGGAATTTTCCAAGTATAAGATGGCTAAATGAAATAATGCCATTGAAAGATGTTCTTGTAAAAAGTTCTATATTTATGTTTAGTTAACATATTATTTGTGCTGTAAATGCCTTTTCTTGCTGAAAACCTGTTTAAATCACCTGATGTGATCTTTTCAGGCCA
Organism: Rhinolophus sinicus; assembly: GCF_057876585.1. Taxonomy (NCBI): domain Eukaryota; kingdom Metazoa; phylum Chordata; class Mammalia; order Chiroptera; family Rhinolophidae; genus Rhinolophus; species Rhinolophus sinicus. The sequence continues at coordinate 58,749,686 of NC_142502.1, forward strand.
ATGGTTGTTGCCCTGTTCAGGTTTTCTACAACTCTCTGATCCTTCCTACAGGGAAAAGACTGAATAACTTAAAAACCTGAAATAACTACCTGATGCAGCCAAACAAGAAAAAAAGAAAAAATTTGTCTCAGTCTTAAACTGGACAGATAAGGATTTAGTGTTTGGTGGTATCATAAATATCTCAAAAGTCTTAGTTTACACAGCTTTACTTTTCATCCATAATCCGGTGCCTTCACTTAGGAATCTGAACCACTTCCCTTGTTTTTTTCTGTTCTATATTCAGAAGAGAAAGTAATTGAGGTTGTGGGAATAGGAATCAAGTTAGTGATCTCTCCCTCTCCCCTGCTGCTGAGGAGATGAAGGGGGCAGACACTGCTAGTTTTCTCTGTCATATCAAGCTCATTCTTATTTACGATCTTTTTTTTTTTTTTTTTAAGACAGCAATACACCCAGCTTAAATTTTAAAAATCCATTTTCAGCCTAGGGATGAAATGAATGAGACATAAACTGAAGATAGCTAGAGTTTTCTGGAAAAGTTGGCTTTTCTTATGTAGATCCTGAACACCCCACATTGCTGTTTCATTGCATGTGGGCATCATGGATGTAATAGCTGATAGTAGCAGCAATGACAACATATTGCAGTCATGAGAGAAAGGCCACAAGAATCACCTTTATATCCTTGAGCTACTGAACAAAATATAGCAACTGTATATCTATGAGGTACATTCTTTTTTTTTTTTTTTTTTTTTGCATGAGTAAACAAACAAACCTTAAACCACTGTTTACTTGAGTTTTCTTATTTGCAGCCAAACAGACTGTAACTCGGGCAGGCAATCTTTTCCTGAAAAGGACCAGATTATAAACGTTTAACACTTTGCAGGCCGTATTATCTCTGCTGCAATTCGTCACCTCTGATATTTTAGCATGATAGCAGCCATAGACAATATATAATCAGATGGATGCAGCTGTGTTCCACTGAAACTGTGTTTACAAAAACAGGTGGCTAGCCAAATTTGGCCCATGGTCATAGACCTTTGCTCTGATAAAAGATGAAACTGTGTTTATGTTCTAGTTAGTTATTAAAATAGTTATGTTCTGGTAGCCGGAGACTATTTATCAATGAAGTCAAAACTCCATATGTGAAAAGAGGAGGGGAGCGGTGCCAGAGGCAACCCAAAGTTGATCACCTTCTGTCTCTGGCTAAGAGACATCAGAATTTTAGGAGGACTTGGGAAGGTCTTAATTTCTGTATCGAAACACCTGTATTCGATATAATAGCAAACACATTTTATTTATTGTATTTTGTTTCTGTTTTGCCTAGTTACTAGTATTAAAACAGAAATGTTTTTAATTTCTTTTCTATACAAATCTATAATATTTTAACAACATTCTAGGTCAAATACATGTTTGTGGGCTAACCTGGAAATCTAAATACTATTTATGATACTGTTTCTGTAGGAAATGAAGCCCAATTGCAAACAACTAAACTACAAATTGATTTTTGGATCCAAACATATTCATAAATTGGTAACTCTTCCTACATATAACTATTCAGTATAAGCCAGATTTTCCCAGTGCATAAACGTGAGGTATTGGCCACGTTAGGAGACTGCAATAATTTTATCTTGGTGTTAAATTATTTTGTAAATTAATACCATATTGCACCATTGGCATCATACAAGTTTAGGAAATTTAATGCAGTTTTCATTTATGCCTAAATTCCAAAGTGTAATAGCTTTTACTTTGAGAAGCAATAACTTTAAAATACAAGCTGCAATACTAGTTGAAATGTATTTAGCAGACTGTTAAACTAAGTGCTTAGTTTATAGTAGGTTCTTGAAATAATACATCTTGATGGTATTGATATTATTAAGCAATATGAGTATCTTAAGTTTATTCACTTTGGAGATGGAATATATTCAAAGTACCTGGAGCAATTGAAATGATAACATTTTTAACTGCACATTTTAAATGAGATAATTTTAATGAGTTTTGAGATACATTAGGTTTCCTTTTACTCCTCTATCACCTCCTTCTGTTTCCTTCTTCTTTCCTTCTTCTCTCTTCTTTTTGAATTCAATTTACAATAGGACAGGAAATTAAAATCAAATTAATTGTGAGTAACACCAGAGTGAGGATTTGGGGGGGGGGGGGGGAAGATAAAAATAAAATAAAATGAAGGCCACTCATGAGGAACAGTCTCTGCAAAAAATAATATTGTTAAATAATATTTAAGAAAGTTGGTTGGTATGGATACATATGAGTTTGAGACCTAGAAAAAATACATTAAAAAAACAATTCATAACAGAGTAGAAGACACAAAGAGGAGAAATGGAATAAAAAGAAACCATAAAGTGGAAAAATATGGGATTTTTGGCAACCAGAATATAATGGAATTGGTCATTCTTTTCAATCATCATCAAGGACTTTGGGATAGAGGAAAGGATTAGTGTAAGATTCCACTCTCAAACTTTTTTTTGCAATATATTTTGTATTGTATTTTTTTTTTTTTAGGGAATATTGGGGAACAGTATGTTTCTCCAGGACCCGTCAGCTCCATGTCAAGTCATTGTTTTCAATCTAGTTGTGGAGGGCTCAGTCAGCTCCAGGTCAAATGGTTGTTTTCAGTCTAGTTGTGGAGGGTGCAGCTCACTGGCCCATGTGGGAATCGAACCAGCAACCTTGGTGTTATGAGCACTGCACTCTAACCACTGAGACAACTGGCCGCCCCCATATTGTACCATTTTAAACACATGTATTTATAAAAGGATATACCCTCAACTCATATATATCATGTAAGAAAGAGGCTTTCATTCTTTTTTTTTTTTTTAATTTTAGTTGCAATACATTATATTGATTTTAAAATTATGAAAAATAGTGGTGTACTGGAAAAGGATTTAAGAGTTATAAATGTAAAATAGTCACATCATAAGCACAAAGTTGGTGTTCTGTAATGCAAGTTTTGTTCTAATGGGAAATGTGATTTAGTCTAAATGTACGAAGTGTGATCAAAAAGATATGGTGAATGTTTAAATAAAAAATTTTTACAGTAAAAGGCACATTGCCATTAATCCCCCTCAAAATATTCCCCCTTACTTTGAACACACTTATCCCATCATTCTTGCTACTTTCTCAAGCAGTTCTGGAAGTCCTCTTTTGTGAGTGCCTTTATTTCATCCTCCATCATGACAACACTCCGTGCTACACATCGCTTCTGGTACAGCAATTTCTGTCAAATCAAAACATTACAGTGTGTCCTCATCCACCTTATTCCCCGGATCTGGCACCATGCAACTCTAGCTCTTCCGCAAAGTCAAAATGACCATGAAAGGAAAATATTTTGCATCGATTGAGGACATCGAGACAGCCACGGCAATGCAACTAAAGATACTCATAAAGAACTTAGCTATGAAAATTATAAAGATATTCGTAAAATAAGCCTTTGGACCAAATTAATACTTTAGAAATTGTTAACTGGTATTGGCAGTATTTTTGAGATTGAAATACAACACAGTTCTCTATAATAAAATATGTCCCAAAGTCAAAGAAAATATACAAAACTAAAACTGTTCATTCTGATGACATATAAGGAAGTTTTGGTCATTAACGAGTGTGTATGTGTGTACGTGTGTGTGTGTGTGTGTGTGTGTGTGTGTGTGTGTAATTTTATTTAAGCATTACTTTTCATTATTTCAAAGGTCTAGTTGTGGGCTGTAGTCACATAGTTTGCCATATGAATAAGCTAGTCTTTAGCTATGGATTCATGGAAAATTATAGAGATGGAGCCAGATCAGATAGACATGTGTGAAAGTTTAAAAAAAAAAATCTTTCAAAATATATTTTTTTCTCTTAACTCTACATATTATAATATTTTGAAAAGAATGTGTGTTGTTGGTACTCCTAGTTTTAGTAGTTATTTCTTTTTTTACAGTGATAACTTCCTTCTAAATTACTTAACATTGTCTTTCTGCCTAGCTAGTACAAATAAAATAGAGACTATAAATTATAGAAATCAGTCATTTCTAAATTAAAGAAATTGAACAAAACTACCAATGTAATATTTTTAAATTTAACATTTATCTTAAATTTAACATTTGCCAGCATTTTTTAAGATTCCAGAGCACTGGAATCTCATCTTGAAATGAAAATTTATGTTCCTGCCAAAGCTTCAAAGGAATTGTTCTCAAATTCAGATGTACGTCAGCTTCATCTGAGGAGCATTTAAAAAATATGGATGCCTGAATTTGATCTCAGAATCAGAGTATTCTGGAATGGGTCCCAGTTTAATACAGACAAAGTATAGGCTAATAATACATAACATATATTTTCTGACTTCTTACCCTGTGCCTGAGTGGAAGTCTTTAACATGTATTTATATATTAAATTTCTAGGACAATTCTATTTGTGAAATACACACTCTGATTATAGCTATTTTAAAACAGAAAACTGAGGCACAGGAAAGTGCAACTCCTTGTTCAAGGTTGCACAATTTGCAAATAAGCAATAGGACCCAGGTGCAAACCCAGCAGACGAGCTCATGGGCCCATGCTCTTCAGTCCCACTCTCTTCTGTTTCTCTAAGTTTCCTGCCTTCAAGGAGCGTCCGAATAGCTGAGGAAATAAAGAACTAAAAAATAATTAAAGGTTACATTGTGTATTATTGTCAATAGGGAAACAGGATTTTAGAAAAATAATTCCGTATTAGCTGAAGCAGAGGAAGAATGATTCAATGAGTCGAGACAGTTGGTGGAGACCACCAGAGAGGAAATCATGGTCCCAGTCTTGAACCTGGCTCTGTTATTATTAGTTTGATGTAAAGTTATCTCGTGCAAGTTATAGACATAATGCAAACATTTATGATAATTAGTTTAAATATATAGTTATACCAGTCAAAACTGAATTACACATGTCTTTTTTTGCAACAGGGAATATTTTTGTGTGTGTTTCTCTTTACTGCCTCCCAAGGATTTGCTAGTACTTGGATCATATCTCATCTATGCTATAATGATTAATTGTGCATTTGGATTGTGTACATTCACATTCTGACTTATTTTCCACATTAAAATACCCTTTGAAAGTGGGAATTGTGACCTCATCATCTTTCCAGTCTGTTTATACTATTATCATCTTGAAAAATTACATGTTGAATTTATAAATGAATGAAGTCCTCATCCGAAATCAATAAAAATGTTGTTACAGTGCTCTTACCTTCCAGGCATTTTAGTGTGACAGTGAAGGGTCCTTAGACTAAGGCTACAATACTATTAAAAAAGATTGATACTGGAAATGCTATTATAGGATAAGTAGCTTGCACCAGAAAGAGAATCATCAAGAAGCCTGCAAAGAAAAAGATGCTTCTTTCATCAAGAAAGTTTTGCTAAGAAAAAATGTTAGTTGAGCAGCCACAAAAAGATGCTTGTTGACGGAGGTGCTCATCAAATCCAAGCTCCTCATCACCTCATAGGCCAGTAAGACAATCTACCCTGTGTCCCCGAAAATAAGACCTAGCTGGACAATGAGCTCAAATGCTTGCTGGAGCAAAAATTTATATAAGGCCAGGTCTTATTTTACTAAAATATGAGACCAGGTCTTGTATAATATAAGAACGGGTCTTATATGAATTTTCGTTCCAAAAGACTCTTTAGAGCTCACTGTCAGGCTAGGTCTTATTTTCGGGCAGACAGGGTAGCTGCATTTTGGTTAGCCAGTCTGCACTTGAGTGGCGTGGTCTACTGCACTTCAAGTGATAATAGCTTTATTTTGTCCTCACTTCCTTTTATAAAGCAATGACTCTAAATCAGTTTTTACAATGACCACATTTTCCTTATTCAGTCCATATAATCTCATATACCTATTTTCACCTTCAGGCACTAGACCATTCTGAAATATGTTACTCTCCTTAAAGGATTCATATTAAATGCCAGTTTGCCAACAATTTCATAGCAGCATAATTTATATGGGAAAGACACGGGAAAGGACCATACTCTTGATAAGGCTCTGGTCAAATGACAGTACATCCATACCATAAATACAACATGGTTGATAAATGAGCTATGCAGATCTATATGTGTTCAATGATACAAGTTAATAAAATGAAAACATCAAGGTTTTGAACTGTGTTATTAGAATAATACCATTTGTGTAAAAAAAAAAAAAAGTCACACACTTGTATATATCTAGACTCTTTCTGGAAGAATAGCAAAGGAACTGCTATGAGTGGATGCTTTGGGGAAGAATAACTCAGTGACATGGGGACCAGCTTGGAGAGAGTCTCATTTGTACCTATTGAATTTTGTAGCATATACATGCATTTGCCATTTATTAAAAAATGTAATTTAAAAAATCTATGCTCAGGTTGACCTCATCTAGTATCTGCATGTTCTCGAACTGCTGCTGATTGAGGAGGTTCCCTAAGGGTTTTTTCTTTGTTATGGCGCAACATGGATTCTCAGTAAATGTTAAATGAATGAATGACGGCTCAACTTTCCTCCTTTCAGTGTTTGCTCTCAAGAAGTGCCAGCATCTAAAATTATTGCATTGTAGTTGAAAAAAAGATGGGAATTAGACCTTAAAAACAGGGGATTGAATCTAAAATCTGCCTCTTTCTGAGTGGATTCTAATTTATTTCTGCAACCCTCAGCTTTACCATTAAAATAGAACAGAACCTACCTCACAGAGTTGTACTAGGGAAGATATATATGTTATACATATAATATTAGATTAGCTAACATACAATATTAGATTAGTTTCAGATATACACCATAATTATTCAACATGTATATACATAAAGAAGTGTTCACCATGAAAAGTCCAGTAACCGTCTGACACCGTACTATGCTATCACAATATTATTGGCTGTATTCCCTATGCTGTACATTATGTCCCCATGACTTATTTCTTTTATACCTGAACATTTGAATCTCTTATTCCCCTTCACCTTTGCCCCCCTTTTTTAATTTTTCAATTGCAGTTGACATTCAATATTGTTTTGTACTGATTTCATGTGTGAAGCATAGTGGTTAGACTTTTATGTAATTTAAGAAGTTATCCCCCTGACTAGTCTAGTACCCCCTGGCACTATACATAGTTATTATCATATTATTGACTATATTTCCTATACTTTACATCCCTATGACTATTTTGTAACTATCAATTTGTATTTTTTAATCCCTTCTCCTTTTTCATCCTGCCCCCAACATCCCTCACATTTATCACCTCAATAATCTAGCGCCTATCTGACACCATACAGTTATTACAGTATCATTGACTATATCCCTTATGCTGTGCCCTACATCCCTATGACTACTGTGTAACAACCAATTGGTACTTCTTAATCCCTTCCCCTTTTTCACCCACCCTTAATCCCTCTCCCATCTGGCAACCATCAAAATGTTCTCTGTATCTATGAGTTTGTTTCTGTTTTGTTTCTTCATTTATCTTGTTCTTTAGATTCCACATATAAACCAAATCACATTCTATCTGTCTTTCTCTGTCTGACGTACCCCACTGAGCACAATACCCTCCATGTCCATCCATGCTGCTTCAGATGTCAAGAACCCATTCCTTTCCACAGCCAAGCAATATTTCATTGTATATACTGTGTTTCCCCGAAAATAAGACCTAGCCGACAGACCATCAGCTCTAATGCGTCTTTTGGAGCAAAAATTAATATGAGACCCGGTCTGATTTTACTATAATATAAGACAGAGTCTTATAAAATATATAGTGAAATATAATACCATATAATATAGTATAATATAATAAAACATAATACCAGGTCTTATATTAATTTTTGCTCCAAAAGATGCATTAGAGCTGATTGTCCGGCTAGGTCTTATTTTCGGGGAAACACGGTATGTACCACCGCCTCTTTATCCATTCATCCATTGATGGATACCCAGGCTGCCTCCACATCCAGGCCATTGTGAACAGTGTTGCAATGAACATATGGATGCATACGTACCCTTGAAAAACCGTTTGGGGTTTCTTTGGATAAATACCCAGAAGTGGGATTACTGGGTCATTCTTTTTCTCTCTTTATAGCCTTTGTTTTAAAGTCTAAATTGTCTGGCATAAATATTGCTACCCTGCTATTTTTTTTTCATTTTTATGAAATATCTTTATCCCATCTCTTTACTTTCAGTCAGTGTGTGTTTTTCGACCTGAAGCAAGTCTCTTATAGGCAGCAAATATAAGGGTCTTGTTTTCCAACCCTCACCTCTTTGACCTTAAAGCATTTTACCTAGAGATTTTGCCAGGAAGTACTAACTCCTATAGTAATTCATTCAAGATTCAAGCAATCGGTTACTAATCGTCTGATGATAACAGAAAACAACATTTTATTCTGGGAAAGATGTATTGTCAGATCCTCTTTACAAAGATTTCGTAACTATTTAAAGAACAAGAGCATCATTAAATGATCAAATAGTGAAATAGTGATTTTTGCTGTTAGCTACAAATATATATTTGATTGGGACCCCATTCTAGAATGCTTTCTTTTTCCTGCTTTGTCAGTTCAACATCATATTCCTCCTTTTCACAGAAATTTTAGGTCTTCTTTTTACTCTTATTCAGGTTTTCTTTTCAGTAATTATGCTTAAATATATTTAGACATTCTTTCTGTGATATATCTTATTTGCTATACTGTGTATTTTACATTTTCAATCAAAATCATCCTACTTGTTATATTAAATAGGTAGCAATGGATATAACAATTTAATTTTGAAAAAGATAAATTCATTTCCCACTGATTTTTTTCAACTACTTATTACCAAATGAGATTTTATGTTTGCTTTAGCTATAGATCAGGCTTTTCTCCAACCAAAAATAATTTGACAGGCATCGATCACAAATTGATTGTTCATAATTACTGCAGGATCAATTGCCCTTAGTTCCTGTACATTTTTTCTTAGATAAAATTTTATATTTATTGCTCATTATTGTTACTAACCCCTTTTTAACAGCCAGGAATTTGAATTTTAGCGAAATCACATATTAGAATTTTTTTACATATTCCCACATATGTTACATGATACTCACTGGATCATGTATACTTATGGCCTAGTATTTTGTTATTGAAATAAATTTGTGTGTATTTTTATGTTTTTTTCTGTAGTGCAAAAATAAAACACCTGTGGGGAAGATAAGAAAGCTAAAAGTGGTGTGCTATAAAATACCAAGACACTAATAATACACACACATTTATGATTTCAAAGGCGTTCTAAAAAAGAATTCCATACTGTGTAGCAACAAAAGTGTTGCTACAAGTACAAGACTATTATTCTATTCTTGTCATATTTGCATTTGACTATGTTCTAAAGATTTCTTAATTTTCACTTTTTGTATTCATATAATGGAAACCTAACAAATGTCAATAGATTTAACAACTTGAAATGCATGGCAAAAGGTCATTTCATGCTTGTTGACCCACCTTACCTCATTGTATTGTTTAGAAATACAAATATTATTTTTCCACTTAACATTCTTTGTTGAAATTCTGTGAGAGCATTTAAGTGTAGTAAAAATGATGACTAGTATAAATAAATTACTTTTTAAAGCTAAAATCAAATTTATGAGCTTCACTGAAGTTCTACCATAAAGAATGTTTCTTTTAAATATATAATGAAGATTTATTTCCTGCAAGACATTATGTTTTGAGTCTTAATCAAGATAAAAACTTCTTGACTTCTTGCTATTTCAACATCAACTTTGACTTGTCACATTATTAAGCTCTCCTATCAGTGACCTTTATTCATAGACTTCGTAAATAGTCCAGTAAGTCTGGGGGGTTTTTTTTGTTTGTTTGTTTGTTTTTACTATATGTATTAGTTTTCTATTGCTACCATAAAAATTACTACAAAAAGTTAAAAATAGCACCCTTTATTATCTTCCAATTCTGGGGGTTAGAACTCTGGGCACAGCCTAGCCTCACTGAGTGAAATCACATTGTCAGCTGGGCTGGGCTCTTACCTGGAGACTGGGGAAAATGCACTCCCAAACTCATTCACATTACTGTCAGAATACAGGGCCTTTGGCTTGTAGAATCGAGGTCTCTATTTCCCTTCCTCTGTCCAGCAGGACCAGTTTTTGATCCTAAAGACTGCCCTGGTATCCTCATTCCCCATATAATGGCCTCCACCAATGATAAGTTGATACCCTCTCTCATACTTCACATCTCTCTGGCTTTTTGTTCTGCAGCGTCTCACTGACCCTGGCAGGAGAAATTTCTCTGCTCTTAAAGGATGATGTGACTAGATTGGACCCACTGGGAAAAATCCAGGATAATATCTTTATTTTAAAGTCTATAACCTTAATTATATCTGTACAGTCCAGTCTGCCATATACCAATGCATATTCACATAGTCCAGAGATTAGACTATGGGCATTTTTGGAGGGCCATTCACCTACTACACTATGTTTTAAAATTGTCTTTTTTTCCCCCCACTTTATGCTAGGAAATTTTTCTATACATATTGGTAAGCTTAACATTTTAGGGAGAAAATCAAACCCTTATGAATATATTCCATCTTGTAATTTAAATATATTTTTTGTACTTGGATTTTAATTGGAAATTGATTAAGATCAAAAGTCGTGCATGAGTGCTTAAAGCTCAAAATCTGTAAAATGCTGATTGGTTCAGGTCTGTACATAAACCCACCATTCTTACTGATTATTTTTAAATTCAAAGCCTCACACTAACAAATCCAGCCCACAATTTCACTTTCCGGCCTGTTATTAGATTTCTGTTTTTCTGTTGCATCAACTTTATTTTTATGCTGTTGAGATTTACTCCTTTGAACCACAGAATCCATTTGTGAATTTCCTAAGTTCATCTCTGTCATTTGTACAGACTCCATATATGTGTCCAATAAATTGTGAAGATGTTTTAAGGGCAAAAAATAGTTCCATCTGTTTCTTCAGTTGAAATTAATTTTTGAATCTGAATATTTCTAGAAACTTAGGTGAGAAATGAATCTGTCAATCATTTGTTAGAAACCCTACAACAAATTCATGTTTAAAATCTCCTCTCTATGTAGTATTTATTTTCCTATATTTTCATATTCAAGGAATTTATTGTTGGGTGCTATTTATTAGCTTCACATCAATTAAAATTACAATATATTTTATTTCACTTTGTTAATTGTGAAAATTATCATTTCAATTGTATACATATTTATTTTCAAAGTGAACTTCAGATTGTAATAAGTTTAATATTTTGGTTTGAGAGTGAGTGTATTCTTAGTGAAATTGTTACAATGCAATTATTAGTATATCAAATATATTAACAGTAGAAATCACTGAGTTTTAAGATTAGAATTTCTTATGCAACCTCAATTTTATTTGTATATATTACATTATGTGAGAACAATGATCCTATTAGAATCTGACTAGCTTAGAGATATTTTTGTTCATAAGCTATATATCCTGTGGGTTGTATATCCTTTATGCCTAAGATATTGAAACTCAAGGGGAAATATTATTAGTTTTCCTATACCAGAATGTTGTATTTGACGGACATAAGACAGGACAAGATTTTTCCTATCATGCAATTTATCTGTTCTCAAGGGCCATGTGCTAGTAGACTTCTGTCTCTGATCCTCTAAAATGTGTGGCTTGATATAGTACCAGCAAGGGATAAATATTTTTTAAAAAAAAAGAAAATGTGCCGGAAATCAGGAGGATAGTCACTTACATACATGGCTCCTTGTGCAAAAGAGAGAAAATATGTTGTAGTGTAATGCATTGTAATAGGGGTTTCAAAAATACTGTATATTTCAAATATATTTTTAGGTATCTTTTTTTCCCCAATTTGCAATTATCATAATTTTATTAGTAAAAGTTCTCTTCCAGGATGAAATAATGAATATAATTTTATCATGTAACTTGCTGAAATCAAGTTTCATTCTATACTTAGATCTTGCCGCAACATATCAGAAACTATATGAGGTACATTTATACCCCAATCTCTTCCATACCTTGGAGAATTCAGTCCTTCCGCCTACACCTCAGTATTTAGGGACAGAAAGTTATCAAAATGTCTTAGAGTTTGACTTAACTGAAAATTACATTAAGCTATGTGTATTATTTGAAAGAGACATTGAGATTGGTACCTACTAGTTCTCTAACCTATTTCCAGATAACCTATTCCCCAGTGACACACACTAGGTCATAAACCAGCAGCCTTTTTGGGTAATTCAGTGTATTAACTAGTGCAGTATTCTTAACTATGCTGCATTCTATTTTTTACTAATTAAAGTTAAAACACAGATATTTATCAATGATGTTAAGTAAATTAGACTATTAGAGATTATTTGCTAAGTAGAATCTCATCCTCCCTTTAATTGGGGTTTATTTTCCAAGCTTATGGTTTGAGAAAGCAGCCTCTCAAACATCACAGTTGGCTGAGATATGCTAAGCATGTTCCGGTGGAGAGGCAAATCACTTTAGAAACAAGTTCTTCACTGCATATATTCAGGTTTTAAAATCTGTGGCTAAAACAAGATTTCTTATTAGAAATTGCCTTCATTGGAAACATATCAGAAACACATTCAGTTTGTAAACACAGTGTGTTGAGTACTTCAACTATATCCCCCGAAAGTTGTTCCACTTAATCCACCCTAGTTACGCTTTTGTTCGTAATCTGAGAGGAATTGGCAGCCATGCATCTTCCATGTCCTTTCCTTAGAACTGCCAAAGAAGTGAAAAACATTTTTTCGGGACACTTGACACAAGAAAATATTAAAAAGTCGGAGAAACAAAATAAAGCCAAAGGGATAAACATCAGAAGCTTGCTTAAACAGCTTTGGCCCCATATAATTGCTTTTCTGTCAGCAGGATTATTAACAAATTTGGACATCTGAAAATTAAATTAACAGCCTGAAAATATTTTACAGAATGAGATAGAGCATGATACATGAAACATAATGATCCCTCTGAAATTCAGCCAAGCCAGTGCAGCTACTCATTTAGACAGAAGACATCTAGTTAATCATCACCGAGCAAATTAGACAGAGCAAATTAGTTGCTACATTCCACAGTCTTAGCGACCAGAAAGAGTATAGGACATTAATTAGAATAAAAGAACGCTAAGCATATTATTATGTACATAGAAAGAGAAAGCAAAATTTTAGTTTGAATCACTTCTATCAAAGCTCGAAGCCTAGGCTATATAGGTATAAATTTCATGTGCAGGTGTATGTATGTGCATGTATGTGTTTTCACACACGTATTTTAAACAGCAGCAGCTTTAGCGTTTTCTTGCCCTTGACCGAATTAAGTGTAAAATGTTTTCCAAGGTTACTTGGAATTATTTGAGAATACAGACACAACACGTGCGCACACACACGAAACATAAAAACATTTTTAAAATGTGTGATTCCTTTCATTGAAGATTAAAGTAGCCATTTCAAATGCTTTTTCTTGTACAGCATTAATTTTTATTTTATTTTTTAAAATTTACTGCTGTTGCACGTGAAATAAATATTTGGACTTAGTTTATCACTGGAGATTAATCTGAAATCATATTTTGTGGCCTTGATTAGCATTCATTTGCTTAATTGTCATTCTCAGCCCCATCATTTCCATTTTTCACTAACTTGAACAATGTTATCTTCTGCTGTTTGCACTTTAATTTAAATTTCTATTAAGGTTTATGAACAGTAATAAGGTCCTGTTTGAATATTCATTAGCTTCTGAATTGTGAGCTATGAAAAGGTGCTTTCTTTTACCTTAATGAAACTGGCACAGCATGGGACTGATCAGTTGTGACATTTGATTTGAGGCATCCAGTGAATTTTCTCATTGTTTATTGACACATCTTGTCCAAACAGCTCCCTCGCAAGTGAGCGGAGTAATGAAGGAGAGAGTGCTGCCGCGGAGTGTCGAGCTTTCCTGGCAGGAACCAGAGCACCCCAATGGAGTCATCACCGAATATGAAATCAAGTATTACGAGAAAGTAAGTGCTCAGAACAGCTGAAATGTACATGTGTGGAGTATGTTATGTCATCCTACTGCACTGTAGACTTAAGTTGGTCATTATGCCAACTCTTTAGAGGTACTTCAAAATCCATAGTTAATTTTAGCCATTTTTAATAACCATCTCCCTGAATCTCTGGTTCATTATCATAATGATGATTTCTGTGTATTAAATTTCTGTTGCACAAATGAAAATAGTCCACTAGTAGTATATTATTCAATTTTGGATATTATAATAATTAGATGTAGGATGTTCTAGTACCATAGAAACCACATAGCCCAATGCGTTTGTTTGTTTGTTTCTTTTAGGTTGTCTGTTTTGGCCTTTAATGATTTATTTATGTGATTTCAGTGATAATGATGGTAACCTCCAATAATTTAATAATTTGAAAAAATAAGATTTTGTCTGCAATAAATGTGTAATATTCTCCAAACTTTAGAATCAAATGATGATATTCCACTCCTTTAAATTCCTCCTGAATTTTACTTCATATATGTTATATTAATCATATGCACCATTTCTTTACACTCCTCTCTCCACGAAAAATAGTATGGCTAAATCCCAAGTGCAGCCACATTAATCTCCATAATGGCTACATTTTAGTAAATAGTGACATATATCTGAGCATATAAGTGCATTTATTTCTGACCCATCTGGTGAGAAGGGGGGTAGGGTTGGTGCATCTGTTCACAAATTGTCGCCTAGGCTCTACCTCACAGAAGGATCTGGTTCAAGGTTTGAAACATGGCAACTTGCTATTACTATTAGTAATGGTAATAATAAGTATTACTATCATTGACTTAAATGAATTAGTTGAAGTGCTATAATTTATATAATCACTTTAACCATTTAGACAGCATATCAAAATAGGAGCCTAAAGCTTTGGAAAACCTGAATCAACTTTGGGGACTGAATCAACTTGACTGAATAATTAAAATGCACATAGTACATGGGCAATAGATAATTTTTTCCTTGTGAAGAAAAAACAGATAGTTTAAGATTAGTTTCAGTGTTCTGATTAAGTTTACAAGATTGTGACATCTTATTTTCATTATTAATTCATGACTTCCACAGCCAAAGTTACATTTTAAATACCTCATTTTTTGTACCAGGGAATCCATTTTTTTGTCCCACCAAATGTGTTTCTGAGGAAATATTTGTTTTTAATGTTGGTTTTATGTCTGTTTCCCAATGTCTCTTTTCTAACAGTTATAGTACCTTCTGAAATTTTATTAGATTTCAAAAACAATAAAATACATTTTTAATATATAAGTTAGGTGGTAAATGAGAATGAAGTTTCCCACCATGCAACAAAATACTTTGCAAATCTTTACTCTGGAATAAATTTGTTCAAATAGTTACTTTTCTATTTTGCATGACAGAAACAGAATGTAGCTACATTCCCTGAATTTACAGATTAAGTAATCATTAAAATAGAATAATGGTACTGCATTGTAATATATGTAAGCATGTGATCTCTATATATCATTATGTCATGTAATATCAATTATGTCTAGTTCTTTTATTTGAGATAAATACATATTTATAATACCAACTATTATTTTTATGAATTATTATAATGAAGGCAATCACTTATCAGCTTCACTAAATCTAGGTTAAATGTAAATTTATTTACACGTTCATAAATATCAATGTGAAGGTAAAATAACCAGACTGACATTTTCAGATTTCAATGAATAGTTTTATTACCAGACACAGTTGAGCACACGTATTTATTATAGAACAAATAATAAACTGTCTAAAATTGTATATTTTGATGAGTAGTTTTTATAACTTTTTTCATAAATAGTCCATTAGACTCATATTAGTTAACTTTTAACATTTTATTTGTTGGAATATTGTTTCTTGGAATTTTTACAGTCTTGAATTTTTACATTTATATCATTCTTAGGTTTATTATATATAATATGATAAATACATTTTAAACTCTGCAAGCCTCAGTTTTCATATCTGAAAAATCAGAAAATTGAACTGTGGTTTTTAAAGTATTATCAAGCCATAAATTACATAATATTTTAACTTTCATGTTGATAGTTTTAATTTAAAATAGTCCCTTACATACTATATTATAAAAGTAGTTTTCTGTTGTGCAATTTTCAATTAAAACAATTGATAAGATCAGTATAGTAGTGGTGTTAGCTAAATTTCTTGATTTAATAGCTTTTTTCTTTTTTAGCGTATTTTTTTTTTCCTTAGTGAATAAAATTCAGGAAAAATATTAAGAGAATTACATTATGAAGTGAAGACCGCTACTAAACCGTAGATTTTGTCTTTATGGCCAAATGGTTCTTGTCACCATGTCCTCTACCAACAAAACGAAAGCTCAAAACATCAGAAATGTTTTAACAAAATTATTTCTCTTTGAAATTTATAGAACAAAGGTATGTGTTCACATTTACATTTTATATTATCTTAGAAACAACTCAGTGCTACAATATTACACAGGGTACTGTGTAGCCTTTATAAAAACAATGCAGACAATTGAAATAAATTGAAAGAATTGGCTGTCAAATTGCCTGGTTGCAATCACAATTAAATGTACCCCATATATATTGTTTCTAGGATCAGAGGGAACGAACCTACTCAACAGTAAAAACCAAGTCCACTTCTGCCTCCATCAATAACCTGAAGCCAGGAACAGTGTATGTTTTCCAGATTCGGGCTTTTACTGCTGCTGGTTATGGAAATTACAGTCCCAGGCTTGATGTTGCTACATTAGAGGAAGCTACAGGTAAAATGTTTGAAGGTAATTACCACCTTTGGTTTGGATTCTTATTCTGTGTAACTCTGGCATATATTTTTTATTTTCTTTTTTTTACTATTGTGTGTGTAATTTGGTTCAAGATAATTTTTACTTTTAAAGGTGAATATATATGCATATATAGGTACTTTATAAAGGTTATTCAGAATAGTAATTTAAAATGTGCTGTTTTGTTTTGCAATGTTAGAACCTGATAATTTAAATTAGTCTCTTTAATACATACTGGGTTTATTAAAAAACAGAAAACATGAAGTTAGAAACAGAAGCAGGACTTGTTCAGTTATGTATTGACACAGGCTATTTTTGTAGACCCCAAAATGAATTTACTCTAGTGTCAGTCAAAGCAGCTTTTTTACAGAAATCCCAAATGAAACCAGGATGTACACCAGGGTGGGCCAGAGAAAGACAATATGTAAGAATCTGTGTTAATTTAAGCTATTACACCTGTTAGCAGTGATTTCAAAAATTGAGTTCAGGAAGATCTTAGAACTTGTATTTATTTTTATTTGAATCATACCCTTTCTCATTTTTTGTGAAACATTTCAAGCATAATAAAAAATATATTTAAAGTATATATGAAATATTAGAAAGTATATTTAAAGGAATATCTCTGTATCTACCACTCTGCTTAAAAAATAAAAATCACC
This sequence comes from Rhinolophus sinicus, assembly GCF_057876585.1. Lineage (NCBI taxonomy): Eukaryota > Metazoa > Chordata > Mammalia > Chiroptera > Rhinolophidae > Rhinolophus > Rhinolophus sinicus. The sequence continues at coordinate 58,767,089 of NC_142502.1, forward strand.
AATATCTTGAATCCCCTTTATTATTTTATTTATGTTTTATAACACAGCATAGGAACGTAACAAAAATGCATGTGTCTATAGTGTATTGCAAATAAGAAGCTGTATCTTAGGACGCATGTCCCAGTTTATCATCAGAATGCAAGTTCAGGAGAATTTGAGTACCACTGCTGGTTGTTCTTCAGGTAGCTGAGGTCTCAAAGTATGTTTTTGTATTTCAAAAATTTTTTATTCCCCCTGATCTTACTGCTCAGGCACATGGTTCACCCAGCTGTTGCCTCCTCATCTCCTTGCCAATCTTGGGTTCCCACCAAATTCTGAACAACATTGAGTGAAAAAAGATGATATGATTTTCTTTCTTCAATTTTTAATAAAAAGTGTTTTAAGTAAATTAAATCAATACAATTTTGATCAAAGTTATTTTGACTTCAGAAAATAGTATAAAGCTTTAAAAGGCAAATTGATAAATGTCCTTTGCATTAGTTAATGCTTATTAAGTTTGCTAACAGTAGTCTTCTTTCAAAATGTTTTTATATTTTAAATTAATCAATAACTTTCAGAACCTCAACTAATAAAACATATATATATATATGTAAATTTGAAATAAAAATAATTTTGTAGAATTGTAGACATAACAGCACCAATTTTAAAAAGTCACATAATTTTGTGTTATAAAATTAATGCCATTATCCTTTTTTTAAAATGGAGTATGTGAGATTTAAAATGAGAATAAGTCCAATGGCCCCCAAAAACATTATAAAGAATTTTAAGTTAAGATTTCAACATTTAAACATTTGAGTGTCGTTGTGTTAAATATGTTCTCGTTGTCTTCAACTTAGACTGATCTCATGATATGACTTTGTGATTTCTGATATAATAAAGCAGTTCTAGTGATGTTTTTTCATATTCTTATGAATAGTTTAAATTTAAATTAAAAAAATCAATTGTTTATCTCGCACTTACCTACACATTTTTTATCAGTTAAACCTTTAGGTTTGAAAACCTTTTAAATATTTTCAAAATAAGTTTGAAAACTTTCCAAACTATTACTTATTGAGTGCTGAGATTCGTACATTTATTTTGATTATTTTAAAATGAAGTAAATAAGACTAAAAGAGATTAAGATAAAATTGTGGAACCTGAATGATCACGTGCAATAAATGTTAAAAATTTATTTTTGCATTAAAAAGAATTTGGCAATTTTTAGCATCAGAATATTCTCTTCCACTGGCATGTAAAGTTGATTAAAGAATGATCAGATCTCCTTTTCTTACTATTACCTTGCCAGCGCCAACTATAGTGCTTGACACATAGAAGACACCAAAAAAATAAATAAATAAATAAGCAAGAAATGAATACTTCACTCAGCAACTTACACCAATTATCAGTATCACTCAGTGCTTGTAGACATATTCCTGGTTTTATATCTCAGCTCTGCCATGTCTAATTGTGGGACTTTGAATGAGTTGCTTCTCTGTACTGTAATTGCTAGAATATTAGTATCCTACTGCTCAGGTATTCTGAGGATTAAATAAGTTAATGCAAGAAAGTGCCAAGTACAGTGCCTAGCACACAGACAGTCTCAAGTGTCAGCTTTTATTATTTAGCACAACCATTTCAAGCTTTTTGGTCTCAAGAACTTTTATAGGCTATTAAAAAATATTTAGAATCCCCATAGAGACATTGATTATTTGGATTGTATCTTTCAATATTCACTGCATTTGAAATTAAACTGAGAAATTTTTAAAACACAAAAAACACAAACACATTTCCTTAGTCATCAGAGTAATCATATCATCATGTGTTGTATAATTTCTGAAAAATTCTGTGCACCTGTGAGCCTATGTGAGTGAAAAAGGCAAATAATGTCGTGTTATATGAAAATGTTTTGACCTTGCAGATCTCCTGAGAGCTCTTGAGGGCCATCAGGGGTTCCCAGACCACCCTTTGAGAAATACTGATTTCATTTAGCACAAGGTACAGTGCTAAGAATTAGCGATGCACAGAGACACAGTTGATGCTCTCAGTGTAAAGTTTAGTGAAAGAGAAACTTATACAGAAATACGGGCCATGCAATTAAGTGCTGGTACAGTGCCTGGCCCAATGGTGTTAGGAGGGCAAGAGGGGAGATGCCACCGAAGAAAAATCACTCCAACATTGTTTGAAAAGAGAAGTTAAGTAGATTATTCCATCGCACATACAACCTAAAATCCCCTTCTATGCAGTCAACTCTATTGATTTTATGGTTTGTAAACCATGGTGTGGTGATTATGGAACTTACAAATTACATTGAAAATCTATTACCCATGAAATAGATGAAAATATTAACCATAAATGTTGACTATGGAAAGGTGAAAGGCAAGCAAAGAATTATACCCCTGGGAGACCCATCAATTGAATGGAAACTATTTCTATTAATATGTGTATAATTTTTTCCTTACTCAAGAACAGACTACTCCATTTTTTTTTCCTCTCTTAATACATATAAAAAGACAGACGAAAACAAAAAACAACCAAACTGAGCTAAACAAACAAAAATTTTTGAAGTAATAGTTTCTCTGTTGAATGATAATAGGCTGTAATTCAGAAATAAAGCTTAAAAGTTGTTTTCTGATTGTTTTTTCCTTCTGTTTAGTTCCCATGGGGAGTAAATCAGCAGGTGCTGAAATAAGGAGTGTATATAATACATTTGATCAGAAACTATCTATTGCACAGAGCTATTTTTACTGTTTTTCAATACAAAAACTTTCTATAGTTAGCATAGGTATACAGAATTAAGAGATGAGTTGTCCAAAGGAGGAAAACATACCTTGTTTTCCCGAAAATAAGACTGGATGGACAATCAGCACTAATGCGTCTTTTGGAGTAAAAATTAATATAAGACCGGGTCTTATATATTGTATTATAGAATAAAACCGGGTCTTATATTAATTTTTACTCCAAAAGACGCATTGGAGCTGATTGTCTGGCTAGGCTTTATTTTCGGGGAAACACAGTAGATAAACTAAGGAAGGCCAGTCAAAAAAATAAATAAATAAATGTATGCTGCCTATTGTGGCAAGACATACTCTGCGTACATATAATTTGCTGCTCTGGAGACCTAATCCCTTGCCACCAGCTAGAAGGAGTAGTATTTTCCATCCTGCCATAAGTTAAAGGTTACAGCTATTGATTGTTTCAGAAATAAGCAAACTAATATATTAGTTTGACATTATATATTATATGATATTTGCAAGTGAATCATTTATTGGAATATACATTTTCATTGTTTTACCTTTCTTTGATTATTTTATGAAGTTTATACTGGTATTGAAACTATAATACTCTGGGGAGAATAAGACAATTGCTAATTATGATATATATAAAACTTCACTAATTTGGAAAAATGGAAGTGGGAAGGCCATGTGACTTGATAAAGAATTGGAATCAGAGGCTGCTTTAGAGGACATGTAAACATATACCGTTCCCAAAGAGACTCTTAGAAAGTTCCAGCCAGGCTTGCCTTAATGAGCAATGAAGACTCACTTAGCATTTTATCGGAAGTGTCTACAATTAAAAATGCTGAAAATTTTTTTTTTTAAAGTGCTTGCAGGAAGTTTGCTCTTTCATAAATAGCCTACCTCCTCTGTAATCCTAAACTCTCATATGTGTGTATTGCATACTTTGTCAAATTAATACAAGTAATTCTGCTTTTTGTCCCCCTGAATTATAGTGCATTTTAAATTCATGGTGATTTACTGTGATTATGTGATGATTTATATTTTATATTGATAAGATTAGAGATAAAGCATTTAGCGATAAAGCTTTGAAAAATGAGCGAAGTATGTATTTTGGTTCCTTTTTTACACACCAGAAAAACAGATATAGAGGGATCAAATACCTTGCTGAGGAAAACATAGGGATTTAATAGCAATTGTATATCAAAGATCTCTATCTCTTGATTCATAACTAAGTTTCCAACAACTAAGCAGGGTATAACCATTCAAGAAGGTATTTTATAAGTATCTTTTATAGCTGAGGAATATAAAATAGATGAAATGTATTGTCCACATTTAAATGTACATTTTATACGTATCTCTTATAGCTTAGGGATATAAAATGATGAAAAGTATTGCCCTTACCACTTTTTTAAAATACAAAAGTAAACATTTAAATTCACATTACAATATAATGCATTTATGTAAAATTGCGGATGAATTCAGTAGCATAGATATCTCTTGTTGGTAAGATTTTGTTTACCATCTCAAGTTCTTGCATGGCATGCAGTGTTTCTGAGCCTGTTTCTCTGTTTGCAGCTACAGCTGTCTCCAGTGAACAAAATCCTGTTATTATCATCGCTGTGGTTGCAGTGGCCGGGACCATCATTCTGGTGTTCATGGTCTTTGGCTTCATTATTGGAAGAAGGTAGAACACAGATTTCTTTTAATCTCTAGAGCAAAATGTATTGATTTTTTTCAGAATTATGAGCCCATTACTTATTGTGTAGTATATCAGAATAGTAAATGCAAATATTCTTTATCTGATATGAAACATCAAATGTCAATAAATTGTCATTCTCCCGAGGTCAAAATACAGTGTGAGCTTAATTATTGCTGTATGTTTAAGAGGACAACTATTATAATTTCTGTGGGATTAATTTATTCTTTTAGTTAAGGGTTTGTAGAAACCATTTAAAATCTGTTCTTGTTGCTATTGTTTTTGCTTTCTAGAAAAAAAGAAAACTCTAAGCAAACATTTACTCATTGATACATCTAAATGTACAAAATATCTTCCTTCTACATTGTCTCACATAGATACTTTATATTCTGTGCTCTTTTTAACTATATAAATTCATATAAATGAATTTATAACGATAGACAGGAAGTGTGTTTTTTTTCTATTTTATTTATGTATAGCACTAACTAGCATGTTTTGAAATAGTTAAGGTATATTGTACTGAATTTTAAACATATAAAGTGAAATCATTGACTGTGTTTGACACTAATTTGATTTTTTTTCTAGACACTGTGGTTATAGCAAAGCTGACCAAGAAGGAGATGAAGAGCTTTACTTTCATTGTAAGTGTTTGGCTTTTTTTTTTAGTTATGTACCCCAATTAATGCAAAAACCTGGTTCTGTTAATATTGGCATGAATAAATTCCTAATACATCATGCTTGAAATCATATAATGAGCTTGAAGTAGTGCTTTAAAGCAGCTAACAAGATATTTAGAATGAAAGCCATATGCTATGAATTTCAAAAAAATAAAATATATTCTGAAATATGACCTCATAATGGGATTTTAATATAAGTGCAGGATATTAAGGTGCTTTTATGTCACAATTTTTCCTTTTGCAAGTTTTGCCCAAATGTTTCATACTATTCTAACAATAACCTGTTAAATGTTGCATGACCCATGTTCTAGCTAAGGATTCATTTTGAGTTAGAAGGATACGCCCTTTTTTTGTACCCAATGAGTGATGCTACCTTGAAAGGCTAAGCTAAGAAGCACCTTTCTTTTCAACTATTGTACATTGTCTATCACTAATAGATATTTACTAGACATAAAAAGTATAATAATTGAATCTAATCCTCCAGTGTTTTCCTGTGGATTTGGGTTGCCTGATTCTTCAAAGTTGATTTTAGAAATCATAGAGGAGAGTTTAGATAACCAAAGAAAATAGATGTCCATTTACATTAATTTTATTCTTGTTCAACGTGAATGGCAATTGAAAAAATGAGAGCCATGTGAGTAAATGCTATGACTTCATGCATCCAAAGTAAATACCTAATAAATTTAATTCGGATAATTAATGATGTTCTTATCCAAGCCCCTTATTTCTATTTTTAATCCTTGAAAATGCTAATAACAATTTTATTTATTCTTTTCCTTAGTGGCTATATTTACCAAACTTTTTATGGATAAGGTGAATTTCCTAATTGGCATAAGAATTACATCTATTATTATGTTGTTTATCAAATTATTATGACAGTATCTTAAGATAGTGTCATGTACCCATCCTAAAGTCACAAGATTATATAAACATGAATCAAGAAATATGTCCTTTAAAGACATGAATTGTGAATGCTATTGTTATCATTCCTGAGTTTCTTCAATGTGTTTTTATTTGTTGAACCAACAGTTACCTTGACTTTAGTTTTCAAAAGAGAAGTGGTTTTAGATAATACATATCCAAATTGATTATGAAACTGTATAGAATCCCAACCACGGAAAGCAAGAAGGGTCTGTAGGATATAATTTAAAGAAAAAGGTATGACTTGAGGTGGCTTTATCATTTAAGTCTAAGCTTTAGGGCCCTCACTTTCATAGACCCCTTTTAAGGCCCTGGGCAAGCCTAGCAATTTTGTGTGTATAATTTTTTTTTCCCCTTAAAGAGGGTATCCCAAAGTGCAGAAGATTCAAGTCTCATAAAACTTACATCTCCCCCTGCTTATGACTGAATACCTGTGATTCCACTGCCACCCTTTGGGATTATTTGAGCGTATTATTATATGCTCCCAGTGTTTGTGCGTCCCTTTCCTAATCCAGCAGTGATTTTCCTGTGCCGAGCCTCAGTGATGGAGAGGGTCACAGGCAGTTTATAGCAAGAGGATGGACAGAAAAAGTGGAGGTTACTTTTTTATCTCTTTCCTAATATGAGAGAATATTTTTAACCCTTCCGCAGACAGGAAGAAGAGGATCAAAACTTAAATGCTTAAATTTATATATCTAGTTTAAAATGTATGTAGAAGAATAACATAAGACTATAATTCCTGGAATCCCTGATTCTACCCCTATGTGAATAATTTGATGGCAGAATCATTTAATATTGCCTTAATCAGTGTGTCATTTTGCTTTCTTTTATTGAGTATACTTAGACATCCCAAAATTATCGGATTTTAGTTTATTTGGTTTTAGCTTGCAGGTTAATTAACAAGGTAAATTGAAACATGGCTTTTCTAAAATTTGTTGTATAGCCTTACGCTTGGTTGTCATCCCTCAATTTTACTATTTTGATGCCATGTGCTTTTTTAACATTTGACATCCACTTTATAATTCGAAAAAATAGAGCTTCATGTTTTACTTGCTAACATAAAAAAGATCAGCTTAATATATAAATAGTTTTCATCTCTAGAGCAAAACATCAGTGGTGGTTTTAAAATATTTAACATTCATGAGAAATGTAAATGAACTACTAAAACCCAAAAAAACTCACTTTAAATTGAGATAAGCAACAGAACAGAATATTCAGAAATTATGTTAATATTTTCCTTATTTTAAAACATCCGTTTTTAAATGAATAATGAAAAAAAATAAAGTACACTTAACATAACCTATTCGAGTAAATGCTTGATATTTTTTAATCACCCTTTTTACAAGGTTATCTTTTCTTATCCTTTGATGAGAACTAGGCATTTTATTTGATTTTATAACTGTATCTAAAATATGTAACGTACAACACTATGGTCATCAGCTGTTTACAAGTTGGTGTCCTTTTTTTATTCCTTTAGTAAACAGACAATTTTCTTAGGTGCTAAGACACCAGATTGAATTTTTCCAGAAACATGAAAGCAATCATTTAACTAGCTTTTAGAGCACTGAATTTAATAGAATATCCAGTCATTTGTATCAGGCACCCTCAACACTCCATGGCCCCAAGTGCTACATTTAAAGATATAAACACAATGGAGGAGTTTAGTGAAGCAATTCCAATTTACATTTTGTTTCCTCCCACCATTTCTTCTAACAATGTCTTTGAATGGAAGATGGGCAGTATTTCATGTTTTTATGCCAAAATTGCTCTGGCCTGTCAAAATGTTTTATGACAGCTTGAATAAAGAACCATCAGAGATGCCATTTGAGATGCAGAAGGTTACCTCCACTCTAGCTCCCTTATCACAAAACAAAACAAAACAAAAAAAAATAAATAAAAGGAAGAGCATAAAAAGGGAGAAGATGGCTCATTCTCCATCTGCCTGCCAATCTAGGAGGTTAACCTATTGTTTTCTTCCCTTCTCTCTCTTTCTCTTTCCCCCCTCTTCCCTGTACTCCTTCTTCTCTCTTTTCTCTTTCTATCGCCTCTCTCTTTTCTTCTTGTGTTTTTTTTTTTTTTTCATGTTCAGCTTTAGTAACAAATGAGCATCTGTCAGTTTTATAAACTGCAACAATAATTGTTTAAGACAATCAATTTTGGATAAACAACTACAGCAGAATAAATCAAGATTTTTAAATCCCATTTTCCTTTATACATTCTGCTTCTTTTTGTTTGTTATGTGTTTATTTTTGAAATATAATTTTGATTTAATGTGATGGCATAAGCACAGTTAGGCTGCAGTGTAATTCATAAAGAAATATATTGTTCACCAAATAGTAAGATTTAATGGAAAGATTGTTCAGTGGCTTTGTTAAAAACAATAAAGTTTTTTTGAGGATATAGTGTAATTCTTTTCATTGCATTAATATAACCAAATATATGCCTATCTATCTTATCTTTGTCTTTAACCAAATGATTATATTTGGAATACATTATTGTAACTGAATTTGATTTAAAGTTAACATAGCATTATCTGTTACCTGCATGCTTCTGGGTGCATTTTAAGAAGATTTTAACTTTTGCAACTTTTGAGATGATTCTATGTTGTTTGAATTTTGACTACCTTTTCTGAGGCATATTGGCTACCTCCTTCCAGAGCCTTATAATTGAAAGTTCATATAAATCATTCTTCTTTCAAATTGTTGTCATATATGGTTAGCAGATCCCAGGAATATTGTAAATTTTCTAACTTTACACTTTGTACACCTGGCCTCTATTGCCCCTCAAGGTAACGATGAAACTGTGTCTTTAGAAGATTTCTCTCTGAGTCTGTGATAGCAGCCCTCACATCTTGTATTAATTTTATGTATATGTCAACAGTGGTTGGTCTTTAAAAAATAAATCAAAAGAATAAGTAAGATGTCTATATGTTTTTAATATTGCTGTCAGTGTAGTAGGTTACCTGTATATGGAATGTCTTCTTTTCCCAGTGTATTGATTTGATTGATTGATTGACTGACTGATAGATTTACAAATGTGTTTCCAAGTCCATTACAAACCTCAGTATGGCTTGAACTATGCCAAGATAGCAGTGAATTTAATTAAACCTCCAGTCTGATAAGTCATGTCAGAGAATTTTGGTGATGTCTTCTGTTGATTTACTGGAAAAGCAATTCAGTTAGTAACCTATGAGCTGGATCCTATGTTACCTATAGAAGCTTGCAGATAATACATATACGCCAGCAGACTGAAGTAGTCTGTTAAAACTGCTGTGAATCAGGTGATGTGGAAGCAAGTTCACTGTTCCAAGGAGCACTCTGCATAATGAAATTCCTGGGCTGACTGCACAATAAGTGCTTTGCTTCATCACAGTCATGCTTTCTTACATCATTACAGTTAAATTTCCAGGCACCAAAACCTACATTGACCCTGAAACCTATGAGGACCCAAATAGAGCTGTCCATCAATTCGCCAAGGAGCTAGATGCCTCTTGTATTAAAATTGAGCGTGTGATTGGTGCAGGTAAGGCTGCTGTAGCTTCCTTGTTCAGCTGTTCCATTTAGCCACGATCGAAAGTCATACATCATAATGACAGGCAAATAATTATACCTCAAGTATAGAACTTTTGCATTTACCTGAACTGTTGGAAGCAATGAGGCTGTACTTGTTTATGAAATGTTAAGAAAAAAAGTGAAAAAGAATCATGTGGCACGGAGAATCTGTATATCTTTCGGCTTCTGTTGGATTTTTAAGATTCTATTCTACTCTAAGCTATTTCTTAAGTTCTGGTCTATTGTTCAAGAAATGACTTAGTATTTTAAAAAATTAGAATGTTCCTGAATTTTGCTGGAATGTCATTCCTCTTACTTGATTTACCATCTTCTAGCTAAGCTTTTGGTTTGTTTGTGTGGTTTTTTTTTTCCTTTTTTTCTTGTATTTTCAGGTATTAGCATTATACTATTTAATTTCATATAGAAAATTAATATGAATTACTTAAAAGGTATATTGGTTTCTATGTATGCAATGTATTTCCATAATAATTTGACATTTTGGTGTCCAAATCCCTTTAATTTGTTAGTCATCTGAATTCCAGACTTTTAAATCTTTAAGAAACATTTGCTCCTTAAACTGTAAAAGCAATAGAAATGTTTAGAACTTGTTGATATGCCCTTATGCTTAAATAGACAGTGTGCATTATACAATGTCCTTCCAATCTAAATTTTGTTTCTGAAAGAGATTTTGTTAATCCAGTTAAAATCCAGTTAGCTTGTGTAACAGTTTAGAAGAGCTTTAGAGTGCTTTTAAAGAATTATTTGTATTTATTTTGAGAGAGGAAATATTTCTGAAATTAAAATTCATCTGCCGGTTTTGTTACTTCAGGAGAATTTGGAGAAGTCTGCAGTGGTCGTTTGAAACTTCCAGGGAAAAGAGATGTTGCAGTAGCCATCAAAACCCTGAAAGTTGGTTACACAGAAAAACAAAGGAGAGACTTTTTGTGTGAAGCAAGCATCATGGGGCAGTTTGACCACCCAAATGTTGTCCACTTGGAAGGGGTTGTTACAAGAGGTAGATATTGATTTTTTATCTTTAATTTATCAAGTGGACTTTCAGAAATTAGTGTTATTTCCTACATAATAATAATTTTAAAAAAAATCTGAACTGATTGCAATGAATGGTTCACCCCCCCCCCCCCCCCGCCCGGTATGAACTGATTAAATAATTATTTTCTGTCACCACCTCAGAAAAAAAAAAATCAGAATAGATGAATACAGGATTAGAGTTAAAGAATAAATCAGATAGCTAGGGTGACTGATATTTTCATACAGCTTCAAAAGTCATAAAAGTGATACAGTTAAGTATTTACATTTTATATTAAGTCTCATTTTCTCTGAGTTTTGTTCACAAAGCAGGAGTCAGAAGAACACACTGACTTTTATTGTTTAATTTTATGAATCATAACCATGTTCCAAACAGACATTTAATGATTCTTTGACCTTAGCAGCAGCACTAGAAATATTCAGAACACTCAAAGCCCACCCATTCAGTCTTTCCAAAGAGCACCATGTGTTTTATCTGGGATGAGAAAGGGAATAACTTTTAAATTGAGGTTGTGGTTTCTTAAGCAACACTTATTTTTTTACATATATGTATTTTTTTTTTTTTTTTTAATTTTAGGGAAACCAGTCATGATTGTAATAGAATTCATGGAAAACGGAGCCCTAGATGCATTTCTCAGGGTAAGTAACAAAATTATTCTCCCATTCTAAATATACTGTATACATGCTACCAAAATAATTTTCTGAAATTTTTTTGCAGTGTAAAATGTGAATGTTATAAACTTTAACATGTAATGTACAGCATAAGTAATAGAGTCAATAATATTGTAATAACTATGTACGGTGACAGATTATTAGACTTACTGTGGTGATCACTTTGTAAGGTATACAAATATTTGAGACTATGTTGTACACCTAAAGTTAATACTATATGCTAACTATAATTTTTAAAAAATTAAACAATTTTTTAAAAGTTGTGTATAGTTCAAATAAAACGTATCAAAACTTTTATAAACAGTAAAGTTCTGTTCCAATGTTAAAAAAAATTTTCAAAGTTCTGGATTTGATTGAACTAGAATCTTTTTTATCATTTAAGTAACACAATGTAGTTAAAAATATAGTTTCCTTTAATATATTACCTCAAGTACAGAGGATATCTGAAGCCCTATAATTTGAATACAGGCTATAGAAGAGCATTTTACTTTTCCAGTACAATTATAAATGAAATACAGAGATAATACAGAGAAGACTAAAGAGAGAGATAACCACTGAATGTCGGTATGATAATCCCAGTTCTGCTCTGTGGAACCATTTATATTATATTGTTATGTGATCACCGAGCATAAAATGTAGAATTATTAACATTTTTTAAATTAACGGTATGTGATTATTTTTGTAATTGTTAAGTTCTAAATGTATAAACATATATATTTTTATTCTCAGAGACTTTTCACCTAAGAATATGAACACGTTAACACTGTTTTAAATCGCAAAGAGAAAATAATCTAAAGAATAACAGGGCGTATATGATCTAGAATGATACATTCCACCCAGATTTATAAGCAGTCAGAGGATCTGGAGAAATTTGTACACGCATAACTATCCACTCTCTGGAAGGAAGTGTCACCTAGCAAAGTTCATCCACTTAAACCAATGTCCTCATGCACCACATTTGTAAATCTGTGGGTTAAAAATGTGTTAGAAATATGTGGTGACCAGTCCAAGTAAAAGAAGGAAAAATATAAAATGAAAACAAAGTCAGCCAATATAACATGTTCTACGTTTTAGTTTTTTCTTTATCTTTAATCAAAATATTCTCCCCTATTTTTTACCATTTGGAGAAAAAAATCTTAATATATGTGTCTTCATCCCTTTACATATTTTTAGATTATTTATATAACTTTTTAGCAAGTGAGGAAAACACTTAGCTGTCAGAGATATTATTTTTGGATATTCGGTTCCCTAACTTTGACCTAAATATTAGCATATGCTTTTGGATTTGAATAATTTGAAACTATCATTAACTAATATTGATAACAAATCAATATAAATGATTACCAAAACTCTATTTTATATTATTTGACTATTAGTTAAATCAGCACCTGTTATGTTTTTCACAGATGTCTTTATTATAAAGAAAATTAATTAATAATTCCTGTTATACAGTAGTAAATGACAAGTGTGCAGACATTTTTCATGGTGATTTTTTTCCCTTTCGTAGTGCAGTTAACTGGACTTTTATTTTTGTCTTCCTGTAGAAACACGATGGGCAATTTACCGTCATTCAGTTAGTAGGAATGCTGAGAGGAATTGCTGCTGGAATGAGATATTTGGCCGATATGGGATATGTTCACAGAGACCTTGCAGCTCGCAATATTCTTGTCAACAGCAATCTTGTTTGTAAAGTGTCAGATTTTGGCCTTTCCCGGGTTATAGAAGATGATCCAGAAGCTGTCTATACAACGACTGTAAGAGAAACTCTATTACTGCTTCTCTTCATATTCCTGAGATTTTCCTACCAAGAATGTGGGGCTTAGTAATACAAAACTAATAGGAAAAAAGAGACAAATTGATCTCAGCTTTTTGTTACTGTTTTTATTTTTTTTTTATTTTTGGAAGAATCATTGTTGCTTTTACAACGTACATATAGGATAAGAGGAGAAAAAGTGATAAGAATGGCAACATGCTTATCTTATACTGGGATGTTCATATAAATAATATATAGTCATATACAACATCTGGTTACTAGTGCTCATGATTGTAGCAGAAAAATATAACCCCGTTTTAAATACAGATTTTAAAATATTTACAATGCTAACTCTAATCCTAACTTTTGTGAGATTAAAGGAAAATATGTGAGGATTTACTTAAATACGCTATGTTTTCCATTTTAGTAATTATTTTGCCTAATTTCTCATTCTTTTTTTTTTTTCAGTCTGTTTCTGGTTTTTGTTGTTGCTGTTTATTTTCCTCTTTAGATTCCAGTTGTCACTGTCTTTTGCCCAGACTCTTGCCCTACGACCATATAAGGCCCATTAAATTAATTTGCCTTAACAATGAAATCTTGTGATGATTTTAAAAAACAAATTAGTAACTTTAAATACACTTAGGGAGATTTAAGATGAATAGGCCTGGTACTGCTTCATTGCCAACAAAATATACAAATGTTTAATGATAGCTTTATGGTTCTGCTATAAATTATTTATGTTATTATATATATTTAAAATGTCAATTTCTTCTTATAACAGGGTGGGAAAATTCCAGTAAGGTGGACAGCACCTGAAGCCATCCAATACCGGAAATTCACATCAGCCAGTGATGTATGGAGCTATGGAATAGTCATGTGGGAAGTTATGTCTTACGGAGAAAGACCTTATTGGGACATGTCAAATCAAGATGTAGGTGTTACACTATTTAAACAAAAATAATTTAACATTAATATTCATTATTATGGGAATATGTAGGTAATGGCTTATGAAAACAAACTTCTGCAGAATTATAAAAGATATGATGGCTGAGTTTTCACAATTACCAAAAATTACTACAATAATTACCATAAATTAGTGGTACAATTAGTTTAATTTTGGTTTTCATTTTGAATCATTGCTTTTTTTCTTAATTTAAATTTTCTAGATATAATAGAAACAAACAAAGGATATTTCCTCCTAAAGATAATGATGCTGTGCTTGCAAGCTTTAGTGGGGGAGTCACATCAGTGAAAGAATCATTTGTGGAGAGAAAGGGAATGAAGGTTGCGGTTGTGTTTTATTTGGTCTTTGAAGCATATTTTTCTTTTTCTTTAATGTTCTGAGAAAATGTATTTAAATTATCGTTTATTGATTTAATTAAATTTTAATTTCATGAGATAATCTAGATTTAGTGATCAATATTAGTGTTTTACAATGATGTCTTAGAATGTATGTAATCACAGTGGAAGTATCTGTGGAAATTCCTAAAATAAAGTACTCACTAACTGTGTATCCTGTTACATGCTAAGACGGAAAACATACTATTATTCTTTGATAGAGGAAGCTAATGGCAGTTTTTGGGGGTTTACGTCTCACACCAACAGACCATTTATAAAACAATATAGGAAAAGTGAAAGTGAATTTCTGCTTCTATTAGGTTGAATTTTATGAAGTTGACATTTTTGTAGGTCAGTAACTTTCAAATCCTGGCAGATTCATAGAGTTCAACTTATTGACAATGTGAGTGAAATTTAGGTAAAAATAGATAGAGCAAGTGTAAATTTAGGAAGATAGCCTGGATTTGAACTAGAAATCTGGAGAAGACCTTGGTTCATAGCGTGTTTCTCCGAAACTAAGACCAAGCTTGACCATCAGCTCTAATGCATCTTTTAGAGCAAAAATTAATATAAGACCCAGTATTATACTATATTATATTACCCAGAATTATATTATATTATATTATTATATTATATTATACACAGTATTATACCTGGTATATATTACTATATTGTATTATATTATATTATACCCAGTATGATATGATATGATATGATATGATATGATATGATATGATATGATATGATTATATTATATTGTATAATTCCCGGTCTTATATTAAAATAAGACCGAGTCTTATGTTAATTTTTGCTCCAAAAGACACATTAGAGCTGATGGTCCGACTAGGTCTTATTTTCAGGTAAACATGGTAGCTGATAAGAGAATTCACTAAGAAAGTTCAGAAGCAAATGCTTAGCAAGATGTATAGGAACTAACCAAATAGACTCACTTTCCTATGATACATTGGTAGCGATTCAAAATGAAGATTAGGTTGGAACAATTTGATGAAAGGCTCTTTTGAAGGAGTCTGGAAATTTTACAAATACATATTCTTGAAGAGTAGAGTAAAAAATTAGTAGTACTTGAGGAAAGTCTGCATTGCCATTTAGAAGAAAGATGTTTCTAGCAAACTAGATCAGTCAATTCTGTAAACATGGACAGCAAGAGAAGCTGACTAAAGTTAAAATTTTGTTATTTTTCAAAAAGAGATCATGAACATTGTTATATTAAATTAGCATCTTTGTTTTTGATTTTAGAATTTTCCATATAGAGTTCCTATGGTTCTTAAAACCTAGCAATAGTTATTTTTAGACAACCAAAGTCAGGTCAGACTGTTGGTAAAGTTATTTTCAGTACATTTCCTTACAAATTTCTTCCTTAACAGAAAAGTTCACAGCCTGAAAAGGAAATGCTTTTACAACATTTAAATCTTTTGGTATTTTTAATTGAGCGATGACATGAAACTTTTTCATTTGTTACTTTGGTTTTCCTTTTTGTTTTTCAAAGGTAAAAGTCTAAATGATGAGTCTGTTTGACAGAGGCAAAGTTGTTAATATTTGACAGGTCTCAATGTCAAAGATTTCATGGGCTGTCAAAATGAGGGCAAACAAATCCTTGGGGCAGAGAAAAAGAAATATTTACATTCCCCAGATACTCTGTAGAGTTTCATTTCTTTTGACACCTTCCTTCTGTACTAGATTCAACCATAAAGGGAATGACAGGAATATAAGATAACTTAAATTCAAAGTTCACTTAACTTATAAAAACAAATAGTAGAAATGGTGAAGAAGAAAAAAATAAATATCTTCAATTTTAATTTTGTAAATTCCCTAAGTATCATTCTTCGTTTTTCTTGAAAATGAAATATCACAAATCTATAATTAGTATATCAAGAATTAATAAATATTTCTATTGATCAAATGAAATTACGTCAACAGTGAAGTTTAGTTCTGACCTAGAATATTTAGGACCTTTATTCTTTTTAATTTTAAAGGTCTAAATTATTAAATTCAGATGAAAGTTTCTATGGTAGTAAGAGATTACCTATGTAGTTCAGCTTTTATAGTGAAATTTATATTAATATTCCTCTTATAGGGTAATATTCATTATTTTATACTTACATTGTTGAAGTGCTATTTGAGTAAACATATGTTTAATTTTCAATGGGCAAATGGTGAGAAAATTAGATAATTTAAAATAATACCACTCTGGTAGAAAATGTCCTTGATAAAAACTTTTTTTTCCTTGGAGTCTCTGGATAGGAGTTCATGGAGATAAGTTGACATCTCTAAACCCTCTGATGCATATGGAAACCCTGTGTATGTGTGAATATGTTGTGTTTTTCTGAGAAATTTGCTTTCATTAGATCTTCAGAGATATTAATTTTTTTAAACTGTTCCAGATTGATTTGTTAAGTCAATCTATTCACTTAATACTGTTTGAATTTAGTTGTTAGGAATTTTAGAAAGCCATCAAATTTCAAATGCCTTGGATTTTAAAAGACTCTTAAAAAGACACCATCAAAATATCACTAAATTGATGGTTATGTTTATAAGCAAGTTCATAAAATTCCAGGCTGAATGCTGAATAAAAGGAGGTTTCTGTGATCACTCTGAAGAAATAGAAAAAGGGTATTATAGAAGTCAGTGAGATAAATGGTTCCCAGTAAGCTTTTGTTGCCCTCTAGACAGGGCAGTGAGCAAGAAAAACTTGGGAAAAGGTAATATGCGTATGTATGATTATACCCACACCCAAATAGATTGCACATAACACTTGAATGAATGCTCATTGAATTCTCATGTACTTATAACTGTCTAGAATTTTCACTGCAGTGGAAACAGAATCTAGCAATTAAAATCAAGGGTGAGCTTTCCAAATAAATTTCCAACTTTCATTCTCTTAAAAATCTACAGATATTTAGCCCTTTCCATAATGGACTTTCAAAAAAAAAAATCTTTATATATGTAAAATGCAGCGAATTTAATAAATATTACAGAAATTGAAAATACTGATATTTGCCATTCACACAGTTCTTTCCATTGAATTTGTTTTAATTAGTTCAAATAAAATTTTTACTCAAATTTTGAAATTCTTCATTGTACAGATTTTTTTCTGTGTATAATGCTCAACAAAGTTATTTCTTCTCACTTTAAATTAAGCCAATAATTTGTTAATTTTACTAGTAAGTAGTCATATGATAAAAAAATATTGCACTTCCATACAGTTATGGGATATAAAAATAAATTCTTAAAGTAGTCCATTAAAGCACATTTAAGAGCTTTGAAAATATAGCTGTGAATAAAATTTTTCAGCTAAATTGTGAATCCTCAATTTTTTCTTTTAAAAGTCACCACTAATTTATATCTTTGTATTTTTTTTTCAATATTAAGATAGAAACAAAATTGTAACTTTTTGGTAGAACTTTGCCAAAACCTCATAAGTGGGGTCCAAAATATTTAATTGTATAAAATGTGTGTCATGTTATGTGAGGTTAATAAAATCAAAATGGGCATGAGCAGAGAAGAGAAGCCAATCACATTATTTCCCATTTTGAATTATTACAGACTCATTATCATCGGGTCATTTTGTGTTCTTTTTTCTCTTAATTACAATGGTCTTACTATAACAATACTGAAATACTTGTGTACAAGCAACTTGCATTTTTATTTCTAGGTATTTTTATTTTTACAGTGTATACCAAAGAAGTGCTACCTGTTGTATGCCAGTGTTTTTGTGTTTTTGTTTTTTTTATAAACACTGTTTCTCTGGAAATTACGTAGAATTAGAAATTGCTTACGGATGTGTTTTCTTTTTCCTTTGACTTTTATTATAATACTAAGACTATATCTGGACAAGCAAAACCTAAATGTTTCTGGTAATTTCACAAAAATATGCTTTAAATCAATTACATGAGTCTATAATGTTCTAAGGATTGTAGGTTTAGCCATCTTACTTGTGTGCCTTGTTGTTTCCAAGAATGTATAACAATTTGTAGAAAGTGCTTCTTATTTTCCCAACTGGAAATATTATATAGCTAACCAAATTAAAAACTGCAGAACCTCTAGGTTCAGTTTGTGTCCGAATCATCCCTACTGGCTGGTTTATCATCAAAGGGTATGTATACCTGGGATTATGCCAAACTGCTCTGTGGAGGCCAAAGGTTCCCATCAAGTATTTCTTGTGTTCCTATCGCTGGGGGCATGATACTCAATGGGAACTTTAGGGTGCCAAAATTGATTCCTAATCCAGAGCATCTCTTACTTTAAATGTTAGATATTGCTGTTTCTCCTTTAAAAATGTTTAAACCACTAACTTTGAGAGCTAGAAATTTCATTTGTATTGTGATAAATGTTGTTTCTCCTCTATAATAATAGAAATCATAAATTCCTATAATGCAGTAAGACAACTACACAGGTTTGTTAGCTCTTTTATTCCTGTAAGTCATTTAATGGTTCTAAACTATGTTCGTTGTTACAAAGACTTAAGAATATGTTGTGTTCAAAACTTAAGAAACCAATGGGAGAGCTGCTGAAGAATATTATATCAAGAGGATCATGATAAGATTTAGGTTTAGATTTTAAAAGATGATTTAGAAGGAAAGTAAAAAGGAAACCGCACTCTACCTGCATCGTCTCTTGCTGGACAATGGCAGAGAAACTACAAGCAGGGAAATAGTTTAGGGGGTGGTGGAAAATGGTTAAGATCTGCATTAATGTTATGAGGATGAGAATGGCGTCCTGTCAAATCAGAAAGATACTGCATATTGTTCAAATACAAGCAACCTCAAATACAAGGAAAGCCATTCCTTTCCCAATGAAAAAATGCCTCCCCAATTGTTTATTATTTGGTCCTTTTAACTATGTCAAAATTTTAGAATATTTTAATTTACTCATTCACAACTTACTTTTTTTCCCCCAATGTACATTATTTTTACTTTTACCTAAGTTGTTTAGCATCTAGCACTTTTGAATCCTAGTATAGTTTGCTGTCACTGGAATGGTGTACAATGCCACATGAAATTCTTTCCACTTAAAAGTTTGTTTTGTTTATTGTTCCTTATAGTTATAGATCTATGATCTTTGCAGAGTTACCATTTCTATATGTTTGCTTGTGTGATGCATAGCTTTTTAAAGGGATATTTTAGAGGAACATTTATAAGATATCCAATATTTGTAGTTATGGGATCATAAACGGAAATTTCAAAATTCTGTCATGAACCTCATTAGCATTCAGTACCAACACTGATTAAGGTCACTTAAGTCTAAGGTTTTTTTGTTTTGTTTTGTTTTGTTTTTTCTTTTCCATAATTGTTATTCAAAATAAAGTAGTTAAGGAAACACCCATAGTATGAGACTTTATAAAAACTATGGGATGAATGACTCCATCACTGCTGGGATATTTTATACATATATAGAAAAATCCTTCTCTTAGTATTTGAGCATATATTGCGTTTAGGAAGTAGCATCAACAGAAAGCAGTGACTAATTGGCTGTGCGTATAAACATTTAAGAGAAAGAGTCTAGAACTGTTTTCATTTCAGCTTTTTGGCTGGAATTACTGGAAGTGCCATTGATTGAAATAGTTAAAAAGGTTTAGGTGAAGATAGTAAATCCAATTTTAAATAAAGTATGACTCGCCTGTGGAGAATTCAGATGAAGATGTTTAGTAAACTAATGAATAGGACATGATCAGAGGAGACTTTGGGCTGAGGATTTTATACTTGCAATACTTCTCAAAAATTACTATAATTAAATTAATGTACTTGCCTTTTAAACTTTATTTTTGCATATATATAGATTTTTCTTAAAGTAGACTCCTTTTTTTCTTATAAAAGGATTTTCTCTAAAAATTGTTGATGCCAGCTACTTTATTCATTCTGTCCTACACCCTTTTATATTTTAATGTGGTATTCTTGAATGTCAACAAGCATCTTAAGGATATATTGCCCTACAAAAATTAAGTTTATCAACATTTCTTGAAGCCAATTTCTTATCTGCCTACTTTTGGCCTTATATTTTTCAAAAACTAAAGGTTACCTATTTTTTTTTTCAGAGTCATTTGTTTCGTACATTTCTTTTATATTATGTTAGTAGCAAAGGATTTGTTAATCCCCCTTGAATATTTTAATGTTTTGCAAAGCCTTATTATTTGTATTGTTTGCCTTTCTATTATTGTCTTTGTGCTGCTCAGATTTATAACAAGTTCTGATTTTTAAGATCTATTTTTTCTTTCCATATAAATAAAAATAAGCTCAAATAAGTAACTTTTAGACTTTCTGATTGCCGAGTACAAATATTTATGGAGGCCTAGTTTTCATTAACATTCAAAGCCTGATATAAATAGCATCTTAGGCTGTTATTAGATATAAATAGACAGTAGTAATGTGCTGATAAAAGTTTAACAACCAGCATTCTGCATGGGAAAGCCTGATTTGTAACCTTTCCCAATTCCCTAGTGAAACTCTTCCTTTCTCCCCCAAGGCTGTCAATCTGCCAGTGTGAAGTCACTAAACTTGGAGTTACAAAACGATTCCATCAACTTCATCAACCGGTACAAATTGGCTCCAGCACACCACTGTATCTTATAGCACTATACACTCCATAAGTATATAAGCTTCATATTATTGAAAATAATAGTGTGCTTGGTAATGTTATCTGTCATAGCACATTCACATATCTTGACACCTTGTTTAAAAGTGTCACTTGAACTCTGCAAAAAGTAAAATTTTGGGGGACTCAATTCTGAGTAATTCAGCACTCCCTCTTACAACTTGAAGAATTCATAAATTTGTGGACTAAAATGTACATGCACAGCTGTATATAAGTGAAACAGTTCCATAACATATTACCTTTTGTAAACCTCTGGGATGACATTAAAAAGTTTTCCATCTATTGCACCCTGAGTGAACTTAATTGCTTCTCCCTATTGCTGAGTTAACTAAGGAATGTCATCATACCCTGCACTTCATCCACCCCTTAATAGCAAGCTTAATATCCGTGGATGTTGTTAGAAGGGGGAAAAAAAAAAAGTAAGTCTTTTGCAAAGCAGTATGCTTCAATTTTATCAGGATAAACCACTTTGCCTACTGTGCAATTCATTTAATTATAATTGAACCTCAGTCAGTAATATTTTTAATGTCCTTTTGGCTATTAGGTTATAAAAGCAATAGAAGAAGGTTATCGTTTACCGGCACCCATGGACTGCCCAGCTGGTCTTCACCAGCTGATGCTGGATTGTTGGCAAAAGGAACGCGCCGAAAGGCCAAAGTTTGAACAGATAGTTGGAATTCTAGACAAAATGATTCGAAACCCAAATAGTCTGAAAACACCCTTGGGAACTTGTAGTAGGTAAGAAATACCTAAGGGAACGGAATCTGGGAGAAGCTCAAATACTCACATGAACCATTTATTTCCTCAGCCCTACCCCAATGGCAAATTGCCATTTGTGTTAAATTATAAATCCGTATTAGATACATTGTATTCACAGTTTTTATTTTTTCTTCTTTTCAGATGGCTTATCTTAATTGAATTAGTATTTAAAGAAACCT
This sequence comes from Rhinolophus sinicus, assembly GCF_057876585.1. NCBI lineage: Eukaryota > Metazoa > Chordata > Mammalia > Chiroptera > Rhinolophidae > Rhinolophus > Rhinolophus sinicus. The sequence continues at coordinate 58,789,008 of NC_142502.1, forward strand.
ATTATTATTGCTTTTTTTAATTTTTCTGAAAAGTTATGATATCACTGACTCATTTAGAAGACTTTCTAAACTGGGATTTCGTGATTAGGTGGCATTTCACATTTTTAAAAAATTATACTCTTATATGGGTGTTTGTTACTATTGCCCTTGTTTTTTAGATATTATTTGTTTTATTGTTTTAGCTGTGAGTTATTTAGTGAAATGATTCTGTGAAGTTAATGTTTTTAAAAGTAATTCAATATGTGATTAAAGAAGTATACCCATTAAAAAGAGCCCAAAACACTCCATTCATTCTTTGTATTTGGCTTACTCCATTGTACTGCATATTAGTAATTATTCAGCTTCAGCTGTCACGTACACTTGATGTTCTGGTCTGTATGGGTAATCAGACCCTTGTGGCGATCTATGAACTCACAGGTGCTCACGAGGTGCCGTCAGTATGGTGGATACAGAATGTTCTCAAGAGCACCCTCATAGTCCAGAAAAGTTCGTCCACAACCACATGGGCTTCCTTTTCTCCCAGTTAGTTTTAGAGAAATAAATGAGCAGATATTTACTGATTACCGCTACTGTTAGCTATACTTTTAAAAATACATGGGAGTCACAATCTGGTGGTGATCAATTCTAAATAATGTCAGTTTTGGAGTCTGTAGGTCTTGGGCAATTTTTACGCATTAGATTTTTATTAGCATATCTGTTTATTAGCATAATCAATTAAAATCTGTAATTTTATTCTCTGTACCCTTATTTTTGTGTGGGACAAGATACTCTTTCTTTAGTTGTTCATGAAAAAAATTACTTTTCTATTTCATTCTTATCCAGGCCAATAAGTCCTCTTTTGGATCAAAACACTCCTGATTTCACTACCTTTTGTTCAGTTGGAGAATGGCTACAAGCTATCAAGATGGAAAGATATAAAGATAACTTCACAGCAGCTGGCTACAACTCCCTTGAATCCGTGGCCAGAATGACTATCGAGTAAGCTTAAACTTTTAAATTATATTTAACAGTTTATTAGGTACTTGCCAAGCTTTATACATTTCCATTTATTAAAGAGGTCTGAACCACAAAACCAGGGGGAAGCATCTTTAATAAGTGCCTACTATGTGCCAGACATTATTAAATAGATCTTTGAACATACAGTGTCTATTTAACCCTCACAGCAACAATTTTATTAAGTTGATTGCTTTACAAGGCTAAGACCCAGAGAACTTAAATATTTTCCCCAAACTGACTCAACTACATAGTTAAGTAGCAGCTAATTTATCTCTATAGCCAGTGTTTCAAACACCACTCAGTGAGACTCCCTTTTTCATTAACCACTGTATCATTTAGGTTCCTCTTCACTGGGGAAACTTTCTTCATTTCAAAGGAGGATCTCTTTCACCGTGTTTGTATCAGATATTAAAAATCTCAAAGTTTCAAACCCAATACCAAAATACAATATGACGTTCAATATGATTACTTACTGAGAAGGTTAAAGAAAACTTAATTCAATTCACTGTAGCTAAGAGTTTAGTTTAACTTACCTTTTAGAGTGTGTGTAATTGATTGATTCAAGGTTTTTGGTGTGTTCTTTTTCTTTTTTTTTTTTTCTTTTTAACCTTGAGAACCACCTGATAAAACAACCTTTGAAATTGCTGTAAACTGGAATTTGAAAAGAACTAAATTTTTCTTCCTGGCTCCATCACTGCTTATGTGGTCTTAGGAAATCCATTCACTATCTCTGAACTTCAGCTCCCTCAGCTGCAACATAACTTTTATAGGTGATGCAGTTTCTCTCAGTCAGTGTGTCTGAAAATGGGAACCAATTATCAAGGTTCTATTAGTGGAGTCCTTTTTACATGCTGTTGTGAGAAGGGTTTCACATTTTCCAGATGAGATGAAGGCCAGCAATCAGAGACTGTTTCCTGGCAAATCAGGAAATGGCGTGGACACGAATTTAAGCCTGTGCATGCTAGCATGTCTAGTTTTCTGCTAGCTCATCACATGGGCAGAGCTGGCATAATTATTCCTGTCTCTCCAAAGCAAGCAACTCTCCTGAAAGACTGCCCCTCAAAGTCTTACTAGACCACTGCTATGAAACACTGTAGCACTGTACTTTTGTTATATTTTAGCTGCTTGTAAATACCTAAGTTCAATCTTCCTGGCTATTAGGAAAGGTAAAAATACATACACAGATCCAGTTAGTTTCTGTCAGATTGAAGCTATTTAAACATAGGTATTGCACTCTTTAAAAAATAGTTTTTTTCTAAAATGTAATTAGATGATTGACATGAACTGAAGTATACAATATGCTCAGAATTACCACATGATAATTAAACTCAGTATAACATTTTGTGTAATAATTGATGATTCTTGATCTACTAGAGACCAAAATGGTGTCCATTCGTATTATAACCTATTTTAACAATTAAAAATTTTAAACTTCACTGAAGTTCAAGAATATAACGTTTCAAATAACCTTTCCTACTCTTACCTTAAGTTAATAATAATTTTAAGATTTTAAGATCTTTGATAATTTCTTATATAAAATTCCAAATCAGTTTAAAAATGACTTATCTTGGCATATCGAGAGCCTGAGCAGTTAGGTTTTCACAAAGCAGAGGTTGATGCAGGTTGCCCATCTGACCCATGGCAGGAATATGAGCATAATACCCAAGGACACTGAGATAAGGTCTGTTTGCCTAAGATACACAGATTATTTAATTAAAGAGTTGATGACAGTTTAGTACCAAATCAATTCTTGGTAAGGTAACTAATGAAAAATGTATTTGTCTTTTTCAGGGATGTGATGAGTTTAGGGATCACACTGGTTGGCCATCAAAAGAAAATCATGAGCAGCATTCAGACTATGAGAGCACAAATGCTGCATTTACATGGAACTGGCATCCAAGTGTGATGGGCACTTCTCCCTTATGGGGGAGATTACGGACTGCAAGAGAACAGTACTGGCCTTCAGGATATGCATAGAATGCTGCTATTAGACAGTTGATGTCCTGGGTCCTTCCTACAGTGAAGAGAAGATATAAGAAGCACCTATAGACTTGAACTCCTAAGTGCCACCAGAATATATAAAAAGGGAATTTAGGATCCACCGCTGGTGGCCGGGAAAACAGCAGTGACAATAAACAAAGTACTACCTGAAAAACATCCAAACACCTTGAGCTCTCTAACCTCCTTTTTATCTTATAGACTTTTTAAAATGTACATAAAGAATTTAAGAAAGAATATATTTGTCAAATAAAATCATGATCTTATTGTTAAAATCAATGAATATTTTCCTTAAATATGTGATTTCAGACTATTCCTTTTTAAAATCATTTGTGTTTATTCTTCATAAGGACTTGGTTTTAGAAAGTTGTTTATAGCTTTGGACCTTTTTAGTGTTAATCTATGACACATTACTACACTGGGTACTTTTGAAAGAATCTCAAATTAAAAAAAAAAAAAACAGCATGATTGAAGATATCTGTCAGAACATTGGTATCCTTTTTGTGCCATTTTATTTTGTTTAATCAGTACTGTTTTGATATTGTTTGTTAATTGGCAGGTAGTCAAGAAAATGCAAGTTGCCAAGAGCTCTGATATTTTTTAAAAAGAAATTTTTTTGTAAAGAGCAGACAACACACTATCTTTTCAATGAAAAAAGCAATAATGATCCATAAATACTATAAGGCACTTTTAACAGATTGTTTATAGAATGATTTTACTAGACAACATTTACTAAAAAAAAAGAAAAAAAACTCAAATTGTAGGTTTATGACTATAAAAATATATGAGCACTTCATCTAAAGGATGTTGGTGAAGGCAAGTCTTTGAAAGAAAGAACTATCCAGTGTTATCTAAAAGTTAGTGTGAGCACATCAAGATTTTTTCAATATTGTGACATTAGGAAATTTAGAGAAATAGTTAACATATATTTTATATCCTGTTCTGTTTAATGCAGTCCAAACACAAAAGGAAAGAATTAAGATTTATACTAGAACTCTGAAGCATTATTAAAGGGGCAGTTCACAATTTTCACCATTCAAAAACAAATTTTCTGCACAGGATATCACCAATGCAGTTTTAAAAAAAAGTATTTTATTTTATTTGTGAACGCTGATGTCAGAAACTTATGTGGAAGAACACTTCTTATCATTAAGGAAAAGGTGAAGGATCTAACTTTTTTAAGCTTTATTTATTATACCATTTTATTTGATTACATGTTAGAATTTCACAAGCAATAATTAAATGTGTCTTTATAGCTATTTCAGGAATGTATACATATAGTGAGTACTGCTTTCAAAAGTTATGAAAATCATGAACTACCCCAGAATTGAACTGTTGTACTTCCAAAGAGAATTGGGCTGTTTATAATGATTTTAATAGAGAAAGATCCCAGGGATCGGTCATAATTGGTCTTGTTTGATAATGTGGGCATCCACAAACAAACAAATAACAAACAAAATCTGTAAATGTTTCTTTGTAAAACTTGTAAATTTTATTTATACTGTCTTGTTTTGTACACATATTTCTCTGTAGTGGGCTCTGAATACATTGAAAATGCACTATATTTTTCTATTTTACTTGCAGAGCATCACAAAAAAACAGGTATTTTCAGTGTTACATAATGTGTTTTCCCACATTTAGGACCAAAGATGGCTATAGAAAAATTCAAATGGATTGCTTCCCAAACCCCTCCCCACCTTTTTTTTTTCTTTTGAATCACTGTACAGTGTTATTTGATATTTTAATTTATTTTTTGATTGACTAGAAAAATCATTTTAACTTCACTAAAATGTTTTTTGTCCCTAAGGAAAAATAATCTGTAAAATAATTTTAATTAGCATAATACAGTCACCTAGATACTTCCATTTGTAATCTTTGTAATAGACTGTAAATATATTTTTGGAACTATAACACAATGTGCTTGAGGGTTATTTTTCAGTGTCTGCAGTGTATACAAGTGTTTATACTAAGTACAGCACTTTACAATTCTAATCAGTAGCATTGGCCTTTGTGAGAATGAATGAAAGTTTGAGTGAGTGTTCTTAATTCCATTTGGATTCTGGACTCACTAATAATGAAGTTCTTTTCTTGTTCATAGCTTAAGGTGCTTATTTTTTCTATTAAAATTAAATTAACAAAAAGCCATTCTAGAAATAGAAGACATAGTATGGTACATGCAAACAGTGTCTTTCCTGCTTTTTTCTAGCACTAGATTTATAGTTGAGTAGTCTTTCTTGAGTAGAAGGGCAGAATAAAGGTTTTTTTGACTTTTTTTTCAAAAATAACTTTTTTCTTCAGCAATATACCTCATCTGCCTTAAATTTTTTACAGCTCTTTACAGGGAAAGGGAAGAAGGGATGGGAAAGACACACAGCACAATAGGAATTGTATGATGACATCACTCTCTCCTTTGTAGGTTTCTTTTCCCGATCAACATTATGATTTTGAAATACATGTATGTGAAACAGATATTCAGAGAAAACGAATTGACATTGTAATGCTGATTGTAATACTCTCTTCCAGAAAGAGAGGAAATGATATAACAATAAGAATGTACAACTTGCACCTTGAAAAGAATTTTTTTTGATAAATTAGTGCTCAGGGGAGGAAAGGTAGAGAAAGCAAATGTTAAAAACAGAATTCAAAAATTATAAAACTGCAAAAGGAAATGGCCTCCTTGCTTTAATAGAGCCACCTTTTTTAGAACGCTGTCTTCACACTTGACTCGTGTTTTGCATTCAGTACTGAAATAAAAGTAACTTTTACTACAGCTGAATTGAACATTTTCTCAGCAATTGATCTGGACCTGTTTACTAGAACTGGTGGTTTATGCTTGTCAGAGCACTATTAGTTGAATCATATTGTATACTTATGTAATCTACATTAGCTAGTATTATTTAGGGCTATATTTTAATTGCTCCTTTTATCTGTGTTTTTAAGACAATTAAAATGGTGTAATTCACCTCTTTTATTTAGGTAATGCTGATATTCTCCCTTTTGTTTCCTGAGTAGCCTGGAACTGTGCTACTCACAGATGTGCATGTTCAAATAAATTACTGATGTATATTTTTTTGCTAAATGTGGAGAAATCATGGGGAACTTGGGGCGAGATGTGCTTTTTCTTGGTTGAATTTGTCCCTCCTTGCCTAAGAATTACTACAGGGGTCATCCTTTTATAGGAATAACTGCTTTGGAACAGTGTCTTCAATGTATCAAGCACAAATAACTCTTTCTTCAACACGAATCATACGTCTCTTTTTACCAGATTAAAATAATAAACAAGTCTATTAGACAATGTAAAGAAAATCCTGTCTCCAATCATTGGCGAATTCCTTTATGTCCCTTACTCAGTCTTTATTTTCTTACACAATATCATGAAGGGAGATGTTTAGAGCAAAGGTTTTATTGAAATATTTGAGTGGACCCATCAGAATATGAAGAAAATTAATTAACCTTTGCTTCCCCTCATTCTCTTGTACACTGACTTAATTCCACTCTAATTATTACTGAATAACAAGTTAAAATAATGTCTTCAAAGAGCCATACTGTCAAACATTTTAGTAAAAACCTTTTTGTTGTTGTTCCTATTTGAAACTATAACTACATGGTACTGATAAGAATATTTGCATGGGAAAGGTAATATTTTGTCATTGGACCCTAACAAATATTTTATTAATTTGATATATACAGCAACTTGGAAAGTTTTGCATTGAAGATGTTGCCGGATGCAAACATAGGGTCCAGAGGAAATGGGAAAATATGATAAATCTGATGGTCTGATTGAGTTGTATATATTACTGACACTGACTCAGTGATTATTCCAACTTGCGCCTAAAATGAAGAAAACTAAACACTCCCATTAGTACAGCATCACCATCTTAAGCTTTGCAAGCTCTTAACAAATATCTAAACATGTTTCCAAAAATGAGACTAGGCAAATACCAAATGAAATGTTGTCACCAGTTGTCACCCTTCTGATGTTGAGGCTCAGGCTAGGTTGCACTGAAATTCAAAAATAATCTTGAAGTCTTGGCTATTTCTGACTACTCAACAATCAGTGCCCTTGTTAACATCTCACAGTGATAATTATATAGCCTGAAAACAATGACGAGCACTCGAGGGATCTCTTAAAGTACTGCTTCATAAATGGCACAAAAATATACTATCCTACCAGCACTCTTTTTCTTCCAAAATTATAAAACCATTATAAGGATATATAAGTTCTGTCAGTAAGTGAAAATTAGATTTAAAACTTATGGTAATCATCAGTAACGATTTTTTGTTGAAGTCCTTTTATCTTCTACTGTTACCCTTTGTTTTATATTGTTAGCTTCAATGAATATTCAATATCAATTTGTAGGAAAGCTGCTGAAAGGAAAACACATCAAGCAAAGAGGCAATAAAATTTCTAAACGCGAAAGATCAGATCTACTGATATTAACAAATGATAAAAGATTTATGGTGACTGGCAAACTTTCAAGCTGCCCTGAAGGGAACAGCATCTTCTTGGCTTGTGTCTGAGTCCCTTCATCAGCCCTACCTAGCTTGTCACTGTTCCGTCTAATGCATCTTCACATAGCTTGAAGAGTATGGACTGGAGAATAAAATATTTCAATGGGAATGGGTCTGTGAGTCTCACTAGATTTAAGTACTCTAAGGGAGTGTTTTTTTCTACTTCAGTGATCGAGCATAATAAATCTATAATTAAACAACTACCTCTTCTGATGGACTTTGAGGTTAAAAGAAATGTGATTGATTTAATTAGGCCTACTGTACAAAGTTTGGTAAGTATCAATAGGTAGCGCTAGTCTAGTGTTCTGTAGGTGTGTAACAGCACTGGAAACTCTTTAAGTATGTAACAGTAGTAGGGGTTTCTAAACTGCCAGCATTTGATAATTTGGGACAGTCACAAATTGAGGTTTTTGTCTATTCTAAACCTCCATGAATAGCAAATAAAGCTCAATCAGATATAACCTGCAACATACATTTCATTATTTTTAATATCCCAGGTTTCTACCACTGAAGATTAGTTTTCTTTTTTGAAATTCACAGCCTTTAATCATGTATATTTGTAGACTTCATGTATAACTATAAGAATGCACACTATATTTTTCAATGAATGGTTAATCATGGATCTTAATTAAAGACACTCAGAGGAAGAAATGAGCACAGTTGTTTTAAGAATGTTGGTTCTAGCTTAGTAGAAGACAAATGTATATTACTAAGTTTCCTCATTCCACTATGTAACCAAAACTAACTGAAGTGAAGGACTGGACAACTCTAGAAAAAACAAATAGAGAAAATTAAACTAGGTATGCCGAACTAGTGTTCATAAAAATCACATACTTCTAAAAATATTTCACAATTCATAGAAATGAGGCAAACAATTTAAGAAAAAGTGACATGAATTCATTCACTGATGGGATAGACTATATAGCATATTACAAGAGAAAATTCTAACTTGAACCTGATATCCTTCTGTCAATTTGTTAGAGGTATGCATTGTTAGCATTGAAAACCAGACAGAATACAAGGCTAAAATGTGCTCTTTCCAGGTGAAAGAGACCCATCCCTTTCTTCAGCCCTGACATTTGCACAAGTCTTTTCAAGTATGTACTGAGCAGGAGACCAATCATCCCACCCTTACTGTTATTCCCTGAGTTCACTAGGTCTTTGGCAGTTGCACACCAACCTCCAAGTGTGTTCACCAGAACACAAGGTAACACAAACAACAGGAACCCGATGCTACAAACAGATCTGCTTAGCTTTACCTGGGAACCACACAGAATCTAATGCATGGGCTACTGCTGCTATTTCAGTGGTTCCACTCATCAGAAAGGGGTACCTGTTAGGTTAGGGATGGTTTGAGGCCAGCAGAACAAGGAGCAATTACACCTCTTCTGATCTAATTATAATACAAGACAAAGCCAGCAATACCAAATAACACCATCCTTTAAATTTTGAAAAGGAGCAAATAATATTATATATAAAAAGCATGGATGAATTACAGGATATCTCGGAAGTCATATAGGAGAAGCTGAATTTAATAGAAGAGACGATGAAGAGCTATTGGAAATTCTAACCAGAAAATAGATGTGGTGGGAATGAAGTTTAAGGAACAAAGGTCTTGCAATGGTGCCTGAAATATGAATTCATTACTCTTTATTTTTAGATCAGATGAATAGACTTTACTTTGCTCTCCACGCTCACCTTCCCTCTCACTTTTCTAAATGGGGGAAATCCCTGTCTTCAAGACACAACTCAAAAGTTATTTCCTCCAGGTCTTCACTGACACACACGAGTTGGAATTATCTTGCCTGTGCTTTGCTTATGTTGCTGGTGCTATGAATATCCTGTGTTCCGTCATGTTGTGTGTGTGCATGTGTGTGTGTGTGTGTGTGTGTGTGTGTCCCACTAGATCAAGTGCTCTTAAAGGACACAAGCAAAATGGAAATCTTTGCATTATGTCCTTTGGGACTCAGCAGTTACTGGCACTCTATAAATATTTTAGAATCCTTGAAGTGCAAATTAATTTGAATTGCTTTTTGTCTTAAAAGATAGCAAGGATCAGGTGCTCTGAAGAATGAATGGGGTGCAGTGAAGGTAGTAGTAACACCGGTGTGGAGGTTGAAAGCTAATTTCAGAGCAAGATTGGATGCTTCTGTGATAGGCTGGGGCAGCAGCAATGCACAGGGATTGAGCTGAGTAGGCAGAGACAATGATCTGTATGAGAAAAGGATATGGGAGGAGCTGATTAGTGAACAAGATTAGGAAACATCCAATCACAGTGTCTTCCAAATGTTGAAATGGAGTAGGAGGTTTCCCGGGTTGTAAATAACAGAGCGATATTAAAGAAGAACTTGAAATCAAGTAGAAGGTATTGGACTTGAGATGAACAATAAAGGGCTATTTACCAATATCTTATTGAGCCAAAGACATGGTGGGAATGTTTCATAAGGAACAGTAATCTGCAGAAATATGTGAGGTGTGATTGTAACTATTTTAAAATTAGGCCTAGACAAGGGAACAGAATGCTCTTCTGCATTACTGAAAACTTCCTTCATTCCAGCCCTCAAACTCAAGATAGTATCAATAATTCTATAGTTAAGTAAAAATATAATAAAGTATATTTTGTGGGCCAATGTGTAATCTGCTTACCATTACATCACGAAGAGGCAGATATAATATGAAGGGTGATTGCAGAGTTTGAAGCCAGAACGTATAGGACTAATTTCTGTCATTACATGTGTAATACAGGGAAAATGATTTCATTTATTTGTGTCTTTCCTCCTATCTTACCCATAAAAGGGGCATAAATACCTAGCACCCACTTCAAGAGTACTAATTTGTCAATTAGTACTTTGGAAAGTACTTATCATAATACTAGTACTGAATACGTGTTAACCCTTATTATTTCTTTAGGAAACATTTTTTTCTCTGCATTTCTTTCTATTTAACAAATACTTATAAACATACTTTGTGAATTCTGAACTAATTCAGAAATGAATTTGACAATATAAATTGTATGTTTTTACACCAAATCTCATTCTTATCTTTCTTCATTTTTTTCTTAAATCATCATTAATCATATCTCTCAAATCAGTACCCAAAACACCAAATTCTATTCTTGCCATAAACAATTGATCACTACATCCAACTGATTTGTGCTCTTCAGTATCTCTAGAACCTACCACCATTGTCACAGCTACTTCTCTAAATTAGGTTTTTATCACCTCTCACCTCAGATTAATGTCACACCCTCTAATATGTTTCTCTTCCTCTAATCCTTTTTAATTATGACTTTCAGAGTCATTTCTCTAATACATAGCTGATCCTGTTTTCTCCCAGTTTGAAAGACTAAGTAATGACCCCGCCCCATCAGAGAATGGCACTCAATTATGTAACACAGCATCAATAACTGGGACCCTGACTGCTGATCTGCTTGTGCCTTCAGCATACGAAGTTCTTTCACTCTCCCTTGTTATGAGTTTTCTGAGGGAAGTAAGTGAATGTATTTTAACCTTCTAGTATGTACTAAGCCCAACACAGATTTAAAAGCTGGGGATGACTTCTGTTTCTATACCTCAAAGCAAGAATATGTAATTATCTTTAAAATAAATACTGGACAATAAAAAAGTTAAATTTGAGGAAAAACACAATTCCCCTTCAATTTAAAATGATATCACTTTATAGACATCTCCTTGAATGATTTAAATATACCTCTGGAGAATGTAAGATAAAACAGATCATTTTATTAATAAACATTGCATTCTGAGCTATAGTAGAAGTTATATCTATATGTCTATATGTTAATTTACATTTTCTCTCATCTAAATACACATTTTAAATTTTATCTTTCATTACTATTGGTGGGGAAATTTCTGCATGCTATATTCTACTATCTTGTCAAGAAGTCAGAAAACCTCTAATTTTTCATTGCCCAGTTATATTATATAATATTACATTGTTTGTCTGTCAGTTATGTTGCCTCACAGGTAGGAAGTATAAGATTTGTCCAGCTCACATTTCTATTCCAAAGCCTGGCACACTGCCTAGCACCCTGCAGATTCCTCATAGATATGTGTTGAGTGATTGAGAGTCACATGATCTTCTAATGAGGGACTCTGATACTCTAGCAGTAGGTTCTAACCTAATGAATGAAGACCATTCTCCAGAATTGAGCCTCTCAATCACTCTCCTCCTACTGTAGAGTGTCTCTTTCCAATGTCACTGAAGTTCCCCAGATAACACATGTACCACTCTTCACATAGCCCTCATTGACTTAAGAAATATGCATACCCTCATCTTAAGCCTCAAGACCAAGTATCACAATAATCTATACACCTTGTAGAAACACATAATCCAAATGACACCACCAACTGAGGGGCACTGTTTTGAATTACATCTCTGGCAGGTTGCTTGCCTCCATTTAGTTTGGTTCTTTTCCTGTTGTTTTCTCCTGTTCTTTCAATCAGAATGAATTTCTTTGTTTCCTCACTTTGGCTGCCTCTCTGTGTTTGTTTCTATGTATTTGGTAGATCTGCTACATCTCCCAGTTTTGACCCGGTGGACTTATGTAGTAGGTGCCCTAGAACAATCTCCCTGGTCACCTGCTCCAGGAGTGCCCCTTGTTTGGGTTGTATGTGTCCTCCTGTTATGTTTGAGCCTTGATTGCTACTGCCATGTCAGTGGTTGAGATTGGCCCTCAGCCTGACAGGTTGTGGACTTTGGTCACGTCCACATCTTATGGGCTACTGTGCGGGGAGCTTACCCCACTGAGTACGATTTGCTTCAATGGGTTCTGCTGCCTGTTCAGACCACCCTTTATGTTGCCACTTGTGAAGCTAATTGGGCGGTGCTCTGCTGTGACCTGAAACCAACCTCCAATTATGTTGATTCTGGGGCCTCTTGGGAGGGGTTCCCAGGCAGTCCCAGGTCACCCACTAACTGGCCAGTGACTACCTTGTAGGAGGTACAAAGTGATCTGTGGTTGTTTGTTTCCTGTGCTAAAGTTGGAGGCATGTAGAAGAGGCCATGCTGTGAACTGAGGATGGCAGCCATTAATACCACGCCTGGGGCAGCTCTGCAAAAAGCAGTTCACTCTGAGGCCTGCTGCCACCTGCAGGCTCCCTTAAGGTTCAGTCAGTGAAAAAGCTCATGTGGTATGCATTTTGGGTGAGGTAGCATCTCAGGGAGTCACTAAAGTGGGAAGAGTTGCCATCACCTGGTTAAATGTATTAGGTAGGTGCAAAAGTAATTGTGGCTTAAAAGGTTAAACATAATTGCAAAAAAACACAATTATTTGCACCAATCTAATAGCTTCTGGTTTGGTGTCAGTGCTGAGCCTGAAGCTACTCAGAAAAAGTTTCATAGCACACCAAGGCCAACCGCCCACCCACTTATAGCCCACAAACTCCAATAGCTTGTCGAGAAAGAGTGCAATGCAGGTGGCACCGGCTGTTCTTGGAGAAAGTGCCTCTGACATTGTGAAAGCTGGGTGGGGCAGAGTACCAGGGAGTCAACAGTGTGAAGCAGCAGAGCTCACCAGGCCAATCAGATTCGGACTTGGCTGTGTGGGGGCGGGCTCAACACAGGAAAGATGGTGCCCACCTGCCAGCAGCACAGGAGTAAAACCCCTCACAGGGGAAATGCCAACTGTCCTCCAGCCCTCTCCTCAAAGACGCACACCTCAGTCTACTCTCCATTTCCCTCCAATGTTCCCGAGTCACCGTCTCTCTGCCAGATCCCAGGGTGAGTACTTGCGAGCGGGTGAGTCTGTGCGCGGGCTGTTTAAAAGGACGCCTGGGTTTTCTGTAGCCTTCTGTCCCACCCGGATGGTCAGAATCCCATTGTTTTTCACAGCCAGATAGTGTGGGGGCTCCTCTTCCTGGAACCGGTACTTTGGGCAGGGGCGCATGTGTGGAGGGTGAGGACCCTCACTCCTCTGGGTGAGACCTCCACAGCTGAGATAGCCCTCCTGATTCTCTTCTACCACACGCAGGTGTTGGGCCTGTTTTGGGTCTCCACCCCTCCTACCAGTTTCGGCGTGACTTCTTCATATCCTTAATTATAAAGTTTCTATTCAGCTGGGCTTCAGATGATTGTCCAGGTTGATTGTTGTATTCTTTAGTTGTAATTTTAATGTGTTCATGGAAGAAAATAGCCACAGTGTTTACTCTACTATCTTGGATCTCTTCTCGAGTCTTTTACTTACTTGGTAGTATTTCAATTTTGACTACAGAGTTTTAACTAACATCATATGTAACTCCATATAAATATAATATCAAAGAAAAATCTTCACACTTAGGATAAGAATAACCAAGGTAGAGGGCAAAGTTCGGAGCTCTCAGTATTAGTACTCAGTATTAGAAGCTCTCAGATGTAGAAGTGTTTGTTCTGGTTCCACCATTTACTGATTCCTTGACATGGGCAAAACAATTAAACTCTTTGAAACTCAGGTTTCTTATCCATGGGATTGGGTATGTCAACCTTGCTTTTTTTTTTTTTTTTTTTTTTTTTTTAATAGTAATTTTGTGTAGAACACATGAATTTAAACAGACAAATGAGCTTTCAAAAATATAGAACAAATTTAAATAATTTTATTTCTTTGAATTGAATTTGAAGATGCTATTTGCTCACCAGTTTTTTTTTGTTTGTTTGTTTGTTTTTCATATTTTCACTTTAGCTTGGTAAATTCAAAGAAAGGTGTGTAGGAAAATGATATTGATTTTTAATTTTTTAAAGATGATTGGTATATTTTCTTCTGATTTGGGTTCGTATTTTCTGACTCCATTGTGGCTTTTCAAGTTTTATGACTTGGACATTACATAGTCCAAGAATTCATTTGCTTTGCTTTCAGTTCAGTGGCTTCCAGTCAAGCACAGGCTCAAATTCAAGGTTTTTCTTTTTAGCTTCTAAATCTTCCTGTGCTCTTGCAGCATGTAACCTGTAAGGTCTCTTAATCCCATAAACTCTAAATCATATCCCCTACTTTCCAAACTATATACCATTTATCTGCTCTTACAGCCCACCTGGAGTTTCTCGGCCGTCATGAATTCTGTGTGTTGGCCCCTAGGTTATGGAGGGTGGGTGTTACTCTGCACAGGTGTAAGCTGCCTGAATTTAACAATTGGATGTTTGCTTATTTGGTAGTGCTCCAGGGTATAGTAAATTTTGATTTTTCTGTTATAATCTTGATTGTACGCATGTCTAATTATGCTTGTTGGTATAACACTGGGTGGGGAGTGTTATGTAATGTTATTATCAAGGGTTTGTTCATCTTGAAATGTCAGCAGCAATAGGACTAGAGTAGAACAACTAGAGTTGAAACTACACGACTAAGTTTGGGTCAATATTGGTCTTAGGCCCTATATAATTTTACAGATTTATAACTTGAATATAAATATTCACATACGACTCAACCACAGCAGGCCTTTTCTGCCCCTGCTCACTGGGTTTCAGATGATTTGAAAATCAAGTAAGAAGATGACTGGCATTTTTGAGATTTATTTCTGTTGTTGTTGTTGTTGTTGTTGTTGTTACTCTTTCAATTTTCAAATGACTCATTCCACTTAAAATAAAATAAACTGCATTACTGTTTTTTACTTCAAACAGGTAAAAATATGTGTGCAAATGTATAAATAGCAATGTTTTTAAGTTAATCACTTCAAAACTATTGTCACTGAATAAATGAATATATAAATGCTATTGAGACTAAAGAAACATAATTCAGAGTTAATAGATAAACTTTGACTTTCTTGAATTAAAACTATTATTATTGCATTCATATTTTTTGACAACATGTGGCATATTGTGTCTTGATTTGCATTTTGCTGTTTTCTAAATTGCCTGCATTTCTGTTTCCCAAAACTCACAACTTTGGTTATCAAGTTTGCAGCATCTTTTCTCAGTTTAAGTTTTTAAAATCTGATGGCAAAAGGCGAGAGTAGTCCCTGTTTTCATTTCAGAAGTAGATGTGTGAAATTGTTACCTTAGTTGTATTCCAAGTTATGACAATTAAGTCTCTTCTCAAACCATAAAACTTTGAGCAAGGTAGTCATCCACAGATACTTGAGCTTAGCTGGAGGAAAATGTTAGTAATGTTTTTGTCCACCGAAGGTAGGGAACTCCTTTGTTTCTACTTTCTAATACCAGTTCTACCAATTACTAGAGATTTGACCTTAGGCTAGTTATATAACCATATTTAGTCTCACTTTCTCCTTTGTTAAATGGGAATGATAAATAGTACTTCTTTCATAAGATTGCTCTTAGGATTAAATAAATTAATATATGTAAATATCTTAGAAATGCGCCTGGCTGTTATTATTTTAATCATTTAGCTCTGTGACTAAATACCCCTCAGTATTTGTAAGTTAAGAGGCAGGAACTCATTGGAGGGTGGTATGCCTTATTTTAAACATCCACAAAGAGTTTGCTGAGAACAACTTAAATGTCACACATTCTTCTAGAGCCTTATGATTATGGAAGAGTTAATAATAAAATATAGAGAGAATCCAGAAAATAGTTTTAGAGAACTTTGAAAGAAGGATCTATACCTGAATATGCAGATTTCCGCAGTAAGCATGGACTCCAGAAAGAATGGAAGAAAACCTGCTTAGGCACTGCCTTAGGGTACAAACGTAAACTGTGGATTTATTAAATACCTTCCTCATCAGTTGCAGACGAGACAATCGCACAGATCTTAGAGCAAGACAGATCTTGCTTACAGTGCAGACATGGCCTCTCACTAATTGTGACTTCGAGAAAACCCATCAAACCCACAGCCAAGCAAAGCTGAAATACCTGCTTCAAAGCACTGCTTTGAGAAAAAGAGAGAGTGAGAGAAAGACAGTGGAGAGAGAGTTAGAGAGAGAGAGAGAGAGAGAGAGAGAGAGAGAGAGAGAGTGAGAGAACTCTAATATAACACTGTTACTATAACACAATGTTTCTTTTTTCCCTTTGACCACACCAAGCATTCAATAGGACATGCTGAGGTATGGAGATGCCTTTTCCTTGGTCAACCACTGTCTGTCCCCAGAGATAAAAATGATAGGAGTCCAAGCTCCCATCTCCACAGTGTACATGAAAACGCTGGCTAGTCCATTTTCCCAAGGAAGGAGAGGGAGCCAAATTTTCATTCTACCTTAACCCAAAGTTGCCTTCCTACTATGGACCAGCCAGGGTGTGAGCCAGGCAAAATCCTTTATTATCACAATGTCTAAATTTTGTTATGATTAGCAGAAGTCTTTCTGTAGGGAAGCAGAAATGAAACAGTCAGTCTCCACCAATAGTCCCTAAATGCCTGATATAATCAGGATACAAGGTTTTTAAAGGTGTACCAAAATAATACATTCTAAAACTCTCCTGACTACACAAATATACAGATTCTAAATATAAAAAGTAAAAAAAAAAAAAAAAAAAAAAAAAAAAAAGAAAGAAAAGTTAAGATGAAAGAGAAAAAGGCCAATAGTTGTTGAAGCAGAAGTATACTGATGAAACACACACACACATACACACACACATACACACACACAAAGTTCATTGAATGAAGTGTGAGTACAAATGATAGTCCGGTGCTTATAACCATAACTCAATCCAATACCACTGGTAGTGTAGATAAGATAATAGTTTAACTATCTTTCAAAACTTTATCATATTTAATAATAAAGAAATGTAAGCCAAAAAAAAATCCTAATTATTATTTTTATAACTTAATTTCCCCCTTTGCCCAAATTATCTTTCCTTTTACTATTGAAAGTTAATTTTCAAGAAAGTGTACCAACAGCCTCCCTTTCTAAAATTACAAATACTTATAAAACCCATTTATTTCCTCTTTTCTAAATAACTGTAGACAGAATCATGAAAATTATACAAAAACACAATCTTCCTCTACTTTATCTTGATATCCATTCTATATTGTGTCACCAGTAGGAAAAATAACATCTTGCTTCATACACAGTTTAGCATATAAGAGGGAATCTATTTGAATAAGGATGAAAAGAGTTTCAGCTAAACAATAAAATGCAAGTCAATAAATTATCTATGCCCCACCCTTATGCAATTTTTTTTTTTTTTTTTTAATGGGAGCACATAAACTTCTAGTGAAATAGCAGGCAGTCATAGAACTTATAATCGTTACCAGAAGAACGTTATGCTAGACAAGATCAACCTTTGAAATACTGGGAAAAGCTCAAAAATTGTCTATCAACTTCCAGTAGTTGGACTTGTCTGCTTTTACTAAGAAATTTGAAAGTGTTGTCATGACTCCCATATTGTAAAATTCCAGTGGTGAGTTCCTACTTATTTGGAAGCATAACCACTTACTCATCAAGCTTCTAGTGCTGAATGATTCCTAATTTCTTTCTTTCACTTGGAGAGTAATAGTTAAACCTCACTTGAAATAGTTTATTTTAAAAAACTTTCAGTGGCTTAACTATTTTACAGGAAAAATCCATGCTAATTTAGTTGCAAAAATTTTAAAGATGAAAAAGAAAAGTTAGCCTCGTTTGTTTAAATAAACAAAATTAATCACATAAACTGGTCACTTTGCCCTGGTGATTCCCTGAGACCCCGCCCTACCCATTTGCAGGCCTACCCAAGCCGCTTCCAATAGCTTTTCCATACAAATGGCTTGTCTATGCCCATGCTGCAGACTTTCCTAAAATCTCTCAGAGGTTTACAAAACCCAAACAAGCAACATCTGGCTTCAGCAGTACCTCTTGCCAAGCAACCCAAAGCCCAGCTTCAGTCAGTGGCTTGGACTCTCGAGGCACCTCCAAGTCCAGTGCAGGTGGCGGCCATCTTAAGATTGCTTTGTGTCACTTGCTGGGTGGCCCCGGGAAGGGCACAGGATATGACTCAATTTGTCCTATGGTGGGGTTCCTTCCAGGAGGAAGGGTTGGCTCACCAGGTAGCCAGCTTTGGATGGAGCTGGAGCACCATCCAACTGCTTCCAAGGATGACTCACCCAAAAGACAGATTGGGCAAGGACCATAACTCTGTCAAAGCGAATCCTGCTCCATGGGGTCAGGCCCTGCACACCAGCACCTCCACTGTAGTCATTGGCTAGTCCTCACAACAAATCAGCCTAAGAGTTAATCCCTCCGATTGATGTGCAAACAGCAACCAAAGCTTAACTACAATAGGAGAGAACAACCAATAGACGTAAGGGCACAATTGCAGCACTTGGTTCAGATGGACAGGGAGACTGTGCCACTGGGCCCCACAGGACACCTACTACATAAGGCCACTGTACTAAGACTGGGAGGCATAACGACCCTACTTAATACATAGAAACAAACACAAGGAAGCAGCCAAAATGGGGAGAAAAAGAAACTTGTCCTAAATGAAAGAACAGAACAAAGCTCCAGGAAAAGAACTGAGCAAAATGGAGACAAGCAATCTAACAGACGCAGAGTTTAAAACAATGGTTCTAAGGCTGCTCAATGATCTCAGGGAGAACTTCAACACAGAGATAATAAATATAAAACTGAAGATAGAAAACATAAAAAGAACCAGTCACAAATAAAGAATACAATAACTGGAATAAAATACATTAGAGGGAATCAACAGTAGATTAGATGAAGCAGAGGAATGAATCAGAAATTTAGAAGTTAAAGTAGCAGAAAACAACCAATCAGAACAGAAAGAAAGAAAGAAGAAGAAGGAGGAGAAGAAAAGGGGGAGGGGAGGAGGAAGAGGAGAAAAGAATCCAAAAAAATGAAGGTAGTTTATGTAGCCTCTGGGACAACATCAAGCATACCAACATTCTTATCATAGGGGTACTAGAAGAAGAAGGAAGAGAGCAAGGAATTTAAAACCTATTTGAAGAAATAATGATGGCAATCCCCCCCCTAACCTGGTGAAGGAAATAGACGTATAAGTCCAGGAAACACAGAGAGTCCCAAACAAGTTGAACCCAAAGAGGCCAACACCAAGCTATATTATAATTAAAATGCCTAAGTTCAAAGACAAAGATAGTATCTTAAAAGCAACAAGAGAAAGGCAGTTAGTCACCTACAAGGGAGCTCCCATAAGACCATCAGCTGATTTCTCAATAGGAACTTTGCAGGCCAGAAGGGACTGGCACTAAATATTCGAAGTGATGAAAAGTAAGGACCTACAACCAAGATTACTGTACCCAGCAAAGCTATCATTTAGTATTGAAGGACAGATAATAAACTTCCCAGACAAGAAAAAGCTAAAGGATTTCATAACCACCAAACCAGTATTATGAGAAATGTTAGAAGGACTTCTTAAGATGAAAAACAAAAATCAAAAATATGAATAATAAATCAGCAATAACTGCGTATCTGCCAACAATTACTCTCAATGTAAATGGATTAAATGCTCCAATCACAACATATGGTGGTTGAATGGATAAGAAAACAAGACCCTTACATATGCTGCCTACAAGTACTTACTTCAGATGAAAAGACACATACAGACTGAAAGTATAGGGATGGAAAAAGATATTTCATGAAAATGGAAATGAGAAAAAAAAATCTGGGGTAGCAATATTTATAATAGATAAAATAGACTTTAAAACAATGGCTATAGCAAGAGACAAAGAAGGACCCAGTAATCTCAGTTCTGGGTATTTATGCGAAGAAACCCAAAACATTGTTTTGAAGGGACATGTGCAATGCTTCATATGTTCAGTGCAACATTGTTTACAATAACTAAGATAAGGAGGCAACGTGGGTGTCCATCAATGGATGAATGGATAAAGAAGAGGTGGCACGTATATACAAGGGAATATTACTCAGCCATGAAAAAGAATGAAATCTTGCCATCCACAACAACATGGATGGACCTAGAGGGTATTGTGCTGAGTAGAGTATGTCAAACAGAAAGACAGATGCCCTATGATTTCATTTATATGTGGACTCAAAAGAACAGGGTAAACAAACAAAACAGAAACAAGCTCATAGATACAGAGAGCATTTTGATGGCTGCCAGCTGGGAGAGATGTTGGGGAGGAGAGTGTAAAAAGGAAGCGATTAAGAAGTACAAATTGGTAGTTACAAAATAGTCATAGGGATGTAAAGTACGGCATAGGGAATATAGTCTATAATATTGTAATAACTATATATGTCGTCAGATGGGTACTAGATTTATCAGAGTGATTACTTCATAAGTTATATATTAATGTCTAATCACTGCATTGTATACCAGTAACATAACACTGTATGTCAACTGTAATTGAAAAAAAAAGTATTTTAAAAAATAATCACAAAAAGCAAATAAATTACACAGTATTAGCTAACCTAAGATCATTTCGAGAAAAATACAATTTTCATTTTTACCTCAAATAATTTTCATGGCACTATCAAGAAGTAATTGCAAATTGCTTATCAGTTTTTAGAAATAAATAGAAGCACAATTGGACAGAACTCCTGATGACTAATACTTTCTCACATCATCATCGGATGGGAACCATTTGTCCAAAACCTCGAGGGACTGTGGGATTTAAAACAAGAAATAATTTTATTTCAAAAAAAATCTATGTAGGAAAATAGCTTTCTTGTTTATATTTGGAAACAGAGTTTCCACTGCTTAATAAGCTATAAATTACATGTTTGCTATCACTACCTAAACCCACACATTCTAATTATCTTGCCAGTTCCACAACTGCTAGCACCCCACACCCTCTCTAGCAGCCCTGATCATGTTGCTCACAGTTTGAAATCTTGCCAGATACTAGTATCCTTTTTTTTTCGTATTTCCTACTTTACTCAAGTATTGTTTCATAGAAACGTCAAAATTCATAGAAATGATCCAACCCCAAATGATTTTACCTCAATATTTGTTTCAGTGTAAAAACCTTTAGTGTGGAAATTGAAGTTATTTATAAGAAAAGAGAGCGGAGTCTAGGGCTGAGGTCTCTAAGTTCACTTTTAAACCAGTGACTCCCAAAGTTGGACACACAGAAGAATCCACTGGGGGTCTTCAAAAAGTATTGATTGATGCCTTGCTCCCACCCTCAGCATTTTGATCAAATTCATCTGGGGTGTAATCTGCACTTTAGAATTTTTCTTTTCTTAAATCCAGGTGATTTTATTGTGCAGCAAAGTTTGGAAACCACTGACTGGGACTATGGATTTACAGGCTTTGGGAGGGACCCAGGTCATGCTCTTTCAGCTCTTTCCTTACTTAAAACAAATGATATAAATGATGATTGCTCGCAAGTCTCCTTTCCACCCCCACTCTTCATAATCTTGGGGAAAATGAAACAGTTGTCTTTTTCTCATGATTTTTCATAAAGCTTTAGACATGTATACAATGGGGGAATGTACAGGGAAGGAGAAGGATATTCATCTTAATTATGTTAATCGTCCTTGGCCAAGCAGTTGGAAGTTGAGATCATCCCTCCCTCTGGATCAACAGAGAATATATTTATTATTGTCATAAAATTGTTGTTGGGTAATTTGAATATATCCTTCGAGTTTGTAGAAGATTCATGAAATAGCCCTATATTTTCCTGTGGGTCACTCTATCCCTTGTAGAATACCAAAGGCTGTGACTTTTCTCCCCCAAAAATATTCTTAAAGTTATTATTTAAGAATTCTAAGTGATTCTGTATGAGTGCATCAATTTAAGTTTGTAATAGTCATCATGATTTTGCCTCTTCATGGAAATTTTTCTGGCAATTTCAGACATGTAATAACAGTGCTTTGTAACTTCTTTACGAAAAAAAATTCAGAAAATGCTTATAAAGTGTGATTGATTTTTATTGGACACTTGTGAGGTAAATAAATATATTTAACGACATTTTACTTAAGCTAAAAATGAGCTAGGTATTTCTAGAGACTTCATAGTACGGAAATCGATTTGTGATACCTGGTATTCTAAATATTAGAAGTCTCCTTTAGATATACGAGTATATAATCAATAGTGATAATTTAATTTATTTACTACGTAAGGAGCTCCAAAGCTTATCTGTTTTCCTTCTTTCCTTAACTGGTACTAACTAAACATTGTGTTGAAACATATTTAAATATTCAATAATAAAAATAACAATGGTTAATGTTCTGTTAATAATGGTTAACATTTTGCCAGGAATCTGCTAAACATATACATGAATTATTTCAACTATGTCTTCTAAAACTCAGTAAGGTGAGGATTTTGTTATTCCCATTTCCTAGATGTGGAGATAGGATTAGAGAGGTTAAATGATTTCCCCAGGTTACACAGAAAACAAACTGTGAGAGCCGGGTTTCAAACCTAGGTATATTATCTCACGAATCCAAGCTCAATACATTGTAATGAAATTAAGACCAGACATTAGCCATGTGTGTAACATCTAAAAATCCTGAAGAAAAATTTTAAATCCAGTCACTATTACTGCTCAACGTGATATTTTATACAGATATTTAGAAACATGCATGCATATTAATTTTATTTTATTTTTAACCAAATACTTGGTGTCACTTACATGCAGTCGTCGTTTTTATATAAAGGAATTGACAATTAACAAAATACAAAAAAATCAATTTTTTTGGAATAAATGCATAAACATTTCTAAATGATAGAGACTCTATTTGCATTAGCATCTGCATATAAAGTAGTGAGGCTTTCTTTTCTTAAAAAATATGAACTTATAAGTTAAATAGGAGAATATTTATTGCCCATTTGGAGTAATAAACCTTTTATGCTCTTACTATCTAACAGTCACACTAGTATACAGGTCAGGCACTTTAGAACATCAAACTTAAACAGCTTTAATTCTTAATTGTTTCTTTTGGATTTTCAATAAATACCCCAAACAACTGTTAGGTTTTTCTAGTAGCTACTCATGCATTCACAAGGTATACGTGTTCTAATGTGCTAAAGCGATGCTTAAACAACACTTCCTCTTGTAAATTATTGTTATTCCATAATTGCAGGTACAAATCTAATAAGCTAATCATTTATAAATTCTAAGAAGAGTTACCATTTGAAAATGAATATACTGCATTTTAGATACAGATTGAAAAACACATCAGATGTATTGATAAACAGCAACAGAATTATGGCATAAAAACTGCCCCTAATTCAGAGAAGATGCTGGGATAGTCAAGGCTGCTGAACACACACACACACACACACACACACACACACACACACGCGCGCGCGCGCGCGCACACACACACACGAATTCATACATGTTAAGAACACACATAAAGAATTATGTAGTGTTTTGATAAGGAAAAAAACATATAAATCTTAATAGCTAAACTCCAATGGATACTTACTGCTAACATCATTACATCATAGTCATCTGTCGGAGGTACATTGTTAGACTTAATATGTGGTCTCTTTAATTTATCATGATAAATTCTATGAGGCAGGTATTGTAACTTTCCATCCACAAATGAGAAAGCCAATTTCTAGAGCAGTTAAGTAATACATCCAAGGTCTTACAGCCTTGATGGCTATATTTCACTCTGAAACACCATGCTCTTCCCTGCATGCATTAACTAAAGTTATTTTTTTTTCCTGCTTTCATCATTCTAAGTGATCTGTGTGAGCAAGAGAGAAATAGAGGTGGGTGTCCCTACAACGTTGCCATAAAAGCTTTCCAGAACCACAGATTGTGAATATCTTATATTTAAATGTAAATTAAGAAATGCTTTTATTTAAAATGATCTTTATTTCATGCTTGCTTAGTGATACTTTTAATTAGAGAAGTAAAGGAAGGTAGTTTCTTGCAATTCCCAAATTAGAAGTGTAGTTTTAAAATATTGAAAGAAAACTTCAATAAAATTCAATAAGCAACATGAAAACATTTTGAGAAGTGTTTAAATCAATAAAAATGACTATTTCCTCAATATATGTTGTAAAAACCTTCTAGACCTAGTCTTTCAGATGCCCAGAGGCATGTTTTATGCTATTTGGGAAAAAAGATCATAAGTGGCATAAAATATAAGAAAAAATACAACCAACTTAAAACTTTAGAGTAGAAAAGACTACACTAATTTTATAGTCATGAATTACAGACACCTAAAACTAATTATATTAGTGCCCTCAAGTTGTCACAGAGTGCTCGGCTGTGAGATTCTCTGATAATGATCCAAGACTAAAATCCTCAAGAAACATGTGATCCTGAAACTGTGGTTCTGGCCCTCAGCTTCCACCCTGCAAACTTGTCACACCTCTGAGTTCTCACTGACATTCTTGAAATTATTACTTAATTTATAACTGAAATTCAGAATTTAAGTAAATGCAGAATTTAAGTAAATGAATCAAAGGAAAAAATAGCACTAGCAGAAGAAACTTGGTTTCTAATTTCACCTTGCCCAAAATAATGAATCTGGTAGCCTCTCTGAGCCTTAGTTTTCTCATCTGTCAAGTTAAAGACCTTATATTATATCAGTGCCTCTTAAAGGGACATCAAAATCATCAGGAGCGCTTATTAAATACAGACTGCTGGACTTCACCCAAGTTTTTGATTCTCGGGGTGAGATTGGATGGAGGGGATTTACATGCTCAAGTTCTGAAATGGTGCTAAAGCTGCTGGTCAGGGACCACCCCTTGAGAACCAGTGAATTAGATGACCTCTGAGGTCCCTATTATATGTCCAACATTCTGATTTTTCCATGCAAAGATTTTAAACTATTTCCCAATATTTTCCTCCAACAACATCGTAATACTTACCTTTTTGCATTTTTATGACACAAATAATGGACTAAACATAACCTTATACTGGACACTCATAGATAGGCTTCAGTGTTTTCTAACACCTTTTTAGGAAAATTAAACTTATATTATACCTAACCTGTTATCTTTTTTCTATTATTCTTTTTACTAACATTAACAGATACGAAGGCAAGAAGTTAAATAACTTCCTCCAAAGCTTGCTAGTGAAAAAAACCCAAGTTTTACTCAAGTTCTTGGGTCGCTAAACTATGATTTAGTTCAATCTTGCTTTAGAGAAGTGCCTGATATTGTATCTTCTACCGAGGAAAATTTTTGAAGTTATTTTGGTATATTTATATGCTCTAGACATGAATAAATTCAAATCTGCATCAACACAACAATATCAAGGTGCAATTTTTCTGGGTAATAGTGTGAAGACAATGATATCAACAGTCAGAATAATTATTATCACAGCCCAGCATAGCAGCTTGAATGTGTATTTGATGTGTCAACTTTGATATGAGTTCTGGGTATACATATCAGTTTCATAATGCTTTTTTTTTTCTTTCAAAGAGACAAGTTCAATAAGAGCTCTTTAGTAGTCATGAGGCTGGGACAAGGTTATATAGTTGCGTGATATCTCAGGCGCTCTCCTGTCACCCAGCTCTTACTGTAATACTTAGCAAATAATTGTCAGCAAGAAGCCAGAGGAGGAATCCAAGGGCAGACATTTACTGAGAAGGTTATTCTGTAACAGCTGTGGGGCTCTGGATGCTTTGTTCAGTTTCCTCACAGTGGACCCAAATTAGTTTTTCCACGTACATAGGTCAATATGCAAAGATTACATTGCCTTTTGTCCCATTTATAATCACTCCACACAAATGATTGGTGTCTGGATTTAGACCATGTCTCCTCTACGTGGAGAACACAGGTGTCATTTAAGACACTTCATTAGAGTAAGATTCTTTTTGTCTCCTCATTTCCTGAGGCAGCTGTGAGACTTCCACTTGTCTGGTCTCTCATCCTGGACTGGCCCAACTAGAGGGGCTGGGTGGTGAGGTGTGCCACCCCCCCAGGAAGTCAGAGAGTGTAAAAGCCCCGTTCACTCAACCAGTCTTCATGTTGTCTTTATACTTGACCTGACATTTCTGTACTCTGCTCTGGCTCCAGAGTGCTGGCTGGGGCCTTTATTCCGACAGTTTGATATCCATGGTTTCCCATTTGGCCTTTGCCATAAAACTGTCTGGCAATTTAGTAGAATTCCTTGTTATAAATAATGTTATATAAATAATGAACTATAAAAGTCAGAATTGTATGATTGCTGGAGATTTCAGACACTGGGATTGAGTTTGCAAGGGAGACAGATAGGTCTTTAAATATCCCTCAATTACCAGTAGGTTCTGACCAGTATGGTGGCATGAATAGCAAAGAGTCAAGAGTAACGACAGTTCTGCTCATGCGGATCAGGGTCAGAAAGTACTCTCGTTAAATTACCACCATGTGAGTAAAGACACTGTAATTGCCTGGCATGGAGCAATTGTTTAATAAATGGGGTCAGTTACCATAATTATCAAAATAGGTATATAAATGGATTCATGATGAAAATCTTCTATAATCGGACTAAATATCACCTTAAAGCACAGCCCATGCTCAGCCAAATATGTTCCCTGCGAAAAGCCCTTGGACTGGATGCTTGCGTTCCTTGCTTGGTGATTGTCACGTATGTCCTGCACACTCTGATCCCGTGAAAGTGCTTCCTACTTCTTAACAAAACATCCATTTTCCTCCTGTGAATACCCCATGATACCTTGTTCTTCTCTTATGGTCATTTAAACAGTGTTTTGGATCTGAGCGATTCAAATCTCAACTACTCCACAAGCTAGCTGTGTGACTCTGGGAAATTCACTTAGCACCTCTGAGTCAAAGTTCTCTCATCCAAAAAATGGGATAATAATACCTGCCTTATAAATTTGTTGAGAGAAATAAAAATTAAAATTAAAGTTTATAAAGTACCAACACAGAGCATAGTAAATAGAGGCTTTTTATAATTAAAAAAAAAAACATAGTCTTGATTATAAACATTGTCATAGAGAAGGTAAATACTAAGTACAGAATTTGGAAAAGTGAATCTTTTCATCTAAGACCTTTTATAGATTCCCCTTAATGTCTGGACTGGGCTAGTTAGAGAATTATAAAACATTTAATTCAATCATATATGTCAAAAGGTAAGTCTAGTCATATATGCATTTGTATGTATACATATATGGTTTTTGTGATTTTTACTGTGCTAAAGGGAAAAAATCCATATCCGAAAAAAATCTCCCTCCCAGACTTTTGTGAATATTCTTACATTTAATTGAAAAAGGTGTAGATATTAAGTCTACAATTTCAAATAAGGTTTATGATTCCAAGCACTTTGGAGAAGGTGAAACATGGAGTTAACAAGCATATGTGGCTCGTTATTCGAGCCCTCTCCTGAGCGGCTTGTCATAGAGAGATGGCACAAAGTAAAAGCATGGTGACACAAAGGATATGTAGACTTGTAAGACAAGGCTTCAACATGAGTACACTTCAAGTTTTGCCCATAAATGCTCTAATTTCCCTAGTGAGGAACCCTTGGTAATATCCTGCCAGGGTATTTCTCAATTGCCTTCCCACCATTCACTGCTTCATCCTCCTGGCACTCTATATTCAAGAGTAATTTTTATTTGTAATTGTATTATTTGTAATTTTTTATCTATTTACTTTAGTTTTTTAACTTAATTTATTTGTACTTTAGGTTTGAATTAATAATCCTTGGCTTTGGTGCACTTATTTCATTGATCTAATATAGCACACTTTTACATACTTATTTATTTATTAATAGTTAAATAGTTAGTTTAATACTGTAATAAGAACCCACGGACCCAATATCTCAAAGGTCTAACTATGAAACTATTATGATATTGGTCATTATTTCTTATACTGATTTTGCCAGAGGTCAAATAAATATTGGTATTACGCTCTGACCACTTGATAAAATAGGTGAAAGTGGATAAACAGCTTTTGCTTTCTCACTGCCCAGAGCCCTCCTTGGGGAAACTGACCCTGCCCATTTTGTGTGATTTTGGTGGTCTGCCATTCCAAAGACTTAATGCAGCTAGCCATAGGAATGGGTGTGTGGCCCAAGCCTGACCAATCGTGGCAAACCAGCACTCGGCTGCTGTGAGTGGACTAAGGAAGGAGTCTCACCAAAGAGGGGCAATCAGAATGCTACACACTAGTGCTGAGAGACAGTGACTCTCTTCTTCCTTGGGTTTTGCTAAACTGGGATTTTATAACTCTTCCGCTGTTGCCAATCTCCCCTCACCTGCTGTCTTGGGCAAAAAAAAAAAATCTACCTGCAAAGAAAGAAAACATAGTAAAGGAAATGTGCTCAGAAAAGCAGAGGTTATGTAGGGAGAAGGAAAGTCCTGAAGATAACATTTGAGACTCTTGAGCCACTGAGACCCATTCTATCGCTGTTAAATGTGACAATAAATTCCCTTTGGTCTGTAAACTAATTTGGCTTAGATTTCTGTCACTAGAAAATAAAATTGTTCTTGATCTTTAACATACGGTTTTATTTCCTACTGTGAAGAGGTAATATACCTCAATGTTTAAGGGCATGAATTCTAAAACTAGACTATTTGAATTCCTAACCCATATATGTCACTTATTAATTCTGAAACTTTGCACACTCAGTTTATCTGTCCCTTGGTTTCCTCATCTGTAAAATGGGATGATAATGGCAACTGTCTCCACAGGCTTTTGTAAGAATGAAATGAATTAATTTATATAAATAACTTGCAACATAAATATGCTTAGAAAACATTTAGTGATCAATAGGACTAACTTAATATGTCCCTTCAAGTCATTATTATAAAGGGTTTCTGGTATAACCCATGTTTTCATCTGGCAGAATTGAGTGTAATAATAGTTATAGTTACCAATTCTTAACACATTTATGTTTGCATTTATTCAACAACTATTTTTTGAAAGCCTACTATGTGCAAGAGGCACTGTTCTAGGCTGGGTTATAGCAGTGAATAACAGTTCACATAAATGTATATGCTTTACATTCTGGTCTTTAAAGAAGTAACAAATAAACAAAATAATTAAGTAAAATATATTGTTTGTTAGATGTTGGTAATGTGAAGAAAAATACACTAAAAAAGAGGAAAAGGATTATAGGCTTTGTTGAAGGGTCTGGGTATGTGTGTCAATTTTAAATAAGACAGTTGGGGAAAAGGCAGTGAAAAGGCAGTATTTAACCAAACTTAACAGAGGTGAAAAAGCAAGAACATTCCAGTCAGAGATATTCCAGGAAGAGAAAATGCAAAGCTTTAGGTTGGGAGCAGGCCAGGTGAGTATGAGGAACTGTAAGGAATAGGGAAGGGGAGACTAATAGAAAACCTAAAAGGGAATCGGTGACCCAGATTATGTAGAACTTTCTGGTCTATAGTAATAGCTCTGGCTTTCATTTGAGTAAAATGATGAGGCACAGAGGTGGGGGCTTGAACAGAGAAGTGTTGTGCTCTGATGCAGTTTTAGAAGGACACTGGCTACTCTGTGGAGAATAATATCAGGGCAGGAGCAGGCCAGTAATACTTTGAGGGAAGGATCCTTGCACAGCCAGATGCCTCCCCTATGTTCCCAAAAAGAACCCTGTAAAGAACCCATACAGAATATTCTGGGAGGCTTACAAATCACATTGCATGGAAAGAGCCCTGAGCACAGTGAAGACATCCCTGTCCCCTCAAATAGAGACCTGTAAACTTTCCTTGGGACTGCTTGGCTATGCCTGCCTCAGGGGCTCTCAGACATGCCCCCAGCTTGTTGTATTTCAGACCCCACAGGACCAGGGTTGAGGTCTGATGTCTTTCAACTGCAGCTTGAAGTGGGGTGCATGGATCCACTGGCCATGAGGAACTGACACATTGCAAGGGGCTAGATCATGTGTGCTCTCTCTCTCTCCTTTTGCTGTACCATTTGAATCTGCTATGTATGTTGTCTGTTCTCAGTGACCTCAAGTCACACACTCATCCCCTCCCTGGGTGATACTTACCCTGTTTCCCCGAAAGTAAGACCTAGCCGGATAATCAGCTCTAATGCGTCTTTTGGAGCAAAAATTAATATAAGACCTGGTATTATATCATTATATTATATTTTATATTATATTATATTATATTATATTATATTATATTATATTAATTATATTATATTATATTCTCGGTCTTATAGTAAAATAAGACTGGGTCTTATATTAATTTTTGCTCCAAGAGATGCATTAGAGCTGATTGTCCATCTAGGCCTTATTTCAGGGGAAACACAGTATCTACCTTTGACCTTGGCTGCATTCATGTTATATCCTATCCTGCAGTACAGCCCGACCACCTAATGAAACAAGCACCCAGAAAAGAAATGATGATAGCTTGGAGTAGGTCGCAATGGTAGAGTTGGTAAGAAGAATTAGATCATGGATATACTTTGAAGGTAGAGGCTGCATAATATACACTAACTGGAAATAGGGTGTGCACTAAACAAGCAGAGTAGTAAAGAGTGACTCAAAGGACTGAACAACCGAAAAAGAAGAAGACCTTATTAATCGACGGGGCATTCTGAAAGAAGAGTCTGTTTGGAGCTAGGTAGAAATCAGTGTGTTCCTGAAGTTGTTAACTTCAGGGGGGCTATTAGACATCGAAAAGGAGATGGCAAGAATACTTTGATAGGTGTACCTGGGGTTTAGGGCAGATACTGAGGCTGGGATATAAGTTCGGAAGGCATCAGCATATACATGACAAGTAAAGCCATGACATTGGGTGAGATCATCAAAAATGAGCATTGATAGACAAGTGGGTCAAGGACGAACCTGAGGCACCTGAAGCGAGAAAAGGAAAGAAGAGCCACCAAAGGAGAACAAGGATGTAGGGAAGAAAACCAGAAAAGAGTGTTGCCCTACGAGACAGGGAACAAAGGGGCTTCATGAAAGAAGGAGTGATCAACTCAGTCAAATGGCACTAATGAGTCAAATAAAAAGAGCACTGGGAATCAACCAAATGCTGACAACAGCAGCATTTGCAGAGTGATGGGACAAAATATTTATTGGAGTAGATTTAAGGGGTAATGAGAGAAGAGAAATTGAAGAGAGTGAATACTGACATTGGGCTTCCCTCTTGAAATTTATATCTTAATCTTTTGGAAAGATTTACTTGCTGTTAGACATTGTACTAAATGTAAAACTTATATGGCGAATAATTTAATAAATTCCTTTTTAACATCTATTGAAACATCTGTTCCTTTTTGTCCACTGTGATGATTGAGATGTATGGCATTCAATAAAATTATTAATAATGTTATCCTTCTGAATGAGAATCAACTCTTTGATTCACACCATTAAATAACCTTCTAATCTGTGAGCCAAAATGTTAACCAATACTTTGGACTGGGTCCTAAGGATATTGGTGGGTAAAAAACAACATTCCTTAGCTGGTTTATTTTTCTTTAGTATTAGTGCTGGCTTGGCTCATCTCAATGTCTGTAGTAAATTGCTTTTTACCCAGGAATTTGCAAATAATTTAGTTGGAGCGTTACTAGCCATATGTATATAGTATATTTCTTATTAAATCCTGGCTAGAATCCATCAGTCCTGGAGATGTATTGTTTTACAGATTTTGTGACTGGTTTGTCACAGAAAGTAGAACACAATCCAACCTTTTTCTTTGTTTCTGGGTATCAGTTTCATTTGGCAATGCTAGGATTTCAACAGCATCTACAAGATGCTTGAAGTTGGGTCGTGGCTGAGGCTGAGCCATTTTTGAGCATTTTTGATAACACACACTCATAATCCTGAGCCGCAGTCTATCACCACCAGACAGACAAAAAAAAATGTTGGTTCTTCTGAGTAATGTGCCCTAACAATTTGCTCAGTTTCAACTCCAGTACAAGCAGATGAATTTTAATTACATATGCAAAATAAACCCTGAAATTTGGGGACAATTATTTGCTTTTTTCCCCAAACTTTTCTATTTAATAATTGATTTTTCCTACTTACAACAATTGCTAAGAATAGATAAATTTATAATTACAAAAGTTATAAAAAAAATTAACACAAATGTTTAAATACATACACAAAAGTCTGACGATTAAGTTTGGGAACTTGTAAAGATGTTGCTAACCTTTTTTGATATCAGAGGGGTTATTCATTATGAATTTGTACCAACTGGACAAACAGTTAACCAAGTTTATTATTTGCAAGTTCTGAAAAGACTGAGTGAAAAAGTTAGATGACCTGAACTTTTCACCAAAAATTCATCATGGCTCTTGGATCACAGCAATGCACCAACTCACATGGCACTGCCTGTGAAGGTGTTTTTAGCCAGTAAACCAGTAACTATATTGGAATACCCTCCCTACTCACCTAATCTGGGCCCCAATGACTTATTTCTTTACACAAAGGTAAAGGAAATATTGAAAGGAAGACATTTTGATGACATTCAGGACATCAAGGGTAATATGACAACAGCTCTGATCGCTATTCCAGAAAAAGAATTCCAAAATTGCTTTGAAGGGTGGACTAGGTGCTGGTGTCAGTGCATAGCTTCCCAAGGGGAGCACTTTGAAGGTGATCATAGTGATATTCAGCAATGAGGTATGTAGCACTGTTTCTAGAATGAGTTCACGAACTTAATTGTCAGACCTTCATGTATACATTGGTAATTGTTATTTCTGGAGATTTCTACAGAAAAGAATAGATTATTTAAATAAATGTATTATTTACATGTTATAATAATTTTAAAATATCAACATTTAAATATCGATCACAATGTTCTTACATATACAAAAATAAATCACTTCTCATGTGGGAAGAGTAAGAATAAATTTATGTAGGAATGTACAGAAATCCATATCATCTTCTGTATTAGTTTTCTAAGGCTGCCATATTTCCTCACAATCTTGGAGACTAGAAGTCTGAAATCAAGGTGTTGGCAGGGTTGGTTTCCTCTGAGGCCTCTCTCCTTGGTTTGTAGATGGCCATCTTCTCCCTGTTTCTCCATATGGTCTTTTATCTGTGACTCTTTGTGTCCAAATTTCTTCTTACACTAGACATACTGGATTGGGCTTGTACTAAGGACCTAATTTTAATTTAATTACCTCTTTAAAGACTAAATGTCGTCTACAAATACAGTCACATTCTGAGGTACTGGGGTTAAGAATTCAACATTAGAATTTGGGGTAAGGGGCAGAATTTAGCCCACAATATTTTCCATCATATTAAATTATTTAAAATGTATGCCTAGAGCAGTGGCTATCAGATGTATTGAGTTTATATCCTATCAGAAAAAAAAAAATCATTTTTACAGTGTTTCCCTGAAAATAAGACCTAGCCGGACAATCAGCTCTAATGCGTCTTTTGGAGCAAAAATTAGTATAAGACACTGTCTTATATTATATAAGACTGGGTATTTTATATTATATTACATTGCATTGCATTACATTACATTACATTACATTACATTACATTATATTACATTATATTATATTATTATATTATATTATATTATAAAGACCTGGTCTTATATTGTAGGAAAATAGATCGGGTCTTATATTAATTTTTGCTCCAAAAGACACATTAGAGGTGATTGTCTGGCTAGGTCTTATTTTCAGGGAAGCACTATAGTACATACCCACAACATTTATACTTTTACTTATTTATAAATTGGGACATCTAAAGCATACACACATGTGGACAGTTTCAGGAATTAACTGAAGATGAAATATATTGAAGTTTTTCTCTGCCATAGCTTCATACTATTGTTATATATTTTCTAAAGGAACAATATGCTTTAGGAAGAGGTCTATCATATCAATAGTGAATATAGTTTTATATTTCAAATAACCGCTTATATTTTTAATATTAGGATGAGAAATTTCTAGTCAAATTGTCATTGTTTTTAATCTTATAATGTTGCTGGAGAAGAGCTCCAGTCTAGGTGACTGGCTCTAATTATTTTAATAATTAGGGATTCAAACAAACTTTTTGGCTTCATGAAGCTTACCTTCTAGTGGAGATTATGGATAAAGCAACAAGCAAGTAAATATAGTCTCTAATGCAATAAGGATAAGGAAGAAACAGTCAACATAAAAGGAAAAGAGCTGTTTGTATTGAGATTTCCATAGACGCCCTCTGGAAGGTGACATTAGAACAGAGGCCCAAATAATGTGAGAGGAATTGTCTTGAGAAGGTTGGAGCAGTGCCCCACATAGGCAGTTAGTTTGTTTGTCTTCTCTTTCCTCAGGAGAATGTAAGTACCACAAGTGCAGGAAATCTTGGCTGTCAGGCTAATTGCAGATAGCTCAGTACCTTAGCAGTAACTGGTACAGAGTAAAAATTCAATAAATATTGGATTAGATCGTTTTAAAGTTATTTACCTTTTGAAAAATTAGTTTGGTGGTAAGTTGGGGAAGAATTATAACCATGCAGTGAACGTATGTGTTTTAATAATAAATCTGCCAAGATTCTATGTGAACAATGATGTGAATACAAGTCCAATATAAACAATAAGAAATAGGCAGAAAATTTTAAGTGGAATGTTGGTTATTAAAGGTACAAGGAAGCAAAAAGTAGACAACTAAATAAGCAAAGGAAAAGGGAACGAATACTGTATTAATTCAGTTTCTGTGGAAACCCAATTTCCAGGTCTCAAGCTTCAGTTCTTAGTCATTTTTTTCGAGACTCCCTATATCATTTGGGATCTCTGGGAGGCAAAGGCTGAGATGGAGTTAAGAGTTCAAGAGTTTTATTGAGGGTAACTGTTGTGAATGGCAGAAGAAGAAGGTAGCAAGACAACAAAGAAAGCCTTCAGACCACAATGCAACACAATGCTGACACCTGTGTAAGGGGAGGCAGGCGTGGGAGGCAGAGGTGGGAGAAGCAGGACTGGGTGGGGAGCATCTTCGACTGACTTGCAGATCTGAAAATGTCTCTGCCACCCCCAAAGGAAGACGGCTCCAGATCAAAGAACACCTTTGGAGGAGTCCTACATTGGGCAGAAATGGCCAGGTCCTCTACTCCCACAGTGCTTGGTCATTGTTGGAGGCCTGCCCAGGGAAAACAGAGGCAGACTTTGCAGCACAAATGCCCAGAGGCTGTCAGCTAACTGCACCTTGCAACCCCACAGGAAGTTATATCTCAAAGGGAGATCAGAGAGGTGCACACCCGGCCTACCACTCTCACAGAAGAGAGGCAATTTGACAATGTCAAATTGGGTGGCTTTCTAGGGGATTCACATAAGAGGTCTCATCCCTGTCATTTTTGTTGTTCCCTTGTGCTTGCATTATTAGTTTTATC
The DNA here is from genome assembly GCF_057876585.1 of Rhinolophus sinicus. Lineage (NCBI taxonomy): Eukaryota > Metazoa > Chordata > Mammalia > Chiroptera > Rhinolophidae > Rhinolophus > Rhinolophus sinicus. The sequence continues at coordinate 58,824,490 of NC_142502.1, forward strand.
AACAGTCAGACTGATTTGACAGAAATCTTTTTAAGTTCTTTGTCTATTTTTATAAAGGTTTATTTTGTTAAATTCAAAACCTCATGCAATTGTCCACAGGTACCTGCAAACACTGCAAATTCCTCAAAGCAAACGGAGCAGTGAGGGTGTCCCATGCTACCTCTATCCTTTTTCTCAAATTCCTCCTAAAATGTCCATCATATGTGACTGTCCCACACTAGTGATATGCCACTTAAAATCTCTGTTAATATCAGCAGAGCCTGTTTCTTTATCTTTGTCTTCCTGATTGAGATGCAGGCACACACTCTACTGGTAATTCTATTTCCTCTTGCTGCCCATGTGGAGAATGGGTAGTATCTATGACATGTAATGAGGAGAGGCAGAAGAGCATGACCAGGTCTGCAGGCCTTCTGGAGGCAGCGTTCTGTGGGGGCTTTTGTTACCCACACCTGCCGACTGCTGAGATCAGGGGGAATGCACACAGTTTGGAGAGCTACCTTTAGCACTAGCACAGATGACTCTTCGTATGGCAACTTAACCAGCCATTGTTTGATGGCTGAAAATATATGTCAGAGGCTTCTTAGATTTTATTTTTTCCCTGAAGAGTAGTAAGATTATTTCATACATTTTGTGGGTGTTAAAATTGAGACATAAAAAGTGATTAAATATCTCACTCAAAATCACATAGTTAACATATGGCAAAGCTGAGATTCATGTCAAGGTCTGATTCTAAATTTTAAATTCTAACCCCTGATTTTTTTTTTTCTCAGAATGAGAACTTACAAAGTTTAATCAACTATGATTTTAAAAAAATAGAAAGAAGAGTATCACTTTTGGTCCATACATAGGATATGAGGACATACGCATATATTTTTCTTTGGTTTTAATTTGTTTCTACTTCATTACTTTAGATCTTGCTTTCTATGCACAGCTATGTTTTCTACTTCCTATTTATATTTCAAAATTCCTATTACTGTGATACTGAGGACAGGTTTCTCATTAGTGCCCATGAGAAGAAGGTGCCAAACAAGGCACATGAAGGAGTCAAGGCTGCCACTGTACACTGAGCGTATGAAAAATGTCAGTCAATGCCAGTTGCTCACAGGCTTTTCTTTTGTTGTTGTTGTTTGTTGTTGTTGTTTAAACAATGGAATTGTTTAGAAGCAGCCTCTGCCTGCATGGTAACATGCTGAGAGCAATGATCAAGTCTGGGTGGGTTGAAACCAGAATAGAGAGTTTAAAAGAGATTAGGGAGCATGCCAGACCCGCAGCATGAGCCTCTGAATCAGGTGGGGATATAGTTGACCTTTCGCAGAGGGCAACAAACTCTGCTCTCTTTGTTCTTGGCAAAATAACTCAGAACTGCCGTGTTCGTGTTCCCGCTCCACGTTCAGAAATGACCGAAGAAAGTCTTGCTTTGACACTGTCATAAGAGGGGCATCTGTAACCAGCTCCGCACTCGCTGGTGGGCAGAACCCAGAGCGGCGGCAGCTCCCCTCCAGGTGGTGAGGACCCTCTTGTGCTGAGATGTGTGTGACTTCCCACCGCTGTGCAGTGAGAACTGCCATGCAGTGTGGTGCTTTGTTGGTTTCCACTGACTCCTCGGCTTGCTCCTGCATGATGGGTGAGGATTTCGATCCTGTTTGTTTGCAAATTACTGGGTGGTCATCTCTAGACAGGACAAAGGCCGGTGGAAAGACCCCCTGAACTGCTCCAGAAGAGCTCTCTCTGCCCACCCTCAGGGATCTGTAACCCCTGTGTGGCTGGTTATAAGCAGTCAACTCAACACATCTGCCCTGGAATGTAAGTTCTGTGAATAAAATGAATGGGTCTATTTAGATTTGTCTATATCTCCAGTACTCTGGCACTGAGTTCATCGTAGGCAGTTGCTAAATACTTATTTTTATGAATAGATGGGCTGAAAGAACAGCTTTCTATTGGCATTGGCTGGTTGAGTGGCATAGCCCATGTGACAGCTTATTTCCAGACCTTTCCAGGCTCTGCCAAGAATCTCCTGCAGAGCCCCCTGAGGTTCTTCACTGCTGGCTTGGCTTCCTCCACCTGCCTGACTAGTTTCCTGCTGGTTCTTTTTTTTTTTTCCACCTATAACTGTTTCTGTGTCACGATGTATGTGTCTTCTGGCTCTAGCTAACTCTACAGACTCTGGCTTTCTGCTTTCTCTCACCTCTCATTCCTGCTTGTTTCTTAACATTCCGACCTCTGCTCTCATGATCTTCACTTTGCAGGTGTTTTCAGGACAAGTTGTCACTTTAAGAAAGCTCAGTACCAAACCAATCCCTCACTTGAACAACCACCTTCCCGTCACTTTTCCTTCCCTAACCTTCGCTCATGTTCTTAAGGTGGAACTCTGTCATGAACACTGGGTATTACCTTTCTCTCTCTCTCTCTCTCTCTCTCTCTCTCTCTCTCTCCCTCCCTTCCTTTCTTCCTCTCTTTTTCTTTTATTTTCTTTCTTTTTTCCTTTTCTTTTCTTTTTTTTTGAAAGTAATGATGCTTGCTAATGTAATGTGAAATGCTTCTCTGGGAACAGAGACTAATAGGTATAACACAACTGAAGAACCATTGGCTGAGGTAGAAAGGAAATGTGGTGTGGCTTCCCATTCTCTGTGCTTTGAAGCTATGCTCTCATTCAGCAGCCATCTGAACAGCTATTTTGAGCATATCACTAAGCCAGATTCTGGGAGGAATACAAAGAAGAAGGTTCCTCATCGTTCAGTGGCCTGTAGGAAGAGCAGTATAGTTGGGCATACATGACTAATGTGGGGAAAATGTGAGGTGTATGTGAGCACCGCCAATAGAGCAGGGGTTTCAGCAGCAAGAGGATTGCTAAGAATCTATCCCAAAGACTACAAATAAATTATTTACCTCGCACTGGTCTGGTTTTACTCCTAAAGAACTACAATCATCTTGAGAGAGTTTTCGTGTGCTGGAAACATCCAGCGGGACAGATTCTAAACTTTTTATCTATCGTATTTCAAAGAGAGCAGATAATGGGAAGTGCTTGTTTGTTTTTGTTTTTTTAATATGTACATTAAAATATTTGCCCTTCCAACAACTTATACTGAAAATATTTTCCCCAGGTGGTTTCCATATATATCTTACTTTAAAATAAAAATCAAGGAAAGAGACCTTAAATATATATTATTATTGTTGTTAGGAGTATTGAATATGCAAACATTTGCACAACCCAGACCACAAGTTATGTGGATAATTCACAAGTTTTCATTTTTGCAACTGGAGAGAGGATTATCTTCCGTACTGCAAAGCATTTGGCTCCTGAGTCAATGATGTTTAGCAAAGGAAGTAAAAGGATGTAGGGTGATCTCCAGGGCCTGTTATAATTTGAAATGTGAACATGTTTCAACTGCCACATCTCTGAAGTAATAATTTCTTTTTTCTGACAAAACAAAACCCTTTTTGTATAGGTTATCTAGTGTTGTGTAACAAACTATCCCAAACCTTAGTGGCTTAAAAAAACAATTTATTCTTATCTCTCACTTAGGGACTCTCATGCTATAGTCAGATAGTGAATGAAGCTACAGTCATCTGAAGTGTCAGCTGGGCTGAAGAGTCAGCATGGCTCACTCACATGACTGGAAGTTTAGGCTGGCTGTTTGCTGAGAACTCTTCTAAGGTTGTTTGCTGGAACACATACATGTGGCTTTTGGATGTGGCTTTAGGGCCTTCAACAGCATGGCTCCTAGATTTTGACAAGGATTATAACAACGATTACATATTTTAATATATAATATATATTAGTTATATTAGGTTGGTGCAAAAGTAATTGCAGTTTAAAAGGTTAAAAATAATTGCGAAAACCGCAATTACTTTTGCACCAACCTAATACATTGTATGTATGTAATATAATACAACATCCATTTTACTTTGCTCACAACTTATATATCGGGGACTTGAGGAAAATGTGGTTGGGAGGTTTGTCTCAAATCCATGTGCTGTCATCCAGGGCAAATTCCAAAACACTCAAGTAGAACTGAAAGGCTTCTTATGATCTAGCCTCAGGAGTCCCAGAATGTCATTTCCACGATATTCTGTTAGTCAATTAAATAACTGGGATTAGTTCATCACATTCAAAGGGAAGGGCATTAGAATCCACCTCCTGATATCACAAGCAGTATGTGTACAAGGAGTGAGACTATCTACCATTTTGACTCTGGCCTTCACAATTCACATCTCTCCCACATACAAAACACATGCATGCCCATCTCAAGACCTGCATGTTTTCATTCTCGTGTGGCATTAGCTCAGAGTCCAGGAGCTCACCATCTAAACCAGGCTCAGGTGTGGCAGCGGTTTCTCAAGTGTAGTTACTCTCAATCTGAGACCTGTGACTAAGGAGACAAGTTCTCTGCCTTGTGCATACCCAACATGCAATGCTGATGCAAGTGTAGGATAAACGTAATAAACAGTTCAGTCCCAGAAGTGAAGGAGTGTGAAACGGGATGTATGCACGCAGCAATCACTGGTCTAAAGCATTTCTGAAATCTTGCCAAGCACATGTTGCCTTTTCCTTGCAACAGGCCCTGATTCTGCTTCCTGGGAGTGATCTCTGTTGCTCTACGCTCTGCTCCCCGGTCTTTACATTTGCAGCTGTATAGCTTTCTCGGGCTGCTTCCAGCCTTAGACCATTGGGATCCCAGAGGCATTTTTTTTTTTTTTTCATTTTGAATTGTCTCTGTGTTTTTCAGTCCAAGCTAACAAGTAAAATTCCTTTACAAACGTCATGAGTTTCTTATAACTCACATTGGGGTTTACTCGATTAGACAAAAGCCAGATCTGTTGATCTCTTAGATACAGATTCCTCTATCCTGAGAGTCAAGGTGCTAGGGAACACCACCCATAAAATCCATAAAAATCCTTTCGTCCAGCCCAGTATCTAAAAGCCATATCCTCAAGATTCTTAGAGGCCTTGTTGTTTATTTTTTAGAGAGTCTTTAAAAATATCCTTAAATCTTCCCGAGTTCTCAGCAAAGGATCTTAGCATTGTATGCTTAACTTTATCTTTACCCTGAGGCCATTTTTTTTTTTATTTCAGAATTTTTTCACTGGCTGGAAAGACTGTCTTCAATCCTCTTTAATTCCATTTTAACTTCATTTCTCTTTCTTTACCATGCCACACACACACACACACAAAAAATTATCATTTTCTTCATTTCCTTGGACATCTCCTTAGGAAAACACACCAGGTAGGTACATTTTATTTTCCATGTTATAGGTGACAGTGTTGCTAAACTTTCCTCCTTAATGTAAAGAGGGTGACTCTTCTCCGGCTCTGACAACAGTGTCCTCATTCTTCACTAATTGTCTTCTCAAAGCTCTTTTAGCTTCTGCCTGCCTAGTTCTAAAACAAATGCTTTTTGATTCAGATTTTTGTTACAGCAGGACTTCAAGATAAATTTTAATTATTTATTGCTGTGGGAAAACAACAACAACAACATTCCTTTAAAGCTTAGTGACTTATAATTACCATTTTATTTCACTCACAACTTTGTGTGTCAGGAACTTGGAAAAAGCTTGGTTGGGAAGTTTCTTTCTGGTCCATGTGATATCACCTGTGACAGCTGAGGTACAGGATGCATTTTTAAGATGTCTTCTTCACTGACATGTCTGGTATTTCAGTGCTCCTTGGTCTCTCCATCCCCATGTGATTTCTCATCCTTCAGGGCCTTACCGTATGACTTAGGCTTTTTACAGTATGATGTTCTCAGGTTGTACCACTGGTTACATGGCATAAGTCTTCTAAGAGGAAGGAAGCAGAATCTCCCAGGCAAGATAAGGTCAGGGCCTGGAACCATACAGCTTTATTTCTGCAACCATTTTTATCTGTTAGGGAATTCACATAGTCCACCATGTTCTATGGAGTAGAGAAATAGGCTCTACTTTTTTGATCGGGAAGACCAAGGTGTCATGACAGAAGAGTATGTGAGTTGGGAGATAGAGTTGTGAGTGTCTTTGCAAGTACAGTCTACCACTCTCTCTTCGGTGTTTCTTCCAAAACTTTCACTCCATAGTACTTCATGTCCATATCCTCCCACCTGTCTACCCTACTTGATACTATACTGAAAAATTGAAGTTGTCTTACCCCAATTAACAAGAAAATTAGTTTTAATGCAAAATGGACACTTTGTTGTACTTAAAATTTTATTTTTAAGAATAGTATTTAGATGTTAAAAGTAGGCTCTGTGTTCCATCAAATACTTAACCATCGGTAATTCTTCCAAAATGTGATGAAACATTAGAAAAGCACAAGCATTTTCAGGTTAAATGAGATGAGTTCAGGTCTTTCCTTGACCTTACATGTATATGTTATTGTGAGATGTAAAACAATATTTACAAACTTCTGTATGAAAGGGTAAATCTACACGTTCTTTGATTAAATTTGGCCATCTGCATTTATTTATGAAGAAACTTTAACAATCAGAAGACTGTCAAGTAATCTGTGAAATGCAGAGTATTTAGCATATGCCTACATATATTATTGTAACTTCACATCATGTTTTTTAATTTTTCTCAACTTGTGATTTTAAGAATATTTTCTTTGAACAATAATAAAAACTTCTCATGGAAACAAAACACAATTTAGGGTTTAAAGAAGATGTGAACACAACCTATGAAATGAACACAAATAAGCTAACACTTCACACTGTTTAAACTATAATACTTTGATAACATTTTATAGCAACCAAAGAATGAAAGATTTTTGTATAGGCTTTTGTCTTTTGTCCATGGATCGAGATTCATTCACCCAATCTCTAAATAGCATATACTATTTTCCTTATTTTATCATAGCTTCTCCTATAACTTATTATAATATTCTCCTGGGCCACTTTCTTCTGAAAACTGCATTTTTGATGTTACTTAAAGAAAATCAGAATGTGTAAGGTGTATTGCTTGAAATTTGCTTCTGTACTGTGGCCTTTATTAGTAAGAACAATGAAGAATATTTTACACGTCAAAATACTAGACCGATGTACACGCATTCTAGAAGCAAATTTAATTTTACCTCAGCCTAGTAAAAGACCAGACTATTATAATTTAATAGATTGCAGGACTCACTACTTATATGGGCGTAAGCACTCAGATAGTTCTGTGTGTAGTGTAAGTGGAGAGCACCTGGGATTTGGGAAACACAATACCAGACATTCTAACATTTATCTTTCAGAGTTAGGAACATTTTTTCTAGGTCTTCTCTTCCTTGTCCTTCTTCTGCTCCTCTTCTTTCCCTTCATATTCCTCCTCTCCTCCTCCTTTTTAAAACTTTACTAAAAAGTTTTTAAGTTTTAAAAAAATTTCTTTAAAAGCATTTAGCATGTAATTCACATACAATAAGTTGCACCTATTTAGAACATAAAATTTGAAGAATTTGACAGATGTGTACATCCATGAATCCTTCACCACAATAAAAATAATGAACATTGTGTCACCCCCAAAATTTTTCTCATATACTTTTGTAATCCCTCCAAAAGTCACTTATGCCCTCATCCCCACTCAATAATTTGCAAATTCCAGAATTTCACAAAAATAGGAACATGTAGGATGTACTTTTTTGTCTGGATTCTATCATGCAGCATTATCATTTACAGTTTTATCTATATTGTTGGGCATATTAATAGTTCATTCTTTTTTATTATTAAGTAGTATTCGACTGTATGTTATAATAATTAGTATATCACTAATTATTTATTCATCTGTTCAAGTATATTTGAATTGGTTGCAGACTATTACAAATAAAGTTACTTTGAATAATTGTATACAAATATTTGTATTGTCCACCGGTGGTTGTTGGTGCCAATTCAACACCAAAAGGAATCCCAAACTTGGAATGTGGTGAAGAAGGAAACTTTATTCCATACAAACAGCTCAATCGTGATACAGCATGGCTGTAAGAACAGCACAGCTGTGGAAAGCTCAATAGTGTTACAGCTCAATTATGAAGCAGCATGGCTGTGATACAGCATGGCTGTGAAGAGGCCCTGGGGTGAGACCCCTCTCAGGCTAGACAGCTCTGCTCTGCTCCACCTGCTCTGGTTCAGTCCACTCCACTCTGCCCTGTGTTGATCTGCTCTGCTCTGCCACAGTGAGAAATTTCCAGTGTTTCAGCTCCAGCTGGGGAAACCCAGTCTTCAGTGGACAGGGAAAGTGTACTCTCCCAGCCAGCGGGGAAGCTGACTTATATAGACAGAAGTTCCTAGCCCTGGTCCCAGATTGGTCCATCTTCATGCAAATGAGGAGTCCAAATACTCATGCTTTGATTGGTCCAAAAAGCACTGTCCTGATTGGTGAGAATGGAGGCACTCCAATTGGTCAGTGAAGATGCTGATGGGTATATAGCTACACAGGTCCATTTAGACAGGGAAAATCTCATTCCTGTTGGTTGAAATACAATTCCAGGAACTTCTTTATAAGGGCTGGCTCAGATGGCAGGAACAGTGCAGGCTGGCAGTTTATTGTGGGAAGCAGGTAGTTTGGTGCAGGCTTCTTCCTGAAGTGTGGTTTGCGTGAGAGGCCTTTATTTAGAAATGGCTGCTGGGCTCTGCTTTTAAATTTGAGCCCAGTTAGCCACCAGGAACCCTTCTTAGGAGGTATCTTCTTTCTCAGCATTCACAGTATGAATACACATATACTTTCATTTCTCTTGGGTAAACATGCAGGAGTGTAATGGCTGGATCACATGGTTTGAGTATGTTTAAATTTTTAAGAAAGTGACAAACTGTTTTCCAAAATGGTTATATGATTTCACATTTCCCAAAGCAATGTATTAGAGTTCTAGGTACTTCTCATCCGCACCAGCACTTAATGTCATTAGACTTTTTAATTTTAGATATCCTAATATGTGTGTAGTAACATTATTAGTAGCTCGTTTTGGTGTTCCCCTGTGACTAATGATGTTCAGTATCTTTTCATATGATTATTTATCATACATATGACTTTGTTGGTGAAATATTTGTTCAAATTTTTGACCCATTTTATTTATTGGAGATTATTGTTATCGTTGAGTTATAAAGGATTCCTATATACACTGTATAAAAGTCTTTTATCAGATATATAGTTTGTAAATATTTCGTCACAGTCTATAGCTTGTCTTATTCTCCCTTAATAGTCTCTTTTGAAGAGAAGAGTTTAATTTTGAAGTCTAATTGTCAACCTCTCTTTTATTGGTTGTGTTTTAGTGTTCTATCTAAGAAATTATAGCTTAACCCAAGGTCACAAAATTTTCTCTTGTTTTTCTCTAGAAGTTTTATAGTTAATGCTTTACATTTACAATTGAAATACATTTTAAATTAGTTTTTATATGGTACAAGTTATATCTTGATTTTTTTGCATATGGATATTCAATTATTTCAATATCATTTATTTAAAAGATTATCTTTCTCCATCCACCCAATCGTTTGAACCTTAGTCAAAAATCAGTCGTCCGTATTTATGGTTCTGTATCTAAACTCTTTAGTCAGTTCCATTGATCTATTTGTCTATCTCTCTGCCAATACTATACTGTCTTGATTACTGTAGCTTTATAATAAGTCTTAAAATCTTTATCTTTTGCATATCTACTGTAGGTGTTTCCTTTGTGGTTACCATGAAGGCTATATAAAACATCTTGCTACAGCTGTTCTCAGTTTGCTTGAGCACCAAGTACTGTTCTCTCTAATCTTCTTGGGTATTTCATTCCCTGGTATTGGATAGCTTCCCTACTCAGATATGTTTCTCAGACCTACGCAAATAATCAATAAAGACCTTCTTTAGATCTTTAGCATTCTCTCACTGTGCAGCACTTTCTTGTCTGCAATTTCTAGCACCTTGGTCTCTCCCCAGACTCTCAGCTTGGTCTCTTCAACTCAGAAAGTCTGCCAGGCTCTGCCTTGTGTCCCTTCTTGAACTGTAACCTGGAAGCTCTCTAACTCAGAAAACTGGGGCAATTGTAGGCCTCCCCTTATTTGTTTTTTTGATCTTTTCAGAGATCATTGTCCCTTGTGGGCTCACATCCAGTGTCTTGAAATCCATTGTTTGTTCTATGTTTCCAGTTTTTTGGTTTGCTTTACTGGAAACATAAATTTGTTTCCTGTTTTTCCACTTGGCCAGAGTGTGCGTCTGAGCTTTAGCTTTTATAAGTTAAAATATAGCACTCCCCTCTCTATTCAGTCTAAGCAAAGCAAAGTATCATTTATCTGTTTTAGATTAAGAAAACAAACAAAATATAAACCTCAGTGTTATCCAGTGTTTAAAAGAGTTTAAAACCATTTCTATAGAGAGACATAGAGGTACCAGACAGGAATTCCATTCACAACCAACTTATCTCTCTGAAGTCCCCCAGCACTAATTATGCCCTGGAACTCTCCCCAGACACAGCCCGAGTAGGAGATTTTCTTTCTCCCCCCACCTATATTGTTTGATGTATCTGCCTTTCTAATGTAAATCAATACAGACTTTCTAGTCTTCTTTCAAATTCTTCTATATTCATCTCATAGATATAGATTAAAAAGGCTGGGCTTCAAAAGAGATAAAAATGAAAACCTCCTAATAAAATGCTGTGTGTGTATGTTCATGTGTTTGTGAAAAAAAATGTTATGAACATACTCTAACTTTTCTTTTATGTTTATGACATACCTTAAGCCTAGAGGAGTAATAGGCTTAATTAATCACTCATAATTAGAAAGATTACATATCTGTCTGGTCCTAGTTTTTGAGTTGTTAAGATCTTTCACAGTTTTAAAAATGTATGAAGTCTTTTAGATTGGATGATTTCAGATCCTCCTGTGTAGTTCCGAAGACATTTTTAGGGGACTGGAAACCTGGAGTGACAGGATGTATCTCTGTGGGCCACGACAGGAAGGCAGGGATCCTGAAGGACCCCTGTGTATTTCCCCCCAGGATCACCTTACACGGGAGAGGGGGAGAGGTGCCCTGTGTTCATGCCCACCACAGCCCTCTAGCTTAAAGGTAAGGCAAGAGTCAACAGGGGAAGTTTAACTTTGCACTTTCCTGACAGTCTGTGAAATAAATGGCTCTGGCCTGGTCTCTGACACTGAACTCAGCAGGGATAAAAGCCTACTTTGAAAACGCAGTCACATGTAGCTGAGGAACTGAGAAACCTTTCCTGAGAGAAGTGCCTGACAAGGCAAACAGGGTTGTAATCCTGAAAGCTCTCTCACATGATTTCATTTTGTCTTAATATCTACATCAAGTCTTTTGTACAAAAGAGAATCGTCAAACTAGAAATAGTAAAATTGTGTTAAGAATAAATTTAAATTTAGAACAGAAAAGGAAAAAAAATATTATGTCTGATAGTAAGATGGCACTTAAATATTTTAAATTCATATCTTTGGGCAGAAGCAAATTAAATCCCAGTTTTGTGTAACAATTCATTCATTGATTCAGTAAATATTTATTGAGTGCCTAACAAGTGCCAGCACTGTTTTAAGCATTCGTTTATACAGCGGAGAGAAAAACAAATAAAGATCCTACCCTTGAAATGCTTTTATTTATAATTGTGATTGCAGGAGCCTTATCTCCACTCTGAAATGTCATAGGGAATGAGAAACTGCCAGATGACGGGTGATGCCAAGTTCTTTCTTAATATTCAAAGGAAATGACAGGAACAGAATTTAGAAACTCTATGCCAGTGACAACCCTGGATAAAATTAGAAAATGGATTGAGTCTTTAAAACAAGAGAAAGGAACTACCACATGTCCAGTTATACTAAGTCATATGAACAGCCTAGCTTCTTTTGGTCTCTGAGTTATTAGACAGGTAAATCGGAGGATTCTCTGTGCAAAGTGCGTCTTCATTTCAACAAGACCTTTTATAGCAGTTCCATGTCACTTTGAAGATTGGTTATAAGAGTATGGACTGGCTGAATAAACACTCTCTAAGATCTATATTTAGTTGATTGATACCAATTTGGAAGGAGACTTAAAATTTCAGCTGACAAAAATATGCCTTCCTCTAATATAACAGAAACTCTTGACCTTAAAAAAGGAGTATTTTAATTGTGAACCATAGACACAGGTAGAAAGTAAAATAAGATCACCTTCCATATAAAGTTCATATGAGAATTAGAATTAAGATCTCGTGTTGCTTGCCACATAATAGGAACTGTGTAAATAACAATTTGATCCCTCATCCTTGTCTCAAAACAGAGTTATTTTTCAGCCTGTTCCTAAAGATATGCTTAAATATCACTATTACTAAAACAAAATATACACCCTATGATTCAAACTTGATAATGCCTGGCATTCTATCAGCTTAAAAATGATCTAAGACCACTTACTCATGATTAAATTTTTCCATACAATATATTACACAAAACTTTTACATTTTAAACGTTGGATATAAACCTATTTTAAAACACAGATATCCATACAAATTGTAATAAATAATAAAATAGTTAACCACTTCATTCCTTTAAATATCTATATTTTCTTTAAAAATGAAAATTGAAAGCATACATGTTCTTATCATAACCTACATCCTTGGTCTCTCTTTATTGTGAATGTTTCTATTTACTGAATGATGTCCTCATAAAGATAAATGTACAAGAATGCTCTTTGCAGCATTGTTTAAAATGGGAAAAATAAAATTGTGCTTTTAGGGGAATGGTTATATAAATTATAGCACATTTATAAAATGAGATTATATGCTAGAATAAACAATAAAAAGGTAGACCTATAAATATTGACATGGAGAGATCTCAAGACAAGGGAAATAAAGTCTTAGAACAATGCAATGTACATCCAATAATGTAACAAGCAAAAGGACAAAGGATATGTGTGTGTGTGTGTGTGTGTGTGTGTGTGTGTGTGTGTGTGTGTGTAGGAATTCGGGGCTAGAAGATGGTACTTAATCTTTTGTTCGCAGTTACTTCTGATGAAGAAAGAGGGAATCAGTATAGGAGACGAGAATGGGATATTATATTTTGTTCTCGTTACTTCTATATTGATCAAGTCTTTTAAACAAAAACGCATGGATGCATTTCTAGTATAAAAATAATAAATAAGGAAAAATAACACTGATATTAGTTATGGAGATTTAAAGTAAAAGATTGACAAACACTCCGAGCTATTGGTCAGGGAAAGAATGCTTTAAGTCCGGTCTCAAGGAGCACAGTGATAACAAGGAGAAAAATTAAGGACTGAAATCCAAAGTGTGATTTATGTGTTTAAAGAGAATTATGAAATAATTTTGTAATGATTAATTTTTCTTTAAAAGTCTAATTTGTCTATAGAAAGAAGCCATTTTGCCATTTGCAAATTAGTCTTCTTTAAACAATAGAGCAAATATAATTACCCTACTTTCTTTTTTTGCAATAATTCACATGAAAAGATCTAATCCAACAATATAAAAGCAGATTCTTCATTAATTAGATTTTATTTTATGTTATCATTTTCATTAATTTATCTAGAGTGACACCCCAAACAGAATGAAAGCTCATCTACTATTTTAATATTCACCAAAGGGATTCAGGCTCTAATGCTGATTATGGTCATGATATTCTCCTCTTCCACTTATGTTCCTCTTCTTTTTCCTTTCTACTCCTCCTTCTTCCTCCCCCTCCACTTCTTCCTGCTTCCCTTTCTCCTTTTCCTTTTCAAATATCACTTCTTTTGTTAATTTAGTTACCAAAACAGAATACATAGAAAGGATTTGTCTCTTCCCTATATCAACTAAATCAGCATCAACTGAAAATTTTTTCAACATTCTCCTCAAGGAAATCTTTGCAGAGACCATCATCCTCAAGCTCCGTGTCCCCAGCAACCTCCATCATATATTCCAGCCTTTACCATTTCCTTTTTTTGGCCCGTAACATTTCTGAGACTGAGAATATAAAAAAGGAAAAAAAAGAGGTTCTAATGCCAGTCAATCATTCCACTTGAATTTAGGTATGTTTCAGAGAACTAATTGGTCTTAGGGCAATGTCTTTGATGTTGCTGGTGTCAAAAATGTCATCCCCTCTTGCTAAGGAGACCGGTATCCTTCTGAACAAGTTAAAACTTTTCTGTCTATCTTGGCAACTTATATCTGCTTTTAAAGAGGCTGTCAGTTCGGTCATAGGTCACCTGCAGCACTTATTTTGTAAATTGTGAGTGTTTTACTCTCTCAGAGGTGTCAGAGCACTTTGTTCTTTATTTCTTTCTAAATTTTGCCATGAAGAAAAAGAGCTGTCATAAATCACCTTCTTTGACTTTCACTAGGTCAGGACTCTATCCTTTAACTTCAAGAAACGTTAACACCACACAGATTCTTTGTCCTATTATAAAGAAATGGACAAATATTTTAGAAAATGATATGTGACCATCTGTGTGATAAGCCCATTCCTAGTACAGTAATTGTGTAGCCATGTATGCCACTCTCTATGAAGCTGGTCACTGTGTCCCATTGTTTGGGGATGGGAACAAGACTTTCTCATTTTCAACATCCCAGCCAGGCTCCACCAACGTTCTTAATCGGTTTGCAATGCCCTTCCCATTAACTCAAAAGCAAAAAGGAGAGAGAGAGACCTAGATTTGAACTTGACAAGTATTCATCTTCAGTTGAGCTGTGAACATATGCATGTCTAAAAATTGTTTCTTATATAGTTTAGGAAAAAAACACCCATGCCTTAGCTCAGCATAGATTTTATGCCTGGAATCTGACTAGATTCCAGCCCCTTGACACAAATCCAGTGACAGAAAAGTGCTAAGCATAACTGAGGTTAAATTTCAGCCGTCTCATTTGAAATTAGAATTTAGGGGTAGTTAAAGAAATAAAGTGATGTTTTATTCCCTCAACAAATATTTATTGAGTGTCTCCTCTGTTCTAGACAGAGTTGTAGGGACTGAGAACAGAGCTGAAGGAAAAACAGGCCAAAATCTTTGACCTCTCAGCGCACACATTCTGGTATACACCTATGATTGTGGCCTGAGAATTTACCTCTTATATGTCAGAACTGCTTGGGGTTTGTTAATAATCCTCCTTGACTGCATATTTTTGCTAATGTCCAATTATCATCTCTGTACCCTGTCTGTGATTGTTCTAAGACTCATAATGCAAAGATATCTGTAGACTATCAGAACTAATTGTGGATTATGGAAATATAAGGATTGTAATGAGTATAGAAATGAATATGAAAGTGAACAAAATGCTTTAAAACACTTGGGCATATACAGTGTGGTAAGTATATGGATGAAGAGAGACTTGTTAGAATTTTCCTGCCACATTAAATTTTCTGTTTTTCCTAAAGAACACCCAGAAAAGGAGTGGCATGTAAAGCAATAGTAAGGCTCAAAGTTCAGATTTAAAATTTCTTTAAAAAAATATTGAAACTCTGGAATGTTACATGATAATGTTGCCAGAATTCTGTGGAATATAGACATCCCTATTGCCTGGACATATGCTCAGAGGCTTTCATCAGAGCTAGGTATTGGGGGTAGGCTAATACTGTAATGAAAACAATCTTTGTGAAATATATGTACACTATGGAAAGAAAAGCTGTATTTTGAAAGGGAAACTCCTGCCATAAGTAAGAGATATTTGGAAGTTCGTAAGCATTGTAGGAGTGCTGCCACAGAGGCAACTATGTAAATTACATTTCATTTCACCTAATGAAATATAACCTGAGCAGTACAGTCTTAGGGAACGGCCTTATACGATAGATATTTAGTGATTGTGGGAGAATAATTCATCAATTTAAAAGAGAGTTTTAAACATACCAAACACAAAAAGAATTTTCTAGGGGGAAAAAAGTCTGAAAGTATAATAAGGTTCTGCATTCTTACTGAGTTTAGAAATTTTGGTCCAGAGGCCATAAGCTTATATCAGATAATATGATTCTGTTGATTTCTAACAATCCTGTTTGCAAGTTTTCCTTGACTGAATTCAAGGAATTCCATCCTCAACTTCTAACCACTGAAGCAACTAAAGGAGGGAAGGAGATGGAATTGCTCATGTCTACAAGCCAGTGGCTCCAAAATAAAAACAAATTTGGCAAGCAGTACCTCAGGCAATGCCAGGCAGGGCTGAAGGGCATCTATCAGAGCAGGTCTCGTCCCTGTCTGGTACTCCAGAGACTTTTGAAAAGCCTGATAAAAGCACTTTTTGCAGAGTCCCTAAGAACTAGCTGCCAAAGCAAAAGAATTCCTGTACCCTAGAAAATGGGTATGCTCCTTAATATGCTATATAGGTGTTGGCCAAAGGCCAGATAGGATAACACTGTTGTGGAACATTAGCCTGTAACCAAGAGTCATCAGCCTCACAAAAAGGTCGATGTCACGAAAAAGACATTGAAATTTCCATGGAATGCCTGTGAAGCAGAGTTAATACGATAAGTACCTCATAAACCAGACTTAATAGACCAAATATGGAATAAAAAGGAGAAATAACCTTAGGTAAAATAGATATATAAAGTCATAAATAATATTATGTACAATTACATGTCAATACACTTGAAAATATGGGTAAACTTGGGGGAAATAATAAAATGCCGAAATTAGTATATTTAAAAAAATGTGATTAGATTGATGACCAACAAGGAAATTTCAATGTAATAAAAAGGCATTGTTTTCAAATACTGCTACGCCTAGGTAATATTATAGGTAAATGTTCTCAAAATTTCAATGAACAGATTCTAACTCTCATTGTCAATATGCTTTTGTGAATTAAATCCATATAATATTGAGTTGAGCAGTGTCTAACTAATTTAATTATTACGTATAACTTTGATACTAAACTACCTAAGAAAACAAATTTATAGACAAATTTCAAATGAATATAGATGAAACAATTCTATGTTAACTTTAGTTAATAAAAAAGACCAGGATATTAACAAAATGATGCATTATAAGTGAGTAGATTTCATCTTGAAAAGGCAAAGGCAGATAGATAGCAGAGTATCTTTCAGTATTTTACATCACATTAATAAAAAAAAAATGAATACTTTTTCATAGCTGCAGTAAAGTCATTTAAAAAAATTAGCACTTATTTGTGAGAAAGCCTTATAGAAAGCTTGAACAGATAGGAAATTCCTTAATCTGATGAAAGTTTTCTCCCCCAAAACCAAAGCAAATGGGCAAGGTATTTTAGAAATATTATCTTTAAAGTTTGGAAGAAGATGTGGATTCTTGGTATTGCCCTTATTGTAAAATATATTATGGAAGGTCCTGGCAAAGGTTAAGTATGATAAGCTGTATAGAATACAAAATATAATATTGTCATTATTTCCAAAGAATTTGGTAATTTGCCTAGAAACTGAAAGAAAGAAACAGAAAAGCTATTGAAACTAATAAAAGACTTCAAGATTGTTGGATTCAAAAAGTACACAGTATCCTTCTATACTAACAACAACCAAAGATAATATAATAGAAAATATACAATAAATATGAGGGAATTAATCTCATAAAATTCTATTAAAAGACACAATATAAAGCCTGAATAAATGGAGAATTACATTATGTTCATAAACGGGCCAACTTAACATCACAAAGAAATGAATTTTCTTTGGAAGTAGGGAAAGCTTTTTAAAACAAGTCACAAGAGTACAAGCAGTGACAAATCTGAATTTATTTTATAAGACCAAACAAAATGCCATTTACAGAAAAAAATCTAAAGCTAAATGACAGCTAGAAAATGGTTGTGATATAGATAATATGAAGACTCAATAGCAATAAAACATAACTTTGATTAAATAAATAAGTAAAAGAAAGCAACCCATTAGAAATTTGGGCTAGTGATATAAAGAAGCACTCACAGGAGATAAAATTAGAATTCTACCTCAGTAATAATTAGAGATAGTGATTTTAACAACACCAGTGGAATACCATTTTCACCTATCAGATCAACAAAGATTATAAAGTCTGACATTATTAATGTGTTGGCAAGGCTATGGGGCACTGATTCTCAAACAGTGCTGCACACTGGAATCAGGTGGGGTTTTTAAAAAAATTCTAATACCTGGCTCCCACCCAAGTATTCTGATTTATTTGATATAGACTTCCAAAATCATGCCTATGATTTAGCCTCCAGTAGAGAAATATCCAGTGGGACGTGCTATATAATTTCAAATATTCAATGGGATATTAGATACAACATTAGATTGCCTAATGTGAATCTAATGGATGAACAAGTAGTACTTACGAAGGTCTGACAATTAAGGTCGCAAACTCATCGTAGAAAAAGTGCTACACACCTCATTGCTGAATATCACTACGGTCACCTTTGAAATACTCCCCTTGGGAAGCTATATACTGATGCCAGGGCTTAGTCCACCCTTCAAAGCAAGTTTGTAACTCTTTTTCTGGAATGGCCATCAGAGTTGCTGTCGCATTACCCTTGATGGCCTGAATGTCATCAAAATATCTTCCTTTCAATATTTCCTTCATCTTTGGGTAAAAAAAGAAGTCATTGGGGGCTACATCAGGTGAGTATGGAAGGTGTTCCAATACAGTTATTTGTTTACTGGCTACAAACTCTCTCATAGACAGTGCCACGTGAGCTGGTACATTGTCGTGATGCGCGAGCCATGAATTGTTGGTGAAAAGTTCAGGTCGTCTAACTTTTTCACTCAGCCTTTTCAGCACTTCCAAATAGTAAACTTGGTTAACTGTTTGTCCAGTTGATACAAATTCATAATGAATAATCCCTCTGATATCAAAAAATGGTTATAAACATTGTTGCAACAAGTTCGGGAACTTAATTGTCAGACCTTTGTATAAATGAAGTTGCAGAAAACATTAGGAAAAACTTTTAGCGATAGTGTCCATAGAGTGAAGGATCTGCTTTATGAGATGGAAAGCTACATATCAGTGGAAATGTTCCAACACATGTTAGACGATAACTTGGTAGTGTTTGTAAAGAAAAAATTCAAGTTATTAGATTGGTGGTTGGAACAGATGACGTTAAAATGGCCTGTATAAATGTGATACTTGAAAAACTGGTGACAGAACAACCAAATCTCCCTTTTCACCTTTTTTTTTTTTTTTCTTTTTGCCTCCAAGAATCCCTGACTCAAGCCTTTCTCCTAGGGGGAAGAAAGGCATAACACAAGAGGTGGCTATGCGTTCTCAACTCTTGTTCCTACATGGTTTTATTGGTCTTTCTAATTAAGGAATAAGATGAAAAATAACAATATCACACCGTTCAGCATACATTTAATTAAATATTTCCCATATGGAAAGAATGGGGACTTTCCTTCACGTTAGTGGACTATACCAGGCTCTTACTTCCAAGATTGGGCTTATGGTGTTCAGAGGCTGTGGAACATTGGGGCACAGCCTCGTGCAGAACCTCAGGTTTGGCATCATGCAGCTTAGAAAGCCCCACATTTATGATACTTCCATTGTTTACCAAGGACAAAAAGTGACTGAATTCTCTAATTCTCTATACTGAAACTTTTACTTGGGGTCTGCCAGGAGTAGCGTTTTCAAGGCAAATAATCATATACTACCATTCAAATAACCCCTTTGTATGATATATTAATATATTTCTCTCTATACATATATATACAGATATATGTATTTCAATTATTATAATGTATAACTATATATTAACACATAATTACAAATATAATTATATGTAAGTATATAATTAAATATATAATTATAATACGTATTTCAATTATTACATAAACAATGATTTTCTTACTAAGAACTTGTAAAATTCCTTTCAGTATTTAGTAAAAAGAAAAACAGGTTACGTTTGACCCACCTATATGCATGCATATTAACATTTATATAATCGCAATACACTGTGCTTATGTGCTTCGTCCTGATAACTTACTCCAGAAGGTTAGAAATATAATTATGGAGAGGAGAGATAAATTAAGGTATTTGAGACTCCCAAAAGATAAATACTCAAGCTTTGGAAAGAGGTTATTCATCAGTAGAATGGACGGTGAAGTTGAGTTGATGTTACATTTAACTATGGTTTTGACTTCCTTATCTATTTAATCATTCCTAGTATCTAGTTTCCCTACATGTCCAAGTATCCTCGTTTTTAAAGAAATTAACCTCACATTTTTGGCTAGGTGGAGATGAGGAGGTAGGGAGGAGGAAGAAGATTAACGGGTGAGGTGGCATCCGGTATGAATTATGGTGTGGCAGGCATGGGGCAATGTACTTCACAAGAATTTTCTGGAGTCTCACAACAGCTTCCCTGGGTGTTCCTATTATCTTCCTTTCACAGAGGAAGATATTGAAGCTTAGAGAGATTAAATAATTTGCTGATGTTCACATAGTGTGAGACAGAACTGTGACTTGAACCCAAAGCACCTGACTTTGCTGTGGAGATATTAGTCTGTAGGAACTTGTTAAACATTGGTAGGAGAGAACTTTTTTAAAAAATGCCATATTACATGTAAAGAGTGGCGGGACCAAGTATCCATCCAATCAATTAAGTTTTAAGAGAAAATACTTTATAAAGGAGTTTTCATTTAATTTCATAAAATACTCAGAAGTGAGATAAACCTAAAATTAAAGGCTGAAAGACCTCATAGATTATAATACCATAATTCAGAATTTGTAAATAATTATACCTAACCTAGATTAAATTTAAAGAAAAAGCACATTGTACATAATGTAACCATAAGTATCTTTTTAACAAATTAAAGAATAAACTTTTCCTGTGTGTTTCAACATACTCATGATTTGCTACAAAATGGTACTGTTAGACTCCACGCATCTTATTAAATTTAGAGCTGACATGACCTTCTTTCAGAAATGTATAACTGCTAGTTCAAATTATGTGAAGTACTTTAAAGTAATAAAATATAATTTATTTGAAAATATTTAATAGTTTACATATTTCTCAAAATCAAATGAAACTTCCAGCCAGTAATTTCAGGTTTAATGAGGTTTTATTATGTCTATTTGAATCAATGCCTGTAATTTCTATTACTTTTGAAGAGATACTGGAAGTTTGTTAAGATGTTTCAGTTGTAGAATGCTATAAATGTTCACTTTCCTTTTAATAGCATTTGCTTTTATTAGTTGAAGATAATGTTACAGTATTTCTTCATTTTTAGTTTCATATTCAAATTGGCTTTAAGTCCAAGCACCAAAGACCAAAGCTATTTCTTAAACTCTAAATTACACAGAAGTTTCTAAATTTGGAATGCATTGTTCTTCATTTTGGGGATTCTGTTTTATAGATATGTGATAACTTGCCACAGCACTTGAACAAAATCATTAATGCCATTTCCAATGATGTTCTTATGTTATAACCCTGACACCAAAAGCAATAGTTAGAGCTAAAGCACAGCAAAGGTGCTTGTTCTCAGCCTGATCAAACAAGCTTAATTATGACCTCCAGATAAAGGTACTGCCATTAAGCCATTGAATTATCACAGATAAGGCTGAGTCTCTGTTACTGTCTGATGATAAATCACAGCTAACAATGGCAAAGGAGTCAGAGCTCACACTGCTAATCCTTCTGAGGTTTTGGATGGGCTGATTCCCCTACTGTTTTGCATCTATTTATATTGCACTCAGAACCCCCAAATGGCCTCTGCTTATCTCCAGCTTTAGATAATTTATGCTTTTTGGTGTGTCACCTCACCACTGAGGTTGTTATCAGGAATGAAGAGGTTTAGGAAATCGGATCCACTGAAATGCTAATCCTCCTGCCAATTACTACACAAAAACAAGTTTTCTTCGCTGATTTGCTTTTGCTTGTTTGATACTGCAAGTTTGGATTTTATGATTACAGTTTAGGGCAATTGTTTAGCTGCAAAACAAAATAAGCATTTAATTTGACTAGCTTCCTCTTTTCACAAGAGTGGTTGGGCAATTTACAATGATTCAAATGGCCAGATGGTTTCCTCTCTGTTTGTTACTGACTAAATAGACGTGTAAATATTTTTATTTTCATAGAGGGCTGGTCTTGAGAGGAGAATTCGTTGAAACCCCTCTCAGTAGTGGGCTTCTGCTCCAAATTGCACTCATAATAATTTAGAATCTCTGATGTAAAATGTCTTCTATGTGAAACTATTTCACATAGAAATATGATGCCTGTCTTGGAATTTCATTAAGATAATATTTTTTTCATCCCTTACTGCTGTCCAAGTTTTATGAAATCTTATCTTTGAGGATTTTATGAGGCTGTTTGACTAGTAGTCAAATGTATTACTTTCAGTGATATGAAACATTCCTAAATGAGTAACATCAAGCTCATAAAATTCTCATGTGCTTATTAGCATAGTAGAATGAAAGTATGAAATGCAAGGTTAGAATGTATTTTCAAACAGCTGAAGTAAACTCATACCTAGCTATAGTTATGTTTTTCTATTTACTTTTTCTAAACAAGCTCTTTAAGTTTTAAAAAGGATGAAGTCACCCAATTGTTATGACGGATCACCAATTATTCACATCTTCTTGTGTTGACTATTGAGGCCAGTTATTGAGATAGTAATCTTTGGAGTGATAAGGGAAGCTACAACATTAATTCAAACTTGAGATTCTATTACATTTAATGTCCACTAATAGAACATTTGATATTTTTAATCCTGGTTAAAGGTTTTCTACTTAAGCTAATGAAAATGGCAGAAATGATAGAAAAGAAAAAAAATCTGACTTTATAACTTCTGCAATTCTTTTTCCTTTGAATACTCGTATATTTCCGTGGAAAGCACTTATGTAGGTGGCTTTTCAAAAGTCTCTTGAGCCTTCTATACAAATGTAAGGTAGGTGTTGTATTTTAAGTTAAAAATGAATGTTCATATTTCCTCATATGAGAAAGCTACTTCTCTTAAAGGACTTGTTTCTGCAAAGTATTCTAAATGGGAATTTAAAAAACGGTCTTAACTTTTTCTTCTAAGGTATCACAATTTTTAAAAATCTGGATTAGTAGGTTTATGCCATTCTAGGGATTACTTAAAATTGAATTTTAGGTAAGGTTTAACTTATTAGCATAGACCTTGAAAATAAATATTAAGGCACTAGCCAAGTATTACACTTCATTGTTCTATATTCATCAGTAGGCACATTCTTTTTGACATAGTTCCTTTTGTTTTACAGTTGACCTTTAAATAACATGATTTTGAACCGTGCAGGTCCACCTGTAAATGGATTTCTTTTCCAATGAATACTATAAATGTATTTTCTCTTTCTTATTGTTTTTCTTAATTTTCTTTACTCCAACTTATTTTATTGTAAGAATACAGTATATAATTCATATAACATACACAGTATGTTTTAATCTACTGTTTATGTTATCAATAAGGCTTCTAGTCAGCAGTAGACTATTACTAGTTAAGTTTTGGAGAAGTCAAAAGTTATACAAAGATTTTAGACTTCACAGGGCTCAGCACCCCTAACCCCCATATTGTTCAAGGGTCAACTGTACTTTGTTTATTTCTCTCCCATTTAACTATGTTTTTTGGATATTAATTTCAAATTCCTCAGGTACCAACAGACTCTATCATGAACTTTCACATTTGTTTTACTGGTAACCTGGTCTATGGTAATATAATTTATGGCTCTTTATGGAAATACATAACAATAGTTAAGCAAAGCTGCCAAGTCATTTACCTCTCTATACCTGAAATGAAGTTTTCAAAGAGAAGAGCAAGAACATTCTTCATTTTATGGCACAAGTAAATAATGTTGTGAATGGAAAGTCAGTATTACTTTGATTTTAGAAATAACAATAGCTGCTTTATTTGGCTCTGATGCACAAATCTTAAAAAATCAGAAGCACTAAGGAGTGTGTGTGTGTGTGTGTGTGTGTGTGTGTGAGTGTGTGTATTCATCTCAATTCTTTCAGCTCTTCTCACATATTACAAAACACAGTTCGTAAGCTCATGTATCAGAGTTCTGGTGGATAGAAATTCCTTCACTGAATATAAAACAAATCAAAACACACAAAATACAAAATGAACAAATGACAGCAGGATGATCTGCCTTCTTGCTGGTGATAATGATTATTTTTTCAAAAGAATGGAGAACATATATGGTAAAATAAATTAAGCACGAAGGAGCAATAAAGTCCCATTTGTACAACTTAGGAGACTGTTCTTAATTTTTGTTAGTCTGTTTGTTTTTAAACAGTAACTTTCCTATACTACCTCTACTCTCCATCACCATGTTTTCTTTCTTCTGTCTCTTTTCTCTAACAGTGGTCCGCCCTCTTTTGGCATAAACTTTCTTACTCTGCTACTGGAAGAAATGTTCTTTTAAGGAATATATTTTCTTCTTATTTAAAACATTAAAAAAAAAAAATCTCTAGTAACTTTCCCTGCCTTCCTATTCCCAGATAGTCTGCTTTTCAAATCACCCTGCTTGGTTAATATTTTACACATAGACCTCACAATAATTTTACTATAAAATCTGTCCCCTATGTAATAATAAAGCCTTAAGTAAAGGAAAGAAAAAAAATTGGCCTTCATCTGAGAACATTTAAGCGTTTAAAGTTTTAAAATTATTTTTCTGAAAATATGTGCTGTCCTTAGGACCCAACCTAGCAAAGGTACTGAAATGTCCCTGGAGAGATCTCTGTCAGCTGAGAGAGAATGACAGAGAAAGAGAAATAGGGAAAGGGAAGAAGAGTGTTGAAAAGAGAAGTTGATCTATAGAGGAAAGCATGGAATTTGAATATTCCATTTCATATGACCTAGATGAGTATGTCAGACAGGAATTTACCATTAAATAATATACACAACAACCAACATTTTAATTTTTCTCTACCTCAAGTTTGGGTCCTTTAGGATCAGCGAAAGGATTATGAAGACAGGCTCTTCACTGATCTTTCACTTTTCTAGATTCTTAGCATATGTATTATCTGAATTACAGGATTTAGGACTTGGCTTTAAATTATCTGGTACCAGCCCTTAGTTGTTCCATATATGTGAATTTTGTCTTCCCAAATAGATTCTGATCTCCTGGAGAGTAAGAATTCATCTTCTTATTCTTTTATCTGTTCCTCACCCTGACAATACTGTTTGGCCCATAGACATAAGCTATCAATATATATTTTGGGATTGACTGAAATGGGAAGATCGTAGCAGAATATCAGTAGACAGTTGCTCATAGGTGATGTTTGCAAGACATTCTACAGGCATGGACTCGAGAATGATGCATGTTTGCAAGATGAGTTTGACAGACATGGCAATAAAAAGCATAAACTTTGATTTTTTTGATGGGTCAAGTGACTACATAGCCAGGTAGTTGGGAAGCCACTGTAAACTAGCTTAAGATATATAACTCCCTTCATAACCTGCATAATTTGAACCAATTGCCTAACATAATATAAAAAATTCTACCTGGACTCTTCTTTGGTATTTTTCCATAGGTACTTTTGGCAATTCAAAATAGCACTGTTTTGTGTTATGCAATAATACTCGTATGTAACTATTAGAGTAGAGCCCTGTAAAACTATATTTAGACCAAGAGGAATGAGAACAAAAAATTTTGGCATTGGTCACAGAGAGTGGGATTTTTGTCAGAAGTGTTTGTACCCAGTTCTATAGAGTTTCAATAATCAGAAAGTCAAACAAATCAAATGACCACATGTTGTGGTTTGAGTTAAGCAAACAACTAAGGGAAACATGGAAATCACTAGATATCCATGTAAACTTGTAGTTTGTTCCCCGGTTTATGTGTTTATACATTTAAGGTGTTGACTCTGTTTTATGAAAGCTTGCTGGGAAAAAATATTGGCTTCCAGATTTTATTAGATTTTTTTAGGAGGAAAGAAGTCCAAAACTTTTATAAATCCTGCCAGCCTCTCTTAATCTGTGAAAAACATTAGAAAACTCTAGAGCAAAGGTGAAAGCACATGTGTTTATTTTTCCCCCCTGTTTTTCAACAAGAAAATCTCAAAGGCTAAGACATTCCTTTATATCTCACATTAGTGTTTGGTCCAGTAGTATGAAGGCACAGCTATTCCTCAGGAGATTCTGGTTCCCTTTCCCAATCTCTGTCACATTTATTTGTGAGATATATCAAGTTAAAGAGCAACCTCGAGTGGAGGAAAAGACAAAAAAGGACACCAAACCTCAAGAGACAACCTGGGAGGAATGGAGACAGGAAGATGCAGCCACCTTGATTGACGTTGGAGCTGAAAGGGACTTTAGCAATCTGGCACCCTAATTCTACAATTAAAGAAACTGAGGTCCAGAGTCTGTCAGTAACTTAAACATACTCACACAAGTAATGTATTAGTGGCCAATACAGAACTGGTTCTCGTCTTAACTTACTACTAAGCCTTTCCCCCTAAATCAAATTGCCCTTCCCCTTTCAAGTGATATGTGAGGGAAGGAAGAAGTCACATGGTGTACATCATCTTCTAGGCTTTTAAACTGTTTGCTCTCAGAAACCTGAGCTTTACCTCCTCTTGTCACTGCTGAGGGCAAATCTCCAGCCCAAAGTTCCAGCCCCATAATTCACTATAACCTAAAGAAAGTTTGAACCACAGGCTACTAAGCTTATGTGGAGTATTGGTAACTGATTGAGTGACTACAGCTTAGCTTGGAAAGTAAACTAATGTTCGCTCATCCCTAAGGTTTGCACATTGTGTAACTAGGAATATAGTGAACCTGTGTGCTCTTTGTGAGCAAGTGTTTAGGACGGTTTATGAGGCAGATAAGGGAAAGCATAGTCAGATGGGGAGGGTGTTGTGGGTAGCGAAGGCCTACCTGAGACCGAAAGCATAGAGAATCAAACGAGCTTGTTCCACTTGCTTTTTTATTCCAAAAGCTCATGGCAATGAACTAAAAAGATGATTTTTTTTTGAGATAGAGAAAAAGCAAAACATGTGAAAAAATTGCACTGACAAGGTTATGTGATAGCTTGGAAAGAAGCATATAGTAAAATCTTTACACAGTATACCTAGTCAATTTTGGAAGAGATGGGCTGTTAAAATGAGTACTCACCCCTGTCTGAACTGAGTGAGGGACAGCTGACTGAGTCACCAATATTTTAAAACATCTAGTATCTCAAGTGCACAGCCTCAAAGGCAATAGAAAGCCAAAAGCTCATAATCACTCATCTTTGTGCCATTAACATACAACGTGGTGCATGCTTCTTTTTGATCTTTAAAGCAAATGGGGAGGAATGTGCAAAGCTTAGCTGCCTCTCCTTGCCTCTGTGAGAACTCAAGCAGCAAACTCATGATGTCTGCTGTAAAGAGTTGTTAGCTGTGTGCTTGCAAGTACTGGCTAGGATGTAACCGAATAAACCTGCAGACAGGAGAAAGACACACCAGTGCTCTTAGCATGTTGTTTACTTTGGTTTTAAGTTTGCAAAAGATTTTAGTTAACTGTTAATATGGAGGAAGACTAATCAGATCTCAAACAAAAGCACAATCCTGAAAAAGAAAGTTCACTTCTAGAGTCTAACAAAATATTCAGACTGCTAGAAATTAAACACAGATGTTACATCAGAAGAACAGGAAAGCATTTGCTCAGTCATTCATTTATTCATCTGTCTGCTATCTTTTTGATGATTCACACATTGTTCGTATTTTAAAGTGAGATCTGATAGGAGTCTAACATCAGTATTAAGAGATGTGTAAATACATTCATGTGTGTTATGTTCCTTCCAAACAAGACATATTTAAAATAATGAGAATAGAGATTTTTTTTTCCCTATCAAGACCCCATTTTTCTCTACCTGTCTAAAAGGAATCCCTAATCATTATTTCATGATGTATCAATGAAAATGACAAAGTTGGGGGAAGGGGACATTAAATAAGCATCTGTAGTGGATTCTGACTCCATGTTTGATGTTTGTCCTCTGACAGCTTTCAATACCAACCCCTCTGTTTTCCTTTCTTGCCTCACTTCTTGGAAAATCCATAAAGACTCTCACACTCCCTGTCTTGTGCCAGTGGGAAATTCAAGCTACCAAGATCCCCATCTGTTGCCTAGGAACCCTCACCCCAGACACACCCACTAAACAGAATTACTCCCCAAGTCAATCGCCCCTTCTCTCTCTCATACATCATTTTCAAACTTCCTTGGGAGTCAGTCCCCTTGTCCGCCCCAGAAGACCTCATTTAGTGAGTAATAAGCTTTTTTATACCCTCTTGGTACATCCCTGGTGTCATCTGTTTCATTATCTGAACTAAATTTTGGGTGAAGAGTTGATCCTATCACCCCTATGGGACAACCACAGGTAACACCTAATTAGGTAGAACCTAATATATGCAGGCATCAATGGGGTTTTATATAAACTGTCAAATGGAATATTCATCACAAACCAGTGAAGTAGGTAAACCACTGGTGAAAGAGCAGTCATACTCTGATTAAATGAGTTACAGTTTCCATTTAAATTTAAATCTGATTCCAAAGTTCATACTCTTTTACAACGTGTATAAGAGAGATTTTTTTCTTAGTTGCAAGTGTCAGAATATCCATGAAAAGTGTTCAAATAATAAAGAGTTATACATTTCGCAAAAGAACACAACCAAAATTGGTAAATTCAGGAAGTAGTTGCAGGAGACACAATGATAGCTAATGAATGAGGCGTATTTCCCAGCACATATCAATTGATATTAATGAGGAAAACTTTCCCGGAAGCCACCAAACAGATTTCCTCTTCTAGGACTGGATTCACATTTGCAAGCCTCAACCAGATCTCAAGGGGATTGACACCATCTTCACTAGCTTGTACTGGTCATGATTCACCCTAGGAGGAGGAGGGTCCTATGTGCCAACACAGGAGAGGGCGATCATCTGAGAAAAACAGGAGCTTTGGCTCCAAAAAGGAGAGGGAAGTGAGCAATCAATAGTGACCGCTATTCTGTCTTATTCTGCCTTATAAGAGCCATGCTCAGATGAACTCTAACACCTAGTTTATTATATATTTCATACATTGTTGGCTTTATTTCATGTTATTTTTTTCTGAGTTCATAGCTCCTCAAGTTAAACTACAACAATAAAGAAGGAAACAAAAGACCCCTTTCCTCTTTCCCTCCATTGCAAGCTGTTTGTCGTTTCTGATCCTGGTAGCTACTGAGACTTGTAGGTGACTGAGGGTGGATGGATCCTCGGTTCTCTTTAGGCCCCGCTCAGATGGGCTTCTCAATCGACTAAAGATCAGCATCAAAGCCCCGAGGAATGGGCAGGTGAATGGTGGAGCCCAGGAATATCTCAGTGTTTGGGATTGTGTGGACTCTTTCACCCAAGAAGGTATATGATGGCTCCTGTTAGTGACCCTGGTGAACTTGACCCGCTAAATGCCAGAACTGGAGTTTTAGCTGAGTCACCCCTGATCCTATGCCAGTGAGAATACAGGGAAAACAGAAAGGAAAAAAAAAAAAAAGAGAGAGAGAGGCCATCTGGGTGTCTCAGGAAGAGGCTGATCACTTGCCATTAAGTACATGACAAGATTTTAGAAAGAGAGAGAGAGAGAAATAACCCTTTGGCCTTTTTTCCTGTATAGGATTTTTGCCCTAAATAAATCCCAGCCACCAGAAGGAAGCTCCAGGGAGGTACTTGAGAAAATAACTGCTTATTTAAGGGGCCACAGCAGCCAGAGGGAAGAGGATCAGCTTGAAATTCAGAATACATGCCCAGTGACATATAAGTGAATGAGCAACTGAATTAAAAAATAAATAAATAAAATACGGAAAGAAAAAAGAATTAGGAATTGAAAGATATACAAACTCAACACACACACACACACACACACACACACACACACACACACACACTCTTAGAAACCAAATCCCAAATCCCTGATTTTGGAAATAACAAGTTTAATACATTAATGGGGAGAATAGGTACTGTTGAGACTGGATGATTTAAGTATAAGAAATATGTCAAACCACAGCAAACAGAGATAAAGTGAAACCACAAAGGAAAAAGAAACCGTGAGAATAGCTTTAAGAAAAAGAACAGTCAAAAGTCATTTAGAAGGAAGAAAAAAGAGTAGATGACAGGTAATTACTAAACAACTTTTAGAAATAAATTTTCCTGAACTGAGGAAAGATTTGAGTTCAGAAATATTAAAAACTGACTAAGTTCCAGGCTGATTTAATAAAAAGAGATACATGACCAAGCAAATCCTTGCAAAATGTGTGAACTCCAAGGTAAAGGAAAAAAAAAATCTATGTTTCTAACTTAAGCAAACAAGTTACCAACAAAGGAAAAATCATCACTCAAGCATAGGCCTTATTCTTTGACACTGGAAGCTAATAAACAATTGGAGATCATTTAATACTCTAGAGGGCATACAGAAACAGCATGCGAAGAATCCTATTGTCATTTACTTGTTAATGTGAAAATTCAGATAGTTTGCCATGCAAGTATACTATCCAAGGAAAATATTTGAGTAACAACAACAAAGACAAGCATAAGACATGAGATCACAAGATATAGGAAGAGAAAATAGTGGGGAACAATGAAACTTAAAAATGTATGAATTCTGGAGATCAGGATATGAGGACTTTCAAAACCTATGGGATTTAATGCAAAAGCAATTTCAATAAGCACTAAATTATTTCAGGAAAACCTAGGAGTTGGGGACACATGGGTGTCAGTGAGAGAGGTTAAGGTGTTCTAATTGTCTCATTGGGGGCAGGAGGAAGAGGGAGAGATGAGGGAGACAAGTAAATGTGTTCCAAGGGTCTTGTCCTAGGAGAGTTAAGGAAGAGAAGTAAAAAAACTTAAAGGATTGGTGAGGGAGGAAAGAATACGCTTTGGAACAACTAACAGTAGCGTGATGTGGTTTGATTATGAGAGAAGAGAAAGGAACTGAAATCACTAAGGGAATACAATTAGAGTAGAAACTCCAATTTGTGAATGTACAGCAACGTTATCAACTTAGCCAAAATAGGAGACATGTATAAAACACATAAATTCTTCATTTAATTATTACACTATATCTTAATAATTCTGTAAACTGCTGCTGGTTATCAACGAGAGTAAGTAATTATATAAAATGCTATCTTCCTTGTAAATAAGTTGCATGTACTTGAATATAGTTATCAGTAAACTTATGAAATTACACATGGAATGTTTTAATAATTGATAATAATAATAAATATAGTAATTAGACAGTATGTATGACATGCCAGGTTGAACACTTTGAAATCATTACGTCATTTACTCTTTATAATGACCTTAGATGTTAAGTAGTATGTTATCCCTAATTATTTAGGAAGCCACAGCTCAGGACAGTTATGCAAATTAAAAAGGTCAAGTATTTAGGAGGTGGTATTCCAGGGGTTTGAATTTCGGCTCAGTAACCCCCTATCAGTGCTTCTCCAACCAGTGCTTTAGCAAGTACCAGAATCATCTGCAGAGCTTGTGAAAGAGGGCTTGGGTCAGGCACAGTCTTTCTGAGCAGAGCAGAGGGCTGATTTCATCTGTGTTTTGGGAAGTGTGGAGAACAGGCACTGGTAAACATTGACAAAGGAAAGTGGGTTGACATCCTCTGTAGATGTTAGTTAGTGACTGCTTCCAACTATGGCTTGTTATTTAGTGGCTACTTGTTACTTGTTACTACATCAGTCTTTTCCTAAATTTGTGGAAACTTTTTTTTATTATCACCATCAAACCTATATTTGTGTGTCACAAATATACTGTCACCAAATTTAACCATGATCTTCATGTCACTGTCCCCAATTTTTGCACATGTAGTTAAAAACTGAGTCTAGGGGAACACTTAGCTAATTGTATGCCAGTTTTTATCTGTCTGTTCTTAGAGAGTTTCTCCTGGATTCATAGTAGATGCTTAATGCATGTTTGTTGAAATTGCAAATGTGGTAGAGTTTGCAAACTAGGATTTTCAAAACAAAGTAGGATTCCTGAGAATTGTATAAAAGTAATGAAAGAAACAACCATGGGCATACTTAACAAATATGAGAAAAAGAAGGTTCTTCCAGAAAAGTTTAGTCATATATGTCATAATTCAATATCTGGGATGCATAATTTTAAACATTTTTATTCTTCTATTCATTGCCAACATAATTAACAATGTATTCATGCAGGATACTGTATGTGCATGCATGTGTGGGTTATATGTATGTATACAAATATATGTATATCTATACAAATGTGCTTATGTATGCATATATGTAAAATATACAAAATGATGGAGAGCAGTTTATCTTTTTTCTAGCATGTGTTATTTTAATTTTTCTTGAATTTTGCCACTGAGAATTATGAATGAATTAGCTCATTACTGAATACTTCAATACTAATTGAAACAGTAACAATGCCATCGAAATTCTGTGTACCATGGAGTTAAGGTTAATAATGGCATCACTGATTTGTTCTAGTTTTTCTTTGGGGTTTAAATGTGTAATGGCACTTACTTTTAAAAATGTAAGACCAATGTTTGAAGGTGACAAATAAGTTAACTCACAATTTATGTAACTACATGTTTCACCCTAGAACTAATCATTTTCTCTATGAAGTGTAATTTTGCAATTATTTTCTTATTTAGTGCTCTGTGACTGATTAAATGTTTTTATGCTTCTTCTCCAGGGATTACCCTGGAAATAAATATCCAGAGAAAAAGATTACTCTAAGTAAAATACTGACTTGTTCATAGCTATTTAGGTAATACCACCATTTCACCCATTCTCAAAAGGTAAAGAGCAAAATTTACTGTAATATGTACACCATCAATAAGTAATGATTGGGTGCAAGGCCCTACAATTTGTTTAAATCGTGCTACTTCTCCAAAGAATTAACAAGGATAATGCATCAAAATTTTCTGCAGAAATGCTGTGCTTTATTTGCTTCAGGCCACTAGGATTTAGGAGCTATGGCTCTGTGAAAGCAACGGTTTTTGTCTGTATTGAGAAGAGCCTAGATGAGAGTCTGACGTCTAGAAGTGCTCATGTCTTGATTGAGTTGATAAACGCACATAGGAGCAGTCTTCTGTGAGAACCTGACACTGAACCATGAACACAAAAGCAGGTCCATTAGGTGCAAATCAGCATGAACTTGTGCAGTCTGGTACTTCTTGAACTTTAATGTGATTTGGAAATTACCTGGTGATCATCTTGTCATATGGATTCTGATTCAGTAGGTGAGGGGCCCCGTCTGAGATTCTGCAGTTCTAACAAGCTCTAGGTGATGCCACTTTGCTAGAACATGAGCCATAATTTGAAATAATTTGAAGGTTTATTCACTGCTGCTTGAAACTTGTCTTCACCCCTTCTTACACTGTAACTCTAGCAACTAACTGCGTTATAACGAAAGGTAAATGAATTCTACACTGGTGATATTACACTAAATAAAGTACAATGTTATGGGATGGTTTGTAGTTCTCTTTGTAAATTTGTTTGGCAGAGCTTTGTAGTCTTGGAGTGATTCTAACACCATGGAGAAAGTGTGCTCTTTCTTCTAACAAAGGCATCTAAGTGCTAATAGGGAATAGACTGAAGCTGCTGTCAGTTGAGTTCATAGATGTTTCCTGTGAAACCTGTGAATTTCCTCAGATGAACTCAGTGAAAAAAATCACTCTGTTATAATATAATTAGTTTACGCTTTAGGTTCTCACTTACTTTTCCTTCCCACAAACTAAAGAGTTTGCTTTTTTATGTGCCTTATTTCCTTTATCATTTTGAATAAGACTTCTCTATTTGGGAAGTTTTTAGAAAGTGTAGAAACTTGGCAGAGTTGACCAAAATTTCTTTTGTATGAGTGTAGCAAAAGTAAATGTTTTGTGTTGGCAGAACTGTAACCCATCCAAACGTATGGAAACAGACAGAGCTATAAAACATAGTCGTCTGGAATGAAGTAATCATACTTGGGATGTAATGCACCGAAGAAAGAGAACTCCCTGAGCAGGGTCTGTGAAATGTTTGATCAGACTAAAAACAGGATATGAAAACAACGTTATAACATCCTAATGCTTTTAAAGTCTGGGTGGCTCCATGATACAGAGTTTATTGAACAATACACCAGATAATCCTCTTGCTACTTCTTTTTCAAGGTCAAGTCCATACTAGCAATTGCACTAATGTTTGATGAAGTCACTTAAATGGCAGATATAAAGGCTGCCATTTAACCAAGCTAGTTGTTTGGGTGACTTTGTGAATTCTACTCCTCACTTTTGCTTTAAACAAATAACTGTGTGGAAAGAAAAACAAGTTATTTGCCTCACCTAATTCACCATAAAGCTAACAGTTGCTTTCAGATAAATCTATCAAGAATTCTTATAGAATTAAACAAATCCATTCCCATTTAATTGAATACAATCTCTAAATACTCACTATATTGACAGCCCATGATTTAGGAACAAAAATAGTCATCGGTGTTCTTCATATGATCATATTAACTGAAATAGGAACCATTGATAACTAAATCTCAATACATGGGACTAGATTTTTAAATTTGGAGACAAGCAGGTTTTCTTGTATTTGGGCATCTGAGTCTTAACATCTTCACATTCTCCCCCACCCAACACCACTGCTCTTGGATGCCTGTATCTGTTAGATAATCTGGGAACAAAATTCACCCTGACTAGAACCTGGCATAAACAGAAAAAATAATTTTTTGGAAGTTTTACATTTTCTACATAAAACAAGAATGCTAGGAAGAATGACATTTAATGGGGACATTAAATGGGAAAAATAAACTTGAAATGTATTGTGAGTTACAATGTTTATTTTAATTTAATTAATCACAGAAACTACAAAATAGGTTTGATTATCAATATTATCATAGATCATCATTTGATTATATGGATTTTATAGGATAGTTATAAATATTCATCCAACATTAAAGTAAATATTTCTTCTGAGCATCAGCTGCTTATTACATGCTTTGTTAATACTAAAGATAATAAACTCTCTTTGGAATAGATCTCCAAAAGATAACGTTGTTTGTGAAAGCAAGTTCTAAATTAGTATCTGTACTCCCATCTCAGTTTTGAAAAAATGAAAACAAAAGAACTTTATATTCTCCTGATCGTCTATGTCTGTATGGATGTTATGTGCATAGGAATAATAGTCAGGACAGAAAGGTTTTTCTGTGGTAATATACAATCTTGAAATCTCAGTGATTCAAAGCAACAAGGATTTATGGCTTACTGTTGTGAGTTCATGGGGAGTATGGCTGACTCTACAGGACAGTGGTCTGTCCCAGTGACTCAGTGATTCTCGCCCTTCAATCCTCTGCTCTGCTACCTGAACAGAAGGTTGATTGGTTGATCCAGCAGGAGAAAAAGAGCAACTGAAGGACTGTACAGGGCTTTGAGAACTGTCTTTGCCTGAAAGGGACACCAATCATTTATACTCATTTATAGACACAATTAGTGAAATGGACTTGCCTAATTGCAGGGAGGCTGAGAAATCGGGGAGTACATGAGATATTGGGTATCCTTTATTTCCATAACAGGAAAGGGTTAAAAGGAGACATACATAATTGTTAAGAGTAGATCATTTTGGGGAGTGGATGAGAAGTGTCATAGGATGGTCACTTTTTATTTTACTTAAATCTAAATTATTTGTTTTTTCAACAATATTATGTTTTATTTGAAATTAAAATATATTTTAAATCTTATAAGTCACTCCTAAGGGACCAGGGGGATCCTTGTTACCTTAATTCTCTTTTTATTATATTTTTTTTTAATTGGGGAATATTAGGGAACAGTGTATTTTTCCAGGGCCCATCAGCTCCAAGTCATTGTCCTTCAATCTAGTTGTGGAGGGTGCAGCTCAGCTCCAAGTCCAGACACCATTTTCAATCTTAGTCGCAGGGGGCACAGCCCACCATCCCATGCAGGAATTGAACCAGCAACCTTGTTGTTAAGAGCTCGAGCTCTAACCAACTGAGTCATCTGACTGCCCCAGCTTAATTTTTGTAGAAAGTCTATGACTAGCTCAGCATTTTGTATGACATTTAGACTCCTCTTCACTCCTAATTGTCCTTTTAGTTTTCTTTCCTACTTAACGTTTTTGAAATGTTATCAATTCTCATTTTATAACTTAAATGTTCTGAGCTTTGTTTCCATTGGTCAATGATTTTCAATACTCAATTTTCTCCTAAGTCCTTAACAAAATAACTGGAAAGCAGACTTGTATAGTAAGTTCTCCATGAATCCCAATGGAGTTCCATCAGAGAAAGAGTGACCTGTCACCACAGGAGAGTGTTTTCAATGATAAAACTTTAGACATATTTTATATTTAATGTGATTGAAAAAGTCAGAATCTAAAATTGTGTACTTTGGATAAAGCCCTAGGAAATCACTGACGTTCAGTAGGAAAGAGAAAGGTGATGAATTTGCTTGGGAAATAGTTTCAGGAAAACCCCAATTTGGATTTGGTTAGCTAATTTAGGTGTGTCTGACCTTCTCTGGGTTTTTATGTCTCCCTTGCTCACACTGAAAATATGTAATTTGTTATTCTTTTAGTTATATATTATGAATCTGTTAGGTGTGAATAGTGTTATACATATGTAATTTTTAACAAGTGCTACATAACCATCATTATTTTAAGTATAATATAATTTTTAAACAATTGCTACTCCCAAGCTTTAAAAAGTGTATATAAAGTCAGGCAAGAGAGGATACACTGAAGGTAAAAAATCATGGAGAAAATTTGAGAACTCAGTATTTGAGAACTCAGGATTATTTGCATGAACAAAAGAAATATTAAGCTGTGATAATCATGGGAGGAAGTGTAGGATTTGTTGAAAAACAATTGGAAGCCTAAAAATGCAAGCTGAAACATGCATTCAAAATAATAGTGTGATTTAGCATCTGATGTCTCCGGACCAACGCAAAATATTATCAGGAACAAATTCCTATGTGAGAGCTGTATTAGTTACAGAAAACAGACTTTATC
Organism: Rhinolophus sinicus; assembly: GCF_057876585.1. Classification (NCBI taxonomy): domain Eukaryota; kingdom Metazoa; phylum Chordata; class Mammalia; order Chiroptera; family Rhinolophidae; genus Rhinolophus; species Rhinolophus sinicus. The sequence goes on from NC_142502.1 coordinate 58,861,238, forward strand.
ATAGCTAATATAAGATAAAAGGACTATATAATTCACAGAACATTTTGAAGACTCAAAGAGTCAGGTTTAGACACTACTGTAGCACAAAGTTACACAGAAAAGCACAACTAGAAAAAATGCCCAACAACCTAAGCTGGTGCTATTCAAGGTTTGGTCTGTGGACCAGCTGCTGATCCACATTCTGCTACCTGTCTGAGATGAGAACAAGTCCTTTTACCGTGCTGTAAATCAACTGTATCACTAGGCACAGTATATAGTTTAATTGATAATTTTTTTCATAGTGAGATTTTCTCAGTAAGGATGTAGTGTGTTAATTTACATTCAGGGGTAAGCTCTTGTTATCTGAGATGGGTACATGAAGTACCGTTGTTTTGAGGGTGTGCTACTGCCTTCACCCCCCCTGCCACATGACACCTAGGATTCCGCAATGTAGAGACCACCACAGCAACCCCAGAAGAAATAAACGACTCCACCTACTTACTTGCCAGACGATTCAATTTACTTTTGAGCTATGGAAGCCTCTCAGACTTCCTTCTGCTTTTAGATCTTCTAGGTGAGTTCCTCTTCTTAGGAAAACTGGATAACTGGATGAGTTCCCAGCCCCTAATCTGCAAGGGAACTGAGTTTAGTTTTTAAGCTCTTCTGCATCTGTCACATGACAACAAGCTGGAAAGAGGTTTGAAATGGGTGGGGCCATAAACCACACTACTGTCACAGTGGTCAATCCAAGTCAGGCAAATATTTGAAGAAAGAATAAAAGATACCAATGGACAAGAAGTGTTATTGCTGATATCTCAGACATGGGAAGGGGAAGAGCTGTGTAAAGGAATCAGTAATGGTAAGATGATGGTCAAGGTCAGGTAAATGTACATGTTGCATCGCAGGCCAGGATGGGCTCATTTTATTGAAAAAGCATATGGTATCATTTTCATAGCTTTTGTTAGGAGCACATTTGTTATTTATTTCAGTAATAATATTTTTTTAGAAAATAGAAAGTATGAATCATCCACACCAATCAAGTTAAAAAGTATTATCATATTGGAAGGGATTTTTGAAGCCAGTTAGTTCAACTTCCTCCATTAAAATATTTTTTGAAATAGATAATGCTAATGTTTACCAATATACATAATAATAACTAACAAAGCATTGTCAAATAAATTTCTTTAGAAAATATCTTCATAAATCATATGATATGTAATTAGCATATCATTTTTATGTAAATAAGTGATTCTTGAAAAGTAGGTGGCTTAAATGGAATAAGCTTTTACTTTGAAAGTTATGATTGCTTAGTACACCAAGTAACATTTATGACTTAATATCATTTTTAAAAATTAGTGTCAAATTAATTAGTTTCGTTATATTTATGAAATGCAAAATTAAGTTGCATTACTCATATATTCTTAGTATTGGACACTGGTTTTACATACAAACTGATGGCAAATAAATAGTAGTAAAAAATAAAGTGTGCTGGTTTAATCAAATACTTTGAGTGATGAAAGGCTATCATCTAGAACATTGCTTCATAATGTTTTTCAGGTCATGAACTATAAAAGCCATGGATGTTATTTCCAGTAAATTACACATACAAACATCTGTACATGGACTCATAAAAGATTTATGGACATTTTGAAGGCTATCCTCAAGCTTTCGGTTAAAAGAATCCTGATCCAGAGTAAAGCAGACATTACCAATTGTATCAATAATTTGATTTTAATATATAATGATATTTTTCGTAAAATGGGATTTCAATTTGGAGTTGAAAATTGCACTTTGATTTATAATTTTTACTGGCAATATGATCTGGGCATATAAACTCTGAATCTTAATTATCTCACTTATAAATTGGAAATGATGATTATCTCACAAGATTACTGTATTTCCTTTGGTATGTATCTAGCATAGTACCTGTCACAAAGATATTTAATAAATTTTCATTCATTCATTCATTTTTGATAAATTAATAAGATAGCTCAGAATCTCTTGGTTACTTTATGCAATTATGTTCAACAAATACTAAATGCTCACTTTGTACCAGAGTTATGCATAGGTGATTAAGAAAAACCCTCTTCTCCAGAGGAACTTAAAGTACAGTAACATGTGAAAATAAAATTTCAATATACTGTAGTAAGTGATTTATGAATACATATACATTTGTATGGGAGTGCATAAAAGAAGCAGAGTAATGAATACTGAGGACTCATGGGAGGCTCCATGTAGAAGATGATACGTAAGTTGTGCTGCTAACATTAATAAAATAAACTTTCTGATGCTTACGCTATGATGATTATTTTGCTAAACACTATATGTACTATCTAATTTGATCCTTATAAAAACTCTATAAAATACATAGCTATTTCTTTTTTGTAAATGTCCACCTAACAGGTGTGCCTACTAGGCTAAAACAGAATGAACAAAATTTCAAGTGACATACAGTAAATCAGTGACAGAGTTGGAATTAACTGTGACTTCAAACCTGTGTTCTTTAACGACCAGTTGAAGAAAGCTGGGGAAATCATTTCAGTCAGGGGAAGGAGCTCCAGCAAGTGCATGGAGGCATGGAATGACTTGTACAAAGAGAACTACACAGAATACCAATAATAATTATTCTAAACACAAATCGCAATAAATTGAAAACATAATTCAGAGGTTCTGGCATACTGTAAGGATTGATTCGTTGTAAAAAACAAAGAAATAGAGCAAGTAGTCATAATTGAATTACAAGTGTCTAATTTGTGGATTCTAGATCTGATGGGTCAGGAACTAGTCTAGGTGTGGCAAGATGATGCATATAGCATTGGATATTAGGATATACAGAAGGCAGTTGAATATATATGAGTTCTTAGTTCAGAGATATGATAAAAGCTAGAGATAAATCATGGTTAACATTAAAGATAGCAATAAAAAGTATTAGAGTGTATAAAAACACCTAGTAATATAAAAGGAACATGGCATTGAACTGTTTGTTTTGACCAAAACACCTATATTCCACAACATACACATGTAATGTTTTATTCATTTTTTGTAAATTAATTAAAAATTATTTCACACTGTCTGAAAACAAAGTGGTAAAAGTAGAATCTATAGCTAAAGAAAGTTAAAGAAATCTTTGGTTTAAAGTTAGTTAATTAACAAATTAACATGCTTACTAAATGAGAGTAGACTCAACAGGAGAAGCCTGTATAGATGAGTTTTACTGAAGTTCATATTAGAGTAAGTACCAATAAAAACAAACAATCAAAACTAACAAAACAGCTGCCTGTGTTTTTTGCTAGGAATTTAAACTAAGCTGGAGAAAAATGATTGACAGCTTTTTTTTTTTATTTTTTGGGTTAGTTGTGTCCAAATTTCTCCAGATGATACCACTGATGTTCTCATTTATAAATCCCTCTTGATATTTTGTAAGTTTTAACTTATTTTTCAGAATATCTGAAGGTAATATGGAAGCTGAAGGAAATTTGGACTGTTTCCTAAAAATACAGTCCCTTAGTAGAATATACTATTTACAAGACAGTTTTGTTAACAAGACTGAATTTTCTATCTTGATAGTTTAATTAAAGGTTAAAGGCGATCCTGTGAATAGACAGTTTTGATTTTCCCATTGCATTTATTGTCAAACAATCTCAATATAGTAGTAGTAAACATTGTTGAAACACAAAAGTATACATGACTTGTAAAAAAGACATTTTCTGTAATGACATGGTTAGGTTCGTTCAGACTTACTGATCATTTCAGATATATGTGTAAGTACAAACTTGCTGCATTGTTAAATGAGCAGATGGACAGTTATTAGTCTTGGATGGGATCCATATGTAACTGCAACTGAGATCAGAGAAGGCACTGAAACATGCCATGGAATCCTGTGTTTAAAACTTCAACAATTCCAGGGGAAGGAGATGCATGCCTAAAAGTACCCAGAAAGTAGATCTGTGTAATCAGTATTTTCTTTGATTACTTTTCTTTGATTATTTTTGAATTTTTAAAGCAAAATTCTCATCTGAATAAGTATTTCAAATATACATGTACAGATTGAAGCCTTGCATGTTTTAAAATGTATAATTTTCATATTTGCAAATGTATGATTCCTCTTAGGCCTTTCAAAATTTATACCTTTAAACTTTCAACTTTTCCTGTGGTTTTCATTGTTTAGACATAAGGAATGGGAAACACACACACACACACACACACACACACACACACACACACAAGATGGTTATTCCATTAGTGCATAAGAGAATAAACTCCAAAGCCAGGTTAGAGAGATTTAAGCAAAGGCCAAGTGGAACTATTCATGAGGTTATTAAAAAGAATAAATAAAAAATGAAGGCCTCAGCATCAGGAATAAGCCACTCTTATGAGAGATTAATATTTCAAATATGAGGTTGGCTGCAGAGGTGGTGTGGTAAGTACAATGCTATGTGCCCAAAAAACCCTAAATGCTAACTTATTGAAAACATGTTGAGTGTGCATTTATAGTATAAATAAAATCAGCAATGTGGTTACAGGCAATATTAAATATTCCAACTTGGAAACTCTTGTATTAATGACACTCAGTATTTTCTTGAGTCTTAATATAGCTAAAAGCTGCTTGTATGTTTTAATTATGAACAAATAATCTATAGAATGTAACTTATTTGCAGCTTTGATTTTTGGCTATTCAACTGACTATAGTACAGGAAATTGTGGTGAGACAAATGAACGGCAATGATTGAAAGATAATGTGACTTTAATAAAAATTACTTGATGCTTTAGGCACAAAACTAATTCCTCCTTTAACCATTTCTTTATGTGTTTTTTATTATATCTGCTAACATAGTGGCAACGAAGATTCATGATTGGTGATACATTATTCTAAGAGAAGAGGTCAGGGGGATTAACTTGTGTGGAATTATCTCACTGGAGATCTCAGAAATTCTAAGTTTAGAGTTAGGCTGTTTATCTCTAAAATATGAATGTTCTATTTCTGCTTTTGGTTACTTAATAGAAAAGGGCTATGCATAAAGTTAGGAACCAGAATATGTGATATGCATGAGTGGTGGATAGATAGCTAGAGTTTAATATAAGTTAATAAAATTTGGCCATCTAATGGGAAAGCTAAAAATTTAATAGCTATTACAACTACCTATCCTAGACTCTGAGAACCTTGACTACTTGTTAAGAAAATAAGGTGTGAAAAGTCTCTAGAATTTTTTAAAAATAGACAACAAACAGAAAGTGTAATCAGCTTTATTACAAAGCTTTACTCAGGCTTTATTGTCTATATTTAACACAGACAATAGAACTATAAGAATGACAATACTCAACACTATGCATTAATAATTATTTCCTGTTTGTGTAAGGTGCCCATTGGTGTTTAGCGTTAGCTTGCATTATACAAACAAAATTTCCTTCTCCACTACCCCCCAAAAAGGAGGAAATAATAACTGAAGGCTTTTCACATGTACATGTAGCATTTCTTTTGTAGAAAACGTAGAGACAAGTTTATGGAGTGTGACTAATGAAAGATAAGGTTATAGATTGGGAGGGTGTTGGTAAGCTAGCTAACTAGTACAGTTTTATATATTACATTTTATTCTTTATTAGTAATTAATAGACTCCATTTTATCTATGATGTTGATAATGTAGGCATTATATTTTATCCAGAGAAGAAGTCTTTTGCCCTCTATAATTGCACATAAAACACTCATGAAATTCACTGGTATATAAGTAGAACATAAATCTTTAGGACTTTAACTTTGGTGTTTATACATACAGATCAACAGAATTCCAATTATCTGGGTGATATTTAACCCACTAACTATACGTAAGCCAGAGCAATTCTCCAGTATCCACATCTACCAAATTTTACACTATTTCCTATTTTAAGATTCTCATGCAAGCCTTGTTCTTTATCCTCTACAACTTTTTTTTTTTTTTTTTTTTTTCAAATGCACAGTGGTTTCAACTCCCATTTTGATCAACAAGTTCTGTTTCTAACCTTTTCTCCATGGTTAGGGTCTCTTGGTCATGAAGGTAATGCCTAAAGGAATCTGAGCCCTGAACTGTCTACAAGTAGAAAAGATCCCCAAGGCTAGAGCAACAGCACATTCTCCTAGTCAGAACCTTCAGAGAAGAGAGTGTATGCCAAATACATAGAGAAAATAAAAAGGTTATTCTCAATTTGTTTTAGTTTAATTTCTTTCAGCAAACAGTGAAATTATGAAATTAAAAACTGAAAAAAGAAAATTAAGACTTCATGAACAGCTGACTAATGTAAATATTTTAGACAATACGAGTACATCAATTGGGTTGAATGGCTGTTCATTTGTAATTTGTTTTCATTCAGCCTCTTAACTGGAAAATTGAAATGCATAGTTTGGCAGTAAGGAGACTCATGTAAAATTTGAAATATGCTTGACTGTTACAAAATAGAGATATAAAATATTTTGCTAAGATATGAGATACTTGCTCAATGTCACATTTAAAAACCAAGTGTTTTAAAATAGAGAAATAATTCATTATTTTGAAATTATTGATCTTACTCTAAAAGAGTCTCATTTATACAGATATAGCCAAAAGTGGGTATAATTTCATATTTTTATAACTACGTAGTCCTATACTCAGCTTTATATATAATAATTTCTGTGTAAATTTATGGCTCTGTAATAGTCATATATTTTTTTTTCTTAATCTAATTGGAGTGCTTTGAAAATTATATATAAAAAAAAACTTTTAAGTTAAATACCTTTAATAATGATGCTAGGTAGTAAGGTTTGAAGATTACAGTCTCCATTATTAAAATAGACTGTAAGGTTTTACCAAAGCCATATATCTCTAACAATAGTATGGAGAGTTTAGGTTTAATTTCAATAATCTGTTAGCACCCAGTAAATGTTACAAATGTATTTATGGGAACATTTCTCCTTATATTACCCCATATCTCTTTAAAATTTTTCATTATTAAATATCACTCGTATTGTTTTTCCTTGGAGTTTTTTTTCTTTCTCTGTAAATTTGTTTGTTTTGAAATAGGACAGTCATTTTAGTGGTGGTGAAATTTCTGCATCTTTTTTAAAAACTATGTATTTAATAGGAGAAAGGAAACAAGAGTTGAAAAGAAGAATGTCTTGTTAGTTATCCTGTTTGACTCACACTATTGGCTGGAATGGGATGAAGACAGTCAGTAATCATTACATTTTTTTAAACCAGACCACAGTGATTGATTTCCATTATCTAGCATAACATCTGCCACTGTGCACGTTTCTTAGATTTTAGAGGACACAGTCTTTTAAACAGAAAACTCTAACTTAAGAAAAATCTTGAACACCAGTTAAAGGATGCGGAAATGAGTGCCTTTAAATCTCAAAGAGATGTATAATTTTTAATTTTTATATTTAACAGTTGAAATCATTGATCGTAAATCTGTTCTAACAGAAGGTGATTTAAATCCTTGCATGTTCTATGTAAATATAGATACCCGCTAACCTAAATTAGAATATTTTAAACCTACTAATATGCTCTTCGCCTACTTTGCTATTTTTCTCTTTTATGAGATTAATTTTGTTTGCTTATTCTTAAAACATATCTTGATTGTAAGATAAAAGGGCTATATTTAAGTAGTAGACATATTATAATAAATGAATCAAATCAACATGTTGTGCACTTTTAAAAACATATATTAACCTTTCAGTTCAAAAAAGAAAATTATGGATTACCTATTGTTTATTCAATAACTTGTAGGACTATGTCCATACTGTGGGAACAAGAAAATTATATAGGACGCATTCACTACCATGGAGGAAATTATGAAGAGAATCAGTCTTAACAACAAAAAAGAAACACTCTTTTATATCAACTATTGATTTTAAATGTAGGTCTGTCGTTTTGTTCAGCAAGGTAGACATTGAGGCGGCATCCAGAAAAATACCTTGGGACTGCACAGCAAAACCCCTGATTCTTAGTACAATGACTCATGTGCAAGGCAGTTGTGCTTTAAGTTTAAAGACATGCATCTAAATGATTTAAAGATTATATAATGCACATTTAACTTTAATACTAATGACACCATTCTGATAAAGTATGTGGATAATGAATATGGTGCTTCCATTCAATCTGCATATGTATAAAGTAAACATGAATGCAGGGGTGAGGTTGTTGAGAAGTTATCCCCCAAAATAAATCCTGTTTTAAATGGCTTTGTTCAACTGCCTAGAAATCATTTCATTCTGTCATCACCTCTACATTCTTTCATCCTACCTGAGTAACATGCTAACACTTGGTAAAAGGTGGTAATATTTCAAATGGAGAAAAATGTAAAATTTGAAGTAAAAAAAATTAATATGTATGCAATTTCTTGACCCATTACTACCTTTCAAAACATCTTTCATTAAAAATGGATGCCTTCTTTTTGTATATTTATGGTACCTAATGAATAATAAAAAGGAATGACTCACTTAATAGACATAATGCTAGACAATTTCAAATTAAAACCCCTACAACACTCCATGTAGAATAAGTCATGATGGAAGCAGAAAGATTCAAGTTCTGCAGTACACCTTATATAGCTTCTAGTAATTGAGTCACTGGCACAGTGCCAGGAGGTCCTCTGGCTGGCTGCATGTGAGAATATGCTGACCTGGACTCACTGCTACACAAGTAGGCTCTGAAACTTATAGCTAAGCTGGTTCACTTGATCTTTCTTACCAAAAAATTTGTGGGGGCAAAACAGGCAGTACCAGTATAATTGTTTGGTGTGGACAAATCCATGATGAAAATCAAAGTTTTCAAGGCACAGTTGAAGGTGAATGTGGCTACGGTTATTGTTCTTCCTGCTGTAATTTTTGAGCCAATCTCCTGGCACAGTTTAATGTATAAGACTCTGATGTGGGTGGTCATTCTCTTTGAGTATGAGGCTAATTGTGAAGGAAGTTACCTCTCTGTCTAGTATTATCATTTGTGAGTCGTGCACGTTAGTTGCAGTGCCAACATCTTACAGGATACTTGTACAAATAGGCTATCGATGCTCCCTCTCTCTCTCAAAATATTGTTTGATGCAATACGAACCAGAAACATATTATGAAAGATATAATTACAACTGATTTAATAGCAAGAATATGAATTTCTTATCAAATAGTTGTTGAGAAGGGAAGCAATAATTTGTACAACTAAACTGGTCAGTTAAGTTTCTAATTTTCTTTTGTATATTATTAATAATTCATATACCTCTTTTTTTCTAATCCATATGCACTTAGATCCTCTCCAGATATCCCAAACTATTATTATTTAGTAGATCAGCAATAATATGTACCATAAGAGAGTATGGTTCCACATATTTATTTTAATTAAACTGATTTTTTTTAAAGTAATTTTTACTTCTCTTTCCCTATGTCCTTTTTCCTGTACCAGGTGATATATACTTTGGTTGTCTGATCAGGCCTGACTTTCTGTTGACTGGATAATGGTTAACAACATTTTCTCTCTGTGCTTTTGTGTCCTCTATTATCAACTCTTATCTATCAATGGATGACACACAGACTTTTTGACTAATAAAACACTAAATGTAGAATTGCTGTTTCTTCTATAATAACATATATTGTTTTGTTGTTTGGGAGATATATGAGAAAGGAGTCATAGAATAAATAGATGTGAAATTTCAATGTTTGTGGAAAAGAACTGTCTGAAGATTTGGGGAAATGACTAGAGAAGGACAATCAGAAAGGCTCTATTTTCTTGGAGAAGTAGAAGAGAGCTTTAAAAACAATTTGGATTCGATGTAAAGAGCCATGGTTTTCCAGCTGGTATGGAAAACATTCTTGAGTAGTCAAAGACAAAAACATTTTGGTAAAGGAATCAGGGAAAACACATTGTATGTTGACAGAATGGGGAGAACTGAGTGCTTAATTAGAGTAGACGACTATGTCCAAAGCTTAGACATCTCTTAATCTTTGCTTAGTGTCAGTCTGGGCATGCTGTCAGGAATTGCTTTTATTTTGCCAGTCTGCTTAAACCTCCACTTTCATTCAACCTCCACTTTCATTCAAGGGACCTGAGTCTCTTACCCATGGTAATGACTAGCCACCTGATCTATTCTCTGTCCTTTAATTTCATTGTCAATCAAATTATTAAGCATAAATAAGTACATATTTAGAGATGGTATTAAAATGTAACTTAGAGATCAACCATTTCATATTTTATGGATAAGAAAATGGGAATATAGAAGGTTAAATAATTTGCCCAAAGCCACTTAGCTGAAATTTTAATATTTAACACTTTCGTACAGTTTTATGTCTTGTTACTCATTTGCAACTACATATTCTTATAGGATTCATATCTGTCCTGTGAAATATTATCTGTCCATTATGAGCAAACACCTTTTGAGGTGTTAACAGATGGGTTTGAGGGCCTGAGTTAGATTATGGCAAAACAGGGTCTAGAAGAACTCTAGATATTTTTAATACATCATGTTTCCTTCCACACTCACAACTTGAAACAAGCAGTGACAAAATGCTGGGAGGGTCAGATTTACTACTGTAATTAGTATAAAATGATACAAACTAAATATTTTTTAATGTAGCAATCATCTTGCATTATTATGTGTGATGCTCAATAGAAATATCAAGGATATAACTAGCTTGTAAACCAGATATTTTCAGCAGAAATATATAGAGTAGAATATAACTTAAATGAAATGTATATCACGCAATTATATACTGGGGATGCCAAAAAAATGTATACAAGTGGATACTAGTGAACGTTGCTCAAGCAGTAGTTCACCATAATCAGAAGTGTCTAGACTCTGATGGTAACCACTTTGAGCACCTCTTGTAATTGCAGAAGTCAAACGTGACTTGTATTTATCTTTTGTTATCAGTATATATTATTACAATTTTAATACAGTTTTTCCTTTCTTAAAATGTGTGTACATTTTTTTTGGCACTGTCTGTATTATCCCAAACACTTATGGAGTCCTGTGTGTTTCTCTCTCCCCAAATGCCAGAAGCTCTGTAGAGAATGTAAGGTAAATAAAACAGTATAGCTCTTCATCACCTCCAGGGGAACAGACAGGCTTATCAGTAACTGAGGTAAAAGAAAGCCAGAATAGGGAGTGAATCAGTGGGCAAGGGTTAGTTGTAAGGACTCTCCCCTGATTTTAGAAACTTAGTAGGTCTTAGGAGTCCCGTTGTAATCAGTTTTCTTCTGAGAATCTGATCAAGCTTATTTCAGAACTTCCAAGGGGTTGAGTGAGAACATCATATCAATATCTCTTTAATTTTTTCCCCCTATGAAATATGCTAAGAAGAACCCAGGTTACTTCTTTAAGACGTAAACTATTTGTTTCAGGATTTCATAACTCTTATAGTCTATAAATTTGACTAAAAATTTTCAAGTAAAATCCATGATAAATTGGCTTGACTTTAACCCCAACTCAAAGGGTTGACTCCAAATATTAGGAAGGTTTCATGTGTAAGTAAACTAATTGTTTCTCTTCTCCATTCTTTAGTATGGCTTTTCTACATAAGTCACTCCCAGTTGAAATTTCATATTTCTATTGTTATAGATATGAATCATGACTTAAAATAGTCTTACAGTTTAAAAACAAAACAAGCAAACAGAATGAAAATATCATTTTCAGTGTACTTAGTTTTGCTCACAAGCTTTATCTGAAAACCAGTTTATAAGTCTGGATTAACTCATAAGAAACCATTGATGAAAAGATTCATACCTGTTCATGTAGGAAATGAATTGATAACATGCTGAGTCCTGTTGTGAACATGTAACTTTATGTTTTTTGCTGTATATTTGTACAGTTCTTAAGGATGAAAGGAGGAATAGAAAAGGAAAAAAAGAAAAGGATCAGATTCTGTGGTCAAGGTGAAATTGCAATGCTTCTTTAGTACATTGGTCAATTACAGACATCTGAAACCATGTAAATGATATTTTAGAAACATTAGCATGTTGAAAATACTTGCAAAAAACTAAAGGTTTAGTCTGTGTTTGTACCTGTCTATACACGTTTATTTGTTAAATATTCTGAGGAAATAAATTACTTAATCTATCTATATCAGGATACTTTTTCTTTCCTCTGACTCTTGGGCAATAGACAGATTCAAATGAATGGAACTAGTTGTTCTAAACAATTGAAAGCAGATATTTAAAGTCTAATAAAGGCTTACGGTTACTGTATTAAAAAGTTGAGAACATTTTCTTTAAAAAAGAGTAATGATTGAATACATTTCTCATCAAAGCAAAGGATTAAGAGCAGTGAATGAAAATTTTCTATAAAGTTTTACACAATGTGCTCTGAAAATTCATTTCCTTCATTTTGCTCTCCCTCATATTTTGGTTCCTTGCCCTTTATATAACTGACATGTTTAGTTTTCTCAAATTGAGGAAAGTGCAGATCATTTTATATGTGAACTAATATTTGTGGAAATGTATATGCTCTTTTATTGCCCCACAGTTAGAGTAGACGATGGTCATGTGTTTTTTGCAAAATAATGGATTCAGCTAATTGTACATAATTTATATTTATTGTTTATGAGATTGGTGAATTTCGTCACAGAATTTCATCAGTGAGTTGAAAATTTTCAGTATCACTGAAATTTTTAAACATTCTCTGGAAAATTTAGAGAATCTCCCTGGACATTTTAAAGCCTTTTATATGATCTCTCTGATTTACTAGCTTCAGATCATTTATTTTAATTAAAAGCAGATGGAACTTCAACACAATAGATGGAAGAGACATTTAGCTAGATAATGGTTTAATGAAGTAATAGTTTTTAACTATACCTAATTTTATATCTCTGCATTTAAAACTATAACCATTTTATTCAAGTTTTTATACATGAAATTCATATGTAAGAGAAAATAATAATTCATCTCTCTAAAAGTGAAATTAAAAGCATTCTTGCACTGAGAAAAAACTTATCTTTCTGGCTAAAGATGGACCGATTTAAAGAAGATCATCATTTTTTTTTAAGACTACTTCAGTGTTTCCAAAGAGTCTATTGTTTAATCTGCCAAGAAATTCTGTTCCTACATCAGTAGAAAATTTAAAACTCTGATAGGACCATACTATTTCCTCAGTAATAGCAAGGGAATTAACTTTAATGCAGCAAATTCGCAAGAAACACTTATGATAAAAAGATGCCTCTCACTCCTATTATTTAATTGATCTTTTTGGAACAGTTCATTTGTACTTCAGAAAAAAAATAATTAAGTGGGTTATTAAGTTCTTCCAAATGTATGAAAACAATGGTGACTAATACCCAGATATCTTTTTATGAAAGGCTTTTGTGTTTGAACCTTCTAAATTCTAATCTCTAATAGGTGGTTCTAGGCTTACCATTATTATTATTTTAAGCCTAAAACTTCCTTAGTAGATTTGAAATACATTTGATTTAAATTCCTTTTATTCATTTAAGATTGCATGAAATGGATTTTCCTTGCACAATGAGAAATACATTAAATTTCAAAGCATTATACTTTACTCTTCATTTCCTGTCTGGTCATTTAGAGAAAGCCACACTGTGTGGCAGGAAAAATATCAGTGAGCATTCGGGAGACATGGGTTCTAGCTATTTGACCTTGAATTAAGCTTCAATTAACTTCTTTGTGCACCAGGTTCATATCTGTTACATAAAGGAGTTCTCAAAGATTGCAAATCAGCAGTCCTAGCTAGATTCAGCACACAGATATGTTTTTCTTGACCCACGTGGTATTAAAAAAAAAAAGAATAAAATGGTTGTATCAACTTACACTCCCATCAGCAGTGCATAAGAGTCACAATTACTCTATATCCTTACTAATACATTATAGTGTCAACCTTTTTCATTCTAGATATTTTGGTGTGTTTGTAGTCAGATTTCATTATGTATTTAATTTACATTTTTGTGATGACTAATAAGGTTAAGCACCTTTTCATATATTTCTTAGCTATTTGTATAGCTCCTTTTGTGAGATGCTTATTTGATTTTGGGGGGTTTTTTTGGCCTATTTTTTTTTTTTTTTTAAGTTGAATTGTGTGTGTTTTTCTTATTGATGTGTTAATTAGTTCTTTAGATATTCTAGATATGACTGTTTTGTTGCGTAAATTAATTCAAAGCATGTTCTTCCATTATGTCTTGCTTTTCACTCTCTTAAAGGTGACTTTTGATAAATTGAAATTCTTAATTTTAGTGAAAACCATTTTTTCAATCTTTTTCTTTTTCATTAGTTTATTAAATTTAATAAAAATATATTTGCTTCCCCTAAGGTTATAAAATTATGTTTCTTTGTTATCTTCTAGAAGCTTTATCTATAAACCATTGGGATTGATTTAATATAATAGATACTCCTTGACTCATGGTATAATTCAGGAAATTCAGTTTCAAGATATATACCCAATAGAAGTGCATACATTTGTGTGCTAAATAATATGTGCAAGAATGTTTACAGCAGCGTTATTCATAATGGCCCAAAATTGGAAGCACCTATTCATTAGTTATAAGATGGATTGTGATATATTCATAAAATGGAAGAGTGTCCAACAAGGAGAAAGAATAAACTACTGCTACATGCAACAACATGGGTGAATCTTACAGGAATAAAGTAAAAAAAGCCATGCACAAAAGACTAAATGCTGCATAATTTTATGTATATAAAATTCAAAACTGAGCAAAATAACTATGACAGTGATAACTGAATAGTGGTTACCTTTTGGAGAAGTGAAGGTTAATGCTGGGGGAGACACCAGAATGATACCTGGGTGATTGATAAATATTTTATATCTATATCTGGGTAGTGTGTGCATGGGTCTGTACCTTTGGTAAATCTCCTATCATGTTGTACACTTAAGACATGCCCTTTCAATCATTAGGTAGTAAAGAAGGAAAATACTTGCTGTAGCTAATATTTTAGGCATATATAAAGATTAGAATATCATTGATATACTCGTAAGGACTAGAACTAAGATAGTTTAGAGTAATCTCTATTAATCAATGTCTACCTTTTTATAAGGCTTCTAACTGGTCTTGCTTCTCCTAATTTTATGCACAATAAAAGCAGATTAATCTGAACAAAATGCCCACTTTTGAACATACCGCCTGCCTATTTAGAAATCTTCAATTATTCCCATCCACCTAAATAATAAACAGCAAGTCTTAAACATTTAAGGTATACGTAGCACAATGATGGATAGTGTGAGAAATAACCAATATGTGTTAGAAACCAATTATATATCAGGTGCATTAAATTGCTTACTTTAGGAATAACCCTTACATCAAACCTATGAGTTAAATAGCATTATGCCACATTAATGTTTCCTAGTTTGAACATACTGAGTTTCTACACAGTCTGAAGTTACTCAGTTAATGGGGAGCAGCAACGGGATAAATATATAGGTCTCTGTGACTCCAAAGCAACTACTGTGTTTGTTACAACATGTTGCTCCTATGGTCACATATAAGTTCCCAATCTACTCTATTCAATTTCCCACCTTACTAAACTCTCTATTCCAAACTAACTGAGTTCAAAATCTGCCTCCCTCAATTATCTTGCACTTTCTGATCTCCTAATTTTTCCATCTCTTCCCCCAGAAGTGTTAAAAATAATAATGGAGATTGAAGTAAAGTATTAAAAAATTACTGCATCAGTTGGAGTTGTATAGGTGCAGGGTAAAAATAAACCTTGTGGGGGTCAGTTGCACGACTACTATTATGCTTTTTATTTGGATCGATACATGGAATGTACATGACAAATAGATCAATACCCTAGAGATTTTTCTAGCTGATTAAAAAACAGTTCTTCTGTATCTTTTATTTACTCTCTCCGATTTACTAACATCCCCACCACTATGCTTTCGTAGACCACTCTTTCAAGATCAACAGTAAATACGACATTGACGTCATTGGCCGCTTGGCCCCTCAGTAGTTGTCACCACATTTGACTATCATACCTTTTGGAACGCTATTCTCTGCATTTCCATTGGAAAACACTTCTTAATTTTTCTGCCACTTCACTGACTACTCCATCACAATCTGTCCTGTTAGTTCTTTCTCCTCTATCTTAACTCCTGATGTCAGAGCTCATTCAATCATTTATCCATTCTTGTATTGGCACTTTTATTCAAAAATCCTTATTGAGTACCTATAGTGTGTCAGTATTATATGCCCTGGAGACACAACAATAAACAATATTTTCAACATCCTGCTTTTGTGAAATTTTGATGGAGGGATACAAGAGTCAAATAAAAAAATACAGTGGATTAGAAGTTGGTATGTACTGTGGAGAAAAAGGAATCAGGGAAGGGAGGATGGAGACAATTAGAGCTAATGGTTACAGAACTAGCAACACAATTTCTGGAGCCCAGTGCAAAATAAAAATGCTGGGCCCCTATTTTGAATACTGTTAAGAATTTTAAGACAGCAGCTGCAGTGCATTAAAACAAACATTGGGCTCTTTTAAGGTTAGGGTCCTGCACAACTACACAGATCACACACCCATAAAGATGGTCCTAGATGTTTGCACAACTCACTGAGATAATATTGGAGTGGAGACTTAAAGAAGGCAAGGGACTGAGGTACACACAGGTACAGGAGAGCAAAGTCCAGACAGAAGGACAGTAAGAGAAAAGGCACTGAGGCAGGAATACATCTGGTGGATATAAGTGAAATGAGCAGCACAGCAGGCTGATTGAAGGGGAAAGTGGAAGGAGATTAAATCCAACATCTAACGTGGGCCATATTAGGTAAGTTTTCACTGGTCATGGTAAGGATCTCTTTTTTTTTTTTTTTTTAGTTTCAGGAGAGTTTAGAGCACATCTGACTTAATTTTCTCTAGGATCATCTTGCTCCTATGTTAAAAAATAGATTAGATTGTAGGAGGCAACAGTGAAAATAGTTGGGAGATGATAGCAGCTTGAAATAAGCCAGATGAGATAGGGCTATGGTAGCTAAGATAAGGTGATTGGATTTGCAGGATAATTTGAATAACCTTTGTATTTGGTCCTAGAACTTTTATTTTTATTTCTATCTTTATTACATTACCCTCATCTCATGGCCTTAGATAATATTTAAGAGCTGATGTTTCTCATGTATATTTCCCAAACAAGCCAGACATGTCAAGTCTTTCCTGATGTCTTCATTTGGATTTCTCATAGATATTTCAAATTTAATATGTCCAGTAAGTAATGTAATAAGTGATATTTTCACCCAAAATTTGTTCTACTCAATCATCCCCCTTATTAGAAAATGGCATCAGTATTCATTTACTTGTTCAAGTGAGAAAGCTGGATTCTTTTTCTTTCCTAATTCCCCACATTTAATTAATCAGAGATCCTATCACTTACACCCAGAATAGGGACCTTAAATCCACCCACCCTATCCATCTTTACTGCCATTTCACTCATCTGGGCCACAGGTTTCTCCTGTGCTGTAATAACCACCTAATTGTTCCCTCCACTTCTGTTCATGCTGTTTGTAGCAATTAAGGTATTCATTTTAAGATGCACCTAAGATTGTATCTTTCTCTACTTAGAGTCCTTCTATAGTTTCCCACTGCATTTTAAGTATAATTAAAACTGCCTGTCATGTTCTACAAGGTCCTGCAAAGACAAGATCAAGTGGTCTTGTCTAAGCTCTCCTGTTTTATCTCATGTTCATCTCCATTAATCATTCACACTCCACTATCCACACTGCTCTTTTGAGTGAAGAACTAAGGAAAAGAGTTCTAGAAGCTTTAGAAGCCATCCCACACATTTTCAGGTTGGCCTTATATTAATATTGGCCCTGGATCATATAGTATTGCATTTAGGACAATTGCTTGTAATTTGTTTTGCAAAATTCTGTTTCTTTTCATTTGGGTTCTTAGATACCAAAGAATACTGAAGTGGACATTTTTTAAACTAAAACTGGGAAACTTAATATTGGCTTTTCTCACAGGGGGAAAACTGTCTCCTAATCTTCAGTCTTTACCCCCTTCTCTATTAACATTCAAACATTGGAAGGAATCACAGGGCAACAAGATGATGTGAAATTAAAGTCACACATTTGATTGTTTCTGACCATATCTGTTATCATCTTATTGGATGGTAGTTTGTGGTCTTTTCATGTCACCAGGGGTCTTGAAAGGAACCTACGTATTCAGCACATGAATATGTCCAGTCTCTACCTCTCAACGATTCTCAAAGACCTATTAATGAATCCCCTTCTGGGCCAGGATTGAAAACTTCCAGGCAAGTTTTATCTTATGACATTCAGCACACTTTTACCCTACCTACAATGCCAAAAGAATTTGACAATTATGATGATTTAAGACACGGCTAGTGCCCTTGAAGAATTCACAATCTAATAGGACATGTGATAAGTGAACATATAATGGTAATATTGTTTAGTAAATAGGATGTAAGATAGAGAAGCATCTGGAAAAGGTATCTTAAGGTCAAGAAAGACTCTGTAATGAGATAATAATAATAAAAGTATGAAGAAAAAGAAAAGGAGAAGGAGAAATAGTGCCTGCCAAACAATGAAAACCAATTTGATAGATGGTCCCTTAGGTTGAGAGGCCATAACATGTTTGGGAAAGTACGTTTTCACTGTCAGGCGAGAATGTGGTGACATAATAAGATGGAAAAGAGCTTCCAAAAATAAAGTCTGAAGATCAAGCAACTTAGTCCATATTTAAACATTCTCCTTTTGTGACAGACCAAAGGCACCTTCTTAGGAGTATTTCTGTCTTGGCTTTCTTATAACAAGGATGTTCTGAGAAATACCCTTATCTCCAGCTGCCCACTTTGGAGAGGGTTTAAAATTCAAGATAACCGACAGCGTCGGCAGGCCTTTATTGTTTTCCTATAACTCTACTCTGATAGTTTAAATATTTCTTCCTACAACGTCTCTATTCAAATACTAACAAGTCAAAACACACCAGAAAGGATACTTTACTGTTGCAAAGTCTGTAATAATAAGATTACACATTTCAACACCTAAATCTGACACCTTCAGAAAAGTATTTCAATCCATCTTTATTAAAGAATCACACGAGGAAAAAATGAAATTTGAACTCTGTCTCCTTTTAAGTTTCTCATGCTTTTTTGGAAAGTATGCTGCACTTTCATTGAAAATTATCTTTTGATCTTCAGTGAATATAGCTATTCTGTACCTCATTTATGTTTAAGACAATGCAACATGTTTGTTTTGTCATTAATACTAATCCTACCTTGATTTCTTTGAACTGTTGGAAACAGGTAATTCAACTTAAGTCTTTTCTAGACAATCTTTTCTTTTCTTTGTTGGATGATGAAATTTCTCTGCTGTTAACACCATAAAGACTGTCTACTTTCCCTTTCCTCTTCTAATTATTGGCTATATTGTTAGACTACATCCAAGAAACCAAATTAGCATTTGAATTGAGGAAAAATATATTAATTTAAGCAGCTTCTGACCTTTGTTAAAATGAGAAGTTAAAAAGACAATCAAAAAGTTAAACCAAAATATCTAGGATTAAAAAAAAAGTAAGGCTTGTTAGCAAATTGAACATAAGTATGTCTTTTTCTAAATTTTATATTTAATACTGTTGTTCTGTTGACATACTGAAAACTTCCAATATAAAATATCTTACAGATGAATTGTGATCTTTGTTAAAATATCGATGATTTGGCAAAAATGTACACTGGTGAACATGGGTAAATTTGTTTTTAGGTTTTTCTAAACCAGTCCTACTGTGTTTCCCTGAAAAGAAGACCTACCCAAAAAATAAGCGCCAGTTAAGATCAGCCAGACAGATGCATTTAGTACATTACGGCGATGTTCCAGAAGAAGATGACATGACTGTATTTGAAGAAATGTAGATTGTTGTACATGAAAAAATAAGACATACCCTGAAAATATGCCATAATGTGTCTTTTGGAGCAAAAATTAATATAAGACGCAGTCTTATTTTCTGGGAAAGAAGGTATCAGACCCGGTCTTATTTTCGGGGTACACAGTATTTACTAAAATTAATTTTTTATCAATTTCAAAATTAAGTCTAATTTATTTCTAAGATTTTCCAGGCAATATACATTTGCACAAACACCTGGCAGATTTCTAGGTATCACATCTGGTAGGTGTGGATGGAATTCATTAAGCTACGTCTTCTAAGCATATATGTTTGCCAAACCTTTGATATGACAGGAACTTATTCCCAATGGCAGCCATTTATTCTTTGCCAGTTCATAAGTGCTTCCTTGTAGCAATGGATTGCATTTCCGCTGGCATTTGAAACATTGGCAACTACATCACTGTATGCTAGGATACATATGCAGAGAGATTACTATCAATCCGAAACAGCAGAATGGGAGTTGCAGTTTATAGAAGGTTGTTGAGCTAAAGTCAACAGAGGACTCTTGGCTTTAGAGAGAGCATTCTAACAGGGGAAGGAAGTACACGTACATTACTGAAGAGCCACTTCTTAAGTATTTGATTACAGGCAAAAAATAGACTTACTTAAAAGGTCTTTTATAAGGGGGAAGATAGGAGTCAGACAGTCTGATAACAGAAAAACTTCTGCTTTTACTTTGGGGTCTCTCTATAAGCAACTGGAAAATGTTCCACATTTTTCCTCAAGTGGACATGTAAGCAAATGGTTATCATGGAAGCTATTTGCAGATATGACTTAGGTGCTAGTCTGAAGGGTTGACAAGGAAATGATTTGCTTTAAAGTGATCCTAAACAATGAAAACAAGATGCCCATTGTTAAATTGTCTTTCTCAGTATATGTTTTGAAGAAATTGAGCCTTTAGGACTGAAGTAATGGATGCTTATATACTTCTTTATTTGTAAGAATGGTGTAATAAAATCTATAGCAGATGGGAACAAAGGAAAAAATATATATATATATATATTCCAATGCTAAACTGTTAAAAAAAAAAAAAAAAAAAAAAAAAAAAACAAAAAACACTTCTAGCACTAGCCAGAGGGTAAAATAAGTAGAGTTTAGAATATATAGCACAGTGGCCAACTTTGACCCAGTCATTTTTTGTTCCAGAATGTACTCTGAAAGAACATAAAACCAATTTGTCTTCATTGTTTTAAAGAATACCATCCTTTATGTACACTTTCCAAATCATCCCAGGAAAAAAGCTCTTTTGGCTTCTACATGGTTTAGTTACTTAGAAATGTCATTTTAAAAGCATTTGTAATACTAGTATACATATATGTGCGCTTGTTTGTTTGTAAACAATAGCTATGCTTATTTTAAAGTTAAGGGATGAGGAGATTTTATGTGTGACACAATGTTGAATTTTAATGAGTTAGCAATGCTTACTGTTGTCACTGGATGTGAAATAGCTGGTTAAATGAGATTTGGCTTGATACATGAAGTACAATGCTATCATAAATTATCTTGGACTCACTAGAGAGATTTTGCTTGTACACAATGCCAAAATAACCAGTCATGTAAGTAAAACAACTGTCAATTTAGTGAAAATGACAGTCAAATTTGATGTTTCCCTCAAATTATCTGGCAAATTAGATAAAAACACAACCAAATAGAATTCAATTACTTATTGATGATGTATAGACCAAAACTCTCACAAATTAATACAAGCATATAAATTTGATGCTATGATGAAAATCAGAATGATACTAGAGATGTTTAGAATCTAGTCCTTGAAAAAATAATTTATCAAAACTGCTCCCGCACTGGCTGAGTCAGCTCTGCCCCAGAATAACTGTGTCATATACCCACCTTTTAAGAGTGCAAGGATATTATAGAGAGCCACTCAGGCATTTTTAAGTACCAAGGTGATGTGGCTATTTCATTAGTTATAAAGTTCAAGAAAGACTTAGACAAGTGTCAGAACTGTGTTTGGTGGAAAATTCCATTTAATGAATCATAGATGCTGCTCACTATTTGTTAATAACTTAGAACCATTTCAAATTTCTCTCTCTCTTCCCTTTGATTGATATATATATATATATATATATATATATATATATATATATATTATATATATAACATATATATATATATATATATAATATATATATATATATGTTATATATATAATATATATATATATTATATATATATATATATATATATATATATATATATATATATGAAATAAACTGTTTTGGACCTAGGATTCTAATCACAGATACTAGAATGTGTCAAACAGAGTAAAAATTCTGAGAAAAATGTGATTTGGATATGGTAGAGTCATATCTAATTTCTTAAAATTAGTTAAGATTTTAATGTAAAGAACACATAAAGAGAATGTGGCCCAAATAATTTATATAGAGATTTCAACACTTAATTCCTTGACCAAAAATCATTTTCAGTTTCTGTCTTCAAGTATTCTACATTCCTTGCACTATAAAAATAAAACTATTTGTCAGGTGGTGGGGAATTTGGAGTACCTCTGAGTTCAAGAGGTCTTCTAATCCTTTAATTGAAAGGTACACATTGCTGAAAGCTGCACTTCCCTTTGATAGAGTACCTATGCCATGGGGCTGTGGCTTCCTTCCTCTTGCTGCTTATATTGAATATAGTTAATGTTCTATTACATAATAATTCATTCTGTAGCCCCACTCAGAAGATAAATTTACCTCCAATTCTTCCAAGAAAATTAAAGGTGTGTGAATTGAACTAAATCATTTTTTTTTTTTTTTTTTAATTTCCATAGCTAGCAATTTTTCAAAATCTGTTTTGTTCCTTCATTCTCTTTCAGGTTCAGATGAAGAAATCTTTAACTTCCCTCTATCTGCATTTTGGCTTCATTCTCCCATCTTAGGGTTTTGGGGAGCTGCTCTTATTGTCTGCCTTAAATGGCAACATTAAGCAAAGCAAGAACCATCACCATCACCCTTTAAAAGAACAGTCAAAACAAAATTCTGACTCGTACCCTGATGCTTAGTCTGACCCTCTATCCATGATCTAATTAATCTCCTCCATATATCCATTTTCTCATTCTCTGGGCAATTTTAAACCTATTTAAATTTGGCTTCTATCTTTTTGACTTCACTAAGACTACTTTGCTGCTTTTAACCCAGAGGATAATTCTATTTTGCATGCTTTTTCTAAGCAGACTCATCTAGTTCCATAACTTCATTTATCCCTTTTATACTGATAATTCCAAAATTTTAATCTCCAGTGACATGTCTCCTTGTATACATCCAACTATTTGTGGATATCTCTGTGCTCCATGTACATCTCAAGCTAATATATTTACAAGACTGACCTCATTATCTTTACCCCTAAAACTGCTCCTCTACCTGGATTCTTTATCTTGGTCAACAACAGACCCACTTTCTACCAAGTGACCTAGTCAGAAAACTGAGCCTCAAACTAAATGATTTATTTTATTTTACGCTCTACGTTCACTTAGCCTTCAAGTCTGGAATACATACCATCTTCAGCATACTCAATACCACATCTTCCCCATCGGTCCCCTATACTGATGCCTAAGTTGTCTTCCTAAAAAGTTCATATTTCTTCAGGCTACTCCTTACTTGAAACCGTCCAGTAACTATACCACTTATAGAAAAACACACAAAGGATACAGTTTATGATGTATCATTTGCTGGTCTGCACCTCTGTATCACAGAATAATATTTTCTTTGTCTTTAAGGTTCCTCCACCCAATGCATTCATCCATATTTTGTTTGTAATGGCCAGCTCAAAAACCACTAATATCACAAGATTCAGTACAAAGAATCTCCTGAGTGAAATAGACCCAAGTTTTAAACACGATTCTGAATCTTAATAGTTGTTGTATTTAGTCCAGAAATCTGTTTCTTCATCTCAAAATGAGTTGTCTACCTTAAATGCTTCTAGAATATAGTTGCTGTGAATAGTAAACAGGATAATATGTGTAAAGTACCCAGCAGCGTATCCGATGTCATTGAAAAAATGATAGGTGTCATTTCACTCTGTTTCCTAGTAGTAATCTCTCTCTAGACACAGATTTAGCTCTCAGCTCTTCCTGAATGACCTTGGCCAAGTTACTTAACCTTTCCATACCTCAGTTTCCTCATATGTAAAGGTGGATAGTAAATGACCCTGCCTCAGAGAGGCATTTTGAAAATTAAATGAAATAATAAAAGTAAAACCCCCAGGTCTGTGTTCAGCATATAGAAAGTACTATGTAAGAATTGTCTATATTCTTATGAGTATAGCACTTACCTATTTTCCTTTTAATTGTAGCTCCTTAAGGCACTTTTTTTTTTACCATGACTAGGTTGCAGTGATGAAACCTAATATAAACTGATACAGAAGAAACTAGTTTGATAAGCGAATCTGAAACATTCTAAGAGTATAGTGAATATTGATTTGTAATAATTTTCATTCTTTCTGTGTGTTATTTTTCTGTTTCCTTTTAAAATTATTAATACAAAGAAAGAGAGTTGAGCCAACAGGGTGAAAGGAATGTAGAGAAATGTTAGAGAGAAGGAGGATCTTGCCAACACAAAAGGAAAATGACCTCTTTCATGATCAATTGAGGTGGTCAGCGAGCCTAGTCAGAGTCAAATCACAAGGTCAAACTCTTAGGGAAACACTGAAGGTCAAATTAGTTCAGAAAGGAAGAAGAAAATTCTCAGCAAAATCAACAGAAGTAAGATTCAAGATGAATCCAGTTAAAATTATAGATAAATTACATATCTATGCCCATGTGTGTATGTGTATGTATGGGTTGCCTAATCTAACTAAGGTCTTCAGAATTGTTTTGGAATTTTCCTCATAAGTAACAAATTTTCAGAAATTGAATATTATATTACACACAAGGCGCTGCATCATTGTGGTTGGTACCTAGTTAAAGTATCTAAAACAATAATCAGTGATTAGTTTACACAGCTACATAAATGAATTCTCAAAGTTAGAAATGAATATATTCTAAAAGGTGAAGCATGTCACCTGTATCTATTTACCAATGTGAAGTTTTAACTCTTGGCCTTCTTATGTTTGTCTTTGCTAAAAAGAAGGATTAAGAAGACATAAAAGGCCTGTGGCAATTTAACTGTGGCCTAGTCTTACTGGTGTGGGACAGAAATGAGCCACGTAGCTGTGTTCTTTCTCTTACTTGATAAACAACGGCTTTCTCTTGCTTATAGTCATAGGAAAAAAATGTTCTTAGGAAGAAAATTCACATAAAACTTACAGTCTAAGTTAGCAATACTTCAAAATTATGTCTTATATTATTAAATACCACCCGTTCTTAATTGCTGAAATAGACACATGCCCACACATCAGATGATAGGCTGCTGTGAAATGTTCAATAGAGAAAAATCCTACTGAGATAAGTTCTGCAGAGAATCTGCAAGTTCATTTCCTGGTAAGCCCCCCACTGGTAGAGTTTAAAGGAGCCACAGAGCACAGATCAAGATTTGGTAAGATATATACAGCAAATTTAGCCATTAGATGAAATCTAGCTGGAACATACCCTTACCTTCTTAATCATCAGGCGAGATTTTGAGATTGAATATGAAATGTAAAATTAGCTGTTCAAAAAGTATCTCGTCAATATTATAGTTGATTAAAAGAATAAGGTTTGGAAAAGTTGTCAACTAAAAGCTAAACTGATTATTGTTTTGGAGTTTTTGGTACATCAATTATCAGGAAGTGAAATTTAACAAAGTTTGCTCAAGCACAGAATACATTGGTGGAGTTCTAGTGTATTCAATACTAGAATAATTCTGATAATGATTGCTGAGAATAAAAAGCGGTGTATTCAGGTGGAGAGCATTTTGTTATAGACTTCCAAACTGAAGGGAAAATCTACTTCTAGGGCTTCCACACCAACTTGTCTAGGACTAGGGAGCTCATAACCTAAATCCCGCTTTTGTTTCACTCTTTAGGAGGATTGAAATTACTGAGAAAGCCATGTCTTGTCTAGGCAAAGTTTCTCATGGGATTTAGTAGAAACATGGAACACAAGAATTTCACTGTAGAATTTATTTCAATACAAGTATGTTTTATCACTAACTATGTACAAGGCGAATGATACAATAACAAACAAACAGATTTCCAGCTATCAAGGCTTTTGACTCATATATGTATACACACACACACACACACACACACACACGTATGTATAATTTCTATTCATACTAGAAAAAAAGAAGTCAGAAATAAGGCATACTTTGGGATGCATCCTCTATATTGAAAGATATTTTACAGAAAATAAAACTTGCCTAATAAATGTTCACATTTTGGCCGCTGGTCCTGGCAATCTCAAGAAGTCAGAGAAAGGAAGAACATAGTACGCCAGAACACATGTGAAGAAGTGGCAAATCATTCAAAGAGTGCTTTGTTTTGTGAAAATAGCAGAACTGAAGAGAAATTTTCTGCTCCTGGTTTTGTATTTCTGTGTGAAAGACTGAATTGAGAACAGCAAAGATAGACCACACTTCCTGGTACTTATGTCCTTGTATTGTCCCCACCCCTTGAATCTGGGCTGCCTGTGACGAACTTTAACTGATAGATCTGGGAAAAGTAACACTGTCAGTTCTAGGTCATGCCCTAACAAATCCTCACAGCCTTCACGCCTGTGCTTTTCGAAACCCTGAGCTACCACATAAGGAGTCTTTCTACACTACTTGAGACACTGTGTAAAAAGAATACAAAGAGAGTCCCTGAGACAATGTTGAGATAGAGAGTCCCAGCCATCTAAGCATCCCAAACAAATGCCCAGATGACTTCATCCTCAGCTCAGATCTGAATGAAACCCCGTAGGATCCCAGGTAGAAGAGGAGAGAACTCTCTAGGTAGATCCAGTCAACCCACAGAACTGCTGGGTTGTTGGCTTAAGTAACTAAGTTTTAGAGTTGTATCTTTTTCAGGAATATATAACTCTAACAGTAGCTTTTAGTTATAAGAAATAGTCGGAAAAGTACATGCTAATTAACTATGATCTTTAACCATGTATTCTATTTCTACTCAACTACTTCCAAGTGGATTAGCGTTGGGTTACTAAGAAAGTGCATATAAACATAAAGCAATGCACCTTTAGAAGGACAAAAAAAAAAAACAACAAAAAAAACCCCACAAAAAAACAAAACAAAAACACATAAAATTCATTTAGAAGTATGTATTTTTTCTTTTCTCTTTTATGTGTATTTTTTTTTTTTTTTTTGCTTTGGACCATAAATTCTTAAGATAACTTATCACAAACTCAAAATAAAGACACATTAAAAGTTAACCTGTTTTGATGAAGTGATGGTGTTGCCTGCCCACATATCAACTCTTCCTTCTCCACAGAAACACTAGGACTCCAAAGAATACAAATTGAAACCATGGATTTGGAGAATGGAAATAAATATTTACACTGGGAACTTGGGGTTAACTCATTTAAACCCAAAATTAGACAACAAATGTTGGTTACCAGAATGCTTTTCCCTTCTGAGACAGAGGAAACGCAATATGTTACAAATCACTGACTGATGAAAAGAAGATTGTAAATTTGACTGGAGGTACAAACTTAAGATAGATTGAGTTATTTAATAATAAGAGGATTTTGTAACACATCCTTTTGTAAGGGCTATATGTTAGTCCTGTCAAACTTGACAATCAAAAGTGATTTTTATTGCAAGTAGATAAGGTATGTCAGTAGTCAAAATCCATCTCTCTTGTGTATCTTATCAATAAACTATAAAGAACAACAGAAGAACAAATAAAATCACAGAAATGCCTTCAGTATAATCAGAAGACAAAAATAACTAAATACTTTAAATTACTTAAATAAAATAATAATAATAATAATAATTCCAGCAGAGCTAATCCTTGAGCTCACATTGTAAACCTTTACAAATTGCTAAGGTGGCATGGGAAGTTGAGTGGGAGAAAGCAAAAGCAATAAATAAAATCACCTCCAAAACAAAGTCAACCTCAAATCTGAAAATACTGAAAAAAGAATCCTGGTAAATCAGAGCTCTGACTATATGGAACAAATTTAAAAGTTCCCAGGGATTCAGTAAATTAGTTTTGATAAAACAATGTTTCTGATGAAGGTAAAGTGAAAGGAACAGGCAATTTTCAGAGACTGTTTAATAATATGAGGAAAAAAAAATAATTACTGCACTCTGGAAAGTTTCAAAAGTTATCTTGAAAGACAACCCTATTTTAGAGTGGATGACTCCATAAAGATCTCACACCCCCCAAAGTTATTCTGTAAATTTAACACAATCCTGATTAAGAAAAGAAAACTAAAATCTCATAGAGCTGGACTAGTTGATACTAAAATTCATGTGGAAGATAAATATTCAAAGATAGCTGGGAAAAGAGAAAAAGAAAAGCTACGAGGGCGATTGGTTCTAGTAGATATTAAGACACTTAGAAGTCTCCACAATTGATGCAGTGTCCTAGTGATGTGTAAATGGAGAGGCAGTTCAGTGGAATAGAAAAAAATGTGTAGAAATAAATCCAAGTACATAGAGGAATTCTGAGGTGATTGAAATTTTGCAGTGATTAAGTTGCCCTCTCAAATCACTGAGGGATAAAAATGGGCTGTTTAATAACGGTACTGGGACAACTGAACAGCTTTTGGATAGAATATTAAATTAGACACAAGCCTTACCACATACCACACCTTGGTGATACTAGGTGTCCAACAATTACAGTATCATAAGATACTGTAAATGCTTCAGATATCCAACATAAAAATCAAACCAGCCAAGTATAAGAAAAGGTTGAATATCTTTATAACCTGGGTACAGGGAAAGTCTTTCTAACTATAACTAAAGATTCAAATACAATAAAAAATTGATACAGATAACTACAAAAGAAAACCCACCTTTGTATTGTAAAAACAAAACAAAACAATAAAAAGCCAAACTAGCTAAACAAAGGCAAATCAGAAGACAAATAACAGAGAGAAAATATTTGCATCATGTATGCAAATATTGGGAGAACATGTATACTATATGAATAACTCTTAAAACTCGAGGAAACAAAACAAAACAAAAACTTGATATAAAAATACACCAAAAAACATGAACAAATCGTAAAAGAAGATATTACAAAATAGTTTTTAAATTTATGAAAATACAATTACCCTATAATAAATTTCTCCCCTATAAGACTGACAAAAGTTTATATATATATGAGTACTGTGTAACTGTAAAACAAAATGAGAAAAATATCTATGAATGTATATGAAATAGTTTCCAGGATATATTAAGTGGAAAAGAGCAAAATGAAAAAAATAAAATATTGTCTATAAGCAAATTTTGTGTAAGGAAGTAGGGAAAATAGATATACATATAGGAATAATAAAACAGAAACTCGTAAGATTGACTACCCTAAAAGAGTGTTTTAAAATGTGGTAGAAGGAAGGAATAAGGGGTAAAAACAGCATGGAAAGGAACTGGTGTTAATAATGGATGGAAGCAAGGGGTGGAGGGACACTTCTCTGAGTACACCTTTTAGTATAGTGGCTCCTGTAACCATATTATTTTTCATGCTAACTATCACCGCAACCACCACCAATAATATAACAATCAAGGTAGGAAAACTCTAATATTAAGTAGTAACAGAATGGAATAAATTAACTTCATTTCAAAAGAATAATATAACCACATTGAAGGAGTAGAAAAAGAACCAAAACTAACCCAAGTAATGCTTAAAATGTTTAAATAGTATTTTGACTCTATACCCTAAGACTAAAGACAGAAAGGAATTATAAGCAAATATTGAAGTCTAGCCAGTATGTTTGATTTTGCAATGAGAAGGATTGGCAGTCTCGAAACTACTTTCAGTGTATTTTAGGACTGAGCAAATAAGTAAATATATTGAGGATAATGAGAGAGAGAGAGAGAGAGAGAGAGAGAGAGAGAGAGAGAGAGAGAGAGGAGGAACCAGCATAAAATTATTAGTTCTGTCTGCTGAGAGACCCTGGAATCACTGTCTGTCCAGTAATCTTGAGCATACCTATCATTCATATATTGATTTCTAAACCATGCTTCACTATAAGAAACCAAGACGTCTTAGAGAAATGGCTGATTCCAGGAAGGCGCAGGAAAAGGATGAGATAAGCCTGGAATATACTGGAAGCCTGAAATATAAAGATGTAGTTAAAAAAATAGTTCATGTCAAAAAGGCCAAGGGGCTTGCTTGAAGGGGAATCCACTGGCCAACACTAGGACAATTTGAACCTCAAAATAGTGATGATAATGGATTCTAACTCATTACAGAAAATAAAAAGCCATAACTCTACACATACATAACTATACATATAAATGAATGATTGAATGAATCAATGAATGAGGAGAAAGAAAACTCTTTCTTACAGAAGAATACCGACTAATGAGTTTAGAAGAAATGATAAGTAGCAAAAAAATTATTTGACCTGCATTATAGCATCATCAATGCAAACTAATAAGTAAAAGTTTGATGAATAGGATATTTCATACCCCAAAATATCTCCCCACAAAATACTAATTATTTGCAAGGGAAAAGTGGTAGCTTTATAGGGGAGAAAGGTGGCAGATACTACCTTAAGCAAATTATCAGAATTAACACTGCTTATAATAGGCCAAATCCACATGTGCACCTCTTTTTAGGATGCAGAGAGAAAGACATCACTTCTGTATTACTGTCAAATATGCATATCTGAATCAAATAACAAGAAAACACCAGACAAGCTGAAACTGGGAAACATTTACAAAATAGCTGCTCTGTATTATTCAAATATACCCAGCTCATGATAGTCAGAGAAAATCTGTGGAACTGCTCCATATTAAAGGAGACTACATGCTGAACAATTAAATCTAATGTGTGATATTGGACTGGATCCTGGACCAGATTTTTTTTATTTTAATAAAAAATGTTACTGTGAAAATTGGAAAAATTCAAACAAGATCTCTAGATTAGATGATAATATTGCACTAGTGTTATTTTTTTTTTTTTTGAAAGTTAATATTACTGTAGTTTTATAGTTAGGAGAATATCCTTGTCTTTATGAAATATACATGAAAGTATCTAGTGTTCAAGGGGTATCATGTGACTATTCAAACTTCAAAGAGCATGAAGAATGTCAATGTCATTAAACCTATCTCAAAAGAATAGGGTACTAAAAATTGGGATGCAATTAAACAATTGAATCAGAATTCGTTTCTTTTTTAAATTAAATAAATAAGCAAACAGAAGATACTTTTTAGGAGGTTGTGGAAAATATTAATGTCCTTTTTGGAAACATCAAATTGAATAGTAAATGACTTATCAAAAACATATACATTTTAAAAAGTTATACCAACATGCAATTCCTGTAAAGCTTGGGATTAATATAAGTGATATATTCACCGTTTTTTCAAAAGAGCCAACATCTATTTTTGACACCTACGTTAATAGCTTTTCTCTGCTTCTTCATGCAGTTACTTCCTGTTATGTTAACTGAGATTTTCTTGTTAAAATTTAACTTAAACTTCACAACACTATGCTCACAGAGTAAAACATTAGGGCTTACGAAATACTTTGCTGTTAGGTGGCAAAGGGAAAGTTGGATGATGTCTTTCATTTCACGCCATAGTAGAAATCTACTATTTTCCAAATTCCTTAAAACTTTATTCTCTAAAGGTAACCACATAAACTTATTTATTTATTCATGCATTAAAAAATATTATTGATCTCTTGTAAATTGAAACAAGCGTTTATAAGCAAAGGGGAAACACAACCAGCATTGAGTCTCAAGATTCTTATGGAGAAGAAGCTCTTGCCACGTGAATCTATAAAACTATCTACTAAAAAGACCAAAATACTGAACTCAATACATCTAAGGAGACCAGACGGGTGCCGGGAACAATTACTATTACCACCACAATAATTTTTTTTGACATATTTGGTGTTCATATGACAAAATAAACCCCAAACCTCTAAGCAGGAAAGTATTTCAGTTTTTACCTAAAATTCTAAAAGTACAAAAATGATATTTTAATTTAGGATATTGTTGAAATAAAAAAGTGATACAAAAATGAATTTAAGACATAGAAGAAAGTATATATATATATATATATATATATATATATATATATATATATATATGTATGTAATGCATCAATAATTGCCTTGATGCCAGTTAGTAAAGCCTACACACCCATGAGTAGATGACTGGGGCTTACATAATGAGAACAGTATTCTGGGCCCAAGACCTAGGCTAGAAGAATCATTTAACACACAGAAAAGCAAAAGTCATCAACTTATATGGCTAATGTTAAGACTATGGTTTCTGATAAATTGTATCAGATAGATCAGAGTTTTAACAAAGAGATTTAAAATGCAGTGTCTTAAATATGATTCAAATTTACTTCCCTCACACATAAGTCTAGAGATGATTGGTTCAGCGCAGTGGTATACCATGTTCCCTGTTATTCAAGGACCCAGGTTTCTTGTTTTCCTGAGCCAACTTTTCCTAATGTTCTGCTGTCTTTGGCATGGCCAAAACCGGTTGCGGCCACATAAGAAGAGAAAATGATGAAGTCCAGCTAGTTCATTGCACCCATCGCTTCCACCCACATCTCATTGTCAAGAACTTAGGCACATGGCTACATCTCATTGTAAAGGTGACTGTTAAATGCACTTTCAATCTGCACAGACATGTGTCCAGTAGATCCTATTGCCAAATGGGAAAAAGAGAGAATGGACACTGGGCACAGTTTGTAATGTCTGCCTCACGTATTATTCTATGAGGCAGAATCTTAATTAGAAGTGTTTATTCAAAAAACTCAAAGTGAGAGAGAAAGTAAATCCATCAATCTACTTTCAGGCTTCAAAAGGAACTTAAATCCTGGGATAGACAAAGGAAAAAAAAATGGAAGACACGAAGTGAACATTAGAAAGTTTGAAAATTCCTGCAGTACACGTAATTATTTGGTATAATAACTTACTGAAATTTAGGTGTCTTAAAATAACTCTTGTAATACTCATTTTTTTTCCTGTCTCATTTTAATTAAGCTTATCATTAGCTCCTAAGCCCCAAAATGTTTTTTTAAAAACTTTGCAAGGGAAAAAAAAAAAAAAAAAATCAAGCACTCCCACCTGGTGAATCAGCTCCATAAAACTTGTAACACTTGGTATTATTCAGATTGAGTTCACATTAACACGTATTTTTATGTGTATCATGCTGATCATGTAAATTGTTAGCTTTCTGGAAAAACAAGAAAGAAAGAAACCACACAAATTGTAACTGATTAGATGCTACTGCAATCATACAGAGCTAGTATTTTGGGGGGGATGGAGGGGTTGCATATTATTTCTACATGAATATAAATAAATTTTACTTTAATTAGAGATTTTTTTTTGTCTTTATGGAAAGTAATGATTGAAAATGTAGGATGGAGGTTTCATGTTTTTGTACTGCCAGTCTTCTGTTTGAGTAGGAATGGTAATGATGCAAGTATCATCTGTCTGGTCCTAAGTATATTCTGCTCAATTCAACAAATATTTATATAATTCCTACTCTGGATATGACATCTAAAAATGAAAAACTCAGCTTTTCACCTCAGTAGGGAAAACCCAGTTCTTCCCTACTGTGTATTTCTTCCCCATAAGTTTCCTTTACTACTCATACAAACATTTCACTTTTGGTTGCTAACAGTGTGGAGGTTTGTCACCACGCCAAGCAATTTTCTGTGATACCACCTAGGTGTTCTACAATTCAACTCAACTCTAGGGTTTCAAGGGTCTGTGTCAGGATCAGAGATCAAAGACCAATATTAGAACGGGAGATATTCCTAGTGTTCTTACCACTGAAGAAATGATAAGGGTTTTAGGAGCTCTGTGCCGGGAACCCGAGGCAGAGACGAGTACATATTTTCTATTCTCCATTAGCCCACTCCCTGGTTTCTGGCCATGAATGCTTTGTAACAAAATGATACGTAACTCAAAAGATATTGGCACATTACTAGAATCCCATGCAATCAATAATCATTCCAGTTGATCATTGTATCACATGAAAAATGTCTCCTAAGGTGAGGGTACTCAGGTCTGCAGGCTTCCATTTGATCTTGCCAGGTTTCAAAAGCAGAAGTCGTCCAGACAAACTCATGGCTTCACCCTTTCAGACATCTCATATAATTGAGCTAAAAGATGATGTCTCTTGCTCTGAGCCTCTTTTGGGATGTTAATATAATATTGGATTTCCCTTATTACATAACTCAGTTATTCATTAACTTACCCTTATCTACTATTCCTCCTTCTCTCCATTTATATTAAAACTCTTCCAGCTTTGGAAGGGACATTCGATTCGGCCACTGTGCTGGTCTAGATTGCTGGCAGCAGTACTAGGTTAGCAAGTGCTTCCCCGTCAATCACTCTCATTCATATGGTGTAAGGTGACTCAGGTACAGGACTAGTGGGCTATCAGTACAGCCAGGCACCAGAGCTGCTTTCACTCTCAGCCCGAATTTTGCTAGATGGGGTGAAGGCACATTCAGCCCCATCAGGCCCTTAGGAATTCTGACATAAGGTTTAAACACAATTCAAATTTCTTGCTTAGGTATCATCCCTTTTTCCAGCCTCTGTGGTTGCAGCCCTGGTCCTATGACCATTGCATCAAGTAGGGAAAAA
Source organism: Rhinolophus sinicus (assembly GCF_057876585.1). NCBI lineage: Eukaryota > Metazoa > Chordata > Mammalia > Chiroptera > Rhinolophidae > Rhinolophus > Rhinolophus sinicus. The sequence continues at coordinate 58,895,729 of NC_142502.1, forward strand.
TAAATAGTAAGTTTAGGTGATGAGGGGAAGAAAGTGCACCAGCAACGTCACCACCTCCTCTTTCCCAGATCTGCCAGAAAAACAGAGGAATCTATTTAGTGGGGACATTCCTTTAGCCCCACTCAAGTTCATGGTGACTGCACGTACACTCATAAAGGTGTTTAAGCATCAATTTAAGAGAGTGAGGGTGGCGGGTGTAGGAGGCAGAGCTTAGTCTGGCCACCATTTGCTAAAAAGTTTAGGCTAAATCTGTTAGATAAACAAACATTTTTAGTGAATACTCCACACTGTAGGTGTTTAATCACATGGCAAAGGAAATTATAAATTTAATTTTACTAAGTACAAAATAATATTAATTAACTGGATTATACAGATGGTTTATTTTTCTATTTTGATATTTTCATTGGCTGAAAATTGTTCTTTAGTGATAAAAAAAATAGTAACTGAAATTAAAGACAGTTAAACTATGATTTTGATCTTTCATAGCCCCTATCATTACAACATAAAATAAATAGTTTAAGGGAAAAAAATAGGGCTCAACTTGGGTTATTCTTACTGAGAGAGCTAACATGTTTTCCCCAAAGAAGACTCAAAGTAATGTTTGTTGCTTAAGAGAATTTACAGTAATTCAGATTAGGGTTGCCATCCTTAGCAACAAATGAATAAACAAACAAAATAAATAAAGAACACCTAGTTTGATGTGAAATAAACAATTAACACACACACACACACACACACACGCAGGCCAAAACATTACATTGGATATATTTATACTTTATATATTCATATGTATTATATATTTATATATTTATAATATGTATGTGTGTATATGTAGTATCCATACCATGTGATATATGTGTGGATATATATTTGTATATATCATTTTGCATATATAGTATGTATACAATATTTATACATATGTATACATATATATACATATATATATATATATATATATATATATATATATATATATATATTTAGTATAAATACGTCCCATGTAATATTTGGTACATATTTGAATTTTATTTTTTGTTTATCTGAAACACAGATATATCTGCGTACCTTGTATTTTATGTGGCAACCCTAGACCAGTGTCTGGTCCTCAGTTTTCTATGCTAAGAAACAGGACAATGTTGGCAAATAGACAGCAGAACAAATCCTTGTGGGGAGCCGTCACATTAATAAGCCTTAAATATCTATGCATTCATTCACATGTAATTCAGGTTTTTTACTTGTATGATGAGAAAAATAGCAGTAACATGAACCCCAATACTCTTGTTTGCTTTACCTCTGCTACCTAGCAATACGCCCACTGCTACCACCCTGGTTCAAGCCACCAGGTTTTTGACCTGGACTATTGAGATAGTCTCCAAACTTTCTGCGTCTACCTTTAATTTATTTATATATTCAGTCAACAAGTATTTATGAAGTCCTGCTAAGTGCCTGGCACTATTCTGGGTTGTGAGGATATGATAATGAATGAAAGGAATAGTCCTTTTCCTCATGGAGCTTATTTTGAAGTTAAAGGAAACATGTTAAGTCAAATATGTAGTATGACAGATGGTTGAAAAAAAAAAGAAAAGAAAAAAGTAGAAAGAAAATGAGGAGTTTCGTTAGGAGTGCACATTTTACATGTTGATCAGTAAAGGCTTTCCTGAGAAGGTGATATTTGAAACAAAGCCTTGAAAGAAGAAAGGGAATGAACCATGTGGCTCTCTGGGAGAATATTCCAATATAGGGAAACAATTAGGGTAAAATTCTGTACCAAGAGAGGTGTAAGAACAGCATGGAGTCTAACAAGGAGTAGGGTGAGCGAGAGAAAGTAAAGGATGTTTTTGTAAGCCATTGTAAAGAATTTAGACGTTGAGTAAGATGAGAAAACACTGTGGGTGTTGAGTAGAGGTGTGATATTATCTGATTTACCTATATTATATCACTTACCTAAATTATTTAATATGGGCCGTTCTCCAACAGTGATAGTCTTTTGCAGTAATCCAGGTGGGATATGCTGATGGTTTGGAAAAGTTAATAATAGTAGTGGTGATGAGAAGTAGTAGATTTTTGAATAAATTTTGAAGACAAAACCAAATGATTTGCTGACAGATTTGGATTTTGTGAGTAGAAGAAACAGAGGAATCCATGATGACTTCAAAGGCGTTGGCTGAACCACTGCAAGGATCGAGTTGCCTTTTACTAAAATAGGGAAGAATACGAGAAGAGGAGGGGGTTTGGGGAGGAATATGAGGAGTTTGGCTTTGTATCAATTTTTTTTATAGAGAACATTTTTAATTTCAGAAGTTTTGTCAAATGATTCTGAATAAGAAGGGATTCAAAGGTAGAAAAACGTGGTTATAACCAGATACGGTGCTAAATAGTGTATACTCGTATAGTGTTCATTTAATTTTCATTTTTGATGTTTAATTACAACTCTTTTAAATGCTGGGATATTTAAATAACAATAAATTTAAAAACTTGTAAATCTTTTATCTGTGCTGTATATTAAGAAACAATTTTGAGCTAATTTTAAATTATCATTTACCATCACTATTATAAGCAAGAATTTAAAAAAATAAAACTGATGCCAATTGTTACTTTGGCTCTCAGTAGGAATTCTCTGTTGCTGTTTTTTGTTTTTCTTTAAATTAAAGTTTATTGGAGCAACAACTGTTAGTAAAGTTACATAGATTCCAGGTGTACAATTCTGTAATACATTATCTATATCTCACATTGTGTATTCACCACCCAGAGTCAGTTCTCTTCCCATGACCATATATTAGACCCCGTTTTCCTTCTTCTAGAGCTCCGCTCCCCCTTTACCCTCTGGTAACCCCTAAACTATTGTCTATGTCTATGAGTTTTTTTCTTTCAGGTGTTTGCCTTGTTCTTTTGTTGTTTTCCGTTTATATACCACATAGCAGTAAAATCATATGGTTCTCTACTTTTTCTGTCTGACTTATTTTGCTTAGCATTATAATCTCAAGATCTATCCATATTGTTACAAATGGTCCTATGTCATCTTTTCTTACTGCCAAATAGTATTCCATTGTGTATATATACCGCAACTTCTTTATCCATTGATCTATCGAAGGACATTTTGGTTGTTTCCATGTCTTGGCCACTGTAAATAAAGCTGCAATGAACATTGGAGCACACGTGTCTTTATCTATAAATGTTTTCAGATTTTTGGGGTAGATACCCAGGAGAGGGATTGCTGGGTCATATGGTAATTCTATTTGTAATTTTTTGAGGAACCTCCACACTGCCTTCCATAGCAGCTGCACCAGTCTGCATTCCCACCAACAGTGTATGAAGGCTACTTTTCTCCACAGCCTCTCCAACACTTGTTACTATTTGTCTTGTTGATGATAGTCATTCTAACTAGGGTGAAGTGATATCTCATTGTAGTTTTTATTTGCATTTCTCTGATGATTAGTGATGTTGAACATTTTTTCATATGTCTGCTTGCCATTTATATGTCCTCTTTGGAGAAATGTCTCTTCAGGTCCTCTGCCCATTTTTCAATTGGGTTGTTTGTTTTTGGTTGTTGAGTTGTATGAGTTCCTTGTATATTTTGGATATTAGCCCCTTATCGGAGGCACTGTTTGCAAAAATCTCCCATTTAGTTGGTTGCCTCTTTATTTTGTCGATGATTTCTTTTGCTGTGCAGAAGGTTTTAAGTTTGATATAGTCCCATTCATTTATTCTAGTTTTTACTTCCCTTGCCTTTGGTGTCAAATTCATAAAATTCTCTTTGAACCCAAGGTCCATAAGTTTAGTACCTATGTTTTCTTCTATGCAGTTTATTATTTCAGGCCTTATGTTTAGGTTTTTGTTCCATTTTGAATTAATTTTGCTACATGGTGACAGATAGCAATCCAGTTTCATTCTTTTGCAAGTGGCTTTCCAATTTTGCCAGCACTATTTATCGAAAAGACTGTATTTTCTCCAGTGTATGTTTTTTGCATCTTTGTCAAAAATTATCTGTCCATATTTTTGGGGGTTTATATCTGGGTTCTCAATTTTATTCCATTGGTCTGTGTGTGTGTTTTTCTGCCAATGCCATGTTGTTTTGATTATTGTTGCCCTGTAGTACAAACTGAAGTCAGGGAGTGTGATACCTCCAGCACTGTTTTTGGTTGTTGTTGTTGTTGTTAGGATTACTTTGGCTATTTGGGGTGTTTTGTAGTTCTATACAAATCTGATGATTTTTTGTTCTATTTCTTTAAAAAGTGCCATTGGGATTTGGATGGGGATTGCATTAAATCTGTATATTGCTTTGGGTAATACAGCCATTTTAACTATGTTGGTTCTTCCAATCCATGAACATTGAATGTCTTTCCATTTCTTTGTGTCTTCTTCAATTTGTTTTAAAAATGTCTTATAGTTTTCAGTATATAGGTCTTTCACATCCTTGGTTAAATTTATTTCTAGGTATTTTATTCTTTTTGTTGCAATTGCAAAAGGTATTATTTCGTTGTTAGTGTATAGGGTTAGGCAGTATTGCCGCTTCTTCAATTTTTTGGAAGAGTTGGAGTAGAAAAGGTATTAGGTTCTCTTTGAAGGTTTGTTAGAATTCACTAGTGAAGCCATCCGGTCCCGAAATTTTGCTTTTGGGAAGGTTTCAGATAACTGATTCAATTTCCTTACTGGTGATCAGTCTATTTAGATTTCTCAGTTCTTCGTGGGTCAGCCTAGGAAGGCTATATGTTTCTAAGAAATTGTCCATTTCTTCTAGGCTATTGAATTTGGTGGCATATAGTCCTTCATAGTGTTCTTGGATGATCCTTTGTATTTCTGTGGCCTTCGTGATAACTTCCCCTCTTCCATTTCTGATTTTGTTTATTAGTGTCTTTTCTCTTTTTATCTTAGAGAGTCAAGCCAAGGGTTTGTCAATTTTATTAATCTTTTCAAAGAACCAGATCTTTGTCACATTAACTTTTTCTGTTGTCTTTTTGTTCTCTATTTCATTTAGTTCTGCTCTGATTTTTATTATTTCCTTTGTTTCATTTGTTCTTCTCTAGTTCTTTAAGGTGTAATGTGAGTTTATTTATTTGGGATTTTTGTTTCTTGAGATAGGCCTTACCCAGAACCAAAACGTGGTAAGGTTAATACAAATTAAGAAAACTACAGACCAATATCGCTGATGAATACAGATGCAAAAATCCTAAACAAAATTCTAGCAAATCAAATGCAACAATACATTAAAAAGATTATTCATCACGACCAAGTGGGGTTCATTCCACAGCACAAGGTTGGTTCAACATACACAAATCCATCAATGTAATACATCACATAAACAAAATAAAGGACAAAAATCATACAATCATAGCAGAAAAAGTGTTTAAGATACAACATCCATTTATGATTACAACACTTAACAAAATGAATATAGAAGGAAAATACCTTAACATAATAAAGACTATATATAACAAACCCTCAGCTAATATCATAATTAATGGTGAAAAACTGAAGCTGTTTGCTCTACGTTCAGGAACATGACGAGGCTGTCCCCTATCACCTCTGCTTTTCAACATAGTATTGGAAGTCCTCGCCAGAGCAATCAGGCAAGACAAAGAAATAAAAGGCTTTGTATCAATTTTTGAAAAATTACATTTCATTCTCCCAAGTGGAACGGTTAAACCTGGAAAACAAAAGAGGACTGGGCTAGAGGTGTGAAATTGGGCATCATCAATGGATAGACGGTATTTAAAGCCTTACACTGACCAATGAGTAAAAAGAGTGAGTGTAGATTAACGAAAGACTAGCAGATCAGGGAATGAAACTTGGTGTACTCTAATGTTAGAGTTGGAGTTTTGAGAGATGAAGAGGAACCAGCAATTTTGTCAGTTAGGAAGGAACCAGAAAAATATGGTGTCCTGGAAATCAAGTGAAGAAATGTTTCATGAAGGAAAGAGGAAAACTGGACCACATGCTGCTGCTAGACTTTGAAGAGAATGATTGAGAGTGGCATGAGACTTATCCATCTGGATGTCACAACTGACCTTGACAAGAACAGTTTTAGGGGAGGACTGGGATTAAAAGGATAGCTAAAGTACATACAAGAAAATGAGAAGAGAAGAAAGAATACCAGCATCAACAACTCCAGGGAGTTTTTCTGAAAAGGGGAGCAAATAGTTGGTACAGTAACTGAAAGAGGAAGTAGATCAAGGGATTATGAGTAAACTAAGAGATTATCATTTACTGTAAGATTTGAGTGTTAGCACATTCTTATTTCCTTTTTTTGCAAATTTTAAAGGGCTGTCTTACTGAAGCAAACCAGCACTGAGACACATTATATTTATATGATAATACCAGAGGCAGAATTTTGGGGTGCACATATTTTCAGTTTGGTAGATAGTACAAATTTTCTTGCATTCTTACATAATCAATGCATTTATGTTAGAGCACTTTAATTTTAAAATTATTTTTTTTAAAGAATAAATATGTTTTAAAATTCAAAATGATCTAAGTTGGTTAATACAATTCCCCAAAGGCTATAGTCTAGGTCTTTGCTTAAAATATATGCGCTCACCCCTATTTCCATGAGGTCCGGGGTCATATTATGTTCTCATGCCTGGATTCTGATAAGATGAAGAAGTGCATTTGTTGTCAGCCTCCAGTATAACACATGAGCTCTATTCTGGCCCTGCTGCCAAGGTCCCTAGTGCCGAGTCATTTCTGAGCAAATAGCAAAAGCATCAACAGGCTAAATTTAGACCCGTCTCAGTAGAGAGGGAGTTTGAAGAAGTTTTGGCAGCAATAGGATTATGACTAAGACAGGGAACTCACCTCTTCCAAGCCTTTGGTTCCCTAAGAATATTAATAGGTGGGCTAAGGACTAATAAATGGAAAATGGCCAGTGAAGACAATAAAAGGAAGACTGGAAGGAGATGGTTGGAAGAGGCCAAAAGATAAATGTTAGCTTGTCCTTACAGCCTTAAATGTTAGCTTGTCCTTACCTGTGTATTCTGTCTAAATTTAGAATCTTTACATTTGCAAGTTTGCCCTGAAACTACAGCTTCATTAGTCCTCCTCTTTCTAAGCCTGGGAAGAAGACCCGGTTATCATAATCCTGTTCCATTCCTCCCAAGCAGAATTAATTCCCATGCCTGGCAGGAATCACACTGCTAGAATGAGCATACTGAGTGTGTCTGGGTGTGTTTGTGGGCCCCGGGACGGAACTGCCCAACAAGTGCAGTGTCAGAACATGTATTTTTAGTGCATTTTATCTGTACAAATTTTAAAGGTTAGTCAGAAATACACACAATTTGTCCAAATACTAATCTATAAATTAGGCGTTTTTTTTTTTTCCTTCAATAAAATGAAAAGACTTGCTTGGATTATGTAATGTGGGAAAAGACACCTAAAAACAGAAACAAACATAGGATTAACTTCACAACTGGAATACACAGAAATACTCTGCAACTTAGGTAATCAACAAGAGGATAACAATTAAATGAATTTTCTTATCTTCATATGATGCAGCAATTTAAAATGGTGATTTATGAAGTATTAAAGCGATATATAAAATTACATATTAAAGGAAATGACAGAGTGCAACATTTCATTTTACTGTATCTTTAAACTATGCATAAGTTTTTAAAATAAAAATCTGGAAAATATACTCTGAAATGATCTAGTACTTATGTGGAAAATTACGATGGAATGTTTTCTTTATTGTTCAAATTGCTATAACATAAAAGTATATGACATAACATACACTTCTTTAGGTGAAAATATATCTAGGAAACAGACTGAATGGGTCAAGCAAAACTTTTTTAAATTTTTTTCTTGAGAACTGACTTTATCACTAAAATTTTCCTGTCTTATCTAACTTTGAGTAACAGACCTAATTTATAATCAGCTAATATTCCTCAATGCCAAACAAATAAACAAACACAAAACCCATGCTTGTGTGCAGGTTTTATGGAGCTGAGCAGATGTCTGAAGCAGCTGACAAGACAGAAAGTGCCTTATAGCTGATAACAAAACCAGAGCACACACACTGTTTAGAAATGTCTTGTCTCACTTTGCTCCACCAGCAAGTTCAGGGAGTTAACAATCAAAACTGCCTCATGTATTTAAACTTTGTGCAGTGGGTCATATAAACATTCTTTGAGTTAAATGGTGTAATATATCTAAAAATCTCATACCCGCTTTCTTTTCTCTCTGAGATTTATCACGCTGTGATATAAATACCCGCAGTATTTTAAAGGACAATGAATTTGGCTTTTTCTAAGACCAGTAATTTTTGCTGAGTAGTGGAAATCTATAGAGGCTGTAAAATGGCTATTTGAGGCTTTTTTTTTTTTTTTGGAAGTCTTGAGACTTCAAGAAGTGCATCCTTAGAATATGTTTTAAATCACAATACAATCATATCTCTAAAACTAAAAATATTTGAATACACACAAATAGTCATAGAAAGGATCAAGTATGCCAAAATCCTACATCTATACTCTGGACAGGTAGCCAACCAAAAAACTTGCAATACTGTAAGTTATCTTTATCTGCTTATTTCTAGCTTCCTACCCATCTGGTGGACGGGCCAGGTGGATCAAAGTAGGAGATAAGGGCTTAAGTTTTAGGGATTGCTTCATGCTTGCCCTTAATGCAATGTTACAGATATGTCTATTGCACTTTTGCCAATATTAATTGTGGCCCGCTGGGGAATTTCATGGTCTCTGGGGACTTTTTTCCTTTTCCTTCTTCCATTTTTTTTTTTTTTTTTTTTCATTACGGAAGGTGTGATGTCATCACAGCTCTATTAGCTCTACCAGGACAATAAAAGCACATTATCATAACACAAGTGCCTCAGTGCTCATTACCAGGGAGGTGACTTGGTTCAGGAGTTGCCTTTTCTCTAGGGAGACTACCCCGGCCTGCCAGGTCTCTCCCGGAGGAATCCTGGAAAATGAAGACATCAAACACTGTGGGTATCCAATGGCATTCCTCTCTTCAATCCTCACAGAATGACCCTGAAAAGCGAGTCTCTACTTATTTTGGTTCTAACAAAGACTGAACAATGGGTGGCTGTGTGCAAAGCCCTTTTTTCTATCCAATCTATAGGCATTATCCACGGCATCCCCATTCACATGAGGATCATGCACAAGGCCTCACTTCTTGGTTAGACTATAGCTCACGCTATCTGAGACCTCCTCTCATTTTCTTTTTGGCATTTTAATTGTTAGTCTTACAGAGTTACTCAAGAATTAAATAAACTCAATTAGAAGAAAATGCTGACATCTCCAAGTCATGCAATTGTAAGATAAAGGAATCTTGTTTTTTCATATTTGTGTTAAGCATCTTCTGTAGAGACACTGTGAGCGATCGTTCTGATTGCTGGGAGGCACCCTGGGAAGCAATCACCATCCTTTAGAGTCTTATTTTCTCTGCCAGATATTATCTCAAAGTTTTTATTTTTAATTTACTCTCATCCGGCAACAGTTCTCTTTAAAGGTGAGGAAAGTTTCTTTTTAGAATTAAAAAAGCTTGTTTCCCCCTGTAGCAAAAAAATAGATGGTATTTTCAAGGAAATCTCATAATAAGGTTGTTGTTTTTTAGTTTTGTTTTGTTTTAATTTGCTTAGTGAATAGTGAATTTACTGATGGAAATAAATGCATGTCTTTTGATAGTTTATGAAGAGCATGAAACACAAATTGGCAACTTTGTGGACCAACCTCAAAGCCATTGTTACATTTATAAAATAACCAGTACAGATATAAAAAGAATTTCAAGTATGTGCTTAATGGTTGAGTTTAGAAGGTAAGTTGTCCACCAGCTGATAGGTAAATAATACATAATTATAAACTGGAGTACACTGGAGATTGAAAATAATAATAGCAATCCAGGGTTCAGCCAAGAATCTATTACTGATTTGATTTTAACTCAGTTTGTCTTGGCATGTTTTCTGGGCTCTTGATTGTTAATGCAATAAATTCTTAATCATTCAAGGCAAATTATAGAATCGATGGGTTCAGTGAACCCTGAGTATGTCTTTTTCTTTTTTTCTATAGTCACTTCTATTTTAGATTTGGTCTTTTCAGCAAAGAAATACTGACTCTGAAGTTTGGCAAAATTATGAGCATATAATTCACACATAGTTGGAATTTCTATAAAAATTATGTAGGATAGTGAATGAAAATAGTTCATTTTAATGCAGATTAGGAATTCTGAGGGGACATCATTTTATCTTTACTGGTTCTATCTTCTCCTTACATGGATAGCTGAAAATGGGCTCTAAGAAGAATCCAAATTAATTATTATTAAATTTTAATTTCAAAAACAGTGCCTGTTTTATAATGCACAATCTTAGTTGTTTCTCAAAGAAATTCTGCAACAAAAGGAACAAAAGAAATATCATTAGCCCAATATGCCTCCGCTTTTCCATGTGAAAATGAATGAATCTCTAAAGACTCTTTTTCTGTTGTTCTTGAAAAAGTTCTAATTGTATTGATTATTTCTGAGAAAAGCCAGTTCAATATAGTTTTAATCGAAGGAGGAGGAAAAGAAGGAGGAAAATAAGAAGGAAGTGGAGGGGGAAAGGAAAAGAAATGTGTTGACTCCATCACCGTGAAGTCCTAGAGTGAAGCTTGTTTTAGTGGAGGCTGGCACAGGACCTCAAAGCCTGCCTTCTTTCTCTCAGCACTCCTTCTGGCTGGGGATTGTCCTCAGGGTCTTCTACCATAGAACGACCTGAAGTCAGGGCAGACAGTGACTGGCAGCTGCAGATTGACATAATCCCAAATTTGGAACCTTGGAGAAAGTGTATTTATTTCTCCTAACTCAGTGTATCAGTACCAATATATCAGTAGCAGAAATAGTTTGATTGGGCCACATCGGTTGTCACAGAGCATAAAGTTCATGACTAATCAAGGTTGGATCACATGGGCCTTGTTTCTGGTGTAGAAAGACAGTTTCACATTGTGAGAAGGTTCAGAAAACAGTGGGCTGAGCAGCCAAATCCAAGAGAGTGTCTCCCAATCGCACATTATAAATCTAAATAATTCATTGTGAAAAATTACAAAGAATATTTACTTGTAAATTGCTTTCTCTTTTGAACTATTTTTTTGCCATAGGAGATGGAGAATAAGAGTCACCATTTAGATATTTAGTATCTAAACCTAACACGTCCAAAACAGATCTCCCAAATCTGCCCTTCCCACAGTTCCCATTTAAGCAGATGCCTACTACATTTTCCCCAGCCATTTAGACCAAAAGCATTATGGTCATCCTTAACTCCTTTCTTTCCTTATAGTTGATCCATCAGCAAAATCCTTTGGCTCTCTGGGTGAAATACAGCCAGAATCCAACGAGCTCTCACCATCTGCATCAGTACTACTCTCAGCTACACGCCATTGTTTTATGCCTAGGTTATTGTAATAGCCTCTTAACTGGTCTCCCTGCTCCTACTCCTGGCCCGCTTCAATCTGTATCCTTCACACAGCAGCCAGAATGATCCTTTAACATCCAACTTCAGTCATATAACTCCTGTGCACAAGTCTTTCCCACGGCATCCCACTTAATTCAAAGTAAATCCAAAGTTCTTCAGTGACCTAAAAAGGCCTTTTAAGAACTTGCTCCCAAGCACCTTTCTGCTCTCATCTCTGATTACACTCCCTGAACTCCCTCTTACACTCCCGGGGCCTCCTTGTTCTTGAACACATCAGCTCTGCTTTTGCCCCAGGGCCTTTGCATTTACTAGGCTCTGACTGGAATGCTTACCCCTGATTTCTCTATCCCTTTACTTTTATCAAGTCTTTAACTTCACCTTCCTAACCATATCTTCCTTGCTTACCCTATCTAAAAATGTATCCCATCAATTTCTGACCTCTTTCTTACCTTATTTTATTCCATAGCATTAATTGATATGTAACAATTCATGTGTTTTACTTAATGACCTGTCTCTTCCATTGAGATCCCCTATCTAAAGTACTGCCTGCCACACAGTGGGTGCTCAATTCGTATCCGTAGAATACATGGGTGAGCAAATGAATACATGATTGAGGGAGAGGTATTAAAGATTGTTAAAAATCAGAAAGGATCAGACCACTAGAACAGTAAATTCACCTCAGAATGGACCACATGTGGTGGCATCCGAAGTGATATACAGTGTACAGTGATAGGCATACACACCTATGGCCGTGTGCAACCTGCCTTTTTCTTCCTTATTATTGGTGTTTCTCAGTGATATTTGATAGAGTAAACTCTCTGTTTTGATCTGTTTTGTTTCTATTTATTTGTTTGTTTATTGCAGCTAATAGGCACACATATCATTTATTAGTAGAGGAGGATGTGAACAAATATGAATGGAAGAAGTGAATTTGAGGAAATTTTTGCAGTTTGTAAAGGATTTAGGTTATGATGTTGTTTGTAAGTCTGGTCTAACTAGTCAATCTTTATTTAAACAAGAAGCAGGATTATCTCATTACAATAGCTGTTCTACTCCGTCAGCTCTCAAAAAAAAAAAAAAAGTTTCCAACATTATTCATTGGTAACTTAAGCCAAAATTATGGCAATTCGAAAGCCTAATAAAATGGTTTTAAAAATGGATTATCTTTTTTTTTTTTTTTTTAATTTGCACTTATTATTGTTCTTTTCTTCTTGTAGATTTTGTTCCCATAGTTAACAGAGAACTAACAATCATACGCACCATGTAATTACTATAATTTGTTACAGCTAACTGACCATTTCCCTGTATGGATTAGTCTGAGGGCTGCACATGTTAAATTATGAACTTCACAGAACTCTTTTGATGCCTAATTTAATCCAGCCTCATGATTTGCCAAGTTATATTCTCTTCTTCTTCTAGCAAGCGAGTAGTCTACTAACTCTTGCCCCCCAACCCTGAGCCCTCTTGTTTTTAAGATTATCCCTTGGATTATCTAAAGTTTTATTATGATGTACCTAATGTGATTTTCCTTGTATTTATCCTAGTTGGGTTTGTAGGCCTTGTGGACTCTGAGGTCTGATACCGTTTGACAGTATTGGAATATTCTCAACCAGTGACTGTTCAAACATGATTATTGTCTGTTGTCTTTCTCTTCCAAGACTCCAATCATATTTCTTACTGGAACATTTTATTGAGACCTATATGTCTCTTACACTCTTCTGCATATTTTCCATCATTTTTGATCTCTGAATAAGCCCGCTATTTTTCACTGAACTATTTTAGTTAACGAAATCTCATCGCTTGCTACTAAACCTATTTACTGAGTTTTTTAATTTCTATAATTGCATTTTTAGTTCTAGAGTTTCCATCTGATTCTTAATTTTATATCTGTCATCTATTTTCTTAAAAAGAGTCCATAGCTGATGACTTCAGTAACTGGGTTGTCTTAGCCTTTTTGGGCTGCCTGAAGAAAATAGTACAGACTGGGTAGCTTATAATAAGAGAAATTTATTATTCACAGTTCTGGAAACTGGCAAAACAAATATCAAAGTGCCAACATGGTCGGGTTTTGGTAGGGCCCAACTTCCTAAAAGGAACCTTCTTGCTGTGTCTTTGCAATGGTGGAAGAGGCAAGGGAGTTCTCTTTTATAAAAGCACTAACCCATTTCTGCAGGCTCTGACCTCATGGCCTAATTACCATGAAGGTCTCACCTTGTAACACCATCATATTATGTGTCAGGTTTTAACATCTGAATTTTAGGAAAACACATTCAGACCATAGCATGTCATCTGTAGGTCTGTTGATTATCTACTTTTCCCTCTTTGTGTTCTGGTTCTTCAAATGCTTAGTAATTTTTATTCAATAGCTAACGTTGTGCATGAAAAGTGTAGAGGATCAGAATGGGTGCTTTCTCCAAAGAGTTCACTCCCCTCTGGCAGGCAGATAGAGTGAGGGCTCTAACCAGCACAACTGGGTAGAGTTTTCATAAGAGTCCATCAAACTCTGGTTCTCCTTAATAGGATTTGGTCTTCTAGGGATCCCAGTGGGGAGCCTGGAGCCTTTATTATGGCAGTACCTACTTGATATCTCCCGAAAATTCAAGTTTTAATTCCTTGGAATCATGAGATAGCCAAAAATTTTATGCTACTTTTCAGATACTTTCTGCTTACCTGTTTTGTCTTTTGCCTTAGAACAGTTTAAGAATTTGGCAAATATCTGAAGTGGAACTCCACTAGTGTTGAGTTTACTTCTTTGTTGTTTCTTCCTCTCCAAGATGTTGAACCCCAAAACTTAGATTCTTGGAAGTCCAAACTCCAATTTTTGGCTTTCCATCTCCTCAAGATTTTGAGCTCTGTTGTCTTCCCTGTCTCCCAGCAGAGGCCACTGGGGTCTCTAACCCTTATTTTAGCTCACATCTCTGCATTGACCTTCCTCCTGGGATTCTGCTCTATCAAGTGAGGGTTGCCTCAGTAGCTCTCTGATGTCTTTGAACAACTTGTTTTGTGGGGGAGAAATAAATCTGGTTTCCATCATTGTTCTTATCAAGGGAAATACTCCATTACATTTACAAATAGAATTTTGGGATTACATATCTTTTATAAATTTTTGTTTAAAAATTCCATTTAATGTGTGTGTTTATTTTTTGAAACTTCAATATTTCCCTTTATATCTTCAATAGTGTGGCACCACCGATCAAGAGAAATAAATGAAAGCCACAAATGCAAGACAAATATGTAATTTTCAAATTTCTAGTAACCACATTTTAAAAAGTAATAAACGGATAAAATTATTTTATAATATATTTTATCTAACACAAAATAAATATTTTCAACATGTTATCAATATAAAAAGATATTGACACATTTTACATCCTTTTTTTTCAAACTGAGTCTGTGAAATATGGTATGTATTTTAGATAGATCTCAATTTGTACTAGCCATATTTCAAGCACTCAGTAGCCACATATAGCTAAGTGACTACTGCATATGACCATAGGGATCTAGATATACAAGAATGAGTAGATTTGATCAAAAATGGGCGTGCAAGGGAGTAGGTTAATTGTATTTTGAAAGAAAGTTGTTACTTTTGTTGATATTTCAGGGGACTATCATTTTGGTTTTCATTTTCTCTAAATTTCTTAGAAAGTTGAGGTAGAACTTATTGAAAACCTCTATATAGAATTAAAATTTTGTGAAAATTTAAGTAAAAGTAAAAATTCATAATGTTTTATTGTGAAACATTAATTTAAAAAACACACATAAAAATCCCCATTTTTAATGCTTTGATACCTGCCTTAGTATTACTGTGAATGTGGCCCTATGTGTAGGTGGAATTTGTGAAGTAGAACTATCTAGTCTGTGATATGAAATAACACCTTTGGGCCTGAAATACCTTTAAACTCTTTCAGAGCTGCTGCCATATCTGTGACAGGTGGCAAATCTTCAAATGCACAATTAGAGGGGGAAAACCCCTCAAGGGTTAAATAGCACTGAGAGAGGTGACACATTGACATTCTAAAAGAAGAATAGAGTCTTTCCCCACCTTCCTTCCTTACAGATGTTAATGGTGATGCAGGATGACCAATAATTTAAGCAATGAGGAATGCAAGATGAGAGAGAGACTGGGCCTGGTGAAGATAAATTGTCAAACAATATTTGCTAAGTACCTGTTATGTCCCAGACCTTGTTCTAAGATTTGACATTGATTAAATCTTATAGCGTCATAACAATCTCTAATATAGGTGTTATAGTTATTCTCAACCACATTCTGCACATCAGGAAATTAGGGCACACAAAGAGTACTTGTTTAAAGTTCTACAGAAAATAAATGATGATAGAGGAATTTTAAATTATATTGACTCACTCTAGAGACTGATATCTGAACTACCCTCTACTGTTTCCTGCATATAACATACAATTTTACCTTGAGTGATTGCCTGTTAAAAACTGGCTTTTAATATTCGTGTAATACATTGCATAGAAATATCAGAATGAATTTAGATCACCTATAAATACTTATTAGATATTATTTGAATTGTTATGTTTTATTTTTGTATTTTTAAGTAGTATTTGAATTTCACAGGTATTTAAAAAAGAAAAGAAAGAAACAGACAAAGGGTGTCAATTCCCTGGGTTTTCAGTAGATAAATGAGAAAACTCTCCTGTAATTCAGAGCTCTCTGACAGCTACGTCAATATTAAAAATATTAGGGTTAATATTCCTTTGCTTGTTATGCTCAATAGGGCATTATGTAGTAAATTATTCTACTTTCGTATTCCAAGATATTCTGTTATCAGGCAAATTCAATCTTACCTATCATTTCATTAAAATGTATCAGCTTTAAAGATAACCACAAACTGGACTGCACAGTGTTAGGAATAAAGGGCTTACTCTATTTTTCATAACTTTGTTTATATGCCTTGGTCTCATGTTTCATTTGAATATATCACAATTCACTTCCACATTAGAAATGAACACTTTTAACAACCATGTCACTTCAGTTTTCAACACTGTGCTATGTCCTGTATCTTCTAGAAATCTCATCTCCTCAGATTATTGCTACACATAATCACTTTCTAATGAAGATCTTTCTTAATCTCTGATTTTCATGTGGATTTTGTGCTTGTGAAATGTGCCAGACTGACAGATGACACTGATCTCTTTGTTAGAAAAGTGGATAGGAAAGGCAGGCAACCCTCTGTGTGGTAGCCTGCCAACATGGCTGCTTCTGGCAGGAAAGGAGAGATGGTCCATCATAGATCCTTTGCCAGTGGTATCTTGGTAAATGCCAATTTTAATTATGTGTCTGCTAGACTCAAGCTCCAGGACTAATACAGAAGGAATAAATTAGTAAGCAAAGACTTCTCTGGACTCCAGTGTAACTATCTGTATGTCTTCCTGTTTTATTAAAGCAACATATTTTGGAAACACTGCCAATTCCACAGCTGGTCTGGCTGCTCTTTCACACCTGTCCCTTCAAAAGGATAGATACCTTATGAGAGTGTTGTGCTGGTTCTGAGTGCTGACTTGAAGAGATGAATAAAGAAAGTACACTATTTATCATGAATGAATACTTCATTTTGCCTCTTTTATAAAATGGAAGAAATGATTAAATACCAAGAAGATTTGAGGTCAGCTTGTTTTTAAATAAAATGACAATAAAGAACTTGAACTATGAGTTGTGGGTTCACTATAGCAAAGTAGTGGCTGCAAAATAATTTAGTACTGACATATATAACACAATGCAATTCCAGAATGGGGGAACTTAAAGGTCAGTGTTATAGATTCACTCTGTTTTTTCTATCATTTATTTAACTCTAAAAATGAAGAAGTAAAATGAAATTCAAAAGGGTAATCTCAGGAAAACAGTAGTCCCTTCAGTAAGTAGTCCCATAAAATATATTCTATGGTCAACTAAACATGTGTAAATACACTAGAATATATTTTCATCAACTCTCTACAGCAGGAAAAGTTGTTTGGTGGAAATGGAAAATTTTAAAACAAAAATTATTTTCCAACAAAAAAAATCTTCATTTAAACAGTTTCATATATATATATATATATATATATATATATATATATATATATATATATATATATATATATACCGTGTTTCCCTGAAAAGAAGACCTAGGCAGACAATCTGCTGTAATGCATCTTTTGGAGCAAAAATTAATATAAGACCCGATCTTATTTTACTATAAGACCGGGTCTTATAATATAACATTATAATATAATATAATATAATATAATATAATATAATATAATATAATATAATATAATATGAGTCTTATATTAGTTTTTGCTCCAAAAGATGCATTAGAGCTGATTGGCTAGGTCTTATTTTCGGGGAAACACGATATGTGTATATATCATAGTTTTTACACAGCAATTCTACCTTTAAGGATCTATCCTTTATAAATATCTATGACATATAAGTATATATAAACAAAAGCTTTTACTGTAGCAATGTTATAGTGGGGTAAAGGGAACATTCTCAATATTCTTCAATAGGAAAATTGCTAAACAAATTGTTATATACCCTCTATAGGATATTTTGCAGCTCTTTACATAGATATCTAATGACTTGTGTAGGCATGCACAAGTTGTTAATTTAGAAAAGGAAGCTGCAGGAATCAAATACATGATCCCATTTGATAATTACGATGATTTTTTTTTTTTACTCCTTACATTCATAAACCCTTTATGTGTGCAAACAATGTCCTTGTAAGAGCATGAATAAAGACATGGAAGGATACAATGCAAGGTAAAGAAAAAGGTCATGCAAGGAAGGAAATGAAATGAACTTAAGAAAAATTATTCAAAAATTAAAACAAATAAGAAATACTTATACTCAACTCCGTGAGAAGGCCATCTGCATGCTGGTATTTTAGAATCATTTAAATATCTCCCCCATTGCCTGCCAGAATTTCTTAATTTTCCACTACAAGAATAATTCCATTGATTTTGTGAGTTTATACATGCAAACCTATTTTTGAATAGTGTCATTGTGACCAATTTATTTTTATCACATTGATTTGTCAAGTGACATAAGTGAAACGGAGAATATCTTCAACATGAGATGTACCTGGGAGGTCAGTGCAGAGAGCTGGAGCAGATCCAGGAATTTCAAACTCAAATGAGAACATTTAGAATAGGATGAACACTCAGTTGGCATAGGTTTTTAAAAGAAAAATTTTCCCAGCTCATATTCCTAACATCTCATTGGCCTGGTTTGTATCACATCCAATACTAAACTACAGTTGTCAAGCAGAATGAAATTATCCTGATTGGCTTAAGCTAATTAATATCTGACTTTTGAAACTGGGGAGGGGGCCACGAAACAGACAACTGCCTGATATCTCAACAAAATCAGAGTGCTTAGTAAGAAACAATGCTATGATAAGTCTGGGGTGTTTTCCACCACTACCAAGCAACTCTCCAATTCTCATGAAACACCAACTGGGTGTCTTACAAATTTAACTCAGTTCTGACACTATCTACCTGGAGATGGGTTAAGGGCTTAGTCCCACAGATTGCCTCCATCCAAACACCAATGGCAAGTCCAGGATGGCATTTGTATTTCTGACTGACTGGCTATAAATTGGGTTTCTAAAACTCCCTTTTCAGGTTGCATAATGTGCTAGAATGGCTCACAAAGCTCAGGGAACCATTTACTTATGTTTACCTGTTTGTTTTACAAAGGATATTATAGAGGATACCAATAAACAGCCAGATGAAGAGGTAAAGGTCTGGAATGGTCCCCTGAACACAGAAGCCTCTGTCCCTGTAGAACTGGAGTGCATCAAGCACAGGCATGTGAATGCGTTCACCAACCAGGAAGCTCATCAAATCTCATTGTTCAATAGATTTTATGGAACTTAATTGCCATCCAGCACCAGCCCCCATATCTTTCCCAGAGGTTGGTGGGTGGGGCTGAAAGTTCCATCCTGAGGCCATCTAGGGGCCCCACCTTAAGTTACCTCATTAGCATAAACTCAAGTGTGCTCCAAAGAGGCCCCTTATGAATAACAAAAGACATTCCTATCACTAAGGAAATTCCAAGGGTTTTGGGAGCTTTGTGCCCGAAACTGGGGACAAAGACCAATAATTCTTATATCACAATAAGAAGCAATGACTAAAGAATACACAACTAACATTTGTTGCCAAACTTCTATTTTATCTACTTCATTGAGGCTGCTTTGCTGGAATGACCATCTTCCTATTAAATTGAAAGTCCTTGATAATAGTGCTGGATTTGTTCTTTTTCATATCCTTCGCATTTTGCACCTAAAGGATATAATGTACATGTACATTAACCTTAGTTTATATGATACTCAACAGCTCTGCTATGTACTCTTTTCCTCTTACACTGTGGGGGGAAAAAAGCTATCCTCCAGTGTTTGGCAGCTGGCTCACTAGTACTTACTCCAAAAATGGAGAAAATAAGTATGCCATGATTTCGGAAAATTCTTTGTAAGATTTTGCATGGCAGGGAGATTCATTAGTTAGGTGAATATAATAGGGAAGTTGACCTTTAATTATTTTTAACTATAGAAAAGATTGTGTTGAAACAGCATAGGGACTTGGGCCCATGTGAAAGAATTCCTGATGACCAGGAGGAACGCAGGATAAACTGACCACAAGAATGCCACCACCCCATCACCCTTTACACAAAAAAATGCAGAAGTAGCGGATTTTATCTCCTTTCTAATGATTTACTTCCATAGGGATGTGGAAACCACTGTTCTGTATGCGCATTTGATCAAGGTTTGACCGCTATATGACCTTCCTGGGTTGGCATAATGAATAGTCCGCCATCTTGTCCCACAGCTCAGGCTGGAACATGGTTACCAGGCAACGTTACCAGTAAAGAAAGCCTGTCTTTTTAAAAAAGCCTGCCTTTTCACACAGGCCTGCTCGTCCCCAGCTTATAAAAGCCTGTCCCCAGCTTATAAAAGCCAAGCAGAGCCGCCCCGAGTCAGTTCAGAGGACCTTCCTTTCCTCTATGCCGCCTCCCTTGTGCTCAAGCATAAGCTTATTAAAATCTGGAAATTTTTCTGGGGTTCCATCACTATTTCTGTTTGGGGGAATCCAAGCACCCCATCGCTGGTTACCATGCAAAATCTTCACTTCTTTAAAATGACCTTTTCTCTTTTTTTTTCTCCTTGATCCAGACTGGCCTTGTCTAGTTTAATAGCCCCACCACTCACTTGCTTCTTTTCTTGCCTTATCCTTACACTTTTGCACAGACTGTACGACTACTTCCTTCATCATTAAGCACTTAGGTCAGCATCAGACAGTCTTAGGAACAAAGCCTCAGGTCTGTTGACCACAGAAACAGAGTTTTGGTCAAACTGAAGATAATTTGATCTCAGTTGTGTTTCAGCTCCAGACCCATGAAGGCAGAATGACACCATGACTAACATCAGGACCTGATGCAATGATCAACTGCCTCCTACTCTGGCCCCTACTAATCAGTAAAGCCCAGGACCTCAACTCCCTTAGATGCCACGACTAAAGATTTTTCTCCTGTATAAACTATCCCCTACAGGCCACTGGGGAGCTGGGTTATTGAACACTAGCTGACCTGTGTCTTTGGGCTTAGCACCATTTCCTTAAATAAACCCTTACTGTCTTTGCTGCAAACCCCTGTTCCTGTATCATTTGGGTTTGATGAGCACAGGCAAATGAACCTCCTTCAGTTCATTAACAACTGTGAGTCACGTAGCTAAATTTCTAGGTACCCCATAAAAAAGCTAATATTACCTGTAATAAAATAGTCACATTTGTAAAATGGATCATGCATTTTTAAAATACATAGTTTCTGATTTGAAATTACAATGATGTTGCCAACATTTACTTGCTCCTAGTAACTTGGGTGATATGAAATAAATTACAAGTTCACTTTTTTTTTTAACTTCTTTTTTCTTGCACAAATTCACAAGTCTACATTAGCCTTATTTCTTAGATTTTTTCCCCCCTAATGTCTTTCCATTTTTCGTCAAGGACTAAAAAAACAAGACTTTATTGACAAGTACTCTTTTTTTTCAAGGTTATATCTGAGCATTTAAATTACCTACCATACTTATTCTTAGAGTTTTTCAGGATTCTGTAACTTCCAAGGAGGATTTTATATTAGTTTTTACTTCTAATTTTAAAATACTGGAAATCTAATGAGTTCTAATAACAAAACGAACACTGGATTAAGCTTTAGATAAATGGGTTTCAGAGAAATCAAATACTTATCTGTGCATAGCTTGTATCATTTTCTTTTGATATAAATTTTAAATCAATATTTATTGCATTTAAGTTATGCTAATTTTTATTTTGAAAGTCAAATAATGAAAAATAAAAATAGCTGACAGAATTCATTTTATTTAAATAAACTGTGGTGGGTAGAAAATTGTTTTAAACATGTTTCAGGAAAAAGAAGGCAAAAGTACAACTTTCCATATATATATTTTATAAAACAAATTTTGAAGCATACAAATATTACAAAAATTTTACTAAAATACTTGCTTTTCATGTAATATTATAGTTGAAGTAAAAGTTGCATAAGTATCAAACTTTCTCCTGATCTCTTTTCTATGAAACGTATGTCATGTTTCTCTCTCTCTCTCTCTCTCTCTCTCTCTCTCTCTCTCTCTCTCTCTCTAATCTTGTAAATGGGAAACTTAAATATGGACAATCGAGAAACCCTTAGTTTTCTAGATGATATCTACTAGGGTGTAATAAAGAACTGTATCTTTGGAATTTTTCTGACTGTTAAACCAAAGCATCTATACCCTAGTGCAACACAGACTAGCTAGCTGTACTCTAGAATGCAAGTATAATCTTGCATTCATTATTTGCCAGTGTCTAACAAAGCTCAACTGAAAGTAATGTTAGTGTGAGATCATTTGTAAGATATATAGCATATCTATTGTTTTAGAGAGTAAATAATATACTCCTGACGTAAGCCAAGCCATTCAGAAACCTCCTAGCCTACTTGTAGGATGGCATTTACTGAGTTGAGTTCGTAGATAAGCATGGGACTAAAGAGAAGACAGTATGATAAATACATATCTGAAGTTCTTCGTGTTGCTTAGTATGTGGTAAATGACCCTGTTTGTGGCATAATAGTGTGCAATAGTATGCAGTGTCCTTATTATGAGTATTAAAGGAGTTCAGAATAGGCTTCCCCAGGATGTGCTACTTTGGCATGTAGATGATTTTGAGCAGAAGGCACTTGAGATCCTGTAGAGTCACAAGAAACTTTTACCTCTCCCTTAAAGAATTTAAATTTGGGGACTTGTCCATAATAAGAGTTATCACCAGAAACAACGTTTTATAACTTATCTATAGGGCAGGGCAAGCTTCTAATTACTGAACATCTGCTTTTCTTATCTTCTTGGAAAATTACCCTCCTCCCATCTCAGGACAACTTATCTCAGGATGTCATACATTCCTCATTTTACTTTTCTGTCTATGAACTTTTCATGTATGTGGGGTTCCTGTACATACATATGTAATTAAATGTGGTTGTTTTGTTGATCTGTCTCATGTCAATTTAATTAGACCATATGGAAGAATCTAGAAGGGTACGGGGAAATTTCTTTCTTCCCCACAGTATCCTTGAAAGAAAGTGTTTGCTTATTCTATTATCAGAAATGCCTGTGCTTTCCCAGTATTTGGATTTGCTGTTTCAGAAAAACATTAAGGATCCACCCATATAACCAGTAAAACTCTTCATCCTGCTTAAAGTCAGTTTGCAGCCAACTTTTAGCAGTTGTATTGGATAATGGCATATATTTTATGAGATTCTCATTTTATGTACCCACATTTTTAAAAAATATTGTTGTTAATTTTGTTTTATCTTGTATATGTTTAAGTTTCTTTACATCTATTTTAGATCAAGATCCAAGATAAAATAGTTTAGGAGAAAAGAGGAGAGACAAGAAGTCAGAAGAGGAGAAGACAGGAGAGGACAGAAAAGGAGAGGGAAGGGGAGTGGAGGGGAGGGGAAGGGAGAGGCAAGGAGAGGAGAGGATAAAATGAGAATGAAAATATTTTGTTCTGTATTCTTTACAGTGTGAGACATAACACCTTTCAACAGAGGGGATAGTATAAGAAGAATTGGCAGTTTCTCCTTTACTTTATAATAAGCATATATCTTCCTGTGGAAGTTTAAAGAATTTCTGTCAATTTGTTAAATAATGCTCAGATCAACTTTTGAGAAATCTATAGGATTGGATAAAGATAGTTTGAATTTCAGATCAAAAGAAAAAATGAAGGTTTGAGCAGATTAATAGGTTTTCTTAACTAAACCTGGGCAGGCTAACTTTAGGAATTAAAATTGGGTGTTATTAGACTAAATTTATCACACTTCAGCAAAATCTAAATTATTTTTAGTCACAAATTTTACACTTTCTTCCTGTCCATGATTTTGATTATAAAGAAAACTGAATGAAGGTGTTTTTCATTGAAATCCATTACTTTACTAAGGAGGGGGGAAAAAAAATTTAAGAAATTGTTGAAGTATATAACATTTACCATGATATAAACCCCAACAACTTTATTAGGTAATTATTAACATGGACTTTACTGATAACTAAATTTAAAAAATAGACAAACGGGCTAGTTTGGGTGGGATCAAAATGTATTTTAAGCAGTTTATATTACTTGGAAAACCTTGGCCTGATTCCCGAACCATTAAAAAAAAAAAAATCAGTTTTAATGTTCACTGCTAAAGCATTCATGAGAGAGATGCAGTCATTCCAGAAAGCTGAGTTCAAAATAGGAGAAAAATAAAAGACACAGTCTCTCAGACCACTCCCTCCTTCCACCTTCTCACATTGCAAATACAGTCATTCCAGTATCAGAAGATCCATTTTCAAGTAAGAGCTATAACAGCTTAACTGAAAAAAAGGCTAAAATGGTAAAAGAAATGCTTTGTAAATCATCCTTCCAAAGCTGTCCTGGGGGGAATGTGATATACCTCAGCATCTTAAATGTTTAGCAAATAATTTCAACTGTGCATACTAAATTAGCTTTCTCTCTTTTACCTAATTACGGAAATATGTGCTGCAGTTTGCAGAACTTCGCCACTGTCATAAGTTTTCTTGAAGTTCAGCCAACCAATGATAATAAAGCTGTCATGAGATTAAAGGGGGCTACAAGTCATTGCTTCTGACATTTATAGGTAACATGGGAAATGCAAACAAGTATGTGGAGTTATTAGTAATATTATGGGCTTTGAATCCTTAAAATAGAGTGCTTAAGACATCTGCCTCGGCAAAGAGGGTGAGAGTGAAGTAAATCCAAATTTCTTCCTCCTTTTGTTTAGATCAAGCAACTGAGACTGAGAAAGCACAGGGCACAGTTTATTTCATTTCTTCATGTAGCTTCAGTACGAAGCATATGTCTCAGATGCCCACCCTCAGAAGGAATAATCTCTGCTGTGAAGAGAAGAAAATTGTGAAACTTTACATACAACCCTGAGGTCCTTTCTTGGGGCCCCTTCCTGGCGTGGCATCCAGTCGTTGAATTCAGCGCCAGCGCTGGTGTGGAGCAGCCCAAGGCAGTGTGGGAAAGCAGAAAAGCATCCTCTGAGGGTTTGCTGCTGTGACGATTTCTTTGGTTTGTTTTTGTTTAGCGAAGAGTACCAAATTTCAAAAGTGGGTTTAGTGAAAAAAAAATACTGTGTTGCTTTAAAAACTGTGGGGGAAACTCCCATTTTATCCTTGAGTTTTACCCTCGTTTTTCTATTTGATTCTCTTCTATCTTGTCTCTTTGCACTGGGTTGGAGGTGTGTGTGTATCTAGAAGAGAACAACTTTCCTTATGGACAAGTTGTTCTTTGCTCCAGTATGTGAAAAGGCAATGCATTTCATTATCTTTGATGATAAATCATTATCAAAATCTATCTGATTAGGCTCATTTGGAGCTTTACTTCATCAAACACAAAAATAACTTTATAAATTGTTATTTGGGTGCTGAAATTCAGGTACAAATTCGGTCTCTCGTGATGTCAGTGAAAAAAGAAAAATAACGACCATTTGTAGTTGAAATGTTAAATCATTTAAAACCAAGGCCCTTTCAGGAAAGTCTAGACTATGATCATGCTGCACACAAGCCTTCCTGATTTGTTTATCTCTTCCCTGCTCTTGGAAACTGCAGTTTGAGTGTGATTAGTACAAGGATGATAAATTGCATAGGACGAGGTGCTGGAGGTTTATAGGGGGAAATAGGATATGGGGAAAAGGACTGGGAGACCTGAAGCATTTGGGCTGGTTCCAGTTCTGCTAATAACTATAATTATCACCAAATGAGCACCTACCATATGCAAGGCAATGCATTAGGTGCTTCCACAAATGGAATTGCATTTAATTAGGACTTAATTTTTATCTGCCATGATCTTATTTAAGAAAGCAGTGATTTTTCTTTTTCTTCAAGTGATTAAACATTACTGAGAGTGAGTTTTGTTTTAAATCTAAGTTCAGGACTAACTATTTCCATTTAGGGGATTAAAACAAATCTGGGTAATTGCTCATGTTTGTTTTATAACTACTGCTGTGAAGATGAATGAACTAAAATGGACTCGAGTCTACCAATGCTCCAGGATAAAACTGCTTATTTGTAAAAGGCCATGAATTATTCTCTTAGTTAACAAATTATTCCTAGTCAACTAAATGTTGAATTGTGTTATCCATATAAATTAGTCTGTGTTGGTGTAAAAGAAATCATTGAGCTTGCAATAGATCAGACTAACAGAAATGTAATGATTTTTATAATATGTTGAAGTTACCACTTAAAATGGTTATGTTATTATCACTGATTTAGTATCTAAGATTAAAATTTGCCAGGGATCCAACAAAATTTGGGAGGTGTATAATAGAAAGTAGCTGGGACAGTTTCCTTAGTGGTGGGCTTGTTAAATAGCCTCCTGCAAGCACACCCTCCCACACCCTGGATTTCTCTCTCTATGTGTGAGATGATTGCCTGTCCACATAGTACTCTATACGCATTTTAAATTATTCTCCACAGTTTTAAAAAGTGATATTAAACCTGCAGGAGTGTTATGTGAAGAAGCTAGTGTCAAATGCAAAATTTCAGAGAAATTGAATTGCAACTTTGAATTCTAATTCTGTTTTAAGTAGGACAAAGATGGTTCAATAAGGTATACAAAGAGACACAAAACTATCAAATACTAGTTTTAAAAGAAGTGATAGCCAGTTATGTTTTTGTTTCATTTTAAGTGAATTAACATGGTTCTAAAGTCGTCAAAGAAACTGAAATGTAAGATTTTAAACTTCTAGAGCAAAAAGCGTTCTGAGCCTTCACTTTAGCAGCTATGACTTTCTCTGACATGTTTGATGTGCATTTTCACATGACCTTTTCAGAGTTAGAACTAAGCCTAAGAAGTTTTACCAATAAGGGAGAAGAAAAGAGTCAGGCAGAGGAGCAAAGCAGAAGTGTAAATAGTGAATGCAGTTTGGAATGAAGATATTTGAATCTGAATAGTGAGTTAATGATTCAATTAGTTTTTCACTTTGTTAAACTACATTAATCCTTCTTTACCAGGTCCCCATATTGAAGCCCTTTGAAAAGAAAAATGCAAAGGATCTTAAGAAGAAAAATTCTAAGAGCCAGACCCTTTTAAAATCAATAATGCTCCCCAAATACATGCTGCCTATTGGAAACGATAGGGACACTGGGTTGGTATTGTTTTAGAGATCTCAAGACTTGAATAGGGATGGTTCCAGTGGTCATACAGTAGTGATGAAGTAGTTCCTATCCAAAGGAGGCTTACAAAATATGGCCTCTATTTTTAAACCATAGGAGGAGTCAGTTATTTAAAGTTAATGGGGGCGGGGAGAAAAGACAACAACTGAGGGGATTTGAAACTAGAGGACGACATCCTATAATCAGAATACTTTGAAAATAAATAATTTGTAAATCGGAAAGGCAAAAGTGACAGCATTGAGAATGGCTTTACTTTTTCATTTGTTTTGTTTTTTACATTCTGTTCTGCATTACCTCTTTAAATTTATAAAATAAACCCAGAGATTTAAAACCTCAAGCTTAGATGATCATTGTGATTTTTGTCCTTATAGTCATCATATCAAGCATTTTATTAAATATTCAGATTTACCTGATGTTTCTTTAACAAGTGAAAAGGAAGGCCCTATGTTGAGTACTTACAGTTTAATAGATGTCAAATTGATTCACTAAATATATTAGAGGCATGAAAAGAAATGGAAAATTACTAAAGAAAATTACCCACAGGATAGTGAAACACAACCAAGGCAGTCTAATGATATGGCATCAAATTGCCAGTTGTAATTAAGTAAGATTCTGAATTTTTAACAGAAATGGGTTTTATTTCAAATATAAATCAAATATTCAAACTGTGTTAACAAAGATAATGGTAATAGTCTGTTGAAATCTTCTTTAGGTTGGTTACTTTTAAATTAGGCTATGATTGCCTCTATGTTTATGTGTAAATATATGTCATAGACAAACATTTGCTTTAGTATATTAATCTTTTTTTCAGTGAAATTCTGATAGTATAAATTATTTCCTAAGTGATGATTTCAGTTAACTGGTCTATAGGTCAGCTTAGTCCAGTTCTAAATTATCATAATGGGGGCAATGACTGTTTTCGGTAATGTGCAGACAGCAAATGAATTTAGTGGACAGAGGGGAGAGAGAGAGAGAGAGAGAGAGAGAGAGAGAGAGAGAGAGAGAGAGGAGGAACTAAGGAAGGGAGGAAGGGAAGGAGGGAGGGAGGGAGGCAGAGAGAGAGAGAAAATCATGTTAAGTTGCATGCTCTGAATAACAAGAACATTTACTTGTTAAAGGAGGCTTTTTTTTTTTTTTTTAAACTATTAGCTGGAATATCAGAAGCTCTTTTGAATCCAGCCATTTTTACAGTGCTTTTCAGTATGATTTTCATATACGCTGTATGATTTGAGTGAGAAAGTATTTTGTATTCCATGAGGCTACCAAGATATTAAATGATGCTTCGTAAGTATAAAGGTAGAGCCAGGGAGGAAGGCCCAAAATGCAAATGAGGGAATTGAGTGAAAAGAAAAACAATTTAGGTGAAATTAGATTCAAATATGCTTCATGATTGACACAGATAAAAGAAATGGTGCCTCTGATTTTATAAAACTGGGGATTATGGTCATGGACTACAGAGCATAGACTCTGAAGCCTGCCATCTTGGTGAATATTGAGCAAGTTATTTAAACACTCTGTGACTTGTTTTCATCATCTTTAATGTGAAGACAATTATAATTCTACATCCTAGACCTGCTCTGAGTGTAGAATGAGATTACGAATGTGAAGTTCTTAGCTCAGTGTCACAACTTATCGACTGTTCAATAAATGTCAGCTCTTATTATCTAGCTTTTCTCAGACTAAATATACCATGTGAATTTCTCGTTTTAGGGTTGAAAGTTATGACTCCAATTGGACACACATTGAATGAGTGGGGGAAGATATTTGAGAGAATTCAGTGGAAAGTTCTGGGAATCATTATCAAATATGTAAAGATGGCGGGTACAAGCTCTAAAGTTAGCTATTATAAAATTATGTTACTTCATTTGTTAGGAAATAAATTATTCTAATTTTTGCAATACATTCAGAACTCTTTTCATATCATTGTTTCAACAACTTTTTTTATTCTTTAAAATTTCACTTTTTTTTTTTTAATACAAGCCAATGGGTTAATGAGTGACTTTAGAAATTCAGCTCTGTGCAAACTCTAATCCAGATGAAAGCCTTTTTTTTTTTTTCTTTAATGAATAAGTTTGGAAGGTTAATCTAAAACTCAGCTAATGCATGTGTTTTTTAAAATACTTTTTATTTTTTAATTATTGTTTCATGTTTTAAATTAGAGTTGACATATAATATTATATTAGTTTCATGCATACAACATAGTGATTACACATTTATATTACTTATGAGGTGATCACCCTGATAAATCTAGTACCCATCTGACACCGTACACAGTTATTATACTAATATTGACTATATTCCTTACGCTATACTTTACATCCTCATGATGATTTCGTAACTGCCAATTTGCACTGAATTCCCTCCCCTTTCTCACTCAATCCCCAACCCCACTCCCAGCTGGCAACTATCAAAAAGTTCTCTGTATCTATGAGCTTGTGTATGTTTTATTTGTTTGTTTATCCTGTTCTCTTGATTCCACATATAAGTGAAATCATACTGCATTTGTCTCTCTCTGTCTGACTTACTTCACTCAGCACATTACCCTCTAGGCCCATCCACGTTGTTGTGGATGACAAGATTTCATTCTTTTTTATGGCTGAGTAATATTCCATTGTATATATCATGTTTCCCCCAAAATAAGACCTAGCCAGACAATCAGCTCTAATGCATCTTTTAGAGAAAAAATTAATATAAGACTTGGTATTATATTATGTTATACTATATTATTATATTATATTACATTACATTATATTATATAAGATCAGATCTTATATTAAAGTAAGGCCGAGTCTTATATTAATTTTTACTCCAAAAGACGCATTAGAGCTGATTGTCCGGCTAGCTCTTTTTTTCGGGGAAACGGGGTATGTACCACTCACTTCTTGCTTATCCATTCAGCCACTGATGGACACCCAGATTGCCTCCATATCTTGGCTATTGTAAATACTGCTTCAATGATCACAGGAAAGGATGCACATGTCCCTTTGAATTAGTGTTTTGGGTTTCTTCGAATAAATACCCAGAAGTGGGATTACTGGGTCCTTCTTTGCCTTTTGTTATAGTCTTTGTTTTAAAGTCTATTTTGTCTGGTATAAGTATTGTTACCCCAGCTTTTTTTTTTCCATTTTCATAAAGTATCTTCTTTAAAAAATATTTTCCTATATGTCCTTATAAACCCACTGACTATAATTGCCAAGTTAACTATGTGCTACAATCATTTTTTTCTCCACTGATCACCCTTTTCTATATCATCCATTGTATAAAACTGACTAGGAATCTATGTTCCCCCTTTTTCCTGGCTCAAATATGGTTTATTACACTCCATTTTGCCTCATAACAGCTTTTTGGGGATCAAGCTACTTTTCTTTCTGATCCCAAAACCTAGCGTAAGATGAGTAAGCTACATGTCTTTGATCCCTACAGAGCAATTAGGCTTCAAAAAATTGGGTCCTGTTATTCTATCAATGTAGTATGTAGAGCTTATTTTATAACACACGGTTCCAACAAATCTTACCAAAGTATTCCCCAGAAACTCCAGTGCCAAACATTTACAACTTTCACCAAATTAATAATCCTTAGCTTCTTTAAGAAAACAATTAGAAATGTGGAACTGATTAACTTGCAATAGGTTTTTATCAAAGTGACTTTAACAAAGGCTGACTACTTTCTCTTGGATGGAAAAATTTTTTTAAAAGAACACTGGAAACAAAACAAAGGGTACAAAATCTATAATTGCGAATGTTCTTTGAAACACTGTAATACTTCATCAAAAGTTAACTTTTGTTAGTACTACCACTTGCTAAACATTAAATCATCCTGAAGAGTTTTACAAACAATGTGAATGTTGAATATTTGTGCTTGGGTTATTATTTTTTTTTTCCACCAAGGCACTTCACATCTCCCACTAACCTATCCCAGATTAAAACAGTTAAAAACAAACAAACAAACAAACAAACAAACAAACAAAAAACACAGGCCCAACCGTCTTTTTCAAAAAGAAGAACCACATTCTTTCATTACTGCAAAGTGATGCTCTCAGGATTAAGGGGAAAAGGCAAAGGAAAGGCAAAAGCTGATAATTACAGTTGAGAGCTCAGAAATTTTCCTTTCTTCAGGCCTTTGCAATCATAGTTATCAAATATTAAAAGAGCATCAGTCACACCTGTAAATAGCAGAAGCCTTCCAGTCTAACGTTGAAATCATCATTTACTCAAAAACATCCCACGTACAAAAACTCTGTCATACCTTTTTTTCTCATTGGCCTCTGAATCGTACCCTGGAAGGAGGCTTTGCCGACAAGGTTGCTACCCCTGCTTTAGTGCTTACTAGGTGAGCATTCGTAGTTGTGACTTTTCTAACAAAAACATAATCTGCTTATATTTCAGGAATGCCTCTTCAGCATTTTTTTTTATTTTTTTAATCCCTGCCTATTTTGGACTTCTATAAGTCTAGCAAGTTATTTGATTGGAGTGTATATGCTCAAGTCTGATCTTTTCCATGGGGCCAGTGGTAATTAATTCTCCTTTATAAATAATCCTTTAGAGCAAGACATTGATGAAGAACAGCAGGCAGCCCTTCTACCAATTGAGTTTATGCCTCATTTCTTTAAAACATGTTGTCTTCACAAATTATGTTTTCTGGTATTAACATATTCTACACCCTGTTGAATATTTAGTTGAATTCTTTTCTTCCTAGACTTAAAAACTTACATTGCCTAGCAATGAAAAAATTGGGCCCAGGCATAGCAGGCACTTATCTTTGTGTACAAGCCCATGTGTTGGAGCAGTGTGGCATGTGTGCATTGCTTGAAAGAACTGAAGTGGGGGTGGATGGAGAGGTGAGCAAAGCAAGATGTTTTTCAATGCCGTTCTCAAATTCCATTTGGAAAGCATTTTATTTCTTCTTAATTTTGAACCTAAAGCACATGTTCCTCCTTACCACCAGATAAGACTGACCCCAAAAGGGTAAGCATCATCAAGGACTGCACTTTATAAAAATTCAAAGGTCATGTGAAGTTAAAGATCCATCACAGTCCTTGAGGAAGAGAAGAAAGTGGGACAGAAGGTGAGAGGGAGGGTGTTAGTAATGCATACAAAGCACTTTGAAGATGAAAAGCTCTAACGAGTGTTAATGATGATGATAGCCACAATAACACACTCTTCAACATTTAGTTAGCTACCTCCTCCACAACATTTTTGGGTTGTGAGATAAAACGCTATTGATTAAAAAAAAAAAAATTTGCACATTGGTTGAAGAAGGAAAATTAGATGTGCTTAAATCATTAATACATACCCAAGCTAAAGTCTCAAGGACCCTTAATGTTCAGCTTCAAAGAAGTAAGATAAGCAAGGCCCACACTTGATAAAAGGCAAGTACAGCAACCGTACTCCTACTCACTCCACCAAAGTTGCAAGGAATGAGGGTAACATTTATCATATTTTGTCTATAAAAATATTTTGTTATTTTTATGGAAGAACATGAGTTTCTTTATATAAATGATTCTTATGCCATTTATAATTTAAAATAATTTAAAATGATATGCTTTTTATCATTTATTAATTTTAGCCATTTACCAAAGTTCCCACTGTAGGATTAGCCTGTAGGATTATTACTAACTTATCATTGGTAGGATCGTGTCTATTGTAAGATTGCTGCAGGATTTAAGAACTAATTATATGTATTAAAAAAGGCCTATTATCATTAAGTTCAAATATGCATGTAAAAAAAGTAAGTTAATAAAACTCTCTTAAATTAATGAGTTAAATTTAAAAAAATAGTTGTTTAGTTTAATAAACTTAAAACTTAGCTTACTTTTTAAACTCACAATTTTTCTACTGACTTGTAATAAAAAATTAAATTTTAATGGTAATGCTTATTAACTAATTTTACTTCTGAATTAAGTGTTTTGAGTATATGAGTATACTCTATTAGGTAATTTACAACTAAAGTAATTTCTGTAAGAATATTTAAATATATATATATATATATATATATATATATATATATATATATATATATATATACATATATATACACACACACACATTAGCAGGAAAAGAGGGAATGATTTTTTCCTGGTTTTGATAATTGCTTTCATGAAGAGGGACATCCATTAGTGGAATACACATGGTGTCCTCTCCCCTTCCCCCCCAAACTTACATGCAAAAGTTGGTAGGGTACGGTGTGACGCAGTAAACTTCTATTGAGCGAAACTGGTCACAGCAAAATAGCTAATTCCATGATGAGGACTTTATCATATGGGTTTCTGTGGCTTGATCCTGACCTTCATGGATGTAGCCTCCTATGTGCTCAAGCTCTTCAGGAACCTTTGCAGACCCAGAGGCCCCAATATGTTTCAAGGCACAGATCTATAGGTCTTTCTTTACAGGTCTTTATGCATTGATGTATGGTAGACAATTTATTAATTTAAAACCACAAAGATGTTAAGTTCTATGTTTGAAACAAAGCACAGATGAGGTTCTAGAATTAAGTTGTTAGTATTGGGCATACGAAAATGTAGGCAGTACAAAGAGGAAATGGAAATCAAGGGTTTCTCAATATATGGGTGGAGAAAGGAAGGCACCTCAGAGAGGATCTGCCATCATTGCAAAGTTATAAACCTTGCAAGATATCTTCCAATACCACTCTCAGAGAGAGGATACATGCTTAGATGGAATTTTTCCCAGACAGTGGAACAGAAATAATGCAAAAATTAACATATTGCACAGAGAATTCTCTTAATAAATTTGCAGGCAATTAACAAAGACTGACTGGCTATGAGGCTATAACCAGGAAGGTCCTACTTCACTCACACTTCTGAATCTTTGTTACATCTTTGGGAACATATGTACTGTACTCTAGGAATATAATTGTATCTTGAATAATCACTATGGAGGCTGGGGAATGGCTTCCTTTGAGATCAGTGCTACCGTCATCTTACAAATTTCATTAACTTATTGGAGTCTATAAAACATGTGCTGTATTAGAGATTTGGCACTGAGCTAATTTAACTTCTGAAATCTTTAAAGAAGCACATTTGGGTTTTCTGGCTAAGATGGCAGAGTAGGTAAACACTGTGTTCACCTCCTCTCATGACCACATCAAAATTAAAACTAAACTATAGAACAACCATCATGGAGAATCACCTGAAGTCTAGTTGAACTGAAACAGTGCAACTAAAGACATTCAGAAGAACCCATCTTGAGACAGGTAGGAGGGGCAAAGATGTGGAATGGGTTGGTCCTACACCAGCATATGACCATTAAAAATTGAGAAAGATATCTTAGCTGAGGAGGTTCTCCCTGCTGCCAGAGGAGTGAGGGGTCCCAACCCCACCCCTGGCTCCCCAGCGCAGGATGTCAGTGCTGGGAAGAGAAGTTTCCATAATTTCTGGCTGTGAAAACCAGTGGAGATTCTGGCTGTGAGACAGAGAGTGGCTGGAGTGCCCGGTGATCTTCTTAACAGGCCTGCATATGGACTTATTCACCAATGGACTCACTGACTCTGAACTCCAGTGCTGGGGCAGTAGCTCATAAGTCATCAGAGACATATGGGGAGGAACTGAGTTGTCTAGCTGAGAGCTGAAGGGACAGCTTTCTCTCAGATGGAGGAGCTGGCAGAAGCTCCTCCTTGTTTTTTTTTTGTTGAGCCTTCTACCATTCAGGCATACTGATGCAGTAGTTGGCTGCTATATCTGAATCTCCATCAACCTGGCTAACACCTTTATGTTCACCCCACTCTGGTGCTTCCCTGAGACGCCACCCCACCCAACTTCCAGTGACTTTTCTGTACATGCTGCAGACTTTCCTAAAATTCTCAGAGGTTCACAAAATGCAAACAAGCAGCATCTGGCTATTGCATGTCCTATACCTCTGGCTGAGCAGCCCTAAGCCCAACACTAGCGAAATCAGCTTCAGTTCATGGCTTGGACTCTTGGGGCACTTCCAAGCCCAGTGCAGTTGGCAGCCATCTGCAGATTGCTTTGTGGCTCATGCCAGGTAGTACCAGGCATGGCACAGACTGTGGCTGATCTTGGCCGATGGTGAGGCCCCTCCCAGGAGATCCTGGGGCTGGCACACCGAGTGGCCAGCTTTGGACAGAGCCAGAGCATCACCTGGCTGCCTCCAAGGATGACAAACACAAAGAGCAACCTGGGCTGGCACCAGAGTCCAGCTAAAGTGAATCCTGCTTCAGAGGTTCAGCCCCTGCACAACAGCTTCTCCACTGTAGTCACCAGCCAGTCCTCACAACCAATCAACCCAAGGATGAATCTCTTCCATTGATGTGCAAACAGCAACCATGTCGCAAATATAATAAGAGGGCACACACAATCCACACAGGGCCACACCTGGAGCATCCAGCTCATGTGACCAGGGAGACTGTGTCTCTGGGTCCCATGGGACACCTACTACATAAGGCCACTCTACTAAGACTGGGAGGCATAGCAGCCCTACTTAATACATAAAACAAACACAAGGAGGCAGCCAGAATAGGGAGACAAAGAAACTTTTCCCTAATGAAAGAACAAAACAAAGCTCCAGAAAAAGAACTGAGCAAAATGGAGACAAGCAATCTACTAGATGCAGAGTTCAAAATAATGGTTATAAGGATGCTCAGTGATCTCAGGGAGAACTTCAACAAAGAGATAGGAAACAAAAATGGAGATAAGAAGGAACAAAACAGAAATAAAGAATATAATAACTGAAAGAATACATTAGCTTAGATGAAGCAAAGGACCAAATCAGTGATTTAGAAGTTAAGGTAGCAGAAAACAACCAATCAGAACAGCTAAAAGAAACTTAAAAAAAAAAAAAAAAGTGAGGCGAGTTTAAGGGGCCTCTGGGACAAGATAAAACATACCAATATTTGCTTTGTAGGGACATCATAAGGAAGAGAGAAAAAGACAGGAATTGAAAACCTATTTGAGGAAAAAATGATGCAAAACTTCCCTAACCTGGCAAAGGAAATAGATATATAAGCCCTGGAGTTCCAAACAAGATAAACCCAAAGAGGCCCACAGGAAGATACATTATAATTAAAACGCCAAAGTTTAAAGACAAAGAAAGAATGTAAAATGCAGCAAGAGAAAAGCAGTTAGTTTTGTACAAGGGAGCCCCCATAAGACTGTCAGCTGATTTCTCAACAGAAACTTTGCAGGCTGGAAGGGATTTGCACAATGTAGTCAAAGTGACGAAAAGAAAGGACATACAACCAAGATTACTTCTACCCAGCAACGATATCATTTAGAATTGAAGGACAGATAAAGACAAGAAAAAGCTAAAGGATTTCATAACCACCAAACCAGTATTACAAGGAATCTTAGAGGGATTTCTTTAAGATGGAAAAAAAAAATCAAAACTATGAATACTAAAATGTCAATAACTACATATCTGTCAACAATTATTTTAAATGTAAATACGTTAAATGCTTCAATAAAAAGATAGGGTGGTTGAATGGATAAGAAAACAAAATCCTTACGTATGCTGCCTACAAGAGATTCACTTCAGATCAGAAGACACACACAGAGTGAAAGTGAAAGGAAAGAAAAAGATATTTCATGAAAATGGAAGCAAACAAACAAAATAAGAAATAACAAAACCCTGCTGTGGTAGCAATATTTATAGCAGACAAAATAGAATTTAAAACAAAGGTTATAACAAAAGATAAAGAGGTCCCAGTAATCCCACTTCTGGGTATTATCAGAAGAAACCCAAAGTGCTACTTTGAGGAAATGTGTGCATCCATATATTCATTGCAGCACTGTTTACAATAGCCAAGATGTGGTGGCAGCCTGGGTGTCCATCAATGAATGACTGAATAAAGAGGAGGTGGTACATATATACAATGGAATATTGCTCAGCCATGGAAGGGAATGGGTTCTTGCCATCTGCAGTGACATGGATGGACCTAGAGGGTATTGTGCTGAGTGGAGTATATCAGACAGAGAAAAAGAGATGCAATGTGATTTTATTTACATGTGGAATCTAAAAACAAAGTAAATAAACAAACAAAAGAGAAACAAGCTCATAGATACAGAGGACATTTTGATGTTTGCCAGATAAGAGGGGTGTTGGTAGGCTTGGTGGAAAAGGGGAAGGGATGAAGAAATATAAATTGGTTGTTACCTAGTAGTCATGGGGATATAGAGTATAGCATAAAGAATATAGTCAATAATATAGTAATAACTATGCATGGTGTCAGATGAGTACTAGATTTATCCACGTGATAGATGGGAGGGGGGTTGAGGGGCAGGGAGAAAAAGGTAAAGTAATTAAGAAGTACAAATTGGTAGTTACACAATAGTGATGGGGTTGTAAAGTAAAGCATAGGGAATATAGTCAATAATATGGTAATAACTATGTATAATGCCACTTGGGTACTAGACTAGTTAGGGGGATCACTTTTTAAATTATATAAATGTCTGGTGGAAATGCAGATTGGTGCAGCCACTATGGAAGGCAGTGTGGAGTTTCCTCAAAAAATTAAGAATAGAATTACCATATGACGCAGCAGTCCCTCTCCGGGGAATATACTCCAAAAATCTGAAAACATTTATCTGTAAAGATATATGTGCTCTGATGTTCATTGCAGCTTTATTAACCGTGGCCTAGATATGGAAACAACAAAAATGTCCTTCGATTGATGCTTAGATAAAGAAGATTAGTATATATGCACAATGGAATACTATTCTGCCATAAGAAAAGACGAAATAGTGCTATTTGTAACAACATGGATGGATCTTGAGATTATTATGCTCAGTGAAATAAGTCAGTCAGACAGAAAAAGTCGAGAACGATGTGATTTCACTGATATGTGGGATATAAAACTGAAAGCAACAAAGGAACAAGATAAACAAATAAACAAAACCTCACAGACACAGACAATAGTTTAGTGGTTATCAGACG
Source organism: Rhinolophus sinicus (assembly GCF_057876585.1). Classification (NCBI taxonomy): domain Eukaryota; kingdom Metazoa; phylum Chordata; class Mammalia; order Chiroptera; family Rhinolophidae; genus Rhinolophus; species Rhinolophus sinicus. The sequence continues at coordinate 58,933,750 of NC_142502.1, forward strand.
ATAAGGGGGAAGGAGGATGGTAGGTAAGGGTAAAGGGGATCAAATATATGGTGATGGAAGGAGAACTGACTCTGGGTGGTGAGCACACAATGTGATATACAGATGATGTATTACAGAATTGTACACTTGAAACCTATGTAACTTTACTAACCATTGTCACACCAATAAACTTTAATTGAAAAAAATTATGTAAATGTCTAACCACTCATCTGTACATCTGTAATTAACATAAAATAATATTGAATGTCAATGGCAATTGAAAAATTAAAAAGTGGGGGAAGGTGAAAGGGAATAAAAGATTCAAATTTCCAAGTATAAAACAAATACGTCATGGGGATGTAATTTACAATATAGGCAATATAGTTAACAATATTGTCATAGCATGGTATAGTGTCAGATCGTTGCTGAAGTTATGATGGTGATCACTTCTTTAGGTACACAAATGTTGTATAAGTATGGTGTACACCTGAAACTCAAGTAATATTGTATGTTAGCTATATTTTAATAATAAAGATCTGAAGAAAAAAAAAAAGAAGCACATTTATTCCCATAGAAGATGCCACAGTGGCCAAAGAAACTTGAACTCCCCCTACGCATCAGGAATCCCTGTGGCTGAAATAGGACAATAATAAAATGTATGTGGTGGGGGAAGGGAGTGTGATATACTTTTAGCTCATAAGAGAAAAGTATTCGATTTCATATTTTAGTCCCCTTTGGTCTTTGAACTTGGTCTTACCAGTGGTTTCTAAACTTGATCTCTTTTAGAATGAGAGAAAGAAAAGTGTTTTATTTAAACATAGTGCTTCTATTTGTTTCTGACATATTTTTGAAGGAGTTTATTCATGTAATTATGGGAATATTTCTATGACATTATATTTCATATTGCAGAATCTCTGAAGAAATATAATGGATATGTGAAAAGATACAATTTGAGATAGGAAATAGAGTCACATACTTCATTTTAGCATTGGGTACACAGGGGTCTTGCAGTTGATTTAATGTACAGTTTAAAACTATTTAAAGCTCTTTTCGGGGCAAAATCTTTATTTTCTAATATATATTCCCCAAGAGAACACCTAGAAAAGTAGTGGTTTGTTTGAACCCAAAGAGGTAACAATAGGCCTGTCCTGATATCCTGTTGGTCTCCATTAGATCCCCAGTACAATGGGTCCTCCTTGAGAGATAATAGACTAAATGATACAATAGTGTAACCAATGGGTTAAATTGGGATAACCTAATGAGAGATACATTTAGTCCCCATCCTAAGAGATCCTTTTAAGAGACATATATTAGCATAAGCCTCCTGGTTTCTCTACCTCCTCCCTCAACCCTTCCCTGGGGCAGAGGGGAGACTTATTAGATCTAACTGGTAAAAAGAAAAAGTGGCCAGGTCACTCCTCTCTTCCCTTTTTTGGGGGAGTGAGCTACCCACAGGGAACTTGCTCTCCTACACCACACACTGGGACCCTTCAGTAGTGGAGGGCCCAGGGAGAATTGGGGAAGCAAGCCTAACTGATGTTCAGCATTAGGGGGATAAATGATGCTGCTTGTATGTCACCTTCTCTAATCTCAGCTTTACCAGTAATGGAGGATTCTTTTCCCCCATCTTTCTTATTTTCTTGCTCTATGTCTCATTTGCTTTGAGCCCAGGTGAAGAAGAAGTGTATTATTATTGGGGCCCCCAAACCTCCTATATTCTGTATGTCATATTGAAGATGTTACGGATCTTGCACTTATAGACAGTAACAAAGCTAAGGTAGGAAGCGTGTTTCTTGGGTTTGACATTAATAAATGGTTTTGTCTGCCAAATCTATGAAATGGATTAATGTGAAGTTTAGAAATATATCTATTACAAAGAGAAGAAGATTACTTAGTATAGGGTTTTAAAAAATGGCAAAATTATTAGCTGCAAGAGAAGTTGAATGGCTTCCTCTGATTATATTTCATTTAATGGTTTTCTTTCCAATATATGAAAATTAGATATTGTGAAGAAATTAATTCTCCAGGTGTAGTTTTACAAAGTTAGGCTAAAAAGCAAATCACTTAATGGAATATTTTGGTACCGTTACCCCTCCTTCCCCAGTTTCTTCTCTCACCACAAACACACACATAATCTTAATATTAGCTAGTGGTTATTGAGTACTGACCATGTTCAGGACAACATTTTAAGTGCTTATAGATTTATCATTTCACTAATTATCACAATGTTTCTTCATGTAGGTAACATTTACTTTTTTCAGTGAGATACCCAAGACTTCAAAAGGTTAAATAAATTGTCTGTTGTCACAAATGTGATCATTGACAGAGCCAGGATTCAAACCCAGGTTTATCTGAATCCAAAGCCCAGATACTGAACCCCTAAACCATGCTGACTTTTGAATTCTATTACCAATGAAATTAATATGTGCTATGGCTGCAGCTGAGACTTCCTGCACCACCTGTGATGTTATTTTCTCAATTTTTTTTCATTTGCATGTGTTACTGCAGAGAGTATACAACCTCTTTTGATAAAAGTGTGGATATTTACATAATATCTCAAGAGCCATTTCTTCTTCCTTCATGAAGGTTAAGATTCAATGAATTTTATCTCATGGATGAGATTTTTTTTTTTTTTTTTTTTTTTTTTTTTTTTTTTTTAAGCCAGAGAAAAGCACAGCGTGCCAGTCTGAGAGAGTTAATACATTCTGTCTTTTTTCTAGAATAAATCAGACAATTGTCTTGACTAGTCTGACATAAGATCTCTTCACAAGGACATAACTGTGTAAAATGATTATACAAGAGTATCTCCTGACACAAATAGATATAATATACAAAACAAACTTTTCTAAGATTATTATAAAAGAAGTAGAATAAAATCAGGCAAAACCAACAAGACTCGGGCAAGTTGGGATCGCTCCCATTTGTTTCATAATCAAATTTGATAGAAGACTAGGTGTTAGATTAAAAATTTAACTTCACGTTTCATCCTTTCTTGAAAATGCATTTGCTTATCATATGCAGACTAATGGTTTACATAAAAATGCAGTTTATAATGTATTATGGAATACCACTAAATGCTTTATACTCTTAAAAATGTTTCATTTTAATAATGTTATCCAACATGCATAATTTAAGCTAAATGCCTATGCTAAGCTTGTGCAGTTAATTTTGATTTAGGTTCGTCACCTCACAAAGAACACAAAACATTTTGATTTTCAAACAAAGACAATTAAAAAAAATCTGTTATTATGTAATGTGACACATATTTCATTTTGTGCAGTGTTTGGCATGAGGTATTCCTTGTATTTATTTCCTATATTGCTTATCATAAGTCAGAAAACAGATGTTATTAAAAATTCCCAGCAACATTTTGAGGTAAGTCTTACTTACCGTAATGTATAGAAAATAAAAACTTTACCTCAGAGAGGTTACATAAAATGATCAATGTCACACAGCTAGTTAGCATCTAAGTTGAGTCAAGAAGTGCAAATATTTACAATAGTATATGACTTCATTCACAAATTTGCTAAGGATTAAATCTCATTAAACTTTTCTTTGTAGTCTACCGTTGTTATTTTTTAATTTTATTTTTTAATTGCAGAGTTTCAATTCTCATGAGATTATTCTTTTAGGTAAAATTTTTCTTCAGCCTTATAATCTTTCACTTGTATCCCCAGACTCCTTATAACTACTAAACTGAATTAAAGACTTGAAGCTAGATGAGATTATAGATTAAGAAGTTTGAGGATGACAAGATAAACATTTAATAAGCTTTGTCTTCAGAGTAGAATATGCAAAGCTTAAGCATGCAGAGAATGGACAACAACAACAAAAGCCTGTCTTTGAATGCATGTTAGTTATGGTTATAGGCGCTTACCTGGTGGGGGGACACAAGCATGTTTGTGGTGGCAAGAACTGATAATGGGTTTTCTGAACTTTTGTAACTCCTGGAGAGTCCATGGCTACTTGGTCATGTTTATATAAAAATTCTATTATCTTTATAATAAAAGTTTGCTTCATTTGTATGTGTTCAGAAAAAAAAAAAAAAAAAAAAAAAAAAAAAAAAAAAAAAAAAACAAAACACATTGAAAATAATTTAATGGCTCAGAATATAAACATAATTTAAGATTCAGTTTTATAATATAATACAGCATTAAAGCAAAATTTATTATATAGCATAGTAGGTAGACAATCCCCAAACTTCAGAATTGAAAATAATTAAGTTCGAATCCTAAATTCTAACTCTCTCTGTGTTTTTAGCTATTAGAATTTGAATAAGTTACTTAATTTTTCTGGATCTGTTTTCTTACCTTAAATGTGGTTATAATAATAATTAGTCAATATTTTGTGTAAAGGTGAAAGGCTATAACAAATGTTATATCCAGAACAATACATAGACCATATTTGGGGCTCACTTGGTGTTAGTCACCTTTTCAGTGTGCATTTAGGTGGATGAAAATGGCATGATTTACTATAAGAAATTGAGTCTTGCTCAGTTTGCTGGACAGGAGCAGCTCTCCCATTATGAATTTAAGATTTACTAAACTCATAGGTATGTATGTTATTGTATGGAGAAAAGTGCTTACTTTTTTTCTTTAACATTTATGGACTGGATCATTGAAAAGGACAAGAAGTAAATGATCACTACTTATCAAAACCTGGCTGTCAACACAAAAGCTGGTTTCTAGATATAAAGTCATTCGGCAAATATTTGGTGAATGACTATTATATTCCAGACACTGCTCTACTTTCTGGAAGGGTAAAGTATTAGTAAATGTTTTTTCTCATTGATTTCATTAAGATACTGTTTTGAAAAGATACAAAGTAGATTCCTGTCATTATTTCAATAATAGTATGTGATTAACTATTCAGTATCATACAAGATATATTGAAAATGTCTGCTTCCCTAAAATATTATCTCATATCACATGTAGATATTCACTAAATATTTACATTTTTATAAGACTATTGTGAGCATACAATGACAAGGCTTAACACAATAGTATGAGCTTGTAGTACTCTTTATAAAATGCAAATATTTAGTGAAATACTGAGGCATTTAGTAATCACAGGTTAATTCTAGTTGATTTTGTCATTTAATTATCTTTCTTTATGTCAGTGAAAACATAGGGAAGCCTGAAGGCGTTGAAATTTTGGAGGAAAAAAAGTTAAAAATCTGTAGTGAAATGAACAAAGGAGATACAGCATGGGCCTATGACAGTTGCAAGGATGGTATTGAATACAGATTTCACCCCAGTCATAATTGCCCTATTGAATTCTTTGGATGCTGAGTCCATATAGGCCCCTATGTGAGTCTTTTCCAAACATGGGCCTCTTTTCCTTACTCTTGACTGGCTACTGTGGGGTTAGGAGGTCCCGTTCTGATCTTTAATCCCTTTAAAAGCATGTGGGTATATTTACCTTTTTAGAGTTTGCCAATACAAAAGCAACAGTCCCCATTCCTTGCTCTAAAACAGAAGATTTATTAGATTTATTAGAAAAAGATATCACACAACAGAGATAAAATATGTGATTAACTGCAGGCAAAGCAATTCCAGATGCTGCCCAATTGGCCATTTGGCCTCCTTGAAGGGTCACTCACTGGTTTCTGCCACAGCTGTCCTGGCTCTGCCACCACACCATGAAATTTCTGGGAAGGGCAATCAGAGGGTTCAGTGGACAGGTGACATGTAGATTTAATTCATGATTTTGATAAATCTCCATAGAATCTCCTTGGAGCCTCACAAATCAAAATTGTCTGTGTCCTCCCTCTTCCCCTACTCTTACCATTAGCACTTGCTTCTCTAGATATGCACTGCAGTCATTCTTCAAATAAGTCATGTGTGAGAATTGGGGCAAAAAAAAAAAGCCATTATTATCTGGACTTTAGAAATACAAGGACTCTGGGATCAGAGGCCTTCTACCCAGGCAGTGGCTTCTGAAATAGGCATGAGGATATAAAGAGGTGGTAGGAAGCTCAGATTGCACAATTTACCCACGCAACACAAGGTCCAGGAGAACAATCAATCCTTGTTTTCATACTGTCTTCAGACTAAAACCAGGGCGTTTCTCTATTTACAAAGGAAGACTTATTTGGTAAAGGTCAGGAGGATGTAGCTTAATGAATGTTTTGAAAAATAAAATGTCAAAGTGTGTGTTTGATAAGTATTTAAAAGAAGCTTCTTGGAGTACTTCAGTGTGTGGTTCACCAACTCTCTTTATCTAGAAGGAAGGGCGTATCAAGGACTTTCCTTTCTAAAGGGGGTGATATTAGGGACTCACGGATAGACATCTGTCAGCCCAATGACCTTAAAAAACATTTCTTTTGTATGGTTTATAGTTTGGGTTTGAATGCTCTCAAATATGTCATAGTAATCACATTGAGGCATACCTTGTTTTATTGTGCTTCTGTTTATTGTACTTCACAGAGGTTATGTGTTTTTTACAAATAGAAGGTTTGTGGCAACCCTGTATTGGCGTCTGTCGGCATCATTTTTCCAACAGCATTTGCTCACTTCATGCCTCTGTGTCATACGTTGGTAATTCTCTCAATATTTCACACTTTTTTTATATTATTATTATACTTGTTATGGTGATCTATGATCAGTGATCTTTGACGTTAGTTACTATTGTAATTGCTTTTGAGCCCCATGAATCATGCCCATAGATGATGGCAAACTTAATTGATAATAGTTGTATGTGTTCTGACTGCCCCACAGATGGGCCATTCCCTCTATCTCTCTCCCTCTCCTCGGGCCTCCCTATTCCTTGAGACACAAAAATATTGGAATTACGCCAGTTAGTATCCTTACAATGATCTCTCAATGTTAAATTGAAAGGAAGATTCATCCTTGTTGTCTTACTTTAAGAAATTGCCAGAAGCACCTCAACCTTCAGCAGCCATCACCCTGATCAGTCAGCAGCCATCAGCATCAACACCAGCAAAAAACATTACAAGTTGCTGAAGGCTCAGATGATGATTAGCATTTTTTAGCAATACAGTATTTTTTAATTAAGCTGTCTACATTCTTTAGACATAATGCTATTGCACACTTAACAGACTACATTATAGTGTAAATATAACTTTTATATGCACTGGGAAACCAAACAATTTGTGTGATTCACTTTATTGTAATATTTGCTTTATTGTGGTGGTTTGGAACTGAACTCGCCATACCTCTGAGGTATGCCTGTATTTAAAATAACTACTTATGGGAATTGTGATAACTCACTTTCCTTGCTTGCCACATTTATGTTTTTCACATAAAAATATTATTCACTTGTTATATGAGTCCGATAGACTATGTTATGCTGCATAACTGAAATCTCAAAAAGTTAGCACGTAAGAGCCCATGCAAACTGCTATATATCCAAATGCTCCCCAGGATAGCTCCCAAGTGATGACTCAGGAATCCATTACCTCCATCTTTGGCTCTATGATTTCAACATGTGGCTTCCAGGTCACCATAGCAAAGAATGAGTATGGAACTCACACGTTCTCTTAAATGCCTTGACTCATAAATGACACATTATTTTTGTACACAGAAAAGATCACAAAACTATGCCTAACAGAAAGGAGCAGGGAAATGTTAGACATTTGGTAAGTAGTAAATGCCTGTACCTTACTTGGGCAAGATGTTTCTCTCTCCTTTGCTCCCCAATATTTACCATATTTTTAAAATTGTTATTCCATGTTAGTCTTCTTATTACTTAAATGGGAAAGGATAATAAGTAGTAAATTTCTCATTCGATTTAAAGACGTCAGTGACCACTAGACCACTAGTGATAATTAGTAATGGAAAACTTATAGAAAAAAAAATTCTGTATGATTCTGTCATATAAGATATAATGTATGCTTCCAAATAATAGAATATGTTTGGAATGGTGAATGATGACAATAAAAGATGTCTGGAAATTTATTTTGAGCACTGAAGTTTAGGGGGATAGCTCCCAAAGTATAAATCTCCATTGCTCTGTTAAAAAAAAAAAAAAAAAAATCCAAACTATAGTCATCCAGCTATAAAATTCCCTTATTCATTAAGTCTGAGCAACTTCCTTTTATCCATTATTCTTGATGCTTCATCATTCACATAAATGATATCTTGGCTCCCCAATTCCTTGTCATCTCATTGCCAATGACACTTTGCTCCAACCTACATTATCACCACATTTCCATGGTCTCATTCAGTGGATTATAAATACCAGAATATACACTACCTTAAAATTCATGAATTTAAATATTCCTAGAGTAATCGTATAACTTATTCAAATTGGAAAACTTTTGAGAATAAAATGGAATGCCACTAATCATTTCACCAATCATATGCTGGAACAGCAGGCATAAACCAGGATTATATTCAACAAGTGGTAATATTGTCCTTCTAAATATTTGACTTTCCAATGACATCGACATGTTCCTATCTCTTGAGTTCAAATGCCAACTGCTGTATTCTTAGATCTCATTCTTGAGTCTTTTAATCAATTAACTCTACTACTTGCATCTATTCTTTAGACTCCTCTTGCCTGTAATGCTTTCCTCTTTACTCTAAATTCCATGGCTCATCATTATAATTATTCCATGTAAAATACACTCATCTCTCTTATCCTCATATTCCTCTATTATACTTGGCAAATGGTCCCAGCTCTGTATTCTTTCAACATCTATCTTCTATCAATATAGTTAGCACTACTAGAGAAAATAATACATACAGATATCATTTCATGATTTCTAACCTCAAATGAGCCTTAACATTCCACTTTACAGTTCTACTTTTCATCTCTCTTCTGAACATCTAAATGATTTTCATGTCACTAACTCCAATACACATTTTCTCTAGCCATTTTACTCATTTTTCCTAAAATGACAACTCCTATGGCCACTCTAGATTCAGAGGTCTTTGTGAGCACAGTAAAGACATTCACTGAGATGATATCAACCTGATTTCTCCCTCTGTTAATCTGACACGCTCCCTTCCCTTGTACATGTGTTATCTTCCTGGAGGCTAATCTCCATCTCAAAGTCTGCTTTCCAGAGAATACAATCTGTAACAATGGCTTAACCTCATTTTTCAGGTCTCAGCTTAAGTGTTCCTTCCTATAACAGTACCTTCCTATTTGCCCATTCTTAGGCAGGCTCCAGCTCTACCCCACAGAAAAGTTCCAACATGGTACTCTATTGTTTGTACTTATAGTTCTTATTATACGTTGTTATTATATGTTTATATTTCTTATTTACTATCTATTTCTTGGCCTTTTGAGAAACAGGGCAAGAGCAATGTCTAATTTGTTTGTCCACATATCTGTCCCAGTGCTTAACACAGAGCTTAATGAAATTGGGAGAATGATTACCCTACCATTCTGATTGCTTGCACCCTGTTGTGGTAAGGTAAATGAGAAGATAAAGACACCCTGTAGACTAATATTCTGAATTTTTTTCCTGTAGATACAATATTCTAAAAAAAAAATCTATATCTATATCTATATCTATCTATCTATCTATCTATCTATCTATCTATCTATCTATCTATCTGGAAATAGGAGGGAGAGAGATGAGAATGAAATCTAGTTGTTTGTTTACCTCAGGTTTGTTTATCTTATTTTGCACATAATACTTACAAAAACGTTGCAGAATACTAGGGTTTTAGTAGCAAAATTTGAGCAACATTGAATTAAATATCCAAGTGTATATTAGAATATTCAGACAGTAAGCATGACTATAATCCTTTCTGAAGGATTAAGTCTGTGTGTAAATATAATAATTGCTATATGTGTTTTATGTTGGAAAAAAAATTACAAACAGCTCCCTATATTAGTGATTAATTAGATCTTTTTGAGTAATTAACTACTTATTTGTATTAAGTTACATACAAAATTTCACATAGCAATGACAATGAGCTCCACTGGAAAAAGAAAACAAACTGATTTTAATGAAGTAATTCATATCTTGTTCTTGACTGACTAGATAGTAAATGACACAAGAAATTGTAGATAATTTGCTGCAGAAAAAGTGGAAAGCAAAACATTCCTGATAGTTTCAAATCATAATAATAAATAATTGTGTTTAGTGTTTTTTTTTTATTAGATGATGAGCTTCTCAAAGGTATTATAGAGATTCCTCATCATTGAATCTCTGAACAAGCTCAGTGTCTGGTCCATAGTTGGCATGTAATTAATGTTTATTGAATGGATCTATGACGAAATCAATTAAAATTTTATAAATGCATATGCTTTTACATGCATTATTTAATTTTATTCTAAGGAGCTTTATGAGATAGGCAGCAGACTGGTTTTAATCCCATTTAGCAATGAGACAACATAGTAAGATAATTTAAGAAACTCAATGTCTTAGGAATTGTTGGTTAAAATGAACAGAAACTCACACAGTCTAATTCAGACAAAAATGGGAGTTTTTCCAAGGACACAAGAAAATATCAGGGAAAAATAGAGTTGGGAATAGAGCCAGGAATCAGGGGAAATTAGAAAGTTACAAGAAAACTAATCACACTCTGTGTCCATTTGGATCTCCCTCCCTCTCTTTCTCTCTCTCCTCAGCTACACGCTCCCTTATCTCTGCTTCTCTTATTCCATTTATTTATTTTTTCTTTCTGTCTGTAGAACAACTCCCTGCGTTACTCAGTGACTTTGGCTTCCTGGTGTACTTGCCTTGCCATGATTCCAAATTGGGCTTTGATGGACTCCATATGACTAGAGCTTACTACCATTTGAATAAAGTCCGTTGATTCTAATTATGGTAAGAAAATCTGTAACCTTTAGGCCAGCCTATGTATGTGGGAAATGTACCACTGAGATTTAATTATCCTCGGAGCTGAGAGTCTATAGAAAAGCCCATTCTTTGGTCTAATGGTAAGACACACACCCTAGTCCAAGTTCACAACACTAGTATGTACTCAGAAATTAAGAACAGAGATTTCAGTTTCTAATTTAGTCCTCATTCAAATGTAGCACGGATGGGTTAATGAGCAGTAATTATATGCCAGGAACTGTGCTAGGCGACAGGTTATAATCCTAAGCAAAGTCAGACTCTATCTGTACTTTCATGAATCTAGTAAGAGAGGTAGAGAGTGAAAACAAAATCCGAAAATAAGTGTAAATGTGATACGTGTAATGAACAAGTGGTACATGGATGCCTTGTGATATAGACAAGAAACTGAGCGCAAAGGTGACTGTTGCAGGATACCCAGGAAGGGATGTCTGAGCTGACATGTTAAAAGGAAAGATTGGAAGAAATAAGAACATTTTAGAAAGAAAAGGTAAACAAACAAAAGGCAAGAGGTAAATGTTTTGGTAATTTGTCTTGAGGACATTAGAAGATGATAGGTTTTTGAATAGGGAAGTAACAGAATAGTGTTTATATCTTGGAAAAGTCATCCAGAATGCAGTCTTGAGGATAGACAAAGGTTATAAGCAAGGAAGTGGAGGAGTGTGGGGGTTATTTGAGTGGTATGGAGATATTCAGATGAAGCTTTGCAAATTAATTGTATTTAATAAATGATTGAAGGATTTCCACATGCATGATTGATTGAAGGATGAATGAATGATTGAAGGACACCGTGGCATACTGAAGCTAATATCTAGTACAGAGTTGTTTTTATACTCTTCTCTCCAGAAAAGTGATTGCTAATTTTATTATCATCATTATTATTAATAAATACTGTGAGGTGAAATGAACAATCTACTAAAAAATTCTCATGTACAATGCAGAAGGCATTGGATCACAAATTTCTTGATTGGGATGCAGAATATTTACTCAGTGTTCATTACAACAGAATTTTCAGAATAAGCAGCTTGAATGAAGTGAAAACTTAATTTTCCATAACACCATTTAATGAAGTTAGGAGTATTTCCCAAATTTATTTGCAGTTGTTCATTTTTAAACTTCTAAATAAGAATTGTGTATGTGTACATAAAACTTAAAAAGTTTACATTTTTTAAAAATTAAATCTGATATTTTATTGAATAACAGTGGAAATTTACCTTTTAGAAGATTATTTTCCATTGGATCAGTCTTTTATTTCTCTAGAGTGCTTTTTCTCACTAAAGCAGAAAGCAGATTGCTTATTGTTATTGTTAGTTAACATATTGTAAGCCTTCACACTACTCATAGAAGAATTATGTCAATATTTCCCTTTCTAAATCACAAAAAAAGCCATTGCCGTATTTTGGGTCAAAAACCTTATTAAACAGTGCCAAAACATGGGACTCCACAATTAGAGAGTAACAGCTGTTGTTGAGCTTTTTCAGTCTAATGGGTACATAATTTTTTTGTGAAGTTCTAATATAAGCTAATACATAGTGCTGATATAAGCATATGTATTGATAGACTGAAGGGACTTTGAAGAAGTTATTATCTACTGGATATTTAATGCATTTAAAAATAGGCATAATACACAAAATCATATATATCTAAACGGGTAGCAATATGCTTTAATCCTGGTTAATCTGGTACATAGTAATATATTTATAGAAACTTGGCTTTGCCAATAGGCAATACAGGCTTATGGAAAGATGTGAAAAAGAAAAAAAAAAAAAAAAACAAACTCTCTGTCAAAGAGTAAATTTAAAATTTGAAGTATATTAATTGAGTTGCATAAGATTAACATGGCAGCAGAAATAAAATATAACCAAGATCAATAGATCAATCAGCAAAGTTTTATTGGTTGACAGTTCTGTGCAAAGGAGTATTATTACTCACTGGTAGATAAAAATTTCTAGAACTGGAGACAAAATAGAAAGCACCAAAATAATCAGGCTGTAATGTTTAAATTATAGGTGTTCATAGCTCAGTGGTGACAAACTTGATTTAATGTGAATCATAGTCTAGTAGGAGTTTATAAGAAGAACTTGAAAACATTTAAAAGAAGGATTACTATAACTGCTAAAATAGACCATTTATGCTAAAGAGCTTTGAATAAAAACTACATACAAGTATAAGAAATTTTATATTAGAAAAAATGCATTATATCAAAACTTATTTTTCTTCTCACATATTATTAATATGATTTATCTTTTTATTCCTTAAATAACCATGTTCCTTTACATTTTTTCCTGTTTCATTGAGAAATAATTAACATACATCACTGTATAAGTTTAAAGCATACAGCAGTGGTTTTATTTACATATACTGGGAAATGATTACAATAGTTTCAGCTAACATCCATCTTCTCGTACAGATACAATAAAAAGAACAAACAAAGAAAAAAAGAATAAAAGAAAAAATACCTCATTGTGATGAGAAAGAACTCTTAGGATTTACTCTCTTAACTTTACTACATTTTATACAGCTGTGTTAACCATAGTCATCCTGTTGTACATTACACCCCTAATACTTACTTATCTTATAACTAGAAATTTGTACATTTTGACCACTTTATTCCAATTCCCCCTCGTCCCTCCTCTTTCCATCCCCCACCTCTGGCAACCACAAGTCTTATCACTTTTACTTTTTTTTTTTTTTTTTTTTTTTTTTTTTTTAGGATTCCATATATAAGTGAGATCATACAGTATTTGTCTTTCTCTGGCTTATTTCACTTAGCATAATGCCTTCAATGTCCATCCATGTTGTCGTAAATGATAGGATTTCCTCCTTTTTATGACCAAATAATATTGTATCCGTAACTTTTTTATCCATTCATCCATCAATAGACACTTAACTTGTTTCCATATCTTGGCTATCATAAATAATACTGCTATGAACATGGGGGTGCAGATACCTTTATGAGTTAGTCTGCACATTTTTTTGAGGTAGACCTTTGTCTTTAAGTGTTCATTGCCAATTGTTCCTCATAGTGTTACATTAAAGGGTCCTATTTTAACACTCCCTCACCTTCTTCAAGAAAAATGAATTAAAAATTCCTATTTTTCTCTAGAAAAAAAAAAATCTCATTGATAATGAAGAAGTAACATAATAAATATTTATGTATCTGTTATGTGCCTGTGCAAGGTATTGAGCACACAGAAATGGAAAAGCATCTCTTCTCATAGGTGTCCAGTGGAGACGAATTCTACTGTAAACTAATCTTTCTACACAGTTCAGTATTAGATTTACTTGTTTTCATAGTCATATCACTTAAAAATATATTATTTATCTCTTGGTCGCCATTTTATTTCAAGATTTTGAAAGAGTTGGTGATTCACACTGATGCTCTCATGGCCATGGAAGCCTGCTACTTCCCTACCCTCCAACCTTCATTATCTTTATAAGCTAATCTCCTATTCACTATTCAGAATATAACATCCTCGACCTCTTTTGTGAACTCCTAGATCATACTGCATTTTCTGCAGGCATTTTTCTTAACCATGAACAAAAATAGACAATTTGTAATAAATTGTTTAATATCTTCCTCTTCTGCTATAATAAAACTTCATGAGGGTATTGATCATATCTGTGTTATTTTCCTTTGATTCCCTGGTTTCTAGCTCAATACTAGGCACAATGTAAGTCCCATTAAACTTTAAAAACTTAAGTCCCATTAAACCTTTGCCAAGCGGACAAATGAAGCAGAAAATGGGTATCAAACCGCCTAAATAGAAACCTAAATAGAAACCATATTTTTATTTTAATAAAAGACAATATGGTTTTTATTATTATCTGCAATTTCCAAAAATGGCAAATAAATTCCTGAAATAGAAATTTAATGCAATTGATCAAGTAGTTGATTACACTCAGTAGTTTTACTTATTTGTCTCATGTTTTAACATTATTTATTTAAGTATTTATTGAGAATCTACCCTGTGGTGGTATGCAGTGATGCTGAGAAAATGAACAAGGTAACTCCAGTCACCAAGAAATTCAAAGCCTGGTGAAAGAGTAAAAAATCATTACAATTTAATATAACAACTTCTGTAGGAATAATATATAAATTGTTGTTGGACCAAGAGTAGCCAATAATCTGTCTTAACCTGTAGAAATCCGATGGATTTTACCAGTCTTGCCGTAAAGGAAAGTAGACTTCAGGCAGAGAAAACAATATGTGTACAGACATGGAGGTGCGTTCCATTTGTAGAGCTGTACGCTCAGAGCCTACAACACAAATAGGAGAATGGCAGGAGCAGACACTTTCAAAGTAAGTGTAGGCAGCTGATAGCATGATAAATGTATAATATCACTATCAAAATAAGAATAAAAGAATGATAAAATATGATTTAAATGAGATGGACAGAAAATCCAGGAAAAATAAATTTTCTGCAAATAAGCATAGAACTTAGTTAGCCGTGAGTTTTCTGGTGGCAACAATATATATAAAAATTTAAAAAGAGGGACATGAAATGATCATTTCTTTATGAAAATAAAAATAATTCATTGGGAGAGTCTACTTTGTCTCTAACAATAAATTCAAAGAATTTGGAGCATGGATCTTTATTTGTAGTTGTTTAACATAAAGGCTAATATATAGTATAACAAATTTTCGAGTGTGCTATAAACTTCTCAATAGAAATGATTTTTTTGAAAAAAAAACTTCCTTTAAAAAGTTGCATTCATTTTCTGATTACAAACTAGTGTGGGCATACAGCCTTCCGAATACTGCCTATAGAATATCTGGAAACTCTAACAGAGAATAAGGAAGAAAGATAATTTCCTAAAATTGCACCACCCAGAGATATGAGTGTTAAAATTTAGAAATTTTCACTTCTTGTCATTTTTCTAAGTCATTTCCATTAACCTCATTGCTGCCTTTTCAGACTACATCTAATTCTGATGCAAATTCAGTACTTTCAAAAACATCCACCAAATCCAAAACCACAGGAGCATATGTTCACAATAAAAACTTTTAGGGAATATGAAGAAAACTTCTCCATAATAATTTTTATAACATAACTGAAGATTGACGGACTTGCAGGGGTGGGTCTTATTCCACCGAGCATGGTGTTTTGCTGAGTATGTGCACGTAGACCTCCTCTTCCGAAGTTGCTCCTCCCATCTCTCATTGCTCAATTTTACCTTGACGTCTAACACCCAAGGTCACAAACCATTGTCACAGAATGTACACACACACACACACACACACACATGGTCTACACACAGAGGTTCACAAAATATGAAAAGTATACAACTGTTTATGATTCACATAAAAATCTACACCTCTACCTCCTTATCTTCAAACATACATTTTAAATATCTATATAGTAGTCACAATAGGAACATATAAAATATATTTAACATTTATCTTATTCTTGGGAATAGTGAAACGAAAACTTTTGGGTTGTTGTTGTTGTTCTTGTTTTAATTCCTTACAGCAATAAAGCATTATGAAGAAAGGCTGGTGTATAACAGTTCAAGGCAGATCTGATTACTTCTTTAAGGCTTCTAATGACTTATTAGAAAGTTAAGTCATTCACTCACTCACCACATCCTTACCAGCATTGTGTTGTTCTTATTTTAAAATATATGTATAATAAACACACATACACAATCTTTGATTTATATATTTTTATTACTAGTGAGGAAAAAGCTCTTTTATCAGTCCATATTTCATCTCTATTTCACTTGTACTTCATCTTATATGAATTTCCTGGATCTTCCTTTTGTTTTTCTCTTGGGATGTACATCATTCAGGCTAACCTAAGTTTTACTGCAGTAGCTTTCAATAACAAAGGCTTTTGTCTTGTTTTGTTTTTTCATTCCTGCTATATGTCCTGATGGGGTGACTGGGGCTCTGCCCCTTCCCTTTTGTCTTTGTCATCATGATGGGTCAAAAATGATAGAGCACCCACTATCTGGAACTTTCTCTATTATACATGTAATACATATTAAATGTTTATTCTACTCCAAGTTTATCTTCACATAACATGTAGAAATTAAACTGTATATAATTACAATATAGGAAAAATTTGAAAAATTCATTCAATCTAAAATGTTGTTCATTGTCAAGAACATCTTTTAGCCAGCAAAGAAGCTACTTTGTCTCCTAGAAACTAGAGTGCTGATATCTCAAAGAGATTAGAAATTTTCTAAAAAGACTTCTCAAACAGGTAAATACATTTCTCTGTAATCAAGAAGGAAAAAAAGTGTGTAGGGGAGAGAGCTTGCCTAACCTTTTGAAGATTCCTGTTAGAACTTTCGGGAATAGAGCTCTTAGTAGGCTTAATCCTGCTTTTCCACTTCCAAGCAGGTCAAGCCAGTTCAGATTCTTTCTCACAGCTTCCTTTCCTGCCCTGTTTTCGGATTCTCCTCTTGTTTGCCTACCTGTCACATTTCTTCTCTTTCTGCCCTTCACAATTCAGTTTTTCTTCACTTAGCTCCAAAGCCAGCCCTCACAGTAGAGTAAAGCCAACAGTGAACAGGCGTCATCATCTGGAGCCAATTACATTTTTCTCCACTTATTCCCAGAAGGAATATGGTAAAATAATTAGAAACAAAATTAACAAACAGCTTTATATTGCCTGTTTCCTTGCTGTCCTGAGATTCCATTGAAGAAGATGGGATCAATCACTCTTTATCATTGTCTGCATATTGAACTGCTCATTAAGTGACATTCTTCAAAGATTTTTTTTTTCCCTAATTTGTTGTATTTTATATTGACACACATTACTTGGTCAGTGTTAATTTTCTTTACTATTCACTTTAAACTGATTCAACTTTAATGATTACTTATGATTTACAAGAACTTTTTAAATTCTTTGATACAAATATTTCATTTCTAAAAACATATTCTGTGGACATGATTTATGCCCTGGGCTTCTCATTGCAAGTTTATTTTCAGTAGTAAAATGAGGAAAACAACCTAATTATTCAACAATATGAACTTAATTTAGAAAACAAGGTACATTGTATGCAACCATTTAGAATGACATGTAAAAATATATCAATCATTATATTGCTAAATGAAAAAGTGCACATAAAGTATGTATCCAATGAAGCCATAGAAAAACGCATACACATGTATGCTTAGAAAACTATGGTAAATTATGTAGAAAATAGTAATGTTTTATGTCTGGGATATGGTATTCCATGTACTCTTTTTACTTTTGTGTAAACAAACAACAGCAAAATAAAACAACAGTAAATGTCACAAAAACTTGTTACTTTCATGTGTGTGTGTATGTGTGTGTTTATGTAAACATATGGCAAACTTTCTTTCAAAACACATTTTTTGAGATATGATGAAAGTAACAGAGGAAATAAGAGTCAATGTAGTAAAATTATCTTTAGGGCTCCTTTGCCCCTCCCTCCCCACACCTCCCCCCAGGAATACTGACCATAGTTTTGAAATTCTCTGCCATGGTTTCCTCAAAATTAAAATTTCCTGGTGATGTATCTTTGTTGTTTCCTTTCTTTCTTTTTTTTCCTTTTTGGTGGTTTTCTTTTTTTCTTTCTTTTTTTTTCTCCCTCCCCTTCTGCCCTTTCTTTCTCCCTTCTCTGTTCCTCTCTTCTCTATAGGATCTAAGATTTGAATTCAGAGCCTACCCAACTTCGTTGCCAGTGTTCTATTACCACACTCTTTCTTCTCTACACAGTTTTCTTATCCCTTATTAAATAAATGTGCATATATCTGAGAATTTAGACTTGACTTGCGTGCTTCTCTCATTGTAATGCTTTTTTCGTAAAAACCAATTTATT
This sequence comes from Rhinolophus sinicus, assembly GCF_057876585.1. NCBI lineage: Eukaryota > Metazoa > Chordata > Mammalia > Chiroptera > Rhinolophidae > Rhinolophus > Rhinolophus sinicus. Next base: position 58,952,306 of record NC_142502.1, read on the forward strand.
CTCATGGCTTTACCAACTGTCATAGAACCTTAAATCATGGAATCTTAAAGCTATTTGCCCAATCTTGAGCTATCTCTAGAGTTCTAGTCTCATTTCTCAAATTCTAGCTAATACATACCTAAGAGTTAGTACATGGTAGTCATTGTTCTCAAATGTGGCTTTAAGATTATTAATGCATTTAATTCTCACAACTCTACCAATAAGCTCTGTACTTGCACATTTTACTTATGAGGAATTGAGGTTCAGATGAGTTAAGCAAATTCACCAAAGACGAAAAGTTTGTTATTTCCCTATGGGTGGGCCTACTTACACCAAGAGCAATACCCAACAATGCTTTTACCTCAGCACTTCCTGAAAAAACAACAGCAAAGATTTTTTGGAAATTATTGTGTGACCTCCATATTTAAAAGGTAACATTTATTTGCATTACTTACACACTTATATACAATCATGGTTAAATAACAGATATTGAATTGTAACATCAGTTTGACATTGCAAACTGCTATGTTCCAGAGTTAGGAGGTATCCAGTGAGGCTCTTGGACTCTGTGAGAGTCTCCTCTCAAACTTCCTTTATGTCAAGTGTGGAGCTCTTACCCTACAAAAGCTAATGTGTACTGGGATGTGTAATTCGTAATTTAGGGGACTTCTAAAAATCATAGACACCTTGAGGCTACTAGTCACATGCTTGATACTGAGCTAGGTCTCTGTGCTAGGTACTCAGAAAACAACAAATTTAAAAAAAAAAAAAAGAAGTTTCCTGATCTCACAGAGCTTCAATTTAAGACCCAAGTGAAGGTCATTGTATCTGTACTCAACCCAGTTCCTTCCACCTTCAGGGCCTAAATCAGGCAAATGCTTGTGTTACTTTTATGTTCCTTTATAGGCCTGTGGCATAGGTCTGAGTCTTAGAACATGGCCCTTAACACAGCCATAACTCACTTCATAGAAGTTGTTTATTTATTGGTAGTTAATTAAATTATGTCATTGTATATTTCATAAAATTTCCTATTTTACATAGGTTTTCTAAGTAATTTTTTCCTAAAGATGTATATTATTGATAAAACGAAAAATTTACCCAAGTATTTCCTCAATTTCTAGTATTTGGCAGTGAGTATGGAAAACTTTGTATCCTGTTTTAAACACTTGTTGTTCTATAAATTATTTACAAGCAGTTTGAGAAAGTGATTATCCATTTATATGGACAACTATAATGTTACTTAGAATAATAGTTGAAGAGGCAACATTTTTTTTTTTTTCCAGTAGCATAACCAGATCAGTAGCTATTTCCACAGATCAGGGGACTATTTCCACTATTTTTATATTTCACAAACATATCATTCTCCTCATTAAGGATTAATATTTCTCTTTAGTATCTTAGAGGTTTCGATTGTCAGAGACAAACAAGTAGGAACAGATTTTGATAGTTTATGTTTGTGTGTGTGTGTCTGCGTGTGTCTATTTGTTGTTCATTTTGTTTCTGAAAGAGCAGACAGTATTCTTTATTATTAATTGATGAATATTTTGGTCCAACATAAATCATTGATTCAGCCATTATAAAGTAGTTGTGTTCACTAGATAATGATCTTAAATCAAATGAATATTGAATACTACTATAGAGTAGAAACTTGTCATTAAAAGTCCTTCTATTTGGATGCCTGCAATGGTCAATCCCTTATAGTAAAACTGCATTCTGAAACAGACTGAGAAAAAGTAGGACAAAAATAACTTTACAAATGCCAACAAAGATAGTCATTTACAGTGCATTTTAATCCCATAGTCCCCAAATAAAGTGTTTTTTCTTCCTGTCTTTATTTTACTTGTATTGTGATCCAAAGTAGTATATTTCAGTTAAAACACATATAATAATGTTAGCAATCATTTGCATTGAAAAACTCCTGATTTAAAAAAAAGAAAAAGTCCATTGGAATTTTGCTATAACCTAATCCTCAGGGTCAATTCTATGGGACTTTTTAATTGATGAAAGGCTCTGGGTAAAATAAGTAAGCCATTGTTCCCCCCACCTTTACCCCACTTCTTCAAAACTTGATGGAAATACAGGTATTGTGAAAAGGGAAACAAAGAGGTTTAAAGTTACAGCCCTTCTGAAGAACAAAGATGAGCTTTGTTGAACTGGTTTAAAAATATAGTGTTTTCTGAAGAAGATATGAAAACAGAAAGACATTGTAGAGTATTTTCTAACCATATAACTTTTAAGTACAAAATAAGCTGATATATGATATTTTAGTCTGTTTCTCAAATATACAAATCCATTTATTTTATGGTTATTAATATAAAGTGGAAATTGCCCTATAACTCCTTTAACATAAATACCAAGAGATCAGCATTTTCATGAGTATTATTATTAAACATATTTTAAAAATGGTAATAGAATAAATATTCTATTATGTTGATCTATTACATATATGAAGTTGGAAGGGAGAACCTATTTCTTCCTCAGCAGGAAATAGTTTGAGGTTGATAAAATATATGTTGCAGTAAGTTTTTGCTGCTTGTGTTTTCTGCAAGTATGGTGGTGATGCTCACAAAAACCAATCCAGACTTTATGTTCTGCAGGTAAAATTCCTCTTCAAGTGAGGATAAATCAAATATAACAGTATAGAAGTTGTCTTAGGTCAAACCCTGAATTTCTTAGATCCATTCTGACTTTTTCTACTTTACCTATTTGAATGCTTGTTAATGGCTTCATATGGGTATGTTTTGTACTATGCACTTATTTGGCTCTTCAGGGGTCCCAGGTTCTGCCATTGAATACTACTATGCCTAGTGACAAAACCCTACTACAAACAGCATATATATTTTAGATTATATACTTATATATGTGTGTATGTATGTGTAAATATTTATATATAAAAATACATATGTATACATGTACAGATATATTTATGTTTTAACACATCAATCTTCAAAAAATATTAAAACTATTTCTAACAATGTTCCCCCAATAATAATTGTATTTGAAATACTAAGTAAAATTAAAACAATTCATCAGCTGTCATCAATATTGCTGTGTTTCTGTGACACCCCCCGCCCCATCAACAGTACCCAGTCTTTCAAAGGATATTGAAAAGCAGTTTGAAGGTAAATTGTGTGACTGAAAGAGATAAGCACATTTTCAGATTTTAACCTGGTTCATTTTTTTCTTTGTTTTCTACTTTCTCAGATAAAAAGAAGCAAAGGACTTCCTTATTTAGTTATACACATGGGCAGGAGAGTATTTAACTCAAGCATATTCTGGTAAACCAAATAAATAAATTTAAGTGAAGGGGAGCCTCTAGGATTAATATGTGGTATATAAAAGACATTTTTCTTCTTCCAAGTTTGCTTTCTAATTAAAAAAATACATACTTTGCTTCTTTTTTGTTTCCTCTTCTAGTTTTCTTTTGTTTTTATTCCTCAGAAGTTGTTGATTTCCACTCTGGAAATTGGAGGAAGATAAAACTAGTTTTAGTTAAACACGGAAAATTTCTTGTAAGTAGTTTCTAATGTATAGGCATTGCTGTTTATATGTCCAGAAGATAGAGGGTTTTTTTGGTTTCTTCCTTTTCCATATTGATATTATAAGAGCTTTTTTCAATCTCTTTTAGGGAAAACAGCTCTGCCTTTGGTCATATTTTCTAAATTTGTCATGCAAAGAAATGTCAAAAAAAAACCACACGAAAAATTGCATTAAAACCTTTTTCTTATTTTTGATAAACTGTAAGAGCCATTTGTTTTATATTTTTGATAAGAAGTTCCTGAAGGGTTAGTTTTGAAAGGGCGTAACTAATCATAAAGGTAACATTAAATTAGAAATTTTATTTGCACTCTTTTGACCTTTATTTTATATTAGTCTATCCTGTTTTATTTACTTTGTGCCTCAGCCATTTTACTAGCTGTATAACTGTGTGAAAATTAATAAACACTTCCATGCTTCAGTTTCCAGTTTCCTCAACTGTAAAATAGAGATAATGTTATAATATAATGCATGTAAGAATATAAAGTGTAATAAATTACATATGTGTATTTGCAAATGCTATATATACATGTATAAATATTATACATGTATATATACATATATATACGTAGTGTATATGTGTGTATGGGCATATGTATACACACTCTCATACATACACACACATATATAGTACATGCATATATGGGTCATTTATTAATTTCATTTAGTTTTCTGGTAATCTTGTGTCCAATCATTTCCTTATATTGCTATTTTTTAATAAGGTGCTTGAAAGCAATCTCTATCTGATTAAGGAATCAGTAAAACACTTTAAATAAATAAAAATAAATGTTTACTTTTTTGTTTTTTAATTGGGAGAAAGGTGTGGCTTTTGGTCCTGAGTTGCAGATTTCAGTTTTAAGAGATTTTCTGAGGAATTTTAAATTACGGTCACGCAAGGCTCAATAAAAAAGGGTGTGTTCTGAGAAGTATGTTCTGAAAAGGCGATTTTGTCCTTGTGTGACCATCACAGAGTGCACTCACACAAACCTAGATGGTATAACCTACTATACACCTTGGATATATAGTATACTACCATTTCTTATGGGGTCCCTTGTTGACCGAAACAATGTTATGCAGCTCATAACTGTATAAACAATGATGGCCTGTTGGAAAAGAAAAGACTATGCAAACTTAATGGGACATTTCTTCAATTTTATGTTGTCTTTCTTTTCTCTCTCTCTTTTTTATTGTAACAAGTTAAAAAACAACAACACACGGCAACATGGAGAAAAGATAGGAGATGGAAATCAAAGATTTATTTGAAATGAGAGAATTGAGAAATAGTAGAGTCCTTTAGATCATCACTTAAAATTGAATTAAATTTTAATTTAAGTAGGGAAAGCTTAGAAAGTAGCCTACAGGAATTCCCCCTCAGGCTGAAGCCGGATTCTTTGCTGATTTAGGGCCTTAATTAGGAATAAACTAATCACACTGTGAGCTCTAGAGAAGAAATAACACATAATTGTTAGTACTAATTTCTTAATTGTTAGAAAGTGATACTTCAGTAAGTGCTTCAGCCAACAAGAATGATCTGCAATGTGGCATCTCTTCTCTCCACATGTCAACAATTTACATTTATAACACATCTAAGAAAGAATACTTAACAATACACTTACTCTCTTTACTGTGTCTTCAAAACAAATTTGATGTTCTAAAATATAACCCCTTTTTACTAATGGAATGATTGATGTGGCTTTCAGTACTGAGAATGAGAAATCCAGTCAAAATGTATAAACCTGTTTTTATATTAAATCACCAGCGCTACATTATCCAGTAGGAAATCCAAATGGAATTTGTTAAGGAGCAAAATTCAACCAAGTAAATTAGAAAATCTAATTGGCTTTATTAAGTGATTCATGAATTGGGCAAACATCCCATCTAGCAACTAAAAGGGAGAACTGAGGCATTATACAAGAGGAAGAAGGGTGGGGCAAGGAAGTTATTAAGAAAAGAGAAGAGAAGAAGAGGAGAGGAGAGGAGAGGAGAGGAGAGGAGAGGAGAGGAGAGGAGAGGAGAGGAGAGGAGAGGAGAAGAGAAGATTATTTTTAGACCAGGACATCTTCTTTTGGGGGGAAGGAGATGGCCTGGCTTTTACCATAGAGATTGCCTCTTCTTTCTATGAAGGTGGGGGCATGGAAGTGATAGGCTACCTCATTGGTATTAACCAGAAAATTCCAGACTGGTTAAAAGTATGTTTTTGGGTGAGGTTGAAACATCAATTAGATCAGGTATCAAATCTAGGTTTGGTATCCTGGACTTTAGCCATTTTGGCATTGTGGTTTTCTTTAACACATCAGAAGACAAAAATATCTATTGGCTATATCAACTCTCCAAACTTGCTTTTAACTTGAATTATTTTTAAGATAGAAGTTGGAATAATAATTAAAATCATTATTAATTCAGTCATTCTATTATGTGACTTTAAAAGAGGTCAAGAAATCAAACATATGATGTAAGTCTGTATTTCCTCTTTTTGAAAGAAAGATGGATTTTAGGAAGGCTGTAGGCATTATAATAAGTGCTTTACTTGCATGTTCTTGAATCAGTAATAAAAGCATGGAATTAAAAGTTCTTGAAAATAACAATTAAGTAAATGAAAGTGATATGAAACAAAAACAATGTTATTTTTGTTGGTTAGTGAACAATGGGATCTTTCTAATAGGAACCAAGCAAAAATTGTCCTTGGGCCTCTGGACCGTTTAGACAGCATAAGACAAAGGAGGAACCACACATATTTATTGAAGAAAAGCTTTAAGTTTTATATTCTTAAGACAATTCATACAGGTTCAATAGTACATGGTAATAATTTTCTTCTTCCCACCTCATCCCCATTTGTGCCCCTGAATGGACCTCAAAGGAATGAAAAGAAAACAGCATAGCAGGAAGTAGTTTGGTATACTAGACTGAAATTAAAAGGAAAAAACAGACTTTAAGACACTGTTATTAATGAGTTTTAGTACATTATGGTTTGCAAGTATAGAATTGCTATTTTCATTTCAAAATTAATTACAGTGAGTTTTATTCTTATGCTAATTGGATAACAGTGTGCATCCATTTTGTGATATCCTTATATTGGAGCACATATTGAGAATTATGAAAGCATGAATTTAAAAGTCCTGGGAAAATCATTGCAACCCAGCTCTAAACAGTTAAAAGCGTGAACACAACTTTCGCTCCAAGGACAGGGGCACAGAGAAGACTGTTTTAGTGCTCCCCCATAAGGGATCTCAGGCTAGTGAGAGGACTCTTCTCCAGAACAAATAATAATGATGAGAGCTGCACAAGACATATGCAGTGTTGGGGGAACAGAGAAAAAGGAAGGGACACTTGTCTTTAAATGTCTTTATCAATAACACAGCTCCAAATGTCCTCACAATGTGCTCTACCCTTTTCTGAACTTCCTAACAAACTAGTGACCTTGTTTACGAAAATATTTTCATCTCAATATCAGTATTTCTTATCCTTCTTGATAATTTACCACTGATTCATGATTTTTTTTTCCTTTTCTATTAAAAAAATGTACTATTTTCTTTACAGAAGTCCAATTATTAATAAAATATGTTTCCTTTAAACAGTCTTACAGTGTTGACACATGTCCTGTGAGTTCACTCTAATACGATCCTGATTTATATTTTCCAAGGAATAATATCCTATCCTTTATACCCATTTTCTTGATGGTGCGTATGCTTTGAATACACTATTAATAATGGCTGCGATGATGAGTTTATTTAAGACACTGAACTAAACTCATAACATTGGCTTTCATAGAAATATAATCTGTCTGTAATTTCCACATATTCTTAAAAGTATTTATTAACATTAATGGCATTTGTGATAGCAAGTGAAATGAAATATCCAATTATAGCCATAGTAACTAATCAAAAATTTGTAGCAATACAAACAAGTGTTCTTGTACTTGATAAAATTAATAAAAAAGGGAAAGTAATGGAATTAAAATATGTAAACATGGTGAAAGTCTGGGTATAAAGAACAAATATGTGTTTCTGGTGGAGTAGCTAAAGTAAAACATAGATATAATTAAGTAAAATACATTTATGGTTTTAAACAGCATGGTTTACTAATACTAATACTCTATAAATTAGAAACTACTACTCTATAAATTAGAAACTTCATTATCAGTATATTTATAATATATTCAGACACTTACATATCAACACAAGTTTCCCCCCCAAATAGGCTAGTGTGAGATATTTATAGATATGAATATCTATCTATCTATCTATCTATCTATCTATCTATCTATCTATCTATCTATCATCTATCTATCTATCTATCTATCTATCTATCTATCATCTGCCATATTGTCAGTTTATAACAAGTTCATTTAGATTTATAAATAAAGCAATAATATATTTAATAATGATTTGGAAATGTGCATTAACTGTATTTATGCAAAACTTTTTAGTACATTTCCATTTATTGGAATAATTTTTAACACTGTGTATATAATTCTACTAAACAACAAATTCAACTAAAATAGGATCTGGTAAAATCATTTTTGCACACCTCGAGAAACTGATTTTGAAACTACAAGCTATATATATATATATATATATATATATATATATATATATATATATATATATAATCCTTATTTACATTGTTTCAAAAATCTCTGCTGTGTTCAATTGCGTGATTAACCCTTATATTTGATTTTAAATCCATTTGATCTTATACCTGAAATCTATTCATTCATTAATTGTTAACTGGCTTCAAAATTAGTTGAACAAAACTCAGTTGTTATTATGTTTTAGCTTAAGGACCTCAGAGTTACACTGGCTAGTGTAGCAAATGATAACTGCAGAGTTTCTAAAGGAGCCATTTCAGCTGAATTTGACTAAGCTCAAAAACTATTTCTTAAACATAACAGAGCCTGCAAAATGCTAGATGAATAAAGATGGCTACATTTGAATCCCTGTCTGTAAACATATCTAAAACAGTAGTGTTAAAAGGAAAATCTGATGCTGCAGGACTGTTATTTCAAAGTGTCAGCAATTTTCTGTCTATGGAAGTGGAGATTGGGATTTACCTTTGAGACGCAGCTCTTTCTCCAATAATACTGACAAAACTGTTGAGCCTTTTTATTCATGTAGCTGTAGAGAAAATATCTACTTATTTTTCCTGAAGGTCTTCCCAAATGCAGATGGTGCAAAATAAGTTATATGTTTAATCTCATGAGGTACGTTGGGTGCTTCTGAAGATTTAGAACGGCTTTCCTTTCTTATATTTGGAATTAGACTTCCCAATCCCTAAATATTATTAATCATTCTTTGACTACACTTTTAACTTTTTGTCATCTGTTGTCACAAAGATTGGAAGCTAAAACCAGACATTTTAGTGAGGACTGAACTTCTTTTTATTTCATCATTTAGAAAAGCCCATGAAAAGACAATTGTCTTGGTTTGGGTTTTGAATGCAAGTGGCTTATTTGGGAAGTGAAGTCAAGTCTGAGAAAGCACCAGTAAAGGAGTAGGATATGAGGCATGAAAGAGACAATAACCAGTAGAAGGTAGATGAGGGAGTCAGTGACCATGGAAGGCAATTGGAGCTCTATCCTGTTGGCAAAATCTGACAGGCAGTGTAGAATATGGCTCAGAGTTACCCAAGGAAGTTGAGGCATTTATCAACTAACACTTTGTTCATTATTGGCTGAGGGCAGACTTGGGGATTATTATTTTTGTTTGACACTTCTGCCTTGCCCTGTGTGGGAACTTAACATGTTCCCCTGGCCAAGAAAAGCCTTTAGGCATAAAAAACCATGTTATTCATAGTAAACAGCAGTAATATATAGAAGTGTCTTAATGAAAAAAAAATAAAGAGAGTGGAGACCAAAGATTGACTACTGAGTGGAAAAAAAAAAGTTTTACTGCTAAGAAGCAAACCAAATTTAACATGGAATTTAGGAAGGAGCTCTCTCTCTCTCTCTCTCTCTCTCTCTCTCTCTCTCTCTCTCTATGTATATATATATATATATATATATATATATAAACAGATATATATATATATATATATATATATATATATATATATATCTGTTTCCCTGAAAATAAGACCTAGCTGGACCGTCAGCTCTAATGCGTCTTTTGGAACAAAAATTAATATAAGACTGGAATAATATAATATAATATAATATAATATAATATAATATAATATATACCTTATTTTAATATAAGACCGGGTCTTATATCATATCATATCATATCACATCATATCATATCAGATATAATATAATATAATACAGAGTCTCATATTAATTTTTGCTCCAAAAGATGCATTAGAGCCGATGGTCTGGCTAGGTCTTATTTTCGGGGAAACACGGTATTAGTTTCAGGTTACAAAGCAGTATAATGATTAGACATTTATGCCCCTGACAGTGATAACTCTCCTCCCAGTCTACTAACCCTCTGACATCATATATTACTGTTACAATACCGACTATATTTCTTATGCTGTACTTTACATCACATGACTATATATATTGTATTTATATATGATATATATATATAATATATATATATATATATATATATATATATTTACTTATAATTGACATTTAATACTATTCTACATCAGATGTACAGCACAGTGGTCAGGCATCTACACAATCTGTGAAGTGGTCCCTCTGATAAGTCCAGTACCCATCTGGGACCCTACATAATCTATGAAACATTATTGATTATAGGCTCCATACTGTATTTCACATCCCTGTGATTATTTTTGTGACTACCAATTTGTACTTTCTAATCCCTTCACCTTCTCCCCCATCCCCCAACCCCCTCTGACCTAGCAACCATCAGATTTTTTTCTCTGTATCTCTGTGTCTATTTGTTTTTTTTTTTTTGCTCATTGATTTTCGTGGGTGTTTATGCAAAGAAATCCAAAACACTAGTTCAAAAAAATATATGCACTCCTATGTTTATGCAGCACTATTCACAATAACCAAGGTATGGAAACAACTGAAATGTCCATCAGTAGAAGATTGAATAAAAAAATCTTATGGTACATTTATGTAATGGAGTATTACTCTGCCATAAAAATAATGAAATTTTACCATTTGTATCAACATGGATGGACCTAGAGAATATTATGCTAAGTGAAATAAGTCAGACTGAGAAAGATAAATACCATATGATCTCACTTATATGTAGGAAGGCTCTTGAAGAGGAGGAATGTGGTAAGAGAACTGGAGTGGGACTGTTAAATCTCAGAGACTCCAAACTCTGTCCCCTACGAGGAAAGCAACATCTCTGAATGTGGCTGACTGCATTGGAGTTTGTTATTTAAGCTCTAAGTTAGCTGGAGATAGTCTGCTATGTACGTGTGGTGCTCAGTTTAAGATTAGTGTCCAGGTGCTTCTGTTTTGTATCTGAGGTCTCCACCTTGGAATATTCTGGAATTCAGCTGGCTCTGCTTTGGGTGTGACATGTGGCAGTTGGTATTATGTCGTCAGTCAGGTCTGCCCCAGTATCAGCTGACTGAAGGAGTGGCCCACTCAGGGTTTATCAGGTGAGGGCTAGAAAAGAAAATGGCACCATTTTTGAGAAAAGGTGTACTAATCTTAGATTCTAGGGAATAGGCTGCATCCTTCTGGATAGAAGCTGCAATTGGCCCTGAAGGAAAATGATGTGCCCACAATTAATCATCATGGGACTCGGAAGGCCCAAGGAGCAAACTGGATGAGATTTCCTTAGTTTTAATTATGAGATTTCTAGAAAGTAAGTGTTGCAGTGATAATATAACGTCTGTCCATATTGTACAATTCTGGGATATAATAGAGGTAACTATTTATATATGGAAATAGATTTACCAAGGTTTGGCCTCAAAGCATGTGATATTGTGCGTGTGTGTGTGTGTGTCCTACAAATTTAACCAAGAATAATTACTATTATTGTAAAGATGATGAAAAAAAAGGTGATAGCACCAATAAGCATCATATATATATATACATATATATATGTATATATGTATATATATACACACATATATATATATACACACACATATAAATATATATATATATATACCCACTAATAAGAATATAATATCCCTGTTTTCATGGAGCTAATAGTCCAGTGAAGAAGGTTAAATAGGGGCACAAAGTCAATGATCGGGTTAGTAGGAGAGAGAGTGTCACGCCCAGGAGAGGATTTCATAGCTAAAGAACATATCACAAATGAGGTGGGACCATGTAACCAACAACGGAATGGCTTTGCTTTTATGAATAAACAACTTTTTTCTCAAAAAAAGAGATGGATAAACATAGTTTCTCTTATATATACAATAATCCTAATTATATATATTATAGCTTAGGAAATGGGCATTTCCTAAAGACCTAGAGATAAAAATTTTATCCAAGGTTGTCAAATGCCAAGTATGCAACCTTTTACAATATACAACAATATCATACATCTCAGATAGAGCCAGAAATCACAGCGGCTGCATTTATAATATGCCATCACTTTAACTAACTTTGGACTATTAATAGTTTCTGAATTAGGAGAACTCGTGGGGTCAATGATGCTTGGAGCCTAGGCAAACATTCCTGGGTCAGACCACCATGTATACTGGTTGAAAAATTTGGTTTATGTAAAATATTTCCATTCAGAGAGAGGGGATCTCAGTAGACAGTATCTAATTGAATATTTAGTCAGTTAACTGTCATCCTGATCCATGCAGTTGAAACGTCCAGTAGCACAAATGAAAGTCACTTCTTATTTCTAAAACCAATAGTATATTTTTAATATGAGAGGTTACTTTTCTTAAATATTGAAACAAATGAAAAACAATAGGTTTTTTTTTTTTTTTAGAAGTGTATTTCTTTACATTATAAATGTAAATGTTATTTATGGTAAAGTAATTTTATAGTAAGGTTATTTTTTGTGTTTTGAGAAAAAAATTAAAACTTAAAGGAAAACTGAAGCAAATGCAACTACTTCCAATGATTTTTAACCAAACTGAAAGTAAAGGAGAAAAAAAATCAAATCTAAGTACTTTATTAAGACATTTCAATCTTCAGTGATATATTGGTGGGAGGAACTACAAACAAATCCTGAACTCATTTATTTTTTTATTTTTTTTTTATAGTATGGGCAAAGCAAATCTGAAACTATTTAAGTTGTATTACAGGTTTAAGTAAATAAGTAAATATGATGATATTGTTGGGAGTTAGAGTTCTCAATTTGGAAGAAAGGGCATTTAAATAAAGAAGGGGAAGGCAACCAGAAATCTTGTCGGAGTGGAATGGAATTGAGGGTATTCATGTGGGCTCATGATTTCTAAATATTCTAATATTTCATATGTGAAATGTTCATATATATATACATATATACATACACGTGAAAAACAATAGGTTTTTTTTTTTTTTTAGAAGTGTATTTCTTTACATTGTAAATGTAAATGTTATTTATGGTAAAGTAATTTTATAGTAAGGTTATTTTTTGTGTTTTGAGAAAAAAATTAAAACTTAAAGGAAAACCGAAGCAATATGTCACATACATATGTGACATGTATGTAGGTAACCAATGTAGTGTGTATTTATATATGTGTATATGTAATTATATATACACATGTATACACATGCATGTATACATCTAGATAGCAGCTAGGTCTAGAAGCAATACCCCAGCAGCAATGAGTTTTCCACATCTTGCTCTCTATCATCTATCTCCTATTAAAAGGAAACAGTACTTCTAGATTGGGGCAAGATGGGTCCAAGATGAGGCTGGGACATTTTGTTGTGCCAAAAAATTAGGATGTGCTCAAAAAAGTGATGGGGCATGTTACAAAGACACTGGCCCAGCTTGAAAATCTCCCCTTGGCCAAATATAGAACAATTTGTGCCCCAAATAATGAATGACAGTAATGAGGTGTAGATAATTACTAAAAAAAATAAGCATTCATGATTTTAACCCAAAAGTAAATAGACAAACGAGAGAGAAAGGAGGGCTTTACTTATTGTATGTTAAAGGCCAACGGGTAAATGTGGAGCAGTGCTGGAGCAGATTCAGGAAAGTATCAATATGTGCTAAGTCTAGACAGAAATTCTGAAGAGGAGTAAGATATGTGTACTGTCAAGAGGTGTCCTCCCAGAGACTGTTTAGTTATTACAAGAGGAAACACAGTAACTATATAGTGGAGAAATGGGATGACACTTTGACAGTTGCATCAAAATTAGCATCACCAATAAAAGACAGAATGTTATCATGTGTCTCCCATATAACGCCCTGCAAAGGATATCCCTCACTAATCCAGCATCCAGCCAGTAATGCATTTGAGTCTAATCAGGAAGAAACCTCAGAGAAACCCCAAATGAAGAACATTTTTTAAAAAGGGGGAGGGGCTATATTCCTCAAAAATGCCAATGTCACAGAAAAAAAAAAGGAAGATTGTAGAAATTTTCCAGATCAAAGGAGAAAAAATAGGTATGACAACTAAATACAGTATCTAATTCTAAACTGGATCCTGTACTATAGGGAAATTTTACTATAAAGAATATTATTGAATTAATTGAAAAAATTGGAATATGGTTGTAAAATTATGTAAAAGCATTGTTCAAATGCATTGTATTGTTCAATTAATGCATTGTTCAATTAATGTTCAAATTTACTGAAGTACATATCTGTACTGTGGTTATATAAGAGAATATCCTTATTCTTATTAAAGACATACTGAAGAATTTAAGGTAAATGGCCATTATGTTTGCAACTTGCTCTCAAATTGTTCAGAAAAAATGTTATATAATATATAATAATTTATAATGTAGTAATATATAATGTATAAATGTAATACATACAATGTATTATTAATACTTATATAATATATTATTACTATCTCTCTTTTCTTACATGTAAAAGGAGTGTGAGAGAGAGCACGGCAAAGCAAATGGCAAAACAAAAGACAAACAAAGAAACAAAATCTCATAGATACAAACAACAGTTTAATGGTTGCCAGAGGGTAAGGGGGAATGGGGGTTTTACAAGAGGGTAAAGGGGGTCAAATATATGGTGATGGAAGAACTGCCTCTGGATGGTGAGCACAAAATGTGATGTATAGATGATGTATTACAGAATTGTACACTTGAAACCTATGTAATTTTACTAACCATTGTCATCCTAATAAATTTATTTAAAAAAAATGGGGCAAACTGTAAACACTAGGTGAGTCTAGGTAAAGGTACATGGGTATTATATGTGTTTTCTTATTTTTGCCATTTTCTGTATGCTTGCAATTACTTCCAAGTAAAAATTAAAAAAAAAAAAAGACCATTAGTTTGACATCAGAAAAATAAAGGTTGAAATCCTGAGTGATCTTAGGTAAGCTACTTCTCTTCTCTGTATCTCAGTGTTCCACTCTTTATAACAGAGGTAATCGCATCACTTTACAATATTACAATAACATGAGTTTCTGTTTGGAACATAGCAAATGGGTGATGAGCAAAGGTTAGCACTCCCCTCAAAGCCCAGACTCGTCTCCCAGATAAATATCATCGCTCAATCCAGTTTCCACAAGTTTGATTAAATCCTCACATCTTGTTAATAAACTTTACATTCCATATTTTTAAAATTACACAATGTTGGAGATTTTTAGTCTAAATTATGGTCTTACTGTGATAGAAAGTGAAGCCTTTAAAGTTCAGAAATGTTTTGTATTCAGGTTGATATTGCTAGCACTTAGTGTAATTATCTGTATGTGATAGATGCTCATTGTGTGTTTGTTGAAATGAGTTTAATAATCTACACAGATATTACTAAAACTTGGCATAATTTTGGGGGTCAAATGGTGATTCTACTACTTCATTGTAATATATGCATCTGGATGCCCTCGTCATTGAAGAGCCTTGTGGCTGGTCTGAGCTCACCTGAATTAACTGACACACCACCCCTACTTCTGCTCTAGCCATTTGGATCTAGACCACATACTAAGCCATTTTTCTTTCTCCTGCAATCCATACTCTTTCTTTCATAGGGATTCAATGTCAATCATTCTATGCAGCCTGAGTCTTATTCCTTAGAACAGCTTGACTGTGGCATTTCTTAAAATCTCTCTCTCTCTCTCTCTCTCTCTCTCTCTCTCTCTCTCTCTCTTTCTCTCTCTTTCTTATTTTTCTTGAAGCAAACACTGTTTAAATTGAAATCACTCTTCGTTTCCTTATTTCTCATTTTGAGTCTAGGAAATATGTTTAAATGGAACCAGGTGAGGCAAATATTGATTGACGTTGCATGGGTGTGGTAGTCCATTTAACACATTGGTTCTTAACTGGGGTGATTTTGTGCCCAGGGGACATAAGGTAATGTCTAGAGACATTTTTGGCTGTCAGAACTGGAGGTGGTGGTGATGCAAGTATCTAAATGTTGGAAGCAGGGATGCTGCTAAACGTCCTACAATGCACAGGACAGTCCCAAGTGTCCATAATGCTGGAGTTGAGAAACCCAGACTTAAATGAAGAGAAGAGACCTTCATTATAAATATTTAGGAAGATCTGATTTTCAAGTAGATGGGAAACTATAAATTATTGAATTGAAGTCCTAGTTCAATTTAGTAGACAAGTCTAATTAAGTTTCAGCCTTGTATGTTACCATTACAGCCTGTCCAGGACAGGTGTTTACAGAATATCCATGCTGTCACATGACAATGATGCTTTACATTTGTAACAGCTTTTCTATTGCTTGTCTTATGGTAAGTTACGTAAGGCCTTTCAGCTGTCCTGAAAAAGTACCATCATAGAGAAGATATTTAGATATTTTATTCCTCAGTTGATTGTGCTGGCATACCAGAAACCGTCAGTTCCATGAATCTTTTTTTTTTTTTAATCTGGGCTTTAAGCTGTTTTTGGTTTGTTGGTTGGTTTGTTTGTTTGTTTCAGAAATGCCTGAAGGCTAGAACAAATCTCATTATGCCACATCCACAGAATATTTTTTCTGATAAACAGGGAAAATAGTGAAAGCCTGAAGAGCTAAAGAGAAAAGCTAGCAAAGCGTCCTGGAGAAATCTCCCTTAACCACAGCCTCACTGCTTTTCCTTTGCAACCTCAGAGTGGTTTTCTCAATACCTGTGCAGACCTAGACTACAATGTGGAACTGGGAGCAGCTTCAGCCCAGCCAGGCAGTCCAGTTCACTGCCCACATTTGCAGCAACAGCTCTTTCCCACTGATTCTTTAGTATTGCTAGAAATTGTCTTAAGTGGCTCTGTGGGAGCATAGGGACACATGGGCAAATCTAAGAAGGGAGGGTGTGCTGAAGCCTTGTTAACTGGGCCACTGAGTCTCAGGGGAGACATGGTGACCAACCTGAGCTATGCTAGGAGCCACCTTGCCCTCTTGGCAATTCTTCTGAAACTCCTGCTAGGGAATTAATCACTGATTGTTTAGCTGAAGCACCAAAAGAAGCATCTGGGTGGTGTGTAGGGGCCATGCTTTATGAAAACTAGGTAATTTAACCATTAGATTCATTTTCAGAGTGGCAACCTGTTCCTACTGATATTGTATGCTTGTGAGTGGAATAGAAAGGGATGTAGGCTGAGAATTGGCCTAGCATTTAATTTCTTATATAACATTAGAAAGTATTAGATATACGTTAGTTATATACCATAGTCTCCCCCTTATCCGTGGTTTCATTTTCTGTGGTTTAAGTTACCCATGGTCAACTGCAGTCAGAAAATATTAAATGCAAAATTCCAGAAATAAACAATTCATAAGTTTTAGATTGAGTGCCGTTCTGGGCAGCATGATCAAATCTTGTGCTGTCCTGCTCCGTCCCACTTGGGACGTGCATCATTCCTTTGTCCAGCATATCCACACTGTATATGCTACCTGCCCATTAGTCCCTTAGTAAACGGCTAAGTTATCAGATCAACTGTCATAATATTGCAGTGCTTGTAGTCAAGTAACCCTTACTCATGTAGGGTTACTCATCATCTCACATCATCACAAGAACAAGAGGGGTGAGTATGGTATAGTAAGATATTGAGAGAAAGAGAGAGACTGCATTCATATAATTTTTAGTACAGTATATTGTTATAATTGCCCTATCTTATTATTAGTTATTGTTGATAATCTCTTATTGTGCCTAATTTAAAATTAAACTTTATTCCAGATAGGTATGTATAGGAGAAAAACATAGCATATATAGGGTTTGGTACTACCTGTGGTTTCAGGCATCCATTGGGGTCTTGGAATGTATCCCCTGAGGCTACGGGTGGAATGGTGTATCACACATGCCTGTATAATTGTGTTAAGAAATAAGTAGGATGTATTTTCCTTTAAATATGCTTGGTGTTCATTTTAGCACAGAAATAGCAGTAAAAGTTTCTTTTTCTTTTTTTTGTTTTGTCTTAGGTCTTTGGGGAGTACTGTATAAAATGTGCTTTGGCTTTTGTACATAAAAACTTTGGTGAAATAATGTCATTTGTACTATACTCCAAATTAGGTAGGTTAATTATATGAAAAAAAATGAAGGAAGACTAAACATTTATTGGCACACAAACGTGTGAGAAGGGGATGTGGGAGGGGACTCATATGATCAGAACCATTTGCCTGTCCTGCTATATATGGAGTCTGACAATGAAGTTCGTGAACTTGTTGCAATGGTGTTGCTAAACTTTTTTGATATTAGAGGGATTATTCATAATGAATTTGTACCAACTGGACAAACAGTTAACCAAATTTACTATTTGGAGGTGCTGAAAAGGTTGGGTGAAAAAGTTAGATGACCTAAAGTTTTTGCCAACAATTAATGACTTTATATTACAACAATGCACCAGCTCACATGGCACTGTCTGTGAGGGAGATTTTAACCAGTAAACAAATAACTGTATTGGAACACCCTCCCTACTCACCTGATCTGGCCCCCAATGATTTCTTTCTTTACCCAAAGATAAAGGAAATATTGAAAGGGAAATATTTTGATGATATTCAGGACATCAGGGTAATACGATGACAGTTCTGATGGACTTTCCAGAAAGAGTTCCAAAATTGCTTTGAAGGGTGGACTAGCTGCTGGCATTGGTGTATAGCTTCCCAAGGGGAGTACTTCAAAGCTGACCATAGTGATATTTAGCAGTGAGGTATGTAGCACTTTTTCTAGGATGAGTTCGTGAACTTAATTGTCAGACTTTGTAGGTCAGTTCTTCCTACAGCCTTTGACTGCAAGTCTGCAGGTAACTTTCATCTACCAAATCCATATTTCAGAGTTCAGACTAAATAAACTATTCTCTCTCTCAGGCTCTCTGACTCTCTCTCTCTCTCCTCCAATTCCCCCACATATATGCTAGTTTAAAAAAAATTGTCAATCCAGATTACAATAGCAAGATATATATATATATATATATATATATATATATATATATATATATACACACACACACACACATAATGTTTGACTATCGCTTTACCCTCTCTTATTTGTGCTGTGCTTTATTTTGGTCTCTTTGTTTGCTTGTTTCTTTTTTTTTCTTCTATATTGCATCATGTGTTCATCACCCAGTGTCATTTGGTCTCCTTGAAAATAATCTTTATCCTCATTTTTCCATTATATTTAATGGCTTGTAAATTTGTATTCAAGCTATTTGGATAATACCTTATTACCAAACTGACTTAAATCCAAACAAAAAATAGCAACACCAGCCCTGATTCTTTCCTTTCTTAGAATTTTTGCTCCAGAATATTGTGTCCAGGAGAGGCTATGGCATCTAGCAAATGTTTTATCATACTGTATTCAAAAGGGTAGGAAGAAAGAATATAAGGAGGAACATAACAGAATTTCAAGAAGGGCAATAGAGTTAGAAGAGGTCTCAAGGGCAGAATTTTTTGGAATCCTTTTGGAAACCTGTTCCAGCTTCTTTGTGATGGGGGTTACTGTCCCTGCACATATGTGAGTTCATAGGGCCTGAGAAAAATGGCAGAATAGAGAAGATGTATGATTACACTACAAATATAGGCTTATACAGGGACTTCTTTTAACTGTTCCTTGGGATTTGATTAATTACTTGCTTATAGCTGAAGACAGAATAGAGTGACGAGAACTTGGATTTTAATGGAGAAAATGAGACAGTGGTTGGACAGTTCTTAATAAGGGAGAAGTGATGCACTAAAAATGTAAATGTTTCAGATTTATTCTACCTCCTCTCAATTCCCAGCAGTAGCAGACCTTGAAGTTTCCTTGGTTGCTGTGTATTGCAATGAGATATTTAGCACTCAGATGAGAATGCTAATCTCATTTGTTACATTCCATTTTAGAGCTATTTGGGCAGCTAGATTACCATACAGTAATCATGCACAAAGTTTAGTACCATGTGTCTTTAATAACCCAGGCATTTGTGTTTATGTGTTTAAGAGTGGATTAGAATATATATTAGTTGAATATTAATCGTTAATCAATCCTTTTGGAATTCATGAGATTTATTTTTACTTGTAAATGCACATTTAAGCTTTGACTTTTTCTTCATAGACACTATAGAAAAAAGTAACTAAAAGGAAAAATTTTATTGTATCATCATCATAAATATCATTTAATTTATAATAAGCAATGAGATCACTACATTGTTCTTAGTGCTGTGTGAGCAAGAGCATGGTGAAGACCAGTTGTTTTTCTTCCTAATAATTCATGAACAGAGGCCTCACTCACTCATACTTCTGGTCAGGCATCAAATAAATGTGAAATATTGTCATAAAGCAAGAAATCCTCTATCACTACCGAACAAGAAAAACACAAACATTATCTGCTGATAGAGAGTGCACACACGTACATTCACATATACATTCATACAGGCATACACACATAAGAGTACATATGTCATACTCAGAATGATTGAACAAAAAATATATGTAAGACACACTGTTTAGTTAGTTTTTATTACCTTGTTCAATTGAGCTCAGCAAACTTTGAATGAGACCTTTTCCGGTGCCATAATCTGTGCAAGGTTTTAGGGATAAGAAAGCATGAACTCTAGCTTTACAGACCTTAAGGTCTAATGCACACTTAGAAAACTGGAAAGCTGATTCACTTTTCAGGAAGTGTACACAGATTTGTTGCTTATTAGTTATTCTTTGTTGGTTTTCCAAACTAAGGATATGGTGAAAGTAAGCAGTACAGCACATTTTGTTGATGAAAATGGAAGAGTTTTTCATTGTATTCTACACAACTGGAACAATGTACAAAGAATGTACAGTTAATACTATCTTAGCTATTTCTTACAGGAGAATTGGTGACTTGCATTATTGAATTATGCCATAGTGCAACAGTCCTAGACTAACTGTGTATGTGTATGTGTGTGTGTACATGTGTATATCCAAGCTACTCTTCTTCTATGGCCAATTATGTCAGCTTCCTATTGCAACTATAATGAATCATCACAAATTCAGTGGATTAAAACACACAGATTTATTATTTTATGGATCTAAAGGCCAGAGATACTAAAACCAATGTGTGAGAGGGACTGTGTTCCTTATGGAGGATATAGGCAAGGGTGTGTTTTGTCGTGGCTCCTGACTGCTTCCTCCATCTTCAGAGCCAATCGCAACATCTTCAAGTCTCTCTCCTTCTCTCTCTCTCTGACTGTTCTTCTATCACCACATTCCCTTCCCTGACTCTGAAACTTCCCCCCCACCCCATCTTCTGAGAACCTTTGTGATTCACTACATCAGGTCCACATGGATAACCCAAAGTAAATTCCCTATATCCTTAATTTAACCACATCTTCAAAGTCCTTTTTTTTTTCCATGTGAGGTAACATATTCACAGGTTTCAGGGATTAGGATATGGGCATCTTTGGAAGCCACAGTTCTGTATACAACACCAATGGTGGTAGCATTTCCCCTTTTATTTTCGGCCTCTATTATTAGTTGTAGAAAGTTTAGTTGTGCACTTGCTTAGTGTATAAAATTTTAGGATTGAATTTTTATCTGTTATTGTATGTAAAACCTTTTCTTTATATATGCTTCACAAATTGATGGTTACCTGCTTTACTTAGTACCAAAAGAACACAGGATGTGTTCTCAGCGGCTGCCAGTAGTTTGGACCCTTCTTTGGAATTGGTTTTCTCCCTATAGAAACTGGCAACCTCTCTCTATGATTATTTCAATCCTTATTAGCAAGAAGCAACATTCCTGTCTGGAGTCTGATCTGAAACATCTCCATAGTGCATAGCAACAAGTATGGGTAATGTTGACTTGCTCCTCCTTTTTCCTGACACATACCATGTGCAGCATACAAAAGGAGATTAACACTTACTGAGCACTTAACATTTCCCATGCATGTCCAGCATACTTTAACAATATGAACCCATTTAATTCCCACAACCTCCTGTGAAGTAAGTACCATGGTTGTCTTCCTTTTATAGATAAACAAATCCAGATGATGTGGCTCCAGGTGTCATACTGCTAAATTCTACAGCCTCAGTATGTTACAGTGGCATCATTTCATCAGTTTATGCCCATTTTAGAGTCATTTTGTTTTTGGAAGGAAACAACAGCAAATTATGTCCATGGACTAGTCTTATATTTGGAGAAACAGCCAACAATTTAAATACTTGTCAAAAATTAAGTAATTTGCCATGGTTGCCAACATTGTACTTCTAAGTAGAATTTTTGTTGTTTTCTTGACTCTCTCTCTTTAAACTCTACTTATGTCCCACAGAGGTAGTGCAAAATGTTTAAATTTTGGTACTAGTGATAAAGAACAAGGAAACAAGCAAATAGCTCAAGCTTCAAATGAACTTACTTTTTTCTTAGCCATGAATATAATGTTTGGTTTCACTATTTCAAACCACTGTGCTATGACTATAATATATTTTGGGCATTTCTCTGATAGGGGGTAAAGGAACATCTCTTTTGCCCATATCTCATAAAAAATGACCTTAACAACCTCAGACTCACTTGATAATTCCTTTGTGTAGCAAATTAAGTTGTGGAGACAGGTATTACATCAACAAAGTGTAAAACTAAGAGAGAGTTTAAGAAAGAGATTTGGAGACTATAAAAGCTTGGTTTGGGAAAAAAACAAACTTGGCAAAACTGTTCACTGTTAAGACATTCAGTATTTGTGAGTTTTGAGGGATTTACTGATGGTGTAAAAGCTTTGTTAACATCAACTGTATTGAATTATTTGAGTGTAAACAAATTATAATAAGTATTATAGATACATATATATATATACACAGCTATGTATAGAATATGGATAAATACAGCTATGTGCAGGGAGGAGGCACCTGTTAATTCAAGACACAGCTGAATTAGAAGGAGGAAACATTTCCAGTTGTTCTTTATGGACATATGGAAATGAGTGACAGGAATGAGTTGTTCATGTCAAATAGAGTCCAATCAGGAAATAAAAATAAGCCAAAGTATTGGTCTTTGTATGAATTTTTCTTCACATTTCTCATTTATGGGTGGATTTGGTAACATCAAAGATGGCAATTATGAAAAAAATAAAACAAGTATGTCTTTATCTTTTGCTATGTTTGTGAAATGGAAAGGAAATTATAAAGAAAAGTTTAAATTTTTAAACTTTTAGAAAGAAAACTTTAAATTTTTAAAAACTTTAAATTTTAACACAAGACAACTGGAAAGTTAAGATGAAATAAAACCTTTGAGTACTAATCTATTACATACCTGTTTAGAGTTAAATGTATAAATCAAAAGATCATTATATACTATTATATATATATGTGTATATATATATTTGATTTGATTATATATGTATATTATACACACATATGTGTATATCTATATATCTACATATATATCTACATATATATCTACATATGTATATATATATGTATATGTATATACATATATATACATGTATATATACATATATATATATATATATGTATATATATATATGACTCAAACATAGAGAAGCCAAAGAAAGATTATTTTAAAAAATAGGTACTAACGAAATTGATGAATCCACTACCATAGTAGGAGACTTCAATACCTCTCTATCTTAAATGGACAGATTCAGCGGACAGAAAATCTGTAGAAACATAATTCAGCTGAATAATACCATCAACCAACTGAATATATTTGACATCTCTAGACTACTTCATCCAATAATTTCAGAATACACATTTTTCTCAATCTCATGTGAAATGTTTACCAAAATAAACCATATTCTGGGCCAGAAAACCCACTTTAACCAATGTAAAATAGCAGAAATCATATAATGTCGGCCTTCAGATCACATGGAATTAAATCAGAAATCAATAACAGAAAGATAACTGGAAAATTTCAAAATGCATGGAGATTAAAGACACTTTACTAAATAACACATGGATCAAAGAATACATGTCAAAAGAAATTTAAAAAGTATTTTAAACTAAATGAAAACAAAAATACAACTTACCAAAATTTGTGGGATGTAGTAACAGCAGTGCTTAGAGGGAAATTTGTAGCTTTGCATACATATATTAGAAAAGAAGAAAAATATGAAATCAATAATCTAAGTTTATACCTTAGAAAACTAGTAAAAGAAGAACAAATTGAATCCAAAGTAAGCAGGAAAAAAAGAAATAAGAATTAGAGCAGAAATCAATGAAATTGAGAACAAGAAATCTACAAAGAAAATCAACAAAATCAAAAGCTGGTTCTTTGAAAAGATCAATAATATCAATAAGCCTCTAACTAGGTTAATTAAGAAAAAAAAGAAAGGACACAAATTACTATTATCAGAAATGAAAGAAGGAATATCAATACAGATCCTATGGACACTAAAAGAATAATAAAAAAATACTATTAATAACTCCATTGCCACAATTTGGTAATCCAGATGGAATACACCAAATTCCATGAAAAACACAATTTGCAAAAGCTCACTCAAAAAAAAAAGACAATCTGAATAGACCTATACCACTAAAAAAATTGAATCAATAATTAATAACCTTACAAAACAAAGTGCCAGTCCCATGTGGGTTTTATTGGTGAATTCTATCAAACATTTAAGGAAGAAATTATACTAATTATCTACACCTTCTTTCAGAAGATAGCAGCAGAGGGAATGCTTTCTAACTAATTCTATGAAATTAGTATTATCATAATACCAAAACCAGACAAAGTAACTTCTTTGAGAGTCAAATATGTCTCATCAACTTGGATGTAAAACTCCTCAATAAAATAGTAGCAAATCAAATCTAACAATGTATGAAAAGAATTATACACCACAACCAAGTGGGATTTATCCTAGGTCCACAAAGCTGGTTCAACATTGGAAAACCAGTTAACATAATCCATCACATCAACAGACTGAAAAATAAAAATTACATGATAGATGCAGTGAAACATTTGAAAAAAAATCAATACCGATTTATGATTAAAAACTCTCAGTAAATAGAGAAAAACTAACTCAATTTGATAAAGAGTACCTACAAAAAAACCCCAACAGCTAACATCATACTTAATAGTGAGAAACTTGAAGTTTTCCCACTGAGATCAGGTATAAGGCAAGGATATCCCCTTTTTACCACCCCTTTTCACCAGCATACTGGAAGTCTTAACTAATGCAATAAAATAAGAAAAGGAAATAAAAAGGTATACAGATTGGGAAGAAGAAATAAAACTGTCTTCATAAATGACATGATCATCCATGTAGAAAATCCAAAAGAATTAAGTTAAAAACTCCTGGAACTAATTAATAAGCAATTATAGCAGGGTTGCAGAATGCAAGGTTAATATATAAGTGCCAATTGTTTTCCTACATACCAACAATGAACAAGTGGAATTTGAAATTAAAAGCAAAATACCATTTACATTAGCATCCCCCAAATGAAATATTTAGGGTGTAAATCTAACAAAATATGTACATGATTATATGAGAAAACTATAAAACTCAGATGAATGAAATAAAAAAAGAAATAAGTAATTAGATATTCTATGTTCATGGATAGGAAGATTCAATGTTGTCAAGATGTCAGTTCTTCTAAACTTGATCTATATGTTCCATGCAATCCTGATTAAAATCTCCAGCAAGTTATTCTGTGGATTTCAACCACCTGATTCTGGAAAAACAGAAGACCCAGAAGAACCAACACCATAATGGAGGAGTAGAACAAAGTTGGAGGATTGACATTACCCAACTTAAAGACTTACTATAAAGCCACAATAATCAATACAGTGTGGTATAGGCAAAAGTAGACAAATACGTAAATCAATAGAACAGAATAAAGAGCCCCCAAATTGACGCACATAAGTATAGCCAGCTGGTATTTGACAAAAGAGCAAAGGCAATACAATGGAGCAAAGATCGTTTTTTCAACAAATGGTGCTGGAAAAATTAGACATTCACATGCAAATAAATAAGTAAGTAAATAAATAAATAAATAAAAATAAATGAATCTAGAGACAAATTTACACCACTCACAAAAATTAACTCAAAATGGGTCATTAACTTAAACGTAAAATGCAAACTAAAAATCCCTAGGTGATAACATGGATGAAAACTTAGAAGAAAATATTGGGTATAAAGATGACTTTTTAGATGCAACACTAAAGGCATGATGATGAAGCTAGACTTCATTAAAATGAAAAACATCGCTGTGCAAAAGACAATGTCAAAGAATGAGAAGACAAGCCTCAGATTGGGAGAAAATATTTACAAGAAAACACATCTGAAAAAAGACTGTAACCAAAATATACAAAGAACTATGCAAACTCAACAAGAAGTAAATAAATACCCCTGTTAAAAATGGGTCAAAAATTTTAATAGACACCTTGCAAAAGAAGATAGACAGAGGGCAAGTATGCATTAAAAAAGGTGCTTCACATAATATGTGGGAAATGCAAATTAAAACAACAGTGAGATACCACTACCTACCTATTAGAATGGCCAAAATATGGAACACTGACAATACCAAACACTAAAAGGATTGGAGTCATAGGAAATCATTCATTGTTGGTGGAAATGCAAAATAGTACCTTAGAAGACAGTTTGTGAGTCTCTTGTGAAATTAAACATATTCTTTTGATATGATTCAGCAATCAACTTCCTGGTTTTTACCCAAAGGAGTTGAAAATTTATCTTCACCTAAAAACCTGGACATAGGTGTTGATAGCAGCTTTATTCGTAATTGCTAAAACTTGGAAGGAACCAAGATGCCTTTTAGTAGGTGAATAGACAAATAATATGTGGTACATCTAGGCAATGGAATGTTATTCATTGCTAAAAAGAAATGAACTATCATGCAACGAAGACATGGAGAATAACTTAAATGCATATTACTAAGTAAAAGAAGCTAATTTGAAAAGACTATATGTTGCATAATTCCAAGTATAGAACATTCTGGAAAAAACAAAATTATGGATACGGTAAAAAATCAGTGGCTGCCAAAATTTGATGGGTACAGAGGAAGGCATAGGTGGAACATAGAGGATTTTAGGGTAGTAAAAATGCTTTTTTTGATACCATAATGATGAAAACATGTCATTATACATTTCTCCAAACCCATACAATGTACAACATCAAGAGTGAGAAGTAGTATAAACTATGATCTTTGGGTGATTATGTATCACTGTAGGTTCATCAGTTGGAACAAATACAGCACACTGGTCAGGGATCTTTACAATGGGGGAGACTATGCATGTGTGTGGTGGGAGGTTGTGGAAAATCTCTGTATCTTCCCCTAAATTTTGCTGTACTCTAAAAACGTGCTCTAAAAAATAAAAATCTTAGTAAGGAAGAATAGATACAGTATTTTGACACCAAGCACACTAATTTCCCCCTCTGAGATTGTGAATAGGAGTTCAAAGAACTGTACATTCAGGAATTAAATACAGCCATAATTGCTTCCAGCAGGGGTGGGAAAAGAATCATACTGTTTTTGTGTAGGAGAAATCAACTTCCTGACTTAAGCTTGAATTTCCAGCTTTGTGTAAGAAATTGGTGAGAAAAAACATTTATGGCCTTCTCCACAAGGTATAGGTTAGTTGAATACTTAATAGTCCAGACATCAATGTTGCATAGCCTATGAGAGCAATTGCAATAAAACATTAATGTGAATTCTATTTCTATTGTCTCCTGATTAGCACTTTCCACAAACAGATTGTATTTGATTTCGTATGAAACTGGAAAAAGATACTAAGGTATTAAAGAAACAAATTAGCTATCTTATTAATATTATAGAGGTAGTTTCAATGAGTTGGGTTTTTTGGTTTGTTTGTTTTTTTGTTTTTCTTTTGTAAATTGGGTTGCATTCATTTGCCAGGAAATGAATTATTCATCTAATGTAATATGTCCTAACACATCTAGGATAGATACGTATTTTGCTAAGCCAATAGATTGTGATAGCAAGTTCATTTCCAAATTATTTCCAGGTTAATCTGTATGATGTTTAATAGAAGAACTGAACTTAAACTGATTATTTTAGCAATTGAAAGGTAATATGGATTTAAGATGTTTCTTACTGATATGCCGATTTTCAACTATAAAGTAATTATTAAAATATTTAAATGTGTTATTTATTAACTTTAGTTTTAAAATGTTTATGTATACATAAACATGCATGTATTTATGTAAGAAAATATTACACTGTTACTAGTGATCTTAAAAGGTAAAATGGAAACAAGCTATATTTATTTCTTTACTCTTGACCCTATTGTCTTATTGTATTCAAAACATTTATTAAATAATAATAGCAAAATATTAAAGGGAATTTCCTAAATTAAGAGGCCACCATATTTTGGCTACTGCAATTTTCTTTGACTCACAGAAGATAATCATTTAAAGTTTGCCCTTATAATATGGTTAATCATAACATATTTGTTGCATAAAAAGTACTAGACAGGGTACACAAAAGTTTATGGCACACATACATGTAACATCTAGATAAGAGAGGTGATTTACCTTGAAGTTGTGGGGACAGAGGTTTAAATCATGGCTCAGCAATATATGAGCTGTGCAACACTGGGTTGTCTGTTGAAACTCTAACTCATAATGTTTGTCCTCTATAAATTCCTAATAAAAAAACATTCTCTGTAAGGCTGTTGAGAGGTTTTAATTTGATAACGTCTGATAAATGTTTATTCTTGTATCTCATATCTACTAAATGCTCAAATAATGATATTCCTGTCCTTGGAAGCTAAAGCATTGTTCTTTCTAGATCTGTTCTCCATGGGGGAAAGTACAATCATTTGATAAATAATTTAGGGTAGATGGCTTTTTTAAAAATGAAAGAAGACATAATATTTTGACTGTCTTAAATTGTTTAAGTTCATATTCCTGAAAATGGTTAACTATTCTTTTTTTTTCTTTTTTTCTTTTATTTCAGAGTTCTGTTTTCACTACAGGTTAGTGCTAGAACATTATACATTAAATTGGATTTTCTTTATTTAATTTTTTGTCAGTAGCAGCAAAGTATACTTGAAGTTCTCTGTTGAGAATAATGTACACTTGCTCTGCTATTTACTTGCTTAGAAAAGACATTAAAGTACTCTTGCTTAGCAAATGTTATATTGTGGGATTAGATGGAATCTTACAGATACATTGTAAAGTGTAATTCAATATCAGAATGCAATAATACCTACTCTAGTTCTTCACCACATTGCTGTTCTACACAAAGCCTCTGAATCTGTTTTGCCAATCAGCAGACGTTATTAATGATCGTCAACAACTCACTAGGCACTTACGACAACTGATTCCCATATACTCTCCATGAAGTTGCCTTCGTTTTAGAACCTCCTCAAATCTCAACTTCTGTTGGAAGCACTTATGGTCTTTGACTTTTAGGATAATTAATATAAGACTATTTGTAATATCTGAGTCAATAAATTATTGTAGTAAGTGTCCAAGTAGGTGTCCAACTCTCAGCTCAAAAGGCAAGATACTTCTCTTTTAAAATTATTCTCATTTTAGTGTTCTTTATAACCTAATGGTATATCCTCTGGTCTACAGATTTCAAATGCTTTCCTATTACTAGTGAATTTTCATGGAAAACCTGGTAGAAAAAAGTTTGGCTTAAGCATATTTTAAATTAGCATATACACATTTCAAGGCATGAAGGAAAATTTACAATCAACTCATAAATATGCTATGGTGTAAAATCTTGAGAAACCTGAATGATATGACTCTGAGAGCAGACTAAAATCTTCACATTTAAACCTCTGTTTTTCTATTACTGTCAGAGCACAGAGTTCCTTTCCTTTTGTTTATCATCAGGAAATAATACATTCTAGCTTGTAAGATAGCAGACCGGAATGGGTTAAGAACTCCCGCTGTAGGATGAGGACAGTCTGCTTTGAATCCAACTCTGCCACTACAGCAGGGTGTGAAGTTGAGAACAACTCAAGCTCCCTAAACCTCAGCTTCTTCATCTGTTAATGGCCACTATGAGGCCCACCTTTCAGGATTATTATACACACTAAATGAAATAATGTCTATAAAGTGCATGTTGTAGAGCAAACACTTCCGATAACAATTGTTTTCATGATGATTGCCTTATCAGAAAGAACAGGGCACAGTAAGATAATAAAATACTCACTAAAACTGTGTGCTTTGGTTCAAATCTACATATGGAAGGAAGGTAAACACTTTATTTTCCACCGTGATGTCACTCTCTTTCTTATATCAATTCTAATCAATTCTGTTCTCCTTCTAAGGTGGAATAAAATAATAGGATTTTCCATACTTTAGCTGAGCAAATCTGTTACCTTAAAGAGGTAAGGAAGCAAGATGATACCAGAACAAACTAGGTATTGTATATATTTATTAAACATTTTAAATTCTTTAGTTGCAAGTTTAATTTTTAAAAAATCTGGCAGTTTATTGTGTTCTTTCTTTCTAAGAACTCATTTGCAGTAGAATACAGTGATTTCATCCATTAATGGTCTTTTCATTAGCTATGTAAATAATTACATGCATGAATGTATCAGCCAGAACCTCCATCTCACTCATAGCCTACAATGTAGTTAGTTAACAGAGAATCTCCCTAAAACCTATCACTAGAGCAAGATCAATCCAGCCACAAAGTAGTCCCATATCCATATGCATGGATCTGTTTCTACCTGAAACAGATGCTTATTTTAACCAAACTGCCCTACAGACTTGCTAGTTTAGAATTTAGATTGAGTACCTACCTCCTTGCAAGTAATCCAAAAAAATTGGTATTCTGAAAAATCTCAGAAGGGCTTAAAAATTAATAACACTTTATCTGTAACATTCTCCTCTGTTAGTGTGCTTTGTAGACTATTTTATTCAGTGTTTGGGGGATTTTTAAGCATTTTTATTACCAAACATCAATTCCTACATTGGATGTCTAGCTACAACCAGTCCCAGGAATTTCCCATGTGAATTATCCCAACAGGACCTTTAAGAGTAATGCAAGGGATGTAAATACTCAGGGTGTGGTTTGCTTTCAGTTCCTGTTGACCCCAAATGGGTTTAATCAATTGTACATAGGAAAGTAACTATTTCTTTCAAATATTTTAACTTTCCCCTGCAGATTTAAGGTTTATGTAGATAACTTTACATAAATCTTATTCTTTATAAGAAATGAGTAGGATGAGTCAGAACGAGTGGGTGAGGGAGGAGATGAAGAAAGAGAGGAATAGCCCAGTGTTAAGAGTATAAGAGGGAGGTTATAAACATTCTAATTTTGTCTATTAAGAAGAAAAGGAAGAGACTGATACTCTATTCTCTGGTATTCTATTGTCCAGGCATCTCTACCAGCCAGTTTAATAGTACAACTATAGTATGAGGGCAGCCAAGTAAGGGCTGATTTCCTAAAATCCATGACCTTAGAGAAAGGCCCTGTTGTAGTTCTTCAGCTGGTTCCTGGTTCCAGAATGAGGGCTGCTTCTAGATACAAGTGTTCAAAACACATGCCTTTTGCAGGGTCTGGGCCGAAAAGCTATCACATGTCTTACCAGTTATTAGCACAGCCTTTAAAATTTCTGGGCCTAAAAGCCATCACAGTTCTTACCAGTTATCAGCACATCCTTCAAAATTCCTTGGGAAATGTTCCCATAACTCTCTGCAGACTAAAGCATCCCAAACTTTAATAAGTTACACAAATTACCATTTATATTCTAAAACAGTGAATTGAACCCCTACTAAAATAAACTCTCCTTAACTTCTAAAGTGATAGCATTGATTAGAGTACACACAACTCTGAAAGAACACATATGTGTAATAATAGTAATTATGCTTTACCTTTAATTTTTGAATTACATGATTAAATATTTTTATTAATTTTTTCTTTCAGTTTTTAATAACTAGGCCAATGATCATATAGCATCATGAATCTAGCTCATTATAATCATTCTTTTTTTTTAAAGGTTTTATTGGGGAAGAGGAACAGGACTTTACTGGGGAACAGTGTGTAATTCCAGTACTTTTTTCCCAAGTCAAATTGTTGTCCTTTCAGTCTTAGTTGTGGATGGCGCTGTTCATCTTCAAGTATTTGTCCTTTCAGTCTTAGTTCTAGAGGACACAGCTCAGCTCCAGGTCCAGTTGCTGTTGCTAGTTGCAGGGGGCGCAGCCCACTATCCCTTGCGGGAGTTGAACAGGCAACCTTGTGGTTGAGAGCCCACTGGCCCATGTGGGAATCGAACAGGCAGCTTTCGGAGTTAGGCGCGTGGAGCTCCAACCACCTGAGCCAACCAGCCGGCCCTATAATCATTCTTGTTATCAATCTTGCCAAAATATGATTTTATCTATTTCTGTTGGCTATGTTTAATTATTTATTTAGTTTTGCTTGTTTTGCAAATTTTTCAGCAACCTGCCTCAGAATTTTTTCTGTATGGATCACCTTAGCCTATCTAAGCTGATTTGACTCCAATTTTCCTTTCCCATATGAGTCATCTAGTTTCAGAATCATAAAATCTCAGGAATGGAAAGGAATTTAGTGGCTATCTAGGTCACTTTTGGGAGAAGAGTGGTAGAAATGAGGGTATAAATCCTAAATAAATGACAGACATAGCTCCCTATTAAGTAGACTTAACACTTGAAAGGAAGTAAAAAAATTGTTAAGCTACTTAACCGTTTGTTTATACCTAATCTAGTAAGTTAAGCTTAAACCCAGTGGAAATCAGTGAGGTGATAAATATCAGCACCTGATATAGAGCTATCATTGACTATATGTTATAAAAAAAATAATAATATGGTATCATCCTTGTCCTCAAGGAAAACAAAAATTACTTTGGTACATGAAGCCATTAGAGAAAGAGTTAGCTTAGAGTGGGTAAGTAATGAGAGCAAATAGAACAGGACTTCAAAGGGAAAATCTAAGTGGAAGAGAATATCATGGAAGAAGAAAGTTATTAACTGGATCTTTAAGGATTGTAAAATTTTAATAGATAAATGGATCAGAGAAAGTAATTTTATAGGCAAATGAATAGAATAGGCTTTAATATATGTGAACTGCATCGTATGTGTAAAGTATATTACATATGACACATAGCAAGAGTGCAATCTGTATATTAGGGAGTAATAAAAAATAATATATATGAGAGAAAATTGCTAATTTAAAGCCATCACATATTCCTGAGCATGAGCTGATCTAGTAAAAATAATGTTTTAAGAAAGTTTGCCTAACAAACTTACACTATTTTTGTTAACCTATTTTTAATTTTTTAACCTGTTTTCTTTTTAAACTATTCTTTCTAAAATCTCTTTATTTTAAATATGTTTTTCCAGTTATCCTGTTTTGGATTTAGAGTTTCATTTTACAAGCTGAAAAAGCCTTGAACCATTTTTGTTTATTTCGGAGCAATTGGATTTATATCACACTTTAATAATAAAATAATCCTACCTTTGTGAATATCTTTAGCAAAAAAGAAAAAAAACCCTACATTCACTAAAAATAAAAAGTTTGCCTATGTGAGTAGTTTCAAGATATATAACTGCAGAATACTGAAGATGAGAATAGCAAATAGGAGATCATCAACTGATTTGGGCATGTAGAATGAAGACTGGATAACATGATGGATGTGAGTACAGAGAATAAGAATAGAAAATAAAATTTTAGAGAAATAATTGTAAGACTTTGTATTTATACACATGAGTGATTAAGTAATAGAGAGGCTAAACTCTATGAATGCTGAATTGAAATGAGACGGTGGATTTTTTTCTTTAGGGATCAAAGTGGTTTTGCAAGAGCTGGAAAAATACTGTTTGTTCATCATCATTTTAGGACCAAAATGTCGTTTAAAGTCTATTGAGTTTGAGATGATAGTAGATATATCCAGTAGAACTAGAATACAGATAAGAGGTAATGAATGATACCAAAATTGGGGAGTGACCCAAATGGAGGAGAGAACAAAAGTCAAGTAAGTAAATATGTTTTTATCTGCCTACTTATTTTTAATGTCCACCTTCCTTTCTACTTTCCTGGCATTATTTTACATGCTGCTTTATATTGACATTCTCCAGCTTCATCCCAGGTGAGTCAGAAATATATCCCAGCAAAGTTTAAGAGAGTCAAGAGCCCCTGGCCTCATTTTGAATCTACCGCTGCTCTCATCAACTATAAAAAATGACTCTTGAGGAAAAACAAAACAAAACAAAACAAAAACAAAAAAACTAAGAACCATCATGTGTACCTTACTGTAAATTTTATCTAATATATTCCATCAACCATGAATTGTAAGCCTTATTTCTTCTTAAGCCTTATTTCTATTAGTGCAGTTAAAAAGTTTTGTCCCCTGTAAAATCATTTCAAACATTATTGAATAACTTAGTTTAGCCTAGGAGGTATGTTTCTGAAATCACATTAGAGGACGGCCCATGTTTAACTCTGTGCCCTTGATAAATGGCTCCTATACAGCTGACTGTGAGGCTGCAAGGGAATGTACCATCGCTTAAATTATTAAATATTTGATAAACTCTGCTTATGCATTTGAACTATATGGTTGTGTATTCTGAATCTTTGAGAATACGATCCTAAAAAATTAAAAATCAAGTAATTGACCAGGAAATCCCATTCTTTTTATGCCACAATATTTGCTATGATGTTTTCAAATGTTTGATAACTATTTACAAAGATTCAGGGACAAAGGGCAAACCACTTGTCCAGACTTTAATTCACAGGGCTGTTATGTTGTGTGTGTTTTTATTGATATGTCAACACTCAGTTCCACTTATTTTAATTTTATTTTAGCCTTTATAGACAATTTCGATCTGAATATTTTCTATGTGAAGCTTGATGTCATGAAGAAAAAAGATCCCAAAGTGTTCTAGGGACATTTTAAATTGGTGTAACCCCAAAATTAATTTCTAGTATCATACAAATGGCCAACATAGAAAAAAATATATAAATATTTTCTACTTTGGTTGGTTCTGTTATATTCAGCGCTAAGAATTTTCTGTTTGACGATCAGTAGTTTCATTGTAAAAACTTAAGGGACTTTGCTTTTCCTGATCATTTGTTTTGGAAATAAACATAGATGTGTTTTTTTTTAACTAAACGATTATTTTTCTTTTCAATTTTCACTGAGCATCATTCCGATGGATTGCATGTAGAAGTTTCTCTAAATAAATTGAAATGACTCTAAAGGATGCCTGGGGCATGTGTAATCTACAAACAAAACCAGCAGTTACATTATAATGCAAGCATATGGTAGTTATATTGCTTCTAAAATTATTATGTAATTTTATTACTTTCATACCAATTATACCGGTGCTAACTAAGCTCAGTGTAAAATCACTATCAAAGACTCTAACCCATTTACTGACAGACATGCCTGGAGAAGTACAAAACAATATTGAATACTAGTTTTATTTGCTACTGATATTTATTTATAGAAAGTGGCAGCTATAATTAATGTAGTCAGAGTTTATAACATGTAAATGGGCTGCTAAAAACACAGGGAAACTAGCTATATTTCAAATATCGCAGCCAACTTGCCTCACAGAGGCCCAGTTGTATTGTGTATTTGATTCTAAAATGGCACCCCATAGAGGTTTCAGAAGCCTTTTTGAATTACCATTGTTCTTTGCACTTTCAGGATTGGCCAGCTGGAATCTAGAGGCAGTGGCATTACCATTCAGCCATAGTTCAATGGCAGGCAAAGTCTAACAGGATGTCTGCAATAAGTATGAACCTGGGCTTCCTAAAGTCTTTTCCCTATAGAGGTGAACCAAAGTATTTAAAGGACTATTACCAGTCCCCACAGGAGAAACAAAATACTATGGAGTCATTAGAAAAATATACTAACAATACTGAATAATTCATTAATTATTTACTGAGAACTCCTTATATGGAAGTAATAAAATGATGGCTGTGAAATTAAAGAACTCAGAGTGGGTTCTATTATGCAAGTTAGAGATTGTGAGAACTGCTGTTGAGCAGCTAGTCTTGGTAGCCAGACAGATTAGGATTCAAATATTGAGTTGTCCATTTACCAGATATTTCAATACAGCCAAGCCCTTGAGCCTTCATGGTCCCAACCTTGCTTCTCTGCCAAAAACATACACCTAACCACAAGGGTTTCTGTCTGGATTGAATAAGATAATATTAATGAAGTACTTAGCACAGAGCTTGGCACCTAGTGGATGCTCATAAGAGATGCTTTTGGTGCTGTTAGTTAGTATTAATGCTATTATTATAATGAGATAAATACATATACAGCACATTGACAAGATACCATCAGAAATATAAAGGGGGCTCACTCATTAAGAATAGAAAGGCGTTTATTATATGGAAAAAGGAAAAATTTAGGGAGCAAAGGGAGAAAGTCAATTACAATAAGCAGATTCATGGAGACATGTGACTCTGCGTATACTTTGGCTTCCCTGTGTACGGGTGATCATATGACTTGCTTTACCAATAGATTAGGAGCATAATTTATATGTATCACTTCTGAATGGAAGCATACAAAAGCCAGTGAAACATGTTCTATGTTCCCATCTCCCAGTCATTTTCTGCAGGTGCTGTCAGCCTGCATCGCTGAGGAGGAGAACATAAAGCAGAGTCCTCAGTCAAGTTGTGATGATTATAAAATAAACCTTTGTTGTTTTAAGTCACTGAGATTAAGGGGTTGTGTGTTACCACAATATAGCCTATTCAACCCTGACTGATATAGCCTAGGCATTCATGCTGTATTCGAGGAGTAAGTGTGGTTAGAATATAAAGTAAACAGATTAGTAAAAATCTGGGAATGAAGCAGTGACCGTAAAGAACATAGAATGTCATTATAAAGAGTATGGATGTTTTGCTTATAAGCAACATAAAAATATCAGATTTATTCTATGCATATTTAATACAGGTAGTTGACATAGTCAATGATACAGAGTGACATGTGGCAGGTAAAGACTGGAGGCAGGAAGAAGCTCTCGCAGTAAACAATAACGCAAAAAAAATAGGAATGTGAAGGGAAATAGAAGTGGAAGAATCAGAAAGGCTTCAAAGTATTGGTGGAATACGTTAGTTTTTATAGGATATAAATTTATAGGATATAGGAATGCTGAGAAACAAACAAAAAAAACTATAATCTTATGCTCAGTTGACTGGATAGGTATTAATAAAGTTAACTGAATTGGGTAACACAGAAGAAAACCATTGATCAAATGTTTGTGATTTTAATATCCTCACCTTGGAAATTTGGGGAATTTTATACAAGTCATTTTGCATGTAGACAATAGGACTAATTTAGTGGAATTACTTACTAGACTTAATTTAAGAAGTGTATATACTTCATAAATAAATATCACTAATTGTCACTCAAAATTTTAGACTTGTTATGAATCATTTACAAACTATTTGTAGTTATATAAACAGGAAAAATAAACCAAATAGAAGTGAAGTAAATGATTATGAAGATCTTGATCACTGGTTCTGTGCCTAATGATTCTTGTAATTTCATTTAGACACTATTTGCAGTGAGATATTAAATCAACATTTGTTACATGTGTGAAAAGCAATTTTTTCTAAGATAATCAATTAATTGGAATATAATTTCTCTTATGGAATATATGTGTTATCATTAGCATGCGTGCATAAACAATTTAACAATGCATTCTTTTGTATAATATTAACAGGATGGTAACAAAAATGTATTTAATCAGAAAATAAATACATTTTATAAAACTTGAATTGTTAAAATTCATTGTTTGAATGAGTACTGATCTCTCTTACTACAACCTGAGCTTACTGATATCAAGGACTATATATAATTTTTCTTCTTTGAAATTTCAGCTCATAGTAAATACTCAATTAATGTTTGTTGGTTACAGAAAGTGACTCAGTGATACCTTTTATTGAAAACATTCAAAGATGTTTTCATTTGTCTAGCATAAATCTCCTGAGAAACAATTTTATGGTAATTCACATAAAAAGAATGATAAACAATGAAAGCTAGAAAGACCTATGGCATCAGTATGTAAATATGATCCAAAACATTAGTATAAATGCTTTA
This sequence comes from Rhinolophus sinicus, assembly GCF_057876585.1. NCBI lineage: Eukaryota > Metazoa > Chordata > Mammalia > Chiroptera > Rhinolophidae > Rhinolophus > Rhinolophus sinicus. The sequence goes on from NC_142502.1 coordinate 58,990,177, forward strand.
GAAAAGAGTTTCAAATTGTTGGTCTATTAATTTGGAGCAATTTTAATTTTCCCAGTAATTGCCACCAACTGTTTCTTGTGGCTACTTCTTCTCAGTGTGGGTAGCAGACTTCATTAATAATAAATATATCAGTCTATCTCCCTAACTTTTCACTGTTTTTTGTTTGTTTACTAGAAGAGTGTAAGTCTATTTTTAAAACTTTGTGTTGTTGCTGTAAGATCGTCAGTATAATATTAGATTTGAATCCTACCAGACTTGAATCTTACCTGCTTCAACAGTGGGTCTGGGGCTTCTCTTGTTCTGAGACACATATCCTTCCCTGTGTTAGCATCATCTGGAAACATTGTCTATTTGTTTGAGTTTCTTTTTTTCTTTTTTTATTCCAATATACCTTTTGACAAGGAGCTTTTTCCACCACTGGTGGTCCTGTGGCTACATTTATTAACTGAAACTCACCTGAGAGCATCAAACCTGGGGTCTGATAGGATTGTGATTCCAGGCAAGACTGTGGCCTCCAATCTTACCTGCCTTCCATAATCCTCAAATTCATGTACAAAGGGAAAAACTAGGATCTATCTTATATTTTGCTTAGAAACTGAAAAATTGAGGTGGTCCTGGACCTCTTTTTGCCCCCTCCCCCCAACCACCCCCCACCTTCCGTCCCATTGCATCGACTGTTCTGAAGACTCCGTTGCTCATGTATTATTAGTCTGCTGGGGCTGACATAACAAAGACTGAGTGATTTAAACAACATAAATGTATTTTCTCACAGTCCTGGAGACTGCATGTCTGAGATCCAGGTGCCAATATGGTTAGGTTCTGGTGGGAGCTCTCATCTTGAATTGCAAAAGTCCACCTTTTCTCTGTGTTCTCACATGGTAGGAAGAGAGAGAGAGCAAGTTCTTTGGTGTCTCTTCTTATAAGGGCGCTAATTCCTTCATGAGAGTCCCACCCTCACAACCTCATCTAAACTTAATGACTTCCCGAAGATGCCATCTCCAGATCCCATCACACTGGGGGTTACAGCTTCAACATACGTGTTTTGGGGGACACAGTTCAGTCCATAACACTCTGCCACCAGCAAGTGGGGCACCTCAGTGATATCTAATTAGGCAATAAGAGATTAATAACTTTTGCTGTAATTACTCTCCAATTTTATGAGCAATCGTTTTCTTATGGGCTTTATACCTTACTCTATTATGGGAAGAAGATGCAACGCTTCTTCCTTCTTCAGCAGGGATGTGGGGGGAGAGAGAATATTCTCTTTTCAAAAACACTGCATTTTCTTAAAATGTGATTTTGCGATTCAGCCTCCTTCCCAGGCATCCTTCTGTGCTGCTCAGGGGTGCGGTGAGCGGAGGCAGTGCTCGCCCCAGGACTGGGCTGGCCTCTCAGCTATGACAAGTCCCTCAGAACTGAACTGTGTTGTTCTTTGTGCTGCTTATTCTCAGCTGTGGTCTCTGAGTAGTGATTCTTAAAAAAGGATCCCTCTTAGAATTTAGCATGATTCATCTTCAACTCGAATGACATGAAATTGCTAATATTTGACTTATAAAAGTGGCAATGCCACATAGCATAACCCAATTCATTGGTGTCCATCAGGATTTGTAACCTGCTCATGGTTTGACCTGTATGAGGATGAAGTAGAGGGGGGAGCTATCCTTAGAACATTTTCCTTGTGTGTTAACTGGAAGCCATGAAATACGATGCTGTTGCTGTTCGTGATAACACACTGATCCCCTCCCCACACTGTGGTCCCTAATGAAGTGGGGAGCATCAATTTGCCATAGTTTGACTGTAGCAGATGTGCTACATGTGACAAATGACAAACATATTGGAAAGTCTCTAGTAGAACAATGCTGCCTCTGTGCTCTGAATTTACATCCTGAGACAGTGTCATAATCAATAGGAAGTGGTACAATAACAAAACAACTGCATTCTCTCTGTTCATTTAAATTGTTTCAACTTTAATTCAGTTTGAGTTAAAGCCTTTCCCATACCAAAGGCACAACTAACTTACTGCTAAGTTATTTCCAGATGCCACTTTTAGTTCCAATATGAGTGAATCAAGCGCTTGCCAGTTTCCCTTTGAGGGTGCTGCCCTCACACTTACGTAGGACGTATCTCTCACAAGATGGATAGCAGTTCAGCTTGACTGTTGAAGTTTATAGTTTCCAATGTCAGTATCATTGGCATTATCCTTTCTCTAATCATTCATTCATAAGTAGATTTTTTATGATTTCTAGTTTTATTGTAAAAAGCTGAATATTTTATATTTTGACAAAATTATATTTCTTTAACTAGGTTTAAAATTTAATAATTTGCTTCTAAAATAAATCATATTTGATGGGACATAGGAAATATACTCCATGGCACAGGTGCTTTACATCATGAAGCTACAGATGCTCCTTCTCATGAGAGGATGGAGAAGAATTAGGAAATCTTGGTAACCACTGAAACAATGATATGACATTTATGCCTTCCTTTAATCTTTATGATTATATTTCCCACTGGGCTAAATCATATTCACATTTAGTTCAATCTAATAAAAATTTATCAATGAGAAAAAGTGGGGAAAAGCCTCAAATAATTTAGAAGTGTAGTAAAGCTACTCTTTGCTATTATAAAACAAATTATTTTCCTGTTCGTGTACAAGCACATAGCAAACTTAATAACCATTAAGAAGAAGACATTTGTATTGGTCTTCTGCTCTGGAGACTACTTTTCTCTGGCTTTGTAATAGGAATTTTTTTTTTTCTTTACAGACATATTTAATCATTGTTTTCCATTATGAATGATTTCTAGATAATTGTGGTACATCTGTTCTGGACATCTTATTTCAAGAAGCACACCAACTGATGCTGTAAAATAATAATAATGATAATAATAATAATAATAAGCTTTTAAACTAGAAAGACAGTTGTTTTAAGTTGAACCAAAATGAGCTACCAGAATGTACTTCTAAGTTAGCACTTAATGTTAATGGAGATAACTCGTATAAGTAAATGAATGAGTTTAAAATCAGACTTCTAGTGTCTCTCTCCAAGAATACTCTGTTAGCTGCAGTTTATTAGATAAGAGTAGAAGTAGTTCATTTTTTAAAATAGGGACAGGTCGTTCTATGTATTATAATCTTTCCCATTATTGCATATATCAGTATTTTATGATTATTTTTATTCAATAAGTTATCTTTAGTTTTGGAACTATTTGTGACAAATTGAAACCAAGTATTCAAGTGTCCAGATAAGCAAAGGTTTTTGTCATATCTCAAAGTACATTCCTATATAAGCCTGTGTCTATTCTTGATGTTACTTACATTATTTTTTCCTTATTATATTTTACTAATAGTTTGGCCCCCCGTGATAAGGAATAATTGGCTTCTTAAGGAATAATTCATTTTATTAGGACTCTCTTAATTAAAAAAAAACCTGTGTTGTGATTTGCTTGGATGTCATTGGCACAAAAATTAAGTCATAAAACCCCAAATATTTAGCATATCTTCTTGCATTATGTGAAGAAGTAATAAATAATCAGATACTGAATTGATAATCCATAAGGGCATTGAATTTTGAGACAGTCATAGAGATTGTCAAAATTTGCCCAGCTTGTTTCTCTATTCAGCCAGCTGAGGAAGTAATTCTGCATCTAGAAATATATCTAAGAATCGAAGATAACTATGGAATTTGGATTCAAATTTTAGACATTGCTGAATAAAATTAATTGAAAATTGCAATAATTTACTTGTTTTTTCATGAAATTGATCATTCTGAGGATATCCAAAAGTCACAAAATTCTGCCTGGTAAGTTCATCACAAATGCATTCATTGCAAACTGTGCGTTTTGATATTGTGAAACTCATTTTGAAAAATTCAATCTAAAGTTGTTCACAGTAGCAGATGACACACAATTTTTCTACATATATTCACCACATTGAGATTGTTTCGAAACACATGAAAACTCAGAAGCAAATATTCCATGGAAAAGGAAATCATAAGAAAAATATAAAAATGCTATAACACTGTAAAACATTCTGCTCCCTTTATTCAGGGTTAATACAAATACTGAAGATACATTTGAAAGAAATACACATTTCAATAAGGTTCAAATACAAGATAATCTAGTCAGTTTATTTCCAGTCTGAAACAATATTAGTACTATTACGGAATCTAAACTAAGAATAAAGGATATAAATATATATCCTATTCAAAAGTTGGCTTTCCTTTAGATGTTGACAGATATTGGAAGGAAAATTCAATCAATAAAAAAAGAACAATGTAGCTGTGTTTAATTACAGACTATCTGGAAACATCTTCTGGAAAAACAGTTCTTTATAAGGATTCTAAAACATGATATCATTTCTTTTTTATTAATTTGGGAATATGTTTTATGAAAATTAATGTGTCATTCTTTTATTTCATACAGTTGACTATCAGCCTTGGAAAATTACTAATGCAACAAGATGTTGTTTCTATTTGCCTTTTACCTATGTTCTTTACGTACAGCTCAGTCCACTATACTTTTGTACATGCAGGTATGAAACAGGCCTGGAAATTGTCCTGACTCAAATAAAAATATATTATTACTTTATTTCATCACGGAAAAACTACTAAGAGCCTGAGCAATGTTAAGACCTAACATGATCTAAAATGAGCCGATATGACCCCCCTATCCACTTTCTGGGTTTTAAGCAGTTTAAATGTTAATATTAGTGATACAACTTTAATTGGAACAAAACCCAGAAAACAAAACCCAGTCCTCATTGTGTAGTATTCAGAGAAGACCAATATTCAAGAAAGATTATGTTGTAATATTAGGATGGCAAAGGCTAGATCACTCATGAACATCTGTAGAGGTGTAAGAACTTTAAATATTGTCTAGATTATTTATGTACATTGCTAAACATCTTTAAATTCAGCATCTTATATAGGAAAACAAGTTTTAAAAATTTCTTGCTTAATCTTATTTCAAAAGCTCTGGAATCTTTCAATAAAGGGCTACAAATTGTTTCATTCTCTTATAAAATTTGCTTACGGCTATAAATGATGAAGTTTCCAAAGAAGTAAATCTAAGTAGACACATATCTCATCGATTTATAAATTACACTTGGTATATCACAGGCTTGTATTATTTATTTATAAAATATATGTGTACTAAACTTTTACAGTTGTCGACTAAAAATTTACATATTTTGCTAATCAGAGTCAGAATAGAATGTTATCTTTTTAACATTTGAAAACTGATTAGTAAGAAACACAGAAGATACCATTTGCAATGCAAAACACAAATTTATTATTATACTTACAGGGTATATACTGAGTTTTTTATTGCAAGTATTACATACAGTTTTCCTTTCACCTTTCATGATCATTCATCCTTAAGTAAAAGCTACAATACTTGATTCTTACAATTTCTTAGGGAGTGAAAAAATGTACTCTATGTGGTAAACTGGATTAAATTAGAGATGCCAACTATATCTTTTAACTTAGGGAAACTGTTGGTATTTACAATGGGTGAGAGTACCTTCAGTTTGATTTTTTTCATGTGTATGTGTTTGTAATACATCTCTTTGGACAAAATGTAAAACTAATTTTTTGTCATTTGAAAGAAATAGTTTATTCTGACTGGTAGTTGTAACTTATTAAACTTCAATAGATGGACTCTTAAAAAACTGTTTTATTAATTCATCTTGAATAAATCATAAAAAATACAGAAAACAGAAAGGGGAAAAAATGCTGCAATTTATCTAGTGTAGTGCCTAAGGCTACATAAAATTGTCCTATGAAATATATTCTCTAGTATTTCATCTTTCCCATGCTAAGCCATTAGTGGCCCCAGATCATATACACTGAGTAATTTTTCAATGCTCAACTCAGCACAAAATGCCCACACATCTACAAATACCACAACCAACAGATACTCTCTTGCAAGAATTTGCTTTTCAAGAGGTAATTTAAACATTGTGTACAGCAGGGGTTGGCCATCCACGGCCAGCTGTCCAAATCCAGCCCCACTACCTATTTTTGTAAATAAGGTTTTATTGGCACACAGCTACCTCCATTCACGTTTACATATTGTTTATGGCTAGGCTACTTTTGCACTCCAATGATTATGTTGAATAGTTGTAACAGAAACTGAATGACCCACAAAGCCAAGAATGAAACAGTTTGGTCCTTTACAGAGAAAATGTGCTGACTCGTGGTGTAACTGAAGAGAGAAAGGCTGGCTTGTTTTTCTCATCCAGAGTATTGCGTCTTTGTGTGTGTATGCATCATTTCATCCTCTTTGTTCAAAATATGTGACCTCATGATACTACTGCTTCCTTTTATTTCAAAATTATTCGTTGGTATACAATAAGTATTATAGATTTATTATTGTTTAATTGTAATTTTCATTAAAGAATTCTTGCCATTCTGTTTTGCTGATTAGATGATGATCTTGTCAAGAACATCAATGGCTGAGCCTTAAGCTTTGTCACCCTCCCTCCAATGCCTAATATTGTGTTTTATATAATAGAAACTCAGTTAATATGTGTTGAAATTGTATCATTTGCATTTCAAATTGATTTATCTAATAGATGGAATTCTGATGTATTTTGGAAAGTGAATACCTTTATTTCTGTAATTTCATTAGATTTCCATAAACAATCTAGTATTTAAATGACTATTTGAAATGCAAATATCCAATTGAATAAACCCCAGAAAGTGAGATAAGAATGTGCTTCTACAATAAAAACTTTGGGGATACTAGGGCAGAGAAGTTCAGTTTTGACCTAGTCTGCAACCCACTATTCATTAATTCTCAAAATCCCCTTAGATCATTTAGATCAAGAATACTTAAAAGTAGTCTTTGAAGTTCTGTTGAATTCCCACAGGTTTCACCTATACTGTAATGTTTTATTTTATTTTTTAAAGAACAACTTTTCCTTTCACTTTCCTGCAAAGTTTAATTCTTTATTAAAAACATGAGGAAGCCCTTACTGTAGATATTACATGCATATAGCCTTTTAAACATTGTAACGGATGAAAGAAAGTTCATGCATGATGCTCGCAGCTGGAGTAGTTGCATGTGTGGTAGGAGAGAGGTTGCTGCTCTAATTCTAGAACATTTTCTATAGCAGTCTTTGACATGGACTTACATCATCTTTATTTAAAATGTGAACATGTTAGTAACTTAGATAAAATGTCTAAATGCTAAGTGTTTAAACTCTACTACAATTCTAGTGACTTCAAATCAATGGTGCAAATATATTTTTAATTTTGCAACTTAAATTTTGCTTATTATATTAAACTGTTATAATTACCTGGACACTTATTTTTCACATTTTCTGTTGATTTTAACATTGGAAGAGATTTGTCCTAGGCAGATGCAATTATTACCAGTTTCTAATTTTCTCAACACAGGATGGAAGTCATTCTCTATTGCTACAAGTGTGAGCTTCATGAGGCTACATTGCAAAGCTTCCAGCAAACTAGCTGCCTAAAAAGATTAAAAAAGGGGTCTGGGCTTGCTATAGTCTCAACCTGCCCAGGTAATGAGAAAATGTAATACGTGATCACATTCTTATAAGGCTGATGGATTATCCATGACATGGTTCTTTTCCACTTGTGTCAATAATCAGAAACCACTAACTTTCCTGGCTCATCCTCTTCCCAGACTCTTATCTCTCATGTGTATGTTCAATTTTCAGTTTAGAAAATGTGGTGAAAATCGGAAGATTCCTCCTTTGAATAGTAATTATACAGACACTTTTATTTTTTAATGAAAAAGATTAACAAAATGTCTAGTAATAAAGCATAATTGTGGTGAATATCATTGACTAATAATATACCATACGTTTTCAGAACTTTCTCATTTTATTGCCCAGTATCACTTAGGAGATAGAATATTAAAAACAGATTTAGGAAAGAATAAAAAAGATAAGTGGGGGAATGTCCGTTCTAAATTATAGTTTTTTCACATTTAACATCCACTTTTGTTATATTTTTGTCTAACGTCATAAATCCAAGTCTGTCATAAGAATTGAGAAACCAGGTAAGCTTGATGCAAAGTTAAGAGGAGAAAGCATTTGCCTGGTAATGCTTTCCACTTGCTCACTTCAGAGAATGGCCTGGTGACATTCATATTCTAACTAGTTATCTCTGCCAAAAAGCTCCCTAAATCTGTTTATAAATGATTCCTGAAGAAAATGACTTTCAGTGGTGTTTTCTATCTTGTAGCTCTTTGGGGGAATAAAAGAGCAACATTTATGGTATTTTTCTCAAATCGGACCAAGGCAGTTATTTGTTGTGAATGATGCTTTTAGAATTGCACACTGGATTGCTTAGTATTACAGGACATAGGATATATACAGTAGTGGAGCAAAAAGCAACACAAAAATGGAAATAAAGAAGCAGAACTGCATGGCCACACTGAATACTAGTAGCAAGGCATTTTGGAACACTGGCAGACTGCAGGTAAAGCCATAGAAACAGAATTATTTCCACAAATGTGCAGGCTCTGTAGGAGGCAACAATTCGGAGGTCTTCTGAAAGCAAAAGCCTTCCTCTTTCAAAGGCAGTGTTTGTGTTTCAACTTCAGAATGACGCATTGATGAGAATAGAAATCCCAAACCACAAATTTAAAGAATTTAGTGTTGTTTTCACAAATTTCATCACACTACTCCACAGCGCAGAAAACATATTTACCCTCTTTAAGGTTTTTGCCTTAGAGGCAAAAAGTAAAGCAGTGTTTTAAAGCCATGGTTTTCAAACTGTAATGTACCTTCCAGTGCGGATCTTGTTCACATGCCCAGGTAATTCAGCAGGTCTGAGGGTGGGGCCAAGTATAAGAGCCCAAGCGATGCTGGCACAGCTGGTTTTGAGTAGCAAGGTTTAAAAGGCCTTCTGAAGTCTTAGTGGTTACATTTAGATGCTGTTCAGTGGGTATCAAGTTTCAGTTAAGATGAAAAGTTCTAGAGATCTATATAACATCATTATGCTTAACAATACTGTATTGTACACTTAAACATTTGTTAAGAGGGTAGATCTAATGTTATATTTTTTTTTGTTTGTTTTTTTTTAACACTGTAAAACAAAAAGAAAATAGTGTCCTGCAGGTCATGTTCTCCATAGCTACAGCTGCCTACCGATGTCCTCTCTGTTCTTGTAACTCTCCTTTAAACTGGCAAAGTGAACTCTATCAATTTGCAAACCAGTTCTGTATTCTATTGACTGTTCTCTGGAGTCTTAGAAATAAACAAAAAGGAATAAACAAAAGAAGTCATAAGACTTCAATATGGTAATTTAATCTGGGAAACATTATTGCCCTCTTATAGTTTTTTTTTTCTTTTTTTACCCAAGTCAATCAGTGTCCCCGTAGAACACAAATCTTAACATGTTGTTCTGTATGCGGGTGGGACATACAGATCCATGGCTGATACAGATCAAATTTTGTGCAGTACATTTGCAATCCAGTTTGCCTTTTTGTTTGTTTTAAAGAAAGATTTCCTAGATTTGCAAAATCTTTCCAAACTATGCAGAAAAAAAAGACTCAATCTGTGCCCCCACTTTGATAGACACTTATAATGATAATGATAATGATATGTATAGAGTTAAGTAGAGAGTTTATTATTTTCTTGTTGCTTATTTAGTTGCTTTTTATGATTTTTATTTAAACGACTATTAGCTAGATGGAGTATTGAATTATTTTTAAGCTTTTATGCCAGACTTCAAATTTCACTATTCAAGTTGTTTTCTTTTATATATGTCCCATTTTCCAGCTTAATTACTTTCAGGAAGTTACTTTTCTTATGAAAATATAGTTTAAAACTCAATTAAAATTTTGCAACACTGTACAAATATTCATCATGGGAAACCAGCAGGATGTAGAACAATAACAACAAAATAGATAGATGCAATCTTTATTTAAAACTAGCTTTAACAGAATGAAATTGTAAATATGCATATAATTAATTTTATTGATAATGAGGGAATATGTGTCTGGTGGAGAGTTTTATTTTGATGAAGCCAGGTGAAGATAAAAAAAAAAAATACAAATTCTAGGTATGTTCAATTAATAATAAAACATGAAACTTTTATTGTATAAAATGGTCATTTTCTTATTAGAGAGAAAAAGGCAAAGTTACTTTTAGAGAAAACAATTAAAAATGATAAAATTTAACTAAAATTTTGAATAACCACTCAAATATATACTGCAAAAACTGGTTTAAAAAGAAAACACAAGACTATGTATACATGCATTTTAAACAGCATATATTTAGAGACTAGCACTATATATGTGTCACATATAATACTGATTGGGAATCATTAAAAAGAGATCCATCTAAAATTGTTGCGGCCAAAAGTCTGTTTAAAGCTATCACTCATGTTCCGTAGAACTTACAATGGTTTCCATGATTCTGGCCAATGGGGAAAATCAGTTTTCAATTTGGATGCCAATCAGGAAGTCAGTTCCTTCTCAAAATATTATAAAACATAGATCCCTTCCCTGTAGTATGCTCGAAATCATAGAATAGGAGGCATCGAGAGGAGACAGGCTGGCAGGAAGCCAATGTGCCTCATAAACAGAAAGAGAAAAGCACAAACATCTGAGATGAAAGCAGTGTGAGACACAGAGAGAAGACAGCAGAACTTGGAAGAAAGCGAAGGAATACTCATGAAACAAAAATGGAAAACTATTCCTAGCAATAGTGACTTATTCTAGTGAATGAGTAGGAAACATATTGGTATTAGGACTTTATTTAATAGTCAAATTTTGTAAGATATATTTATGCTTAAATTAATTGCATCACTATTCACACACACGCGCGCGAGGTCAATTAAGTTCACGAACTCATCCTAGAAAAAGTGCTACATACCTCATAGCTGAATATCACTACTGTCAACTCTGAAGTACTCCCCTTGGAAAGCTGTGCACTAATGCCAGCGCCTAGTCTACCCTTCAAAACAATTCTGGAACTCTTTTTCTGGAATGGCCATCAGAGCTGTATTCCCCTTGATGTCCTAAATGTCATCAAAATGTCTTCCTTTAAATATTTTCTTTATCTTCAGGTAAAGAAAGAAGTCATTGGGGGCCAGATCATGTGAGTAGGGAGGGTTTTCCAATACAGTTGTTTGTTTACTGGCTAAAAAGTCCCTTACAAACAGTGCCGTGTGAGCTAGTCCATTGTCAAGATGCCAGAGCCATGAATGCTTGGTGAAAAGTTCAGGTCGTCTAACTTTTTCGTGCAGTCTTTTCAGCACTTCCAAAATATAAACTTGGTTAACTGTTTGTCCAGTTGATACACATTCATAATGAATAATCCCTCTGATAATAAAAAAAATGTTAGCAACATCATTGCAACAAGTTCACGAACTTTATTGTCAGAGTGTGTGTGTGTGTGTGTGTGTGTGTGTGTATCAGGCGTGCCAAAAAACTGTATACACATAACCTGTATTCATCTTTTGTTATCAATATATATTGAGTATTATAATTTTGATACAATTTTTTCCTTTCTTAAAATGTATATATGTTTTTTTGGCACCCTCTGCATATATGTTTCTGATTTCATTTTGTATTTTAAATCACTCAGATTAGATTAGTTATGTTGTTCATAAAGTTCTGAGTTAAAGAACCTCTCCATGTATTGTTGTACATAATCAGATATCCATTATAGGCACTCAGTCTACGTTTGTGGTTGAATTTTTGTGCCAGGAATTAAAAGCTCTCTGTATAGAATGTTTTTGCTGCAAAATTTGATTTGTAATTTCTGCTTTTATATGTTGTCATAATAAGGTGAAATTCACAGTTTTGCTAAGAATTTTTAGGGTTGCCTCTGTCCCATCTTGCTCAGGACTGAGTGTTTCCGGGGACACGGGACTTTCAGTGTGAAAATCAAGGACAGTTCTTGGACAATGTGGGAAAGTTGGTCACCCTAAATAGGTCTGAGCATTTGAATCTCTGGCACCTGTTTCATCACATAAGTTAGCAGGTACATTATGTTTTCTAATTTTGAGCTATTATATCATTTGATCAAGGAAAAGAGTAGGGCGACTAATTATTTACTTGAAGAGACAATGAGAAGGAAGAGAAATATTTGAAAATTCCGTGGGTGACTCACTCAGTTTTTGTGTTTATCGTTGTGCTGGTGTTTTTTTGACTATATTAACTGGTCTGGTTCTATAAGAACATAAATCACTGCATTTATCTGTAAGGTTTAATTACCTTTTATTAGAAAGAACCCTGCTGTTAGGGCATCTGGTCAGTTTTTCATCTTTATAAAGCAACGGGAATATAGGATTCCAGCCACACATCTTGGGCCCAGTTGGTTCCATAACACAGTGTTGCCGCAACAACTGTACAGCAACTTTGTTGCTTTGTAATTAAAACTTTGGTCAGTTAAGTTCTTCAGGTTCAGGAACTTGTAGATCACGAAAGCAAAAAAAAATCAAGAGAAATTTATTTCACCACATGAGTCAAATAACTAAGAAAGAAAAGGAACAAAGATGTAACCCTGAAAGTGCACTTACCTTTCAGTGATGTTTCTTAGAGTCACATTGATTTATTTGAGCTTGCCAGAATGTTCCTTTTTTAAAGACCTAATTTACTAACAGTGTGGGATTTTCCAAGTTTTTCACTCCCCTCAGATTGCATTTTCATTTGCTCTAGCAATAAAGACCTCTAATACAGAAGCATCACAATTGAACTCAGTGTGGGAGTCTCTCTAAGGTAGAAAATGTCCCATATATCTTTTTGTCTTGTATAGAACCTTTATAAACTCTTTAGGTACTAAAGACGGAGAGCAATTTGGCACACATTGCAATTTATTATCGATATTGACCTCCTTTGCTTTTTTTTTTTTTGTTCAGTTGAGGAGGTTGTGTCCAACCAATTTTATTTTTTATAACTCATAAGAAAAACATCTGTATTTGGACTTCTGCCTTAATTTGGCACTCTAGATTCTAACAGGTAAATTTCATTTCTTTATTTTGAACTTAGGGGACCCTAACATTTTAGACTGAGAATGAAGTTTCAAGCAGAGTACCCCCAACTAGGAATAGGGCCACAAAATAATTTATCATCTAAACCTGGACAATTTTCAGAGTGAAAGGGGTTGTTATTAATAATTATGCTTGGACACCCTGGTACAAACCAAGTTAATCCCAAACCAGGACTTGCAATCACCCTTAATGGCCTCTAGAGGGTGAACCATAGTCCTTAACTCCAAATTGTATTAAAGAGGGTACCAAGAAAAGAAAAGGAGGTTGAGGAATGACTATTCACGCTTCTGGTGAAGCTGCTCCTACAGGGCAGAGGTACACTGGGAACGCCATCTTCAAAACACTCTCAGTTTATGGAAACGAAGGGATAAAACAACAAATATTTGTCAGTTACCTATCAAGTGCTAGGAATGGGACTAGGTTCTGGAAATGTAACCTGTGCCAAAATAGAGTCCTTGTCTTCACAGAGATTATAATTTTATAAGACATGAATTAATAAAACAATTACAAAAATAAGTATATGATTACAAAATGAGATAAAAATATAAACAACAATGCACAATCCTGTGAGAAGAGTAAGGGAGGGCCCAGACCAAATCTGGTGGTTTAGGAAAGGTTTTCCTGAATTAGAGTTAATTGATTAAAGGGGTAAGGAGGTCCTCTTGACTAGGCTTGGATTCTGCTCACTGGGAATAGCTCCCCTACCAGTTGTTCCTCATGGCTCTGGATTTTGCTCACTGGAAGTTCCTTTCTTTTCAATTTGCGTTCCTAGTTATATCTGAAGGGAAATTAGGAAATATGTCTTCCTTGGAGACTAAGCAGATATCTCAGCCTGCTTCCAGCCAGTACAAGATTGAGAACCCAGAAGTCACTTTGTGAGTTAGTTACTGTGTCTTTTAGTCTGATGGTTCTTCTGACCATAGAGTTCTCTTAAGAACTTGAGTTAGCTTCTTATCTACATAGTCGGTTACAATTAGCTCTGCATATAAATAGTTAAAATCCAGATTTTTAATAAAACAACTGTCTCTTTCTCGCTTTCTCTCTCAATGTATTTTGCTGGTGATTTGAGTCTACCACTTTGCTTAAGACAGCTATACTTTTAGGTTCTTACTTGAACCATAACTAATTCAGAGAATTTTCTGGGTGCCTAGATGCTCATGGATTTACTTCCCTTTCTTCTACTTCCTTCCTTTCTTTTTTGTTTTTGTTTTTATTTGTTACAAATATTCCTTCATATGATCCTTATTCCCAGGGAGACTGAGTTTTAATCAGCCATTGTTTTTCAAAGTCCATCTTAGTTCTATCTTTTGCTTTCTGGAAATGAGAACCTGTTACATCTTCTACTCTGCCCTTCCTGGAATTTCAGGACATTCTAAATTGTCTGTCAAATGTGTTGGCAATATGTTCAAGTCTTTCCTGAACTCACTTCATTTTGCAGTGCCTTGTCAAATGCAACTAACTGAAGCTGTTCATATCCTATTTTTCCACTTCTACAACCAAAGACAATATGTACATTAGGTACACCATCTGCTTTCTAAGATATAGCAGATGATGATTTTACTAATTGTTTTGCCATTGCAAATAGATGTCACCATGTTTCCAGCCTTCATTAATAATTTCCTCACCATCCACTATATGACACTCCAATGCCAATATTTTGTATTTTTTTGTTATTATTAAAGCAGCATTTCACTTTTGGTTATCACTTTCTGTGTAATCAGCTTAGCTAAATTAGGTTGTAATAAATAACATTCCAAATATCAGTAGCTTAACAACAACAGTGTATTTCTTATTCATGCTACTTGTCCATATCATGGATCAGTTTACCTCTTCATTCCAGAGATCAGAGTAATAGAGCATCCTTTATCTTGGATATGGACAAGTGGAACAGTGGATTAACCAATGGTTCTTAAAGCTTCTGCAAGAGAGTGTCACAGGCCACTTCCTGTCACATTTAATTGGCCAAATCAACAGAATGAGATGATTATTTCTTCATCAGGATGGGATCCAAAAAGAAGTTTAAGTTTAGGGAAAATGGGGCTATGAGATCACTAACTATTCCTCTCTCCCTCGACCTCATCCCAACCACCCACCATTTCACCCCGTGCTCTCCCTTTGTGAACTATCCCCACTCTATTTTCTTTGGTCAACAAGATAGGTTCAATATATTATAGACAAGTTATAAATGAATATATTTAATATAAAAGAATTCACCCATGTCTATTTACCAGTAGTCCAACTTCCTATTAGAAGGTACAGACCTAGAAAAGTAAATGAAATGAATATTCAGTTTTATGCTCTTTCCATAAATGTTATATACTTTAAAAGACTATGTTTATATTTTCAATTTGTTTAGAAGAGAGCAAATATGATTCACACATTTCGATAAACAAATATAAATAAATAAAAGAAAAGGAATATAATTAAAATATAATCTGAATTAATAACATATTTCATGAAACTAAATGAGCAACAATTTATAATTTTATATGTATATTTGTATGAAAACTACTTCCATCAATTTAAATTAATGAGAAATGATGGAGCATGATACAAATGTTTAAAATTGAAATCATAGGGTTGTAGAACTGAATCTCAACTTTAGTATTTATTAGCTGTGTGCTTTGGGCAAATTATTTGTGAAACCAACATGAACCACTATACAAACTGGAGTTGGAAGATGGGATGAGAATCCCACTAAACCTATTTCATTTTCTAATTAACCATTTAGTTCACCTACATCCTTAGCTGAGTGTTACTTTTGAGCCTTTCCTCCTTACTTTTATCAGGAGCTTACCTATCCATAAAATGTTCTACAGTAGTCTTAGAGGGAATTGAAATCTAATCAGCTTCCTACTATTTATCATTATTGAAGTTTATTCCTTAGTTATCCAACCAGTGATATAGTTCCATGATTTTTGAAGGTGCTGTTGCTAATTTAGAGACTTTCCCAGAGCTCACTGGGTAAGCATGGGATGGCAATCCTACTCACTCAAGACTAGGCTTGATCAAGAAGGGCTACACTTGGATCTTAAGATAACAACTCCCTCAGATCACATATATTTCACCTATCAGGGAATTCACCAGCCATAGGAGTACGTGTTTTGGACAAGTCTCAGTATTCTCCACCTCAAAGACACAGAGTTGAATCCCTTTGTTTCCCTGGGAATTAATTCACATCAGATGTGGGAAAATTTCTGATTTTTTTAAAATTAAGGAATCAAAAATAAAACTGAAAGGTCTTGTTGCTATCTCTTTTCTGAATACTACCTGCAGAAGTTTAAAGATGATTTTGTATCTTAATCAAAATTGAAATGAATTGGTAATTTTTTCACTAAAGAAGAGGGGAATAAAATTAATCTCTTTAAAAATACTCTTCTGTTTTAGCACTACACTATTTTTAGTCAACCTGACCCCTCAGTTTATTATTATAAAAAATGGGATTGATAATATTTACTTTATATTGTAAATTTAGAATAAATATTACATGTGTAGCACATAGCTCCTATATGATTCATTTTCATTGCCCAATAATTGTTGAAAGGTATGTTTCAGTAAAGTTTTAGCTGTAAGGATACATATGCATGGAAATCAAATAAATTATAAATATTCAGGGAAATTTAGAAATGTAATAATGCCAGGCCACTGAAGAAGTAGGACCTATAAAAGATTCAAACACTGCTATCCTTACAGCTCACATACCCTTCATAAAATTTCTTCATTCTTTAGTCTTCCTGTTGCTACTGGATACCTTGCTCTCTCTCTTAATTTTGCACAACTTGTTTCTACCTCTGAGTTCCTCTTTACTTAGAATTACTTTACCTTTGGTATATATCTTGAATCCTCATAATTTTATCATTCAAAGGGACCAGATAGCCATGACATAGTCCTTATGCCATTATTAAGCTCACAGATTTTTTAAATATTGCTTTGACTTTTGGCTTAATCACTGAAAAATTCTGCATTGACTTCCCAGGTAATAGCTTCACTTCAGAGTTCTTTACACCTTCACACTTGTGTGGCCCTCTCACACTTTGGGCACGTCTAATGTAGCTTTGAGATCAAAGCACATTGTAAGTGGTCAGTATCTGGAACATTGTAAATGGTCAGTATCTGTTTGTTGAATGAGGGACACTTTTGGGGAGAGCTTTCTTCCTTCATGGACCAAAAGGGGTGAGTGGGAAGTGAAAAGGAACTAAAATCTCTACCTTGGTTTTGGTTGCTGCAAAAACAGGAAGGGCCATTGTAACTAGGCAACATAGGAAGAGGGGAAATTGGAAGACTTCTTGGGAAATTCCAGCACCAGACAGACACAGAGAACAAAGTTTCCAAGTTCTTCAAAGCATGATACACTGAGGAGAAGCTGGAATTTGGGGACAAGGCAAGCAAGGAAACCATTAGAATGTACTTCAAAACTTCTGGTACTAAAAAGAGAATGGAAAAGCTTGACCCAAAGGGCTGAACTGGATTGCTGGTAAGCACGCAGCTGGTCTTGGGTAATGAAGAGAAAGCATATCAGGAATTTATTGGCTAGCTAATAGTCAGGCTGTGATTGGTCACTGAGAAAACTGACAGACATGAGAGCCCTGAGGGTTTTTGTGTGTGTGTGTGTGTGTGTGTGTGTGTGTGTGTATGTATGTGTTTTTTAATGCAGTAATAGTGGAAACAATGCCTTTCCTTTCTTTTGTGAGATATGCAGCCTGTCTGTGGGAGATGAAAGTCATGTAGACAAGATGGAAACCATATATACAAGATGGAATGGGTCTGGACTTGGCATATTACTGCATCTCTTCCCCTCTTCTCCACCATCTTCCTCAGAAGCAGCTACATAACATAGGAAGGTAAGGGAAATGTGGGAAGTGAAATGCAATTTCAACCATATAGACTGAAGAGGTACCTTATAAATAAACGCATGGAATTACTCTGGAAACTAATTTTATTTTGTGGGGCTTCAAGTTAGTTTTGAACTCATGAATGAGAGAACTTCAGGCCATCATTGACATTTATTCTTTTGTTTTTCTAATTTGGTACATGTGAAATAGTTCAGTGTAAAATTTTGCCAGGAGATTTAATCAAGCACTTTTAGCAATTTCCAGAACTGATCCTTTGCTGCCATTGCAAAACCAGGGTACATATGAATGTTTTCAGTCCTCTGGCATAAGCAGTTTATTCACAGATTGATTAAACTCCCTGGAAATAATTTGAGTAGACCTGGAACCATAAAATTATTTAAAATATCCAAATGACGCTTTTACGGTCTCATTGCCTATTTTTTTTCCTTTATTTTTCTTTTATGTTGGTTTAATCTCTAGATTACACATGTATAAGCTACATGTCATCTTCTAGTTTATAGACAATTAATTTAAGAATTCATGTTCCATTTTGTATATAAGCCATTCTCTTCTATAAAATAATGTAGAGTATACTATTCATAGTTTCACAATTCTCTATGTGTATCTAAGTGTGACTTCTCTGCCTATACTCACCTATTTAGACATAATTCATTTCCTATCAAAGAATAACTTGAGTTGAAATCCTAACTCATTGTGTAGTGATGACTCAAGCACCAAAAGATTATCAGGTGTTTTTATTTTGTTTTGTTTTTTAATTCTTTGGATTATTCAAGACTTTTCTTTCTTGTATTAGATTTATTTTTCTTAGCTTTAGAGGGTAGCCTGTACAAATTAGATTCATGAAGGGTTGGCAAACTCTGAGAGGATTTGGAATTTCCTTTCTAACAGCACTTGTTGAGTAATATGGGTATCATGAAGTGGGGAGAGTGAACTGGTAAGAGAGGGTGGTAATATTTGTCAAAGAGCAGTTTTCCCTGGAGCTTACATGCTGTTTCCCATCAGTGCTTAAAACCAGCAGGGTTTTTAGAACTAGTTACAGTATTGCAGATGTTTAAAGCCATTAACATATGGTTTGAATACCATTATTGTAGGATTTGCTGCAAATAGAGTTTTGTCTTACAAACTGTAAGTTAAATGTCTTTCCATTAACTCACTAGTGTAATATTTACTTGTCCCCAGAAAAACCAACGATTTAGTTTGCTATACTTTGTACTCAAACACAAGAGAGGTGACAAGGTTTGACATGTGTCAGTCCTTTCTACACCAAGCATCTGAGGAGATTCCCTAGGAAATTGTTATCTGGGTACTACATCTATTTGTGAAGTGGATGATAAACTATTGTTC
Source organism: Rhinolophus sinicus (assembly GCF_057876585.1). Taxonomy (NCBI): domain Eukaryota; kingdom Metazoa; phylum Chordata; class Mammalia; order Chiroptera; family Rhinolophidae; genus Rhinolophus; species Rhinolophus sinicus. Next base: position 59,009,351 of record NC_142502.1, read on the forward strand.
CTCTTGTTTCATGACCACTAGGGAGATGAATGCAATTTGCACTGTGCAATGGTAATAACTAATGTGACATTTTCAAAGGAATCTAATTATGGATTCTAAATATGCATACCCAGGGCTTCTGCTGAGAGTTTTTTTTTTTTCCTTTGAAAAAGTGCTCTTTGAATAGACAAACACTTTGTATGCTTTCAGATAGGTAAATATTACGCTTTTAAACATATGGTTCATGGAACACTATTTCTGCAAATGACTTTTGAACATACAGTGCTAGTCACCAAAGCCATATTATTAGGAGACCATAAAATGTATCATGCAACCTTTGAGAGGAGAAGGCACCATTAATAATTACACAGAAACAAGAATATTAAACCGGTACCATCCTGGGCAAACCAGGAGGTACAGTCAGTCTACAAATAATCGATTATTAGAATTATTAACATTGTAAACTATTTTTAGAGGAAATAAAAAATTATATATTAAGAGTGAGAAATTCATTTTGGTCAGATGAACAGAGGAGAAAGCTCAATTCTGCACTTCCAGGAGTCTCATTAGGAAAGTAAGTTTTATAATATGAATGTCTTCTTCCATGAGCTCTAAAGAATTTCACTGGTGTTTCAGGCTGGAGTCTCTCTGTTTAGGATCATTGACGAGTGAGATTTTTTCACTCTCTTCACTGTCTTTGGCAACTGTCTATCAGTACAAAAACTTGTGGATGTTTCTGTCTCAAGGGATTTTATTTCCAGAGACCTGTATGCTAAATTATTCCAAGAAAAAAAATCAGGAAACTGTGTTGATGTGAAGGAAAAGATTCTTTCCAACTACTTCTTTCATCATGTGTTGTTGTTTTTTTTAATGTATTTTAACGTGGGAGACTTTGAAAGTTTAATGTGACTTAACCCTCAAAAATGCTGCCTAGGACATAGCCAGAGGGTGTGTGCTGCTTTTACAAGTCACTTAGTGTCCAGAAGGGTAGCATGTCTATTCTGACCTACCTCTATTAATTTGCCTTGAGAGTGTAGACTTGAAGGAGATACAAATTTCTTGCCCCAGAGTCATTTTAGATTAAGGAACATGTTGAGTCTAGATGAGACTAAAGAAATTGTACTATAATCAAGATGCAGAACAGCTACTGGGTTTGCTAATGCTTGAGAGGAAGAATAACATGGAGATGATGGGTGGACATAGTTGGATGAGGACAATCTACCAACGGGAGAATAGGAGTCACTGATAATCAAGGTGAGGTGTCAGAACTAGAACTGTCAATTGGTTTAAGGTAATAAAAGTTAAAGTAATAAGAATAAAGAGCTAAATGAGATGAAATTCATAGTTCAGGAAAGTAGAGCATGTTGCTAAGAGCCCAGAACAAGAAAGTTAATATATAGTGTTCCTTTTGGAACATTTAATAAGATGCTAGCAATTTACAGTGTAAGTAGCTGCAAGGACAGTGGTTTTGACCTGAAGCAGAGGGATGGCTCTGCAACCCATACAACAAATGACTTTTCACTTCTAAGGACAAAAATCATATTCAGGGAATTTTTTGAACTTCAAACTAGAAATTGTCTTTATAATTATATTTTCATTTTATCCCCAAAATAATATGGTATTTTTAGTCTTCAATGCTAACATTCATTCAATTTTCAGATAGGATTGCATTAACACAATGTGTCAAATGTGGTGCTTACCTTTCATGGTTCATCCAGACCTCCCTCCTAGGTTCCTTGTCTATGTCATCTTTGCATCTTTTTTCCATGTAATCTTTTTGTCCTTCTTCTAACTAATGCATGTTTTTTCACATATGGATTAATCCTTCACATGTCCTTCTAATTTTTTAAGCAACTTTCATTTTATTTAGTAAGTTTCATGTCCATTTAATAAATACTTACTGAATATATACTTTGTGCCAGGTACTGGAGATACAGTGGTGAGCAATAAATGCTATTTCTGCCCTCATAGAGTTTACAGTCTATTTGAACAACCAGACTAATTAAATAATTACACAAACAAATGCCATAGTACAATGCTCACCTCTGTTAAGAGTTTGCTACTATAAGTACCTATAAAATGAATAATGGAGATTGAGGTGAGAGCTGAATGAAGAGATGACCTCAATGATTGAAGAAAGGTTAAAAAAAAAAGCTATCAGGAAGACCTTCCATATATGAATGTGTGTGGACAAGTATGGAGAACATAAAAAATGGACAGAAAGCAGATGAGACTGAAACAGAGAGAAGCCACAAAGGTAAACAGGGGTTAGTTCAATTAGGCCTCTTAAAAACTTATTCACTTTTTTTGTTAAATTTTAAACATAAGATTGAAGGAAGCCATTGAAACACTATAAGTAGAAAAGGTGACTAAATTTGTAGTTGACAAAAAAAAAATCACTGTGGTTACAGTATGAAGAATGGATTGGAGAATATGGCAAATGGGACAAAAGCAGAACAATTAGTAGGTTCTATATTGCACTCAAGGTTGAGAGATGATATTAACTTGGACCTAGATAGAACTGGTAAAGTTGGAGTGAAGCAAAAGTAACATAGAGATACTTAGGATGTAAAATGAAAAAGGCTTGAGAATGGATTCCTGTGGGCAGTGATAGAGAGGGAGGTGCCAGGGATGCATCCAGGTTCTGTCTTCTTCAACTGCATGGTTGTGCCATTTATGGGGATAAGGGACTCTGGAAGGGAAGCACTTCGTGTTGAGATAAAGCTCAAGATTTAAAAAGTTTTTGAAGTTTCTTTAAATAATCCAAAAAGAGATATCAAATAAAGAGTTGACATACAAGTCTGGAGCTCATAGAAAAGTTTGTGCTGTCGACCTAAATTTCTGAATCAGTTTGTTTAGACCTAAGGTCTTTAGGAATGACAAATTTAACAGTTTAGAAGAGGAGGTTGGGCATGTGAAGGAAACAAAATGGTTAGAAGAAGAAAACTAAGACAGTGTTGTATCTTAAAAAGAAAGAAAATAGGTTGTATCAAGTAATGAGTGTTCAAAAGTTTGCAATCTGCTGAAAGGTTAAGATAAAGATCAAAACATACGTTGGATTTAATAACCTGAAGGTCATTGGAGGCCTTAGCTAAAGCTCTGCACAGAGGACTGTCTGGGCAGAAAGGCCTACGGGAGGACGTTGAAGTATGATCTGTAGGGAAAGGGAGAGTGAGTATACACAACCCCATTTTTCAATTCATAAAATGTTATTGAGGATTTGTTATATGTCAGGAAATGACTAGGAACTGAGAATTTATAGATGATAAAACAATCTCTGTCTCCAAGCAACTCACGACCTGGTCAAATGTCTTAAATGAGTGAAACTTCTACATGTATTTCTTCTTAGTTAACTAACATGTCGATTTCTTGAATCTGATTTTACTTCCAAGAAACTGGTAAGACTGCTCTTTGAAGTTTCCAACTAGAAAGTGATCACATTCAATGACATTTCCTCAATATTCATTTTTCACTCCCATTTGGGAATACAATAGTAATCACTACATTTTTTTTGTCTCTAAGTTATTACATTTTCATTCTTTTCTTCTCTATTTTGTCAACAACTTGTTTGTTACTTTCCGGTCACTGTCTCTAACCTTTTCCTAACTACAGATGTTCCACAAAATTTAGTTCTTGATCCCTTTCTGATGTCTCAATACATACTCTTCCTCAGGAAACACACCATTTTTATGGTATTAATTATTATAACGGGAAGCTAGAGGGAAAAGTACGTATGCCTATCAATGGTAAACCTTCTTACTCTGTTCTGATCTTAGATCCACACCAGATGTATGGATTCTTTCCTGAAGTATCAATGTAATCTCTCAGAGTAAACATGGCTCTTCTAAATGTTAATTTTCATTTCTCTGGCTACTAGTAATAGATACTGGGCATACTTTGTATAGGTTTACTGGCTACTTTATCTTCTTTGAATGACTGTAGAATCCTTTGTAATTTTTATTTTATTAGATCAATAAGAATATCCTAAAGATGACTCTTGCCTTTGGAATACAAATACATCACTAGCATGGCACACACTGGACTGAATGAGAGAGCCCATATGATAATATTATCTCTCATCTATACTGGAAAATCTTATTATCTCTTCAAATATTACTTTCCTATAATTTGTTTTGTTGGACCTTTACAACTCTATTCTATATCTCAATTTTTTTTTTCATATAGTTACTCATTTTTTGTGCTGCTTTTGACTATAAAATCTTTAGGCATATTTTTGAAACCACTGATTCTGTCTGCAATTTTGTTTAGTTTAGAATATGTCCTACATAGTCAATATTATAATAATTTTAATAATTACATGTTTTTCTTTTTTCAGGTCTAGTTATTCTAAATTTTTTATGTCTACCTTATTAATACATATGAATCTGTATTTAACTATTTTGTCTTTTTCTTCTTAACTCTAAGGAGTAATGATCTCATATTTTTAAAGAATGATTTTGAGAATATTTTATTATTTACATTTCATCACATTTGAATTTATGTTTTGATTGTTAAATTTGATGGATGTACTTCCTAATAAAGCTTTTCCTATAGTGCTTTGACATATTTGTTTGAGAGCTTATTTGGGGTGACTATCTCGCTCTACCAATTTCTTCCTCTTTGGTAGTTTGCTTATCTCCACCTGGTCTTAGGAATCTTGAGGGCAGAACCAGAGGGTGGCTTGTCTCAGGTACTTCCCTAGATGGCTTCTTTGTTTCCTTCTACAGCAGCAATTAAGGAAACTTTGGCTTCATTTTGCCAAAGTTCCACAGCCCCATTTCACTTCCAGGTTTCATGCAGTCATCCTGCCTCTGCTTTTCTTACACATACAGGGGGAAACTACCAATTGCTTCTACCAGTGATCCTAGGGTCCTAGATGCTCTTGGCTAGGGCCTCTGTGTAACACCGTGTTTTCTTATTCTATTCTAGAAATGTAAAACTCACTCTTTGTATAAGGTTATATATTTTGAATGTGCTAACAATATTAACCATTTTTAGTATGTTTAAAGATGAGAGAGAAATTCAAAGCCATCCTGATATAAAGTCATGCGGTATTTCGTGAAAAACAGAGTATGTACATTTTTCTTTATGACTGTTACTATTGTTTGGGAATAGCCTTTCATATAATGGAATCATTTCCAAACCAAACAAATTTTGCATAGTTCTTTAATGACTTTATTTAAACATTATAATTATTCAATCTATGTTGATTATATCTTCTCTGTATGTTGTAAAAAAATTGGTTATATTTTTCCAAAGGCATCATATATCTAAACACTAAATCTATATGTTTCTCATTGATTAGGAAAATTGCATTTAAAAAATTATAAGTAAATGTACGTATTATTCCACCAATCTAATTATCACAACATCAGTATTACACTTTGTTAAATATTGTTTCTTTACAATCTTTTTGCTTTTGTTTAGTTTTTGGTAAAAATAATATCTAGTGTTTTCTCCTTCATAGTCTTCTTTTTCATGTATTTCTTGGCTTCTCACCAGTCTGTTCTTCCAAAAAACAAACAAACAAACAAACAAAACAAAAGAACGAGTGATTTCCCAAATTCCAAACAGATTAAATTGAAATTACATTTAATTAATTATATGAGTTAATTGTGAAAAATTAACTTTTTGTGTGATTAAACCTTCCCATCCTATGAAATGGTATGCTTCTTTTTTCTGTTTTGCTCTATAGTAAAATAATTTTTTAAATATGTTATTTCATATTGCTAGCAATTTTATATTATTCCTTCTTTGTGATCAAATATTTGTCATATTATCCTAAGGGCATTATTTCTATAAAGTGGCAGATGCTTATTATTAACAGGTAAACAATATAGGAAAGTATGTAAAAGTAAACAACTGATACTATTAACCACAAGTTAATAACCACTCCTAATATTTAGTAGGCAACATTTCAGCCCTTTATTTCCACAAACTTACACATTGAAGGATAGACAGATAGACATAAAAAGTAAATAACTTAAATGGGAGAATGCTATATATCGATTTTAATGAAAATATGACAGTAAATTTAATTTGCATTTATTGGAAGAAAAAGTCACAGACGTGAAACTGGAAGAACCTAGATCGTGCTATACCAAGAAAATATATTACTATCTAAAATATTCATCTTAGGTTAAGTTAAAAAGTATATTAAGAACGATAAAGTGTTGAGATCATGATATTTTTCTTTTCACTGTACATATCCGTTTTAATGCTTTTTTTCACCTCTTGCTCACAAAGATTAACCTCTAGTGCCTGAATACTTTCTTTTCCCCTCTCCTTCTCCAATCCAGATATGTAATGATTTTTCAAAATGTATCCCATCTAGATTTTGTACTGCAAACAAAACATCTGTTATTTTATTTAAGTTCTATATTTAAAATAGATCTTAGTTTCACACTCAGCTTAAACCAGGTTTCTTCTTTCCTAAGTTATATATTTTGATTCATCTATTTAACTGACTTACTCGCCAAGTGGTTTCTCAATAGGGACCCCTGGGTGGTATTTCCCTGAGTTATTTCATCTTTAGAGTGTCTGTCTGTTGATTTATACCCTGAATGACAATTTGACTAAGCATAATACTCATGGATCAAATTGTCTTCTCAAAACTAGGCGACATTGCTCAATTTTCTTTGGCATAGAGAATTGCTGTGCCAAAGTATGAAGCTGACTTTATCTTTCTCTTCTTGTAGGCTGAGCTTTTCTCTTTCTACATAGATCTCTAAATAATTTTCATTATTCTTGAATTTGAAAAACAACCAGAATATGTCTCCTTATTAGCTGTCTCATTGTTTTTCTTTTTCCCTTTCTGTTTGAATGCAAGTTATTCTTTATATATTTAAATTTGGCTTATTTCATGCTTTCTCTATTTAAAGAAAATGCCACTCTATTAAGCCTTTCAATCTATTTTCTGTTCAAAATGCTGTTTCCTGTTGATTTTTTCATTATATCTCTGTGTCTCACTCTCCACACTCATGTACACACATATGTTTATATATATGCAAATGCTAATATAGGTACCTGGACAATATACATATGAATATGTGTGTCAACAACCCTCTGTAACTACCTTAATAATTGTAATTTTTTTTCTATGACCATTGTTACTACCCCAAGTCTTTTACTTTTGTGTATAATTTAGCTTTTAATTATATCTACTCTAGGCCTTGCTGTCTCCAATTATCAATTAGTTTTACAATCATAATGTTTCATGCTAATTTCTCATCTAAATCAGTTGCTTTGTAATCCACCTGCTTAATTGAATTCATACTTTTTATTAGGCTCTTCTTAGTATGAAAGTTAGGCTTATTTCTCTGTTATTGCATTACACTTTCTGTTATTGTGTTATACTTTTTAAGATTTTTATATACCATATTATAATTTTACAAAGTTGCAATATTGTGTTTTTATAATTTCTCGTTTTGATTAATTGGTGGATATCCTGATTGCCTTTTCATATAAATACTTACAAATTTTCTTTGACATCGATCACCTCAGAACAGTATTAAAGCATTGTTTGAAAGGGACAGGTATAGTTTTAAATCCACTTTCTGTAGCTTTGTAGGACAAGGTGAGGAAGTGAAGAGAGAATAGGAGTTTGCTAGGATTTCCTGTGCCTCATCATCCGTGCGTCTCTTACACATAAACGCCTGCTTGCACGCCACTAAAACATCACTGCTAGGATTTTGTTTTCTTGCTTTTAACATGTTTTGAATTCTGGCATAGGGTTATACTTTTTTTCTTTTTTTTTGCTGTGATAAAATTTTACTACTTAAATTAAAAGAATTTATATGTTTTGGGGATTAAATGATCTAAAGTATTTCTACTAACACAGAGGACTTTCTAACACAGAAGATTATTTTTCCAGATTTCTCTATTATCTTTAATAATTTAAGTTGTCTGTAGTTTCTTTACTAATTTGTTTTGTTTTGTGATTAAACGAATTAAAAATGCAGATAATCCTTATAAGCAATGAAAAAAGAATTCTGACAATAAATCTTACATACATTAAAAAAAAGTTATTATAGACAACTCAATGATGATGAATTGAAAATATAGACTATATGATCAAGCAGCTAAAACAATACAATTGACCAAAACTGACGTGAGAAAAATAGAAAGTATAAGTGGATATATAATATTAAACATATTGCATCTATTATGAAAACCTTCCCTACAGTGGAAAAAATAGGTCTAGATGGCTCAGAGATGGATTATTATTATTATAGCAATGCAAGATTAGTTTAACTTTTGAAAGATCAGTTTAATTTACTACAATAATGTAATAAAGAAGAAAAATCATATAATCATCAGAAAAGATACATTAAAAGCATTTGATAAGTCTTAATTTTCATGAAGAATAACTCTGCACACTAGAAATAGAAAGGATTCCTTTTTTTCAGTTTTATAAATATTTTCTACATAAACAAAGTAAATGCCCTATTTAATGGTGAAATATTGAGATTGTTTCCTCTGAGAATAGAAATAATACATGGACTTTCACTCTTTTCCACTTCATTTCAATATTTCATAGAGGTTCACATCCAGAGTTTTGCAAATCCATCAGTATTTTGGGACAGATAATTCTTTATTTGTGGGGCTGTTCTGTGCTTTGTAAGATGTTTAGCATCATCTCTCACCTCTAACCACTGGATGTCATTATCAACCTTTTCTCACCCAGCTATGACAACCAAAATATTCCAAGACACTGCCACTGTCCCCTACGAGTAGGGAGTATTCACCCCCAGTTGAGAACCATTGTTCTACCCAGTGCAATTAAACTATAAAAAATAAAAGGTGTATTAATCAGAAAATAAATAATAAAATATTCATTATCTATTGATGTTATGTGAGTGTACGTAGAAAATCCAAATTAATTTGTAGATAAATTATAGAATTTAATAAGTGAGATTAAGAAGATTGTTAGATGCAAGATCAATACTTCAGTATACAAAAAATTTATTCTAATTTACTGTAACAAAGAAAATAAAACTTAAAATGTTGCCATTTTTAATAATACCAAAAATTATGTCTAATAAATTGTGTGTCCATATTCTGAAGAGAATGACAAAATAATAAGAGTAATTTTAAAAGACCCAAATAAATGGGAAGATATACCACGTTCACAGACTATAAAACTCAGTATTGAAAAGAATTTCAGTTCTCTTTAAATAGATTTATATGTTCAATGCAGTTCCAATAGAAATGCCATCAATTGTGTGTGGTGACTTGTAAAATTAATGTAAACACAGAAATGTAAAATTAGTATAAAAACAGAAATTAGCCAAGAAGAGAAAAGACCCCTATGAAAAGACAGGGAGAGGAGAAGGATTTACACAACTAAATATCAACACATCATAAAGTTATAATAATTAGAGGTGATATTGATACAAGAGAGAAATTTATCAATAGAACAGAATAGACAGCCTAGAAATATGTCCACACTTATGTGGACACTTGATTTATGACATAGGTTGTAATGCACAGCAATGAGGAAAGAACAGTCTTTTCAATAAATGACATAAAATCTGTTGACTATCCATAGTGGAAAACAAAAATGAAATCTGGCTGCTATCTTACATCGCATAAAGAAACAAATTTCTGGTGTATTGTAGAGCTAAATCTAAAAGCTAAACAATAAAATTCCAGTAATAAAATCCAGGATGATATTTTAACAACTTTAGATAAATGTAGATTATGTCCGCAGAACACAAAATACACTATCCTTAAAGGAAGTGATTGTTGAGTTGTACTATTAGGTTGGTACAAAGGTAATTGCGGTTTTTGCAATTGTTTTTAACCTTTTAAACCACAATTACCTTTGCACCAACCTAATACATTAATATTAAGAACATCTCTGAATAAAAAGTTAAGAGTAAAAAGTCACAGTGTGGAACAAGAGAAGATATTTGTAATGTGTACGTACAAGTGACAGAGGGCTTCCGTACAAATTATATAAAGAACTCCAAAGATCAATATGTAAAGATTGAAAAAAATGAGACAAGGCATAAATAGGCACCTGATAAAATAAGCATATTGAAAGGTATTCAATCTCACAGTAGTTGTGAAGGAACTACAAATGTTAAAACTAAATGACAAACTATTGTACACCTGCGTGAATGTCTCAAATCAAAAGACTGACAATATTAAGTATTGATAAAGAGCAATGGAGACAATTATACACTAAAAACAATGAAATAATCCACATATCCATCACCAATGGAATAAAAATATAAATTTTGGATTATTCATATGGTTTAACCTACACAGCAATAAAAGAGAATAAATAATAGCTATGAAAATGAATAAATGACAGTTTTATGCAACATTCTCATTATACAATGTTTCTCAAAAAAAAGCAAAAAAAATAAAATAAAATAAAATAAACACCTGATGCCATTAACATAAAGTTGAAAAACAAGTGAAATAAATCTATAGTATTAAAGCCATAATAATAGTTCTCCTTGGGGAGAAAGGAAGATGTAGAAACTACAGGACACCATGAAGTAGGCTCCTGGAGTGCTGAGAAGGTCCTACTTTTTAGTTTAATTAGGGTTACATGAATGCCCATTGTGGGATGTCATTGAGTTTTACATTGCTTTTGTGCATTTATAAGTTTATACTTCAATAAAAATGGTTTGTATATTTTAAATAAGTATTTTCTAAGTTTTTGGATAAAGATATTAAGTTGTAACTATTAAAATCAAATCTGATAATGGTATTTTTCAAGTCCTACATATCCTTAATTACTTTTACTACCTTAACGTGTTTAACACTGAGAGCATTTATTAAAACCCTCCACTCTTATTCTACTTCTGATCTTTCTTCCATGATTCTCCCCTCTGATTGCTTTTCCTTTATGTATTCCACGGTAATGTTATTGGATATGTTGAAATTACTCATGATTTTTTTTAGTATGCAATTATACATTTTTTTTGGCCTGCATAATGGTATTTTGTTCAATAGTAATTCCTGACTTCTTTTAGTTTCCATTTGCTGAGTGTACTTTCCTTCCCAGTTTAGCCTTAGTTTATTAATTTCTATTATTTTTTCCTTTCTTAATTCCTCTCTTTTTGCTTTCATACTTTCTAATGTTTTGGAAATTTTAGTTCCTATTTTAAATTCTCTATGTGGTTGCTTATTTTCACATTTTTCAATGTTCATTTTCCTAATTGTTGGGATCAATTTTGAAATGGTATCTTTTTCTTTTTTTTACACACTCTTCTAATCAGATTTCTATTAAGCATTAAAACTTAAAACTTAGTTTCAGTGCTCACCATCAATGAGAATATCCTCATTATTTTTAAATTATTAATTTTAGTTTATATCTTATTAGATTAGATTTTATTTTAAAAATTGTTTTAAAGAAAATTGTATGAGCAATTATCAAAGTTATTTTTCCTTCTATGTTAATTTTTGTGTCACTTTATTTTTCTTTTCATAAATTCTTAGGTGAATAATTTCTATGTGGGCTTGGTATTTGAAATCTGGTTAGGTATATAGCTTATATGTGTCAGGTTTGTCATCTTGGGTGGCTGTCCAATGATTTTGCATAAGGAGCTGGGATAGTGGGTGATGTGCACAAATCTTGGTCTCCTCCCAGAATGCACTGCTTTCCTCAGGCAGTTCTATTTTACCATGAGGCCTGCTCTGCCTCCTTCACTGCTGGTCACTATGGAGAGGAGAGATAAGTAAAGGGGGTCCTCAAGGGAGGTGGGATGGGACTCCTTTGCAGTACTTGCACTAAATTTAACCCTTGGCTGCCTCATGCTTGCAGAGACTCAGAGATGATGAATAAAGGTAGGTTTACATATGTATCTACACTTGCTTTGGATTCTGGCATTAACTTCTGTAATATAAAAGTTGGTATCACATAAATTATATGGATTTCTCTTCTTTCTCAGTTCTCATGGTGTTTTGTTTGTTTTTGTTGTGTGTGTGTGTGTGTGTGTGTGTATGTGTGCGTGTGCTTTCTTTATTGTGTTTTTCATGGAAAATTAAGAGGTGCTGTTATAACTTAGAGAGACACCATGGAAAAATGAGTTTCAGTCTACTTTAAAAGGAAATTCAGATGCAATCTTTGAAAAATAAAGAGATGTATCAGAACATAAGAATCATAAGAAGAGAGAGACAAAGAAAGAGGGAGATATCTCCATGTGTGGGAAAGGCTGTTACAAACTGTTTTTTTTTTTTTTTTGTAATTTAGCTGTCTGATTGAGGCACAATAAAAAGTATCTAAGACCAGTATTGATAATAACAACACACACTGAAAAAGATGGGGTCATATTTGAAGGATATGAACTGAGAATATCTTCAGATAGGAAGAATAAAGTAATAAATTAGAAAAAGAAGAAATAAGAAGTAATTATTCAGAGGCTTTCGTCTTTATTTTTTACCTGCTTGCACATATTAATTGGCTATAAGTGCTAAGTACTATAGGCATTATTTCATTCAAATTCTACAATAACATTATGAAATTGATATTATTTCCTCATTTGATTGGTGAGGAACATAGTGTTTAAATAATTTGCCTTAGATGGCAGAGCTCTCTTCATGTCCTGTCTATGATTTGGAGCAACCAACTATGCCTACTATGTACTATGGTCTGACTATTTCTACTTGGTAATGCCAGTTTTGGAAATATTGTTTATTAGATATGAAATGAAGTTGAAAACAGATATTATTTAAATGTGACGTGTGTTTATCAGGGTTATGGTGTATATCCATGCTTTCTCACTCATATAATCAAAAAATTTATAATCGCCAGGTCCTTCCTGATTATTCTAGAACAACCTAGGTGAAGACATACTTCCCTGAGAAACTGAAGAGTATCTCTTGGACTTTCTTAGAAACTTCAAATCTGTTTCTGAGAGAAAATATTAGAGAAATAAAAAGGGATGTTAGAGAAAAATAAAGATATTTCACAATGGTACTTATTCTATCATCAGATGATTATTCTTCCCCTCTCCCTTCTATATTTCCCGTTAAATTTTACCTAGTCCCAAAAGTGTACATTTGAAGAGTTTTATTAATAACACAGGAAATAATAATACTAGATTATTTCATAGCTAGAGAAAATGTAGAAATATTATTAATGTAGATATTAACTTTGTAAGGGCAATAGGTATTGAGCTGTAGTTCATATTCAATTGCTTTGATTTATCACATTAAATACATTACCATGAGTTTGGAAGCCTTGTTTAATTATTAACATTAAGGAGGTGATGATGTTACCTTAAGAGTTTTTGGCTAGAAAATGACATTTGGCATGCATCAAAAATTCCTTGGCTTGCCAAGAAGTGCAATGTTAACACCCATATAATGAATTCTAATAAGCTGGTTATGTACTACATACCCATATTTCTTCTTGAAACTCCCTAAACCTCTCATTAAATCGAGGACATTGGGAATACATTGAACATCTTTGGGAGAGTGAAGATCAAACTCTTTATTGCAATTGTTCACTTTTGTACATATAAGACAAAATATGGTACTTCTAGCTAAGGAAACCTGTGGGTAATTGGTCAAGTAATGTTCAACACTGAGTACCTCTAAGTGTCAGATGACATAGGAGACACCGTCTTACCACTGAAGTCAGGTTCCTATAGCTAGGCAAAGGTGAGCACAATGACAGGGATGGAGTTTGAGTCACGGATGCAGGTTTTAAACTTATTTTGCTCTCTTCTGTGTTTAATAATAGAGCCTCTACTTTAATAACAAGGGGGGGGGGGAAGATTCTAGTTATCAGGCTAAATGATTTTTTTTTTCTTGAACTTTTTCCTAAAAGACATTTCTCTACACACTTTTCTTCCTATCACCTCTTTCTTTTCATGTGATGACACTGTGCAAAATAATACCCTTATGATACTCAGAGATGTCTTACTTTTCCTTAACCTTAGTTAAGAAAACATTTTGTGAAGTGTAATGGTCAAACTGGAAAGCCAAATGTTAGGCAGGAGTGTGTTCTCTTAGACAGGGGATTGTACTGCCCCAGCTCATCATATTGACCCTTTATTTAATGAAGCGTGGAGGTAGAAAGGAATAAGGGAAGACATCGATGAATTTTCCACACTAGCAGCTGCTGTACATTTCACACTGGACTCAAGTCCAAGGGTGAGTAAGGTTTTATTTTTATTTTTTTAAATCCCTTCACAAAGGAAGGAACAGTAGGGGTTAGTAACAGGAATCTGGAGGGGAACCTGGGCACAGGTGAAGTTCTTTATAACTCTCTTGCTGCTGTTGTATTTTGGTACTGTGGAGACTAGGTAGCTGTAAACAAGAGTAATATATGCTCAGTCCTCCCAGCAGGACCTGTCCTCAGACAGGCTGTCTGGTCAGCACTCCATTCAAGAAGGGAAAAAAAAAATCACAGGAAGAAATAAGACTCCATTTGCTTTTCTGATGTATTCTTTTCTCTAAGTTCTTAGGAATAAACCTTTAGAATGAAAGCCCAGTGGAGAAACTAACTTTACCTCATGATGTGGCTAATTTAAGAGAAGCTCAAAGGCTTGATCACTGTCATCTATTTCTGGCTCTCTGATTTAGCAGACAGATGAAGTGCACTTATAGCTGACAGATGTGGAAATCCATATATAGCCAGACAAATCTCTAGTGGCTACTGATGCAAAATAATATGAGTTGTTTCCGCAAAGGTCAGTTGAAATTTGCATTTGAATTTTTCTTCCTGAGGTGCTTTTAATGATAGGATCAGGTCCTCAGGCTCTTGTAGTAAAATGTGCCCTCCAAATTTGTCAGTTATGCCAAGGTAAAATCTGGGTTGAGGAAATGCTAAAAAAAAAATGTGCCCTGAATATTTACTACATACATAGAAAGTGACTGTAAGATAACTGAATGAGAATTGTGACATTAATCTACCTTTGCAATTACTCTGTTAATTGGCAACGCAATTATCAAAATTAGAGTTTAAAGGTAAAATGTTTTTTTCTGTAAATTTCATCTCTTATACAAGATAATACAAAATATGATGCTCAGTAGGAAGACTATTTTATCCATTTGATTCTTTTTATGGCTTACATTTCTGAATACTAAGTTCTTCTGATTGTCTGATTCATTCTTTTTAAAGAACTCATCATCACTGTTGTTTTTATTTATGTAAAGTTAGATTGCTCTCATATACTATCTAATCTCAACTCTGCACTGTACAGTGTGTGAGTAGATTTAATTGACTTCACATTTTTCCCTTTTTATTGCTCAAGAAAATAAAACAAATTTTGAGATTATTAAAAGCCTATTTAGATCTCTATACCATTCCATTATTGACCCATTTTAATAATATTTTAATCAGTCATTTCAATTGCTTGACTCTAAAATTAAAGATGTGTTGATTATATAAAAATAAAAGAGTACAATCAATATTATATAATATCGTGAGTCAATTTGTTTTGTTTATTGGGGGTCCTTATTGTGAAACATCTGAAATTTTGTATAATAAAGAGGATATGTTTTTTATCTTTTATTTCCGCATATAGGACTATTTGTTTGAATGCCATAATTTAAAAACAACAATGAGGAAAAAAGACATGCTGCTTTAATAAAATTGGTCCCTCAGTCACTGCCAGATGTGACATGTAAAGACAGAGTATCTCAGGGCAGTAAGTTTAGTTAAGAATCCTTTCCTACAATGTAGCATAGATTACCTTGGTACCTTTACAGCATCCATCGCAGTGTATAGCACATAACAGGCATTCAAGGAATATTTTATGACTGGATTAGTAAACATGTAAAACAATACTGTAGTTTTAAGAAATAATTGTAAAGCTGTCTTGAAAAGATAGATAAGTAGTTATGGATGTTTATCTATAGGTGTCCATGCACATATATTTAATTTATTGCGGAAAAGTGTGCTATTTTTTGCTCAAGCATATGACTTTTATATAAAAAAAAAATACATTTAGAATCAGAATCTGAAGTTAATTCAAATGGAAAACCTTAATCCCTCTTTCTGCTTTCGAGAAGCACCATACTATAGTCTTCATTGTCCTCAGAAATTTCTGGGAAGAAGGGATTCTTTCTTCTTGCCAAAAAAGCATATTTCAGTTAGAGCTGAAATGTCGTTCTAATATTTTAATCTGAATACTGTCTGCTGTTCTCTCAACCTGGTTCTCTTTCTCTTGTCAGTGCAATCACAATAGTCTTCACTCATAATTAGTCATGACTATGATGACTTCAGTTAATTCCTGCAGTGTCCTCAGATAGACGATATCAAGCCCTGAACAACTGTCACAGTGAACGAAAGTCTTTTACTTATTTTGTTAAAGAGATTTTTGTGAAGGCTGATTTTTTTTAAAGAGATAAGATTTGCATAATATGATATGGTAGAACAATTCAAGGTAACAATTTCAATATTTAATATTTAGATATGTTTGCCATTAAATGCATAGAGACGGTGACAGTATTTCTTTGCTGGAAAATAAAATCATGTATAAGGCTATCTAGTCAGTTTTTTGTTATTCTTAACTACTGGATATGAGAGGAAAACCAAATTTTTCTCCTAACCCTTTTCTATATTCTTTAGTTAGTTTAGTGTTTGGGATCAAGCACTGCTTTTAGCTATCATATGTGAGATGTAACGCAGAACACTCTATAGAATATAATATAGGAAAAATAAGAAAATTTTATTGTGAGCATTGACCTTTCCCTTTTCAGGTATTTTATGATTTAGTTAATATTAAATTCACAGATATTCTATGAGGTTTTTTTTTCTCTATTAGATGGCAAGCTCCTTGAAAATAGAACTTCCACACAATTCATTGTTGTGTGTGTGTGTGTGTGTGTGTGTGTGTGTATTCCATATCATTAACACAGTGCGCTGCACATTTCAGGTGACTAAAAAGTACTTATGGAATGAAACCACAGTAAATACTTCTGCTGAGCCTCTATTGGCTATAAGGAAAAGATAATTAACACAGCTCAAGTTGTTTATAATTTATTATAGGGATAAATGTGACAGGAGCTAATTAGAATCTTAGGTTGCAAAATATATTGGCAGCTACCGGAAGTAGACGAAAGTTCTAGATCTAAGATAATTCTAGTAATTTCAGCACCAGGAATTAATGAATTTTTTACTCCAGTAGCTCACTATTACTGCTTCTTAATAACTTTCCAATGTGTCTGCATCTCTGAGGCTTTTTCACTTTCTACACTGAATCACTTGTAAGACATTTTCAAACTATTCCACCCTTTCCCTGAGAATCTTCTTTTGCAGAGGTACAGTGCACACATTTGCCCATTGAAAACCATTATTATAATGTATACTTTTTCACTATTTTATCGTTCTTGTTTCTACATAACGTTTTCTTGATTTTTGATTCATCTTGCCACTGTGAATGCAGTCTTTGCATTGGAGATTTTATAGCTAACTACTTGATTCTCTTTGTATTTCCAGGCTCAAGAATAAGGATTGATTGGTTCAGCTAACTTAGGGCAAAACTTTCAAACCACATCACCCCATAGATAATTAGCCAATATACAGTTTGGCTGTTCTTGGGTCACATGTTCTCTTTTTAGGAGTAAGGAGGGGCACTCATATGGAGTACTAGTGATGGTCCCTCATTAGGTGACACTGTAGGTAGAGAACTCTCCAGTAAAAGTGGCTTAAATATGGCCTTATATCTTAAAGGTACATACAATGCAACACTTCCTTAGAAATGTTACTTGAGGATCAAAATATTTCAACCAAACTTATTTTTTATCTTATATTTGAGTTTCTAATCAGAGCATTTACATTTTCAAAATAATAAACTAGAGTTTACTCTCTATGAGGAAGTTTGATATTTTTAAGATTCCATTAATCTATACAAGCTATGGTCTTTATTATTTTTACAGTGCTGCTCTTATTTGCCCAAAGTACATAAATATGAGGTGTGATCAAAACATATGATAAATGTTTAAATGAAAAAAAAATTACAGTAAAAGATGCATTGCTTTTATTCCCCCTCAAAATACACCCCCTTTTTTCTAACACACGTATCCCATCATTCTTGCCACTTTCTGAAACAGTTTTGGAAGTCCTCTTTTGTGAGTATCTTTAGTTGCACTGTCATGGCTGCCTCAATGTCCTTAATTGATTCAACACATATACCTTTCATGGTCATTTTGACTTTGGGGAAGAGCCAAAGTCACTCAGTGCCAGATCTAGTGAATAAGGTGGATGATGACACACTGTAATGTTTTTATTTGACAGAAATTGCTGTACCAGAAGTGATGTGTGTCACAGAGCCTTTCCTTGTGGTCACAAAATACGGTGAACGTTGCTGCCAAGTGCCATCCAATGAAAATACAGGGATCTTCAATATGGGAAGTGACACATTGAACCTTAGTAACAGTGTGTGACAAGTTTCAACTTGTTTGGTGCAGTCAGTTGGGTGTGAGCTATGGTTGAGAGATGGTGTGTTTTGAGGTGTGCCATAAATCATCCTCCATCATGACAAAACTCTGTGTCACACATCACTTCTGTTACGGCAATTTCTGTCAAATAAAAACATTACAGGGTGTCCTCTTCCACCTTATTCACTGGATCTGGCACTGTGGGACTTCTGGCTCTTCCCCAAAGTCAAAATGATTCAGGACATCGAGGCAGCTACTACAGCCCAACTAAAGACACTCAAGAAAGAAGACCTCCAGAACTGCTTCAGAAAGTGGCAAGGACGATGGGATAAGTGTGTTCAAAGAGAGGGGGAGAATTTTGAGAGAGATTAATGGCAATGTGTCTTTTACTGTAATAGATTTTTTTTATTTAAACATTCACCATATTGTTTGATCACACCTTGTAAATAGTATCCGATTCATTACTCCACTTAACCATTTAATATCTAAGGAGATGGAATGTAATATTAAAGGAGCATGTGAGCTAAAGCAAAATGAATATAATATTATAAGAACTAAAATATATATATGAGGGATAGTTAGAGAACAATAGCCTGACAAGGAGAAAAGATGAGGTTTTATAATCACATCAGTAAAAAAAAAAAGAGACAGAAAATAAGCTCACTAATAAATTAGAGGAGGTGTGAAATTAAAGACATAAGTGATAACCTCAAATGATTGAGATCCTAAACCACTTTAATAAGGAAAATGAAAAAAAGTAATTTAAATAATTAGAACATAATAAAAATCCTGAAAAAGTAGAAGCTTACAAAAGCAGGAAATGCACAGCTGAGGAACTTGGCTAAATTGGGTAAAGTGCACTGAAATAATCTGCAGTATGTTCTTGAATAAATCATTTTGTTATAACCTTGATAAAATAAATAAATAAATAAATAAATAAATAAATAAATAAATAAATAAATAAATAAATAAATAAAAAAAAGGATGTCTAGCCAGGGCCACTGTCTGTAAGGAATTTGTACTTTCTCTGTTTTCTCCAGGTATTCCTTTTCCTCCCACATCCCAAAGATAGGCATGTTAGGTGAATTGGTATTTCTAAATTGTCTCTGTGTGTGTGTGTGTGTGTGTGTGTGTGTGTGTGTGTGTGTGTGTGTGTGTGAGAGAGTGAGAGATGGAATGGCATCCTATCCAGGGTTGGTTCCTGACTTGCACTCTGAGATTCCTGGAAAGGGTCTGGCTACCCACAACCCTGAACTGGAATAAGTGGGTTAGAAAACAATTATCTGACGTGTTTTTATTCATCTTTATTAAATATATGCATAGGTCACATTTATTTCATGTGTAATATTGGAAGTGTGTGGAATCTTTAATTAGGAGTCTGGTGATGTTTTTATGACCAGAAATATACCTTAGAAACTTAACTCTTGTTTATATCAATTAGCCTATGGTAAAATTGATTTCACTTAAAGTCACAGTTTCCAAAAACGTTTTGATGATGTTAAATGAGGACTTACTGTGTTTTGCATCAGTTTTAGGAGAGCAACATAGACTTCATTGTATTAATCCCATATGTCTCAAAATATTTCTTTGATTAGATAGAAATATTATCCCTTAATTGCCAATGAAGTAAAAAGATGAAATTGCAACTACAGAAATTTTCTTAAAGGGAAAGAAAATTTTGAGTCATTAGTCACTAATCAGATGAGTTATAATTTTATAACATTCCCAAATAGTTCTTGTTATCATTGCTTTAATAAATAAAGGAGGCTTGATATAAAATGCATTAATCAATTACTACAAAAAGTCTACTTTGCTGATACAAATCCATAATCAAGAAAATAATAGAGGAAAGAACAGAGTAAGGTATAAGCCACTGAGAACTATTTAAATGTTATACCTAAATATGTTGTATTTGAAACAATAAAATGTTACTTTTTTCCCTATTCCACAGGCTTGTTTAGTAAATCAGGTTATTGTAAAGTATACAGCTTACGTAGAGATTATTTAGATATAATTTGACACATTGGTTATCTAGACTTGGGCAAGCCAAATATTTGACCTTCAGTTTCTTCATTTTATAAGTGGGTTGTTGGAAAAACCAGTATCACTACAGTAAATGACACATACATGGTATGACCATTATGTTTACTAATTCTGGCACTTATTTAACATTTTGCAGTCAAGTTGAAATCTCTGCCTTAAATGTCTTTATTTTCCCATACATTTTTGAAATCCTCACTGTTTTTCACTAATCCTAACATTTTAACAATATGCTACGTAATTTGGTTAAGTTTTTTTTTTTTTTTTTTTTTTTTAACTACAGGTGAGAATCATTTTAAACTCTAACACAGTCTTCCCTTTGAAGTCACATAGAGTCACACAGCAAATGTCTCACGGATTTTATGGTATATTGCTAGAATCATTGCAACTACAATAAAAGCAAGGCTTTGAAAAATGAATTCAAATATTGGAGGTCATATTAATTATTTCTGGCCAGTTGTTACTAGTGACAGTTCATGTTTAGACATGATAGCTATTTGGATATAATCAAATTGAAATAGCTAACATCTTTTGTTAGATTGATTCACTAGCACTAACAATAGCTAATACATCTTTGCTGGATAATGGTAAAACATTGCACTTTTGCTTATATGTATTTCTCAATTAGATAGAAAAAACAATCTAATGGTTTAGCATTTTGACTTCTTAAACTGTTGTTATAATCATTGGATACTGCATTATAACTTGAATTTATTCTACATTTAATCTAAAGCCCTGAAGTTGCAATGGAACCTATACGCTTAGGAAATCTATCGATTCTTACAAAGACAAATTATCTACGGCATATGGGCAAATCAGGTGTACCAAATCTGGAGATTAATGTGGAAAGGCATGATGGTTGTTCAGAAGAGCTAAGAACCTGCAACGATTCAGTATCTTCTATTCTTAATTTTGAAAAGCAGGAGTTTAAGGTGAAGGTAGGGCTTTCCATTATAGCTGAGGTACACAAAATATAGTTCTTACATGGGCAGTATCAACATCTCTTGGAAACTGGTTAGAAATGCACATTCTCAGGCTCTGTCCCAGATCTACTAATAGGGATGTGATAAAAGCTTAGTAGTGAGGATGAAGAAAACATTATTTAATGCATATTAATATGTTATACTTTTGGTGAAATTGCTTTAATAAAGATATTTCTCTTAATTATAAAAATATAATAGTATTTCTTTTTTTTTTTTGGAAGCTGACCCCTTTTTTATACTAGTTCTTTGTTTCATATAACATGGATTCGCATAACACGGCATTTTTAAGAAACCAAGCAACCGTGTTATACTGGGGTTACCTGTAGTTGGAATTAGCTTTTTGACCCAGTAATATGAACTTAACTAAGTGGTGGTACTGCTCCTTCACTGCAGGTAGCCCAGAAAACCACCTAGACAAGAATTATGTTAAGGTGACAATTGTTAGTAAAACTACATAGGTTTCAAGTGTACAATTCTATAATATATCGTCTATATATCACATTATGTGCTCACCACCCAGAGTGAGTTCTCCTTCCATCACCCTAACACTCAAAAAAAAAAAAAAAAAGAATTATGTTGAACCCCTTCTGGAGCTGTGGGAGGTGAGTGGAGGTTGGGGGAGGACAGCTGCAGCCAGAATGAATCACTTCTCCTTTGCAGCTGCCTTCTGAAGCTCCTGACCTGGTGAGTTATGAACTACGTGAGGAGTGGTTTGCCTGGTAAAGAGCATTTCATATCTGGCCATTGACGGGGCCCAACTGTCTGCATTACCCTGAATACCAGGTATTTCTGGATAACCAAGGAAATGACTATTCCCTGTCTCACAGAGCCAACTTATCCACCAGGGTTAATAGGTTAATAGGGTAGCACTTTGATGGATAACACATCTGGAAGGGAAGCAGCAGGAACCCACACACCTGCAGTTTAAATCTCAGAAGGTTTACTGTGTTTTCTTTTTTGCATGCTATATTTCATTGTATATGTGAATAGGGTTCCTCTCCCCTCAAGAAAAGTTTAAGATTATTGTTTTGTCAAGTTTCATAGTTCCTCACTGAACCTTGGCTTTGTTTACTTGTTTTACTTAGACATTCCTACAAATACCTACATCCTTTTTTTTTTTTTTTTTTTTTTTTTTTTTTTTAATTTTCCCTTAATATATTATCTCACTAGAGCTCAGTGAAAATGACTACAGGCTGACTGACTTCAAGCTGAATGGATTTGGCAGAGCACTAAACTTTTTCCTGGCCATCAGCAGATTTCAGGGTACTTAGTGAATTACATTCACTCCGAATGCAGTTTTAAATGGATCATGCTCACTAGATAAACTGGTTGTTCCAAATATACAAAAAGTGAACATACAATCTTCTAAAAGTTGAGGTCATGCTCAAGTAACATAAAAAGTCATCTCCACAATAATCAGCATGGTTTGAAATATAAAGATAGTAGAATTACGTGTAGGCATCTCCATAGAAGTAGGTTAGCAACAGGCCAAAACAACCCAAAAATTCAGGGAAAAATAAAATAAATGGGCACTAATTTTTAGAATCACAATTTGGAACTTACTATTAAAGTTTAAAAGGTAAATATCCTCTACCCACTAATTATAGTCTTTTTTTCCTTCAGAAGTTAAAAAAAAAGCCTATGGTAATATAATTTGAAGTAACGTTTTGTAATTGGGGAAAAATGTAAACTACCTCATTGTCTACCAATAAGGAAATGTTAGATAAAGTATTGTATAGAAATACTTATATTACATAGTTGTTAAAAAGCATGAGGAATGCATGTATGTATTAATATGAACAATTGTAAGACATATTTTTACTTAATGCAAAAGTTAAAGAAGAGGAGTCTTATTGAATGACAGTTATGAAATCTGTATCTCTATCTATCTATCTATCTATCTATCTATCTATCTATCTATCTATCCATCCATCCATCTACCTACCTATCTATTCACCTATCTTTCTATTTAACCATTCAACAAGATGCATAAAATGTCAAGATGGATGAACAAAAACAAGTTAACAATGATAATTTCGATGAAACGAGATAGGGAGAATCAGTGTAAAAAGAAATTTTAACTATTCTTTTATGCTTTTCTGTCTATATTATTGTCTATTGCTGTATAACAAAGCCCCACGAAGCTTGGTGACTTCAAACATCAATGGTTTATTTGCTTACAATTCTGTGGTTAGCAGGTTAGGGAAGGTTCAACTGGGATGGCTAGTGTTTATGCTATGTTTTGTCTAGGTTCACGCCTCTGTCTACAGTCAGTTGGTCGCTTTGTTAGGGATTGGTTAGTCCTGAATGGTTTCACCCTCATATCTGATGCATATGCTGGATGGCTGAGATGGCTACACGTCTCTCTCCACATGATCTCTCTCTCTAAGTTTGTTCACAGGCAGCAGTTTTCTAAAAGGGAAGAGAGAGGGGGGGGGGAGGGAGGGAGGGAGGGAGGGAGGGAGGGAGGGAAGATGGGAGGGAGGGAGGAAGGAAGGATGGAAGGGAGAAAACTGCAGGCTCTCTTGAAACCAAGATTTGGTACACACCCAGCATCACTTCTGCTGTATTTTATTGGTCAAAGCAAATATCAAGACCAGCCCAGATTCAAAGAATGGGAAATTTTCTCCATTTCTTTTCCTTTCTTTTGTTTTTATTTTTATTTATTCTACGCTTTTATTAAACTTCATTGGTGATATCTGCCATTGATCTTTGCTAGGGGAAATCTAACCTTAAGATATTTGATTAACATTTACTGTCTTCTATTTTTCCTTGTATACTGGTATTTTAAAAGTGAGAAAAATATGCATAAAATAGAAGAGGGAAGGGAAGTGCACTAGAACAGAAAAATGTTTGCTATTTATCTGCAAGACTCCATTTCTTGATGAGGGGAGCAGTAACAAATTTGTGGCCATGTGTAGTCCAATATACTCTACTACTTGAATATTTTATTAACGACATTCATTGTTTTAATAAGAATAATAGCAAAAATAAAAAAGGTATTAAGTTTTTTTCTGTCATAAAGTACTGGTTTGTCCAACTGCTTTCTGTGTCTTTGATGGAAAGAGCCTGTTTCTATTTTTATAACGGAATGGGATTACTGGTTAGTTAGGAATGATCCTGTAGCTTATATACAAAGAAAAGTTTAGATTAAGTTCCAGTTCCTGCAAAGAAATTCATTGTAGATGTGAAATTCCAACATACATGTTAAATGAACATATATTTACAAGTGAGCACTAATGACTTTTGCACAATAAGTAAATTTCCTTATAAGAATTTGCATTATCTTCCGCGCGCGCGCGTGTGTGTGTCTGTCTGTCTGTGGGTAGCTTTAACAGAATTAAAAATATTTCTTCTTACAAAAATTTATCATTCAGCATATTAATGATTTAATATTCCCCCACTGTATGTAGCAATGTCCTACTGAAAGGAAATTAAAATAAAAAAAATATGAATTATTTTAAATAATTGTTGTAATTATTCATTAGTTTTCTCCCAATGATTAATTGTCTTAATAAAGATAAATAAGCCCTAATTTTTCAATTTCAGCTGTGGAAAGGATACTCTTCTGCTTCATTCATGGAATTTACCTGTCCCTTCACAACTCCTCTACTTTCCCTCCTCCCCTACCCCAAGTTTGAGTTTCCTCAGCTATATAAATTTTACCAATGTCATAGGAATTAATTTCTTATGGCAGAATTATATCTCTAGTACGTTTCTTGTTTACTTTGTATTTATCTTTGTCCCTTCCCTTTCACTGGCACTCTAAATCTAGTTCCCTGTGCCCATTCTCACCAAAGCAAAAACAAAGAGGCAGAAGCAAAATTCAAAGGACCATTAGCCAGTGAGCCAAATGATGAGTCTCAGGCAAAGGCTTGCTTGCAGAGCCTAGTTTTTATGTGGTTTGTTTGTTTTCTTTCATTTCTGAAATTAGATATGATCTTCTCTGAAGAAGAGTAAAGACAAATGTCCTAAAGGCAAAGCTAATAGAAGGGGAAAAGAGAACTAAAGAGCAAGGGTTTCTCATAGATGGAGCTAAAATTTTCCACTTCCCAGCGTACAACGAAGACTCAAGTTAGGACAATGCAAGAGGAAGTTGATAAAATAACTATGTTCAAAGGTTTAGTCTATATGTGTAGAGAAACCACAGGGCTAGTGCAATACTCCAGGGCTGTTGCCATGTTAGGCATAATGTAGTGAAGGAAGAAACTTTGTGATTCATTGGTCAAAGGGCCTGACCAACTAGAGATGACCCAGCAAAGTAAGGAGCTGAGGGGGAAATATCCTGAGCTCAGCCTTCTTCTCCCTTCTTCTCCATCTTCTTCTCCCTTCTTTCTACTCCTGGTGTAGATCCCTATTGGCCAAACCCAAATAAAAACTAGACGTCAGGAAAATCTATTGGTGTAGACCATTCAGGGTCAGTCTCCTAAACCAAGAAAAAGTAGAGGAGGTCAGAAAGACGTTCCAGAAACACAGTGAAGATATATGATCCAGGAAGGAAACAGCAAGAAGAGGTGGGATGGAAGTGAGAAAAGGAAAAGGAGGAAGAGGAGGAAGAGAGAGAGAGAGGGAGCCAGAGAGAGAGAGAGAGAGAGAGAGAGAGAGAGAGAGAGAGAGAGAGAGAGAATATAAATGCATGAGGTTGTAGCTAGTTGTCAATTTTTTAATTATAAGCACTAGGAATGGCTTTCATTGCAAGAATTGTGCAAACCGATTATGGTAGGTCTTATTTCTCAACCTTGTAAATGTTTACATTTTATTTATCTTCATAGGCTAGATAGTAAGCTACCTGAGGGCAAAGATCCTGCTGATCTTATTTATTAGTTTCCTCATTAAATATTTGTTGAATCACATTGAATGATAAGTGTATGTTACTGATTTTAATTGTTTTTAAAAAATCAAGACTAGCCCACATTACAATTTTTAAGACTGTGTCACTTGGTTCCAATGATACCATCTTACAATGAACAAGAATGTTACATCCCTTCAACTGTCAACATTGTAATTATTAATCTACCACAACTTTTGCTGACAGCAGAGAATCCCTGCTCTGACAACTACAATATAAGTTGGTTCGCTAGAGAAGTTTACCAACAGCTTGAAACTTTCATGATGAAATGACTGGTTAAATGAGTGTTGATGGCATCTGGCCAGAGCCATCCATCACTAATCCTGGGAAGAAGGACTACCCAATGGTTCCAGTTTTATTCAATCTATTTTATGCAGCCATGCTTGACTATGCAACAAGGGACCTCAGGGTTGATATTAGGATATATTTTGATCTCCTAAAAGGCTTTTTCACTTCAATAACTTGCAATCCTCTTCAAAAGTCCTTGAGGCAGTTGTTCATGAACTATTGCTTCATGATGACAACATACCCAACATGAAATGGATTTCAGAAAACTTTTTAAACCTTGTGTTAGGAGATATTTATAAGCTAGGGATACCTTAATACATGCCAGGTTTTACTAACAAAATTCTACAATAGTTCAACAATACTAAATTTTTTGAAAGACATTGTTGACAATTTGTTTCTTTGTAATTTTGCTAATAATCACCAGCTGGATATTAACATTCAAAGTAAAAAACATGTATTTGTGACTAGCAGCATCATCAATAATTATTACTTTTCATAATATGGTAAAATTTACAATGTCTTCCTGAGTGCATAAATTGGGAGCATTTATTGATTGACACTGGCTTTGACTGAATCTTAGGATTGCCTTTCTCAGAGCTATATAACTACTAGACATTGTAATTAAAATGGGAAGTTCATCTACTCACACAATATTAAAGCTGGAAGAGAGCTGAGAGTTTATTAACCAAAGCCTCTCATTTTACATAGGAAAAGTAATTGACTTGGTTACTATCTTATTCTTAATTTCAGAAACTGGACTATGTTCCAAGTACTTCACCCACTGCAATATAATTTTCATTATTCTAGTTGGAATATTGTGGTAACCAGTTTCCCAAATGGTCCCCAATGATCTCTACCACTTTGTATCCATGTCCTTGTGAAATCCCCTACCATATTGTGTCAGAGTTGGTGTGTGTGACAAATAGACTAAAACATTATTTCACTTCTGAGGCTAAACCATAAATGGTACTGTGGCTTCCTCTTCACTCTAGTTTTGCTTCTCTTGAGAGAAGCCAGCTACTATGTCTGAGCATTCTTTTAAAAAGACTCATTGTGATGAGGAACTGAGGCCAGCAAGGAATGGAGACCCCTTGCCATCAGCCACGTGAGTGAGCTTGGAAGCAGATACTCCTGATCCAGTCCAACCTCAACAGCACTGCAGCAGCAGCCAACTTTTTGCCTGCAACCTCATGAGAGACGTTGCGCCAAAACCACTGAGCTCAGCCATTCCAAGATTCCTGACCCTCAGAAACTATGTGACATTAATTTTTTGTGTTTTTAGCTGTTAAATTTGAAATAGTCAAAGTTTATGCAGCAATATTACTAATAATTTGATAGTAAAAAAAATTCCTCAGTATGTCAGGCAGCTATGAAGTGAGAAATCATGGTAGTTAATAGGTATGGGAGGACCATCCAGGCAGCAGTTGTAATCTGTGATCCATGAATCCCTGGGCATATAGATAGCCTTTAGAGATATGTGAACCCCCCAAATTACATGTGGACTTATATGGATATCTATGTTAATGTGTATTTTTTCCTTCTAAAAAAGTCTCAGAGTTTTTGCTTGATATTCAAAAGTATTTATGAATTCATACATAGTGAGTCACTGCTTTATGGCCCTCAGCTCATTAAGTGCAGAGTCAATCATCTTTTTTAGTATAACTTTAGAAACTTACCATAGTACCTTACATAGTGGGTGTTCAACAGATGGATGTTGGAGAAGGGACTGAGTAGATTTATATATTTGTATGCACGTATACCTCTCAGTAGCAATATACTCTCAGTTGTTTTCCTACTATGGTTCATCCATCACATCTTCTCATAAATTATTGGACATTTAGGGGTGTTTAATCCATGACTGTGGAACAATTAGAAGCTAAGTGGCTCAAACTGAAATTGTTTCTTTGGTCTTTTTAGTATGGTACATTAAAAAACTAGAGAGTGAAGTAGCCGTTAAGCATGCATAAAAGAAATTTCCCGACACATTTTGACCATTTTTCCTATGCTTCACACGCAAGGAGTGTGCTGTAACAAATGCAGACTTTATCTTAATGTTTTTCTTTTACTTTCAGCACTCAGGAAAACCATTACCCCTAAATTAAAAAAAAAAAAAAGTCATAGGGTCATTTGCTATTTTGACTGCATATTGCTTCTGTCTCAACTTTAGAATTGAACCTACCACATTTACTAACATCCTGCCTGTCTTTCTTAAGTAGTTAATTATAATCTCATGCAATCTTTCTGGGAACCTAGATCCATTAACAAAATTGGTTTTCTTTCAATTGTGGCTATAAGTTGATGGATCCCAGTTCACCTATGGTTTTACTAAGGGTAGTCCTGCTCAGGCCCATACAAAGGACCCAAGTGTGTTTATTTTTAAGATCTTTGTGGAATTACACTGACTTCCATCTTCAAAGTCCTGTTTGAAGTTCCTGCTGCAGTCTTGATGAGCCGTGTATTCACTCACTACTTACCGTTGCGCTGGTATTTCACAGGCCCCTGGTAACACATTCCTCTTTAATTCAACAAAAATTAGTTTCCATCTAAAAGATACCTTTATGAAATTTCCCTTTGAAAAACATTATTTTCTCAGTTCTATTATTTTCAACATATTTACTTACATCTGGGAATGTTTCCAAAAGGAGTTTTAAGAAATTATTGTACACTCATTGGGAGCAGGGGGAATACATCTATTGGAAGGCCTGGACACTGCCACATGGAGAACAAATGAGGGCAATTAATCCTGGTAATTCTCAAAGTGAAAATACTTTATAACATGAAAAATGTAGATTTCACAAATTGATTTTTCCATTTGAGACATATATTTTTCCTTATCTTGAGGAAATACACATAATTGTATTTTTTTTGTCAAGATGCTCGTTAATACAAAGTACTTAGGAGAAAAAAGAGGATGAAAGCAGATACATATGTTTAAACCATATAAATAATTTACAGCCTCACAATAATGCATTGTAATATAGGCCAGACAAAAGCATGGTAATTAAAACTGCTCAATAAGTATCTGTTAGTGCACACCCACAGGTCTCTAACTCTTATAGGCCATTCACAGTTCTGTGCATTAGACCCAGAGCAAATTACCCACTCTCGATTCTCTTTGGCATCATTCATTGTTCAAGTTATACACGCGTATAGTCAAAAGATGTTTGTATTGTCGTCTTAATGCCGTATGCACTATTCTGGGGTGTAGGAATACAGAGATAAAGAAGAAAGGGAAAATAATATGGACTTAAAGACTGACCTAAATTCATATCCTGGTCCAGTTTCTACTGTGTATGAAACAGAAAAGTGTATCCAAGAAATTTCTCTTATTCATATTGAATGGTTCCTTCACTCTCTATTTAGCACTGCTAGAACTTTTCTCTGCACAATAATAGAAGAATTAACTAAATTTTTCCAAGTAGCATGTTGCATCCTTATCCACTACCTTTGTCCTTAATCACAGTTGCTCAGAGAGGCCAGATGGTCTCCTCTGAGATTGTTTCATGTGGAGCTTATATTAACTAAAAATTTCACCCTGAATTATTTGACACACCACACTGGCTCCTTATATCTATTATTCTCTAATTTAATTTGAGAATTGTTTATATCATCTTCATTTTTAGAATATTTATGTATTGTGCTGAGGTTTAGAAATATAAATTTGATAGAATGTGCACAGGTGAGATGCATGAAGGGCATCTGTCATCTTGATTCTGCAAGTGGGTAAGTGATCATTGATTTTGATGTTTGCTTAGATTTTTTGAATTTGAGCCATATGCTATATATTTTGTTTTCTACCTAGGAATATATTTTAGAATGATTTTAAAGCAGCCAAAATCAAGAAAATCAATTTCTGAAATCTGAAGCTGTAATGAAAGAAACAGAAATAGGAGGGTGAATAAACATAAGGCAGAAATCAAGAAGGGAAAATCTGTCATTTCGTAAAGAAGATTGCGACAGTGCTCTTGGAAAGATAAAAGATTGACAGATAAAACTATCAAGTGAGAAGTCATGATTTAGTGATATATTGCTGTATCTATGTAGGAGGCCCAATCATTGGTTCTGAATTTTTCAGTTTTAAAACATTTGCATCTGTAAGAAACAAAAGCCAGATGCTTAAAAATGTCACTGTTCACACACTTTAAACTGAGCTTATATCATTTCAAACACCCTACGCCATACTCACCCTTGAGGGGATTGTGCATTCATATTGTTCTGTTTTTGCTTTTTATTGAATCATATCATACATGTAGAAAAGTGTACCAATCCTAAGTCGAAGCTCATTGAATTTTCACAAGCTGAAGGTAACTGTTTAGCACCAAGATAAAAAAGCATTATCAGCACCCTGGGGCCCTCTTCATGTTACTTCCAGTTTGTAACCCCACTGCAAGAGTTACCATTTCCTGGTTTCTAACACTATAGATTTTCTTTCCAGTTTTTGAACTTTACATAAATGGAATCATACGGTTTGAACTCTTGGTTCAGACTTGTTTTTCTGTCTGTGAGATTCATTCATATGTTTAAAATGTATTTGTAATGCATTCATTCTCGTTCTATAGTATTCTATTCTGTGGATATGGCACAGCATAATTATCCATTATATAGCTTATGGGCAAAAATGAAGAGCACTGTGAAAACTACTAGTTTGGGCCTATTGAGCATTACGCTGTATGGACATTCTAGTACTTGTCTTTGTCAGGGTCAGAGGGTTAGTACAGGTTCAGCTTTAGTAGATATTGTGAAAGAGCTATAAAAAGTAGTTGCCAAACTGGGCCTTAAATACAAAGAAGTCAGCACTGCTTGGTATAAAGTCTAACGGCTGAATTTGTAGACTATGGACAAATTGTGTGAGGAAATTAATGAAACATCAGCCTGTGAATGATTCCTCCTGTTGAAGGACTACCATGTTCTCTGTCAAAAAGTATATCTTTTGAGGAAGAATGTATAGACAACAGCCATTAGTCTCCTGACATCCCCTTGGCACCAGCAGGTCAGAAAGAGGTTCATAGAAACAGCCTAAATGTTTGGAAGTGCCTCTATGTCAAAACCTGCCTGCAGTTGGAGTGACAGGGGAAAAAAGATTCATATCATATAATATGTACTTCCTTTTAACCTATGCCAAGTGGGTAAATTAATAGAAATATTTTTTCAGCAAACAATAAAGTTAGCTGTATGCATGTTATCTTTTCAGTTGAAATGGGGAAATTGTAAGAAGGATTAGGTACACAGGAGATATTTTTAAAGGAAAAACGATGCCTATCTGGGATTTAAAAATAGTTATATCTCACCATAATATCACCAATTTTCTTAAAATATTTTTTAAACAGTGGTTCCCTCACTAAGCTATGAGCTTTTAATTTAGGGGAAAAGTTTATATAATCCTCGTCATACACTCTGTTGTGTTACAGTAGGAAATAATGTTTATTTACTCAGTTCTTACAGACATAATCTCTTTTAGTCCTGTTAGATTGAATCAAAAACACAATAAAATATTTTGTGAGTGTGGTCATTTGGACATCTTGACTGAAGGCAAGTATTAGAGGACTTTCAGCAAAGCTTAGTCCAGTATCTTAGTTCTGGAAACTACGTATCACAATTTTTCTTCTTCAGAAAATACTCTAAATAAAATTGTTTAGGATGTGACAGTACATAAAAATTAAAGTAGATTGTATTTCTTAAGTACTAATAGTTACTCCAAAAGGGTGGTAACATGAAAAGTAACTTAAAACACGTTTGCATGCATGCTCACATGAGTGATCTTCACATAGTGACTACTCAAACTGCAAACATTTTCATGTCTAGTAAAGGCAAAAGTAGGGGGAGGAATCACTCAACTAAACCAAGAGAATAAAATTGTTTTGAAAAACTCAAATATGTTTAAATGATCTTGAACTGATGATCTTCCTCACCTTACTTTAGCTTCATTAGGTTAGGTTATGGAACATTTTTGTTTGCTTATGCTATGAACTGAATTGTGTTCCCCCAAAAGTCATGTGTTGAATTCTTAACCCCCAATGTGATTGTATTTGGACCCAGGGTCTTTAGGAAGCCCTTAAAGTTAAATGAAGGCATAAGTATAGGGCTCAACTGATAGGATTAGTGTTCCTTTGGAAGAAAACACTAGAGTGTGCACTCTTATTTCCCCTTCCTCCCCCTCTGTCATGTAAGGACGCAGCAAGAAAGTAACCATCTATAATCCAGAAGGAGAGCTCTCATTAGAAACTAAACCTGCTGGACCTTGATATGGTAATTCTGGCCTCCAGAACTCTGAGGAAATAAGTTGAAGCAATGCCATCCAGTCTACAGTATTTTGTTATGGCAGCCCAAGCACACTAAAACTGTTCATGAAAAATTTGAACTCTTTTCTTAGTTCCTAGGAAATTTCTCACTTTTAGAGAAGTGAGTTCATCCTGCACAGTGCCTGAAAAAAAAGTAAAAGAAAGTAGCACTTGAAATGTAATATTATCCTTTCACATTTAGCCTCCTGGAAGTCTTAGACAATAGCCAACACAGATCAGAAATGGAACCGCCTCACCAAGTAGATTATGTGTTAATTTTCAGGTAACTTGCAGACATTTAGCTCCTTGGACTCTGAATGAACACTTCCTGTAGGGGACTGGCTCCGATGACAGTGACATACACACATTTGATTTATATTTTATGCTCGATAAAACTCACGCTACTCATAGTAATAAACAAACATAGCCTTCATATTCACTTTTTTTTTTTTTTTTTTTAATTCCATTGACTGTTTTCCAGCTAAGCATGAAGCAGCAATGACTCTTTCCCACTCCCATCTACCATCCTTCTATCTAGGAATGTATCTCTTTACAGATATTCCAGCTTCTGTCTCAGAAGTTCTGATGTTTCAGTCTTTATTTAGCTCTGCTTTTATACAAAGATATTTTGAAATGGTAATATCACTTGTAAAGAGTCCTTCCTTCCTCTGGGACTAGTAATCATGTTTTGTATTGTTTCTGAAGTGTAACATGGGAAAGAGGTAATATATCTTTCAAGCTGAATGCTTTCATTGTCACTGGTTTTCATTTTTCACACAGATTTTGACATATTTCAGTACTGTCGGCGGTGATGCTGTGAAAAGCTACCGTAGGAACCTGGTTCATCAGCATCCTTGGCTTTCCCTCCCTCACCCTCTCTTTTCATATAAAAATGGTAAAACTTAACAAGTGATGACTAGCTTAGCAATGTCATTCTTTTTAAATTCTTTGTGAATGTTGTCCTTTGGCTGGTATTGATTTCTTTTACCATTGTCAGTGCAGCGGTTTCAATTGTTGGTGTGCATTATCCTCCAAAGATCAATATGCAACTTGTTCTATATGATGTAAATTTGGGGATAGAATCTAATAATCCAAGATGTATATGTGAAATTGCACTAAAATAGTTCTTTGGTGGGTGTGTAATAAGTTTATGAAAAATAGTGAAGATAAGCACTAAGTAGCTTCATAATCTTATATATAGCAAATGTAAAGACTATTTGGTGATCTTTTGATACAACTAAAAATGTTATACCTATCTGTATAATAAAATTTTATATATAAAAATATAATTATCATCTAAATTTTCATCTTACCTTAAAAACCAGCTCTTATTTAAAAAGTGATAAAAATGTTTATATCCATACATAGACAGAATGAAGAAATTATTGAGGCAATCTGGAAAACTTTAACAGTAGACACTATTCATATTTCTATAATTGCATTACATTTAAACAACAAATGTAGATCCTTGTATTGACTCAATTTCACTATTCTTTTTTCATTCTAACTTTTCAAAGTTATTTAGAAAGATTAGAGTGGCATTTTATGTTTCATTATTCACATCTTTAATTAGAAAGATTGTAGTCTAAGTCTTTTTCATTTTATATTTATTTTTATAAGTACATATAATATACATTTTACCTAGGCTCCTATATAATTATGTTCAGGGGCACAAGTCAATCCATGTATAATAGCCCAACAAACTATCATAAAGAGAAGTTTTTTTTACACAATGAAATTAGTTGCCTACAATTTAATAAAAACATACTGCCATACTATTTGTATTTTCTCTGTTATTACCCATAGATATAGCTTGCCATAGGATTTCTTTGGCCCACATCACTTTTGTCATGGAAAATATTGGTTTATTTCATATTTACTTTAATTACTTTGTTCCAGTCCATAACTTATGCTCAGTTGCTTCGTTCATTTCTTCACTGTTACAAGAAAAAAGGAGTTGTAACTCTTTCGGATCATGATTAGTCTACATGATAATCCTACATAAAGAATATTTAAAATATTCAAGTCTGATAGAAAGTTGCCTTATGATAATAATAATACGAAATATCACAACTTCTGTTCTAAAAACATGTTTAGTATTAATTCAGATGCACTTTATGCTGACAAGTCTGCTGAAAATCAGGTAACTTCGGTTTATTTTAAAATTTCAAGTCATTTTGTTTTCAATACAACAAATTGTTTTTTCCTTCATAAACTGATATCCTTTTTAAGTGATTTAAATTTCTTTAAGTGATTAAAAGAAAATTCTACCTGCAATTTTAGTTCTGCTTTATCCATTTTAAAATGTCATTGAAAAGATGCTCTTGTAGAAATACATCGTTTAGAGGATTTATGTTTTGACATAACTACAATGCCATTCTTCTTCCTGTTGGCATAAAATAAAATAATGATGACAATATATTATTCTTAAATCTGAGAATTGATTACCTGGCATGATATTGTAAGATATAGAACTATATTTTTTTAATTATACAGGTAAAATATGTCCAGATATAATAGAAAATGTGTGTATACATACACACAGATATGAAGAATATTTTATCTATACCAACATATATTTAAAGTATTTGTGTGTTTCCGTGTGCATGTATGTGTATGCCTGTATATATAGTATATTTTAAAACAAAGTTAGAGACATTATAATGTTTTTTTTAAAGTTATTATAACCTTATGGACAGTTTTGTACATTGTTAAAATTTTTCAAGAATGTAATTTTAATGATTTCACAATATTTTAGCTTATGCGTGTACCATAATTTATTTGCCCAATCTCTATTGTTGGGCATTTAAGTAATTTTGGTCTTTCACTCTGTAAAGAATAAAATGTCTATTTTTAAAAGCCAAATTTGAGATTTATGCATTTATAAAAGATTTATACAATGATTGCATGCCTTTGATTTGTTAGGCAGTCTTCCCTACACATATGGAAACAAAAAAGGCAAAGAAATGCTTTGAAAACTAATGTGAGTGAGGATCAAGACCTTTTTAAAGTACCAGCTCCTCTTAATTGTTACATTTTCTATATAATGAATTATGATAATATTTTGATCAACATAGTTCAGAAAGTCAGAGAACAAATAATATCATGAAACCTTACTTGAAGATATTTTCTCCTTCCCGTTCAGCAAATCCACTAGAGAGCAAATATTTCCTTCTTTTCTTACTATGTATGTATTTTATATATGAATGAAACCTTGAATTTGTTGAGCTCTGGAATCCATGGATCTAAAATCCCTATAAGTGATGGTTTGCAGTTGTTGTTTTATTAATCAGTGGCCCAGTATGTTACTCAGGTTATCCTACAGCTGCCACAATAATTTCCCCTTACTTTCTCAGAACCTAATATTTGCCTCTTTATTTTTACCTAGGGTATAGCTGTTAATTTTGGACTTCAATTATGGTACAATTTTTAAATTCAGTGTACGTGTCCTTACAGCCTAAAGAGTAATAAATGAACTACTTAAACGTAGTATAAATTACTATAATACTTACATTTATGGGGAAAAAGATAAATTACATTCACACAGCTTAAAAATTTAGTGCATCATAACCTAATTTTCAGAAAGCCATAGTATTTTAAACCTATCAGAAAATAAATCTATTCTTGCTTTCTGTACATATCTTTTTTGTTTGTTTGTTTCAAACCATATCAAAATATTAAATCTCAATGTAAACATGTGAGCTCCTGAAAATCAAGCCTTCTTTAGCTGTATTTATTATAGCATCTAATATATTCTGATCTCTATATTAAATGCAGATTTCAAATTCAGATAAAATAAGTGAAAAAACTGTTGGCAAAAGTGCATTGAAGGCCACAAATGGGTCTTATGCTATGGATATTGTCTTAATTATTTACTGTACAATATATAATATTGACTGAATACCTATTGTGTTCTAGCTTATGTAGATGTAGAAATTAATAATTCAAAGTTTTTAAATTTAAAATGTAAGAAGTCTGGGTGATTTAAATGATGCTCAAAAAGGAATGTTGAAAAAGGCTTACAATACAATGTGATAAATTTTCTCAGAGAATTAATGTGAAATACCTTTGGAATACACCAATGTTCATAGCAGCATTATTCATAATAGCCAAAAGGTGGAAACAACTTTAATACACATCAACAGATAAATGGATATATAAAATGTAGTATATACATTCAATAAAATATTATTCAGCCTTAAAAGATTGAATTTCTGACACATGCTACAACATGGATAAACCTTCAAAACATTATGCTAAGTGAAATAAGTCAGATACAGAAGGAGGAATATCTTATGATTGCCCTTGTTAAGTATCTAGAATAGTGAAATTCATAGAGATAAAAAGTAGAAGAGTGGTGATCAGAGGCTGTGGGCGGTGGGCAGAAGGGAGCACTATGATTTAACGAGTACCAAGTTTCTGTTTGTGATGAAAGAGTTCTGGAGATGGACAATGATGTGAATATACTTAATGCCACTGAAATGTACTGTACACCTAATGGTTAAAATAAGAAATTTCCTGTTATGTAGATTATACCACAATAAATTTAAATAGCAAAAACAGAAAAATTCCTCTGGGCCACAGAGTAGCACACAGACTTTTCTGGAAGAGTCGAGGGTAGGCTATAAGCAAGACAGCTGGTTGTGTAGCTGAATAGGATTTTGCTCAATAGACACAAAATGAAAGGATAATTGATGCACAACAATAATAGTCTCGATGGCAGGGAGATATGCAAAAGCATAATAATATCTTAGGATTCCATATAGTTTCCTGTAATAGAGCATACATGGTTTTACCTGAAAGAAATAAGAAGAATTCAACCTGGGAAAGGTTACCTGCGATCAGATCATGAGTAATATCTGTGCCAGACTGTATTTTCTTAGGACAATAATATTTCCTGTCTCACAAGCTCTTATAGAACTTTTCCACTTCTCCACCAAAAAAGGGACTCTAATTCTTTTCTCTTTGAATTAGGAATATTTGTGGTCTGTTTGTAAACAATGAAGTGTGGCATAAGTAACATGCAGGATTTCTGCAGGACTTCTCAGACTAAATCATAAAAGGTGAATCAACGTCCACACAGTTCCCTAGAATGATTATTCTTAGAGACTTCAGCCACACTGTAAGCCATCTGGCTGCCCAATGGTCACCACACTGCGAGGAGGCCCAAACTAGCCCATATAGAGTGTGTAGGTAGAAGAGACCTGACATCACATATGGAGAGGCGGATGATTAGTCAGCTCTCAGCTGCTACAGCCCCCTACTTTTCCAGCTCCAGCTACTCACTGTCTGACTGCAACTTCAGGGAGACCCTAAGCCTGCACTATCAAGCTAAGTCCTTCCCCCATTCCTGACCCACAGAAACCTTAATAGACAATGAAGTGATTTCTGTTTTAAGCTACTGAGTTTTTGGGTGACTTGTTACATAGTATGCAACAATAGCTAACCTGAACAATGTCACATGTCAGGCTTTGGAGTTTGAACTTGACTAGTCACTATTTTATGTGTGTCCCTTATTTTTGTACCTTTGTTCCTGCTCCTTTCTTCACCTGGAATGCTACCCACTGAGATTTCTTCCATTGAAAAAGTCTTTATATTCTTTAAGGTTAAGGCTCAGTCACAAAATAGGCCTTGATGACCCTACTTTCCTAACTGAATATCATCATTCCTCCTTTGAAATAGCTGTTTGTTTGTTTTTTACTGTGCAGGTGGTACTTATACCATTTTTCTGTGATTCATGTTACCTTTTAAAAGAATGTGAGAAACTTGAGACCAGGCATTGTGCTTTACATGTCTTCCTGGTCTTTGCAAAGTCTGGCACTGTGCTTTAGAGTTAGTATGTTAAAACTGTTTGAAAACACTTACTGAAGGTATAAAAAAATACACAGAACACAGAAAAATGTTTTAATTATGAAAAGCTATTTTCCTTTATCTAGCTAATGCTATTGACGGTCATGAATTTATCTTTGTTCCTCATGTGAATTTAAATATGTATATGTTTTTATGATGTATAGTAGATACAGAAAACATTCAGACAAAACAAAGTTATTTTATTTAGTTTGTACCTAAAATGGTTAATTTGAAAAAGTAGCCAAATGTTCAGAAAGGTCATAGACTTCTTGGGAATTCTGTCATAAATGTATAATCAGAACTTATATGTCTATACAGAGACATATATGTATATGTAAACTATAGAGACTTTAGTTTTAATAACAACTCATCTAAATTTTGGAAATTGTCCAAGAGAATATCAGCTGTCTTAACAGCCAAGTTTCCCACCAATTTTCTGGCAACAGTGGATGCTGAGAAATGAATGCAGGAATTGCTTTTATATTCTAAAGCTTTATATTCTTAAGCTAAATAAATGACAATCAAGCACAATTCCAGTAAATATACTTTCCTTATACTGACCTCAGAAAACAAGAAAAGTGAGGCAGCAACCACACTTTTCTTTAGATTAAAAGGTTCTTCTAAACTTGAGATAATTAGTAGAGTAATAGAGATGTTTAGCAATGCGACCATAAAATAATAAATGCATCAGAGATCATCAGATTTAAGAAACGCTGGCTAATCTGAGTTGTACTGAGAATTGTGATTTCATATCTTCAGAGAAATTCTAATATATGTTCAATGCCAGAATTGGATGAAGGAAGTTTGAGAATTCACTCTTTCTTTCAGACAAAAAAGAAAAACAAAGAGAAATGTAAAATCTGGAATTCCTATACATTTCACTTACCACTTTCAAGTTTTATTTCAAGGTCTCAGCTAGTAGTCTGTTGTGTCTAGAATTAATCTGTGAGGAGTCTGCTTAGAATGGCGAGACTTGAGATGAAATCAGTTTAATTTATAATACAGGTTGAAGGGGAATTGGGAGAAATACAAGGAAGGACACTTTCATCAAACAACATTTATGGAGGGAAAGCATGGCTCTTGAGGAAAAACAGCCAATGTCAGACCTTTACTGTTCTGCCATGACATTATTGTAGTGGTAGAACAACCTAGAGACAGGCTAACACACAATATTTGGCCTTGGTTTTAACAGACTTCAATTCCTTGGAAGTTTAAAGAATAAAAGATGGTAAAACTATTGAAAGAGGATGAGTTTTACTGTCTCGATAAAATATTTATTTTATAGTTTCCCTTTGTCTTCCCCTATTTCTCCTTGAACTTGATTTTTTTAAATTGTGATATAAAAATTTAAATTTTTTTTTTTCCTAGGATGTTGAATATCCCGCCCCCCCTACCATATCAAACGTGCTTATTGTGTCTAGCTATACTGATGACAGTTTTACGAGATTGTGTCCCTTTTCATTATTCTCTGCCTCCCTTAAACTTAACACAAATTAAGAAATTTCAAGAATAGAATTAAATAAAGAAGACAATGAGTAGGTGATATTCTTTATGAGTGTCTTGGAATGTCATCAATTAAAACACTATGTGTTCTTTGAAGAAGGTTTGTACATAAGTTATTGTTATGTTGTTGGCCTAATTTGTCTACTTAGTCCTGTAAGAGTTATTCAGTTTCTATCTTATAAACGTGTAAAGGCAGATTAATATTATGGGGATTATGGTGAATGTTTTGCAAAAATAGAAATAAATGTTTACTAAAATGCTCTTGAAAAATTGAACTATGTTATACAAGAGTGTATTGGGGATATTAAATCTTAACATTATTCTGTATTTTAGAAGCTATTACCTTTTCTACTAATGCAAGGTAGAGAATCCTAATGATTATATTTTAAATTCTCTGTTTATGTGTGAATGATTTGTTGACTCAACATTTCTAAGTAGCACTGTAAATTATTTGGCAAAAGATATAATTCAAGGTATCGTTTTTGTTCAATGACTATGAACATTTTCAATCTAGAAGGAAAAAAGATTATCAGCAGATATTCAGAGGGAGGAACAGGATAAGTGAGAGATCAAGTTTGGTTGTTCCAATACGTTTGCCTTTCTTAGAGCAGACTTTGGTTGTAAAGTAAACTTGTGTTTTATGAAGAAACTCAAAATCAATTACTTTGGAAAAGCATATTGAATTTACTTCTTTAAGATATTGTTACATTTTATCCCAGTATCTATCCCACTGAATATTGTTAAAAGTACTTACAAGACATCTAGCAAAATGTTCTCTCATCAAATACCGATGTTTACTGTAACTTTAAAAAAATAGTTTGGAAATAAGTTTTATTTCAGGTTTTATTTGTATTCAAGGCAGGCACAAAATACACTTAATTCTGAAGAGATTTTCTAGAAAGATATAGCCATTTAAATAATCTGAAATCTATAACTGAATCAACTAATTGTGACTCTTCAGGAGGAGGGTCCCTTGGCCTGGGTCTCAGTGTCCTTATTTCCATCCACTTTCTGTTTTCTGTGAATTCTGGCCCTGAGATGAGCAAGACGGCAGCACTGATGGTGCAACTCAGGAGAGACAGATATTTTTATCTTCAAATGTCGACATCATTTCGAATTACTGACAATTGCCTTTGTACTTACACAACGGAATTACTGTAAGAAATGTTATCTTGGGAATTTTAATAGAAAGTATTATAACTTTAAAATATGCATGGAATTTATTATGCATTATTATGAAATTATTTCTGAATTACCTAGGGAAATTTGAATTTTTTTTTTTCAAAATTGCACTGGGAAATTTGAAATAGTCCCTTTGGGAATTTTCTTGTAAATCAATTTTACTCTTGAGATGGGGATAGGTCTGGGATGCAGTGAAGAAGAAGAGTGGTCAAATAAGTCATTCCCACTTGAGATGTAGGACACTTAACAACTGTTATCTTTTTAAAACTGAAAGACATCCATTGCCATGACAAAATGTTCTATATATAAAACTCACATTGGAAAATCACTATGTCTTGATTGCATTCATCTTCCCATCAGGGATTTATAACTGAGATATAAATATTTCATTGAATTTTTAATAAAGACTTAATGTGCATGATATACAGAGAGTACACTACTACTTGAAAGCCCTGATATATGGAAACTGCAGCAGTTTTGAGGTGGATCAATACATTTCATGACTTTGTGTTATGAGGGTTAGGTATCATCTTGTCTCTTACCATCCATTTCTCAAAAGAAAATAACTACAATTAGCGTCTTGGACTGTGTCTTTGGTAAGAAACCAAATGTCTCCCAAACATATTACTGAGGCTGTTTGGAGTATTCAGTTCTTTCTGCCTGACAATTTCTTTCTATTTTAATTTAAAAAAAAATCAGGACAGTGGAATATAGCACAACACTTTGGTGTATCATAAAACAACATGTTAAATAGAGAAAAAAAATATTCTGTGAGTGTGGGGACAGAGTCCCACACAGCAGTTTCCAGGCTCTCAGTCTCACGTGGAAAGGTACTGGCTCGGGTAGTAGATGGCCATCAGCTGTGACTAGTTGGCCATCAGCTATAACCGATTAGCTTTTAGCCACTAATATAACTGCTGTGGCTAAGCTAGCAAAGGGGATTGCAGTTAGTACGCGGATTGCAGTTAGCAAGTGGGGTCGGTTGGCAGAGAAACAGAGGGCAGATTATGGTGGATTGTGGGGCTCCTGCTTCCTGTGTCTCCAACCCAGCCGCCAGCAAGAATACAGTGGTATGACTCCCCTATCTATAGCTGCATGGGTGTTCCTTTTTGGCCTCACCATATCCTGCATTCTTATGCGGGGAACGGGACCAGAGATCCCACATGACACCCTGCATGACAGTGAGGAAATAGGATTTCTAGAGAATATCCAAGATGGTAAAATGAGCTGGATTTTATGATACCAAGTGACACGATCCCGTGAGTTGCAAACTCTATTATTAATGACACATGGGAAGTAAGATAGTAAGGACTTCTGTTGGAGAGTTGTCTTGTGCTGAACTTATGCAAGTTCAAAACGAGAGCCTAGAATTGGATTATTTCTAAGTTCCTTTTGTATTCCAAAATGCATTTTTTCCATGTTTGTGCTTAGGAGCAATACATGAAATGTACACCATAGTATGTTCTAGAGGAAAAATGTGAAATCCATTGAGACAATCTATTTAATGATTTCCTCTTGATATAAAGGCTCTGTAAATAGTATAAACTCAGGGGCCAAGAGAAGCAGGTAAGCTGACATATGACTTAAGCTTTCCTTATAACACTGATGTCTATTTTTATTGTTCAAAATTGGAGAGATTTTCTAGAATTCAAGATCTGGCTGATACATCATAGACTCATATTATGTTTTAATGAGATTCCAAACATTCATGTGTGATGCTCTGTGCTCTGTAAATTGGATAAATTTCAAAGTGTTTCCATGGAAATGTAAATTATTTACATACTTCATTAATCATGACCTAAATTACTCAATGGTCTTAGTGTGTTTGCATGGATAGTCATCTTCTTCTTCTTCTTCTTTTTTCTTTTTTTGTAAAATGTCATATGCTGAAGAAGAGCTAAACACCTACACTTTTAGTCATTACCTTTTTTTTGGTCAATTGATTAATGGGCATTAATGCTATAAGGTCACCTTCAATTATATAATATGGAAAAAAAAATGTTTCCATCCTTTGTTTGTGCCAAATTCAGTTGATTTATATAATGTATCGATATAATTCTGGTGAGTAACCAAAGTTTATCATTGGATTTTGTATATTTTCCAAGAGATTAAATGTTGAACTGACTCTTACTCAGTTTTATAAGGTGTGTTTCGTACAATGCTTAAAAATTTCTTCTGAATATATTTACTTTTATGTCATAAAATCTGGAGAATGACTGGCATTTGAAGAAAGTAAACTGTTCAGTGAAGACTAAAGCAATCATCAGATTTAAATACTCTGATACTACCAATACAATTTTAATCTTAGATTATTCATTGCATTATTTAAAAAGTCAACATAAGCTTTTCTTACTTGGGCACTCTACTTTCGATTCCTTCTATTTGAAAGTGAACCTATGGTATGCACATCCGGTGTTTCCAAGTGCCCTTCGAGAGGAAAGAGTAATCTTTTACTGGGAAAATTTCATTTTTAACTTATTAATTATTCTCTTGAAGTAAGCTTTAAGTTTTTTTGTTTGTTTGTTTTGTTTTGTTTTGTAAGTGTCATAATCATTTCCCTTTGGACTTCTTCTATAAAGTATGTATTGAAGATGTGCTCTCTGGGGCAAAGAATATGATCATAAATTTAGGATTGATTGAATAGCCTCAATTAAGTGGGAAAATGTATGTTTAATGCATTCTCAGGCCTGGCACATGTCTTAACACTTCATAGGTATTCAAAGGTGCTGGACTCTTGAATGAGTGGTTCTGTTCAAGGAATGTCACTTTTTTGGTTAAGGCCCATGATCCTGTGTATTTGCTTAAATATTGTTGTTGCTGTTATTATCTTTGATTTTTATTTTATTCACTATACTTCACATCTTGTTGTAAAAAATAGAGCATACATGAACAGCTTTAAACACTGATTCTTCAATATTAAACTAGATTAGTATGGATATGACTCAGATTTGGAGCTTTCAAACAGTAAATCTCAAGGTTGTATATATCCCAATCATTCATTGCCTTAATGTCACAATAGCTAAATCACTCTAAGTAACAATCTTTGTATTATCCTCAGAAATATTTGGAAGGAAAAAAGATTAAGTAATCATTATTGTGATTTGGTTCCAGGGAAACAAAATAAGTGGAGTAGACTCGGACTATTCAGGAGGCTAGGTGGGAGTCAATGATGCCCTCCAGTAAGGGAACGAGGAAAGATGATCAAGCCACTGAAGACTGTGCTATATCCAGAAGCACTAAACTAGCAGCTAGAAAAAAATTTACTTTTCAGGAAAGTTTATTACTTATTTTAAAAGAATGAGTTTTGTTGAGAATGGGCAGAGAAATTTACTCAGAACTTAAAAAAGAGAGGGAGAGAGGAAGTAGGTAAAATTAATGTAGGTTAAAAGGGTGGTAGGTGTTTGGAGACCAGTTTAGTGGTTATTTAACTCTAGTTATTTGGACTTCTATCCCCAACTCCCTTTACCTGTCCTGGGATAAATAAATAAATAAATAAATAAATAAATAAATAAATAAATAAATAAGAGGTGAAACAGTGGGGAGGGACTTACCAAGCACAATGTAAGCACTTGCTGAGGTTACTTCTTACTTATTTTCTTTACTCCTTTGTCCCAGTTTTGCATCTCCAGGTTCTGCCCAGACACTTTGTCTTCTACTACCAGCTCCTCTTCCTTCCTGGTTCCTCT
Source organism: Rhinolophus sinicus (assembly GCF_057876585.1). Classification (NCBI taxonomy): domain Eukaryota; kingdom Metazoa; phylum Chordata; class Mammalia; order Chiroptera; family Rhinolophidae; genus Rhinolophus; species Rhinolophus sinicus. Next base: position 59,054,340 of record NC_142502.1, read on the forward strand.
TATGTCATACGGGGTCTGACAATTTCGCAAACTTGTTGCAATGATGTTGCTAACCTTTTTTTAATATCAGAGGGATTATTCATTATGAGTTTGTACTAACTGGACAAACAGTTAACCAAGTTTACTATTTGGAAGTGCTGAAAAAGCTGCGTGAAAAAAATTAGACGACCTGAACTTTTCGCCAACAATTCATAGCTCTTGGATCACCATAATACACCAGCTCACACGGCACTGTCTGTGAGGGAGTTTTTAGCCAGTAAACAAATAACTGTATTGGCACACTCTCCCTACTCACCTGATCTGGCCCGCAATAACTTCTTTCTTTACCCAAAGATAAAAGAAATATTGAAAGGAAGACATTTTGATGACATTCAGTAATATGATGACAACTCTGATGGCCACTCCAGAAAAAGTTCCAAAATTGTTTTGCAGGGTGAACTAGGTGCTGGCATCAGTGCATAGCTTCCCAAGGGAAGTACTTCAAAGGTGACTATAGTGATATTCAGCAATGAGGTATGTCGCACTTTTTCTAGGATGATTTTGTGAACTTAATTGTCCGACCTCATATTGTTGCAATCTTTTAGGATATTTAAGGAAACTTTATCACATTAACTACAGAGAATCAGTTTTCATAAACTACCAAGGTACAGCATTGCAAAAGTCATAAAAGTAAATCCTGATAATAGAAATGAAAGTTGTTCACACAAAGTAATTTACAATTGACCTTGTATTGCCTTACAACCTATCACCCCTCTTCACTGTGCTCAACTTGCTTCATTGGGCTGGGGAATGGGGAGTGGGAAAGGAGATGGAGTCCTATTTTGAGATTATATTTTTTGTGTTTTGTTTTTCTTTTGGTCAATATTCTTCACAGATTATAAATGAACCAGGGTATGGGGACTTTTCTATTTCTTCACCAACATATGCATATACCCAGGTTAGTGCTGCAGGTAATGAAAAATGACATTAAAGGATTCAGGCGCTAGAGCCAGATGTCCTGGGTTGGATCTCGTTCTGCCGTCTTGTGGTCTTGGGTGTCTAATTAACATTTTTCTGTCTCAGTACAATGAGTACTGAAGTATTTAATTGATTGTCTGGGATCAAATGGGGATAATAATAGTTCTTACCTTTCAAGGTTGTTGTAAAGAGTTAAAGGATTTAAACAGAGAAAACCCTTAGAAACCTACCTGGCATGTAGTATCTTAAATGTTACTGTTATCATTATTATGGGTGGTGGTGGTGGTAGCATTTAACTAAGGAAGGAAGGAAGGAAGATGGAAGGAAGGAAGGACGAAAGGATGGAAGGAAAGAAGGAAAGCAGGGAAAAGGATGGGGGAAGAAGGAAAGATCAGAGTTTTCATAGACTTACAAGAATTGAATAAAATAACACATAACAGGAGAAACTGTTAATAATTAGCACTGACAAGAATACTCCATATTGAGAATTAGTGTCAAGAATCTTTGTCCTTCTCTGTACAATCGGGCTGGCAAAAGTATATGTTTTCCACACACTTTGCCCTTGGCCTCCAATATATCTAAATACCTGTTCTTCCTGACACACTCTCAAAAACACCTCAAGAGCTATGCTAAATATCCTTTTCTTATGACTTCACCCTAGTCCTTTTGTCCAATCCCAATGTATTGTCCTTATCGTGTGATGCTGCAGCTTTTCTAGTAGGGATAATGTGGAATGCTCATGTGAGATACTAATGTTTCATTGTTTAAAAGTTTCCATTTGCAAGTTTGTCAGACTAGACTTGCCTTATCAAGTAACGGGACTCTAGGAATATTTAATGCATTAATGTATTTGGAGAATTTTTAAAATTAAAATAATAGTCAGCAATTTCCCAAATTTACTTCAACTTGTAACCCCTTTTTTAATTCCTGGGAACATCTTTTAATATCTTATGGACAAGAGCAAAATGTAGATTATTACAATAATTTGATTACATGATATCTGTTCTCCTGAAAGGAGAGTAACTTTTTGTATGTCTATTTCCAACTAATATATGGAACTTTGTGGACACTTTATTCAATAATGATTATTAATTACATGCTAGACCAAATATAAGGTAAAGGATTACAAAGATAAACATGATATGACTCATACAGTTGAACTTATATTGTAAATCAGCAGTTCTCATAAAATTTTCATACAAATAAGCATTCTTGTACTCCCAATTTCTAGAACTACTTCTGAGAGACTTATTCAGTCAATTTGGCTGAAAGCAGTACTTTGGGGGAAGTTTCTGGTCCACTTAATGAGAATGATACTGGTGTATTAACTAGAGCTTTTTTAGTTACAAACAACAACAACAACAAAATCTACTCAACTTGCCTTAAGCAAAACCAGACAATTTTATACAACAAGCTGGTAAAGGCTAGGCATGGTTAGATCAGGGTCCTAAACTAATGTTATAAGGGAATCATCTCCCTCCATCTGTTGGCTACTTATTTCCTCTTTGTCAGCTTACTTTTTAGGCAGGCGCTTCCATTCCAGAAGACCTAAAGAGCTTTAAGTGTACATTCTCATAGCTGAGCACCAGAAGAGGAGAGAGTGCTTTTTTTTTTTCATTTGTTTCAATACAAGTCCTGGAGTTTCATTGACCTGGCTTTGGGCATATGCCCACCTGTGAAGCTGTTAGGTAGCTTCAAGCTCACCTCAACTACATAGGATGAAGAAATGGTGAATTTCCAAGGGAAATTAGTATGATAATTCCCAAACCACCAACACAAAAGAAAAAAGAAGAAAAGGAAGAAAAGGGATGAATACATGCCAGGTTGGCAAAGACTACTCAAGTCCTTGTCAGATGATATTTTAGATGGCTTTATCAATTAAACCTACGTAGGATAATATTCTTATATGATGCATTTTGTATGTGTATGAGAAGAAGGGACATTTAAATATGTTTTTCAAATGGAGATACTATTTCATCTTTTTCATTCCTTACATAATTTTTGTGTCAAGTTCAAGATAGTAATGTCCTTCTGTTTCATTTATTTTTATTATACAAAATATATCTGTGTGAATTGCAGAATTATTATTTATATCCAAATTTTGTAGTTGAATATCTATTAAGTGAAGAGAGAATGAGTAACCCAATGAATACTACTGGCAGCTTGTATTTATACTGTATTTATTCGCCGCTAGAAAAAAAACAGATCACTGAGGAAATTATCATTTTTTACTCACTCTACTGAGGATGATATCAGAAAATAAAGTGATGATATATTCAAATATACATTTCTACATGGTTGCACATATGGATGACTATGCCCTGACCCAAAAACTAAAATAAAATCATTCTCCATCTTTTGTTTCATTTGATTCTGATAACTATTTAGTTGTCCATGTGGTGAATGGAAGAGCTTAATAGAGTCTAGTTTCCTGAATATCACAAATCCATTAAAGTAGACTTAAGGCTGTGTTTCTCTAAGGTTTAGCCAGATGATACGCGTGTGTGTATGGCAAAAACTGATTCAGGAAAGTCACATTTACTAAAATTTGATTGTAACATTGGGTGAAGAGAAAAATCTTGCTTTAGTTTATTTTTGCAACTATAAACTGCTGTCTTTGCTAAATTATTATTCAACAACTTCTGAAGGGATATAACAACAAAAATAATAGCCTACAATAGTTAAACACATCTTCCTTCAAAAACTACTGCCAAATGGTGTCCTATTTCTTTCATAAATTTTGCTTGAAAAATGCTACAAATGCCAAGTGCTGAATGTACAGAAAATACTTCTGTTGTTGCTTTCTCTGTATTAGTTTACAATTTATATCCCAAAGGGTTGTGGTTTTGTTGCTTGTGCGACGAGCTGCCTATCAGTAAAGTACTGGGCAGTAACATTAGAAATCAAATGCTTGCACTTAAATATGGGAAAGGCATCTGAAAACCAAGTTTCCACTTTCAAATTGAATCATTCGTGTAGAGTAAGTTAAAATTTGCAAAGGAAATCAAGAATTATAGTAAATTAGGGGAAAATCAATCAGTCTGCCTCTGTAGCTGATACTATTTTGAAAATGCCACTATGTTAAGAAGTATTAAATGAACAAAGAAACAGAAGGACAGAGAGAAGAGAAAGGTAGAGGGAAGGCTTCTGGTGGGTGGAATGTTCTTCACATTGCAAATTAAAGGATCTCTTCAAGGTCTGGCTGAGATTACTTTAGCATTTTTCCCATATTTCAACATCTAATCCTCAATCTTGCTTGTTTAGGATCTTGTTGAAATTATTCTTTGGGAATATTAAATATAGACTGGAAGGACACAGAGCTTAGATTGTTTGATTTCTTTAGAGTAGAATGTATTCAGACTGAGTTATAATTACACACACACACACACACACACACACACACACACACACATACAATTCTGCCACTACCACAGAATGACAATTTTACATTTAAATATACATACCATACCCGTTCCATCTCTCACCAATCATCCTGTAATTCCATGCCTCAACCATACTCATGATGACTTTCTTCATTGAATGTAACTTGCTTCCTCTTTGACCATCAACAGCACATTCAAAACTCTTTTTGACACAATCTTCTTTCTCCTCTCCACCTAGTTAACACTACTCACTTCTCAGATTATAGTTTAGATGTCATATTATTGATGGAAATTCCTCACTGCCACTACCTTCTAAAACTTTACTTATGGTCTCTGATTTGTGTTCTTATGAGCGCTCTGTTCTTCCATCACAGTGAATTGTACTTGTGGCACTGTATTGTAATTCCTTCATTATCTCATTCCCACACTAAATTGGAAGCTCTGTGAGAGCAAGAAACTTGTCCATTATATCCTTACTTGTATCTCCAGCAGCTACTCTGGCAACTACAATGAATAATTGTTAAATGAAGTAGTAAATGCATAGAATTAAAGGAAATTTCCAAATGTAGAATGAATTATTCATTGATTCCATTAAATTATAGGTAAAACTAAGACTTTTCTGGACTGTTATTAAGAAACAACCTGAAATTTGTGTTTGTTCTGTGCACTACAGATCCATAAGGGAACATCGTGACCTTCCCTTCAATCCTAGTTTTCTGGTAAAGGGAGATGTAAGGATCTAGAATTCTTTAGGATGCTTTTCCATGAGCATGCTCTTCTATTTCTCTCCTTTTGATTTCCTGATTCCTTAATAAAAATTTTCATAATATGTATGACTATTTTAACATATTATATTTTAGGTATCCACTTTTTCTGTCTCCATATTTGGAACTCACACTCTCAGATAGGCTATTCTGACAGCAGTCATAATCTGCCCCACTCCTTAGCCAAGCATGGGTATGATAGTACCAGGGGCTGATAACTCCTCTGAATCAGTCTCCCTCATCTGGGAATGGAGTTTAGCTACTTTTCTTACTGTAATAGGTAGGTATTTTAATTAGACTATTTTTAATGTTGCTTTCAAAGTGCGACTCCATAATTCTCAGCACTCACCTGATAGAACAAGACATGGGCACCTTGAAGAAGGAACACCTACTTATGATTAGGTTTCTATTTCTATTATTTGAAGTGAGACATAAGAATTACAATTCCATTTCTAAGAATGGAAGTTTGTCCTTTCTCCATTTTAGATCTTTCAGAGAAAAAATACTCCTTAAATACAGACAAAACTGACACTTACATTGCAACACATTGCCTTATTTGCTAATGATAAATGAGACGCAGAGAGGAAGAAACTTGAATTTTGCCCTAAACTTAAAGAAAAAAACAATGAATTAAATAAGTATCACAGATTTTAATTTGTAGATTTTTTTGGGCTCCTTTATGTATAAAGATGATCATAAAAACATAAGTTATAGAAGAGTGATAACACTTCAGAGCATTAAGTAAATTGCACCTGTCAACTTAGCATCATGGCTAGATAAGAATAGATGTGAAAGAACTGAATGCAGTCAATGATTGTTATTTAGCTTTTATATAACACTTTGGGAATAATAAGTGTAACCTGGAAGGACAAAGAGTTCAGGTTGTTTGGTTTCTTTAGTACGCTTGTGTAGGGAGAGGAGGAGATGCTGGGTTTGGGGCATTAACTCTCTCACACCATCAGGTTTCCACTTGTTTTAATAAAGGAGACAATTGTGCAAGTGGATACTAGCAGCCCATACAAGATAATGAGCTATCACAGTAAAGAATGACTTTAGTTTTTAAAATAAGCTTGATCAAGCCCATTAAATGATTTGTCATTGTCAAATTGTTGTCGCCTCACTGTTCTATCCTAGCAGTCTAAAAATTCTGTAGTTGTGTAGAGGGTGCAGTGGGGGACAACCAAAGACACAGAGGATACATGATGAAAATGTAACAGGACAAGTAAAGCGTGACGTTTTCACGTTTAAAAGGGTCAAGTTAAATGTAAGCTTCCTCATTTGTTCTAGATTTCTATCTGGGATATAGCACTGATAATATTCTACTGGCTTCATGCATTATTAACTAATTAATTAGTTCCTACACTGTGAAAATCATTGAAATTAAACCTGCTTGTGTAAAAGAGCGAAATTTGCAGTTTAAACGGATAAACCTCTCAGAGCTATTCTGGCATTTGCTTGCATTTTACTATAATTATAACTTTGACATATTTAAATTGGAAGGAATTTGTACCAGTGCTACTATGAGAAATGTATGCATACCTTTTAATATGTCCTATTGGGGGAGATGTTTTTGAATGAATATATTTTAAGTTCTGATGTTTTAAAGCAGGTCATATGGGAACAACAGAACTTATGTATAGTAAATTATAGCATTAAATGTAGATACATTTACTATACACATTGAATAAATTTAAATGGAGAACAAGAGAAAAAATCCCATTTTGAATAGTCTTACAGAGGCAGGTTATAACAAAATAAAGGCAAGACAATATTGAATACATTGCCATTAAATATATATATCCCTCTGATCCTTTACATATGAATGGAGATACACACACACACACACACACACACACAAGTATATCCTCTGGAAATCATTTGAAAACAAGACATCCGAGGTTCTCTTTTTTATGTCTGGGCTTGACTAAAGATAAGATTCTTTTATCCCTACTACTGGAATTTTAGGACACTATTAACAAGAACTTAATTATCATATACAATTGTGACTTTAAAAACAAAGGCAAAATCCTTGCCTTTGAGTTATGGGAAATATTTTATTCAGAAAGCCTGTTGTTTATATAAACAATTCTTCTTAATTAACTAAATAACCACAAGCCACATTAACAAAACTATAGCAGTGCAGTAAAGAAAAATCTGTGTTTCCAAGTGCCCTCAGGGTCATCTTCCAGACTTCTCCAAATTACTGTAATTAAGAGGTATTTGACAACTCAACTTCTCATTGGTTATTTTTTGATTTGCAAAACTTATTGAATCAATTAACAGACCTAACATAAGAGGCAAATTTAAAAGAACCATATAAAAGCAATTCTACCAAATCCCTGTTTAAAAAGTTTGCATATGTTATTAAAATAAAAAAGCTTACATTAAATTTTATAACTCTATGCATTTTTATTGTACAATTAGATACAGCATTTCAAAGGATATATCCTTTCTTCATCATTCATCACATTGTGGTCACATTAGGTAAACAGTTCCTTTTGATTTGTCAACCCTTTTTGGTTTATACAGTCCGCTCCCCATGGGTTCTGCATCCATGGATTCAACCAACTGTTGATTGAAAATATTCCAAAAAAAAATTACGTTGTTGCTGACATGCACTATGTAGTTAGGTCTACAATGGTTGTGTCTATACTAAATATGTACAGACTTCTTTTCTTGTCATTATTCTCTAAACAATAGAATATAACAACTATTTACACTGTATTAAGTATTATAAGTAATCTAGGGATAATTTCAAGTATACTGGAAAAAGTGTATAGTTTATATGCAAATATTATGCCATTTTATATAAAAGAACTTGCGCATCTATGGACTTTGGTATAGGGTGGGGGGGGGGGTACTGGAACCAATCCCCTTCAGTCAGCGAGGAAGGATTACAGTTGTATTCTATGGATTGAAAACATTTTCTCTTACCTATATCTACTTTTTAGAATTATAAATGGATTCTTTTACATTTAAAAATATACAATAATTAAACATAAATTTCTTTATCCACAATTACAGCAGGAGTTTATTAGGCATCAATTATATGCTAGGTATTAAGCTATTTTCCTAGGCTACACTGTCAAATAATGTTCTCAAAGTCATTGAGCCTTAATTTGAGAGTAAGAAAAAAAAAGAAATACCTGTGTAATAAAGTATGGCAATGCGCTAATAGAGTCTTCTATAAACTGCACTGAAAAAAGACTTCTAAATCCAAATAGGTGACTATGAAAAGCTTGTACTGTGTTTTGGGAAATTGAGTAGATACTATTTAATGCAGTAAGGGTGCAAGACAGAGGACTTTCATGAGCTTCCAAATAAATAAAAATAAATAAATAAATAAATAAATAAATAAATAGCATAAAAAAGGAATTGCCGAATAACAAATGATATTCTATGTTAAGCAATGACATTTTATTATTGTCCTGAAAGCTATAGGGAGTCACTGCAGGGTTTTAAAATATCTAATAGTATGATCAGATTTGAATGTTTAAAAAGGTCAGTCTAGAAGCAGCATGGAGAATGAATTGTAGTTGGATCCAAGCTTAAAGCAAAAAGAAAAGCAGTTGGGAAAACTACAAGAATAATCCACTTGACAGGTAATGAGTTTTAAACTTAGGTATTAGCAATTGGGAAGGAGAGAAAAAGATATGACACATTATCAATCCATAGATGGCTACATTGGTAGAAGATGAAAAATAGAGATAAGTGATGGTGTAGATAGATATAGGTATAGATATAGATATAGATATAGGTATAGATATAGATGCAAATTTAGGGCATAAATAAATTTTGATTCAGAAATTTGAACTTTGAGATATTTGCGTAATCTCTGAAAAAGGGTATCTGGTTGTCACTTAGTTACAAGAGGCTGCCTTCAGCAAAGCTGTGTGCAGATATTGAAAGCATTAGTCAGGGAAGAGGATAGATTCCTGTGGGAGTAGATACTTTTAATAGGTGACTGACATCTCCTTTCAGGAGATTATCGAGAAGTAGTCAGCCAGGTAGGAAGAAAAGTTGTAGATGCCATCTAACAGAATTGCTCACAGTAATTAATAAAACCCCAAAGAGGCAATTCTGTACATCTATCCCAGATACTTAGTGCAAAGTTTCACTTTTTCTACCTTCTGTGATGATCCTACTAGCAAGAGTCCGAAAGTCATAGGTGTTAAAAATAAGAGAAAAGAAAAAAAAAATAAGAGAAAAGTAAGTTTGAATATTTCATAACTGGACAAATTTGCACGTACAAATAGAGACTTACTATAAAATCAGAAGATGTTATGGTAAGCAAATAGTCTCTCAAATATGTCAATCAATGCATTAGGCACCTACATACACATTACGCTAAACTGATCCCAACAAATAAAAACAAATTGATAATATCAAATGATACCTAGGTAGACTTGCCTTCCTATACAACTTACATTAATGAAATTTATTGCATCCAGAATTGTCTTGATTATGCCTAGGTTCAACAGAATAAAGTTGTTATTACAAATCTCTCAGGAGCTATTCATGTAAGTCTACATTTTGAAAGTGTTGCTTTTTCGGTGAGGACTATGTCTTGAGAACAAGTCCCAAATCCACTGAGCTGCTGAGTCCCAGGTCCCTTCTGAGCTCAGGTCAGAACTTTGCTCCTTGTGTGAGAAAACCTTAGGCCCCTGATGAATACACTCCCCTTGGATACTGAAAGGCTGTAGGGATGGAATCCTTCCTTCCCACTTTCCTTATCCTTGCTTGCCCAAACTACCCCCATATGAAGTTCCTACCCTCTGCAATTTTTGAAGTTTTTTCTACTACTATTTACAACAGAAAAACATAGGGGACACCATAATAATTGCAAACCTGGAGAGATTACAAAGTTTCTAAGAACACACATATTTTTCTCAAATAATCATTAATGAGAAAAGACATCCTTAGGACCCCTAATTGTCTGATATTTTTATGCTATATTTTATACATATGAATCTTTTGAGAAGGTGTCTGAACACACCTGTTTTTTCTCTGGGATCTTGTTCCTAGAGGTGTTGTTTGTAAGGCTCACTCTGGTCTGGAGAACTATAGAACTGCATCTTGGGAGACAAGACATTAAATACTAAACCAAGTCATAGAAAAACTCAAGCTTATACTTGATTTTGCTCTTTTCTAAAACGGATTACTGGTGTGTTCCCACTTTCATTGCCTACTAGTGAATAAAGGAAACTTTCTATGGTAGAAGATAATACTATCAAGAGGCTCCACAATTCCCATAAGCCCCTCTTCCTCAAAAACAAACTGGGAAAAACAAAACAAAACAAAACAAAACAAAACTGAGCTTTAATACAGGAATGCAAGCTTGGAATAAGATTTATATAAATCAATCAATGTAATTGACTAAATGGGAGAAAAATCATGTTTATTTCAATATATGCATAAATACCATTTGATATAATTTATCAATCATAATAAAAACTCTTAGTGAACAAGTAATACAAGAGAATATTCTTTACATAATAAAGAGTTTTAGCAAAGACTCTTAGCAAACTTCACACTAAATGGTAAAATACTGAAAACTCTGAGATCAAACAATGAAGCAAGCATATTCACTATTACTACTTCTACTTAATATACTGAAAGACAGTGAAAAAAAAAGAAGTCAAAAGAATTTCAAAGGAAGAATAAAATAGTCATTATATTCAGATGACATTATTGATAATGTTGAAAATAGAAAAGAATATGTTTCTACCTTTAAATTTTTGTGTAGACAAAATTTCCCTAAACAGGGCACAAAAGGCATGAACCAGAAAGGAACAACAGTGAAAAGAAAAAAGAAAACTGATGACTGAATTAAGAACTGTTCATCAAAAGACATCATTAAATGAATGAAAAATCAAGCAACAGACTGAGAGATATTTGCAACATATAAATAATAAAGCTCTCTGATCCAGAATGTATAAAAGAGCTCTAAAAAATTTATGGTTAGTCTAAATCAGACCACTCAAGAAGAAATAGGAAAAAAAATTAGAGACACTTAGAGGAAAAGTGCCCTTTAAACATAAGTAAAGGTCCTTGATGTCGTTAGTCATTATGAGAATGTACATTAAAACCAGGGCATCTGTACACCAGTACACCCACCTGAATGGCTAAAGGTGTGGGTGTGTAGGTGGGAATAAAAGAATAGCTACTACTGTTCTATTTCTATTTATGGTGTATGTACTAAAGTATGTTTCCTTTGTGAAAATATATAGAGTAGCATAATTATGATTTGTATACTTTACGTATGGTACATGTTATACTAGGTTGGTGCGAAAGTAATTGCAGTTTAAAAGATTAAAAATAATTGTGAAAACCTCAATTACTTTTGCACCAACCTAATATATCAATAAACATTTAAGAAAAAGTTACAACTGAGAAGTTAAGTACAGAGAATGACTCTTGCTGAGATTTGAAATTGATTATAGGAAATTCATGTCGATAGGAAGGAAGGCTCATGAAATTCCAGTCATTCTGCTGAAAGAGGATCTGGGCCTACATTACAGATAGTAAGAGAAGGACAGAAGTGGGACCGCCCTACAGGAAATCACAACCAGAAATACCCAGAGAGTACATATCAAGAATGCAGAAACTCAGGACTGCTTGCTGTGGGTTTGGGTGTTGTGTGGTATAATCCATTTTAAGGATGAAAATTTTGTACAGGAGAAAAAAAAAAAAAAACAATCTAGTAGAGGAAATATGAGTATTTGAACTTCCTGTTTAGGTTGTAATTTCCAATGGATTTTCATTTCCAGCATGCTAGTGCCAGGTGCTCATGCTTTTCACATCCTTTGGGGATGAGGTCCAAAAAGTAATCAGGCAATGGATAGAAAGGAATGGTATTTGACTATGTTTGTTCAATTTCCTTTCCCTAAAATGATGTAGGCCTCTACTACTGATCTAGTTTTCTTTGGCACATGTTTCCTCTCATTAGCTGTGAAGATTATGCTTGCATCTTTCTTTATAAACCAAGTATACAAATGAGCTAACCAGATGACAAAGGTAGCTCTTTTATTTTAAAGTGTTGACAGTTACTTAAAAAACAAAACAAAACAAAACACATTCTTAATGGAAACCAGTTATTACTATCCTCCATTAATAAGACAATTTCTACAAGCCATAAGGCAATAATACAAATCCTCCTTTATAAAAACATATACAATTCTTCACAGGCCTGAAATTTGCATGCATCTGAAAAATCATCCCCAAAGACCTCCTGTTTTCAAAGCCTAATCAGACTTTAAAAAAAAAAAAGGCACTTTTCAGAGTTCAATGATATTTTACATTAACCTCAAGATTTCACCTGCCACTTTATTTGTGAATCCCTTTTACTCATTTTAAAGTATTGGATTTTGTCAAGCAATCAAAATAATCTAATTTAAGTACTCTTCTAGTTAATTGTCATTGTAGCTGCTTATGGTGCTTAATTTATTCTTAATGTGAGTTACATCCCAGGAGAAAATCTTTCACTTTATGACCATTTAAAACTGGCAATCTACACTGAGATAATTCATTCATTTAGCGATGATTTACTTATCTATGATAGATAGATGATGGATGGATGGATGGATGGATGGATGGATGGATGGATGGATGGATGGATGGATGGATGGATAGATAGATAGATAGATAGATAGATAGATAGATAGATAGATGATAGAGAGATAATATTTATTGATCACCTGTGATGTGGAAGGGACTGAAGCTATGACACAGTCTTTTTCTTTGGCACAATGACAGCATAATCATCTGTTGGTTTATTATTATAGCACTTTTAAGACCTACTATGGACCTGGGTCCAAAACAAATGCTCAATAAATGTTTATGTATTTAAAGAATCTGAGGGAGATAGGAAGAATCCAACAAGTTTTATAAATAAACCAGCCAAAGAAGAAAAGACAAAAAGGAAAAGGAAAAGAAATACATCCACAATGTATGATGCTTGCTATAGTCTCAAACATTGTTTGCAAAGGAAGTCCTCATTCATATATGCACTGTAGGTAATATTTAAGCTAATTCAAAATTAATATTACATATACTTGATACTCAATTTTGCATAATTAAATAATATTCCTGGTGGTTATACACAATATGGTGACTAGACTAATTGAACCACACATGTGGGAAACAAACATTGATAGGTCCATGATATGATAAGCTTTGTTTGTTAGGACTGAGCAATTATGACCAAGGCATATGCCAAGAGCTGGGAATTCCTGGGTCACTGTGGTATTATTCTGCCAGATTTGGCTGTAGCAAATCCAGCCAACCATAAATTATGATGGATCTGATGGAACACTCGTCTCAGGCTTTTGTTCTGCTAAAGCTGGCCCCAATTCAAGTGGTAAACAATTAAATAAATATACCACTTACCAACTTAGCTATACAAACTTTTATAATTATACCACTGACCCCAAAGAAGAAAAATCTAAAAATGTAATTGCCTTCATGGGATCTGTTGTCTGTCAAGGGAAGGAACACACATGGTCTACAAAAGAAAATAATTTAAACCAAAATGTCATCGGCATTGAGGCCTTTATATATTTTGTGGTTTGTTTCACTGGAACAGGAAGAGTATTCAATTTGTAACATATTGGTATGATTATCTTGAACTGAGCTGATCTTTGCTGAAGAACCCCTATTATGTTGCTATTTCTTGGATTGTAAGGCTTTTTCTGTTCAGATAGGAAAAAAAACCCAAAGCATTTGAATCTTATTTGTCAAATTTTAGTATGTCCAGGGCAAACTATTTCTACATAATTGTGTAAGATTTACTAATAAATGAAAAAGGAACTAGTATCTAGTATTATTACCAGAGTCAAAGAAGACATCTGTATAAAAATATTATGTTGTTGGAAAAATATAGTTACATAAAATAGACAAGATCTTGTAGTTTTTGAATAGTGTCTATTTGAAAAAAAAAAAAAAAAGTCTAATTTAAATATTTATAATCATTTACTCCAGATAAAAAACAGCTGTTGGACCCTTGCTTGCAGATTTTTAAAAATGTAGAATACATTTCTGGAAATAGAATACTTGTTTCTATAATTCTTATTTAATGCAAAATTTAGTTTACCACAGTAATTGTTCTGACAATCATGTTGACCATCTGTGAGTCTCACTTAAAATAGTCAACTTCTACACTTTCTGTAATTTGCAGTCAGTTTTGGTGAGTGTAATGAAAACAGTTATGTAGTAAATGAAAGACAACAATTGTGTTTCAGAAAAAATAAAAAAGAAAAAAAAAGCAGAAAAGACACTCCCAGTAGTTTGATTTCCCTACAATATAAAAATTAACTGGAGTTTCAATTACTAACCACTGATTCAGATCCAAGTAATGCTGATTGATTTTAGTGAAGACCCTTTCTGTTAATTAATCATGGACATATTAGAGCTAAAGGAAAGCTTAAAGAATCATACAGAGGAAGTCCTTGAATTTCACAGGTAAACTCAGACTTGAGGTACTATTGGCTGACCTGAAGCACAGAGCAAAGTGAGCCAGAGTTGATAAGAACTGTCTTTATGTCATTCTCCATCATGACAATGCTCCATGTAACACATCACTTCTGATACAGCAATTTCTGTCAAATAAAAACATGACAGTGCATCCTCATCCACCTTATTCACCAGATCTGGCACCATACAACTTCTAGCTCTTCCCCAAAGTCAAAATGACCATGAAAGAAAAACATTTTGAATTGATTCAGGACATTGAGGCAACCACGACAGCTCAACTGAAGACACTCACAAAAGAGGACTTCCAGAACTGCCTCAGAAATTGGCAAGAACTATAGGATAAGTGTGTTCGAAGAGAGGGGAAGTATTTTGATGGGGATCAATGGCAATGTGTCTTTTACTGTAATAAATTTTTAAAATTTAAACAGTCACCATATTTTTTGGTCACGGTTCATATTCTTATCTTCTTATGACCTTAATAGCATGTCTGCCCTTAGATAAACATTGACAGTGTGGAAAGGAGAAAAAAAAAAACTGTTTCTCAACCCTCTTAGGGTTTATACCTGAGGCTTGTGAATTAGATTGACAAAAGACAGATTAACAGAGCAAAAGGCATAAAAATTTTATTGACGTTTTTCATAGGAGGGAGGGGAGAGGCGTGATGGAGTGTTTCACAGAAAAGAGGTGAAAACACAAAGAAGTAGTTATATTAGGAGGATTATATACCAATTTATCAAAGGGCAATAAATTGTGACTAGAAAAAGAAAGGGGAAGTTTGGACTCCTAACAGCAACAAATTGTTGGAAGTTTACTAGCAAATAAGTGGTAGATGAGGGTTGTTTAGTAAGGTTTGTCATGCAGACTCAGGTCGTTTTTTTGGTAATAAGAGTCTTCTCCAGAAACATTTACCCTTAAGGAGACATATTTACAAGTGAAAATTTATGTCACCTTTACAAAGGGAAATGTATGCTGTTTTTAGTATGTAGATATTTAGTCAGAAAAGGGGAAGACAGAGAGTTCCTCCTGTGTCAGTTTTTTCTCAATGGCTTTCAGCTCAAAACAACCCTTATGCCAAAGTGGCCTATTTTGGGATGTCATATTCTGATCCCCTTTAATAATTACCTATCTCATATGCTTCCTGCCCAGTTAAGTGTATGAACAGGTAGTATAAAGGGGGATGGAGGAAAAAAGAATGGAATTCAGGAAACAAACATTGGTTACCTTAATACAATTACCAAAAGAAAAACATCTCCTGTTTTTGAGATTTACCAAGGTCAGACAATTAAGTTTGAGAACCCATCCGAGAAAAAGTGCTACATACCTCATTGCTGAAAATCACTACAGTCACCTTCAATGTACTCCCCTTGGGAAGCTATGCACCCATGCCAGTGCCTAGTCCACCCTTCTAAGCAATTTTGGAACTCTTTTTTTCTGAAATGGCCATCAGAGCTGTCGTCGTATTACCCTGGATGTCCTGAATGTCATAAAAATGTCTTCCTTTCAATATTTCCTTTATCTTCGGGTAAAGAAAAAAGTCATTGGGGGCCAGGTCAGGTGAGTAGGAAGGGTGTTCCAATACAGTTATTTGTTTCTAGCTAAAAGCTCCCTCACATACAGTGCTGTGTGAGCTGGTGCACTGCCGTTATGTAAGAGCTATGCATTGTTGGCAAAAAGCTGAGATCATTTTCATCTAACTTTTTCATGCAGCTTTTTCAGCACTTCCAAATAGTAAACCTGGTTAACTATTTGTCCAGTTGTTACAAATTCATAATGAATAATCCCTCTGATATCAAACAAAGGTTAGCAACATTGTTGCAACAAGTTCGTGAACTTAATTGTCATCCCTCATATTATTTATGGACAATTTTACTAAACCATGTGTGTATTTATAAGAATGGCTTGTTAGAATTCTGTTCTCCTTCCTTTCCAGCTGGTTATTTATTGTCACATATAAAAAGCTCTGAAACCTCTCAATTCTCCAAATTTTATGTCACTAGTGTGATTATCTTCCTTCATTAATAAAGAGAAATAGAAACTGCATGAGCATCCTGTATACTCATCTTAATGCAAACCGCCTTTAAGTGAATCCTGTATCAATGACATCTATTATACCTGATTCTGTAAAATTTTACTTATTGACATACATTTAAAGCTAGAATTAGTGTAGGTGGTTTTCTTTTAATGAAAGGGTCATGATAATTATTTTTGATCTGTAAATGTTTGTTTGTCTTTATCTTGTATCTGTTTATAGTGCATTAAATCAGTTTGCAAATATACTTATTTATAAAATACTCATCCAACACATTCAAACTATTTAATAGGTAAAATTATCATTTTGGTAGTTTGAATGATTCACATTCTTCCTCTTTATTTATTTATTTTTTTCAAGCAAAGGGGAAGAAATAAATGCCTTTAGAAAGCTGCTGTCTGTAATGGCTTTTGGAAAGTTCACACAACACAGTACAACTTTCATGTCACATTATAAAAGCTGCTTTCAAGAGTTATGATTAATTAGGACTTACTAAAAATTCCAGTGTCAGTTGAAGCCTTAAAGGCAAAAATCACCCTGTATTTGTAACAGTGTAGCCCTTCAGATCTTGACTTTTCTTTTTTTCCCCCACCATGAAGAAAGAGGTCTATTACTGTCTCTAGCAAAAGCATTGTATGAACTGACTATAATGTTTAACCATAAATTTATTCATTTTTTTTCATAGACACAATACATAACTTCATTTTATCATTTTGATTTTAAAAAGTTTGCAGAAAATTAATGAAAATTTAAAGTATCACTCTGAAATTAAGTTTAAGTTTTTTTGTGTTTTTTTTTTAATTTTAATTTCAATGTCAAGTTTGTTTTTCTGCAGGGAGTAGAGTTTGGTGTTTTTTGTATTTGTTTTGGTTTTGCTTAGCTTTTCTACATCTAAATTTTTTTGAAGTTTTACCTCATTTACCTGAAGAATGGGCAACTTATTATTATTAAAGTCAAATAGGCTTTTCTTATGTAAGACAAAACTTACTAATTCCATAGCAAGTTATTTAACAAAGTACTGTGGGCTGGCAAATTAAATATTGTCATGGTATATTAATGAATTTGATCGTTAAATTTTATTTTTCATGACATGAAAAATTAAAAGTGAAGACTGAAGGTGTCACTGTGATGAAAAAGAAAATTGCCAATGTGAATCTGTCAAATTTAATTATTGAGTTTGAACTTTTCCAATTTGAAAAAAAAAAAAAATGACAGAACAAGAAAGATTTGTGGTCAAACATTCAATATATTTATTTCAGTAGGAAAAAGAAATCTGAGAGTAATTAAGCAAACAACACTTAGAATTCTAACACCTAGAACAAGTAGAATTATCTGCTACTGAAAAACTTGCTCCTTGTTTACAGAATGAATAGAAGAGCATATACCAAAAGCTTTAATTTCAATGATGTCATTAATAATTTCATTGATTCTAATGATGACATCTTGATGGATTAGGCAACATCCCTATATTTAGCAGAAAACAGAACTAGCTGGAGGGCAATGTACTACATATGCATTTAATAAATTACTTTTAAAAGTCATTTCATGAGTTGAGGAAAGCAGATTCTGAAGAATTTGGCCAAAGTAAATCTGATTACAAAAAAAAAGTCATGCCTCTTCTCCAACAATTATAAATTTAATATACACTTTGTAGATTTTCACTGAAATAAAAACTTTGTACATAGTAATGTGTTTTTTAATTGTTTTTTAAATGTGTTTATATATATACATATATATATTTTTTTCTTTAATGGGTACTTGATTTCTGAATACGAAGGGAAATTCAATTAATCAATGTCCCATGGGTTGAAATGGCATTCTTTGCTCATTTTCATATATCATAGCTTAATTCCCATTTGATTTTTTTTTAAAAATTGATTATACTGATACTATAGGTTGATTCGATATGTGAATAGCACCATAAGTGAATCTATTTTAAGAACTATGTAGTATGTTCTTTGCAATCAGCAAACATTTTTGAACATTATTTTAACCCACGTGTGGAACTTATTGATGATCAAAATTCTGCCTTGCTAAGACCTACATGTTATGAATGAGCTAGATACAGAAGATAAAACAATCTATGTAAAGCAGTTAGTCAAAGAAAATATACCTTTGCTTTTAAAATTCTTCATGTATTTCTGATTTTATTTTCTCAGACTATAATTGTATAACTTTAGAATAAATAGTCTACAATGGTACTTTAGTAATTTACCTATAGTAAGGATGTTTTGCGTGAAATTTATTGAATTTCATTTCGTGTTATATAGAAATACATACTGAGATAGGCACAATCATGCAAGTATAATAATCTCTTTTTGGTACTAGTTGTGCATTTAGAAAAATAAGACATTTCTGACTCTTGCTCCTACAATTTATTTAATATAAAACAACCTACTTTATAAATATTTTCTTTTTTTTCATTATTTATTTCACTTATGTTTGTATCACTTGAACATAACCAATCACAACCTCCCCTTCACCCCCCCAAAAAAAAGAGATGAAATAGATTCATAGATTTATGTGGATTGATTCAGGCGGTAGGGAGAATGTAGTATTTAAACCAGCAAAATAAAATTTTGCTTTAAATTGTTTACATGGTATTATATAAAATAATTAATGTATATGGTAATATAACTTGAAAATTCTTTGTGCATTATTTAAACACATAAAAGTTAATGAGGACTTCCAGAAGATCAAATACAACTAAACAAAGTCATTCTGTAGTATAAATTGATTTGTAGAATCATGGAATCTTACAGCAGGAACATATTTTAAAGATGAGTAAATTCATTCTACACATTAGGGAGTAAATTGTTATATAAATTATATGACCAAGTGACCATTCTTTCTGCTTAAACACTTATTTTTCCTCATAGAACAGAGCACTACTTTTTCGGGTAGCTTTTGAGAACCCCCCACCCCCTTTTTTTCTTGCTAAAAGAACAATGTCCATTCATTAACTTTAGTTCTACCCTCTGGAAATTTCTAAGTTATGCATAATCCCTTTTCTATTCTACAGTCTCTCATATATTTTAAGCGTATTTTATAATTTCTCATTTTTTTCAGCAAAAACAACTTTAACTCTTTTAATTTCAATATGGTCTTTAAAATGGATCAAGAAAAGTTGTACCTAGAGAAAGGAAGCTCATGTACATGGATAAGACCTGATACATCTCAAGGCATTTGATTGCATCATAAGGTTCACAACAATCATTCAGTAAATATACTTAGATGTACAAAGCCAATGTGAATGGCTTCTATTCATAGTGAAACAAACTAGATCTCTTTAAATGCACATTACCATCATATCCACCTCCTCAATATCGCAGCATCAATAAAAATGTCCATCATTATAGGTATTTACCTGTTTCACCTGTCATCTAACATCCCAGATAAATTCCTTTCTGAGATTTATCTTCCATGTACTCATATTCGACATCATGAAGACTGAACCACCATTGACAGATTCCACCTGTACCCTCCCATTCCCATTTCCATTCCCATTCTTGAGAAATATTGTGCTTGGATTTAATTAAGACCTCATCTAGCATGTTCATTGTCCCTCCCATTTTGTGTCACCTGCAAACTTACTAATCATGCTTCATATGTCTTCAGCTGTCATTAATATAAAAAATGATGGTCTATAAAGTGAAGTCCTCTCATCCCTGGGAGTTCACGAGATGATCTGAGCCACTGGGAGAGAAGATAATATTAAATGACTTTATTTACATATTTTTTATCTATACAGTTAGACTATATTAATTTTACTAATATTTTAAATATTAATTGACTCATAATCCAAGTAGGTTTTGACATTAGAAAGAACAAGAGTAGTTTAACACAAAGTGTTTGATTATGACAACCTAAAGACTTTATTCATAATTTGCATATTGCTACATGTTGCAGTTTGTGTGTTGTAAGTGGATTTCCTCGTTATTTAAATGTACACATAGCTTAAAAGATTTTATCTAAGAAATTGCAAATGAAAGTAATATTATTTTGCAATTACATGTAAGCAAAGAACAAAATGGCAAGCTAATATTCACCTTCTAGTATAACCTCGTAATCAGGTACATTATACACACCATGAAAGTCTAAGCATTATTTGGCAGTGTCAGCCCCCAAATTTTGTAATTTTTGAGAGGTTTATTTCAAATTCAGTTTTGTATCCTCAATTGTTGAGGATGAAACATAGAAATAAATATTTTTTTTTTGCCTTAGGATATTATTCAATAATTAAGTGAAAATATCACAATAGTAAGATATTTTTTAAAAGCATGCAGAATGTTATTAATATATTTTTTAGTTAGAGCAATTTTTGTATGGTCGTGAATCACATGTTATTTGCTCAATTTTATCTCATCCTTATAAAGTTCACCTTTTGTGTGGGTTTTATAATCAACAAAATTTTAACACAGAAATATGTAAATAAATTATATGTGAATAAATATAGAGTGAATAAATGAAATTGTTTTCTATATTACTTTATATGTTCCAAACAAAAAAGTTTCACGATTGCCACTTTAAGAAACTTCTCTCAACTAAATGATCCATGTTCTATGAGAAATATTGTTCAGACAAATATGAATTTTCCCAATAGTCCATACTTATTTTTCCTGACAACAATGATATATCAGAGACTTGCCAAATAGCTGAAATCCAACAAGGTGGAATTTTATGATTTGCCAGTTTATTATCTTAGTGGGAAAGAAAATATGCTAATTTAGAACTGCCATGATTCTCATATATCATTCTTCTTAAATATTCACAAATCATCAACTTATCAAGGCTTGGGTTTTTCCAGGACGTAATATCAAGCTAACTGTTTCACATTTCACAAACTTTTTCTCCTGCTTTCGAATGGGAGCAGTATTTTCTCATTTTCAGTCTTTCGTTGTTTTTATTTTTTCTTCATGATCGTTAAAATATACTAACACTGGTTGTGTGGTAATACCTAATTTAAAATTTTTATGGGCTGGAAAATTTAAATTGTATTCATTTAAAATTGTTATATGTGGTACAAGTTCTTATGATGGCTTACAAAATACATAAATAAAAATAGTATAAATAAGAATAAGCAAAAGAATAAGTATAACAGAAACTGGCAGCATAAAATGCAAACAGATTAGGCTTTAAGAAATAATAACCATGATATGTACTCGCCCTTTCTTCCATATTCAAGCTTCACGTGAAACTCTCTGATTGGCAAAAGCTAAATCACATCCTAAAAGTTAGCTGCAACGGCATCTAGGAAATGTGGATTTTAGTTTCCCAGACTCTTTAGCACAGGAAGACATAAGAGGAGGACGGGGCGGATATTGAGTTAGTCTATCTATTACATCATCTGCAATGCTATAGGCAAGCATATTGTAAGCTGAGGGGAGGGGAAAAAGTGTTTTATAATAGAAATGCTTGCTATTCCCCTTAGCATTAAGACAGGCCTCAACTTATTCGGAGAATGAATCACCTTTATAACATCTTTTCAATTGGGTGCCGCTGTTTCGTATTTGTCAACTCCTTCCATTTTGTGGTTCACGTTTGTTTTTTTAGCAAGGTAAAGTTTCAATCAGTTCCCCTTATGCTCCATTGAAATTTTAGACTGCTTCTTGCTGTATTCCTCATGGGAATCATTGTGATTGCACCACTAAAAAACTGTGATACTTATGTAACAGAGGTGTGGGGACAGTGTCCCAGAGAGCAGTTTCCAGACTCTTGGCCTCACGTGGCAAGGTGCTGGTTTAGGTAGTAGATGGCCATCAGCTGTGACTAGTTGGCCATCAGCTGTTACCGGTTAGCCATTAGCCACTGCTATAACTGTCGTGGCTAAGCTAGTAAGCGCAAATTGCAGTTAGCAAGGGGTTGGTTGGTTGGTTGGTTGGTTGGTTGGTTGGTTGGTTGGTTGGTTGGTTGGTTGGTTGGTTGGTTGGCTGGCTGGCTGGCTGGCTGGCTGGCTGGCAGAGAAACAGACAGCGGATTGTGCATCGCGTGTGGCTCCTGCTTCCTGTGTCTCCAACCCAGCTGCCGGCAAGACTATAGTGGTATGAACCCCTATCTATGGCTCTGTTGGTATTCTTTTTTGGCCTCACCATGTCTTGCGTTCTTGTGCAGGGAGCGGGACTAGAGACCCTGCATAACAAGAGGCTAAACTATAAATGTTCAGTGGAGAAAAGTCCATATTGTCTGGGTCATCACAGTTTCCCTATTTCCACACCCTGTGCCTGTTTTATCAAGTCCTGGGACATTCATTTGTGGAGAATCAGGATAATGGGTGAAGCAATTGAAACTAAAAGAAGCCCAAATAGACCAGGTTTAGTGTCACAGTGCCGAGCTCAGAGAGAGTGCGGCTATGGAAAAAAAGTGAATATTAACATTAATATTGTGATTATAGGATCTCAATATTGCTGGAAGGAATAAAATAGGTAGAACTAGTGGTCATAAATTGAGTCTTCTGTAAGTGTCTTTGGAGAGAAGAAAGCATGATGGAATTACTTTTATTTTTTTGATTCACACTCTGTGCTTCTTTGAATTTAATAATTCCACAGTGAGGCTGGTCCAAATAGGCTAGAGGCTCATATGTAAGTTACATGTAAAATTTAAGCAAAGTGGCCATTATAGAAAAGAGTTTTCTCATCACGCCTGTATTAGGTCTACCAATTCAATCAGGTTCCTGCAGGATATACAAAAGTAAAAAATAAAAAAGCATTTTAAATGACAAACTATTAAGATATTAGAGTTACAGATTAAATCCTGTCAGTTATCTCAGAGTCCATTCAAAGACCTGGAATGCAATGCAGAGTGAGTGTAGGGTTGTTGAAAGAGGAATCTAGGGAAGAAGGTGTGGCCATGTAAGGAAGGATCTATAGGAGGCTTTTATTACATTCAAGAGTACTGGGTTTTAATAAAATTATTGACATGATCAGATTTGCATTTCAGAAAGATCTCTGTGGCTATAATGTGGAGAATGGCTTAGGGGAAGAGGACAAAATTAAAGAAAGGGAAACCAGTTAAGTAATTATTACAAGAACCCAGAAGAGAGATCATGGTTTTATTTAGAGGTAGAAGGGATACAACTGAGCAGAATTTAAAGATTCAGGGGAGTGCTTTTTTTTTTCTTTCTTTCTTTTCTTTTTTGTTTTTGTTTTAGAATGGTGATTGCTTGGATATAGGGGGTGAGGGTGGAAGTGTGGGGATGAGGATAACCTCTAAACTTCTGGGCTAGGGGGAAGATAGTGGATTTGGTTTATTGAGATAGGTAATTTATGAGAGGAAGTAGTTTTTTCAGGGAAGACGATGTCATATATCAGTTTTTTATGAGTTTTTAATATATAAGTTTCAGGTGTACATTTTAATTTGATGTATGTCTACACTATAAAGTGATCTCCCCTAGAAGTTTAGTTACTATCCATCACCATGTGATTGGGATATGGTGAATCTGAGGTGCTTATCTAGTTAAACATTCAAGTCTGCAACTGGGTTTTATACATGGAGATACCATTTCCTTTGCTGTTGATTACTGATTCTACTGTTCCCGTCTCTGAAATGCTTCTGACTATATATTTAAAAAAAAAAAAATTCCCAACACTTCCCAGTATCAAGTTACAACATGCCTGAATAATGAAGCAGCTTTATGTGGTCACCATGAGCTGTTGCAAACCTGTCCCTCCTCCACTGGTCTCAGGTGATTGCTCTTCAACAGAATTTCCATGAAATCCAATAGGGTTATTTTATTTTCCTTAGCAAAACCTTACTTGAAGAATAGAGAGTGAAACATGTGTTGAAAATGAATTTAGTAATCAACTTTTCTCTCCTTACTGTTCTGTTTCTTGACTCCTGACGGCCCTCTTGTGTTTTTATAACCTGCTACCAAAAGCAGCTACACAAAACCACCTTTTGCATCCTGTCCATGAGTTCCCATTAGAGATAAAAGCAAGTTTAAACAATCAGAAGTTGATGCCCACAAAACATGGCTTCACTTTGCTTTAGGTTTTTATGTTATTTTGTTTCTTAAGAGTAACTATTAAGAATGTTGAGGCTAACATGATTTTGAAGCACAGAACACTGTCTTATGTGTAAAATGACTTGAAAATCTAGTTTTAATGAGGGTTTAGTATTTTCATAGACACAAACACACGTAAGTATAGCAAACACTTTTTATAATGTAACAACTATAATTTGATTTAATAATTACCAAACCTTTAGACAACTACTTAGAATTAATGAGAATATCTTCATGATTAATTTTCATATTAGCCATATTTTGTTTTCGAGTGAAGAAAACTGAGAATCTCCACAGGAAAATCATATATATTTATCTAAATGACTACTAATCCATAGCTGTAGACTAGTTAGTTGACACTTAAAGTATCTCAACAGTATAATTATTTCTTTGTTCAACAAATATTAATTAAGAAGACAGTGATGGTGATGAATTCACCAGCCAACCACTTGTTTCGTTCCATAATTTATTTTAATCTTCCCTTAAACCACATTACTCAATACGTATTGTCTGGGTGATGGAGCTCACTGAGATATAAGTCATTAGTAATGTCATAGCTGCTTTCACTTTAACTTATTCCAGAATAAAAAATAAAAAAATAGTTTATACCATGGACACACACAACTGGGAGCAGAGGGCTTTTTCTTCAGCTTAACTTTGGAGTTGATTTGGCCCATTACATGCCTTATTGCATTTTGTTCAGAATGTTGTATAATTCAGTTTGCTATTATCGCTTCTGTTCTGCTGAAAATATACAGACAGTCTCATCCATCCTTAGGTGCCAGCGAGAGCATGAGTAATACGCTGTCTAGCATACAATGGAAAGGAAATTATCTTCATCACTTTCCCGGAGTCTTTTCTTAAGCTGACTGCATGGTTCCTCAGGCTGTCTTCAGAGTATGCTACACACTGGGGCCCACAGGAAGTAGCCTTAAGCCAGAAGGAGGCTATAGGTTCCTCTGACTGGCCACTGCTTCTCCGGTTCCTTCCCCTTCTCTGTCTCTGCTGTCTCCTCCTCTGCTGGAACCTGACATGCATTAAGAGCAAACTAAAGAAATTGACAATAGTGGTCAAAGTTTGGTGGAAAAAATATAATAACGTAAAAAAAAATAAGATGTAAAAATTATATTCTTCCTTAATGTCAGCCTCTTTTCCCCTACTGGTTTCTAGATCATGACGATGAAGTGGTATGTTGGGAATAGAGCTGCTTCCTCCTTGGGAACCTCTCACCCCCAACATTAGGAGCTTAAAACAATGTATAGGTAGGAGGTGGTGTACACCATCTTTGTTTTAGGTTTTAAGGAAAATGTCTCTTTTTTGGCCCATTTTTTTCTTCTATTGGAATGATAAGAAACAGGGGAGCAAGCAAAAAACGATGGGGTTCTTCCTTAGGCCTGCTTCTACTCTAAATCTTGGAAGAAATGAGGAGGAGGGATCTCAGCACTCATGTTGACCAAATTACTGGGGTAGGAAGACAGACTAAGCTGGTAAAACAAAGTGTTTACCAGTCTGAAAACAACAGGAATACAGGGACTGATACCTTTGTTATTGTATTCCTAGTGCTAAGCACATACATAACATAGGCAGGGACTCAATAAGTATTCATTTAATTAACTATATTATTTGGTTATGGGTTCATTGATTTAATAATTTTGTTGTCTGTTATATCCTGAATTTATACCATGGAACCTGGTTGAAAAGAAGGCTATTATGTGAATGAATATAAATCGTAGGAAGATTGGTATATCTACCTGACACAACTGAAGCACCCCAAAAAGAAATGTTCCTAAACTGGTCATAGAGGGGTAGAGTGATGCCTGTGGAATATGTTGCTCTTTCTCTAACCAAAGATGAACCTTTTCCAATCAGAAAATTATATTATATTTTGCTTGCTCTTGTTGGTTACATTAGACCCTACATGATATAAAAATAAAAAAAAATGGATCTATGACCTTTGGCTAAACCATCACATGTGCATAAGCAGATAAGGTTATCATCTGCACAGTATGAAAAGGATACTAGCAAAAATGTCCAACCCAAAATATTTTTTCTGGCAACTCTCAGCATGCCTAAAATTCCACAACTACAGATGTTTCACCTTGGGTAGCGAATGCTTGATAACTTGCTACTTTAAGTTAGTTTGCAAATGGTTTTCAAATCTCATATATTTCTTTCTATTTTGAAAATTGAATACTTTTAGAAAGATGCTAAAGTTGATTAGAATTTTCAAACATAAGTTTTATATTATTACATTTTAATTTTATTGCCCTGTAGATGAAAATGTGATCCTAGTTTTCTTTTTTAAAAACAGTTGTACAGTGTAAAATTCAAGAATGTGAAATAAAATTCTGTTCAATAATAGTAACTATGACTTCTTACAATGATATTATCTTTCAGTAATATTCATGATTACCTAACAAAAATATAAGCTTCCCATGATTTTTGAATCTTGACCTATATTTCATTTCATAATGTTAAGTGTAGCATATTTGAGAGCGATTTGCTTGAACCTTTAGGAATATTCATATTCCTGATTGCTTTTCTTGATTATAGAGGTATACCACAGATGTTTGAAGTTTGAATATACTTATAGATATATTTAGAAATTTATTTTTGAAAATATGATTTTTAGTCATTTTAAAACATAATGATAGCATGTGCTTTATAAAATGTCTTTTTTTCTGAGGCACTTACTTTATATTTTCTGACATCTGTGAAGTGGAAAGGAAGGAAATATGCCATTAAATTTATTTTTACTCAAAATTGATTGTGATTTGTCCAAGCTAACATGACTATAAGACTCTGATTTTTTATTCAAAAATTTACACTTTCAAACAATTTTATACACCAGTATCATTGGTTGCATCAGACACTGTGCTGTTGATATGTACCATATATCCGGACACCACATGGATTGTCAGAACATCACCCTAGGATGACAGTGAACCAATTGCCTTATCTAGGATCCAGAAGAAATGAGCTAAAAATAGGAACACAAAAGAGTTAATTCTACCAAAAAGCATATTTGAGAGAAGCCTATTTGCTATATAACTATTAATTAAAAGCAAATTTCCTAAAGTAGATGAAGGGTTTTGGCTGTGACTCAGTTTTGGGTTAGGAAAAAAAATTATTACAGGTAAAGATAAGAGCAAGGCCAAAAAGAACCAAAAAAGAAAGAAAGATTACAAATAAAACCTACACATCTAACACACACACACACACACACACACACACACACACACACACACACACACTTACATAGAAAGTATAAACCACACCAAAATGTCAGGGTTGTTTCTTTCTAGATGGCTAGGATTCCTCATTAAAAAAAAAAAAAAAAAGACAAAGAAAAATGGAACACTACTATAGTTCTATTTAATTGAGCAAAATTAATCTCTAATGAATTCATTTCCGAAAGGAAAAATGGTATGTGAATAATTCTGCTTTAACTATGATTATTGCAAAAGCTGGGAGGACAATAATGGGTATTTATTGAAACCCCCATATTTTCAGAGAATAGCATTAACTGATCACAGTGAAGTGTTTCTATTCATGAAGGGATGTAGAATTTGCCAAAATAATTTAGATTAATATGGAAATCTCGATCCTTATTTATAGACAAGAATGTGATTCTTATTCTGTTTACATCATACACAATTTATCATTTAACATCCAGTGAACTATTATGACCCTCCTCCCCCAAGTAATACCAAGCAACAATTTAAGTGACAAGAGTTTATTTATAATTTGGTAACTGATAATAGCACTAGAATAAGCAAGAAAAGTAGTCCAATGATTTAGATGCTTCATTTGTATTATAGATGGTATATGAAATCATGATTAGAAAAATGGTCTCAGATCAGTTGCACATTTTACTTTTTCATTTTCTATACGCATTTTATTTTCATTTTTGATTACATTTTTACATCTACGCATAAATAAAATAAAGTCCAAATGAAAAGTATTAAAGTAAGCTACCATTTTATTCAAGAGCTGTAAAGTACATATTTACATATTAGATTGCCCTTATTTCTGAAAGTTTTGATGAGAAGTTTAATTTCTCATTTAAATAGTATTACTTTTCAAAAATAAACTTGTAATGACAAGAAGCATAGCAAGTTTACATAGGTAAATAGATGGACAGGTTTGAACTAATTCCAAAAATCTCTTGAAATAGGAGAAATCACAGAACAAACTGTTTGCAATATTTCTTAAGTAAGTTCATATGGTCCCATTGGAGAGATGTCATACAAATGTGCCTGAAATGTATAATATCTGATAATTACAGGTGTTGCTTTCAGTATTACATTTAATAAAATATAATATCTCTAGATGCATTATTTAAAAGACAGTGATAAGTCTATATACGAAGGTCTGACAATTAAGTTCGTGAACTCATCCTAGAAAAAGTGCTACACACCTCAATGCTTAATATCACTAGGGTCACCTTCGAAGTATTTCCCTTAGGAAGCTATGCACTGATGCCAGCTCCTAGTCCACCCTTCAATGCAATTTTGGAAGTCTTTTTCTGTAATGGCATCAGAGCTGTCATTATATTCCCCTTGATGTCCTGAATGTCACCAAAATGTCTTCCTTTCAATATTTCCTTTATATTCTGGTAAAGAAAAAAGTCATTTGGGGTCAGATCAGGTGAATAGGGAGGGCATTCCAATATAGTTATTTGTTTCCTGGCTAAAAACTCCCTCAGAGACAGTGCTGTGTAAGCTGGTACACTGTCATGATGCATGAACTCCTTCGGGACCATTTTTGCACACACCTTTCTCATGCCAAGATTTTCAGTTAAGATTTTCCTAACTGTTTCTCTATCAATGTTTACTTGGTTTGCTGTGCTTCTCACATTCAGTTGACAATTTTGATGCACAATTCGACGAATTTAACTCTCCGGTCTAAGCCTTCATAATTTGGCCCAGGAAATTCTTACCCAGGGTGTACAGCAATATATAACTTTGTTTTCTTGTGTAACTTCAGAAAAAGCCATTTACCTAACCAATAAAGTGCTCAACCAACTCCCTTCTCAGGAGAATAGATCACTCAACTGGTAAAAAACACTTGCCTATCAAACAACTATTTAATTACCAGGATTCACTCCTTGCTTCCTTCTGTCTTCTAGTCCTAAACTATTATATTAAGAAATTGACCAATATCTCCAATTCAATCCCACACTGAAAGATTTAGCAAGAAGATCCCAAACCTTAGAAATATCATCCTTAAACTCCTCTACAGTAAACACTGCTTTTATTATTTACAATAAAAAAGTGTTGAAATCTGGTATGAACTCCCTAGGAGAATACACTCAGAATCTAGCTTTGCCCTATGAACAGTAACTATCTTAATTTATGGACAATATGTATTAATGTAAAGTGGATATCATTATTCTGATAATAAAAATTGGCTAAAGAAAATATGAGACAAGTCTTTGGAATTTATCTACTCTACTTAATGTTTTCTTAATTAAGCTATGAACATAATTGTTACTAATATTTTAAATGATAATTTTATTTTAACAAAACTGAAGTATCATATTCATTTCGGTTACCTACAGAGAGAATGTTGAAAACATTTTTCTTTTATTTAAAAGCTTAAATAAGCTGATTTAAAATTCTACTTCATGTAGTTGTATACAGACTTTCAATTATAAGACATTTATTTTCATTGAACCACTTGTCCTTAAGCATTAGTTTTAAAGACCTTTGTTTATGTGTCAGGGCATCTACAGTACAGAATGCTTTCTTCTTGAACACATTTAAATGACTTTCAACCTTTGGGGCTCCAAGAATGGGAAATGTTATTTAATGTTATAAAATATAAAGTATAATTTAAGATTTTGGGACTTTTAGAAGACCTAAAGTTAAACAATATTTTTTTCAAACAGCTATTTTATAGTATCTATAAAACCCACTATAATTGAATGTGGCTTTCAATGTGAACTGCTATGATTCTGTGAATATTTCCCCAAACAATTAATTTTGGTTTTGTGCTGGTGTTAAAGGAATATGCCACCTCTGTAACTGGTTTTGCATTAAAGAAGACAACTAATAAATGCTTCTTTCCTAAATAAAATTTAACTGGAGGCATGCTACTTTTAAGCTGAAACTAAATGTTAATTTATATGAAAAAAAATCATTTTTATACAAACTTTTGAAAATTGAGATTTTAAAATAAAATAACAACATTATTAGGACCATATTTATAACATCACAGGATAAATGTGCTTGACCTGCAAAATTTTCACTTTCATAAATCTCTACTTATTTCCCAAGGAAGTTTGATTATATTCAAGGTTGTTGAATTATTTCCAATTCACATACTAAAAACGGTGAAATCTTTCTTCCAAAATTATGTTTCTGGTAAATACAATTTCTATCCAAATTATTCACAGAACATTTAGATTAATATCTCAATAATTCTTTGTTTTGGAATTCAATGCCTATCTAAAAAGTGGACATTTTGTTTCTTTTCACTCTGACATAAAAATACTCACCAGAGTACTAAAATACCTACAAAAAGATAATCACATCAATTATAGCTGATATTTAATATATTTTATAATGTCGGCATTTTTCAAAAAATTTTTTCTTAACAGAAACCCTAATTTGCATTGGGTTTAAAAAACGTGCAGAATAAACTGATTTTTTTTTTTTTTTTAAACAGCACTGATTTAAACAAGAAGCAAAATGCAAAACCTGGGAAAGCAATAATTGTAACAACTACCACCGAGGTGACAGCGGGATTGAAACAGACCCTTGCCTTTACCAGTAATAGGCATATTGAATGCCATTTTTCACACTAAGTTCAGAGGTATGCTTTTCTTTTAAATTGTCATATCAAATAAGTAAATTGAACATAAAAATAATTTATATTATTCAAGTTAAATTAGCAATGGAATAGCAGTGTGATATTGCTTAGGATGACAGGTAGCTAATGGAAAATATGGTAATGGATGTATCTTGAGTGTCACTCCCAGTCTAAATTCGGTTTACTAAATAAACACAATAATAATTCCCTTTTGGTTTCTCACCACCAGGTTCTTATTATGCTTCATTTTTGCATTGTTTTGGATCATTGCTTCTATTTATAAAAATCTGAAATGTCATATTTACATGTGACCTAGAAGAAGGATCAGAATTCATCTCTCCAAAAGAAAGATAATTATCTATGATACATTCTCAGCCTTCTCTTGATGAGATGTTGCATCTAATGTTCACTTCTTTAGGACCAGTGTGCACAGCAGGAAGGCAAGGGAGGCAAAAAAAAGAGTTGCAGTCAATGTAGATTGTTTCAATGGAGGGCAAAAGGGGCAAATCTTTGTAAGAACTTGTTTCAAATTAATAAAGTACAATCTCCCAATGTTTAGGACTCCTGATCTGCTTTTCTTATCAAAGTCTCATGTTAAGTCTTAATGATATAAAAATGGAAATTAAAACATTGTGCTTTAGTTGTGATCTATAATATGTAGGTAAATTTAAAACTTAGGAAACTCTTTACTTGTAGATACTGATTAGTATTATTCCCCAAGAGATAAAAATGAAGGAAAGGAGGTAAAATACTTTGCTTCAAATACAGAATAAATCTTTGAATTGTGATTAGAAAACAACTATTTGGAATCAAGTTTGGGGACAAAAACGGTTTCTTCATTTAATATATTCCTTGGCTGGTTAACATCAATTTTATCTATTGATCACTCTTTATTTGATATTTTTCATTAAAAATGTCACCATCTTCATATATGTGTTAATTTCAGTATCAGGTATACAGACAGGGTCTAAAATTTGTTGGGCACCTATTTATATGTCAGATGTTATAGACTCATCATTTTATTTCATTTTCACAACAATCCACCAGGGCAGATAACATTAATTCCATTTTGCAGCTGAAAACAGTGAAGTTCAGAGACTTGAAGTAAACAGTTTCTAAACAAAGCTAATGTATGTTGGAGACAGAATTTGAATATGAATCTACTTAGTTCTAACAATAATTCTGAATACTACAGATTTTCTCTCAGGAATTTTACGTTAAATTACTAGTTACCTTTCCCTTGATTATACATTTATTGTTCTTTATTTCTATGTCATTAAAATCCTAGAATTTGTTTTCTAAGAGGACTCCTCTTTGCAGTGAGTATTCATTTGAAATAGCTAAATGATACTTTTGTTGTTTATGACTCTCATCTTTAGATATTTTCGTTTTTAATAAATTTATGTTTTATATTTACAATTTTAGTTTATTTTTAATTTTAGTAATATACATATACATTCCATTTTTATATTATATATTTAGATTACATTTTAATTTTTTAAGGCAACATGGATTCACATCAGTTTTGTGTGTGAATATTGACAAAATACCTTGTATAGATATGTGCTTGGTGCCAGCGTTATAAAGGAACCATTCTCCCTCCATCCAAAATCTCCCACATCCAAGAAAGAAGATAGCCATGCAGATAGTGATCATGATGTCACGGAATGGAGTCTATAATAGAGGTCCTGATCAAAAAAGAAATGCCTATGGACTTGACCATTTAGGCTTCAGGAAAGAGATATCAGGAGGATACACAGGGCAGGAAGAAAAAGCAACATTTATTGATTCAATCAATTAATTTTATCAAGTACCTTCTGTATGCCAAACTATTTTGGGGTTTGGTAATAGAATAGTGCTTTAGCAATTGCAAGTTTTCAGATCAGTGGAGGTAAACTATGGCTTTGTATAGACAGATCATAAAGCAATAAAAAAAATAGTATTTTCAAAACCTCGTGAGCAGATCAACATTCCCAGAGTACCTAGTGAATGCATGTGAAAAACGAAATTCTCTAGGAAGTTTGGTGTACGTTAGGACGTTTTGGACTTGTGCGCTTGGCTAAGATGCTTGTGGACTTTATACTGAAGGAAAGAAATGGGAAAATGTTCAATTATTTTAGTAGGTCATGTTTTTTGCTATATACTCTGGTCCTTTAAAAGCAGCAGGTTATCTTCATGGTTTGGGTAGAGGCCCCCATACAGTTAACTATGCAGAATATCTGGGCCTCGCATTTGTTCTCAACTACTTGCTTGCCTACTAAACATATGTTTATAATTCTGTGGCCCTTAGATTACCCAGCTTGGTGCTATGGGTATTGAGAACCGTCCCCAGCCCTTCTCTATACTCAGGAATCTTTTCCTGGTTTAGTGACATTAGCACCTTTGCCCAGCTTCACACTATATATTCCCCTACTTGTAGTGGCTTCTGCGATGTATGAAAGCCTGACTGACTGAGGGAGGTCCCACTAGCTTTCTAGGAAATATCAGCCTTTTATTGAGAGGTGCTGATTCTCAGTGCCTTTTGCCAATTATCAGAACTGGGAAAAATGGCTGAAGTGTCATCCACTTTGAATGATCTGTTCTTGGCAAGACGGTATCATTGAATAAAAACACAAAACCATATATTCAGTTGCATTCACAATTCAGTATGGGTTAAAATAGAATTAATGAATTTGTATTTGTGCATACTGTGGGAGAACATGGAGTCTGAACCATGCTGCTTTAACCACTTTGGTGAGTCAAAGGAGAGTCTAGACGAAAGTGGAAAGAAGGGGCGGTGATAACCCCTTTCCCCACCTCCAGGTTAGGGTATTTCTAGGCTGAGGTAATAGAAAAGAGATTTTTGTAATATGATTCAGGTTCAGAAAGGAGACTCCATTTAAGTAATGCTCAAAGATAAGCTAGCAGGAAATTAAACCTGACAATATGAGATGGTCATTCTTTTAGTTTTTTTTTTTTTTGTACTTTTATATATTTTTGCCTGGGGCTAGACTTCCTTTCCTAATGCTGCCCCACTCCTCCTCCAGCAGTAAAAAATCATAGGTCAGAGGGACTCTGATTGAATGGAAAGGATGTAGGGGTGGGGCCATGAGGAAGAAAGTCCAGGAGGAATTTTGCTTGCTAAAGGATTGAAGCTGTGGGTCTAGCTTTCAGAGGTGCATGCATAAGATGCCCTTCTGACGCCGACTTGATCCTGAAATGAGACCTGATTTTACACTCTTCTTGTTCTCTCTCTCTCTCTCTCTCTCTCTCTCTCTCTCTCTCTCTCTCTCTCTCTGTCTTTCTTAGGTGCACTATTGAAGATAGAAACTAAATGTTTGCCCTCTAATCTCCAATTACTGCAAATACCTTCATGATTGGTGTTACACAGGGTGACCTGAAATCCCAGTTTGCCAAAAATGGTCCTGATTATGCATATTGCCCAGTGTGTTTAGTAGTGTGCCTATCACTCAAAAGTGTCATGATTGGCTGAAAAATTAAAAGTGATAAAGCCATCTGTGTTTGCTAATGCACCCTTATCAGAGTTGAATGTCTGCCTTCCTACAATGACTGAGCAATTGGGGCACAATCTTTCCTAATGATTGCATTTTGAAGGGATGGCTCCCAGGTCCTTGAAAACAAAGTTTTTGGTTTGTATAAGATTCACATCTCAAAGGGGCAGAGAGAGAGTTTACAATTGCACATTTTGAAAGTAAATGTTCTAACTGGAGGTTATAGAAGCCTATAGTCAGGATAAAACTTCCCTAAACTCTAGTTAAACTAAGGGGAACATTAAGGCGATTTTGGTCACTCCTCATTCTCTGAACAAAACATCCCTATTTAAAGCTACCGGATCAGAGGTGGAAAGTCTCTGTGGCCACCAAAGTTTAAGGTGCAGGGAAAAACAAAGGGACCCATGAAACTGAAGGAGGGCCAGATATGTCATCCCAAAATGTGCCACTTTGGCCTGTGGATTATTTTGAGCCAAAGACAATCAAGACTCAGCAAACTGAGGAAGAGATTTTCACCTCCCCGTTAACCGCCTAAAACAATTTAGATGGGAGGCTCGTACTGGGAAGAGAGCTATGACCAGAGATAACTATTTATATCAGGCAGACTTATGGGCATGGCAAAGCCAATATTTGTTTACCATACATTTGTCTTCTTACCTTCCTGTGACTAGTGTTCCTCCCTTTTGAAGCCCCAGTCTCCTATCTCTTTCTTCTTAGCTCAGGTTGGTATAGAAGCCTCCATTGCCTGCCTGCCTTTGAGTTTCATGTCTTTGTGGGTCTCTCATACATATGTAATTAAATTTGTTTTTCTCCTGTTAACCTGTCTAATGTCAATTTAATTATTAGGGCAGCCAAAGAACCTATAAGGGAGGAAGGGAGCATTTTTCCACAATGAGCTGTCCAGGAAAGAAGAGAGGTGCCGGAGATTTCTCTGCTTTAGAGATGATTTTGGCTGTACATTTTGCATATTCTTTGATGAGCAAAGAAGCAGCCTTGTAGGTGATGTGGAAATAGGGAAAGGGCTGAAAGCTCTGTAGGTGAGACTTGGCTGTGTGGGTAGGAATGTGTGGGGGCAGCAAAGGCTTGGTGAGAACAAAAAGGGTTGTCAATTTTAGTCAAGTTAGAGCCCTCAGAATACATTTCTTATCAGCCTTTCTTCCTTACAAATGTCCCAGAGTAAAAACTCAGCCTCCTTTTCTAGAGACCGTAGAATCAGTAGCACCTGGAAACTTGTGGGAAATGGAAGTTTGCTGGACTCCCCCCAGACCTGTAGAATCAGAAAATAAATTTGAGATTGAGGCCTAGCAATCTGTGTTTAACAAGCTCTCCAAGTGATTTTGATGCACTCTCACATTTGAGAAATTCCATAGGTACCTAGATGATAAATGTGATGATATGAGGTCCATTTTTACTGTTTGATATATTGTGATAATAGATTATAGGGAAGACTATTAGAAATCCTTTCAGGCTGAAGCTGTTGTAACTGATTATTATGTATGGAAAACTCCAACTGAGCAGCCTTTGACAAAGGGATTGATAACAATTAACTTTAATCGCCAGTGATTAACCTTAAGTAGCCTAGGCTGCTCCCCCAGGAGCCACTATTTATTCAGAGGCTGAGGAAAAGTTATAGCTATTTAGAATGTAGATTGGTCCAGGCACAGGTATTTTTCTATTTCTAAGAGTCTATTGTGGTTTTTGTCACTTGCTGTTATCTTTTTCAGTGTAAGTACAAAGTTGAGAGAAAGGAACGAGGAAAATCAACTATACTGAATCCCTACTGTGTGTTTGGCACTTGCATAACATACTTTATTTCACAGAAGAGGTAATTGACTCTCAAAACAGTTCAGTAATGAGACCCAGATATACAAGCACTGACAGAAAAGTTCAAAGTTCTAACTTCAAAGTTCATGCCAACTATTGGGAAGATAGAATAGGATTGAAACCCTCTCCATCTCATAACTAAATAATACTTCCATGTAACACTGTGAGGGACCTTAATCACATCACGGAACCTGTACTACATTTCTCTCAACTTCTTTTTCTGGCTTAAATAGAACAGTAAAAATAAAACTATTATTTAATGATTACTGACTGCTTCCTATGTGTTAGGCACTGTGCTAAATATTTGACACATACAAAAGGTCAACAAATCTTTTACAATGCATGTAGAAGGTAAATTCTGACATTATCACTTAGGTTCAGGTTTACAACTGAGGACACTGAAGCAATAAGCAGAAAATTACTTATCCACAATCATTCAGTAGACGACTGCGGGAACTGGGATGAAAATCTGGACACACTGCCTCCTGAATGCTCTCAACATTGGTGACACCTCACTCCTCAACTTTTTTCCTACTCACATACCTAACATTCCAGCAACTTTTCTCAATTGACAATGCCCAGAGTGCCCTGGAGGACTGCTTCTTTAGGATTTGTCCCTTCCCAGAGAATCCATGAAACATCCCCAACAAAGACTTCTTTTCCTTCACAAGGTGGTACTACTTGTGACCTTCAAATGCAAAAAGAAATGTCCTGCTTTGTCCCAACTTCTCTGTATAATCCAGGCGTGCTGTGATGCACGTAATGGGTCATTTCTCGGGGACTGCCCTCATCCACACAAAAATCTTGTACATGCCTACCGTTCTCTCAAGATACACTCCTTCTGTTCCTAGAAAGGGACTAACTGGTAGTCTTCATCATCGAATGGCTGAGAACAATTTGGTTGTTCTAAGGACAGAAATCTGATTTCAAACATCTGATCCACTTCCCCTTTGTGTCTTAATCCCTAGTGAGAAAATGCCCTTGAAAATTCTGGTCCATCAGGTGTTCACAGGGAGACCAGTCTGTGTCAGTCGCTCCCACCCTTGGGAGAAAGTATATGGATTTTCCCTTATTATTTCTGGGACTACGGATCTCAGTTTTTCAGCAAGACTGTCCTTTTGTCATGCTTAGCTCAGTCTTAGATCCAGAGATAAAGCACTCTTTGGAGAGGAAAAGAAGACAGGTATACTTGGCTGGGCTGATGTGGAGAGCTGGAATTGGATGGGTTTGGTCATAGTTCTGGGAGGTTACGGGAATATGGGAATATTGGAATACTGGCCATCAGAACAAACCCTCATCGAAGTGACAGGGCTGTGTTGATGGTGGTGGGGTACTAGTAGAGAAAGGCACTCAAAATCATAGAATTTAGTCATAGTGTTTTCAAGGAAAATGTCATTTTGATATTGTTCCTAATGGAAAAGAGTGCAGAATAGAAAATAAGGCCTGGTTATAAATTATTGTGAATAGCCAAAAAAATCACCTACTATTACTCAGTTCAACAGTGTTTTAAATAAATGTGTTGCATGTTTGTTCATAACCATCTCTTTTTACTTTATAATTATGTTTGAAAACTATTTCTGTTACTTGATATCCCAAGGAATATTTAGGGGTATGGGATTTAATGCTGGTTGTGAGAAGGTATTATAACCACAGGCAAATCAATAGCTAAGTATAATCATTTGGTATAATGCTCAAATGTGTGTATGTATACTTTTGAGTCAGTTTTAATATGTGTCAGTTTTAACAACATCGCTACATAAATTATGTAGTGTAGCAGCATATAGAATCTTAGCTTCAAATGTTGTCATATTGAAATAGATATTCAAAATTAAGTTATTTTAGATAAATTTTTAATTATTTCCATGAAGATATACAGACTTTAAGACTATAGGATCAAAAGGTGCAGAGATTCTTAGATTGTAAACAGATTATGATTGCAATTTATACAATAGCATAGGAGTTTTAGTCTGAATTAAAACTAATTTGGTTATTAAATAAAATTTCATATTTGAATTAAAATAACCTGAAATTTTAGCATAATAATCAATTGTTTTCTTTTTAGTGTTAGATGTATTTTTTATTTTATTTGAAAAACATACTACCAAAGGATAAGAGACTGCTTCAACAGATCAAATTGAGGTGGAGCTCATGACTCTTGCTCACAGTATCTGTGATGTATAGATCCAAGACTGGTTCCTGTGGACAACAGTACTTGCTCAACAACTCAGGACTTGCGAAACCTGAGCCTTGACATTGCTCAGGGCCCCGCGATGGTTCAGATGGATACTTTCTCAGCCAGCAACTTATTGTCTCATTGCTAGATGTAAAGGTTGCAAGACTTGAGGGGTGTGTTCTTTCAAATGTACCAAATGGAGTCTTTTTACATCTTAAAAGGCATAGAATCAAATTTGAAGTCTCATTTCTGGGGATGTTTGTACATCACTAATTATACAATTGCATCTTTATTCCATGGTGGTTCCCACGGCTTGTAAACAAATGGGGCCTCTGGGACACCCACTGTCACCTAAAAATTAATTCACATTAAATATAATTTTAAGGTATTGTTATGCACATGATAATAAACATAAGCACTACTTACCCAATAATCCAACCACCAGTGATCACTCTACAGACAGATGGTGTAGTGACGAATTAGGCAAAATGTAAGAATCATGGCAAGATCCTGGGAAATACAAACAGATGTTTACAGTACAATGATTGTGATCACATTCCACTTACACATTCATTGGGTGCTGGTGCCTTCTGCTGCAAAGGCATATTTATTTTGTGAAAGGAGTTTTAATGTCTACATGAGTGTAATCAACACTAGAAACATTAGAAACACTCACTTGTTGCCAACTTCAGCATCTCACATGCTACAAATGTGTGTG
The DNA here is from genome assembly GCF_057876585.1 of Rhinolophus sinicus. Taxonomy (NCBI): domain Eukaryota; kingdom Metazoa; phylum Chordata; class Mammalia; order Chiroptera; family Rhinolophidae; genus Rhinolophus; species Rhinolophus sinicus. The sequence continues at coordinate 59,093,965 of NC_142502.1, forward strand.
TCTGTAGGAGAGAGCTGTAGCACATAGTCGTTGCTAAGTCCTTACTCATAGGGGCCATATAATCGGGGTTCTGAATTTTTTCAATTTAATTTCCTATTAGCCTAATGAGAGTGTAGCAACCATTACATACATCATTATATATGTACATGCATATATATATATATATATATATATATATATATATATATATATAAATTAAATTTATGCATACATATATAAATTAAATCTGAAGAACACAGAAGTAATGTGTCTCTAATACTTATGTTGTATACTACTTTCCTGGGGCTACCATAACAAATTACCACAAATTGGGAGGCTTAAAAGAATAGAAGTTTATTCTTATGCAGTCAGAAGGTCTGCAGAGATCAAGGAGATAATGTGTCCCTTGCTTCTTCCAGCTTCTGGTAGCTGCAGGCATTCCTTGGCTTGTGGTTGCATCACTCCTATCTCTGCCTCTATGATCACATTGCTTTTTCCTCTTCTATCTTCTCTTGTGTGTTTCTATCTCAAAACTCCCTCTTATGAGAATGCATGTGATTCATTTAGTGCCCACCAGGATAATCCAAGATAAGCTCCTCCTTACATAATCGTATCTTTTGTCATATAAGGTAATATTTACTGTCTTGTTACATAAGGTAATATCCACGGATTCCAGGTATTAGGGCATGCATATCTTTTTGAAGGCCACTACTTGGCCCACAACATCTTGTTAATTCATTTATCTGGATGAAAAGGGCATACATTTTGTCAAGCTAAACATTGCAGTCCTTATCACACTAAATTTCTACATACCCATTTTTTAAGTCCATCATTTATTTTACATTCAGTATGCTTATTAGATTTATACCATGGATTTTACTTTTCATCTTCCAATCTTTTGTTTTCTATGATTCTAGAGGATCATTCCTAATTCTACGTTGGCAAGTGGGAGCTCTCAGAGAGGTAGCCCCATGTGTTCTGAATGGCCAGGCAGGACTGAGCATAAAGGGCATTAAGGCATCAGGAAAGCCACATAAAAATATGGGAAAGAGAGAGATTCAGATAAAGAATACCTAGAGAAGAGCACAGGCTAAAACATACAGGGTACTTCTAGAGTGGATGGCACTGCACCCCTTGAACCTGCTTGCGATTGCTTCCTTCTCAGCTTTACACATACTCGCTTCGCTGCATTTGAGTCTCACACTGTGCACCATTCCTCATCGGTGTTTTCTAGGGCAGTGATATAAGTAATTGCTATTGCTTCCCTATTGCCAACAAGAGGAAGGGAATTTTCTTTCATCTAATGACTCTCTTAAAACTGTGGTTGACATTTCAACTTGTCCAACTGGTGTATCTTTTCTTTGTAGCCATAATATACAGAGAGCCAGAAGCACATTCTGTGCTTTGAAGACATCCCAAAGGCAATCAGACTTACAAAATTCTTTAATCCACATGTTGTGAACTTATTATCAGAAGTGTGGAAAAGGAAACATCTGGAAAAGGACTATCAAAGGATCTCAAACACAGCGAACACCCATCCTGAAACATGAAACAACAGGAATTTATCTAGAACATGATCTTGCACCCACAACTATGAGGACATGCAAATTAAACAGGGCCAAATCACACATCTTGAGACAATCTCTTGGCCCTGCCTCCTTCCTTAACACCCTTTCTGTTTATCTCATTTAATTTGTTGAGAAACCTCTGGAAGAAGTTGTTTACCCATGCTGATGACGTTTCCTATTTGGTCATTCTTTATCTAACTTCTAGCAAGCTGGTTCTCATCCTAAACTCATCAATCATGCACTCACTCATTCAACAGCTTGTGCCAGGCACTGTGCTAAGTGTTGGTACAGTGACGAGCAAAACACATGATGCCCACGCTTATGGAGCTGGCAGTCTAATGCAGATATTCGAATATTTTGGTTTTAAATATTGACCCCCATGAGCTTTTGTTTTGTGGATTATACCTCTCAATATTTACTGAATTAGAAATTAAAACATATATTTTAAAATATGATTATGGCTTGGATTAAGGTAATAGCAGGAGAAATAGAAGTTAAAACATATCTTGAATGTCGAATCCATACAAATGAAGGATTGGATATATTGACATTGATCTCAAGATGACATTGATAAGCAAGTGACTACAAGTACATTATACTGAGATATAAATCTCAGGGGACATATTGACAAATTTGGGATGTTTATCTCTCTCTCGCTCTCTCTCTCTCTCTCTCTCTCTCTCTCTCTCTCTCTCTCTCTCTATATATATATATATATATATATATATATATATATATATATATATAAATTTTGAGGTATATGTGAGACATTCAAGTAGAGATGTCAAACAGGAAGCTGGGGTCTGGGGCTGCAAGGAAGAGTCCAGACTGAAAAAAATTAAAATGTACTGCCTAGAAAATTTGCAAAGCCAGAAGGAAGAATGGCGGCCCACATACTCTGTGGGTGTGTGTGTACAAACCAACTAAGATACTGTTACATATAATATGTTCCTCTCCACTACTTTGACTACGTCACAATGACAAAATGTAAGAGAGTATAAAGTCTTTTTAAATTAGTGAAAGTTAGCAAAATTATAAAAGATAAATGACAGTTGGCAAAATATCCAAAATGACTGAATTTCATTATTATTATTGTACGTGACTGGGTATTCTGTAGAAGGCTCAACAACTTTTGAATTAACAATATAACAAACATATATGGACTTAATAAATTAGTATATATTTATGCCATTGAGTATATTTGGTAACAGCAATAATTGTTGTTTAAATAATGGACATTTAATATAATTTGTTAATAACATCAAATTATATTAGCTTTCTTATGTTAGTTTTTAGTTCTTTTCTTAAATTGAATTGCAAGAAACTTCAGTTGGCTGACACTGTAGAAACTGTAATTCAGAAATAAGCCATGAATTTTATGTATCATGTTAGAAGTATTAACACAGAAAATATTATACACACACATTGTGGTCATGTATAGCATGATTTACACCACTTCTTAATACAGTATCTAGTTCCATGTATTATTTCTTACTTTGTTCTTTTTTCAGTGTTCCAATACTTAGGTATTATAAAGAAAAGCAAAATTAGTGGTTTGCTGTTCAGATAATTGCTGATTGTGTTCAAATATTCCTTCAGAAAAAAAGTATGCCCTATTTATGATGGATAGAAAGTTGTCCTTCAGAAATTACTTTTGGACTTAACTTGTTTGTGAATCTTTTTCTTTAGTCTCACACACATGCTTTCATTTTCTGGTTCTGATATCCACATGTATTTTTTTGAATAGTATTTTTGTTGTTTAGTTTACATGTATTTTGTTTCAGTTTAGAAAAAAAAATAACAATCATTTTTAAATCCTTTAAAAGTAGTCACTCTTACCTCTCTTTTCTTGTCTCTGTTAACACTGTTGCTAGAAAGCAACAGATCATGCCCCGAACACTAGCTTGTTAACATAAATTCAAAATTAATTTCATTTCCTCTAAAAGACCCTGATTGGTTTTCTATAGGAGGATCTTCTATTTTTCAGTCTTTCAGTCTGTCTCAAAACACTACATCCAATGACTTTTGCAGCATTTGATCAGCCTTTCTAAACAATTCACCAAAAGTGATTATCAGGTGAAATCTAGTACGTGTTTTAGCAAAGTTCCCCATCTTTTGGCAGATCCTGAAAATTGTTCCAAAGTATTTCATTTTGGGTGGCACAACGGAGACCATACATGGCATGAAGAATCCTTAAGGGTTTTCACAAAAAAATACAGATTCTGATACTTTTTAAAAAATCAACTATATTGGTACTATTATCATAGGCTTGTCTTTGACAATGTTTTAGATTATATGCAGCTTATTGAAAAATTTATTTTAATAAACAAAAACATTTAATAAATGTTTAATAAATATAACACTTTGTCACTACTGTTTTTCAATGATCATACAGTTGCCAACTCATTTTATCCTCAGTACTTCTATGCTCAGAATTCTCCAGTGAGCTCTCCATTGCCTAATCACTGATGCCTGAAACTCCTCTTTGCTTTTACTGGTCCTTGTGGTTTCATTATGTCCTGCTTCCTAGTTTACGTGTCTTTGGCATTGACATATCATTGGGCGAGATGACCACAGTGGTTCTTTCTAATGCTAAAATGATATAATTTCATCTCCCTGGAATAGAATTGAGGGTAAGTATTGATGGTGAAATGATAATTGAAGTTTTAGCTACTTTACATAAATTCAATCTTACTGTATATGAAAGCCTCCAACTTAGCTACTGAGGAGCTTACACTAAGATTATTGAGCTGCTATCTCTATCCTCTGAGGGACATTGGAGTGTTATTGGAAAATTGTAAATGGTCAGTTGCTCCTAATTCCAAAAAAAGAAAAAAAAAAAAAAAAGGAGAGTTCTGTGTTAAACTCTGGTATACTCATAATTGGATGTTTGGGGAATATTTTATAAAATAAGAATATTGACATAAGTCATTATGACTTAAACAAACAAGTATGTCAGACTAAACCTCATTATTTTTTTTAAAGTAATTTTCCTGATAGAGATGCCTAATTTTTCTTAATATAATCATACAAAACACTTTTCTAAATGTTAACCTGGATATCACTAGTTAATGACAAAGTTGGAGTAAATCTGTCTAGACTCCTGGCTCAGTAATGTTCCCTTAACCTCACGTTTTTCATTGCACTTGGATACTGTGGTGGTTTCAACAGATGCCTATATCTTCTTTGAAACTCCTCCCATCAAAAAGTGAAAAATAGAAAATGGACCCAAGGAATTAGATGATCTAGCTGAGGAGATATTCAGATAGAGTGCTTACATTGCTGCCCAGTGTCTTCTAGTTGCTTAATAGTAAAATGTGGGAGGAGAGAAAAAAGCGAGAGAAAGAAAGAGATCAAGAGAGAAAGGGAGAAAGGTAGGGAAAAAAAAGAGTGACAGAGAGGAAGGAATGAAGAAAGGAAGGAAGGAAGTTACATAGAAAGAGTCCTGGGCTTGCTAGGCTCGAAAATAAAATGGCTTTTTATTCCCAGGCTCTCCTGATTGCAAAAGATGCTATAATTAAATAACACCTTCCAGGCAAAGATCAAATCTAGGGCACTCTCAGAAAAACATGGTCTAAATATAAAACCAAGGATATAACCGTAGAAACCTTTCTTAAGACCTCAGAAAGATTAAGGGGGTGCCATATAGACCCTGTAAAGTAGGCAAAAGGACTTCTAAGAATCTTGAGAGAACTGTCTCCATAGTACCATTCCAGGGAAACTGAAGTAGAGCAGGACTAATCTTTAAGAGACTTTTTGAAGGAGTGGGTGAATTTTGTCTAATATATACATATTTTAAATATATCCACTTATACTAAAAGAGGCAGAGATATTACAAAGTGAAAAGGGTCCTTTGGGCTCTGGAACTATTATGGACAGTAAGAAGACTAAAGAAAACAATCAGCTACAAACACCAGCTATGTTTCTTGTAAAAGAAAAGATGACTCAAGAGGTAGAGCCAAGAACCGAGAGGGCAGCACTGAGACCTTTTGAGAACTATTTCCAGAAATAAGAATTGGCAACATGTGCCTGGATGGAACTGCACTTCGCTATAGGCCAGTGACTGCTACCTGCTTCCTGTTCTTTTTTTTTTTTTTTTTTTTTTTTTCAATGTGTTTTTCTATGGTGGTTATTCTGTGCCTGTTCCACCATTGTATGTTGGATGTATGGGATATCAGATAACTTTTCTTTAGTTCAAGGTCTTCAGATTAAGGGAAACTACTCAAGGAGCTATAGTCAAGTGACTGCATGCCAGGAGCCTCATGTCATCGTGATCTAAAATAGGTGATGAAACCCTGGAACTCAAGTTGAACCCATTGCTGTAGGATCTTTTGAGAGGTCTTATGAAGAGATGAGGTATTTTTCATGTTGAAGAAATGTAAGTAATTTGTAATTTGTGGCACACAAATTCCATTGACAAAAGAAAAGAAAATGGAGATCATTTCCTCTCTCCTGGAATAGTGGCTGGCTTTAATGACTTTCTCTGACAAACAGAAGATGGCACCATTAACTTTGAGGCTAGGTTAGAAAAGGTACCACAGTTCCTGCTAAGTTTTCTCTTGACATGCTTCTCCTTGAAACCAGTCTCTGTGTGATGTGTCATGAGGCAGATGACAGGTGAGACCACAAGGAGAGGCTACATTTAGGCTTTCTGGCCAACAGCCCCAGCCAAGTTCCCGGTCAACAGCCAGATTCAATCCTCAGACTTGTGAGAGAACAGGCCTTCATTTGATTCCAGTTTTCCAGGTGTCTCAGCTCATACCAAAATAAGCAGAGCAGAAGGTTGTCCAAATTATAGATTCAGGAGCAAAATACATGTTTCAATCCACATTTTAGAATGTTTGTAACATAGCATCAGATAACTAAAATAGACATTAATTCTAGAATAGACATTAATAGACATTAAGTTTATTAATTAAAGAAACAGAAAAATTATTCTATAGTAGTTCATGTAAAAATGAAAAAAAACATCAGGGCATTAAATTAGTGCTTAGCATGTTAGGAATAACTATATTTTGTAATCCTATTCATAGTTTTCTTGCCTCCCCAAAGTTTGATCCTTGAGGGCAAAGTCTAGGTCTTATTCACCACAGATCCTGTAGCACCAAACAGTTCCTGGAATATTGCAGCTACTAGACTAAAGTAGTCTTTGCTCTTAGGAGCTTACATTTTACTGTGAGAGAAAAAAAATAAAGGAAGGGAAGGGAAGGGAAGGGAAGGGAAGGGAAGGGAAGGGAAGGGAAGGGAAGGGAAGGGAAGGGAAGGGAAGGGAAGGGAAGGGAAGGGAAGGGAAGGGAAGGGAAGGGAAGGGAAGGGAAGGGAAGGGAAGGGAAGGGAAGGGAAGGGAAGGGAAGGGAAGGGAAGGGAAGGGAAGGGAAGGGAAGGGAAGGGAAGGGAAGGGAAGGGAAGAAAAGCAGGTAGGAAAGGAAGAAAGAAGGAGTTTCACTTTGTGATAAGTGCCATGAAGACAGTTCAAAGCTTGATTTGTTAAATGGCTGGTTGTGTAACCGCACGAGTTCTTCAGATAGTCTTAACTAAAACTGAAGTTTACAAAAGCATGTAGAATGAAGGATCATTTATAGTTTTTAATTCTACACTTTGACCAAAAGTTGCAGATACTGTAGCAGACATCACTGAGGTAAACCTTCAGGAAATTCATGATGTCCAAAGGATGGAAATGGCATTCCTCCTTTCTCAGGAAATGTCTCTTCCATTTATGGCCAGTTTGAACACAGCCGTGCGTATTAATCTGAGATCTGGCTGCACTGACCATTACTCCACAGAGCCTTTCCACATCATAGGACAATGAGGACACAGCCATAACTGGGAATCATCTAGAATCTGAAACACAGGAGGCATAGCCTGGGCAAGGCTTTTGGAGGTAAGAAGCCAGTTCATTAGTCCCTGAGAGGTTGCATCTGCTTTTCTAGAATTTCAAGCACACAGCAGCTGTACTAATCTCGTCCCCACAGTGCACAATTAGCAGAAGTGAGAGTCAAAGACAGTAGAGATAGCAGCCTCAAGGGCAGACCAACTCCTCAAAGTGCAGAGAGGTGTCTTAATCTGATGCATGAGATAACATAGTAATATGGCTGTCATGAATAGTTAATTCAGTCATAGAATTTGTTAGAAGACTACAGTGTCCATAAAAAGGGAGTTAATAACCCCACTCTATTGCTTGTCTGACCATTTGGAGAGGGATTTATTAAACTATGAGTGCCACAGTCTAACAAATATATGGATGCATTGCTGAAAAGCATATACGTATGATTCAAAATTCTGTCATATCAGGAATAGCCAAAGGACCTGGTCATGTTGAAGCTAGAGAAGAGGATTTTGTAGGAAGTTTTAAGGATACATTGTGCCTTAAAATATGTTAAACATAGTTATGAGCTACAGCAGGGGTCAGCAAACTATGGCCCTTGGGCAAAATCTGCCATCTGTTTTTGTAAACAAAGTTTTATTGGAACAAAGTGACACCCACACTCATTCATGTTGTGTATTATCTATGTCTGCTTTCTCCCTACAATAGCAGACCTGAGTAATTGTGACAGGGACCATGTGGCCTGCAAAGCCTAAAATATTTACTGTTTGACCTTTTAGTGAAAAAAGAAATGTATTTGTGAACTAGAGTGTTATAAGCATAAACCTAGAAACAATGGATGAAAGTTACATTAGGGTAGAATTTTTGCCAAATAGAACAAGCTTTCTAGTAATTAGGACCATCCTAAAACGAAATGGGCTGCCACATGTAAAAGGGAGTTTTAAATCACAAAACGCATTTAACACCCAGCCAGATGATATGTAGAATATTCATATGCTGGCAGATCTACATGACCTTTAAATTCTTCTCCATTCCTTCCTATAGTCAGCTATTTACCAAGTATTCTGATGTGTTTTTTCCAAAAGATCTTGTGAATTCATGTGTTTCTTTCTATTTCCATACTTGCTGTTATTGACCAGGCCTTTCTCTACCTCATCCAACCATTTATATCCTAATTAGTCTCCTAGCCTCTGGTTTCTCTCATTTGAATCTTTCTTACAAATTATGTTTTAGATTAATATTCCTATGTAGTATTCTGCCTCTGACATCCCTCTACTTAAAACTTATCAACGATTTTGCCTTTTGCCTGTAGGGTAACATCCAAACTTTTTAAACTGCTATTCAAGTCTTGTCACCATCGGCCCTGTCCATATTTCTTATCTATACTCTCCTCTGTGGACACTAAGATCAAAGGAAACGAAGGAATTAATTGTTCCCAAACATTTCATATATATTCCCACCTTGAATTTTTTCATGTCTTTACATCTGTTTGATTTAAAACTTTTCCAAAAATTACCCCTGAATCTATGCAGTTCTTTCTTCACCACAAATTTGGCTGTTAGCACCATACATGATGTTTGAATGGTTGTTTACTTTGTAGGTGCTCACCTCAGATGAAATTTCTTGGTCCTATAGTTAGAATGAAGAAAACTCTTTCCTGTACTTGGAATGAAGGTTTTTGATTCAGTACACGAAATGGAGATTCTTGGTTCTGTACTGTTTCATGTTCACTTTACCTGGAATGGTACCCTAGCCTCCATAATAAATATATAATAAATGTTTGTAGATAATGATACAGTATCTTCTAAAAGAGAAAGCACTAAATTGGAAGTACTTTTTAAAGGCTTTCATTCCTTTCCCCCCCTATAGTAAACTTTATTAGATAAGGAAATTAATAATTAAAATCCCCCCCTTACTTTCCCAGCTGTAGCATTCATTAGTTGCATGACTATGGGCAATTAGGTTAGCCTCTTCATGGCTATGTTTTCCCATTTGTAGAACAGAAATAATAATATGTAGCTTATAGGGATATTAGGCAGCACAAATAATGTTTGTAAAGTGCTTTTTAACAACTTCAATGTCATAGAAATGTAAAATAGCCTTAATTTAAAATTTAAAAATATGTATGCATAATGATTCATTTAATAAACAGGGAAAGAACAGTTTATATGAATTTGCATGTATGAATCTGGTTTGTAATATTAACAATTTGTTTTAACTTGAAAATAAACTTTGCTTATTTGTGACATTTTGCATTTGCATTTTGATATGTCTAACAGTAAGTACTTACATAATTCATGCGGGTCAGCGGTTTTCAACCCTGACTGCACATTAGTATGTACTTTAAAAATATACTGATGGAGAGTTTTAGAACACACTGATGACTGGACTTCACCAGATTAAATAAACTGTCTGGAGATCGGGAGCCCAAATAGGGGTATTTAAAAAATAAGTTTCAGGTGATTGTAATATGCAGTGAAGATTGAAAATGGTTAATTTCTTTCTCAACGTGTACGTACATTTCTCAAGACCTGCTTGATGAAAATATTCATCTATAATGTATTTAAATATATTTTGATTGACATTTGAACTGCATGATGAGACTGTACTAAAAAACCTCATAATTCCCTTTTGGCCATAAGGTTCAATGAATCTCTGATGTCCTTTTTGAACTTGTCAGATGGAATAGCATAGGGCCTATTAGTAATATTCCACTATGGCTTATTGAAGGAAGAGGGGTGTTTACTCTTGCTCCCATGTGCTTGTATTTGTCTACGTACACACAGATATATGCCAGAGCAGAATGTGAATGTGAAAGCACATGTAATGAAGCTATAAGACACCTCACAATTATTTTGGTTTTACGTGAGAAACATTTTATAAATTACCTTTCCTATTTTTTAAATGCAAGTTGATTTTCAATTGTCACTAAATTATTACATCTGCTTTATCTGCTTTCAGTCTATGATGAATGAACGCAATTACTTTTAAAATAAGCCTTTGAAAACATAATTAGGCAAGTTTAATTTATTATAAATAATTTTATTTATGTATGAGAAATGCATTATTTTATTTTCAAGTCTGATATTCCATTTGCAAGCAGATTTTAGAAAGTTGGCTTTAGGCTGTCTGTTCCCACAAACGTAAATAGAAAGATGTAGGTATGGGTGCATGTGTCTGTGTGTGTGTGTGTGTGTGTGTGTGTGTGCGCGTGTGTGTGTGTAAATAAAATAGATCTTTGGAAATCTGTGACTTTATCCAATTAATGAATTTTAAGAATTATTTTCACAATTCTTTGATGCATAAAGGGGTCAAGACTCCAACTAGAATATGAACATGTATAAATCAGCAATTGGCTTTTTGAATCACATTTCAGAGCGAATAGAAATTTGAATTCTGATGCTGAAAAATGCAGCTCTTGTTCAACTTGATGTAAGTATATTCATTTTGAGTGCTTCAGTTAAAAACAAAAACAAAACAAAACAAAACAAAAAAAACACTTTTGAGCCTAAAACAGGAAAACTTAACTTTCTACTTTTGATGGCACAATATTATCTCCTTTCTTTAGTATTTTTTCTTACTATCCCATTTAAAAATTCAAAGTTTCTAGCCAGAAGTGTACAGTATTTTAATAGAATACTATCTGAATGATCACAGATCATGCTTACAGTTCCTAATTATTCATCATGACATTTAAATCCACTTGCCTTGATAGGGATAGCATTATATTGTGATGTTCAGATTTGCTAGAGACAACATTTTTCTCCTTTTGTTACATTCTGTTAACAACCTGTCCAGTACAGCATAATTTTTGCTTTGATACCAATTAAGCAAATTGCAATACAACTATAATCCAATTGCTGATGAATGATGTGAAATCATAGTTTATCATAATACAGTGATATAAAACACAACAAAAAAGAACAAATGAACTGCAATGGCATGGGTATTTGCTGAACTGTTTCCATGATTAATGCTCTTATAATGTTTGCATTCTTACTGTCCTACATCATCTATATGTTTTTAGCTTCTTTTTTTCTGAATAAAAACAACCTTGATATTGCAAAATGAAAAGTAGAGCAAAGAAAAATTACACTAGAACGATAAAATAGTAGCTGAGTATTGTCTATATAACAAGCAGGTCACTCCTAAAATATTTTACTTTGAACTTAATTTAAGTCTAAAGGCACTGTTTGAATTGGTATACTTTAATTTCTTTGGAATAGCAGAAACTCACTTCACATTTTCTCTCACTAAATAATTGGACTTACTTCAAACACAACCTGTAACACTTTATTTTCATATGAAACCAATGAACAGTCCATTAAGAATTAATGACATGTACCCTTAATAAAGTTAATTATTCCTTCTTAATAGTTTTATCATTGAAAATCAAAAAGGAATATTTTGAAGCAATGGTAAACAGAATTTGATTCATAAAGCTATGGTTGTAAGCTTTCTATCCCTTTTTCACTTCTTTCAGACATTGAAAGAAAGCTATCAACCATGTGTTTTGTCCTTACAGCTAACTCTTCATGGGTTTATTGTGATTTAGTGTTGTTGGAATATTACCTTAAGATACAGATTTTCTCTGTGCGTAGAATTTACTGTCAGAAATTAGTAATGGGTGATGGATTTAAGACCTTTACTGCTTCTGCTCTGGGCTGCTGAATTTACATCTTCTTGATTGTATTTCATGTAATTTTGTGCAGTACTATCACATTGCAGGTAGTTCTTAAATTCCATGTTTCACAACCATATATGTTTCTGAACATTTGCAGAGCTGAATTGGTGATATATTTATGCACTAAAGCAGGTGGTATTGTTTAATTGATCTCAGATATAGCAAATGTCACATATATTTGCTAATGTGTAAAAGCTTTCAATCCCACTGTGTTTTAAAAGACTCAAAAATGTTTCTGGATGTTTTAGCATCTTTCCCCCCTCGTTTTTCTTTCTTGAGATTCTGCTGATTTTTGATACTCTTAGCATCAGAAGTCTGTTTAGTGTGAGAATGTAAATCCCTTCCAGACGCCACTCTAAAAGAAGCTAAATATGCTCCCTGGAAAGGAAGCATTACCCACTTCAAGCCAAAGAAATGACAGTTTTGGAAAAGGCAGGCTGGAAACAACATCAATTTGGCTATGTTTCATCCACACAAATGCAATGCTTCATAAATATGGAGGACAGACAATGCTGACAAACCCCTCCGTGTTAGAGGATGCTACATAGCTTTGGCCTGCTGAGAGACAATAGCAGCAGGGACAATCTGGCATTCAGCAACCAGAAAGAGGGGTGGTTCTTTATGAGCATAGGCAGTGACCATGATTCAAAAAGGCAGAGACACAAACTGTGCCAGGTTCTATAGAGAGTAGCTATAGCTCTGAACCCTAGGATAATACATCTTTGTGTGCTACATGGAATGGATGGTTGGTCACTTTAGTCAAGCCTCAAACACACCTATGATCAAATCCTTTAAAAAGGGAGTTATTCATCATTAACATTAGGGACCTAGCCCAGAATTAGCAAGTGTTGGCATGTTAGAGATGAGGATTAGAACCCAGGCATGCTTAACTCAGAAATACTTTTTAAAAATTCATGTCAATGCTATAATGAAATTTTATAAACACTTGAGAATTTCTTTATCTTTTTTCTTAACATGGAAAAAAGACAACAGAACCTTTTAACAATAACTCAACAAATATGTATTGAGTATATACTATTTGCCAAGGAATTAAATGACTCTTGGATTTGGGGAGTGAACATTTAAATTCGTTTTTAGATTCTATTCTATTACTTTTCCGAAATCTACTTCTAATCTACTTTTTTTTTTTTTTTTTTTTTTTTTGGAGAGTGGGGTTCTTGTTCCTAATCTATGCGCTCAGATTGTTCCATTAAATGATTTCTAAGGGAACTTTCCATGTAAAAATTCTAGAGTTCTATTCTGTTTGGAACTATTTGCTGTGCAACCATGCCCTTATATTGTGTATAATTTTGAATTTTTCAGATGTCAAGTGTGCTTGAAATATATAAAATCTCCCTTTTAAAGAATTGATTGTAACAATACTTGGTAAGACTGTGGACAGAATATATAAATATTTGGTGGGCATTTGGAGAGGCATTACTTACATATGAGAGACTATCTCTAATTGTATGAAAAATTATAGCTTGTCAGACATCCAAAGTAAGGTGTTAAAGGCATAACAGGAAAAATTCCATTGTCTCCCACGTCCTCTACAACACTTGTTTTTGCTTGTCTGTCTTATTGATAATAGCCATTCTAACAACTTATATAATGTTATTAACCAATGTTACCCCAATACACTTAATTAAAAAAGAATTCCAAACAGCAAATCTTATCCAAAATGGAATTGTCTACAAGATCTACACAATAAAACTAAATAAAAATAAACTTTTTCAGAGGCAATATTTAGTTATAACATGGAGTATTCATATAATTAAAATGTTTTAGGTTTCACAAAATAGATAACAAATACACAGAGATGTATAGAACTAGAATAAATGATAGTGATAAATTAGCAAAGAAAATAAGATTATTTAGCAAGCATCAGATTCCCAAGCACATGGACTAACTATTTCTTCAATTTGGTTAGGGTGTTTCAAATTATACATGATTTTGAGGTTGTTTTTTTGTTCATATTATGTGTTTACTATTTCTATATTTAGTAAACTATAATTGCAATTAATCAATACAAGTAACAATGGTCAAATTAGAAATTATACTCTATGTGCCCACCCACCATCCCTATCTAGAAAAGATGAAATGATAAGGTTCCAAAGAAAACAACTAGGGGAAATTCTGGCAGACAGCACACCAACCTAACATAATGGTGTAAAGACCAGAGGTAAGAATGCACTATTCGTTTATTCAAAAACTAGTCACTGAACATTTTGTGTAAATTAGGTACTATTCTAGGCCTGGAGGTAGAGATGTGTATAAGACAGACATTTCCTACTCTTGTCGAGCTTACAATCCAGTTAATGGAAGATGGGAGGCAGGGGGATAATTCAACAAAAAAACAGGAAGTAAAAAAGAAAATATATTTTATTGATGAGTGTTATGTAGAGAAATAAAATTGGATGAGGAACTGAATTAAAGAAGAGGGTTATTTAAGATCAGGAGATCAGGGAATTTCTTTACAAGAAGGTGAAGATCAAGCTGAGATCCAACGACAAGAAGAGGTAAAGGAAGAGCATTCAGGGGAGGCAAAAATCAGGCGGAGTATCAGAGGGAGGAAACAGCCAGTGGAAAGACCCAGGGAAGAAACAAGCTTTATAATTGAAGAAAGGCCAAGCATGGCTGGAATTTAAGAGGCAAAGGACGAGGGCGGGTTGTAAAATGAAAAATGAGGAATACAGGCACAGTTTATATTGGGACTGAAAAATTGGTAAAGGATTTAAATTTTATTCTAACTATATTAGTAGCCATGAAATGATTTAATTCAGGGGGAGTAAAAAGATCCAGCTAAGTGAAGATAATTGGCTCCTGTGTGTGGGTTTGGGGATAGTGTTGGATGAGGACCACTTCAGGGCCAAATGGGAGAAAGACGAGCAGCTAGGAGATGATGGTGATTTACACACAAATAGTTTAGAGGAAACACAGAGAAGAGTGGGATTTGTTGTATGATTTGGAGATGAGTGTCAGTCTTGGCCTTTCTAATTGAACGAATGGAGTCAGGTTAAGAGTTGCCAGAGAAAATTAAGTTTGTCTTGAACTACATAGGTTTCTTTTTCTTTTTGTTTGTTTCTTTCTTTTTAAATTAAATTTATGGGGTGACAATGGTTAGTAAAATTACATAGGTTTCAAGTGTACAATTCTATAATACATCATGTATGTATCACATTGTTTTCTACTCTATTGGCAAACAGCTTTTGTGTTCCACAGTTTCTGCTATAGCTAATAACTGTTCACTTCATCTATTCACTTATTCTCTTTTTCTTTCTATATTCAACCCCTTTATGCTTCTGTTGACATTTTAACCAACAGCCATACACGGTGTCCACAGGTTCTCTGTTCTGTTCCTATCTAGCTCTTCATAGGAAGTAAGTCCACTTCTTCTCTCTAAGGAAACAATATTTTGTAGGGAAAGCACTGATTTATTGACTGAATTAAAGCAGGAAGGTCATTATCCTAGAAATCAACATTCTAATTTATATCTCTTGAATTTCTCTAGGGGAAATAAAAGGAAAAACTCAAATCTAGGATACAGAGAATAGCAGGAAAAGTCATTCATTTTTGCTTCCTGTCATGAATTACAACACACAATGTGGACATAATGGGACACAAATGAAAATGTTTAAGCTGTATATATTTTACGAAACATACGTATGCAATGAATTTATCATTTATATTAAACTATAGAATTGGGAAGGGAAATAAAGAGCAATTATGTGTAATATCTCTCAGGTGGCATGAATGAGTTTATAGGTAGGCGAGATTTCTGAATAACATTTATAGCTTCACACAAATATACAGAGGTAATATTATTTTTCAATCTTTGACACTAATGGGGTAGTTTTCATGATTCCTGCTTATGGCTAGAACACTGAATATGTGGAGCAAGACCTGCTCTCTTTTGCCACATACAATTTAAATCATTGTGTTAAAGGAGGCTCTCTGCCTCCAGATATCACATATATTTGGTAGCTCATTTAAGAATGTCTTTTAATATTAGAAGTGACTCAAGATATTTAATTAGTGGTACCTATTTGTATTAAAAAGAACCTGAGATAAATATCTCACATAAAGTATTTATATGCTTAATTGTTTAAAAGACACTAGACAGCAAAGAAACTAGGCTGAAATGACAGAAGATAACTAAATTAATGGAAGAAAAAAAACTACATGACTGATAGAATGGAAGTCAGCATGGGAATTTCTACTTTTTTCAAAGACTGTTTCACAGTCAATTTTTAGAAACTTAATGGGCAAAACATGATGTACTTGTCCCTTTATGGAAATTGTTTAATATTGTTATAATAATCATTATGTATTGGTAGTCCTCTTCCATTTAGATTTTTTAAAAACAGGACCATAGTTTACCTATGTTCTTTCTTATGATTTAATTATACTATAAGATGGAATAAAAGGTACTATTTTACTCCACTCTTTTAGCTCTTAATCTCTAAAGGATATGATAACGGTTTAGATGAAGTAAAGCCTTACACTAAAAGAAATCTGGGCAATGATACAGTCCTTCTGAGAGTCTCTATCTAAGCTAGAGGCTAATCACACTATTCCAACATTCTGTTATGCTGATTCTCGTTATTCTGTTAGAAGATTTGAACAACATTCTCCCTCTGTGACGTCTTTATCGAGACCATAGTTTAAATTAAAAACCTGAAGTTTTTTTTTCCCCCTAAATTATATGAGGAATAAATTTCAGTCATACTAGAGTATTTTCATTATAGCAACATGTATCAATATTGTGGATTTATAAAATACACAACTTTTGTCTGTTATATTTATTGTATGTTGCAATGTGATAAGTCATGTTCAGTATTGCCTCACTGTTATCGACAGAGCGCTCTCATTTACCAACGTGATATTTGGGGATTATGAGGGGTTTTTGTTTTTTGCTTATTTATGTATTTGCTATTTTAAATCATTTGTTTCATAATTTGAAGAATGTATTAATTAAAAGATACGCTGCCCACTTAATAACAACTTTTCAGAAAAAAGAGACACTGTCCATTCATTGTGCACATCAATTATGAAAGGGCTCCCAACTCCAAACACTATTTTTTTGCTAAGATTGTTGTTATTATCAGGATATTTTAAATGTTATGCTTAGTATCAAATAATGAAATTCAGCAATGCACTGTCTAAAATGCTTTTTCAGAAAAGTGATTGTATTGTGTTTGCTGGAAAAATGCTTCCTGCTGTTTGGGAAAGTAAGGATCACAACAAGTGGTCCCAGCAATGGCCTGACAAGGGTGTAATAAAGGGGCCCTAGAGATCTTCCTTGGACTAATTATAGTAATAATTGCTTCTGTTTATTAAGACTTACTTTGTGCCAGGAATTCTTTGATGCCTCTGACATAGCATCCAACCTCCATCACCTTTCATCTGGACTCCTCCAATAGTCAGCTCACTGGCTGTCGAGTTTCTAAACTTGCTTCCTCATAGCTTATCCTCCACAATGCAACCACAAACACAATCTTTTTAGAGACAAAAATTAGATCATGCTACTTCTTAAAATTCTCCAGTAGCTTTGTACAGCCCTGAAAATAAGTTGAACTTTGGGCAATGCCCTCTGAAGCTCTGTGCGATCTGGCCCAGGCACATTTCCTTGACCCCATTCCGTAAAGTTCTTCCCTTACTGGACTGCTTTCTGGTATTCTGATGTTTCCCTGTGTCAGCCACGGCCTTTTGTTCTTGTATTTGCCTGTGAAGCCCTTCCCTTGGCTCTTAGGCCATCTCTTTCTCATTCTTCATGCCTTAACTCAGGTATCACATCCAAAAGTGAAATAAATCCAGCCCTTCTCAAATTCAAGTTTTTCATAGTCCAAAGCTTATGACCTTTGTAAAACATCACATTGTCACAGGTCACGAGAAGTTTTGAGGGATACTATATAGAATTTTTGCTTATATTTTTTAAATACTGTGGTTTATTTAACAGATTTGTGGGTAAGGGAAGATCAGTTCAAAGATGTGTCTGATGCCTTGTGTCAGGAACTTGAAACTTTCAGAGCAGGGCTAGAGCACCCTGCAGTCAGCAGCCTGGGACCCATGCAGACCACTCAGGAGGTGTACTCCTGTACTGCAAGTCGCAGTGAAACATTCTCCCCCCACCCCCTACTCCTACCCCCACCCCCATCCCCGGATGCTGGACCTCCGCCAGCGTGGACAACCTGTTCTCTCCTTCGGTTCAAATGGTGCTTTCACTCAGCGTATCCTTTCTGTGAATAAATGTCATGAATATGGTCCAATCAAAGTAAATGCCCCACTTAGTAACATTCTTGCTGGCATCAAGCTCAACATACCAACAGTAGAAATTGAACAATACAGGACTGCATTTTTTAGTAGTAAATTGCTTACCTGGTAAGCAGTTCCTTCGTTTGAGATAGCCCAGTATGTAATTGTTAATAGTAACTGCATGTTAAATCCCTAGCATGGCCTTCCAGAGATTATTCCAGAAACCAGATTTAATGATCTTCAGCAACAAGTCTACCCTGCAAGGTGACAAATAGTGGCAGATGGAGTTAGGGTAAGTGGAGGCAGATGGGGTAGTGGGTGTCTAGTTAGATGGGAGGTTATGAGAATATAGGTAGCTTCAGCCCAAATCCCTTATTGATTCCAACCTATGCCCTTTTCCTGAGCTGGGAAGCACTAAATTTTTGCTCTACAAGGAGTGGTTTAGAGACCAGCAGCTTGCCATCACCTGGGCGCTAGTTACAAACGCAGAATCTCAGACCCCGCCCTGGACCTACTGAATCAGAAAAGTGTTCAGTTTAACAAGATCCCCAGGTGGTTTTACACACACTAGAGTTTGAGAGGATCTGTTCTAGATCAACATATTTCACTCTTAGTGAACATGAGAATCACCTAGGGAGCTTTTCCAAATTCCTATGCCCAGACCCACTCTAGACCAATTAAATTAAAATCTACAAATGATGTCCAGGCATCTCTCTCTCTCTCTCTCTCTCTCTCTCTCTCTCTCTCTCTCTCTCTCTCTCTCTCTTTTATTTTTATTTTTCCTTAAAGCATGCCAGATGATTGCACTATGTGGCCAAGCTGGAAGAACCCTTCTTCTGGGTTACAAAGAATTTCTCTAGTTTTTATATCATTTAAAAAAACTGCTGTGATTCATGTGATTTCATCTATGACAGAAACACTATTCGTTATATCAGATTCCTGTTTATATACAATGAAGTATATAAGAGCTACTTAAATATATATAGTATAAAATAAAAATTAATTGGAAATATGTTTCAGCAAATATCATGTGTAAATGTTCTCAAGAACTACATTCTTGTGTGTTAGTTGTACAGGAATACATTTCATGGCGAAAAGTTGGTCATAGCTATTTTTCAACTAACATCACTGAGTTCTTTCCAGCTGGACTCGCCAGCTGAGGGCATTTTTTCAATCTAACTCCACCATGGAATAGACACCCCACTGCAAAATGTTGAATAACAATGTACTCACTACCATTGTAGCTCAGCTCGATGAAGGGACGTAGCTTCGTTGCTAAAATGTCAGATGCAACCCTGTAAGTGGGTTGCTTTTAAAAATCTCCCCCGCCGGCTTACCTTTCCTCCTACCCAGCAATTGCATTAATAAGTGCTTTTAAAAGATAGCTGGTCCTCTCAAGATGTTGGCTTAACAAAACAAACAAACAAAAAAGAATTCTTTTAATCAAGATCTGTGTCTAATACTCTTCATTTACTTTCTTAAGCGAAAGTAGAACATGAAAGCCAATTCTTAGCCACTGGGGGGAAAAAGAACTGTTACAGGGGCTGGACCGACACAGAGACCTGGAGCTTCACCTTTGAAGTGTGGCCATCTGTGAGCTCCCATTGATCCTTGGCCGCCAAGCTTCAAAGCGCTAAGGCTGCACTTCTCCCCCACCTGGCCACTGCATGTTATAACACTTTTTAGTCAGCAGGGGCTACTTTCAAGTTAAATTTTGGATTAAAAAGCTAAATTGTGAATGGTGAATAGCTCATAAGGTAGCTTTTAAAACATAAATGTGATGTGAGATCTGCTCAGCAGTATCTTCTCCACTTCTTTCCTTTGCCCTCTTGTCACCCTTTGTATTTCAAAGGTCAGGCTTCTTTCAAATTAGTTTCTAAATCAGAATTTAATGAAGTCACTAACATGAAGGTGAATAGTTGATATATCTAGAGCAATCAGGAAACTGAAAAGCCAAAATAGCTCCCCACCTACATCTATTGAGCTCGTAATGAAAAAGAAAAGTTGGTGGAGAAACTAAACTTTGTTCTGCTTCTTTACTGTTGGCTGCAATAAGAAAGGTGATTTATTTATAGATTTAAAATATATTTGACAGTTGCATTTTGTGAGTCTACATATTTACTAAAGTATATGTATTCATACTGTTTCTAATGGTGTGTTATAATCCAAAAGGACTCTCAACTCCTTAGGGGATCTTTTTAGCAAGTGAGAGAGTGAAAGGAGAGAAAAGCTTAATAAAAAAAAGATTGTAATGTTAAGGTTTAGTAGTTGAACATACTTTGCTTTGTATTTTTGAGATTAGTGTGTAGTTAAGATTAAAACACTACTATCTTACATCTATAATGATAGCATTTTCCTTTGAATCGGACTATTATGTTAAACATGTTTTTAAATAGAGTATCCAGTAAGAAAATGCCAGTGTTTTAAGTTTTCATTTCCATTTTAATCCTCAGAAAATGACTGTCCTCATGTGAGTATGACTTGAAAGGATTTTTCCCCCCTCTGGATGAATGCCTTAGCTACAAAGGATATGTGTCTACGGTGAACCCAAAATTCCCCCACTTGGCAGTTCCCTCACTTGGAAGAATCTAGATCAGCTTTGGGTAAAACCAGAATGAATGCCCCTAGAAGACTTGGTCCAAATAAGTTGATAAAAACATATCAAAATTATACTCAAATCTATAACCTGGTGCCAGAATTAATTATAAAGATACATTTTTTTCAAAGCACTCTTAAATTTGCACATTGTATACACAAAATGTTAATAAGAGTCTGCACTTTTAGAAGGGAAAGCACTATCAATTTTATGCTATGGAAGTAACATTTTATTTTTGCCAACACTAGCAACTATGAAACAAAGCCCTCACTTTTTTTTTTTTTTTTTTTTTTTTTAACATTTTAGAGTTATATGGCAATCACAGCATTTTGCTTAGTCTCTGCTAATAGGAATACTAATGTCAGCTATGCACTTGTTATGCGCAAGTAGCGTCTCCATACAAGTTTTGCACTGGTGATACAACTAGGCTTGTTCTTGATTTTGCATGATAAGGTAAAATGACCTTCCATGACCTTTTCTGATAAAAAAATCTTGGCAGGACAGAAACATAAGAATGCCAATCCTCTGTTTTATATATCCTTTCCTATGTGACCCTGTATTTATTGGCTTTTATTTATTTGAAGTACCATCTTATGACAAGAGTTGTAGTTGTGAAACATACTGCTGCCTGAAACATAAAAAGCTTTTTTTAAAATTATTATTGAATGACTGCTTTTCTACAGAGATTAAGATTTTGGCTATGTTTTGGCAAGGTAAATATGGTCTTAATTATCAGGTATCTTATTTTTCAGGAAATGAGTCAGAAGTTCATGAAATATAGGAAAATGGTGAATTTAGATACTGATTTTATTTCAAGGATCAACATTTATTTCAAATCTTTAAAGTATCTATATTATGTAAAAGTCTGTTTTAGAAAATAATCTAAGAAAAACTTTTGACAAAAGTGATAGAATTTTCTCACTTATTAACTTAACCTTATACTAAAGTCCAAAACAATGCTTAAATATATATATATATATATATTTAAGTTGCAAATGATGGAAAACTACTAAACTCTCCTTTGACGAATATGAAAAAAATTGAGGCCCCAAGAGAAAGGACTGAAAATTTTAGTTGAGGATGAACATACCTCCCACATATCATTATTATGTTTAGATAGAAATTCTCATTAGCCATTTTTGAAAACCATGAAATCTATGTATTAGAAAATTACCTTAAATATTGATTTCATTAAAAATCTATAAGCACTGCAATATAGAGACATTATAATTACAGAATAATTTGGTTATTTTAGTGATTCACGTAAGAAAACTGATTTTTTTTCTTTACAGTCATATCCAGAATAATATTTATTTATATTCCTGGGAAATGAGTATAATACCCAAAATATTTACTTAAAATTAGGTATTATTTTCTCTCAGTAATGCCTGCTTATCATAATGTAGCTAAAGGGCTATATTTCAGGTTAAAAGTGAAGTACTCATTTTTTTTAAAAGCATCATGGCTCCCAAAATAATGATGCTTTGTGTTGCTACACATAACCAACATACGTATTTCATCTGACTTGCAGAAAAATAAGTGATTTAATCTCACACTGTATTAATCTTATTAATTGTAGGAAAGATACTGTTATATTACTAATGCTTATTTTATAATTTTTATCTCATAAAATAGAAGAATACAAAAATAAATAAGCGTTTTTCTCCTTACATGTCATACTAACAATCATGTTGGACAAATGACAAGGGGAATTACTTGCTTTTTTTGGCTTCATTCTACCTGGAAACATGATCTAAGGAGAAAAATGAGTATAAATAAAGTCTAAGAATTATTTTAAGGTAAGAGGGGCAGACAGAAAATCTATGCTAAATAGGAAGCACACATCATTTTTTTGGTTTCAGAATAAGCAGGGATAATAATTAGAAATAATTTGAGATAATATTCCCATTAGCACAAAATTTCCATGTAAGTAGTATATCAATTTTATAACCATTGAACAGAAGCCATGTCTCTTATATCAAGGTTCTGACTGCCAGCTTCACCTTTGATTCTGTTGAGTGAGTTAGCAAAGGTCATGTTGAATGGCCAGGGAACAACAAGATGGTTACCTCAGTTAAACCCAAAGCTCACTGCACAGGAGATTTATGGAGCTCTTGCAATAATTCTATAACTCTCAGGTTGGAGAATGCTGATTGTCCAACATGTTAAGGAAAATCAATACATACTTTGTTGCCCTTTGTTACACATATAATTTTCAGCCTCAGCAACTGGGATATGTATGTTCCAACAAAGAGTGGAAAAAGGTTTAATGGATTTCCATATTTTTTTCTTCTTTAAACTTTTCACAATTTGGTTACTGATTTGATGATCCAGCAATGAGGGGAGGGAGGGATGATGGTTTAATATACTGTATTTAATAGGATCTTGACCTCCTTATTAAGTATATACTTATCCTTCTTACCTCCAAAATATGTTTAATGCTCTCTTTGAAACATGGAAATAAAACTATAATAAGAAAAATGACCTTTACTATACTTCAGTTTATATTTGTTGAGTTCTATTAAAACAACAAAGATATACTGAACACCAAATACCTAGTAAAAGTATTAGGCACTAGAAATACAGCTTGTAATAAGACAAACCTGGTACAGACAAGGGTTTAAGGGAGCAAATAGGAAGCATATCTTATGTACTCCAGAGGTTTGAGGAGGTGTTCTTGGAGAAAATGATGTTTAAACTGAGAATTGTAATGTTAACAAACTTAACCAGGCAAAATTGAGAAAGAAAATGGGAATTGTTTGAGTGGAAACCAAACAAGGACATGAACAAAATGAGTTTTTAGTGTGTACCTGATGGGGCACATGTTGTGTTATAATGTACATGGGTCTGTCTCTGGATTGTTGTCCTCTTAGCACAGAGCCAGGTACATCACAGGCATTTAGTAAAGGAGTTCAAAGGAAAATGGGTACACGCAGGTTAGAACCAAGGAATGAATCATTCTTTCCAAAAATAAAAATACTAAATATCTACTCCAGGTCAGTGACATTTGGTGAAACAACTAAGATAACAATGACTAAAACAATAGGGAAAGAGAAGGTGGAGGAAAGAATGGTGATGGGAAGAATTACAGAGAAAGCGTAAGAGCAACTGACAGATGAACAAAATATGTTTTACTGCGCCACTAAACATATGCTGTTCTTTTTGTTCCCTCACACCTACCGTCACCCTTTTCTATTTCTTCTGATTACTTATCCAGGGTTCATCATATTACACAATCCATCATCTAAAAGATCTTATGCTGTGCTCATTAATAGGTAAACGTGTAATACATTCCATCATCATAACATATCAGAATATTAGTATATGTAAGTTTAGGTTACTTTTTTTGTTTTTTGTTTTTTATGTACAGAATAGGAATTATTGTTAATAGCGATAATTTCCCACAGTGATCTAAAAGATTGAAAATATTTGAAATTTGGAAATGCAAGGATTTATAAATCTGCCTTAAACAGTTACTAAAGAAATGAGAATAATCCTTATTAACACTCTTTGTGTGTCTGCATTTTTACCACTGTATTTATAGAGATAAGATGGCGTGAGTTTGAGAGAAGAAAGCATTAAGCAACAGAGAAGGTGCATAAGGACTCCACTTTTGTGTTTATTTGAGATTTTTCATAATGCTATGGCCTCTGAAGTGCTGTTCTTATCAGATTCTCTCTCCTCTTCATCAGTTTCAGAGTCCAGGCACTTTGTCATCCACATCATCATCCATTATCCATTTTTCTGCCAGGCTGAGAAAACACTGAAGGATGAAAACATTTGCGACTGACATTGGGAGAGCTAAATAACCCACTGAACAAGCAGTTGTTCGGGGACTTTATTTCTTCCTGGTGTGTAAATGACTGCTGCCATGCTGTTTGGTAGATTGATAGAAAGATGAAGGGACAGAGTGCCTATTCCACCAATCTATTCCGGAGGTGGCAAGACCTTCATGACCCTTGAAAGGACATTTCTATTTCTTCCTTCTTTCTGTTTTTATATTGGGCTGTTTAAGTATCAGGGAAGAGAAATGTAAGAAACATCTAGTGGGATACAAAAGAAACGATCTTAAAATTATCAGCTTTGGGTTAGTGTAGAGAGCCTGAAGCATTCAGTTTTGGTAGGTGGAAAATAAAGTGCGGCGATGTTTCTATGAAGTGTGGCCAAGTGGAGGATTTGGCCTAATCAAACAGAATGGATAATAATTATTTCTATTTTTAGGGGAACAACTGTGGAGCCGCACATGGAATCAAACAAATGTGTTTAAATTTATCAATATTTTCAGACTTATTTACCCGATGTTGAATAATGTGAAAGAAAATTTTATAAGGAGCAGCGCACTACTCAAGTTTATGTCAAGTTTGTCATGAAATATTTTATGAAAATTGTTAACTTTATAATGGGAAATGAAGGCCCTTGCAACTTTGAAGTTGCCAGGTATTTGATATTTTGTTTGTAATTTCTTAGAAAATGGTTTCAGTTGAAAACATAATGGGAGCTGACCAAGAAAGACATGGCAGATTTTATTTTACTCTTCAATTTAGACTCATATTAAAACAATTACTTCTTATTGTGAATCAGAGCAAAGTGATTGTTGAATATTTCTTTCACTTCAATAATAGAATCTCTCCAGGAAACAACAACAAAGATTAATCAATACTCCAAAATGGTGCAAATAATTTTCCTTTGAATAGCAGGCAATATACCAAATGTCTGAATTCTCACAGATTAAAGTTATTAAAGAGATTTTATGCCAAACAGTCTATATTGCATATTTTTTGGATAATACTACAAAATTCAAAGGTGTAGACGTAAAGGAATATCAAAT
This sequence comes from Rhinolophus sinicus, assembly GCF_057876585.1. Taxonomy (NCBI): domain Eukaryota; kingdom Metazoa; phylum Chordata; class Mammalia; order Chiroptera; family Rhinolophidae; genus Rhinolophus; species Rhinolophus sinicus. The sequence goes on from NC_142502.1 coordinate 59,119,699, forward strand.
GTAACACAATTGTGGGGACAGAGTCCTAGAGAGCAGTTTCCATGCCCTCGGCCTCATGTGGAAAGGTAGTAGATGGTCATCAGCTGTGACTAGTTGGCCATCAGCTGTTACCGGTTAGCCAGCCATTAGCCACTGATATAACTGCCCTGGCTAAGCTAGCAAGTGTGGATTGCAGTTAGCAAGGGGATTACAGTTAGCAAGTGAGGTTGGTTGGCAGAGAAGTGGACGGCAGGTTGCGGATTCTGTGGCTCCTGCTTCCTGTGTCTCCAACCCAGCCGCCAGTGAGAATACAGTGGTATGAATCCCCTATCAATGGTTCGGTGGGTGTTCCTTTTTGGCCTCACCATATCCTGTGTTCTTGTGTGGGGAGCGGGGCCAGAGACCCTGCATGACAACAATTTAATTTTCAACTTACTTCATCTGATATTAATATTAACCCAGACTTTTTCAGAGTACATTGTATGCTTTTATAAGATAAAGGGAAGACAAACAGATTAAACTTTAGCTATATAAATAAATAACACAGATGAAAAAGCTGTTTTCTAGATTATTTTTATGGAAACAACTGATAGTACACATTTTATAATCCCCCCTCCAAAAAGAGAGTGCAATGATAAAACAATTTAATTTTAAATTATTGAACTAAAAGTCCTTGAATAAATAAAAACTAATTTAAATAAATTTACTACAATTCTAGGAAATATCAAATATGATTTGGGAATCAATGATATATAATTCAGTAATTCATTTGATACCAACTTTGTAATCATTTATCTTTTAAGAAGTCTAAAACAGGATTCAGTACAAATATTGACAACACTCTACCTGTTGTACTAATCTGAAAAGTATGTGTTGAAGTTGAATGACAAAGAGGTGGGGATAAGTGGACTTGGGCATTTACCATAATGGCAGGGGTCTTTTAACCTGCCTTCATTTTTGTGTTATTGATGTATAATTGCAGGGTGTTTTAATTTTTTAATAGTAAAAGCAGCTAAACAGATCATATATTAGTGTTCAAGAGCCTATAAAATATACCAAAAAACTTAAATTGTTTACATTATTTTGTCCAACTCTATTAACTGTAATGCCATCATAGATTATGTGTTTGGGCACTAAATGAGGTCTTTCTCTCCCTGCTCTCTTCTTTTTCCTTTTGTCCTTTATTTATTCCTTTATGCCATTGGTCTTCTTTTTCTCTTCCTTCCTCCTCCCTCTTTCATTTCCCCTTTCTTCTCTCTCTCTGTCTCTCTCTGTCTCTCTCTGTGTCTCGCTGTCTCTCTCAATTTGCATTACTCAGAACTCAGATATAGAGATTAGAAAGTAAGCAGAGTGATGGCCCTTAATACTTTTCTGAATCTGAAGTTACCAGGTTAATCTAAATTCATGAACATTTAAAGCATTTAAGTGTCTTTGTTAAGTTCATCTTAGTCACATAGGGAGAGGTGTTCACTTTATACAATTTCATTTCATGAAAGTTCCCCCACCCCCGCCACCGAAAGACTAGCCTTATAATATTCACATGCACCCCTTTTGGTTTTCTCTGTCTTACCTCCTAAACTGTAGATTGAACTATCTCTACTTTTTCAAATTTGTTTTACTTCCTTTGTATTATTCAACATTATAGAATCCTCTTCTATATTTATTTTCAAAAGACAGGAACAATTCAGAATAATAAATCTAATTCTGCCCAAATCTACTTTAGCTGCAAAGCCAAAACATATTCTTGCTCTGTATTTCTGGTTCTCACTGCATTGTGCTGATCTAATTGAGTGTCCATTCCATTCCATCATTCTTGTCTCTGTATCATTTTACATTTTTACTTGCAGTTATTTCATTATACTATTCTTATACTTCTGTCTTCCTTTCCCTTTTTAATATGTGATTTAGATAATATATACTATATGTCCACCTCTGAAGAACCTTAGTTTCAAAAGTGACTTCCAGTTTCCTTTTGAAAGAAATTCAAAAAATGTGTTTGCACAATGCATGTTATATTCACGTGCATTTGATTCTGTGTACCACCAAATATTCCTAACAAAAGGAGTATGGTGACGTAGATCTCTGATGGCAAACATTAACTAGGTAAGTCTATTTCTGTAATTTTCTTCTTTGACTAACTTTCAGAGGATGTTTTTATAGAGAATAGTCTTGGATAGTAGAGTTAATGTCTGAAGCAAGTAGCAGGTTTGCTTATAGCCTTTGAAGAAAGAGATGGTGGTCCCCCTCTGGAGGAAAGGGCAGGCATGCTCACTGTCCAGTATAAAATATTCAGGTTCCCTAAGCTCAGGCTTCCTCTCCTATAATAAATGAAGAGTCAGGGACCATATAGACCAATTCATGTCACCTTGTAGAAATTGGGGCTCAGAAAATGGTACAAATGCTGATATTTTGACATTGCAATTGCAATAAACCAACCTTTTCTCTGCCCCTGGAGTCTTGTGACACCTGCCAGCATCCACTAAATTTGGCAGGCTAACTGTGACATGTCAGATTGTCGCTGATGGTTTTTGACAACATAGTGATAGGCTTACAGAGACATGGCTCTCTGGAAGAGAAAAGATGAGGATCGTGTAGGCTATGTAATGGGACTTGAGCAAAATCCGTGAAAATCAGTAGTGACAACAGTTGACAAAATTGTATGGACAATAAATGTCCCTATATTCTATTGCCTGTTGATGAGGAAGAATTGAAGAGTTGGTTGCAGGATTAATATCAGAAAGCAGGTTCAAATCCAGATGCACAAATTCTGTCTGGGAGTTGCTAACTTTCCTCTAGCCTGGAATGTGGGGGAGGACTTCCCCAATCTAGCAGTCAGCTTCGGTTACACCCCATAACCAACTGCTACTAAGATTTGTGTGGTGTGGGGGGGCAGATTTTCTGACCCTCTTAAGAAAACAGTTACAGAGACACATACCACACAGGTGAAACAAGGGCTATTCATGACCTTTAGTGCAGAAATGCAGGAAATAATTAAAATCTTGGCTGTTTTTTTTGGGAGATGAGAGGGCTGGGCACATAAGGTTTGTTAAGAAGAACGGTACCAGCTGAGCCATCTTATAGCGCCACACCTCCTACAGCCCATCATGCTGACCTTAAATTTATTTGGTCTCAGGGTTTTTTGCGGTGGGTCCTGGTAGCTGTAAGGGAACTTTGACATTCTCAGGGAGAATTCAAGAGAGAGATAAATTCCCATGGGAAAGTATAGATATGGCATTGGCTAGTATTTGGGGTCTTACTGCCCAGAATGGGTTTATAGTACTGACGAAAGTGACCTTTCAAAAAATAAGGAAGTGACCCAAAGAAATATAGATAAACTGATTCAATCAGCCTTGCTATCCTGGACAACTTCCTAGAGCAGACAGAGCCCAATTTAAGTTCAATGGGTAAGAGTGACAGACAGAGTATTAAAATGGTGCGAGAAAAAATAAAGTAAATCATTCAATATTGCAAGGTTAGACTTCCTTGGGATAAAAACAACAACGACAACAACAACAAAAACTTTTATATAAAGGGAATGATAACAAGTCACTTTTCCTAATGAGGGAATACATAAGAGATGTTCTTGAAATGATAGCAGATGCCATGGATTACGTTGGACTCCTAAAAAAAGGTTGCCATTATGCACGTCAAGCCTAAATTAGTCAAACCTCCTGGGCCCTGCCAGAAAGCAACGTGACTGCCAAGACAGGAGTCCCCAAAACTGATGATGTTAGTAATAATGACCTTGCTACCCTATATAAAGCTTTGGATGAGCTGAAAACAGAAATTTGTTTGTTTGAGTCATAAGTCACTGCCACATCTTTTGCAACTGGATAGAAATACAAAGCCTTGCTTATTGGCTCAGAGCTGTTCCCTTCCGCCAGGCCCTCAGTCCCTCTTTTCTCTTGTACCCTGAATTTGCCTGCTTTAGCGGCAAAGATAATTAGGCATGGAGACTAGGTCTCCCTGTCCACAAGGATGACTGAAAGTTATATGTGCCAGTCCAACAACACTGGGAAACTACAAGAAGGAGAGAGGCTCAATCTTGGATGGCTCTGTTGGACAGAATTGCTTAAGGCATCATACCACATTTTGCAGGCAGATGAGTGGTTTTGGGCAAGCTTCACAATAGGGAAGGAAGGGGAAGCTAATATGATCTTGTAGGTGGGGCTGTTTTTCTTATTTCTACATCTGAATGAATAGTAAGAATTTATATATGCTTTTTTTTTTTTAAATTTCCCTATTACATAAATCCTAGGATTCACTTGATTGAGAAGAGTGACATCTATTCTGTTTTCAGGGTCACAGTGTGTCTTCAAACACATGTGCATACACACACACACACACACACACACACACACACACACACCTCTCTCCTTGCTGGCCTGAAACAGATTTAATATTTTTATTATTTATCTTTGCCTTCAACTATGGACTTTGGAAGGCCTCATGTAAAATCCTCATTATCTGATATCACTGCCTGCATTATTTGTGCAATAAAAAGCCTAATTTATAGATAGGAAACATAATAAGACATTTTTAAAAATCGATACATTAGCATCTTAGCTGAAACCATATTTTTAGTCATGTCATTGAAACAGTGAAAGAAAAAGTGCGTGTGAGGCACATTTAGAAAAACTAGAGTCCTTGACTATTTAGGCTTAATTTGGGAGAATTAGGCCTCTCTTTGGCTGTTGGCATAATGGAAGAGTTTGACGAATAAAGGATTAGGGATTGCTCATGAAAAATTTATACGATTTTACCAATTCCAACTTTTAGAATAAAAGTAAGAAAATATCTAGTGCTCCAATTCTGAATGCTACCAGAATACCCTCAAAGTTGGTGGCACTGAGATGTGTGTGGGTGGCTCCAGACTGCAAGCTTGAAGACACCAGCTATTTCCTGTGAAAGCCTTATGAAAAGCTGTTGCCTGGCACTCTGCCCCATTTGATCTATGTAGGCAAAATTGCCTCAAACAATCTTCAACCCCAGTTCTATGGCTTGCGGAAGTTGTACACCCTCACCCAAGATTGAGGATCTCTGTTGAGTCTAACGGCCATATGTTTTGGGGAATGTTTGTGTTGTGATGTGTGCGGTTCCTCTTTACTCCTGGGTTCATTTTCTACACCTGTATACCATCTTTGTATTATGCCAAATCAGTCAAGACATGTTAACTCCCTTAGGAGTTTTCAAAAGAAATTAGTCATACCAAACAGTTCATAAATTTCACTTGAACTTGATGAATATTTGGAGTGAAGAGTATCCCATATGACTCTTCCAATGTCTTAGCAACATTATCACTCCCCCTCCTTCCTTGATTGCATTTTCCCTTTCCTTGAGTTGCCCCTTTGAAAAACTTCTTTCCTGTTATGGACAGGTATGCTCTCTCCAGACCCTACTTCCCAAATTGCATACCCCAAATATGAAGCACTCAGTAAGTAGGAGGAAAATAGTTATTCTCTTTTCATTGGAAACTTCTCTCCAGTTATATGATATTTGGACTGTTTAAATCATACTAGCTTCACATAGACAACTATCTTGTTTAAAAATTTATCTTTAAATATATTGAACTTTCTTTTGCTTGGAATACATTCTCACCAACTCTGGAATATGTCTTTTAAAATTGGGAAGAGCTATGAAGTATAGAGGAATATTGTAAGACAAATAATCTTTTGCTCTTTCATAGAGATTACTATGACACATACTTTTGAAAGAGTTTAATGAGTTTGGAAATTTAGAATGTTTAACTACTGCCATAATATTTTGAGTGGTGATGTGTAGGCATATGTTTTTTAAATTGACTGATTTTATATTTTTCCTTTTTATGTAGCTACCCTTAAGATATTACAGTAGCAAACATGTCATCAATAAGAAAAAATATTGATTTAATATCAATAAGGAAAAGAAAAACACAATTTTTTGAGAGTATGCCAAACTCAATCTTAAACATAATTCCTGCTGGAGAGCCAAATTGAGAGAACTAGGCTTTTTTGAAATTGAAATACTGTGATAGCCAATTTCAACAACTTTGGGCCTAATTGGGCCATTCCCCTCTCTCCCTTATGCTCTCCCCTTCAGAAGAGTTTATGTAAGATAGGAAATATAGTCATCTCTTTGTATTCAGGGAGATTGGTTCCAGGACCACCTCCTTTCCCTCAACCCCAGAGATATCAAACTCCATTAAGTGCTCAAGTCCCTTATATAAAATGCCATAGTATTTTAATATATAGGCTACAGCAGACTATGCCTACACATCACTACAATTGTGTGGATTCAGTCAGTGCTCCATGCATGGCAAATTCAAGATTTGTTTGTTTGAACTTTTCTTGGATTTCTTTTTTTTTTTTTTTTTCCAGAATATTTTTGACCCATGGTTGGTTGAATCCAGGGAAGCGAAACCTGCTTTGAAGGAAATTACTGATTCAATCTTCCAGGCTATACAATATTAACATTTCCTTTTCAGTCACTTTTGGTACATTATGTTTTTATATTTATTTAAACTTTCACATTGGCATTAAAAAATAGAAAATGTACTTCAACCTCATTGTCAAAGGAATTAAAGTTTATGAAGCCAAAATATATAACTTTTATTGAGGTGCGTTTAAAGCTTAACATTTTTTTCTGCATTTTTTATATTTGTGTGTTTTGTCCATTTAAAAAAAATGTAAATTTGTGCCATTTATTCCAAATAAATATTAATTTTATTTTCCCTAATATATATTTTAGACCTGCCAACTCTTTTTTCTTTACCTCTTAAATTTTTGTTTTCTACTTTTTTTCTTTATTGGGCTACTTTTAGAATTATTTTAACTCAGCTTTCATTTTACTAAGTCTTTCTTTTTTATGACTAATCTGCTTCTAAACTCATTCACTGAGTTTAAATTTATTATATTTTCACCTTTTAAATTTATTATAATTATCTTTCAATAGGGTATATATTTTTAAAAATAATTTCCTGTTATCTGTTGATACCTCCAAGCTTGTCCTTTTCCCCTTAATAATAGAGTAAGCCTGTTTTTCTTTTTCTTTTTGTTTAATAATATGCATCTGATAAATTGATTATCTAAAGTCTTATTCTGTTTCTGTTTTGTGTTGTTTCTGCTAGAGTCCATATGTGTTGCCTTATTAGCTTCTGTGCTTGATTATTTTTGAGTTTGAGTTTATTACCATATATTTTTTTGTGTGTGAATATTCTCAAAGGACGGGATAGAGATGTTATCCTCCAGAAGAAGGAAGTGGATTCATTTCTTCCCAGTGATTATTGACACTAACAGCCCAGGATCATGATAAATTAATTTGCTACTTGAGTTTATTTGGGGACAATCCTGATGAGAAAAGTTGAGTTCTATAACACTGAGGGTTACATATGTTTACAGTCACTCAAGGATGGATTTCTTTCCCACTCCTTTGCAAAGAGCTGGGGTGTTTACTTTAAGTTAACTTTACTATGACAATGCAGACTCAGTGTCACAAATTAATGTGGTAGGTTCTCCAATGGAAGCCCTCATAGTGGGTGTCCCGATGCTTTGTGGAATCCTTCCAAACCAGAGCTCGGTTTACCCACGACAAATGTCCTATAGCAGAATAGTTAACAGTCTTCATTCCTTTTCTTGTCTCTCCTTTCTTTTAGATTATTGGCTGGGAATTCCTTATAATTCATCAGATTTGTGCTGCCTTCATGAAGATTATTCTTTTATTTTATGATTATTTTCATTTGGTCTCAATAGGAGGGTTGGTGAAAATAACCTACCTTTACTAGAAACTGCCAATCAAAGACATGAATATTTTTACTATAGCAACCTTTTTACTATTGATTTTTAATTTTATTGCATAATACAGAACATAATCTACATAAACTTGAATCTTTAAATTTTATCAAGGCTTTATTTAGGGTCTAATAAATGGTTGTTTTTTTCATTAATATTTAATTTATTCATCAAAAAGAAGAATGTTCTTTAAGTGTAACATATCATTTGTATGATAAACTTTTGTATGTTAAAATGGTAAGAAAATGTTCAAACATGATTCGATTTTTGCTAAAATAATTAAGAAAGCAATTATTCCATTAAGGAAGTTAGCAAAACGTTTTCAACCATAGCTTTTAGATGAAGCTAACCATATAAATAAGCATTGCTGTTTACAAATTCTTGCTTCAATGAATAGATTAGATTACAGTATTATTTCATTTATCACAAAGTATTTCTTTAATGCCCAATATGTGTTTGGCACTTCATTGGGTAATGGAAGCTGGATCAAAGAAGTATTTGACCAGAATCTGATCTTTTGGGAATATACAATTGGAGAAAAAAGTTATCTAATTTCTAAAAATTAAAATATTGCTAGACAATATAATATTTAATAATGCATAGTAATTCCCAGAATGACTGCTACAAGCCATAAGTGCTGTACGAATTCAATTAATGTTGGAGCATTTCAGGGAAATTGTGGATTAAGTGGATGGAGAATTGGGCCTCAGAAAATGAGTGATCTTTGAATGGGAATGGGCAGAAAAGCCAGCAGTAGAAGAAAGGGGAGATCAAAAGTAATTTAACTCATCTTCCTCTTAAAAATAATTCAATTGAATTTCTATGCAGTTATGCCCACTGAAAAGCTCCTTAGCTTGTGTTAGAATAATTAGAAAATGAATGGATACTGAAAACAGGTTTTGTTTTTATCTAAAGTCCCTTAGTTTTTACCTAAGGGTTTTTTTTGTTGTTGTTGTTGTTGTTTTTTCTGTTTCAGGGTACCATCCAGGATACTATAGCACATTTAGTTGTCATGTCTCTTTTAGACTTCTTTTGACTGTGACAGTTCCTTGGAATTTCATAGATTGTTGTGACCTTGACAGTTTTGTAGAGTACTGCTCAGGCATTTTGTAGAACACCTTCTATTGAAATTTGATGTTGAACTTAATAACTTGGCTGAAGTAATTTTTGTCAGGTTTCTCCATTGTAGAATTACTACCCCCTTTCCATACTGTACTCATTGGAAGGAAGTCATTGTGCACACAGCCCGCACTTAAGACATAGAGTTACGTTCCTTTCTTTTAGGGTAGACTACCTCAAATTATTTGGAGTTCTACATGAGAGATTTGTATTTTCTCTCCATTCTACTTGTTTATTCAATCATTTTTTAGTAGCAGTATGGACTCACAGATGTTTATTTTTATACTTTTGAGTTACAATTCAATACTAATTTGTACCTTTTGTTTATGAAATTGTTCTAGCTGTGGCCAGTGGCATCTCTTTAAGTTGGCACTTGTGTCCCTTTGACATACTCCCATCACTGTGACGTTTATCTGAGGACTACCTACTTTTGGGCTCTACAGGATACTCCAGACACAGCTAGTATAGTTCCTGCCCTGGGCCTAGAATGAGCTATTTATCTAAGGGTTGCTGGATCCTTTCAGAAAAAAACAGAATGGTATTCGAAACTAAGATCTGTGTATACTTACTAGATATGCTCAGTACTGTTGGGTTTCCTTGATTTTAGGCCCACTTAGCTGTAGAACAAAGATATGTGTGTGTATACTAACTTGTGTATATACACATATCTATAAGTATTTTTTATATGTAACCACCTACACTTATATTAAACTAAATACGAGTTCATCCTGATGTCTTCAACTCTAGTCTGTTACCACATGATCATTCTAACTTTCTTTCTTGTTTACCTGTAAACTACTTGAACAATGAGAAATCTGACTCCCACCATCCACCATTCATTAACTTAATTGTTCAATTCCAGTATACATGTATAGCAGTATTAGAACTGTCCTTTATCAAATAGAGGACAGTGTTATAGTTTCTTTGCCTTCAATCTTACAGAAGCCACCAAATTCCAGTTACTTAGGCCATCACTTTCGCCTACCACTAGGTCTTTCAGTGGGATACTTTTATATATTTGTAATAGAGTTAGACTTTCTAAGTCTGCAGTCTTCCCTAAGATCCCCAATTGCTAAAAGTTTTGTGTTGGGTTTTTTGTTTTATGATATGTTCAGGTTCACTATGTATAAAGTGTATGAGACATGACAAACACACAATGCTACTGTAGTATCACAAAGAATGATTATATTTTACCTTCATTTATTCCTTTTCTGGTGCTCTTTCTTTCTTTGTGTAGATCCAAGTTTCTACCCTCTATCATTAATCTTCTCCTCAAAAACTTTCTTTTAAAGTGTCTTGCAAGGCAGATCCGAGGATAGAGATTTTCCTTAGCTCCTCACCTTGAGAACCTGGTGGGATTCCTGAAGGTAAGCCCTGCCACATACATGCGGATGCCCCTTCTGACTGTGGCCCCCAATAGTTTCTCACTCTCAAAGTAGTCCAAATTCAATCTGCAACAATTTGTCAAAATTACCAGTTAAGTATTCTTACCACTGTATGGTTCTGCTCCAAGCAAGCAGATCTTGGCTATCATTGACCTGTTTCTCTAGAATTCTGGGTGATTGGTGGTTTTCACTGAAGCCTAAGTTCTTTGATAGGTCCAGGAAAACTTGTTGGTTTTCTGTCTCTTCAGCTTTTCTTACTATAAGAATGGCAATTATAACTTTTAATTTCTTTACATGTCAGAACTGAAAGTGGAAGTCCCTTGTTTCACTTTTTAACTGATTTTTCTTTTGGATATACTGTGGTAAAATAAATCTATGGGTTTGCCACCATGTATGTGCAGGGCAAAATATTTATTGATAAAATAAATCAACTGAGTTATCAAAGATTTTCCTAGAGAATGATGAGCATAGAAAGGAAGATTAGTTTAATTAATGTGAATTTGACTGGAATTTACTTTTAAATTAAAAAAACAAATTCTCACAACATGATTCATTCAAAAGGCCATGACTAGTATTGATTTAAATAAATTATTTAGAATTTATAGATATATTACTAACTAGGCTCTGTTATACTCATTGTTTAGTAGAATGTTACCAGGAAACTGAATGAACAGTTCTTGCTTCTCTCAAGAAGTTATTAGCTCTCTTTTTCAGGGACCTAACAGGATTTTGTTTATACCTTTATTACAGCACTCAAGTCAATATACTGTAATTATCTGTTTGTGTCTGTCTCCCTATGAGAATAAGTTCTTTGAAGGCATGGATCATCTCTTATTTATTTTTGTATTTCCAGCACTTAGCACACTCCCTGGCCCATCATAAAGATGTCCAAGAAATGTCTCTTAATTGATTGAATGGATAAACTAGTGAATGAAAAATATTTTCCATGTATTCATATGTTGAGTGTGATTCTTTGGTAAAATTTCATGTAAAATTCTAATACATTTGTATTATTTTGGTGTATCTATTCTGAAAGTGGTTTACTGAAATGTTGGCATGATTACCATTTCTTAATCTTGTTACCACAGCTATGTCCAAAATACCAAAATGTTAATTATTTCTCTAAGATATAAAGCATGTTCTTTAGAAAAAATTCTCAAATGTCTGATTAGATTATTAAATAGTAACATTTATTTGTTGGTGTTATGGTTATGGTGACATCTTTGCCATATAGCACTTTTTTAGTACATCTGTGGTAATTAAAACCATCTGTGCATTCTGAGTGGGAAAGTAGCAACAAAATATTACTGGAAAAAAAAATTATTTGCTGCTCTGCCAACAAAGGCATCAAGGAGGGTATGTGGTGTCAAGCGAAGGACTGAAATCAGCAAGAGAGAGACCACAAGGCCTAACCGTCCTAAGAAGGGTTTCTTTCGTTGTCTCTTCCCCTAGGATAGTACATTCAGAAACTTGGTATTGTCCATATCCTTTAAGAGCAGGTTTATCTTTTAGTGGCAGTCTGTGTTCAAAAAGTTCATAAAGTGAATAGATAGAAAGCTATAATGCCAATTTGCAAATATAGAATAATTGTCATAGAGATCGGAATTTAAACATTTATGTATACTTAAATATTATTGTTTCCATATATGTGTCCACCTACTTGGGAAACTATTTTTTCCCCCAGAAAACTGATTAGTGAATGCAGCGTCCTAATGAACGGGAGTGTATTAGTTTCCTAGGGCTGCCGTAACAAATTACCACACGTTTGGTGGCTTAAAACAATGTATTCTCTCCTAGCCTGGAGTCTAGAAGTTTGAAATCGAGGCTTAGGCAAGGTTACACTCTCTCTGAAGGCTCTAGGTGAAATTTCTTCCTTTCTTTTTCTTAGCTCAGTATTTGGCAATGTTTGACATTCCTTGACTTATAAATGTATCATTAATTTTTGCCTTCCTTGTTACATGATTCACCTTCTCCTTATGTGCTTTGTGTCCAAATTTCCCTCTTCTTATAAAGATACCAGCATATTGGAGTTGGGGCCCATCCTAACCCATTGTGGCCTCATCTTAACTTGATTATATGTGTAAAGAACCTATTTTTACGTAAGATCACATTGACAGGTTTCTGATAAACATGAATTATGGGGGCACACTCTTCAATTCAGTACAAGAAGTTAGATAAATCCAATATTTAATGGCACAGGATAAGAGAGGTTGGTAGCTTGATAGAAACATTTATTAGGTTGGTGCAAAAGTAATTGCGGTTTTTACAATTATTTTTAACCTTTTAAACCGCAATTACTTTTGCACCAACTTAATACAATTCGGGACCATTTTATCAAAAGGACAAAGGCATTTAAGTGAGTGACTCTGATTCCAGAGTCATTTCTACAGTCTGATTGACATTGCCTCAAGCCCCAGAATACTTGAGAACCTTGCCCGAGGTTCTTCTACATGAATATAAGTGCCTAGTTTTATCTTAATGTTTTTCCTTTTCCGGGCTTTCAAGGCTGTCCAATGCCCTATTTGATACTTTCTTTAGATATGCTAATACATTCCTTCAGGTTTCTTAAGAGTTTTCCCCTGCTGAACTAATAGCTTTTTCTATTTTGCCATCTCTGCTGGGATTAATTAATTATTTTATTTCGAAACTTTAATCTCTCAGATAATTGCATTTCCACGAGGTGGAATGGGTGGCAGCGGGGATTTTGGCTACCATAGTCCAGCGACTGTCCACCACAATAACCACAAAAATATCCAGATATGATAGTAACCATTTATTGAGAATGTGTGATGATTGGACGTGTTGCATTTAAGAAAGGCAGGTGTTTCACATGAGTTATAACAAATGAACACAAGGTAACCTAACAGGTATCATTTCCCTATTTCACTTATGAGGAAACTAAAATTGGTAAGTAATTTGCTGAAGATTACTTAGCTAGTAAGTAGTGGATTAGAAACATGTATGTTGATATTACTCCAAAGTTCTACCTGGATATAATAACCCAAACTAAACTAGTAACTAGCCTGTATTCTGGGATGATCACTGATATTCTCTTTCTTCATTTTTCCTCTGATGTTTAAGCAACATAATATTTTGAAATTATTATACATATTTACTTCAAAAATATAGGATTGCATGATAGATTATATGACCAGGTAACACTTTTCTCGGAGAACTGTTGTTCTTTGAGCCACACTATGGGAAACACTACTTTGCAATCTTCCAATCAGTATCTGCCTTAGTTTTCTGATTCTCTACTCTTGTCACAACTTATTCACAGAGAATACTTTTTGTTACTAAAATATTTTCCTTCATTCATCTTCTGCAACTTACATCACATTCAACTCCAGGACTAAGCCAATGCATAGAATGGTTGGTTATTAAGTGATAAGAGCTGAGTTTATTGAACTGCTCCATTAGACTGACTGTTAATACAATGAAAATAGCCGTCTGAAAAATCCCATTTATAATTATGTCACCTAAAAAGGGTAATATGGTAATGAATCAATTAATGTATTTATATTCATTAGCCAGTTGTTTGAATTAGTTTTCTGATAAACTGGCTCACCCCTATTGGAGAGGCCTGAGTAGGGCAAGTGTTGGAATTGGAAGGGTTAGTGCAGATGTTGGCATTTACTGGTGTTGGCTTTTGAGACTACTGTACTGAAAAAAGAACATGGAAATTAGAGTTGGAATAGTAGTTAGGTTGGAGGGTGTATTAATTTCCTAGGGCTGCTGTAACAATTACCACAGACTGCGTGGCTTAAAACAAAGAGATTTGTTCTCTCATCATTCTGGAGGCCAGAAATCTGAAACTGGCAGATTTGTGTTTTGTTATTGGCAGAGCTGTGTACTCTCCTGAAGGCTTTAGGAGAGAATCCTTTTTACCTCTTCCAACTTTGGATGGCTCCAGGAGTTTCTTAACTTCCATGACTCCATAACTTCAATCTCTGCCTCCTTCTTCACAGCTCTTCTCCTTTTCTGTGTGTCTCTCCTTTTTGTCTCTTATAAACACACTTGTCATAGGATTTGGGGCCGGATAATCTAGGAAGATCTCATCTTGATATCTTTAACTTAATTATTACATCTGCAAGGACTTTTTCCAAATAATGTCCCATTTACAGGTTACAGGGATTAGGACATAGAGGTACCTTTTGGAGGATACTGTTCAACTCTCTACAGAGGGTAAGAGTAACACACGCTACACTTAATTTCAAAATTTTCCTAATGCCAACCTTGTCACAATATCCATGAAAATTTCAGGCTAAATGAAAAAAATGATGATTTGAATTAGTCTCTCAAATAGGACTTAGTACAATCCTTAGGACACTGAATTGTGCAAGGAGAAATAGGTATCTGAACAATATTGAATCTCTTAAGAAAGAAAATGAGATGGGGAGATGGAGGATAGGTAGATTATCAATAGTATCTGCTAACAGCTTCCATGTGACACTATATGCTCATTTTCTTCCCTTTTTTTTTTAAAAAAAAAAATACTATATGTGGAAATGCATATCTATGTTTCTACTACTAAAAGATCAAATTTGAAATTCAATTGTCATTTTTTGGGGGGATAAAATAAACAATAAACAACATTGTAGAAACATAATTTAATTTTTCTTTGAAATGCTAGTATATTTACAGACCAATTTTCTATCTTACATTTCATATCTTTAAATTTGGCTAAATGTTATAGAGAAAGGTATTCTCAGATTCATGATTTCACATGATTATTTCCCTTACCATAATATTCATCAACATGTATTGTAGTTTTGTGTCCCTGGCATCTGGTGAATGGTCTAGAAATAGTTCTTGTCTGAATAAATATTGAGAAATAAAGATAGTGTGTGACTGAATAATTTAAGTAAGTCATATGTGTTTGTACATGGCAAAAATGCACCTATATTATTTCAGTCCTAGTCTGTTCCTCTACCTGAATAAACAGACCGGGTGTAATATTATTATGTTATATTATCATTGTGTTTAAAATGTAGTGACAATTGGTGAAGAATAAAAGAGTAATTAAATTATATATTTTGGGAATATGGGGGATAATAATAAATTTAACAAATATTTATTGATTCCTTATTCCATCATGTTAGAATCCCTGAAACAAGTAAGTGGTGAAAAGAAACAAAGTAGGGTTTTTGTGGGACCTGATTGCTAAGATGCTTTCCAATGATCCCTGCTTCCCGTATTCACATTATTGTGTGATCCTTTCCCTCTTGGTCCTTGTGAACAATAGAAAGTGGTAGAAGTGATAATATTGTCATTTCTGAGATTAGGTTATAAAAGACACTTCTGTCTTGGTCGTGTGCCTCTCTCCCCCTTCCCTTCCCCTCTCCTCCCCTGCTCCCTCTCTCCAGCTTGTCCTGGGTGAAGGCAGCTGCTTTGTCATGAGCAGCCTCATGTAGAGGCCCACGTGGTGAACAACTGAGGCCTTCAATCAGTGAGGAACTAAAGCAAGAGTACCCTCCAGTCCAGATAATGACTTCAGATGATTAGACCCCTGACTGACAGCTTCACTGAAACCCTATAAGACAGACACCTAGCTAAGGCACTGCTGGATAGGATGCCTGACCCTCCAAAAGTGGGTGAAATAAAAAAAAAAATTAAAAAAAAAGTTGTTTTAAGTTGCTAAATTTGGGGGTAATTTGTTGTGCAACAATAGATAAATAATAGTTTCCACATTACTGGAAAGGCAGTTTTAAATGGTAATGCATGCACACACAACAAGGTAACTACCAATAGCTGCATAAATACTAAATTCTAAATGTGTGGCATGCAAAATAAGTTCAGAGGACAGAAATATGATGTTCAGCTCAATTGGTGGAGATGGCTTTGTAAAGAGGAATGAATTGAGCTAGGTAAAATTTGCATAGATCTTCTAAAATGTGTGCATAAATCAATACACACCAGATAGATGTGATTTTTATGTATGCCTTGTAGAAACCAGTCTCATTATTTTATTGGTGAGGCACAGTAATCTATGCAATCTTTCATGAATTCCCCCAGGTAATTAGTTTCCTAGAATATTGCTGGGTGGCAGATTCAACTCTTGTTACTTTGCAACGCTCTTGGGAATATTTGAATTATAGGACATATAGTTCTGCTGGAAAGTTATGCTAAGAGGTTTAATTCACAGAAAATACACAACCTGTATAATCCAATTAAGAATGTAGATTGCATACAGACACTGAGAACTCCACAGAGACAACAGTCAGCCTCACCTATTGACTTCTATTATTGCACTTAATGCTCCGTTCCTTTTCCTGCATGGATACAGGAGACTTTAGAGTTCAACGTTCTTGACCTTTCTGGAATGTTAACTGCCCATGCAGAGTCTTGGAAGAGGTTGGAATTTCCCTTTTATTTTTTTCTCCAGTTGAAATGCTTTCTTTCTTTACATACTGAGGTAATAATGCTGGTTTTTCCTCCCAGGTAACACCAGTCTGTGACCTCTTGAAAACCTGTTCAGCTCTAAATGTAGCCTGCCTCATATGCTTTATACCCAAGCCAGGATAGTCCTATGGTCAGGAAATCATTAGGAATTTCTACCCTTCTGCAACGGTTTAGAAAAAAGATGGACGGGTTGAGGCAGGTAGAATGTAGTATTAATCCCTTTACATGGAAATAGCCACCTTATTTGTATTCATTCTCTATGTTCCTTTCTGTTTCCAACAGAAGACTCATCTCTGGCCCAATTAGATTTTCTAGCAAA
Organism: Rhinolophus sinicus; assembly: GCF_057876585.1. NCBI lineage: Eukaryota > Metazoa > Chordata > Mammalia > Chiroptera > Rhinolophidae > Rhinolophus > Rhinolophus sinicus. The sequence continues at coordinate 59,136,669 of NC_142502.1, forward strand.
TGATCTTCATCTCTTAGTGTTGCCCTCTCAGACTTGTAACCGTGCTTAAAACTCATGTTAGAAGGAACTTATGAGAAAGTTACAGGATTCACTGGTAAAATTCTGTATAAATGAATTTCTTTAAATTACATTTAGAAGAGTTGAGGTTCACACTGTCAGTTAGATGAACTACATAATTAATTAGAGGCACCAAATGTAGATATGGTAAACAAATCATAAAATATGAGGAATACATTTTCTTTATATGCTTTTCAAAAGCTTTTTACAATTTACTGAACTCTTCAGTTTTAATGATGAAAGTGTAAATAAAGCATGAGCATGCCAACCTACTGTCACTGATGTTTAGCTCATTGGTGTATTTATTATCTACTTTGTATGGCATTTTGTTTTTCTATCAGTGCTGCTATATAAGAGAGAGGTAGAGGAGTGAAGAGGAGAGTGAGAGGTAAAGGAAGAATGAGAGAGAGTGCTTTAGAATATATGAAAGAAAAAGCATACTGATACGAAGATTGGATAATATTTTAAAATAGATAATTAAACAATACAATAATCCACAAACTAATCTCCATTATAAGTCATAGAGATGATTGAGTAAATGCTTTCTCACTTTCATAGTCATCATGTTATTTACTGGCAATTGCTAAGAACTAATCAGTGCTAATAGGTACTGGAGAAAAATTTAGAGGTACATTTGACATGCTGAAAAATCTTTCTGACTCTTTAGACTTCTTCTGATCTCAACATAAACAGGCTGGGGAAAAAAGCAGCATCTTGTTACAATTTGAAAGGATGGCTCTTCTGCCTTGCCTTTTCAGTTTCATACCCAAGTGCTTAAAACCTTTAATCCCATTTTCCATTCTAGGATAGACCACATTTCAGTGCCACTGTTTAGGGAATTGCCCCTAATACAGCCAGCCCTCTAACAAAGGGGAAAATGAGCCAACTGGCTACTGTGGCATAAAAATTTCTGTTTAGCCAAAATAATCGCTTGGTCTCTGCATTTGTCTGTGTGGTTGTCTTACAGTTGACTCACTACTTTGTGGCTGGAGCTTGTCATCCTGGCTCCTGGCCAAGGTGCTCATTACCTCTATTAGGCATCCTGTGTACGTCCTGGGAAATACTAATACCCCAGCTTCTTTGTGTGCCTTTGTTTGTCCATAAGTCAGCACTCAGTATAGAATAATTTATGGGAGGTGAAGAGAGAGAAAGACCCTCCCACATCCTTCAAAAAAAATGAAATTAGTATACTGTGGGAGATAAAACATGATACAGTTCTAATATGTGTTCTTGACAATTGGTCTTTTCTTTTCATGAAAGATATTCTAGAAGTGCTTTCAGTCTGCCATCCATTTTCCATTTCTCGTTTGTCGGTCTTTTATTTCTTTCATCTGTATTCTCCCTTTCCCACAGCTTCCTTCTTTCTGATCACCCATTTTCTGTCTTCCAGTGAGATAGCATTTTACCAAGATCTCCTCATTTTTTCATTTTAACAGGACTCTGTCAAGAAACTTAAGCTCCAGTTCTGGCTTGGCTCAATATTCCAATCAAAAGAGAGAACTCCTAGATTAAAAGCTCAATTTTTCAAACATAGTATAGGATTTCTCCCAGGATGATTATGACATACACAGTGATGGCTTCTGTTTATATATACCTATCAAATTTTATGCAATTGCAATGACTAAATTAGACATTTGCATGCAAAACACAAGTTTCATTTTTAATGTCGTGTCAACTAGAAAGGGCAAATGATCATTGGAATTACTGAAATAGCTTATTAAATAGATATCAGGACACATTACATGAAATTCTCCCCATCCTGTAACCTTATCTTTGCCGGAGAGGTCAAAAAAAGTTTGACTTTATACATTTCCCTAAATTTGAAGGAAAACAAGAAAAAAATACAATTAAGATTAAAGTAACTTCAGATTATTAAGATGTTCCATTGTTGATTAAAGCCTTTTACAGGTTATCTTTTGCACAAGATTCAATTAAGGTCCTACACACATCTTTGCTTTGTTCTGACATTACTCAGGAATTAACATTTTGTGACTAATCTATTTTAGCTGGCCACAATATGGAAAAAGACGTGTACTTTGAATTTTCATAGTTTGGGTTTCACAATTGATAAACTTCTCTAAGTTTTCTAAAAAAAACAAACAACTCATAAAACCTCTGCTCAATCTTCTGTAGCTTTGTATAGTTGCTCCTAAATATAAACAAAATATGAATTGAAATAGCATGTTTGTGTATATTTTTTATTCCATTTTCTAGAATGTTGGAACCACATCTTTTTTCTATGGCTTATTGTGGACAATTAATAAGTATGTGAAGTAAATGATCAATAATTGAATGCAGTTCTATTTCTGTTTATTTGCCTTAGAAAGGCAAGATTAATTTATTTCCAACATTGCTTATAATCTGTTAAATACAAAGAGGAGTTGGAGAATAATTGTTTCTTTTTGTTCAGCTTTCCTCCTTGAGGATCTATAGGCTCATTATGGCTGATGAGCTGGTAATTTCAAGCTTCTGTTTTTCCGCTCTTCTCGTTCATGCTCCTTCAATAATTCATAGTGCAGAGCAAACTCTGCATAGTTGAGTTGGGAAGGATTTGTAAGCATGTATCTGTATCATGGGCATTTTCTTTGCTCTATATTGTGCACATATTTCCCTACGAGAAATTGGAAGGACAGCTAGCTTTATGTGCTTCTGAAAGCCTGGCATTGTGAGCTTCTTTTGTACATAATAACTGCAGGTGCTTTCTGGCGCAGAAATGATCCTGTGATCTGATAGCTGTTTTTCACATTCTGTGATCTTGGCCAGTTCACAGAATACAACAAAGGTGGAAGATTGTTGTCTTCCCATGGGTTGCCTAAAGTTACAGTGCTGATCTTTTGACCCTTAATTTCAGCAAGTTTGATTGCTCAAGGAACCCTGGTGTGCATATTTGGAGCTAGTGTGGCATTTTGCTGTTGAGTTGATTGTCAATATTCTAACACACTCATAGTATTTAGAAGAAGGGAGATAGAGTCTTTTATGTAATTGTCTTGCATTTTAAAGAGTTAAATGCAAACAGTGTCACAAATAAACTACCTCACTTCCTCTAATGGAATATTTTAGGCCTAGCAATGCATTTTGGCAAATGATTGTTGTGATTAGAGCATCACTGCTTTTCTCCTTGTGGAGTATAACACCGCCCATTCTGAGGCTGCAGAGTCACAAGAGAAATGCAGTGTCTCAGCATTGGAATGAAGCGAGTACAGGAATTCTGATGTTTCAAAAACTAAATTATTTTAATAAGGGATTTTAAAATAAGTAATGCAACATGGTATTAAAACTTGCTAATCTTGCTTCATTACTAATCTCATACCACATTTAAATGAATTGGTTTTACTGAATATTTTAATTATTTCCCCTTCTGATTTTCATTTTCTTACTCATCAGCAGTATGTCTCATCAGCCAGGGTTTGAAACATTCTCTGTCCTTGTTCATCCCATGGAAATTGATCAGGTATTTAAGCTCTGAATTAGTTTCTCTGTTAATAACCAGACTTGATTCTACTTGTAAATCATTTAATTTAAGACCCATGTTAAATTTTGCCTCACTAAATGCTGCCTCGTTCTCAATCCCTGCTTTGTTTCTCAGAAGGTGACTTGGTTAATGGAGTTAAATGCCTTTTAACCACTAGAGGGAAACATACCAATCTTCTATGAGCAAGGCAGTGTCTTCAAATGGCAAATACCTTCCGGAAGCTGCAGGTCCTGCCGTGTGTTTTATGTTGATCTTTTCCCTCTCAATATCGACAAAATTATAATGAGGAATCAGGACAGGGTATATATTGATAAAAAAAAATTAGTGAGGATAATTTCCTTTTTATTGAATAATTTGAGACCTATTCCTTGCTGTAGTTAATTTATTTTTGAAGTGAGTAAATATCCCCTGGTAACTAAGGACAAACTTCTATGATGCAAGAATTTCTTTGTGCATTATATCTGGAAAGCAATGTTCTTTAAATGTTGATATACTGTACTTATACTAAACATACTGAGTGAGTAAACAAGCATTGCTGAGTGTAGGTTCAACATAACAGAAAAAAAATCTCAGACAAATCAGGTTGTTTGGATTCTGATGTTAAAAGCATTCTACAGAATGGCTTTAGTATTGTTCTGGCCCACACATACTTTATTTATTGAATGTATTATTTTTTTCTATTATCTGTACTTATTGTTTCTGCTCAGGGATACACCCAGTTGTAGTAATAGTCTTTGCTGTTGTTATGTAACTCCATCTCCTTTTCTTACAGCTTCAGGGAGATTTGAAGCAGAAATTTGGGGGCGATCAAGCAAAATGTTGAAGGCTGAGTCTCAGGATATTAATGCTAGATGAATAGATTTTAGGAACCCGATAAAAATACAAAGGTGATTCTGTGGCATTGAATGGCTATCAAAAGTGAAACTGCTGAAGAAGGGCAAAGCAGTTACAGAAACTGGGAGCCTGAGGAACATTTGAGTATTATAAGTGGTGTTCCTACTACATGTGGCCAAAGCAAATGTATTTTTAATGATTGTTGCAAAATACCTTGTTTTACTTGTTTTCAATGTGAAGAAAGGATTCTAGATGCTTGTGGACTGTTTGATTCAGGCTCAGTTAGTTTCTGTATCAATGCACCCAGGAAAATAGGCAACTCATTAAAACAATGTATTAGGTACTATGTTTTTATCTTGTGTTCTGTCTTGCTCGGTTTCCAGGCACTTCTCCCCAACCCCCCATTCAACATAATTGCAGAGGAGCTTCTTTTTCCTTATAAATTACCTCCACACTTTTGGCCACAGTTAATTGGTGCAGGCATTGGCAATTTACCAAAGTTGGACAAGGGTACATCACTGAAGCTGGCCAAGTTCTCCTCTGGGTGGGTAATCATGTGATGGAAACCAAGACAGAGGGAGTGGAGCAGAGATACAAAAGAAAAGGTAACTTGATCGTACTAAAAACCAAGTTACCCAGCTGCATTTCTGTACTCCATGCACCAGACCTCAATATCTAGGAATAAATAAGCATTTTGGTTTAAGCTTGTTTCACTTGGATTTCTTAGTGGTGGTTAAAAGAGTCCCAACTAATCGTGGTAGGAAGCAAATTTTCCACAGAGGAACTCTGCTGTGAATAGGCCAAGGGGATTTTTCAATAGGCAACTATCTTTCTTATTTGAAAATAGAAGACGGAGCTCTGTTGAAAAAAACATCATGATTACATTGTGTATGCCGCTGAAGTTTCTCCAGTTCAATAGGGGTTAATTCCAGGGCTCTGGGTATCTAGAGAGGAAAGGGACTGAGAATTCCCATAGGAAGGGAATTGAAAGTATGTTTCACAGTATAAGTCTGCTTCTCTCCAGAAATGCTTTTACCTTCTCTCACCACTCCTATAAATGTTTACACTTTGATAATGAAAATAGAACATGGAATCAGAGAATGTGGATTTGGAAAACTTTTACCCATTCATCTGTACTTTCCTACATTCAACCATTATTCTCCTAGCCCAGACTGTGTAGTGTGGCAGTCCCTATTCTGGTAACTAGGTATGCGGTGAAGATGTTTTGTTTTGTTTTGGTTTGGTTTGTTTTAGTGCTGAAACCTGAAACAGGAGTTCAGGAGTCAGCAAGGTGAAGAGTTGGATGAGACACGTTCCAGGTGTGTATTCAGCCTATTAGGAGGAACACAGTTTGTGGCCATGCGTAGAGCTGGGAACAGCATTAGGTACGCTCCACTGCATATTCACTGAGTATTTGAGTTGTCTGTAGTGGTATATTTGTATTATTTCATTGTGGTAAAACACTTAACATGGGATCTACCTTTTAATCATATTTTTAAGTGAACAATACAGTGGCGTGAACTACAGATGCAACGCTATACAGCAGATGTCCAGAGTTCACTCATCTTGCCTCACGAAAGCTTTTTACTCCTTGGTTAGCAACTACCCATTTCCCCCTCCCCTCAGCCCCTGGAAACCACCATTTTATTCTTTGCCTCTATGAGTTTGACTATTTTAAATACCTCATATAAATGGAATCATGCAGTATTTGTCTTTCTGTAACTGGCTTATTTCATTTAGCATAATGTCCTCAAGGTTCATCCATGTTGTTATCACATACTGCAGGATTTCCTTCTTTATTCCAAGTATATATACCACACTTTAAAATCCACTTATCCATCGATGGACATTTAGGTTGTTTCCATATGTTGCATATTGTGAGTAGTGCTGCTATAAACATGGAAGTTGTAATTATTTCTTTAAGATCCTGATTTTAATTCTTTTGGATAAACACCCAAGAGTGGGATCACTGGATTATATGTTAGCTCTATTTTCAACTTTTTGCGGAACCTCTATACTGTCTTTCATAGAGGCTACACCATTTTGCATTCCCACCAAGAGTGTCCAAAGGTTCCAACTTCTCCACATCCTCACCAACTCTTGTCTTGTCGTTTTTTTCTTTGTTTGTTTGTTTTTTAATAATGGCTATCCTACAGGTGTGAGGTGTTATCTCATTGTGGGTTTTATTTCATTTCCCTGTTGCTTACTGATTTTGAGAATCTTTTCATGCACCTGCTGGCCATTTGCATGTCTTCTTTGGAGAAATGTTTATTTAAGGCCTTAGCTCATTTATTAATGTGTTATTAGTTTTCTTTTTTCCTTTTTTTTTTTTGGCTATTAAGTTGTAGATATTCTCTATGTATTTTGGAAATCTGCCCTTTATCAGATATGTGGTTTGCAAATATTTTCTCCCATTCTGTAGGTTGCCTTCCTTCTATTGATTATTTTCTTTGCTCTGAAGAAGCTTTTTAGTTTGACATAGTCCTACCTACATATTTTTGCTTTCGTTGCCTGTCATTTTGTGATATGCATGAAATCATTGACGAAACAATGTCATGAAGTTTTTCCCTTATGTTTTCTTCTAGTAGTTTTATAGTTTAAAGTCTAACATGTAAGTCTGTAACCCATTTTGAGTTGATTTTTCTGCATGGCATAAAGGGTCCAATTTCATTATTTTCACGTGAATATCCAGATTCCTAACATCATCTGTTGAAGACACTATATTTTCCCCATTGTGTGTTGTTGACATTTTTGTCAAAGATCAGTTGATCATATATGTGTGGATTTATTTCTGGGTATGTTCATATGATAGTGCTAAGGAATTAGATAAGTGATCTAATCTAAATACTTCTGTCAAGAAAATTTAGAGTGGGTCTCCTGTTCCTTCAGACTTTCCAAAGTCCAATTATTTCAATTATGCTTTTAAAGGAACATTGGTTGATAGGTATGACTTTGCCATTTCTTTCTGATGCTTTGTGACTTACTTAATCATATAATCATTTGTTATATTAAGTTTTACGCAAAATGCAGTCCTTTCTCAATCTTCTCATTTATTTTTCTGTTTTATTTGAAACCCATGAACTAACTTTTACACTAGAGAGATCTCTCTCTTTTTTTTTTTTTAATTGGCTTGGATATAAAGGGACATTTGCTCCTTCAAAGTTGATACTCATTTCTTTGAACTTGCAGTAATTTCCTTTATGGCTAGCACTGCAGGAATGTCTTTATATTTTTTCCTAGAGCAATTTGTACATTAGAACTGTCTGCAGTTATATCAATATTCTATTATATGTCTTTGCTGTCCAATATAGCAGTCAGTAGCCGCATGTGGTAATTGGGCACTTAAAATGTGACTAGTGGTGACAAAATAACAATTTTTTATTTTATTTATTTTAAACTAATTTAGATATAATTTAAATAGTCTAATGTGGCTACTAGATACCATATTGGAAAGCATAGGACTAAGGTATATGGTTATTTTTAAAAAAACTCCACTTTTGTTTACAAATGGGACAATTGTTGAATTTGGGGTTATAAATATATTCACTAAGTCAAGTTTACTAACAGTGTGATTTAAAGCTTCTATAGCCTTACAAAATTGTTTTCTGCTTGGCCTATCAATTACCTGATAGAGGTGAATTTCAATTGTATGGGGTGAATTTTTCTATTTTCTCTTGTAATTATGTAAATTTTTATATATACGTATTTCAGTTATGTTATTACATGCATCAATGTTACAATGTTTATTTTTCTACTGAACTCAAATTTTATCATTACGTATTTATCCTCTTTGGGATTAATAATTCTTTTTTTCCTTAAAGTATATTTGTATGATAATAATATAGCCAAATTATTTTTCTCTGTTTTTTCCTTTAAGATCTACTTCCATTCCTTTACTTTCAACCATGCCATATTCATTTGTTTTGGGTGTGTCTCTTTTAAACCCTTCTATTTATTGAGTTTATGGATAGTTGTGAATTTATTTCTAATGTAGCATTTTATATTTTCTATTTGTTCTGCTTTTTCTATTGTATCTTTTCTGTTCTTCCTCTTTATGGATTAATTGAATTTTCAGTTCCGTTTTTCCATCCACTGGTGTAGAATTACATACTATTTTTCTAGGTTAATTACCTGAAAAATAGTAACACACGAATCTTACTTTAATCATGCCTGGTAAATCAATGACTGGAACTTCCTCTTGACTGATCCAAATACAAGCAAGAAAGGACTCCTTTGTGATTAAGCATCTTCTTTATCTTACATTGTCATCCTGTATAGTAGTTTTATCTGTGTTTTAACATCACAAAATACATATTATCATTGTTATAATACTGTTGTTACTTGTTTTGATACTTCAATTTATTTGCTTAACATGTCTTTCTACTGTTATACTCTCCTTCCACAATCATTTTCCTTCTTAAAATACAGCCTTCATTAATGATATGTTGGTGATAAAAGTATCAGTTTTTTATATTATATACTTAGCACTTATCCTTTAATGATAATGAAAGGTAGTTGGTTATTTCCTCTCAACACTTTGAAAACAATTTTCATTGTCTTTGATTGAAACTTTATTTCTGTTTGGAAGCTCTGAGCTCTTTTTGTCTTTGGTGGTCTATAATATTACTGTGAAAAGTCTCATTATAATTTCCTATTTTCTTTATTCTATTTAACTTTAATACTGTTCACAGTCCTGACTCTGAATATTCACATCTTTTACAAAGTGTTAAAATGTTTAAGGCATTATCATAGTTGTCCCCTGATGTCAGTGGTGGACACCAAAGTCCACAAATGCTCAAGTCCCTTATGTAAAATGGCATATTATTTGAATATATGCTATGCATACCCTCCCATATGCTTTAAATCATCTCTAGCTTACTTGTAATAACTAATATAATATAGGTGTTATGTAAATAGTTGTTATATTGTATCATTTAGGGAATGATGATAAAGAAAAAAAGTCTATACATATTTAGTACAGATGCAACTTTCATAAGTCTACTATATAGTACATGTCAGCAGCAACGCAACATTTTATTTAAAATATTTTTGATTTGTGATTGGTTGAACCCATGGATGTGGAACCTACAGATAATGCAAGGCTGACTGTATAGCTCCTTTTTTCTTTGTATTAAATTATTTTAAATTTCTATTTGACCTTTGTTGCATTTTATTTTATCCGATTATTTTATTAATATATTTTCATAGTTTTTAGCTTTTAGTTTTTTTATGTTGTATTCTAGTTGATTTCTTCAGATCTCTTTTCTAGAGCACAAATTCTCTTTAGCTTTAGTCTAAATATCTATATTATACACCAAATTTTACTATATTTAGTTTTTAATTTATTAAAAACTGTATTTATAAATTTTATATCTAAATTGCTTCTTTTAAAATATGATCCACTGAGTTTTACTGTTTTTAAAAAATTATTTATAAAATTTTTATCTAAATTAGTTCTTTTAAAATGTGCCTACGTTTTGTTTTTGTTTTTGTTTTTTTAATTGTATCTGCTTTCTTGCACATTTAAAATATATTTGCTTAACATATGAAGCATATGATTTTATATTCAACGTTCAGGAATTCTAATATCTGCAGTCATGGGGAGAATCTGATTTTACTCAATTGTTCCCCTCAACTCTTCTTTTTAGTAACTTGTATCCTTAGTTAATTGTTAATTTTGGATTGTGAATTCAAGTATGGATGAGTTTATTTTGGGGAATACTGAGGCTTCATCTAAGGGTATATTTCTCCAGGAAAAATTTGGATTTCTTTCTGTCAAGTATACAAAAACTCTATGAATATAAGACCAATTTAATTTAATTTAATGTTCCTCTTGAGGTATCCAAGACTAACGTTCTGGTAGAATATATTAGAAGCTAGCATTCGTGTGAAAGCAAGCCTGGGGTAACAAATTTTCAGAGGAGGCTTTCTCAGATAGAGAAAATAAATCTCCCTTTGCTTATGAATGATATTTTATCCAATATTCTCTTTCCCTAAAGGTGTATTCTTTCAAGGATCCTGGCTTTATGCTGAAGTGTCTGTTACAACTCCCCAAATTATGGGGACCAAGGGCTTATCTCCTGACCTCAAGCAACCATGGAGTTCTAAATTTCTAAATTTCTGGTATCAGTAAGCACCCCTGGTTGCTGTGATTTGACAACCTATTTATTACTCTGCTATTAAGTTAATATTTTTAATTCCTGTGTTTTCTTTCTTTTTTGTGAGCACAAGTATACATTTCCAATAATATTTTATAATGCTTTATTTAGAATTTCTAGGTGTTTAATGTAGAAAGATTTTACAGACTATCCAATCCAGTGTGCACACTTTTCTATATTTTTTCAAATGCATTATCTAATTTATTCTTAGTAACCAGAGGATTACTTAGTAACCAGAGGATATACTGTAGCTATCTGGCTTTCTCCCTTTTCATAAATATTCTAGTCTGATTTCATTGTAAGTTTCTCTGAGGGAAAGAATAAACTTAACTTTTCCTTTACTCCAAATAAAGCAATAATTATGTGAACAAGAGATTTAGCTTATTGTCTTTATATAGAACACTACTGAGGCATATATATATTTTATTCAGAAGTGGTTCCACATATATATATATATATATATATATATATATATATATATACCACATATTTATATATATATACCACATATTTATATATATATATACCATATATATACATATACATATATATGTGTGTGTGTGTGTATATATATATATATATATATATATATATATATACATATATATACCATATACACACACATACACACACACACACGTATATATCAGCAGAAAAACATCTATATAGTCCCTCAAGATAGGTACCTCCCCTAATAGCAAGGTCTTAGGCAAATAATAAAATGATGCAAGTTATATTCTCCCAAAGTTGCCTACTTCTGTCATTTCATGAAACCTACTTCATATGTTCTACTATTGTCACATACTCTCTTATTAGATTGTTTTTATGGGGGAGATATTATTATTTTATTACATGTTAAACTATGAGCTACATATCTTTGCTTTTGATCTGTGTTGATGGAATTTTGCCCCATCAATTTTTACTATGGTTTAATTGCTAAGTTATAATGTCTGTCAGAGGCAAACAAAATTTTGAGTCATCATGGTGCTACTGAAATATGATTGGGAAATATAATTGTAATAAAGCTTATTTTATTGAGAGTTAATATCTGACACTATGTATTTCAAAATACACTTCCAATGAAATATCACAGAGAATTATGACTAAAAAGGATTGCAAATTCACAAATTTGATGTTATTCTACTGTATGAAGGATCATTCATTTAATAAAACATTTTCAAGTGAAATCATAAAAAAATCAAACAAAAAAGAATACAACATAATGATAAAAAACAATCATTACCACATTTTATGTGCATATCCCAATTTCAGGAATGTTAAAATCTGAACACATGTATTTGAGATCAAGGAAATACAGTGATTTCCATGATACACCACTATATGAGCAATCAGAGTCATGTTTCCAACCAGAGACGTGTTAATTTCCTATAGCCTGGAGTTAAAGTGAGAGGATTTTAATCTTTGTTGCGTGAAATTTTGCACATGTAATGTTATAGGGCAAATGTAATATATGTGAAGAGGTTTACCTACTTGTTCTAAATCTTGTGACTAGACATAAGGCCTAGACTTATATTTCTGCAGAGCTCTTAGTTGAGTCCAGACTCAGGAAAGAAGAGCATATTGGTGACAGAGGCAGAAAAGGGGGTTGGTGGTATGAATGCTACAGGTTTGCCACCTGTGTCCCTAGGAATTGCCTTGTTCACCTTATGGTAGATCTAAATCTTCTAAGTCTTCTACGTACCTGGTTGAACAGTGAGGGTCAGGCTGATTTTCCATATCAAAACATAACAAGTTGTCCTTCTGGCGCTGAAACTATTCTAGACAGCCCAGAGATTTACATTAGCCATCCAACTACACTTCATAATAAACAATAAGGTTGAGCAGCCGTGAAACTTGTTTGTTAGTGATAGAATTCTAAGTGCATTGCAATTGACTGTGGACCACACTGACCACTAGGCAGCGATCTCAGTTTAACTCAGGGAAGATGGACTTGTTTCCTCTGCCTATTCCTATACCTTCTCAAACTCCAAAGAGAAAACAACATTTAATGCTTGTAATTATTATTAATGAGCATTAGGCGATAAATTTAGAGGTTGGTTGTGACATGGCTTCTTTAAAAAATTAAAAAAGGTGAAACTACTTAAAGTGACTTAAATCAATATTGATCCAAAGTAGAAACTATACTGAAACTTATATGCCATTGGGAAAAACAATTAAAAATCAGATTAATTTTTATGCCTTTGGAAAAGACATAAATCTTTTCTACTGCTCCAGCTGCTGTGAGACAATGACATGGGGGAAGACATAAATCAAGAAGGAACAATACTAGCCAGTGCAATTTCATTTAATGTAACAGAAACAAAAATGAAGATGATTATTGATTCTGGCAAATTACACAGTTGCTTATAGACTTTTACATGTGAATATCTTAAATTTGATGCTAAATCAGAGGACACTCATTTAGTTCATTTACTCAAAACTTACTTAGTACCTATAATATGGCAGGCACTGTGCCAGTCTCTGGAAACATATAGATGATTAAAAACCAATTTTAACTTAACACAAGTTATGGATTAGCAGGTGAGACGGATGGGGAAATTATTATTAAAGCAAAGTAATGATGGAAGTATGGAGGTCCCTTTACATATGAGAGTGTTCGGGCAAGCCTGGGGGAGCCAAGGAAACTTTTCTAGCAATAGTTTTGATTAAAGGACACATAAAATTAGAAAGCAGCTCAATGAAAGTGGGTTAAAAAGAAGGAAATATAAAATTTTCAACATTTTATAAGTGAATACCAGGGAACTTAAATGGAAAATGCTCTCATTCATATATGTGAGTGTGGGAGGGGGTGGGAAGAGTGAGTATGCAGAGGAGGGGGAACACATAGATATGAAATTCAGGAGAAGGGAAAGTGGAGAAGGAAAGAAGTTCTAAGACAATATTTTAATTGGTAGTGGATCTGGGCCACAAGCTCATTTTTCAGGATTTAGAGAAGCTTGTCAGGATTATCACTTTTACTCGTTAATCTGCACAGTGGTAGTACCCCCATCTTGTCTTTTTTCTGCATAAAAATACAACATATCTCATACGCTAAACTATACATTGAACAATATTCAGAATCCTTAGGCTTGCTCCTAAGGTTCTCCATTGTTTGGCACAGAGTTGTATCTTTTATTTCTCCCCTTTCTGAAGCTCTGCTCCAGACAAAGGGGGTCGTCCTTGTCCTCTGTGCATGTGTTTGATTATTCAGGGTTTATGACAATGTCCTGCCTGGGAAGTCTTTTTGAGGACTTTGCTATTCTCAGTACCCATGTGTTATAGTTTTCCAGATTGCTATAGACTTGTAATTCAGACTATTTTAATTAACGAGGACTTTATGAGAGTGCATGGACAAGTAAGGGAGGCAGGAAGAAATCCTCCAGAATCAGAACCAGAACTCATCGATACCTGAGACTTTTAAGATGTAACCGCAGCAACTCTTAGCCTGGAAGGAGCTTGGATAACAATGCAGTGACTTTATTGTTTTGTCTCCCGAGAATCAGGTGCCCCCAATTTAATGCCCCATCATTGTTCTGTCTCTGCTTCTTCTTGACTCTTGACTAGTTTTTTAAACATCATTCTTCTGATTCCTGGATTTTCTGACTCACTATTTCTGCTTATTTCTTCCTTTATGTATCTTTTATATTTTGTATCACTCTTTTGTATACCGACTCTCTCTGTATATGTAGCACATTAAAACTCCCTGAGAAAGAAGATTTGATTGAATTCATAAATCACCACTAAGAATACAGTAATTTGGTGTACTGTCCTAGGCCCTCTAAGACTTTTAATCAAGTATCTAGTTTTTTACAAAAAATATCCATGGTAATAAAGTAAAACAACTGCCATAAGAAAATATCTACCATAAGGAGGGACTTTGGGAATGGCAAGCATTCAGACTTCACTTTTCAAAACACTTTTTATATATGCAACTTATTTGGTAAATGAATAACAAATTGGTTTATGATACCAACTCTCTTCTTCATTATGGATCAAGTTTTTATTATTACTTCTTTTTCATAGGTTTAGGGTCTTGTCTTTCAAACTAGAATATGAGATGTTTGAGGGCAGGAAATTAAAATATATATCTATATATCTATATATATATATATGGTGCAATATATATGTATGTATATATATGCTAATTTTGTACATATATATAGTGCTTTTTTAATTTTAAAAAAACTTACTCACCCTGCTGTAGATTATATCCCAGAACTCAATTCATCTTACAGTTAGAAGTTTGTATCCTTCAACCAACATCTCTTCATTTTCCCTATGCCCCAATCCCTGACAACCAACTAGCTTTCTACTCTATTTCTATGGGTTCAGTTTTATTATAGTCCAAATTTAAATGACATCATACAGTGTTTATTATTCTCTTTCTGACTTGTTTACCTTAGCATAATCCCCTGAAGGTCCATCCTTGTCGTCTCAAAAAGCAAGATTTCCTTATTTTTGTGGCTGAAGAATATCCCATTGTATACGTCTACTACGTTTTCATTATTCATTTACCCATTGATGGACACTTAGGTTGTTTCCATGTTTTAGTTATTGTGAATAATGCTATAGTGAACATGGTGGTGCAGGTATCTCTTTCAGATAGTGATTGTGTGTCCTGCACATATATACTCAGAGTGTAATGACTGGGTCAAAGGTAATTCTATTTTTAAATTTTTTGAGGAACTTTCATATACTGTTTTCCATAGTGGTTGCACCAGTTTACATCTCCACCAACAGTATATGAGGGTTTGCTTTTCTCCACAGCCTCACCAACATTTCTTGTCTCTTGTCTACTTGATAATTGCCATTCTACCAGGTGTGAGGTGATATCTCATTGTGGTTTTGATTTGCATTGCCCTGATGATTAGTGATGTTGAGCATCTTTTCATAAATGTGTTGGCCATATGTGTATCTGTTCTTTTCTACTGAAATATCTATTCAAGTCTTTTACCCATTTTTTTAAATTAAAATTTATTGAGGTGACAATAGTTAGTAAAATTACATAGGTTTCAAGTGTACAATTCTGTAATACACCATCTATATATCACATTGTGTGTTCACCACTCAGGGCCAGTTCTCCTTCCATCACCATATATTTAACCCCATTTACCCTCTTCTACCGTCCTCCTCCCTGCTTACTTTCTGGTAGCAACTGAACTATTGTCTGTGTCTATGAGTTTTTGTTTCTTTGTCTTGTTCCTTTGTTGCTTTCAGTTTTGTATCCTACCTATCAGTAGAGTCATATAGTTCTCAACATTTTCTGTCTAACTTATTTTGCTTAGCATAATAATCTCAAGATCCATTATTGTTGTTGCAAATGGTACTAATTCATATTTTCTTATGGCACAGTAGTATTCCATATGTATATATACCTCATTTTCTTTATCCAATCATCTATCAAAGGATACTTTTGTTGTTTCCACTGTAAATAAAGCTGCAGCAAACATTGGAGCACATATATCTTTATGGATAAATGTTGTCAGATTTTTTGGGGTATATACCCAGGAAAGGGATTGCTGTATCAAACTAAAAAGCTTCTGCACAGCAAAGAAACCATTGTCAAAATAAAGAAGCAACCAACAAAATGGGAGAAGATGTTTGCAAGCAATGCCTCCGATACGGGGACACAATGGAATATTATTCTGCCATAAGATGAAATAGTGCCATTTGCGACAACATGGATGGATCTTGAGATTATTATGCTAAGCAGAGTAAGTCAGACAGAAAAAGTAGAGAACAATATGACTTCAGTAATATATGGAATATAAAACTGAAAGCAGCAAAGAAACAAGACAAACAAATAAAGAAACAAAAACTCATAAACACAATCATTTACCAGAGGGTAAACGGGGAGGTGGGTGGTAGAAGAGGGTAAAGAGCATGAAATGAATGGTTATAGAAGGAGAAGTGACCCTGGGTAGTAAACACACGATGTGGTATATAGATTATGTATTACAGAATTGTGCGCTTGAAACCTATGTAATTTTACTAACCATTGCCCACCCAATCAATTTTCATAAAAAATAATTACCATATGACTCTTTACCCATTTTTAAATTTAATTGTTTTCTATTGTTTTGTGACTTCCTTATGTTTAGATATTAATTTCTTATCAGATAGACGGTTTGAAAATATGGTGAGGGGGTGGGAGATGAGGGTAAGGGGGATCAAATATATGGTGATGGAAGGAGAACTGACTCTGGGTGGTGAACACACAATGGGATTTATAGATGATGTAATACAGAATTGTACACCTGAAATCTATGTAATTTTACTAACAATTGTCACCCCAATAAATTAAAAAAAATTCTATAGGATAAATATGTGTGTATATATATATATGTGTATATATATATATATATATATATATATATATATACATATATATATATAATATATTTTTAAAAAATATATATTTTCTCCCATTCCATAGGTTGCCAGTTGCTTACATTGCCTTATATAGTAACTTACATCAAAGATGTATAATAAATGTTTCTTGATTTAAAAATACAACCTAATCAACTTTCTAGAATACTTCTAGTGATTAATTGTCCATGTATGTTATTTTACTTGTTTCCCATAATACCAAGATACTCAAAATAGAAGTCACTATAATCACCATATTGATAGTGATAATGATAACCAAGATTAATTGAATACTCTCCATTTCGTAAGATACTTTATTAAGTCTTTCCAAACAATTTTATTTTTAATTTTCACAAAAACTTTATGAATGTCAAGAACTATGAAAGGTCTGATATTTTACTCTATGCACAAGCTAATAAGTTAGCCTTCCATCGTTTCATGGATACTAGCCACAAATGCAACATTCTTGACTCAGAGACAAAGGACAGTGTATTAGTTAAAACAAGAGCAATTGCCAGAAGAACATCAATGTGCCTGTTGCTTGACCCCCAGTTTTTACATGGCAATGCAACAAGGGCCAGGTGACAACTCACACACTGGGTTGCATCACAGGAGAAGAACCCCAAGTATCGGAAACAACAAACTTTTATAAAGTAGTCACTAGCTGTGTAATCTTTGCTCCATAGGGAGACATTTCTGGATTGTCCTGAAGAACAAACAAATCTCCCCTCCTGCACAGAGAAAGGTGCACTATCTTTTAACTTCCAGTGCTGTTTGCTATACAGTGTACAAACACTCTTGAAAAGGTTATCCAGAACAAAAGCTGCCAGTGCCTTTACTCAAAAGTAGTGCAAAAACATGACAGACCCATGGAGAATTATTTCCCAAGGTGAGACAGATAATATTCAGCCCTATTTTATGGATGAGGAAACTATATTTCAGAAAAATGTAAGAAGCATGTCACATATGAAACAATCTGTAAGTAGCAAACACATAATGTGACCTCATGACTCCAGGTCTTTTCGCTTGATCATGCTGGCTTTTAGATTCTCACTAGTCATTGCTAATGAAGATGTTAATAGCCTAGCCCTAGTCTTCTTTGCAATTACATAGTACATATTAAGGGTCAGAAATTGCTTCTATATTAACTGTATTCCCAATCATCAACAATTTACTGCTTTTGATTGTTTTGGGGTTGTTTCTAAGTGTCAGCGTTGTACCTTAAACAAATGAGCAAGATCATTTCATGTAGCCAACAGAAACAGACCTAAATAAACCTTCTCATGTACATGTAACAATAAAGAATTCAGCCTTTGTTGTTAAAAGCACACTGATTTTCTTGAAATCATTTTTTTTTTTAAAGCAGACATTGACTTTATTCCAATTAGAACTGAAGGTTACAAGTGTTAATCCATCGATGTCACAAAACCCAAGGTTTGCACTGGGGAGGACTTTTGACACATGTATTTGTAGTAATTTTTCATGTAAAATATAGCAGAGTGTTTTTGGAGAGAAAAATGTGCCTGGATTATTTCAGCAACATAATTGACTGTTTTTATGTGTGTCATGGCATTTCTTAAAACTTTGGCTGGGATGGTGGCATTTCACATCACAGAAAAGGAAATAAAGCTGTATTGTAGTTTGCTTACATCAGTACCTAGAAAAAATTGAAATTTCAAAGAAGCAAGAGTTTTCCTTGTGGTAAGCAGGGGTCTGGGTAGCATTTTCATTTCCTGTCTCTTTGACTTCCAGTGCTCCCCTTCAAAAAGTTCTGAATACAGAAAGCAGAACTTGCCTCCAGCGCAAAACCAGAGCCCACTTTTATTATTGTTGTTGTTTCAGGGCTCCTGGATCTCATGCTGAACCTTAAAATCCTATTCGCAGCTCAGCTGCCAGCACGCTGTGAGCTGAGCAGTGAAAAGTGGAAGAAATAACAGGCTTCACCATGCAATCAGTAGTTCCCTACTGAAACCATATGTCATGCGTAGAATCCAGGAGACTTGAAAAGTCTTGAAAAACTTCAATGCCACCATTGCTCCTAATGAGAATCAGTGATAGGCAAGTGCCTGTCAGAAGGGTTAGAAAAATAGAAAGAACTGAGTAAAAGAACAACTGTCATTGCTAAAGGAAGTGATCAAAATAAGTGTCCTCTATGGATTCAATCATTAAGTGATTATAATTCCTATCTGTGAAATACCTCTTGATCCCAGCAATCAAATGCTAAGTGTCAGTGTTAAGGAAGTGACCGATACCCTTTCTAATAGTGTAGCCCCATGTCATAGTAACAATCGAATAATTATCATAACCACTGTAATGAAATTCTTTCTCTTTCAACAACTTGTATTTTTAAAAAGTGATATATCATTGTGGATAAGTACAAAGGCTTTAGCATCAAGGAGAATCAAATCCTCATTCTGTTCCTTCTAGTTATGCACCCTGGAAAAATAGTGTTTTATTTCTCAAAGCCACAATTTCTCAACTGTAAAATGGGAATAATGGTACTTACATAAAGCATGTACAGTATTATACAGGGTCATGCACATGGAAATATTCAGTAAACAGTGCTATTAATAATTATAAGAAGCTTAACTGTTATTTTTTAAGGTTGCATATGGATGTTAATATTTCATTTTATGGATAAGATTAAAAATAAAATCAAAACATGTAATGTTAGTTAAAATATTAATCTTTTTAACTTATATATTTATCAGTGTACAAAGTTCACTGGTTTCTATGTTTTATAGAAACTTATATAAAGCAAACAGGAATTCATAATACACACCTACACATACATTTAGATTTTTGTGAAACTGTGAAACTACACTCAGGCAATTTAAACCTGTAATTGGATTGTGTTTAAAAGAGTTATTTTGAAAAATCTATTATTGGGGTTTTAGAACTCATTTTCTTTCTGAAATAATGCTATAAATTGTAGTGAAACTCCCTGACCAGCTCTGAAAATCTTTTAACCTATCATGTTCCTAAAATGTTGTGTTAGCTGAACCGTGCTGCATATATCTGACATTTTATAGCACTTTTTGATAAAAAAAAAAAATAACTCCCAATCCCTGCTTTACATGTGGAAACATTCTTTTTTTTTTTTTTCCTTCTTTTGACCATGGATATGGTCCCCACAGCTAGAAGTCACTGTTTGGAGACTGAAGTAAATTATTATATTATACTATTGTATTTTAGATAGATTACATATCATATTATATATTATGCTATATATTATGTCTTTCATATATTGTATTAGTGTCTTAATTTTTTCCACATTTAAAATTATATGAAGAATACAACGCAGAGCAGTCAAGCCTATGAGTTAACCTTCCCTACTTCTCAGCCAGCCAGCCAACATTGTTTCTGCCAGTCATTCATAAGAATGCAGCATCGGTCCACTTGAAAGAATCATGTCAAACCAAATCCAAGCCTGTTTTACATATGGTTGCTTGGTCCACTAGGGATGACATGAGCATTATTTTAGGAAATATTTGGAGATAGGCTCTACCTCATCCTTGTCAATAAGATGGCAAAGAGTGACCTGAATGAGAGACCTATGATTCATGGAAGTGTGAACAGCTGGTTTAATTAGTTTAGTGGTAATTAGTGGTTTGGTTTCTGCCCAAAGATAGGATACTAGTAGTGTGCCATCTTCTAGTCCTTTTCAAGAGTTGTGTCAATGACTTGGGTGAAACACATGGCACCCAATTTGTAGATAAAGGAAAGTTAGAAAAGATGTCTGACAAGTTGCAAACTATCTTGGAAATACATTTAAAAAGATTGATTTTAACAAGAATAAATGTAATTTTCTTCATATAGATTCGGTAAATATGTTGTACAAGTTATCAATTAGAAGTAACCTGGCTTAGTGGCATTACAGGTGAAAAAGTATGATGATTTTCGTTGATCAGTTAATAGGCGATCAATATTATTCTAGATTGGGCTGCACCTTTCTCCTCTATACCTACAGCACCCTAGACATGTGTCTATAGTAGTTTCTGTCTGTCCCATTGGACCATAAGCTGCTTGAGGAAGAGACTGTTTTATTTACTTTTGTAACTACAACACTTAGTCCAATACATGGCAGTTTCTCAGTAAATATCTATAATGAATGAACTGAATTTATGATGTGGCTAATAAAAAGGTAGAACATTCTCAGGCCACTTTAATAGATTTATAATGCCCAGATCATGACAAATTATGATCCAATAAATTCACCACTGCCTGTATCTAGAATATTTAGTTCTGAGAAAAATATTTTAAAAAAGAATTCACCAAATGTACATTTAAAGTTCAAAGATCAGCATGGCAAGGGGGCTAAAATTATATTTTATGAGAAGGAGAAAATAAAAAGATGCTGATAACAAGAAAAATCTTTTCAAATATTTTAAGGATTCTCTCATGGAGTAGATAGACAGATTTATGATGTCTCCAGAGGCCAGAATAGCACAATGAGCACATGAATGATATACTGTGGACTCACAAGGGAACTTTGGAGTGAACACAATGATCTACAACTAAAATGTGCTGCCTCAGAAGTAGTCAGTTCTTGTTTACTGGAAGTATTTAAGCTGGTAGCATCTGTCAGGATGCAGCAGAGGGAATCTCTTGGTGTGCATGGATCCTTTTTTAATGTGTCAAATCTTTTTTCAGCTCTAACTACCTGTTCTTTGGGCTGCAATTGTTCTCAGCTAGTGCCTTGTATTCTTCAAGATGTTGAATGTGCAGTAACTGTTGGTTGAATTAAAGCAATGGAGTGCCTTAAGAAACAACATTCTGTCAGTGAAAGGATTTCAAGCCCATTACTAAAGTGGTTTTCTTTGTCCTCCTGCTTTTCCTATTCCTGTCCCTCCCCACTTCTTCTTCCTCTTCCTTTTTTGTTGCTGTTGACTGTTGTTGCTCTCCTTCACCTCCTCCTCCTTCTTTTTCTTCTTCTTCCTGTCCCCCTCCTTCCTCTTCCTTCTCTTCCTCCTTTTCCTTTTCATCCTCTTCCCTCTGTACTTCTCCCTCCTCTTATTCTTGGTAAATATCAGTTGGAAAGAGAAATTATACCTAGTGTTTTCTTCTAAGGAGATAATTTTAAATATTAGTTTCATTAGATCATATTTTGCTATTTTCTATAAATATTAGTACTTTGTAAGACAAGTTATCTAGCAAAAATATTCAATGCATCAAAGCTTTCATATCGGAAGAGATAATATACCTAAGAGGAAAAAATAACACCATTTGGAGGTAGTGATGCACACATATAAAATCTCAGGAAAATATTCATAATACAAGAAAAAGGAATGGTCAATTATGAAATACTCGTATGTTGTGGTCCTAAAATATATAAACTGTTATTGATGAAATTGTGAGAGAATTGGAATCTGTGTGAATGAGACTGCCAGATTTGATGTTCTATGAAAATGATAAAATAAGCTATTTTTTATTCCTTCAAAACTATTGATATCAAGATGTTTTATTGCTGTGCTAATATAGCAGCCAACAACTACACGTGGCTATGAACTCTTGAAATGTGGGTAGGTGAATTGAGATGTGCTCTCAGTATAAAATACAGAGTTTTCAAGAATTGGTGCTAAAAAAGAACCATAAAATGTCTCATTACTACTTTAAAATATTGATTATATGTTGAAATGATATTTTGACTCTAGTAGGTTAAAGAAAATATATTATTAAAATTATTTCCACCTTTCTCTTTTCACTTTCTTTAATGTGGCTATCAAAATTTTTTAAATCACATTTTTTACTTTGTGGCTCACGTTATATTTCTATTGTATAATCCTGATTAATAATTAACTGAAATAAAACTTTCACAGGATCTTGGTTTTGGAACTAGATGGAAACTTAGTTTGATCATCCATAAAATAATAAGCATTCCGAGATGTCATACCACTAACAGGGCTCTTGTGAACATAGATTATGTGTCCAAATCTTTTGCATGCATGCAAGTAAGACCCCTGACTCCTCATTTAAAAAAAAATTATATGCCTTGCTCCATCACATCTAAGTACTTTCATCTGTTTGTTGTTTGCAATAATTTAAATTTGTACTCTATTATAATCCAGTAGTGAGCTCACTATGTTCTATTTCATGGGGACAGACTAAATAATCTATTATTTTTCTTTCCCTATATAGATTATTTCAATGTCAGCATTTTCGTAGGGAGCCACAAACATAATAAGTATCAGCTCCAATTCAAGAGGCCTTATTATGTTTGTTATCAACTGCCTTTCCCTAAATTGTCCTCCAAACAGAAACAATAACAGAAATGCCCACTGGTACCAAGAATCTTCCACTTAGCCATTGGCAATCGAGTCCTCCAGAAGAGGATGTCATTAAATGGAAACTGCCAAAATCGAGGATCTATCTAACCTATGCACACAATTTCTACCAGATAGAGCCTAAACTTTTCAGAAAATGGTGGTTACAGTTCTATGTATGCTCCTTTATCTTCTGTGTTTATTTCACTATTCCCCTCCCAAAGTGTTCTTTCATAGCTTGAGTAGAAACTGTAAATATTTCATGATATTTGATTTCATCTAAAGTACTTGGAAACAAAAGTTTGAATGAGATCCTGAGGGCCTAGATTTTTTTTAATAGCTACAATAAAACAATAATAGAACCATTCTGCCACCTTAGGAAACAGCCTAGAGGAAAAAGGACTAGGAAGATCATTTTACTGGTTATACACCAAGCCCAAAAGGAATGGTAATTTCATAAATTATTCTGTGGGTATTGCTGAAGTAATTCTTCACAGTTAGATATTCTTGTGAGTCTACAGTTGTATACACAAAGGAAGTTGAGAGTTGGGACAAGCACCTGGATATTTTGGGCCTCTTGAAAGCTTATGCTAAATTCCCAAAAATAAATTTTTGTAATTAGAATAACCACATTGTGTACGTATGAAATCTTCAAATAACATTTTCTGTGCAAAAGAAAGATGACCCATTTTTCTTGGTTTATATCCAATACAAGAAACTGCCTCCAGCATATTAACTTCTGCCAAAAACAATAATTGGACATGGTAAATAGTAACTCAAAAGCCCTGAAAATCATTGTTTGACCAAATCATTTTATTTGTGATGTATCTACTTTCAAAAAGAAGGGCGGAGGTTGTTTGATACAATTTCATTTATATTTATATGCACAGATAAAGTCTTTTTTTATTTGTTTAAAAATATAAATAATACTATTTGTCACAATTAAAAAACTTGGTCCATGTAGTTTTCAAAAGGGTCTGCTTTATCCTCAGGAAAGTAGACATGTTCCAAATCTGATGTACTTTTCCTCTAAGTCTATTATGTAAACTTGCAGAAAAAATAAATTATATCTTTTTAGAGATAAAATATTTAAATACAAGAACCTATATATTATTGGAAAGTTATTACATTCCTATAAGTAAATTATTCTGATTCTCTAGAAGGTATCGTGCTGTAAAATGTGTTTAACTGGAGTGTACTATTTAAAGCAATAAAAGCCCCTTATTGACACACAAAGCAAAATGAAAAAAAAATTTACTTACCTTAAATGGTGGAAATTATTGTATGTGGCTAGATAATTAAATTTACCTCTTCTCTTGGCACAGAGGTATTCCCAGACTCCCTCAAGACTGTGTGAAATCATATGACTACATTCTGGCCACTGTAATGTACGTGGAAATAATATATGATGCTTTTAGACCTGGCTCCTTAAAATCTTGATGCAATCCCCAACATGCTCTCTTTCCCCTCATCTCCGAAGTGTAAAATTCAAAGGGAGATTAGGAGACCCTATTGGATAGCAACATGGAAAGAAGCTCTGCTCCTGAACCCACAACATGGAAAGAAGCTCTGCTCCTGAACCACTGTGCTGTCTGCTTGTTGCCAGACACTATATTTGGACTAAGATATGAGTAAGAAATACAACTTTAAGGTGTTATTTGTTATGGTATGTAGCCTCCCTTAGCCTATGTATCTTGTTTATAGAAATATAGTGATTATATAATAGACTCCTTGCTACTTGGAAGCTGCAGCTGTCATATCGCTTAGTGTGGATGCTAAAAGACCACTGGAAAACCTCAAAATTTTATGTGCAGCTTTACAAAGGTGATCCTTTAAAGAAAGGGCAAAATAGAAATAGCTCATTCTCTGTTTGAACAAATATAATTATAACTTAAAATTTAACAAATATGAGCATTTTGTTAAACCATGTATAGCTTTTAATTTGATGTAGTGTCACTTGTTTAATTTTACTTTTGTTACCTGTGATTTTTGGTGTCAAATCCAAAAAATCATTGCCAAGAGCAATATCAAGGAGTTTACCCTTATGTGTTCTCCCCCCCCTCCCAGGAGTATTACAGTTTCAGTTTTCATATTCAAATTTAATGTATTTTGAGTTGATTTTTTATATGGTGATAGTGGTCCCCTTTCATTCTTTTGAATGTGGCTATCTAATTTTCCAAACACTATTTTTTTTTTCTAGCTAACATTTGTTTATTTATTATTAAATTAATTGGGGTGACATTGGGTAGCAAAATTATATAGGTTTCAAGTGTACAATTGTATAATACTTCATCTATATATTGTGTTGCGTGTTCATACCTAAAGTCAAATTTCCTTGTTACCATACGAATATTTGACCCCTTAAACCCCTTTCTACTTTCTCCCTCTTCCTTTCTCTCTGGTAACCACTAAACTATTGTCTGTATCTATGAGTTTTTGTTTGTTTGTCTTGTTCATTTGTTGCTTTCAGCTTTATATCCCACATGTATATGAGTGAAATTAAGACAGGTCATACCTGGATTTAGTGAGTTAACTGAATGAACTCATACTTACCAAATGCAAACTGTATGGAGGAACACACACTCCTTACAGGAAAAAGAAAAAGAAAAAGAAAAAGAGAACATACCCTAGATTAAACATGAATTATCTGGGATCTTTATCAAGAAAATGATAAAATTCAGCTAAGACTCTTAAAGGAAGTAGATAAATGCACAGACATAAAACATTGCTGTATGGGAAGACATAGCATTCATTAATTCATTTATTTGTTCATACATTCTTTTATCCCTCTAACCAACAATATATCTCTCTTTGAAATAATAATTGAGGGCTTACTGAAATTCAAGCAATCTGTTATGTATTGGGAAAATGACAATTGACAAGATCTCTGTTTTGATAGAACTTATTATATTCTATCCCAAAGAGATTTTATCCAATTAGTTACACAAAAATATATAAAATTGAAGCTGTGATAAAAGCCTCACATATGAGGTGCTTGAAGTCATTAAGTTGTAAAATGAAGTAGGGGTTGCCTATTAGGTGAAATCAAGGAAGACTTTATTGAGAAAGTGATTATTGAGCTGAGGCTAAGGATAAATAAGAATTTACCAGGTGAAGAAGGAACTGAAGAGTCTGCTCCCCTAATAATATTGTGTAAAAGTCTTTCAGCAAGAAGGAACATTGTACAGGTACGTTTTGAGGGAAACAAATCCAAGGCAGAGAGGAAGGAAGAGAGAGTAGGAGATTAACTGAGAGATAGGATGGGGCTAAACCATTGAGGGGCAGGGAGGGGATATATGGATTTTTTTCTTTATTCTAAGAACAGTAAGAAATCATCAAAGTATGTTCAGCAGGGAGTTGACAGGTTTAGATTTACATTTCAAAATTATCACTCTCAAAAACATCACTGGTTTATTCATGAATGACAAACTGGACAGGAACCAAAGAGGATGCAGGTAGATCAGTTAGGAGGAAATCACAGTAGTGTGAATGACAAAAAATGGTAAGGAATTGGAAGAAGTGGTCAGATTTGATGGATTGCTGGCTTGGTATAGGATTTTATGGTGAAATATTACATTCTTTTGGATTTTTAAATATATTTCATTATTGCCTTCAATATTCAATGTTGCTGGTGGGGATCAATTCTTATTCATATTCCTTTGTCTTTGAAATTCTCTTCTATATTTATGGAGATTCTTTGTATTCTAATAATTTGAAATGTCATACTAATGTATTTTGGTGTGTGTGTGTGTGTGTGTGTGTGTGTGTGTGTGTGTGTGTGTGTGTGTGTTTCATTCATTGTACTCAGCGTTTCATGGACCCTTTGAATCTGGAACTTGTGTGCCCTTGGATTATGGAAAACAGTCTCTGCTGATCAATCACTTCACCGTTAGTTATTTTTTAAAGATAGTTAAACTCTATTGTCTACCAGTATCTTCTCTCCCTTTTTTTTTTTTGTTTCTAAGTATTTGTAGATTAAAAAAAAATACATATATATTGTCTTTTTATTAAGGCCTGGAGAAGAAAGGCATTTACAACCTGTGGACAATTCAACATACCTAATGGGAAGTCTCATTATATTGATTTTACTGCTTTGTGCTTTTTACTGGAATTGCTTCCAGCAATCTTCAAGAGAGATGATTATTTTGGTTTTATAAGTCATTTTTTCTTTATAGGATAAGGTTTTAAAAAGCCACATACAGAAGGCTTGTAGAGCATTTTTACACCACAATTAGTATAAAATAAAAACAAATAACAAAAACAAAAAAGAAAATTTATAACTCATTCAGTTTTTTAAAAAATTACTGATTTCTTACTACTAAATACTCCTCCCTCACCAACAGTTGTCTTCTTTCACAGGAGCGAAAACATGGCCATTGAAAGTGCCCCAGATTTTCCTCTGGAAAGAGGGTGTCAACATTTATGACAAAGACCCTAATCTAAACAGAAATCTGGAGGGCCTATGGGAAGAGCTATCCCATGCTATGTCCTGGCAAAAGCCGTACAGGAAGAACTCTATGGTTATAACAGAATTCTATGGTTATAATAGTCCCTCCCCTAATTTCCTCTTCTGCTCTGAAGAAGGGCTTCCTGCTTCTTCTTGCTCTCTCTTCATACAGTGGCATGCCATGTCTGCACATACCTGATTGCAATCCTTTCTTTTCCTTGAGTAAATCCTTTTTGGTGATGAAATATCTAGTCAACTTTTGTTTATGCTCGGCAAGGGCACACTTAATGTTTTCTTTGAACCCAAATACAAATATCAAGGGAGGAATGTTATTAACTCATTTAAAGTCAGATGACCCCTCTGGAGAATCAACTTTTTGTGGGTTGAAGCCATATAAGTCAGTGATTAAATTTGGATAAGAAGAAGGAAGCAGTAGTCAGATAAAATGATATGTTGTTTCCAAAAAAGGCAGACATGCTAAATAGATAAATCTAAAGAGAATATTTTCAGAGCAATGATTGATAGTTTCACTCTAAGTATTTAATTCGCATATACTATATTATAATTGAAGATCAATAGTGCCATGAATAATACTGTTTTAATTTATCAAGAGCAATACAATTTTTTTCTTGTGGATTTTTTATTTAAATGGAAGTTAACCATTTATAAACCTTCATTGTAAAAATATTCTTAGTGATTTAAGATGTGATGGTGAACATTTATTATTTTACTGATATATTCAAGGAATATTAAGGTGTTCTGTTCCTTCCATAAAATTCACTTCTTCTTGTATCTGACTTTTATATATTATCTGCTTATTTTGTAAAAAATATGTCATTACTTTATACTTCAGTGACTCTTTTAGTGTATATTTTCAAGTTTTACTTAAATATAAGCTAAGAAATTAGAGAAAAATTTAATAGAATAATGCTCCAAAATAAAGTGTTTACTTCCTGAATTAAAGGTATACAAATCTTTCATAAAATAGATAATGGTACTTCAAAAGCTTTTTATGCAGGAGCCATTGTTTTGTTGATTTCTTATTCTGTTGATACTATACTTCAGATAGGTAATGAGTACAAATTAAATGACTTCTATGATGTCAGTAAATTTTTCTTTACAAAGGACAATATTAACTATTGTAAAGTATATAAAATTTTGTTTTGATATTTGAAAAAATCCTTTGTGAAAACTAATTGTGAATTTTATTTTTTATTTGTTATCCACTTTGGTTTTATTTTTCAAAACATCATTTGGTAATTACATTTTCTTGAATTATATAATTGTTTAGTATCATCTATGCATGAATATTCACTACATCTTGGTTTGGGAAACAAGGATTGAGGAGTTCCTTGTCAGGGTATAATAGACTTGTCATGTTGATTTATAGAAAATGATATGTGATTTGATTTCTGGGGTTATAAATTGCTTGATAGTGATTAGGACAACAATGAGATGGCAGCATCAAAGTGAAATATGCTCATTGTCTAGCTAAAACTGGTTTATGTACTTTCTTGATGCCTATAAGTAAATTTATATTTCCTAGAAAATATTTAATAGTATTCTTGAAAGAATAAATCATTTTCAAAAGAATGAATCTTCAGTTATAATTCCATTTTTTGAAGTCAAGCTTCTACTAAATGAATACTTTATTTCCAGTCTGCTTTATATGAAGTCTAACAATTATATTCGTGAACTTGTTGCAATGATGTTGCTAGCCTTTTTTGATATAAGAGGGGTTATTTATTATGAATTTGTACCAACTGGACAAACAGTTAACCAAGTTTAAGATTTGGAAGTGCTGAAAAGGCTGCATGAAAGTTAGACAGCCTGAACTTTATGCCAACAATTCATGGCTCTGGCATCACAACAATGCACCAGCTCACATGACACTGTCTGTGAGGGAGTTTTTAGGCAGTAAACAAATAACTGTATAGGAACACCCTCCCTACTCACCTGATCTGGCCCCCAATGACTTCTTTCTTTACCTGATGATAAAGGAAATATTGAAAGGAAGACATTTTGATGACATTCAGGACATCAAGAGTAATACAATGACAGCTCTGATGGTCATTCCAGAAAAGTAATTCCAAAACTGCTTTGAAGTGTGAACTAGGTGCTGGCATCACTGCATAGCTTCCCAAAGGGAGAACTTTGAAGGAGACCATAGTCATATTAAACAATGAGGTATGTAGCACTTTCTCTAGGATGAGTACACGAACATAATTGTCCCGCCTTCATACATACATTTCAGAGCTGAGAATCCTCATAAGTACCCCATTTCTAATGTTGCTAATGGAATTAATTGAGATGGTGTACATAAAGGAGCCAATATAGGCCAGGTATGTGTGTGTACATATATATTATATTCATAAATGAATACTTAATTGTTATGATTTTATTTATTTTTATTATTTTTTAGCATATCATAAAGAACTACATATTAATATTTTACTACTAGCAGTGAGAGACTAGATACCATCACTAAAATCTCTTCTTGAAAAATATCTAAAACTAATGAACAAAATGTTATTTTTTTAGATACATTTAGCCAGAAATCAAAGAATATTGAATAGCCAAAAAATTACATAAATCTAGTATCTTAAATTGGCAAGCTGATACTGAATGTGGGTTTTGTGTTAGGAGCCAACCAGGTGAACTTGAGCTTTTATTTTTCTGGTCACATATGGAAAATTAGGTACAGAATTCAAAGTTGGCTAAAGTTATGGAGTCTAATTGAAGACACGCTTACGTAATTCTGAAAGCCAAAATGGCAGCATCATCATCAATATAAAAGTAAACCTTACCAAACTTACTCTCCAGAAACATAAAAAAGAAAATTGCTTATTTAGAACCTTAGTAGTGAGTTGAAACAAAAAGAGATCTCCCCTACCAATACCAAACTCAAACGACCTTAATATGACCTCTTGCCTGTATTCATGACTCCAAATTGCAAATCTTTTAATTTAGTTTAGAGATAGTTGTTCCTCCTGACCACTCCTACCAGTGGACTTACAGAAGCAAATGCAAATCTTTACAGAAATATGCCGTCAACAAATTATCAAATTATTTTGATTGATGGTTTTACATGAAATAGAAGCTCATAATCAAAAACAAACAACAACAACAACAACAAAAAAGGAAATAAGGTACCATGAGCTCTAATCAGCAGAAAAATAGAAAGAAGACTCAGAACTGACAACTGATATTCAAATTAGCAGATACAATATAATTGGATAAGTTTGTTTAAGGCTCTAAACAAATTGAAAATATACAAAACCTCCTGAAAATTATGTAAAATAATGAAGGATATTTCAAGAAAAATTACATATATTCTATGAATAAAATATAATCATTAAAATTAAAAATTTAGTTATGATATAGCTGCAGAGTGTATTAATGAATTAGAAGATATATCTGAAGAAATTTTCCTTTATGTAGAGAGAAGAAGGTATGGTAAATATGAAAGAGTTATTAAGTGACACAGAAGATAGAATGAGAAGGTCTATCATCAGAAGAGACGGAGAATGGGACACAAATTATATTGGAGAAGATAATGAATTATAATTATGAAGAATTTCATTCATTCATCCCATAAACATTTATTCAGTGCCTATGATAGTACTGGGTGTATTGCAGTGAATAAAACAGATAAATATCTCTCTCTACTATCTTGGAACTCATAATCTAGTCATCCATAGAAGATTGAAGCCTATGAACAAATGCTTCCCTCTTTCTTTCCTGCCTGATGATCCTGAGATGCTTCTAAAGAATTT
This sequence comes from Rhinolophus sinicus, assembly GCF_057876585.1. NCBI lineage: Eukaryota > Metazoa > Chordata > Mammalia > Chiroptera > Rhinolophidae > Rhinolophus > Rhinolophus sinicus. The sequence goes on from NC_142502.1 coordinate 59,168,045, forward strand.
TCAGTACTTCATAGCCTGTTGCTAAAGCCAAATTGACAACACATATTTTGTTTTCTGCTTCACTCACTCTTCCCATCTTTCCTGTTTCCTAGAATTTGTATACAAACTAGTCATATATATGGCTTTTTCTGTGGGTCTGTTTTTTGGATAACTCAGCTTGAGATAACTTTTACAATAAGTGACCCTATGAACCAGACCTTCAAAATGGGATTTGGAACTGGATCATTTCCAAATTAAATGGCAGTAAAGAACTAACAAACTTAACAGTAAGTAGCTGCTATGAAAACATTATGGAGGTTCCTCAAAATTTAAATACAGAGTTACCATGTGATCTAACAATCTCACTCCTATTTATCCAAAAAGATTGAAATCAAGATCTTAAAGAGATATTAGAATTCTTATGTTCACTGCAGCACTATTCACAGTAGCAAGATGTGAAAATAATCTAAATGTCCATTGAAAGATGAATAGATAAAGAAATGTGGCATATATGTATAATATATAAATATGATTATATATCTGTATATGTATATATGCATACATACATATATATGCATACATATGTATATATAATTCATATATATAAATATAATTCAGCCTTAAAAAGAAAATTCTGCAATATGCAACAACATGGATGATCCTTGAGGACATTATTTTAAGTTACAGAAACCAGTCACAGAGGATAAATAATGCAGGATTCCACATTATGACATATCTAAAATTGTCAAATTCATAGAATCAAAAAGTGGAATGGTTGTGGCAAGTGGTTGGAGGGTGGGAGAAATGGGAAGTTACTAATCAACAGGTGTGCAATTTTAGTAAAGCAAAATGAATAAGCCCTGGAGATCTGCTGTATAATAATTTACTTATAGTCAACACTAGTGTATTGTACACTTAAAATATTGTTAAAAAGATAGGTCTCATGATAAGTGCTCTTACCACAATAACAAAAAATAAAAATAAAAAAAGAAAGCATAAAAACAAAAAGTGAACTAATGTAGGCTTTTCTGCCTTTCTTGTTCAACATATAGTGCTGGTAGAATAGATTAAACATATGTAAATTAGAGATTCTTACCTCAGACTATACACAAAAATATACAATAAGTAGATTAAAATTTAAATAGAAAGGAAAAATTATGAAACTTTTAAAAGACAAGGTAGGAAGCCATTTTTATATTCTCTGAGTAGGAAGATACTTACCTGACAGAAAACACACAAACCAATAAGAAAAATATGATAAAATTTACTTCATTAAAATTAAAAAAATATATAGTCATCTAAAGACAGCATAAAAATTAAAAATATATACAATTACTGAGAATATATTTGCAACCTATATAACTGACAAAAGTTTAGCATACAGAGTTCCTTCAAGTCAATATAATTAAAACAAACAACCCAGTAGAAAAATTCTTGAATAGTTATTTCACTCAGGATAAAACTCAAATGGCACATAAGCCTATAAAAGATGCTTAATTGGTATGTAGGGATATGTAAAATAAGCCTACAATGAGATATAGTTTTACTCCCACTAGATTTGCAAATATACACTTGACAATATCCAATTTTGGTAAAAATGTAGAGCAATAATAAAAACTCTCATACAATACATATATACATAGAGTATAAATTAGTACAAACACTGGAAAATAATTGGACATTATGTTAATATATATGAAAAAGGGCTACCACTAAGCTGAGCAATTCCATTTCCAATTATAGACTTAATGAATCTTTTTCAAAAGTGAACCAGAAGACATGAGGAAGAATGTTAACAGCAAAACTTTTAATAGTGAATGCAAAGCAAAACAAATCAAACTGAAAACACAAGTGGTCATCCATAGTAAAATGAAGCAATGACCCTGGCATATTCATAGTTCAGTTTACTATTCAATATTAAAAATAAATGAGTATCAACTATAAGAAACAGCAAAGATGAAACCTTAGGTCATATTGTTGAGCATAAAAAGGTATTCACTGAATACTATAATCAGTATGACTCCATTTATATGAAGTAAAAAACTATACAAAAGTAAACAATATGTATTAAGGAATACAAATATAGATGATATAACTATAAAGAATAGCACAGAAATGATTTGCACAAACTCAAGAATATATATATTTGGAAGAGGGAGATGTGGATATCAGTTTGGGAAAGGACACACAAGCCATATGAGAGGTCATTATAATGGTCTTTTTCTTAAACTAAGTGATGAGTCAATGGCTTTTTCTGTCATTTGTTCATATATCTACAGACACACACATACACATTTAAATATTTTTATCAACTCAGCATTCAGTAACTATATATTTTTTAAAAGAAAAAAATACACATTTGTATCTTGCAAATAATTCTTCTGTTAGAACCTCATTTTATTGCTCCATGATTTATATCTTTCATGCATATATTGCTTTTGACAATAAGAAGCATTATGGCGACGTGGGACAATGAAACCATGGAGAACTTGGCAGTGGAGCATAGGCATTTTAATATAATCAGTTGTACTCTAGGTGTTTACATGAGGTAATTATGCTTTCAAAAGTAACTCAATCCAGGGAAATGGTAATTTAAGTCTTAAAATGACAATGGAGTAGTCCCCCCTTATCCAGGGTTTCTCTTTCCATGGTTTCGCTTTCCGTGATTTCAGTTATTCATAATCAACCTCTGTCCAGAATTACTAAGTGAAAAATTCCAGAAGTAAATAATTCAGAAGTTTTAAATCCAGCACAGTACTGATTATCATCATTAAATCACTTGCCATCCTGCTCCATCCTGCGCCATATGTGAATCATCCCTTTGTCCAGGTTATTCAAGAGACATATAAGCTACCTATCCTTTAGTCATTTAGTAACCTTCTTGGTTACAGGATCAACTGTCAAGGTAGCTCAGTGCTTGTGTTCAAGTAACCCTTATTTTACTTAAGAATGTTCCCAGAGTATGATGCTGGCAATTCAGATATGCTAATAAGAAGTCATAAAGTTATTATTGTTAGTATCTTACTGTGCCTAATTTATAAGTTAAACTTTATCATAGGAATGTATGTATAGGAGAAACACAATATACAGAGATTTTACTGTCTTAGGTTTCGACATCCACAGGGGGTCTTGGAATATATCCCCTGCAGATAAGGGGCAAACTTAGAATACTTATTTTTAGGTATCTTAAAATATTTTGATAAGAGCTGGGCTAAATGAATTCATAGAGCATTGGAATATCTTTGCTTGTACTTTCAAAATAAGCTTGATTTCTCACTTATTTTTTGGGCATCCAAAATTCATCACAGTGATGGAGTTTATTAAGTTTAGAATTATAGTGTAATTTTCAAATTATCTCAAACCAATAGACTAGATATACAAGAAACACAATTGGGTCATGATTAGAAAGAAGGGATTTTATTTGTTCTATTCTTTCAAATAGGCTACTCACCTGTTTAATTTTAACAGGATTCAATGGCTTGATCACTTCATGAATATTAGAATGTGGAAAATTTATCTGACTTCAAATGCATGGTGAAAATCAATTTGAGTTTTCCCTTAGATCAGGTAAATGTATTACATCGACACTGAAGACACATCTATTTGTCTTTCTTTCTGACTTAACCCAACCGAAAAGCAAGCAAGTAAATTGAATTCTGAGCTGGTCTGTGAAAGAGGCCCCACTAGAGTTAAAATAATCTATAATTATTTGAAGCTCTTTTTTTGGGGTGATAGGGGGTTTGGGGAAGTGGAAGCCCATCTCTGTTGGTAACCTTTCCTTTAACTACCCCTTCCATATCTTACAAGATCAAATCATTTATTCTTCAAGATCATTTGATCTGGAACCATTTTTGCTTTGTGTCTCCACATGCATCTAATAAAAACAAAACAAAACAAAAAAAAACAACACTTTTTATTGCTGATAAGGATACTGCCATATTGAAAATTCTGCTCTTTGGATGTACAACTTCTTCTTCTTCTTCTTTTTTTTAATCCCCCTAGCCTTGCAGGTAAATCAAGATTAAATTTTGTTTTCAATAGCTTCAATTTCTAATTAGCCCCAATAGGTCTATCTTTGTTGAATTTTGTCACATATCATTTGGAAAGGATGGTTATGGAGAAGAGTTGGGAGCACATGTTTTAGGGGAAAAAAGTGTGATTTGGAGCTAGATGTTACAAGATAAATGTACATTGTGTCATAGAGAACAGCCATTATTATGTTAGTTGCTGACTTTGCATTATTACCAATATTTTTCCTGGAATATATTTCAAATTCCTTGGCACATATTAGTCTAATTTTTAAGTTCTAGCCACATGGCATTTTAGATTGTGCTAAATTTTGACTTCTTTCTTAAGAATTTTAAAAATAGATGTTTTGAAACAAGTTCTACTGAAAGCAAAGTAATGATAAAAGCGTAGCATTTTTTTTCTTTTGCTTTAGTATTATATCATATGATTTTTAGATGAAAATCCAAATTCAATGAACTAAGGGGAAAACTGGCTTTCTAATAATTTCATTCAAGTAATTAAAGCTCTTTTTCCTCTTCAATGAGAATATGCCAAATTGCCTATAGGACTGATCTGAGAAGTTTCCAAAGTTTGTTTAAGCTTGTTCCATCTGACAAGTTATTTGTGATTTGTTATAGTTGTTAAATAATGTTCACAGGTGTTAATTAAAATATGCATTAGTTACGAATGTGTTTACTACTGGTGTGATGATAACTCAATGGCCTTTTTCCTGTTCTATTTTGTTTAGAAGAACTACTGTAATTGGATTTAGATTTTGACTGCACATATTCTGTGAAGCTGTCCAAAACATGAGACTCTTAGGTAAAAGTTGTTATTATTTCCTTAACTGACTAGTAAACTAAAAACCAAATCAAACACTGTAGCATGTTATTGCGAACTAGTTTAAGATTTTGAAGCAATGGCAAAAAAAATGTTTTATCATTTTGATTTTATTGTAAAGAGGAGCTATAATAATTTAAAGACTCCCAATTGGGAGTAGTCATGGTTAATGTTCAGCTTGTGAGGATGTAAGGATGATTGCATATCTTAGGCTAATTTGTCTTGCTGAAACTATGTCAGCTTAATAACCATTCCATACCATTCATCACACACACACACACACACACACACACACACACACACACACACACACACATTTTACTCAGGCAATGACTTGGATAATCATTTAATTCTTCAAGAGTCTTATGCAAGACATTTATCCATTATAACAGAAGAATTACATTGCCTCTTGTTTACTTGTAGGACATGCTACTTGGTGACAATCATGTAAGGAAAGAGATGACAATTTAATCAAAGACAAAAGACGTTAAAGCTCTTAGAACTGTATTTATGTGTATGTATATTTTATATAAAGTCAAGTCTATTAATTATTTAATTTTCCAAAAATAATGCGTAACTGATAGATCATTTTTACACAAATATACCCAACATGAAACTATTCCTAAATTAATTAGGATATGAATAATAAAGCTTTAGTAAGCAGGAGATTAATTATGATGCCTCTAAGTGTGCTGATGTTTCTCATACCTTAGTCTGCTATCCTAGATTTCCAGAAAAAAGTCACGTTTAAATCTTTCTCATAACCCAAGCAGACTCTCCTAACTTTCTAAATTCTAAATCGAAGGCTGTTTCTAGCACCAAGACTTTCCACATTTGATCCACATGCCTTTCTTCTTTTTCAGTGTTTTTAATGTACTAAAGAAATTGGTAAAGCAAGAACCTTAATGCAGATTTTTTTTGTCTAGAGATCTTCTTTAGATATTAGTAGAGTTCAACATTTTAAAACAAGGCAAAAGCATTAAAGCATAGAAAAAAATATTGGAGTTAATTTTGTCATTAATCTATTACTGCCCAACATTGGAGATATTATTTTATTAGATAAACAATCTCTTTTTCATTTTAACGACTGGTGGTGACATATTTCAATATGTACATTTAAGAACTCTAGTGATTTTTGTTCAATAGATACAAAGGATGTTGGCACAAAATGTGTTTGGTCTCAAGATTATTAACTAAACAGTGCCTTTAACTGGCTTTTTGTCCCTTTATCAGATTAAGACACATTGGTATGTGCATATGTAAATGAATGTCATTATACAAAAGTCAGTAAGTGGTTTTGTAGTTCAAATCTTTAAAAATATTCTGCTCATGGCATGCTCAATGACAGGTGAAATCTTGGTAGCTCCTAAGAGACTGGCAAATTTTCATATAAACTGATAACAGATCTTCCCTTCGTATGTCCTTACTTCCCTCAGAAACATTTTACATCAAAATTCAAACTATATAGAGATAATGAAGCATTAGTTAAAACGGCCACAAATTCATTTTTTTGTTATTTACTTTTTAAAAATCTGTATTAAATTTATTGGGGGTGACATTGGTTAGTAAAATTATATAGGTTTCACGTGTACAATTCTATAATACGTCATCTGTATATTCCATTGTGTGCTCACCACCCAGAGTCAGTTCTCCTTCCATCACCATATATTTGACCCCTTTTACCCTCTTCTACCATTTCCTCCCCATTCCCCCTTACCCTCTGGTAAGCACTAACCTTGACATTATTATGCTAAGTGAAGTAAGTCAGACAGAAAAGTCAAGAACCATATGACCTCATTGATATGTGGGATACAAAACTGAAAGCAACAAACAAATAAGAAAACAAACAAAACATCATAGACACAGACAACAGTGACAACTTCTTATAAATCTTTATCAAATTCATCATTGAAATTTATAATTTCCTTAAAGTATGGAGACCAACATTCATATGATGTGTAGGGGAACAGGAAGAACTGGCTGCATTCAAATGTATTTAGGTTTTATCTTCTTTGTGTGTCGAGTACAAATCTTTTTAAAAGACAATGTCAGTCTGAAAACATGAGAAACATCACCAAATTCAAAATGAAGGCTTTGTTCTGTTAACTTTTAGCTGTATTTCCTTAACAACGTTCTCTTAACTCCCCAGCCATAGTTTTCTCATCTGTAAAATGAGATTGTAAAATAAGACTCAACAATTTCTAAAATATCTTCAGGCTGAAATAATTGTGTAATTCTAAATTTTGTGTTCTCTCATTGCAATATTCAATTAGAGTAAGCACTAGAGATTTTGCTTAATATATAATGATGAGATCATAGTTTCATTTTCCAGCATGAAATTTGACATCAAGAAACCATTAAGTGGATTCTAGTAGTTGACATTTTGAAAGGATAAATGGAAATTACTAACTGAAAAAAAGAAAGAAAGAAAAAGAAGAAGGACCTGATTGTGAAGCTGACTGACGTACAGCATACATTTGATGAAGTTTGAACTAAGGTTTTGGTGCTTCTTGTCATTGTTTTGCAAAATTGAGTTTCAAACTGCCAGGTTTCATGCCCTGTGACTCTCAAGTTCAGCAGAGAGATTCCCCAGTAAAGTAGGAACTGGGCAATGAGCTCTGGAATGCTGGCCCAGCTTCAACCAGAGAATGCCACTCATTTATTCCACACATCACTATTTTGCATTCAGTTTCATGTGAAAAGTGCTAAGTATCCTAAGTAAATTGATGTTCAGAAATTATTGCAATAGCCAATATTCCAGTGAGGTGGATGAGAAAGCCTGAAGCCTAAAGTGTGTTGTTTCATCCATCAGATGGAGACCACCCTTGTTGGCCTTATTTGGACTAATCTCATTCAACTTTCATCCATGACTTTTGTGAAGATACCCAAGGCATTTAATGACTTGTGCAGCTGATATGACCCTTGGAAGGAAACTGCATATATTTGGATTAGAGAATCAACATCCCAGCAGCTCTCAGTCAGTTTGGACTATATTTAATAAGATGAAGTTAAATGAAGCCGTATCCAAAGCTATGTTTCTCAGATGAAAAAATAGTTTAACAAGATAACCTAACAGTACCAATAGAGGGTGAAAAAGACTTAATAGCAGCAGTGCTAAAACAAACTAAAATGAAGTACAAAACCAAATAAAAACACTAGCAACTTTAATTTATGGAAATATACTGTAAAAATAAAAACTGAATTGTGATGGCTTAAATTCAGTATCTAAGCATGGGGTTAGGGAAATCACACGTAGAACATACTGTTTCCTTCCAAGCATAGCATATTATTTTAAGGGAATAACTTGCATAAACTGGACTCTATTTAAATATACATGACCAAGTGATGAAGGAATCAGACACCAAACCATAATATGGATTGGGAATATTTATTCCATCACAGGGCACAGATTGTAGCTATCTTTAAATATTTGCAGGGGTGACATAAAGACAGAATTTATAATTGTTCTATGTAATTATCAAGGAGCTGGACTTCACCAAACAGATTAAAATAAAGTGCAGGATGACAAAACTGACCCTGATATAAAGATATTTTAAATATTCAGAACTTAATGAATCTGGAACAAATTTTCAGAAATACTGGATTCCCCCATCTTGCAAATATTCAAAATCAGAGTTTGGGACACAAGCTAGAGGTTAGGAAGTAATTGTACATAATATTTAAATAATGTATTATTCTGAAATTTATGATAATATAATGAAAATATTTTATTAGATTTCAAAATTTACGTGTTTTTGCCTACCATCTCAAGAAATTAATAAACTATTCCATTGTTTACTGTGCAAAATGACATCAAAATTTAATTATCCAATAGAATTATGCAGACTCTTTCAGTAAACATGCATTACCATTAAGAAATATTGGGAAACTAATGACTACTTTGTATGACACTGAGGATTACTACTTTTTTGAAGCTGGCAATCAGAATTAGCAAAACCCCTAATCACAATAGGCCTAAATATCATCACCATGAAAGTAGAAATGATGAAAACAGTGTAAGGCCATGTCTTCATTCTTGAGAGCTACAGCTTATTTGCATCCAGTAGGGAGAATAAATGGGATCACCCATTATACCCAGTATTTTCTCCTGAGCACAAGAAGTCCTCACCATTGTAACTAAAGCTTATATTATAGAATCACATCTACCACATTTTAAGAATCCAATAAGTTTTTTTTTTTTTTTTTTTTTTTTTCACTAAAAGAGTACAAAGCATGTATATTTTGGCATTAATCCTTGAATTTAGATTCTGCAATAGAATGAAGATGACCAAGGAATATATGGCTATGAAAGTTACAACATTCCTTTTAAAGTCCCCACTCCACTCGCCCAAAGTATTGTGTTTGTGTGCGAAATGTGAGTTTCACATAACTTTCATGAGGGAACATGGAGAGTATTTGGTTTTCTCTGGTTGTCCTGAGTTGGAAGGAGGGGCAAAAAGTAGAAAAGCTGGCAGTCATTGAACAAGTCCTGAGCGTTCTGGACCAATTGCTGCAGATTCTGTGGATTGGCACCTTAGACTGGTTCCTGCAGAGGTTGTGGATCACAGTCTATTGTCATACATAGTATCTGACAATTGCCCATTTGTATATTCAGTCTCTCAAGATTGTTTTCTTAGAATAGCCATTTAGAAATTAAATTCAAGCAGGCTAGTTACTGTAGTGAAAGCAGCATTGTTAACTCCACTCACGGCAACATGGTGGGTATACAGAACATCAAATACTTCTTTTTAAAGTATAGGATTACTTGCCTGAGAGAGAGGCTAATGACACCAGTGTATTGAAAATCAGCAAGATACTTATAGTCTCCTTGGCTTGCCATAAAGAGGCAGGTAGTCAAAACATCTCTAAAAATAAATGAGCTTGGACTGTGAGAAACTGTACCTACATGATTCAGTGGCTGTAGGAGCCAGATGATGCTTTGTCTTTATAGTAGGTCATGAAGGACCTATCTATTGTAGGAAGGACTATCAAAGTTGAGAGAAGAAAGGGATAAGTGTAAACCAGCGTGGTCAAAGGAGGCTTTCATGGGGAATGTATAAGTGAAATAACACCATCCATAATGAGACTTGGGCAGGGGGAGAGCAGGTGAGGAGGTAGTTTATATAGTGTGGATATAACAAGTAAAGGTGCATACTTAGAAATGAGATGGCAAATTTGATTATAGATTATGCTATGGTAGAGTGATGGCAGAAAGAATGAAATGCAAAAAGGTGTAGTAGATACAGAGACTATGAGATGCAGTGCTATGGACAGAAAACAAAAAAAAAGAAAATAAGAAGTGAAGTTGTTTTAGAAGAATGTTTGATTCAAATTTGCATGTGTCTTTTGGAGGTAGCAGAAGTAGGATATTCAAAAGAAATTACCTGTAGGCAGCTGATGGCTCCTATGGATGGCACTGGAGAACATGTCCTGATATCAATAGTTTGGAATGTTCTTTCATTGGCTGATGAAATAAAGAAAATATCTTCTAAACACAAAATGAATTTTAAGAGTATCAGTGTAAAGTTACAGCTTTGTATTATATGAAAATTGAATACAAAGATGAAGAGGACTGGCTGTGTCTGTTTGGAAGCCTGTAAGCTAAATTATTTATACATAATTAACATGAACAAATCAACTGGAGAAGTTACCATTCACACATGCCTAATAGATAAATAGCTGGTTATGTGAGAATATAGGAAAAATATATATACAAATGATTTCAAACAATTGACTTCAATTGACAATTGAAGCAATTGACTTCAATTGACAATTGAAGCAATTGACTTCAACCTTTTTTTAATGTGTAATTACTGATATCATTGTCAGTTTGTATAAATTTTATTGAAACACACTGAGTTGGAAAGAATTATGAAATGTAGAAGCATTGAGTAAGTAGAATATACCACTGAGAGAACTGGAGACAACTTTCCAAGAACAAATCTTCGCACACCTTTTAAAAAGGGCCATTCCTAAGCATGAAAACTCTGGCAATCATTTTGTTAGGGCCAACTTGTGCGACTTTTATTTTCTCTCTCTCTCTCACCAAAATCTACATAATAAGCAATGAAGAAAGAGTGTAAAACAAGCGCTCCTTCCAACCTATTCCAGGTATTTTAGAGTTTTCATCAGTATTTATCTATTTTTCACTAAATACACAGATTTCAGATACAATAATAAATACGGCAACAACATGAGAAAAGATACACTCGAATTCTGTTGGTGGGTATGAAAATTTGTGGAAAATGAGTGTGATCTTTTGCAAATATTAAAGAATAATCCCAGGAATCCCTGTCAACCCTGTAAAACTACTGGATCCTGAGATTCCGCGAGATCTAACTTCCAGCGGGAAGAGTGTTTGCAGCCGCAGCTCATCTCAGACCCACGCAGTGGTGCCCTGAGCAGCCCCAAACGCCAGCACTTCTCAGCCCGACTCTCACCACCCCAAGTAAGGGATACCAGCTGAAGAAAGTATGTACTGTATGCTATTTTGGTAGACTATTGTTTTACATATGCACAGAAAATTGGAATATTAAAAAAGGCCTTGGAAAGATACATATCAAACTGTTAATGGTAGTTTCCTCAGCAATTATTTAAGAAGGGTGGTGGAGGAAAGGTTTGGGGAAGTTTCACTCATTCATTTATACACATTTGTATTAATGTGCTTATTTACATTTTTAGAATTTCTATTTTATTATCGCTTTCCTCCTTTTGTTTAGTTTTGGGTTTTTTTGAGATAAATTTATATACATTGAAGTACAACAATCTTAACTGTTGAATTGTATGACTTTTGACAAACACATTCATCTAGGTAATCCACACCCTTATCAAGGTAAGGAGAATTTCCCTCACCCGCTACCTCTTCTCAAACAATTTTCACCTGTCTGAGGCAGCCGTTGTTCTGATTATTTGCACTAAAATTTAGTTTTGCCTGTTCTAGAAATTCCTAGGAATGGAATCATACAATAAGTATTAATTTGTACTCAATTTTTTGAGCTCAGCATCACGTCTCTATGAGATTCTTGTATTGTGTTGCATGTATCAGCAGTTTATTCCTTTTTAATGCTGAGTAGTATACTGTGGTATGAATATACCCAAATTCATCAATCCACTCTCCTGCTGAAAGATGTTTAGTTTGTTTCCAGTTTTTGACTACTGAATAAAGCTGCTTTGAGTGGTCTTACATAAGCCGTTTTGGGACATATATTTTTATTTCTCCTAGGCAAATAATTCTGCCATAATTCTTTTTGGGAATACATGCTTTTTTCCCCATAGTAGACCTGCTGAGTCATAGGGTAGGTATTTAATATTAGAAATAACTGATAATAATTGAAATACTTGAACTGATAATAAACAGCTCTTTAAAGTGGTTTTAAGATTTTACACTCCAAGTTGCAATGATTTAGACAGTTTTAGTTGTTCAAATATATTTATGAACATTTGGTATCATCAATATTTGTAGCATTGGCCACTCCAGTGGTCTTAATTTGTGTTTAACTTATAATTAGTGATGCTCTATACTTTTTCATGTGCTTATAGGCCATTCATAAGTCTTCTTTATGAAGTGTTTGTTTCTTTTAGTTTTAGTAATTATTTATATATCTTGGATACAAGTCTTTTGTTACATGTATGTTTGCAAATATTTTCTCACTGTATGCGGCTTACCCATTTATACTTCTTAGCAGTGTCTTCTGATGAAAAAAAAAGTGTGTTATTCATGAAATCTATTTTCACTTTTATTTTTAAATTTATTGTTTTTTGTGAAGTAAGAAATGTTTGTCTATTGCCATGCCACAGAGGTATTTTCACTATGTTTTCATCTAGAAACTTTAACATAATTAGCTTATATTTTAGGGCATGATTTACCTTTAATTTTTCTGTATGCAGTGAGGTAAATGTCAAAGTACTTTTTGTTTTTTAATTGATATCCAGCTTCAGTTGTTGAAAATATTCTCCATCTCCCATTGAATAGGGAATTGACACTATTTCTTGATATATTTGCTTACCCTTATGTCAGTCTTATACTATCCTTATAGTAAGCTTTACAGTAAGCCTTAAAGTCAAATACTATTTATCTTCCAACTTATTATTTGTTTGCTTTTCAAGATTATTTTTGGCTATTAGAGGATCTTTGCAATTCCATTTGTATTTTACAAACGGCTTATAAAGTTTTGTTTAAAAAATATACTGGCATTATGATTGGGATTGCATTGAATCTATAGCTTTTTTGGAGACAAATTTAAGAATATTGTCTTCTAATCTATGAAATTGGATGTCATTCAATTTATTTGATCTTCATTAATTTATCTTAGCAAAGTTTTATTGTTCTTCTTTTAGGGATATTAGACAGCTTTGGTTAAAATTATTCTTAAATATTTTCTGATTTTGGTTTCATTAGAAATACAAAAGTTTTTTTTTTTTTTTCTCTGAAATTTGCTTTCATTGATTTGCTTATATTAATAGTATATGGAGATATAATTAACTTTGGTTCATTGACTTTGTAGTAACTTAACCAGATACTAAGTACCGCTATCCAAGCACATATCCAGCATTCTATACCTCTTAGAATTTTGTTCTTTCTAGCCTAGGGATTTCGGATTTATATTGATAAAATACATTTTCTCTTGTGGTTCTGATTAAGAACTAAGTTGAGATGGATGAAATAATATAAATGCTCTTCTATTCTAGTCCAGATGAAACTCTCCCAGTTACAATAATTGTGATTACGTGGCGAGTCTTCTATATTCAGACTAAATGTCTACACACACAGTTAATATATATAAATGTATACATACATTCATATGTGCTCATATATAAACACGTAGATATTCACATATAATATAGTTGTCATATAATATACCTCTGTATATATGTATGCATATTCATATATATTGATACACACATATATATAATGACCACTCAATTAATAACCGTGATTATTGTTTATTCGGTAGAACTGGAAAAACTGCTTAACTTCTCTGTATGTCACTTTCATGCAAATAAAAGTAACTCTAATGCATACTGTGAAAGTTACTAAGGTTAATAAAGACAATTCCATTTCTTAGGAAGAATTTGAGTGAAATTTTTTATGTATATGTTATACTAGTTGATATTAATGATTTCTTACTGTCTCCCCCAAGTGTAGCATTAACTGCTATTTGTTTTTTTCTAAAATAATGCAGTGGAAAATATATTGAACACCTTGTGTCTGACCTTTATTAAGATTTACTTTTAAAGCCAGGAAGATTAGAATTCCTTATTGTTTTGGCCTGGAATAGGACTTTGGTGTTTTATATCATTATTATTTTATGTAGATACCTTTGATGGTAGGATGTCTTAGAAGGTTTTGATATGATTAGCTTCAAGGTTGTTTTCATAATGAAACAGAAATGTAAAGTCAATGGCTAAAATCCTGGTTATAAGGTTTTTCTACTTTTTGTTTGCAAACATTTTTATTTTATTAAGAGGATTTGTGCTTGTCCAAATACTCTTGATGTTTAAGTCTTTCAATTGCCTTTCATAAGATTCTAAGACCACGTAATTATAAATGGGAAAAGTTCTTATCTGAACAGCTTTCTGATCATCAGTTTGTTTACTGTATGGGTAGCCATTCTGAATAATGTAATGAATACTATATCCCCTACTCCACTCCGCCTTTCTTTCATGCTGTGATGATCCCAAAAGAAAGCAAAAATGTGCTGCTGTAATTACAGGTTCAGGGTAATATCTATTGGAGTTTAATGCAGTTTCTTATGCTTCTAAGGATATAAGCCTTTCAATTATTCACAGTTTGAATTATCCAACTGGTTATTTTAATTTCTTCTTGTACATTGGAAATTTTTTTCCTCCCTTGTTAATCTTAGAAACAGAAAATATACTTGATGGACACCTTGCCTTTCAACTTAAAAAGCAATGTCCCGTTCTTACCCTGGTGTAAATTTCAGGCTCTTTTTGTGAAAAATGAGGTAGCATTTTTTAATGTGAGGCTCAGGTATAAATACTGAAACATAAACCTAGATCTTTGTGAACTTTGTAAGTCATAACTCAATTTAAAAAATTGTAATGCTATCATTGATATTAAACACTTTGGAACCAAAGTAATGTTATATGGAAGCCTTGCCCTCAACTTTCAGCTTTGTAGATTCAGAAAAGTTGTGGAGGGAGTATTTCTAAGGTGATCTCTTCACTTAAAAAAAAAAAAAAAAAAATCTAACACTTAAAAAACTACGAAACCCTAAAAATAAAATAAAAAACATTAGAAATCTATGTTTTAGTATTCCTTGGTTTCCCATTGCAGAATGCCAGGGGTTTGGTTCCTTGGAGGCATTAGATTGAAAATTGTGTAACGGGGGCGGGGGGTGGGGGGTGGGAGATGAGGGTAAGGGGGATCGAATATATGGTGATGGAAAGAGAACTGACTCTGGGTGGTGAACACACAATGGGATTTATAGATGATGTAATACAGAATTGTACACCTGAAATCTATGTAATTTTACTAACAATTGTCACCCCAATAAATTTAATTAAAAAAAGAAAAAAATAAAGAAAATTGTCTACCCAGAGCCTACAGAAAACTGTATCTTCACTTAGGCCTACAATAAATGTTCTTGACATCTTCGGTGTCTCAGGAAACAAGGCATGAACTGTGGGTCACAGAGAGCCTCAAAAGCAATGAGTAGCACTAAAGTATGCATAACACTTTGTGGCTGCAAACAATATTGCGATGGAAATATTGCATAGGATTGAGAACATGGGATTTTCTAAACACCCTGATTAGTATTCGGGCTCTACTATTGATTTTGTAAAGCGTGCCATCTCTAAGTCGTATTTATGGTGCCTTCCAAATTGGATTGCTAGAGGAACTACATGAGGTAATTAGTTCGTGTTGTGCTTAGTATAGTACCAGTTACTACTGGTTCGGTAAATGGTAGCCTTGTAAATAGAAATTATCATTGTCATCATCATCATTAGCATAGTAATCATAAAATGCTAAATAGATTAATTCAACACTATTTAATGCTTACTATACCTATCATTGTGCCAGACACCGGAGTAAGCTCTTCTAGTTAGGATCCAACTCATAAAATACGAAGCTTAATATCTATATCTATATATCTGATATATATGTGTATATATATACATATACATAAGTATTCTTGTATGTGTATGTATGTATGTGTGTATACACACATACATACATACACATACAAGAATACTTCAACAAAACTGGTTTTGTTCTTTTGAAATTGTGAAACAAGCTCATAGTAAGCTATTCTTATTAAAAAATAACTTGTTTGAAAGTTTTTAGTGAGGGATGTCATATATCATTGGAAATTCTTTAGCTAAAATTAGTTTTAAGGATTTTTGTCTCCAAGTATCATCTCCCTAAAAAGATGTCCATAATGATAGATTTTGGAGTTCTGGAAAGGGAGGAACATGCCCTTCTTCCTGAATGATATATGGGGAGTAGATGATACATGGGGAGTAGAACACCCATGAAGATGGCAAGTCTGTTGTGAAGGGTTATCAGGTTGTGTGACTGGAATTCCTCTCCCTGAGCACAGAAACACAAGTGACCATTTGATTGATAAGGCTCACTCTGGAGTCAGGATGTTGTTTTTTGCTAAGTGTTTAGTAGTTCACAATTATTTCTTCACTAGGAATGGAAGAATACATTCTTTGGCTCAGACTTTTTCCCAATTCTGCTTTTGCATGATCAAGGTAAGACTTATATAGGGAGTCTTACATAGGAAAATATTGATTTTTATATTAATAAAATGTTACAAAAATTTAAAGGAAAATACAAATAAACTATGAAAGAAGAAATATGATAAGAAACTTCAGGTCCTGAGTAAAGATGATTTGAAAAAATAAAAAAAATCTTCCTGTGCTCCTGGGCACTTTAATTCAGGTATCACTGGCTCTACTACATATTCTTATCACTGTCTGAATTTAACTTATTTGTTTGTATATTTTCTACTTTCAAGCACTAAAATATAAGCTTGGTGAAACTAGATACCTTACCTATCTTGTTTACTCAGCACCTAGCACATAAACCAGGTGCTCAATTAAAGTGTTGTAAAACTGAATCTTTAATATGTAAAAAGGTCTTATAATCTAGTAAGTAAGAAAAATACTGTACAAAAATAGATCAAGTCATGAAGTGGCAATTCCAACATAAAGAAATACAAGTAGATAATAGTAACTATTGAAGGGGTAGAGTTTGCCAACCCAAAATGTGCCTCTTTGGGATATTATTTTAAGTTGGTTATTTTTAAAATTAAATGGAATTTGAAAGGTTCAGAAAGAATCTTTGGCCTTTCCTCTTACTCGCTAAAACATTTTAGATAGAAGGCCTACTCCAGCAAATAGAACTGTCACCATAGATACCTACAAAAAGTATGGGTTAGGTGGAATGGGGGAGACCTGGCAGGCCATAGAGATCAGAGTCCACTCTGTGTCCCATTGTCTCTGCTTGGCCCAGCAGACATTTGTTTATCAAACATTTGCTTTTCCATCTCCATGGGAATTGTCCCTTTGAAGTCCCAAACCACTGCCCTTTCTCCTTAGCTAGATCACATATAAGCCTCAACTGCCCAACTTGTCCTTGAGCCCCATATTCTTATGGAATTCCCATACATACATATATCATTAAAGTTGGTTATTTTCTGCTGTTAATATGTTTCATGTCAATGTAATTCTTAGGCGAGAAGAACCTAAAAGGGAAGGGGAAAATTTCTTCCTCCCCAACACTAGCTTACTTTCAATAACTAGTCAAAAATACAAATTAAAAAATTATAAGGCACAATATTGACCTCAATTTTTTTGTAGTAAATCATTTGGTAACATGTATCAAAAGTTTAAATAGTTTGTTTATTTTTATCCAGAATTATATTTCTAATGAAAAACGAAATGTTAAAAAAAGTACTTGCACAAATAATATACAATTTATTATTCTTTGGTATGAAAAGTTGGAAAAACAATCTAAATAGTTAGCAGTAGAATATTTATTAATAAAATATGCTATCTTCATAATAATTCTTTACAGATTATTAAAAATCATGTTCTTAGAGAATATGAAAGGATTTTTAAAAATCCACAGCATAATGATTGAGAAACGCAAAATTTTCTACATAGTATTATCTTAATTGTGTCTCATGTATGAGGATTTGTAGATATGCACACTTACGTATAGAAAAAATGATTGGGAAAACATGTTAAAAATTAACAGCAACTGTCATTGAGTGTTGTAAATTTTGTTTTCCCAATGCTTCTGGTATTTTCTGTATGTTCTACACTGAGAGATTTTTAGAAACTTTTATAATTAAAAAATTCAGTAATATTAGCATTGTCAAAATTTAGAGTAACACCTGGTGATTTGGAAATATCAAAGTATGAATATGAGGAATACAAGTTCAAATAAAAACCACCCACATTTTATTCTAAGCTATAACTTTTTTTTTTTTACTGGATAGAAAAATAAGCCTAAGACCAATTTTGGAGAGCAGAGGAGCCTTCAAATTGTGGGAGCAAATGCTCTAAATATTTTCAGAAGTTTACAGTTCACCCTGTTAAAGGAGTATCGTTATTAGTTTTCTGAAAACAACTATGAAGACACCCTTGATGGAAAACAGAATTTTGAAAGGAATTATATACCTATGTTATTGTAATCTCCTGAATCATACTATATTATTCTGAGTTTGGCTACCATTCACAGAGTTAAAGAAAACAACCAAGCATCAAACATACCAAAAAAACTAGTTCATCAACATGCAAGAAATAAAAAACACTCTCTTGTTGCCAGGAGGGGGGGGGGGGGGCAAAGGCACAATTAAAGAAAATCCCCCATGTAAAATCATGTGCCTTATAAATTTTCCACAAATAATGGAATTTACTTTCCACAGACTGAAGGTACAGTCGTGGCAGTCTCCAGATTCAAGCTAAATATAAGCACAAAAACAGTATGCTTGTAAATACAGCAATCAAATAGTAGCAGCACAAATTATGCATAAGAACCACTTCAATCAAGTGAGACAGAAGGTGAAAAATCACCAATCCCGATCATCTTTAAATCTAAAAAAACAGCAAGTGAAAAGAAGATAGAAACAAAAGTGGCGGGATTATTTTCAAAAATAGATTATTAATGGATGAGATAAATAATCTTATGTAAATATTTAACAAATGGTTAGCTTTCTTCAGGGTTAGATCATCATCACTAGTCTTAGTATTACCATCGTCTGCTGTGCTCATGCAGAGGGGTAGCCAGCCATGTGAATTGTTTACAGAAGTACCAATATTGTGCTGGTGGAAGAGTTTCCAGATTTACCTACTACTAATAGGTATGTGGAAACCCTAGGAGGGGAAAAGGGAGAGAATAAAGAGGGTTGGAGAAATGCAACGGAAGATGATTATAGACATGGCTGCTTTTATAAAGACCCAAATCCTTTGTTGAGTATTCCTGTAAATGGAAGTTCCCTTCTAGAATAGCAGACTTTCTAACCACCACTTCTGCTGTTATGATGTCTGCTTTTCCAAGTATCAGCTGTACAGTTCCTAATGTCCCTCCAATTCACTTTCAGCCGTCATTGAGAACCACTGAAAAAATTCAGGGACAGAAGTTTGGGGAGGGTGGGGGTGGAAGAAGAGGGGAATCCATGTTCAGGAACAGACTCAGAGCTAGTAAGTCCTGCTTCCAGCATATACCATTGAAGATCCCAGAGGTTGGAGCTGTGATGCAAATATTGAGCTCTCAATTTGGGCATGAGAAGCAAAAGTGGAAGGAGAAGAGTGTTGGGAGCAGAAGACACCTGACTTCTGTCATCTATGTAATTGGGATTTTCTGCCAATTACACATGTTTTTCCTTTTTCCTGTACCGTCTGTACATTCTTAAACAAATACATTTTAGATCTCCCAGGTTTTTACCCACCCCTTTTTCTAAAAAACAAACAAATAAAAAAATGAAACAAAACAAACAAAAAAACTTCAATAAATGATAATTAAATTAATGAGGAAAAAGGAATTCCAGGCATCCTAATATTTATGACATTACATATCCCAGTGTCATCTAATTGCTGACTTCATGTTTGGGAATCTCCCTTTAGTAATCACTCATGTGTTCCTATGATCTTCAAGTCTCACACTCTCTTTACTAATTTGGTGAGCACAACATTGTTTTCTACTGTGCTATGCAAAATTAAAGTAGCCATAGTTTTAATTAGCCAATGAAAATGAGAAAAGTACCAAATTAGGAAGAAAATTAGAGTTTATGATGCCTAATCAAGCATTATTTTTTAAATTAGGGAACTCAAATCTTAATAAAGTACACTAAGAAAAAATAGGCAAAATAACATCATTGCAAGAATCATTCAACCAATACTTACTCTTATGCATGTGTTACAGAAATGGTCTGGATACTGGGAGAAAAAAAAAGAAAATATAAGACATAGTCATTGCTTTAATGGACCTTACAGTCAAGTGGGGAGACAGACTTGAAAAAGTTCATTATGGTGAAAGCTATTAAAGGAGTAGGAAGGAGATGAGAGATATGAATTTCAATAAGGGGGTCAGGAAGGGCTTAGAAGATTTACTGACAGCAGAACTGAGGGAAAGTCTTCCTCCAGGCAAAGGGAACAGTGTTAAAAATATTTATGGTGGAATTGAAACCACTATTTAGTTCTTAAATTTCATCCTTCTATTTTGATTTTTTTTCTCTTTTACTAGACACTAAAATTATTACTCATTTATATCCTGGCATAAAGTGATATTTAGATAGCTTCCAAAAATTACAATAGAGTTCCTATTACAATGTCATTAAATTTTATTACCTGGAAGTAGAGGTTAGGAAGAGAACACAATTGGGGACATAATGGTGAAGAAGCGTAACTCATACCATATTCTCTGTGCATCTGTGGTTAAGACTTAACTGCCCAATAGCTTCAGCTTCTTAGCTTGAACGCTATTCATTTTTTGCCCCTCCAAGCTCAGCGAAAACCCAGGAGCTTTAAAGTTTATTTTTCTGCTAGGTAAGTTTCTCATCTCAAGATTCCTATTCTCCTAAGCCAAGTCCACATTCACATATTTTTTTCGTTGACTCTTACTTGATCAGGACAAAATGATGAAGACAAGGTTTATATTCCCATACCTCTTCCTTTCTCAATATGACAACTCCCAGCCCTCTGAGGTGATCTTTGGCCTTTAGGATTAAGGCATGCATGCATTCCCTCTCCGTCAGGTCTTCCTATTATTATAAGCATTTTCTTTGATAATGGAATGGAAGATTCTATTCCCAGCTGACTGCATCTTATGCATAGAGAACAGGAAAGGCCAGGTGACTAGGATGTAGGAAATCTTCCAGTGCTGAACTAACTTACACCATATGTCTGAGCCAACCATATATGACCCTCGCTCTGAGCTCCAGCTCTTCTTTTGTCTGTCATTCAGGAAGACCTTTGGATGTCAATAAACTCTGTTCTCTGGCTATGTTCTCTGGGAGGATAGGTGAAAAGGAGAGAAAAAAGAGGGTACATTTCCAGTTGTAAAAGGTGGGTAATACTGGATACCTTTTCTCCTGATAACACTGTTTCTAATACTGTAACGTTTGGATGAATACAGGGAGCTAAAGTATAGATTTTGTTTGTGATGTCCATGCTCATTTGTATTTGTAGAGTATAAAACACACAGAACATAAGAATAACAAGCAAATTTTAAAAAAAAAAGAAAGAAAAAGAAAAACACTTGGATCCTAATGTGTTTTCTGGTTCACAAAATAATGCCTTTTGTTATCTCCTGATATGCTAAGTTAAAAGACAGAAACTATATCATCAACAATTCCCCTTTTCTCTTTTAATGATAAAATTGGAGGAAACCAGAAGAGTGACTTTATTAGAGATGGTAAATTAATTATGATATCTAGATACCAGATTTAATATCTAGAGTCAAGAACACATTTAGAAAACTGTAAACAGTTTATAATAATTTCCATTAGTAGTTCCTTCAAAGTGTGTTCATGATTATGTATTTTTTTGCAGTTTGATTAAACCATAAAGGCCAAATAAAAACCAAGCATGGGGTAACTAGATAAAAAAGTTTCCAGTGTTTCAAATTGAAAAATTTTGAATCAATTTATTTTGGTCTTAACTAAAATTTGGCAAGTTTGTTTTATAGACACACTACTTTATCAGAGATTTCTTTTATAAAAAGCAGAGGACAGATTCAACAGAAGCCTATCTAGATTACCAAAGCCAAAAAACTATCTCTAAATATAAAGAGATAAAAGACACATTTTCGATGAATAGATTCAAGATTTTATTTATATTTTTCGCTGAGTTAGAATGATAGTAGCAGATATGTGACTAATAAGCTCTGAAATCCTGAAGTTTCTTCTCAATTATTTAAAATAGTTAAATAGTATTCCCCTGTACAAATGTGCCCAAAGCGTTTAACAATTATTTACCCATTTAACAATAGTAATTTTTAGCTATTATAAAAAATGTAACATGAACATTTTTATGCATACATATTTGCTTACATGTATCATTTTTAGGACAGTTTCTTAGAAGTGCAATTACTGGATCTTAAAGATATCTGCATTTTATATTTTTACCAAACTCAATAATGAACATTCATCCCATTTAAATCTCTACAACTTTGCTGAGGTGATGTCAAGGAAAGGAGTTGAATGGAGAAGGTAAGAATAAATAGGGAAAGGTAGGAAGATACTGGAGTCAACAGGAAGATATGAACAGAATAGAAAACAATTGAGGCATTTGGAAAGATTAAGTTAAGAAGTGCATATTGTGCCATAAATTTAGATGCCAGATCCATTAACTCATCTCCATATTTTTTTTAGTTTCAGACATATTATCTGCACATTTAATGTATGCAATTTATGTGAATATCACATTGACAATGAAAGTGGAATATCCAAAATAAAATGAAAATCACCAGCTTCCTCTTCCAATTGTTTATTTCATTTCAATGGCACTACTTCAAACATCAGCACAGAAACCTGGGTTTTTCCCTTGACTCTTCCCTCTCCGTCCACTTCACATTACAGTCCATCACTCTGTTCCACCATTCTTCTACCTAATTATTTCTACATTTTGTTCAGTGTTCTTCATCCTCACTATCATGATATAAGATTAAGATAGTTACATTTTTCACCTGGATCTCAGCTGTTGTTTCTTTGTTTTCTTGGTTGCTTATTGTTTCGTATTCTGTTTTTCCCTTTGAAGTTTTGGCAATTTTACAGTTAATAGTCTCTTCACAGTAAAACTTAACATCTTATCATATATACTTAACAAATTCTAAAATTCATTGCACATTCGTTAATCCCACCCTCTGAAAAATGTAAAGACCTTAGAAAATTTAAATCTTGTTGAACCCCTTCCTGACATATATAATATATTGGTGCAGAATTTTAAATTCATTTTATCCTCATAAAGTTGACATTATTATCATTTTATATGATATTTGTTTTACTTAAAACAAACTGTATAAGTTATATATTTACTATATTTATTATTTATCTTTCTCATACTAGAATGAAAGCTCCGAAAATAGTGTGTTTTATTTTTGATTTTTTTGTGTTTGTTTATTTTTCTTTCTTGCTTAGAACTGTGCCTGGTACATAGTAGATATTCAATATTCATTTTGAAGAAACAAACCCATTTATCTACATGTTTACCTATTTGGCTCATTATTGTTTTCTGCCGTCAGCTAACCTTTTTGAGATAGTGTTTCTTCATAATGTATGCCTGAAGTTTGTCATGGTAAGGACTTGTTGATAAAATCTTCTGTGCTTGTTTATCTAAAAATAAACAAACTTATTTTTCCCCTATTTCTGGAAGTTGCAAGTCTAATTTGATAACCTTTATTATTTTCTCCTCTTTGAACTTAGAAGATATTTTTCCACTGTCCTCTGGCTTGATGACATTAAGACATCTAATTATCCTTCTTGGTAGGCAATCTTTCTATCTGTCTGCTTTAACTGAAATATGTCTAGCTGTGGATTGATATCTATTTCTCTCTGTCTCTCTTTCCTACCTCCTCTCCCTCTCCTCTATCTCATTAAACTCTGTTTCTTATCTGCTGTTATTTCTATATGAGGATTCATACTTTTGTCATTTCTGGAAATTGTTTACATATTATTCTTAAAATATAAATACAACCTCTGTTCCATTCTCTTTGTTTTCTCCTGAGACTCAAGTTAGGCATATCCTACTTCTTCCCATTCTATCCTCCATCCTCTTTCTGAGTTCCCATTTTCTTGTCTCTCTGCTGTATTCTGATTATATTTTATAGATTTATCTTATTTGCTTTTATTCCTATAGTGATGTGTAACTTGTTGTTTCACTCTTTATTTTCCACTTTTCAAATTGCATTTTTTCTTAATATGTACTTGATCATGTTTACAAATCTCTTGTTGGCTCGTGTGTGTGCGCTTGTGCGTGTGGGTGGTTCCATCCTTTATTTCTTAAATACTTTATCTGTAAAAATTTCATATTTTGTATTTGATAATTCCAATATCTTATGTCCTTGTGAGTTTAAATATGTTTTTATTTTATTTTCTACTGATTCTTCTTCATATGGTTTTGTTATTTGTGTTTGATCTAAGATTGAATTTGATTTTAATCTATGGAAATCATGAAGGACCAGCTGGGAATAGTTTATTCTAGAGAGATTGTTCTACCTGTATTCATGGGGGTGGTATGGGCCAGGGACCATATTAGTTTTTGTAGTTTTTTCATTTGTTTTTCTTTGTTTCAGGTCCCAGGGTTAAAAAAGAAGGCTGAGGTTCAGATTCTCCATCTTGACCATGGCTAAAAATTGGTTTTAAGTGTTCTAATATTGTTATCTTTCCTCAGCACATCCTTTCCTTTCTTGTTTGAGTACAGCTCTCAGATCTATGATCCACTTTGTTTTTACTTTGCTTACATTTACTTTTGTATTTATCATTGGTGATTACCTTTCCATCCTGTGAGCCTGGAAGTTTATTAAAGGTCCCTGAAAGGAAGACTGAGCTTCTGCTAGAGTTTCTTTATAGCTTTCTTTATCTTCAGTTATGTCTCTCCCCTGTTCATTTTTCATACTGCAGCCAGATTTGTCTGTTTACTGAAAACTCTTCAGTTTAGTAGCCCATATACCATTGCTTTCCAGATAAAATTAAAAGTAAAAAATCTTCACATGTTTACCATGTCCTCAGTAACTTGGTTTCCAATAATATTTCTAAACCTTATCTCTTGCCACTCCCTCTACCTCAACCTCTGTTCCAACATACACAGTTTCCTTCAAATTTTTAAATGTTGATTCCCACTTTTAGGCATATATTCTTTCTACTTCAAATTGCCTGGATACATTAGTCTTTATGAAGGATACTTGAATATGAAATCCATTATTTCATTCAGTATATAAAATATTTAGTGGACAACATAATTGCTATGATATAAAAATTTAAATATCTGTTTATTTTAAAATTGTGTTTCCTCATTTAATTTGTCTGTTTTAAATAAAGTTCTTAATAATTTAGCCATAGTAACATATAGATAGATAGATAGATAGATAGAAAATATGTGATATATACAAAGGGTGCCAAAAAAATGATTATGCATTTTAAGAAAGGATAAAACTATTAAAATTGTAATACTCAATATATACCGATAACGAAAGATGAATACAAGTCACATTTGACTTCAGCAGTTACAAGAGGTAGTCAAAGTGGTTGCCATCAGAATAATTTTAATACAGTTTTTAGTATATATATAAAAAATATAAATTATATATATATATATATATATACACACACACACACACACACACACACACACACACACACACACACAGACACACACTCACACACATACACTCATACAAGTACAGTGAGTATTTGGACTGTGGCATAATACATTTGTTCTTTTGGGCCATTCCTTTGCAGTGATGTGAATTGCTGTGTCAGTTGTTGTCAATATCAATTGTTAAAATGGATGTAGTGACTGATCAGCATGCATGAAAGGAAATTCACATCTCTAATATGTCTCTGACTCTGAGATCTGTGGGAACTTAGCGAAACAAAATTGAAGCTACGAAACCCATTTCAAGATGTAAACATACACACTGTCTCTGTTTTATACACAGTTGTTGTCCCCTTAGGCTACCTACTAAAGTTTTCATCATAACGGTGATATACCTACTGTGGACCTTAAGAGCTTGTTTGGTGAATCTAAGGGGAAAGAAGAGTCCTTTACTAAGGGTCCATGTAATAGCTCTTTGTTCTCTTGCAGCTATTGGATTTGCTTTTCTCTTTGAGCGGGACAATAGCACTCCTATGAAGAAGTGGTGCTGTTTTTATTTTCTAATCTCATTTCCTCTGTCCTTACCTGCCTTATTTCCACCTGACATTCAAACAGTAAAAAACACCAAGTCACCACCAATGCAGCAGGAAAGGAAAGGAAAGGCTAATGTTACCCGAAAGCACTATTCCAAACAGAAAGCAAGCATGATTCTGTGTCATGGGTATAACCTGGAATGACATACTGGCATGAATTACCTCTTTGAGTTTTTGACAGAAGAGAACAAAAAGTGCTAATGAAGTCACAGGAGGCTTTGGGAGTTCAACTTAGGAAACCTTTAGTATAATGACAGTGTCAGGACAGGTCATTCTTACTGTTTCACTCACAAGATGGAACGTACCTGTGTAAAATTAGACATTTGAAAAATCATAGACTCAAATGAATTCTGAAAACTACCAAAACTTTTCTATCTGAATATGTATTTGGTTTTCCTTTAATTATAGGAGTGTCATAGAGTATAGTCAATAATTAGTGTTACATTATTTTTATTTTGTTAGTATACACAGTTGATGCATCTTCTAAATACAATAAAATAAATATTTCTTGGTTGAAATAGAAAATTAAAATTGAATTTGTAGTATATCGTTTAAATTCTCTACTTCTGCTGTGAACTCAGAGCACAGACCTTGTTGCATTACCAATAGCACACTATCTAGATTCTTAAGTTTTCTGGGCTCTTCAACACTGAGACCAAAATTAGTTCCTGTTCTCAGTGCTAACTTTGAAAGATGGGAGATGGTTTAGTCATGTTGTGATATTTAGAGAAAAACAGAAAGGTATTTTCTCTAAAATGTGTTCCTTATTATTTTATCAATATCTGAAATCCGGCTTGGAATATGCACAATATAAAATTTTTGAATACTATTTCTCATGAGATTCAGCGTCTTAAAATTGAGTTCACAAACTATTTCAAAACCGATGAGGTAAGCAGGACACATGTTATTGCAGTCATTTTTATCAGAGAGACAAGTCAGTTTGCAAGGTTACATAGTGAGTAAGGGAAAACTGGATTCATATACCAGGCCATCAGATTCCAGAAGGTCTTTGTATTACACTCAAAAAACGTGGGGTTTTGGGTTTAAGTCATTTCTCTGTTAAAATGCAAATCAATCTGGAAATAAACCCATTAAATCCATTAGCAGCATCAATTATCTAAATATATTTGTTTTTCAAACAAGGAAGGGAGGACACGTAACGATGACAGAGCAGTAGAATGGAAAGGATGGAAAAGACCAGAACACTGGTATGTCCATCAGGATTTTGGGTTGCAAGTAACTGAAAGTTAACACAAGCTGGCTTAAGATAACATGGAGCTCCTAGAGTACACACAAAAGGTGAAAAATCAAGTATCTGAAATAGCAGGAACCAGGACAGTTATGGAACCACAGCCAACTGAAACTAGGGAGTCAACACAGAGGATTCTCTGCTTTATTGTTGCTTCTCTTTTTAGATTGGCTTCATTCTGTCTTCTGCAGGTAAAATTCTTTATACTTAAGGCATGTGACTACCTATAGCTATAATTTTCATCTTTGAGTTCCTTACTAGAAGAAAAAGATAACCTACCTACCAATTCTAGTTCAAAAACTCTTAAGATAAGCCACAGACTTCATTAGGTCTTCTGCTCACTCCTTGGGCTAATCATAATATTTAGTGGTCATGTAAAACATTTGGCTCCAATGCTTACCTTTAGAGCATGTGATTTGAAAATAAAGTAACTGAGTTTTTGTTTTTACCCCCAGGTAATTAATATGGGTGGTAGAGATAGTACAGAATTGGCCTCAGAGGAGCTTTTTTGTGAGTTGAAGCAGCTACTCTAGTACTACTGGATGAACTTCACAAGGAGGGCAGGCCTTACTGAGTAATATACATTGTTTTAGACATTTAGGAATTGGTAAATGGGCCCACTGCAGTATCTGTGGCATTATAGAGAAATAGAAGTAATGAAAGAGAATGGTGGGAAGCAATTGAATATAAAGTCAATAGCTATATAATCATTTAAAGTGTCATAATGACTTGAAAGAACTAGCTCAAAAGCAGAGCAAACCACTGACTAAATGGACTAAATGGCAGGGGGGAATAAAAATAAGAATCTGGGAGGTAAGTTGGGTGAAATCTTGCCCTAAGATGGAGAGACTTTTTTCTCTCCCATCAGAGTGTCATGGTGTTAAGAGCTTAGCTTTTGTATTCAGAGGGACCTGGTTTTGAATAATGAGTCTGTTATTTATTAGTTGTTTGGTGCTGGAAAGATGCTTACTCTATGAATCTGTTTCCTTGTTTCTACCATGGAGTAATAATAGCTCATAGATTTTTGTTTGTTTGTTTTTTTTGTGAGAGTTAAAGATATTACATCCTTTATTATAAGAGCTATGCTTCCATGAATTGTTGATATTTGACAGAGGTAGCACTGCAGATCAGTGGGGAAATAATTGTGTATCTAAAAGGAGAAAAAAGGAAATTGGGCACTGACCTTACACCATACATAAAGCACAATTACAAGTAGATTAAAGGCTTCCATGTGAAAGGCAAAACCAAACACTTTTCCGAGATAACACTTTTCATGAATAACATTTTCATGACTGTGGGAATAAAGACAGAAATTCTCAAACAAGATAAAAGAAGAATTAACCATAACATAATGCATTGAGAAATTCAATTACATTAAAACCATGTTTTCTCGAAAATAAGACCTAGCCGGACCATCGGTTCTAACGTGTCTTTTGGAGCAAAAATTAATATAAGACCCAGTCTTATTTTACTATAATATAAGACCGGGTCTATAATATAATATAATATAATATAATGTAATGTAATGTAATGTAATGTAATGTAATTAATATAATATAATGTAATTAATATAATATAATTAATATAATATAATATAATTAATATAATATAATATAAATAATATAATATATATAATGTAATATATATAATAAATATAAATATAATATAAATATAATATAAATATAATATAAATATAATATAAATATAATATAAATAAAATATAAATATAATATAAATATAAATATAAAATATAATATACTATAATACCAGGTCTTATATTAATTTTTGCTCCAAAAGACACATTAGAGCTGATTGTTCAGCTAGGTCTTATTTTCGGGGAAACATGGAATGAAGAGCTTATTTTTATTAAAAGATGAAATAACTCTATACATACACTAAATTGACAAAAATTGGGGGTTGGACAATAATACATTGGTGTGGATATGAAATCTCATGAATTCTTGGTAGAAGTATATATTGCTAGCTTCTTTAGAAAATAATTTGCCTCAACTGACAAAGTATTAACCTGGGGTTTATACTATGGGTACTTACTCTGTGAAACTTGTACAAATATTCATCAAGATATATGTGTAATGTTCAGAGTGGCATTTTTCATGATAGCTAAAAGCCAGAAACAATTCAAATGTCTATAAATAAACACATAAATTGTAGAATACTGAATAATTTACAAAAATGAAAAATGACTAAATTAAAACTACATCCAATAACATGGATGAATCTTATAAACAAAATATTGAGCACAAGAAGCCAGGCACACCAAAATATAAGTGGTATGATTTAATTCATAAACATTTCCAGAACAAGCACAGCTCAACTGTTTTATTTGGAGGTATGTACATAAATAGTAAAAATTGAAAGAATAACAAATAAATTGTCTCAAAAATAGGATTAGGGTTATGGCCATGATAAGAAAGGGGTACACAAGGGGTTTTAGGATGCGGGCAATACAATTTTTTTTTTCATTGGTAAATAATCTGGCTCACATTTACCTTGTTTATGAAAATATACTCAAGGTGATGCTTTATATGATTGTAGATTAGGAGGTTTCCAATATTAAGGTGCTTCTATAATCATTATTCATATCTATATTGTATATTCTCTGTTTTCTATATCCACTCTTCACCTTTGTCCATTCTCGGATACTGACCTTTTTGGATCAATAACAATCTCTACTATCCTCTAGCTTTCTGTGAATTTGACCGGTGAGAGGTTCCAGTAGGAATGAGGGCAGTGTTATGTCCCCCAGACTCCTAATAAGTAGTTGTTTTCCTACAAATGTGCCTACTTTTCCTCTTACTAGTTACCTGCTCTTCCCTTCCTTTGCCATTGGGAGTGGTGAGACTAGCCTCTATTTCTATCTCTACAGTATTGCATTGCTCCTTGTTTTCCTTAGTTCTGCTCATACCGTTATAAATAGACCCTCCATTGATCTCTACTTAAACACTGCATTTGAGTATGGCAACTAGTTGTCTTAAAATCAGTTTTCTGACTTATATAATACCGTTTTTCTTCTTTTAGGTTGAATCAAAATAAAAAACAAACAAGCAAAAAAAGTTTCTAGTTACCTTAGCTAAAATTCCAGATTCCAACAATACACATTGTTAATGCTTTATGATTTGACGATCAAATAATTCTATTGATTTTTATCTTGTTCACAACAGATCTTGAGAGTAGGCCAGCTCATGGTTTTTTCTAAAAAAAAAAATAAAAAAAAAAATTGGCAGAGTGCTAAATAGTACATGATATAAGAGTTCAGCGTGTACTTGCTGACTGATTATTCTGTTTCATCTAATATGGTTTGATTTGGCAAATAGGGTGTATATTTTGTACAAATAAAAGATGTTTTCTTCCCCAAGTTTGTCACTTAATAGGTGACTCCTGCAATTTTCCTTTGTGATCCTCTCATTTGTGCTATTTTATGTTATTGTTTACATGTTGTAACAGAATAATGCTATTAGGAATAATTTATAGGTGATTATAAGGATAAAAATATTATTTTTATTTACGCTATGGAAAATTAGAGGAATGAAACTTTCTATAACTTAAACATTCACTGTGAAAAGAAAATTATAATTCCATTATTTTTTCAGAATATGATAAGCCAATATTTACTCACATAAACCCACATAGCCGCTAATACTGTAAATGAGTAGAAGTAGGTTTTATTTCTACTATATTGGGTATTAAATAAAATTGCATGTTGGGACTTTTAAAGTTTCTTTAATAAGCAGAATTGCTGCCAATCTAATCCCCAAGGCGATATTATTTAGTAGGTCTTTGTGTTTTAATTTTGTATTTGCAGGAGTGCCACACTGCTGTTGGGACTTATTAGATGCAGTTCTGGTTTGTTCAATAGAACTTTGCTTTTATATTCAGGCAATCTTAACAGGGACAAAGAAAAGCAGTCTTTAAACCAGTGATTCTGCTTGCCAGATACAAATATTGCTGTGATTTGTATTTATGATGTGTTTATTTGATTTTGCTCCTGTCTTTTAATCAGTATATAAATTTATTGATGGCAATGTCCCTGTATTCAATTTTTGTTGTTGTTGTTTCTTTTAATTAGTTGTGGAACTTATGATTTAGGAAGGCTAATAATTGATTTGTGATTTCTGCTGTGGCCATCACCTCCTTTCCCTCTCCTTCTGAATATGATATGATATGATATGATATGACATGATATGATATGATATGGTTAATATGATATAATATAATAAGATATAATATAAAGGATATAACATAACATAACATAACATAAATTCTTTGAAGATTTCCCATATAAAACTTTACATTTGTACAAGTGATTATAGAGAAAACAAAGGATTTTGATGCATTCATGTGAATTCAAGAGTGTGAATTAAAAAATAATAAAAGAGCTACATGAATGGAAAAAAAATTAAAAAGATAGGAATTCACCAATGCATCTTTTGAAATATAAACACTACTTGCAAATATTAGCTTTTCATTTTGATTTATTCAAAATGTTCTTACTTTGAATAAATTTTTTAATTTGAATTTCATTTTGAAAACGGTCAACTTCTTCCTTGCTTCCAAAACAAAAAATCATAGTGAGGGAGGGAGTGCAATATTCCTCCCGTCAAAGGACATTAGAATTCTCTAGACTCTGAATGGCCCAGAGGGAATCATGGAACACCACAGGGTCGCATGCATTTCCTATTGATGGTCAGATGTTGAACTTCTAAGTTGTTCCTTGTGTCCTGGAATCTGGGCCAGAATGAAAGATGTGAGAACAAAGCAGAACATTGCCAAAGTCATGTAGCTTTTAAACCTGTCGAAATCTGGTGTTCTCTTTTACAATCCTTTCCTCAATGAGAAAGCACAGGTTACCACAATATGATGTTAATAATATTCTAAAGTAGCTAGTAATGGATAGTTCTGAATGGATATTTAAGGGGAAAATGGACAAAATCAAATTTCTAAGATAAGAATAAATGCTAACATACTTATTTAGGAGCCAGGAAGCTTAGTTTCTTTTGCCAACTTGCTCTTTTTTTAATTAATGTGTTTTTAGGCAGCTCACTTTTCAATGCCTTTTTGTTTTAAAAGATTAATAGGAGGCAATATTTTTGTCATTTATAATTTTTTACAAGCCATATCTCCTCATCTCACAGCCACAATGATTAATAAAAAATGGGTACAAGCCAATGAGACTAAGTTCTCAGACTTCAGCAGGCCGCTTTGGAGAAGAGGCAGTCTCTTTTTGTTGAGGTAGATAAACTACTGGGCTATTTGGCTAGAACTGCTGCTTGGCATTATTGCGTTCATGTGGAGACATCTTTCTCAAAACAAAGCAATGCAGAGGAAAATAGAGAGATGGAAAGAGCAAGAACTCTAATTATATCATTTGAGCACCTGGCTCGAGACATGTTAGTGTGAGGCAGTGAATTATCTGTTGGCTGAAATCAGATTGACACGGGCTCCTATGACAGTCAGTGCTGTTTCAGTCATGGCACAAACTGCCCCAATGAATTATATAATTTTTAAGTTAGAAGGAAACTTAGAAAAGGAAACTTAGAGATGAAAGATAAAATATGATATCCTGTAATTACATTTATTTTAGGAGGAAAGAAACTGAGATCCTGACATTTTATGTTATTTCCATCTGCTTAATTAGTGGTAGATTAAGAAATGAGCTCACTGCCACTTAAGTATTTATAAACATCCAATGACCATTTTTCATTTATAGTACAGATATAAAGGATTAAAAAAGGCTGGTGGGGACCCTTATAATTTCTATATTATATAAGTCATATCAAAAGAGACATAATAAAGTGGGGAGTTAAAGGAAGCATCCAGAAAATGTAAAAGAATGATGCCAGCCTATGGAGATGGAGCAGTTGTTTACCATAACTGAGAATTAGAGTACAGTGATAGTTTTTCAGGAGTCAAATTTTTTTTTTGCTAAGGTCTTCACAAAATTACTTTTATGTTATTTTTCTTATCGTGGAAAAGTCAGTTCTAGGACTTATTCTTAAGAAAATTCACTGATTTATATATACATGTGCATGTGTGTGTCATGATTAATACAGTATCTACTGTAACACCTGTTTACCTAACTTAGTAGTTTTCTTGAGTTTATCTTCTATGTCGAACCAGATTTGTCAGTCTATAAGCTTTTCATTTGTTGTAATTTAGGTAGACATTTGGGAGATACTATTTCAATCTAATAATGTGACGTGTACTGCATTAAATCAATACCAGTTTCATTTGAATTGTGTTGTACATGTGCACGAGTCATTTATTACTTAGCTAAAATATAGGGTAGTTTGAAGATTTTGCCCATTTGTGCACTAGGAAATTACGTTGTAGCACACATTATTTTATTACTATTCTGTTGCCTTGTACGTTTTCTTTTATGGTACTCTGACTTGAATGTAGTTTTCTTTAAAATATGAAACAAACAAGTTCATCTTTTGACAAATATACTTTTTTCTTTCCAGATATTGTTTCAGATATCCCAATTAAACTCTCATTTAATTGTCTTCGTACTCTTAGAAGGAATAGCCTTAAATTCATAAAAACCCAGTATAGACAATTTCTCCATTCACTAAAATATGATATCCTGTAAGTACAGGTATGCTAATTTACAAAAGAATAAGAAAAAAGAATTTGGAAACATAACAAACCTAACAAATTCAATGAAATAATAAGAAGTTTTAATACCTTAGGACACAAATTCAATTTATTTTAGATTTACCCAGCAGTGCTGTAATTCTGTTGATGAAAGGTGAAGCTCAACTTAGAAGATATATGCATAGTTATAGCAAATTGAGAAAATTAAAAAAAAAAAAAAAAAAAAAGCCTAATGAAAAGCCTAAAAAAAAAAAAATGTCAGTAAGTCTATGTAGTCAGCTATTTTTTTCATTTATAATAGTGGTTCTCAAACTTCAGAGTCACTTGAGGACCTTATTAAATATTCAGATACATGGGTTGTGAACATTCCGACTGAGTGCGTTTTAGATCCTAGGAGTCTGCATTTTTGACAAACATCCCAGAGGGTTCTGATAGAAATGATTTGAATGTTACATCAGGCAAAACAAATCTATATAGTACATATATGAACTCCAGTTAAATTGTGTAAATTATATAAAGCAGATTTTTGGCTTCTGAAAGAGGGAGTAAAGGACATTCAGGAAATAACTCCATAGCTGAGTTTCAGTTCTCTGTGCTTGATTTGCCAAAAATCCCTCAATGAAAATACAAACAAAACGAGAGAGAGGGGGTGGGGGAGGGAGGGGGATGGAGGTGGGAGAGAGAGAGAGAGAGAGAGAGAGAGAGAGAGAGAGAGAGAGAGAGAGACTTTTTTGTTTGAAAAACAAAGTGAAATACCTCAGTCTCATCTTAGTGACTTCTGTCTAGGGCTAAATCCCTTATAAATTGCAGTTGTATTGTAATTGATTTCATTCTTAACAAAACATCCAATCCTCTTGGGGAAAAACAAAAGAAAGTAAGATTAGCTAAGGAAACAGAAAAAAAATTTCTATTTCAGTGATTAAAATTTATGCCTCAGGAATTAAGCAGGCTTGATGCTTTCCTGGATTTACAGTGATTCATTTGTTACTGCCATTAGCTTTAACTGCTTTGGGAAAATTTAAGAACAGAGCTATAGCATGGCTTACAACCATCATGAGCTTCAAAGATTCAAGAGCATGCTAAACGTTTCCTTGCAAACTCTGCTTTAATAGGATTACATGGATAATGTCTTTGAATATTTATTCCCTCTACAAATCAGGTAAGATGCATGTTAATGACATTGAAAATATTGTCATCTTATGATTGAAGACAATGACACCAAAAACATGTGCATTTTTGAAAATAAATGAATCACAAGTCTCAAAAACTTTCTTGAATATAGAAAGCTAATTCTAGTATTGACAGGATCATCTTCATTGAACAAATTGAAAATTAGAATTTATAAAATAACAGTATTGCATATCAGTTCAGCAGTGAATGTGGGAAAATGAGATAAACACAATCATACAGGCATAAAGCTAAAGTGCACCCCCTAATCTTTCACGATATTTTCTCTGAAATGTTTTTCGCTTCTTAAAGGACAATTATGATACACAGTTGGATTGGTATCTCTCTCTCTCAGTTCTCATGCATAAAAAATAAAGTGCCAATACATAATTAATGCAAATACTGCAACTGGAAATAAAATCTGAGGCCTTGTTCAGATTAATGCCAGTTGCTTGATTTGCACATGTTCTTATAATTTATATTGAATTTTGATTGGATTTCCTTGCTATCTTCCTATCTAAACATTTGTAATCTAAAATTATGATATTATTTGAATTTTGGCATCCTATGTTTGTATTTATAATTTTAAAGTCAGAAAATTGGCTTGAAGTTTCTACAGTAACCCTGGAGGTGACTTGAATAAAGTTGTTAACTAATGAACAGAGTCACTGTTAATATTAATCTGCATATGCTTGTCACTCTCCTGAAGGACATTTATTCAACTTTGAGTTTCAAAGCTAATTGGAAGTCATGTAGGTTGATAAATATTGGAAATAAGGCTAATATTATCATAGCATTTATTCCTATTTCATTACTTTTTTAAATGAAGTAATATCTGAATGCTTTCTCTCTAAGAATAGTATGTTTTTCATTACTATTCATGACTGAACCACAGTACATACGAAAAATTGGCTACTATTTGAATAACATCCCTAGTTCCTTATAATTAAAATTCAGCTCATAATTATACTTGGAAGAACCATTATTCAGGAATTATAATGTAAAGAAAGAGTTATTAGGAATAAATTGAATAACAATTTTGAAAACACAATGTTAAAATGTACATTTATTTTTGTCAAAATTATACTTTTATAAGAGATAGTTATTAATTTATTTAACCAACGTTTAAGTCCCCACTTGTATTTGTCAGCTTTGCTGCCAAACAACAACAACAACAAAAAATATATTCCTAATGTTTTACAATAACAGACATTTAGTCCTTACTTCTGTTAAGTGTTGGTGACAGTAGATTATATCTGTTGCAGTGATTCTGCTTCATTCAACTTGGTTCTGTTCAAGAAATCTTCCATTATAAGACCAGGTCTGAAAGAAAGAGGATATTCTTTAGAACATGCCCATTTTTTTGGCAGTGGAAATTGGCAAGAGATTAGACAAACCCTACAATTCATTTAAAGCTTCTTCAAATCTTTAAATGTGTATGTCAAATCCACTTATATTCCATTGATGAAAATATGTCACTAATTAAGCACTGTATCACTGGAATGTAAATTGCACTCCAAGCATGAGGGGGCAAGGGTACATGAATGAATATTTGCAAATAGTAATAAATCTACCACACCACTGTAGGCTCTTTCACATGGCCATTGTCCACAAGAAAAATGTTTTAGTATAGAATAGGCGGTTTGCAATTAAATCAAATATGTTTTATTCAAAGAGGCCTCCATTTAGGTTCATACTATCATACTATTTGTATTCTGGACATGTTTACTTAAGAAAAAAACTAACTCTTATTTCTGTCTGGGATTTCATTTAAGCTATTTATTCTATGCAGTTCCCCATTGGAAACACTTTCTATTGTTGATTCAGATTGTATTTTCGTGAATTATTGTAATTGTTTACATGGGAGATAAACCAAATGTAGAATCCCAACAGAGAAAAAACAAAGATGATTTATAAGAATGAAGACTTACGTTTTGTCACCTTAGAGGGAGGCTGAGACATTAGATCACTCTAATTCTAACTGAGTCACTTTCTCGCTGCTCCAGGGCGAGACACCTTGCCTCCTGCAGTCTACCTACAACTTTCCACATCATCCCTATCAGCCAATTTGACTAGTTTACCTTGCACTTTCCCAGGTTCCTTTCTAGGGATAGTAATGATTAAACTAATCGATTGGCCTGTGTGTTGGGACCTAGGAAGAACTATAAATCATAACACTTTGACTAGGGCCATTTTTTGTAAGGTTAACTGACGGCTTTGTAATGCAGTAAACCATTCCCTACTCCTTAGAGCTACTACTATTAGTTTTCACTTGGAAATAAGAAATCAGGATTACACAAGAGCTTTCACTTCCCAATATGGGCACAAATCAAATAGTATCTAACTCCATCCCATATTCCCTGCTTCTGTCTTCCTCGATGAGTTAACACCTCAGCTTCTTATTTTATTTATTCCATACATGTTATCAAGGTCATACCCATGTTTCTCTCTTTACTTATTTCAATTAAATTAACAAACTTGTAGATGTATTGGAAAAAAAGTATCATTTATAAAATCTGATGATCAATTTAATAAAAGGAATATTTTAACCCTCTTCTCCGGCTCACAAACCTCAACAAATAATAATTATCCTCTATCTTTCCTTGTGTAAAGCCTTGACATTGGTGACTCATTCATTGGTGTAAGGGATTCTCTCTCTATTCTTTTTACAAAGTTGGCAGGGCTAGCCCTTACATGCCAGGATACAGTGATGGGACACAGGTGTGCACCAAGTTCTACATGCATAAGCTTTAATGATGTCAAGTAGACTTGCCAGATACTTACAGATTATCAAAAACTTCAGTTATCAAATTATTGTAGTTTTTGATTGGTCATCCCTTCAAATTCATATTATTATTATTTTAAATATGCCTATTGCCGCCATATATATGATAAACAAAAAGGTATCTTGCCATATCTTGTTTTTCTTTCTCTCCATGTTTAATACTTGGGCAGAATTCTTAAAAATTAATAAAAGGAAAACATAAATGCCTCATTAGATTTCTTAGAAAAAGGAATTAACATTAAATGCATTTCTTATATCAAATTATCAAAGAAAAGCCAATTCAAACCATAACCTGACTAATTTTTGCTTATCTAATGATAAAATATATAGTACCCAGTGCTGGCGATGATACTATAAAATGAGTATTACTGGTGTGTTATATAATTTTAATACCATGTTTCCTAAAAACAATTTGGCCGAATACATCTAAAGTTTTAAAATGTTTCTACATTCTGCCAAAAAAAAAAAAAAAAAAATCTAGAAATATACTCCAAAGGAAGTATGTTATACATCAACTGACTACAAAAGGAATTTTAAGTTAACAAAGCAAGATACAAAATTATGGATTCATAAATAGATGTAAGTTGCTCCATTAAAGTAGAGGTCACATCATTATTTGTGCATTTAAAATTAAACCCATCCAAGTAACTAGAAGAAAAGCCTGATATCAGCATTTTTTTCAGGATTTACTCTCCTTGCCTTGCATCAGATCATGTAATAAGAGTGGGGAATTTTGGGTCCTGGAAAAAAGATGATGCCGTCTGCCTTCATTACAGTTGCTTTTCATTCCTTGCAAGCTCAAGTCCTTAAGGGGTAAATAATTGATTTCAGTATTTTAGAGTCTCGTTTGATCAGCTCCTGGCCCAGTCTAGCAAGTTCTTTTCCCATATGTTAGTTATGGTGACTCACATACCTCTGCTCCAATCTCAAACATAGGGCTCCTCATAAAGGACCTTTAGGTGGGAGTTTTGGGGCGAGTTTTTACCAGCACCACTGAAACCAAGTCCAAAGCACTGACCTCACCAACAGAGAGCTGAATCTCATCATGCTGAGGTTTACTCTCTGTCTCTATCCTATTCAGTTGCAGTCCTGGGAATCCAAATGACAAGAGACTGTGCTGCTTTCCATTCAACCATCAGAGCTTGTTAGGGGGCCATATTCGATAACCTGTCTATATATGCAGGCCTAGACCTTGGAACCCTTTACCCTTCCTCAGGAGGAATTTGAAGACTCATCCTTAAAAGCACAATAATTGCATTCTCTTTCATTCATTCTGTCCCAATCAGTAACCACCCTCTAAAATGTTTCAAATATTTATTCTACTAGTTTTCTATTGCTCAGTAACAGATTACCACAAATTTAGCAGCTTAACTCAGCACCTGTTGACAAAATAATAGTATTTTGCTGAGTCCCACAGACTGAAATCAAGATATTGACCTGGATTGAGGTTTCACCTGGAGCTTGGTGTCCTCTTTTCATGTTGTGGGCACAATTGGTTCCTTGTGATTGTAGAATTGAGAACTGTAGTCTTGTTTGTTTGTTTGTTTGTTTGTTTGTTTGTTTGATTTGCTGGTTGTTACCCAAGGATCACTCTCCGCTCTCAAGGCTGCCAGCAATTCTGTATTAGGTGGCTTCTTCCACAGATAGTTCACAACATGACTGTTTCCAGCAAGAGAGCTTCTGACACTACCTTTTCTTTTAAAATGCTCATCTAATTAGGTTAACTCCTCCAGGGTAATCTCCCTTTTGATTAAATACAACTCAATTCATTATTAATCTAATCATGGGTATGCTATCCCAACATATTCACTGATACCTACCAAAATTAAGGGGAGGGGGCATTATGTACACGAAGGAGGAGAAATATGGGAGGCCATGTTAGAACTCTGGCTATTGGAGTCTTCCCTTTGTCTGAATCAATTATTTCACTAGAATTTGCAAACATTTTTCTTCCTTTAATAAAGAAATTTTTACTATGTCACTTTATATTATAGAAGGTTATATGTACTAAAATATTAACAGATAATTCCTAGGTGATAAGATATGAGGGGAAGTTCTATCATCTACATTGTATGTAGATAGCAATTAGGTAATTTGACAGTTGGGTTCATGAACTTTGTTGCCACACCTTTGCTAACCTTTTTTGATATCAGAGGGATTATTCATTATGAACTTCTACCAACTGAACAGTTAACCAAGTTTACTATTTGGAAGTGCTGAAAAGGCTGCATGAAAAAGTTAGACGAAAATGACCTGAACTTTTTGCCAACAATTCACGGCTCTTGCATCACAACAATGTACCAGCTCACACGGCACCGTCTGTGAGGGAATTTTTAGCCAGTAAACAAATAACTGCGTTGGAATGATGGGGACACTGACCTTAAAATGGTTCCCTGCCACATGGAACTGAGCTAAAATGGTGGCCCGAGCAGAGAGAGAGGTCCCCAGCCTAAGCCCCAGCCCACTTCCGCATAACCCCCTCCAAGCCACACCTTGAGCCAATCACCTGACAACACCTACCCCTTCCCCAACTCAAGGAAGTCCCCAACCCATAAAAATTTGCTCAAAACCTTGTTAGGGGCTCAGTCTTTTGGGAAGGATCCCGCTGAGCCCGCCGGCTTAATAAAACTGACTCTCCTAACTCTCTGAGTGCTGCTTGGGTTCTTTCCGGTCTTGGATTCTGCAACAGGAACACGTTCCCTATTCACCTGATCTGGCCTCCAGTGACTTCTTTCTTTACCCAAAGATAAAGGAAATATTGAAAGGAAGACATTTTAATGCCATTCAGGACATCAAAGGTAATACAGTGACAGCTCTGATGGCCATTCCAGAAAAAGAGTTCCAAAATTGCTTTGAAGGGTGGCATCAATGCATAGCTTCCCAAAGGGAACACTTCTAAGTTGACCACAGTGATACTCAGCAATGAGGTGTGTAGCACTTTTTCTAGGATGAATTCGTCAACCTAATTGTCAGGCCTCATATATTTCTATTTTATATATTTTAATTTTGAGCTTTTTATCAATAATGCTGATAAATATTTAACTTGTTGCTCTCCAAAAACAAAAGCCATTGTTTGTAGCATCTGTTGATCTCTGCTATAAATACTCTCACCAGGGCCAGTTCCAAGCTACCAGTATGAATTAGCAGAAAATGCAACAAATGACTCTGGCAAGCTGGTATGGCTAGGTTCAGAACACCTATTATATTTATTATAAAAATGAACTATTTTCATTTTTGGAAGAATGGACATTTCCCATGATAGCATTTGTATATGGCAGAACTCTGTGTTCTGAAAATCACTGGACTGAAAATCACTGAAGTAAAATTTAGAAATATCTCAAATGAGCAGCACTAGGTTTTATACACATAGTCAACCCGCCACATAATGATGTTTCGGTCAAAGATGGAGTGCATATATGAAGGTGGCCCCATGAGATTATAATGAAGCTGAAAAATCCCTGTTGCCTAGTGACTTCTTGACCAATGTAACAATGTAGTGCAATGCATTATTCACATATTTGTGGTGATACTGGTTTAAACAAACCTACTTCACTAGCAGTTATATAAAAGTAGAGCACATACAATTATGTACAGTACATGATACTTGGTAATGATAATAAGTGACAGTATTACTGGTTTGTGAATTTACTGTATTATACTTTTTATCATTATTTTCGAGTGTACTCTTTCTACTTATAAAAAAAAGTTTGCTGTGAAATAGCCATGTTATGCAGGCAGCAGCCTCATACATCTCCTATTTACCACTTCTCTTAATTGCATCATTTTCTCTTGTGCTTGATTTAATCTCATGTTGATTTTCATAGTACCATACTTGTAGCCTACACGCTACAGGCCATACCATAGAACCTAGGTGTGTAGTAAGCTATACCATCTAGGTCTGTGTAAGTGATGTGTGAACATCACTGCTTCTTGTGTGAACAGGGACGATATTGCCTGATGACATATTTCTCAGAATATATCCCTTCCTTATGCCTCTATTCCATTGAAAGACAAAATATTTTTACATAATTGATTAACTAGATTAACCCTTAAGGCAGTTTAAATACATAGTAATTAATAGATCATAGTATTCTTCTGAGAACTCAACTCCTTGTGAAAGTCTAGTACACTTAAGAGAAAGAACAAGCCCTTTGGGGGTCAGAACAAATTCCCATTTTTATCAATATAATTAATAGATATATTATTTTAAAACATTAAACATTCTTACTCAGATTAAAGGTAAATTTAAAATTATCATTTTAAAAATTACAGTTGACAGCATTTGAGATCTTGCTCCCCTGCATATGTTGTCAGTTTGGTTCTGTCAGAAAAAAAAGAAACACAAATCATCCAGTCTAAGAGAAAGCTTGTAAGAGTTTATTTGGGCAAACTGATGACAGTTGCTGGGAAGCAAAATCTCAAGGGATTGAGAAAATGCCCCAGAAAATGGCGGTTTGCAGTTTGTTTTATAGTATGTAGAATCAA
This sequence comes from Rhinolophus sinicus, assembly GCF_057876585.1. NCBI lineage: Eukaryota > Metazoa > Chordata > Mammalia > Chiroptera > Rhinolophidae > Rhinolophus > Rhinolophus sinicus. The sequence continues at coordinate 59,210,556 of NC_142502.1, forward strand.
AGGAGGGTTACATGAAATCCATTGGTGGTAGATTAAGGGAGTGGAAGAAAGCAAAGGGGGGGGGGGGGTCGGGGAGGGGTTGTGCCCTGAGGGTTCCAGAAAAAGGGTTTATTGACATTCCAAGGGCATGTTATCTTAGATGCAAAAAAGACAATAGACAGGCTCACTTAAGGTAAACATTTACCTTTGTCAAGGAAGGTGCAGACCAAGGATGTGACTGCTGGCCTTGACCCCCTTTTAATTAGGAATTGTTATATTCAGACCATTCTATGTGGCTAATTCAGTCTCTGGATTTGTAGGACCTGCCATACAGGCCTCCCTTGAGTTTGTCAGGTTTAGTGTGTGGCACCTTTTTCTTGTCTATAGCTCAAATAAACTCTTATCAAAATTATCTTAAAAAACAAAAATTACAACATTTCATCTCAAAAAGAGAATCTTATGGCAAAAGCAAGTTTAAAAATATATAGCATTTGAGATAATTTTTATAAGTATATACATCTCACTAATAATCAGGATAATAATGAATGTAATACTTAAATATGTAAAAATCATAAACCAAATGGTACAGATATCCAGTTTTGGGTTTAAATTGTTATTTTCACTTTTCCTTCACTTTTTAGGAAACAGGTTTTAAAAACACAGAAGGAAATAACTAACAGTAAAAGGCAAATTGCAGTTTCATTGAATTCACTTAATGAGTTATATCAATCTTGTGCTAATATGTCATATTTACTTTAGTAAAAGAAAAGTGTTTCATTGATCGGAAAACAGTTAAAGAATCAAACAGTATATCTCTACTCCTAAGTAGACACATCATCAAATCCCTGAAGTAGAAGCTTAGCTATTTGTAATCCTTTGTAAATTAAAAAGAGATAAATTTCAGGAAATGATAAGATCAAGTATTTCTCCCTGAAGGGTAAAGAGAACTGTGACTGGCATACCCAGTGTTGTTTCCCGGAATGGAAGTATAATCAGTCATTATATTCAAAGCACTCTAACTCTAAAACTTCCTAAGATCTACAAACAGGAAGTGAGTTGGGGAGAAGTTGATAAACAAATGTCCAAAAACGAATAATGGGAACGTCAAGTCAGGAAGGACCACAAAAGAAGCTACTCAAGGGATCTAAGAAGTAAGAAAGAAATGACTTATTTGAAATAATTGTTAGTTTATTCAAACCCTTTATAATTCATGGGGGGAATGCTATGATAGAGTCAGACTAATATTTACTGAAATCGTATATAGAGTTGTAAAGGTTTATAAATGGACTTCAGGTTGTTCTTCCAATAAAATATTTCTTACAGAATTAAAGTCATCGGTGCTGTGATATAGCTTGGTCTCTTGAAATTGGGAAGACATTTTTTTGTTTGTACCATCATTGATAGCCATTCAGACAACTGTGTAACAATGCTCAAAGCCTTGTCTATTATGCAAACTGTTTAGTGGCATTAATTACAGGTCATCTCTGAGTTTTTATCTTGTATCTTCTCCCCAATTCCCTAATTTTTTAAAATCTGAGATCACTTTAGCGTTACACTTTGGCTGCTGCTGCCTTTGAGATCATTTATTATCTGTTATATTAGACCAAACTTGTATTTCAGTTAATGGGTCTCAGCCATTATCCTCTAAGGGCTGAATCATTATTTTGGTACCAAGATAGGACTCTTGCTCCTGAGAGCGAGAACCTATTGTGCTTTCTTCTCCCAGACTCCTGAATGCTGTGTTCTGGATGCTTTCTGTGAGTTAGACTAAATATTTAATGTCAGAACTTTCTGTGCATATTGCCCATCTAATTGCACCTTTTATTTATTTTTGAACCACCCTCTATTCTGCCTCTGCAGGTTTATCTGGCCTCCATATGTCACTTCTTCTTGGACTGGCATAATATGGCCCCAACCAAGCATAGAGTGCATCATGAGTTAGTAGTATATAACAATTTTCTCTGTCCACTTCCTCCCACAAATTCTACAAATTTTGGATTCAGGGTAGTGATAGTGGTTGGGTTACATTTGTTTTTACTCTTTCCTGCAAATTAAACTAAGTAGATTTACTAGGGAATATTCTGAGCAAGTTTTTAATACAGACACCTGTTTCAGAGGCAAAAGTTGGCATAAAGGTTTGAAATGATCTCAGGATGACAGGTGAAATATGGCCATCTTACTGCATGGAAAACCGTTATACTAAAAGTATCTTCCTTGAAGTCAAATAATATAATCCCAATAGTTCTAATACTGAGCAAAATCCTCCAATTGTCAGAGTTATATATGACTTGTTCCTACTGCTCTTTCACAAGCTCTCACCGTCCACATACCTACTGCTCATGAAACATCTATGTCTCATTCCTTTAATATAAGGCTTTTAAATGCAGAGAATATGAGTCCCAGTTGAATAGCATTTCACCATGGAGTCATGAGGGGAACTGGATAAAGGATAGAGAAATATTCTAACCTAAGAGATTGGCTAGCATCCTGTACCTCTGCTATCATTCACTCTACTGATTCTATTGGTTGCATCCTTGATTAATAGTCTGTTAGAGCAGGGTCTGTGTCTGTCTTTTTCACTACTTAATCACCAGTTCCTTGCATGGTATACGACCTAAGTCTGGTATACAATGAAATATCAAGTCCAGGAAGTTCTTTAGCCCTAGTCCAGGAAACTTTGAGAATTCTTTATGCCATTTGTAATGAAAATAAAAATAACCCCCAGAAAAAACCCCAAAAAACAAACAAACAAAAACTTTATTGAAATGTTTAGTAGCAGCTATATGTGAGGGAATACATAAAATATGATATTTGATAAAGTAATCTTCATTGTTAGATTAAATATTTTATTTAAGAATCAAAGCATAAAAATAATTTTCAAAACTCCTCGCAGTTAGAAAACAGCTAGAAAATTAGAACATTACTGAATTCTATAGGATAACAATTTATAAACCTCGGGATATAACTAAATGTGAATAAACAATACCTCAGACAACCTTTATAGTGGCACACACTGCAGATAAGGAAACTATGATTATATTTAATGTATATTTATGGAATAAATGCATAAGAATGTATGATATTGGTAATTAAAGCCAACAGATATTTATATGCCACTATTTAACAAATCTGAAAATGACAGAACAAATGTAGTGGGCAACTAAGGCAGAGTCTTGTCTGGCAACAGAGACAAAGAAATTCGAATGAGATTATGCTTCGAGAACATGAAGTTGTGTTATTGAGGCCCACTACAAAGTTTATGGGCTGAAGAGATAATATCATCAGATGGATTTTAAACTGACTCAAGAGACAAATAAAGACTTTAAATTGTTTGTTGTGCTTGTTACTGCCTATGGCTTTGGAAAAGAGAGATCAATAAAAGAAGCAAACAATCAGGGGAAGAATCAGTGGGGTCGTTAAGTAGAAAGTTAGTGACAGATAAAGTTGATAATGCTGTATAAATGCTAAGAGAAAAAAATCAGCTTCCACATTTACTAAATTCACACATGTGAAGGTCTCGAAAACAACATGGTGTATTTTGTGTGCAGCATACCCAATCTCTTTTCAAAAGACAATTGAGTATAAATTGTATGGTGTGAAAATGCCTTCGCTATGATTACTGCAAATCTTGGAAGAAATAGTATGAGAGCAATGGCTAGTTCACTACCATCAACATCCTTGAAAGAATAATGAACTCAAGATCTCTTCTCCAACTGGCTTCAGCTCTGCAACTAAAATATTGTTCCTGTTACAGCTGGCAGCTGATTCGAGCTGCTGATTGCTGAAGTTTCCCATAAGGAAACTGGTGCCCAGTGCCCTGGTGGATTCCTAGAATTGTGCATGCCAAGAACATTTTGATTCGATAGAAAGGAGGAAATGAAAAATGGATTGTAAAATATTCCACTCTTGGTGAACAAAGTCAAATGACTCACAAAATGCATTCATGAACTATTGATCCAAAACACCCAGTGAGCCAGGGGCCAAGTAAAGATATGACCATTACCAGAAGCACAATTGAGATGTATTAAGAAATAAAGTTTCTAACTTCAAGGGAATGTCAACTGCCACTGTCTTTCCTTTTATTGAAATGGAAAATTGCTTACGTTTCTGGTGTCCTCACCATTTTCATGTTTCTAGGTCATATTCATTTTACTTTCAGTGCTCCACATAAACAGTTCTTATCCAAGTTTACTCCATGTTATTCCAGCGGCTATTTTAAGTCCTTATTTTGTTTCTGCATCATGGCAACGTTCAACACAATTGATCACTCATTTCTTAGCACAGAGCCTAGGGACTGAACAGCCCCTCCTGGTTATACTCCCGAACCACTCATCCTCAAACTCCTTTGCTGTCTTCTCCTCAGTTCTCTGTCTCTCTTCTCAAATATTAGAGGGTCTTATGGCTTAGTCCTTAGAAACAGTCTGTCTACACACATGCCTAAGATCACGTCATCCAGTCACACGATTTTAAAAGCCATCTGTTTTCTGATGATTCACAGAATGTTATCTCTAGAGCTCTTCCCTGAGCTGTTGGCTGATATATCTAATTGCTTAATCCACATTAGGTCTGAAATTTAATACATGTAGATCTAAACTTGAATCCTGCTTACTATGAACTGTGTTTGTGCCCCTTGGAAATTCCTAAATTGAATCCTAATCCTCAATGTAATGGTGTTTGGAGGTTGGGCCTTTGGGAGGTGATTAGCTCACGAATGGGATTGCTGTCCTTATAAAAGAAGCCCCACAGAGCTCCCTGCCCCTTTCACCATGTGAAGACACAGCAAAAAGGCCACTTATGAACAGTTTTTCAGTTTTTCTCCTGTCCTTATTAGAATTTTTATTATCGAGGTGTCTGGAAAAAAAATCTGTTGGGAAGAGCTCCTTCATTTTTTAGTCACTGGAAGAAGGAGATTAAAATTCAAATAACTAATTATTAAATACCAAATACTCCTATATGTGAGACTGTTTTATTTGGAATATTTTTAAATTACTTAATATGGTTAATAATTATGTTATTCAAGTTTTTTATGACTTCTTCATAGTCTAGGAATTTCTCATTTATGTTCAAATCTCTTAAATTTCTCGGCACATAGTTGCTCATAATAACCTCTTCCCTCTAAAATCTCTGTTGCTTAGTGTCATATCCTTATCATTCCCAATTATGCTCACTCATACCTTGTTATATTTTGTCCCATCTGCCAAATGTATTCCAGACTTCCCCATTCTAAAATATTCCCATACACAAACACACATCCATTGGTTCAACCTATCATTGAAACTAAAACATTAATTCTTGCCTTTGCAGACAGACACCTTTAAAAGGTAGGGTAAAGTGAGCAACACTTTATCAGTTATATAATGCTTCATTAAACAAAAATTGCTCCAAACTTACTGGTCTAAATAACAACAATTGTTCCTTTGGATTTTGTGGGTTAGCTGGAAGGTTTCTTTTGTTGATTTCTCCCAGCCCATTCATGTGTCTGTATTTAACAAGAAGGTTAGTCAGGCTGGATCATCTAAGATTTTCTCACATGCCTGGCCCTTGGCTGGGAAACCTGAGTTATCCTCCATATGGCTTCTCCACCTATAGTAAGCTAAACCTGCTTCCTTCATAGGGATGGGAGTGTAGCATTCTAAGGGAGAAAGGTGGAATTTGAAAGGTCTCTGTGGCTTACACTCTGGAACTTGTAACTTCAAGCACATTATATTAATCAAATTAGCTACAAAACCAGCCCAGATTCAAGGAGTGGGGAAAGAGTCCCACCTCTTGATGGGAGAAGCTGCAAAAAATTAGGGGTACTCTTTAATCTCCTATAGTCTATCTTCTGGACACAATTATTTATTTATACAGTTCTTATCTGTAAAATGCATTAATGCTTCCAAAGACTCCTCCAAAGTCTCATGAAATCATGCTGTCAGGACGGAAGATTTTGATCTCATGATCTATATAAGGTCTGAGTGAGGCTTTTCAGGTGTGACATCTCTTAATCCAAAGACCTGTGAAATAAAGACATAATTTATCTATCACTTCCCCTCCCTAACACAGAATGCTGAAACAGTACTGGGATAACTGAAACAGACATATCCATTTTAAAAAGCAAGGAAAAGGAGAAAGAGAGCAGTCAATGGTCTACAGAAATTATGGTGATTCTGATTTCCTTTTGGGCACAAGTCACCACTACCCACTACTCCTAGAACAGGAAATGATATTTAATGATCCATTTCCCTTTCCTGGGGATGGGTTCATTTTTCTCTTCAGTTCTTGGCTCTGCCCTCTGGGCTTTTAGCTCAAGACCTTGGGCTCACGGTCTGCGCTCAGAGACTAACTGACTTTCCCTCCCTTCCTCCTTTCCTCACTCCCTTTTTTCCTCCCTTCTTCACCTCTCCCCATTCTCTTAATGAGAAATGACCTCTGTTTGCAGCTGTGTAATTTTCCCAGAGGCCTCTCTTCATTTTAATGTCACTGTCCCTTTTAGCTCAAGCTAATACAAGTGTTTTCGTAGATAATTTTCTCTTAAAATTTACTTGTTTCCTATGATTCTGATTGATGTTTCCTCCATGATCTAAAAGATAAATCCACAATCAATTTTAATAAAGACCTCTATTTGAGGACATGAAAATTCTAAGGGATAATGCCCTTACGATTATTAGAAGAACTTTTTTCTTTTTTCTCAGCTGTGAGGGTCTACTAGAAGCAACTTAATTTTCTGAGATAGTAACACTCTTAATTTCATGTTTCCTATGAGGCCAATTTTTATTTTATAAAATATATATTTTGTGAGGAGATGATGGAGAATAGATACAGGTTTATTTTCCAACCTATAATATATGCTGGGTCTTGTATAACTCTGGGAGATTTTTCTTGCTCCTTGAACTTCAGTTTATCTCCACCTTCTCCTATCTTATCATATGAAACTATATGAAGCCAACTGACAGTTTTGACATTCTATCTGGGAATTTCCTTGGCCAAATTCACAAGTCCATTAGGCATATATTTTTTAACTTCCAAGTTTTTCAGATGACCTCATTACCAATTGTTTCTCTACTACATAATACAGGTCACCCTTTCTCAAGCCTTTAATAGCAATTTCTTCACTGTTTTCCCAGAATCCACTAACACTCTCTTTGCCACTTTTATAGTTTCATTCTACTACCTGGTCCCCCAACTAATGCCCTGTTTCAGGTTTTTGTTATGGCTGCCATATACTTTTTAATCACCAATTTCTGCATTAGTTATTTATTGTTGAATAACAAACCACCCCAAAATTTAGTGGCTGAAAACAATAATTGTCTATGAATTCTTAAGATTCCATGGTGTGTCTGGGTGTTTCCTCTGCTGGTTTCTCCTGGGCTCGGTCATTTCTCCTAGGTTTGGTCATTTGAATCTTTAGCTGTGTGAGTTTATTCACGTGTCTAGAAATTAGTGCTATTCTGCCCCATGTGGCTAATAGGCTAGACTAGCATCCTTACATGGTGCCTCAGGGCAGAGTTTTTAAGTGGGTAAAAATGGAAGCTGTGAGGTCTCTTGAGGCCGAGGCTCTAGAACTCAAGCAGCATTATTACCTCTGCCATGATCTGTTGATTAAAAGAAATCACAAGGCCAGCACAAATTTATGGTTGTGGCAAATTGACTCACTTCTGGATGGGAGGAGCAGCAAAACATAGTGCTTGCATATAATTTGTGGTTGTTAAAAGGGAAAATTTTGGATCTAATTGTCTAAGTTCAAATCCTGATTTCATTATTCAATCTGTATCGTTGGATAAACTACTTATTTTTTTTTCTGGATCAATTTTGTTATCTCTCCATGGGGCTAATAATCATACCTATTTTATATGGTTATTTTGACCATTAAAAATATAACTGTATGTAAAGTGTTCACAGCAAAGTGGCTCATACTATTTCATTTGCGGCTTCTTCACTCTTCTGTAGTATGATTGCTACTCCTACTCCTCTTGACTCTGATTCTGTAAAGATCATTGATGGTCCTTGAATGTATTAGATTCTTTTATTATGTGTTCTTACTAATTCTCCTTTCTTTTGGAACCACATTAGTCATTTTTCTGATTACTCTTTAACAGGACCCTTGTGGATCTCCTTTTTCTCTTCTTGACCCTTCATTTTAATTGTTAACCAGTGGTGTTTCCTTTTGTCTGCTTCCCTCCTTAATCAGTTCTCTTCTCATGGGCAATCTAATCCAATCCCATTGTTTTCACTATGAGCATGTATTAATGACATTCAAATATGCATCTTTAGTTGTCAACATTACTTCATTTTGTAGCTGCCTGCTTGCTGTCTCAAGGGACATGACCCACAAGTTTTGAAATCCAAATTGTCTGCCACAGAACTTGGCTATCAAACTTTACTGCATTCCACATTCTAATCATGGGAAATTGCATCATCATCAAACCCTGCCACTGAAACTCGAACCATCTTGTACGGTTCTTTCTGTCACTTATTCTGTACAGTAGTTACATTATTCCACATCCAAAACTGCAGTTGTGATAACATGTCTCTGTTAAACTATGTACAACATGTCTCTGCTGTTAGAATAGACACCATCATCGGTCTCCCTGTCTGTACCTGTAACTCCTCCTCTTCTTTGCTGACTTGGTTATTTTTGTACACACAGAACTGAACTGTCAATATCTCTACTCAAAAAATTTTGATTGCAATTTACTGATTATACCATTAAGATAATCCTTGGGGGAATTTCATTTTCTTCATGGTCTGTTCTCATCTTGTATTGCAACACTGTTTTTCTATCCCCACTCTTAACCCCTACTCCGGTATACACATACCTGGTTCTGAGTACTTCTAATCATTTACTAATCCCAAGTTTCTTTGTTCTGCACTCTTTTGCTTGAAATATGTTTCTCTGCCTCCTCTACTACTACTTCTTCTTCTTTTTTTTGAGTGTGTGCATACTAAATATCAGTCTCACTAGCATTGGAACTCCAGGAGAGCAGGAGAATTTGTTTTATACATTTCTGTGTATATGACACCTAGCAATGTGTCTATTTTGTGGCAGCACTGAATACAGGATTTTAAATGGGTGGAAAAGTTGGTAAATAGTCCTCTCATCCTCACTTGTCATTTGTTTTCTTTCTCTGTTTTCAAAGACCTTTCTGCTTCTTGCACAGTTTTTATTGTAGTGTACCTGAGTTACAGTTAATTGTGTACGTTCTACCTTTCCCAGTAGCCTCTGATTGTGTCTGTGGGCAGACGCTGTGCTTTCCTCATCAGGCATCTGCAGCATTTAGTACCATACAACACCACACACACAATGTTGCATGAATACTTCCCACCCACCTGTTCTGTGGTTCTTTGAGTGGTTCATTGTGTGGCTCATTTATTTGGTCATTGAGGTACTGGCCAGCACCTTTGGCTAGTCACAATCCTCATGGTGACCTTTTCTTTGAACCACAGATCATAAATAAAGAAGCGTTGCAATAAATATATTAAAATATTAGATAAATGATAAAATTTCACAGAAAGATCTTTGAGCATATGCTAGAATCAATAAAATGTTATTTAGTAAAAAGTCAATGTCAAAATCAAAAAAGCACATAATGATAAACATGTGTGAAATAGTAACTCATTTTATGTACAAATACCAAAAATATCTAGGAATATTCAACTTGCAGTAATACACAAAGGTATGGGAAAATAGTAAAACCAAATTCAAAATAATGTATTTTTGTAGCATTATAAGCTAAAGAAGATTCTTATGAGTATTAATTAGATATAATTTTAAAATATTAAGAATTGAAATGATATACTTAGAATAGTATGTGCAATTCCATTCAGCTTTCCCCTAATATAGAAATCAATTAAAAACATTTGAAACATATGTATAACATTTGACATTTAGGCTGAATGGTGTAGTTTTAATTTCAGAGAAAATGTGTTCTAATAGTGTTCTCACTGGGGATACAATAACTATTTATGTAATCATGGAAAGAAAGAAATGGGTTGATGGTCATAAAACTCCCTTGATAGTTGGGCATTGTTAATTTAAAAGTAGGAAGGCAGGGATTAAAGTTAATGAGGGGGTGAGCCTTCATGCAATTTAGTTAAACTGTTTAACACAAAAGCTGGTAGAAATATAGAAAGAGAGTTCCAGAGGGAGCAATAGAAGAAAAGGCTGTAAATCAGTCTATGGAAAAGAAAAGAGAAAAACAGAACACCCTTTTAAAGGAAATGAAAGTCACATAGTTCCATCATTTGATAAATTAGAGCAATCAAAGGGATGGGAAATGCCAAATTCAGTCATTTGATAGATTGGGCCAATCACAATAAAGGCATATGGAAAATTTGTTTCTCATGAGGACAGTCAAAGTGGATTAGGTACTCCCATGGCTGTTAAATATTATGTTGACTTTAATTCTTCCCTGGGTGCCTGAGAGTGTAGTGTCTCTGGTCTGACCATAGAGTAATGTTACTTGTGGACCTTAATTTTCAATCAGCCTGGAAGTCACAATTGTATTACTCTCTAAGAGAGACCATCCATTTTCAGTTAGTAGTTGCTACAACAGAGGTAAAAATTTCACTATCCACTCAGAGTAAATTGAGTGGAAATTGAACAAGACCCACAGGTAACACTAGTGAAATGACCTGCAAAAAAATCTCTTTTAACTTTATTTTCTTCTTTCATCTATTTATTCATTTATTTAATAACCATCACAAGCCTACTATGAAATTATTTTAGCCTGTTATAATCCAGTGGTTAAATTTTAAAATTGACTATGGTCAGAACTTGAATAACCCTTGATTTTCAGGATTTCATGCCTGGACTTTTCATATATATATATATATTTAAATATCAGTAATACGTTGCATGTCCCCTTTTTATATCACATATAAGATGTATTTATGTGACATGAAAATGTTTCTTTCAGTCAATTCTAATTATAGTTTATTTTAAATTAGCTGGTCCTGTATTAATGAGTAAAGTTTAGAATGGGCAGGAAGCAGTTGAACAGTTGAGACCATGGGTTCCTGCCAGAAAATTCTGGCAATTAGAACTCAGGAAAGCTTGTGGAAGCAGTGACTTTGCACTGTAGGTGTACCTACATCTATCTCTATCTCTATCTCTATCTCTATCTCTATCTCTAGCTCTAGCTCTAGCTCTAGCTCTAGCTCTAGCTCTAGCTCTATCTCTATCTCTATCATCTCTATCTCTATCTCTATCTAATCTATACATAGATATTGAATATATATGTATATATTCATATATACATATATATTCAGTCTGAAAGCAGTTCTTTTCCTGACACAAAATGGATAGACTATAAAACTGTTATCATCATGGGGCAGACTAGAGACCATGAAGATAGACAAAAAGTTACGGAACAGCACAGTTTAGGTGGAAACCAGTCATTCCTAGGTAAAAGGAGCAATCCAGTTGTGTGTATTTTCTTATCACGGAAAAAAGAAAAGTTACCTCCAGATCCATTTCCATTGTACATGCAATTGAAGAATATAGACTTCGTTAGATTACAGTGAATGTATATTGCATCTCAAGTGTCAACTTTGTACAGGTTGCAGAGACAGAGTTCTTTGTAACTGTTAGGGAAAATTTAATAAGTAGAGGCAATAATTCTGCTGAGACTTACTTGAAAGAAAGAAAATAATCAGACTATGATGAATATGGAAAGAAAGGTAAAACAAGAAGAAAATAAAAATACTTATATCTACTACCTATATGCTTTACAAGTACTTGTGAGGAAGGATTAAAAATTGACCTATATACTATGTTAGTATGTAATTATGAGTAATGTTTAATCATTTTTGTATTGGTCTTCTTTCTTACTATTGGGTAAACAAATCTTATTCCACCCTTTATTTTAAAAATATAGATCTTTAAATAAAATAACTATATTGATTGAAATATGTATCTCAACCAAATTAATTTGAACTGGCAACTGTAATCAAGATTTTATTGCCCAGTCTTGTCAGCATAGGTGAGCATCACCTGCATAAACTAATAACTTCCTAAGATGATTAGTTTCAAACTTACATTCTCTATCTTACATAAAAGGTGGGAGAATGAGTTTTCATGCTCTATATGCTATTTCCTATCCATAATAACCAACACACAGCGTATATACTGTTATTCTTGACATGGGTCCTTGTAACAATTGGATTGTGTTTGCTTGTATTTTGTGTCTAATATGAAGAACTTGTTCATGTTACAGATCTGAGAAACTCCACATTAAAAAAAGTATCTATATCTATATCTATATCTATATCTATATCTATATCTATATATTTGTGATAGTAAAAATAAATATGCCTAATGTAAAATATTTTAAAATACAGAAATATATGGAATAATCAATCATTAAAAGTCCTAAGTGAAACACTTATATTCCTACTTCGTGGCTCAGAAGTAACCATTAATCATATATCCATGTACATCTTTCAAGCTTTGTATTACTTATTAGAAATATATTTACATCCATTTTACTGATGAGCAAACTGAATCATAAAGAGGTTAAGTAACTGGTTCAAAGTCATATAATTAGTAAGTGGTGGAACTGGGAATTAAACGCAGATAGTATTATAGAATTAGTGTTTTAAATAACTATCTCATACTTCCTGTTTTACTTATACATAATATAAAAATACATATTTTAACACTGATATTGTACAATTCTTAATGTTCTAAGACATAATTTTTATACTTTCCATATTTTGCAAATGCATAAAATAACCTATTTTCCCCCAATATTTACATGCTATTTCAAAGTAAGCGTTCACTGTAATTAATTTCACCATATAAAAATTAATGGGTATATAGGCCATTAAATTTTTGACTGTTACTTAAAAAATATAATGCATATCTTTATACATGCATGTTTATGTATGTGGGCACGAATATTTTTGTAGGAGAAATTTACAGAAAGAAAATACTGTGTCAAGGTTTGTGTACATTTTATTTGACCTCTTAAGGGCTTTATGTGTCAGAGATTGTTTTCCCAATTTTTCACCTGCATAGGATATTATCAATCATTTCACACATTTTGCAAAAGTAATATGTGAAAAACAGGGCTGGATTTTTTCTTTTATTTGTAATTTCTTGATAAAGAAGATTGACCATGCACTCAGGCCCATGATACTTATTTGAGTTCTCCTTTTTTGAATTACTTGTCTTAATATTGTTTCTACTTTATATTAGTTCAGTTAATGTTTTCTTATTATTTGGAGGAACAGTAAATTTTGTGTAGTAACGCTTCCTCTATTGTATTCACACTACTAAAATTTTTCTCACTTAATTTTTTTTAAATGAACAGCTATTTTTAGTCTTTTTAAAAGACTTTTTAAATCTAGCTAAAGTTTTAATATCTAAATATCTTTAGGTCCTGTTGATTGTGATGGTGACATATTTATGCATATTAAAGAAAAAAATTATCCATGTTCAACAGTGTGCCACAAAAAGATCAAGTCACTATTGGGATACTTTCTACTGACTATGTTTGAAAAATATATGTTATCTCTATATGTACTATTCTGCATAATTAATATATAACACTTATTGTGATTTATGAAAAAACAAATTTATGATTAATTTTTCCTTACTCAATATTAATATAAGATAAACTAGTATTTTCTGAATCTCTACTATGTGTCTATACTACTTTCTGTATTATTTTTCATATTAAAACAACACTATGTGATATGTGTTGGTAACTGTTTGACAAATAGGAAACTAAGTATCAGGAAACTGTGTAAATTCCTCATGGAAAACATAGGTCCTGGATTTTAATATAGATGTTCGGTTTTAAAATACATTCTTTGGCCTAATCAATGATAACAATTACCTAGAATTGATAACGATTACCTTGAATTGATAACAATTACCTAGGTTAAGCTTAACCACCCTAAAATAAAAATGCATAGTACTGGAAATATCAGTCAGAAAGTTTTGAATTACATATACTTTATTTTTAGGTTCAAAAATCCTAAAAACAGGAGACATTTACTTTCAAAGAGATATTTCTACCTTTTCTAGCATTTGGTCTTTTGAGCATTTAAATAATTTTAGCAAAATGTTTTAAATTTGTCCAAGTAGAAAATAAGTTAAGTTGAACGCTTGTCATCTCATAATTTACCTCCAAGGCATAAACAAAGCAAACAGACCGAAATTTTAGATTAAATTACAAAAAAATGAGTAGTATTATAGTTTATATCAAAGTATTTGAGTTGGAAAACAATTATACATGAGCATAAAGAGCATAAATGATGACTTCTCTAATTTATCCTTAAATTAATTCATGTCTTCTAGAACATATACATAGATAAAATACAAGCAGATTATTAAGTGGTCGTTTTTACTGACACATTTTCATAAGTTAATTTATTCTGATAAAAATATCAATTGTAGGCTTACTATGTCTTAGTGTTCAAAATTTTAAGTTTCATATTTTAATTTCATGACTTACAGCAGTAACAAACTATATATAAGTGCTTAGTATTATTACAGACATTTTTCCCCCTTCTGAGTCTTCTCTGCTGTGTTTGGCAGTCTATGTCAGACACTAGTTTGATTGGTAGAGCATCAGTTTGCAACTTGTCATGAGGTTTCTCTTTAATCAGTCTTCAAATTAAATGGATTTTATTGCACCTGGAAATAAATAACAGCATGTAGCAGCTTTGTCTCAAAATAGATCAGACTTAAGTTATGAACCAAAGGCATGTTTTAGAGCTTAACATCGTCTGCCTTGATTGGTGAAATCTATCTGAATTTACATGAAATATGAATATATACATACATATGTATATATTCATACACGAAATATACGAATATATATATAATTACACTTTAATTTCGTGAACATCTTTCAAATTAATTTTTAATTCTGTTTGAGTATTAATAGACCATTGCTATATTTATAGGGGTTTACTTTTACTTAGATGAAACATTTTTCCATATTCATGGGACTAGAATGATACTGCACTTTGTATGTAAGGGATCAAAACAATTTATACACTATAATAGCTTTTCAGATTATCACTCTTTTTTACCAAACAGCTTTATTTAGATATATTTCACATACCATAAAATTCAACCTTTTAAAAGGTACAGTTCAGTGGATTTTAGTGTATTCAGAGTTGTGCAACCATCACCACTCATTATCTAATTCCAGAACATTTTCATCAGACCAAAACGATACCCCATACCCTTTAACCAGCATCCCCGGTTCCTCCCCTCCACTCTCAACCCAGTCTCTAGCAACCTCTGATCTACTTCTTTTTTCCATGGGCTTCAGCAATGCATATAAATGGAACTGTATAATATGTGGCCTTCTCTTTTCAATTATATTTGACGTATAATATTATATTAGTTTCAGGTGTACAACATAGTGATTAAACATTTATATACCTTATGAAGTGATCACCACGATAAATCTCTGAATGCCTATTTTTTCCTTGAAATATTTTGAATTAATCACTAATGAAGAACTTATAAGAATGTGAATTAGGTGAAGGAGAAATTAAAAGAAAAATTCATTTTATGATGAATACCCATTCATCTTTTAAATGCTGCTGCCTTCCCTGTAATTTGATTTTCTTCTGACCTACTTATTTTACATGCTTTGTAATGCTTACATCATAGAGTATTTGGTAAGTGTTTAATAATATAAATAATGATGTGACTATAAAATGCATCACGGTAAAGTGATCACGTACTTTAATTGGTTAAAGAACAAGGAAAATCGCATTAGACCCTTCCTTTTCCGTATTCACTGATTGCCATGACACCGAATACATTATAGGAGAAAACAGAGGAAAAGGATTTATTGATGTCACTTTCCTTATCATCCAGCTCCAAAATAGCTGGTTGATTTGTTTGTTGCAAATGACTTGAACATTCCTCTTAGCATTTCAGCTGAAAAAGGGTCAGGCTATTCCCTGAAACCTGGTCTTTGCAGTCAGCAAACAGAATTGGTAATGACCATGGCAAGGCGACTTCAGTGACTTGGAAAAAATGTTCCCAGTTTGCACTTAGTCAAAGGGCGTTTAGGAAAATAAAATAGGGGAGGAAGAAAGAGAATGGTAATACTTAGAAGTGGCCCCGAAAGGATGACAAGGCATTTGAGTTTTATGTTTAGTTAGAGGGAAACAGAATGAAGAGAGAACCATTTTTTAAAGATTGTTATTAAAATATAGCTAACATACAATATTATATTCCTTTCAGGGGTACATCATAGTTATTCAACATTTACATACCTAAAGAATTGATCATCATTAAGTCCAGCAACCATCTGATATTGTACCATGCTATTACAATATTACTGACTATATTCCTTATGTTGTACATTACATCCTCATGACTTGTTTAAACCTCAGAGAACATTTTTAATATGAAAAAAAATTGAGCACATTTAAAAGCAGAAGATAAAAAAGCAACACTGGTAACAAAACATTTTAGATAATGCAGAGTAAACATTATTAGCTAGAGGAAAGTCTGAGTATGTAAACTGGAGTGGGAGTCAGAGTACTGGGAGATGAATTAGCCTTCAACATGAGGAGAGCAATGTCTCTATTTTAGAACAAGAATGTCTAAGTCATTTGTTTCCACACCTCTGAATCTGGAGACAAGAACAGTTGAGGAAGTGGAAAGTCAATATTGTAGAACTCTCCACTGGACAGAGGAGAATTTCTTAAAATAAATGTTTTCGTTCTTTAAGAGGAGATTAATTATGTCATGCCTGAACCATGCAACCAGAACTCAAAGAGTGAGATATCCAAATATTTTATGGTTTAAGTTTATGACCTTTTCACACTTTCAGTGAACACTTTATATTTTCTTTTGATTCAGCCTAAATGTTATCAAATCAGGATGGGAAAATGAGTTATTCACTGACACATGAAATAGGGGGAAAAAAAAAAAAAAATATATATATATATATATATATAAAGTATTTCACTAATACATGTGTTATAAAATTTTATTTCTTGATGCCTTCCTTTTGGGGATTTAATTAAATTTTCCTTGAGATGAATAGTCCTGTTTTCTTTTAGAAATTGTTTTTGCTCACTGCTCACTAAGAAAGCACTCCATCTCCCCCAGACCAATTTTAGTTTTCATTATTAATAGAATCTCAGCATATGTGGTCTATATCTTCAAGTTTTATTTATTTGTTTGTTTTAGTTTCTATATCTTCAAGTTTTAAAAGAAGTGTTCATCTCTAATTTGTTTGTGACATATTTTTAGGTATTATTTTAAGTATACAAGTGTGTTTAGTCTTATTGCTTGCTTACAGAAACTTAGTGAAAAACAGCATTTTTAGAACTGATTTAGTGCCTGTTTTGTGAAATGAGGGAATGTATAGCTCAGACCAATCTTTTTTGTGTTTATTGTGGAGGCAACAAGAGAAAAAGAAGTCATAAGAAAATTTTTCTAAGGCAAATTTAATTGTATTCATTTAAATTACTTACTAAAATGTTTTGTTTGATGAGAATGATTTCAGGATGGGAATACGTAATAAAGTATTCAATATAAACTCTCTATGTAGTCAAAATAGAGTTTGATTTTGGCACGATGTACATGTATACTTGCTCCTTCTCCTCTTCTTGGGACGAACAACCAAGAGGATGGCACAAAGGCTGTGACTACACAATGACAAAACATTTGATCACTTTAGTCTATACCATCAGAAAGCCAGGTGTCTAGATGGTTTAACTTAAACACAAAGCATTTGGATTTTTTGAATTTTTAAATAAAATAAATTTAACCCAATTATTTTTTTCATCTTAAAGTCATTCAGAAAATACAGGTGGGAATGCTTATCAATGTGAATGTTATGATTAAAATTTAAGTGATTTTTGTAGTTAGAGTAAGGTGTGTGTTGTTTTCAACATAAAATGAAAATGAGATAACTATGAGAATAATGATTACACTAAACATTAAAAGAGAATAGTGTAATAGTGAATACTAATATTTGTATATTCTTCAGTAAAGTTGAAAGGCCCACATCAAGTTATAGAGATGTAGTTTATTTCAATTAAAATTAGCTTAGAATTAATAGAAAGAAATGCTTGCAAAACAATACCACCATCATCACCACCACAACCAACAACAGCACCAGCACAGGTAACAAATAAGCTCTCTCTGGTTTTTGTGAGTGTTTATTAGCAGCTAGGAATTGAGACTGGAATCAGGTAGACTTCAAATACACACTCTTTTATTCATGATACCTTAGGCATGTAGCAATCTTTCTGAGCCACTTTTGAAAAATGGAGATAATGTACTATATAACTGGAACTAAAAGACTAAATGAAGATATGTGTTCAAGTATTTATTATAAAAGAGTGTCTGGAACATAGCAGGCATTCCAGTACCTGGCTATTTTTCTCTCTTCTACTCTTTTCTAAATGTCTTTGAGTTGATTCTCCCTATGAACCCTTTCTGCCAAGAACTAAAAATCTTGTTTAAGGAAGTATGATCATCCTGTTGGGCTTTCACAGAAGACAGAGGCCCATCACCAAATCTAAGAGTAGGACCTCTGGGGGATACAGGCCAAGAATATACTGAGTTTTAGCCTAAGTCCCTATTTCCATGTATTACTTACTGATTAAAGGATAACTTTAAAAATGTTTTGGATGTTCTCATAAAATCTGAAAAAATTTTACATGGCTTCATATCGAAGCCTTTGCTCAAATGTCAACCTTTCTAGTCCATCTAATAATCTGTGATTGTAATCTCCAACACCAACTGACACACTGTAACATTATTTCCTGTTTCATTTTATTCATGGTGACTGTCACCATCACAAATGGTTTTATTCATTCATGTATTTATTATTTTAGTGTCTGTCTTCCCCATCAGGAGTGAGATGTAGTGATTTTTACCTGTTTTTTAATAGATTTTAAATATATATTATGTGGTGACTAATAATGGTTGATTAAATGAACAGGTGACAGACTATTAATGATGAGTTTTCAGAGGCAGATAATCACTGCTAATATTTTTTGTGCACTTATTATGTGCCAAGAACCATTTTGAGCATTCTATGTATATCAACTTATTTATTCCTCACAATTACACTCATGAGGTAGATACTGTTATCACTCACATTTTACAGAGAATTAAACAGATGTAAAGAGATAAAAAGTAACTTTCCAAATGCCCCACAACTAGTAAGTGTGGAGAAAAAATGGAACCCAGCTGGCTTTAGAGTCCTTAGGTTTAAGTGCTGTAGTATGCTGTGATTACTTTGTTTCTCCTGACACAGAAATGTTTTCTATGTTGCTATAAATATCTGCTTATGAAATGGTATTAATCTAAAATTGTTATATGTTTTAACATATAAGCAATAACATCTTATCCCAGGAATTTTTACTATTAAAAAACATGGGAACGTTGCCTTTCAGTAGTAAAAGTTGCTGATGATAATATTTGATAAAGTAAGTTGTGGCTTACTTACCAAAATTCCTTTAAATTTAATAGATTCGGAAATCTCTAGATCAGTTTCTATTGTTATAACACCAAAATGGAATAAGATATCATTCAATGAAACACTTAGATTATTACTGGAAAAAGATTATGAGGACAAATATGGATTTGAATTCCAGGTCTGACATTTATAACCCTTATTCGATTTATATGAGTCACTAACCTTTTTGAGTATCTCTGAGACTCATTTTCCAGATCTTTAAAGTGGTTGTAATGATGTTTGACTTGTGAAGATCAAATGAGAAACATGAAAAATGCCTGGAGCATAATGGAAGCTCAATAAAGGATAGATGCTGGGGCTGCCCTTAGATTCTGTGTATTAGGAAAGAGTACGTGGGTTAAAACTCTTCCATATGTACAGCGTTTCACATATGTATTTTCTGAATCTTTTAGTGTATTCAATCAATTACTGATCTGTACTATAAATAGAACACAAAATATGTGTCAGGAAATTGTGTTGGCAGTATGGAACAAAACAGACATGGCCTTTGTCTTCATGTAGGTGACATTATGGTAGGCAGGAAAGACATTTAACAACTAATCATAAAAATAAGTATATCATTACAGGTTGTGGTGTATTATTAGTAAAATTAGCAACGAATACGATGAAAACAGAATACAACTCATGAGGTAATGATTCAATTAATTTAAAGAAGACTGGTATGTCAGAGAAATAATGGCGTAGCAAGAGGAGCCGTATTTGGGCTGGAGATCTAGGCTGAGGCCAGACTATATAGATGAACAATCAGATGAAGAAGTACAAAGGGATACAACATTTATTACAAGTATGGGAGGGCCCCAAGTGCAGGAGCTTTGTTCCTGTGGAGTTGGGGTGCACTACTCTCCATGTGTGGATGTATTCTCCGGTGTGGAAGCTTTCAAAATGCTGTGCTATTAGGATTTTTATGGTGGTTTCCTCACATAGGCATGATCAATTATTAACTCTCTTTATAGCCCCTCTCCCCTCTCTGGGGGATGAAGGGTAGGGCTGAAGATACCAAGCTTCTAATCATGGTTTGGTCTTTCTGGGCCATCTAGGAGTCACCTCAGTAGAACGAAAAATGCTCCTAGTGCTCTTATTGCTTGGAAAATTACAAAGGTTTTAGGAGCTCTGTGCCAAGAACTAGGGGCAGAAATAAAAAATATGTGTGTGTGTGTATGTGTGTGTGTGTGTGTGTGTGTGTGTGTGTGTGTATATACATATATATATGTTTTATTATATGTTTTTATTATATAATTTTATTTAATATGTATTATAATATAATATATATAGAAAGCAATTCAGGAAATCAAGGCAGCCATGACAGCACAACTAAAGACACTCATGAAAGAGGACTTAGAGAACTGCTTCAGAAAGTGGCAAGAATGATGGGATATGTGTGTTCAAGGAGAGGGGGGAGTATTTTGAGAGAGATTAATGGCAATGTGTCTTTTACTGTAGTAATTTTTTTTTTAATTAAACATTCACTGTATTGTTTGATCATACCTAATATATATTTAAGGATACTTAGTCATAATTAAAATACTTTAGGTTTTTCAGAGGTTAATAATTTTTTTCTTCAAGTTTAGTATTTTAAAAATTGGGAAATTAAATCCTTTTAAATACATTGAAAATAAATAAACATCTTTACGAAAGTTATTAGGTTATTGGATATTTCAGCAATTTTATTTGTATGTACTCTTCTAATGCACATATA
The DNA here is from genome assembly GCF_057876585.1 of Rhinolophus sinicus. Lineage (NCBI taxonomy): Eukaryota > Metazoa > Chordata > Mammalia > Chiroptera > Rhinolophidae > Rhinolophus > Rhinolophus sinicus. The sequence goes on from NC_142502.1 coordinate 59,231,694, forward strand.
ACTGGATAGAATTAACTATTGATTTTGAAGGACAGAGTGATAGTTAACAGAAGTTAATGTATATAGTTGTATAATGACCAGTTGAGTAAATCTCTTTGGACATAAAGATAACAGATCCTACTTACTGCCTTGAAACTACAGCGATATAACTATAGTTCTGGGCTTGCAGTATGATTAATGAGCTCTGTCTTTGGTTGTATTAAGAATTGAGTGAAAGTTTAACTACCAAAGAACATATACATCACTCCAAAAGAAAGCTATGCTGTGTACAATTCCCTTGGAGACAGTAGAGAATCTTAAGAAAAATAAGCACTGAAAAGTCAATAGTTCGATGTCTTCTGGGTAAGGTAGTCAGGTAACTGTGTAATGAATCACTGCAAATTGAAAACTAGAAGTAAATTATAGATTTTTGAGTCTTAGACATAAAAATAATTTATTAAACAAATAGTACACTCTAATCTGAATGCATAAATGAAAAAAAAAATGACAGTTCAATAAAAATCCACCATGAGTTATTCAGGATTTACATTACTAAATCTCTCTCTTTCACATATTTGTAAGTGAATTCTTTTAAAAAAATGAAAATTAAAAATTAGAAAATAGAGAAAGGGACATATATCAGCATGTATTCATTTTATATATTTTTATATTTTGGTGTATCCACTGCACATTAAGATGTATGATCTTTTTATGATGTATTTTAGCCCAAATAGAATACTACTACTACTACAAAAAAAACTTATATAGATAAATATAACTAAGAACACTTACCCTGATATTCGGTCAGAGTATTTTGTCTCTATTAAATAGAGTAGTTCTGTTTTGAATGATTGATTTTTACTGATTCTGCCACCAGATATAACAGCAAAAAAAAATTCATTTTTAGTGAATCAGCTCTCTGAACTGATTCTAACTCACAAAATATATAGTTATATTAGTTTTTTTTTGTTTTTTTTTTTTTTCCATCTCTATTGTCTCTATATGCCATGTCAGGAGTCTGGAAGTGTTAATGACACAGCCTCTCATGACGCTTACATAGATAGGAAGGTGGCACCTAAATTTGTCTTTCAATACTATTTTGTCTTTCACATGCCTTTAATCCTTAAAAGCAAATAGAAACTGAAAATAATAAAGGCAATCAAAACACCATTATATGACAAATCAATCATTTAATTATATAGCATTTCAGCAAAAATAAGTCATTGATTCATTAAAGACACACAACCAAACACTGACCCAATTATTGATTCAACAAGGCTTGCCTAAGTTTTCATGATAATAACCATTTTAACTTCATACTTGTGATTAAGGGGAAAATCACATGCCAGCTCAATCGTAGTTCAGACAGGAGTGTGCAGTCATAAATTAAAGATTAGAATGCTTACCATGACTCATTTGCTTTTCTAACAAAGAACTATCCATTAATGATTATTTCCCTGAAGTAACCATATGATTTTGTTAATTATTTTTTCCATTTTAATTGTTATGGTAACATCAATCTGAGAAATCTAGAGGATTAAAATACCAATACACTTGGTAATAATTGGTGATAGACTGCCTGTTTTCTTACTTTCTTTTATAATTTAATGTATAATGTATTTATTCCTTTACCCTATATTGTTTTCTCTCTATTCAACTAAATTGTAGTATTTTAATGTGCTTAAAAAATCGATTTGAATAATGATTATATTTTGTATGAAAAATAAACATTGAAATGACCTTGTTTCATGTTATTTACTATTAACCCAGTGTAAAACCTATTATGATATATATATGGGAAAGGCAAAGTTGGTGATAATGAGACTGTAGAGAAGTTAATGTTCAAGAAAAAAAAAGCTTTGCGTTTTCCAGTAGATATTTAGTTTAGCTGCCAAGACCTGAGATCAGGATACTTTTCTGGTTTAGGGAAGTGCCACTTGTGGTGGAGAGCTTTCAGTACTGCTGTCTTGGTGCCATGCTGTATCCTCAGCTCTAAAAGCACAGGAGCATGTGCACAAATAAAAAAAATAAAAAAATAAAAAAAGAAGGAAAGAAAAAACAGCTTTTTCTTGGTAGTTTGTGATCACCATAAGTGCTATCCCCTACTCAGTTTCCTTCTAACCATGGAGTGCATCACTGTGCATATAACCTGGGAACTGTCCTTAATTAAATATCCTCATGTAAGGCTTTTTTTTAAAATCATTTTTATCTTTATTTTTATCTTTACTTAATATGTAATCCAGAAGGTGATTAATTTCAAACTTTTAGACTGCCACTCAAGAAATATTTTATAACATCATTTAGACACTAGTGCCATGAATAAATCTAAAACTTTCAAGCATGTGAAGAAGATTCTAAACATACCCAGAATCCAGTTTTTTTTTTTTACATACCTTTCAATAGAATGGAAGATGCCACAGAGATCAAGCAATTCTGTCCAAGGAATGTTATTATGGCTCAAGTAGGGTCAAAGCACTCAGTGTGCTAAACAAACAAATGCCTCCACAGTGAAGCTCATATGCCAGGAGGGAGTTTTCTGGACTCTGACCGTTATTCTGTTTGAGGAGAGATTTTGGTGTAGGGACTCTGACCAAGGCTCCCAGAAACCTCATCATAAGTTAAACCATCTGTGCTGACTCAGTTCTCATACTGATGGCCTTCAGGCCATTGGTAGCCCAAAGCCAGGGTTGGTTTGTTCCGCATTGTTGACTTGCACAATGCTGTCAACATAAATTTGAGCAAACAGATTTCTTATAACCATCAGAATTCTTCTCTTGAGAAACCAGAAGCATAGCAGTACTAAGACCACTTTCTTAATTAAAAAAAAAAAAAATATATATATATATATATATATATATGTGTGTGTGTGTGTATATTTATATATATGTGTGTGTGTGTGTGTGTGTGTGTGTGTGTGTGTGTGTGTATGTATATATATATATGAACTGGAGCTGAGTGGGACTGATTGTTTAGAAGGAACACTTATTGTTCCACCCAGCACAGCCTCTGTCACTCCCTGGGGTTTCCACTACACTGAGGCTTTGCCTATGCTAAAGCCTAGCCTACTTCACTCATTTACATTACTTTTGGCTGCTACTGGCAACCAGTTTGACCCCTTACCAAGTTAAGTAAGTCTACTGTGATTGTCTGCAGTTGCTAAGGCTGCTTTCAGGGTTTTACTCCAAGGTCTCTTTTATTCTTCCTGACCAGAAAAGTATTGTTTGTTTGCTTTGTCCTTAGGGAGTTGGCTATGCCATTGTTTATCCTTTTCTCCACTGAGACCATTTCTTGACCAAATATTTTTGTGTCTATCTTAATGTCTTTCGTATAATAAAGGACAAGGGAAACAAAATGAGATTTAAGCAATGGTTTAAAAAATAAGATGAAATAAATCATGTTCTGATGACAGGAATACAGATCAACATACTGTCTGAGATTCTAAGCACTAGGACCATATCTATGTGTCAGTGATATCTGATCTGTACTTTTGTCTAGATTTTATATTTGTAGCATATCTCACAAAGAGTGTGTTGGGAAGCATATGTAATATTAATTACTTCTGCTTTCTTGTTTTACTATTTCTGTTGCAAACCTCCTATCTATCTGCCTTAAAAAAATGAATAAGTAAAAAACCAAACGAATAAACAAACAAAAAAACACACACAAGGAGTGAAGCAACAAACATTAAGTACTAAATATCCAGAAATAACAAATATTTACATTTAGTCAGTTTTATTTTATGTTGAAGAATCACTTGATCAATCTCTAGGCTCTTTCCCTGCTTTTCTCTGAAGAGTTACTATCATCATTTATTTGATATGTTTAATTCCAGTGTTTATTTCTGTATTTTTGTTATATAAAAATTATCATACTGTTGATTTATGGATTTAAATGAGTATAAATTATATTATAGCATATGCGTAATTAAGCAAAATTCTTTTTATCATTCGACATCTTGATGTTTTGAAATGTATGCATATTAATATATATAGATTCAGTTAATCTATTTATATCTGTATAATATTCCATTATATATATACATATTATATATTTGGACAATATTTTTACATATACATGCACAGATGTATACCCTACTAATCTGTATTATTGTTTCAAAATTTTCTTGTTTTTAATTCCCCCATATTAGTTCTTTTTTTTTTTTTTATAGTCAACATTTATTTAGAGATATAAAAATGTTAATATTTGCTTTCTGGATTAATTTCTTTGTTTACCATTGACTCTTGGCATGTAAAGGCAGATTTTAACATTAAAGCCTTTCCTGAAAAAAAACTATCAAGGAACTAATACTATTTGGAAATATATATGTGTATATATATATATATATATATATATATATATATATATATATATTTCCATATATATATGGAATTGCAGGAAGGGATGGTGAGCAAATAAATTGTTTCTTTGGCAAGTATAGTTTTTAATTTAAAATTTTGTTATTAAAATTTCATATTTTATTTTATGGGAGTCAGTAAATGTGTCCTGTATCTTTCCTGGTTAATTAATAAATGGCTTTTCTGCCAGATATCTTCTGTTTGTCTTTCTATATTCATTGTTAACCCCCTCCCTTCTGCTTTCTGCCACAGATTTCTGACCTAAATGGACTTACATCAATGGATTTCTCAATTTTCCAGCTTCTGGTTGGTTGTGTCCATTGGGAAGCAACAGCAGCGGAGTGGAGGGAAAAAGAATGACAAAGGTAGGGTGTTTGTTTTTCTGCATCTCTGCCTGAGAGGTTGACTGTACCTCACTGGATCCTTCAGCTCTCCTCTCTGTGCACCTACCTTTACCCAATTATCCTTATGGGTTTAAAACATCTAATTTGTAACTTCCTCTTGTGCCTGCTGCCTCTAGCCCTGGGTTATACAGCATTCCTTCTGGTTTCATAGACTCCACTTAAACCTTAATAGTCACTTTGTAAATTAACCTTTTTTGAATTATTATAATTTGTGTGTGATATTTATTTCTGTTGGGATAATCATCTTGTAACATTTTGGCAAATTTTTCAGGTATTTGGATAGAAAGGAAGTATATTTGTGATAGAGCACAAAGATGTATAAAATTCAACCTACTAAATTTTTCAAATATTCTGTATTTTTATTTTATCCAATTAATTAATTATGCTCAAAGAACAGTAGTTGTGTTTAAATCTCCCTATACCAGGGGTGTCCAAACTGTGGCCCGCGGGCCAACTGCGGCCCGCAATCCAGTTTTTATTGGCCCACAGCAAATTCCAAAAATATATTGAGTTTACTTAAATAAACCAGGTGAGACAATACGTATTTCAACCTCGAGTGAGTGGCCCGGCTGTTTGTGTATTTTACCGCATATGGCCTTGATGAAAAACATTGAAAAAAGTTTGGACACCCCTGCCCTATACATTTATGTATTTGTCTATTTCTCTTTGAATTTTCAACTGTTTTAAAAATAGACATTATTATCATCTTTTTAAATACACAGTCTTGATTCATAATATCTTTTGAATATGACTATGACTTTGCCTCACCTTATTTCCATTTATTTCTTATGCTTATTTAATTTCCTTAGGTATTAATATTTATATATTTTTCTTTTTTTTCCTATTTTGACTCACATGTATTTTCCTAAAATCTTATCTTGACTTTTGGCATCTTGTTTGTTTAAATTTTTCTCTTGTAAATAGCACACAATCTGAAATTCTTTGCTTCTTTTGGCAATAACAGCAAACACGTATAAGGTTCCTATGTTCTGGTGCTGTTCTAAAAACTTCTCTTATTTAAACTAATTGAATCATTAGGTATGTATATTGTAATCCCCTTAAAGGTTTGTTCTTGCATTTCTAATTTTCCTGTAATTTTGATTACTGTTTATTGATAGAACTTAAAAAGTTTGTGTATGTATTTCCGTTTGTGTGAGCACGTGCGCTTGTTTATGACTTGTAACTTTGTGCCCATAAGTTTGTGAGCTGTGACCCTGATTCAAACCTTGGCTCCCTTGCCTTTTAACAACAGTTTCAATGAATCTAATACTATGAATGTTTGCATTACGTAAACAAAGGAGACTGGGTATTCTTAGAGACTTGACTAGTTAGGTTAATGCACGTTCATTCAGAATGACAATAATAGATTAAGACTTGTGTATATTTAGACAGTGATCTCTACAATCGCCATTAATAAACTACCTGGCTAGACAAAGAATCAATGTCACCTCACGTTTACTTTTTCTCTTTTTCTACCTACTTTCTTCTCAGGGCCCAGGCAACAGGTGGTCCACAGAGACATAATCTATAATAGTGAAATTACAGGTTTTCTAGGACTTAATCTGTTCTATTCTGTTCAGAGGTAGACTCATTTTTCCTTCCTACCCCCTATATTATGTAAAGCATTCATGTTTGGAGTAAACATTCTGATGAAACTCTTCAAAAAATGTTTTTTGCTAAACTAAGGCTTGTATACATTGATCCCTATTCTTACTTTGATAAATATGCTGTCTGTTTCTGAATATCAGAAGGAATATCTAAAACATTTCTGACAATACTCTATTTGTTAAGTGCAACAAATTGTCTACTATTTAGGAAGGGTTTGTTTTTTTTTTTTTCCCCCTGATATGTAGCTGTGAAAACCTTGAATTTTCCCCCAATGCTTGAAATTACTTTGTTAACTCCTGAAATATCACACAGAAGTTATGAATGCAGAAGATGTCTATCATAGATCAATATATAGAAAAACACTTGCATAGTACGATTGTCTTTAATGTATATACTTAAATTTCAATTTATACCAAGTTGTAAATGAAAGTCTGTAATAAATACAGATTTTGGGGAAAACGCCGATTGAGCTTAGTAAGTAGCTTTTGTGTGTTTAATCTTGTTTACCATGTCATACTAAATATATTAGAGCCATAAAAATGATTGGGTATGACATTATATAAAAGAGACTTAATCAAATAGTCAACATTTAACTTAATTAAGTTTGTAGTTTTCCTATAGGTATATAAATTAATGCCTAAGTAAATATAATCAAGTATATAAAATTTTGTGACTATTTTGTTGAAAAAAAAATAATGCTCTCACTACCCATGAAAAGTGTTGTCCTTTGACTAAGAATGCATATTTAAAAATAGATTGCTGTTTAAAGTGTGCCCGGCTTAAAGGTCTCTGCTGTAAATTTTTGCGACTGGTATATGCAAAAATGAACTTTGTGCTTTTAAAGTATTCTTGGATTTGTTTTTCTTAATCTCTTGTACTTGTCCCTTAGAGATCAACTCGTATTTCAGTTATTCCCATTTTTTCTTATCAGATGTATTTAGTTCTACCTTAAACTATTCCTCATTGCTTTCAGAGTATATCATATGTTTTGACACAACTACGGCTTTCAGCATGTTTTCCCATTGCCTAGAATGCCTTCATGGAGGTATTTGGTTTTGTTCTTCATAACATTCCTTATTTTAACAAATGTTTATTCCCTGTAACTTTTGTGGGGTTATCAGTTGTGTTCAACAAAGTTTTGTCTGTCTGGTTGAATATAAGTCCTAAACCAGATAAATGTAACTGTATCTCAGGGATTTGCATCTCAAGTGGAGACGCAGGGAGAAAATGCACTTGTAGTGGTCAGTCAATGGCTGTGGCCTGGTGGAAAGGTTTATAAAATCCCACTACTGAGGTCCCTGCAAATGCCTTTTTTACGTTGTTCACATGATGTGGTCATTTGGGTCTTCCTTTTATTTTGTAAAGTATGTAACATACTTCTAATATATTTATGTTTTGCAGAAGCTGATACTGATCTAACATTAGTTGTAAATGTGACCAAGTCTATCAGGATTCCATTCATCCATTAGAAATTACCCAAAATTCTTGCAGGAAAAGTTATTAAACATTGTTAATAACCAAAAAAGAATATTTAGCATATACAGATTATAATATAATTAAATTATTTCTATAAAAATTACAATTATAAGTTACTGAAGACTCTGAAGAATGTTCTTTTCTGTGACTAATTTCACTAGACTTTGGATAATGGTATTGGAATGATCAATAATACTGTAATTGTGAAACCCACTTACTGTGCATAAGATACTGGATTGAGAGACTCACTACTGCTAAGTATCAGAAAAAAAATAGTACAGATTATTGAAAGACAATCTAACAACTGAAAGTTTCAATAAACTTTAAAAAGCTTATGTTAAAAAAAAGAAAGAAAGAAAGAAAAAGAAAGCAGCACACACCTGAGGTCAGCAAACTTTTTCTGTAAAGGGGCACATGGTAAATATTTTTAGCTTCGCAGACCACATTGTCTTTGTTGCAATTACTCAACTCTGCTGTTGTAGCATGAAAGCAGCCATAGACAATACATAAATGAACACAGCTGTTTTGTTTATTTGTTTGTTTGTTTGTATTTTACAAAAACAGGTAGTATCCCATAGTTAGCTTACCCCTTGGATACACTGAAGTTTATGCACATCTATAGGCTTTTATACCTGTGGTGTCAATTGGCATGCATGGTTTTAATCTGGTTATAACTAATTCATTTCTTGATTGATTGAAATATTCTTGAGCCCCCACTCTACATTAGGAAATCTATCCAAACTCCGAGTTTCCAGTAAATAGTTCTAGAGGCAAAAGCGTATGTCCTGAAGCATTATCCAACTTAAAGTAATGCCTCAGATGAGGCACTGGAGACGTAGCTTTTAGATCCCAAATGCACATAACAGATGACCTGATGACAATAGAAATCTGTTTTCTGATTTCCAAATGTACACGATCTGTGTTCTGATTTCTCTTCTGGAAGTTCAAATGTACCTGTCCCAGAGTTTATGTTCAGATCCATTCTAAGTCCAAGTCCGCCTTCTCCTTTACTCTATGAGATATTTACTTTAGTGCATTGTGGTTTTTTTGTCTGTTGGCTTTTATATCTTCACAGAAATATGAACATATTCTTGTATTTAAAGTTAATCAAATTTCTGCATGGTACCATCTTGAAATGCACTATTGTTAACTCTGACATTTTCATAGTTGACAGTCCTTACTGAGACAAGAAAACACTAGTTGTAATTGAGCCTTGAAATTTTATTAAACCTTTAGATTTTGCTGGTATGCTTTGAGGACCCTTCTCCAATTACAGCCACTTTTATGCTCTAATCTTGCTGTTCAAATTGTGGACGAAATCAGACTCACAGAAAGCTATATTAAGGGTGTAAAAAAGGAAGGAGTAATTGCTTTCATCTCCGCTTCAGAACCCCTTATCAATAATAATAGTAAACAAAGAAGTTCCAGCCTTCAGGTAGTCAAAAACAGAAGCTGCTACATTGCACATATGGATAAAAGGTGTTCTTGTCTTAAAGATAATTTTGTAAGTTGGTAGTGTTTATTTGAGTATATAGTCATGGTGCTTTCCATTGTCATCATCTTTCTGACAAAAACGCCATATATATATATATATATATATTCAATTCATATTGTCTTATTGGGCTTACAGCTCATTTTAAAGATAATCCTTGTTTCCAGCAGTTGGCGAGGGGAGTAGTTATATAGTGAACTACTGGATTCAAGCCTGTCATCTAAATCTTTATCTGTCTTCTTTATTGGGCCATATAGATCAGGGTCATTGCTAAAAGAAAAAAAATGATATGTCTTCTCTGGTGAAGAAGGTAATTAATTGCCCTGCAAAATTTCCTGTCAGGTATAAATAAGAACAGGATCAAATCAAGAAAAATGAAAAATTCACAATACTGCCTCTCCATTTTATAAATAACCCATTTATGCTCTGGTGTTCCCTGGTTGTTTTATCTTTATTATTTGTATTTCATATTTTTTAAAACTTTGATATAAAACAGTTACTATTAAAATAAAATAATAAAAATAATAAAAAAAATTAGTGTATTTTTAACGTTCCTTTTTTTATCCACAAATAAGCTCTAAAACAAAAATTCCCTATAAGCCATAAAAGGAAAAACAAAACAATTGCATTATACCTGGAAATAAGTTGCATAGTTATTAGGTTGGTGCAAAAGTTATTGCGTTTTTTGCAATTATTTTTAACCTTTTAAAACGGCAATTACTTCTGCACCAACCTAATACAATTTATGGCTCTGAAAAATGAAGCAAATGCTACATTCATTTAAAATAACATATGTAGCCACACTCTAAGTGTTGTTTTTTACAGAGGCATAAAATTTAGTTATTACTGACCACATGAATCAGTAATCAGAACTCGTTTACGGAAAACCCCCAGAATGGTTGTAATGTGCTCACATAATAATGCAAATAGCCATCTAATTGCATAACTTACATTCAGGTTAATTGTGTGGCTAGGCGTTGGCTTAGCTGTTCTACTGTGAAGTTGACACCTACAGTAAACATTGCATGGTTCAAGATTAAGTGTTACTTAATACTCACCATAGATTTAAAATGACTCAATATAGGCTAATTAAATGTTTCTTTTGTATATTAAGCTACATTCTCACCAGGAAGAATTTTCATTTTTTTTTATTAATGAACATTATTAATGTTCTCTTCCAAAAACATTGGGCACTTAAATGAAAAAAATATATAGAAATATTCCTCCAGAAACATGTGTTTCTTAAAAAGAAAAAAAAAATCAGTGACATTTTGGAAATAAAGATCTGATTGTTACGAAGGTACTTAGTGCAGTTGTTGGATCAAAAGGCTATAATGGGACTTATTACATGCTTATAACAGGAAGGTCACTGAAGACTTTCTTGGGTGTGGAGTAAGAGGTGACTATATTAAGAGTAAAGTAGTACCTGCATAATAGAAATTAAGCATTTAACTAAATTTTCTGTTTTTGTTTGTGTTTAATATGCTGTGTCTTGGGAATTTTGTAACTGGAAAGAAAATATTTCATAGAAGAAATTGTGTTTCAGACAGGTTAAGCAGTATTTAGGAGTTATGAATAATCATCTCGTGAGGGGGATATCCAGATAGTACTGGCTATACTATCTCTTGGAGTGTGGGTTTTATCATTAATTTAAGGAGAGTTTATCTATTTGGGGTGGAAAAGTTAGTTATTACTATTTTTGAAGAAGTGTGTATGTGTGTGTGTGTGTGTGTGTGTGTTGTGTGTGTGTGCAGAAAAGTTAACATCGTAACAGCTATCCTGGAAATAGAACTCCTGTCATTCAACCATTGATAAAATGTTCATACAGATAAATATATATAATGCACATATAAGTTAAAAAGGAAAATACTAAAAATACTACTGCCCCAGACTTTATTGTTTGAAATACAAATAGGTAGCTATTTGAGGATGTCCTTTAGGACTGTTTTGATTTCTGTTCAAATAATTCTGGATTTGATAGCTTTACAATTCCATGTAGACCGCAGGATATCATAGCTCACTTCTGGTATTAGGTGCATGTGAATCAAAGTAAATAAGAAAGGAAAGGTGTCTGAAAGAAGGAAAGTTCTGATGACATGGGTATTGTGAAACAACATGTAGGCAATTAACAATGAAGTCAAATAGGAGAAAAGTAATCATTAGGTTTTGATATAAGGTAAAATGTTTAAATTTGAAATTATCATGATGATTAATTTCCATGATAACATGATTGTTGTACTGCGTTACTTCACACATCCTCAGTAGAACTCCCTGCTAATGTCCCCAGAATAAATTTGTGGCCTTATTTTTTCTATATGTACTTTGATTTTCTAAGAGAAATATTCTGTAAGTTTTAATGGGCTGATACTTTAAATATTTTAAATCTTTTACCGTAATAGCACTGTTTTCATAATGGTAATCTTGTACATATTTCATACCCTGTTTCCCCGAAAATATGACCTAGCCGGACAATCAGCTCTAATGAGTCTTTTGGAGCAAAAATTAATATAAGACCCGCTATTATATTATGTTATGTTATGTTATGTTATGTTATGTTATGTTATGTTATGTTATATTATATCCGGTCTTATATTGTAGTAAAATAAGACCAGGTCTTATATTAATTTTTGCTCCAAAAGACACATTAGAGCTGATTGTCCAGCTAGATCTTATTTTCGGGGAAACATGGTATATACAAGTATATACATGAACAGGCTTCTTAACCTTTATGGTAAAATCTCTTGGCTATACAGGGCCTGTTGTGCTTTTTTACAATGTCCCAGTTGACAGAAATTACAGAGCCACGGCATTCTGTATGAGATGCTACCAACGCTGCCCCAGGTACTCACAATGCAGCACACAGACCACCACAGAGTTCAGTGAGCCCACCTCTGTAAGAGCTGTTTAAGCCTTGAGTGCACTTGATTCTTTGTGGAAAATGCATTAACAGAAATTTCACACACTAGTTCTTTTGCAATTCCTCTGGAGTGTGTTGCTAAATTTATTTTCTGCACTAACACATAAATTGATTACTGGTCTTCCGTTATAAAACTTGTTTGTTTCTATTAATGCAAGGCTGAGAAAGAATACAAAGACATTTTCAATTACTCATACCTTATTAGTTTATCAGTATTACTAGAATTTTAGGGTGCTGTTGATGACTGCTTGAATATACTGATAGCTAAGCCATATGTTGTTTCAAAACTACATATTGACAGTATCACAGCATGTCAGTTTTGGCTGTGTAGAATCGTGTTTGTTTACAGTTCTGTCTCAGACATGGTTGGCCTGATATCTTTGTAAAAGAGCTGTTATTATTGCTGTGTTGCAAAGAGGAGCGGCTTGCGGTGTCCATGTTCTAACATTTCATTGGGGTAAGAGTCACGTAGAAAACCCAGCTCTCTCACTACTAGCTGAGTGGATAATCACAGTATTGGCTCCAATTTATTTTTCCTGTGTCCATGGCCTTTTGCATGTATATTTGCATTTGTGTCATGGTTATAACATACTTCCTACCTGTTGTCTTTTGGTTTGTGCATGTAGAGTGGACAGAAATGACCATATGCCAGCTCTGATTCAAGGCCTCAAAGAACTTTTATGTTTCTATTTGTTTCCTTGTGACTCTGCCATTGCCAGTAAACAAACAAACAAATAAGTAGAAAAAAGAAGAAAAGAAAAAAAGGAAAATGAATTCCTGGGTTAATTTGCTAGTGTTAGGAAGGAGACGGACTTGTTAAACAGAGCCAGTGCCCCCAGCCCGCCTAGCCTGGATTAGCTCACACCCCTCCTCCCCGTTATGCCAATTCCTAGTTACCGGAGGATGCCCACTCAAGGCACTGCAGCCAGGGGGAGTCCATCCCAAGTGAGCCAGACCAGCCAAGGCGTAGCTCTACGACAATGAAGTGTCATTCATTTAAAACTTTACATTTTGGGACATTTCGTTACACAGTATTTTTGTACCATAGCAAAATGATGATCTGAATAACAAACTGTCTATTGTATCTATAGCTATCTGTCTATCTATCTATGTATCTATGTATCTATGTATCTATCTATCTATGTATCTATGTATCTATGTATCTATGTATCTATCTATCTATCTATCTATATCTATCTATCTACTTTTTTAATGGATCTATCAGTCCTTCTATCTAATAAACATTGAATTGTTGTGTGAATGTAGCAGAATAAAAATAATTTTCCAGTTTTGGGGAAGCAAAAGTCAAGAATAATTCCCAGATTAATGAAAAAGATTTAGAGTTTCACAATGAGCTGAAACTAAATAGAATCAAAGAAGGAAGAAATAAAGAGAAAAAGTTTGGGCAGAAATTTTAGTAGTGGGAATATATTTTTATATACTGGTGCTTTCTGAGATATCTTACAATGACAAATAGCACTAGAAGGAAAAAACAAACAAAAACAAACACAAAAACCGAAACAATCAAACAAAAAATACTTTCTGAAAGTGAACACGCCAAGACGCAAAAATGCACCCTTGTTGACAACAGCAGGTTGGAGCACTGCAGTGAGGGAATATGGCAGCAGAAGCCAATGGACCCAATTTTGTTTAAATAAATAAAAATAAAATAAAATTTAAAAGAAACAGAAACAGAGTTCCAAACAGAATTATAGGCATGCTTGCAAGTAGAAGTCTGTCACATACAACTGAGGGAAAAGGTTGTGAAAACTAATTATCCTCTATATGTGGAAATATATTATTTTAACTGTATTCTGTCAGTTTAAACCTATAAAAAAATGTCTATTTTCTATGGTTCAACCTAATCCATGGCCCTGTCTCCATCTTCCATTCAGAAACATTCATTTAGTATGATAATCAAAAGGCATGAACACAGAATAGACAGATACAAACCCGGATAAGAAAAACAAGAAATAGATCAGAAAAAAATTTACCACCAAGCTAAGAATAATGATACTGTGTTGGATTTTGTTACTGGCTCTTCCTGATGCGTGCTTCCCTCTTTAATGCAATAGGTGCTCATGGAGACTGGTCTTTGCAAATGTCTTCAGCATTTCTCTTCTTCAGGTTGAGTTTGATCAGGGTGGTTGGTGAGAGTACTGGTGGGTCTAGGGAGAAGAGAAGGTTAAGGTCAGGATATTGATTCTCCCACTTTCTTCCAGCCAGGATACTAGTGTGCTGTGCTCCTTCATTAAAGATTATAGCTTCTGATAGGTAACCATCTCTTACAGTCACTGCTGTTTCCTCTGGGTTCCAGTAATTGTTCCCTCCCTTTAGGCCTAGGTGGGATAATGTGTTTTTCATTGTTGGCAGTTTTAAGTTCTTCACCATCTTTACTCACTGTATAATCTGTTTATTAAATCTTCTCAATTGCATTGTCTCATTTGAGTGGATCACCTGTTTCTTCCTGAGATATTGATTATTATAACCAGAAAACAGAAAAGTAAGAACTCAAGAAACATAGTAGGTAATAATATAAAAGCTGATAGAAATCCTGAAAGCAGTATGGAAAAACGGAGATAAAATGGAAAAAAGATGAAGAAATAATTGACAACACTGTAAATGAAATAGTGGATGTAAATGATAAAACTAATCAAAATTAATTGAAAACAGAGTTAGGCTTTTAAATAGAAAAAGATAGATTTAGAAAACGTAACAAGAAGATGCCTATGGGCTTATGTCTTACTCCTCTAACCTCCTGCAAAAAACATAATATGGAAAAAATACCTAACATTATAATTTAAGAAAACTTTCTGAAATCAAAACAATCTTAAACTTACTTATTGAAAAGATAGAATGTGGAAATACAGGAAATTGACCCAGAATTATCAATATCAAGATACAAACTTAAAAGATAAAGAAAGATTTCTTGGAGAAGCAAGGACAAAAGATCAAGTTTCTTATGGGGGAAAAAAAAAAAGAAAAAAAGCAGAATTAGGCCAGCCTCAGATTCTTCAAAACTTGTATACCAGAATATACAGGAACAAATTTCAAGACACTCAAGGGAAGAAAGAGAGACTGGATTTCATATACAAGAAAAATACTATTCAACTATAAAGCCTGAAACTATATGAAGCTTGAAAATACTTTTTTCCCAAAAGCACTTCTTAAGTAAACTGCAAGAACTTTATGGAAATCTCTTGCTGTACAGAAGCTTTTAATTTAATATAGTCCCATTCATTTATTTTTGCTTTTACTTCCCTTGCCTTTGAGATTAAATTCATAAAATAATTTCTAAACCAAAGGTCCATAAGTTTAGTAGCTATGCTTTCTTCTATGCTGTTTATTGTTTCTTATATTTAAGTCTTTGATCCATTTTAAGTTAATTTTGGTGTATGGTGACAGATAGCAGTCTAGTTTCATTCTTTTGCACATGGCTTTCAACAAAACAAAGAGGCAACCAAATGAATGGGAAAAGATATCTGCAAACAACACCTCCAATAAGGAGCTTATATCCAAGATACATAAAGAACTAATAAAACTCAACAACAGAAAAACAAACAGTCCCATTAAAAAATGGGCGGAGGACCTAAACAGACATTTCTCCCAAGAACACATATAAACAGCTAACAGATATATGAAAAGATGCTCAACTTCACTAGCTGTTAGGGAAATTCAAATCAAAACCACAGTGAGATACCACCTCACACCTGTTAGATTGGCTATTATCAAAAGACACATATCATGTTTCCCTGAAAATAAGACCTAGCCGGACAATCAACTCTTATAGTAAAATAAGACTGGGTCTTATATTAATATATGCTCCAAAAGACTCATTAAAAATGATTGTCCTGCTAGGTCCTATTTTCCGGGAAACACGGTAATAACAAGTGTCGGAGAGGTTGTGGGGAAAAAAACACCCTCATAGACTGTTGGTGGGAATGTAAATGGGTACAGCCACTATGGCAAACAGTATGGAGGTTCCTCAAAAAAATTAAGAATAGGCTTACCATATAGTCGACTCAGCAATACCTCTTCTGGATATCCACCCCAAAAATCTGAAAACATTTATCCGTAAAGATGTATGTACCCCCTATGTTTCCTGCAGCATTATTCACAGTGGCCAAGACATGGAAACAACCAAAGTGTCCTTCAATAGATTATTGGATAAAGAAGTTGTGGTATATAAATACAATGGAATATTACTCAGCCATAAGAAAAGATGAAATACTGCCTTTTGCAACAACATGGGATCTTGAGATTATTACGCTAAGTGAAATTAAGTCAGATAGAAAAAAAAATCGAGAACCATGATTTCACTCATATGTGGGATATAAAACTGAAAGCAACACACGAACAAGACAAGCAAACAACCAAAAACTCATAGACACAGACAATGGTTTAGTGGTTACCAGAGGGTAAGGGGGGAGAGGAGAAGGTAGGAGAGGGTAAAGGGGGACAAATATATGGTGACGGAAGGAGATTTGACTTTGGGTGGTGAACACACAATGCGATATATAAATGATGTATTTCAGAATTGTATACTTCAAACCTATGTAATTTTACTAACCAATATCACCCCAATAAATTAAAAAAAAAAAAAACAACAACAAAAAAAACTATGGAAATGTCAGGAGACAATGTAAAAGATGAGGTTGTGAGTGTTAAATATACAAAACTTTGGTATAAATGTCTTTGATATGTCAGGTGTAGGATTACAGAAAAAAATGTAGAAGTATATGCCTCACAATGCAGAAATGATTAAATTAAAAGAAAAATAGGAGAGAAAAAGAAGATGGGAAATAGGAAAAGTTAACCAATTACACTTCGTTCCGCTAGAAATTAAATGATAACATGGGAAGTATCATTGCCAGTGAAAAGCCAAATAATTCAGTAATACTTTTTACTAAAACTAGATGTAGATCAAAGGGAGGAGAAAAAACATTGTAGAAAATATGGTAACATAATTTTTAATGATCTGGAATTAATAAAAGACTTACTGGTTTAAATTAAGGTATTATAATGATGCCCAATGTAACCAAAATGCAAACCTTCCTAGACATCAGAAAATCTCCATATCAAAAAATATAAGCAAAAAACTGAAGCAAATACACAGATTAAAAATCAATAAAATTTAAGAAAATATAAGTAACATGATATAAAATCATATGAAAACAATTGGAAAAGCAAATAAGTATCAATGGGTTAGAATAATCTGGAAAAATAATTTCACATTAGTTTATAAAGAACTTTTACATAAAACACATTGAAATTTATACCAAAAAAAAAAAAAAAAATGTGTCTTGAAATTAAAAGGCCAAACAAAATACCCAAGCAAAAGAATAAATGGAATTCTCGGGTGGTATCAAAAAAATAAACATATAAAATTGAACAAAATATATCACATAATAATAAATAAAATGTTTAGAATATAAAAGAAGGAATAGTATCATATAAATAGGAGTTGATTTTAAATCTTTCTCTTAGGAGATAAAGTAGAACGTAACAACATAGAACAAAATTAATAATACTGCAGCACTAATTAATTTATATATGCACAGTAATACATTTAAGAATACATTAATAAAAATTGATCACATATTACACCAAGGATAAAATTTCAATATCTATTCAGAAAAATAAATAATATAGACACTGTACTATGACCATAGGTCAATAAATTGAAAATAGTAACGCAACCTGAAAACAAACTTTCATGCTAACTATAAATTTTAAACTGTATTTTAAAATAAGTCCTGGTTCATGAAGCAAATTGAAATCATGGAATACCTAGAAAATAATGATATTCAATATAAAAACACTATATTTAAGAATATATGAGTTTTCTCTAAAGCAATACTTGGAGGAAGATAAATAGCCTTCAATACCTAGAGGAATACACAAACGAAAAATAATGACAAATTATTTATTTATTTTCATTAAAGTTATTGGGGTGACTGACATTGGTTAGTAAAATTACATAGGTTTTAAGTGTATAACTCTATAATACAAATACATTATCTATATATTGCATTGTACATTGTGTTGACCAATTATTTAACACTGACACAAATATTTAGAAATTTTAAAATAAAGAACAAAATAAAAATTTAAAAAATCACTGAAACAGAATTTAATGAGCATAAGAACACAAGAACTAAAGCATACAATTTGAGACCTTGAGGCAGTAAGATGCCTTGCACATTAGAGGAACATAAAGAAAATCCATTAGACTGGAGCAGTGAGAATAAGGAGATCAGAGAAGAGGAGGTCAGAGAAGTACCGATCACATGGGGTCCTGCAGGTAGTGGTAAGACTGGCAGTTTTATTGAAAGTAGGCTCAATAAATAGGGACATAGAGAGGGAGAACAGCTTAAAAATTAATGCAGTAGTCCAGGAGAGAGACAATGGTGGCTTTAACCAATGTGTGTTGACTAGTGGAGATGGTGAGCAGCAGTTGACTTCTGGGGTATATGTTGAAGTAGAGCCAATAGGATATGTTGTTGAAACTGATGTTAGAAAGACCAGGAATCAGTTGTGTCCTGCTGCTCAAAAAGTCATCAGACATGTTTTTCCTCTTTTCCTGGCTCTTTTTCTCTCCTTGCAAGTAAGCTCTTTCCTTTTCCATGTATTGGTGGAGATGGCTTCTGGTATTTCCAGGTTTCTATGGTTCTTAGTGTCTGTGAACGCTTTCTCTGTAGTGTTAGCAAAATTGCCAGAAAGGAGCCAATATACCTAACCCTGAGCTCATGCACATATTCAGAAATATGGTGTATTCTGATTCAAAAACTAGAATTTTGTGCAAAGATTGAGAGTAAGGGAGCGATTGTTCCCCAGGGAAAGAAAATGTAAGAAACTAAAAAGCTAATTAATGATCAGTACAGTTATTTTATGATCTAATCTCTACGAATACCCATCCTAATAAAGTGACATACTCTACAGCATTCCCTGAAGGTAAAATAAATGTTCAATTTTCACTTCCTCACATTGTGTTTTAGACTTTCATGTCTGAAATGAAGGAAATGAAGAACTTTTTTTTTTTTTTTTGCCAAGGCAGTGTATGTTAATCCATCAGATGCCAAACTAATAAGTTTATAATTTATTTGCTAACCTATTGGATATGAAAAGAGGATTGTAAACAAAGGAAATATGACCACTATAAACTTTGAAAGTGATTATTCTGGTAAATTTGAATAGTTTGTATGGATGAGGTGCAGAGAACACAAATAAGGTTTTGCTTTAAGAATGTGAGGGAGAAAATCCAGATTTAATATTATTGTAGTAGAGATGTAGACAAATAACTTCTCTTTTCTTCCTGGAAGAAAGATTTAACTACACATGGATTCAAATGCTACCAATTTAAATATGTTCACATAACCTTCTTAAGTGAAATGAAGCTGCTTTCATTTCAAAGAGCCAAAGGCAATATGCTTATATTTACAACAATCGCCGTAAAAAAAAAAAAGAAAAAAAGGGCATTTTTCCAGTAGAGACATACTTTAAAGGTTGACTCATATATTCTTTCTATAATAGATACTTCCCCTTTAAGTAGCAGAAACTAGCTTTAGAGAATAATAGTTGTTTATTATGATTGTCAATCTATCCCAGATCTTGTAATCTTTATTTTGTTGTTTATAGTTATAAATAGTACTTTTATCTTGAGAATTCTATTGACCTTAAACCAGAGTATTAAATCCCTGATGGATAGGAAAAGGATGGAGGTAAAGACAGAAATACAGAGATACAGAGATAGAGAGTTAAAGAGAGAGGGAGAAGGATAGAGGGGGAGAGCGAGGGAAGGAGGGAGGCCAGGAGGGAGGGAGGGAAGCGAGAGAGAGAGAGAGAGAGAGAGAGAGAGAGAGAGAGAGAGAGAGAGAGAGAGAGAGAGAGACCAGAAAAGAAGAAAATTATGGTATACACCCCTTAAATCAATCCAATAATACCTATTTTAAGTTACCTTCTTAAAAATCAATTACATGACAGCTTTCTTTTATTGTTTCATTAGAAAAATACAGTTGAATCAGTACACAGAGAATATACTATCACAGCAAGTGGTGTCACATATTTGAAATATTTCTATTGTTTATTGGTTATAACTTCGACCACATATAGCTGACTATGTAGGAAGAAATAGGCATAATTTTAATTAACCTGAAACTATAACCTCAGGTTTACATACATATCTTTATTAATCTCATTAGATTGTTGAGTAAACAACAGTTAAAAGACACAGACACCTTTGGATTTGTTTTTTCTGAAGAGTTTAAAATTTGTTTTGACCCCAACCATGCATCTAATTTATTTGTGTTGGTTAATGCATCTGTTAAATGGATCTCTGTGCACTTACAGAATAATATTTGAGGATATTCCATCAACAAAACACAGCAAAGTGTCATGCTAAATGTATCAGAAATATAAAAGTGCCATAAGGAAAAGTCAACTCATTTTACTTGAGGATGAGCCACTGATTTGTATCAGTAAAACGTTTCCCTAATCATTGGGTTTGTCATCCTATGATGAAGACAAGTTATCTGGGTTTCTGGTTTAATTTCCATATGTTATCTGGGTGAGATTTTATTTTAAGAACTCAGTGTCAACATTGCTCTGCAAGATGTTATTTCAAGAAATAAAGAACAGTAACATTTCAACACCTTTTCTAATGAATGCAGGTATATTTATGCCACTGGAAAGTAGAGAGAACAAAATACTCATCAGGAAATAAATAATATAAATGCCAAAAATATATTACTTTGATCATAAATTGCTAAAGGAAATATATTTGGTGAATTGAAGAAATTATCATGGCTGAAAGAAATTAGGGCTAGCAAATAGGAAATTAGGGCTAGTAATATGAGTCTCTGTCTCCATGACTGGAAACTGGAATTGAAGATTATTAGAAACTCCTTTGAGAATAAAAAATAATAATAAGCATAAGCACACTGCCTGGAATGTTTTAGCAGCTTACAAAGGGTTTATTCTCTTCTGCTACAGAAGAAAAATAATCAAATAACATGGAGATTATAGTAAATAAAAAGGCTTTCAAGTGTTGGCATACATGTTTTCTTTAAAAAGCTCTAATGGAGGAATTATAAAGCTTGGGCTCTGATCTCAAATAATGGTACCTGTCTGCTGGTTGACCTGGGCAACAGTTAAACTCTCTTCAATTTTCATAACTCTAAAATGAGAACATTGGCTAACTAAACACTAAGATTATATTAGAAATGGAAAAACCCATTTCTAATATGGATGATTGGGTGACTAGCATCCATATTATTTGGAATCTAAGTAAGTATATTGGCTTTATTAATATTGATGATTAGAAATTTTACTAATGTTTCTAAAAATTTTTAATAGCTCAGAAAATAACAGTTTGGTAAAAAATAATGAATTATTTAATTTAGTATCCCTTTGTTGGACAATTTAACTAGATTTGATATGCTAGTCATAGAAAATACAAAACAAAATACAATTATTCATATACCATACAAAAAAGGAGAATGGAATCAATCAAATTGATGGGTTTTGGAACACTCTAAGAAATCATGCAGTTAATAAAACCAAAAAAAAAAATCAAAAACAAAAGTTAAACATATTGTGTACTTGTTTAATTTGCCTAAAGACTATTATAACTGTGGATTTTGACTTTGTGTATTAAGATAGTTCACAATTAGGTTGACAGCGTTCATTATTATTATTACTATAGAATTATCACCACTTTTGGGGGATTTTAGAAAGAGCCTTACCCTGGGAAACGGAATATTTGGAGTCTAGTTAAAATTTTTCCAGCAAATCTGTATATAATTTATTTTCTCTGATCTTCGTTTCCTGATCTATAAAATTAACATTTTTAACTCTTTCAGTTCTAAAACTGATTTTTACTATGAGTAAGTCTTAAAGCTGAGTTTTGAATGTAATTTTACTATTTTCAGAGAGCTTTGCAGTTTCTATCTTCTATTAAATCAGTCTGTTTATCACTGTTGTTTATACTAATTTAAAAAGACTGAGCCCCAAAGATTTACTAGGCATGGTATGAAGTAAAATTTTTCGTCAGAAGTGTGACTCTTTTTGCATGTACCCATGGTAGGAGTGTGTGTAGTAGATACAAAGATAAATGTTTCAACTCTCTCTGACCCTTGAGCAAAATAAATGAGAGTAATAAAGTTTACCCCCTGGAGTTCTGCCTTGTTATCAAATATTCCCCAAATCATGAAGCCAATAAAAGTGAAGCAGTCTGTTAGGAAAAAAATCAACAACAAAAATACTTCCTGTTTTTTCCCCTCAGGCATTTTAAGAAAACTTAAATTCTAGATGTGTGAATGAAATTGCTTTTTAAAATTAGAAAATTCTATCAGTTCAGAGGTATGTGACTATCTTTAGCAGAAAGACCTCTTTACCCCAAGAAAAAAGTATTTCTCTGTTTCATGCTTTTTCCACTCTCACTATAAACTGGGGACAATAAAAAAGAAAGACCTAGTTGCTCGTGTTTTTTCTTTTGTTTCTTTTGTTTGTTTGTTTTTGTTTTGTTTTTTTGGTTGTTGTTTTGTTTCTGTTTTTGTTTGTTTTATTTTGTTTTTTGTTTGTTTTTGTTTGTTTGTTTATTATTTAATTAGATCTATTTAGCCAAAAAAAAAAAAAAAATGATTGAAGTGGTTCTTTGGGGGGGACTCAACACTTCCCCTTCATCACGTGGGACAAGACCACTGCTAAAGAGCCTTCCTCACATTGGTGAGTGTTGTCACACAGCACCCTAACCGTTTGTCCCTACCATCCTTTCCTTAAGGAAAGAGGGTTGCGGGGTTGTCCCTCTTAGGGGTTGAGTTTTATAGGTTTCCTCTCTTGGTCCCAGTATGCTGGGTCTGCGGTCAAAGACGAGTAAGATTCCTCAAGGGAGGAACGACTTAAGCCAGATGGGACCCCAGGGACCCCCATGAGTTAATGTGAAACTAGGAGGGATGCCCCTCCTCCAATGCTTTCTGGAAGCTGCTGACGCATGCTTCTGATGTCCGGCGCCCTATTGTGCTAAGGAACGTTAACTGAGCGAACTTATCTCGCTTCCCGCTTAGCTCATGAGGTAATTGCTCTGAGAAACCTACTCCCCCAGGGGTTGTACACACCGCACCTTGATCATGTGGGGACAGCATGCACAGGTTGCTTTGGGACAATATGATTGGGTATTGGAAATATGCTAATTGTATCAGTGGTGTGAGAGTCTTGCAGACCCTGCCCAGAATCATGTGATGCCTATTGTAAAAAAACAATAAATACCCACGACGACCCGATTCGGGGCTCCAGTCCCTTGAGGCTGTGAGTCCCTTGGTCCTCTGTGGTTTCTTTGCATTCAGTGTCTCTTGTCTCTTTATTTCTATAATAGAATTTAGCCCTTGCCGCCTCCCTCACTTTCCCCACTGCTTGTGTTGTGCAGGACGCAACAGGTGAGCATTTTGTAGGTGATCCAAAGTTAATGCTTAATGAATACATAACAAAATGAATGCCCTGACCTAGAACCTACTCCAGTGCTAAACTGCTGCTGTGGCCTTGGGGTTGATTATCTCCCTCTGCTGTCCTTTCCTTCTATAGCATGCTTTATACTTCCAGTAACAGGTGACACTTTTAGTGACTATTTTACTGAA
This sequence comes from Rhinolophus sinicus, assembly GCF_057876585.1. Lineage (NCBI taxonomy): Eukaryota > Metazoa > Chordata > Mammalia > Chiroptera > Rhinolophidae > Rhinolophus > Rhinolophus sinicus. The sequence continues at coordinate 59,255,555 of NC_142502.1, forward strand.
ATTTTGATTCCCTTGTGCCTCTATCCTCCCATTACACTTGTCTCAGATTTCTTGCATCTGCTTCCAGTGTTGTTCAAGAAATTTGTGAACCCATGCAGCTTCTCACCACAGTCATGTGCTCTTCAATTTCACTGAGAAGTTCCCTATCATCTCTTTTACTACTGCTCATATTTTCATATCACCTTTCCAAACCTTTTCTATTTTTCAGTCCTCATATAAGGAAAAGAAAAACCAGAGTGCTTTCAATATTTTTTTCCACTTCCCATTTCTCCCAGTCTTTATTAATCTGCATCTGCCAAAACTGATTATCACGGTAAATGATGATCCACTCACAATATGGCTTCCTCTCTTCATGTCTCCTTCAGAAGTTTGGTTCATGACCAGTGCCCCCCCTCCCCATTTTTCATCGTCAGTCCCTCTCCTCCTCTTGATCTATCCCCTCAGCCTTTAATTGATTACCCATTTCATTGCTTGAATATTTTTCTTCAACTTGGTCTTCCATTGGCTGCTTCTGGTTTTTCAGCAGGTATTAACTGCTTTTTCTAGTTTTATATCTCTGTTCTCTCTGTAGCTTTCAATGTCCTCACTGAAGGTCTCCTCAAACATATAACTTAAAGCCTATTTTATCTTCCTTTTAAAATCCATCGCCCCCTCCCCCCCCCCCCCGCACCCCAGTTAGAAAACATTTTCCAAAATCATTGCTTTGCTTTGCTGTGTGGATGATTTCCTTGTGAATGGATTTATTTAGCTCTTGTTTCTATTCTGAGCCCTAGCACCATATTCTCGAATGCTGTCTCATTAACTACAAATTCTCACCTTTTTCCTCTAACCTCTATTTTTATACATGGTGCCTTCATATCACTTCCTCCATGCACACACATGCACTTTAATCAGAAGATCACAACTATCACTCAATCCCTCGTTCCTTTGGCCCCTACATCCAACAAATTTCCTAGTTTTGTCGATTCTATCACACTATTGCTTTGCCAATCTTCTGGAAGCCATGGAGTGCATGAGAGAAGAAAGTATAAGAGAAAGAATTCTATAAATTAATTTGTAATTCTTTCTTGTTCAATAATATCCTTCTCATGCCTCTCCCAAGCATAGGTAGGGATGATTACTGACGCTCTTTTCTTCCTTACATCACAGGCCGGAGATGCCACTACCCAAGTGACTTAAAGAGAATTTTTACACTGCTATTTAATTTATAATTGAAATTCACACTTTGATTTATTTTCTGAAAGTGTTTATTCTTTAGTCAAGTAGAAAATGTATCCTTTAATTCTACTCTGAAACCTCATGAGGCAATTTTTGTTGATTTCTGTAGTCCCCCCCCCCCAATTACATAAAACTCTAAACCCCACTGTTTTCTGAGTGCCTCCCAAATTGAATATAATAGGTAGTATTACAATTAATTGCAGTAAGGTCACCTGTAAGGAAATAACCACTTGTGAATCTGGATTCTTTGATTTTGAATTCAGCTTTCTGAAATGTAGAGGTTTTATTATACAATTTAGTTTGAGTTACCCATGTACTTCCAATGGTAGTGTTATTAAAATAAGAATCATGCTTTAAAACACTGTAGGACGCTAACACAATTGAAAAAATTCCCACATTTTCACTTGTTTTGTTTCTATGTAAGGGCATTTTACAACCTAAAGTTATCAGTAAAGATTAATGAAGTATACATCTTCATTTAAATTCATCTAGAAATTCTATTTTAGTATCAAAGTGCTACAACATTGAATGCTCTGGGAATGTATTATTTTAAGGGTTCACCACTGATCCTATCCTACAATTTACTTACTGCTACAAAGTGGAAATTATGTGTAATTGAGCTGAGCAAGAGAATCACATAACAAAAAGCTCTGCTTTATTCAATTCCCAGATATTTCTATGATGACATGAATAATAAAATGTAATTGTTGTTGGATGATACATAATAATTTTCTACAGTTTTAATCATAAAAGCATATTTTATCTTCATGCTAATCAAAACACTTTCAAGGCACCTAACCTCACCCAGCAGTTTTCAGCTAATGGTAGAATGCCAGATAGAGGAGAAGAGTTTACATATTTTAAAACTATAAAGTGTATTAAATAAATGGGATGAAAAGTTTCTCCCAGTTAGGTGTAAGTATTTTGCATTTTCTTCTCATTTATGATGCTAAGAAAAATAATACAAAGTATGTTTTATTACAGAAAGTAATTTTTTTCTTTTATTCCTTCTTTCTTTCATTTATTTAGAAAAGGTCCCAGTGGGCATGCAGTGGGTAGTGCCAGGCTCTAAGCTATTTGCTGAGAATGCAAGGATTCCTAATATTTATAGCTTATTTTGTGTATAAAATCTTCTTAGACCTGTGCAGGGATAACGGAATTCTCATTATGTTACATGCTATGATTTACCATTCTCAATTCTGTATCTGATTCTTGTGATAAATCTTTCATTTCTTTCCACCTGATTTGTATCCACCATATCTGTTGCGACTACAATGATTAATCCTTTTTGTTGCAGTCTCTACAAAATAATTTTCTTCTCAGAATTCTAGATGAGAACTTAAGTAGGTTGTATTATGTTACTTACCTAATCACAAGCTCTTCTAAGACTTAGCAAAATGGTAGATCTCAGAAGCACCTCCCACAATTAAATGGCTCAAGCTTCTATAAAATAGATTCTTGTCTCAGGTATCTGTGACTGGCCAACATAGTGTATCAGCCTTTGTGAGTGAATTGCTCAGTCCCAAAGCAGGAATCCTATAGCACTGTTGCATGGACAACTAGCATATCTTAGAAAATAATATTTCTCTAGAATCATTAATATCACTAACCTAACCTGATCTGAACCTCAGAAAAGCCACCTGAAAAGTTGTTCAAAAACTGCATTTATATGAACTCTGAGCTTTATGTAGTTAATTGTTTTTTAAGTTTAGGATGTACCATCTAGGCTAGACAAAATTTAACGGCCTCTTCTTTTACTTAGAAATACCGTTACAGTTAAGTCAAATGAAATGTATTTTTAAGGTTGTTCACTTTTATTGGCATGAATGCACAATTCTCTTTATCAAAGCGTACTCAGATTTTAAACACTCCCTGCTTATGTATATATGAATTCTATATTTCCCTGTTTTAAATATTATGTTAAAATTTCTATGTAGACACATAGAATTTTCATTTTATTTTTTGAATACATTAACCACTTAATTCTGACCCAGCTGACATACTTCTCTCCTTAGTCAAAAGCACAAAAACTGGCTTACAACATTTTCCATATCTCTTGCTACATTATATACAGAGAGAAAAATGATTAACGTACATTTTTAAGTGTTAAATTTTTTAAACTCTCTGATGCAAAGCAGTTATGACTCTTTGCAGATTTTCTTCATATTTCTCAGAAATTCATATTTGTCAAACTCAACATTTGATCTTTAATTTCTTGGGGCTATTTAATACTGACACAAGTGCTAACTATCTTCAGTTCTCCAGAGTTTGGTTTCATCCATCCCATCAAGTATTTTAAGAAGCTTGACATGCTCCCAGGATTGCTTATCTAAAGGGATTTAAAGAAATACTAGTAGGATTTTATTATATACCATCTGAAAGGAAAATTAATTTTGCCTCCAGTCTCAAACACAAGTGAGAATTTTATCATATAAAGAAGGCTTGTCTGCATAACCTAATTGAATTAAGGTATGAGAAATATTCACATATTTTATGCCAAAAGATGTTCTTTGTTTAAATAATTCACATATAAAAACCAAATTTTCCCAGTTCACTATTTTAACAATTTTCACTTTTTTGTTTGTACATCTATGCTGTATTGCCTATAACATCCTAATAAAAAATGATAAATGACCCCACATTATCTCAAGATGTGACAGAGTACATAGATTTAAATGAAGAATTGCAAGGAATGATTTAGACATGTGAGACAAGATCAATCATAGATGATTGGAAATTATACTGCCTTTTTGTCACTTTTATAATAATTTTCCTAAAGAGCCTATTTTGTAAGATAATCTACTCTTCACATTGAATAATATGATTCCATTGTACTATAAGTAAAATATCAAAATATCCCTTAGGGTAATGGCTGGCAGAAACTTGCACTATGAATGAGGCTTATTTTATTTCCATCATTTTTATGCACAAATACCCAACATCTGGCCAACATCAGAATATGTAGGTTCTGGCAGCTGGTACACCAAATGCAGTCACAATTTTCTCTGAGCAGGTTCACTACATATGATCTGGGACACATGTTTGATATTATCTGGGAAAACAAAAACAATGAGTCAATGGCTTGAGCTCTGCTTGACAATGAAAAGAAGTTTGGCTCCATTAATTGTTTCTGAGAAAAACATTTCACTCTCAGCATAGCAGCTAAAGTTTCCATTATTAATGTAAATAAATGAGAGGGAAGAAGGAAGCCTTGATGATAGCCATGGTAAAAAATTAAAAAGCCCTGGGATTGTCGATCAGAGTTGACTTCAGTAACTGGCTGGGAATGCAGACATTTGATCCAGCATCCACTCTTACCAGAATTCACACTAGCCAAAGTCTCCCCCTATAAAGTATTTGCTCTCTGGGGAATTACAGTTTTCCTATGCCACTTTTGAAACCTCATGACTTCTTGGAAAAGGTTTTTGGGATAAATGCTACCTAGAGTTTAGAGTAAATTTAAGACAGTTTCATTTGTCAAAAACACACATTTCCCCTTCTTTAACTAGTGTATAGATAGAAATAATTTAGAAAATTTCTGCTGATATTAGACTACATGTGGACCTACATGTTAATGTTGCCAGTCCTCGAGAAACATGACTGATCTTCCTGAGCATCAGTTTTGCTTTATGGTAACAGTACATTAATTTGATCTCCAGAACAATTTTCCGCAAGTGATTGGAAATCACACTTATTTGCTAAAAAAATTATATAGATAAAAGAATAAAATTGTATTTTTAGATTCTTTTTTATTATTCTTATGATGTAATATTTTAGTCATAATACATAGGAGAGAGTTCTGAAAATGAAGGTCATCCTTGTAAGTTCTTGTTTAGATTAAGTTTTTAGATATGCTCCCACTATATTGTGTTTCCCCAAAAATAAGACCTAGCCGGACAATCAGCTCTAATGCATCTTTCGGAGAAAAAATTAACATAAGACCCATCTTATTTTTCTATAAGGACAGGTCTTATATAATATATAATATCATATAATATGATATACTATAATATAATATAATACTGCATCTTATATTAATTTTTGCTCCAAAAGATGCATTAGAGCTGATTGTCTGGCTAGGTCTCATTTTGTGGGAACACGGTAATTGTCAGTTAATTATAGCATGGACCAAGTGACACATGGGTGTCGCCTTAACATTGATTTTGTTACTCATATGTATACATATGAGCGCAGTCACAGTTATACCACACACACACACACACACACACACACACACACACACACACGAATCATTCCTATAACTTCAAAGTCAGATATTTCGTCCTAAGTATCATGTTTACTGCGACAGTATTATTCTACCTGCTTGCTAGTGGACACAATTGTTAAACAAAACCCATTCCCAAAAATAAAAAGAGAAACTTAAATGGAGTGAAAACAGTAATTATTAGTAATTTCTGTTTCCTACTTTCTAAAATTACACACATTTAATGGTTTAGTATAGTAAAAATGGCTTATCACAATAAAGTAATTTGAAAGATTATTTATTCGTTTCATAATTATCAGTAAAAGAACTTATTCTACATAAGAATCAGCATGAACTCTGGCCTATCCAACTCAGGATAAAAGGAATTCATGGGCAATAAAAATCTGATGATCACACCCATTATTGGGTTGATCGAATAAAAGTGAGCACCACATTGAATTATTTTACTCCCATTTTATTGGAAAAAAATAAAAGTCTGACAATAATAACAAATGTTGGAAACTATGTGAATCCATAGGATCTCCTAATTTAGGGATGAGGCAAACACACAAAACTGCACATAATTTTAGAAAAGTGAGGGAATTATTAGCATAGCATTCAATGAGGTGACAAATGGGTCACCTTATTGGTGAGGTGAGAGAGGATATTTGCAGTATTTTACTTTTTGTGTATAATTGTGGTTTCATGAGTATTCTATTACTAAAATAAACAAAAACCATGTAGTTAAATTTTAAAAAGAGAAAAATGAGTCTGTCATTAATCAAATAATACATTTAAGCTAATTCTATATATCTGACCTAAATAAATATATAAATAAATCAAGCTGTAGCTGTGAGAAAACTTATACTATATTCATTAGAAACATCTTATAAATATATTGTATGTCTTGCACGTGAATTTTATTCGGTTTGGTCTTGCCTTCTTTTAAAATTTCTATTACAAAGAAGCATAGGAGAATAATGGAGTAAAATTCGGGAGAATTGTTCTAGCCTTTACCTTAACAAATTGATTATCTTGTACTTCATGTCTCTAGGCTTTTGTTTCTTCATTGGGAAAATTAAGTGATTTATGTGCTTCTGGATTTATTAAACAAATATTTGTTAAATACTTTTTATGTGACAGATACCACTTTAAGCAGTAGAGAAAATAGGGGTCAATATAATATATCTCAAATTCCTACACTCATAAAATTTACAATCTAGTGGAAGAAAAAAAAAACACTTCTTAAATCAAATACCTAATTAAATGTAACAATGCCACTGTGATCAGTGCGACAAAGGAAAAAAAAAACATTTGATGCTGGAATTTATGGTGCTGTAGGATCACAGTACATTAATGACTTGATGTGATCAGAAAGATAAGGAAAGCCTGACCAAGTGATAACCAAGCTGAGATCTCAAGGATGATCACAGTCATTACGTAGGGAAGGTGACAGAGAAGATGACTTCATGCAAAGGACTAGCATCGGTATGTTGGCTTATCCCAGTAGAAGAAAGATACGGCTCTAACAGAGAGGGTGAGAGAGCATGTGATACTAAAAGAGGCTGAAGAGCAACATAGGGTACAGACTACAAAGAATTTATACACCAGGTTCAAATATTTTGTCTTAATTCCAAGAGCAGTGGAATTCCACTCATGGTTGTAAACAGAAAGGTACTGGCTAATACGCAGATGTGTGCTTTAACAAGAATCTTTGACCAAGGTGTGAAAACTAGACTGGGGTTGGTCGAAGTGGATGTGGCAGACATGACAGACCATTTTTAGAGTACTACCAAGCAGAAAAGATGACAGAACTAGAATACTGGTGATGAAAGTGAATGCAATTGATGAGTTAAGTAAACATACAGAAAGCGATGTCTAGGACTCAATGCTGAATTAGACGTGAAGTAAAAGAGATAATGCAGCATCAAGGTTAACACTTCCATAAATTGGTACAACTATTTTTGAATACAATTTAGCATTATCTTCTAATTTTGGTGCCATTCACTGAGATAAGGAAGAGTGGGGGAGGAGCTGGTTTGGTAGAAAGGAAATACACGTTTCATCGTGCACCTATTGAGTTTGATGTGTTTAATTTCTCCAAAAATGACTTTCTTTGTGGTGTGACAAAAATGAGTACTCTAACATAGAAATCTCATAGAAATTTCAGTTTCCTTATTTCTATAAAAGTTACATTTCCAGCTATGCATATTAAAGGGTTTTAGGATAGAGGACATTAGAGAACAAAGCTTCCTGAGTCTTCTAATTTCCTCTCAGGTTAAATGTTCTCCTTAATGGTGATGGTTTTATACCTGCTTTAGGTGAAGTTCTGCCAAGTCATAGAATGAATTAAATAAGGGTTTAACAATCTTTTTATATCACCAGTCATGTCCCCCAGACCTAACTACTGCGTTTTATGCACACTTTCTAACTCTGTACTGGTGCCAATATATGCATGGCAATTATTTATTGATGACCATTTTACGGGCCTATACAAGCACTGTCTCTGCTGTTACAAAGAGCGTAGCACAGACGGAACGCAGCAGGCCTAGCCAGATGCCATCATGACATTCAAGAGAAAGTTTTCAATGGGTAGCATGGAGAAATCAAGAGATAGGTATTTTAAATCTTTGAGCATATGTGGCAATTAAAGCAATGGGCCTAAAATTTATTTTAGAAAGGGCAAAGAGTGAGAAGAAAGCCAAGCAGTATAGTTAATATAAAAGAAATAGACTTTAAAATAGAGAAAATTTGAATTACAACCCAAAGTATAAAATAAATATCTATGGAACCATATGGGTATAAATAAATGATTCAATAAAGAAAGAAAGAACAATAGGCAAATGTTGAATGCAGAAGAATTCCAAATAACTTATATATACGTAGCTACTCCTTCCTCAAGAAGGTAGAGGATAACTCCCCGCTCTGTCTTTACTGTAGAGAAAACTAACACTACCTCAGCGAGGTAATTCAGGTTAGCATCATCAATAATAAGTCATATCAACACTATATGCCCTTAAGAGTTCGTGATGAGAATAGCATTTTATGCATAGGGTGCCAAGGGAAAAAGTATATGCATTTTTAGAAAAGAAAAAAACTGTATTAAAATTGTAATACTCAATATCTGCTGATAACAAAAGATGAATACAAGTCATGTGCATGCGTTTTTTGTGTGTTTTTTTTTTTGGCACCTCTGTTATTTGTGGTCTTTCTCCCCCCAAACCCAGAACCTTAGTCTAATCATGAGAAAAACATCAGACAAATGCCAATTTGGGGACTTTTTACAAAATAACCAGCGCACCTCAAAAATGTCAACATCATCAAAAACAAGGAAAGGAATTAAAGTAGTCTCATAATATGTCCTAATGTCACTTGATAGTTTTTGTTTATTTTTTGTTACATATGTTCCATCCCCCCTCTCAACCAAATTTCTGTCTTAATTAAATTAAACAAGCTAAAAAATGCTGCTGCCATCTAGCTTCCAAGTATTTATAACATTTTAGTTCCTGAATACACAGATAACTGGTCTCTTCCCTCTGTATCTCAAAGTTCAAATCCCCTGAACAAATAATGTACTTGACCAGATTATTTTTGGCACTAGTTTTCAGATGTTAAAAATTATTGACTAATGTGTGAATGGCCTCCTTCTTCAGTGAGATGTTCACCCTAGCTCCATTTAGTTATGACCAATGGAGAAGGGCAAACATTTGAGAAGGGGTGTGCTTTAGGTGGGCACCCCTGAAACATTTTACTGAAGCTGGGGTTAAAATAACACAACACCTTAGAGTGGTATGGTAAGCAGTAAACTGACACCCAAAGATTTCCATGCCCTAATCTCCAGAATCAGTGAATAATTTATATTCCATGGCAAAGGAGTGCTACAGTGGCAAATGCAATTAAGGTTGATAATTAGCTCACCTTAAACCATAATATCCTGCGCTATCTAGGGAGGTCCAGTGTAATCAATCACAAGAGTCCCTAAAGACGGAGGAGGGTGGCCGAAGAGAGAATGTTAGAGTGATGCAGTGTGAGAAACACTCAACTGGCCATTGTGGTCTTTGAAGATGGAAGGGGCCCAGGAGCCAATAACTGGGGGCAGCCTCTAGAAGTTGGAAAATGCAAGAACATGCATTCTCCTTTAGATCCTCCAAAAGGTAACACAGCCCTGCTAACACCTTGCTTTTAGCCCATTGAGACCCATTTTGGATGCCTGTCCTACAGATTGTAAGAAAGTAAATTTGTGTTGTGTTGAGCCACCAAGTTTGTGGTAATTTATTACAGCAACATTAGGAAACATGTAGTTGGTTTGCAGGTGATAAATATATCCTAACCTATACCTGAAGAGTTATTTCAGCAGAATCAGTATGGTTGTGGTAATTGTGGATACCCTTGTATAAGCTACACTTGATTGCCTGATTTGTTTCTTGTAAATAAGTGGAGATTATCTATAAGTAGAAGACAAATGATCAGGAGAATTAATAATATATGCGTAACCATCAACATAAGAGTCAGAAGCTACCCCTCCACATAATAAAATATACACGAAAGGTTCCCATAAATATTTTGTTTGAAGGGGATGCTGTGTGAATATTGAGGCAATGAGATCCATGCTTATTTATATCTTTCCAAGTTGTCACATATAGTCTAATTGTATTTGCCATAGTCAAATGCTTATGCCCTGAGCACAGTAGGCAATGCTATATAAAGAAGCTGAAGACACACAGAAATATCATTCGTTAATGTGTGCAGATTCAATGAATACATTAAGGCCCATAATTTAAAACAGAATAAAGCTAAATGATACTTGAAAACTATTTGCTTCAATAAAGCCTCAACATTTTCAAAAGAAATTGACGAGTTCTCACTGTTTATAAAAACAAAACAAAAAAGCTTCCAAATATTTCCTTTTCCTCATAAATGTAAAAACAAGGAATGAATGGATGACGATAGAATTTTGCTGTGCTTAGAACAAAGTAAGTTTTCTAACTATGAAGATGGCTTCATTTTTACAGCTGCATGATAACTCAACATAACTAGAATTTCCCAACGAGGAAAGTTTAGCTTGTTTCTTCCTCTAGCTCATTTATGCTTTCCAGGCCTTGAGAAGGTTCTTCTGAGCATCAGATCTATTGAATTCCATCCCATTAATAACCACATCTTACATATCACAAAACTAAAGGGTATTCATTTTTTTTAATTAAAGTTTATTGGGGTGACAATTTTTAATAAAATTACATAGATTTCAGGTGTACAATTCTGTATGACATCATCTATAAATCCCATTGTGCGTTCACCACCCAGAGTCAGTTCTTCTTCCATCACCATATATTTGATCCCCTTTACCCTCATCTCCCACCTCCCTCCCCCTTACCCTCTGGTAACCACTAAACTATTGTCTGTGTCTATGAGTTTTTGTTTCTCATTTGTTTGTCTTGTTCTTTTGTTGTTTTTGGTTTATATACCACATATCAGTGAAATCATATGGTTCTCTGCTTTTCTGTCTGACTTATTTCGCTTAGCATTATACTCTCAAAATCCATCCATGTTGTCACAAATGTTCCTGTATCATCTTTTCTTATCGCTGAATAGTATTCCGTTGTGTATATATACCACAACTTCTTTATCCATTCATCTATCGAAGGACATTTTGGTTGTTTCCATGTCTTGGCCACCATAAACAAAGCTGCAATGAACACTGGAGCACATGTGTCTTTATGTATAAATGTTTTCAGATTTTTTTGGGTAGATACCCAGGAGAGGGATTGCTGGGTCATATGGTAATTCTAAATTTTTTGAGGACCCTCCACACTGCCTTCCATAGCGGCTGCACCAATCTGCATTCCCACAAACAATGTATGAGGGTTTCTTTTTCTCCACAGCCTCTCCAACACTTGTTACTATTTGTCTTGTTGATGATAGCCATTCTGACTGGGGTGAGGTGATATCTCATTGTGGTTTTTATTTGCATTTCTCTGATGATTAGTGATGTTGAGCATTTTTTCATATGTCTATTTACCATTTGTATATCCCCTTTGGAAAAATGTCTCTTCAGGTCCTCTGCCCATTTTTCAATTGGGTTGTTTGTTTTTTTGTTGTTGAGTTTCATGAGTTCCTTTTATATTTTGGATATTAGCCCCTTATCAGAGGCACTGTTTGTGAAAATCTTTGCCCTTTCAGTTGGTAGCCTCTTCATTTTATCGATGGTTTCTTTTTCTGTGCAGAAACTTTTAAGTTTGATATAGTCTCATTCATTTATTTTAGCTTTTACTTCCCTTGCCTTTGGAGTCAAATTCATGAAATGCTCATTGAACCCAAGGCCCATAAGTTTAGTACCTATGTTTTCTTCTATGCCGTTTATTGTGTCAGGTCTTATGCTTAAGTCTTTGATCCATTTTGAATTAATTTTGGTACATGGTGACAGACAGCAGTCCAGTTTCGCTCTTTTGCATGTGGCTATCCAATTCTCCCAGCACCATTTATTGAAGAGGCTTTCTTTCCTCCATTGTATGTTTTTTGCTTCTTTGTCAAAAACTATCTGTCCATATTTATGTTGATGGTGGTTGAATAGCCTCCTTTAGTATTTATTGTAGTGCAGGTCGTATATTAGAAAATTCCCTCAGCTTCTGCATGTCTGGAAAGGTCTTTATTCCTCCTTCATATCTAAAGGATATCTTTGCTGGGTATATTATTCTTGGCTCATAATTTCTCTCTTTCAATAGTTTGAATATTTGGTTTCACTCCTTCCTGGCTTGTAGAGTTTCTGCTGAAAAATGTGATGATAATCTAATGGGCTTTCCTTTGTAGGTTACCGTCTTCTTTTTCCTGGCTGCCTTGAGGATTCTTTCTTTGTCGTTGATTTTAGACAGCTTCAATACAATATGCCTTGGAGAAGGCCTGTTGGGATTGAGGTAATTAGGTGTTCTATTTGCTTCTTGGATTCGAGGATCCAGTTCTTTCCACAAGTTTGGGAAGTTCTCATCGACTATTTGTTTTAATATACTCTCTGTTCTCTTCTCTCTTTCTTCTCATTCTGATATGCCATTATTCTTATATTTCTCTTTCTAATGGAGTCAGGAAGTTCTTGTAGAGTTTTAAAATTTTTTTTAAGTCTCAAGTCTCTTTCTTTTTCTATCCGTGCCATTTTCAGGTTTCTATCTTTGATGTTACTAATTCTTTCCTCCATCTGGTCAACTCTACTACCTAAGCTGGCTATTTCATTCTTAATTTCTTCTATTGCATTCTTAATCTCCAGAAATTCTGTGTGTTTTTTTGTTTTGTTTTGTTTTGTTTTAAATTTCAATCTCTTTGGTAAAATGCTCATATTGTTCTTTGTATGTATATCTGAGTTCATTATACTGCCTTTCTGTGTTTTCTTGCATCTCGTTGAGTTCTTTCAGAACTGTAATCTTGAATTGTCTGTCATTTAAGTCACATATTTCCATATTTTTAAGTTCATTTTCTGGAGACTTTTCACTTTCTTTCTGAGCTGTGTTGTTGCCTTGGTTATTTATGGCAATTCATGATTTAATATTTCTCTTCCTAGAAATTTACAGGAGTGGGTTCTGCAACAGGTTGATAGGAAGAGGTCTTTCTTTTGTTTTCCAGTATGTGTTGGTAGAATGTTTTATTTTCTCTCCAACTGCAACCTTTTTTTCTCTCTCACACTGTAGTGTTATGTTTTCTCTGCACTATTCCAGCTTCTCATACAATGATAGGATTTCCTGGAAGGCGGGCTTCTCCTCTGTTAAAAGTTCACCTGGGTCATAGGGCACCGCGTCCCTGTGGAGATGCGGAGAGCTTTTGAAGTTCCAAAGCTCTTCCTGCACCAGATTCAGAGCCTGTGTGTTTCAGCATTCTGTTTACTTCTGCAGCGATCCAACCAGATAGGTGGGGACAGGGGAGGGGTGGATTGTGATAGGTGGCCCAGAGCAATGGCGGGGACCACCACCTCAGCGGTCCTACTTCCACAGCTCCCTCCCTTTTGCCGGAACTAGTTGGGCTGCAAATCTGTGTCTGTGGACCACAGTTCTCAGAACTGCAAATATTCTGTTCTTTTGATCTGACGCTGCTACTGTTCCTCTTCTAGCACTGGGCAGGTGGGGGCCGGGAGAGCTCTGGGAGGGTAAGGAGGGGGTGGCTAGTCTTAGTTGCTAAGGCTTCCGTTCTCTGCAGCAGTGAAGGCGTAAACCACCGTTTTCAGCCTTCTTCCCTCAGTCTTTGCTCCAAGGTCTCTGCCGTGAGCTCTGGGTTCAGCCATGTTATGTGCTGTCCCTTCAGCCCTGTGGGCCATAAATGGAGCCTTAGCAGTCCAAGTTCTTCCCTGTCCCACAGCTGTGGTAGTTCTGGGATGCAGCGAGCTCGTAGCACTGAGCTAGGTCTGTGTCCTACGTCTGTGCAGTTCAGTCTTCGAACTTCTCCTCTCCATCCTTCCCTGCTCCCATAATTTGCCCACCTTTAGGTGAATTTAGTAGTGAGACTCTTTGTCTTGTCTGTCTGCTGTGCACAGAGTCCTTTGTGGAGTTATTGTTTTTCAATTTGTTGTAAATTCCAGGGAGATTTCCAGAGGCTCACCTAACACCGCCATTTTGATGATGTCCTCAAAAGGGTATTCTTAACCAGCAGCCAAAGTTAGGGAAGAAATAAGGTAATTTTGGTTAGTGACCAGCACCAATCAGGACTTGGGTAGGTAACATTCTGCCCCAATTGCGTCACTCTCCACCAAACCTAGACTTGCCCACATCACTTTAATATGGCTTAGATATGACAAATTCCCATGCTATTGAGCCCAGACTTTGTCGTCAAAAAAAGGACACAGTCTTCTGGTGAGTGAAGGAAAAGAGCTATGCTTGCTAATGCTAATTTGGAGTGCAAGAGCAGAAACAAAATATTGCAGTCAATTTTTAAAATTAGAAATGTTTCCAAGCATTCGGCAGGCATTCCTGCTTTTCATCTCTAGAAATGGCTCCTCAGAAAGAACATCATGGAAAGGGTGACATAGGCCACTTACCTATCTGTATTGTCACCTGTGGAAGCAGACTTGTTCTCTAGGGGTCAGCATTAGCATCTGTAATTCTCAGAACCAGAAACAAGTGGCTAAGCAGAAGGGGAAGGAAGCACATAGCTCACATGGATAGGGGTCATCAGTTTTGTTTTTTATAAAAAAAAAATAATAATTCACTGTGGCAGAATTCCTTAGACAACCAAAATTAATTTCTATGTTTTTTGTAGGTAAGTTATAGTTATTAATTACTGATTTTTAATTTAATATCTATATTAAACTAATTAGATTAATATTTCAATATTTTAAAACAGGTTAATAAAAGAGGATTAAATATTTGAAAGCAATACAGTAGAATTTTAAGATGGAATTTTAAAATACCAAGTATCTACCTTAATAAATAAATAATATAATATATTTCAAAGCAGTTTACATCTTGTGATACTTTGTCTAAAGCTAAGAGCCAAGAAACATGATGTGGAGGAAAGCAATTTCCCCAACCCAGCCATTTTTCAAGGCCAAGAGATGAAGGTATATCTTTGTGTTCTCTGTCCTGTATCTCTGTGACAACCCAGTGCCCCTGGGAGACAATCACAGCATAATTGATAGTTTTCACTGTCACTGTACCCATGCCTGGCTTCCAGAGCCATCATCCAGCACAGCCTTAGGATAGAGAATAAGAAAAGAAACAGGATTCTTTTACGATCTCTAATTCTGTTCTGCCCATTTTGTTCTTTCCTCAGTTTGAACATTTATTTCAGTCAGTTAAGATCTATTAAATTAAATTGAACAAATATTGAGTTATTACTTTCTGTTCTAAGGAAGAAAAGCATGAGTCTATACATGGTGGCAAGTTTAAGAGATTTTTGTTTAAAAATTTTTCTTTCTATTCTCATAGAAAAATGAAAGTATACACACAATTGGCAGTTAATTCAAAAATTATATTTTTTGAAGACAAGTACTATAGAGCATACCCTATTCTCTTATTTCAGGCAAAACTCCCATGACATATCTCAAATAACAAAGTGTTTCTTCATCATAATATATGGTTGCATACTTGCCATCTCTTGGATGTTTTCTCGAGCAACATCTCAAACACAGAACTTGTATTTAAGCTGTACGTCATCAAGTTCTTTTCTCAACCTTTTTCTACTCTATATTCCCAACCTTAGTTAATCACCATTCATCCACTCACCTACCCTAGAACTTAGATCGTTTTTATTTCTGTCCTTTTTAAATTTCTGCACATCAAATTGCTCAATATATCTAATCAGATCAATTTTTTAAATGACTGAGAATCCCACCCTTTCTCTTCATTCTTACAGCCCTGGATCATTTCCAGCCTAGACTACCATAGTACATTTTCCTTACATACATTTTCACCAGTATCATCCATGCAAAGCAGCTAGAATTATCTTTCTAAGTGCAGATTTGATCATGCCACACTCAATATGAAAACTGTGGAATGATTCCTCATTACATACAAGACAAAGTGCCATTTGGAGCCCCAAAGTACATTCCCAGTCTCTGCTCTTTTAATTCTCCACTTCCATACTTCCATATACAAGCCGTGCTAAATTATTTACTATACGTTAAAAAAAATCTCATCAATTTCTGGATCCTCAGATTGTGCATCCAGCTAACTTTGATCTCATCTCTTTTATTATTTTTCCATCTGAAAAATAAAATAAGATAAATGTCCAAGCCAGGTAAAAATATAGTTATTATACATTTAGGTCATCACTCCTCTCATCTATGTTTCTTGGTTCAGCATAATCACTAATGGCACTTTCTCTCACTCTCAGTCATGTTTGCCTGGATGATTCCCTTAACCAAAAGTCATCTTCTTTCTAAAACTTTTCTTGAATTATCTAAGAGCAACTAGCTGTCAGAACACTAAATATTTCTACATGGTATATATTACATAGTGGTGTAATAAACTCTATATCTAAATATCCTGATCAGCTGTGCATTCTATCATAATAGGAATAACAGCTAAGCTTTAATGTGTGCTTAGACATAATTGCAAACACTGTATGAGTCAAATTTAATTTGTGTTCTGTGATAATCCTGAAAGGAAGTCATTCTGATCATCCACACTTTGCAGAGGAAGAAACTGAGGCAAAGCAAGTTTCAGTAACTTGGTCAAAGTCAATATAACTGATGAGAGGCAAATGGTAGTGCTATAAAACAAGGGAATGGCTTCAAATTTTACTTTCTTATGATGTGCAATATACAGACTCATCTTGTGTCCCTGTCTCTTTAGACCAAGTATCTAAGAGATGCGTGATAAACACCTGTATAAGTGAATGATATTTAAAGACTAGAGAAATGTCATTTTAAATGTCCTAGTGAATTGAACTCATACAGCCTTAATGGCTGGTTGTGTCAAAATACTATCCACCGCCTCCTTTTTATGTTATAAAATTACTGTAATATTATTGTATTTACTCTCTTCTCACTCCTGTTCTAACGGCAGGAACAGTAAATACCACAACAATTATTCTAAATGCATAAATGCTAAATAATCTTATAAAACACTTTTTGTAAATTGCAATTCTTTTCTACTCTTTCTAAATTTAGAGCACTCCTTTGTTGGTTTTTATTTTCACTTATTTCCTTGTTTTAATAACAGTAGTAGCTTAGGGGTTGGCATTGTAGTGGAATATCTTGAAATAAAAATAAATGGAGAAAATAAAATTTCCAAATTGCATGTTTGCTAGGAAATGATGGGATTACCGAGACTTTGACATCATCAATGGAAAGTGATTATAATTCTCTACGCAAGTATCTGACTTTATGCATGGAGAGAACCTGCATTAACACTTGGCAAATTCTTGTAGGGTTAAGCAGCAAAACATGGCAATTCCTTATTTTTCAATACAGTTAGATTTGCATATTAAGCTTAAAGAAAGAGAGATTAAAAACATACTTAGCATGAACACTCTGGAATTCATTGTACTTATTGGTAATAGAAGCAATTTTAAAAATTGAGCAAAAGTGTATGCGTTTAAGAAGAATCTTCATAAAACATACCAATCTTCAATCCTCCCTCTCTGACTGGAGTCTAATGATTTGTGTGTCTATAGACACACATGCATACACACCCACACATATACCCTAACACATACCCAACCTCAACCCCAACCACTCACACATACACACACACCCATTCATAGACACACACACACACACACACATATCTGTATAAAGTTTTCTTTGGATCATACTACAGGAAAAAGGAACTAATATACCTTGACTAATAGGCAAGTCATTTTTAAGCAGACGGGATCTCAGATCAATTAAACAAAATGAGCTTTATGAGAAAAACATTAAGCGGACTCCTTCCTGGATTATTTTTCTAAAAGAAAATTTCTCTTCTAATTGATGCCTTGAAGCTTGTTCCTGCAAATTGAAGTTTATATCAAATATTTGGCAGTGCTTCAAGGGAAATGATTCAGTTTACCTTGATTCTCTAATTGAGATGTTTAGGGGTGCTTTGCTGCTTTATTTTTATCTAGAAGTGTTGTCTATATAGGATGTTTCAAGTTGGGTTCTCACTTCATTTTTTGCTGAGTGCTAATTTTTTTTTTTTTTTAGTCTATCTGGCAATCTGCTACTTTTTTCCTCCCCCCACAGTTTTCAGTATTTGTCCTTGAAGAATTTTCAACTGTAAAACACAAAGAAAATGGTATATACAATTAAAGTGAGGCAAAACACAACTGTCCATAAAAGCCATTCACCACACCCTCGAATCAACAACAAGAACAACAACATATACAAAAACATATTTTTTGGTATATATGACAGGTTTCTTCATTTCAGTTTCTTCAACTCTGGTAATTCCCAATTCCCTTCTTTTCTTTTAAAGGTACTGCTTACAGGGGAGTTTCATAGTCCGTAATACGTGATGTCAATAAAATTTTGTCAAATCATAATCCACATGTGAGTAGCATACTTACTAGACATATTTTCAGAATGAATAAACTAGTTTATTGAGAACAGTAGTTAATCCTTATATTTTACATTTTGATTTTGTTTGTATTCACTTAACGCCTATACTTAGTTTCTAGTACGTTCCAGGACTGTGTTTATCCACTAGATAGACAACGTTGAATAAAATAGGAAAGGTTTATGAATTTACAACCTAGTGAGATAGGCAAGCAACTGATAAACTATGACAACTACAATTGTTATAACTCACGTCCAAAAAAAGGCAGAGTTGTATGTGAATAAGTGATTTTGAGAGAGTCCGCTCTGAAGGATGGAGAGAAAGGGATTGAACTTGAAAAAGACATGAAGTATTTGCCTTCTCTGCAGCGGATACAGCTTGTGTGAGGCTATGACTAGGAAATTAGACTATTGAAAATGATGATGTTGAGGGAGAGCAGGAAGATGAGGAGGGAGATAGCTAACATTTATTGAAGGATTCTAATTTATCAGTCCTGGTGGTTTACAGACAGCTCTGTTACAGAAAACAGTCATGCTAATTGGTTTTAAAAATAAGGAACCATTATTACCACTCATGATAGGTGGTCCGTATGTAGGGAGCTCCATGTAGGTTAGGATAATCACAAACCCAGGCTTTTGTGTCTTTCTACCCCTCCATTTCAGTGTGGTGAATTTGCCCTCGGTCTGGCTCTACTCATGGTTGCAAAATGACAGCAGCAGTTCCAGGCATTATAACTAGACATGACATTATTCAGAGCATGACACTTTCTCTGTCTCATTGATCTTTTTGGGAGAGGATAATCCTTTCCAAGATGCCCCAAGTTGACCTTCTCTCCCGTTTTACTAGATGTAATTAGGGAATCCTAAGTGAAGCAGTAAGAAGAGGAATGGAGTTGACCAGGGACATGATGAGATTACAGATGGAATTTGGCAAGTCAAACCCATGACCACTTCAGATATCCTGAAGTATCTTCATGCCTCTTCAATGGAGATATTGAAAACTCTAAGTAAATGTCTTCTTAAAGGAGGCTTACTAGTCAAAATATATTTGCAGTTTAAAA
The DNA here is from genome assembly GCF_057876585.1 of Rhinolophus sinicus. Taxonomy (NCBI): domain Eukaryota; kingdom Metazoa; phylum Chordata; class Mammalia; order Chiroptera; family Rhinolophidae; genus Rhinolophus; species Rhinolophus sinicus. The sequence continues at coordinate 59,274,987 of NC_142502.1, forward strand.
ATCAATTTATGCTAATCATTTCATGGCAATTATTATTAACATTAGTTACTTAAATTAGTAAATGTAAGATTTAAGAAAATTATAATAGTTCATGTATTTTGTTCAAGTTTGTTCATGTAAAATACTCTAAGTCTGAAGAAAACAGCACATGCTGTTGGAAATGATATCACATTGTCTTTACCAACATGAGAAATTAATGATAGAATACGTTGAAAAAAGGAGAACATTATATCACAAGGAAAATCTTTGTACTGACTGTACTCAACTACTTTTTATTTTATTGATGATAGTGTAATTATAATAATAGTTACTTTTCATTGAGAGCTGAATATCTGGTGGGTCGTTAGAATTTAGTTCTTAATTCTCATAACATCATATGCACAGTGAGTGTATTTTATTCTCATAGTCTTGGAGCTCAGAAATTTACATACAGTTAATCAGTGAGAGAGGCTGGCAGTATTCACACTTACCTGTCATACTCTAAAGCCATTGTCTTATTACACAAATATCCTGCCTGCCATTATGTCTTGACCCTGGAAATTCCCAGAAGAATCAGAATATGGCTTTAACAATCAATGGGCTTTTGGAAATCCCGTTAAGAATTTCAACCTGAAATTCATCTGTCAATAAAGATCCTTAAAAGTTTACATTTCTGCCTTTCATCTATAGCAGCCCAATTAACATAGATTTGCTATTATTACACTTTCATGGTAATTTCACTTCTTAAACCTTGTTACTTTAATTTTCATAAGCTTAGCTCTTTAAAGACTGAACAGGACATGAAAAGACATTTGTTCGCCACAAATTTTGATGCTTCTTCATATTTTGGCTTAAGAAGAGTAAAATTTTCCTACAAGAAAGATATTTCTGACTTTGGGTGGATCACACTTATCTTCCTATTGTTTTGATTTTTTTTTTTTTTTTTTTCCAAATTTTAACAGGCTTATTCACCAGTGCACTGTTGTGTGAAGTATCTTTCATTTTACTCTTTTGGATAGAAATAGTAACACTTTTCTAAAGGTAACTTCAGTTGAGCTAAACAAACACTAATAAGAAAGCTCCTTTCTGGCTTATTTTCTTTTGGTTTAAGTCATTGCTTTTCCTGTTATGCACCTAATCTGCCATGGATTTATTGACAATGTGACTGTGCTGGCTGAGTCCCAGTGCTATTTCCAGAGGTAAATAAGGGTATTTTAAGATACACAGAAGAGAGATTGAACATGTAGTTCCTAACATTAGATATATAGAAAATATTCGGCAGGGTTAGACTACTCCTGGCACTGAGTTAATATTTCAAAGCCAAATTCATAGGCCCTCATTCTCATAATGCCTTACACCTAGGATGATTTAGCAAATAAAAATATAAAACACCAGTTAAATTTTGAATAATGTTTTAGTATCAGTATGTCTTATACAATAGTTGAAACATGCAGAATAGCCACCTAATGCAAGTGCGGTAGAAGCCCTTACAATGAGCCACCTAAGGTCCAATACTGAACTTTTCATCCACTTGACTTATCAGAGTTCCTGGAATATAGTGAAGACTCAAATGAAGGGTGGTGTCAATGATAGAAGTAGGAACAGTGATGAGAAATTAAAATGAGAAGGAAACTGTATTTGCTTGATCAATGTCAATTGAACGGATGAAATGTCTCAGATTCTGTGTCAGGGCTTGAGGACAGTATTATTTATTTACACTGCCAGGAAGCAGCTACTAACAAACGACATGTAAGCATCTAAAAATCCCTGGGCTAGGAAACTGCATTGAGAATAGTCAACACTGTCAAATGTTTTATCAACCTCCTAATGTTAGCACAAAGGGATGATAGAATTATTAAGGATTATTCAAAAAAGGGATTATTTTTTATACCACCTAAAACATTTTCTGTTCCATATGATCTTAGCAGTTTTAAGGGATATCATAAAAATTATCCCTTAATAGTCAAAAAATGATCCACTTGACTAAGTGCCTGACTAACTAGCAAGCACTAATTTGAGAATATCTAATATAACTTTAGCAGAAACAGTTTTGTTTTGTTTTTCTCTTCTTCTTTTTCTTCTTTGGTTTTCTTTGCAAATCTTACAGAAATGTATACTGACAATATCATTAAATGTGACAGTTTATTTTTTTCTATGTGGAATTCAGAATCTGGGCTGAAAAGTTCGTGCATTTTGCTTATATGGTGTTTTGATTTGTATCTCTTAAAATGTAGAACCAGAATCACACTGACTCATGATGTTTCCTACTCATCCATAGCTCCTGTCACTATCTCTGTTAAAACATGGGACATTTCATACATAGATGGTTAGTTCATAAGTCTACACAAAAAATACCCTAAATATATCTGGAACAGCAGAGACAGCTGCAGGTTATGGATGACTAAAACTCACACATTCTTTTCATAACAATCTGTGATGTTTGTCTGAACTAATAACCACATTCCATTTGAACTCTGAATCTTGGAAAATTGTCAGAGCTTAAAAAATAAACAGGTAACCAATGATGTCTGAATATTTGTGGAGAAAAAATGTTCACAATTTATGAATTCTAAACATTTTCTCAGTGGTTATACTTTTATATAGGCAGCATTTGCCTTTAATTAAGAAAAATATATAGTTTAAAATATTCCCTCCAAATTTTAAAATATTTCAATACACTACTACTAATAAGCAATAAGTATATAGTGGTATAATACTCAAAATACCAATTGACGGAGAGTCAGTTTGAATTATGGATATGTTAGTTATAGTATATGTTAAACAATAGGGCAAGGTCAGAGAATTCTGATTCCAGAAACCTTACTCTGTCACTGTTTCACTAGGCCTCGGTTTCCTCATCTATGTAATGGGAGATATAGATATTGCTTAACAGTTCCATAATCCTTAGATCCTAAAAGCAATATAGTTGATTTTAAGTAATAGAATGACTAGGTCTGACTTTTTTTATATAATTTGTATCACTAAATTGGATTGGTTAACTTAATATTATTATAATTAGTTTTATTGGTGATGCACTTTTAAAGAAAGCACTTCTAAAATTTTGAAAACTATAGGGGTGTTTGGTCTCCAATGATGCTGGCTTTGTCATTCATTTCTTACAAAATCATTTTAACTGAATAGCACAGATACTCAGTTTTAGGGTATCTCTGGTGCAAATATTTTTACCCTTGCAACTTATGTTATAGCATAGTGGCTTTGGATATCTCCAGCTATGTGTGGAAAATATGTTATAAATTATACTACTGAAATAGCTAGGTGCTATTTCACTCAGAAAGGAGTCTCTTTATAGATAACAAAAGGAAAAGGGAAAAAGCAACTATTCTAACCCTAGAATTCTATTAAATTATACAATAATGGAGAAATAACATTTCTAACTTCCCTTATCAATTAACTGGGAATGATATAAAAAAAATCAACATAATAAAAACGAAAAATAATAATGTATTAAACAAAAGTTAGGGGGCATGGAGAATGCATCTAGTTAATATTTCTGATAATCTGTGCTATGTCTAATTCTTAACACATAGTAGGATCGCACACCTTGTGATTTGAAGTTGGTTTCATTGTATAGCTTGCTTTGAGTACTGAAATGTGAGCAGAAATAGCACATATCACTTCAGGGCAGAAACACTGAGAATATATACTTGCTATGTATCTTTATTCTCTACCACAGGCAGCAGTAATGTTCCAGAAGATAATATCCCCTCATCAGCCTTAGGTTCTGGGGTAAGGACAGAATGAGGCAGAGCTTGCAGCATATATACTATTGAGAGTTGCATGTGTAAGTTATAAAATGTTCTTTTAACTAACTGAGGTTAATATAATCTGTGGACTCATTTAGACAAAAGAGTAATTCCAATTTTTGCTTTATGTGGAAAACAGATAGGTTGAAGGTAAAGTTATAAAACAAGATACAGAAACTAATAAAAATAAGATTCCCTGAATTATAAGTCCAGACTTACGGTTATAATAATAGAAGACAACATAGCATCAAGGGGAAATACATTATTTTAGATAAAGACAATAATTAAAAAGAGAACACATTTGATTCACCAGCAGAATATAACAAATGTAAACTTGCATTCACCTTATAATATAGCCTCCTCAAAAAGATGTAGCAAAAGTTAGATAATAGTAAGAAGGAAATGGCAAATCCTTTATTAACTGGAAGGTATTAAAAAGAAAATATTTAGTACTTACTAGATAAAGCATACTATGCATTAATAAAAATAGGAGATATGAACAACAAAATAATCAAGATTTATCTATTTGTACAGATACAGCATAAAAAAAGAACAGAAAAAAAGTACCTTCTCAAGCCCTTAGCACATTATAAAATTTGGTCATATACCCATTAATTAAAAAAAAATCATAATATTTTTTAAAGAACTGATATTAAATGTAACCTATTCTCTAAGCTAAAGGAAATAGTTAGAAAAGTGAGAAACATAACTTGTAAAAAAGCATACCCATATTTTTAAATGCACTCTAAATCATTCACGGGTGAAAGGAAAAATACACAAATTTTAAAATAAAACAGAACATAATGCTAATGAAAATATGCCATCCTAAACTTCATGTGAAACAGATAAAGAAGTAATTTGAGGGCAATTAATCTATATAAATATTTCTGTGTGAAAAGAATAAATGTTTACTATTGATGAGCCAATGTCCAACTGAAGGACATGGAAAAGAATAAGAGAATTCATCAAGGAAAAATAGAAGGAACAAAGTAATAAATATAAGATCAAAAATTAATGAAATGGAAAACAGTTACCAGTTAGAGAATTAACAAAGTCGTTTCTTTGACATGAGTGTTAAAATAATTTCTTTAAAGAATGTCTGTCATAACCCAGATACAACGCACTTTCAATATCTACTTATAGATTGCTACACAGCGTTTTGTGTTAATATATTGAAATTTAAAGAAAAAAAATGATTAAAGTCTCCTGTAGTCTTTGGCCTAGCACTATTTGCGCAAGTGGGAGAGGAAATTATACCCAAATCCTGGGAAAAATAAACCTGAAACAAATCGTCAGAAAAATTTCAGGTATTCACATAGCTCTTAGAATAGCAGGTATTTCCAAGATCCAGAAGGAAAAGTCCTTACAATATACAGAGCATTAGGTAAAATTTAGAGAAATGTATTATTGTGCTGTTGGCATAAATTAGCTTTAGACAAAAAACTACTTTGGACTCACCCTAAATAATTTAATTGTATGACAGCCAAAAAGCAAAACACTATTTGTAGGAATAAAATAAAATGCATTAATCAACAACATAAAATTCACAATGTTTGGTATACCTAGAATCTAATAAAAATATGCAAGACATGCACAGAAGTAGGAAAATATTATTCATAAACAGGAGAAAGGTCAATAGAAATAGACCATGATGACGGAACTAGCAGATAAGGATGTGGAAAAAACAAAACAAAACATAGTATGCTCTATGTTCAAGAATAAAAAATAAAAAAAAATTAGGGGCATAATAAGGATAGAAATGGAAGATTTAAAAAGACTAAAAATCAAACATATAATGTCCAAATTAAAAATTAACAAAGAAGGATGGCCAGATGGCTCAGTTGGTTAGAGCATGAGCTCTGAACAATAGGGTTACCGGTTCGATTCCGATATTGGCCAGTGAGCTGCACCTTCCACAACTAGATTGAAGGACGATGCCTTGGAGTTGATGGGCCCTGGAGAAACACACTGTTCCCCAATATTCCCAATAAAATTTATTGAAAAAACAAAACAAACAAAAAAAAACTAAAAAGAGTAACAGATAAGTACTATAGAAGAAAATATCAACAAACTTGATTAGTGATAGAGACTATACAAAATGTAGCACAGAGAGAAAAACAAAATGACATTGAAGTATAACAGCAGTTGTTCTAAGAAATGTGTAACTGGAGCTCCAGTAGGAAAAGGAAGGAATTGGTTTGAAGAAATAAAGGTTTAACAATTTCTAAAGTTGATAAAAACACTAAGCCCACAGGTACAAACTATTTAATTAATCCCGAGCAGAATAAACATAAAAATACCCCAAGGGACAGCATAATCAAATTACTGACATCCAGTGATTAAAAAGACAATTCTAAATGGCAGACATAATACATTATTTATAGGAACAGGAATTTAAGATTTATAGTAGACTTTTCATCAGAAACTGTGCAAGCTAGAATATTGAGTAATATTGTTAAAGTGCTGAAAAACATAAAGTGTCAATTTGGAATTTTTACCCATTAAAAATAAAACAATAAATAAGAAACAGATTTTCTTTGACAAATGCTGTAATAAATCATTTTCAGTGGATTGCACAATAATAATGATAAAGGAAATTCTTCAGACAGAAAGCAAATTATAGCATGTGGCAACTTGGATCTAAATGACCCTGGGTGGTGAACACACCATGTGATATATAGATGATGTATTATAGAATTGTACACCTGAAACCAATGTAACTTTACTAACCATTATCACCCTAATAAACATTAATTAAAAAAAAATAAAGAAATTAAACACAAACATAGGTATAATGCCAATAATGTAAATACAATTAAATCATAGCAATCTCAATCCAACAGAAAACAAGATTGAAAAAGGAACAAATAGCTGAGAATATTAAATGAGTAGAAAATTACAATATATATGTTAAATTTAAAAGGTGTAATTAAAAGGCAGAATTTTTGGTAAGATTAAAAAAAAAAACAAAAAACCGAGATCCATACCATCTACCAGAAGCTCATTAAATACAAAGATACAGATAATGTTTAAAGTTAAATATAGAACAAAATGTGCAATGAAAATATTAAAAGCAAGCTAGAGTAGTTATTGATATGAGACAAAATAGATGTGAAAATGGGGAATATTACCAGACATTTTAGAATGATGAATAGATCAAGTCATCAAGAAGATATAACAATTCTAAATGTGTATACTACTGATAATGAGCTTAAAAATACATGAAACAAAGTGAATAGCAATGAAAGGAGAAATAGATAAGACCACATTGCTCTCTCAGTAATTGAGAGAACACATTTTTAAAAAAAATATAGGAGACTTGAACAATGTTCTCAACAAATTCTACCTGATTAATATTTATAGAACACTGCAACCAACAATGGCAGAATATAATTAAATAGTATATGTAATATTCACCAGAATAGATTATATTCTAGGCCATAAAACAAATGTTAATAAATTTAAAAGTATTCAAATTATACAAGTATGTATTCTGACAAAATGTAATTAAATTAGAAATCAACAACAAAATTATCTCTAAAATAAAAAAAAAATAAAAAAAATAAATCCCTGACTACTTGGGATACAATGTAAACAAAATACTTGTAAGTGACCTATGAGTCAAATAAGAAATCACATAAGAAATTAGAAAATATTTTGAACTGAATTAAAATGAAAGCACAACATATTAACAATTTCAGAATACACTTAAAGGATTTATAATATGCTCATATTAGAAAAGGAAAGATTCCCAGTGAATTATTTAAACATCTACCTTAATAAATATGAAAAATAAAAGTACCCAAAAATAAATAGAAAGAAAATAATAATGTAAAGATCAGAAGACAAGTATGTTCTAAGCAATAAAAACACAGAGAAAAATCAATAAAACCAAAAATTTATTCTTTGGCGAGTTCAATAAAATTGATAAGATCCTAACCAGACTGATGAGGGAAAAATGTCATAAATTTTCAATTATGAACCACTTTATGCTAATATGTTCTGCAACTTAGATGAAATTAATAGATTGTTTGAAAGACAGAAATCACCAAAGCTTATTTAAGAAGAAATATAACGTAAATAACTGTATATTTATTAAAGTAATTCAATTTTTAGGATAAAATTTTCCCACAAAACAAAGAAACAATGACAACAAAAAATATAGGCCCATGTAGCTTAACTATGAATTCTATGAAACATTTAGGTAAAAAAATAATACAAATTCTATAAACATTTTTTTTTTTAGAAATCTCTCAGGGAACCCATCAATTCATTTTATGAAACCAGTCTTTCCTGGAAAACAAGACATTATAAAAAAACTGCAAACTAATTTCCCATGAATAGAATCACAAAAGTTCTTACTGAAATATTTGCAAATAAAAACCATCTATATATATATATATATATATATATATATATATATATATATATATATATATATATATATATATGGAATTCATCATGACCAGTTGTAGTTTATCCCAGGAATGCATCATTTGTTAGCATTCAAAAATTAAACAATGGTTCTTCTGGTTTCATGCTCTACATATAAGGAGCTCGGAAGTTACCACACCATCTTAACAAGTAAAAACTGAACAATCTGAACAAACCAGAATCCATTAGAGAGGTAAGGACACGGGGCAAACAAGGATTAGAGATGCAGACAGATAAATACAGTTTATGGGAGCAGAGACTCATCAGTGGACACAGCCTCAGAAACCAGTGTGGGGTAGAAAAACTTGAAACTATAATTAAAGAATTGTTGGAGGCTCAGTGTGGACAACTTGAGAGAAAAAAAAGTAAGGGAGCCCAGGCATAGGGGAGCCCCCACAATTTTGTGAGATTTATTTCCAGGATTTCTCAGTAAACATTGAAAAAAAAAAAAAATTCTTTCAGGCTTCCAGCAGGGAAAGGGGAAAAGGAACCACTTTGAAACATGTAAGAGCTCTCTGTTCTTATTTATTTATTTATTTATTTATTTATTTATTTATTTATTTATTTATTTATTTTAAATTATAGTTTATTGGGGTGACAATGGTTAATAAAGTTACATAGGTTTCAGGAAGAGCACTCTGTTCTTAACAAGACTTACCCTTAGGGAAAACTAGTTAACCAGAAACTAACCTGATGAGGTTAGTTAGATATATTATCAGCACCTAACTGAATCTGCTTTTTAAAATTAGATTTATTGGGATAACATTGGTTAATAATATAAGTTTCAGGTGTATAGTTTTATAATACATCATCTGTATATTGCATTGTGTGCTCACCATCCAAAGTCAAGTCTCCTTCTGAAACTATATATTTGACCTCTTTTACCCTCTTTATCCTCCCACTCGCCCTCTTCCCCTCTTGTAACTACCAAACTATTGCTTGTGTCTATGAGTTTGTTTTATTGTTTTGTTTGTTGCTTTCTGTTTTATATCCCACATATAAATGAAACCATAAGATTCTTGTCCTTTTCCATCTGACATATTTCACTTAGCATGATACTCTTCAGATCCATCCATATTGTTGCAGATGGCAGAATTTCATCTTTTCTTATGGCTGAGTAGTATTCCATTGTATATGATAGGTCGGCCGATAAAGGAACATGCATTGTCAGGCACGTTAAGAAAGTTTATTAAGAGAAAGGCTATCGGGCTGAGCAAAGACGGCTACAGCCCGGGCTGTACATCTAAAGGAGAGGAGGAGGAGGAGGCGGGGAGGTTTTATAGGGGCTGTGCTGACAGGGTAGTGTTGTTTGAACAGGAAATGCTGACTGCCTGTAAGTCAGTACCTGTTTTGCGTTTTGTGTTATCGCAAGTTTGGCTCTGTCTGCAGGTGCAGGCCAACAGATATTTTATTGTTTTCTTGTAGACATGGCTCTGTCTGTAAGTCAAGATCTCTGAGACTTCACATTCAGAGACCTAACATTAAGTCAAGGTCTCTAACATTCAGAAACCTAACAGTTTATATGTACCATATCTTCTTTAGCTAATCATCCCTCGAAGGACACTTTTGTATATAATGCTGCAATGAACATAGGGGTGCATATATCTTTACGAATAAATGTTTTCAAAATTTTCAGGCAGATACCCAGAAGAGGGATTGCTGGGTCATATGGTAGCTCCATTCTTAGTTTCTTGAGGAACCTCCATACTGTTTTCCATGGTGGCTATAGCAGTTTACATTCCCACCAACAGTCTAGAAGGGTTCCTTTTTCCCCATAACCTCTCCAACACTTGTTGTTACTTTTTTTGTTGATAATAACCATTCTAAAAGGTGTGAGGTGGTATGTCATTGTGGTTTTGGTTTGCATTTCCCTAATAGCTAGTTAAGTTGAGCATATTTTCATATATCTGTTGAGTTTGTATGTCTTCTTGGGAGAAGAATCTGTTCAGGCCCTCTGCCCATTTTTAAATGGGATTATTTGTCTTTGGTTGAGTTGTATGAGTTCTTTATATATTTCGGATATTAGCCACTTTTTGTACTGGTGTTTGCAAATATCTTCTCACATTTGGCTGGTTGCCTCTTTGTTTTCTTGATGGCTTCTTTTGCTATGTAGAAGCTATTTAGTTTGATACAGTCCTGTTTGCTTATTTTAGGTTTTACTTCCCTTTCCTTTGAGGTCAAACTTATAAAATTCTCTCTGAACCCAAGGTCCATAAGTTTAGTACCTATGCTTTTCTCTATGTAGTTTATTGTTTCAGTCCTATACTTAGGTCTTTGGCCTATTTTGAGTTAATTTTGGTACATGGTGACAGATAGCAGTCAGTTTCATTCTTTTGTATATTTTTAGCTCCTTTGTCAAAAATTATCTTCATATATATACATATATGGGTTTATTTTGGGGTTCTCTGGAAACTTTCTCTGGGACAAGAAAAGGCATACAATTTTGTTTGGGGGGGGGATATAAATCCTCTATGTCCCCCTTTTCCTTAGCTTTGACTGTTTTGTAATCCACTTGCTCTTTGACTTACCTATTTAGATATGAACCTAGTATTCCTCATAGAGGAATCACTGTGCTAGGAAAAAGGAAACAGTAGGCCTGTCTATACTACATTGAAAAATAATCCTAACAGTTTCTCGTGAGCCAAGTTAGTTTGCCAGGAATCTTAATTAGCTTTTGTGGCAAACACTTTTTAGTAATAGAATTATATTTGTCTAAGTAATTTGCTGCATATCTCTCAATAACAATCCAATCAGCACTTCTTGCTTATAAAATTTTCTGACTGTTTTTGATCTCTCTCTGCTGCAAGCCTGTTTCTTCACCTTTTCCTTTAATCTGTGTGCTCTCCAATATCCTTCTAGTAAATTTATTTTACATTAGACAAAAGGAAGTCAATATTTTTTACTCATAACTAAAAAACAAAAGAAAAACATTTTATAAAGAAAATAAAATCAGAAAGTGAGTCACCAGCCAAAAATACTCAGAAATGTAGAATACTGGGAAATGGTTATCTGGTCAGTTGCCTCATATTCCACTGTGGGAAGCTAGATGACCATAGCATACAGTGGTGAAATGTCTAATCAGGTTACCACATAATGTAACTAGAACCACAGTCACATTGCTGGCAAAACTATGTGGGATCATGGGAGCACTAGGATAAGAAATGGAAAAATGAGGAATTATAGGATGGCAGAAATCGCTTCTGAGGTCTTATATAGTATAAAGCATGACACGGTTAATTTATATTTTCTTATTTTGAGGCACAGAATAAAGCTGAGAGTTCTCTAATTCTGAAAATATCTTACTGTTTTATCTGCTAGACTGTCTGAGTAAAAACCAAAGTCCATAATTTGTTTCTGCAGGTTTCTGAATTTTAAGTCCAACTGAATTCACAGTCAGTCTTTGGTCTAAGTCTTATGTAAAAGTAAGGCATTAGCCAAAAGAATGGACAAAAAAAAGGGAATATTTGAGACAAATCTAAAGACATAGAGGATCTCCAGACCCGCTAGTACATCCCTAACTAATAAGTGCAGAGAAGACAGTACCTTCCCTGTAACCTACAGAAGTTGTTATTTGTTTCTCCCATGCTTAAAGATGCCAGCATACCCCTATCTCGCAGATCACTCAGGAGGGAACCCCTCTTTTTTCTCTCCTCAGTAATACTAAATTATATAACTGAACTAGTAACTAGCCTCATGAACACTTTTGAGCAGTTTTTTGAAACTGTTTTTGAAACTTTTCATATGCGGAACCTAATTGTACAACTGAGCTGCAAACTATTGTGTGACTTGACTATTCATGTATTGAATTGTTAATAGGACTCCGCTTGCTAGTGATTCTGAATGCAGTAAAAAAAACAAAACATAAAAAACAAAAAAAACAAAAAACAAACAACAACAAAAAAAACTTCTACAATTAATGGTTCCTAATTTCCTGGTTGAATAGTACAAACCTGAACCCAGCAGTGGGAAACAATGTTGGCATGTAGAAATCATCTGGTGAAATACATAGGAAGAATTCAACAACACCAAGAATTTAAAATGCTGGACAAATTTTTCTGTGTGTGAACCATCATCCCAATCCCAGCATGTTTCACAGGAGAATCTAGAAAATAACTGTATTAGTTTCCTAGGGCTGTCATAATAAAGTACCACAAACTGAGCAGCTGATACAATGGGAAATTTTGTCTCACAGTTCCGGAGGCTAAAATTCTGATATCCAAATGTCAGCAGCGTTGGCTCCTGCTAATTCCCATGAGGAAGATGTTTTAAAGTTCTGTGTGTGTCTCTCTTCTCTCCTAGCTTCTGGTTTTGTTGTTGTTGTTTATTTGTTTGGCAATTTTTGGCATTTTTGTCTGGTAGATTCTATCATCATCACATGGTGTTCTCCCGGTGTATCTGCTGTCCCTGTGTCCAAATTTCCTTTTTTCATAAGGACACAAGTCACATTGGATTAGAGCATACCCTAATGACCTCATCTTGATCATCTGCAGACCCTTTTTCCAAATAAAGTCACATCCACAGGTACTGGGATTAGGACTTCAACATTGGGTGGGAACGACAGGGGGTGGGGGGGTGGGCATAATTCAACCCATAACAACAACAAAAGATCTGAAAAATATTTTGACAAGTAAAGCACTAGTATATTTTTACACTACATTACTGGCTAATTTCTCTGTGCCTGATTATTTATGTCATATAGTTGAATATGTAAGGATGAATTAGACTGTTCAGTTTCATTTCAGGGCACATTTAGGTTAGATATTTCTTTCTTTTTTTTTTGAGATTATTATGCTAAGTGAAATGAGTAGGACAGAGAAAGTCGAGAACCCTATGATTTCACTGATATGTGGGATATAACACTGAAAACAACAAAGGAACAAGACAAAGAAACAAAAACTCATAGACATAGACAACAGTTTAGTGGTTACCAGAGGGTAAGGGGGCAGAGGGGTGGTAGATGAGGGTAAAAGGGATTAAATATATGGCAACGATGGAAGGAGAACTGACTCTGGGTGGTGAACTAACAATGTGATATGTAGATGATATATTACAGAATTGTACACCTGAAACCTATGTAACTTTACTAACCATTGTCACCCTAATAAACTTTAATTAGAAAAGAAATATTTATTTCAATGTCCAGTTGTCCAGTTCTACAATACAAACTCTTTTCAGTTAGCTAGAGTTGAGTTTTGTTTCTTAAAAAAAAGAAAAAAAAAACAAATTGATGCATACTTGCCTACTGGTTTTTCCCCTAAAGCTAGGAGTCAATTGATAATTCTGGATTCTGGATATGGAAGAAGAAATGAGTTTTGATAGGAAAACATATAGTGGAGAGAGGGAAAAATTGGAAATGGAACAGTGACTGGGGACACAGATATAAAATATGTGCTAAAAAACAGGGCCACTGATAGTGAAGGATAGGTAGGAGTAGTCCCATCAAAAAAATGCTTAGCACATCAGAAAAGTGATTTGTGTTGAAATTAATGTAGTTTAAAAAAACTAACGAGAGAATATTACATATTCTTCCAGTATCACTCCATTTACATAAGTGACTTGTTTTTTTTTATGTACATAGTAGACAGTGACAGTATTTGTTGAATTAATTAATCAGTTTCTTAAGTAGAATACACAATAGTAAAGCTATTATTTCTTGGAATAGTAATAAAATACAAATCACTAAAGCAGTATAGTTAGAGAACTATGAAAGGATAAGCTACTAATAAACAACTTTGAAAACTGTTGATGACATAGATGGAAACCCAGTTGGGAAAGTAGGAGTCTGGATGCCGTGGAGATGATCAAAATTATCCAAATAATGGGATTTCTTAATGTTATGAACACAAGCAAAATCAGTTGCAAAATAAACATTTTATAATACATTAAAAAAATTGAATTTTATCATGCCAATGAACAATGTTTTATAAAATCACCAACATTCTTCACGTGGTTTGTTGTTTGGTAATATCACACCACTAATCAAGTGAATCAGATATGAAACAGGTGTGTGATGTTTACCATAAAATCTTAATGTAGAAATATTTAAGTAGAATATTATATTCCATCACTCTGTCTTTCAACATTATAATACAAGTTGGTACAGGCAACAAAACAAATCCAAACAAAACAAGTTGAAACAAAATTAATCTGTCAACATTAGTACAACATCTAAGAATTATGGGTTTGACAGCTGTTTTTAATATGTTTTCTTTATGAGTAATAGTTTTATACCTATAAAATGCAGATAATATTCTTCGTCATCAGAACTTACGTTTTTTATTGACTACATCCCCCAGTGACATTGTGAAATCCTCCCTTCCGTTAGCTTCTTGCACATACTTATCCTGTGAATTTGCTTTTACTCTGTGTGTGTGTGTCTATAAAATTGAACTGTATAATAAAGTTACTAAGATAGTGACTTTGCTTGAGGCACTAAATTCCACAGGCAGGATTAATGATGTTCCTAATGCACCCAGCTTAAGTCTAATCTAATAAACAACAAGGAACAAGCAGTGCAGGACATCTTCAAGTTGCAAAAGTTAATGTCTGTTCCTGAAAAGCTCCAGCTGCTATCCCATTAGCAGAATGTACAACCTAAGAGAAAAGAAGCCTTGCTTACCAATTAACTGCTGAATCATCCCCAGCATAAGAGAGAGGAACTGCTAGGACTTCCTCATGTAAGCAGAGCAGCTATGCAAGCCTTAGTCCTGAGAGGTGTGGCCAATTGGGCCGAAGCAGATATTTTTGAAATAATTTGGCCCAATTGCTCTATTACAGACAATAATAAGGTTTGTTAAAATTAATTCACTTCCAGTTTGCACCTCCAGTTTGAAATGTTTGCATTTCATTTTTTTTTCAAAATTCTTCAAAAATATAGAAATGGAAAAAAGTACTGAGTTGTTTCTTCACTGAGGATGTGTTTTGGATTATCTTCTCCCGTTTTCAGGGGGAAAAAAAATATATATATATATATATATATATATATACATATACATATACATATACATATACATATACATATACATATACATATACATATAAATAAGTAGAAAACTAAAAGATAATAATTCGCAATACTCATGACCTCGTGTTTCTCTATCAGCCTACAAACACAGTGTTCTAGAAAAGGTAAATACACACATAAACAAAACAAAACCACAAACACAGACCATCTGTTTATTTTGAGCCTCTATGACACAGTGTGTGTGTGTATATATATATATATATTTACTCCTTCAGTGTCATTATGTAAAACATACTGTTCCTCTCTTTCTTCAGAATTAATGTGGGATAATCATGTAAAAGCAGTAGACCATATACATATAGAAAAAAATTTAAATATTGCTAGGTTAAGAGTTATAGTTGCCTAGCACTTTAATAAACTGAAAGGGATTTTTCCCGTAGTTTCTAAAATCATGTATGTAGTATTTATTCAGTAGTGTAGCCTTAGAGCATGTTCATTATCATTTTGATTTCCTTCTATTACTTCATGAATTCATTTTCACTTGATTTATTTTCTACATGAAAGGTCCTCTGGTATGTGTGTTGGGGGACTGTGGCATAATTTTTATGTGTTCTTTTCCTTTCTGTTTTTCAAAGATGTCTCTGAGGATTGTTTTCTATGATAATTTGATATGTATTGTTAGCTTCGTAAAATGTTGTGTTTAGCCAGTCCAGTCACTGCCTATTACTACAAACTTGTATAGCACATCATTCTCAAATCATTGTTTTCTTCAAAAAGTAAAATTTCAAACTAGCAATACTTTGATAAATCAACATGTAGGCACTAAGCAATGCACCTAAAATATATACTCAATTCTCAATGATTATTGAACATTTTATTATCTGTTGGTCCTCAGATCTGTAGTACTGAGTCCTTTCATATATACATCTAAATGAAATGATTTATAGCTGCTCATTATATCCAAGAAGTAGTTATACACGCTGAAAATATAGTTCAATTACAATAATATTTACATAATTAATAATTTGAATAAACTTCAAGATGAAAAGTAAAGAATTAAGGATGAAAACTTTATTTCAATGATTGAAAAACTATATTCTTTGTTATTTTGAATTGAAAGATTGTAATATCCATTTTGTATACATCCCTTTATTTGTTATTCCCTATTTATTTTATTCTTACACATTAAGTATCTTTTATATGCAGAACTATAATATCATTGAGAAAGATTTAAGGGTGGTGCTAAAGAGTGCTTGAAAATGCATTTCACACTTATTTTGATACAGCAAGTTAGTACACTGATCTGTTGGAGTCTATTTTCAGTATTTGGAATGTTACTTCATAGTATTATTTTAAAATATGAGCTGAATAGCGGAAAATAGAAATAGCTGATTTTACAGTAAAAGAATATAGATAACCATAAGTATATCAGAAAGATGGGGAAAAATATACTGACACAAATCTTTTCCTAAACAGGGTTAGGTTCCATTTAGACATAATCATCTTAAGCTTTAATGTGCAAGTCAGATACTGAGAATTCACTTAACAAAATTAATTTGCTGATAAATATTAAATTAAACTCAATATAAAGTAAGTGTCAGAAAAATGTCAGTAATGACACTTTACTTTTCTTCTAAACATACCGTTTTATATTTAGGGTTAAAGTCACTGTATATGGCAGTGGCTATAAGTAAGTGGTTTCCATTGAAGATCCCAAGACTTTCTGACACTTAAATAATATATGTGTTTATAAAATTAATATATTTGAAATAATAAAATAAAGGAAAAATGATCCAGATTTTTGGGGGCTCAATGATTTTCTGGCATGTTTTCATATGGAGTTATACAAGTACTGAAAACAAAAGCAAATTAAAGATATCAGTAATATTACCACATATATCATATGTATAAAAATCTGTGAAGTTAAAACAGTTTAAAAAACTGTTAATTGAATTAAGAAATTATCCAAAACATTGATCTATGAGAGACCAAGAAAGCGAAATATAAATAGGAATATAGAAGATGATAATAAAATAACTAGACAGATTGCTAAAAAGGTATTGAATTTTATGATTATTAAGTAAATATATTCATGTGACAGTCAAACTGTTAATCATGTTTTAGGCAACAAAGAAAATATATTCAATTCTCAAAAGTAACAATTCGACAGTCTACTTTTTATTAAAATCAGAATCCAGTTATATTGAAAATGAATGTCAATATTCTATATAAAATTACCCAAACTTAAACTCTTAAACATATACATATATATATATATATATATATATATATATATGTGTGTGTGTGTGTATATACACACACACACATAAGATATATGTTTCTATAATTCCTAAACAATGAAGATGTCTTTTAACAATGAAACTAATGCATTGTTGTCATATTACTAAAGCCGCACTTAGAAGAAAATTTTCATTATTAAATTAAGCATTAAATTTATTTTATATACAATTTGAGAATTTAGAGAATACAAAAATAATATAAGAATAACTGGCTAAATTAACCTAACACATGAAAATGGAAAATTATTAGATAAAAATTAGAGAAATATATTAGTAAAGAAGCCTTTAGTCACAAGTAAAGAAAATTGGCACAATTAACTTGATCAATAGAAAGTGTGTTATCTTACAGAACATATAGTATAGTCAGAACTCCAGTTATCATCTTTGCCAGACCCCCCTCTGTGTACTGGATTTTACCAAAGGCCAACTCTACTTATGTGTACAACATGGCCATAATATTCCTAGGGGTCCCTTCCAGGCATGATGACATCTAAGTATGTATTTTTTGTGTCTCTTTTGAAGCATAAGACCACTGATCCCAGAAATTTCCCAATATAGTTACGTTCATATATTTTTCACCATAGTTATAGCCCCTGCTTTTGCCTAAAATGATCAGTGGAAAGAGGATTGGAACAACGATGCAAGCCTAGACCAGTCAGGATTCAAGTCTCTGGATGTGGTCAGAAGTGCCTTCCCTGAAACGTTAACTATTCAGAGGAGACAGGATCTTTAAACCCCTTAGAGACTGTGTCTGCCAAAAGAAGAACTAATTGATGATTGTAACTAAATTCTACTTATTCCAAAAAAAGAAAAAAAAAACAACTGAATCACACATTATAAACACAAATCAAGTTTAATCAGGTAAAATACATGCATAGTATGGATGAATGTATAACATAGAAGAGCTAGAACATTAGAATGGTGTATAACTTGAATAATTGGATGGAATGGATGATTTTAAGAAAAATCCTATTGCTTACTAACACAAAGAGGAGTATATTTAAACAAAGAAAAAAACTGTCCGAAAGTATTTCTAAAACTGTACTTGACTATTGCAGATAAATGCTTTATCGGTCTTAGAATGAAAGAAAAGCTTGAGAGCATCCTGATTACTTTTCAAAATCAGTATATCTTGTATCAACTCATTACATAGATTTTTTAAAAGTAGATTTCAGATCAATCTGACGTATGCCTATGGATGAAACTAATCTGTTATATCAGGTTGAGGAGATGCAGCGGCAGAAAATGCAAAATTAGAGTCACTTAAAATAGAATTTGATTTATCATATACATTAAGTCCAAATATAGGCACACTGGGACTAGTACGCCAGCTTCAGAAACATCAGGGACCCAGTTTCCTGGTACCTTTCTTTTCCACTCTCCAATTGTGTGGTTTCCTTTTCAGGTCCTAGTCTGGAATGGCTCTAGGCCCTCCAACCATAACAAAGAAGTTTCAGGAGAAAGAAGGAAAGTCAAAAAGGTACATACAAGGTCAGACAAGTAAGTTCACAAACTCATCCTAGAAAAAGTGCACATACCTCATTGCTGAATATCACTATTGTCACCTTTGAAATACTCCCCTTGGGAAGCTATGCACTGATGCCAGTGCCTAGTCCACCCTTCAAAGCAATTTTGGAATGCTTTTACTGGAATGGCCATCAGAGCTGTCATCCTATTACCCTTGGTGTCTTGAATGTCATAAAAATGTCTTCCTTTCAATATTTCCTTTATCTTTGAGTAAAGAAGGAAGTTACTGTGGGCCAGATCAGGTGAGTAGGGAGGGTGTTCCAATACAGTTATTTGTTTACTGGCTAAAAATTCCTTCACAGTGTCGTGTGAGCTGGTGCGTTGTTTTGATGCAAGAGCCATGAATTCTTGGTGAAAAGTTCAGGTTGTTTTTGTCTAACTTTTTCATGCAGCCTTTTTAGCACTTCCAAATAGTAAACTTGGTTAACTCTTTGTCCAGGTGATACAAATTCATAATGAATAATCCCTCTGATATCAAAAAAGGTTAGCAACATTGTTTTGACTTTTGATTTGGACTGACGGAATCTTTTTGGTCATGGAGAATTGGCTGACTTCCATTGAGCACTTTGACACTTTTTTACAGGGTGGTATTGGTACACCCATGTTTCAGCAGCTGTGATAAAACTGCCCAAAACATCGTCTTGCCTCTTCAAAAGGTCTTAGCAAGCTTCGACTCTCATTTGCTTTTGTCCATCCATGAGCTCCCCCTATAAGATCGTTTTTGCACACAGCTTTCTGATGCCAAAATTTTCTGTTAAGATTTTCCTAAATGTTTCTCTATCGATGTTTACTTGGTCTGCTATGCTTCTTACGGTCAGCCAATAATTTTAATGTACATTTTGATGACTTTTTGCAATGTTTTCATCAGTTCCTATCATTACCAGCCGCCCTGACCTCTCTTCATCAGTAATGTGTTCTCTCCCCTCAGAACAACGTTTAATCCATTTGTACACTGCCATTTTCTTCATGGCATTATCCCCAAAAACTTGGACTAACATGTCCCCGATTTCACTTCCACTCTTGCCAAGTTTAACAAGAAATTTAATATTAATTCATTGCTCTACTTCAAGCTCAAACATTCTCGTGATGGCATGCAAAAACACGCAACAACGATAATGAACACCTTTTAGCAAGACACCGCCACACGTCAACAGAACACAGCTGTGAGACACTGATATACCAAGGTTATGAAACCTTCCCGAGCTGTTTGTACAGTGTTGCCAACGTAAGTGCACAGTGGCAAGTTTGCAGACTTAATTGCCATACCTTGTATTTTACCTAAAAAGAACTCTAAAAAATAAAGAGCAGTGTTCTGCTTATTCTAAATGGACATATATCCTCTAGGCAAATGTGGCCCCCTATGCAAGGCTCGCCTCTCTGGATGTTCATGTTCTTCATTCTACCTCACTATTTTTTATCTTATGCTTTTAGACAGTTGTTGTGCATATTTTGTCCCATTTTTTTAGCTGTCTGTGGCTACCATAATTGAAGGCTGAAGTCATAATATGTTTGTTCTATGTTCTCACAATAAACTGAAAAATGATTTTAGTCACATCCAAAGCAATTTCATTAGCCAAACCAAATTATATAGAAAGAGACTACCTAAGAGGCTTCGGGAGTTAAATAAAGATGTGAGGTTTTCTTCAATTACATTTTTGGCTTATTGTATATGATTAAAGTAAAACCAACCTATTGCTATCTCATGAGTCCGATGGGCTCTACCTGCTCATCTGCCCAGAATGTTAAGACTTCAGGAATAAGTGCACCTTCAAATCAATTAGCAATGACAGTCATTATCAGAAGCAGTATTCCATGTGTGACAAAGAATGCATTTATACTTTGATCTGTTGATTTTGCTACTTGATTAGAATGTTTTATGTTATTTTTGTATAAAAGCCAAGAATATGACAAATGTTAAAGAGATAGCACTTTTTAATTTCTATAATCAAGTATTACATTTTCTCTCATACATATATAATTGCGATATCTTGTATTCATAAGTAAAACAAAATAATCATTGAAGTTCTCTCTATGTCATACAGTTTGGTGGACACTGAAAGAAAAAAGATTTTATAAAAAGGGAAAAGGTTCCTTCCCTTAAAGAGCTTAAAACTTCCTATGAGGAAACTTCCAAACACAAAAGCAATTCTAAATATCTAATCACTATGCTGTATACCTGAAACTGATATAAAATAATATTGAATGCCAACTGCAACTGAAAAAAAAATTAAAAAAAAGCAATTCTACAACAATGTGAAAAATGATGTGATGGAGATGAGAACAGTATACTCATAAGAGCCTTGCTTAAAATGCTGAAATAAAGTACAAGTGGTTTGCGAAACATTCACAAGGAACACTTTTATTCCTGGCATAGAATTTTCTCTCTCAGCCATCCTCTGAAGGACTTATGAAGAAGAAACCCCTACCCCCAAGTGATCCCTGGGACAACACAAAAGAAAGTGCTGCTATGACAGCAAAGTCCTTTCTATCCATTCAATAAAACTGTTATTAAATGTCTCATTGATTCCACCAAACCCAGTACTTAACATGCTATCCTTTAAAATATTTTCTAATTTAACCATTCACCATCCAAGGTTAGTTACTCTTTTGGCTGTGTTCTGAACAGAGATTGCAAGAGACAACTTGCAGTCAAAGTAGAAACACTGTTGAATAGAACAGCCCTTACTAACTTTTGTTCATTTATTTTGTGTGTGTGGGCATAAACACTGACTCTGGCCAGTGGTGTTCTGGAGCTGATTCATGCCAGCTTGTGAAAGCTGATTGTGCATTTCTCACTCTGGCTTCATTTTCAGTGATGTCGTGCTGGCAGCACAGGAGAGGGGACATTTTAGAAAGGCAAAAGTTGACAAAAGTTAAAAGATCATTAGAGATGTTAAAACACTGAAATTGCTTCAGCAACATATATTCTATTTTAAAGGGCCAGCGCCCATTACGAAAATGTACTCTAAATGAACATAAAGATGCTGAAATGGTTTTTCCAAATTATGATATTTTCCTAGAAAACCTTCAAGTACCACTTATGGAGGTCATATGTAAGAAAAACAAGCAGATTATCTCATGGCGTGCAGAGCACTTTGAACTCTGAAGTAAGATGTGTTAGCTCTATGAAAATCACCAGTTTTGAAAGCTAATTAAAAAAAATCCATATGTGTATATCTTTGTTCTTTATATATGTTGTATGTAACTTTATATATCTCTATATTTATATATCTATGCATACGTATATAGAATTTAAACTTTATCTAGTGAACGTTAAATGATCATTCTCTTGGAACAACTTCTATGAGGCAAGGAGACATACAAAATCCTTTATGGCAGGAAACTACAAACTGAAGGTTCTTGGGCCAAATCTGGCCTGTGGCCTGTTTCTGTATAGCTCCCAACTAACAATTAAAAAATATATATTTTTAAAGGAGTATTTTAAAAACCCAAAAGAAAATGAAGAATATGTGACAGAGACTACATGTGACTCGAAAAGCCTAAAACTCTAGCCCTTTGTAGAAAAATGTTTGTCACTCTCTGCTTTAGGGTGAGGAAATTAAAAGGCAGACAATTGATAATATAACCAGGGAAGATAAGTTTCTCTGGTAATATAGAGGATCTAATTGAGCTATTGCAGAATTGTTTGGTAAAGAGATAAATTCACTTGCTCAAAAGCCTTTTTCTCAGACATAATATTTTTGCAGCTTCACTAAATCAATTAGCTTTAGGTCAGATACTAGGGTTTTGTTGTCCTCTTAATATCTGAAATGTTCACAATGAATTTGACTTATACCAATCAGTTTAAAGGAAAGCTTGTATTTCCACCCAGAGAGACCTGAAAATAAATAGCTCTATGTATTCGCAGAAAGCATCTTCTAGAAATTAATAAAATATTAGTTCCCCAAACCTGTTTTATAGATCTTTCCTTCAAGGAATAAAACAATCTAACTAAAACAGCTAGGATTTGGCTCTCATTTTACCATCTACTGGTAAATGTAGTAGGCGGTGTGTCCTTCAGTTCTTTTCCTCATCTATATAAGGTAGAACAAAATAAACTCTATAGTATTGGGCTATCATCAGAATTAAATAATGTTATGACAGTAAAACACATTCACAGATTAAGTGCTCAGTAATTACTATTATTACAAGTAACAGTATTTCTAAACTAGGCTTTCCATTTGTAGTTATTGGTACATTTAAGTGTCTCTCAATCGATTGATAGATCCAGTTAGCTAGCTAGCTATACATGTGTTCCTGAATAAGGAATTTTTTTTCTCTGCTTGCAATTTAACTTTTCTTTTTTTTATTAAGTACTTTTGATTCTCAGTGAATTAATACACGTAACTTTTAGAACCAGAACTTGAACTCAATGGTAACTTATACAGTTTAGGAATATACTGCCTTTGAATATTTAAGAAATGAAGAGTTAACCCTTTTGGGTTTTATTGCATAATGTCAGAAATTGTGAAATTCCGTGTGACTTAGTGTATTTTGTTTTCCCTGCCTATGAAGTCTGGATATCCAAGATTTCCTTTTGTGATATGGCTAAATGCTTATATTGTTTGATTTAAACAGCCTCTAAAGCCTCTGACAATGCAGGAATACCAGAGGTTAAGACACCATTATCATCCTTTCAGAGCTTTCCACATAACTTAATGTCTAAGAGAAATAGATTGGAAAAATAAGTTAGTCTGAAGAAGTCTGCTTACCTCAGATACTGTACCCCTGCATGACTTCATTCAGGAGTTAATTTAATAAGTCCCAAATACTAAAGACAATGTCACCTTGTAACAAATGGCCATAATTGAAGATTAGGGAAAGATTCATAAAGAAGCATGCCCTTGCTTGGCCTGATTCTGCAACTGAAAGGAAACAAGAGTAAAAGGAAACGAGTATAGGGACCTTTGTGCAACCACATAGAGTAAACATCATCAGTCCAGAATAAAGCGGTCACAGATTCCTGCTTTTCTTTGGAGTTTTTGGCCATTTGAAATGAGAACCCTGTCAGGTGATGCTGAGTATTCTGGATTTAAAACTCTATTAGATTTCCAGAGGAGTGCAGTAATAAGTAGTTTTAAGTTCAGCAGTGCAAGACAGTACCACGTGGCTTGGATTCTATTAACATAAGAGTGATCTAGTTAGATGGAATGCTCCCTGGGATAACATTTTAGTTTTCCCTTTTGGAGTTGAAAATAAAAATAATGCCATTTTCTCTCTCACTGAGGTGCTCTTTTGTAGGCTTTTCTGGTGAAGTTACAATAAACCCATATGGATGAAATAAACAAGTTTCTCATTCAGATCCCCCGTGTATAATCTACATCGACCTAATGTTTCCAATTGATTTAAAATAAAAGTCAGATGCTTGAAATCTATTACCATGGGAAGAAGGGAAATAGGGAAAGCTTACAGAATGCATAGAAGACACAAGTAAGCATATAAAATTGCATACTGCATTTTCACACTTTATGACAACTTGTGGTCAAATAATATCTTAATTCTGCGTGCTGAAATCTAGTGGTTAAAGCAATATGACTTAGACTGCTTGCATACCCAGGGGGAAAAAACAAAATTTGATTATACATCTAGACTTAGTTTTCCCAGAAACAAAAGAGATCCAAAGATAGTATCATAAGAAACAGAATTAGAGAACAGGAAGGGATGTAGAAATGATCTATTCCCACCACAGCATATTACAATAAAGAAGTCAAGGGGGAGAAGCGTAAGTGATTCTGATTTGCCCAAAGTTCATTTCTCAGATATTCTCTGAAACAAATATTAATGGTTCTAAATTTATAATAAAAATGTAGGTTTTACATTTGGTTCAAAAGGATTTTATAATGTTACCTTAACTTTGAAATGTGGTACATGAAAATGCATTTATTTTGCATTTATTTAATAAACACAGTTCCTTTGTAGTACTTGTATAAAATTAATTAATATTGATAACTCAGTTATTAAGTTATATTTTATTAGCTTATACACTAGCTAGATGGAGCTACATTATTTTTGTTCTGAGTGTGAAAATTCCAGAAATACATAAATTATTGTTATATAAAATAAATAATTAGCTTTGTATTTGTTATTCTATTGAATCTTTACTTTAAAAGTCCAACATTGTAGGAAAACTGGTTCTCTCTTTAAAATAAGCAAGTACGTGAAAGATATATACTCTGGATTGCATTAGAATATTCTTCATAAACCAGTCAGTGCTTTTGGAAAGTATTTGTCAAATATATGGCAAAAAAAAATCTCAGATAATTGATAAGCTGAACGTGATTAAAATTAAAACCTTCTGCTCTAAGAAAGACAGTGTCAAGAGAAAAAAGAAGATAAGCCACAGACTGGGAGAATATGTTGACAAGAGACAGAACTGATAAAAGGCTGTCATTTAAACTATACAAAGAATTCTTAAAACTTTACAATAAGAAAACAAACAACCCTATTTAAAAAAATGGATCAACGAGCTTAACAGACCCTCACCAAGAAGATACGCAGATGGAAAATAGGCGTATGAAAATATTTCCCATATCATATGTCATCAGAGAAATGCAAATTTTAAAAATGATATAAATTTCCCTTCAAGATGGTGGAGTAGGTAAACGCTGTGCTTGCATGTCTCACGACCACATCAAAATTGCCACTAAACTACAGAACAACTGTCATGAGAATCGCCTGAAGTCTAACTGAACAAAAGTCCTACTACTAAGGACGTACAAAAGAAGCCACCTAGAGACTGGTAGGGGGGGCAGAGATGCTCAACATGCAGATCCCACATACATATGAGGTGGTGAAAAATCGGGAAGGATATCATGCTGAAGGATATCTTGGAGGAGCAAGAGGTTCCAGCCACACACACCAGGTTCCCCAGCCCTGGGTTCCAGTGCCTGGAAGAAAAGTCCTCACAACTTCTGGCTGTGAAAACAATCGGACACTGTGGCTGAATGAGACAGAGAGCTGCTGGAGTCTCAGACATTCCTCTTAAAGGGCTCGTGCATGGACTTACTGATGGAATCACTCGTTCTGAGCTCTAGTGCAGGGGCAGCATCTTGAAAGTTTCCAGGGAAATACATGGAGGAATTGAATTGTCTGGCTTCCAGAAGAGGAACTTGAATTGTCTGGAAGGACAGCTTATTCCCAGACAGAGTACTAGTAGAATCCATTGTTTTGTTGTTGAGCACTACCCCCTCCTGCAGTGCTGACACAGGGGGCCACCATATCTAAATCACCACACCCTGGTGATTCCCTGAGACCGCTCCTAACCAAACTTGCAGGCACACCCAAGCTGTTGCCAGTGGTTTTCCATACAAACAGCATGTGCTGCTTAATGCTGTAGACTCCCGAAAAATCTCTAAAAGGTTCATAAACCCAAACAAGCACCATCTGGCCTCAGCATGCCCCATACCACTTGCTGAAGAGCCTCAACCCGGCACCAGTGGCAGCTGGCCTTAGTTCGCAGCTTGGCCTCTTTAGGCACCTCCAAGCCTAGCATGGGTGGTGGCCATCTGCAGATTGCTTTGAGGCGCATGCCACATTGCCCTGGGCAGGGCACAGACTGTGGATGAACATGGCCTGCAGAGGGGCCTCCCCCCAGGAGGCTTCAGCACCACCTGCTGCCTCTGCAGATGAAACACCCGAAGAGCAGACTGGGCAGGCACCAGAGCCCTGCTAAAGTGAATCCTACTCTATAAGATCAACCCTTGAACAACAGCTCCTCAACTGTAATCACAGTCAGTCCTCATAACCAATCAGCCAAAGGGCCACTCCCTCCCATTGATGTGCAAACAGCAGTGAAGGCTCAACTACAACAGAAAGGCACACATAACCCACACAAGGGACACACCTGGGACAGCCAGCTCAAGTGACCAAGGAGATTGTGCCACTGGGCCCCGCAGTACACGTACTACATTAGGTCTCTCTGCTAAGACTGGGAGACATAGCAGCCCTACCTAATACATAGAAACAAAAATGTGGAAGCAGGCAAAATGGGGAGACAAGAAACTCCTAAATGAAAGAACAGAACAAAGTTCCCGAAAAAGAATTAAATAAAATGGAGACGAACAATCTACCAGACACAGAGTTCAAAATAGTGGTTATAAGGATGTTTAGGGAACTTAGTGTGAACTTCAGCAAATAAATTGCAAGCATAAAAAAAGAGATACAAACATAAAAAAAGAACCAATCAAAAATGAAGAATACAGTACTGAAATGAAGAAAATATTAAAGGGAATTGACAGAATAGTTGAAGCAGAGCACTGAGTCAGAGATTTAGAAGATAAGGTAGCAGAAAATACCCACTCAAAAGAAAAAAATAATAATTAAAAAAACTGAGGAAAGTTTAAGGGGCCGATTGGATAACATCAAGCGTTCCAACATTCATATCAGAGGGGTACCAGAAGAAGAAGAGAAAGCAAGGAATTGAAAACCTGTTTGTAGAAATAATGATGGAAAATTTCCCTAACCTGGAAAAAGAAATAGATATACAGCCCAGGAAGTGCAGAGTCCCAAACAAGATGAACCCAACTAGGCCCACACCAAGGCACATCATAAATAAAATTCCAAAGGTTAAAGACAAAGAGAGAATCTTAGGAACAAGAGAAAAGCAGTTAGTTATCTACGCGGGAGATCCCATAAAACTGTCAGCTGATTTCTCAACAAACTTTGCAGGCCAGAAGGGATAGGCAGGAGATATTCAAATGATGAAAAAGTACGGACCTACAACCAAGAATACTTTACCCAGCAAAGCTATCATTTAAAATCAAAGGATGCATAAAGAGCATCGCAGACAAGTAAAAGCTAAAGGAGTTCATCACCACACAACCAATATTACAAGGAATTGTAGAGGGACTTTTTAAGAAGAAGAAGAAGAAGAAAGATCAAAAAATGAATAATAAAATGGCAGTAATGACACCTCTATTAATAATTACTTTAAATGTATGGACTAAATTCCCTGATCAAAAGACATAGGGTGGCTAAATGGATAAGAAAAAAAGATCCTTACATATGAAGTTCTGACAATTAAGTTTGTGAACTTGTTGCTAACTTCTTTTGATATCAGAGGGATAATTCATTATGAATTTGTACCAACTGGACAAAACAGTTAACCAAGTTTCCTATTTATAAGTGCTGAAAAAGTTAGACGACCTGAACTTTTCGCCAACAATTCATGGCTCTTGCATCACAACAATGCACCAGCTCATATAGCACTGTCTGAGAGGAAGTTTTTAGCCAGTAAACAAATAACTGTATTGGAACACCCTCCCTACTCACCTGATCTAGCCCTCAATGACTTCTTTCTTTACCCAAAGATAAAGGAAATATTGAAAGGAGACATTTGGATACCATTCAGGACATCAAGGGTAATACAATGACAGCTGTGATGGCCATTCCAGGAAGAGTTCCAAAATCGCTTTGAAAGGTGGACTAGGCGCTGGCATTGGTGAATAGCTTCCCAAGGAAAGTACTTCCAAGGTAATTGTAGTGATATTCAGCAATGAAGTATAGCACTTTTTCTAGGATGAGTTTGCAAACTTAATTGCCTGACCTCGTATGCTGCCAGAAGAGACTCACTTCAGATCGGAAGACACACACACAGACTGAAAGTAAAGGGATGGAAAAAGATATTTCATGAAAATAAAAAAAAAACATATAAAAAAATCTGGCATAACATATACCAGACAAAATAGACTTTAAAACAAAGGCTATAACAAGAGACAAATAAGGACCTATAATCCCACTTCTGGGTATTTATCCAGAGAAACCCGAATCACTACTTTGAGGGGATGTGTGCACATACATGTTCATTACAGATTTGTTTACAATGGCCAAGATGTGGAGGCAGCCTGGATGTTCATCAATAGATGAAAGGATAAGGAGGAGGTGGTATATATGCGTATATACAACAAAATAGTACTCGGCCATGGAAGAGAATGGATGCTTGCCATCTGCAGCAGCATGGATGGACCTAGAGGGTAATGTGCTGAGTTAACTGTAAGACAGATAAAGATGCAATGTTATTTCACTTATATGTGCAATCTAAAGAATAAAATAAACGAACAAACAAAACATATACAAACTCATAGATTCAGAGGAGATTTTGATGCTTGCTAGATGGGAGGGGGATTGGGCATGGGTGAAAAAAGAGGAAAGGATTAAGAAATACAAATTTGTTGTTACAAAGTAGTCATGGGTAGTAGGGTATAGCCTAAGAAATACAGTCAATGATATTGTAGTAACTATGTATGGTGTCAGAAGGCTACTAGATTTATCAGGGTGATAGATTGGAGGGTGGTTGGGGGACAGAGTGAAAAAGGTGAAGGGATTAAGAAGTACAAATTGGTAGTTACAAAATAGTCACAGGAATGCAAAGTACAGCAAAGTAGAAGGAGTATAGTCAGTAATATTGTAATAACTATATATGGTTTCAGATAGGTGCTAGATTTATCAGGGTGATCAATTTGTAAGTTCCATAAATGTCTAACCACTATGTTGTTCACCTGAAACTAATATAATATTATACGTCAACTATAATTGAAAGATTAAAAAATATATATTTTTAAAAATGAGATGACACTACATACATATTAGAATGGCCCAAATTAAAAACACTGAAAACATCAAACACCAGCAAGAATTGGAGCAACAGGAACTCTCATTCACTGCTGTTGGGAATGCAAAATAGTACAGATGCTTTAGAACATATTTGGTGGTGTCTTATAAAACTTAATATACTCTGACCATAGAATCCAGACTATCCAAAGGTGTTGAGAACTTAGGTCTACACAAAAACTTGCACAGGGATATTTATAGTAGCTTTATTCATAATCCCCAAAACTTGGAAGCTTTATTCATAATCGCCAAAACTTCAGGAGGTAAATGGATAAGTCAACTGTGGTACATCCAGATAATGGAATATTATTTAGTGCTAAAAAGAAATGAGCTATGAAGCCATGAAATGATACGGAAGAACCTTACATGCATATTACTTAGTGAAAGAAGCCAGTGAAAAGGCTACACACTGCATGTTTCCAAGTATATGACATTCTGGAAAAGGAAAAACTAAGGAGACAGTAGAAAGATCAGTTGTTGCCAGGTGTTGGTTTTGGTGCTGAGGAA
Organism: Rhinolophus sinicus; assembly: GCF_057876585.1. Taxonomy (NCBI): domain Eukaryota; kingdom Metazoa; phylum Chordata; class Mammalia; order Chiroptera; family Rhinolophidae; genus Rhinolophus; species Rhinolophus sinicus. The sequence continues at coordinate 59,305,070 of NC_142502.1, forward strand.
TGAATAAGTAGAATGCAGAGGATTTTTAGGGCAGTGAAAATACTCCGTATGGTACTATAATAATGGATATATTTCAACATACATTTGTGCAAACCCATAAAATGTACAACACCAAGAATGAACTCTAAAGTAAACTATAGTTTTGATAAGTATGATGTATCAATGTAGGTTCATCAATTTTAATGAATGTACCACACTGGTGAAGATTTTGATAATGAGAGAAGGTATACATGTGTGGAGGCAGAGAGTAGATGGGAAATCTCCATAGTTTTCCCTCGATTTTGCTGCGAACCTAAAACTGCTTTCAAAAACTATAGTCTTAATAAAAAAGTCTCACCTAAATTTTCTAGATTTTTGAAAAATAGTGTTATACTTTTCTTTAGGAAATCAATGCATAGTCAGAATCTTTTCAAAGTTGGAAGTATAAACCATTATTTACATTGTTAGTGATTGAAATTCTAGAGTCACAGAAATGATTTCTCAGTTTCATTCTCCAACATAAGTTATCCATATGGTAAATGAGAGATTACGTGCTTGGGATATTGTCATGCAATACCTGCTCTAGCATTTAGGTCACTAGTCTGGCAAATACATAAATCATTTAAATTAACATTTAGAGATCAAATTTATAGATCGAGTGTAATAGGGATATAGTTTAGCATTCAGGGAAGTTTGAGATCAAGTAAAATAGGGATAGCAATGACCTTTCTGTTTTCCATAGTTTTATTAATATTTTTGCTACTTCAAGGTATAGAGGTGAATGAATATGCTATGGTCTGAATGGGGGGAAAATGATTAATGCATACTGTATTCTAATGTTATACCCATAACATTTTATATCTGTAGAGTCAAGGATTTATATAACATACCACTTGTGTGTATTACAGTAACTGTGATTTCTTCTTCTTTTTTTTTTTTTTTTTGGCTCTCCAAGTTTTCAAAAAAAACACTCAGATCCTCAGCACAATTTTCAAGATGATTTTTTTCCTTTTTTTACTATTGAATACTTTGTGCCAATGTTTGTGTCAGAATTATTCATATAGGCAAAAAGTGAGGAAAAAAACAAAATGTCCAACTGATTGTCTGCATCGAAGCACAAATATTAAAAAGAAGGAAAAAAATTCTTACATAGTAAAATGATTTTACATAGTAAATTTACATCATAGGAATATAGAAAGAATGGGTGGGATTTATCATTGATAGTGCAGTAAACAATGGCTCACAAAGATACTAGGTGTTAATACCTGCAACCTGTAAATGTTATTGTATTTGGAAAATGTATATTTGCAGGTGTGATTAAGTTAAGCATCTTGAGAAGAGAGGATACTATTGGATTATCTGGGTGGGCCCTAAGTGCAATCACAGTTGTCCTTAAAAGGTGATGGATGCAGAGGGAGTTTTGACATGACCGAGTGGCAGAGTAGGCAGTGTGATCAGAGATGCAGAGATTGGAGTGATGCAACCACCAATTAGAGAATGCTGGCAGCCACCAGAAGCTGGATGAAGTCAGGACTGGATTTCCCCCTAGTGCTTCCAAAGACAAGGCAGTCCTGCCAACACCCTGGTTTTGGACTTCTGGCCTCTAGAATTCTGAGAAAATATAATTTTTATCTTACATCATCAAGGCTGTGTTAATTTGTTATAGCAGACACAGGAAACTAATACACCATTCATGACTAATAATTCCTGGAATGATAAATGTTTTTGTTACTTTCTTGCTTAGAGAGTCATTCAAATAGATGATTTTAAGAAATCCTTTAGGCTCAGGATTAAAAGAAATTCCCAGTGCCACACAGGGCCAGGTCCCTAGCCACTATTTGATTTGCCTTTGTCTTAGGCCTTAGAATACGTCCAGCAAAAAAGAACTCACACTGGTCAGTCCATTTAGTCTCCCATCAGGCCTATTTTTTTTTTTTAATCGGAGAAACATTCTTTGTATTTTTTCACTTATTGGTTAATCCTCGAGATATATTTAGCATGTTTAATTATTTTTTTCTAATTTATGGCTTTTCAAAAAAAATGAAAAAAGCTTCCCAAATATTTCTTTTTTTCAAAGTGAGTATCTACAATTAATTATCAATATGTACTTTGATATGAACCTCTAACCCAGTCATTTTTAAAGTGGCTTTCCTTCACCTGCAATATCAGCATCACCTGGAAACTTATTAGTAAAGCAAATTCTTAGGCCCCACCTCAAACCTTCTGAATCAGAAACTGGTGGGCAGACCAAGCAATATGCTTTAACAAGATCTCCACTTAATTCAGATACTTGCTAAAGTTTGAGAGCCATTGCTTTTACCTACCTTACAACACTAGCTTTATTATAACTGAATGTTGAAATAATCAGAACTATTATTAGGTCAGTGCAAAAGTAATTGTGGTTTTTGCAATTATTTTTAACCTTTTAAGCCACAATTACTTTTGCACCAACCTAATTTTTTCTTGGCAAAATTGGATATTATTCAAGCTGTTATGTCACATTTTTGGAGATTAATTTTAAAACAAGTATAAAAGCCTTAAAATGGCATTACCCAAATTCTCAGTGTTAACTCATTTCCATTAAACTTCAATTGACTTTCCCTGTGTGACTTTAGAGTATATTTGAATGAATGCAATTCTCTGTCCAGGAAAACATGACCGTCTGTTCATAAAGGCAAAGCCGATTAACACAGAAAGGGGTACTTTAAATTTCTAGTGTGGCTAGCAGGTGTACCAATACTATCACATCAATATTAACTTAGACATTTGGTGGGTACTGATCTGAAAGATGTGGAATTTGTAGTGATAATCTGATAATACTCAAATCAGAAGAGGCAGGTATTACATAGAAGAAAAATCAGCCTATCTAGCACATTCAGAGACAGTATGGTTTCATTCTGTGTGTGTGTGTGTGTGTGTGTGTGTGTGTGTGTGTGTGTGTGTGTAAAATTCAAGTATAATCTATTTTTAAATTTCATTAGCAAGTATTTATTGAATTCCAACTCTATTTCAGACTTGTAGGCACCAAGAATAAAGCAGAAAATAAAATGCATGAAAATCCCTTTCCTCACAAATCTTGTGTTCGGCAGAAAGAATATAAATACTTATATTTATTATGTTTATTAAGCACATACTATGTGTCAGACATTGTTCTAAGCACCTTTCCACTTATGCACAGAGTACTATTCTGTCTTTTAGCAGATCAAGTAACAGGTGCAAAGAGATGAACTGATTTCTCAGGTAATTATTGGAGAAGCTGTAAATAAAACCCAACAGAGGTATGGAGAGCATAGTCGTAGACACAGTATTTTATTGCTTTGTAATTCAGATACTTAAAAATATCTTAGTTGCATAAACAGAAATATGATGGCTACAGAATTGTGAAAAGTTGAAAAGGAAAGTAGCAATAAAATTAGTCATTAAATGATGTAGCCTCAAGTGAAAAACCTTTTCCTTATTTTACGTAGCAACCACGCAGTGTGGATTGCTTCCAGTAGAAAATCTTAAAATAATGACCCACCCAGTCAAGTTCATAAACCTTCTGATTCAAAGTTTGGCAGACTGCCTTCCCATTAGTCATAGAAGTTGCAAGAATAAGTGATTCTCTACCAAACTTGCTAGTTGAATGATGCCAAAAAGTCTACCATTAGTAGTTATTTGTTTGATTTAAGTCTTTTGCAGTATATTAAAATTTAAACTTTCTCATTGGAAAAACACTAGTATGTTCAAAATACATTAAAGGGATTTTTAAGTTTTCTCTTTTTAAGATGGGATCTAGTAAGAAGTTATGTGGATAGCTGCATTTTTGGAAGAACTTCATACATACAAGTAGAATGATGTAAGTGACTAAGTTATAAAAGCAGATAATTTCAAAGCAAAGTGCCTAGATGCTTCTTGAACCTAATTTAATTGAGCAAACACTAGTTTTTAGCAGCAAATTATTTTTAAGATAATGATTAATGGCTAATGATTCTCAAAGGAAAGTTGGGGGGTTAAAAAGGCAGAGAGAAAGGAGAAAGGAGAGTTTGCAAAAGCCTCCCCCTTATCCTACACACCCTCCTACCCTTCTAGGAAACCTCTGATGCTGAGGCCACTTCTTTCCTACACCCTGAATTGACTCAGTGATGTTGTTTCAAGGTTAAAGAAGATATTTTGTCCTACTGACATGGCAAGGTTGAGCTAGAGAGAGCAAGAAAAAACAAAACAAAACAAAAAACTGAAAAAGAGACAGTGGAGAACTTCCCAGAAGAATATGAGGCTGATGTAGAGAGGTGGATGGATAAGGATGAGTGCTTAAATACTAAATAAAATATTCAGTTTAATGGGAAGAAAAAATGATGTTACTTTAGGCAAAAAGAACAGGACTGCCGAGAGAGAGGGGGCAGGAAGGGAAGGAGGAGGTGAGGGGAGACGATGAAAGGAGGAGATGAGGCCATCCTGAGGAAAAGGTGCAGCTACCAGACTGGCCAGAACCGGATTCTGGTGGCCAAGGGCAGATCCAGGACACCATCTTACTCCTCGGGTGAACTTTAGCTAATTATAGTGGAATATAATATTATTAACATGGCAGCCAAGAAAAATCTCCACCCCCTGTGTCACCATGACAGTTCTAACAAGGGCCAAATAAGGGGAAAAAATCCCTCCTCCCAAGGGGAAGGAGTGGTCAGCAAAGGCCTGCCCTGGGAATCCCTGTACCCCCACTCTTAAACATTTGTGCTTTCGTTGGAATATAATTCTAAATTTCTTTGTTCTTCAGGGCAGTTGCTCTTCTCTGGGCCTGCCCACTCTCACGCCATCTTGAGACTGCACTATACTGTTTTCTTTCTTTTAATAAGTCCACTGTTTGACTTTGTTTGCATTGCTTCTTTATACATCCTGGAATTTCTTCCTGCAATGATACAGGAACCTTTGTTCTTCGGTAACAATAATATTGATAATATTGAGCTCCTTACTCTGACTCCTCAGCTGTCGTTACTGGTTTCTAGATAACATCAAGAATACACAGGCCACAAACAAAAGACACATGTATCTGCGAACATCCTTGTTTAGTTTGGGCCCTCCAATTGCTAACATTGTTATCTCAAGCTCCCTCTTCCAAAGCAAATAGGGACGAAATTTCAGCTTTGCTCATTTCATTCAAAACATCTCATTTATCCTGGCTCAAGTACCCTCCCTAATATCACCACTCCAAGCAACAACACTCCCCTTCTGTCCTTCTTATACAACTTATCTCTTTGACACAGTACATCATAGCAGAGCAGCTTATCTCTGAAGCACAGTGTCAAACAGACATGTCTCCTCATTCACTCTCTGTTCCTGACCTTATCCCTCTTTTCTCACTGTGTCGTGTACCAGCCCAGCACATCTTATCTTCCACTGACAACTATTATGATTTTCTGTTCATTGCTGCACCCTTATTCACGTAATCCTTAAACTAGTCTTCCATGGCAGCCTCATACTTCAGTTTTGTGTTCCCATTGTACTTCCCTAAGCGCAGTGCCTTAAATCAACAAATATTTATTGAATAAATGAACGAATGAACAAACTCAACTAACCTATACTTACTGAGGAAAATTAGAGAACATTCAGAGACCAAGAAAGCTAATGTGAATGAGGAGCCTTGTTACTCCAGGCCCTCGGAGAGGCAACGCTGAGCAGCCTGGTCTTGCACGGTAATTCACTGCTCCATGTACATCCATTTTAGCTCCTTTGCTTGCAGCAGTTTTCTGTAGGTCATGAGAAGGAATGGCATGAGAACACTGAGCCCCTAAGGGGATAGGAAGCCACAGGCAATTTTTTCCTGTTTCACATTGTTATGAGAGCCTGACCTGTGTGTAAGTTCAAGTTTTTAGTTCCTAGCATCGATGACAAAGGAGAGGGAGGGGAAAGGGATTGTTTCTAGGAAAGTACAGAATAGTTTCTTAAAATCTATACTTTGGTACCAGTAACTATGTAGGTCTTAATTTCCCTCTCAGAGAGTTGTCACAAAGTCTAAAGTATCAGTTGTAACTACTCTGGAGGAGGCACCTGGTCAACTAAGTTCAGTGGCTCAGATATGAATAAACCCAACTTTCTCTTAAAATACGTGCTGCTCCTGTTCATTTTCAAAGCATTTTAGGTTATAATACAAGTACAGGTAACAGCACAAATAAAATTAAATTGTTGCTTGAGCAACAAGTTATAGTTTGTATTCTTATTTTGGATACAACCTAAACATAATAAAAGAAAATACCTGTCTCAAATCACTGGGTGTGTTTGGGGATTGTCAAATTCGGCACTGTTGGCATATTGAGCTGGATAATTCTTTGTTGGACAGCTAGCTTGTGCATTGTAGGATATTTAGCAGGATCCCTGGCCTCTAGATTCCAGTACCATCTTTCAAGTCGTGAGAATTAAAAACGTCTTAAGTCATTGCTGAATTGCCCTGATTGAGAACCTGTAAACTATGTGAATTAAGCTAGAGAAAGTATGGGCTGTCATACAACCCTAAGGAGCGGAATGGAGATAGAGAACGTCAGAGCCTGTATGTGTCTGTCTAGGTCTAGAAGAAGGTTGATTTTCTATGGCTCAGATACATCCTGCACTTTATTTCTCCCACATATTCCTCCAGTGATAACACTACCTGATAAAGAAACTGTAACCTCACAATAGAACTTGGTTGACCAGAATATGATGTTAAAAATGACACATTGAATTGTAATAAAAATTTTAAGGGAAAAATTAATGTTTGATTTATTTTTGAGTGTCATGCTTTATTACTTGTATCACATTTCTACTTGATTGTATGATATTGATTTGATGGTTCAGATTGAGTTTGACTATTAATTGGATTACAGTACTTTTTAAAATCGCCTTACTTCAAATGAAAAATGCAAAAGGTATATTTTTACACATTTAGCATTTAACCAGAAGAGTATGAGGTACTTATCACTTTTAATTTGTAAATTCTCTCCGTAATATTAAGTAAGAACTTTGGAAGGGTTAAGTAGAGATAAATAAAGTATAAATAAATGAATTAGGTAAGTAGAAAAAACCATAACATGATGGAAAAAAATTCTAGAAATGCATTAAACATTGAAAAATACTTGATGAAGCATTATTTAGTATAAAAGTAGGCAGAAAGCATTAGGTGCGTAATATTTTGTAGAATGGCTGATATGCTCAGGGCGTTCTTGCTCTTACATGCAATGGGAGGGGCTTGTATCATTTCTGGTTTTCAGTGGTTGCTCTGGAGAATATAGCTTCTATTCTGAAGGTCATCTGGGTTATGTAGCCAAGAGAGGTGCACTACAGCAGAGGTGAGCACGTGGCTAAGTGTTATATGAAAGGATGATGTCTTGTGCAAATGGTCTGAGTGACTCTGCTCCGTTCTGCATGTGTGCACTCTCAACAGAATCCTATGCACTGTGCAAAGGATGGAGGGAATGGGAGCAGGGAAGGCCTTGCCCTTTTAGTACCCAGGGCTATTTAGAAACTCTCAACTTTGTGGACCTCTGGCATTGTTCCACCTCCCACTGATTTTGTTTTGATGAGTTAACTTTAGAAATTCTTGACGTCTTCAAAACAATTATAAGTGATTACTTGAAATGATGGTACATGGAAAAGGAAGATTGTACAGCCATTATGGCGGTAATTCTATTCATATTGGCTTATATTCTTTGTAGTATACTTTGCAAAATATTTTGGAGAGTCAGGACAACAACTGATGACCGAAAACGAAATTCTCTTAATTTTAGACAAGAATGAAGATATATGCTCATGGATTTATATGAATTCCATAACATCTATTGAGCCATTCTGACTTTCATTACCCAAGATAAATCCCATTACCTTCAACAAGATGGGCATACAAGTATTTAAGGGTGGGATGTGTTTTTAAATGAATAAACTGTGAACCACTGTAAGAATTATGTTTTTATTTTATTGAGGTGTTATAATTAGCATAAACTATAAAGAGTAGCCCAGATGGTTTGCTCAGGGTATCAGAGCCCCTGATAAGCTTATTGGAATTGGTGCACTCTGCTCATATATATTATTTAAGTAAATGGGCCCTGAAAACCATAATAAGTAATAAAACTAATAGCACATTCATCAGTTAGGCTATCTAAACTATTCCTAAGTGTACAAACATTTCACCTTTAACGTGACTTTTGTTTATTGTACTATAAAAAAGTTACTGTTTTGAAGACATTTTACTGTTGTCAGTCATCACTAAAATAATTGTTTCAGCATTTTACCTCCATGCTATTTATACATGTGGTCTATAGAAGAGCCCCAAGTAACCTCAATATCTAGGAATTTAGAAAAAACAGATGATTGTTGAGTAATGCTAACACATTCCAGAAATTTTTATTTGCCCCAGCAGTCACTGTTACAATCATTCTGTCTCCTCTAGATATACGTATTATGTTGGCAAGAATGAAGTAAGGCATCAGGAGCCTTAGAGAAGAACAATTTGAAACCCTAAAAATAGCAATTCCTTTATAACAACACCTATACTGGTTCCATGAAAACAGCTGATTTGCACTCGTGTAGACAAAAGACATTACTTTATTACTGGTGTTTGTTTAATTTAGATTTTACTTACTTTAGTGTAAAGAAGTCACAGATGTTGATAAACATTGGTCAATTGACTTAGAATAAGAACAAGACTCCAGCATATTTAGCACCAGTTTCTATATGAGAGCATTCAAACTGTCTGCTGGACTAGACAAAAGCCTGATGAGAAAACAGGATGTTTCTTTCATGTCTTAGAATAGTCCTGCATTATTTCCATCTCTGTGCATGCATGGGTGTGCAAGAAGACGGGTTGTTTTATAGATTGTCAAGGCTGATGATCAAGTGTCAAGTTCATCATGTTGAGTTAAGGGAATGTTGCTTATATCAGGGGCATTGTTTTGGGGGTCTGTTTTTAATAGGATCTCATAGTTTCTGAATTTCTGTAGTCAGTATTGTGGAGTTTGAATTTAGGATTAGCCTGTGGAATTTTTCCCAAATAAGGGGTTCTTGGTTAAAATATGCTGGGCTACGAGAAAAAAAAAAATAGATACTCCCTTTTGATTTTTAATATAAAGAACAGACAGAAATTAAAAATTCATGCAATGAATTGTGTTCTCTAAAATTTAAGTATCCCCCCAGAAAAACTATTTTCCCATTTCCTACTTAGTGCAAACCCACTACTCTACCTCTCTTCTTCCCCCAAACAACAAAATTCATAAAATATCATTCTTCTTAACTCTACTTTTTCATCTACTTTATTGAATAAAATATGTTTTCCAGATCGTTAGCTTTCTTGAAACTCTTCTGGCAATGAGAAAAGGACATGTTAATGATCAGATCCAGTGATTTTTTTTTTATTATACAATTCAAAAATTATATAGTATTTTTTTATTATTATACAATTTTATTATGATACCATTTGATCTTTCTTTATTATTTATAACTCTTGATAATCTATTCCTATTTGTAAACCCCCTGCTCATTTGATTCAAATACGATTCTCTTCTAATTCCCTTGTGCTGAGATTACTTTTTTCTTGTTTCTTTTCTAAATCCTCTTTCTTTGGCCTTTGTACACACTCTACCTTCCCCACCTGTGTAACCAAAATGATTCTCTTGGCTTCAACTACAACTATATGCCATGCTTCTGAAATCTAGGATCCAGATCCAGCCTCTCTCCTGAAATCCAGGTCTATATTTGTAAAACTACTTTCCTCTACCTAAATGTCACACTATGTCATTCCGGATCTTGGCAGGTAGCAGAAGAAACACTGAGATGATTCTAAAGAGAAATTGAAGATGCATAGGCAAAGTTACAACAGAGAAATGTTAAGGCACTAAGGGACCAGCTAGAGCTGGAGGATCTCACCACCACTCCTGAGGAGGCTGGGAGGAAACAGTGCTCTGGAAGTTCAGCCAGAGCTGGAGCCTTGGGCAAGAAGCTGATGAGCTGAGAAACTCACTGATGAGGGAGGAAGAGGGATGGTTATGAAGATAGTATTGTTGTGAGTGACGGAATAATTGTTGCATCTCCATGTGATGTCTGTTTTGCAGCCGCAGCCCTAGTCTGATACTCAGGAAAATTAATCTGGGCCAATTACCTTTCTTTCTGCCAGATAAATTCAAACTGTGCATAGTAAGAAATACTAGGTTCTGTATTTATCTCAAGGCAATTTATCTGGCATTTGATATTTGGCTTTCTAAAGATAACGGCAGATGAACTATGATAATCATTTTTCTATAAAGCACGCCTGTTACTTTTAAATAGATAACATCAGTGCTAGCATCAAATTTTCTTAGGTAAAAAAACATTTTCTCTAAAGGAAGCGTCATTGAATATTATGAAAATATTCTTTAAACGTTTAATAAACATGGAAAAGTTTATACACTAAGAAAATGTCTCTGAATTTTATACCAATGCTGAATTTCTCTATAAGTCCAAGTGGAAGGGGAGTTCTGTTTTTTAAATATTTACTGTAAATCCAATTCAAATATATTAATAACTTGCTTAAGCTCTTTTAAGGTAGTTGTTTTAGGGTATGTGAGACAAAATGTCTGGTAACTCGACTTTACTTTCAGTCGATCGAGAATATTTAGAAAATATTCTGCATCTGTATTGAATTTGAATATTAATGATACAGTGATTTGTGTTGAAAAATAAATCAATCTTTCTGTTTCGCACTTAATATATATAGCAGATTCCTAGCAAATAAACTTTTGCACTTGGTAAACACCCACAAAAATGTTTATTATCATCTTTCATGCTATGTTCCTATTTGCAGAATCTTTTTTTCATTTTTCAGTACTTGTGCATTTTTAAAAACATAGTACAGAATACTTGATTGTGAGGATAATATTTCCTCAGACTATCACCTTTAGAAAACAGAAGAGGAAACCTTTATACCGCTGTGTCTGGATTAAAAATAAAAATGGGATCCTTGTCTCATAAAAAAGTAAATAATAAAAAGAACATTTTTATTCTAATTTATTCCGAATCATAAGAGTGAACAAAGAGATAATGATTGTCCAATAAATTGTTGTGTAATGCTGGGTTTTTTTTCCTTCCTTTGGGATTTACTCTGTGATTTTTCACCCTGGAAAATGCAGTAATAGCACTTAAAATATCTTATTCAATAAACCAAATGCACAGTTCTGCAGCTGCCTGTAGAATGAGCATCATCATTACCTCTCTGCTTAGTTGGTGGATTTAGTTGGCATTGGCTCTGTTTTCAGAGGCTGGGGATTGCATGTTTCTCATTAAAATGGAACTATGAAGAATTAAAAGTCAAACATGAGACACAATTTATTTTCCTATGTTAGTCAGGAGAACTTTTATTCATAATACTATGTGGTGAGTAATACCCATGGATGTGCCAAAGGGTGGCCCAGGACACACGAGAAAAAAACATATTCATTTATGTTCCACAGAATTTTTTAATCTCATGTGTTTTTACAGATGGAGAAACTAATTACAAAGAATTTAACTAACTTGTTCATGTTATCACACAGTTGTTTAGTGGGACAACTGGGAGTAGAAGGCCAGTCTTCTGGCTGCTCCATATAGTGTATAACTGAGAAGACCACACCATTTCCCATTTGTTTTCCAATCTGCCAGTGTTTCCCTCCCTCACATGTATGCAAGGCAGAATGTGTGTCGAATGATGTCAGAACTTCCAAAGACATACCATCTTGTCTTTTTTAGTTACAGAAACCTGTTAGGTATAATACCCCACACTGCTCAGCTGCTGAACATGTCTTATTTTCTTAGAAAGAAATATTTAGGTACAAGTAATCCCCAAGTCTCAGAAGTCAGTGGTAATATTATGAGGCATCTTTTGATTCCTGCAGAGTTTTATGATTCACAAAGCAATTTCATTTGCCTGAGTTAAATCATTCTCAACATCTCAACAGAATGACCCTTTGTAATGTAAAGTAAGTGTAAATATAACAGCTGTAAATGTAACAATTGAACTATAAATGAACTATAAACAATTTTACTTAAATCCCTAATTTAATGAATCACAATGGTATGAATTCTAAATTTAAAAAATAATAGTATATTTACATTTATTTGATCTACAAGAGAATGTCTTGTTTATTTACAGATTTATAGATTTACTATAATATATTTGAGTCCACCTGGAATTCGCCACCAATACTTTGGGACCCTCTGCCTAATTTATTATGAACTTGCTGAGTTGTTGAGATTATTGTGTTGTTACCTTCACTTTTTAATTTTGTATAGATAGATAGATAGATAGATAGATAGATAGATAGATAGATAGATAGATACATATATATATATATATATATATCAATATCTATATATCTTTCTATCTCTCTATATAGATATATCTGTATAGAGATATAGATATACTATATATAGATAGATAGATATAGATATATATTAGATATAGATATATCTGTATATCTATATATAAAAATTCCACAAATACTGAGTTCCAGTCAATGAATTCTGGCAATTATATTGACTTCTGTAACCAACACCCCAAATAAGACATAGAAATTCCCATCAGCAGAGAATCTATTTACATATTTAACCCTACTGCCGCCCAACCTCCCACCAAGAGGCAATCACTTACCTAATTTTTGTCATTAGATGATAGTTTTGCTTGTTCTAGAACTTCAAATAAATGGAATGAAACAGTATATACTTTTTTTTTTTTCTGGCTCCTTTTACTCAGATATTTATCCATATTATTGCAGTATCAGTAGTTAATAACTTGTTTCTGAGTAACACTGTATATTCATACTGTAATTTGGTTACGCTTTTTCATTTGATAGACATTTAGGTTGTTGGCAGTTCTGAGCTTCTTAGGTGCTATGGAAATTCGTGCAAATCTGTTTATGAACATATGTTTTCATTTCTCTTGAATGAATACCTAGAATTGGAAGTATTTGCTCATAAGTATGCTTTATAATAAATTGTCAAAACAATTTTTTAGTATATATATTTTTTTAAATTTTCAGTTACAGTTAACATGCACTGTTATAGTTTCAGGTGTACAACATAGTGATTAGAAATTTATACAACTTATGAGGTGATCACAGTGAATCTAGTACCCATCTGACACTGTACATGATTATTACAATATTATTGACTGCATTCGTTATGCTATACTTTACATCTCCATGACTGTTTTCTTACTACCAATTTGTAATTGTTAATCCCTTCCCATTTGTTACCCATCCTCCAACCCCCCTCTCATCTGGCAGCTCTCAAAATGTTCTCTGTATCTATGTGTTTGTTTTTATTTTGTTTATCTTGTTCTATAGATTCCACATATAAGTGAAATCATACAGCATTTGTCTTTCTCTGCCTCGCTTACTCCACTCAGCTAATACCCTCTAGGTCCATCCATGTTGTTGTGGATGGCAAGATCTCATTCTTACTTATGGCTGAGTAATATTCCATTGTATGTATGTACCACCTCTTATTTATTCATTCATCCACTGATGGGCACCCAGGTTGCCGCCATATCTTGGCCATTGTAAATAATACTGTGATGAACATATGGATGCACATGTCCCTTCGAAGTAGTGTTTCTTCAAATAAATACACAGAACTGGGATTATTGGGTCCTTTGTCTCTTGTTATAACCTTTGATTTAAAGGTTGTTTTGTTTTGTTTTTTTGTTTGTTTGTTTTGTTTTAGTCTGATATAAGTACTGCTACTCATGTTCTTTTTTCATTTCTATTTTCATGAAATAGTTTTCCCATGTATTTTACTTCCAGTCTGTGTGTCTTTCAATCTGAAGTTAATCTCTTAGGCAGCATATGTAAGGGTCTTGTTTTCTTATCCAGTCAGCCCTCCTATCTTTTGGTTGGAGCATTTAATTCATTTACATTGAAAGTAATTATTGATAGACATGTAGTTATTGCCATTTTATTATTCATATTTTTGATCCTTCCTTCTTCTTCTTCTTCTTCTTCTTCTTCTTCTTCTTCTTCTTCGTCTTCGTCTTCGTCTTCGTCTTTGTTTTCTTCTCCTCCTCCTCTTCCTCCTCCTTCTTCTTCTCCTCATCCTCTTCCTCCTCCTCCTCTTCTTCGTCCCCCCTTTATCATAATACTGGTCTGGTGTTGATGAATTCCTTTAGCTATTTTTTTTTTTTTTTTTTACCTTGGAAACTCTTTATCTGTCCTTTAATTCTAGATGATAGCTTTGCTGGGTAGAGTAATCTTGGTTGTAGATCCTTATTTTTCATCGCTTTGACTATTTTCTGCCAATCCTTTCTAACCTGCAAAGTTTCACTTGAGAAATCAACTGAGAGTCTTATGGAAGCTTCCTTGTAGGTAAAATAACAAACTGCTTTTCTCTTGCTGCTTTTAATATTTTCTTTTTTCTTTAACCTCTGGCATTTTAATTATGATGTGTCTTAGTGTGGGCCTGTTTGGGTTCATCTTATTTGGGACTCTGTGATTCAGGGGCTTGGATACCTATTTCATTCGCCAGGTTAGGGAGGTTTTCTGTTATTATTTCTTCAAATGTATTTTCACAAAACAATTTTTAAGTGGTGATACTGCTTTGTACTTCACCAGCAATGTAGTTCTACCTACTAAAAATTATTTCTAGCATTTGAATATGCTTTCTGTTTTCATTTTAGCCATTTTGGTGGATGAGAAATGGTATCTCAGTTTTAGTTTATATATCCTTGATTACTAATGCTGACCACTGTGTCATGCACTGAATAGCTATGTGTATACCTTTTGTGATGTGCCTTTTCAAGTGATTGCCTCCACCCCTTTTAAACATTTACCTTTTTAATTACTGATTTGTTGAGTTCAACTATGTCCTTACTGATTTTCTGTTTTTGAGAGCTGCCCATTTCTGATAGATGGGTGATGAAATCTCCAGTTATGATAGTGAAATTCATCGGTTTCTCTCTGCAACTCTATTAGTTTTTGCCTAATATAGTTTTACACCCGTTTTTAACAGCTTATACACATTAAGGTGTGTTATATTCTCTTGAATAATTGACCACTTTATCATTATGTATGTCCTTTTTACCCCTGATAACTTTCCTTGCCTTGCAATCTGCTTTGTCTGAAATTGATATAGCTATTCCTGTTTTGTTTTGATTAGTGTTAGCATGGTATGTTTTTCTCCATCTATTTCATTTTATATGTGTCTTTATATTTAAAGTGAGTTTCTTATAGACAACACATACTAGGTCTTGTTTTTTATCCACTTTGATAATCTGTCATTTATTTGGTGATTTTTAGACCATTGATGTTCAAAGTGATTATTGCTGTAGTTAGATTAATATCTACCATATTTGTTACTGTTTTCTATTTCTTGGTTTTCTTCTTCCTGATTTTGTCTTCCACTCTTTCCTGTCATTTGTAGTTCTAAATGAGCATCTTATATGACTCGGTTTTTTTTCCTTTCTTAGCATATTGCATATATTTCCTTTTTCTTTTGTGTTTTTCTTATTGATTGTGCTAGAGTTTGTAATATATATTTATAGTTAATCCAACTCCACTTTCAAATGACACTATGCCACTTCACAAGTAGTGTGAGTAACTTCTAGATTGTTTGTATTTTTCCTGCTTGGTGCTCTCTGGATCTATGGTTGGTGTCTTAGTCACTGTTATTCAAATCTTTGTTTTGGAGGAGTCTATTGATATACCCTGTGTCTGGGAGATTCTTTCCTTAGCCATGTCCAGCCTACTACTAATAAGCCCATTAAAGTAGTCTTTACTTCGTTTATAGTGTTTTGGATCTCTAGCATTTCTTTTGGTTCTTTCTTACGATTTCCATCCCTCTCCTTACATTACCCATGTTCATGAATGCTGTCTACTTTATCCTTTCAAGCCCTTATCACATTAATCATAGTTGTTTTAATTTTCTGGTCTGAGAATTCCAACATCCCTCCTTGTCTGCTTCTGATGCTTGCCCTGTCTCTTCAAATTGTGTGTTTTGCTTTTGGTATGCTTTGTAATTTTTTTATTTTCATAGTCGGCGGAGATGTACTGGGTAAAAAGGACAGCCATAAATAGGCTTTTTGTCATGTGTTGGTGAGGTGTAGGGGTGGGGGGGGGATGTTCTATAGTCTTACAATTAGGCCTCAGTCTTTCAGTAAGCTTATGCCTCTGGGCTATAAATTTTACAAGAGTTTCTTTTTGTTGTTGTTGTTTTGTTTTGTTTTTGTCCCACCATAGGTGAAACAGAATGGTGGAGTTGAGTATTTCCCTTCACCCAGGGCTATTAGACTCTGATTATACCTCAGCGGGTTACGCTATATTTAAGGAGCTTCCCCTGAGGGCAGATCATGTTAATAATTATCATTCATTTGTAAAACTTATTTTTAGTTTCTGGATAAGAGGCTTTGTTCATATATGTACTGGAAACATTTTCTCTAAATATTTGGCTTCATTATTCATGTTCACATCAATGAGCATATATTTTCAATTTCAGTAAAGTCAAATTTTAAAATTTGGATATATTTGACTACATTAGAGTCATGAAAGTATTCTGATCTATTTTCTTCTAGAAGCTTTGTTGATCTTACTTTTAAATTTACATCTAAAATTTACCTTGATTTGCTCTTTTGTGTATGGAGCAAGGTAGGTTAATGGAAGAGGTGAGGTTTATTTTTTGTACAGATATCCAGTTGTTCCGGCATCAAAACTTTTCTTTTCTCATTAGTACCTTGGAGAAAATCAAATTATCACATAAGCATGAGTCTATTTCTGGCTTTCTATTCTGCTCCACTGATCTGTTTTTCTGTCATTACACTATATACAGAACTACACTGATTGCTTTAGCTTTATAGTAAGTCTGGAAATAAGATAGTGTAAATCACCCATCTTTGTTCTTTTTAAGATTATATTTGTGATTTTCCATACTTTATATTCCATGTAAATTTTGATATCAGTTTGAAAACTTGACAAGACCTGCTGACATTGTGATAGAGATTACTTGGGATCTTTTGATTAATTTGGGAGATACAGTAATATTCTCTTCCAATCCATGAATATAATGTATCTTTATACTTACCTATGTCTTTTTATATTTATCTCAGCAATACTTTATAGTTTACAGTAGTTATTGCACCCATTTGTTAGATTTATTATGAAATGTTTGAGTTCTTAAAACTATTTTAATATTCTTTTAAAAATTATTTTCCATTTGTTCATTATAGAAATGCAATTGACTTTAGCATTTTGACCTTGTATAAGTGCAAACTTGGCTAAAATTTATTTCTTGTAGAGGTTTTCTTTTGTAGATTCCATAAGGTTTTCTAACTATAGAATTATGTCATTTATAAAAAAAATAGTATACCATTTGCTTTATGATCTCTATGCTTTATGTTTATTTATCTTACCTCTTTGTACTAGTTAAGTCTTCCACTACAATAGTGAATAGAAGTTGTGAGAGGTGATATCCATGTCTTGTTCCTAATCCTAAAAGAGTTTAATGTTTCACTATTAGTTATCGTGTCATTGCAGGTTTATCATAGATACCTTTTATTAGTGCAAGGAAGTTCCATCGTAGTTGTAGTGTTCTGAGAACATTTATCATAAATGACTGTTAAATTTGGTAATTTTTTTTTCAGCATCTGGTATGTTTTTGCCTTTTTTTTGTTAATGTGATGATTTATTTACAAATGTTAAATCAATCTTGTATTACTGAGATGAGTTCCATTTATCTTGATATTTAAATATTTTGCTATTATTTTTCTGTTCTTACAATGTGGTTGTCATGTTTTGGTATCAGGATTTTAATGGCCTCCTGAAAAATAGCTGAGATGTTTACCCTCCTCTTCTATATTCCGAAGGAGTTTGTAAAGATTTGGTGTACTTTTAACTAAATATTTCAAATAATTCATCGGGAGACTACATTATCTGGGGTTTTCTTGTTGGGAATACTTATGGTTACAAATTAAGTATCTTACTATATATGTGGATATTTAGATTTTTCTATCTCATCTTATGTCAATTGTGGCAAGCTGATTTTTTCAAGGAATTTGTAAAGTTTATATAAATTGTCAAATTTATTCACACAAAGTTGCTCATAATATCTCACCCCCTTAGTTGTTGTTTTATTTTATTTTAAGATATTCACTGATAGGCCCTTTTTCATTACTGATAATGGTAATTTGTCTCCTCCTTTTTCAAAAAAATTTTTTGGAGTAATCTTGCTAGAGGTTGATTAATTTAAAGTATTTTTTTTAAACAGCTTCTGTTTGTTTGTTTTTTGTTGTTTGATTTCTGCTCTCGCTTTATTTTATTTTTCTATTAGTTTAAGTTTGGTTTGCTCTTATTGTTCTATCCTCTTAACATAAAACCTTAGATAATTCATTTTAAACATTTATTATTATTATTATTATTATTATTATTATTTGTAGTGTTTTAAAGCAACAGATCACTCTCTAAGCACAGGTTTACCTACATTCCATAAGTTTGACATGTTGTGCTTTTATTATCATTCACTCCAAATCAAATTTTATTTTCCCTGTGATTTCTTTTTTGACCAAGAAGTTATAGAGGATACACTGATTAATTTCCAGATATTTTTAACTTTCTAGATATCTTATATTATTAGTTTAAAATGTAAACCATTAATCAGACAACATACTCTTGACTAATTTAAATCTATAGTATTTATTGAGACTTGTTTAATGGCCCAAAATGTGTTCACATGGACATATTTTCTTTTCATATTTGTTGTATGTAGTGTTTTATTACTATAAGTAATATCAAATACATTGACAATACTAATCAAGTTTTCTGTACCCTAGTGCTTTGTTTTGTATTTTCCTACTTGTTTTATCAACCAGTAAGAGAGTAGTACAAAGATTTCCAGCTATGGTTACTGGGATCTAACATATTCTGTTTCATGTGTTTTGAATGTTTGTTATTAGGTGTGTATACATTTAAGATAATCTTTCGTGAATAGATTTTTTTTCAGTCAACTTTCATTGTACATATCAATGTGGTCAAACTCTGTGGTCAGCGGGGTCTATAGAGTGAAAGAGTGACAAGTGTCTCTTAAGTTTTGCCTAAAATTCATTTCTTGTCTTTCACTGAAAATATCTAAGAAAAGATAGCCAAGTGTTAAAATCACATTTATTCTTCTCAGAACACTTGACAGGTATATCTCCTATTAAAAAGACACAAAAGAAAATTAGTCACCAAGAATCACATCTTCAGAAATTTAAGAACCAAATAAAGTAATTCTTCCAACTGGATTTTTCAAACAATGAACAGCCGTGCCAGGTATTTCTCTGTTGTCTTCCATTCTATTGGCCTCTACTATATCCAAATTAAACAATCAGGGAAGTTTTATCTTCTTAGTGTTACAATGTTTTATTCACTATCTATTTTCTTGGTGACTCTGGAAGCAGCATTTCAGGGGGAAATTTTGCGCAGTCCTTGTAAGGCAGCCGGGGGCAGGTTTTGTGGAGGACTATTGGGAACAGCACTGAAGTAAGGTCTCACAGAATTAGGACAAGCATCCAAATCAAGTCACACAAAGTAAAGATATGAATTAAAACATTGGAATATATTGACATAATTGGTGATTTCTATTATTATCCAACAACTTGTGAGCTTTATATTGGTAATAACCTGAAATATCACTAATGAGAAGACAGCTATTATTTTTATTTTTGAATAAAATATTCATCTCTTCAAAAAATCTAACTTCACTAGATATGTTTTTTCTTTGCTTAAAAGAAGTCTGTGTATGCTTATTTTATATTTTCAACTCCATCTGGAATCAAAAGTCGGTGATATTTTACCATGTACTTGCAGTTGTGCACCTATAAGAGGAACAGTAATATCCATAGTCTTATTATGACTTACTGTCTCCAAGTTTAGAGAATGTTCGTAGAGAATTCTGGCAAAATTGTCATGCTAAAATACATTTCTTTTTTTTTTTTGTCACTCTATTCCTTGTGAGTCATTGCCTTTTGTTGGGGCTTCTTCCATGGACCTTATTATGTTCTAAAATGTGTTTATAAATCAATATTTAGGAAACTGAGTTAGAATGAGAAAAGAACAACAGTATTTTAAATAGTTAAATGGTTACCTACTCGTACCTGTAATTATTAGACATAATATAATGTCTAAACTTCTCTGACATAAAATATAAACCCCAAATACAGATATATCACAGATATGAATTTATTTATTCAATTATACCATTGATTGCATGCATGTATAAGCTACCTATTTTACTAAGAAGATGTATCATGAAAAACTAGAATTAAATTTAATTTTATTATGGAGCTCTCTTTATTCAAGATAATTATTTATTTTGTGTTTTAGTATATTAAAGGTAACATGAGATGATTTTGTTTTTTTGTGTTTTTTTTTTTTTTAATTTTTATTAGGGAATATTCTGGAACAGTGCATTTCTCTAGGGCCCAGCAGCTCCAAGTCGTTGTCCTTCAATCTGGTTGTGGAGGGCGGAGCTCAGCTCCAAGTCCAGTCGCTGTTTTCAATCTTTAGTTGTAGGGGGTGCAGCCCACCATCCCATGCAGGAATTGAACCTGCAATCTTGTTGAGAGCTTGTGCTCTAACTAACTGAGCCATCCGGTACCCCAGATGATGGTTCTTGACTACTAATAATACCCACTCAGTGTCCGCACTTGTTAAGAAGTCAAGATATTAATAGTTTCAGAAATAAATAGTTTTTGAAGTCCTTCCATTTTAAGAACTGTTAATTTGTATTTTTTGTATTCTTTTGGGATCACAGATTTCCAGGATGTTCAAAAGACACCACTACCTGTTCTGGAAGGGCAACTTAAAATCAGCATTCTTTCCTTAGGTAGTTATTAGGCTTTGAAAAATATGAATGATTGCTGATCACTAACTTTCTATACATGCTACTGGATGCCAAGAGCAGACATACGGGTAGCTTCTGTTTTAACTAGAAATATTTCTAAGTCTAAGATGCTAAATGATACCTTAAAAGATAATGAATGCCTTAAGAAAAATTTCAAGGGTTTAAATGGTTCTTTAACATGATTCATTGTTATGAGGTTATGATAAATCAATTATAAAATGAATGAAATATAAAAGTAAAAATATTGACATACCTTTTGCAAATTATAATTAACAGCCTTAAATTTGAAAGAACATGTGATTCACACCTGTAAGAAGTCAGGTAATAAGCAAATAATGCTACAAACTAATGCTAAAGGTCCCTCTAGTATGAAATATTTTCAGTGTGCTAACAGTAATTCCTCTATTACTTGACAACAATTTAATTTCCAGTAAATTTCCGCATGTGTAGGACAAGCTCCACTCTTTGACACAATACGGATTCTTAGTCACCTCATTGCTTCTGGTGAATCTGATTCAATCTCAAGGAACAATGTAAATTTTCCCTTTATATGAATTATTCCTTAACTTCCCTAGCTCTTATTGATCAAATATTCCATCTCAGATTTCAGTAGCCTCCATATTTCCTAGCACAATATTGCAATACCCTTAGTTTCACCAGCCATAGGATTACTGTTGTAGTAACCTAGAAAATATTTTCAGTATCAGAAGTTGCAGGCATTATTTGTTTTAGGTGAGAATTTGTATTCCTGTGACTTCCGGATTCTGAAAGAATGCAAAAAAAAAAAAAAAAAAAAAAAAAAAAAAAAAAAAAAAAGCAAAACAGAAAAACAACAAAAAAAACTTATTTTTCTTTTACATAGTAATCCTTCCAAACTAAAAGATAGCTATCAAGTTGTTGCTAGGCTTTGTATTTTCTTTTTTTTAATTTATTGGGATGACATCGGTTAACAACATTATATACATTTGAAATGTATAGTTCTATAATACATCATCTTTATTTTGCATTTTGTGCTCACCACCCAAAGTCTAGTCTCCCTCCCTCACCATATGTATGACATCCTTTACCCTATTCATTCTTCCCCCACCCCACACTCCTCTGGTAATCACCATTATATTGTCTACTAATTTGTTTGTTTGTTTTGTTTGTTGCTTTCTTTTTATATCCCATACATGAGTGAAATCATTTGGTTCTTATCCTTTTCCAGCTGACTTATTTTGCTTAGCATGATACTCTCAAGATGCATCCATGTTGTCACAGATGGCAAAATTTCATCCTTTCTTGTGGTGCAGTAGTATTCCATCGTATATATGTACCATATCTTCTTCATCTAATCATCCATTGAAGGACACTTAGATTGTTTCCATGTCTCGGCTGTCAACTATAGTGCTTCAGTGAACATAGGGGTGCATACATCTTTACGAATAAATGTTTTCAATTTTTTCAGGTAGATACCCAGAAGAGAGATTGCTGGATCATATGGGAATCCTATTCTTAGTTTCTTGAGGAACCTCCATACTGTTTTCCATAGTGGCTGTAGCAATTTACATTCCCACCAGCAGTGTGCAAGATTTTCTTTCCCTTCACATTCTCTCCAACTCTTGTTATTTCTTGTCTTATTGATAATAGCCATTCTAACAGATGTGAGGTAGTATCTCATTGTGGTTTTGATTTTCATGTCCCTAATAGCTAGTGAAGTTGAGCATCTTTTTATATATCTATTGGCCATTTGTACGTCTTCTTGGGAGAAGTGTCTGTTTTGGTCCTCGGCCCATTTTTTAATAGGGTTATTATTATTTTTTTCGTTATTGTTGTTGTTAAGTTGTATGACTTCTTTATATATTTTGCGTATTAGCCCCTATTGAAGGCATTGTTTGCAAATATTTTCTCCCATTTGGTTGGTTGCCTTTTTGTTTTGTTGATGGTTTCTTTTGCTGTGCAGAAGCTTTTTAGTTTGATGTAGTCCTGTTCATTTATTTTTGCTTTTACTTCCCTTGCCTATGGGGTCAAGTTCATATAATTCTCTCTGAAATCAAGGTCCATAAGTTTAATACCTATGTTTTTATCTATGTATTTTACTATCTCAGGTCTTATATTGATGTCTTCAATCTATTTTAAGTTACTTTTTTGTATAGAGTGTCAAATAACAGTCGAGTTTTTTTGTTTGTTTGTTTGTTTTTCTTTTGCATGTGGCTTTCCTATTTTCCCAACACCATTTATTGAAGAGACTTTCTTTTCTACATTGTATGTTTCTGGCTTCTTTGTTGAAAATTAGTTGTCCATATACGTGTGGGTTTATTTCTGAGCCCTCAATTGTATTCAGTTGGTCTGTATGTCTGTCCCGCCCCTACCAATACCATACTGTTTTGATT
This sequence comes from Rhinolophus sinicus, assembly GCF_057876585.1. Taxonomy (NCBI): domain Eukaryota; kingdom Metazoa; phylum Chordata; class Mammalia; order Chiroptera; family Rhinolophidae; genus Rhinolophus; species Rhinolophus sinicus. The sequence goes on from NC_142502.1 coordinate 59,328,235, forward strand.
ACTGTAGCTTTGTTGTATAATTGCAGGGAGCGTGATACCTCTGGCTTTGTTCCTTTTTCTCAGGATGCTTTGGCGATTTGGGGTCTTCTGTGGTTCCATACAAATTTGATGATTTGTTGTTACTGTTGTTGTTCTATTTCTTTGAAAAATGACATTGTGATTTTGTTTGAGATTGCATTGAATTTGTATATTGTCTAGGTAATATGGCCATTTTAACTATATTGATTCTTCCAACCCATGAAAAGGAGTATCTTTTCATTTCTTTATGTCTTCTTCAATTTCTTCCAACAGTGTTTTGTAGTTTTCAGTGAATAGGTCCTTCACTTTATTAAGTTTTTTCTTAGGCAGTTTATTATTTTTGTTCCAGTTGCAAATGGAATTGTGTTCTTACTTTATTTTTCTCATATTTCATTGTCCGTATGTAGAATTGCAACAAATTTTTGAACATTGATTTTGTACCTTGCAAGTTTACTGTATTTGTTTATTGTTTCTAATAGTTTCTTGATGGAATGTTTTGGGTTTTCTATATATAGATCATGTCATCTGCAAAAAGTGATAATTTTACCTCTGTGTTTCAAATTTGAAAGACTAATTTCTTTCTCTTGTGTGAGTGCTCTGACTAGGACTTCTTGTAATATGTTGAATAACAATGGTTAGAGTGGGCATCCTTATCATATTCCTAGTATTAAAGGGAAAGCTTTCAGTTTTTCACCATTGAGTATGATATTAGACGAGGGTTTGTTGTATATGGCCTTTATTATATGTTGAGGTACCTTCCTTCTATACCCATTTTATTGAGTGTTTTAATCATAAATTGATGTTATATATTGTCAAGCGCTTTTTCTGCATCTACTGATATGATCATAGGATTTTTAGCCTTATTTTGTTAATGTGGCATATTACATTGGTCAATTTGTATATGTTGAACCATCCGTGCACTGCTGCAATGAACCCCATTTGATTGTTGTGAATTATCTTTTAATGTGTTGTTATATTCTATTTGCTAATAATTTGTTTAGGCTTTTTACATCTATATTCATCAGAGATTTTGGTCACTAATTTTCTTTTTTTGTGTGTTATCCTTGCCAGGTTTTGGTATCAGGGTAAAGTTGGACTCATAAAAAGTGTTTTGAAGTATTTAGCCTTACTATTTTCTAAGAGAAACATCTTCTTTAGGTTCTCCCTCTTCTGCGCTTTAGACTGATCATTCTACTCCAGATATATTTTACTGTTTTCAATTCTATCTTAAAATATGTCTGGGAGAATTGAACATACAATCTAAATGTGGTTGCCAAAAACCGTGAAAGGTGAGTTTTCATCCAAATTATGAACTAACTACTTATCCCACCATATTTTCATGGATGCTGACAGAAGACATGAGATCCCTAGATCAGAGGCAATGGATTTTATTACTCACTGCATAGCCAGCTGGATGATCTCTATGTTTTCATCAATCCTCCTTGCTCTCAAACTCCAACAACATTGACAGGGAGCAGCCTAGATGGATACTGAGCAGGCAGTGGACTTGTGTTACAGTTGAAGAACTCTAATCCTAAGAGAGCCCAATCTTTATATTGGGCTGCAAGCAAACTTTACACTGGGGGGAGACATCATCCTTATTATGCTGGACAGAGATCAAACTTGTTTTGTGCTCTGGGAAAAAACAATATTTCATCTATCAAGGCTGTTGGCTATGCAAACATCTTTGAAAAGATATTTCAGAGAAGAAAAAAAAAAGAAAAAAAAATTAAAAAAAAAAAAAAAAAAAGATATTTCAGAACAAAAGCTGTCAGTTACTCTGCTCTCAAGACCTGCAGACATGTGAATTATTTTCAACAGTGGGTTCATTAATTTTCAGTGCAATGAAATTGTGGACACCTTTTAAAATGAAAATTAAGTGATGATAATTTACAGAAAAGAAATATGTTCCCACACATTTGTATAATATAGTACTCAATTCTAATTCTTCAATGACCTTCCTTACTCTTCCATTTGCATAGCAGTGTCACCTGGCATACAGGTATACTTGATTTGGCCTAAGTTCTGATTGCCAAAACAGTAAGTCAATAGTGCCGTTGCATATAGACCCAATAGGACGATGTCCCATTAGATCCATTCAATCACACTGCATTATTACACAGGTTCAGTTTTCCAAGAACTTCTGTCTCAGCTAGAGTAGAGGTGAGTAGGATTGTATTCTACCATTTATCACATCAATCAAGAGTTCATCAAAAATTGAATTAACTCTATAGTATTGAGGAAAAAGATTTGTGCCATCAGGCCAGGAAGACTCCATATTTTTTCAATTTTTTTACGATTGTGCATCATTTAAATTTTTTCCGTTGCATTATCTTGACACTTCCAGAAAACCGGCAATACAAGGATTATTTTAACACTTAAAAATAATAGCAATGAATTATGTGCATAATCATTTTCTACTTAAGCTCATAAATCAGAGTTTAGGTTAATAGAAGGCTATAGAAATGGAAGGTGGCTCTAAGATGTTAAACAGCCTGTTTCAAAGCAGGGATATTTCTAGTGTTAATATTTAAAGCACTTTTTTTTTTTACTCGAAAACTTTTACAATGTTCTTTAGACTCGATTGCTTTGTGAAACATCTCCAATCTTGTGAAAATATTCTCTGATATTTAATTAATTGAAATCTTCTTCTCTTCAGATGTAACCTCAATTGTAATTAGAAATGCATGTGTCAACATTTCTAATTAGCAGTGGTAATTAATATTTATTGAGGGTGCACAGGGCAGGTGGTGAAGTTCTAGACCCTTGAGTAACATGAGCAGAATTTCAGAGAAAAGAACGTTATGGTTGTGTATACATGGCAAAGCATACTCACAGTGTTTAGAAATGAAAGGATGGGAACTCAGTTTAGTGATTGTCATGTTACTCCAATATGTTAGAATTGACAATTGAGAAGCAAGCCAGGATAAAAAAAGTTTTGAACACTCTTCCCCTCCCCCAGATCTATACTTCACTTCTCACATTTTGATTCTCTGAAGGCTAGAACTAATTAAAATTTATAACAAACTCATTGAGGGAACTATTTGGAAAGGATATTATGATTTTGGGAAAGCAGCAAATACATATATAAGATTATTTGTTTAAGGAAAACCAACAAAAACACTATGAACACAGAAAATCTTGAATTTAGTAAGCTATAATAGCAAGGTATGGATTCAGTATTATATATGTATACTGAATTTTAATTTCCTATGATTGTTATCTGATATTTCACCGTGGAGATATTTATAACATGAAGTATTTTGAGGTTCCTTGCATGAAGAAACACTCTGATGCTATATAGTTTTATTAAAAATTTTAATGGAAAACAGGAAAAAACAGAGCCAAGAGCAATGATTGTTAAGGTAAACCACAGAATTAATATTCAAAACAAAATTAGATTATAGCACTGAATCCAACAAGATAAGTCTAATTGAACAAGGTACAATATTGTATTTGAATGCAAAGATCAAACACGTAATATTGTATATTAAAACACATTTACATTTAATTATTCATTTAATAGCATAAAAGTAATGTAAATATAAGAACATTGTTTACATAAATCGAAGGGATAGAAATATAAGGGATGATTTTTACATTAGTTTAAAATCAAACACCAATGGAAATATGACACTCTTGACCACTTTAAAATAATTCGTATTATACATGTATATATACAAATATTATAGGTATATTTGGTAAAGAACTGTGTAAGATAAGTGATAAACAGAAAAATATTTGCGAAGTATATGAATGACTATAGATTATCCTTAAAATACACAATGTTCTTGTTCATTATTGAAAAAGTAGTAACACAGAAATAAGAAAAAAACTGAACAAATGGCAGTTTTTGGCAATATATTTTGACAAAAAATATAAATGAACAATAAGCATACAAAAATGAAATTACGGTCATTTAAAATTGAAGATACGCAAAGTTGTTATTAAAATAACACTTTAAAAATCTATTAGATTAGTACAGGTTAAAATGTTTGAAATAGTGTCAAGTGTTGAAAACCTTACAAGTTCATATGCTGTTGGTAGGAGGATGGATGGAGATTTGACCCTGTATCTATGCTACTACTAAAAGTTGTCTGAGAAGATGATAAGCAGCTTGCAAAGAATAATTGACAAAGACTGGAGTAGTGCTTCTAGTAGCAAAAAAACAAAATAAAACCTAAAAACAACCAAAATCTTTGTAGAAGACTTGATAAATAAATTACGAAGTGTCCATTCAATGGATAATATGCAACCTTATTAAATGTTGAGAAAATAATACATTGGTATGAAAATATCAATCTTATCTTGTATGAAAAGCGTACTCGTATTACAGAATAATAGATGATATGATCTAAGCAGTGTTTTTAAAAGTGTGTTAATGGACATTAGTTCCACAAAAATAGTTATGTGATCTGTATAATCAAATTGGAAAATGTTGCATATTTTATCCTTTTTATTTTTTTTAAGATTCACAAAGCACATGAGTGTATTATAGGCTCCAAAAAATATGAGTATGTCCACAAAATAATTTTGTTTCATCCAAATTATTTGCTAAAATTATTTAATTATTTTGTATAAATTCTTTGGAACATCTCCAGTTTAATACTATGCATTTCAGTTTGGAAAATATTGCTATGAATGCATAAGAATAAAAATTTGTCAAGAGAGATACCAAATTAACAGTGACCATCCAGGAGAAGGGGAAATTTAAAAATTTTAGCATTCTATGTTATACATTTTCCATATTATACATACTTTTTTTTTTTTTTTAAGAAAAGTAAAATGCATTCTGCATTTTATGCAGAATGAGAGAGTGAAAGTGAGCCCAAGCACAAACTTCTGGTTTAAATAACACCTTTAACACAGCCTTTTAGACTTTTCCCTTAAATAGCTAATACTTAATTTTTTTAAATTATCAATTCACACAACAGCTGAAACTACACTAATAAGACAAATTATTTTATTACTAGAATCTTTGGAGAATTCAATCTAACCATAAAGTCCGTGGAACCAAATTTAGAAAATATATCTGTATTTCATTTCATGAAACAACATCAGTATCAAAAAAGGTATACATTTTGTTTTTAATCCCATCACATAAATTCTCTCCCATAGCCCCAGTGCTGATACCAAACCAAGCTCTGCCATTTCCCATGACATACTTTTGGAGCGGCCAGAGCACCATTTTTAAAATCTATGCACTGCACCATTTTTAAAATCGATTTGGACACTGCAAATTCTTGGAAACAAAGGTCTGAAATGAAATTGGCCAGTGGTACCTGCATCCTGTTAAGATTTTGTTTCCACAAATAAAATGTGGAGGTCCAAAAGGAGACCAAGGCATTGTGAGAATTGAAGATTATCATGAATGCCATTTATCCAGAATATCCAAGAACCCATAGTGGGGATAGTAGAAAATGCCAATTCTGTTTGGCAGAATCACAGAAGACTGCAAACTGAGCTGGTTGCTATATGAATTTACCATTACCCATTTTTCCCATTAAGGGTTAAGCTTTTGAGAGACACTAAGGAGGTAAAAGGCTAACCATACCCGTTTTATTTACCAAACTGCGGCCCATGAGTGAGAAAACAAATAAGCCCGGGGTCTTTAAAAAGGGAATGGAAAATATCATCCTGTGTTCTCCTGTTTACTCTGTAGGGACTAGAAGAAAATTGATAAATATTTGTCATCATGAGGTGAAAAAGACCAACCATACTGAGGAAAGAAGGATGAGGTGAACTTGTCAAAGTCCATCCCAACTATAAGATAAATTGAAATGGATAAAAATGAAGCTGGTTAAGATGAGGTAGAATTGCAAGGAAGCTGAAACTGTGAGAATTAGAGATGACACTAGATGTGGAAATGGGCACAAATAGCACTGTGTATGGGCATTCATGGAACACATAGGTCCTGACTCTAATACATGAGTGCTGAAGACACAAGAGTCAACAAGATGAAGTCTCTATCTAAATATGTGATGTTGAGAATATAAATATATTCTAAAATACAGAATAAAAGCACAGACAACTAAGAAAACTCAAAGGAAAATGATACATATTTGGGCAAGGAAGTGAGAACCAAAATAAGAATGATAGCACGCTAAATGGGGAATGGTATTGTCCTTGGAAACAGTCAGTTATCCAAGAAGTAATTAAGGTACAATGTCTCTGAATTAAAAGTAACAATAGCAACAAGTACTTATCACCAGAAAACAATGACAAAAATTAACATTACTGAAAAATAAAGAAATACATGGATAAAGTAATGTATTGTAAATATATCTATATCTATATCTATATCTATATCTATCTATCTGTATGTATGTATGTATATATGTACACACACACACATTGAGTTAATGCCACTATTTTCTCACACTCTGGAGTATATCAAGGGTGCATTCTCTTATCACTATGACTCATAAAGTCTAATTAATGCAACATGATATGGAATAGAAATAAGAGCTATAGCAATTGAAGGGAATTTGCAAAATATAATTATTTATTCATTTATAAATTATTTTATTTTTATCCCTAGGTAAAGAAGAATCTACTGGAAAGCAACAATTTATAAGAACACTAATTAAAGTGTCTATTTACAAAATGAATACGTACTATCAAGAATGTACAATCCAGCAATAACCTGTAGTAAAGTTTTTGGTAAAGAGGTTTTATCCACGTAATTATATCAGTACTTATAGTAAATCTTATAGTAAATTCAGTCCCTTTGATTTATTAATTATATCATAAATATCTAATAATGAAAAGTTTGAATTAATACATAAAAAATATTGTTAAACCACAAACACCAGTCTATAGCTATGAAGTGATTAGATTTGTTAAAATTTTATGGGCTTGTGTCCTTAAAATATATAACTTATTCAGAGGACTTCTCACTAAATATATAATTATCTTCTGAACCTACAATGAATGCATAAATTAAGAATGTACAAATTCCTTCCCAATAAATGATAACTATAGTCTGTGACAAAAAGACAATGAATTGACCATGTACTTAAAGTTCATAAGTGCTAATTATGCTAATCATGAAATACAACATCACATTTGATTCCACTTTATTAATCCTACATATAAAGGACATTTTTATAAAATTTATAATAGCTAGAAATTGTTTTCCAAAGGCAAAATTACCACTATTTAAAATTATTGTAAAAAATATTCTTTATTAAGGAAAACAAAGAACTGTTGATTTTAGCTATATTTTTTCCTTGGAGATTTAGGAAAATTAATTTAGGTAATTCATTCCATGGAGTCTACGACAAAAATATGATAGAAAATATTTATTAAATTCTGGTTAACCTTTAAATATTTCAACTGATTTGCCTTTTATAATTTTTTGTAAAATATTCTGTAGTCGACTAAATTCAAATAAGAATTTAATACACATTTCAATAATCTATTGTTAAGGCAAAAGGAGATAATGAAATGAGCCATTTAAATTTAGAGGGTTCTAATTTGGAAGGTGTGAAAGTGGACAGGAGAATATACAAAATATTTAGTGTGTGCTGACCTGTCAGACTGAATGATGACCATGTCAGAATGGACACAAACTGGGAACCACCTATGTATACACCTATACCAATTCAACTGATAGAATATTAGACCTTCTTTTAAGTAAAACTTTAATATTTTTGTTCACCCAATGCTCCCCACAGCAACAGATAATACTGAAAACAGATTAATTTGATGTTTATGGATTACAATAGGAGAGCATTAAATAGAGGGTGGGAGCAGGATGGGGAATAACGGAGTGCTGACTAGGTAGGGATGTCCATATGGCTACAGCTTAGTCAAGAATTCAACATCAGAATGTCTTCTAATTTTGATATGGTTGAATTTCTACCATTCTTTTTTTTTGTTTTTCATGTATTTTCTGTCTTTTTTTTTGTATGGTTTGCATGTTTTTTGTTTGTGTTATGCTCTCCATTGTTTCTGCAAAGGTATAACAAATCCTTGTTACTTCAGAAGAAAAAAAATGTTAACATAGCCTTTGTTAAATCTAAAATAGATGCTTCCATAAACCTCATATGTGAATGGTTTTCTTAGGTGGTACTGTATTACATCTATGGAAGGAAGTAAGAACTAAATGAAAATGAACAAATTGTTTATTTTAATTTAGATTTAAGTATCATTAATGAATGAGAACAAATTATGAAATCTCTTAGGCAACCATAAACAAATTGCAGTGACCGGTTGTCTTGGCAGCAAAGGGGTGAAATAAATTCACATTTTTTGCATAGTCATATTTTCATTCATTTAATATTTGAATTGTTATTTTCACAACATCACTATTCCTGTAATGTAGTTAGAGATAACTACACCAGCCTTGCTTTGCCCTGTCTTCTACAAACTTGCTACTCAAAATAGTCTGTAGATGAGCTCATTAGAAATGCAGAATACCAGGCCCCAGAGATCTGCTGAATAGAATAGATTCTGAATTTTAACAAGACCCACAAGTGATTCACATGCATATTAACTTGAGAAGAGCTCAATTTAGAAAAAAGTGTTCAACAACAACGCTAATTAAATTTTCATAGGCAAGTCTAAAACACCTACATTGTGTCACTTTTTTTGTGACGTTCAAATGTTTTTTGTTTGTTTGTTTGTTTGTTTTCACAGACTGAACTAGTATAGTCATGCAGTAGGGAGAGAAATTTAATTGTGAAAACATCCATCCTTAACATTTTAGTGACCACAAATGGAGATCTCAGCCCATGGCCGCCTTCTTTCTTCCTACAACTGTCTCCGTTCTGTTCCATGGAGGTTCTTAACACATGCCTATGGACTCATACTTCTGAATGTTAAGCTCCATGTACCCACTGTTACAAATAACCACTCAATGGCCACCATCGACCTCTGGGTGCACAATCCAATGGCAGTGGCAAGTGCAGACCTGGAAAATGGTTCGGGTTGCTCTTTCTAGACTTGGAGCACGGTTCCAGACAGGTGCGAGATCTTAGAGAACATGCTCTTGGTTGCAAAGACTGGAACAAAGCACAGTTAAAGGAGGATCTGACAAGCCTTGGAAAATATGGGGCCCAAGTCAGGGGCTCTCGTTTCCTTGTTTTGTGGGCAGCACTCTTTATGATGATCATATAACATTTTGGACCAATATTTTAGGATTAAATTAAACATTCTTCTTTCTCTAGAAGTGATTTGAATTAAAAAAAAAAAAAAAACTTTTCCCAATACATGCAAATTAGTGTTATAATTAATTTTATAAATTCTTGATATATCATTTCTCTAAGAGAAAAAAAGAAAATTCACCTTAATGTAGAGAACTAAATGTAGAGAAGTAAAAGTCTGTGAGCTATACCTTTTAATTTGGATAGAAGTCAGAAACCTCCACCACCCACACCCAAACCCCCACGCTTTGTAGTTTAGGTATCTTAGAAAAAACTCGTAAATTCAAGTTTCTTTCTATCTAAGTTTCCTTTTTCACACACACCCTATTCTATAATGTATTTCACATTTATATCATCAGGTACCCTTCGTACCTTACTATGATATGCATGAATACCCTTTTAATCTAAAGTTTGTAGTTAAACACTGAAATATAAGAATCAGGGAAGAGATCTATGGGGAAAATAAATCATTTTTCATAAAAGAACAATAACAGGACACCAAAAACCTCTTCCCTCTTGAATAAGCTATTTTAATTCTAAGCTCAACATTCATCATTTCTTTCCTAGACCTTTAGGGAAAACACACACACACACACACACATTTAGATCTGAATATTAACATTCAGTAAATATTTAAATTTGTGCTGAAGAGGGGGTATTCTGCAAGCCCAATAGATTGTGTTCACTCATTCATAACTTCTTTCAGCTCTTTGCTTTGTGTCTTATGTCTAAACACTGATTTCTATAACTCAATATATTTACAATAAATGAAAAACCTAGTTAAATAATTTTCTTTTTCTATAGGGCTGAAATTAATTTCATTTTGCCACAAGAAATAGGAAAGTGTTGCATACTTTTCTAAAAAAAGCATCTAAAGCATAATGCTAATCAAAATTTTAACTGAATCAAAACACAAAACAGCTACTTTTATAATGTATTCAATCCCTAATTGAAATTCAACATCATTAAAAAATTAAAAACCTTACATGGCATAATTGCTTAAATAACCTTCTGTGCATTATATGTTAAATATTTGGCTGCATTTAACTGCTTAGCGTTAAATCTCTTAGACACACTCACAGCAAATAACTTTAATAAACCAAAGAAGACAATGTGCCAGCAGGTAAAAACCATTAAAATTTTTGCAAGCATCATCATTTACCCACTTCAGAAAATCAGTAACTCAAATATTTTGTTTGATGTTTTAAATTATCTCTACCTATCCTCTTTAAGAATTGGGCTTTTGTTACAAGTCTTTCCATATACTGTAAACCTTTAATCTAAAGAATATTTGTCACTGAGTCACTTTAACTGTGTTCTTTCTGCCTGTCTGATTTATGCTCTAAATATATGCACCGTGCTGCCTTTGGAACTAGGTCAGGGGCTTGAGTACTCAAGGGTCAAGTTCATGGCTGACAGTAGTTCCTTGGAAGTGTATTAGCCATATTGGTATGGGATTATCAGAGGTCTTTTGACAGCATTATGTTACACAAACCTTCTGAGCATGTTATATTTTAATAAACTGTTTTACAACAGTTCCAGATTTACAGAAAAAGTACAAAGCTATTGCAGTGAGTTTCCATATACCTTATACCCAATTTCACAATTTTCTCTATTTTTATCATCTTACATTAGTACAATTCATTTATTTAAATCAATGAACCAATATTGTACCATTATTAAATAAAACTGATACTTTGTTTAAATTTTCTTAGTTTTCACTTTTTTCCTATTCCAGGATTTCATCCAGGATACCATACTGCATTAAATTGTGTAGCCATGTCGCCTTAGGCTCTTTTTAGCTGTGACACTTTATCAGACTTTGCTTGTTTTTTTATGCCCTTTGCTATTTTGACAAGTAATGGTCAAGTCTTTTGTAGAATGTCTCCTTTGGGATTTGTATTATGTTTTTTGCATGATTAGACTGGGATTATGTCTTTTGGGGGAGGAAGACTACAGAAGAAAGTACTATTTTCATCACATTATATCAAGAGTACATACTATCAACATGACTTAATCACTGTTTATGTTGATCTTGATCATCTGTTTGAGATAGCGTTTGTCAGACTTCTTCACTGTAAAGTTACTGTTTCCCCGTTTTTTACACAGCCCTCTTTGGAAGGAAGTCACTACACACAGCCCACACTTAAGAAGTAGAGATTTATACTCCACCCCCTTAAGGCCAGAGTATGTATGCAAATTACTTGGAATGCTTCTGCACAGGAGTTCTGTGTCTTCACCATTATTCAATCATTTATTTATATCCGTACGGGCTCATGGCTATTTAATTTAAACTTTAGCTTATAATTCTGCTGTATTTTATTGTTCAAATTGTTCTAGCTATAGCATTAGGGAACTTTTTCAGTTGGATCCTGTGTCACTTTCATATACCCATATCAATGTTATCCGTTGTTTAAGCACTTCCTCACTTCCAGGCACTAGCCTATGCTTCAGGCCTAACTTACATATATTTTGCCCCATCTTTGTATCAGCTATTTCTCCTTAGAGCCCTGGTTCCTTTTGTTGGAGAATCGTATTGTAAACCAAAAATGTAGCAGGCCAGTGTGCTCATTGCTAGTGGGGTATGTATCATTGTTTCTAAGCCCTCAGAGCAAGGAAATATATGTGTGTATACCAACTCATGTATACACACATATCTATAAATATTCCTTTATATAAACATTTATATCTTTATTTAAAAACATGAGTTATTAATGATGTATCCAACTCTTATCTATTACATGGATCATTTTAGCCTCATTCTTTTGCTTATCTGTAAACTTTTACTCTATGAATGTGAGAAAGCTGGCTCCCACATCTGCCATGAATTTACTTCATTGTTCAGTTCTGGTATATATGATTAGCTGTATCAGGATTTTTTACTTCTATCCCTGTGGGAAACTGCTCTACTCTTTCCCCAAACTAGAGTACAGTGTCTCTATGCAATTCCTTTTTTCTTTTGCTGTATCACCTCAGTTCTCTGACCAGTCCAAGAAGAGTCATCAATTTTCATTTTGTTCAGATTTTTTTTCTTCCTTTGAGGAAGAGAATGATAACTTCCTAGATCTTTATATATTGGAGCTGAAAAAGCCATGTTATGTTTTTATTTAACTTTGTTTAACTTCATACCATAACACATGTTACAAAGAACAAAACATTTAAATGAAATTCCCAGTTTTGAAATTTAACATTTATTTCAACTTAAAGAGAATGATGTACTACACTGTATAATTTTAGGAGCATACAAGTCGCCAGGAAAATTTTTTTGAGTAGCCTACAGCAACCCTGGAAATCATTCCTTTCAACTTGTGTCTCAATAGTATATCAAAAATTTTGGAGCATACTGATTCAATTATTCATCAATTATTCATTATGTATTAAATGTTTAGTTACTACCTTAAACTATTGAACTGAAATTTGTAGTATTCCTATGAACTTGTTTCTTTTTAGTTCTATATAGAAGAAGGTTACTTGAAAAGATGATTCTGTTTGCTGGTCAGTGAGCATAGTTTTCATAGAGGCATTTATATATATATATGACATTTTATATATATCATGTCATCATATATATATATATATAGATGACTATATATATATTTGATGACATGATGATCCAGGTCTAATGGCACAATAACTAAGGCTTGCAGGCCTTTGAAGAAGGGAGGCTAAACTTCATTTCAGGCAATTCAATGTTTAAATTGTTCAAACTAATTAGCTATAGAAAATATAAAAGGTAAAATATGCTTTGGGTAAAACCACGCTGTAAAATATGGAAATTATCTATGAAGATAGGACTTTCAGATTATTATTACCTCAAAGGCACTCTCTATATGCATGCATGCGTGTGTGTGTGTGTGTGTGTGTGTGTGTGTGTGTGTGTTTAGTTTAGTTAAATCCTGTGCTTCAAACTTACAGACAATTTAGGATGATTTTAAATATGGACCATGTTCATATGAGTATCATGCCAGTATTTCTGGCTCATAAGCAGGAACAGACACTTTTCAGCACCACATTGTTGATGGACAGGTGGTTACTGAGTTCTGACCAGTGAAGTAAAACGACTAAGATTTAAAGCACAATTCATAGCGCAATCTCTCATGACCAGTTTCATAATTTCAAAAATGTTAGTAAATTCCATACTATTTTGCTTGTATTGCAAGAGTTTTAAAGAAGGAGAACAGTCTGAATGTGAGAAATATTTCAGTCAAATTGATTCTGGTCAGGTACACAAACCAATGAATGAGGAATACTCCAAAAGGGCTTGGTGGGAATGTGGTAACAACCTATTTCTCATGCTGATGTGGTTTTAGTTTTTCAGTCTCCTTCACTTTTGCTCAATCTGTAAACAGTAGCCTTTCAAGTCATCGTGATGAGAACACCAGACATTTCATTACTTTTGCAAGAGAATTTGAGGTAAAGTGTAATGGAATTCAGTGTTTTTAAAATATTTTATGAAATTAAATGTATTTTAAGAGATTATGAAAGGTCTAGCTAAGTTCAAAGGTTACACTTTGGTGATGGAATATACTGCTTCAAAGTGAAAGTAATAGGGTTTTCATTTATGGAGTTATTAGAGGTTTCCTTCTTTTCAACATATTTCTATTTAATTTAGAAAAGTGGGGAACAGCGAGAGTCAGATATGTAAGTGAAAGTTTCCTCATAATATAATAAGAAATTTGGTCTTTAGTGCAGTTTATGAAAAAGTTGAGCGATTTTGTCCTTTTTTTTTTTTTAACTTTAGGGAATTTAGCTTTAAGTTAAAAGCCTTTTTCACTGGTGAAATTGATTTTTTTTTTTCTTAATCTAGAGGAAACGGAATATGTGCAGCCCAGCAGAGGAGAGAGAGGAGGTCAAGGGGTAAACAGTTTGATGCGGCTCATCTTGAGCTCAGTCCTGGCCATGTGATCTCTGGCACTCTGTCCTCCCAACAGGGAGAATCTAGCGGTGTCTTAGGCATAAAATGCTTGAGAAAAACTTCAAACAAATGTCTGAGAGAGTCCCTAGAACATTTAGACTTTTCTGTCACAGTCTTTGCTGTTCAATTATTTTCCTTTTTAACAGGACAGAAAGATACTGGCACCACGGCTGCGGTTTCCTTTAAGGTAGCTCCTTTTTATGGCGCTAGGAGTCTTTAATTAAGCTCTGTATGTGATCAAGTCACACTTTTGCATTTAAGAGGGCACCAAATGCCAAGTGGAGAAATCTTCCCTTTTGTTTATTTTATTTTTGTTCAAAGATTAAAATGAGTACGTTCTATAAGCCCTAACAGTCTTTCCTAGATCAAAGTTAGCATCTCAAACTGATTGCTTTGAGATTCCATACACATGACCTAGGAATGGAGTCCTTCTCCACAAATATTGAAAAATGAATTATGGTCACCATCTCTGGGATTTAAAACTTTAAAATAGGCTGAAAACTTGCCCTTTTTGTTTTTCTCTAATATGTCCCTATCCTAATAATGTGTTAAAATTCTGGCAGCAACTTAAATTAGGCATAATTCTGAAATTGAGGAGACATTAAAGTTGACTAGAAATGTTATTACACTTTGTTAAAATACTTACGTTTATCAATTAGAAAAGGTTTTTACTACTATTGTTGTTTTTCCACTTTAGTTCATCTGGTTAATGTTTACCAGAAATGTTAAGAGTTCTGCTATCTACCATCTGACTATAAACAAAAAAACAAATCAAGCAATAAACAACTCTTCTTTGTGACAGTCAGCCTCTGGATTTTCTAAATTATTCGGTTGTCAGGAAAAAAAAAAAAAATCCAATTTTCATCCAGATGTTTTGCACTCTTTTTTCCATAGTTGGAGATTACTTAGAAGCAGGATCTACTAACATTTACTACCAAATATAGATCACTGAAACTTGAAGCAGGAAACTGGCATAAACAATTGACAAGCTCATTTAATTAAAAGAAACTCAATGGCAATATTCATCTTGGGTTTGTCTTTGTAAATTATTATAAGTCAACGTAGGTTAATCCAATTTTTCACTCTTGTTTTTTTTTTTTTTTTTTTTTTTCTCTCTTAGGTCAATGAATTAACATATTAATGGTCAAAATGAAGCCAAAAAGAATATATCTTTTCCTTCAAACAATTGTCTTTTCCTAGTATATCCCTTTTTAGCTCTTCTTAGTTCCTTTCACATTTTTACTAAGTTTTTCTTCTTCATTAAACAATATTTATGTATTCCATCATCTATTCTACAACTTTATAGACTCAAAGTTTATTTTATAGAAATCATGTGATGCAGAAGTGTTAAATAAAAATGCAAATAGCCCATATGCTTCAGTTTGCATCAGTTGTGCCTGCATGTAGCTTAGGCATTAGTTGGCTCACAGTCTCACTAATGTATCCCTATCACTAAACCAATGAGTTATAACACAATTCTCCTTACCCCCTATACTATTTTAGTATTTGGGTGTCTAGAAGTGCAGATGGAAAATGAATGTAAAAAGGATTTCTTAAAATATAAATATTCATTATTGTTCCCAATATGCTGCGTATTTTTTAGATCCTGCTGGGTCCTGCCAGAAAAGCAGAGGGTGTTCACTGAGGGAGCATAGTTAATGGAAAACCATTGCATTTTTCCTAATGCTCAAACTGGCAGTCTGTGTATCATATGCTGAACACATAGAAATTCATGTACGTGCATGGGGCAGTTCAACACAATCTGGGAAATGTCCATAAAGTTGATTTTCATATGTATTTAATATCTGATAGGAGAGAACAAAGGGAATACAGCTTTCTATAAATAATTACATCCAGTATGATTAATGATGTGTGTATGATACATATTTAGATGTATACACATATACATATGTATTCATGTATTGCACGAATATATATATCCCATTTGTTTAACAAGAGTTACTTACTTAGAATCTAAAAATAAGGTGAAGCAGATCTTAATAACCAAACACATTTTAAAGATTTCTAGTCAACTCATAATTAGATTTTAAATAGACTAAGTATGTTTGATCAACCTCCTGTTATAATACAGCTTTGACTATTGTTCTCTCTTAATAATAGTAACTATCAGAAACATTTTACTTCCCCATTATAAATGGCCTCAATTATGCTAAACTATAAGTTCAAACTACCTTACAAAACCAAAAGATGAGTCATTGATAAAAAAGAAAAGTAATGCTTCTTTCTGAGAAAATTAGTGTTATTACCATTGAATTAAAGAACTAAAACAATGTTAGCCAGACTGAGTTGAGCTTCATTAAATATCATTACTAGTTACATGATACTTTAGCTCTTTCACTATATTTCAAAAATATATCTCACATGCTATATTATTTCACTTGCTGAAAGACAGAAATGAGAAAGATAAACTGCTTCTTCATTCTGAATACCTCATTTTTTGATAATGTTAATTAGATAGTAATCAAGTGTGTATGAAACTCTTAATTCAGAGTTTCTTCTTGAATGTCATCTTAGGTAAAGATAAGTAAAATGTATAAAAAAAATATAGGAGGATAACACAGAATAAATATTTTAAATACAAAAGACAATGTGATGTTTAAAAGAAGGAGGGATAAATAAATATCAAAATAAAATAAAACTATTAGGTTCTTTTTAAATATGAACTGTCTGATAATAATTTATGGTTAAACTAGTGGTTATCAACAGGGGAGATTTTCCTCCCAGGGAGTATTTGGCAATGTCTGGCGATATAAGTAGTTGTTGAAAATGAGCAGGGGAGAGTGCTTTAGGCATTTAGTGGGTACAGAGGCCAGGGATGTGGCTAAATATTCTACAGTGCAGAGCACAGGAAGGGATTCTCCAGACCAAAATGCCAATAGTACAGAGATTGAGAAAACCTAGTTCAAAATAATGGACATGACTATGGAGATGAAATTTGACAATAAAATTAGGTGGAGACATTTTTAAACAGTAGAGGGTTATATAACTGAGTTAGGCTATGGTTTGATAGATACAATATATTACAAATTCTTAAATATGGAAACAGATACTTGAAAATAGCTATTAAGTAAAAGGTCCTTTAGTACTGTCAATTGGATTGTAGCAGGACAATTCAGGGTTAAGAAGGTAAAGATTACATTGATTTACCAACCTAGTGCAGATTGATAGATAAATTCTTGTTTGAAACATTTGAAAAAAATAAATATGATTTTCAAGACATGGAATAAATTAATAGGCTTTGTACTAACAAAAATAAAGAGATGCTAAATGAATACAAAAATTTGATTTTTTTTTGTTGTTTTCTTGAATGATGATAGTTGTGCCAATCATCACCACAAGCATGTTGGTAACAATGAAAAATTGCAATAAACAATAATATATTTTGGATTTTCCAAACCTTTCAAATGGTGAACCAGAACTGACTAACTCAAAAAAAGATTCACAGGGAACTACTAGAAGAACTCAGAAAACTAAACAATAACAGAAGTTTCAGCAAAGAAGAGGAGATCAGCAGAATCCAGTGCAACAGAGAGATCAAGATAGGTGGGAAGTGACGAAGCACATGAGTGACTTTAGGGAAGTGCACTTAGGTAGAGCCTCAAATTTATGCCATTTAAGGGGCAACCCCTAAGGAGGAAAATTAAAATTTTAAATATACATTAGGTATAGGGCTGAAAGGAAACCTAGTGAGTAGAGGCCTGAAGCTTATTTTTCATTGCAGGTTTATTATTATGTTAAATACCCGTGTGCATCTTCTTTACTTACTGTGTCGTTTATAGTTTGACTGAACTTCTACAGGTAGAAATTCTGAGAAGCAGTAAGTAAAGATATATGCACAAGGATATTTAATGTAGCAATAAGCTGGAAACAGCCAGAGTTCCTAATAATAGAAGGATGATTGAGTAATATTGGAATACCCAAACTTTGAAATTAAATGCAAATTTTATATATATAGTGCCCAAAATTTGTATACACATTTTAAAAAAGGAAAACTGTATTAAAATTGTAATATTCAATATATACCGATAACAAAAGATGAATACACATTTGACTTCTGCAATTACAAGAGGTGCTCAAAGTGGTTACCATCAGTGTCCAGACACTTCTGATTATTGCAAACGACTGCTTGAGCAACGTTGACCAGTGTCCACTTGTTTATATTTTTTTGGCACCCCTGGTATACATCTGTATGTACGAGGTCTGACAATTAAATTTCCGAACTTGTCGCAACAACATTCCTAAACTTTTTTGATATCAGAGGGATTATTCATTAAGAATTTGTACCAACTGGACAAAAGTAACCAAGCTTACTATTTGGAAGTGCTGAAAAGGATGTGTGAAAAAGTTAGACGACCTGAACTTTTCACCAACAATTCATGGCTCTTGCATCACGACAACGTACCAGCTCACACAGCACTGTCTGTAAGGGAGTTTTTAGCCAGGAAACAAATAACTCTATTGGAACACCCTCCCTAGCCACCTGATCTGGCCCCCAATGACTTCTTTCTTTACCCAAAGATAAAGGAAATATTGAAAGGAAGACAGTTTGATGACATCCAGGACGTCAAGGGTAATATGATGACAGCTCCGATGGCCATTCTAGAAAAACAGTTCTAAAATTTCTTTGAAGGGTGAACTAGGCACTGGCATTTATGCATAGCTTCCCAAGGGGAGTACTTTGAAGGTGACCATAGTGAGATTCAGCAATGAGGTATGTAGCACTTTTTCCAGGATGAGTTTGTGAACTTAGTTTTCAGACCTCGTATAATAACCAGCCCACCTTTTCTTTAATAGCCTCTCAATATGCATGTATATCTTTAAATTAAAGGAAATAGAAGTATGAAAAATGCTAACTCTAACCAATGATTAATTCAAGGAGTAGGATTGAGAGTGGGAGGAGAAAATTTTGTTTTTTGCTTAGGCTCCTGAGTTTTAACCCAGATTATGTATTTCATTTAGTAATTCAAATTCATTGAGAAGACAATAATAAGTTTATGAGGTAAATGCTATAAAGGGGGAGTCAGAGGTATTGTTGATGTAAATACAGAGGATCATAACCTTCCTTGGGAGGTCGGCCATTTTGTTACTGAACTACTGAGCCATAAACTGAATCTGAAGAATGAGTAGTAGGAGGAGTGTGGAAAACAGAGCCAGGTGGGCAGAGTGAGAAGATTTTGACTGTTGATACAAAAGAAACAACACGTTCCAACATCTGACTGTTTCAAGGAGTTTGATAGAGTTCAGAATGGATGGCACATGGGTGGGAGGTGTGCAAATGAGATCAGGAAGTGAAAGGATACAATAAGTAACTTTCTGTCTTCAAAGTGAGAACTGCGTTTCTTGTTAAAGAAGTCAGATACCATTGGTTTTGAGTTTGAATCTTGACTGTCATATTTGGCATTAAAAAACAAAAACAAAACAAAACAAGACAAAAACTCCTTAGGCCGCAATTTTCTCTGCTATAAAATGAGTATTAAAACACCTACCTCATTATTTTGAGAAGCAAATTATGTAGGTAAAGTGAGTAACATAAATCTTTTACAAATTAGACACTTTGTAGGCAGCAGCTATTACTATAATCCTTTTGTTCCAGGCTATTGTTGAGATTAGATTTGGTTTGATGCTGGATTTTTTATCACATATTTTCATTTCCCTACTTCGTGAAGCAATGTTTAATGGAAGGTTGTGTTTAAAAATAAGCAATATCCCTGAAATTGAGTGTTCTGTATCAATCTCAGCTGATTGAACAAGGCAGAAACAAAGAAACCAGAAGCAATGCCCATGTTTGCTAAAATGTTGTAAGAAGCCATTTCCCTCCTAACTCTTGTAATAGTTCAATAAAAGCAGCCAAATGAACAATGCAAGAAATGTCACTAAATCTAAACCTAGAGTTTGCTGCAAATCAGCATTTGCAGAATCTTTCTATTATTGATTGTGGTGTAATTGCTATACAAACTTTGTTCTTCTTAACCACATCCGACACAGAAGGGCTAATTTTTTTTTTTTTTCTCCCTAGATGGACTATACATTTTAGAACCTAAAAAAAGCAAAGCCGAAAAATCCATCATTTGGATTGAAGGAAAATTGCAGAGGGTAATATAAATGTTTCTTTTTCTTGAGTCACACATACAGAAATGAATCAGTATCTTGGAGAGCAGACCTTGACATTGTAAACTCAGTCCTTCTCTGTGACGGAATTGAATAGCCAAGGCAGAATGAATACAATGCTTGTGCTTGTAACGGAGGTCAAATGATATAAGGTCAAATATTGTTTATTAAATTTAAAGTGATAGTCATTGGTGAAGTTTGCTAGAGCAGCTGTTGCTGAACAATTGTAAAGCTGTAATGGAATAATGATGTGGTACACAGGGAGAATTGCTCTCTAGGTCCCTCTTCAGTGGGAGTGCATTCCTTCAAGGTGGGCATCAGCTTCAGAGAGCTGCCTCAGCCGTGGCTGCACCCTTCCAGGGGCAGTCTGCACCAAGTTGCTGAGCAAGGTGCAGACGTTTTCCACCCTGTGTGGAATATCCTGATGGGCAATATGGCTGCCAAGTTTCTTGCTGGCTTGGCTGGTGTTTTCACCAGTCAGCTTGGAGTTCATTTCCTCTCTTTGGCCAATCCTGCATCTACTCCTTCCTTTCACAGGTGTGGATTTCTAATGAATATCTTGCATTTCAAACTTCAACAGAGCATCTGCTCTGGAGATCCCAAACGGTGACTAATGAATTGATGAAGTGAGAAAATGGAGACGTGTTTAGAAATCTATGTCATTTAAAAGTTTGTAATGGGGAAGACAGAGGAGGTAGTAGCAGCAGAAGGAAATAGGGGTAAGAGAGAGGTTTTATTATTTTAGTGTTTTGGAGTGGTAGGGGGTGCAAGAAGAACTTGAAAGAGTGTTAATGTTGATGGAAAGAATTCAGTACACGGAGGGAGTTCTGGGAATGTCTCAGTAGTTCAAGCTACACTATAATAATTTGCCTCTGTAAGAAAAACACTGTCTTCCACTACAGTCACCAAAACCAGAGGTAAATGTGCTTATTTAAATGAGCTCTCTCTGTTTTTGGAGTGGGGATGGATTTTAGAGAAAACAACAACAAAAAAACAGGACTTGTTTGATGAATTAAAATTAGTAGTGAAGTCAGTGGATTTCTTCATACCCCTTAAGCCAACTTTTATAGGTTCTGTGGTTCATTCAGTGATAGTCATAAAATGTGTACAAAATTCCATGAAGATGCTGGAAACTTAAGTCATCAGTGCCACAAATTAAAAATAGACATTTGACTTTTCTTTCCTGGAGCTCTTTTGGTGACGTTTTCCCTCCCAGAAAGTAAAATTAAACTCAAAAATCAAATTATCAAAATTAATGTTAATTATGACTTTTTGCTCAGTCTGTTTTAGAAAAAAAGAATTTACCTCCTAAATTAACATTCACAAATGATGACATAATTAGAAATAGCCCTAGCACCATATGGCATTACTGTTTGTCCCTTGGTAATAACATCATGATAAGAATATTGACATATTTAGGCAATCTAAAATGATTTATCCTTGACCTAGAAGTTAAAACAGACTCCTTTTGACAAGAGATGAAATAGGTGATGTAGTGCTTTTCATAGGAAAATAAACTACACAATTACAAATACATGTGAAGCTAATAATTCAGTATATAACACAGTATATAACATAAGTGATAAGAAATTAGCACTTTATGAACAAAAAAGGTCTTATTCATAGTACTATTGTGAAATTTAATAGACGCTTAGCTTTGATAGAAATGTTTGCTGTGATGTAGGTATCATGTTTCCTTCTGTTTTTATTTTATTGATAGTGATGCCCAGGAAATTGCCTAGGACATAGAAAGAATGGAGACGTTCCACTTATTTCTTGAAACTGAAGGATTATCTCATACTAAAATCATTAATGAATGTAATGTTCTAACAATATCTCTGTTCTAATGATCTAATTTATTATTTTAATTAAGGCTTAAACTAAAACACTCCTGCTTTAGCCTGGAAAGTACCCATACTCAAACATTCATGTAGAGATGGCATGTAACCAACTGTGTCACTCCAGTACCCAGAGCCTTACCTTTGCTTTTACAGCCAGGCTCGATCATTTTGCCATTATTTACAGTGCACGTGATTGCTAACAGGCACACTATATTCAGAATTTTGCAAAAATAAATAAATACATACATACATACACACATACATACATGCATAATTTGAGACTGTATACATGTAATGTTTCCCTACTACACGAAAACTTAAAAGCCATTAATAAGTTGAACATCTTTTATAAATTCACAAATCTGGAAATATCAAAGACAGACTGACATTTCTTAGATACCTATTGCAATTAACATTCATCTGAAATAGCATATAAAGGTAGTAAAATCATTTACAATTCCCAACTACTTTATGTAGCCCTTGCAGTCTATCAAGTTTTTATTTATGTAATATGATAACAGTAAAATAATCTAAATTGCAGCTATATTAAAGTGCTTTTTGTTATAGTCACTGTTAGTAATGAACCCGAATTTCTTACTTACTGAAGTGAGACCAGGATGTTTTCATCAGTGCACATGTTAGTAGAAACAGATACATGGCATATCAAATATTCTGGAAGTAGTATCATTATGCACATATCACTGAGCAAAAATCCATATATTGTGTGTATGTATACTAGAGGTTATATGTAGAATATACATCTTTTCCTTGTTATATGTGGCCATGGTGCCATATTTCCACTGTGTATTTCAGAAAGATTTTTCCGAGGTTTATGAAACCAGATGCTATTTACATATTCTGCTTATGTTTACAACTCAGCCTCAGCGGGCACATCAGCTATGAAAATTACCATGGTCATGATATTTTCTTTTCTACTTAAATGTTCACTTTCCTCACAATTGATTAGATTGGCTGTGGAATCCATCTGAAGAATCCCATAAGGTGCCAAAACACCTTTATTTTTAAAATTGGTGTTTAGATTTGGTGTTATATACAACCAAAGCTACATACTTTGCTCAGTTTACTTAAAAAGAGTTACATTTTTATGGTCATTAGTAGGGTGAATTTTGGCTTCTTCTTTCAGATTGCCAACACTGACCAAATAATTGAAATTTTGCATTTGTGTGATTTAAACATATTTAGATTTCTTAGATTAGATCATGAATATTCCTAGGATTTGGGTTTCTAGACATCCCCCCCTCTTTCATTTACCTACTTTGATACATGGATACACTACTTTCTTTTTCATGTTTTCCCATTTCCTTTCATATTGTTTTAAACAATGGTAAACAAAACCACTATATCCTTGGGGTCTAACACATTGATTTGGCATAATATGTCTTCAGTAAATATTTGTTGATTAAATAGTTATAATGTCAATCTATAGTCTTAAACATCTTACCTACTTATTATCAACATCCTAAGTAAATTTCATGATTGATCTCAAGATATTTAATTGGGCTTATTTTCTGGTCATAATTCTCCACCCTCCCAGTCCTAGATTGTACTTCCCATTTCAAAAATCTCAACCTTGCTTGTTAACATATGAAAAGTATGAAGAAGCAGCAGGAAGGGAGAAGATTCACAAACATGTTTTATGAACTCAGGATTTGTACATCCAGAGACATGAAAATTCTTGGAAATCTGACCAGTTCCCTTTGCATAACTGAAGGATTTCATGTGACATCGGATTGGATTTATTAGTTGATATAAATTTAAAGGGCAGACTCAAGCTAAAACTAATGGGTAGAAAGGTAGAGATAAATATTGTACTTGTCATATAAAACACAATTCTAAAAATAAGATCTTTTAAAAATTAAATTGTAGTACATCAGTAGGTCATGTTTCCTGCCATACTATCGGTTGGTCGAGATGTTTTATAGAAAAATAAAATATGAACTGTGGATCGATGCAGAAGACAACTTCAGAGAGATCCTTACAAAACTATTTGTAAATTCTTCTAAACTCAATCATGTTTCGTTGCCTCTCTCCCCCAAACATAACCACCATATCTGCCTTTCAAAACTTGACTATGCCTTGTCTTTAACAGCATTGTTTCAGCTCACCTTTCAATATATGCTCTTATCTAATCCTTTCCAAACCCTAAAAGCAGTAGCATTGATTTCACTGAGTAGATTAATGTTTAGTTTCCCTAGCTATTCAAGAATTTCTCAAAGTTCATCATCTGCTATCTCACCAGGAATTTACTAACTTTGTAGCCTGAAACCAAGGCAAGCACATTCCTCTCTTAGCCATCGCCTGCTTTCCTAGGTTACACTTGACCAGCTGTCTGCAGTTGTATGTTACCCACACTCTGGTTAACATTTTTTAAAATTGAATTTGTATACACATGAACTCTATTACCCCATAGTCCTGACACTCCTATTATCCCCACACTCCCTGTTTGTTATGTGTGACCTATTTCACTAATTTATGTTACTTCTTTGGTCCTTATAGGAATTACAAGAACATACTTAGGGGAATAAGATCATACCCTGACAGGAATCAGAGAGCAAAGTAGTAATGTATTTTGTTTTGTTTTGTTTTGTTTCGTTTTTCATTTTTACCTTTTAGTTTTTAAGTTAGAGATATGTTTAAGTTGTTATAGCTATGGGGATATTGTTGATATTTTATTGGAGACTTTATTTGTATAAAATAATGGAAA
Organism: Rhinolophus sinicus; assembly: GCF_057876585.1. Taxonomy (NCBI): domain Eukaryota; kingdom Metazoa; phylum Chordata; class Mammalia; order Chiroptera; family Rhinolophidae; genus Rhinolophus; species Rhinolophus sinicus. The sequence continues at coordinate 59,353,012 of NC_142502.1, forward strand.
GAAATAAACTTAGGACTCAGTATACTTTATTTCCAGTCCCACATTTTGCTACGTGAGATTGAATTTAAAAAATTTCATGGAAGCTCAATTTTCACATAGTAGAAAACAGGATGCAATTGTACTTCCCTTCTTTTTTTTTTTACCTAAGTTAATATTTAAGTTATACTAGAGAATGTTGAAATAGTACTATTTGATAATTAGTTACCATTATTATTTACATTAGCTATGCTAACGGATCATAAATACTGCTTTCTTTTTATAATCTTTGATTCTAGGCATTTATATTGTTTATTTTATGTGAACCTAATTAAACCTTTTTATTAGCATTAGAAGCCAATCATAATTCCACGTATTAGAACCTATGCCTATAACCATTTGAAGGGTAGAGGGAAAAAAAAAAATACTCATCCCCTTTCCATACCTGAGAAAAATCACTGCTGGATGAGAAGGGGTTTGTGTCAACATTTGTAAAAATGTTTTGGCGTATTTAAAATAATATTGAGGAGATAACCAAATATTAGTAGCACAGAGTATTGAAATGAATTGACTAGGAAATGAGAAATTAATCATGAACTATTTCAACTAAGATTACTAATTTTATTTAGAAAGAATTTGCAAAAATAAAATATTGACAATATTTTACCACTGAAATAGAAAGATCATTCCCCTATATTATTTACAAGGCTATAATGTCTTTAAAATATATTGAGTTTTATTTATAAAATAAATGTTTATAAAAAGTCTTACAGCGTGATTTTCATGATTTTTGCTACAGCGTAGATTGTAAGTTAGGAGACTATTACATACAAAATGGTCCTCTCCCAATAGTTAACTTTAGCCAAATCCCACTGGATACAGAAGAGAAAACTTACAAAAGAGACTTACTGTTCTTCATGAAGTAGACTTAAAACTGTCAAAGTCAAGGGATTTTACCACTTATTTTAATAAGTAGCCAACATAGTCATAAAAATCAAATTTTGCCTCTTTGTGTATTCCAAATTCATATAATATGTTAACATGTGATTTGGGGTTTTAAGTAGAACTCATTTGAAAGAAGGTAGAGTAGAAATCCTTAGCAATAAATGCTTTATTAATACAAAAAACAAAAACAAAAACAAACAAACAAACAAAAAACAGGGTGATTAAATCAAACATGGATTCAATCACAGTATAAGATTTTTTTTGGTATAGAAATAGTAAGTTAAACTATGAGGGGCAGGCCTATATAACAAAGAGTAAGGAGTGAGTCCTGAAATAATTTTAACTTGTATGTTTATATTGAAGGGATGTTGAATATTTTTGATATGTCAGCATTCCTAACTAGGCCCAGACGTTTTTTGGTGGTCTCTGTTAAAAATATCAATCTTTATTTTTGAAGGAAGATTATATAGTTATAGGAAGAGAGTTATGTAAGATGCTTTGGAGTCAGAGAAGTCACATAAATCTTTGAATGTTTTAAGAATGTACATAATATCTATTTGGTAGAGTTGTTTAAAGATTTAAGAATGTTTATTCTATTATAATAGAATTGTTTATATGATAATAAACCTATCAGATAAAACAGACAAGTTTTCAATCTAAACCATCTAGATAAAATATAAAATGTAAAAAAAAAAAAAAAAAGAAAAAAAGAAAGAGAGAAAAAAAAGAAAAAGAAAATGAAGTCATTAACATTAGAGAGCTTTCGAGGCAGGTAAGGCTTTAGGGACCAATATCCTTCCAAAGAAGAAAATCCATTGAGATGATTTCTGATTTCTATATGATGTGCATTCCTTTTCAGTATTTACCAGTATTGCTTGTGGGCTAGGACCGAGAAACCTGGTAAAGGGCAAGTGTTAGCAAGCAGAGAAGCCAGCCAGCAGACTTTGTGGACATTTGTGAGATTAGTGAGATGAAACATGGAGTTCAGGACTATCTACATAGAGAACCAGGAGATGAGAGCAAAGATCATATGTGGAATTCCCCATCAAGAATTTCTTGCTTTTTAAGTTCCAAAGTGTGGTAGACTATAGAAAGCCAGAATTTTCTGTAGTCTTGCTATGATGGGAGTACAAAAATTGGAGATCAAGACATGCAAATGAAGTAAACCAGATTCTAGTAAACTGGTACCCTCAGTTGGAAATGTTAGACACCTACATTTTAAGGATAGGGGTAATTTATTGGCAACTCAGATTTACATATGAGGTCTGACAATAAAGTTCACGAACTCATCCTAGAAAAAGTGCTACATACCTCATTGCTGAATATCACTATAGTCACCTTCAAAGTACTCCCCTTGGGAAGCTCTGTGCGAACACCAGCACCTAATTCACCCTTCAAAGCAATTTTGGAGCTCTTTTTTTTTGGAATGGCCATTAGAGCCGTCATCATTTTACCCTTGATGTCCTGAATATCATCAAAATGTCTTCCTTTCAGTATTTCCTTTATCTTTGGGTAAAGAAAGAAGTCATTGGGGGCCAGATCAGGTGAGTAGGGAGGGTGTTCCAATACAGTTATTTGTTTCCTGGCTAAAAACTCCCTCACAGACAGTGCCCTGTGAGCTGGTTCATTGTCGTGATGCAAAAGCCATGAATTGTTGATGAAAAGTTTAGGTCGTCTAACTTTTTCATGCAGTCTTATCAGCACTTCCAAATAATAAACTTGGTTAACAGTTTGTCCAGTTGGTACAAATTCATAATGAATAATCCCTCTGATATCAAAAAATGTTTGCAACATCGTTGCAACAAATTCCCGAACTTAATTGTCCGACCTCGTAGATTCTAATGCAGCCTTTAGTAGCTTAAGTCCCAAATTGGATGGCAGTGAACTGCCCCCAGGGAACTGCCAGAGTTTCCACTAGATATGCCTTTTCTGCAGGGAGATAATAGCATCCACAACCTCAATATTTTCTTGAAAAAAAAAAAAAAAAAAAAAAAAAAAAAAATATATATATATATATATATATAAAATTGAAAAAAAATATATATATATATATATATATACATAGTTCAATAAAAACAAACAAAAAAATACTGCAGTAAGAAACGGAATGAAGAAAAACATGGAAAACTGAAAGAGACACATAGGTGATTGAGCTATTGAAGTCATCACAAGGAAACTAAAATAACTGTAATTTACATAACCAGGCAAAACTAATAATAAAAAAAGAATTTGACCAGAAAACTTGCATTTATTAAAAAAAAACGTCAAAACGGAAATTCTAGGAATAAAAATATTGATGGAAATAGAAATGTGTGAGATTAAAAGCATGTTGTACACAATAGAGAGAAGATTCTTATATTGGATGAAAATATCCTGATAAAAGAACAGAAAGAAGATGAGAAAGAGAAAGAGAGAGAGAATAGTTAAAGGCCTAGTGTGTGTAATTGTAGACTCTCAGTATACGGAGAGAAATAATGGAGCAGAATTAAAATGTAATGATAATGGCTGAAAAATTTTCAGAACAGCTGAAATACATCACACCACAGATTTAAGAAGTCCTACTGAGACCTAACATAAAAACACAACTACGTACTGAAAAAAGAGAGAGACTGAGAGAGAGAGAGAGAGAGAGAAAATCTTATATACACCAGGAAGGAAAAGAAGACATTATTCCCAAGGATCAATATAATACTTCAAGATTATTTTCAATAGAAACAAATGGAAGCTAGGAAAGAATGGAATAGCATCCTCAAAACATTAAAAAGAAAAAAAAATGTCATGCAGAATTCAAAACTCAGCTAAAACATTTTTCAAAAATGATGGTGAAATGAAAACATTTCAAACCACAAAAAACTGGTAGAATTTACCACCAGCAAATCCAGACTAAAATAAATATTAAAGAGAGTCCCATAGGGAAAATGAACATGATTCAAAAGAGACACAGGCAAATGGAATAAGGTAGTAATAGCAAAAGAATTTGGAAATATGTTGGTAAATACATATTAATACTTATTACACAAAATAACACAGTAATATGTTGTGTGGAATTAAAATGCATGAAAAAAATAATACAAAAGGCAAGAGGTAATAAATAATGCCTACATGTTCTCAGAGGCACCGCCTAAGTAATGGCAGGTAGTAATGTATAATACAAATTCCTTATTTATTTTATATTCTGTTATGTCAAAGATTCATGTTGTAATATCTAAAGTAACTGAGAAAACATAATAAAAGCATGTATAACTAACCACAAAAGGAGGAGACAAATATATAATAATAAAAATATTATTTAATACAGAGAAAGCCTCAAAAAGGGAATAAAAGAAACATGAAAGGTAGAAAAAATAGAAAGAAATACTTAAATGGTAGATATGAATCCATATATATTGGTAATTCTATGAAATATAAATGGACTAAATACCCAATGAAACGTCTTAGACTGTCATACAGGAAAAATAAAAGTCTGAATATTGCTTACAAGAGGCTCACTTTCAATGTAAGACCACAGAAAAATTAAAAGTAAAAGAAAATGACTTTCCATGCAAATAATTACCAAAATAACAACAAAAAATTTAACACTAGCATACAATCTGAAAATGTATAAAGTATTAAGTATTGCTAGAGATAATAACCTCAAAAATATCAATCGTTATGAAGATACAATTATAAGGGGAATGCAATACACAAATGAGAATGCATTAACTACTACTGCTACTTACACACACACACACACACACACAGATACATACATATTTCAATAAAAATAACTTCTAGGTGCTCAAGGAATCATAGTTTTAATTTGCATTAACATAATATCTAATTTGAATATTGTACAGTCAAAATATGTATGACTATGTATAGAGTGAATATGAATATGAAGAGAAAGAGAGAATATACATATTTGACCCTTAACAATGTGGGGGTTAGGGTACTAACTAACCCTTGTGCAATCAGAAATTCACATATAACTTTTGACTCACTAAAAACTTAGTTGTCCCTCAGTATCCATGGGGGATTGGTACCAGTACCCCCATGGATACCCAAACTTGCAGATGCTCAAGTCCTTTATATAAACTGGCATATATCAATGAATACTATTGGCCTTAGAATCTGAAGACTCCCAACTATGATGCAAAAACAGTACAGGGTTTTAGTGGAACAATCTGTGTATAAATAGACCCACACAGTTCAGATCCGTGTTGTTCAAGTGTCAACTGCAGAGTTATATATAGGCAGACATATCTATATCTATATAGTGATATCTGTCTATTTATATATATGTATATATCTTTTAATGTTAATGTGGCCTTCTAATGCCACAGGATTGGTAAGTATTATGCAGATCTCTCAGCAACAAATCACCTTACATGATTGATAATATTGACTTTTCGAATGTGTTCTATGTGCCATCACACTTCATTAATTCTCCCTTCTCTTGGGCATCCTTGTTACTTGTTCTTCCAAAGTTTTAGAGATACGTGAATAATAATTACACATATTGGTGTATGTGTGATAATCTACAAAGTGGCACTATAACTGCCACAAAAAGTATAAATTTATTTTAGGATTAAATTATGTATTTTTCAGACTTAAACAGGAAAACTTATTTGTATGTATAAAGCCTATCTGTGAAACATATTTTACTCAGAATCAATCATGGTTTACTTATATAGGGTATATCCAAAATGGGTAATAAAAATGAAGATTCTAAAAAATCAGTATCAGAAGTCCAATAAAAATATTAGAAGTCTTGATGAATATGAAGTAGGGCACAGTGATTAACTGCAACATATTAGATACGTAATTCTTCTATACTGCATTTTGTATTTAAGTTGTTGGATATTTATAAAAAAATGGATAAACTTATTCTCTGCAAAAGAAAAGTAATTGTTATTTTTACTATTACATTTTCTTCTAGTGTCACATTATAATTTTATTATTCACAGAAAAGCTAAATTTTCTTTTTAAATATAAAATACACAGGTTTCTTGCCACGCATTGAAAATGCACATTGTCAGTTGTTTATTTTTCTTTATTAAGGAAACCATTTCTTTGCTAATACAGCCTTGAATAGCTAATTGGATTTCCTAATAGCATTCACTACAAACCATCTTGGGGATAATGTTTAAGAATTGTTTATCAGCAAAATTAAAGGGGAAATGCACCTAATACTTTTTGTTTGTTTTGCTTTGCAATTTAAGGTTCATGGCTTTTTTTTCTGTATATATTTTTTTTAATATGGCAAATGATTGCTCTCTCTAGATCTTACATTAATGGGCAGAGGACCAAATTGCAAAACTAGGCTAATTTGCACCCTTAGCATTTCATATTAATGAAATCGATTATTCATATATCAAAGAATGTATACCCTTCTCAAGTTAGTCTTTCTCAGTTTCTAGTATAATGGGAAGTTCTGTTGACTAAACTCTTTCCTCAAAATACCTCACTAGATATAACTAAATTTTGATCATTCCCCTGGGGAAAATGGTGCCAGTGGCTGCCATGAATATTTGTAGAGAGGTTCTTGAGAATAGAAAGTAAAAGAAAAAAAGAACCTACTATAAATGGGAGATAGGAAGAGAAATGACAAATCTTACCTAAAGAATGTCTTTGAATATTTCCATATAAAAGTAAAGAAAACTTTATCATGTGCAAATTGTTTAATTTTATGTGAAAGCAGAAACATGTTTTCATGTTATGGTTGACAAGTCATATAAACCCTGTTTCACATCTCTGTTTTCCTCATTGTTGGCCATCAGAGTGGCTTTGTTCATATACACAGGCTGCTTAATGAGAAGCTGACAAAGGGAAAGTGGTTAGTGGAAGAAAATAGAAAGAAAGGATGGATGAACCTGCTTGTGAATTCCCTGCCATGGTACACAGAATATTCTCTATGCAGCATATTAAGACAAAGTGTTTCCCTTAAGTTATAGATTGATACTCACTTATTTTCCTAAATAACTTTGAAGTGTATAGATCAGAAAGATCCTATCAGTGTTTGGTCCCCTGTTTAATTGAACTATAAAATGAGCCTGTTTCTCCCTAGTAATGATGGATGTTTTCGTTCAAGAGCAGTATAAAATTATGCATTATAGTTTTGCTTATAAATACTTCTTAGTTCCTCATCATTCGAGGCCTATTGGATGGAGCAATGGGCTCTGAGCATCAGGAGACATGGGATCAAGGGTCTCTTATGGCAGTCTTCTTCCTATAGAAAGAAGTGGTGATTAATGCAAGAGTAGTCAGACAAGGTATAAAGCTGTGCAAAGTGTGCAATATTAACATAAATTTCAAATTTATCAACAGACTCGAAGACTTAGTGTAAACCTCCTGTAACATAAATTACAACTTCTTTTGTTTATAACTGGAACTAATTGGGTTTGTTATTTTGTTTTAATTTACTGCCGGATTATTAAAATGCTAAACTAGTATAAGTCTCATCAATTGCCACACACACACACACACACACACACACACACACACACACGCACGCACCTCTACATCGCGATAGATTTTTACCTCTTCTCTTTTGTCAGGGACCAAATGGAGTTTCTGCTATGCAAATTTATTTTTCCCTGTCTCCTCCCACTCTCTCTCTGTCTTTCTTTACCTCCCTCTTTCCTACCTCCTGATTAAGCATTTATCTACCAATAGTGTCTATCTGAACAATTCTGATAAAACAGTACATATATTAAGTGTATTTCCCCAAATAGATAATAGCCCTAAGTTTCTATTGCTTCAGTAATCTTTTTATAACCACCAATCAGAAAATAGAGCCTAGAGAAGAGAACGTTTCCGTCTAAAAACAATGAGAATATTACCTAAGAATATTACCTCTGAATATTTCCTTGTCTTCTTCATTAACCATCTCATTTTTGACCACTAATGTACTAGTCCTACAGATAATACAGGTGGGCAACTCATTTCACATCTCGTATTTAACTGTAAAAGAATAAAGTGCACCACAGAAAGGGAATAAAGGTAGGATGCAGCCAAAATTACTGTGCTACCTAGAAAAAGCATAATGCAAAGTCTGTATGTGATGGAACTAGTTACATAGGCCTATCAATACACAGGAAACCAGAAAGCTCAATAATATTATGTTCTGAGAAAGGAAAGTCAATGGGAAAATGTGATAAACAGCAATACTTACTGGCAAAGTCCACTCTTCCAGTTACAAAATACTCCATTACGTAACCCCATGATAAGTTACTCACCTATCCCTAAGGGAGGCATCAAAGGTTCCCAGATTTAGTCACAGAATGAAAGTAAAATTCAAAATTTCTGGGTGATACATGATGGTTTCTGTATCAGACTCAAATGTGATTCATTTTAATATGGAAATCTATGAACTAGAAGTATTAGTTTTAGTTTGGAAATCTATGAACTAAAAATACAATATATAATGGTGAAACAGGGTCAGGATAACCACAATACTTTTGTTGTTGTTGAAAAGGAAGAATCACTGTTCCATACCAATTTTGAAATTCAGATCTGCAGATGAGTGAAGGGACACTGTCCTGCAGATTGGGGACTGTGCCCCTTTTTGTTCACTGGGAAGGCATCCCATCCATTGTTCTCCTTGGCCTTCAGTTCTTCCCTCTGAAATGCACTTTCTTTTTCATTAACCTCCATGGCCCTATATGATGTGGGCATTGGAGAACGTGTTCCCTGGAAGGACTGAACAACTTTCTTAGCATGCTTCCAGTAAATCAATCTCTTTTCTCTGAGCTGTTTTTCCAACTGAAAAGATTTACTGGGTGCTACATTAATTCATTTAGAGGTTTAATAGTGGATGTGACAGCCATACTCTTTATTTGCTCTTGGCCATAGGGTGAGTTCTAATAGGTTTTTGTTACTCAATGACCATTTCCATTGCATTTTCACTGGGTTGGTATGAGAAGTAATTGCTTTAAAAAAAACCATAAAATTGTGAATTTCTCACCGCTGTTTTCTTTCTGTCCTGCTTGCAAACCAGGTGATCCTTTTTATGACCTCTCAACATTCTTACAACACTTTGTCAATGCCACCAACATTAACCAACACATACTACTAACCTATTTTCCCATTTCTTCTCCTATAATGTATCATTATATTTGGGTGTGTGTACAGTGTGTAATCATATTTATCATTAGATGGATTACCTGCCTTGCAAGTTACTATAGGCACCAGTTTCACCAAATGTTTGACCACTGCATAATACAGTAACGTGATTATTCACATTCAGCCATTCAGTAACAGTTTCTCTACCACTGATAGTCTGGCTTTTAAGCAACGGTACACATTTTAGGTTTCTGATAATCATGCTTAATTTTTTTTTTTTTTAATCATGCTTAATTTATAGGTACCAATTTATGTGTAGATCAAGATAAGCCAGCTTATATTGCTATAATAAACAGGCTCTAAATATCAGTGTTTTAAAAGAATACTCTTTTCATGCTTATGTTACAGGTCATTAATAGTAACTAGTCTACATAGTCCTATGTAGGTATCCAGACTAATGGAACAGTAACCATCTCATATTCCCAGTCTCTGTGTCAGAGTGGAAATACAGCTGTGGACATCTACAATTGAGTGCTCCAGTCTGGAAAGGATACTAGAAACTCACTGGCTAGAACTGGTTACATGGCCTCACCCAATTATAAGAAGGCTAGAAAATGCAAACTTTCCTGATGCCCATAAGTGGGGTGAACTGGCAATATTTACCAAAGATCTCAGCTTCCTAGAGTGTAACCAACATCAAATTCTGTTTATTTAACTATTCACTATTTTTTTCCAGCTCACATTTATAAATGAACTCCTCCATTACCCTAAGAATTGTTACTTTACTAATTCATATTCCACCTTATAATTCCATTTATTTAGTTGCACGTCTGATAACCACCATCTCGTCTCTTATATCAGTCCATGTACAATGCAGTGCAGCCCCAAATTTAAAGATTTTACCAGAAAATATGTCACTATATGCAGATTAAGAGGATGGGATGAATATACAAGTAAAATTATAGTGTTTTGTCACTTTGACCTTTAGAACACAACTGCATAATATGGTTTTTAATTGGATTTATCTAATATCTAGAGAACAAATCTTGCTTTACTGGTAGCTCTAGGAACTACTTCATGAATAGAAATAAAATGTACATCCCTTTTAACAAGAGAAGCATCATGTCTTAACTGACTAATATTATTTCTGATATACGAGTCAGTCACATTTTAGATGTAGACCTGGTTCCATATTAACTAAGGCTATAACATCGGTATTCATTCAACATCCAACCCATCTGCTGAAGCCTAGCATTATATCTCCAGTTGCTAATACATACAACATGACAAAATCAAATACAGTTTCTAAAATCACCATAAATTATCAATTAAATTAAGTATTAAATGATCAGAATAAAAATCCTGAGAGATAATGAGTTAATTGATATTATAAACTATTTCACATTGACCTGAAAGATTATACTTAGATTTTGCATTGAGTTTCTGGACAATTGTTTTGGTCAAGTAAGTTAGTAAAAAAAAAAAATCATTGATACACACAAAGAAATGTATTCTAAAATTTGGCAGAAGAAAGCATATGATATTTAGCATTTTTGAGAAATTCATTATCTGAACCATATATAACCAACCCGTGGTACAATTTAAACTACTTCATTTTTTCTTGGTTAGTTACCAGTGCTGCTTTTAGGGAGCTGCCTTTTGATTGAGACTTAAAGAGAAGAATAGCATCAGTTTTTATTCTAAAATTGGTTGCCTTAATAAAAGTAGTTCACAGTAATGCTTTCTTTGGTTCAATTAAGCATGTTGGAACAATCACAGAAGGCATCTTAGACATTCCTATTAAATACAGCAGTTTCACAAAGAATAAATTTATACCAGTTATAATGCTGAGAGGAGGGGGGACACACATGTGGTGTTTAAAATATCAGACACTCCTTTAGACTTGAAAAAAGCAACATTTTCTAGTGGAAAGCAATTTATTTTCAATGAGGGACTTCGGAAAACTCTGGATCTCATCTCAACTTTCAATCAGATGGAGAGAATTGTAAGGCTTGAACTGAAAAATACACAACAAAACTGAACATGAAACTTGGAGAAAGGAAAAGCTTGTGTATTTATGGGTTGTGTGACCCAGAGAAATGAATCTGTGAATCTCAATTTTTTCAGTGTAAATTAAGGATAATGCTTACCTGAGTTTTATAAGAAGTATTACTTGAGACTATATGCAAAAATGTTGTGTGAAGTGCATACATCAGTGGTCTTCCACCTTCTTCTCTCTCATGCTTTCATTATAGCTACAGAGAATATGGTGGATGATTCCTTATATTCTATCAGTATTATAGAAGACAATATAAAGTGTTAGTAATCACCATCTATAGCCTTTTAAATTGTATGTAGCAGATTCTGATAGTATTCAGCAACATAAAGTTTAGCTATGTAGCTTGATTTAGATTAAAATAAATTGTAAAAAAAAATATTACAGCATACTTAAAAATAGTTACAAGTATGCATGTACATGTATTAAGCATGTATTTATACAAATAATTTACATGTGTATGGATATGCATGTACACATATACACACAGAGATAAATATACAGCAACATGACATAGTGTTTTAAAACTAGCAACTCTGTAGTAAACTGCCTGGGTTTGAATGTCTGCTTGTTAGTAGTTGTGTGACCTCAGGAAAATTATTTAGTCTGTCCATTCTTCAGCGAGTTTATCGATACAGTGGGAAAAACAGTAGTACCTACTTACATGGGTGTTAGGAAGTTTTAAGGTTGAATGAGTTACTATTTATAAAGAGCTTTGCACATGTTAAGTGTATGTTAAATGAAAAAACAGCATCTAAAAATGAGGCCATGTTAGATAACCTGATGTTTAACTTTTCACTTAATATATCACAACATGGAAATGCCATTACTTTTTCCGCATTGTTTTTAATGGTTAAATAATATTCCATTAGACTAAAGAATACGTAGCAATGCCTTCTAGTTGGATATACATGCTTTAAAAAATTACTACTTAAATAATGGAATCCTTGTAGCTTACGATTTACATGTATTTGTCGTTGTTTTCTTAAGATAAAAATCCCAGAATTTTTTAATCAAATGGTATACACATTTAAAAATGTTAATATATATTGACAAATTTCCCTTTCTGAAGATAGTACCAGTTTTCACTCTTGTCAAGTATATGACAACATTTTTGCATAGAAACTATGCACACTAGATTTAGAGTTTAAATACTGAGCATATTCTGGGCTGTGTTAAATAAAACAAAAAGATAAAAAATAAGAGCTTGGAGATTATGTTCCATTTAAATATATATAGAAAACGACTGAAAGAATATATATGCTGATTTTAGCAGTTGTTACCCTTGGATAGTGTAATGAAAAGAAATATATTCTATTTGCTTTTCTTCTGTTTTCTACTTTTTAAAGTAGTGAAGGCTAGTTGCAAAAGTGTAGACTCATATGTTTTGTTTATTTTCTGTAATGCAGGAATCCAGTGATGCATGCAAGTAGTAGTTGATGATATTATCTATGCTCTCAACCTATCATTTTGATGCATTTTTGATAATTAATCCCTAAATACTTGAAGGTGCATCATCTAAAGAACAGCATCTTTTGAGTGTCTCAATTACCACATTTTACACATTTTTAAATTATACTGCTTAATTTTTTTCTCAGGTTTTTGTTAAGGGTTCTTTTATTTTGGATGCAGATTTGTCTTTTGTTTTCTTATAATTTTGTTTAAAAATGCGTAATTCTTGACTATCTCTTCAAACTAATTAGATTGACAGGCATCTTGCTATTCCTGAAGTAGATGACATGAATTCCACTAGCTAATAAGAACTGTTTTACAGTCCAGCATGTCATGTACTGAGTTGACTTTCTTTGTTGATTTCATCCTTCTTTAGCAAGTTCTGAAATCTCCAATCACTTTGAGGCTCTTATGCCCTCTAAAATCTTTGTAATTTTCTGGTGAAAAAGGATAGGAACTCCAGAAAACCCTTCTCACCTCACATGGTCCTGCCCTGTCATAGGCACAGGTGGACTTTCTCACATAGCAGCAGGTTTCCAAGTGAGAGCAGAAGCTGCAGGGCTCTCTCAGACCTGAGCTCAGAACTCACACAGCATCACGTCTGTCTCACTCTATCGGACAAGTAAATCTGATAGATTCAAGGGGTGGGGAAATAGACTCTACCTGTTGATTGGAGATACTGTAAAGAATTGTGGCCATTTTTTGCAATCTATAATCTACCATGATTCCCATTGAAGGATCTACACTTACCTATTTTTGTTTATATAATAAAAAACAATTTTGAGGTCTTATAATACCAGGAAGTTTGTTTTTTAATCTGCATCCCTCCATTCTTGCTCTTTCTTCATTAAGGTAATCTATGAGTCTAAAAAAATTTTAAGTTACCTGATTTCCTTTTTATATTGAAAACGTGTGACCTTTTTATATCAATACGTATATCTATTAGTTAAGCTGATAAGTAGCAATTTATTTCTCATTAGTAGTTGGTGATGTTATTTACTTATCTAAGTATCTAAGACCTCATAATAATCAGTGAAACCAAATAGATCGCACATTTCTTTTTTCAAAGGGAAGCTCTCAGGTATCTGAAGTCTGCAGATAAAATCCTGAGCTAATGAACTTTCTAAGACCACAAATCTGAGAAGACCTCACACTTGAATTTGTATATGAATGGGAAAAGCCTGTGTATGATAGTTGATAATTTTGTGCAAGGTTAGTCTATTGTTTCTTGGGTTGTGATTACTGTCAAAAAGAATTCTAAGGCTGGTCTAACTACAGTTATTTTGAATGTAATATTGTAACAATGATGAAAAAAATCATATAGCTATATGTCCACATCCATGTCTATTTTTTGTTGTTGCTTTTGTAGTTGTAAATTGTAGAATTATCTATTATGAAATGAGGATTTTTTCTAATACTATATGATGTCTTAGTGTTCCTTTTTGCAAATTTTCATGTAGTATTGATTTTTATGTGTTCAACTGGCTTTAAGAATAATAACATATTAATAACTTCATTCTCTGTTGCCACCTTTAATGCCCAGGGTAATGTGGCATGAGCCACAAAGCAATCCATAGATGGCCACTGCCCACACTGAGCTTGGAGGTACCTGAAGAGGCCAGGCTGTGAACCAAGTCCAGCTGTCACTAATGACAGGCTTGTGGTTGCTCAGCCAGAGTTAAGGGACATGCCAAAGCTAGATGTTGTTTGTTTGGGTTTTGTGAACCTTTGTGAAATTTTAGGAAAGCCCACAGAATCATCCTAAACAAGCCGTTTATATGGAAAAGCCACGAAATTGCTTGGGTGCGCCTAAAATTTGGTTGGGTGTGGTCTCAGGGAATCAGGGAAAATGAATGGTGTTAGTTAGGTTGATGGACACTTAGATATGGCGGCTGCTTGTGTCTGAACACTGAGAAAGGGGACAGCTCAACAAAGAAACAGTGGCTTCTGCTAGCTCCTCCATCTGTGAGAAAGCTGCCCCTTCACCTCTCACCCTAAAGCCAGACAGTTCAGTTTCTCCCTGTGGGTCCCTGGTTTCTTTCCAGTTGCTACCCCAGTGCTGGGCCTCACAGTGAGTGATTCTGTCAGTGAGTGTGTCCTTGTGTGGGCCCTTTACGAGGAATGCTTGGGATTCCAGCTGCCCTCCGTCTCATTCAGCCACACTCTCCGCTGGTTTTCACAACCAGGAGTTATGGGGAATTCTCTCCCTGCCCAGCACTGGAACCAAGGGCTGGGGAGCCTGGTGTGGGGCTGGTCCCCCCTCCCCTTGCTTCTCTGGTGGGACATTCACAGCCGAGATATCCCTCCCAATTTTTAATGGTCACATATGGGTGTAGGACCAGCCTGTTCCCAGTCTTCACCCTTCCTACCAGTTTCAAAGTGCTGCTTCTATATGTCCTTAGTTGTAAGGCTTTGGTTCAGCTAGACTTTAGGTTAGTTTCAATGATGGTTGTTCTGTAGTTTAGTTGTGATTTTGATGTGATCATGAGAGGACATAAGCACTGTTTATTCTGCTATCTTGAACAGAATTCACCGGTATTATAATGTTTTTTTGTTTCAATGTTCCTGTTCATGCTGCTTTCTTCCTGTACATAATATACCTGATAGAGATTTCATTAAGTTGTTTGTTTATCTCCCTCCCTCCCTCCCTCCCTCCCTCCCTCTCTCTCTCTCTCTCTCTCTCTCTCTCTCTCTCTCTCTCTTTCTTTCTCTCTGTGTGTGGACACGCGCATGTGCACTCGTGTGTGTATTGACGCAGGATTCTGATTCAACTCCAGTACCTGTGAACCATATATGCACTTGACATAATGTGTTTAAAGCAGCTTCCCATTGAGACTCTTTCTATTATTGATGTATAGGCCAAAGATAAAGTAGTTTGGCCATTCCTCAACACTTAACACATACCTGTTTCTGTGTTAGGCACTTGTATGTGTTCTCTAAGCTATGTCGTCCTCATGAATGCTTGGACAAAAAAAAACAAAATATATATATATATATATATATATATATATATATATATATATATATATATCATGTGTACTTTTCTTTTGCAATACAGTGTCATTTCACAACTATGTTATTCTTTTCTGGTTTAAAATTGGTGGAATTAAGTGTCAGTAGAAAAAATATTTTTTCCTTTATTTCTAAAGTACTTATTGTTTTTTAAGAAACTGTACAATTATAGTTTTAATTTATCTGTAAAACAAATGACTCTTAAACATTTCGTAAGACAAAGTAAAAAACATTATCTGTTTCTTTTTCCCCTAGCACCATAGGATATTATACAACATAGGCAAAAGAATGTTGTTTTATATTTACAGTATGGTGAAAACCCTTCTGAAATAATTATAGATTTAATTTCTCAGGAGATATGGCTTGTATATCTCAAAAATATATGTGTGTCTAGCTGTTATTAACAAAGAAAGCTTGCCATTAAAACCCAGTAAGGTAACAAATTCTCATTATGACTTAACACCACGATATACTATAGGATCATTTGGACTCCAACTCCATCTCTTGAAATGAATTACCAACATACAGAGGACCTTAAATGTAAATATCAGTATATTTAAGGCTTTTACTTGTCTCTACTGGCCAAAACTTTGCTTCAGTTATCATAACTGTCACATTTGTGAGAGCATTTCCTTAGATGTATCAGATAACTAATTTAATTTTAGTACATTGGCTATGTACACATATGATATTAACACTGGGTAAAATTTTATGAGGCAGCATGGCTAGTCAAAAACTAATAAATGATTTTGAGTCAGTCAAATCTGGTTGGAATTCTATATCCACTATTTTTCCTTTTAATATGTTAGGCAGGCTAAGCTTGAGTTTCCTGTTCTGTGAAATGGGGTTGTTAATAATATCTAAAATATAGGAATGTTGAGAAATATAAGTGGATTCATGTATGTAAAATGCCTTATACTTTGAAACCACTAAATCATGTTAGTTTCCATTTTGTCTTTCCTTATCCTTAGCTATCAAAACAATATTATATCCTCATTTTTATTGCAACATACTGGTAGAGTGATTTGTTTTTCATGAGCAAAGGTGAGGTATATAGAAATTTTCAAGCCTTTTCCTCCTATAATATATATAATATTAAAATAATTTAAAATAAAAATCTTGTCAAAGAGAAACCAAGTAAAACATATACAGAATACACACATAGAAAGTTACATTTTATATAAAAAATAATCAGAGAAAAATGAAATTGGAACTAAATAATATTTGAAAATGTTTTAATTTTTAAATGTTTTAATGCACCAAATTTTATTATTAAGTACTGACATTGTGCTAGGCACTGATCTGGGTGGGTATTGCTGTGTAAAGTGAAAAGTATACCACTCATACCCAAAGATGCATTTGAATATATTTTTTCACCTGTCAATAAGTATATGAGTAAGAGAGTTGTATATAATACAGATTTAATGCAATCCCCATCAAAATCCCAATGCCATTTTTTAAAGAAATAGAACAAAAATCATCAGATTTGTGTGGAACTACAAAAGACCCCAAATAGCCAAAGCAATCATACGAAAAAAGAATGATGTGGGGGGTATCGCACTCCCTGACTTCAGCTTGTACTACAGAGCAACAATAATAAAAACAGCATGGCATTGGCAGAAAAACAGACACACAGACCATTGGAATAAAATTGAAAACCCAGAAATAAACCGACATAAATATGGACAGATAATTTTTGATAAAGGAGTCAAAAACATACAATGGAGAAAAGACAGCCTCTTTAATAAATGGTGCTGGGAAAATTGGAAAGCCATGTGCAAAGGAATGAAACTAGATGGCTATCTGTCATTGTGTACCAAAATTAGCTCAAAATGGATCAAAGACCTAAGCATAAGACCTGAAACAATAAACTGCATAGAAAAAAATATAGGTACTAAACTTATGGACCTTCAGTTCAAAGATGATTTTATAAATTTAATCTCAAAGGCATGGTAAATAAAAGCTAAAATAAATGAATGGGACTACATCAAACTGAAAAGCTTCTGCACATCAAAAGAAACCACTAACAAACCGAATGGAAGAAGATATTTGTATAAAATATTACTACCAAAAAAAATAATTATTTTTTTAAGAATGTAGAATTTGGGAAAAGAATCCTGGTGGCATGGGCACTTTTCTATACAGCTCAAACATAGCTAGAAACCAATTTGAATCTCCAGCCTTTTAAGTGTTTTCTCTGTGGTTACTTATGTAATGAAGCGAGTTCAAAACATTCAGTAATTCTGATTTGCCAACTGAATACCATTCATTCATAATAACTGGCATTTAAAATTTTCTTCCTGTTGCTTCAGCTTTATATTCTAGATTTTTCTCTTAAGTATTTTCCTTTATTTATGTTTCTTTCAAATAATTTGAATTTTGGACATACCTTGCACTTTCCTCCATCTATTGTTTTATTCATGCATACCTCTTTCTAGATTTTCCTACTCCATATTATTTTCTAACATGACCAACTCCACTCCTATTTGAGGCAAAGCCCCAATTTTTTTGTAAAATATCTAGCCCCTTAATTAATACAAAAGTAACATAATTTTGTACCTACTAAATACTTGAATCTTTAATTTAACTCAGTTAGCCCTTAAAACAGTTCTATAGAATACAGTTTTCCTCATTTTTTTGGTAAAAACACTAAATCTCAGAAATTTAAGGAAAAACTGACTTAAGTAACAGAGTATATAGAATTGTAAAACTTGATTCTGATCAAATTTTATATGACCCAGTTTTCTTTGCTTTCTATCTCTTATTTTCTATTTTTACAGGATATCACACCCAACTTAATGCCAGTGCTTCTTGTGGTATTTCAGTCAACCATATCTAATGCCCACTTTATCACCCCATTGACTCTGGGTGAACACACAACGTGGTATATAGATGATGTATTACAGAATTGTACACCTGAAACCTGTGTAACTTTACTAACCATTGTCACCCCAATAACTTTAATAAAGAAAAAAGAGATGTAAATTTTTAAAAGGCATTGATTGTATAATACTCATCCAATAGGAGCCAAATAAAACATATTGAAAGAATAAAGAAACCAAAAATATTATTACATAATTTGAGACAGCTCCATGCAGAAAGAATAAGAAAATAGGCCACATTCTTATCAGATTTCTGCAAGTACTAGAAAACAACCAATAATCAAGAATTACTGACATAAAAAATAAAAATAAATATTCTGAAAATAGAACCATGGAATGCAGTTTAAAAATGTGTCAGCATCATTTTAACAAATAAGTCTGTAAATATGCATCTAGATGCTACATATATTACAGAATAACAACAGAAAAAGGTCAGCTAACAACAAAGCTAAAAATACAAGGCAGATCAGAAGGAGGAAATGCTGTTTAATTCAACAGACATTAATGCATGCTGCATTTTTGTTATTGTTTGAGATATATGGAGAGTTGCAAATGTTCCCTGTATTTTATTGTTTAATTTGTTATTGGTCCTAATATTTTACAAGATTTGAGGGTATTCTCTGTTACTATTTGCCTGGAGCTGATATGTAACCTTTGGGAAGTGCTCTGTGAGCAGATCTTATGTCTTTGAATTTTTCTCTATTGTTTTTGCCAAAATGTCTTTTTCTATTTCTCTGCTGGCTCTGAGTTTAATCTTTGTATATGCTCACTTTAATTATTTTGATTATTTCCATTAAAGGCCTGAGAATCTTTTAAAGTTCTCATTTGAAGAAAATCAGACATTTAAGCAGAATAAATGTATATTTTGAATAAAAAAAACAAAAACAAAGAAAAACAAAAAAAACCACTTTTTATTTTGAAGAATCTTTATTTCATGTTGAGATCTCAAAAAAACTCATGTATGTTATGTAAATTGGATACATAAATTATAATTTTGTCTCAAGCTTACATACCACTGATTAATTAACCTTGTTTAAGACCAGAAATCATTCTCCTTCTCACTCCCAGTATAACTTGAATAAGTATGTCTGAATATAAATGGGCAGAGGAAGCTGAATGTGAGAGATTGGATCTAGTCCAATTCACATAATTCAGGCTAAGATATTCTAAATATTTTCATTTATTTGTTGCCATAAACAGAAAATTAGGTGAGAAGAATCTAAACCCTGTCATCAACTATCTAGGTTTTTATAAATAGGGTGTGTGTGTGTGTGTGTGTGTGTGTGTGTGTGTGTGTACATATAATCATTAAAACTGTTTTCCTGAGTTTTGTTTTCAGATCTCTATAGGACTCTGGAATCCTTAAAGGGGTCTCAATTAATGTATCAAGAATTATCTGTAGATAAATAAACATTTGCTTAAATAAATTCATAGCATATATATATATATATATATATATATATATATATATATACACACATCGTGTATGTAGATGCTATTATATTTAATAAAGTAGAAGAAATTGGATGCTACTAAATTTAAAGTCATCTTCTATTATTTTGTAATTTCAAAATCAACAAATACAAAGAATAAAACTGCTGTTATGTAGAGATTGCACTTTCTTTTTGAGATCAAATTTAAAAGGGCTCCTCTTATTAAAAATGATTGGGAAGTATAGCTAGAAATAAATATATGTTTATATAACTATATATCCTTCTTTGTAGGTATTTGTGGCTTTGTAACTCAGGTTCAAGAATCAGTATCTTTGCTAGTGTGTCTGCCCTTAGTTCAAAATATCTTTTATCTTTCTGAACTGTTTGTATGTAAAACTCACTTGGAATTCCTTCTTTACCATTTGCTGGCATTTTCTCAGAAGCTGTCCAGGCTGACTGCAGCAAAACAATCTTTTCAATCAGTATATATATATATATTCTCATAAGACAAATTCTGATAATTCACATTGATTGAGGTACTCAGAGGGACCGTGCCTCAGTAGAAGGAAAGCAGTAGACTAAACACTGTTCTGGTTCACTTAACAAATCTATATGTGTATGTATATATATATACATATGTGTGTATATATGTATATATGTATATGTGTGTATATAAATGTATACATATGTATATATGTGTGTGTGTGTGTATATATATATATATATATATATATATATATATATATATATACACACATATTTCTTTCTTTTTTTTTTTAAGACATCAACAGAAGATCCTAAGCCTGCTTGGAAAGATTGACAGACATTTTTTTTTTTTTTTTTTTTTAATGATATCAAGAGTTAAAATACAAACTTCTGCTTTAAGCAAAGGTAAAGTAAAAAGAACCAGGGTTACCCTCTCCTCTAAAACAACCACATATTGGAATGAAATGTATGAAACAATGGTTTTAAACTATTGGACACCAGGCAGCAATGGGTAGTGATCCATGAGAGATAGGAAATAGAAGATGTGAGCCATATACTTAGGGCAGATTATTTTCTTGAGAGAGTTTTTAGGCTTTAGCATAGAAGAAGAGAAGCTAGCCAGAATCCAACAGACTTTCTCAGTTAAGGAGCTGAAGTTGAGAGTCTGGGGAGACTGAAATAGGTGGAATACATAGGACAGAGTGTGCAGAAGAGAACTTTAAAGAGAGAAAACACTGGAGATCTGTTTATGTATCCCTCAAGCATTCAGTCAAGTACTGATTACCATGTCAGTGTAAAGCAACTATCTGAAGTTGGGAAAAGAACCACCCACAAGGATTAAGGGAGACAGTACCTGGTGCATACATAGGGTCGTGAATAGTGCTTTGTACTACCAGCCAGACTGGCAAATTCTCATCATTCACATTGAGTGAGGGACTCACAGGGACCGTGCATCAGTAGAAGGAAAGCAGTAGACTAAACACTGTTCTGGTTCACTTAACAAATCTTATTGAGATCTGAAAGAATCAAATGGTTTTCAAGTAATTTAGCTGTGATACAAAATATAGTTTATGAGTATTTATAGGAAAACAAAAATATATATCACTCAACAGGGCAAAATTCACAATGTCTGGCATCCAGTCAAAAATAAATAAATAAATAAAAATGTCAGACATGCAAAGATGCAGGGAAATGTAATCCATAATGACGAATAAATCAATTATTTGATGCAAATCCAGAACTGACATAAATGTAAAATTAGCAGACAAGGTCATTAAAAGTTTTATCATAAATTTTTAATACATATTACATGCATTCCATATTTTCTAAAACAGTCATGGAAGATATAAAGAAAGACCCAAATTAAACTCTTAGAGATATAAAGACTGAAAAAATACACAGGATTGTACCATCAGCTTATGTATTTCAGAAGAAAAGATCGGTTTTGAAATAAAAACAGAAGAAAAAAGTTTAATGAAGAAAGCATCAATGATCTATGGGAAAACGTTAAGCAGCCAAATATATATATTGGAGTCCTTTAAATAAAGAAGGCTAGATGGGTTAGAAAAAGATGTTTGAAGAAATGATGGTCTAAAAATTTTCAAATTTGATGAAAAAGGTAATACCAGAAATACAAGAAGCAAAATGAACCACAAGCTCTAGAAACAACAAAAAAACTACACCAAGGAATATTGTAATCAAATTGCTCAAAAACAATGATAAAGTGAAAATCCTTAAAGCAGCCAGAAGGGGGAAAAGCATTGTTTGTACACAGGAACAAAATATGCAGATGATGGGAGATTTCCCATTGGAAACAATGAAAGGGAGAAGCCATTGGAGCAACATCTTTAAAGTGCTGAGAAAAAAACTTTCAATCTAGAATTCTATACTCTGTAAAAATAACCTTCAAAAATAAAAGGTGAAATAGACTTTTTCAAATATACAAAATTTGAAACAATTCATAACAAACAAACCTGCACTAAAATATATATGTAAAAAGTAACCTTTCAGGCAGAAGAAAAAGCATGTCAAATGGAATTGTGGATCTACACAAAGGAATGAACTGAGGCTACATGTACATATATGTAAGATTTTTCTTAATATTTAAATATATGTAAAATATAATTTTTTGTTTAAATAAAAATAATGTATAATTTAGTATAATGTAGCAAGGGGTCATAAAATATATATCAATGAAATGCATGAAAGCAATACTGTAAGGTCATGAGGGGAGAAATGGAGGTAAACCATTGTGAGATTGTTATGCTATATATCATATATATATATATGTATAAATCTTGAAAGTAGACTGTGACAAGATAAAGATGCATAACACAAATCTTAAAGCAAACAGTTTTTTTTTAACATGCATAACAAGGAGCCAACAAAAGAAATAAAACTAGATTCATAACAATATTTAATTGTTAAGTGTTAGAGCCAGCCTCTGACTTCACAGATCAGGCTCTCAGACATTATGTTGATAGAAGATGTACTTCAGTCTAAGATGGTATACATCTTCCTACTACTGGTAGAGAAATGAAGTGACCTCAAACATCTCTGTCTCACATTAACTTTGAATTTCAGATTAATAGTCAATTGAGATTTATGCCTCTATCAAGAAAAAATGTGAAAGTCTTTAAGATGCTCCATAAAATATTTATTGACCTGTCTAAGGCACCCACTGGGGTTTGCTCCACTATTCATTGTCTTTGAGCTGTTTTACCATTTAGCATTTTGTAAAAGTTTGATAATAATGAAAGTGACTCTTGTCCATACAAATGCAAAATGAATTGTGTCTGGTTGGAATGCAATTAACTGTTGGCCTTTGGGCAATGATCTGTTTGTTCTTCATCTGTCTGTAAATTTTTCAGTATTCCTGATGGCCTATATGTGTCTGGAACTTTGAACTGTCTTTCAAACCTGTTGTAACATCTTGTCGGTTCTTTTTTAATTAATCAGTTAAAATCATTGACACTTGTTCATTTTCTATTTTTATGATAATTTTGATTTCTACCTTTTTAAAAACTATACTTTGTCACTTTTATGACTACTACATAAATTTGAAGTAAACAAGAGAGTTGACTATTGGATGTGATGTCAAGCAGGAAGTATACAGACTGCTTTTAAATAAAACTGACATTTGCTTCAGTTGGTGATTATGGTAATTAAGTTTTTTTTTGTTTTTTTTAAATTGATGTGGTATCTGGTGACTAAGGCTTTCAGCTTATATCTTTGATAAATGTGTCATCATATATAACGAGACACCTGTTTGCTCAGCTCTTATTGGCTGCTATCTCAATGCCAGCCTCTTGCCCAACACACACATAAAACTTGACATCTGCATGCAGTGAAGTACTGTATAGACCCCATCTTGTGATGCATACCCTCACAAATATTCTATTCCAGCCTAAAAGACCCTCTTCAGGAACTACATCCCCATGGCATAGCTCCAAACAGAGGATGCAGGATTAGCACTGACTTTGCAAGAAAATGGCAGTCAGATCCATGTACCCATCAAAGACATATCTAATGATCTTGTGTGATTGGCATCACACTGGGCATTGTATGTACCTGGCAAGTTTTGAGAAATATATATATGTATTTCTCAAAACTTGCCAGGTGCTAATGTTTAAATATCTACAGTTTTGGAGAAGATGAATAGATAAACCAATGGCTTATCTTTGTATTTTATATCTTTGTATTTTATCTTTCCCCTTATAAAATGAGTCACTGAAATTTCATCAAATGATAAGTCCTCCAGTGTATTAATAGTTTTTGAAATAAATTAGTTGATGATGAGTTAAGAAAAGAAATTTTAAGCTCATGTGTGGAGGCAGTATTTAACTGTCAATAAAAATGAAAAGAAATCATTTGGGAAATTATAATGTAAATCAATGGAAAAATTATTCAATTTGAAATGTTATCCAGAAAAAATGGGGAAGGAGGAAAGAGAGGGAGGGAAAGAGAGATTTGATATGCACTATGAAATATGTAAAAGTTTTATAATAGTAAGAAGTTGCAAGATCCTAAATGTAGAAAAGTCTTGTTTATTGGGCTTACGTCCTATCCCCACGTATGTTATAGATTTCAGAGACTTTTCTTGGCTTCCTTGTAAATTTAAACCCATGTTAAACCCAATGTTTCTAAGAAAACACACTCTTAAGTTCCAAACAAATTGCTCACTAAATAAATGTTTAAAGCACAATTCATTCTTAACTTGATAAATGCCATCCGTTGCTACTTTTCTTGAAGGGAAAAAGTTTATTAGTTGTTTATCGTCCTTCATCTTAATGACGTAAAACAGGCTTCATACTTTTTATTTCATTAATCAAAATTTAACAACTTTTTAAGTGTAATCTCTTTATCAAATTTTATTCTATTTTTTTATAAATATAAATATTTTCAGGTTTTAGGTGTTTGATTTTGATAACATGATAATATGGTAGTAACAGTTCTTGTAGTTTTAAACTACAGTGATTTATTGTGACAAATGTGTCCTTATGTGATGATAAGTTTTAGCCACTGATTTATTGTGACAAATATGTCCTTAGGTGATGATAAGTTTTAGCAAGGTAAGTCTTTATAGCCAAGTTCAAGTACACATAGGTTTTGTCTGTAGAGGGACAGGACCCAGAACATAGCATTAAACCATCTGTTCTATAGGATTAATATCTTTATGCAGATTAAATTTGGAAATTTTGTTATGGTGAATATTTTAACCAATAGTTAGTAGCCACAGATATTAAGAACAGCAGTTGGTCGGCGGGTAAATGATTTGAGGGAAGAGGTACCACAGAAGACCAACAACAGCTGAGGCAGGCCTAGGGAGCAGGTTGCATGCTGATGCTAATTGTATTTTACATATTGACACTAATTATATTTTAGCCACCAGCTGCCAGCTGCCTGTTTTTTTGTGTGTTTTTTTCTTCCCCTCCCCTCATAGATCCTGAGGGTCTGTGGGCAATTGTATCACTTTGCCTTTCCAGGAGAACAATCCTGTATACAATTATTGTCCCATGTAATCAAGAAAATGAACAGTTTCTAATTCAAAATTAACATGTATCCTTTGTAAAATCTATAAAGTAAACCAACCTTTGACATTTTTAAGTGAAATTGTGTAAAAAACTGACCAAAAGACAGACTACAGTTTTTTTGGTTTTGTTTTGTTTTTCCTCCTCATGCAAAACAAGTTGAAAAGTGACTGATGCTGTCAGTGGTTGTCTAGTTGTTTTATTATGTGCAATTAAAAATCAGAACGATTTGACTGGCTGTTTTCACATTATATAAACATAATGAAAGGGGACATAATTTCAATCATTCCCCTGTGGAATGTTTTACGGTAAGTGTTCCGTCTTATGATAATATATTTTACCACTAGGAAACATTACCTGCACCTCCTATCAGTAGTTGCTCTCTCTTAAGCTTTATTTTTCTCATTTTATACTGCCAAAAACAGTCTTTTAAATGCTTTGTTGGACAATGAATTCTGAATAATGGGTCCTGAGTAACTGTAAAATTGCCACTTGCTATTTTAAATTAATTATTTTGATAGCAAAATAACTTTAAAAACCGCTTTATAATTTTCTGCATAAAATAAAATTATTACGGTTTGAGTTCTTTCGCTCTTTGCTTTATTCTCTTTTGTCAGCATTTTTATTGCAGTTCAGAGCAAAACATAGTGTGGAAAAATGAAACAACTCTCTTTGGTTGTTGTGTACTGAAATGTCATCATTAGAATTAGTCTGGTGACAACGCTGATAGTTGTAATCATCTTTAGAGCTTCTTTCCTCCTAAATCTCTTTACTCTGACAGGTATTTCATTTATCACTTATTCTGTAGCACTTAGTGAAGTAGGAATATTTTTTCTGTGAGTCCCCAAATGAAGGAGGAATATGTCTCTGTGAGTCCCCAAATGATGTAGGGGACTTTTGAGTCAGTGAGTGAGTGCCAGTATCGTGTCTCGTGAGACCGAAGAATGGAAACACGGACCCAGGAGAGGCAAAGAGTTTTAAAAAGAGGATAGTTTATTGAAAGCAAAGGGTCAGAGCTCCGGAGCGGAAGGGGGTCCTGAATGGGGGTACCCTGTGACTGAGGCAAAAGCTCTTACTTTTATACCTTCCCTTGCCTGTTTGGGGAAGGGGAGCTGTTTGAAGAAGGGAACCATTTGAAGACGGGAACTGGCGCCTTCTAATGAAATTTGTCTACCAGGTTTGTTCTGCTTGTCCATCCTGAAGGAATTAGCAGAGTAACCCAGTCTTGTCTATCAGGTCTGTTCCGTTTGTCAAGCCAAAAGGAATTTTATGATTAACCTCAAGGCACTCTTACATTTTGTCCTGAAGCAAAGGAGTGATTTCAAAACCTGGAGTTTTAGGATATGGCTGTCTTTGTTTATTCCACCAGGGACCTCCCTGTCTACCTAGGGACATGCTAGCTAACCTGTCTCAACTTAGCACTTACAGTATTGTCAGGTACATCACAGGTGCTCAATAAAGGAGCATTGAATAAATGAATGACACTCCAAATAAATATTTTTAAAGATTTTTATATATCTTCTAACCTGTGAGCTGTAGTCTTAGGAAAATCTCATTTCATGGGGATAGCTCATGTAACAACTATTTGGTTCTTGGCAGAATGATTAGTCATGGACCTAATTTGGGGAGGTATTGGTGATACTGACTTGGCTGCTCCTTCATATAAAGACTCTATGTTTACCTTCTAGCAAATGTGAAACATTAAAAAGAAAAAATTCATTAATTCGTTCAGAAGTTTCAGACTCCATAACTTATCTAAACACTTAAAAACACTTAACCTTCCAGGGCCCAAAGCAATCTTGGAGGGAAAGAGGGAGGCAGGCCTTGATTCATGGTGGCTTTAGACATACTATAAGAACAAAGTCTATCAGAACAGGTAGGATCAGGCCATGTGTGAGAAACAAAATCAAAGTGTTCCCTGTTATCTGGATTGTCATTTCAGTAGTGGTCTTTATGAGAACCCTACTATTGATTACAGCACAGCCTTACTTGATATTTATAGTCATGCATTCGCAATGAAACATGACATATAGCTCTAAAATTCTGAAATAACACTTGGAGACGTCTCACTGATGAACATGAAGATGTTATCAACATCTAAGAGTACCTGGGAATAGGTCAAGAGTGAAAAACACTTCTTGCTTTCAAGTTCCCCTTCCACTGTTGCCCCATGACAATTAAACCGACTCTGTTAAAATCATCACTTTATTAAAAGTACCAGATCTCCATCTGTCTTTTCTAAAATGCAAACATGTTACCAAGATGCCTATCTTATTAAGATTGCAAAAGGAACACAGAGTTTAGTATTTTAGCAACTGTACGTTGCAACTCATTAGTGGTTGTAAAATCAATTTACTGGTACCCACCCAGCATTTTTAATAGATGAATTCTAATTAATAGAAAACATTATCTTTCATTATACATAAGAAGGGTAAGTATTCAGGAAAACGTTCTTTCAGCTACTTAATTGTAGGTAAATGTATATTTCTTACTGTAGGTAATAGTTAAATGTTTGAGTGCTTCTACATCATGTTTGAAGCACAGGATGCCACAGCATGTCTCACATGGGACAGGGGAGTGTACTGATTGGTATCTGAAGTAAGGGAGGGAAATGTTAAAAAAAAAGAAAAAAAGGGACTCCGTAAACACAATGTTACTCAGTAGTTTTTGCCTAGATAAGTTCTATTGGGAAAATTGAAGTGGGAGAAGTGAAAACTGGTAAAAAAAGAAAATGATGTTGAATTATAGTATGTTTGGAAGTTAACTGATATCTAGCACAAGCACCCAGTTTAATAGATGAGGAAAATGAGTCTGAAATACTAAAACAATCTGATTATTAAATCCAGTTTATATCCCTTTGTGGGGACAGAGCCAACAGTGCAGTTTCCAGGCTCTCGGCCTCACGTGGAAAGGTGCTCACTCGGGTAGTAAATGGCCATCAACTGTGATTGGATGGCTATCAGCTGTGGCTAGGTGGCTGTCAGCTGTAGCCAGTGAGCCATTGGCCACTAATATAACTGCTGTGGCTATGCTAGCAGAAAATGGGGGGCTAGCAAGAAAATGGTGGCGTGGCAAGTGCAGACTGCAGTTAGCATGGAAGATTGCAGCTAGAAAGTGAGGTTGGTTGGCAGAAAAGCCGACAGTAGGTTGCAGATCTGGTGGCTCCCGCTTCCTGTGTCACCAAGCCACCCACCAGAGAGAATATGGTGGTATGACTCCCCTATCTATGGCTCCATGGGTGTTCCTTTTTGGCTTCACCATATCCTGCATTCTTATGTGGGGAGTGGGAGCTGAGACCCTGCATGACACCCTGCATGACACCCTTCAACTTTAACAGAAAGTTTTCCCAGAAAATAAAAATGTTTTTGAGGGGTAGGGGAGTAAGGAGAAATAGATGACACTGGAGTATGGCAGAGATCACTATAGTAGAGAGGAGGGACAAAGTCTTCCTGCCTCTAGGGCCAGATTTATACATAGCGAAGTGTTAGAACTAGTAGATTTTATAAAGTACTTGCATTTCAGTTTACCTTTAATCTCTGTGAATAGAAAATTGTCCTTAAGATTTGACACAATTATCTTTTGACCTTTAATTTATGCTTGCTGTATTTCTCTTGCTGTGTTTTGTAATTGATAATCTAGGGGAAAAAGGAAGTTGATGGGCTCTTCATGAATACTTACTTATTAAGAGAATTTGACATCAAAACAGAATTTTGAAGTCTGGGGTCATTGGGATTATACTTTGCTACTCAAATACAGACTTTATGTTCATAAGTACCTGGGGGAGAATCAATCAAAATTATTATTTTCATAGTAGACTTTTGTCAGTTAAA
This sequence comes from Rhinolophus sinicus, assembly GCF_057876585.1. NCBI lineage: Eukaryota > Metazoa > Chordata > Mammalia > Chiroptera > Rhinolophidae > Rhinolophus > Rhinolophus sinicus. The sequence continues at coordinate 59,382,157 of NC_142502.1, forward strand.
GCTCACAGACAGGTAACCATCTGTAGATTTCTTTCTCTAACCATCTAAGACGTTTTGTCTCTGGTTCTTGAAACCCTGAACCAGTGCTTCACTTAAGCTTTCTTTTTACCTTATAGGCACAAGGCAGATGGACCTTGGACAGGTAAAGTTCTCACTGAAGTCAATTGGAGTTTTGACTGCCTGAGGGCTGCAGCATCAGGCCTCAAGTCATCTATTATAAATATTTTTGACACATCAGATTCAAACACATTCAACTCTAACTGAAAAGGTAAAAAGGGTTCACTCTTTCCAGTTATTTCATGCCTTGAAGGGAAACAACTCTACTTAAATGATATTCTTTCCTCACCTCATATCCACTTGGGGGTTATGATGGTTGCCAAAGACCCTGTCTACAAACTGGGAAGAGTTGGGCTATTTCTCAGTAAAAAAAAACTAGTTTTCTGCTTAGACGGGCTATAGCATAGCCAGCAATTTCCGCCCCCTCACCATTTATTATTTGCCTTATAAGTATCTTTCAGGTAATGAGTAGACATATATTGTGTATATTTTGATATACTTTTGGTAAACAACTATTAAAGCTTTCTGTGTTTCTTGATGATTTACAGAAAAAGAACAACAAATAAAAGAACAAAAGAAAAACACAAAACCTGAAACTGCACAACAATTTCTCTTGTTTTTTTAATTGGGTTTTTTATTGCCTGGAACTTTCCTTCCTCTTTGAAATTTCTTTTGAAGCTAGTTAATGCACAACTGATTTCTCAAACTATGTATTTTTTTTATTTTTATTTAAGTCCTTGATACAGGGAAATTCCTTTGTGGTTTTGTCTAGTTTGTATTACAATTTATATCACAAAACATCAGGAATAGTTTGGGGACAAAAGAAATACCTACATATCGATTCCAGTAGTAAGGCTAACTATAATTTCTAAATAAATATGAATTAATGGATTGTACATATTTAAATTGCTGTTAGTCACAACTTTTAGGTAATTGAGTTCTCTATAAATTGCTTTTCATATATGTCTATTTCTTCATTGATTATCATTGCCCTGTTTGTATAATTCTGAATGACAGGAATACCAGAGTGTCATGTTATTTAAATAAGTAAATATGAGCATTTGCCTTTTAAATATTTTCACTGGATAGATAGAAAGATATATAGTTAGCGTTTAGTGCAGCAAGAAAATTGCACTCTTTACCATTTTCCACACTCTTACAAGAATATAAGAAAATTTCAGGTAATGAGTATAAGTATGTGAGTGTGTATATATATATATATATATATATAGCATATATTATGTACACATATGTGTACCATTTGAAGACTGAGTGTATTTATACATGTGTGTGTATTGCATGTGTATATATATATAGTCTCCAAAAACAGTGAATTTTTGATAATTCATACTGTATTTTCATGGATGAAGAACAATTAGATACAACAACAAAATGTTCTTGCTGTTAGAATTTTTTGTAACCTAACAACATGGTCCTGGTGAATGGCAGGAAACCAGAAATAATTCTGTTGCTACTTATAGTTAATGAGTCATGACAAATCTAAACAACCAAATCATTCAGTAGCATCAAATTTGACCATTCCAGGCTCTTTCTACCTAAAGTCCAATTATTTGAGCAATTAAGTAAAAATGTGGCCAAACTAAATGCCTTGTACTGTGTAAACAGACCATTGGAATGAATAATTACTTTTTTTAATTGAATTGGCCTATTTGTGACAGGTTGACACAACATAGGTTGTCAAACATCTGGTTATTTTCTCCCTATGATTTTAAGGAATAGGTCAAAGTAAATAAATTAATTAAATTTTTTATTTAGTTAAGTGAGTTTTCAAACTAAATATCTTAAGTAAATCTATAGTATACATATATAACTTGTTACCAAAGCGTGTGCGTGTGTGTGTGTGTGTGTGTGTGTGTGTGTGTGTATGTGGACACAAATGTAATTATGATGAGAAAACATTAGTCAAAAGCCTTACTTGTATTTTATGCAAGGCACTGTTCAAGCCCATTGGGTATATTATCTAATGTAATTCTCATGATAGCCCTAAGATATCGGTTCCATTATAATCTCCATTTTTCATATGAGAAAACTGAGACAAAAGAAGATAACACAGTTATTTCCAGAGGAGACAGAATATATGCTAAGGTTATATGATTCAAAGTCCCATGTTAACTAAAGATGCTGCAGCTGTCCACATACAAGCAGTATGTTTAATCAATAAACTGAAAGGTATTTGTTGTTGGACCAAATTGATTAATCAATTCAATGAGAATAATCAATCTTGTAGCTGTATTTATACACAGCCAAAAATCTATTCTTTTAACTCAACAGAATGACTCAACTTTGACTTTTCCTTTGTGTTCACTCTACAAGACATTACAAAGAAAGTGTCATATCCCAAACCGCTAGCTCATTGTGGTGCAAAGGGAAGTAATTAAAGTCTACAGATTTTCCTAACTCCATAGAACTCTCAAATAATGTGACTATGGCAGACACGTGAAACACAACAATAAATCAATTACTTCATCTTTAACCATAAAACCCACAAAAATTCCAAAAGCTATCTCTGTAGTGCCAGTATTCATCTCACATTTTCTTTACAATAACATTAAGCTTTTTACAGCAAATATTAGTTGACAGCAATCTCCATGGTCCAGTTATATATTCTCATGCTACTATATATATATATATATATATATATATATATATATATATACACATATATATACACCATATATGTATATATATATATATGCATATATATGTATGTGTATATATATACATACATATATATGCATATATATATATATATATATACATATATGGTGTATATATATGTATATATATGTGTATATATATATACACACACACACATATATATATATATATATATATATATATATATATGTATAGTATTTGCCAAGGAGATTTATGTGGCATCAAATTAAATTTCTACTTATTCCTGGAAGTGGAGTCACCATGTGAAAGGATATGAATATTTTGATGGTATTCATATATATGCTATATTCCTTCTCTGAAAGGTTTAACTAATATGTATATAGTCTCCACAGCAGTACAAGTGTTTCCTCTTTGCATATATAGATATTCCTTCCAGATTAAAAAAAAAAAAAGGTAGCTGTATGCCATATATTGAGCTTTCTTTGTTTTATAAGATAGCATTTTGTTATTTCTGCTCCTTTCATCTTATTGTTCTTTCTTAATATAATGGGCCTATTGTTTCATGTGGGTCCTCTTCTTTTTATGCTTTATTCTATACGCATGAGTTATCTGATCCCCACCTATTACTTTAATTATCATCTTCATTTGGCATACCTTCTTAACCTTGTTCTGAAAGCCGGACCTAATATCTACAACCAGCTCTTGCCAGCTCTTGCCCAACAACACCATCTAGAAAATTTCTCCACCACTATTAAGATGCATTTTTCCCATTGCATTTACTCCCTATCCAAAAAGGCCTAAATCTTACCCTTTGGTGGCGCTTCTAAGTTCTTAGTTCCTTCTCTGTTCCATCTTTCTCAGGTAGGTAACTATTTTCTGCCCTTGCAATTCTTTTATCTTATGTAATCTTTATATCACCTTTTTAATTAAGACATTTTGTATTAAATGATCCCTGTTCAAATTACTGATGAGGTTTCTATCTCCTGCATGGACCCTGACTGAGTCACCAGCCTTCTTATGGTTGATTTTACATGGTATATCTTTTGTTCACCCTTAAACTTTCAACTGATTTCTGAACACAAGGTGCATTTACTCTTTGTTCACCTATATGGCATCTTTCTTCTGAGTTAGTTAATTTGGACTTTTTTTTTTTTTTTAATGTCCACCACTCTGAGAATTTTTAAGAGAAGTATGATTTTCACTTTGTCTGGTGTTTTCTTGTTGAGATGGGAGAAATGATCTATTGCTACATAGAAGGGGATCTTCTCTCTAATAACTTAATTGGCCTGGTTACCATAATTATAGTTTAAAACCTTGTCTTCTCTCAGCTTGATATCAAAATAACTGATTAATTGGTTTCTTTCTCACTCTCCATATAACTCACCATACTGCTGCAAAAGTTATGTTTCTAGAAGCCACATTCTTCTGTTTGACAACCTCTGATGGCTTCTTCTGGCTGAAAAGAAAAAAATCATACACGGTTTTTAAAAGAGAGTCAAACAACTCTCTCCACCCTCTTACCATTGTTTCTGACTAAGTAGCCCCATATGCCCCAAATATACAGTGCATTTCTGTGAAAACTTGACGTTATTTTTTTCAGTTTCTATACTCTTTTCTTCATTAAAATCCTTCTCAACTTGTATATTTTCTATGCTGTTTAAATTCCATAGTCTTTGTGAAGCCATACTTGATCCCCTGAGTTGTAGCTAGCTAACTTCTCCTTTACTGTCCAACCACAATTGTTCAGATTTTCATTATAGCACTTTAGTTTAAATCAGTGGTTCTCTAACTTTACCTCGCATCACAATTACCTCAGAGCCTTGTTAAAATACAATGTGCTGGGACCCACCCCAGAGTTACTAATTCAGAAGATCTCTGGTGGTGCCAGAGAATTAACATTTTTAGCAAGTTTCCAGGTGCTGTTTCTGCTGGTCCTGGAACCAGATTAAAAAAAAAAAAAGTATTAAAATGTAACTAAAACACATTAACTGAGTAAAACAGTTGAGGATGTGGTTAAGGGCACATTAAAATGAGAGCATCAAACCAAAGGCAGCTTCTCTTCTCCAGCTATATGACCCTGAAAAATCTCCCAATACCAAATCCTCAAGGTCGGTAACAATAGAAAAACATACAATTTCAAAAGGAGATTTTTAGCAAACTAAAGTTTCTTTTCAGTAATTAAATTGCTTTCCTGTGCCAGAAACCAAGAGTATTTTACAAATTGTTCCATCATTGTGACTGTGTAAAACCTTGCATATAGGTATTGGGATAATTATATTGGTTGTCAGGAATATAAATGCTTTTGAGATAAAGCCAATCTATGGATAGATTTCAGGGTCTGTTGCATTTCAGTTGCCTAGTGTGATTCTTTGAAAACCTCAGCTTATTAGAAAAGAATGGCCCTTGCCATATGTGCAGCATTAAGAACATCTGGAAACACCATCAAAGCAAGAAATTTTTTACTTTCCACTGGCATGAAGAAGCCATTGGAAATTTCACAGATGTTTGAGTCTTAGGATCCCTGGATAATAGGAAATTGAAGCAGACTGTTGGCGTTGACCAAGTGATTTCTCTTAGGAACCACACTGATACTCCATGGAGAAAATGAGTTGTTCCTAATAGGAATAAGTCTCTTCCTAAATAAAGTTATGAGTGAATAATCTAATTTATCTATTGAATGTCATTGTAATGTATGTAAGGCTAACATCCTTAACATGCCCACAGTGGTTATAATTAGAATCACATGAATGATGGGAAAGTAGCGAAACTCATGCATTTCTTGAGTTTAATGCAATTGGGCATTTATCTTGGTGATTTGAGGCATGTCTCTATTTTCCAGTCTATCTCCATTTTGTCATTCCATCAAAATCAAAATTACCCACTCTACATTCATCCCAAATTTAGTAACTCCATCTTAAACTTGATTATATAATTATAGGTTTGCATGTAGAATTTGAGTATTTTTGTGCATGACTTTTATGATTACCAAGTGATGGTTTTGACCCTTTCCTCACCCCCCGTCCCCCCGTTAAAAATGCATCACATTAGAATCATTTGGACATTTTCTTTTTTTTTACCTTTTCTGATATTATTCAAAATATATATCACTAGGACCCCATGTATGAGATTACTGATAAAATCTCAGCTCTGTCTGGAGAAGTGAGGAATGGAGGCAAGATGTGATTCGCTATGTGCTTTTAGAAATAGTTCTTTAGCTGATTCTGTCAGTATCATTTTAGTTAGAATCACCTGCTATAAACCCTTAGTACTCAAAGTGTGGTCCACACACCAGCAGTGTCAGTGTCAAAGAGGTGCCAAACATCAACTGATAGAAAACTCTTTAATGTGAAGTGTGGGGACAGAGCCCCAGAAAGCAGTTTCCAGGCTCTCATAGAAAGGTGCTGGCTCAGGTAGTAAATGGCCATCAACTGTGATTGGATGGCCATCAGCTGTGGCTAGTTGGTTGTCAGCTGTAACCAGTGAGCCATTAGCCACTAATATAACTGCCGTGGCTACGCTAGCAGAAAATGGGGGCTAGCAAGAAGATGGCGGCTGGGCAGGCAAGCGTGGATTGCAGTTAGGATGGCGGTTTGCGGACATTGTGGATCCAGCCTCCAGTGAGACTATAGTGCTGCCAGCGAGAATATACTTGTATGACTCCCCTATCTATGGCTCCGTGGGTGTTCCTTTTTGGCCTCACCATATCCTGCGTAGTGGGAGCACAGACCCCACCTGATGACTTCCCACATGACATGAAGCTAATTGTTTCTCATGTTATTTCTTTTCCACCACTGAAAAGCTAAAGCCCTAGAGTTAAATAAAAATGAGAGGACTATCCATGAGGATCATTTGTACTTTGTGATACAAAGGCTTATTGAACAGAGTTTAGTTTAGTTTAAACTTCTAAGCTTAGTATTAGTGAGTTATTAAGTCTTATTTAGTTATTATTTAGTCTTACTTAGTTATTGTTTAGTCTTAGTGGGGCTGCACATTGTACCTCACACTACAACTCAGAGACATGTAGCTTCTTTATTTTCTCTGTTTCTGATGTACTTTACAGCACAACCACTATCTGCTGGGTTGAGGAAAAGAACAAAACAATTGAACGTGCAATGTAAGTTAGAGCATTCTTTAGTAGGTTAAAGTCCATTACAGGACTTTCGTAATTTTTGTAATTGGCTGAAAATGTAACCTTTGTGTAGCTTGTCCCCTCCTCTGCTTCTTTCCTTAGGATGTTGCCATCATTATTATGTACCTTCTGGATGTTAGGAGATGGTAATGTTCTTGACTGCAGTGCTTCTGCCTCCACAGGTTTCCAACGTGATGTATTTTACCTCCTGAAGTTGCTTGCCCGGCTGGCTCTTATGGCTGAAGTTAAAAGTTAAGTGTAACTCAATTTCTTCTCAACTTTCTAGTCCAGTAGCTTTATTGACTGCCTCACATTCACCTCAGCTCTTCCGGATTACAGTTTCCTGACTATTACCAATTATTTGTAAAGAATATTCTGTGGAGAGCTAGTTTTTAACAGAGTTTAATCAAACAAAAACTTTAAATAATACCATGTGTTAAAAAAAAAAATTGAAATCTCTCAAATTTTACAATGTTAGCAAAACCCTGGTGTTAAAATATGACATTTATAAGTTAAAAATCACAGTCTCACCACTGAGTATTTTTTTAAATTTTTCATGGAAAATATTAGTAAAGAAACTTAAATATTACATTAGAGGTATTATCCATCATGACCAAATAGGGTATAGCCCAAGTAGGCAAACATAATTAATATTAGCAAAATTACTAATATGAGAAATCCTAAGACAAATTATCCAATTTAAAAAAAAAAAATGGGCAAGGATTTGCATAGATATTTCTCCAAAGAAGGTATATAAATGGCCAATAAGCACATGATAAAATGCTCAACATCCTTAGGCATCAGGGAAATACAAATCAAAACCACAGTGAGATAACATTTCACATCTTCTAAAATGGTTATAATTATATAGTGTGATATAACAAATGTTGGCCTGTATGTAAAGAAATCAGTAATTCATACACTTTGGGTGGGATTGCAAAATGGTGCAACCACTTTGGAAAAGTCTAACCATTCCTCAAAAGGTTAAGTATAGAGTTACAATATAACACAACAATTCCACTCTTAAGTATTTATTCTAGAGAAATGAACATGTTCCCAAAAAACACTTGTACATGAATCTTCATAGAAGCATTATTCATATTAGCCCCAAAGTAAAATAACCCAAATGACCAACAACTGATGAATGGATGAATAAAAGTGTATATACATAAGATGGAAAATTATTCAAGAATGAAAATAAATGAAATATGACACATTGCACAATATGGGTTAACCTTGAAAACACGCTAAGCTGAAGACGCCAGTCATGAAACGCCACACATTGTATACTTCATTTATCTGAAATGTCCAGAGAAGGTTAATCTATAGAGACAGAAAATAGATTAGCAGTTACCCAGAGCTGGCAGGGGTGTGGGAAGGAAAGGTTAATGGGGAATGACTTTAAGGGTTATGGGTTTCTTTTTGGGGTAATAAAAATATGCTAAAATTGTGATGTTATACCTGTCTATAAATATAGTAAAAACTATCAAATTGTATACTTTAAATAGGTGAGTTATATGATATGTGAATTATTACTCAGTGAGCTGTTAAAAAAAATTGAGGAGTAATGTCACAATGGCAAAATATGTGGTTCCCAACTTCAGTCCCCATCACAAGATGACCAACTAGCATGTTTTCCATAACCAAGACACCATTGTGCAAATCCCAGAACCTGGGGCTGAGTCTGAAGCACCCTTGGAACACCGAGAACAAGATGGGCCAGATTATAAGGGTAGGAGGAGGAGTTTCACTTTGAGCACATGTCCCCACCCTCAGGCAGGTGCAGTGCAGATCACAGAGGGCTCTCTAGGAAATAGGCCAAGTACACATCCAGCTTCCCCAGCATTGTGGGATGCTTCCTAGGAGGTCCACTTGGGTCTCTCCTCAAGGTGATCACTGGAGATACATCTGAGGGACTGAACTACTGGGGATCAATAGAGATGCAGAAAAGGAGCGGGGCTTAGAGCAACCAGTGTTCGGATCTTGGTGGACAACATTCCTGCAGGTGGCAGTGCCCAAGCAAGATCACAATCAAGTTCTCTGTTCATTTACAGAGCCCAGCCGGTGGCCTCACTCAGCGAGGGAGCTCAGTCCGCAATTCTGCCTAGTTTGGGAACCCAGCCAACCACCATTGCCAGCCTTGGAGCCCATTCTACAGCTCTGACCAGGTAGGGAAGTAAGTTAAAACTCCGCCTTACTGCTGAGTGTAACCTCCAGTCCCATCAGGCTATTAAGCTTGGTTGGCCTGAGACAACCAGCCACCACAAAGCACCACCAGTGCTCACCCATGGGAACAAGGTGGTAATGACATTCTTACATTTTGAGGAAGCTCCATACTGTTTTCTATAGTGGCTGTAACAGTTTTCATTTCCACCAATGGTGTGCAAGGCTTTCCTTTTCTCCACATCCTTACCAGCATTTGTTACTGCTTGTTTTTTTGATAATAAACAAGAGGTGTGAGGTGATATTTCGTTGTTTAGATTTGCATTTCCCTGATAATTAGGGATGTTGAGCATCTTTTTATATATCAAATGGCCATTTGTATGTCTTCTTGGAAAAATTTTTATTCAGGTCCTTTGCCTATTTTTTTTTAATTGAGTCATTGGTTTTTTTGTTTTTGTTTTTGTTTTTTTCCTATTGAGTTGTATTGGTTCCTAAAACATGTTGGATCTTATTGGATATTATAATTGGCTATGTGGTTTGAAAATTATTTTTCCCTTTCTATAGGTTGTGTTTCATTTTGTTGATGACTTCCTTTGCTGTGCAGAAGCTTTTTAGTTTGCTGTAGTCCCACTTGTTTATTTTTCTTATTGTTGCCTTTGCTTTTGGTGTCAAATCCAATAATAATAATAATAGTAATAATAATGGCTAAGACCAGTGTCAAGGAGCTTATTGCCTATGTTTTCTTCTGGAAGTTTTACAGTCTCAGGTCTTACGTTCAAGTCTTTAATCCATTTTGAGTTGATTAATATGTATGGTGTAAGATAGTGGTCTAATTTTATGCTTTTGCATGTGGATATAGTTTTCCCTGTACCGTTTATTGAAGAGACTGTCCTTTTTGCATTGTGTAGTTAGATACCTTTGTTGAAAATTAATAGACCATTCCTGTGTGTTTGTGTTTTGTGGTGTTTTTTTTTTCTGAGTTTTCTATTCTGTCACTAATCGTGAACATTAATTGTACCTTGGCCACCAATAAATTACTATAATTTTGTTTGTATCTACAATAATCTATAATAGTTTATTTTTAGCAGTAATTAAATGAGGAGAGAATGTTAAAACATCAATTAACCACAAGTTGTTTCAGTAGAGGCAACTTTTTAAAAAACTTTCACTGAATCAATAATTATCAGATAATTTACCTATACTATGAGTACTTTCACCATTTCTTCAAAAAAGATAGTATTTTTGGTAGCTAAAACCCATCATTAGCGTTGGTCATAAGCCAGTTTCTTTGGAAAAGTGGCAATCATATAATTATTTCAAAAACACTTTTTAAATCTTCGAAAGTGTATCTTAAATAAATGACTGTTAATTATGGAATTATCTGACTCACTACTGTTGATTTAATATGTGGTAATTGTGGTTATGACATTTCAGAACAGATTTTCTTTATTGAGTCTAACTACTAAGTTGTCTGATTTTAAAAACTGAAGAATTGATGTGTGACTTTGATTTTTTTCTTTTATTTTCCTCTTTTTATTTAGCATTTGATTTATTCATATAAGCTGATTGTTGGGTGAAATGAACATTGCTGTATGAAATAATGTAATTTCCTTTGAGCTAACGCTAAGAATTCTAACTCTAATCCTGTTTTCTATTTACATGTGAGAAAAGATGCACTAAGAGGTGTCCTTGGGTCTTGTTGGTGTGTGTTCTCTTGTGATAGGTGGCTTTGTGGTCCCTCCTGCCTTCTGGGTATACTTTGTTACAAGGATATTATAGTCTCCCATTTTATGCCAGAGGCATAATGAACCTTATAATTGAGTGTATTACATAATAAATCTTAAATCATGTCTTTCAAGATTATAAATTCCAGTTTTAGTGGTATACTAAATACTGTATGTTACAAAGAAATAAATGCCACATTTTCTACAAAACTGCAAAATTAAAGCTCACATTCAAGTAGGTTGAACTTTATATAAATAATGTTAAACATTATCTAGTATTTTGCCTTTCTTTATATCTAGATTTCAGCCTAGAAATAATCCCTTTCTTATTTATTACCCCCAACTTTTAGCTCAACCTATTAATCATCGACATACATTATTTTGTAAATGTAGAATTTCTGTGAGATATATAAATTTTAATTTTAGAAATTATTATTCTTTTGTTGCTCATTTTAATGGAGTATTGCAGGCAAGATACTTTGCTATTGACAAAATTATTAAAGGATAAAAGAATAACTTAAAAATTAACTATTAAAAAGTCATTGAAATTTCTAAGTGGATATGACAGACTTCATGGGAAGAAGGAGAATGATACTTGAGTAGATTAGGTGAGATTATAGAAGAAGATGTTCTCGCCCTACTACCATTTGCACTGATGGATATGATGATAACTATAAAATAGAATCATATTGACACCTTTCAACTTGTTTGTATTCAAGTTTTGTCAACCAGCTGCACCAAAAATCTCCTCCTGATGAGTATATGCTTACATCCTACTTACTTAAATATTGTACATAATACTAAGCTCTGCTAATGTGCATTATGTTAGTGTGCCAATTAATTGTGATAAATCCTTTTGTAGACGATTGGTAGTTGATTTACATCCATAGATATTGTTAATGATAGGTCATGCATACCTTAAATGGCCAGTAATATTTCTATAATAAGATCACATTTCAAACTTTTGAGTGTTTTTCTGTACTAAACACTGTGCCAAGTACTTAATAGTTAATGTACAAATACTAGCCATAAGAAAAGAACATGTTGATAAATATATCATCAAGAAATTAGATTAGTTGTATAACTTTTTATATAATTAGTCAAATTGCTGCTAGCCAACTCAGAGTTATTTAGAAAAACAGGAGAAAGCACTTAAAAAACAAAATTCAAATATAACCCCACACTTAATTTATGTTATGATTTGTTCATTCCTATCTCTTTCAATTTTTTTCCAATAAATAAAAAAATAATGTTTTATGGATTTCTTTTTATAATGTTAGCCCTTCATTTTATGGACTGGGAGTCAGGAGACCTTTGTTTCAGTCTTCACATTAGCACTTAGCTGGAAAACTTTGGCCTTTATCTTTAGGGGACTTGGTGTCTTAATCTATAAAGTGAAGTTAATGACATCTGTCTACCTACTTTGTAGAACTATCATGTGGATTAAATGTAGCAACAAAAAGAAACCCATTTCTTGACTTATAAAATGCAATTTATGTTATCAAGTAGGAATGTAATGAAATTTTATGTGATAGAAGATGAAAAGGAAAGATCCAAAAAGTATTTGAATAATTAGTAATTAGATATCCAAAAATTATCTGCAACTTTCCTTGTGAATTGAATTACTAAAAGTGGAGTCTTAGTTTTCAGGTTTTAGAAAATAGGCTTTCATTTTGTAGCAGAGTAAATTCAACTATTAAATTAATAGAACTTTGCCCTGTTGTCGATTCCTATTATGCTGATTCATGAAGATATATTCAGTCATCCAACATCTCTTTAGTTTGTAGCTACAATAATCTATTCCTGCATATTAATTTTAAGGTGATGGAATAAAAGATCTGTTAAACACAAGAAGCAGATATTTAGCATTGCAGGATTTTAGTTAATTCTCCAAAATAATGATTGAAAAGATAAAAAAGCACTACTTTTTTGATGCAAACAAATAGAATTATTTTACTTTTTTCTTACATTTACCTTCTAGGAAGAAAACACATATTACATACTTATCACTGTCATCTCCCCATTGAACTCCCATTAATATTAAAGGGAGTTCAGTTTAATACATTAACATCTCAGTGAGAATCTGTCTCATTATAATTATCACTGACCTTGTCAATTTTAAATTTTAGCTCGGGTGGAAATTAAATCTAAGCTATTAAGAACGAAGTAAAAGCAAATTGAAAGGCAGAACATTCCTAAGGGACGGATAAATTAATATATTAGCTATAGAACTTGAATATAAACATTAAGTATATGTGTATATGGATGTATAGACACATGTACTTACAATGTTGAGATGTATGCCACTTTCATTGATCTCATATTTAAATTGCTCTCAATCTTGGGTATCATAATACCTGCAACACTTTAAAACATTAGAGATACAAAGGTAATTACTGGAGATTCTGATTCAGTGCGTATGGGTGAATTTCATGTCTGTGTGTTTTTTAAAAGTGTCACAGGTAATTCTGATACACCTTCCAGGGTTGAGGACCTCTGTTCTATGTCAGAGACAATTTAAGTACATCTGCTTTCCTGTATGAATTTGAACCTTAAATCCAGTTGCAACTTCAATAAGCCTCTCTAATTGCACTCAGAATTGTCATTTTGGCAAGACTTTAGGGACACATATTTTCCATCAGCACACAAATCTTGCATTGACCTCAATGACATTTAATAAAGCTACAGTCTTCAACCATTGCTCTTAGACCAGATAAATAAATAACTTTTTACAGAAAAGCTGCTGCAAAGCTACTATTGAAATAGACAATTTATCTGAATTCCAGGTATTACAAACAAGTAGAATTCAGTAATAACAATTTTTCTCCATTTCCCCTACATGATAACTGTTTACTGATTACATTTTTATACCTATGTATTATTGTTTGTTTTGGCTTTAGGGAGCTTTATGAGGGAGTGAAGGAATGTGGAAAGGAGGAGCAGGAAAGAAAGAAAGTGAGGCAGTGGGGGTGGGAAGGAAGAAGAGAGAGGAAGGAGAACAGAAAGGCTCAGTTTGGTCAATTGCATTGCTTTTTTTCTGATGATGTTCTCCATCGCTTTCAATCTGAATCTTGCCAAGAACTCTAAAAAGAAGGCAGATAAAAAGGGAGGTAGCTACACCAGTTGAAGTGTGTGTGAGAAAGGTCGGGGAGGGTTTAAGTGGACCGAAAATGAGGTACAGAGAGGCACCCAATACCCTAGGTTCACATTAAATAACTTTAGGGCCCTACAGATAATAATTTGAAAAAAGACTCATGCTTTATAATAAAGAGACTTGTTCTAAAATCTTGGCTTTACTATTTTTTAATTGTATAATTTAGGTCAATTTTCCTACAAAACTGCTTTGACTCAGTTTTCTTTTTTATAAAAGTAGCATTCATTGTGGCACCTGCTTTCAGCATTTTTGTGAATAGACCTAGTGTATACAAAGTTCCTAGCATATGATAGATTTCCAATAAACAGTATCTATTATTATTATTATAACTAATAGGATAAGACATACACTGAATATATTTTAGTACACATCTTCTATGAATCGTTTTAGGTATTAGTGTCTGAGAATCATCTATTTTGTCCAGTCAGACATTAGTTTTTGTACATCCTTATTCTTAGTATTATGGGCAGGAGAGTGTATTTTTATAAACAACACTTCGAAAGTACAGAATTGTTCTTCACCAATCAGAAACTCAGCTAAATCTCACCTATATGGAAGAGGTGACTCACTTCCCCAAATTTCTGTATAGACAAGTTTTCACAATGAGTGTGGGTCTATACTTACTTACATTTGTGTGTCTAGATATATTTTGTAAAATATATAACGTAAAGGCAATACAAATAAATAAAGTATAATAAAATAAAGAAAGTTCATTTTTTTTAGATTGATTGTGTAATTTACCTGAGGACCTATTAGTTCAAGTAGAGGTTGATATTTGCTATGAGGTTTTCATGTAATATTTTTGTTCCCTTCTGATTATAAAACATCACATTTAAAAAATAAAGGAAAATGTTTTTTTAAAAAAATTACCTCAATCCTAGGTTAATTCTCAGAGGTAAACTCCTGAGAAAAAAATGTATGAACTTTTTAACATGTCTAATAAATGATGGTCATTTGCTTTTCGGAAAGATTATGCTGATTGATATCCCTTTCAGCATCTTATGTATGTGAATGTCTATCCCCAATTTGACTAAAAAATAGTCTTTAATTGTCAAATGTAGAAAACATTTATTCATCTGTGCATAGACCATTTAGGTTTATTTTTGTGCTCCCTGTTCATTTTGTCCTTTGACCATGAATGTTCGTGTTTTCTTTCTAATGTGTGGCTCATACTAAAATTGATTAATATCCCTTTGTGTTTAACTATTCGATTTAAGTCATCAGTTGCTTTTTAAATCTGTTATTTTTTCCAGAACAGACAATGTTTATAATGAATGCTCCTAAACAAATAATAACGGAGAAATATTTCCTCACTGTCTCTTAATATGCAGTACATGTCCCTTTTCCATGATTGCAGCATGCCATGATTATATATAGCATTTTACTTAGTTATTTTCCTGCATTTGGGGAGAACTATTGTTTTTCAGGATTAAAAGAGGAGCCACATTCTCCATTTACATATGATATCTTTTTTCCTCATATTCCCCACCTCTACATTAGTTAAATATTCATTTGTAATTCCAAAATATATTTTAAGATTTTCCTAATTAGCATTTATCCATCATTCTTTGAAGCATGTTAGGGACTATTTTGAAGTTCTTCGAAGATGGTTATTCAATTTTCAATATACCATTTCTGAATAATCCATCTTTTAATCCATTAATAATTCAGTAAATCTATGGTTTACTAAAGACGATGATGATAGATAGATTGATAGATAGATAGGACTGAAGGTTTTGACTATTCCTTTAATAAACACAGAGACTAAATAGCACAAAGAACACTGGGCAAAATATAATACAATGCTTACTAGAATGGTCATTTCAATATTCATCTCTTGTAATTTAAGAGTAAAGGAGACCTCTTCTTATTCAAAGAGACCTGATTAGAAACAGGAAAATAGATACTATTCTGTATTAATATAAATTAATGGGTTTATGGAAGGAGCTACTGTTTGCCAAATTCTTAGTAAGGTAATCTCATGTTTGTTTTGCCCAGGGCAGCAATGTTTTACATATGTAGTTTCACTCTCACAAATAACCTACTTTGGGTGATAAGTTAATGGTCATACAATTGTATGAATTTAGAGCTACTAAAAACAAACACAAAATAAAACTAACTAGCTAGGTAACTAACTAACTACATTAGTTAAGACACAGCAAAAGATAGGCCTAAAAGAGACAACCCATATACACATTGAATCAAGGGACCTGAAACTGAAAGACTTCTTTGTCACCCTTCATTCTTGAGAATATGAATGTCAATAGTCCTTAAAGACCCTGCGGGCCAACTGCAGTCTGGTCCACAATCCATTGTTAATTGGCCCACAGCAAATTCCAAAAATATATTTAGTTTACTTAAATAAACCAGGTGAGGCAACACGTACTTCACCTCGGGTGAGTGGCCTGGCTGTTTGTGTATTTTACCGCATATGGCCCTTGGTAAAAAACGTTGAAAAAAGTTTGGACACCCCTGTTATAGACTGTTCTGGTAACATCCTCCCTGGGTGCTATCGAGACATTGTGAATCAAATCTTGGAAATATACTAATGTAGTACATAAGAAATTAAGAAAGAGAGAACTTCATTTGTACTGGGGTTTCTTGCAAGGGAGTACAATTTACAATGAGCAATTGAAGAAGTAAGGTGTGTTGGAGTAACATTAAGTAAATTAGTGAGTTTAAGTCCACAAATATAACACTTATTCTGCGTGCTTTCTTTTTGAACTCTGAATAATCTCTCCATGGTGTACAGCCTTAACTTTTTTTTTTCATTTGTGAAAAACTATCACAGTTAATATACATATTTTAAAATCATGTGTACTGTATAGCCAAGTGTGAGGTATGAGGAGTGGGAACATTTTATTAAGGGGGATCCATTCTATTCAGCAGCCAGCAGAATATGGAACAGACCAGACTAATCAAGAAATTTCATATGTTGTAACTTTATAATGTGTCTTAAGATGTGAAAAGTAAATTCCTAGACATTCAGCTGCCAGATTTGAATTATTACACATTTGAATTATTAATAATGCAAAAATATTGGGGTCCCATGGTAGAGTAATAGCGACTAGATACACCTTCCCATATGAAACAAAAAAAAAAAACCAGGAACATCACTATAGGAGTTACTGAACGTCAAGCAACGAAGGAGAGTGATTTCTGACATACAGGGAACAGATAAGGTAAGTTTTATCATTGCCTTAGCTTCCTGCCTTAAGAGGCTTTCCAGCCTATGGTATAGAAAGGGAGAACTCAGGCAAAGCACAGTGGATTCTCTAAATCAGGAGACAGTTGTTAGAGTCTAGGTAGACTAAGGAGGCTAAGCTTCCATAGAATAGAATACAAGACAAAAATCACTATACAGACAGAGCTCTTATGACCTTCAAAGGATTCCCCTGGAGTGTTCAACTGAATACCAATCAGAGCTTGTGTGAGGAAACTACCCAGGACCAGGGACCAAACCATAAAAGGATCATAAGAAATAGTGCCTAGAACTCACCAGAATCAGGAAATGCGCCTCTTCTCACCAGTCAGATGGCAAAAGCTCAAGATTCATAGGGCACTGACAAAGACGTGTTTTGCCTTAGTTAGCCCTCAGTTGAGCACAGCTCTGGCCTTTCATAGCAAATTGTAATGCAAGACCCCAAAGGATCAAATTGTATCCTTATTGAATATAAAAATATCCAGCATTCAATAATTTAAAAGTTAGAATGTCTGTCATACTATCAAAACTTGACAAGAGTTTTACAAAAAAACAAGGAAGCATGCCCTAATGGGAAGATTAACCAATTAATCAACACTAATGAAGAACTGATACTGATTTTAGAAGTAGCAGACAAAAGCACTAACACAATCATTATAAGTCTTCTGTATATTCCAAATTCATGTAAACAATTAGGTGATAAAAGGAGAGCCCCAAATTGAGCCTTTAAAGATAAAAACCATAATGTTAAAACACACTAGATAAGGTTAATAGCGAACTAGATAGTGCACAAGAAGAGACTAGTGAACTTGAAGATATAATAATAGAAACATCTAAAAATGAAACACAAAGAGAAAGGAGATTAAATTGTTAAACAAAGAATAGGTCATCAAAAATTATTGCACAAGTTACAATTTAGTATATGTGTTATTTTGATACCTGAAGTAGAAGAGAGAGAACAGAAAAATGAAAAAAATATATATATATCCATATATATACATGTGTGTATATATATATATATATATATATATATATATATGTATATATATTTGAAGAAATATGGCATGAAAATATTCAAATTTAATGAAAACTTTAAACACACAAATGTAAGAATGTTAGCTGACATCCAAGCCTAAAGAAAGAAAGATGAAACACCACTAAGTCATGTCACAATTAAATTGCTTAACAACATTTATAAGGAAAAACATATCTTAGAAGTAGCCACGGGGGGGGACATGTGTAGGAGAATAAAGAGTTAATAGATTTCCTATAGAAAACTATGTACTTAAGAAAAGTAGAAAGACATTTAAAGTACTAAAAGAAAAAAAAAAGTGTCTCCCTAGAATTCTATACCCCTTGACAATATCTTCAAAAATGAAGGTGAAATAATAGGACCTTTTCAAAGAATTAAAAAAAAAAAAAAGCTGGAAGAATTCATCACCAATAGACTTATACTATAAAAAATGTTAGAGATAGTCCTTCAGGCAGAAACACAATTATAATAAATCAGAAATATGGATCTACACAAACAAATGCAAAGAACTGGAAATTGTAACTACATGGGTAAATAAATACCTCTGAGGCTGTTATTTTATGATTTATATATCCTTAAAAGTTAATCGATAGTTAAAAATAATAAGTAGTATGGAGTTTGTACCATATAAAAGTAAAAGGTTTAGTAGGACTTTTGGGGAAGAAGGAAGTATATTATTATAAGGTTTGTATAGCACAGGTGAAGTAGTATTTCCTCTGAAGGTAGACTATGTTAAATTAAGTATACATGCTTACCTATTTTTTACGTAACAGTTTTTCCCTTCAGTTAAAAGCTAGAAGACCCCAGCTGATTCAGATATTCAGAAGGGTGCTAAACAGACCATTCTAACATGTGGATTTAGATTATCTGGAATCAGGTGGAAGACAGAAAAGAACACTAACCTGGGCTGAATATTGACAATCTATGAGTATTTTATGCTGTAGAAAAACAATTAAGCAAATGCCTCCAGTTTTGGAGACTCAGACCTTGGACATTTCAATGCTCCAGCATTAAGTGATTTTGTAGGGTACATTCAAGATGTTGGAATGTATTAAGTAACTATAACTATCTTCAGTAGCATCACATGAGCAAAAATTGGTCTAGACTAAAACCATTTCAAGTCAGAGAGGAAAGCCAATACAATGTTAGAGAAAAAGCCACCCTTCTGTCTGTGTTATATTCTAAGATGGGTACACATCCATTAATTTGTGTTGGAAGAGAAGAACTCTATCGTAAATTAAAATTATTGTTAGCAGAGGGTGAGACATGGGATCCATAGCAGAAAGTAAGGTCGGGTCCTGGTGATGTAGGATTTCTGATGCAATGTGTGCACACCAGGATTGTAGCCTCATGAAACCAAAGAATGAAAGCACGGACCGGAGAGGTTGAAAAAGAGGACAGTTTATTAAAGCAAAGAATTATAGCTCCCGAGCAGGAGGGGGGTACCCGAAACTGGGATACCCACAGCTAAAGCAATAGACTTCTGTTTTATACTTTTTCTTGTGTATCTAAGGGGAAAAGCTGACGCCTACTGGTACGTTTTTATCAAATTCTCAGCCTTGAGGAGGCTTCTGAAAAGGTATTTTGAAACAAACCAGGACTTTTTGAACAGGATTTTTTGAAACAAACCTGCTGTCCTGTGCCAATGATGTTTCTCAGGGCAATGGCCTTGAAGATATGGCTGTGCTCCTTCATGCCACCAGGGAACTCCTGACTACCTGAAGTCATGCTAATTAACCTGCCTCACTGGGAGAAGACTCCTTCACTTCCCCAGACATAGCCACCTACAACCCATATGTCAGACTTGGCCTTAGGCCTATTTGAGTACTGCCCATAGCTAATAAAGGTTTTTAACGTTTTAAAAGTATAAAACTAACAGGAATAAGGGACAGAGAATTTTGTGGCCAAAAATGCCTAAAATATTTACTATCTGGTCTTTTTTTTTTTTTTTTTAATATCATGCTGATCCTGCCAGATTTCTATCAAGGACCTCTTGTTTGGCTTTCTCTACCAGACAAAGGGAGCAATGCTCTTATTGACGAGATAAAAGTGGAATTTACCCATAAGGAAAGGCATAGGTTAATAGTTCCTTCTCACCCCAGTATAAATATATACATATGTATGTGTATCCCCAAAAATGGCCTCAGGCTGAGGAGAAAGTTAAGACTGGCAGCGTGTAAATCAGGGCTTTGGGATCAGTAGAGTACAGAGGCCAATGCTGCTTTCTGTGATCTAAATATGTCTAGACGTTTTCTGTATTTATAGGATCAACAGACTCTTTGACTTTTCTTAATGGTCTCTAATGTTCAAAATATGAGAATTAATTGAAACCATACTACTTTTTTAAATAAGATGTGGGTGAGAAAAACTTCATATTTGGACAATAGTGATGTAATGAAATATTTGGGTTCTCAAATTGATGGTAAAGGGAAACGGGCCTCTAAAAAAATGAAGGTTCCAGAAAAGATATCTGGCTGAATGCCCATCGCCAGTGTAGCCATGGGACATAATAGATAGACGTGGTAGATTGTCTCAGAAATCATACCGAGAACTTGTAAGACTAGCTGGTCAAGAAATTAAGTCCACTGCCAGAAGACTTCCTTCTCCTTTATGTCTCATTTTATCATGTTTAACTCTTTCTACAATGCGTATTGGATTTGTTGGGGTGCCTGCAGAGACGACATTACATGTTGAAGTATTTGGATTTGTACACAGAAATGGAATGAGACTCCCACTTGTATAGATTAGAGAGTTAGCAAGTGCTTTTTAGAAAGGTGGACCGTTTTATGTGTATTTAAGGGAAGTGTGTGTGTGTGTGTGTGTGTGTGTGTGTGTGTTCTGTAGATATGTACATATGAGTGTATGTACATTTGTGTATGAGAGACACAAATAAAATAGTGGAGTTTATGAAAAACTTCTGTTCATGTTACGTACCAGCCAGTCCTCTCTTTCTTGTTACTTTAGTAGGTGTTCCTTTGAGGATTACTTATGGCAAACCCATTTTTATCCCATATGTTCTTGGTGGAGTTGACCTTACCCCTGGTTGCTCATGCCTAAACAATCAGAATAGTTCATGTAGCAATTCGATAGGGATAGGCGTAAAATTCATGTGCTTCTTTACCAACGAAATTAAGGAGACTTTTACTGGGGCTTCTGGAAAAGAGAGCTTTACTCTCTCCTCACTAAATTTCAACCTAAAAGAACAGTAGCAATAAAGAGCTACAGAATTCATTTTGTAACTGCCTGAGACCTAAGAAGATTATTCAAACTGAGTAAGTGAAAGAGAGGGAGAGCGAAAAAGAGACAGACAGACACACTAGTTCCCAGTGACGTTAATTAAGCCCTGGGTTGAGGCAGCTGAAGACAAACTACCTTGGGTTCTTTCAGTCACTTGAGCCAATAAATTCATTTCACTCTTAAGAGCCAGTTTCAGTTGCAGTTTTGTTATATGCAGTATATTCACTCTCTGATGAATACAGTAATGATTCATACTGGTCAGAGTATATCAAAGTAAATAAATGCATAAATAAATAAATATAACTAATCAGTTAGTCCTTGTCCCCTTACAGAATCCAAAGTACTTTGTACTCCACATAAATTAGGACACTCAAAATTTTGTTTTTCCACTGTTCTAAAGTATGAGCTATTTCCAGTTTTCCAATTAACCTGCTTACATCAGTTACAGTCATTATTAGAATGAGTTATCCACAGTAAGTACTGAGGAGCTCTTAACACCCAAAAGGATGTTTGAAGTCTGGTCTAAAGCCAAGAAAGCTAGTCGGAAGAAGCTTTCTTAATTTTTGTCAACTTGTCTTTAAAAGAAATATTCAGAACAGTCAATAATAACACATAATTTTTCTCATTGAGTGATTGTTTACAACTATCATGAAATTAAAGCCTGTAAAAACAGGCAAATAAAACTCTGTGATTATCTGGCCTTTCACAAACACCCAGAAACTGGATATGGACTTGATTTACCATATCAGTGGACTAGGAATACTTTTCATATTAAAATAATCTCTCAAGAACTGGTGGAGAAAAAACGGAACCTGGGATGGTGGCCCTGAGAAAATTTTCTGTGCCTTGTTTACGTTGAGATTTCTGTAATAATTGTATCAGATGGAACTGCATTTCAAATAGTTATTTGTGTGGCTTTTCATCAGCCAGTGTGTATATGGAGTACATATGCACTGCTTTATAGCTTTGTCCACCATTGTCAGTCAAGGGTCTCGTCTAGCCCTTTGATCTGTACTATCTACAGTTCTACTTACCCAGTAGCAAGTCTTCTATACTTAAGTATCAAGGGGAAACTTTGCTCAAGAAAAATAGTCACCAGGGCTTGAAAATTCTATCCCCCTTTGCTCTTAAGTTTAGGGTTAGTCATCTGGCCAAGTTCTATTCAAATTAAGTAAGGGGACAGAAGGGATGGTGCGTGAGGTGCCCCAGTGGTCTACCCATATCCACCCTAGTCATCTCTGCAGTGGGGTGTCAGGGTATTGGGTGGCTGAGAGCAGTGAGGGAGGCTCCACGCGGGGGGTTGTCCCTCAAGCTCAGCTCTCATTAAAGACACAAGTGACGAGAGGAATAGCCTGGAAAGTCCCCAGGCCCGGAGCATGCTTCTGATGCTTATGAGGTCTCACCTCTCCTGCCTCTCACATGACTGGGACTGCTGCTCTTCCTTCCCCTCTAACAGTCTCTGTGGAGGTGCTTGGAGGGCACTGAAGCACCTACAGGTGCCCACTGTTCACCCAAGTGTGGAGCTTCCAAAGAGGCCACTTGGGTAGGGGTCCCAACCCCCTCATTGTTTGGGTTGTAAGCAGTTATTCAGTATCTTCACATCTTCCTGCAAAGTGAGAGTAGTACCTATTGCATAGGGTTGTGGTGACTGATTAATGTGAAAATGCAACAACGGTGCTTAGCTCCTGGTACAAAGGGCAAAAAAGTGTTATTAGGGCTCTCTATTTCCCCAGGAGGCTGAGTTCCACGGAATCAGAGGCTTTCATCTTGTTTCGTCCACTGCTGTAGCAGTATGCTGTTGGTGGAAGTCATGGAAAGGACTGATTACCAGTTGACCCCAGACTTAAACAACAGGTAATGGGAGGCTCCTGACTCCCTTCCCTGCCTTGAAAGATCCATTCTGACTACCATTCAGCACTAGGAGCTGTTTTAAGGACAGAGGCTTGAGAACGTAGTGTGCTATTGAGACCATCTGAATGATATAGAGGACTGAACCCATTGGGGCCTCTACATAAACTTAAGATTCTGGTGTGCAGGTGCAGTGATCTTCTGATTTTGTGATAACCCCAGACAAGCCTCCTATGTAAGTTTCCTGCTTTTAAAACTACCACCTACCAATGTCAAGTGGTCTGCCTCATCTTTGACTTTCTCTGCTTTCTGTGTTGGGAGGTGGGTGGCAGTTTTGAATTTCACTGGGAGAACTACTGAGGTTACAAACCAACATATGCAGATGCTCAGGAAATAGTTGCTGAATTAATAAATTTGCAGGATAGGACTGTGATGACAACAAATCCTGGAATACAAAGTAATTTTACTTTTTGAGAATCAGTACTCTAGAACTTACTGGTAAAGCTATCCTTCAGTAGAAATATCATGCCAGTCACGACTGGGATTGTAGCTAAGACTATTTTGGCCATGGTTTCTCGGAGGCTCTGTTTTCAGTCTTAATCTATTTCTGCAGTGGTACCTAGGTGTCTTAACCCTTCTCATCCCCAGCAAAAGCTTAAGAAAGAATGACTGAGACAAAGAGAAGTAAGGGGACATTTACTGGATTTTCCTGTAAGTTTTAAAAAGTATATAATTATGATAATCTACAATCCCATGTCTTGCTTTTGCCCATCATTGCATGTCGAAAAGGTGGTTTCTTCTTCCCCCTTTCTTCTTTGAACAGAAATATTGAAATATCATTTACATACATACAATTCTCCCATTAAAAGTGTACCATTCAATGGTTTTTTTTAGTATATTAGCAAAGTTGTACAGCCGTCATCAGGATCAATTTTAAAACACTTTCGTCACCATAAAAACACACTGTACCTATTTGCAGTCACTCCCAGTACCCCTGAGTTCCAGCTCCCAAGTTCTAGGCGACCATTAATCTACTGTCTGTTTCTGCAGATTTGCCTAATCTAGATATTTCATAGAATTGAAATTATGCAATGTGCGGTCTTATGTGACTGGATTCTTTAACTTAGCATACATTTTTCAATGTTCTTTTATGTTGTACCATATAGCAGTGGTTCATTTCTTTTTTTAGCTTTCTTCCTTTCTTTCTCCTTCTCTCTCTCTCTCTCTCTCTCTCTCTCTCTCTCTCTCTGTTTCTGACAAATATTCTGTTGTATGATACTACATTTGTGTATTCCCTCATCAGTTGATGGATATTTGAGTTGTTTACACTTTGGGCCTTTATGAATAATATTTCTATGAACAATCAAGTATGAGTTTTGTGTAGATGTATATTTTCATTTACCTTGGGTACATACCCAGGTGTGGAATTGCTAGATCATATGGTAACTATACATCTACCTTTAAAAGAACTTCCAAATTGTTTTCCAAAGCAGCTGCACTATATTACATACTCTCCCCTACACCTAGCAATTTATAAGCGTTCCAATTTCTCCACATCCTCACCAACACCTTAAATTATCTATTCGATCATAGCCATTTTAGGGGATTTGAAGTGACATCTCATTTTGTGGTTTTGCTTTGTATTTACCTAATGACTAATGATGTTGAGTACCTTTTCATGTGTTCCTTCCCCATTTTTAAATTGGAGTATAATGTCCACCTTAAATGTTCACCTCCTGGTTTATTAAAACATTCTCATTCTTTAAGCCACTTTAGCTGGACATTCTACTTATTTTATCCAAAAGCATTTTAATTGAACAAGTTTTTGATGCTTCAATGCTGGTGAAAGAAGGAGACCTAGAAACTGAATCAGAGTTACAATGTGGGAAAATAAGCTTAGGAGAATAAGAAAGAATCCATAAAGACTATGAGAAGGCTGATCATAGAAGATGAATTATGTCAAAGCAGCTCAACTGTTATCAATCATTCATGGATGCTTCCTAATTAATTCTGTTCACAGTATAGTGGCAATCTTGATTTCTTCCGAAAACCGGACTATATTACCATTTACGGCCTGCCTGCAAGCTGATTCCATTTGTCTAACTTAGAACATCTCTTAACTACAATTTCCAGATCCTAATTCTTAGTTGTTACAGCATTTCTATACACATTAAAGTCTATTAGGCTCCTTCACACAACCTAGACTCCATAAAAATAAACTAATATGATTACAACAAAAAGAGCAACCTGTCCTTTATATGGAACATTGAGAAAAACAACAATAAAATATATTTAAAATGTATGTAAATGTATTCTATCTTATATAAAGTACATATAAAATAGCCTCTTGCTTTGAAAGGATAAATGTAAAAGAACATATTCTGAATTCCTTTTCAGTTTCCAAGAGATTGGGAGTATTTCTAATTGCTTCTTTTTGTATCTACTGACTTTTTTCCCATTGAAGGAAGGATAAAAATTGTTTGTTTTTCAATTTAGGATAGTTGTACAGCATCTGTGTTTGATATCATTATCATTTAATTTTTTGAAAATGAACTCAGAGATTGCCCCATCAGTGCATGTTTTCAAACATTAAAAGTAAATATAAAAATAAATAATAAACAATACACTTAATTTTTTTATTGCTTTCCACCTCTGTTTCATTGGTTTCTCAGATCCATGGTCTATAGGCGCCCATGAAGTCTTTCTGAAAAGCACAAATTACATAGACACAATGCAGAAAGCACATTAAGAAAATGTTTTATGGTTATTTAGATGAGTGCATTTGATTAAAAAGAATGTATTTATTCACACAAACATTCAAATATTACAATGCAAGTCTTTGCTAATGTTTAAATGAAATTGAATTAGTGAAAGTGAAAATTAGAAATAGTCACTTATAAAAATGATAAACACAAACAGAAGATAAATTCATGTGAACTTGAAAATAAGTGAATTACACCAACTTTGATTTTTTTAAAAAAATCCTAATTATGACTTAAAAATATTAAGCTAACATTTATTGACTATTCACTGTATGCTTTTTGACTATCTTTATTAATTATTGCACAAATGTCATGCCCAAAGAACTTATATGTTTACATGTTTAAATCCATTCTTGCAAAAAAGTAGGAAGAAATTGTTTACTATTAAATGGGGGGAAAAATATTCTGTATGGACGTGACAATCTAGAGTTCAAAGTAATTGTTTAAATTCTATAGACTTCATGTGAGTCTGTTGAGGTAAATCTGCCTGGTGTCGTTTGAGAGGCATTTAAAACAGTGGTCAGTCAAAATGTGAGCATGATCACTAATTTGAGGGGAAAAGACGATATAGAAATCAATCGAGTCCATAAAAAGTTAAGTCTGTTTTAATCTAATTTAATGTAAAATTAACATATATATTTTAAAATTAATGTAAGATGTAGTATTAATATATCTTCAGTTTCTTAATAGATGTTAAGCATATTCAGACTTTCTATGCACGTGCATTACTCCATTTCTGTACCATGCATCTCATCCTTTTTTTGTGTTTGTTTGTTTGTTTGTTTGTTTAATTTATTGGGGTGACAATTCTTAGTGAAATTACGTAGATATCAGGTGTACAATTCTGTATTACATCATCTATAAATCCCATTGTGTGCTCACCACCCAGAGTCAGTTCTCCTTCCATCATCATATATTTGATCCCCTTTACCCTCATCTCCCACCTCCCACCCCCCTTACCCTCTGGTAACCACTAAACTATTGTCTGTGTCTATGAGTTTTTGTTTCTCATTTGTTTGCCTTGTTCTTTTGTTGTTTTTGGTTTATATACCACATATCAGTGAAATCATATGGTTCTCTGCTTTTACTGTCTGACTTATTACGCTTAGCATTATACTCTCAAGATCCATCCATGTTGTCACAAATGGTCCTATATCATCTTTTCTTACCGCCGAATAGTATTCCGTTGTGTATATATACCACAACTTCTTTATCCATTCATCTATCGAAGGACATTTTGGTTGTTTCCATGTCTTGGCCACCATAAACAAAGCTGCAATGAACACTGGAGCACATGTGTCTTTATGTATAAATGTTTTCATATTTTTTGGATAGATACCCAGGAGAGGAATTGCTGTGTCATATGGTAATTCTAAATTTTTTGAGGAACCTCCACACTGCCTTCCATAGCAGCTACACAAATCTGCATTCCCACCAACAATGTATGAGGGTTTCTTTTTCTCCACAGCCTCTCCAACACTTGTTACTATTTGTCTTGTTGATGATAACCATTCTAACTGGGGTGAGGTGGTATCTCATTGTGGCTTTTATTTGCATTTCTCTGATGATTAGTGATGTTGAGCATTTTTTCATATGTCTATTTGCCATTTGTATGTCCTCTTTGGAGAAATGTCTCTTCAGGTCCTCTACCAATTTTTCAATTGGGTTGTTTGTTTTTTTGTTGTTGAGTTTCATGAGTTCCTTTTATATTTTGGATATTAGCCCCTTATCAGAGGCACTATTTGCAAAAATCTTCTCCCATTCAGTTGGTTGACTCTTTATATTGTCGATGGTTTCTTTCGCTGTGCAGAAGCTTTTAAGTTTCATATAGTCCCATTCGTTTATTTTAGCTTTTACTTCCCTTGCCTTTGGAGTGAAATTCATAAAAAGCTCTTTGAACCCAAGGTCCATAAGTTTAGTACCTATGTTTTCTTCTATGCAGTTTATTGTGTCAGGTCTTATGCTTAAGTCTTTGATCCATTTTTAATTAATTTTACATGGTGACAGATAGCAGTCCATTTTCATTCTTTTGCACGTGGCTATCCAATTCTCCCAGCACCATTTACTGAAGAGGCTGTCTTTTCTCCATTGCATGTTTTTAGCTTCTTTGTCAAAAATTATCTGTCCATATTTATGTGGTTTTATTTCTGTGTTCTCAATTCTATTCCATTGGTCTATGTGTCTGTATTTTTGCCAATACCATGTTGTTTTGGTTATTGTAGCCCTGTAGTACAAGCTAAAATCAGGGAGTGTGATACCTCCAGTATTGTTCTTTTTTCTTGAGATTGCTTTGGCTATTCGGGGTCTTTTGTGGTTCCAAACAAATCTGATGATTTTTTTGTTCTAGTTCTTTAAAAAATGCCATTGGGATTTTTATGGGGATTGCAATAAATCTGTATAATGCTTTGGGTAATATGGCCATTTTAACTATGTTGATTTTTCCAATCCATGAGCACGGAATTTCTTTCCATTTCTTTATGTCTTCTTCAATTTCTTTCAAAAATATCTTATAGTTTTCAGCATATAGGTCTTTCACATCCTTGGTTAAGTTTATTCCTTGGTATTTTATTCTTTTTGTTGCAATTGCAAAAGGAATTGTTTTTTGTATTTCTTTTTCTGAGATTTCATTGTTAGTATATAGGAATGCAATGGACTTTTGTATGTTGATTTTGTAGCCAGCAACTTTACTGTATCCATTGATTGTTTCTAATAGCTTTTTGGTGGAGTCTTTAGGGTTTTCTATATATAGCATCATGTCATCTGCAAAGAGTGATAATTGAACTTCTTCATTCCCAATTTGGATGCCTTTTATTTCTTTCTCTTGCCTGATTGCTCTGGCAAGGACGTCCAACACTGTGTTGAAAAGCAGAGGTGATAGGGGACAGCCATTCGTGTTCCTGAATGTAGAGCAAAGGGCTTCAGTTTTTCACCACTAATTATGAGATTAGCTGAGGGCTTGTCATATATGGCCTTTATTATGTTAAGGTATTTTCCTCCTATACCTACTTTATTAAGTGTTTTAATCATAAATGGTTGTATCTTGTCAAATGCTTTTTCTGCATCAATTGATATAATCATATGATTTGTGTCCTTTATTTTGTTTATGTGATATATCACATTGATGGATTTGCGGATGTTGAACCATCCTTGTGCTCTGGGGATGAACCCCACTTGGTCGTGATGAATAATCTTTTTAATGCACTGTTGTATTCGATTTGCTAGAATTTTGTTTAGGATTTTTGCATCTGTATTCATCAGAGTTATTGGTCTGTAGTTTTCTTTTTTTGTGTTGTCCTTCCAGGTTTTGGAATCAGGTTAATGTTGGCCTCATAAAATGAGTTGGGGAGTACTGTCTCTTCAATTTTTTTGAAGAGTTTGCGCAGGATTGGTATTAGATCCTCTTTGAAGGTTTGGTAGAATTCAGTAGTGAAGCCATCTGGTCCCAGACTTTTGCTTTGGGAAGGTTTTGGATGACTGATTCAATTTCGTTACTGGTGATCGGTCTGTTTAGATTTTCCAGTTCTTCATGGTTCAGCCTTGGAAGGCTATATGTTTCTAAAAACTTGTCCATTTCTTGTAGGTTATTGAATTTGGTGGCATATAGTCCTTCATAGTATTCTTGGATGATCCTTTGTATTTCTGTGGTGTTCGTGATAACTTCCCCTTTTTCATTTCTGATTTTGTTAATTAGTGTCTTCTCTCTTTTTATCTTAGTGAGCCTAGCCAAGGGTTTGCCAATTTTGTTAATCTTTTCAAAGAACCAGCTCTTTTGCACATTAATTTTTTCTATTGTCTTTTTGTTCTCTATTTCATTTAGTTCTGCTCTGATTTTTGTTATTTCCTTTCTTCTGCTGACCTTGAGTTTCACATGTTCTTCTTTTTCTAGTTCTTTAAGGTGTAACATGAGGTAATTTATTTGGGATTTTTCTTGTTTCTTGAGATAGGCCTGTAATGATATAAATTTCCCTCTTAAAACTGCTTTCACTGCATCCCAAAAATTTTGGTAGGATGTATTTTCATTGTCATTTGTTTCTATGTATCTTTTAATCTCTCCTCTAATTTCTTCTTTGACCCAGTCATTCTTTAAAAGTATGTTGTTTAATCTCCATGTGTTTGTGTTTTTTCCTGCTTTCTTTTTGCAGTTGATATCCAATTTCAAAGCCTTGTGATCAGAGAATATGCTTGGTATGATTTCAATCTTCTTAAATTTGCTGAGGCTGATTTTATGTCCCAATATATGGTCTATCCTTGAGAATGTTCCGTGTACATTAGACAAGAATGTATAGTCTGATGTTTTAGGATGAAGTATTCTATATATGTCAATTATGTCCATTTCATCTAAGTGTCATTTAGGACTGCTATGTTGTTATTTATTTTCTGTTTGGATGATCTATCCATAGATGTCAGTGATGTATTTCAGTCCCCTAGTATAATTGTGTTTTGGTCAATTTCTCCCTTTAGTTCTGTTAGTAGTTGCTTGGTATATTTCGGTGCTCCCTGATTGGGGGCATAAATATTGATGACTGTTATGTCTTCTTGTTGTATAGTCCCCTTTACCCCTTTACATTTATTGAATGTCCATCTTTGTCTCTTGTTACCTTTTTCACCCTGAAGTCTGTTTCATCTGATATCATTATGGCTACACCTGATTTTCTCTGGGTAACATTTGCTTGGAGTGTCAATTTCCACACTTTTACTTTGAGTCTATGCTTGTCCTTGTAGCTGAGATGTGTCTCTTGGAGACAGCATATGGTTGGGTTTAGTTTTTTGATCCAATCTGCTATTATGTGCCTTTTTATTGGTGAGTTCAGTCCATTTACATTTAGGGTGATTATTGATATATGAGGATTTCCTGTCATAATATCTTTAGTTTTCTGGTAAAGCTGTGTCTCCATTGTTTCTTTGCCTTTTTGTTGTTGTCTGTTATTTCTGTGTGGTGGTATTCTATGATGTTTCCCTCTGTTTCTTCTTTAAGTACAGTGTATATTTCAGTTCTGGATTTTTTTTGAGTGGTTACCCTTAAGTTTATGTAATATAAAGTTTGATATTTAGAGTATTCTATTTTCTTCAGCACGCTTACTTTCTCCGTTCCCATATTCCGGTTCAGGCCTTTACTCTCCCCCTTTTTATGTTTTGGTTGCCTCAAATTGT
Organism: Rhinolophus sinicus; assembly: GCF_057876585.1. Lineage (NCBI taxonomy): Eukaryota > Metazoa > Chordata > Mammalia > Chiroptera > Rhinolophidae > Rhinolophus > Rhinolophus sinicus. The sequence goes on from NC_142502.1 coordinate 59,413,257, forward strand.
CCCTGTTGATGGTGGTCCAATATCCTCCTTTAGTATTTCTCGTAGTGCAGGTCATGTATTAGAAAATTCCCTCAGTTTCTGTATGTCTGGAAAGGTCTTTACTCCTCCTTCATATCTAAAGGATATCTTTGCTGGATATATTATTCTTGGCTCATAATTTCTCTGTTTCAATAGTTTGAATATTTGGTTCCACGCCCTCCTGGCTTGTAGAGTTTCTGCTGAAAAATCTGATGATAATCTAATGGGCTTTCCTTTTGTAGGTTACCGTCTTGATTTCCCTGGCTGCCTTGAGGATTCTTTCTTTGTCATTGATTTTAGACAGCTTCAATACAATGTGCCTTGGAGAAGGCCTGTTGGGATTGAGGTGATTAGTGTTCTATTTGCCTTTTGGATTCGAGGATCCAGTTCTTTCCACAAGTTTGGGAAGTTCTCATTGACAATTTGTTTGAATATATTCTCTGTTCCCTTCTCTCTTTCTTCTCCTTCTTGTATGCCCATTATTCTTATATTGCTCTTTCTGATGGAGTCAGAAAGTTCTTGTAGAGTTCTTTTATTTCTTTTAAGGCTCAAGTCTCTTTCTTCTTCCATCTGTGTAATTTCCAGGTTTCTATTTGATGTCACGATTCTTTCCTTCCTCTGGTCAACTCTACTACCTAAGCTGATTATTTCATTTTAATTTCTTCTATTGAGTTCTTAATCTCCAGAAATTCTATTTGGTTCTTTTTAAAAATATCAATCTCTTTCGTAAAATGCTCATGTTGTTCTTTGATTGTGTTTCTGAGTTCATTAAACTGCCTCTCTGTGTTTTCTTGCATCTCGTTGATTTTTTTCCGAACTGCAATCTTGAATTCTCTGTCATTTAAGTCACATATTTCCATATCTTTAAGTTCTTTTTCTGGAGACTTTTCACTTTCTTTCTGAGCTGTCTTGTTGCCTTGGTTATTCATGGCAATTACTGATTTATTATTTCTCTTCCTAGATATCTACAGGAGTGGCTTCTGCAACAGGTTGATAGGAAGAGGTCTTTCTTTTGTTTTCCAGTACTTGTGGGTAGAATGTTTTATTTTCTCTCTGACTGCAGCCTTTTTTTTCTCTCTCACATGGTAGTGCTATGTTTTCTCTGCACTATTCCAGCTTCTCACACAATGGGGGGATTCCCTGGGAGACGGGTTTCTCCTCTGTTAATAGTTCACCTGGGTCACAGGGTGCAGTGTCCCTGTGGGGATGCGGAGAGCTTTTGAAGTTCCAAAGCTCTTCCTGCACCAGATTCAGAGCCAGTATGTTTCAGCAGTTCTGTTTAGTCCTGCAGGGATCCTCCTAGATAGGTGGGGCCAGGGGTGTGGTGACTTGTGAGAGGTGGCCCAGAGCAATGGCGGGGACCACCACCACAGCCGGTCCTGCTTCCACAGCTCCCTCCCCTTTGCCGGAACTAGTTGGGCTGCGAATCTGTGTCTGCGGTCCACAGTTCTCAGAACAGCAAATATTCTGTTCTTTTGTTCTGACACTGCTACTGTTCTGCTTCTAGCACGGGGCAGGTAGGGGCGGGGCGAGCTCTGGGAGGGTAGGGAGGGGGTGGCTAGTCTCAGTGCCTAAGGTTTCCGTTCTCTGCTTGGCAGTGAGGGCTTAAACCACCGTTTTCAGCCTTCTTCCCTCAGTCTTTTCTCCGAGGTCTCTGTCGTGAGCGTTGTGTTCAGCCGTGTTATATGCTGCCCCCTCAGCTCTGTGGGCCATAAGTGGAGCCCTCACAGTCCAAGTTCCTCCCTCTACCGCAGCTGCGGTCGTTCCGGCATGCAGCGAGCTGGGAGCACTGAGCTAGGTCTGTGTCCTGCGCCTGCACATCTCTGTCTCTGCACCTCTCTCCTCCCTCCTCCCCCGCTTGCGCGATTCGCCCACTGCTCACCCGATTCGCCCACCTTTAGGTGAATTCAGTAGTGGGCCTCTTTGTCTTGCCTGTCTGCTGTGCAGGGAGTCCTTTGTGGAGTTATTGTTGTTCGATTAGTTGTAAATTCCAGGGGAGCTTTACAGACGCTCACCTCACATCGCCATTTTGACGACGTCTCGGATCTCATCCTTTTTTAAAACACCCTTTGAAACAGAATCTTGTGTGGGAACATCCAATACAAAAGACAGGGTTGCTTACATGGGTCCAGAAATATCCCTGTCAACATCTATCATCAATAAACTACAAACCAGTCTCACTTTGTTGTACCCAGGGATTATACAGAATTGTAAGGATTGCTTACAGCGTATTTATTTTGATTTCTTATATCTTCTTTTCAAAGGTATTGGTATCAACATTAAGATGTCTCTGGTCCATTCATATAGTTTTATAATGAAAAGAATAAGTTACAAAAACTCTGGGGGATAGTTACGGTTTGCCAAATATTACATACATTTTCTTTTTTGTAAACATTTTGCTACTATACACTATAAAATTATTGATATAACAGAATATAATTAAATGTAGTCTCCATAACTGCTGAAGCAAAAGTATTGCATGAAAATGAATTCCATATTCTTTAGTAAAACTTTGAGATGAATACATCTCTCCCCCTCCCCCCAAAATATATATAAATAATTGTAGAGCTTTTGGACATGAAAGGTTTGAGAGAAATGGGAATCAGAAAAGGAGACTGAAAAGTGACCAGGGATATAGGAATAAAACCAGAAGAAATTAATGATATGCTGAAGTCAAGAGAATAAACCTTATCAGGGAGTAGGGAATGATAAACTGTGGCAATGCTGCTGAAAGATCAGTAATTTGTGTACTGACAAATTCCCATTGGGTTTAGCCACATAGAGGTCTTTGTTGACCTTGACAAGAGCAGTTTTGATAGAGTAGTGGAAATGTTTTAAGAAAAAAAATAAGATGAGATGAGTTAGATACAGCATATATAGATGCCATTTTTTAGTAGTTTTGCTAAAATGTGAGGCAGAGAAACAATCATACATATATACTTCCTGAAAACAAAAATTATTTTCAGAGACTGTGGAATCTATAGATCTATTTAGAAAATAAACATTTTACTAAGGGAAACAGGATTTTAAAAGTTTCAGGTCTTCCCTTAATGAAAAAAACAGAAAGAAAGAAAAAAAGTTTCACATTATTATAGAGAGCTATTTATCTCCTTGAAGCCACAGCCACAAACAACCTTCCATTCTAAAAGAATGTCATTCCATCACATTTTTTTCTTAAATAAATAAAGGCCTATTGGTTGGTTTGAGTGATTATGGAATAAGAAGGTCAGTTTATCTTAAAGGCAAATTCAAACTGCTGCTTTGTAGGGCACTAAAAACTGTTTGAAATGTTTAAATTACGGATTTTTTAAAAAAGTTTGTTCTCATAAGAAATGCAATTTGCCAGAATCTTGTCATTATATAGAACATTTTCTTGGATTCTATGTCATCTGCTGGTCTACCAGTTTACTTTTTTTATTCTCTAGTACCTAATGTTTAGAAATACTATCTGTATGTAGACAGTGGCATCCCACAGGTTCAAAGTGTAAGTTGCTAGTGTTTGGTGGGGAAATGCCTCAGGCGACAAAATCAGACAGGTAAACAGAATCAAGAGCTGAGTTAGAGGTCAAATGTAAAAAGGAAAGAGGGTAATTCAGAAATTCTACAAACGGAAGGGACTTGAAGCTAATATCCAAACTACCATGAAAATTAGGGCCCCCGAGATAGTTTGTTGAAAGCATATTATGTTGTTGTTGATTATAGACAAAAGGGAAAGTAAAGGAGGGTGATGCAAGAAATTGTCTACAATTATGTTAATGTGTCAGCAAGGACATTTATGTGGGTAGATGGTACTAGAATTCATTTTAGATCTTTCATTCTAAAACTAATTGCTTACCATATTGCAAGGTTTATGCTAAGCACTGGATACAAGTATGAAAAAGGTAGAATTAATTATTCAATAAATATTTACCGAGTACCTACTATATACCAGAGATAAGTGATGAATAAACTTTGAGATGCTCATACTCCATTTGAGAAGAGACTTATAAACAGCTCATTTCAGTACAAAAATAAACAGACAGACAAATGAAAATAAAATAGAACAAAAACAAATGTCTGACAATAACAGCACTTTTTAGGCACATAGAGAAATTATTGGCATGTGTAAACATTTCATGTCAAGATGGCCACGAGAAGAAAAGACTAAATAAGCCAATACAAATATGTTCTTTGGTAGAAGCATTTTATATAAAAGGAAGTAGTTAACTAATCATTATTAGAGTGAGAAAGGAAAGTCTTAGAGATCTTTAGAATGCCTCATTCTGGTTTTCTATGTAATTGCTTAGGTAGGGACCTGACTTCTAAACATAAAGCGGCTCAAAGAATCTCACTGGCCATCAAAATAAAGGACTCCAAATAACTGGTTACAGAGACAAGCAGACATACAGAAAACTGCTGAAGCAATTATGCAATTAGCCGAAGATAATTGCAAAAATAGACATAAATACATACACAAGCAAAACCCTGTAGGCAAAACACAAAATAACTTCCTGCAGCCAAAACATTTCTGAATATAATTATACAACCACCCAGACTTTCTAAGGACTAAGTAATTTCTCTGTAACAGTATAATCCCAGCCATGGGACTCTTCAAAACAATCATGAAATTTCTCAAATATAAAACACTGGCCAGCTGTAATTAGTCATGTGATACCTCAAAGATCCAGCAATTCTTCTGACATAACATGGACAAGAAACCTATTATACAGCACCTGGCTACCCTGCTGGGGACCCCCCCCCCCCCCGTACTAAATCATGTCTGTAGACTCTCACTCCGATGAGTGGTTACATCCTGACCAAAACCATATATCCAAATTCTTAATTTGAGTTGGTCTCACATTCAACGGGACAAACATCCTTAAAATGGCCATAAAACTTTGATTAGCGAGGGCTCGGAAAATGAGCCAAGTTTGTTAAATGTCAGCAAAACGTCATTGGTTGATTTCAGCGTAAAAAAAATTGGAGAGACAAAAATAATCTCAATGACAAGTTTGTTGCGACTTTTTTCATCCGGATAAAGCCCTGGCTTTACTTGAACCTATCCTCATGAAGCAAATGAATACGGGATGTTCACAACTGTGTAAAGTATTTTTTGACAAATTAATTATTTTTACATGTTAAAGTTTATTTCCAGTTTGCTGCAAGAGGTGAGCCCTATGCAGTCCCGTTTCAAAATTCCTTCTTAGAAAAGACAGTTTATAAGAAATGGGGACAGTTAGAAAATGATAGTTAAGTTAGAGACAAATAAAAAAGATCATTGTCATTTGAGAATCAGCTAGATGGGTGAGTCATTAACTCCTTATTAGGTCATAATGTCATTGAGCTCCATGAGAAAATCAAATATTTTATCAGAAATGTTAATCTTACAAGAAAAAGTTTTGCAAAGTAGATTTGATTAAAAAGTTATATGATGAATGAAGTTACAAATAATTTTTCTTACACTGTGGTAAATGTACAAGTTTTTCATTTATTGCCCATTTATTGAATCTATACTGTGTATCAGATACTGTGTTAGGATATGGGGGTGGAAGGGGAAGCCAGACCGAGGGAAATTGATGGGGGTCACAAGCTGCAGAGGAAGGTGTCACATAAAGCATTTCAGAAGGTCACATTTAAGCTAAATCCTAGTGGAACAGCCTTAGAAAGAGTCAAGGGAGGACAATCCAGTCAGTGGAATAGAGTGACAAAAGTCCCCTGAGATGGAAAAGAATGTGGTGGGATCTGGGCACCAGAAGAAGGCCAGTCTGGCCAGAGGACAGATTACTTAGGCTGGATGTACAAGTTGACAGGGCCCAGATGACCCAGTGCTGCCATCTTGGCCAGGAAATTGACTTTTATTACTGGAAAGCAGTAATGTTTTGATCCAGGTCGCGGAATAATCTGATTTTCTGTTTTAACTGACTTAATGGTCATGAAACTCTGTATTTTCTTTGATGTCTTCCTGAATCATACTCTAGTAACTCCTTCTTTTCTGTCCTTTGAAAAAAACAAACAAAACAAAAATCTTGTGTAAAATACTCACAATATTAAAAGCCTAGGTCAGATTAAATCTTTGTTCTCAAACTTTTTTTTTTTTTTTTTTTCTTCTCCTCCCTTGACTTAAGAGTGGGCTGGAGTTGGCTCCTTGGATGCACAGAGTGGGGTGGGGTTGAGGGGAGTTGGTCCTGTGGTTCTGAAACAACTCTGGCCTTTTCTTTTCACAGTCCAACTTGCTTCACTCTTCAGTATTTTTTGCTGCTTCATTGGCCAACACTGACTGGCCCTCAATTCCTTCTGTAAGGCTGGGCTTCAAAAGCTGGCTTTTTCAGAGGTGTTGTTGTAAATTCTTCAAAGGCTCTGCGGAGTCTATTCATTGCAGTTTCGGACACATGAGAAATCGACTTTCTGCTCAAGCCTTTCATGCTACCCCTCAGACTCCCAAACTCCTATTCTCACTTGTATCCCCTAAATCCCCTTAAACTGGACAAGCAGTTTGGTGGGAGACAAGCCAGCTGGGCTCTATGATTCTGGGGACATATTCCTCCCTTTTTCTATGATGGAGAAAAGTTGCTGCAATTCCTGTTAGGCCGACAACTTTGTCTTGAAAGACTTGGTAAAGGGAGGTTAGTGGAGCAACTGATTTTTGCAGGGCGGTTCTGAGAGTACTTCATAAGCCCCTGGCTAAACTGTTTTGGGGTTTTAATGCCTGTTTTTTGTTTGGTTAATTTTCAGTTTGTAGCCCCTGGCTCTGGGCCATTATGCTTTTCCTAAGGTAACAGTAAATGTCCTTGTTACATATCCTGTTACCATTAAAAAGTTTATTTTGTTTGCTGCATGGAGAATAGTTTTAAAGAATATAAAAGGAGGAATTAGGGCAATAAATGCAGAAATACAAGGGAGGATTATCGTAACTTTGACCTAGGTAGCAGGAGCCAATCAGTCAATAGTTATTAATGAGCATCTGTCTATTGTATGTCAGGTTTTTGTTTTGTTTTTTAAGCACTTACATTTTGAAGATGAACAGCATAAATAGAAGCTTTGCTCTCTAGGATTTTACATTATAGTAGGGAGAAATGGACAATAAAGTAAAATAACAACAACATTTCTCATAAGGATAACTGCTATGAAGAATATATTCGGTTGGTGCAAAAGTAATTGTGGTTTAAAGGGTTAAAAATAATTGCAAAAACCTCAATTACTTCTGCACCAACCTAATAGAATGTGATAGTGGATTATAAAGAAGTGGATAGATTTGAGCTCTGTCATGAAGACCTAACTTTCAGTTTGGTGGTGCATCAGCTTGGATGGTGGTGGTCAAAGATGAATCTTAGATTTGGGACCTGATCATGCCCAGGGTTTCTCAATAGTCATGGCATTTCCTGAGAAGGGGAAGGCAGCAATGAAAAATAAACTTGTAGGGAAATTAAGAGTTCTGTTTGGTATGTATTAAGTGTAAGATCTGTGAGACATCCAAATGAAGATGTCAATGAGGAATTTAGAATAAAAATTGTATAACTCATAGGACTCCTCATCCTACAAATGGTATTTAATGTTATATAAATAGATGTGGTCACACAGAGCCAGACTGTAGAGAAAAAGAGAATTTGAATGTTAACAAGACAGCACAGGGTTCTTATGGAATTCTGTCAATAAGACAACATGGGAAGAGATATCTATCTTTCCCTTTTCCTTAGAGATATTGTTTGACTTTTATTCTTTATTCAAGTTTACTTTGAGTGCTGTTTCTTTCAGGAAGGCTTTTCTCAATACTTATCTTGGGAAAACAAGATGGAGAGAACAGTACTGGATAGGAATCTAGAAGTTGAGCTGGGGAAGAGAAAGGGTTGGGGGCAGCCTATGGCCATGGAGCTTTAAGCAGAGTGGTGAGGTTAGCTTCGCAACCACAGAGATGAGCTAAAGTTTAAATCTGTTGGGCTAGGAAAAAAATATAAAAATGTATTAAGTTAATAATGAATTAATTTACAAGCAAGGACAAACAAAATAAAAAGTATTACTAAGAGGGACAATAAGAGGTGGAGCTGAAAAAAAAAAAATCCTGAGATACTGACATAAAGCTGTCTCCATCCCTATTATGAGGAACCATGATTTAAAAGTCGATGGGTAGTGAGCTTGATGTTGAAGACTGAATCAGTTAGGCAAACAGAAAGAAGAGCGTGATCACAGGCATGGGGGGTGAATTTACTTGGTGTTTTCAGTCCCTTTATCTCATGTATATTTTCTTGTTGGGTTGTTTCTGGACGTATCTCCACCATTTTTACACCTCTTTATACCTATAAGCCAAATTTACATTTGGTTCCCTTGCATGTAGAACCAAGAGCCTAACAAGAAGTGGGAATGAAAAGGAACAGTAAAATGTGACGGGGTGGGGCATCAGTGAGGAACCTGAACCCAGGCAATGCAACTATGCACAAGTGCTATGAATGCAAGGTAAGGAGGATTCCAAGGACCTTTAGAGTTCAAGTACCCTATTTCCCTGAAAATAAGACCTAGCTGGACCATCAGCTCTAATGCATCTTTTGGAGCAAAAATTAATACAAGACCCGGTATTATATTATATTATATTATATTATATTATATTATATTATATTATATAAGATTCAGTCTGATATTATATTAAAATCTTAGACAACATGATAATCACAATAAAATTTGACAAAGAAGAAGAATATAAGAAAAGTGAATTTTTTGAAGAGACACAGCTGCTTCTCCCTTCCTGCCCCAAGAGAAGTAGCATTGTCGCGAGTGGCATCTCAGATAATCATTTCCCTATGAGCCTGCCCAGACTCGTGGTATAGTTCTGATTGCTTATGTACCTGAGCTATCTGGATTTGCAAGTTGGTAAGTTACTCTGTAAAAATGTGCCAACAAGGATATTTTTCAAAAAGCCACATTTTAAGGTAGAGTTAAAAAATGCTTTTGCAAAACATGCTTAGGAGAGGTCCATATTAACTTTCAATATAAACATGGTCTGAATCACTTTTTCTCAGATTTTGTGCCCTGGATCAATTATAGTCTGAATTCTCAAGGTACATTTTAGCCTCTTCTGCACTGTATAGGCCTAGCCTCAGAACTGTTTAGGTGTATATATATATATGTATGTATATATGTGTGTGTTTGCATTTATTCATTTTATTTACGCTGATGAGTCCAAAAGACCTTAAAAATATATGTCTTATTCATAACAGTAATAAATTGTTAAGAAAATCAAAGTGAAAGAGCAGAAAAACTGGGGAAAAAAATTAAGTCAGCACATAAAAATAGAGATCATGTGTTCTTTTACAGTTGTTAAAACTTGTTTTAAAATTTACCGTTAAGCATCTAGTACTAAGATTAATGAAGAACACACAATCGGCTTCAAGATTAATAGTCTCCTAACACATAACAAAAATGTATAAGTAACTTTGGCAAAGCCAAAAGGTAAAATGAAAAAGACATTCTAAGAAATGTTTCTCAAAGCCAAGTGTATTGGAAAGGTCAGTATCAATTCATCCCAGGTACAAAGGGAAAGATGGGTGGAGGGAAAGGCATGAACTCATATTGAGCACATTTAAAGATTAGTTTTATTATCCCCATTTTTAAAGTGAGGGAAAAAAGGTTGAAACTCTTCTAAGTTCATGTGTCTATTAAGTTTGAGTAGCGTAAGCTGGCTGAGTTCAAAGTCCATGTTTTTCTCAATATAACATGTTTCCTCTCCATGGAAGGAGATAATTAAAAAAGGCAAAGACACCAACTTTTCAAAGTTCTCTTATTTAATGAATTATTTATTACTCTTTTTTTTTAAATATGATGGAGCTCTCTTTCTTCTAATGCTTTCACTAAGACATTTCTTTTGCTTAAGAAATTGGTTTTGTGCTTAGAAATTAAAATAAGCAGAAATACATGAAAAATCATTATGTTAAAGGCTATTTTCTCAGTAAATTGAAATGTATTGCCCTTTTGGAGGCTGTTCCATGTTTTAATGCTCTGAATTTGAAACCCAAGTTCAGTCTTTGGGAGTTGGGATTTATAAACTGCCAAATACTTCTAAGGGGAAAAAATGCATTTCAAAGCCCAGGGGGGAAAGGGACTCACTTTGCTTTCTTTACATCAAACAGGCCTTGTAAAACAACATATTGATCAGTTAAATACAAATGAACTTGCATCATATGGATATAATTCTCTTAAATTAAATTTCCTTTAAAATAGGGATGGAATTAAACATTAAAAAGGAGAGGTTCACAAAGTCAAGCTTTTTTTTTTTCCCTTTGACATCTGTCTTCGTAGCCTTAAACCCTAAAAGAATAAATCTTAGCAATATTAAATATGTGACATGCTGTCTTAGTTAATACATAGCTGATATATTATTGTTCATTATATTGACCATGAGAGGATTTTATTTGAAAAATATCTCAAAGTAACTATAATTTTCCTCCTAATTTTTTTTAGGCAATTTAATTTTTGGTTTTCTTGTGTTTCAAGAATAAAGCGGAAATAGTAATAAGTCAAGGGAGAGGGGATAAGGAGACTTCTCTCAAGTTTTTAGATACCAAAAGGTCAATGAAAACAAGGACTGCAGGCTTGGTGGATATCACCAACGCAAGAAGGAAAGCTGTTTGGATACCAGGTGAAGGAGGATTGATGCTGTCAGCTGAGAGGCTACTAAGCCACAGAAAGCACAGTGGAAACTACAGATGCCAAAGGGAGTGCTTAGAATTGACCCCTCCCCCCCCCCCAAGTGTAATACTTACCCATCTAGATAGACAATGATAACAAACTAAAAGGGCCCAGCAGCTTCACAGTCACTCATGTGGAATCTTTTAAATAAGCTAGTTAAAGTTAGGACTAATTAAAAAAGAAAAGAACAGCATATTTGCCAGAGGCAATAACACAAGAAAACATCTTTGTATAGACACAGGCAAAAAGGAAGGAGACAGTGTTTGGGGAAGAATAAAAGCCTCTTCTCCACTTCTCTTTTACAAGTCTGGGGTATCCTGGGGGTAGAAATTCAAGTTTGTAAATGGACTTAATGTGACTCAAAAGTTATGGGATTTGATCATTAATGGAATTCACTGTTTAGCAAGATAAGGCATTTCAACCCAGCAAAGATACTGAAAAGAAAATGGCTCCTTGCTTATCAACAGCATAATACCCATTACACCTTTATTCCATTTTAACTCTAACAAAGGCTATATCTTAGTCTCATAATATCCTTCTTCAGTATAATTAACCTGAAACATTAGACCTAAAAAATGAATTTCTTTTTGTTTAACAATTGTTTTTACTATTTGGCTATTTACTATCTGCTTGATGATATGCCTAAGAGATAAACAAACAAACAAACATAACAAACAAAAAACACCCCTTCAGGAAAACACACTGAAATGAAGTTGATTTGCATATAAACAAATGTATCAGTGGTCAAAACTGTATTATCTCAACAATTGTTACCAGGATTCCTCTTGGAAGGAAAAAATGTTCCCTACAGAACCTAAATAAGGACCTTGGGCTAGAAAGTGAGACAATGATGAATTAGGGGTTAGCAGCAATACTTTAGTAGGAATACATTCATTCATTCAAGCAGTTTTGAGAATCTAACTGGCAGTGAACAGGCTGATAGCATGAACAGGCCAAGAAAGAATTAAGAATATCTAAAGATGAATTAGATGTGGAGATAAGATTTACGAGGCCAGCATTATCCTAAAAAGGACATTAAAAGAAAACAAAATTACAGGCCTGTACCTGATAATATAGATGCAAAATTCTCAACAAAATATTAGCAAATTGAATTCAACAGCCCATTAAGTGTATCATACACTGTAATCAAGTGAGATTTATCCCTGGGATATTAGGATGGTCAACATATGTAAATCAATAAATGTGATACACCACATTCATAAAATGAAAAATTATATATGTGTGTATGTATATATATATATATATATATATATATATATATATATATATATATACATGATTATCTCAATAGATACAGAAATAGCATTTGATAAAATACAACTTTTTTTTCATGATAAAAATGCTCAACAAATTGAGTATAGAAAGATCATTCTCAACACAATAACAGCCATATATGACAAGCCCACAGCCAACCTAATACTTAATCGTGAAAGGTTGGAAGCTTCTTCTCTAAGATCAGGAACAAAATGAGTGTGCAGTCTCACCCTTCCTATTCAAGGTAATACTGCAAGGTCTAGCCAGAGTAATCAGGCAGGACAAATAAAAACTAAAATCCAAATAGAAAAGGAAGAAGGAAAACTGTCTTTGTAGATGACAGGATCTTATATAGAGAAAGTTCGGGAGACTTCACCAAACAACTGTTGGAACTAATCAACAAGTACAGTAAGGTTGCAGGATACAAAACCAACATATAGAAATCAGTTGCATTTCTATACACTAACGTCATAACATCTGAAAAAGAAAATAATTTTGTTCACAATATCATCAAAACAGTCAAATACTGAGGAATAAATTTATCCATTGATGTGAAAGATATGTGCAATAAAAACTACAAGACTTTGAGTAAAGAAATTGAAGAAAATGCAAATAAGTGGAAAAATAACCAATGTTGATGGATCTGAAGAATGAATATTATTAAAGTGTCCACAATACTCAAAGTCATCTATAGATTAACAGTGATTCTTACCAAAATTCCAGTGTTATTTTTCACATACACACACACACACACACACACACACACACAAATCTTAAAAATTTGTGTTTAGCCACAAAAAAACCCTGAATATCTAAAGCAATCCTTTAGAAAAAGTAAAAAACAAAACAAAACAAAAAACAAAAAAACAATAATGGAGACATTACACTTCTGATTTCAAACAATATTACAAAGCTATAGTCATCCAAACATCATGGTACTGGCTTAAAAATAGACACATAGACCATGGAACAGAAGAGAGACTAATAAATAAGCTCATGCATATATAGTCAATTAATTTATGACCAAAGAACCAAGAATATGAAATGGAGAAAGGACAGCCTCTTCAATAAATGGATAACCACATGCAAAAAAAGAAAAAGAAATAAATTGGACCCCTGTTTTACATCACTCACAAAAACTAACTCAAAATAGTGTCAAGTCTTAAACATAAGACCTATACGAATAAAATCCCTAAAGGAAAACATAGAGAAAATTCCCCTTGATATTGGTCTTGTCAACAATTTTTTTGGAGATAATACTAAAAGTGTGAACAACCAAATCAAAAATAAATAAGTGGGATTACATTAATCTAAAATGGTTCTACATAAGCAAAAGAAACCATCAACACAATGAAAAGGCAACCTATGGAATGGGAGAAAATATTTGCAAATTATATATCTACCAAAGGGTTAATATGAAAAATATTTAAATAACTCATACAACTCAGTAGCAAAAAAAACACAATATGATTTAAAAATGGGCATAAGAACTTTATAGACATTTTTCCAAAACATACACAGATTATCAACAGGTACATGGAAAGATCTGGACATCACTAAATCATTAGGGAAATGCAAAGGAAAACCACAATAAGATATCACCTAACACCTTTTAGAATGGCTGTATCAAAAAGTCAAGAGATAACAAGTGTTGGTGAGGATGTGGAGAAGAGGGAACCCTCGTACATTGTTGGTGGGTTTGCAAATTGATGCGGCCCCTATGGCAAACAGTATGGAGGTTCATCAAAAAATTAAAAATAGGACTACCTTATGATCCCGCAATTCCACTGCTACTGTGTTTCCCTGAAAATAAGATCTAGCCAGACCATCAGCTGTAATGCGCCTTTTGGAGCAAAAATTAATATGAGTCGGTATATATCATATCATATATTATATTATATTATACCCGGTATTATATTATATTATATTATGCTATACTGTACTATATTACATTACATTACATTACATTACATTACATTACATTACATTACACTACACTATACTATACTATATTATGTTATATAGGCCCGGTCTTATATTAAAATAAGACCAGATCTTATATTAATTTCTGCTCCAAAAGATGCATTAGAGCTGATGATCCGGCTAAGTCTTATTTTCCGGGAACCGTGGTAGGTTTTATCTGAAGAAATCCAAAACACTAATATAAAAAGATATATGCACCCTATGTTCGCTGCAGCAGTAGTTACAATAGCCAAGATATGGAAGCAACCTAGTAAGTGCCCATCAATAGACGACTGGATAAAGAATCAATGGTACATATGTATAATGGAATGTTACTTAGCCATAAAAATAATGAAATCTTACCATTTGCAACAACATGGGTAGACTTACAGGGTATTATGCTAAGTGAAATAAGTCAGACAGAGAAAGACAAGTACCATAAGATTTCACTTATATGTAGGAGCTAAAGAACAAAACAAAGAAACAACAACAACAACAACAACAACAACAACAAAAAACTCACAGATGCAGAGAAAAAACTGATGGTTGCCAGATGGAAAGAGGTTGGGAGTCCGGGTGAAAAAGCTGAAGGGTTAAGAAGTACAAATTGGTTGTTACAAAATAGTTACAGGGATGTAGAGTAAAGCATAGGGAATATAGTCAATAATATTGCAATAACTGTGTATGGTGCCAGGTGGGTACTACACTTATGTGGGGGTTGGGGGAGGAGGGAGAGGATGACTTCATACATTATATAAATGTCTAACCACTATGCTGTACACCTGGAACTAATATACTATTGAATGTCAACTGTTATTGAAAAATAAAAGTTTTTATAAAAAGAAAATGTGACACACACACACACAATGGAATGCTATTCAACCATGAGAAAGAAGGAAATCCTGCCATTTGTGACAACTTGGATGAATCTTGAGGGCATTATGCTAAGGGAAATAAATCAGACAGAGAAAGACAAATACTGTGTGATACATGCTATCACTTATATGTGGAATCTATGAAAGGCAATCTCATAGGAACAGAGAGCAGAATGGTGGTTACCAGAGCGTAGGTGATGGGGGGAATGGGGAGATATTGGTCAAAGGGTACAAACTTCCATTTATAAGATGAATTAAGTCCTGGGGATCTAATATACAGTGTGGTGATTATACCTAATAAGCTGTATTATATACTTGAAAGTTGCTAAGTGAGTAGATCTTAAGTATTTTTTATAACAAAAAGGAGATAGTAATTGTGTAACATGATAGAAGGTTCAGCTAACGCTATTGTAGTAATTATTTTCCATTATATAAGTGTATCAAATCAACAGGTTGTATGCCTTAAACTTATACAATATTATATGTCAATTACATGTCAATAAATTTGTGGGGAAAAAGGGTAGGTGTTGTTACTATCCCCATTTTAGATTTAAATAAACTGACAAATGAGAAGAAGAACAAGATGTGAATCCAGGTCTGTTTAAATTCCAAAACCATTGATCTTTCCAACCTTATGTAATATTAGTGCACATGTTGAATGAGAGTGTAATTTAACTCAGTGTAGATTGTTATTTTCTTTTTCCGTAACAATACCGTATTTATTTTACTATTTACTATTTCACCATTGCTATTACAATCTTCTTATTGTATCACTTATATCATTCTCTGTGTAGCACATAAGAGTGTGACGCTAATACCACTACTCCATATTACCCAGGCAAGGATGGGGGATTATCGGGGCTTTTGTACATGAACCTGGGAAGGTTCGTATTGCTATGACTCCCTTTTTTTTTTTTGCCCAACAATTGTTGCTAAACTTGAGGGCACTCAGGAGTAAAAGCAGATCTGAAGTCAGACAACCTACAGAAATGGCTCTGCAAAGTGTCTTTTCTCAGGCTTTCTTTCCTAACAATATTTTGACAGTCACTGCTGAATAGCAGAGGCTCCAAAATTGATCTTTTGGGCAAGTGCCAAAGATCTCTTGCGCTGGTTGGAGGGAAGAGCTGTGTGGAGCTGCTGTCCTTCCTCAGTTGAGAGTCTGAGAGGGACGTTTATTTATGGAACTGAGTCCAGTCTGGGGCTCCAAGGACCCTTTGGGAAGGTGGCTGCCCTGGCAGGAGGGTCTGGGGTGGTGGAGAGTCAGGTGGTCACACAGCATCTGTGGTTGTCCTGCCTGCACCCTGGCTTCCTGCACTCATGCCAGGCAGGCGCTCCTACTGGTTCTGTTTCTCTGGGGAACCTGGACTGAAACTAGGTCATTTCATTATTTCCCTGGTTACTCAATGATGCTTTGTCAAAACTTAAAGAACTTTTGCCCTGGGGAATTTGCCTGTATTTTTTCTTCGATAATTTTATTTCTTCAATTTTCTCACTTCTCTTACTTTTTCAGAAATTCCTATTATTGGTTATAAAGCTTCATAAATTGTTTCTCATTTAAAAAATATGTTTTGATCTTTTTATAACTTTAGGGAGATTTCCTCAACTATGTATTTTACCTTTCTAATGGAACTTTCTTTTTCAGTTGTTAGACATTTATATAACTTAATAAGTGATCCCCCTGGATAGTTTAGGACCCATCTGTCACTATACATAGTTATTATCATATTATTGACTATATTGTCTATGCTGTACTTTACATTCCTATGACTATTTTGTAACTACCAAATTGTACTTCTTAATCCCTTCACCTTTTTCACCCTGCCATCGAAAGCCCGTCCCATCTATCACCCCAATAAATCTAGTACCCATCTGAAACCATACATTGTTATTACAGTATTATTTACTATATTCCTTATGCTATACCCTACATACCCATGGCAATTTTGTAGCAACCAATTTTACTTCTTAATCTCTTCTCCTTTTATACCTTTTACTCAGCACAATACCTTCCAAGTCCACCCATGCCACTGCAGATGGCAAGATTCCATTCCCTTCCATGGCTGAGCAATATTCCATAATATATACCCGGGGTGCCAAAAAAATGTATACACATAACTTGTATTCATCTTTTTTTATTGGTATATATTGAGTATTACAATTTTAATACAGTGTTTTCCTTTCTTAAAATGTGTATACATATTTTTGGCACCCTCTGTATATACCATCTCATATTTATCCATTCATCCATCGACAGACACCCAGGCTGTCTCTACATCTTGGCCATCGTAAACAATGCTGCAATGAACGTATGGATGTACATATCCCCTCAAAGTAGTGTTTTGGGTTTGTTTGGATAAATACACAGAAGTGGTATTAGTAGGTCCTTCTTTGTCTCTTGTTATAGCCTTTGTTTTAAAGTCTATTTTGTCTGGTATAAGTATTGCTAACCCAGCTTTATTTTTATACTTATACTTCTTTTATTAAAATTTTGGGGTGACATTGGTTAGAAAAATTATATAATGTACCATTTCAAGTGTACAATTCTAAAATACATCATTTATATATTGTATTTGTGTGTTCACCACCCAAGTCAAATCTCCTTCCATCACCCTATCTTTGACCTCATTTACCCTCTTTTACTCCCTCTATCCCCTTTACCCTGGAGTAACTACCACACTGTTGTCTGTCTATGAGTTTCTGTTTGTTTGCTTGTCTTATTCGTTTGTTGCTTTCAGTTCTATATCACACTTACAAGTGAAATCATGCTGTTCTTGTCTTTTTCTGTCTGACTTATTTCACATAATAAGACAATCTCAAGATCCGTCCATGTTGTCACAAATGGCAGTATTTCATCTTTTCTTATGGCTGAGTAATAGTCCATTGTATATATGTACCATATCTACTTTATCTTATCATCTATTGAAGGACACTTGTTTCCGTGTCTTGGCCACCTTGAATAATTCTGCAGTGAACATAGGGGTACATATCTGGATAAAATATTTACAGGTAAATGTTTTCAGGTTTTTGGGTATAGATACCCAGAAGAGGGATTACCGGATTGTATGGTAATTCTATTCTTAATTTTTCGAAGAACTTCCATACTGTTTTCCATAGTGGTAGTAACAATTTACATTCCTACCAGCAGTATATGAGGGTTCATTTTTCTTCACAACCTTCTTTAACACTTGTTATTACTTGTCTAGTTGATAATAGCCATTCTAACAGATGTGAAGTGGTATCTCATTGTGTTTTTGATTTACATTTCCCTAATAGCTAGTCAAGTTGAGCATCTTTTCATATGGTATATCTGTTGGCCGTTTGCATGTCTTTTTGGAAGAAGTGTGTTCGGGTCCTCTGCCCATTTTTTAATTTAATTGTTTGTTTTTGTTATTGTTCTTGAGTTGTATGGATTATTTATATATTTTGGAAATTAGCCAGTTTTTGGAGGTGTTATTTGCAGATATATTCTCCCATTCAGTTGATTGCTTCTTTATTTTGCTGATGGCTTCTTTTGTTGTGCAGAAGCTGTTTAGTTTGATTTAGTCCCATTTATTTGGTTTTGCTTTTACTTGCGTTGCCTTTGAGGTCAAATTCATAAAACCCTCTTTGAACCCAAGGTCCATAATCTTAGTACAAGCTTTTTATTGTGCAATTTATTATTTCAGGTCTTATATTTATGTCTTTGATCAATTTTGAGTTAATTTTGGTTATGTTGACAGACAGCAGTCAGTTTTAGCAGTTTAGTTTAATTCTTTTCCATGTAGCTTTCCAATTTCCCAGCAACATTTATTGAATGGGCTTTCTTTCTCCATTGTATGTTTTTGGCTCCTTTGTCGAAAAATTTTTTTCTAGGTTCTCAATTCTGTTCCATTAGTTTGTGTCTATTTTTCTGCCAATACCATGCTGTTTAGATTATTGTCCCTTTGTAGTAAAATGTGAAATCAGGGAATCTGACATCTCCGGCCTTGTTTTCTTTTTTTCTTTTTTTCCCCTCAGGATTGCTTTGGCTATCTGGGAGTCTTTTGTGATTCTGTACAAATTTGACGTCTTTTTTGTTCTATTGCTTTAAAAATGCCATTGGGGTTTTAATGGGGATTGCATTAAATCTGTATATTGCTTTGGGTAATATGGCCATTTTATGTAACTACGTTGATTCTTACAATCCATGACAATGGAATGTTATTTCCATTTCTTTGTGTCTTCTTCAATTCCTTTTAATATTGTCTTGTTTTCAGTGTATAGGCCCTTTACATCCTTTGTTAAGTTTATTCCTAGGTATTTTGTTGTTGTTGTTGCAATCGCAAAAGGATTTTTTTTCTTTATTCTGAAATTTCCTTGTTAGTATATAGAAATGCAATGGATTTTTGTACATTGATTATGTATCTTGCAACTTTACTGTATTTGTTGGTTGTTTATAATAGTTTTTTGGTAGAGTCTTTAGGGTTTTCTAACAAAGAATGTAATGTGCAAAAAGTGACAATTTGAATTTTTCATTCCCAATTTGGATGCTTCATCTTTTGTCTGATTGATCTGGCTAGGACTTCCAGTAATATATTGAATAACAGTAGTGAGAAAGAGCATCCGTGTTTTGTTCCTGATCTTAGAGGAAGAGCTTTCAGTTTTTCTCCATTAAGTATGATATTAGCTGAAGGTTTGTCATATATGGATTTTATTAAATTGAGGTACTTTCCTTTTATACCCATTTTATTAAGTGTTTTAGTCATAAATGGATGTTGTGTCTTCTCAAATGCTTTTTTCTGCATCTATTGATGTAATCATAGGATTTTTATCCTTTATTTTGTTTCTGTAGTGCATCACATTGATTTGCCTATGTTAAACCATCCTTGTGCCCATGGAATGAACCCCACTTGATCATGATGTATAATCTCTTAAATGTATTATTGTATTCTATTTGCTAGTGTTTTGTTTGGATTTTTGCATCTGTATTCATCAGAGATATTGTTCTGTAGTTTTCTTTTCTTGCGTTATCCCTACCAGGTTTTGGTATCAGTGTAATGTTGACCTCGTAAAATGAGTTAGGAAATGTTACCTCTTCTTCAGGTTTTTGGAAGAATTTGATGAGGACAGGTACTAAACTATCTTTGAATCTTTGGTAGAATTCACTAGTGAAGACATCTTGTCCTGGATTTTTGATTTTGGAGAGGTTTCGAATGATATTTTAAATTTCCGCACTGTTGATTATTCTTTTTAGATTTTCCATTGATTCGTGATTCAGTTTAGGAAGGTTATATATTTCTAAGAACTTGTCCATTTCTTCTATGTTGTTGAATTTAGTGGCATATTGCCTTTCATAATGTTCTTGTATGATTTTTTTATATTTCTATGGTATCCATCATAACTTCTCTTTTATTTCTGATTGTATTTGTTTTCCTCATTTTTCCTTAGTGAATCTAGCCAGTGATTTGCCAATTGTATTAATCTTTACAAAGAACCAACTCTTTGTTGCATTATTTTTTTTTCCTATTTTGTTTTTGTTCCCTATTTCATTTAATTCTGCTCTAATTTGTATTATTTCCTTCCTTCTACTTTGGGCTTCATTTTTTCTTCTTTTTCTACTTCTTTAAGATGTAATGTTAGGGTGGTTGTTTGGGATTGTCCTTGTTTCTTGAGATAGGTATGTAATTATATAAACTTCCCTCTTATTTCCATATTTTCCGCATCCAAAAAGTTTTCATATGCTGTGTTTTCATTCTCATTTATTTCTATGTATCTTTTGATTTCTCCTTTTATTTTTTCTCTGACCCAGTTGTTGGTTAGCAGCATGTTGTTCAATCCCCATGTATTTGTGGGTTTTCCTGCTTTCCCTTTGCAGTTGATTTCTAATTTCAAAGCATTGTGCTCACAGAATAATGCTTAGTATGATTTCCATATTTTTAAATTTGTTGAGGCTAGGTGTGTGTCCTAACATATAGTCTATCCTGAGAATGCTGCATGTGCACTAGAGAAGAATGTATGATCTAATGTCCTAGGATGAAAAGCTCTGTAAGTGTCAATTATGTCCATTTGGTCTAATGTGTCATTTAAGGCTGACCTCCATTGAGTTTCTGTTTTGATGATCTATCCATAGCTGTCAATGGAATATTTAGGTCCCCTATAATTGTGTTTTTGTCAGTTTCTCCCTTTAGTTCTGTTGGTAGTTGCTTTATATATTTTTGTGCTCTATGGGAGTTTTTTGCTGTTGCCATTTTCATGACACATTTTTTTTTTTTTTTTCTATTCATTTACTGTCAGTCTGTGTATGTCTTTCGATGTGAAGTGAATCTCTTACGGCAGCATATGTAAGGGTCTTTTTTTCTCATCCATTCAGTGATCCTTTTTTTTGATTGGAACATTTAATCCATTTATATTGAAAATAATTATCGATAGATAGATATGTAGTTATTGCCATTTTATTCAAAATGTTTTATCTTTTTCTTTATCATCTCGAAGTTCCTCTAACACTCCTTGTAATACTGGTTTGGTGGTGATTAACTCTTTTAGGTTTTTATTGTCTGGGAAGTTCTTTATGTGTATTTCAATCCTACATGATAGCTTTGCTGAAGAGAGCTATCTTGGTTGTAGATCCTTGCTTGTGTCATTTTGAATATTCCATACCATGCCAATCCCTTCTGGCCTGCAATATTTCTGTTGAGAAATCAGCTGTCAGTCTTATGGGAGTGTCCTTTTCTCTTGCTGCTTTTAAGATTCTCTCTTTGTCTTTAACCTTTGGCATTTTAATTATTGTATATTTTGGTGTGCTCCTCTTTGGGTTCATCTTGTTTGGGGCTGTCTGTGCTTCCTGGGCTTATGTCTATTTCCTTTGCCAGAATAAGGAAGATTTTTGTAATTGTTTCTTCAAATAGGTTTCCAATTCCTTGCTTTCTCGCTTCCCCTTCTTTTACCCCTATGATGTGAATGTTAGTATTGTTGAGGTTGTCCCAGAGGCCCCTTAAAATGTCCTCATTTATTATTATTTTTTTTTCTTTTCAATGTTCTGATTTGGTGTTTTCTGCTTCCTTATCTTCTAAATCGCTGATTCCATCCTCTGCTTCACATAATTTTCTGTTGATTACCTCTAATGTATTTCAGTTTTTGTATTCTTTATTTGTGACTATTTTTGTTTTGTTTTGTTTTTATATTTTCTGTTTCTATTTTTTTGTTTCCTATCTCTTTGTTGAGTTTCTCCCTGAGATCATTGAGCATCCTCATAACCAGTGTTTTGAACTCTGCATCTGGTAGATTGCTTGTCTAAGTTTTGTTTAGTTCTTTTTCTAGAGCTTTATTCTGTTCTTTCATTTGGGACATCTTTCTGTGTCTCCCATTGTGGCTGCCTCCCTGTGTTTGTTTCTATGTATTAGATAAGACTTCTATGTTTCCCAGTTTTAGTAGAGAGGCCTTATGAAGTAGATACCCTGTGAAGGCCAGTTGTGCAGTCGCCCTGGTCACCTGGCTGGGTGCTACTTGTGTGGTTTGTGTGCACCCTCTTGTAGTTGATCTTTGGTTGCTGTTTGTACATCAATGGGAGGGATTGACCCTATGCTTACTGGTTATGAGGACTGGCAATGACTGTAGTGGAAGAACTGCTGTGCACGGTCCGACCATATGGAGCAAGATTCGCTTTAGCAGGGCTCTGTTGTGTGCCCATTCTACACTTTGGGTGTGTCATCCTTAGAGGCAGGCCAGGGGTGCTCTGGCTCAGTCTGAAACTGGCCTTTGGACGTGCAAGCCCGGGACCCTGCCACTGGCCATGTTTATTTGCAACCTGTGCCCTGCCCAGTGCCAGCTGGCATTAGCCACAGAGCAATCCACAGATGGCCACCACCTACATTGGGCTTGGACAGGACTCGAGAGGCCAAGCTGCAAGCGGAGGTCTGCAGCCACTAATGCCAGGCATGGGGCTGCTCAGCAAGAGATACAGGGCATGCTGAAGCCAGATGCTGCTTGTTTGGGTTTGTGAGCTTTTGAGAGACACTAGAAAAGTCTGAAGCATGAGCCAAGAGAGGCTGTTTGTATGAAAAAAAAAAAAAAATTGGAAAGGGCTTGGGTAAGCCCACAAGTTATGTGGGGTAGGGTCTCAGAGAATCACTAGGGCACAGCAAAGTAATTGTGTTAGCTAGGTTGATGGAGACTCAGATATGACAGCTGCCTCTGTCTGTGTACTCTGAGGGGAAAGGCTCAACAAAGAAACAATGGATTCTGCCAGCATTTCTGTCTGGGAGAAAACTGCTACTTCAGCCTTTGCCCTGCAGCCAGACAACTCTTTTCCTCCCTGTACATCCCTGGTGCCTTTCCAGGTGCTGCCCTAGCACTAGGGCTCCAACTGAATGAGTCCGTCAGTGAATATGTCCATGTGTGAGACCTTTAAGAGGAGTGCCTAGGACTTTAGCAGCCCTCCACCTCATGCAGCCACAGTCTCCATTGGTTTTACACATCCAGATATTACGGGCACTTTTCTCCCTGTCTCTGGAACCCTGGGCTGGGTTGAATATGGGGCTGGGACCCCTTGTTCCTTCCATGGGTACTTCTGCAGCTAAGATATCCCTCCCAATTTTTAATGGTCACACATGGGTGTGGGATCAGCCTGTTCCATGTCTCTTCCACTCTTAGCAATCCCAAGGTGGCTTCTTTTATATGCCCTTAGTTGTAGGACTTTGGTTCAGCTAGACTTCAGGCAATTCTCAATGATGGTTGTCCTGTAGTTTAGTTTTAATTTTGATGTGGTCATGAGAGGAGGAAAGCACAGTGTTTACCTATTCTGCCATTTTGACTGGAAGTTCAGTGGTAGATTGAATTAATGCTCCCAGTTCTTCACTGTTCACTGTATATATGCCCGTTGCCACATAGCTCCCACTTCTTTACTGCTTCCTGCTTTATGCCCTTCACCATGTAACTTTATAGGGGTATCTCAGTGTGGGCAAAGAGTAACCCCCATTTATCAATGCTGGTCTCAGCCATGTGACTTGCATTTAACAATGAAATATTAATAAGTATAATATAAGCAGGAGCTTGAAAGCATTTGTGATTGGGCTTAGCCTCTCGCACCTCTACCCACACCTTGAGAAAGATTCACTGGTCCAGGGGGAAGAAAATAAAGGTATGACATAAATCCACCCAGCCTGAATCAACTAAACCCAGCAAACTGCAGACATGTGTATGAATGTAGCCAAGATCAGCAGAACCATCCAGCCACACCCTGCCTAATTCAGCCACACTCAGTCAATCTACAGATAAGTGCTTTCATTTTTATTTTACCTGAAAGGAATAGATAAGGAAAGGAATGGCCTATGATAATTTTCTGATTTGACTGACTGAAGGCCGTTAATCAATATAAAAATTTTAGGGGGAATTTCTAATTCATTCCTGATAGTATTTAATTTTAAGTGCCTTTCACACATTACATAATATTTTCCAGGTATTTCTCAATGGCAACATAAGTGCTAAACCCATCTGTGCTTTCCTCACTCTAAGGAGATGCCTTTCCCCATAATTCATGAAACCAAAACAAAATAAGCAAAAATCCCTTAGTTTCTTAGAGTTAGTATAGTAAAAATCCTAGTCCCAAATTAATGATCTTCATATCATCTCCAACCCTCATCATTGCCTATTAGTTTCAGTTAAATGGAATACTTTCACTTTTCAAAGCTAATATTTTTTCCTCCTATGTTTTGGGTCACATTTTCTCCCTAATCCTAAAAATAATTATTTAGAATTAATCATTAATCTATCTTCTATTCAGTTGCTTCCTAACTATTGATTCCTTTAAATATACTGTATAAATATGGCCAAGCCTTAATTTAGAGATATAAATATACACACAAACATATGTGGATAAAACAAATATGATTTAAAGCTTTTTATAACATAATAAGTAGAAGACAAAGGAGGATGACAGTAGAACAATCAGAATGTATGCAGGTTTAAAGTTGAATAACACTTGCCATGACCAAGTCAGAGGAACTTGATTTAAACACTAGCAAAGAGAGTAATGCACAATTCACATATAATTAGGTGAATGGTGTGGAAGACTTTGGACACCAGACTAAGGCATTGATTTTATTATATATGCAGCAGAAATTTGCCATAAATGGAATTGTTTATGTTTATATTTGCAGCCCCAGTTAAAGTAATTGTCATTTCATTATTTTCAGTTTTAAGATTAATTATACTTAGCTTAATTAATTAACTATACTTAGTTGATTCATTCAGTAAATTATTCAGTCTGCCGGTGTTTATTGAATATACATCTTTTGTCACAATCTGTCCTGGAAAAGAGAGTTATACAGAAAAAAAAAATTGTACATCTGCACATTACTATTTTCCTAAGGAATTACTTCTTATACTCAAGATTTCTATGATTTTCCTCCATGCATATTTTTAAAATTATGTTTCTTAATATTAATTTCCATTCCTAGTGCTATTTCCTTAATGTAATTTAAAATCTATGTAATTTATTCACTTGAGTGCATATCACAAAGAGTATAGACTTAGATTGAAATAAAGATTAATCAATTAAGGCATAACATAACAAATTTAATTTCTTATCACTTTTCATATTTTGTAACATACACTCACGTGCCCATCTATTTTTGTCAGATATTGCTCATATTTTGGTCAGTCATCAAATATTTGTGATGAGAGCTTTGAGCCACATTTTGGCAGGGAATGAACAAAGGTCATTGCCTGTGTAAGAAATAGCATGTGCAAGCGAATGGAAAGAAAGCAAATACTTTAATGTAACTGGCTAAAGAGTTTAGTTGGTATTATTATTGTTTCTAAAATAGATATGGGAAAATTATTTGGATCAGTTGATTATTGAAGCCAGAGAAAAAAAATCAATATTTACAGATATCTGGCAATGCAAGGACGGTTTATTAGACATTAAACCAGAAACAGCATAGCATGGTCATCACACAATATAGACATGAAATGGTTAGACAGATACACAAAGATCTTGATGATATCCTATGGGGATAAAACAGTATTCATTCTTGGACCTCAAACAAAACGTTAGTCTTCCCACTACAATGTTAGTCTTTTTGTTTATTTTGCTGAAACATGGCAGGAAAAAAAAAGATGATTAATATTTTAACAGATAAGTCTCACTACCCACTCACTCATGGTTGATTCATCCATCATAACTCTTCCTACATTGTGGCTTTAAGCCCATATATTACCTACAATCCACCAAGAATGTCTAATGAAACTCCTTGTATCTATTGCTAATTCTCCGGAATGAAGACAGTCACAGTCATCCAGGTGAAAAGATGATCAGACTCAAATGAAGGTGGTTGTTCATGGGAATGACTGGGAAGAAATTGACTCAAAAATTGCATAGAAGAGTGATTTTCAAATCCAAATGGTCTACACTCATTACAAACATTTTTGAGCAAATATATCAGAATTCAATCAAGTAAGCAAAACCAGCATGAGTGATACAAGGGATTTATTATAGGGAGTCATTTTCATAAGATCCTGGGAGCTGGTTAGGCAATCTGTGGAAGTCTGTTGCCCCTGCCTCTGGATGTGAAATGGGGAGAGTGTGGATAAATTGGAACCTGAAAGGATGAACTGGAACTCAACAGAATGAATTGAAGCCCATATCCATTTGTCCCAGTTTCTAAAGATACATACCATACAGAGCTCTACCTGCTCCTGGCCCAAGACCCAGCGAGGCTGAAGGAGGTATTTTGGTTGAATTATGTGAAACCCTTCTTGCTGGTTAAGCAGTCTATGTAATTCTGTTTCCCTGGCATCTGGATCCAGCTTAGCTAAAGTAACACAATACAAAAACAACAGATACTATGCATATTGTATGTGCTTGTGTTTTCATTACATTAAAATAACTGTAACATAAATAAAAACCAATATAAATAGAAGTCTCTTTCCAAATCCCAATGGACTGTTTTTGGTGAGGTCATATTAACATAGCTTAGAGTCATTTATTTAGGCTTCTTCATTTAGGGAAGTAGTGCAATCACAAAATAGTCTATAAACTAGTTGTAAGAACAATTTGATGAGATGGGTCATGAACTGTTGCCTTTGAGGTGAAGGCAACATATTCAGTAAGAGTAGTTCAATGCGATATTAAATATATGAATGTGAAGCATAATAGTACATATCAATTGGGAGGTAGTTTGAAATAAGCATAGACGTGGTAGTCATAGCAATGTAGGTTGATGAGAATACATAAAGTGAAAAGATATTACAACATGTTATATAATGAAGCTCGGGTCTCAGTTTAAAACAAACAGATCCAGTACTCTTTTTCATTCTTTTTAAAAGTAACTTTAAACAAATAGAGAGTTATTGTTAAATACACTGTATTTTATTGTAAATCCTAAACTTAAAAACTCAAGAGATTTCATTGATTTGAGATTAATTTGACATGAATGTGCTTATGAAACAAAAATAACAATTGCATGTGAAGTTCTAGCAGCAGCGCTGTATTTGCTTCAGAAATATTTTTATAGAAAATGTTGAGTTTTTAAAATGTGACAATTTTCTTACATAGAAATGTTTTCAAATGCGATTACATATTTCTTCCTGTTCTCATCAACTTTTGTCTCAATATTTTATTGTGACTTTTGATATTATGTTACTGTTTAAAGTGGTGTTTTATTTTTATTTTTTATGCTTATCTAAACTTTGTATTTTTTTTTGTTTGTTTTTTGGAAAGATCATTTTCATTATCAAGGAGTTAACTTTTGGATTTTAGAAACATTAATATTTGTTTTGGCTTGCCCTATTTATATAGATATATAATTTAATCAACTCAAATATGTGGTCTTCATTTTTCACTTGGAAAATTTGCAGGACTTTGAAGAACTGCTATAAGAAAAACATTTAACTTTCAATACATGCTGAGAATAACAATTAATAGAAATTTCAATGCATAAAATGTATGTACAGCTGTCTGGATTATGACTGTAGTAAACCCCTATGGAGACCAGATTTATTGACTTTTATTACATATGTGTGTGTGTGTGTATATATATATATATATATATATATATATATATATATATGCACGATTTTTTTAATGCCGATTTTAAAAATTAGAAAATGGATGTTATTTTGCATGTAAACCATGATATCTTGCTGATGGACACATACAATCAATTTTAATATAACCAAGAACATATAGGAATTTTCAAGGTTATAGAACAAGTAGGTCACATGAAAATAAGAGTCACGCTGATAATATTTTGAGTGGAATACAATGACAAATACACACACACACACAAACACACACACACACATTTTGTACTGACCTTCAATATATCAACAGCTTTGATGAGAAAATGCAGAATAAGTTCCAAGAGAAGCTATTCAAGAATAAAAAGACTTAGTGTTGACTCAAAATAATAATTTTACTTCTAGGTTTAAAAACAGAGATGGAATGCCCTCACTGGCTAACTTTTTTAGGCAAAGGTGGTGATAGTGACAAGTACTACCGTTATTCAGCACTTTGTAACCATAATTATTACAGGATTTCATTTTATACCATTGCATTCATTTTTAGGTGTGAGTATATTAAAGAAAACAGTATTCTTAGGCTGTTATTTTGAGGCTGAATAAGCCCCTTGAGCATAAAGGTCACCACAGACCATCTTTTCTTTCTTCAGATTTACATTTGAATTAATTGAAACTCAGAAATTACATAATGGCTTTGGAATTTAATGGGGAATATTAGTGATTGAATCTGTAATTTCTTAGAAACATTTGAAACTTTTTGTCGTTTCGTAATTTTTTGTTTTTTTTAAGAGAAACAAAAATATTACCTTTCCATATGTTCATTTTTTTCTAAATATTAATTTTGCATCAGACATCTCTAAAATAAGGGAAACATTTTTTTGATAATAATGATGTATTACATAATGCTATATTTAGGATGCAGAATCTAATCTGTATTCTTTCTAATGAATTATCATTAATAGCTTAAATATGTAAAATGATTATTTCTTTTGTATTCTTACATTGGAAAAGTTAGAAATATACTACTTTTCAGAAATGATTCAATAACTGCACTATAATTGTAATCGTATTCTAATTCATTTAAATAACTTTTTTGTAAATGCTTACTGATGATATTATTTATTAAAGAGGGCTTTTGGGAAGTACAGCAGTGGTTAACCTCTAGAGAAAATTGATTCTTAGATTTTGAGTCTCTTAATGAAGTCACAAGCTATCTTACATATTTGTGAGTATTTTCAATTTGCAGGATCACTGATGACTGATTACTTCACTAGATTCTTGAGATCAGTCTTTGCTGTATTCTCTCCAACATAAAAATTGCATGTATTGGTAATTAAATTTAAAAATCTATGTATTTTTAAAATTATTATAGGAGATTAAAGGAAAATTCTTTTAAAAATACTGTTTCTATACATAAGAGCATGATAAGGCTACATATTTTAATGCTCACAAAGATCACTTCCAGAGGACAATACCATGCACCGTCAGGTATTTAAAGACCTGCAGTAGAGGAATTGGGAAGAAATAATTAAAAAATTTTTGAAGTTTACTGAGATTTTTCTTTCTGCCAAGCTGCTCAGCACTATGCTGTATATCAAAATATGTTTTATACGTGCACGCGGGTTCATGCTTGCGCACGCACATACACACGTGCACGCACATACGCGCGCGCTCACACACACATACACATATCCTTTCTCTTCCTTTAACAAATCTGTAAATTGCATCCTCATATTGTTTCTGGACGGGGAACTGAAGTTCAGAGAATTGAGTAAAATTGGCCCAAATACCACAGACAGACCTTTCTGTTTATCACCAATTTTCTTTAGTGATATAATGTGCACAAGAGTCCTGCTACACAGCAGAGTGAGTTCATATTAGCTTTGGAGTGTAGCTCTTTTATTTCAGTGAAAACAGTTTATGCGTGTACACTTAAGTACCTGTTTAACATTACCCACCCAACCTATTTGTTTGCATAATTCCAAAAGGAATTAAATTTAAAAACAAACATTAAGGAAAACAGTTGTTCAATACATAATTGAGTTCCCTCATGACTGATAATTTAAGATGTTTTAGTTAAAAATATCCTATTTATTCATTTAAACTATATGATCTTTCTATTTTGCCTTAATGTCTCAAAGAGCCTACAATAAAAATCTGTTTCTAAAAGACAACCATGGGCAAACAAGAAATCCAGAATACGGTACAAATTATTTCTTCACTATTTCTACAAATTTCCTTTTAACGCATATAGACATACAGTGAGCTTCTAGAAGATCCTTTTTTGCTTTGGTCTCCCACTTCCCTGTTCTACCTGTATATACTTTTCTTTTTCTCCCTTTCCCTATTGTCGAAGTCCCATTCCCACTCTGAGAAAGATCCTCTAGAAATCGAGCATTCCTTCAGGCTCTACCAGGAGGGAAAGTAGAATCTCCTTAACTATGTCACTAAAGAGATGGCTGCAGTCTGTTGAACTCCTCAGAGACAGCATCCGCTGTATTCATGTTAGGAAAAGAATAACTTTTGCAAAAGCAGTAAGGACATTAGTACAATAATCCATTGAACTTCTGCTGTGGGAGATCAGTATCCATGAGAACAATTTGTAAGTTGTAAGAAACTTGAAAGTGAATAGCTCATTTTCTTAAATATCTAAAACCTAATATAGTGAACATCAAAAGAGCTCCCTCTGACTAGGTACAGTGACATGAATTCAGGAGTATATTTGCATCTGTTTACAATTATATTGCTGTCAAATACTACTACATGAATCAAGTTCACACTTGGGGTGTGGAGGTGATATCGATGATTCGTGCTGCTATTGTTGGTGGTAATTTGTTATTGTTTCAATCTCTCAAAAGGTGTATTGCTCAAGTTTGAGATTATTTAGACCCAATAATTGCATTGTTTTAGGAAGTTTGGGAATAGTAAATAACTGGGCATTTAGTATGTCATTTATTTATTCTAAAATATAATTTTACTTTGCTAAGAATCTAAAATAACCATGGGAATTGAATCCTGAAAATAGCTTTGGCAAGATATTTGTTGTTCTTTCATATGACTTATCCTGTAGTGCAAACCATCCATTTCTAGGTACCCTGGGAACAAGTATATAGTTTCCCAGATTTTTTTAAATTTATGTTTTATTGAGGTAACATTGGTTTATAAGATTATATAAGTTTCAGGTGTGCAGCACTGTAAATCGACATCTGTATGCATTACATCATGCTCACCAACAAAAGTCTAGTTTCCATCTGTCACCATACCATTGACCCCCTTTACCCGTTTCACCCTTCATTTACCCTTTTTTCCCCAATTTGTTGTTGGCAAGGGAAACAAAAGCAAAAATAAACAAATGGGACTACATCAAACTAAAACACTTATGCACAGCAAAGAAAATCGTCAACAAAAAGAAAAGGCAACCTACTGAATATGGAAAGATATTTGCAAATCATACTTCTGATAAGGGGTTAATATCTAAACTATATAACAAACTTGTACAGCTCAACAACAACAACAAAATGACCTGATTAAAAAAATGGGCAGAGGATATGAATAGACATTTTTCCAAAGAAGACATACAGATGGCCAACAGGCACTTGAAAAGATGTTTAACATCACTAATTAGATAAATGAAAATCAAAACCACTGTAAAATATCAACTCACACCTGTCAGAATGGCAGTTGTCAAAAAGACAAAAAACAAGTGTTGGAGAAGATGTCAAAAAAGGAAAACCTCATGCCCTGCTGGTGGGAATGTAAATTAATACAGCCACTAGGGAAAACAGTATGGAGATTCCTCAAAATATCAAGAATAGAAATATCATATCCAGCTATGATATCCATATCAGATCCAGCTATTACACTTCTAGGTTTTTATCCAAAGAATGTGAAAACACTAATTCAAAAAAGATATAAGCAGCCCTATGTTCATTGCAGCATTATTTACAATAGCCCAGAAATGGAAACAACCTAAGTGTCCATCCACATAAGAGTAGATAAAGAAGATGTGGAATATATATAGAATGGAATACTGCTCAGCCATAAAAAGATGAAATCCTGCCATTTATGACAATATGGATAGACATTGAGGGTATTATGCTAAATGAAATAGCCAGACAGAAAAAGACAGATGCCACTGCATTTCAATCATATGTGAAATACAGAAATAAAAACTAAACAACTGAAGAAACAAAACAAAAACTTATAGACCCAGATTATTTCCCACTGCTTTAAGGGAAATTTGCATTTGAAAATGCATTTAATTCTAGTTGTAAGCTTTTTAGAATAATCATCATAATAATAAGAATATTCAGTAAATAGTGAAAACAATTCCGTAGATTTAATTCTCCCATGAGGTATTCCCTACATGTGACAAGTGGTGAAGGGGGTTTCAGACACTCTTGGTTAAGATCACCCAGGACTGGGGCAGGATATGTACCAAGGTTATCTGACCCAGAAACTCATTGTCTTGAGCCCTCAGTTTTGCAGGTCTCGTAAAAAGTTCTTTACATGCTGCATGCTTATGATGGCCTTGGGAGTTCAACTTAATGCCAACGATCTCAGCAACTCCATCTGTTTTCTTAAGTTTTCTAAACTTTGCAAAATGGGAAATATTCCTCTTAGGATGATATTTTTAGTTACTTTTCTGATACTTTTAGGGTATGTTTTTAGTGGTTTCAGCCAAAAATAAAACGATTTCTTTAAAAAACGTTGAAGTGTAGCATAACCCTGCTGTCAAAGTCATGTTGCTAAAGGGACATTGTGTTCTGATTTAATACCAGGGTCAGTGGCAGCTTTATCTATAAGAAAGGCCATAGATCCAGAGAAAGCTTTTAATCTTAAATTAAGATTTAGGATAAATTACAAAGAAGCATTCTATTCAAGTCTAGATAAAACCAAGATGAATTTGAGCTTTTGGTTCAAATGGAAAAAAAAAAAAAAAAGTTATATACCTAGGGATATAGTCTTTCAGTATTGCTTTGTGGTTTTACATGTGAAGAATTATGTTGAGTTCCTGAAGCAAAGAAATATTGGGATAGAAATATAGGTTGACCTCCCTGTCAATGAAAAATATCTGTGTTAGGACGTGGGTCTGTTAAGGAACACAGAATTTTACTCTTCCATCAAGTCTGTGCTCTTTAAAGGGTAAAAGGAAGCCAAAAACCTGTAGGGAAACAAGCTGCCCTTTGTATGTGAATATGATCATTAAAGTCACATTTGCAAGTATAAGAATCACATCATTCCTTCCATTTCATCTATCATTTCAAATTGCATAACGTAGCACACAAAACAATCTCATTGTAGAAAAAAGACACTAAAAGTGAGAGCTAACAGATAACAAAGTGAATAATCCCCTTTCTTCTCTATAGTCCTCCCCTTACCATAAAAAAACACTAAGAGTTTTGCTAAAATATAAATATACTTTTTAAAAAAAATTTCTATACTGCAATCCATTAGACAGATATACTGTAATTTATATAACTGTTACCTAACTGAAGTTCATTTTTGGTTGGTTCTGGTTTTTACTGTTGTTTTTGCTACTAAGATAGAGCTGCATCATTTGATAAGAATTTTTCTGCAAATGAGTAAGGATTTCTTTAAAATATACTATTAGAACGGTATTGTATATGTCAAATAGCATGTATATTTCACAAAGCTTGATATATCGCCGTGCTACTTTACTTCTACTGTTTTACCAATTTATATCCCTACAGTTTAACAATAATAGTATCTATCTTTTAAATAATGTCAATCAATGGGTACAAATGAATATTTCTTAACTGTAATTTGTAATTTATTAGTGCAATAGAAATTATTTTCATGTTTTTGTTGGTCATGTATATATGTTTCACTGAGAAATGACTGTTCATATACTACACAGATTTTTCTATGTACTGTTTGTCTTTTCCGTTTATCTGTAAGACTAAATATATTGATTAACTATATTGATATTAATTGCTTTTTTGTTTTAAATCATGATTCCCTCTTTACTCAAATTTTTATTGCTATTTGTTAGTCATATCCTTCTTAACAGTATTCTGCTGTCTTATAGTTTGGAAATCTTTAGAGATTAGAAACTATGTCTTTTTAAACTGCTTTACACGGTATCAAGTACAAATAGAAAAAACGTGTGTGTGTGTGTGTGTGTGTGTGTGTATGTGTGTGACAATGATTATGAATCCCTAACCTATGCATAAATAAGCCAGATATAATTTACATCCAGTAAGATGTATGACTAGATTTATGTGAATAAAGTGGAATTAAACATGACTGACTGGTGTGCGGGCTCGACAGCGTATGTTTTGTGCACTCCAGCACTTGAGCTCGGTCACTTAGTTATGTTCCTTTCTGCTGTACGTAAGGTTGATCCATGTGTTAATCAGCTCAGTTGTGACACATATTTATAACCTATGATTAAACTTATAATAGACTGCTCAGAACAGAGTACAAGGTCGAGGAGAGAGTTGGAAATACTAAATGAAAGTGGGGATTTATGGCTCTCCAACTTGGACAATTCCATTCAACAAAACTAGTCTCCATTAGTGGTTCAAATAGTTCATTTTTCACTGAATTATTTAAATTATTGCAATTACATAAATTCAACCATATTGTTAAGCTTGTTTGCAAAAGAAAAAATGTTTCATTTATAAATCTGAGAAGGCATTCCTCAAATTTTAGCATGTTTTAAGTCATAAAACTATACAGGTCATGCCAGCTTTTCAAATGGATTTTAAGATAATTATATCTAGATGCCTTTAACATTTTAAAAGAATTTGAAGCATAGTAGAAGAGACTATAGATATAAATATCCTGTAAAATACTTATAAAGATGTTGATCATTCAGAGGGATTAAGTGATTAAATATTTTTTCACTTAGGAAATAAGTATTCTAAGACATCAAGCATATAGAAGAAATGCTTACAATGCTGGCTAACAGTGATCATAGCTATATGACTATTACAGAAATATATAAAGTGAAAAATTGTAAAAAAGAGAAAATGCCTACATTACAAGACTATTTCCATGACCACAGCCAGCACCTAAATGCACATCATTGCACCCCATCATTTATAGAGCATCTTAAAGATCTGCATCAAATTAGACCAAGTGCTTCTCTTAGATATGTTTGATTCGACTCTGGAAAAGAAAACATTGCATTAGGAGTCAGTTAAAGGACCATTAGTCAAAAATCCCAATTTGTAGTGTGTATGAACTTATGTCAAGTAAAGTGGACTATAATATAGAGAGAAATTTTATTAATAAATTATATCGATAGCTTAGTGTTCCACAGAGAGCAAATATTTAAGAAAAGTCAATCATGAAAGAAATAATACTTTCTTACATGTCAGGTACTAGGGAAACAATTTTAAAGTATATATATATATACTTTTTTATATACAATTTTAAAGTATATATATATATATATATATACATATATATACTTGTATATATATGTATATACATATATATGTATATATATGTGTGTGTACATACTTTAAATATATGTATATATATACACATATATACATATATATGTATACATAAATATACATATATATAAATATATATGTATAAATATATATATTTATGTATATTTATATTGGGTCTTGATATTGACATTTTGTGCCCGATAATTCTTTGTTGTAAGAGAGCTACCCTGTGCATTGTAGGGTGTTCAGTAGCATTCCTGGACTCTACCCACTAGATGCCAGTAGCACCCCTGCTGCTTTGACAACCAAAATGTCTCTAAACATCGTCAGATGTGCTGTGGGGGGGCAAATGGGGGGCAAGATTATCTGGTTAAGAATCACTCATATATTCCATTAGTGTCACTACTGTGAAAGAGACTTCTTTATGGGAAGGGTTTATATCTATAAGTATGGCTGTTTTGCTTTACTAGTCAATTTGCTTAAAAATGATGTACTTGGTTGAAAGTGTAGAAATAATTTGAGACTGTTTTTCTGCTTGGATAGAACTCATGATCAGCATACTAGATTGACTGAATAATACTGAGTAGTTACTACTTAAACTTATATGAAAATATTGTTTTAATTTTATGCATGTTTTTGCTTTTGAAACATTACATGTGAAGAAGTCAAACTTGAGTTGAAACTTGTACTTCTAAAAAGTTTACTTGTTCCTCTTGAAGAAATAGATATTTTTGACATCTGTAATAACTGGACATTGCTAGAACAATGCTAACACAGGGGGTTAACAGCTTGCACTTGTATAAAATACTTGAAGTCAGTCAGAAAGCCATTATTATGACCTTGTGCTGACCACATTCTATGAAGTGTTACATGATCAGGGACAGGGAAGTTGGTTAATGGAAGTTATATAGTAGCTAGATGTATCCTTGTCACACTTCATCTAAACTGATACATTGCAATGGTCCACACTGCTCAGACCTGGCAATTACTGTCCAATTCCAATCTATTCCACACTGCCACTATAATGAAAAATAATTAGGAGCCTGAAAATGAGTTTTCACATGAAATGGTTTCAGTGCTTGGACACATCGCCTTTGGCAGATGGCTTTGGGTTTGCTTTAATATAATAAAGACAGTTAATCATCTCTAAAGAGTGCACTGAATGAATAAACTTTTAACACTACTTTCTACAATAAAACTCTTATATTGATCAAATGTTTCATGTTCGGGGTGGAGGTTACTTTGGTCAAATTGCTTGGAATGAGCACATAACTCACTGAAAAATAAATGTATTAGAAAAGAATAAAATTAGTTCAAATTATCTAATATTGATAGAGAAAAATTTTTAAAAAATCTGAACACTGAAATGAAGTACTCTTGCTGAACACTGTTGCTTGATATATAAAGGTATTTTTAGATGTCTATATGAACACCCTTATTTGGTAAGACTGGAATAAATCACTTTATAACCAAAAGAGTATGTTCGATGGAGCAAAGGTAATCTCTTCAACAAATGGTGCTAGAACAACTGGACATCCACATGCCAAAAAAAAAATAAAAATTAATCTAGCCGCAGATCTTTACACCACTCACAAACATTAAGTCAAAATGGATCATGGACCTAAATTTAAAATGCAAAACTACAAAACTCCTAGAAGATAACAGAGGAGAAAAATCTTGGGTGTGGTGATGCTTTTTAGATACAACACCAAAGACATGACCCATGAAGGACACATGAAAGAACGACTTGATAAACTGGACTTCAGTACATTTAAAAACTTCTGCACTGAGAAACAGTGTCAAGAGAATTAAAAGGTAAACCACGGCCTGGGAGAAATTATTTGCAAAATACATATCTGATAAAGGACTGTTCTCCAAAATATGCAAAGAACTCTTAAAACTCAATAACAAGAACAACCCAATTAAAAAGTGGGCCAATATCTTAACAGATACCTCACGAAAGAATATATGCAAATGGTAAAAAAAAAAAAAAGACATATGAAAAGACAGTCTACTTGGATATCATCAGGGAAATACAAGTTAAAAAACCAAAAAAAAGAGAGAGTGAGATCCGATTATACACCTATTAGACAGGCCAAAATGCAGAACAATGGCAACACCAAATGCTGGTAAAGATGTGGAGCAACAGCAATTCTCATACATTGCTGGTAGGAATGCAAAATGGTACAGCCACTTTGGAGGAGAGATCGGGAGTTTCTTACAAAACTAAAAGTATTCTTACCATGTGATCCAGTAACCTCATTACTTGGTATTCACCCAAAGGAGTTGAAAACTTATAGTTACACAAAAACCTGCACACAGATAGTTATAGCAGCTTCATTCATAACTGCCAAAACTTAGAAGCATCCAAGATGTCCTTCAGTAGCTGAATGGATAAAGCAACTGTTATACATCCAGATAATTAAATACTGTTTAGCTCTAAAACAAGCAAACAAACAAACAAACAAAAAAACCTATCAAGGCATGAGAAGACACAGAGGAACCTTAACTGCATGGTGCTAATTGAAATAGTAAATATGAAAAAGTCTACATTCTGTATGAATTTAACTATATGATTTTCTGGAAACGGCAAAACTAAACACATAGTAAAAAGATCCCAATAGTTGTCAGTGATGAGGTTGGAAGTGGGGAAATGAATAGGCAGAACAGACAATTTTTAGGACAGTGAAACAACACCAACTGTGCAACACAACACCAAGAGTACTATGGACTTTGGGTGATTATCATGTGTCAATGTTAGTTCATCCTTGGTAACAAATGTACCATTCTGGTGAGTGATGTTTAAAAGGCTATGCATGTGTGAGAGCAGAGGGGTACATGGAAAATCTCTGCGGCATCTTCTCAATTTTGTTGTAAACTTAAAACTGCTCTAAAAAGTAAAGTCCTTTAAAAAATGTATGTGTATGTATACCCACCCACCTAAATATATATATGTGTGTATATATATATATATATATATATATATATATATATATATGTATACATACACATAAATATATATAGTATATATATAGGATATAATATATAATATGTAATATGTAATGTATAATATATAATATATAATATATAATATATAATATATAATATATAATATATAATATATAATATATAATATGTGTGTGTATATATACATATACATATATATCTGTATATGTATATATGTGTATATGTATATATATACACACACATATACATTGTCTATATAATTTTAAAACAAACATGTTTCCCATGAAGAGAATGAAATCCCTCTGTTAGAAAGAAAACTCTAATTTTAACAAGCTGTAAAACGTTTATCTTTTTTTTTCCCAGAAAAAATGATAGGTGACTGTAAACTCACATTTTTCAATTGGAAAAACATATGTCACTGAGAAAACAGAAAGATATCAATGCTTTAGAATTAAATTGACTGATTAATTGTATGCTTAATCAATAGTGAATTTCATTGTGAAGAGCCATATTCAGAAATGAACTGAGCTATATTTTGAAAGTATTGTTCATAAATAATATTTGTCATTGTAATTATTTAGTGGTTTAATTAGTGCCTCTGTTTCATAAACTGATAGCAGTTAAGGGTATTCAGCCAATGGGAATTTTTCCTCTTTAAGTGATTTGACTTTGTTAAACAACATTGGGGTCCTAGTAGTTTGCAAAACTAAATAAAAGTTTGGGTATTTTTATTCAGCAACACTACTGGTAGCAAAACATGTGACTAAATGTTCTCCTAACTTTACAGCTATCCTTAAATTCAATCTTTGTATTGCCCTTTCTGATTATGTAAATATGTTGCATCATAATCACTGTGAGGTTTTTTTTTCTTTTTTTCTTTTTTCCTGTAAGTGCTTTTCATTGAAGGGTAATTAGTATTTTCTGAAATACCCAAACTTTAAAACAAATGGCAGTGTAAGTCCAAAATGGAATTATTTCCATCTTTTGTTACTCACTTAAAATGCTTTATTAGAATCATTTATTTATAAATTTTGAAATGTGTAGGAATGTATCTGTAAATAGTGTGGGAAAGCTAGATAGGCCATTCTTTATCTACTATTGACTGTTAAGTTTATTTTCTATTTGGATATTTGATGGCTACCATGTTTCCCCGAAAATAAGACCTAACCGGAAAATAAGTCCTAGCATGATTTTTCAGATGACATCCCCTGAACATAAGCCCTAATGCGTCTTTTGGAGCAAAAATTAATATAAGACCCCGGTCTTCTTTTCGGGGAAACATGGTAGTTTTCTGTTGTCTTGTTTTACCATGAAACAACATCTTTTGCTGTCTGAGTACAGGAGTTTGTTGTTGTTATTGTTGTTGTTGTTGTTTTGTTTTGTTTGTTTGTTTGTTTTGGTTTTTTTGGTTGATTTGCCTAAGTCTTAATGTGCTTACATGCATGACCCATGTTTCATTTCTGCATTTCAGGTACTATGACTCAATACTTTTATTGATAATTAGAATACCAGTTTGAGAAATATCATTGATTATATTTAAGGAGCATTTTTCTTTAAACTTACCATGAGATTAAACTGTGTTCAGTATTGATGAATAAGATCATACTGATAATCTCTCACATCTGTAGAAAGGAGATTACAGTGGGAAACGTTTTGAAATTTTTGTCACTTTCTGAAAACATAGCACAAAATGTCAGGGGCCAGTTCTATCTCCTGCAGGCAGAGTGGGTGAACTCTGCACGTGTCCACAGTCCCCAGCTAAGTCACATTATGCTGCAGCTTTATAATTGCATCCTGATTCTTTGTTGTTCTGTTCAGCTAATCTGAAAAGGTTGCCTTTTTAAAGAATCATCAGGATAGTGCTTTCTCCACTTAGCAAATCTACTCACCAATTTCTAAGAGATCACAATCTGAAATCAATACTTATCCGCACCTGGAGGAGCAGTAAGAATAATAGAGGCTGTTGCCACAGTCAGTTCTGGTTCATCAACTCCTTGAACTAAAATCTCTGGTGGAATATGTGATTTTCTCTTCTGATATAGCTGTGATCTTCACCTCACAGTATTCCAGCAATTGCTTATGTGAATGGACAATTTAACAAAATTAATGAATAACATGTACAAGAAATAGCATAAACTTTGAAATGAAGTAGACATGCTTGTAGATTTAAGATACACTATTTCATAGCTGTGCAACCATGATCAAGAGAACAAGATTTAAAAAAAAAGAAGAAGAAGAAAGAAAGAAACCAGACACCACCTCACTGGGTTTCCTCAAGTGTCAAATGCTATGGTCGGACAATGAAGTTCGCGAACTCATCCTAGAAAAAGTGCTACATACCTCATTGCTGAATATCACTATGGTCACCTTTGAAGTACTCCCCTTGGGA
This sequence comes from Rhinolophus sinicus, assembly GCF_057876585.1. NCBI lineage: Eukaryota > Metazoa > Chordata > Mammalia > Chiroptera > Rhinolophidae > Rhinolophus > Rhinolophus sinicus. The sequence continues at coordinate 59,453,801 of NC_142502.1, forward strand.
AGCTATGTACCCACGCCAGCACCTATTCCTCCCTTCAAAGCAATTTTGGAACTCTTTTTTGGGAATGGACATCAGATGTCATCATATTACCCTTGATGTCCTAAATGTCATCAAAATGTCTTCTGGTCAATTATTTCTTTTATCTTCCAGTAAAGAAAGAAGTCATTGGGAGCCAGATCAGGTGATTAGGGAGGGTGTTCCAATACAGTTATTTGTGTACTGGCTACAAACTCTCTTACAGGTAATGCCATGTAAGCTGGTGTATTGTCATGATGCAAGAGCCATGAATTGTTGGTGAAAAGTTTAGGTTATCTAACTTTTTTCACGCAGCCTCTTCAGCACTTCCAAATAGTAAACTTGGTTAACAGTCCAGCTGGTCCAAATTAATGATGAATAATCCCTCTGATATAAAAAAAAAAAAAAGAAATGGTTAACAACATCATTGCAACGAGTTCGGGAACTTAATTGTCAGACCTCATATGTGAATAGTAAATAGAAAAGGATCTATGGCATAATAAATGTAAACATATTCTAGCTGTTATTTTTACTAATATGATAATTATTCTGTAATTTGACAAACACCCTCTCTTTGTGTCTCTCCATGTACTTCTTGGATATTTAATAGAGAAAATGAAGCACATCTAATGATTAATGCATTAGTTTTAAAAAAATAAATAAATAAACAAGAGTGTTACTTTTTTGCCTCCATATGCACTAACATGCAAATATTAATCTAGGTTCAACTGACTGTGTATACATGGAAACTATGAAATAAAAGATTGAAATATAAGAAGTTTATACTGAAAAAAACATTCTGGAGGAAAGAGAAGACAGAATATTAAATTTGCTCTTTTTAGAATAATCTGACCTAAGAAAATTGATATTATACATTACATAAATTCAATTGTTGATTTCAGTTAAACATAAAAATATGTTTATATGAAACATATGGAATATAAATAAAACATATGAAATATAAATAAAACATAAAGAACACATGGGAGGTAATTACTGAAATTTTAGTGTTCACTTTTTGATAAAATTCATTTTTCAGTCTTTTTTCCTAGTTGATTAAACTTGCGGAATTTAGGTTTAGAATTTTTTTTCAACTCAGAACTAATGAATCTTTGTTTTATAAGGGTAAATTCTAGATACCATCAAAAGGAATTAGTCTGGTTTATATAATTTCCTTTTTTCTGTTTTACTTAATACACATATAATTTACAAAAACAAGAAAAATTTAAAAGTTCAGCTATAAAGAAATAAGTTAATGTATTCCATTTTTTCAGCAAAGGATTTTGCTACCGTGTTTCCCCGAAAGTAAGACTTAGCCGGACAATAAGCTGTGTCTTTTGGAGTAAGAATTAATATAAGACCTGGTCTTATTTTACTATGAGGTGATACCGGGTCTTATATAATATAAGACTGCGTATAATATGATATAATGTAATGTAATATAATATAATATAATAATGTAATATATTACTGGCTATAATATAATATAATATCAGGTCTTATATTAATTTTTGCTCTAAAAGACACATTAGAGCTGATTGTCTGGCTAGATCTTATTTTCAGAGAAACAGGGTAGTAGGTAATTTAATGAACTCTACTCAAATTAATGCAATTATGTATTAATTACTGACAATTTTTGAACAATGCATAAAATATATACATTTTATACATTTGTACATTGAAATGTAATGTGTTTGAACAATGAATTAGGAATTAAAGCTGTAGTTCATCTAAATAATGTCAAAAAAGTTATGGATGGTGATATTTGGGAAATTTATCTACATGTGACCTATACATTTTTAAATTTGTTTTTGAGTGCTTTTGTGGTCTGAAGTATGAGATTAAAGTCTTTTTGTTTGTTTTGTTCTGTTTTGTTTTGTTTTATTTAGGGTATTTTCCTTTAAGGAATGTTATTTAAGGTCTACTCCTTTAAGATTTCAGTCTTAGTTATATTTTTTATAAAAATATAAATATAAATATATATACATATATATCGTTCTTTCTCTGGAAATCTCTTTTAACAACATCTTTATTCCAATTTGTAGCAACCAAGCTGTGAAATTTGACATCATTTGTTTATCAATATATCTATCCACTTTGCACATCATTACGCTGCTTTAAATTTATTTAAGAACTCTCTAAATCTGATCCTATGGTAGTCCAACATGGAGCTCTTTTTAATCTTGATATGTTGCCATTTGTCGTTATGTCATGTTTATACTTGTTCAGCCAACTCACTATCCATGTGACAGTGCTCAGATCCAGGTCAATTTGAATTCATTCTGCATGTTAATATCCATGAGATGTGGCATTGAACGCATTTCTTTACTTCAGCCACAAAATTTGCATGTTAGTTCCCCAAACTAACTACATTTATCTGGTAAAAGATGCTTTTCACAAATTTAAAGCAATAAAACTATGAAAAAAATATATGATCATGCCCTCAAAATAAAACCTTTCTTTTGCAGATGCATTAATGACAATTTTACTTCAAGTGCAATCAAAATGTTCAATTTTTTTAAAAATGATAAATCTATTTTGTCTCTCTGGAATTTCTTCTGAATTTTAGCTAAGACCAGATAATAATTCAAACAAAACAAAACATTGAAACATTGAATTTGTTGTAATATGAGGAAACATGAAAGTCTGAAACTACGTAATATATTTAATAATAATCATCTTTGTTGAAAGATTTGTGAAAGGGGCTGGAAAAAACGTGATTGGGCAGTTAGGACTACCCATCTTGAGAAGGGGCTTGCCTTATATCCTAAGGCACTTAAACTTGAACCTTTAGGAAATCAATTATAGAATGGGAGAAATGATCAGTCCTATAATCTAGAAAGTTCACTGTATTAGCAGTGCAGGGGATAGATTTAAGGGGAACAGAATTGAAGCAGACATATTAGATGAGTTGCTATTTTAATAACACAAGCAAGGATGATGAAGGCAAGACAAGATAAATAAAAGGTGGAGTGAATATTTTAAAAGGAACACAAAATAAAAATAATAAAATATAGGCAAATATTTAACTGATACCTGAAATTAAGAGAGATTCTAAGTACACACATATTTGAAGAGTCTTAAATTGAAAATATATACATTTGACAAAAAATGTATGCATGCATTCATGTGAAAATATTTAAAACAAGCTACTATCAAAATTAATACCAATTTCTCAAAACTGAGAAGTCTCCTATAAAAGTTAAAAAAAAAAACAAACAAAAAACTTAATTGTATAAAGGCAACATAAAAATAAAAGACATATTATCAAGAACTTCTTAACAAAAACTAGCAAAGATGACTATGAGTAATTCTCCCAAAAAAGAACACAAACCGATAATACACATAAAGTTTATCCACACTTGATAAAATATATGCAAATTAAATTCAAAATAACAAGCTGCTTCTGAAACTCAGTACAATATTCTGTCACCAGTATGCTTAAGGCAATTCTAAATGTTAAGCTCTTCTGATTCTCATAAGTTTATCAGTCTTCATAGCCTTTAAGGTATGTAGTACATTTATTTTGTCATTTTTTTCCACAAATATTTGTTAAGTGTCTAGTAGGTTCTAGGCACGCATGCCCTAAGCATTGAGGATAAAGTGGTAAACAGAGTCATCATGACCCTCACTTTTAGGAAGTATATAATCCTGCCTGGATGAGTAATTTCATGGGGACATTTTTATTTCTAAATAATAAAAACCATATTATTTTAATTTACTTCTAAGTGGACCTGTTGCTTCTTGACAGATGTTTACTTACATATCTGGGTCGATATTTTCCTTGAGGAGCAGGCAAAATTAAGCCATAGTATCTCTCATTTGATAATTTTCATGTTTTCCAAAACCTTGTGTAGATAACCTTAAGGCTATCATAAAATATTTGTAAAGCTTGGTGAACTTTCTGAGGATTTCAAGGCTGCGGCCGGGAACTGGTTATGAATGTAAGCTCACTTCTAACCTGTGTCTCTTGGTGGTTATAAAACAACCCAGGGCTTAAATACCAACATATGGGTCAAGACTAGTAGGAATCCTCATGTAACACTGTCACAGGAATACTTTTAGATTCTCTAGTCTTTGTAAACACAAGTTTTATGTTCAAATATGCTTAAAAACAGCAACAACAAAAAACTGTTTCTGGGACTAGTCAGGGCATGGGGAACACAGGGGGAGAACTTGAGAAACAAAAGTCTTCCTTTCAGGGACCTAAGGGCCTACTTTCATATGGCTCTTGATGAACTTAGGACTTTCCTTCTTGACTTTAAGCACAAAAGGATAAAAGTCTTATTTGTACTGAGAATATGGCTTTGTCATCAGGCCCAAGGAAAATCCCCAAATCCATCCTATACTAAAGTCAATCCACACTGTTCAAGAGCTATAGATTTTTTTCTGTTGCACGGAAGGGGAGTTCCCTCGTTGAATTGCTTTTACTGAATTGAACTCTTCCATACTGGATTCAGACCAACTACTGTTACTCCAAAATTATGTTTAGTGGAAGCTATTCACCTGATCCAATCAGTCAGTTTCCTAAGAAAACAATCTTATAAGGTTTAACAAAAGCCACATTGATTAAATGAAAAATATCATGGGTGCTAAACTGAAATTTTTCTGTGGCTACAGTTAACATAATTTCATAATTTTTCATACTATAATTATTATGGATTTTCCAATGATGTACAAACTTAGAGCTTTTCTCTTTCTTATTCTGTTGTGTTACCATGGATGTAGAGTAGATTTTCTAGAGGTTTTACTCTTATATGTATGTACTAACTTGTTCTGCCTCTTTGTACTGGTGGACTGGTCACCCTATCAAGTACATTGTTTGGTTAAGTATTATGCTTTTTTAAAGAAAGTTTTAACCTTGCTCTCCATTTAGCTCTTTTTAAAAATAGTTTAATGTATTTTGTTAGCAAACTTATAGGAATAGCACAAAAGACTGCATTAAAAGCATGTAGTTGCATGTAGGAAAATGCATAAAAATATAGTGAATAGATGGAATCCACTGTAAAAGTTCTACAAACAATGTTTAATTACACCAATAAGAAATTTACTTGTTTAAAAAAAATGTCCAAATGCTGGTATTGTCCAGAAAAATTGACAAGTTTTATTTATAATCGTCATAAAATTGAAATGCTGAAACTTGTTCCATGAAACATTTTGACTTACATTCATTCTTTACAAGCCAACATTTATATTAAAAATTCATTCACAAAGAAAAGTGCAAATATTACCAAAACCTGATTTCTGTCCCCTATGCTATAATATACTTATCATTTGACACCATTGGGGGTGGGGGGTGGGGGGAAGAACCTAACATTCAGAACAACCAATAAAAAGAAGATAAAAAGAAGAAGATAATTCTTTTTTGAGAATGAAATGTTTCCCATCATAATGGATTACTTTTTAATTACATTTATTAGGATGACACTGATTAACAGCATCATTTAAGTTAAAGCGTACAGTTCTTTAACACGTCTGTAGACTGCATTGTGTGCACACTACTCAAAGTCTAGTTTCCCTTCATCACCACATATTTGACCCCCTTTGCCCTCTCCTTCTTCCCCCCATCTCCGTTTCCCAGTGGTGACCACCATTCTGTCATCTTTGTCTATCAGTTTACTTGTTTTCTTCATTTGTTGCTTTCTGTTTTATGCCCCATGTATGAGTGACATCATATAGTTATTTTCCTTTTCTGTCTGATTTGTTTTGCTTAACATGATACGCTCAGGTTCCTAACATGTGGTAACAAATGGCAGTATGTTATCCTTTCTTATGACTGAATAGTAGTCCATTGTATATTTGTACCACATCTTTCCATCGAAGGACACTTAGGTTGTTTCCGTGTTTTGGCTACCATAAATAATGCTGCAATGAACATTAAAGTACATGTATCTTTATGAATGAATGTTTTCAAATTTAGGGGATTGATATCCAAAAGAGGGATTGCTGGGTTATATGGTAGCTCTATTCTTAATTTTTTGAGGAGACTTCGTACTGTTTTCCATAGTGGCTGTACCGATTTATATTCCCACCAACAGTATATGAGGGTTCCTTTTTCTCCACAACCTGTCCAACACTTGTTGGTACTTATCTTGTTGTTAATAGACATTCTAACAGAGGTGAGGTGGTATCTCATTGTGGTTTTGATTTGCATTTGCCTAGTAGCTAGTGAAGTTGTGCATCTTTTCATATATCTGTTGGCCATTTGTATTTCTTTTGGGAGAAGTGTCTGTTCAGGTCCTTTGCCTATTTTTTTAATTGGGTCATTTGTTTTGTTGTTGCTGAGATCTATGAATTATTTATATACATTGGATATTAGCCCCTTGTCAGAGGTATCATTTGCAAATATCTTCTCCCATTCGGTGGGTTGTCTTTTTGTTTTGTTGATGGTTTCTTTTGCTGTGAAGATGTTTTTTAGGTTGATGTAGTCCAATTCATTTATTTTTGCTTTTACTTCCTTTGCCTTTTGAGTCAAGTTCAAAAAAAGCCTCTCAGAGACCAGGTCAAAAAGATCGATACATTTGTTTTATTTTATGCATTTTATTGTTTCATGCCTTATGTTTAAAATTTTAATCCATTATGAGTTAGTATTTGTGTTTGGTGTCAAATAGCAGACTAGTTTGAATTTTTGTATGTGGTTTCCCAATTTTCCCAGCACCATTTATTGAAGAGGCTTTCTTTTCTCCATTGTATGTTTTTGGGTCCTTATCAAAAAGTAGTTACCCATATATGTGTGAGTTTATTTCTGGTGTCTCAATTCTGTTATATTTGTCTGTGTGTCTATTTTTTCTGCCTGTACTATTTTGTTTTGATTATTGCAGCTTTGTAGGATGATTTGAAGTCAGGGGGTGTGATAATTCTAGCTTTGTTCTTTTCTTCTCAGGATTGCTTTGGTTCTTTGGTGTCTTTTGTGGTTTCATATTCATAACAAATATGTACTAATTTTATAATTTTAAAAAGAGTATAATTAATTTGTTTTTACAAAAAAAAGTGGAAGGTAGAACTTAGTACAATAAAAACAGAGACAAGTATATAAAACTGAATGCGTTCCATGAAAAACAATAATAAGAAATCTTTGATAAGCTATGGGGGGAAGTGGGAGGGTTGAGTGGAAGTACAGAAAAGTGTAAGAGACTGGGAGTTGTAATAATAAATATGTAATTAGGGGAAAAATAGATGAAAGAATAAAAATTAAATTTTAGACATAGCAGTTGGATGTGACATTGGGACAAACATGTAGAGTGATCCTGTGGTCATGTATATATTAATATAAGATCTGAAACTTGGGAGCTTTTTGAAATATTTGGTGGATATTAGGACAATTTTTAAAGATTCATATCTTTAGCATTAGGAATGAATATTTGAGTTGCAGAATTGTATGTGATATCATGATAAGAAATGTGCCATATTTTATACCACTATGTCAGGAAAGATAGCATACATATTTTTTAATTGAAAAATTAATAATTAAAATATTTGTGTTATACTCATGTCTTTTGACCTGGGCTCCCATCAGATAGTTCAAGGTTTGTACTGTTTTCCTAAATACATTCATTGGAAGTTAATACTATCCCCATGACTAGTTTTGCTCACTTTTCCAGAGTCTCTAAGGGTAGATGCTTTCTCTTCTCAGTTGAGCCATGCTCTCCCTTTAGAAAACTACCTACCAGAATAAGCATCGGATTCTTGCTTCTCCATTGTTCATGAACACAACAATACCAAGGATGAGAATGCTTTAGGGAAGTTAAAATTTATTTCATTCTCAAGAAAATAAAAGTCAGTGGCTCCTGACTTAGAAAATAACAAAGTGGTATGTATACCTGGGAAGTTTTAGCTTAGCTTTATTTTTCTCTGACAATAATCATATATACATTTATATAAATAAATGAATGATTTATGATTTACATAAAGTTAAAATACACCTTAATTGTGGATATGTTACCCAAGATTGTCAAGCTTATTTAGGGAAAAAAAAGTGGTTATTAACTTTTTGGTGGGTACTTGAATGAAGATTGGAAATATTGTTTTGCTTTCAAACCGTGTGTTGCATTTTATAGGATATAATAACATGTAGTGGAGTCATGTTTCTTTGCTTGTCACTTCACATATAGAATCCCAACATAACACCACCCAGCAAGCAATGTTATGTTTGTATAGGCAGCAATATGATATTTTTCCTGAAGTTTAAAAGGCAACAGAATTTCACATTTCATACATTCAATTTCAATTCAAAAATATGGTTTGAGTGGGAAAAGGTTGAAGATCAGATCTTGATTATTTTTTGTCACTGGGCCAAAGCTTGGGAATCGTCTCAAGTGGACCTTTATTTTCACCTGCAGCCCCGAAGCATAATTGAATTGCTTGCTCAGGATGTCATGCAGCACTCAATAAGGGGGCAAAATGAACAATTGACTTCATAATTTACCAGGTGTGCACAACTTCTCTGTGCATATAGTTAATTAATGTATAAATAACTGCTAAAAGTCAGACATTATGTCAGGGTTTTATGTAGATGATTACACTATACAAGGAAAAGGAATGTCCTTTTATAAGTTATTTCATTCTGACAAATGAGACATATTGAATAATTGTTATTGTACTTTTAGAGAAAAAAATCTTAAAATTAACATTTGTATTAGATCACTTTTATTTATAAATGCCTCTATTTTCTTGATTCTTTGTATAAGAATAGCTATGAAAAGATGCTTGTTACGTAGTTAATTTTTAAATGCACACAAAGATTTTTGTAAAAAGTTGTTCATATATCTTAAACATATTAATTTTGTTTTAATACCCAACAAGAGAATAGGTACACCTAAATAAACATACATTAATAATGTTGTATATAATGCTTAATAATCAGTAATTATTTTATAATAAAGTAGAAGGATCTTTTTCAAGAGAGAAAGGAATAAATAAAATGAAAAGTCACATGTATTTACTTACCCTTTCATGGAACAGTTATTGCATGAATTCCGTTGGTGTAGTGAAAAGTATGCTTTATATCCTGTCCATTTGTCACCTTACATATAGCTCACAAGTATTTCAGGACAAAATTGGTTGACAATTCACATATTTAATAGACCTGCATCCAAATTGGTACAATAGTAACGTGTGCATCGCTAAGGATTCACATTGATAGCATGGTATTGTTATATATCTTTAGACAAATGAATGCCATTATTGGAGATGTTGTTGTTTTGTTTTGTTTTGTTTGTTTTGTTTTTTATGGTGAACCTGACTAGTGTGAATCAGGACATGGTTTTATTGTTCTTTTGTCCTGGATCTTTATCTGCCATCTTAACAAGTATAAAAAGCCTTAAACCTGTTATTCGATTTATTATAATTTTTACAGTGGACCTATTGTTCTCAATGTTGGAAATATACACATTTGGAAATAATTTGAAAATAATTTTACAAAGTTGTCACAGTTAAAAATAAAACCAGAATGAACTTAAAGGACTCCTGTAACAATGAAGCAATGATGCACAGATTAGACATAAGGACAGAGGAGGTTCCCGGATATAGATGCTTCCCCTAATGTTTCTGTCTTACGGCAACAGCCTCTTCCTGTTCTGAACTGTCCAACACGACTTGGACAGTAGTCAATCTGATGTCTGGAATCTATTCCTAAGATATTTGGAATTCTTAAAAAACATTCGAATAACCCTGGTAACTTTTGGGGAGCACACAGGAACTGAGGGAAAAGTAGGTCCATTTTTTGAATTACTTAGGAGATCTGACTCACCTTACAGAGGTGTTAACAGCATAACCATATGAATTGCTCCAGGGCACCTGGTATAAGAAATGTTTTGTTTTTCAAAATCAAATTAAAACTGGCTCTGAGTTTTGACTTGGGAGAGTTAGTAACATCTCTTTTATCAGTCCTGATTGCTCCTCTTTTCCCACCCATTCTGTGCCACATGTCCCCCAGCTCATCTTGGTCAGCTGCAATGGCTCATGTGGCTCCTAGTCTTCCTTCCCCTGATGACCCTTAACGACGCCGAGGCACTGCTGGGACACATACCATCCTGACCAATCATCTCTTCTGCAGTCCTCCCTGCTCTCAAGTTGGCATGGAAGTGGATCCTGGCCTCCACCACCTCCCAGATTTCTCAAAAGGGGGCAGGGGGCACTCTACAGAAGTACAGGGATTTGACAGCTCGACGTGAAGCCCTAACTGTTCTTCCCAAGAGCTGGATGGAGAGCAGAGAGTCTTTTCATCACTTTCGTTGAGTCTGTAGCAGCAAAAAAAGACAAGATAGACAAGATAGCAATTAATTCATCGACTTCTTTCTGTGTACAAGGCTAGTAACTGTGCTACTTCTCACCTTCCCTTGGCTCTTCTCGTTTCCCTTGCAGAGCTGAGACTGTTCATGTGAAGAAGTATGTACCCATTTCCTCCTTTGGTTCTTGTGCAGGTTCCATATTTCTTCTGCATATTGTGATGCTAATGATTACTTGTCTCTATGAATGACTATATACACTGCTTCCCTACTCTTCTAAGAAGGTTTAGATTAAAATCTATGCTTCTCTGTCTTAGTGTTATTTTAAAAAGGAAAATAAAATACATTGAACTTTAAACTGGCTTCTTCCTCCTCTTCACTTTCAAGCTCTTAAAGCCAGCGACATATCAAACAGTTCAGTTCTGAATTTTTACTAGTTTCTTCACCCCTACAATATGGGGAAGAAAGAGCAATGATAATTGAGTAAGTAACCAGGCTAAGCATTATGTTAGACAATTAAGTAGCGATCAAGTTCTCAGTTAAGGCTTTCACTGACTAGACAGCAGACTACAATAGAGACTGGAAAAAGTTTTGTTCATTTTCAAAAAGAAATAATATTTATTTAAAAAAAAATTATCTGTATTTCAATTGAAAATGAATATATTAATAGTTGGGGAAGAGATTTCATTGTGAATGATTTATTGTGAGGAGTTATAGCAAAGACGAACTTCTGGAAGGGGGCGCATGGAATTCATCTTAAAGTGGTTTATCTGCTATTGAGGATGAAAGTTACTAATTATGTAGTGTCAGTTTGCTTATCAAGAAGACACATTAAAATTTAGGTTTGAACATATAAATGGAAATGTATGATTATAACATATCGGGCTGAGTTATTAACAGATTCTATACACATTCTAAATGCAGATACAGCAGTAAAACAAGAATTTTACTTCTTGGTTTAAACTTAATGCTGAATAAACTTCACTTTAAAAAGAAGACACCCATTTTAGTATTAAATCAAATAATTAAAATCCCACAGGACTTAGGTAGGAATTTATGACATGCCATCCAATTGCTCTCAAATGTTGCCTTAATGTAAGTAACTGTCAGCTCATTTCTGATCAAGTCCATTTCATCTCCATATTTACCTTTAAATCTTAAATCAAAACAATCTTTGAATTTTCAAGATTTGACTATGGTAACAGATAAAATCGAATATATTCATATCTTCAATTCAGTGACTTGGATACAGTTCTGTTGGAAAAGCAAATGACGCAGTTTTCTCTTATAACTCCTCTGCCTCTGATATAATTAGAAAAGCAGCATTCCAGATGGTCTGAAACTGTAGACAAATGTGGCAAAGAAGCCTGAAGTAGCATGGCATTTTTGAATTTAGGGGGATTATTAATGGTGTGTACATGGATTGAGTCACAGAGACTTCAAGTATTGGTAATAAATGATAGCTTCCTAAGAAGGACTGAGTATGAATTGATGATGTTTTAATGAATAAAGAAAATACTGCCTCTTTTCCTCCAGACTAAGGTTTGTTTAGTTTCGTCTCTCCATAATACTCAAATGAAAAAAGTTTCTTTTGACTAAGTCAGGTATGAACTAAATTGATTTATAGCCAGATCAGAAGCCAAGAGATTAGTGCCAAAATAGTGAGATAATAAAATACTGAATTTGGACAGAATCCAGATTGCTCAAATATAAGTTGAAAGGAAACTGCTGATCAGCTAAGATAGACCACAAAGGCTGGTCTCTGGTTCCACTGTGAGCAAGAATGATGATGATTCAGATCTACTTTTTGGTTGGTTTCACTCAAAATGTATCTGCTCGTTCAAACGGTATACCCCAATTTGGGGATACACAAATAATCCCCATGACTGGTTTCTCCTTACTAGTTGCAAACAATGTTTTGAGTTCAGTTATCAATCCACAGCTCTGAGGAGCAGAGAACTATTAGACTTGCTGACACTTGGCTAGAGAAGGCAGCTCAGCATTCAGGATAGGCCTTCTTTCCACATAAGGAAATTCTTGCCGACCTAAAATGGTGTATTTCCAGGTTCTATTTCTGCTGCTTCATTGAGAATACAAAAAGTCTGACTTTGGGTCCCCACAGCTGTTTCTCATAATAAAACACAATTCGAATAGTTGCATATTTAAGATGAATTCTCTTCACAGAAGGAATCGCTGAACCTTAGAATGCTAACTCTCCTTCCATGAGGTTCGACTTCTTTTAACACCTTTTGATGATCGATTCCTTCCCACCATTGTTGGCTTCATGCCAGCATGTACTGACTCAAGCATAGAATTGTGCCTTTCCCATTCATTTCCTATGTAATTGTTTTAATAAAACTGGAATTTTTAGAGCTTAGTTTATATATGTATGTCTGTGTGTATATATATATATACACATATATACACATATATATGTGTGTGTATATACATATATATATATACATATGTATGCATATATATATGTGTGTGCATATATACATATATATATGATAAAACAATATAGAGCTCGATAATATGCTTTACAAAATGCTGGCTACTGTGTCACTTTGGGGTCTACGTCTAGAAAACAGTCTTTTTAGTCCTTCCCTACTCCATGTAGCAGTGGCCTTTTTTTCCCCACTTCCAAGAGTTCCTTCAAGAATTTATAGACCGTTCAAAATCCAGACTTGAAAAGGGAAGCCAAGATAAATTACGGTTTTGTCTGAAAATCCTTTAATCCCTCTGTGTTTCTATTGCCTCCCCTATAAAATGGCATGGAATCAAATAAACACATTCTTTAGAAAGAAGTAAACATTTTATGACTAAATAAAAGTTTTGGATGGTATAAACAGAACCTGTCAAACATTAGGGTCTTGCCAGATTCATCAGTTTAATAATGTTAATAATTATTTTAATGTACATTCAAATTCAAAAAATATATATGCTGATTGTGAAAATTCTAAGTTTAAAAGTTTAAACAAATATAGTCTCCGAAATGCATAAAAGTCTTTGAAATAGACACTACCTGCCCATCAGCTGATGTACTCACAGGCAGAGATGTTCAGCGACAACTGTCTGCTTGTACATCCAATAGCTGGTCAAGTGAACATCATTCCCAGCTGAACTTTGGGGAAAATTATATAAACGTTTTAGACATAGAAGATAGACGGTAAGATGACTGCAAGGTGGTCAGTCAGTCTAAGATTATCACTGTGTGTAGACTGTAGCATTAGGTGCTAAGAATGTTGGACATACCTTTGAATCTCTGGTTGTAGATGAAGCCTTGTTTCTCTGGCTGGGAGACTCTCTTTGGAGTAGTGAGGCTGGGATGGGGGACCAAAGGCTTTCTGACTTCTGCTGAGACTTAGGCTTGCCTCATCTAGTCATGTCCATCTATCCCACTTACATGAGCACTAAAACGATATATTCCTAAACTCTAGGAGTAAAAATTGATTCTGTCTACTTCTTTCCTTTGATCCCAAATATTCTGCAACAGTCAGGGCCTGCTGCAAGGGTTGATTGTGTAGGCGGCATCTTGTTCCGACATCTACCTGCTTGACCCTCCAGTATTCGACTCAGGAAGTACTGGGCTGAGTAAACAGTTAGTTCTGAGCAAACAAATTGGGTATGTGGATTTTGCCCCCATTAGACCTCTCTGACCTCAAATTTGATCGTCTATACAAGAGATAACAATAGTAACCACTCATAGTGTTGTGGAGGTGAAATGATGTCATAGATATAAAATGCTACTATTGTGTCTAGCAGGGAGTAAATTCTCAATAAATTGTAGCTAAAAATCTTAGAGAATAAAAGCCCAACTTCAGTGGTTCTCCTCTATATTGTACTCTGTCTTTGATTTTGTCCTTCAGTGCAATGATTCAGGTACATAATGCTTTTTATGTTCTGAACTACAATATGAGTTGGGAAACAATGACCAGAGTCAATATCTAACAGCAGGATAGTTACAAGGGGTAGGTTGTTTTCAAAAATAGTTAATTTTTGTACATTTCTTCCCAAGCAGAAACATGCCTTTTTTCTTTTTTCCTTCCTTTTTTTTTTTTCACTAAAGGGAAACATAAGCTAGAACCAGAGCTTGTCTTCCATTTTTTTAAATACATAAACATGTGTTTACTATTGTGTTGAATAGCTGTAATTTGACTGTAGTTGACTAATTCTGATTATGTTTAGTTTATGTCCTTCAAGGGTAGTCACAAATAATTTCCTTATTTGCTTTTTATGTAATCTTAGAAATTGTCCTCAGAAAGCCATTATGTGTGGAAGTTTTCTCCTTCCTTTTACCTTCATTATTGTTTAGAAAAGCGATTATCGTTCATGGTGGTTATTGAGTCTATAATCTACTAAATTCATGGAGATGGTATTATGTCTCAGAATATATCAAAATTCAGAAGTAAATGAACTGCTTTGAATCATCATTTCACAGCTATTTTAGTACATTTATAAAGATCTAATGTTTCTGATACTACAAATATGTAATGTGACAAATATTATTATTTCAACATTAAAAGAAAGGAAAAGTGAAGGACTTAGTAAATCAGAATGAGTCTCTGGAGACTGCTGAGAAAAGAATATATGCGGGCATCATTTTAGGACATTTGTTTTTCTCTAATATCTTCTCCTTCATTCTTTTCCTTGCTTGTATTCTTTCATACTCACGTCTTTCTTTCTTTCTTTCTTTCTTTCTTTCTTTCTTTCTTTCTTTCTTTCTTTCTTTCTTTCTTTCTTTCTCGATCTCTCTCTCTCTTTCCCTCCCTCCCTCCCTCCCTCCCTCCCTCCCTCCCTCCCTCCCTCCCTTCCTTTCTTTTTGTCTTTCTTTCTTTCTTCCTTATAGCTCAGCAATTTGAAAAAAAAGCAAAAGGTTATTGCCATTTTTATAGGGATTTTGAGGACAATTAAAAGATAAATATGCACAATATTATTTTATGTTCATTTTCTGATGGAGAAATAAATTATTTATAAAGAATGCACTGGGTTAATCTGGCTATTAGTGAACTCCTGGTGGTCTCCTGGTGACGAAAGCAGTAAAAAAAAAAAAAGAATTATACGGTATATACCACATCGTAGGGTACACAGAGTCAATTATGAGGGGATAAAAGATGTGGCAGTGCTACTCATAAAAGTAAGATTTTTGGGGAAGCTTTCAAATTAATATGCCAGTCCATGTATTTTTTGTCATAATAAAAACATTTTTCATGTGTCAGAAGAGGGTTTGATTATAACTAAATAAGTGAAAGCATAGATATGTTGATAAGGTGACCTTTATCATAAAGTTTAAGATTAATTGCCTAAAGTACTTTCAGAGTAAGCAAAAGTTAAATAGGAATAAAGTATGTGAGTCATAGGGCTATCTGACTGTATAATCCAGATATTTGTTTGAATCAAAATAGCAATTTCAAGTACAAATAAAACAAAAGTCCACTTAAATGTGATGCTTATGTCAGCACTTATTGCCTTTTCCCTCTATCAAGAATGATCAATATTCTCTTTGGCTCAGTCAATCCTTATGTTCACACTGTTGACCTCTAAGAATTGAGAGCATTTGGAAACACAGGTAAAATGGCTTATAGCTATCTCACAGAAAGCAGTCTTCCTTTTTTTTCCCCCTTATAACCTTATTTCATGAAATTTCTCTTTTAAACAATAAACTGTTTTATTTTGTAAATGTCATGTAAACATGAAATTGGAATAGATGTATTTGTATATTTTGGTCACATTTGAAGTATTACATTCAGTTTTTGGTATCATTTTTAGAGTGGGGTATTTTCAAAATAGACTATGTACTGGAGACATTGCACTTACTCTCCTTTGAAAGGGAAGGGGATGGTCCTAGACATTGTATATTTAAAACTCCCTATCTGCCTATTATTGGATTTGGTTTTCTGGATGACACAGAGAAGTACTTGGCATTGACTTCATCTCATAAATTTTTTTGGAGAACTGCTTCTACAGTTTGTGTGTGTGTGTGTGTGTGTGTGTGTGTGTGTGTGTGTGTGTTTTGCCTTCTACCTAGTAAACTGTTCTTCCCCAACTCTTCCATTTGCCATTTCTCGCCCCTTCAAAATCCTTTCATTCTTTAAAGCCAAATTCCAGTGCCATCTCTTTCATAAAAATGTCTCTGAACTTACTCCAGTCATATATATTTATTTATTGTAATTATTCAGGAATTTATCCATAACCCATCTTAGAGCACCTATTATTCTCATAAGAACCATTTGAGTGCCTTTTAAGATTATAACCTCTTATTGGAGTATGAGGTTCAGGATCAGGATGCTCAGGTACCTGGCATATTGTAGGTGCCCTATAAATACACGTTCTGAAAATGTTGCCTAAATACAGCATTATCTTCATATGTAATAGTAAATTAACAACACAAACTAATTGCATGTATATATATATATATATATATATATATATATATATATATATACATATATATATATATATATATACACACACACAATCAGTTACAAAACTAACAACTTCACGCTTATACAGAATCAGCTGGGTAGTTATTTAATTTGGTCATCGAATCTGATGAATTTACTAATTGTCATTATTTGGACATTCATAGTAAAATGAAATTTGTTTAAAAAGTCAAATGTGCATAAGAAGGGCAAATATGATCAGTATTAAAACCCAGTCTTGCCATGTTTACTACATATCTGAAAGATGATTCAAAACAATCTATGACAAACTAAATGGTCATCAAAGCAGATCTTATTTTTGCTCTTATGTTTAGTAGCTATTTGGCCTGACCCCAAATTTCCAAATCTTTCACATAAATATAAATGGAAAAACAACAACAAACAAACAAAAAAAGAAAACATGCATATAAAGTACTAGAATTATTATTTTTAATACTACTACACCCCATACTTATTGCAAGTATGATCTCTAGTGAAAAATAATTTACTTTAAAGTTACATAAAAGTGTGGAAATTTCAAAACTGAATTGTCAGGAATTACATCGAAATGGGATATGGAGACTCCTATTTTGAACATGTAATTTGCTGTTATGGCAATAGTTCAATCATATATATAGTAACCGGGCAGAATTTTATTTCTATGGACCCATGGCTACTTCCTTAATTCTGTTTCCATTCCTTTCAAGTACGCAAGGAAAAATAATGAGAGAATGTTAATGAAAGAACATCATGCAAGAACACAGGCTATTCATCCGCACAGGGTTCTCATAGTTATCTGAAATCACAGTGGTATAAATTTTGTAACACACAGAAGCTGAAATGCCACTGAGAATGTTTCATGTTACCAATAGAAAATAGGAAAATGGAAACCAGCATCCATACTTCCTCTATATCATCTGCACTCAATAAATACTGAATCAAATTCTTGTTTTATTTTTTCCTTATGATAAATATACTTAAGTAATTGGGTGTTTCCATTTTATGGGACTGGGAATTTTACTCATATTGAAATTCACAGTCATAGCTTTTCATATGGAAATTTCTAATCCTCAAGTATACCAAAATAAAAGTGTAGTTTTTTTTATTTCTTTGTAAACAGAGACCAGATCTTGCTGTTACATAGTGTATAATGTATCATTTACAAGCATTCCAGATTATAAGGAAAATTTATTTACAAATATTATGCTGGTTCCTTTGAAAAACACACATTATTTTAAAATTGAATCATAATGGATCTAAATATTTGTAAAGGATATCTAAGTAATATATTGAATGCCTATATGATACATTGCATATAAATACATATTTAGGGAATAATTTTTATACTCAATGGATTTGGTGACTTACTTATCTTTTTAATTTATCTTCTGACACATAGCAAACTCAGGCTAAGCCTCTTTTATCCTGAATAGTGCATTTACCACATTGTCTCAAGACTATTTTCTCAAGACTATTTGTATTAAGTTATGCTATTGAAATAGGACTTATCAAATGGTAAATGGAGGGAAATGATGGGCTTACCTTTTTAATTGTTTCTTAATTTTATATTTTTATATTGTATATTAAATCATAGACACTTAAAATCATATCACAGTATTTTATGAGATGGAAGGGCATTTAAATGTTATCTAGCCTAATGAGTTATAATTTTATTACATCAGCATAACGCTTGTTTTTACCCAAGTAACATCATATACAGGATCCCAAAATGAAGAACAGATGGAAAGTGTAGTAGCTGTGCTTTAAGACGAAGTAAAACAAAACTGAACTTCCCTAGAACACAGTTTGATGACCAATGATGTGACTAATTTTCCCAATCTACTCAAAATCTTTTCTAAAATATTTTTGACAGATTACCATACTGCCTCTGCTGTACTACTTCTAGGGACAGGGGACACGGTACCTTAAAAGTGAGGCCATTTCATTTTTTTACAAATGTATCAATATTAAAATGAAAAGTATCCCCTATATTAAACCTTCAAGAAACATGTCTCCATTATTTTGTTCTTGTTCTCTTTGGTAATGATTTTATGTAATAGCCCTTAAGATATATGAAACGGTATAGTCCTATAACCCATATCACTCTGGGCAGAAACAAGCTTGGCTAAAAGTGTTCACATTTCCCTTCCAGAGAAATGAAGTACATTCTGGCTTCTGCTTTGATCTTCCTGGGTGATGCTGTGTTCAGGAGACAGAATGGCTTTGTCCTTTGGCTGTAGCCATGAGCGAAAAGGAATCATACAGCAAATCTATCAGTAGATGAAGTTAAAGTTCTGATTAAAGCAGCCCCAGGGTGATATAAAGAGTCTAATATTTTCAAGTCCTTGAGGATCAAACAGATTAAAAAAAAAAAAAAAAACAGACTCAAAGCAAGGGGGGGGACTGAAATAGTAAATAGACAAAATAAATGAAAATATTTGGGAAGATAGAAAATAGATTCAAAGTTACAACTTTATGTAAAAAGGGAAGAGTATTTTATGGAGGACTTTGTCCCATATACAGGGAATTCACTAATTAAGTATAATAATATATCTATATCTTCCAACTACTCTGAGAACCATCAATCTAAATATGAGTCTACTGGAATCTTCCAGGTCCATATAGCTATCAGTAGCCACCACACCTGTCACATATTTGGTGGGGTTCTGGCGTTGGAGTTCTCATCCCAGTATTTTTCAATTTTTTTTTTTTTTTTCCAATCTGCAGTAGTAACATTGTTGCAAGCAGAATACTTTTCATCCATCCTCTCCTGGCCCTCACATCTCACAGTTTTCTCAATTTTGGCGAATCAAGTTCTGTTCTATTTACTTTCCATTAGGCCATCATTGCTTTCTCAGGAAGTGAGGTTGGAGTTCACCCCACACTGGGAAATATACAAAAATTGGTTAGATTTTTGATGTTTAAAATATGTAGATCCCCCCAAAAACAAAAACAAAACAAACAAAAAACAAACAAACAGAAAATTCAGGAGCAATGTCAGTCCTCTGAGAGACACTGGGACACAGGAATGCAAACAAAGCAAGAGGAGGGTGTAGAATAACATCGCTAACGTTATGGAGTACTTACTGTCTGCTTGCTACAGCATCAACTTTTTGATTTATGATAACTAATTTAATTATTAGTACTCTATCTGTTTTATGTATGAATAAATAAGCACAGAGTGGTTAAGTATCACATAGCTAATAAGTGATAAAGACAGGATTTGAAAATAAAAAGGAAGACTTCTGGAACCAAACATTTTTGAAACTTTATTGAGGTATAATTGATATACAAAGAATTGCACAGATTTCTTGTGTACAATTTGATGAGTTTGGATGTATGAAAATACCCATGATACCATCACCACAATCAAGATAATAGAAATATTGAACATCTCCCAGCGTTTTCTGTGTTCCTTACTTTTTTTATGTGTGTGATAAAAACACGTAACAGGATATTTACCCTCTTAACAAATTTTGAAGTACACAATACCATATTGTTAACTATGGTGTTGGGAAAACTGGGTATCCATAAAAGAAAGTAAATTTGTACCCTTATTTTGCACCATACAGAAAAATCAGCTCAAAGTAGATTAAAGACTTAATCATAAGACCTGAAACTATAAAACTCCTAGAAGAAAACATAAGGGAAAAGCTTCTTGACATCGGTCTTGGTGGTGGTTTTATGGATATGACACTAAAGGCGTAGGCAACAAAAGCAAAAATAGATAAGGAAATCTGCATCAAACTAAAATGCTTCTACACAGTCAAGGGCGGGGGGGAATTAACAGAATGAAAAGGCAACCTATGGAATGTGAGAAATATTTGCAAATTATGTATCATCTTATAATGAGTTAATTTCCAAAATACATTAGGAACTCCTACAACTCAATAGTCAACACCCCCCCCCCCAAAAAAAACAAATCTGAAAATGAGCAAAGGACTTAAATATACATTTCTCCAAAGAAGACATCAAATAGAAAACGTGTATAGAAAGATTCTCAACATCATTCAATTATCAGGGAAATACAAATTAAGACCACAATGAGATATTGCCTCATATCTGTTAAAATGGCTATTACTAGGGAAAAAAAAAAAACACAACAAACTGCTGGTGAGGCTGTGGAGAAATTGGAGCCCTTGTACACTGTTACTGGTAATGTAAAATAGTGCAGCAGGTATGGAAAACTGGAGATTTCTCAAAAAATTAAAAGTCGGACTACCATATGATCCAGCAATCCCACTTCCGCTTATATACCCAAAATAATTGAAATCAGGATCTCAAAAGAGATGTCTGCACTCCCATGTTCATTGCAGCAATATTCACAATAGCTAAGCTATGGAAACAACCCAAATATCCATCGACAAATTAATGGATAAAAAAGTGACATATACAGAAAATGGGTTATTATTCATGTGTGTTTTTTTTTTAAAAGAGGAAATCCTGACATTTGCAACAACATGGATGAACCCAGACAACATCATGCTAAGTGAAATAAGATAGTCACAGACAGACAAATACTGTATGATTCCACTTATATGAGGTACCTAAAATAGTTGAACTCATAGAAACAGAGAATACAATAGTGGTTGCCAGGGACTAGGGGTGAGGGAAAAGGGAGCTGCTATTCAATGTGTACAGTTTCTAGAGTCAAACTTTCAATTACATCTAACATTGAAAAATTCGTTAATACATAAAACAGAAGAAAATAGTATAAAACTTTATTTTCTTGTCTCTACAGAAGTAAAAAAAAAAGAAGTCTAAATAAGGAATAAAAGACTTGGGAAAAAACAAACTTAGAGAAAATAGGAGCTAGAGAAAAGGTAGCCAAAAAAATAGAGAAAATATAAGTGTAAGACATATAAACAAAAACAAAAGCTCAATTATTGAATTGTTAACTGCATTAGGGAATGATGAATCAGAACTGGCATGCATAAACTTAAATACATGATGAGGAGAGCTGGAAGGATGTTCCAGGATGTGTGAGATAGGAAAAAAATCAGAAAACAAAAGCAGAGATGAAGAGAGAAAACAGAGATCAATCAGCATTAGCATAATTATCATACCTGACAAAAACAAACAGAACAGAATTGATAATCAAGAATATTATTAGAGGAGTCTCTCCTAAAATGAAAGGAAATTGAGTCATCAGGTAGAAATGCTTCACTATGTATCATCAAATGAAATTAAATGAGAGGAATTTAGTCACACCAGCATGAAATATTTTAATCAAGTTATCTAAAAAAGTACAAAAATGAAATAGACTTTCATTTGAATTAAAAAAGTTTTGAGATCCAAGAGTTATATAATAAACATAATTAATCACACATGTTGGAAAGCAAAAAAAGATAATGTTAGATGTAGAAGAGCTGAAAAGTACAATTTAACCATACAGATTTCCTAAAACAAAAGTCAGAGATAGTTAAAGACATCAGGAGCAGGCGAGTCATAGTACATAGGATCAGTAATAAGGGTTGAAATAATTTAATGTGGGATTGAAGTTAGTTTATTATTATAAATATAGATAAAAACAATGCCATTTGTCAAAAATATATTTGTTGAACAAATATGCTAATATAATGAGCATTTGGGAGTATACTCTTACCTAGTTTGGCTATAAACATCTGGAATTCAGAAAATCTGATAAATCCAAAGTAGAGCTATATTCTTATATTTTCCATGAGGAAAGAAACAAATGTGTTTATATTTTGAGGATGATTTTAAGAAAATTACAGATGCAAGTATGATTTGTTTTTAAAATTTGTTAGGGAAGTCACTCATTGAATTAACTAAGTATGTGTACTTCCCAAATCATGAAAAAAAAAAAAAAAAAAGAAAATGAAAGAAGGAAAGAAAATTGAAGAACAATGCAATGTAAGAAATGATTTTTAAAAAAGAAAGAAAAGCTCACTGATACATAAAAATCAGAATATGTAAATGCAAATGAAATTCCATAGACTCAAGGTTAAAAAGCAGTCTCAAATTTGGTTAAAAAGATAAATTGATAAGAAAAATAAACTAAAGGATTGATAATAGAGACATGACTGATCTCAAGCCAAGCAAATATTTTGTTTTAAATGTTAATGTCCAGTGTTTCCAGCGTATTACAAAATGAATTCTGTCATATAACCTTTGTGAATTGGTTAGCTTTTCCTTGTCTATGCTATGGTAACAACACCAAAATTCAGTGGTTTACAAAATTTATATTACATAAACTATGAACTGTAATTCTGCTCTTGTCCACTTGGCTACTTCATTCTGGAATACAGGATGAAATAGCAGACTTTGTCTGGGACATGTTCATGTGTTGGAGGGAAAGAGGGATAAAGGAACCATGCAATAGTTCTTAAAAATCATTTGCTCAATCTTTAACATTCACATTTAATTGGCCAAAGCAAGTTACATGTGTATGTCTGAAGTCAATAGATTAGAAAGTATACACTTCCCACTGGAAGAAGTACTGCCCATAAAAAAAGAAGAATCAACCAAAAACTGTCTATTGGTAAACACAAAAATCATGGTAATCTCTCTCTCTCTCTCTCTCTCTCTCTCTCTCTCTCTCTCTCTCTCTCTCTCTCTCTCTCTCTCATTAATGGAGATCATGGCACATTTCACTGCATAGCACATGGCAATGAGACGGGGTACAGAATCATTTTATCTGAAAGACTGAATAATTTTGGACAATAATGAAGCCTCCCACACTACTTCGAATGTAAATAAAGAAAAATGTCATAGCAGGTCAGTTATCAATATGTACCAAAGTCCTTCCAACGGCTCTTCTCTTTACCTAGCAATTCTTTCCCTCAAACTTTACCCCCCCCCAAAAAAAAAGGCAATTGCACAAATATCTCATGTATGAAGTTTTAGCATAATTTAGGGGTATATTAAAATATTCATAGTAATAGAGCCTTGGTTAAATAAATTATAACACTATGCGACTATATAACCTTTTAATTTATTTAATGATGTGAAATATTATATTCTCACTTATAAGAAAAACCTTAAATGTGCTATGATTTCCATTATTAAAATTTGTGTGTGTGTGTGTGTGTGTGTGTGTATGTGTGTATCACCATCGTTTCAGTGTTTACCAATATAGTTGAATTTTTGGTGATGTTTTTCTCACGTGTGAGCTTCCTAAAGGACAATTATTTGCTTTCAACTTAGAATTAGAAAATAAGGGACTCATGGTAGTCATTCAATAAATACTTGAATATATAAAGGCATTAATAAAGGAATAAAATGACAGTGGCACTATATTATACTTAAGAATCATCTGAGTTGCATATTTAAATGCAAAAAAATTCTGCTCACCACAGAATATCATTAAACAGAATGTGATTCAGAATGTGAAGGAACTGCATTGGGATATGCTAGACTATAGCTTCTGACAGGGTAATATAATAACAGTCTCTGATATTTATTAAGTGCTTTCCATTTGTCAGCCATTGTATTAGGATCTTTGCAGACAATCCTATTAAGCTTCTCACTAATCCTATATATTAGTTATTTCTAACTCTGCTTCTGAGGAAGCTCACAGAAATAATAATAATTTCCCACACTTTCACATTTAGTGTGTGACAAAGCAAGGGTTTGAGCCCAGACAGTATGATTCCAAAGAGTCACTGTTAAAACTACCTTAAAATTTACTCATATTCTCTTAAGGAAAGATTCCCAAATCCCCAAATCTTGTTATCATTTAAAACTCTACAAATATTAGGTTGGTGCAAACGTAATTGTGGTTTCGGACCATGAATTTTAAATCATTATAACTAGGCTCAAACACATCTTTATTAACCAAAATAGGAACCATTACATTCAACACATTTTTGTCAACAAGAAATAAGTTTGTTTATACCTGTAGCATAAAAATCTGTGCTTCGGGATTTGGCAAACTCTTGGAAAGCATTTTCTGCATCTTGCTGGTTGTCAAAGTGTTTTCCCTGCAAAAAGTTGTTGAGATGCTTGAAGAACTGGTAGTCAGTTGGTGAGAGGTCAGGTGACTATGGCAGATGACGCAAACTCCGTAGCCCAATTCATTCAACTTTTGAAGTGTTGGTTGTGCGACATGCGGTCAGTCATTGTCATGGAGAAGAATTGGGCCCTTTCTGTTGACCAGTACTGGTTGCAGGCACTGTAGGTTTTGTGCATCTCATCGATTTGCTGAGCATACTTCTCAGATGTAATAGTTTCGCCAGGATTCAGAAAGCTGTAGTGGATCAGACCGGCAGCGGACCACCAAACAGTGACCATAACCTTTTTTTTTGGTGCAAATTTGGCTTTGGGAAGTGCTTTGGAGCTTCTTCTCGGTCCAACCACTGAGCTGGCCATCGCTGGTTGTCCTATAAAATCCACTTTTCATTGCACATCACAATCCAATCAAATGGTTCGTTGTTGTTGCATAGACTAAGTAAGAGAAGATAACACTTCAAAATGACAGTTTTTTGTTGTTGTTTTTTTGCGGTCAGTTCATGAGGCACCCACTTATGGAGCTTTTTCACCTTTCCAATTTGCTTTAAATGCCAAGCGACCATAGAATGGTCAACGTTGAGTTCTTCGGCAACTTCTTGTGTAGTTGTAAGAGGATCATCTTCGATGATTGCTTTCACTTGGTCGTGTGAAATTCTGATGGCCGGCCACTATGCTCCTCATCTTTAAGGCTCTCATCTCCTTTGCAAAACTTCTTGAACCACCAGTGCACTGTACGTTCCTTAGCAGTTCCTGGGCCAAATGCGTTGTTGATGTTGCCAGTTGTCTCTCCTGCTTTATGACTGATTTTGAACTTGAATAAGAAAAGCACTCAAATTTGCTTTTTGTCCAACGTCATTTCCATAGTCTAAAACAAATATAAAATAAACAGCAGGAAATAAGTCATTAACAAAACAATATAAAGTGAGAAATGTGCATTAAAATGATGTATAACATAACTACAAATATTTAAGAATGTATTCCAATATCAAACGGCAAATATCAACAATGCAAAAACTGCAATTACTTTTGCACCAACCTAATATATATTCTGTGGTGGCTTCTTACAAATGAATAATCACATTATTATTTGTTTTCTTCTAATTTTGTACTTCAAAGGTATTTTTAAAGTTTTAAATTTATGAGTACCTTGCTGTCAGGCATGTGCATATGGCCCATATATTAATTCATTAATTCCTCATAACCTACTTGTGGCTACTGCGTTAAAGACCCTCTTTGACTATGCTTAGAAATCAAAATATTAGTGAAAAGATGAGAGAGAAGAAACATACCCCTGAATTTTACCTCCATGTTCCTGTTGCTTTCTTCAATACTAGTTGCTATGTCAGAGTTTCTGGTTGTTAATATACAATGGAAGAATTGGGAATGAGTTCACTAAGTCTTAATCTAAGGGAAACTTATGAAAAACTATTACTTCTGGAGAGTTTGGCTGGTTATAGGAACAAACCAGAAGGCCTTTTTTAAAATTTGTTTTAGTTTAGTTATGCCAGGGAATGTTGAAGTACCTTCATTACGGCATCCAGCGATTTTGTTCCCACAAGCTCTACTTATACAACAGAGATAAAAGCAATGAGATGAGTCAACCAATTAGACAGGTAGTTTGGGTGCAAACAGATGAAACGACTAGTTAATTGACTGTATCATTCATTTTTATCCAATTGTTTTGGCATTAAAGAGTCACAGCCTCGGCTTTTCCAAAGCAACATATGCCTTTGAATGTTAGGAGCGAACTTTTATCTTTCAAATTGGAAACAACAACAAAGACAAAACACATTTCTTTCTGGCTTCCTCTATGTGGGTGACTGATATTATCACAGCTAGAACTGAGCAGCCTAGAATATGTAATTTCTTTTTGTAAAAAATTATTTTCATCTTGGGGAAAAAGTATTTGGCAATGAATCAATTCTTCTGCTTTTGTTCATCATTTCTTTGAACAAAAGTAATTATGTTTACAACAAATTAAACATCAGGGTTTTTTTTGTTGTTGTTTTGTTTTTGGTTTCTAATAGGGTACTTTATATTCCACTACCAGTTAGATCATTAAATCTGCCTGGTTTTCACTACTGTCATCAGAAATCCAACATTCATTTTAAAATTTTAGATATAGCATGCCCATAGTTTTGGTTTCTTAATGAAAATTAATAATGATATTTAAAAAGTCTATAAAAATGCCTCAAAAGCAAATTACTAAATATTCATGAATATTGATTTTAAGGTAAATTTTATGAGTACGCCTTAAGTGAATATATTAAATGTGGCAAAATTATATCACTGACACTATACTTCAGCATCAAAATGAAACTAACATGTTCCAATTAATAGATTCGATTTACGAGAGTCTTATGATCTTTGAAAATTTCAAGTGTTTTGCCAGTCACAACATGTGGCCAAAACATTTGATTCAAGGTTCTTAGCTTTTAATATTCTTACTTTGTTAATAAATTTCTACTGATTTTCCATTGTCACTTTAATATAGGTGAATTAAAAATTCCTATTATTTTGGTCTAATTTTTTAAATCCCATTTATCCCTCATCTACTACTCCCCACCCCCCTAAATTTCATTTACATAACAAGTTCAAATACAACTCTGAAAGTTGAGGGTTAAGTTAATTATATATTTTTAAAACTTTTACTAAGATTAAAAACAAAAGTTACTCTTCTATTTTTCACTGTTTAATTTATAAATCTTCAGTTTTATTTACCAAACATAGGCATTTAAGAAAAATGACAGGTAATTTTCCCAAGTTCAATTATTCTATAAGGCATCTATACAAAAATAACATATCATGTATCCATTGTTAAGCTTTATCATAGGGTTTATTTACTATGCTTCAGTTTTCTTAAGAGACAGATTTGTAAAATGATAGCACCTCCCTTTATTTAAAAATTATTGATTTGTTTCGCTGATGTTACTTTTTATAGGGGTTTTGTCATTACTTTTAAGTGGTAGCTTCTAGAATTTGATTGCAAAGTACAATCTTGGCTATTTGACTAAACTGCTTAATATTTTAAATGTAAAGGGAATTTCCTTTTTAAAAAAAACATAATAAACTTTGTATTTCAGGGAAGTTTTAGATTCATAGCAAAACTGAATGGAAAGTATAGGTCCCATATACCCCACAGTACACACAAACAACCACCTCCACTATCAACACCTCAAACCACAGTGGTACATTTTTTGCAATTTATAAAGCTATATTGACACATCATTGTCACTCGAAATCCATAGTTGATATTAGGATTCATGCTTGGTGTTGTACATTCTGAGTTTTAACAAAGGTATACTAACATGTATCCAGAATTGTAGTATCATACAGAAAACTTTTCATTGCCCTAAAAATCCTCTGTGCTCTGCTTGTTCATTCCTCTTTTCTCCCTATCCTTTACAACCACTTGTCTTTTTATAGTCTCCATAGTTTTGCCTTTTCCATAATGTCATATATTGAAATCATACAGTGTATAGTCATTTCAGATAGGCTTCTTTCACTCCTAATACATATTTTAAGTTTCGCCAAATTGTTTCATGGCTTGATAGCTCATTTCCTAGAGCACTGAATAATATTTCATTATTTGAATGTACCAAACTGAAGGACATCTTGGTTGCTTCCAACTATTGGCAATTATGAATAAAGGTACTATAAATATCTGTGTGCAGGTTTTTATGTAACTATGTTTTCATCTCATTTGGGTAAATTCCAAACAGTATGATTGCTGGATCATATGGTAAAAATATATTTAGATTTGTAAGAAACTGCCAAATTGTCTTCCAGAGTGGTTATGCCATTTTGTATTCCCATCAATGAACAAGATTTCCTGTTGCTCAACATCCTTGCCAACATTTGACGTTGTCAGTGTTTCAATTTTGGCCATTCTAGTAATTGTGCAGTAGTATCTCATTGTTTTACTTTGCATTTCCTTCATGATATATGATGTAGAACATATTTTCATATGCTTACTTGCCATCGATATATGTTCTTCGTTGAGGTATCTGTTGAGGTCTTTGGCCCATTTTTAAATTGGGTTGTTTATTTCCTTATTATAGAGTTTTAAGAGTTATTTGTACAATTTGGATAACAGTTCTTTATCAGATGTGTCTTTTACAAATCTTTTCTTCCATTCTGTGGCTTTTCTTCTTATTCTCTTGATATTGTCTTTCACAAAACAGAGGTTTTCAATGTTAATAAAGTTCACCTTATCAATTATTTCTTCTGTGGATCATTCCTTTGGTGTTGTGTATAAAATGCCACCACCATACCCAAGGTCTTCTAGGTTTTCTTCTATGTTATCTCCTGAAATTTAGGTTTCTGATCCATATGAGTTAATTTTGTGAAGTATATAATATCTGTGTCTAGATTTATTTATTTTGTGTCTGCAGATATACAGTAATTCCAGTACCATTTATTGAAAACACTGTCTTTGTATTATTGAATTGCCTTTACTTCTTTTTCAAAGATCAGTTGACTATATCTGTGGGGCTATCTGTGAGTTCTCTATTCTGTTCCACTGATCTATTGGCTACTCTTTGACCAACACCATACTGTCTTGATTATTGTAGTTTTATATTAACGTCTTGAAATTAGGTAGTCAGTCCTCTAACTTTCTTCTTGTCCTTCAAGGTTGTGTTGGCTATTCTGGGTCTTTTGCCTCTCCTTATTAACTTTAAAATCAGTTTGTCAATATCTACAAAAGAACGCACTGGGATTTTGATTAGGATTCTATTAAATGTATATATTAAGTTGGAAGGAACTGATATGTTAACAACATTGTTTTCCTATTCATGAACATGAAATATGTCTCCATTTGTTTAGTTCTTTGATTTCATTCATCAGTGTTTTGTATTTCTACTCATTATAGATCTTGTGCCTATTTTGTTAGATTTATACTTAAGTATTTCACTTTGGGGAGTAGTAATGCAAATGGTATTATGTTTTTAAAAATTGTACCTGCTCATTTCTGGTGTATAGGACATGAATTGACTTTTGTACATTAACCTTGTACTCTACAAAGTTGCTCTAATTAGTTATTGGTTCCAGAAGTTTTTTGTTGATTCCTTTGGATTTTCTATATAGATAACCATGTCCTCTGTAAAGAAAGACATTTTTACTTCTTTTTTTTTTTATAATTGGTACACTTTTGTTCCTTTTCTTGTCTTATGGCAAAAGTTAACATTTCCAGTCCAGTACAGAATTGAAAGGCAGGGGTGAGAGGAAACATCCTCAAGTTGCTCCTGATCTTAGTAGGAAAGTTCTGAGTTTCTCACCATTAAATATATTAGCATGAGGTATTTCCTTTTCTTTTTTGTTATAGTTATTTTTTAGCAAGTTCAAGAAGTTCCCAGCTATTTCTAATTTGCTGAGAATTTTAATGATGAATAAATGTTGCATTTTTTAAAAGCTATTTCTGCATCCATTTATGTGATTATATGATTTTTTCTGATTTAGCCTGTTATTATGATGGATTACATTAATTGATTCTTGAATGTTGAACCAGCTTTGCATACCTAAGATGTATTCCTCTTGGTTGTAGTGTATAATTCTTTTTCTATGTTGTTTGGTTTGCTTGGCTAACATTTTATTGACAATTTTTAGATCTGTGTCCATAAGAGATACTTACCTGTAATTTTCCTTTCTTGCAACATCTTTGCTTGGTTTTGGTATTAGGGTAATGCTGGGCTCATGGAATAAGGTAGGAAGTATGTGCTCTGCTTCTATCAAGAGATTGTAGAGAATTGGTATCATTTCTTCCTTAAATGTTTGGTAGAATTTACCAGTGAACCTATCTGGGCTTGATGTTTTCTGTTTTGGAAGGTTATTAATTATTGATTCAATTTCTTAAAAGATATAGGCCTGTTCATATTTTCTATATCTTCTGAGAGTTTTGGCAGGTTGTATCTTTCAAGGAATTGGTCAGTGTTATCTTGGTTATCAAATTTGTGGTCATAGAGCTTATCATAGCATTCCTTTATTATCCTTTTAATGTCAATGGGATCCACTCTGGTAGTGATATGCACTCTGGTTTCTCATACTACCATAGTAGTTTGTGTTTCCTTCCTCCCTCCCTCTTTCCCTCCCTTCTTCCTTCCCTCCCTGTCTCTTTTTCTTTCTCCCTTCCTCCCTTCCTCCCTTTCCTTCTTTCCTTCTTTCCTTCTTCTTTCTTTCTTTCATCCCTCCCTCCCTCCCTTCCTCCCTCCTTCACTCCGACCCTCCCTCCCTCCCTTCCTTCTTTCCTTCCCTCCTTCCTTTTCTCCTTTCTTATCCTGGCTAGGGACTTACCAATTATATTGATCTTTTTTTCAAGGAACCAGCTTTTTTTCATTGATTTTCTCTATTAATTTATTATTTTCAATTTCATTGATTTCTGCTTCAATTTTTATTCATTATTTCTTTTCTTACATTTGATTTATTATTTTCTCTTTTCTAGTTTTCTAAAATTGAGTCTGTATCATTGATTGTAGATCTTTTCTCTGTTCTAATATATGCTTCAATGTTATAAATTTCCTTCCACTCCGCACTCTTGTTGTATTCTATAACTTTTGACAAGTTTATTTTTTTATTAAAGCTTAAAAATTTTTCTCATAATTTCTTTTTTGACATGTGTCATTTAGAAGTATATTGTTTAATCTCCATGTACTTACATATTTTCTAGTTATCTTTCTGTTTTTGACCTCTAGTTTAATTTCATTTTGGCCTAAGAGCAGACATTGTATGATTTATTTCTTTTTTTTGTATTTGTTAAGGTATGTTTTATGGCCCAGATGTGGTCTCTTGTTGAATATTTTATGTGAGCTTAAGAAGAATATGTATTCTGTTGTTGTAGGATAAAGCAATAGATAGATGTCAATTATATCCAATTGATTGATGGTTCTCTTGAGTCCAACTGTGTCCTTACTGATTTTAACCTGCAGGATATGTCTATTCTGAGAGAGGGGTGTTGAAGTTTCCAACTATGACATGGATTCTTCCACTCCTTAGAATTCTACCAGTTTTACCTCATTTAGTTTGACATTCTGTTTTCAGACATATGTGTTTAAAATTGTTATGTCTTCTTGGAGAAATGGCCTTCTTATCATTATGTAATGCTCTTCTTTATCCTTGGTAAATTGTGTTGCTTTGAAGTCTGCTCTGCCTAGAATTAATATAGCTATATCAGCTTTATTTTGATTAATATTGGCAGTACATTATTCTTCATCCTTTTACTTTTACATACGTATTTTTATATTTAAATTTAATATCTTGTAGACAACACATAGTTAGGTCTTATTTATTTATTCACTCTGACAATCTCTGGCTTTGAATTGACATATTTAGATCATTGGTATGTAAAGTGATTATTGATATAGTTGGACTAATATCTACCATATTTGTTGTCCTTGATCTTTGTTCCTATTTTTGTATTCTATTTTTCTGAATTTTTTGGTTTTTAAATGAGCCTTGTATAAGCTTTTATTTTCTCTCCTTTCTTAGCATATCAATTATATTTCTATTTTTACTTTTTTCAGTGGTTCCCCTAGAGTTTGCAACATGCATTTACAACTAATTTTAGTCCACTTTCAAATAACACTGTACCATTTCATGGATTAAGTATCTTATAAAACAAAATAATACCCATTTATCTCTGATATCCTTTCACATATATAAGCATATATATGTACATAAGCATATATATGTGTGTGAAAATAAGCATACATAATTGAATACATTGCTGAAATTACTTTTGAACAATTATATGTTAGATCAATTAAGAATAAGAAAGGTGAAAATTCTTAATTTATCTTCACTTATTTCTTTTCTGATGCTTCTGCTTTCTTTATATAGATCTGAATTTCTGACTTATGCTACTTCCTTCTCTCTAAGCAACTTCTTTTACATTTCATGAAAGTCAGGTCTAATGTCAAGAAATTCTTTCAATGTTTATTTGTCTTAGAAAGTATTTCTTCTTTTTTGAAAGATAATTTCACAGTATACACAATTCTAGGTTAATAGTGTTTTTTAATTTAAACACCTTTAAACATTTCACTCCACTCTCTTCTCACTTACATGATTTCTGAGGAAAAGTTGGTTGTAACTCTACTTTTGCTTCTCTGTAGGTTTCCTCTGGCTTTATTTCAAGATTATTTTCTTTGTATTTGATTTTCTGAAGTTTGAATGTAATATACCTAGATATAGATTTTCTCAGTGTTTATCCTGGTTGATGTTCTCTGACATTTCTGTATTTGTATTTTGATACCATTAATTTGGGGAAATTTTCAGTGATTGTTTCTTCAAATATTGCTCTTTTCCCTTTCCCTCTTTCTCTCCTGGAATTCTCATTACACACATGTTGCACCTTTTATAATTGTCCCACAGTTCTTGAACATTCTCCTTTTTATCAAAGTCTTTTTTTTTCTTTTTTTCTTCCATTTTGGAAGTTTTTACTGAGTTATCCTCAAACTAAAAATTATTTTTTGGCCATGACTTGTCTAGTAATGGATCTATCAAAGATATTCTTCATTTCTGTTAGTGGTTTTTTTTGTGTGTTTTTTTCGGTTTGTCTGTTTGTTTTAACGTTAGCATTTCGTTTTCATTCTTTTTTAGAATTTCCATATCTATACTTACATTGTCTATCTAATGCATGTTTTCTACTTAATTCATTTGAGCCCTTAACATATGCGTATTAATCCTAGTTGTTTTAAATTCTTGGTCTGGTATTTCTACCATCTCTGCCATATCTGAATCTTACTTTTCTCTGACTCTCCAAAGTTTGGTGTTTGTTTGTTTGTTTTTTGCCCTTTTGTATTTTACCTTTGTAATTTTTTTTTTCTCGAAAGTCAGATCTGACGTACTGAGTAAAATGAGCCTTGCACTGTTTCCTTCGAGATTTCTGCTCATGGGTTTCTGCTAAATTGTGATATATATATATATAATATTTTTATAAATATTCTTCCATATGTTTTCACTTTCAGGAAGCAGAGTTTGCCCTGTAACCTCATTTTTCTGATGGATCTAGCAAAAGTTGTTGGTTTCTTAATCTGTTCAGCTTTTTACTTTTTGTTTTTACACCTTGGTGTGAAGACTTTGAGGCTTCCTACCTACAAAACTGGAAACAAGATTTTTTTTTTTTAGGAAATTTTAAGACAACCCTTTATGGACTGGTTTGGGAAGTGTAACTTAGATAAGATGCATGTGTAGACAAGAGAGTGGGAGTTGCTTAAAATCACCTCACATAATACTTACTAGTTTTGATTCTATAGCTTAGTTAAAATGCTAAGAATTAAGGCTCTCTAAATAATTACCTTCCTAGAATTAAAAACAAAGTAATAAACACATGGAAAGAGAAGTATTTATATTCATTTATTCTATTTAAGGCATTTGATGGCACATGGAAAATGCTTTGAAAAAGTGCCTTTATTCATAAAAATAAAGCAGTTAATAAAAACACATTTGTTATGATACTCTCACATCATTATATATTGTTATTTATTATTTCACTTATTTCAGTGGAATTTATGGGAATTAGTTTTAAGTTAATTTAAATTAATATTTACTTACTTCAATGAGACAAAGAAAACACTATATAAATGTTAATTTCTGAAATTCAGTGTTCTTGGTATTTATAACACTATATTAAGGCAAAATTTAAAAGGAAAGAAATTATTTTTTAAGAACCTTGAAAAATATTAGGGATAAAATACCAATCAATTTGTTAATACTACTAAGCTACTAAGCAATCTTTTTTTAAGAATAAATAGGCAAGTATGAGACCGTAAGTATATACAAATTTTGTTAGCCACTAGGACTAATATAATGGAGTCTATTCAGAAATGATTTTTTTTTAAATAACCTGCCATATACTTCAAATTATTTAAATAATTTGGTAATTAAATAATTATTTATAAATAGTGCCAATTGAGGATGTAAATTTTGTTTTTTTTCTGCTTTTTTTTGATATTTTGTGTCTTCAACAGACAACTCACATTTCCAAAGATTACATTTACACTTGCATTAACAAGTAAAATCCTTTAAATTCATGTTTAATGATTATTACATGGTTACACAAGTGTTCATTAGAATGTTGCCTTAGATTTTTAACTACAATGTAGGTAATATAATTAAAATTGTGTTAATGCAATTATAAACTAATTATATAATTTAATGGAATTGTTCATTATTAAACAGCAATCTGTTTGAAATGAAGAAATATTATACCATAATATTTTCTTTGAGGCCAACAAATCAGATCTTCCTTTTTAGTATTGATCTGAGCTATTCTCCTGGAAATGCATTCATGCCAATACCTCTTACACCATTCTGGAATTCAACAAATAGTGGATGCAACTGTAATGGCTCAGTTTTGGAAATGAACACAATTACCCAAAGAGTCAATTTGACTAAAGTATTATATTTTATTGAGTTTAATTTCTTGATAAAATGTTTCTTGGTTTTATGTCCTTCAAATTCAATCCAAAGGCTGGTTGGGAATAAAGGACTAATTATGAGAGTTATGTATGATCCTAGAGACTATTGTCCTCCTCAAGACTATGGGATATGGGAGGCCTGTTGGCTCAGTTAGTTCGAGTGCAGTAGTCATAACTCCAAGGTTGCTGGTTCAATTCCCACATGGGCCAGTGAGCTGCACTCTCCATAACC
This sequence comes from Rhinolophus sinicus, assembly GCF_057876585.1. Classification (NCBI taxonomy): domain Eukaryota; kingdom Metazoa; phylum Chordata; class Mammalia; order Chiroptera; family Rhinolophidae; genus Rhinolophus; species Rhinolophus sinicus. The sequence goes on from NC_142502.1 coordinate 59,489,079, forward strand.
AGATTGAAACACTTGACTTGGAACTGATGGGTCTTGGAAAAACACATTTTCCCCCAATAAAATTAAAAACAAAAAACAAAAAGCAAACAAACAAACAAAAAAACTGCAGCTTTCAAAAATAATTCTATTGAGAAAGGAGAAAGAAGCCAACTGTTATATATGTATAACATAAGGTTGCCATTTAGATAAAAAGTATGAGTTACATATGTGTAACAGTTGGCTCCTTTATCACTATTAAAATTATTAATATATTTGTCTACATATAGTTTCCCTTAGTTCTGTTTCATATCCTAAGAATTATTATCATGGGTGTCAAAATAAAATAGAAATGTGAGGAACTCATTCCAATAGCATATACACATAGTGGATCTGTCTAGAGCAACCAGCTACTGGTAGTGGTTTGCATTATTTAGGCTTGAGATGTCTCACCTTAGTACTGGCTAATGTGTTGGGGAGAAGTCACCAGGACTGCTGGATTAACTACTAAAGGTAATGTGCTGAGTACTTGGTATTGTCCCTGGAGTACTGGTTCCATGTACAAGAAAAGAAATCTGTCAAAAAATGGGACATGGAAACTTACACAAGTGTTAGTTAATGTAAAAAGAGAAATGTAACAGGAAAGTAGAAATATATTTTGAACTTTCAAACAAATGAATAAGGTCATATTAAAGTTATATATTGACAGGGGTATAAATATTTGTATATATCTATGTATCTACATATATGTAAATATAGATAGATACATATATAGACATATTTTATATGTAATTATAAATACTATACATACATTTTGATTATAATTTAAGTCCATTTACCATTTCACTATATTGCTTGTCTTTTGGATAAAAAAATATGTGTTACGGGAATGAGAAAGGAGCAATTTCAAAACAAGTATTTATACAAAGATATTTTAGTTAATGAGCCAAAACATTTTTTTAAAAAATCAGCTAGCACACTGGAAACAAATAGGATATTGTATGTCAGTTATGCATCAGTAAAACAATCAGCATTTTAATGACCAACAACACTCACTATGCTAATCAATTCCAATAACATAAAATCCATTGTGAGATACAGAAGTATGCAATCTACAATCTTTGGTGTGGGTGTTCTCTATGTATTTTAAATTTCTTCAATAAACAAATATTGTACAAGTAATTTTCAAAGAAATACACCATGTACAACCTAATTTACAAATAACGAGGACAGAACAATCCATCTCAAAAATTATTTCACTCCTCAACAGCTGTTTCATGGCCTAAGTGGAGAGTCTTATTGGGGCAGTCATTATTGGGTGTTTGTTTGCTTGTTTTATTTTTTAAAATTCTAAGGTGGAATGGTACTTCATTTTTGTTCCAGTTCAAGAAGATAAGTAATTATGTGGCACTGGACAATTTTGCCCATGATCTCATCAACTTTATGTCAGTCTTTAAGCCAGAAGTAAACAAATTTAAACACATTCACATCACCTTTAAAAAATAAAATCCTCCAGAGGGGAGGAGATGGGGGGAGAGATAGAAATGAGAAGCGGATTAAGAAGTACAAACCTCCAGTTATAAAATAAGTTATGGGGATGGAACATACAGCATAGGGAATAAAGTCAATAACATCATATTAACTATGTATGGTGACAGATGGTTGCTAGACTTCTTGTGGTGATCACTTTGTAAAGTACATAAATGTTGAATCACTATGTTGTACAGCTGAAATTATTATACTCCTGTATATCAATTATAATTAAAGATTAATTAATAAAAAGTAATAATTAAAAAAATTAAGTTAAACATAAATTGTTGTAGGTACTACGGTTCATAAGACAAAAACAAAAATATATCACACTCAGCCCTACAAGAGCAAAATATGTATAAACACAACATCAGAATAAGTATATAGGGAAATGTATAAAATATATTGAAAATATTTATTAGTATATCAATTATTCACGGTTGAGTCACTTTTTTTCCTCTCTTTGTCCTATCGATTACAGTATAGCTTGTGTCAGACTAACAGTGGGGTTGATTACATAGATAGATAGATAGATAGATAGATAGATAGATAGATGATATAGATATAAATTATATAGATGTAGATATAGCTATAGGTACATCTATAGCTATGTATATTTTTCTATATAGATACAGATACAGATACAGATACAGATACAGATACAGATACAGATATAGATATGGCATTGGAGAACATCCTATTCAGGAAGGACTAGAGAAGTTATACATTTTTAGAGAACAACAGTACATGCTTTGAGTTCTGCCTTCACTACAGCTTTCATTCTGAGGGCATTTTCAAAGCCACAGATCAAGAAAATAAACCCCAAGTGAAGCAGAGTCTCCGTAGAGAGAGGACAGTGTTCAGGGCGGGTAAATGGGCTTGGACTTGATAGGCAATATCTCAAATAGGAGAGACCAGTAGAGAAGGAGCCCACAAATCTGCCCAAAATGTTCCCAAAATCGTTGGTGAGATCCCAAATCATACTCATGGCACATGACTCCAAGGACCTAAAAGAAAGCATTTGTGTGATTAATGAGTTGAGCAGTGATTTCAGCAGCTATGCATGTTGAGCAGCAATTCTGGAATTTGAACGCCAAGAAGGTAGAATTACCTTGGTGAATACCTTATGCTTTCTGTTAAAATCTCAGGCCTAAGCATTAGAAATAAGACTGCACCTAGGTGTAAGACTGTAATTCAGAGTAAGGGGTATACCTTAGAGTAAGGACAAAACTGAATTAGACCAACTCTGACAAAACCTAAAACTGACCTTTAATAATATCAAGTTGTTCTACCAGTATTCTATCTGCCAGCCAAAGAAAAAATAACCACTATGAAGAATCTCTTCAATTTTTACCCACAGTGTCCAACCAATAGAAATTTGAGAGAATTGCTAAATATCAAAACAGACCACAACTTAAGTGAAGTACAACAGACATTGGAAATAGATATTGGAGTTAACAGATTGGGACTTGATTAATATGCTAGGGAAAATGGAGGGGGGGAATCAAGCAGATGAAAAGATAGAAAAATTCAATGGCAAATTTAACTCATAAGAAAAGAATCAAATGGACATTCTTGCACTGAAAAAAAGAAAAAAACATATCTAAAATTAATTCATTGGATGGGTTTAACAATAAACTGAACATGTAAAGAAGAGGATTAGTGAACAGGAGACAAATTTAAAAGAAAATACCAAATTAAAGAACAGAGAGATAAGAGAATGAAAATAACAGAAGAAATACATGGAGCACATATTTTTAATATAATTAGAGCACATAGTCCTAATATAATTAAACGTAAGCCCCATGGAAAGAATGGGAAGAAGCAATATGTGAAAAGATAATAGCTGAAAATTTCCCTACCTTAATGAGATGCATCAACCCACTGGTTTAAGAAACACTCTGAACTCTAATCAAGAAATACACAAAGATAACTGTATCTTACCATATCACATGAAACTTCTGAAAAAAATAAGACACTGAAGATCATCCAGATGATTAAAAAAAACAAAAAACATTACTTTCAAAGGAATAAGAGTAAAGTGATCATTGACCTTTCAATGAAAGTAATACAAATCTGTATTACATCATCTATATATCACATTGTGTCTTTGCCACCCAGAGTCAGTTCTCCTTCCATCACCATATATTTTATCCCATTTACCCTCATCTCCCATCTCCTCCCCACTTACCCTCTGGTAGCCACTAAACTATTATCTGTTTCTATGAGTTGTACACTTCTAACCTATGTAACTTTGCTAACCCTGTCACACCAATAAACTTTCATTTTTAAAAAAGGACAAAAATAAATAATAATAAAAATCAAAAGTCAAGAAATGACATCTTTAAAATGTTTAAAAAAATAAAAATAAAAACAACTCTTCCTTTCATATAGAATTCTATACCTAGCAAATATCCTTCCAAAATGAAGGAAATAGAAGGAAATTTTATATTTCCTTCATTTTGGAGAAATATTTGGATACACGCAATCTGCAGTAACTCATTGGCAACAGACCTGCAATTCAAGAAATATCAAAGCTAGTTTTTTTAGGTTGAAGGAAAACAATACTAAATAGAAACTAGTATCACTGGAAAGAATTAGCAGCATTAGAAGGGTAACGATGCAGCTAAAATAAAATAAAATAATTTAATATTTAAAACAATAATGCTCTGAGGAGTTTATAATATATATGAAATAAAATATATGACAAAAGCACAAAGAAGCAAAAGGTAAAATGTACTTAAATTCTTCTAAGGTGCTTGCATTTTGTGAAAATAGTTAAAGAACCAATTTAAGGTACACTGTAATAAGTCAAGGATGCATGTTGTAATCTCTAGGGTAACCATTAAAAGAATAATAAAAATGATACCTAAAAAGCTGATAGAGTAGAAAAATGGAATAATTATTCATACTTGATAGTTTTTCAATTTAAATAGATTAAATGGAAATACTTCATTAGTATAATTGAGTAATGTATAAAAGTTTGTTCCTTTCTCTAATTAAAAAAAGTTAAACTTTTTCCCCCTTTCTTCCGCACATTAAACTTTATAGTAAAATTTTACACCAAAATTTTAACCAAAGCTATATAAACCTGCTCAACAAATTCATTTAAAATACTTTATTTTCTATTATAGCAAAGAGCTCATCCTAATAGGTTCACATACTTTTATAATTAAATAGTACATTAAACTTGCTTATTAAATTATATATATACGCCTGAAAAAATATCAAATACAACTGAAAGATCTGGTGTCCTCTTTGTTTACACTCTTCTGTGAGTAGGAGTTCGTCTTTAAGAGGTATTGGCTCTCATTTTTTTTGGTGGACTGATGATGTACCTGCAAAAATAGAAGGGAGATGACAAGTTAATGATGTTTATCAGGATTGCGGGGAGCAAGGATGAATCTAATAACTATAAATGGTGATTTTAACCCCAATGCTTAGTACTAATATGGAACCATCATCAATCAAGTTTGGAATAACTAAGGAAAACATAAAATATTAAAAAAGAAATAGCATGATTCTGTGAAAAGTAAAAGAAAATTAATTGCAAGGTTTATTTCAGTGAATTGTGCTCATTAATTTAATACTTCACAACTTGATGTTTTAACACCAAAGTTTACCAATCATTATAGTTTAAATATTGACCCAAAAACATCCCTCTGAAATAAGTATTTTCATCCCAACGCTAACAGTAGGAAAAAAATCTCACTTGTCAGGTCTAAATATGAGTCAGGACTTGGGACTTCAAGTCCAAGTAACTCTGTCTAACTTTCTTAATTTTTTAAAAGATTCTACAAATAGTCTCTCCAATATCAAAGGCATTATAGTCTTTCAATTCTGAACACAGTAGAAAATTACAGCTAATTAATCAAGCAGGGAAAAGTCCATTTAAAAGTAGCCAAATTAATTTCTTTTTGGGATTGGGATAGAGAAATAAGCAGAGTATTAAATTCATATCATGAAAATGAATGCTAATAAGTTATAAGTCCCAAAAGCAGGATGTAGGATGATGAAATGCCCACTTATCATTTAAAGAAGTTGGGCATGCAATGTACAATTGAGATAAACTACAGAGAGATGTTTAAGGCACATGCTAGTAATGGTACTAAGCCCATTTCATAATTCTCACAACATTGTCAGCTATAGGTATTTATACTACCCTATTTTCTAACTGGAGAAATTGAGCATTAAAGATATTTAATAATTTATTCCAGTTTCCACAGCAGGTAAAAACACATCTGGGACCAGCCCAGGCCTTCTAAGTTCTTTCTATTATGCATCCATACCTGACATTGGTCATCTTCATTTGGCAGGAGTCATCTTTTTTTTTTTTTTTTTTTCCCCCCAAATACTTCATAAAACAAGAAAAAAAAAAAGTCTTATGCTAAGTGAAGTGAGAAGAAAATTACTAAACAGTTGTACTCTTGCATCTGTAAAAATATCACTTACATTCTTGGCTCCGCCAATTCTCTTTCATGTCTGTGAGCAATACATTCAGTCTTTCTTATTTAATAGTAATAACCTTGTTTTCTTGTTTGTTTACTGAGTGAGTGGTGACTATTGCCTACTTTCTTTACCCAGGTTTCCAGGTGGCCATTGAGGGCAGTAATTACGACATCATGAAGGCTAGTGTACTTCACCTTCCTTATCATATCACCTGCCTTCTTTTCTCCACTGTTAATTTGTCAGAACCATTTACTGTTTTCTAATTATAAACACTTTGGTGTACTTATTTTGATTTTCATAGGGTAATGTTTGATTTTATTAGAAGCAATGCCTTTCACTTACCAGGAAGCAGTAGCCTATCAGAATGAAAAGCATTTATTTTATATTTGGTTGTGCTTCCAATCTTCTGAATGTTTTCTGATAAACCTTCAGGCTGAGATTCTTGTAGTAGCACTACACCATTCCTCTGAACCAATTTTCCCCCTATGTCAGTGTAATTTATAAACTCAGGCTACTTCTAGTGTCTTTTCAGGTAATAAATGTTTTATGAAAAGCATGGTAAATCTAGGATAGTGTCTAATTCTGCATAAATATTCTCTCGTGAACTTCTGTGCCATTTACAATTGTCATGTTTGACATTCTTCATCTCATGGCCAAGAAAATGAGATTGCTATTAGTCTGATTCACAATTACATCATATAGCGAGAGGCATACTTTCCACTTTTTACATAATTTATTTACTTTTTAACTGATTTCCTGATGCTATCACCTTCCTAGTTTATATTTATTCACATTGGCAATGCAGCAGATGCTAGAACAGGAGAAGCCAGTCTCCCTAGCCTCTCACTCTGAATCCCATTATATATATTGGGAGGCACTATGAGCCAAAATGTGATCAAACCTTTGGGTTTAGTAAATTGTAAGAGCAAAATTATGAAGGCACTTACTTTTAGTAAAGTATAATAGAAAATATTTGGTTAACTAGTAATTAGATAGTAATGAATGTTTTATTAAGTCATTTCTAAAGATTATCATAAAGTAAATGATATTTAAGTATAGATTTCATTTATTTTATTTTATTGACAACAACCCTGACTGAAAAGTTAATATTAATAGCGTTTAAAACTTTGAGATAATGGACTGAACATATAAAATGTCTGCCCTCCCATAGGAACTGTACAGATGATATTAGAAATATATTAAAATTAATAAATATTTGGCCATATCAAAAACTCTACATAAGAAATTAAGAGGAATGCCTAAGATTACAGGTATAAGCCAGAAGGCAAAAATTGCTAAGGAAAGTTCAGGAGAATCATTTCATAGAAGATAAATACACCATCGAAAATGTTTAAGAAAACAAAATTATATAAAAGAGTGATCTCAAATTCTACAATAGGAAAATTTGAACTGCCATTAAAAAGGTTATTAGAAAATTATAAAAAAGGCATTGAAGTAATTATTATAAAGATCAGGAAGATAAAAGAGGACACATGTTAATGAAACAAAAATAATCACAAAAATAAATCTATTAGAGATTTTGAGAAAAACACTCAAATAGTTGGCATGGAAAGCAAAGTAGACACTGTTGAAGAACTAATTATGAAATTGGACATGTTTATGAGAAGGTTGAACAAATAAACAGAGAATAAGAGAAATGAAAGATAGATGCTAAGTTTCTGAATCCACCTAAGAGGAGATATAAAAGTTGAAGATACAGAGAAGAACATAGAAGAGACAAAATCTGAAGTAATAATCGGCTAGAATTTCCTACAACTTACCATTCAGATGAAACATTTAAAGATTCTGGGTATAGAATCATAATGAAACATGCTTAAAAATAAAGGAACAAAAAATACCAGTCAAGTACTAACCAAAAGAAAGTTCATGTGATAACACTAATCTTAGAAAAAATATAAATAAATGAAAAGTCTTTAAAAGCAATAAGAAGGATATCAAATATTGATCAAAGAATATGAGCAATTAATTAGATTATGTATAATCCATATGACGTTAAAGCATAACAAAAAAGTTGATAGTAATATAAGAACAAATTGATAAATCTACCCTCATAGTGGAAGATTTTAGACATGCTCTCTGAATCCAGGTGAACTAGTGGAAGGTGCTCCTTTTAAAATTGGGATATAGAAGGGTTGAACAACACAACAATGGCAACATAGAATTCTGCACTCAACAAAGAGAAAATACATGCTATTTTTAAGTACATTTAGAGCATACAGAAAATGGATCATAGTTTTGCCTTATGGGATGTCTCAACAAATGCAAAAACAAAAACCAACAAGAACTAACATGTCAAATTCTCTGACCATAATGGAAGACACTTGGAAATTGACAACAAAAATTTAGCCAAGAAAATAAACAAGTGACACTTCTCTAATTTGGTAATTTTGAAGAAGAAATCACAATAGATATTATTTAACATTTATAAAACAGAAAAATAAAGACAAACATTGCTAAATATAAAAAACCTGTCCATTCCAACTCAAACAAGTCACAAAGAAAAATATGTAGTCTTCCTTCATTTCCTCAACCTCTCCATTTACTATAGGCCATTATCTGTCCAAGCCTCAAGGAGCTCATCACAAAATTGTATCAGGGCTGCCTCTGTGTGCACTTGACTGCATGTTAAACCTTCAGTTATGAGAGAGTGCATTTTGGATAGACTATATACGTTTAAACAATACTGTGTTCCACAGAAGATCGTCAGTTGTGCATGTCTGTATGTGCTGTGCAGCCTCCCTCAATCAGCCATTCTGGAGCTTCAGAGAAGAGAAATTGTAGCCACCATATCACCCTGTCTTCTTTTCCTAGGGTTGCTGTCACAAATGGCCACAAAATGTTTTAAAGAACAGAAATTTATTCACCCATCATTTTGATGCCAGAAGTCTGAAATCAAGGTCTCAGCAGGGCTGCTTTCCCACTGAAGACTGTAGGGGAATAATTCCCCCTTGCCTTCCAGCTTCTGTTATCTCTAGGTCCCCCATGGCTTGTGGCTGCGTCACTCCAGTCTGCCTCCATCTTTATAGGGCCTTGTCTTATCTCTGTGTCTCTCGTAAGGACATTCGTCATTGAATTTAAGGCCCACCCAAACAGTCCAGGATGATCTCTTCTCCAGATCCTTAATTAAATATGCAAGAATCTTTTTTCCATATAAGGTAAGGTCCATAGGTTCCCGGGGTTAGGACATGGGCACATCTTTTTGAGGGTTACCATTCAACCCACTGCACATCTCTATATGACTCTCATTATTAACGTCCTTCTCTATTCTTTCATTTTCAAGGTCCATCCACACTCGAATTGGTTGAATTTAACACACACACACACACACACACACACACACACACACACACACTGAATAAACCCCAGAATACAAAGTGAAATCGAGACAATATGTCACTCCTCACATCCAGCCAAATGCCCTAATAGAATGCCAGTCTGATTCATTGGTTCATATGGTACATGCCACACGGTACACAGGCCCTTAATTATTGTAAAAATCTCTGGCCCATCTGATTCAGAAACATTGTCTCTCTCTAATTTCCTACAAAAGAACCAAAGTGGTAAGTTTAGTCCATGAACTGTGAACCAAATGAGAGTTTCCATTTAGTGGAGTCATTAGAAGGTGCTGCATCATATCTTTTCACCAGATTACCCAAATAGAATTTTCAGGGCATGCTTGCATATTAGCTCTAACCCAATTCTCATTTTTAGAAGAGAAGTATTTCTAGTCATTTCTCCCAGCACTGCCCATCACTCATGCAAAAATCAGGGAGGATTAGCTAGTAGTGTTATTCTGTTCTTCTAAGATGCCCTTGAAAAAAAATCCAAAAAACAGTGTTTATATCCTTTTTTGGTATAGTCACCTACTTCCTGCTTTCTTTCCTTTTGTAAACATTTTTCTTTCTTCCTTCTTTTTCCTTTCTTTGACTTATCCCTATTTAAACCATTTTTTTTTCTGTGGTGAGATTTAAAGTGGTGTGTGGGAAAGGTAATAGGGTGACGCAGAGGGTGCCCACTGTGAAGCACCTAACTTGCACACTAGGGTAACTGTAAGATTAAAGATATATACAAATACTGTGTTGTGTTGCAATATCCCCTTCAGCCAGTATCTGCAAATATAACCCAGACTCCAACACCATGGGATTTGATAACACAAAAGAAACATTCTGAGAAATAGAAAGGTTAGAGAGTTATGCTATAGCATCAACCTCACCCCTAGGAACCTCTCCAAAGAAGACCCCTTCCCACTTCCTTTCATTCTCCCCCATTCACCAGATTGTGCAGGTCAACCCCTCATCTTTTTCCCCCCTTATTTTTGGCATTAGAGGTTTTAATTTCACATTTAAAGTTTCTGTAAAACAAAAATTTGAAGGTGATCCTCAATGTCGTATATACAAGCAACGTTGCCTTCTCTCAGCCCATCACTGTATAATCGTCACTGCAAAGTGCATATCTTGATCCAAGTAAACAGAGGTGTGTGTTCCAAAATGAAATACCTTATGCTGTTCCAATCCAATCCTTTAATAATATCCAATCTCCAACAATAATCTATTTCTCTACTTTTCTGGCCACTTAAAATGTGAACTTTTTCTCTTTGTAGCAATAGAGATATCACACTGAATTACATTGAGGAGCTTATTTATTCTGGAAACATCTCTATTGCCTCTTTTCAGTTCTGTAGGTATAAAACAATTTCACTGGGACATTCTGAAGGATAGAACATATCAAGATGCTCTTTGCCTTGAAAAAAGCATAGGATTGACAGTGGGTAATGGATAAAATAAGACAGACCCCTTTTATTCTGCTTTTACTAGTATATGCATATTTAGGGTGCCTTTCTAAGAGTATGATCAAAACCTGTTCTTGCTGAGGTTTAGTACTTTAGAACAGTTCTAAGGGAAGATGATGAAAAAGGACCACAGCTCTGCCCCACTCCCTGAGGAAACTTACCATAAAGGAAAGGTGAGTCTGCCTGGTCCTCCTAATGCGGTTCTAGGGTAGGGGCTTTTATAAATGAGAGCTCGGTTTTATAAAGACTGAATCATTTTGGAACTTTCCCCAATGAAGCCATTCACTATGAGCCTGAAGGTAAATGACTACATATGTGTAAGTGTGGTGTATATGGCAGGGGAGCCCAGGTCCACCTAGTGTGACATGACTGAGTGTCACATTGAGAAGAGAGGTAATGTCCCCCAGTGAACCAGGAGAACAAAGCTCACACCATTTTCCAGACAGGCTTTCTCCTACACCATCACATTTATCTTTTTTCGTCTTTGTGGGTATATGTACATGTGTTGATATGTACTGTGAGTCTAGAGAATTATATATCGCACACTTTGTGTGTTATAATTAATAAACTAGCAAAAGTAGAGGAGACTCATCTGCAGAGTGCAGGCTGGAGAGTTGTTTTTTTTTAAAAAAAAAAAAATGAATATATGGAAGGAAGCCGAATTATGGAGGATCTAAAAAGAGGAAAGGAAGGTTCAGATTGATGACCTGGGCATCTGAAGGCAGCAGAGATTGTTAAGGTGTATAAGGTACAGTTAAAGTGTGTGTAGAGAAGATTCGTTTGGTGGTGCTATTAAGAGTCTGTAGAAGGAAGATCAGTTACTTAATTTTGTACACATTAATATCCTCCTCTGAAAAACGGTCAGTAATACCTTCTTTTTCATAAGGTTTTGATGAAGATTAAGTGAATTAATATATTTAGAGCACATATATGTAAAGTGCTTAAATAACATTGTCATCATCGGTGGCAACCAATATCGCCACCATCCTCACCATCATCATTTTCTTCTCTTTTCAAAAAAGCACATACAAAAATGAAAGATGCCTGACAATGAAAAACATAATCCAGGTTTATGCTTTTTAAAAAGTTTCACAGGCAATGATAACAATTCCCATATCAGGAGGAGTTGACTAGGACAACATGCAAGCTATAATTTTGTTTGAAGCCCGTGACTTTCACATAGAGCCATATGCAAATATAAGCATTAAAATACAATCTGAAGTTAAATCATTTTTGAATATTATTATAAGGCATGCTATTAATACCCCCTTCCTCTGACCACATCCTGCTGTGGAAACTTTATTTTTCTTTTAAATTGTATAGTTTTTTGAAAATATCTATTTTAATCACTGTTTATTAATATATCCTTTTAATACCTACCTCCTCCTGTGCTTTTTGCATTCAAATTAAAAACTTATCCCTTAACTGAGAATACAAAGAAAACACTTTGTATTCTTAAAAGAAAATCTGAAGGGACATGAAATTTTAGTTGTGTAAAATCAAAATAATATTCAGATACTCAGATGGGACACCTCATGAGAGAGAGAGAGAGTGTGTGTGTGTGTGTGTGTGTGTGTGTGTGTGTACTATACTAATTCTTGATTTCCTAAGTTATAATACAAATGTTATTTTGACATAAAATAGTTCAAATGTTTAAAAAATTGTTTAAGAAAAATTTTATTAAATATTACTTGTCTTTGGAGCAGGAGTTTTAGAGATTATTCCCTCTTCTTCTAAATATCCATTTACCTGCAGTAATAAAATGATTCTCCCTCAATGGTATCTAAATTCTTTACACAAAATAAATTAATAATGTCGCTTTTATAACTCCTTAGTGTAAATTAGCTGAAATCCAAATAAATTAGCACATTTCCAGATTATTCTGTATTATTAATTGCATAGCATAAATATAACAGAATAATGCATTACCAGAGGAACAGAAATTAGCCCCATCAGCCAATACCATTCTTCAGTCAAGCTCAACAGACCTTATTACCCAGATTTGGCTGTGTACCCTCAGGCATATGATGAACTACATGAGCAGATGATTGAATGAGATAAAAACATATCTCCATTAAGAAAAAAAAAAATTGAGATTTTGAATTTGACTGCTTGTCCATTAGTGACATAAAGTGCTGACAAGCAGAACAAACAGTGAACAATGTAATGTCAAGGCCTCTAGTGAAATGAAGTTTCCTAACTTCACTAGAGTTGATGGATGGGTAATAATGACATTTTCAAGTGTAGGAATATGCTCTATTAGGAACATCATAGAATTTTTCTGCACAAGGTTGTTATTACAGCTTGGTTACTCAGACAAGATGACTCTATAGAGTAAGAAAACAGTCATGGGCTTATAAATGTTTAATCAGGTTAATATTTTATTGCTCTTTACCATGCCAGAAAGCGTCACTTATTTGTAGTGTAATAGTTTAGAGTAGAATTCTCTTAGACAGTGAAAAGACAGTGGAGAATTCTACAACATCAAATACTCAAATATTTGACATTAACAACGTTGTAAATCTGACACGAACAATTTATCAATTTACAGGGAAACTTTGCAAAAATGCATTGCTGAGGGTGTTATCTGAATAGTAAATAATCCTTTAGGTCTTTGCAAAATGCAACCTACCATATTCTTTATAGATTAAATCACAAACACAACTATTATCTTTCAAACAGTCACCTGGAAAGGAACTGTGTGTCACTAATTTATGTCTTATCCTCAAAAAAACTGTTTTGAGCAACATAAGGAATAAAATTGAATGATTTTTGTAGCAACATGTTCACATTTATACCATTTAATCTTCAAGAATAAACCAGGGAATCTTTCAGAAAAAGGAAGTATTGCTGGCATCATAACTCACTTAAGGGTATAGAGAATCATAACTTTAAAAAATATGTGTGTGTTTTTCAGAAAGCATAGGATGCCTATATTTGAATGTTACTTGGCTATTCAGAACTTCCTCGAATTTCCAGAACCATAACAATACTTGAACTACATATGAATGATAAAAATAATTTAATAGAGAATTTTCATTACAGTTCTAAATTTAAAAAGTTGTGATTACTGTGCTCTAAAATTTTCAGCAGATGTTATACAAATTACTATATATTATCGAAACTAATCCAGTAGTTTTATTGTCATACAATAACATTTTCTAGTATATGAGCTTGCATTTTTAAATTTATTTAAAAAATAGATTTATTTAACTTTAAAATAATTTTATTTCAGGTGTTCACCTAAAGTGAGAGTGTTCAACCATTTAGTTTATTCTTAAGGTATAGAAGAGTAAAGATCATTCAAGAACTTTAAAATTCTTTTTTTCCTTCTATTTCTTTTTCTTCCTTTCTGTCTGCTTTTCTTCATCCATGAATATCTTCCTGCATTTTTCCCTACCTGCTTTCCTCACGTGCTCCCTCACTCTTTTCTTTCCTTCCTTCTTCCCTTCCTTCATTTCTTTTATCTTTCATTCTCCCTTTCTATTATAAGTACAAAGTTCATTAGATAATGTCCCTAATGATCCCACTACATTTATAATGAGAGGGGGGAAAAAACTACCAATGGCACCTTTCAGTTTTACTTGCATTACTCTTTTCCGTGTTTATGAAAAGCAGCTTTGTATTGTTGCTTCATATTAAAGTGTGGGATCATCTGCAATTTAAATTTATATTATATCTTGGTCAAATGATTCTGTATGACTCTGGTATTTATTTTTCTATATTACTAAACGTGCCAAATAAGCAACATTTCTCAGCATGAACTATATTCTCAGGAGGAATTCAGGGCTGGAATTGCCTGGAGTATTGCAGGCAAAGTGTTCATTGAGAGGGAAATGGAGCAAAAACAGCTCCATTGCCTACATAAATTAATTGACTAAAGATACGAGAATTAAAAAAAAAGAGGAAATTTTCTTTACTGCCCACTATTTAACTCTATCTTGAAGAGAAGTTTTAGGGGGTAAGTGTCTGAGTTTCCATCATAGGTGTCCTTGTTATTACCTCTACCCAGAGCTCTTAGTGGTAACTGCTCTGAGGTACACAGCTGGTTTCTCCCCACTCAGGAAAACCACATGTTTTACAACATTTATTGCTGAAACTTCAAACTCTTATTTCTTTAGCAGGATCCCTGAACTAACTTTGTAGTGATAGTTGTAGACGTACTTTTATAGAAAGAGCAATTTGGACCTGGAGTTAGTGTTTGATATGACGTGAAAATCACATGGTATACCTCAGGGAAATCTATCTTCTAAAAATCTACTGGTATTGACCACATGTCTGCTGATGTCTCTAACACTGTCAGTTCCTTTTATATGTCAACTATGAAATACCTTCAAGCATGTCAAGCTACTCAGAGCAGGTATAGGTTGAAATTGCAGGGAATTGCATGGTATTTGTGAAAATCTATCCCTTGTGAAAAGCTGGATGCAAAATGCAATGTTCCAGAACACACACACACACACACATATATATATATGTAGTACTTCAATATTCCTCATTCAAACATTTAACTCATTAGGAAAATAAACTATCTTTTTAATTATTTCTTTTTTTTTTCATTTATAGCTGACATTCAGTATGATTTTATATTAGTTTCAAGTGTACAGCATAGTGGTTAGACATTTGTATAATTTAAGAAGTGATATCCCTGACTAGTCTAGTACCCACCTAGCACTATACATAATTGTTGCAACATTATTGACTATATTCTCTATGCTGTACTATACATCCCTGTGACTATTTTGCAACTATTGATTTTTATTTTTATTTTGATAATCACTTTTTTCTACATGCAAACAGGATGCATGAAAATTAGAGGGATAGATATGATTCCACATTCACCAAAATAAAACCCTCATATCGGTCTGAACTCGTAAGATGCATTTAAAGAAAGCAAATTCGAACTTGCTCAGTGTGCCAAATGAAAAATAACAGCTCACATAATTAAAATGTCTGGGAATGGATATCTGGCTTCAGGATCAACTGGGTCAAGGTATTTATTTGTTATCTCTCATTCCCTCCGTTTTTGGAATTTCTCCCAAGATTCACATAGTTTTATTTATTCAATATTTTAGACTCAGTTATAATTGTTTAGTACTTCAGATGCTAAGATTTTCATGTTTTCTCATGTGAAACATTCCTCTAGTTCAAAAGTAGATAGTATATAAAATTTACTCAGATAACTGACACTTGCATCAGGTATTCTTTACCCACTTCCAACGCGCAATCCCTTTTTATCATCATCTTAGTATTACTCATTTTCTGTAGGTTTTAAAATGTATTTGCCTAAATCTGCGTAAAGTTGCCTCTGGTGTTTTTAGTTGCTCTATTTCAAACATCATTCTCTTTAATTATCATTTTTTTATATTTGTTCTATTTTGTTAATTAAGTAGTTTGTCTTATTTTGCTTATTTTTTCAAAGAATCAGCTTGTTAATTTATATATTAGTTATGTTGCTTCTGTTTTCAACTTCCTTGACTTCAGATTTTAAATTCTTATTGCTGCTTACTTTGCTTTTTTCCTATCTTTTTGAATTATATGTTTAATCTCTGTATTTTCAGTCTTTCGTCTTTATTAATATAATTTCTTAAGCCTATACATTTCTTATGAGCACTGCTTTAGTGGTCCCACAAATTTTTATATATAAATAAGGAGTGCATGATAAATATTTTCTAAAAATTTTGTGTTTAGTTTGTGTTTGCTCTTGATCCAAGAAATATTTAATAGACATTAGTTTTTTTTAATTGTCAGATGAAAGTATATTTTTTCTAGTTTTTATTAATTTCTGGTTTTTATTGCATTGCCATCAGAATGTTTGTGTTATTTTTATATCACAAACCTTATTGAAGTTTTCTTTGTGTCATGACATAGACATAGGTACATAGGAAATGAAATAGACTGATTTTCATTCATATATATATATATATATATATATATGAGCACTTGAAATTGGAAAGAAGTATATTCATGTATATTTTTTGCCCTATAGTAGTAGTATAGGTAGTTGTATATATATGTTTATAAAAATCGTCCTCACTGATTATGCTTCACTGATTAGACTTATGATTTAGGTCTTCTGCGTACTCACTTTTATTTTTTATGAAATTTATTAGGGTGACATTGATTAATAAAATTACATAGGTCTTAAGTGTACAATTCTATAATACATCATGTATATATTGCATTGTGTGTTTACCACCCAAAGTCAAATCTTCTGTCATCATGTATTTGACCACCTTTATCATCTTCTACCTCCAGTTACTTTTATACGCTTGTTTTAACTTAGATTAAGAGAGGTAAATCAAAGTCCTCTCTTATTTAATTTCTATTTTCCCTTGCCTACCCTCTAGTTTTATTTATCAAGGTGGTCTTTGTGTTATTTCGTACATAGATTTATACATTTTGTAACTTTATTGTGAAATGTAGCCTTTTTTGCATTATAATGAATCCTTTATCTTGTTTATGTTTCTTTGACCTGAACTCTGCCATGTCAGATGTCAAGATCAAGCTCTGGTTTTATTTTCTTTCATTGCCAGGTGACTCTGACTCATTTCTTCGTTTTTAGGCTTTTGAAATCACTTTTAGATGTATTTATTGTATAAGGCATACAGCTGGGTATAGTTTTTTTGTTGTAATCTGAAATCCTCCTCTTAGGTGTGTTACACCAATTATATTTATTTATATGCTGACTTCAAGTTTTTTTGTTTGCTTGTTTTTTGTTTTTGCTTTTGTTTTTGTTTTTTTGTAAATGTGTTTGGTTCTGTTTGAACTTCATCGGGTAGTTAGGAAGCTTAATATTTTTGTTGTAGTTGTTACCTTTATGCCAATGTTTTTGTACCATGCTTGTAAACCTCCTTATTTAGGCTTCTACTTGCTTTCCAAGCTTCAAATTATTTCCAGTATTTCCATCTTTTATCTCTGAGATAATTAAACATAGCTAATCCTGCTTTTCCCTTCTCTCCCTTCTATTTTCTTTTGTGCTGCAATATTTCTATGATGGCAGATTATTCAACAAAGCATGTTCCTCTCACATCTTTCTACCCATGTGTATTTTAGTCTTAGATCCTCAATCATGCATTGTTTAATGTTTACTACCAGCTTTTTTTACTGTAGTTATCTCCATCATCTCTTGGATGAAGCTCATCCTCTAATGTCCTGCTAGCCCTTCACATTTTGACATTTTGTTTCAAGTTTGCATGTGTATGGAGGGGATGAGGAGGCTAGATATATATATATATATATATATATATATATATATAGATGATATAGATATAGATACAGATATAGATATATAGCCACTGCCACACACACACACACACACACACACACACACACACACACACATATGGCAGTATATACTCCCACTAGTGACTGCTCTATTTCACTGATTCTCAAATTTGTTCCTGATTTGACATTCAGAATCAGGTATTTCCACCAGGGTAAATCTAAATAAATATTTTTCTGTGTTCTACCATCACTCAGATTCTGCTACAAACTCCTGTGTTCTTTTTTATTCTCCTAAGTTTCAGGCTGCTCTAACATATGAAACTCCCAACTTCAATATGAAAGTAACCTGTTATATACAAAGACTTTCTTTAACCATAGAATAATTTGACAAAAATTTTAATTAATACAAGAAGAAAATGGAAAGCACTCACACTGCAATCATTTAAATCCAAATTGTATAAGTATGGTTATTTTACAATATAAAATGTTATACTTTCAACAATAATTTATATCCAAAGTATTTTTAGTGTTCCTGGAACCATCTGTTTACCTCAGGGAAGAAAAATCCATATTGTCTTGGGTTTAAATACATAGTACACTGATTTAAGATGTGTGTCATAAAGACAACACTATAACATCCCAATTTATATTTACAGGTGCTTTACCCCCAAGTGTTTCTGAAATAAGTGTTAAGGGAGAAAACCCAAATCTTAACAAAAATAATCTCAGTGCTTTTCAATATAGACATAAGTCAGAATGGTTTCAGTTCCTTCAGTTTTCAAGTTGTAGCTGAATTTTCTGTGACACTTTTATTATTATTATTATTATTATTATTATTATTATTATTTAGTTAAAAATTCTCATATCTACTAGTAAATCTCCAGATTAAAAAGGAGACAACAAAATATTCCTGAAATCAATGACATTTGATGAAATGCATTGTGATTCTTTTGAAGTGAAGAAAACTCATTTTTGTCAATGTAGGCAGCTAGAAATCACCCCTTCCCTGTTAAAATTTACACTTCATTTTCTAACGTGGATAATAAGGTGAAATAAATGTGTAGGGAGTGGGTTTTCTTTTTGTTTGGAACCATAAAGTGAGGAGAAAGCAATCTTCTGTGACCTGATGATGTACGTCAACATGCCTGAGATTATTTTGGAATTGGAAAAGGAAAATGAATAAAGTGTGCATTATGTAGTTAAGTACAAAGATGTCTATGTATATATTGTGTATTAATAAATAATGAGACACAGTATCGCTAGAAAAGAAATGGTTTCAGGAGAAAATCTTTATATTTTCTTTGAAAACTGGTATTATAAGCCAAATTAATCACATAAAAATTTTCCTTTTACTATACTTCTTCCTAAAGTCTTAGGAATTGTTTAGAAAATAGAGTAGTGTTTTTAACTAGCATAGACATTTGGAAAAATTATACCAAGGGGACACAAAATAAGATTACTTTAGCTGTAGCAAACAAGACAATGACTATTACGTGAAATATGTCATTTTCATTTCAAATGCAGGGACAATTTTTCAGGCTCAGAAAACTATATAACCAAAATATTTCCAAAGACTTTCTCAATGCCATTTATTTTTCTTGAGCTCCTCCTCTAAACCTAATAAATAAAACAAACAAAATATAAATATGGTTAAGATGATTAAATATATAGATGTCTAATTTTTATTTTAACTTTGTAAAAGTAATTGTCAGGAGATTGAATGCTGATAATCGAATTAATGACTCAAGATAGAATAAGTAATATCATTCGTAGAAGATGGTAACACCAACAACAAAAATTTTGGGCTGTGGTAAAGAATAAATAGTATTTATTTGAGCAAAGGACACATTGCAATCCAGAGAACAGATTCAGGTAGCAATCTAAATTGTTCTCCAAAGGGAACAAAGAAAGGCAGTTTACAAAGGGAAAAACCAGAAGAGCTGTTCTCATGAAGGTCTTCCATTTAGATGAAGGGTGTCCATTAGACTAGGTCCTCTGGGATTGGTTAAGTCCATTACATAAAGGGAGGATGCTGGCTGCCCAATTGGACTGGTTCCTTTCAAAGTGAAGGATGCAAATAATCTGGTCATTATGATGAGGCGGAAGTAAAGTCCATATATATCCATGTAGCAATCATGGATCCAGGACATTTGTTTTTCAGCCTTGAGATGTGTTTAACAACAGGTCAGTAATTTAACAATAATTCCCAAAACTGAGACATGAGAATTGCCTAGGCTCTACTTCTGCAGTGGCCTCCCTGCTCAGCTTCAAGTGACTCTCTTAGCAATGCTTATTCCATTTTATTTTTCTATTGTCAGGGAGGAAAAAATTTCCCTCTACCATTTTGAGTTCATAGCTGAGACCCCTGTAATAAAAGGCAGAGTAACAAGAGAAAACAAACAGAAGTTTATTAACATGTATATCTTGTATGTACATGGGATATAGGGAAAAATGAGCAGCTCCTTAAGGTTGTTTAGAATTCAAGATTAAAAGCCATTTTGATAGGGAAAAGGGAGGGGGAAAGTAGACCCCTTAAGGGAGAATAAATGATTTTTAAGAAAGATGAATAAGAAGAACAGATGACAGATTGTGATAAAGTTTGTCTGGGTGTGTTGTTGACCTCTAGTGTCCTTTCCTGTGATAAGAGTGAATCTTCCTGGTTGAAAACACTGTTGAGGAAGAGATTTATGACAATTGAGTTAATTTTGTAGGCTCTGTCTTTAAGCAGATAAGTAAAGTTCAGAGAAAGCCTCTTTCTGCATTTATTGTTCTCAAGTACCTAGAACTCAAAATAATCAGTATGTCAAAGTGGCATATTTTAGGGTGGCATATTCTGCCACCCTTGGCATTCTATGAACACATTGTATGTAACAGTATGATACATAAACCAAAACACTTGAACCCGACCCCAGATCAGCCCTTGCCGTGACGTGTGACCACAGGCAAGACACCAACCCCTCTATGTCTCAGTTTCATCATCTCTATTTTAGGATAATAATAAGTTCCCGGCATTTTCCACATGTCATGGTAAAATTCAAATGGAATGGCAGTTCTGAAAGCAATTTAACAATCTAAAACCCTACACAGATGTTCAGTCACATTTGTGGTGTCCTTGATTTTCTTTTGCAGTAGGAACTAATAGATAACACTATCCAGCTCCAGGTCTTCTATATGTATTCTGTTCCCTCAGTTTGTATATACAGAAAGATGTTTGGAACAATGTTCACACAAAGTTACTTATCTCTGCATGGTAGGATTGGATACTTTTTGTTGTTGTTGTTCTTTATATTTCCCTGTATAGTTGAATAATTTTATATGCAGCATAAATTATTTTTACAAATAAAGATTTTTCTTAGGCAAAACTTAATCACAATTACAACACAAATAGAGAATTTTTAACATATTGTTACATCTATGACAAATGTTAATCACCATAAAATATTCCTATGTATCAAAAACTTAAATGCCCCAATACACAATTCACTTAAAGAATAAACATTATAAAGTACGTCATTTTCTAGCAATCAGATAATGCAAATCTAAAAAAATTTAGGTTTGTCATTGTAAACTGTTGAAAACCAAAGTCAAAATGAAGACCTGATAGTGGGGGGTGGGGGTAGAGGGGCACATTAACTGCAGATTAGCAACAATAGGAGTAACAGCTGGCTTCTAAACATAAACAGGGAAAGCCATAAATTAAAAAGCTGCTTCTGAAATACAAATGGAAATGCACAGAGGCAACACTTCCCAAGGCAATCTTAAAGAAAAAGAACAAAATTTAAAGATGTATGCTCCCAGGTATTAAGACTAATTTCAAAGGTATAGTAAAACAGTGCTATTCTAGTGCAAGGAGAAAAAATAGGCTGATGAAAGGGAACAGAAAAAGGTTCACGTGTACAAGCACACCTCAGTTTCTTTGTTTTTGTTTGATTGTTTGATTTTTACTAAGGGAGGCTGTAATGCAATAAGGAAAGGATAAAATTTTCTATAAATGATACTGGACCAATTTTAAAATTTTAATCACCATAATATCCCTCTATGTATTAAAAAAAAAAAGTTTTAATCTATCCCACACAGCACACAAAAATAAATTCTACATGGATTAAATCTGATGCGAACAATACAGCAATAAAAGTTTTAGAAGAACACAAAAAATGGACCAGAAGGAAGTTAAGATCTCTTTGAAGGACAACATGGTGCCAACAACAAAACGTAAAATAAAAATGATAATTTGGACTTCTCTAAAATTAAGGATATCTATTTATCGAAGGACAATGAGAATAAAAAGCAAACCAAAAAATGGGACAGATATTTGCAATGGATATATTTGACACAAGACTCATATTTAGAATATAAAAAAACAAAAAAACAAACAAACAAACAAAAAAAACACACCTATAAATCAAATTCAAAAGGCAGGCAGTCCAATAAGAGAAATGGTTTTAAACAAATGCTTCATAAAAAATATCCAAATATCCAATAAACACGTTGAAAATAAGTTCAACTTCATTTGTTATAAGGATGTCCACATTAAAACCACATCACACCTACTAGAATGTCTATAATGAAATCAACAGACAATATTAAGTGTTAAAAAGGATGTGGGGCAATGTGGAATTTTCATAGACTGATTGGAGGACTTTGGGAAATTGTTAGGCATTGTCTGCTTTATAGTAACATTCATGTATCCAATCATCCAGCAATTCTACTCCAAGGTATATACTTGAAATGTATACATGTGCTCACCAAATGACATACATGAGAAAATTTATAACACCACAGTTCTCTAAAGACCAAAATCTAGAAACAATACAAATGTCCGGTAACAGTAGAGAAGATAAATAAATTAGATTATTTTCATGCAATAAAATTCTCTAGAGTACCAAGAATGAACGCATTATTATGACATGTAACAACAGGAATCAATCTCAAAAATATAATGTTGAGTGAAATAAGCCAGGCACAAACCAGAACACACTACATGATTTAATTTCATATGACTTTAGGTTCCATAGCAATTGAAACTAATGGACTTAGAAGTCAGACTAGCCCATGGTTTGAGGGGAACTGAATATGAGATGTCACAAATAGACATTTGGGATGCTAGTGCTGTTCTATTTCTTGATCTGGATGATGGTTACATAGGTGTATTCATTTTGTAAAACTCATAGAGCCGTAAGCATATGATTTGGCATATTTCAATTTAAAAATAAGGAAAAACATTCAATGGGATACAATTTTTCAACTGTCAATTATATATATATTTTTTTCAGGACGATATCTGTAGTTAGCAATGAAGCAGGAAATATTTTATAAGTCACTTAATATAATGGAAATTGATGTCGATTTTCTGGAAACAATTGGATGATATCTAGCAAAAGCTTAAAAAGTAGATACCCTTTTATCAAATAATACAATTCCCAGGACTTTCTTCTGGAGAAAAAGATAAATGAAAATAGGTTTATGTCAAAGAATATTTTATCCAGTGTTATTTCTATATCTAGATATTAAAAACTAATTATTTAGGGATTAAATAAATATATTGTGGTATGGATTTTGATGGAGTGCTCCAAGCCATCTAAATTAATATATTCAGATGGCATTTTCTGACTACTACATCTTAATATTAGGATATTAAATGATAAAACTGGTTATAAAGAAGTATATAAAGTGATTCAATTACACCATATAAGAATGTATTTATTATATAAAAGATAAACACTTTTTTCTGAGTAAGGAATTTATTTCCTGTAACATTTTTCCTATATTCTTATATTTTCTTGTTCTAAAATAAAGATATAGTAGTTTTACAATGGAATAATCAGCATATTTCAAAAGAAGCATTCTAATAACACCAAAAGAGTTTTTAAAACAGGCATATATAAACACACTTAAACACATCACTTTTTGCATCACTTCTTATGTTTTTCCACTTTAAAAGAATGCATGCCTTCAGCTTTTTAATCCATACTGCTGTAACATAAATGACTAAGCTTTTCTTTGTTATTTGCTATTCAAATTGTATCTAGTTTATCTTATACTTTCATATAATACTACAACAAACATCTTCTATAGTTTTCGTGTGTGTGTGTGTGTGTGTGTGTGTGTGTGTGTGTTTGTTACTGTTAAATCAGTTCCTTATTATAAATTCCCAGAAGTGAGAATCCCAGGTCAAAAAGTATAAATGGAATATCCAGCAAGACTTAATTTTTTGAATAATATTTATTCACTACTTAGATAGTGTTCAAGTCTGGTTTAGGCATACTGGCGATATGAAGATCTAGGTATTGTAATAGTTCAGAGGACAACAGTGAGGGCTATGATGAAATCTGACCATAAGTAGGTTAAATACAGTTGGTAGAGGAAAAATCCCATGGGAAAAAAAAGCATTCCTTGTGTGCCATCAGATTAAAGCCTGTCACCACAGCCACTTGGCTTATTGCTAGACCAAGCCTTAAGTAACTATTGCTCTACCTCCGTGGATTCCACACATTTATTAGAAATTTGTCTCTGGTTGTTGGCTGAGACTTAATTCAGGCCAACACTCCAGATACTGTGTAAAGAAAGCTATTATCTTTAAATCTTGGTAGGATGTGTCTGCCTTTTGTAGCACCAAATGGCACTGACTTTACTGTCACCATGTATCAAGTTTGTATCAAATTTGATAATTGCTATTTTCACTGCCTCATTTCTATCATCATATATATCCCAGCTTCAAACCCCAGGTTGAGCTCGCTCTTTTAGATTAGTTTTCCCCAAGTGTATTATTACCTTGTGTTGTCTGGGCTGTGGCTAATTTGGTTATATTCTTTTATATCTCATACTAGCTTGTTTCTCAATAAGGTTAACATAATTGTTTGAAATCTGATGCTATATTTTGTTTTGGAATAGTTCCCTGAACTCTAAATACCTGAGCATGAAAATAATTAAGGTGAAGTATTGAACACAATTGATTTTCTTATACAAAATATTCAATATGCTCTTTAGATTTAGGACACTGAAAAGGCTTCCTCTGGATATTAAAACCCATTTTATTGCTTATGGACATTCTATAAATCCTACTGCATACACATTTATCTTCATTGACAATAGCATAAATTCATTCTACTCATGTTATCCAGAACTCTTTGAAGTTAGAACTAAGTTGGAATTGTCTTACAAAGTGAATTTTGATGAACCAGACATAAGGAATTAAAGATAGAATAATATTTAATCAGTTTATATCACTGCAGAGGAAATCAGAGTTTTCTGGGCCCAGTTATGTAGCTTTGTCAAGGAGATAAATGTAACTCAACCAATTTGATGGACTTATGATTCCAGGCCGATTTATCTAATATCTGTAGCCAGAATATGTAGGTCCATTGCTGTCTCTCATTTTCCCCACCAAAGAAACCTCTGACCAGAGAAAGGAAAAGACAATTGTTAGGAAAAGAGATCCTTGACCATAAAGAGAATTTTCGTGGCGACTCTGACCCTCTGCTCAAATTACTAAGCTGCATCTGTGTAAAGTATTTAACTTCAAGTTACAAATGAGATTGATAACTGAGCAACTCATATAGTTTGCTTTCCCTTCTGTTCTTATATACAGATTAGAGATATATTTGTATATATATTTAAATTAAAATATTTCAATAGTTTTTATTTCAATAACATTCTAGATTGTTATAAGATTGATATGTTTCTATACAAAGGGTTTTAATTACTGAAATGGAAAGAAAAATTTATAAGATGGTTTCACTCACATTGTTATTACATAGCAAGGAATTTTAGGAAATAAAAAAATGTCAGTATTCACTTTTAACAGAATGAATTTCAAGAAGTGTTGCTATAATTCTCTTATTTGAGTTAAAAAATCAAATCATTATCAGATTCAAAGTGACTGGGTTTTCTGTTTGAGTATCTGATGCCACAGTAAATAGATGGCATATTGAACAGAGAAGTTCTTCTGCTAAGGGAGACAATATATTCATAGTCGCTGCCTCCCTTTTCATACATGCATAAAAAAACCTGGAATTGAAAATGGACAAAATTAATTTGGAAGAAGTCACTTGATCTAAATAAAAAGTCACGCTTCACAGAGTAAAACAGATCACACTTTCTGCAGCTGCACATATTTGATTGTCATTCTGGGGCACAACCCAAAAATAACTACCAACTTTTAACTTTTAGAGTAATGTTGCTGCTACTTTATCAAATTTGTGTTTCCTTCGTATCCTGTTTGCAATGATAGCAATATGCTCTTGCTGAAAGTCCGCCAACCTTCTACTTCACACACCTCTGACCAGTGATTTACAAATGACCCTGCTTGCAAGCTTCGTGCATCTGCCCAGCACCATGGGTCATAGCACTATTGCCTGGGATACCGAGTGACTGGCGGGGACAGCAATGTCTAAAACGTCTCCCATTATCACCTGAGATCAGAATCAACTCTCTTTAGACACTTGTGTTCAAGGGCCTTTTCATTATTAGTGAACACCTGACCATGTTGTCCTTGAAGGGGCAAGTTATATAAATTGCATCTGGAAAATATTGGAGAGAGACAGGTAATGCTGGTTGTCTTTCAGATTTAATCGTGTGTTAAAGTAAGCACTCTGTTCTTTGCATGTGTTACACATACTAAAAAAAGAGATGATGGCAGAGACTGAAAATATAAACTATCACAGCAATTTTGATATCCTTCTATAAAACTAATATATGTTTTAATGAAAATTCTAGACAGATGCTAAAAAGGATGGGACACCTTGACGCTAAGCATAAATTGGGATTGCCCAGGAAAAATGAAACCTATGTTCACTTTATCAATGCCCATGAAACCTCTAGTTTAAGTAATTACTGATTTTCCTCTAAGATATGTTATAGCTAATCCCATTTTGCTTTCCATTCTGCTTTCCCATTCACCCAGTATCCCTGGTCCCTGAACCCTCTTCCCATATTGTATTTGCATGTATACCCCTGAAAATGATTCAGTCTTCCACACTTCTCCATTCTCCAAAACTATTACCTGGTTCTCTTTGAAATTTAGTCAATCCTTAAACTCTGTTTATTTCTCATTGTTGCCATGACATAAACCTGGCTGTCTCCCAGTGATACTATTTCTCTTGAAGTCTTCTGAAGTAATGCTTTTTTTTTTTTTTTTTTTTTTACCCTCATCGCCCATGTGAAGAATCCCAGGCCCTGCAGCTACACGTAGGTGTGCTTTGCTTCTTTCAAACCATGTTTTCCAGCAACTTTCCTCAAAAACTCTAAATTTTCAAAGTTCATGCCATCAAATTATACCACTTACTTTTCTTTCTTGCGGTCCTGGGTGTACCTCATTTCCTGATGATATGGTATTGTGTCAACATAACACCAGTAGCCCTAAAGGGGCCATGCACATTCCTGTTAAGGATAACTTGACTCAGGTTTTCCAAACTACTTGATGTAAAAATAGGGGATACAACACTGGGGTAAAGAATTCAGGGCTTTAATTTCTTTGGACTTTATAAGGACAAGAGTATTATGATTTCAGACTTTAATTCCTTTGATTTTAATGTTTTTGCATTCTAACTCAAAAGAGAATTTCATTTCAAACTTTATTTTCTTCCTGGAATTTATTTCAGGAAATTATATTTGAATTCAAAGTAATCTACATTGTTGGCATTTTATTACTGGAGAGTCTTTAGGCATTTGGAGTTTCCTAATGTTGTCACTTAATTTCATTTTAATATCTCTGTGAGGCTCTACTGTATCACAAGGCTGGATACAATTTGTGTTGAAACACATAATAGGGAATGGATTTTCAGCCTTAGCTAATTTATTTAACACTGTGTTACTCTGAAAATAAGACCTAGCCGGACAATCGGCTCTAATGCATCTTTTGGAGCAAAAGTTAATATAAGACTCAGCCTTATTTTACTATAAGACTGGGTCTTACATAATATAAGACTGGGTCTCACATTAATTTTTGCTCCAAAAGACACAGTAGAGCTGATTGTCCGGCTAGGTCTTATTTTTGGGGAAACGGCACTATATTTTGGACCCACATCAGAGCATTTTGGGGCCAAAATCTATATTGCCTCAATATTATCGAACAAGAAATAGTCAGTGTTAGGAAGGCACTTTATGAAGGTGGGAGAAGGACTCTCTCCATACTTTGTTGGTTTTCTCCTTTTTAGGAGGAGGAGATGTACCTGTTATTTTTCTCAGACTTAATGGTAAAGTCCAAGCTGATAACAGAATACAAAGCTGAAAATGTCTGAGAATCTTTATTTCTCTCTCCTAATGATTCCTTCTATAGACAGGGCTGCCCATTGTCACAATAGCGCTGAACTCTCCCTACACTTTTGCTTCACTAACATTTCGTGAGTGCTATGTGCTAGGGACTCTTCTAAGTGCTCCATATGAACCCTGTGAGGGACACTGGATGGCAACAACTTACTGTGTCGATAACATGGAATGTTATTACTTCCATACTATAACGAGACAGTGAGATGCAGGGAGGTTACATAGTTTGTCCAAGACCACTAGTGACAGTTATGTTACCAAATCGCATATCCAGCTCTCAATCTTCACTGTACTCAACAAGAACTTTCATAAACAATTGAACACTTCCTTCTTAAAACATATTTTTCTTTTGGTTTCTATTATCCCACCAACTTCTGATTGTCCTATTTTCCCGGTTGCCAGTCCCTCTCAATCCCCTTTGGTGGGTTCTATCACACCACTTGATCTGTTAATATTGGAATTCAATGGGACTTGTCAGGAACTTGACTCTTACGTATATCTACATTCCTTCTCTAAGCAATCTCATCTGAGACCAGGTCTTTATATGCTATCCAAATGCTGATAACATAAATATTTATATCACTGGCCCTCATCTCTGCCTTGAAAGCCAGAAGTCCATATTCAAACATTTTATTGCAATTTCAACATAGATTTCCAAAAAGCTTTTCAAACATAAAATGTTCAAATAGAACTACTGAATCCCTGCCACACAATCCCATCATGCTCATATCAAAACAATCTAAGGGTCATCTGTGACTCCAACCTTTCCCTCATGTGAATGCATGTAAAAGCACAGAATAGATACATACCAAAATAGCAAATGTTATTGCCTCTAGGATGTGTGTTGATGGAAAAAAAAGGGAAGGTTATATGTGTGTATGTGTATTTTGCATGTAAGAGAAGGGTAAATTGGGGTTTTTACATTTTTCTCAATATGCCTCTTTATTATTTGAATTTTTTAAAAATAAAATGTATTCATATGTTACTTTATAATTCAGAGTATTTTTAAAATCCAAGAACCCAATTTCTATGCCAACTATGAAATTACTAGTTTACTACAATCCTTCTGTTTAACCCAAATGAGACCAAATGATGATCTAAATTCTGTTGTGACTTCATTATTGTCATTATAGACTTAAAGTTTGTGTGGTTGAGCTCTGCAGCTTAGTATGTAACTACCAAAAAACTAAATGACATTTTAAATATTGGATTGAAATAATTTTATATTTTAACATATTTTATAACTTAGACACCAAAACTACTAAAAATTTAGACTCACAATTTGAAATTGAATTTTTTTCTAGACTATAAGATAAATGTTTTTCTAATGTAATTTTTTTCAAATTTAGTGATCTATAATTTTACCACACTGTGAAATATAAACAAGTTAAATTAATCGATTTGGGCCCCAGAATGACTGACTTAAAGTAAAATAATTAAAAGAAAAGATTTCATTATTCAGCTATCATAGGAAATCATACATTCAACATTTTAAAATGCACTTATTGTGCTTTTTGGGGAGGCTGTCATCACATTGTAATGTAATGTAATTGAAAGAGTCAGTAAGTGGACAATACTTATTCCGGAAAACAAAATTGTGTATTAGCCATTAAATTCAATGAGACTTATGTTTCATACAAAATTATTAGATTGAGCTTTGATCTGGATTTTTGAATAAAAGGAATTTTCATCTGCTAATTTTGTGTGAAAGAGGTGACAAAAAGAAAATCAAATGTACCTAAACATGATATATGTTTTTTTTTTTTTCTTATAAGGTCCATCATACATTGCAGTGTTCATTTTCTGGTTTATGGTATTAATTTTCTGCTTTTTGAAAGGTTTGAAAAAATGTCGTATTTGATTAATTATAGATAGGTTGGCATCCTAATAAGAAACTGGGTAGACTTTTAAAATTTTGGTTCCCTTTTTTAGGCCTATGTAAAATCTAAAAGAAAAAAGCAAATGTTGACTGCTAAAAGAAACACTGAAGGAAATATTACTTCACACTTTTTTTTTTAACCTGAGAGAAAATTGGAAACAGTTTGCTAAAACAATTATGTATGTTATCAAGAAAACCCTAGGCAATATATTGCTGTTTAAGATAATTGTTAAGAAAAGTATCGGGATCTTTAGCTTAACATACGATATGCTTTATTAAAATTTAAAATTCTGCTAAATATACATTCTACCTCCCCTATTTTGTCAAAATTCTAAGAAATTGAATCTCAGAAATACCTTTTTCATTTTTTACTACCAATTATACCGTAATTCCCTTATTTTCACTGCAAAAGTTTTCTATGGAATGATACATATTACTAACCCTAGTTTCTCCATGTTCGCTTTTACTTCTGGTTTACATTTAGGAAGTCAGTGCTCTGATCAATAGTTAAAGTGCGTGTTACCAGCCTTCTGCTCCTAGATCATGGTATAACTTTCGACCTCACCATCACTGCCTTATGAATGCTCTCATTCCATTTCTTTGTGATTCTCTGCTCATTAGCGCCCTCTCATAATTTTCTATCCATACTTTCTCTATCTGTTTTGTAGACCACCTCTCGGCATTGTTGGAATTATTCTCTAAGGTTGCCTTCTTGGTTTTCATATTAACCACTTGAAACTCCAAAATGTGAAAACCATGTAATATATTTAAACGTGTTTATGAAACTGCCAATGAGAGATGTCAGTTTGAGCACACATGTGTATTCCTCCTCCACACAAAACATCATCATAATATGATCGTAGGATTAACTTCTAACAGGAAAGATAACAGGCAATGGCAATGAGAGATTTCAATAGATTTTTCTTTTTTTGAAGATGCAGTATAGATGAATGGGTGATGACACATGATAGAGAATGGAAGAAATAGAAATTAAGAATATGTAACCCAGCACCTGAAATGGAGGCAGGACATTTTTCTGGAATGAATCCTGGAATTACTCAGACTCAGACACAGCAAGTGGGAGTGGTCTGTCACAGAGAAGATCTGTGGAAGACAGGGCTTCACCAGGCAGCCAGGCCTCATTCCCATGCCTTACCCAGGTATGCGGTGAGATCAATCTCCAAGCATTTCTTCCCTGGTAAAAGCCCTAAGGGCTCTTCTCTAAAATACTTATCAAAATGATGAGAGAAAAGTAGGGCTTTCAGGAGCGTTTCATTCAGTCAACAAATATATTTATAGCATATCTACTCTTTACCAGTCCGATCTGGTTGCCAGAAAAATACTGTTAAACAACACAAAGTTTCTTTCCTCATAAACTCACAGTCTAGTAGGAATAACCAAAAGAAAACAAAAATAAAAACATGTACAAACTAATGTCAACTAATTATAAATGCTGTAAATAAAAATTAAACAGATTAAGGTGATGTGTGTGTGTGTGTGTGTGTGTGTGTGTGTGTGCATGTGTGCGATTTAAGTAGTGTGTCAGGGTAAGCATGAAATAGAAAGGTGAAGATAAACAAATTCTTCCCAGAGATAAAAGAGATAATTAGGGGCACAAAAATCCAATATAAATAAAATAAGATAAGATGAGATGAGATGAGATGAGATGAGATGAGATGAGATAAGATAAACTAAAAATGTGATACCAGAAAAAAAAAATCAACAAAAATACACTTAAAAATTAAAAATAAAATATTTAGAAAATAAGGTAGAGCGATATCCAAGAAAAGAGAGCTAATGCATAAGGACTCAGACAATATGAGATATGGAGGCTCATTTCAAGGTTGAATTGCAGTTTGAACTTATTCCAGAGCCTAGGCTCTTTGCTTCTTCTATATACCAATTCAAAATCGACATTTGTTTGCCCTTCCTTAAAATGGGTATGCTGATAATTTGGAGTGTTCTTCTGAGTTGAGAAATAATGCACATAAAGGATCTCAGATAGCAACTGAAACATATTAGTGGTTTCTTAAATGCTAGAAATTACTAATATATTGCTATGCTCAGTCTTTAGAGCTACAGTTTATCTTTATGTTGTCAACTTTCACCTCCTGTGAGTCATCTCAAAATCTTTACTTTCATTACTAATGTCTCCTAAATTCTGGTTCAAATTTTCCATCTGTCTCCTTCATAGTTGCACTTTAATGTTTTGCTTTTAACCTTTTCTCACCATTGGGAAATGTAGTGTAATGAAATTAACCTTAAAATCAGAATCAAAAGATTGTGTTAAAAAAAAAAAAAAAAAAAAAAAGGATCAGGTTCAAATCTACTTTAGCATAAGTTGTGTGACCCTGGCATGCTATTCAGTTTCTTCCTTTTTAGTTATCTGAAAGGGGAAGTTAGAGATTTTAACTTGGTGAAGTCTAGTGTGCTTTCTAATCTAATTCTATAAGCATATTGCAGATTTATGAATCATCTATACTCCTTTGCAACCCTTTTGTCTTCTGACAAAAAAGACAATTGAGCTTCAATTCTCACAATCATTTTTTTTTTCTAATTAATTTCCTTCTATTCTTTCTTACCACTATTTAACTCTGTCTGTTATTGCTTAATATCTGGGCAATCATGGTGTCTCCCAGGCTGGCCTCTCTGTCTAAAGCCTCCAATTAATACTACATATTGCTACCTTTTTGGTTGTCCTAAAACATCACTTCGATTATTTTACTCCCCTCCTCAAAAACTTTTGTGAATCACTGTGACTTTCAGGAGGAGAACTCCTGTATTTGACACTCGAGGACTGATATGCCAAGTCTAATTTTTAGCCCCTTTTCCTCACAGTTCACCACTCCAAACAAGTTATTTGCCAGCCTCAAACATGGCTTGTGTTGTTTTTTTTTCCTTTTTCTTTTTTTTTTTTTTTTTACCCAATGACTTTCCTCACATTTGTGTTTTTTGTTTGTATTAAACTTCACACCCCACACAATACTCTGAATTCCACCCATCTTTCAAAGTCCAGCCAAAATGTCTCCCCATTTAAAGACTTCAGATTGTTTTCTTTGAACTACTTTAGAACTTATTTCAGTACAACTAATATATCATTTTTAACATATCACTCTACTTTAGAATTATTTGCATATATATCTTAAGACGTCTATTTGATTTCAAGTTTTTGGATAAAATAAATCATCACTACAGCACCTAGCATGATGTCTGGCATGCTGAATGTCCTATAAATAAATATATGACATGAATTAATGCATTTTTCCTTGGACAAAACAAATAGGGATTCCTTTCTTCATTTTAAACATTATCAGAAAAGTATGTGATGAGACCATTGACATTTTGTAGCATAGATTTACCAATAAAATATTTTTTTATTGAAAAACAGCAATAATGTTGAAATGTGTTCACATTTATAAATCTCAATGTGCATGACAGAATGAAAACAATGCTGTTCAAAGATTCTTCCTCAGAAAATAAAAACTAAATAAAAAGTCATTAGTCAACTATATCTGATGGGAATTTTTTTTTAAATAATCAGCAATGAAATAATTACATAAATCTTGAATTTGTCTGCCAGTTTGAATAGCACAAGGAAAGACGACTGCATTCCCTTCAGTATTGTCAGATAATAAAAATTCTAGAGCACAATGTAGTAAATCCTCTGGAATAATCATATTAGGATAAACCTTTGCCTGGAACTCTAGCACTGCATAGAATGCTACTATTGCCCATAAAATGGTATATAAATAGGATAGCCTTCATCTATAAAGATAAAATTACTCCTCTACTATCAGTGAAATATATATGATTTTTATATATATTCTGCTTGTGAAGAACTATATTCACTACTGAAATAATTGTTTGGCTTCAAATGACACACGTAAGTCAAACGTATTTCTTGGTAGAGAAATACATACTAATTGTCACTAACAAGTACTAATTGTCATTTAAATATATTTTTTCTTCACCATGGCTGAAATAAAACCAACATATTTAATTATGCTTATTTTTTAAGCAACTGACCTTGAGGTTGAAGATTGCTATCCTTTTTGCGGTGTTCCCCATTCTCAATCACAATTCCTCCTACATATTCATGAAAATTGCTAGTTAATATATTCTTATGCCATGGGATTCCCAAGCTATTAGAACATAGTTGTTACTGATGAAACTGGTTTCCTTACGGATGACCATCCCAGAAATATTTGAAAAGGCTTTTGAGAAATAAATAAGATAAAATAAAACAATTAGGGCTAAAAGTATTTTAGAATATTGTCAAGATGTATTGGAAGATCATATGTGTGACATGTATATCTAAAATAATAAAATATATATAAAATTGAGAATACTTCATGTAAACAGTAGAGAAGGAAATGACATTGGCTCCTAATTAAATAAAAAATGTGATATTTCAAATTCTTAGACATTGCTGTAATGTTCTTGGCATGTAGGGCCACAAATAATGAACGTTTTCTTGACAAATGAGTTTCCTGAGTATTCAAAAGTGATTTTTCCTATTGGCCAAGCTGACCTTGTTTTATGTCTCCCATGCCACCTATACACTGATCTACATATATTGTTCTAAAAGTGACACATCTAGTAAATTTTGGAATCCAACAAAAGCATAGCTTAAAAACATAGATCATCATGGAATTCTAATGGAAACAGACACTTAGAAGATATTTACTATTTTCACATGAAAGTCAGTTTTTCACATAAAAGCTATATATAGCTTTAAACTCAGAGCCAAAACCTTCAGAAAACTGCATCATATACATATATGTGTGTGTATATATACATGAGTGTGGGTGTGTGTGTGTGTGTAGTGTGACAATTAAGTTCATGAACTTGTTGCAACAATGTTGATAATCCCTTTTGATATCAGAGGGATTATTCATTATGAATTTGTACCAACTCAACAAACAGTTAACCAAGTTTACTATTTGGAAAGTGTTCAAAAGGCTGCATGAAAAAGTTAGACGACCTGAACTTTTTGCCAACATTTCATGGCTCTTGTATCACGACACTGCACCAGCTCAAACGGCACTGTCTGTGAGGGAGTTTTTAGCCTGTAAACAAATAACTGTACTGAAACACCCTCCCTACTTACCTGATCTGGCCCCCAATGACTTCTTTTCTTTTTTTTTTTTTTCATCAAAGTAATATGATGAAAGCCCTAATGGCCATTTCAGAAAAAGAGTTCCAAAATTTCTTTGAAAGGTGGACTAGGTGCTGGTGTCAGTGCATAGCTTCCCAAGAGGAGTACTTTGAATGTGACCATTGCTGATATTCAGCAATGAGGTATATAGGTATGTAGCACTTTTTCTAGGATGAGTTTGCAAACTTAATTGTCCAACCTCATATATATATATATATATATATATAT
The DNA here is from genome assembly GCF_057876585.1 of Rhinolophus sinicus. NCBI lineage: Eukaryota > Metazoa > Chordata > Mammalia > Chiroptera > Rhinolophidae > Rhinolophus > Rhinolophus sinicus. The sequence goes on from NC_142502.1 coordinate 59,524,599, forward strand.
ATATATATATATATATATATATATAATCTCCTTATGTCATGGTTACTTAAGAAAATGTTTCTTATTTTCTTATCCATATTTATTTTATTAAGAATCCATTCTTACCTGAACCCACAGGTTAAAACAACATAATTTTAAACATGGTTGGGGTCTGAAGATTAGACTGGACTCAAAAAGAGCAAGAAAATCCTTGAGATTAATTTAAATCATTTATTCTAGAAAACTGTAAATATTGTATCATTGTACAAGCTTCCATCCCACCCTTCATAGTGACATGAGTCAAGGTGGTAGTTTATATGCTATGGAGAAAAGAGTTAATTTTCCCCCAACATAGGCACATTGGATAGCATAAGGATGTCATAGAAAGCAGACTTGCTCATTCTCTCACACACAGTACCTGTGAGATAAAAGGGACAGAAGATGCTCATACCTCAGTGGGAGGAGAGAATCATTCCCCATCATGTCTACTAATAACAACCAAAGTTTGTACATTCGTCATGTGTGAATTCCAGTCAATCCTAAAACTGCTCATTGACAGTTGGAGAACTGAGCCACAGGTAAATCTGAGTATCTTCAAAGTTTCATATTATTTGACTACGAGAACAATGAGGTTAAAGGTTATTTGTTTGTTTGTTTGTTTTTTTTTGTTTGTTTGTTTTTTCTGGTCATTGACAGTATAAAACTATCATTATATGTGGAATAGGGTAGAGAAAAATTTGCAACACAATTAAATTTTTTTAAAACTAAAGAATGTGTCAGAAATATGCTCATATCATAAAGCCCCGACTTTCAGTTCATCGACCCATAACAAGTATCTATACATGAATCTATCCTCTATGCATCCATCCATCCATTAAAGAGATTACACAAAGGTAGCATTATGTAGATATATGTGACATTCAGAATTCCATTACTGACTGTACCTGTCGTCCTAAAGAAACCATGTTCTCCTTGCAATGGGTAAAAAGTGATGACTAGAATTACGCTCAGATAGGTTTTCTTTGACATTCACCTCCAAGTTTTCTATCTACTTCTCCAATCTGTATTAATATTAGTATAATAACCTTACCTGACCCAAAGCTGCAGGCATTCTAACTGAATCTGCATTTTCTTTGCACAATAATACCAATTTTAGAGATATGAAATTAGCAGCAGTTACATGGAAATGGAGATCTGCGGTTCCTCATTACACTCTCTGAGCTCCTCTAACTGAAACAAGAAAAGGATTTAGGAGAATGGGATAATCCTGGGTCCTTCCTGAGAACCAAGGCCAAAAAATGTGGACATAAAAGGAAAGGAAAGAACTACGGTAGTTCACAGCATTAAGCTAAGATACCCTGAGATAGAATCTGAAGTTATGCAAGGGGTTATATATAATAAGTTCTGCACATTAATTTTTAAATTTTTAATATATAACTGCAAGGGAGTATGATTATCCATGAAGAACAGGAAATATTAGTTAGGAAATAATGAGAGAGAGAGAGAGAGAGAGAGAGAGAGAGAGAGAGAGAGAGAGAGAGAGAGAAATACATACTTATATAGTGTCTGTGTCTCTGGGTCCACTACATTTCTTTTTTCATTTTTTTTCTTTGTCCCTCTAGGTTTCTCAATACCAAGAAAAGATATGTGCAAAACACTAACATATATCCATTTAGTCTATAGAAAGTTTCAAGACCAACTACCTTTCTGCTAGTGAGTACAGCTGTGATAAATCTCATGGGAGAAACTCTCCCTTACATTGTAGAAATAACATCTGTGCTTGCTACACACAAATAAGGTCGTAGGAAAAGTAAACATATTAAAATCTAACTTACTGCCAGAATACTCATAACAGTTTTAAAACCAAGAAAATCATAGGAAAGGTATAAGCATTCACACAGCTATACAAAACTTTAAAAAGAAAAAAACAAAAGCATTTTTTTTTCATAAATACAGCCTTGGGTTATACAGCAAACATAGATAACTGAACAAAAAATGTGAGATGTATACAAGTATTCAGATTTTGGAGATTGTTGGAGTGTGGATATTTTGGAAATAAATTTATATTCCTAGTCCCCTGTGGGGGCAGAGCCCCAGAAAGTAGTTTCCAGGCTCTCAGCCTCACATAGACAGGTGCTGGCTCAGGTAGTAAATGGCCAACTGTGATTTCATGGCCATCAGCTGTGGCTAGTTGGCCGTCAGCTGTAACCAGTGAGCATTGGCCACTAATATAACTGCTGTGGCTACGCTAGCAGGAGAAGAGAGAGGAAAGAAAGAATGGGGGCTAGCAAGAAGATGGCGGCTGGGCTGGCAAACATGGATGGCGGTTTGCGGACAGTGTAGATCCAGCCTCCAGTGAGAGTATAGTGCCGCCAGAGAGAATATAGTGGTATGACTCCCCTACCTATGGCTCCGTGGGTGTTCCTTTTTGGCCTCACCATATCTTGCGTTCTTGTATGGGGAGTGGGAGCAGAGACACCACAGGCTGCCCTGCATGACAAATGGCTCAGCGAGCAGGGTCTCCCGCACGACAAATGGCGCAGCGAGCAGGGTCTCCCGCGCGACATCCCCTCTATGCATACAAGATAAAACCACCAACATTGTAAGAAATTTTAAATTGAAAGCAAAGAAAGGGTCTCTGTCCTCATAGCCAACATACTTTCCCCATTATGTTACATAATGCTGTCTTGGCTTTATCTGCCAACCCTTCAGTAGTCTACCACAGGCAAGATTTCCTCTCACTGTGTTCCATTCACTGTGTTCCATTCAGTAGAGCATTTGGACTGCAAACTATCTTGGCTGAAGATCTCTAGGCTGCCCGTGTTTTGTTTTGTTTTGTTTTGTTTTTATATATAAATTTTATTGGGGAATATTGGGGAACAATGAATTTCTCCAGGGCCCATCAGCTCCAAGTCGTTGTCCTTCAATCTAGTTGTGCAGCTCAGCTCCAAGTCCAGTCATCATTTTTAATGTTTAGTTGCAGAGGGTGCAGCCCACCATCCCATGCAGGAATTGAACTGGCACCCTTGTTGTTGAAAGCTCACGCTCTAACCAACTGAGCCATCTGGCTACCCCTCTGGTAGCTCAGCAGCTGCTCATTGTCTTCAATCTAGTTGTGGAGGGCACAGCTCACTGGCCCATGTGGGAATTGAACCGGCAACCCTGTTATTTAGAGCTCACACTCTAACCAACTGAGCCATCCACCTGCCCTGACCATTTTTGTCTTGAGCCATATATACCCTATCTTGCATGTTTGATTTCTAAAAGATTCCAGAGATCTCTATTTACAGTAGACTCATATTTGCATGTGTAATTCCTTATTTGTCAAATAAGGAAGAAAATAGATATACTGTTAGATAAAATTTTCTAAAGGAGGAAGCAAAAACTCCTGAGTAAGGAGAATATATAGGTAGAGCTGACATTCCAACTGACATTTAATAATTAAAAATAAATAAATAGATGATTCTCTTCACTCTATCTCTTTATGCTTCAAATGTGATTTTCTTCACATCGCCTCCCAAAAGTATCAAAACATATAATGTCATTCCATGAAATCCAGAAGAAAATTCTCTAGTTTCCTGAATTGGTTATAGAGGGAGACTCAGTAGCCTTTAGCAGAATTTCAACTATATTCCATATATCTGGGGACTATAATATATTTCATTTGTATACTTATAGTAGTATGTGCCCTCCGATACAATGGTTAAGGCTGAATAACCATATTATTTACTATATACTGTGTTTTCCTGAAAATAATACCTAACTGGAAAATAAGCCCAAGCATGATTTTTCAGGATGACATCCCCTGAACATAAGCCCTAATATGTCTTTTGAAGCAAAAATTGATATAAGACCCGGTCTTATTTTTGGGGAAACACAGTAGTTCAGTTCTTAACCCTGGTGGCACATGTGAATCACTTGAGAAGCTAAACTCCATCACTCCTCAAATTCCATTTTAACTTGCCTGAGATATTTTAATACCTATAATTGATCTGATATAGTTTACTCATAAACGAATAAACTAGAGAGTTCATTCATTAGTAGTACTAAAACTTAAAAAAAAAAAAAAAAAGAAACAAAAACAGAAACAAAACAAAACAAAACCACTATGGAACTAAATATCTCTATAAAAAATAAAAATAAAAAATCCCACAAGGTTGCTCTCTCGTGAGTCGCTAAATACACAGGCTTCTCCCTGACTCCCAGTACTCCTCACATGAGGGTATTTTATTTAGTCATTACAAGTAGGCAGAATAAGGGCTCCTTAAAATGGTCATGTTTTCATCCTCAGAACTTGTAAATAGGTTACATGGCAAAGGGGAGTTAAGGTTGCTAATCAGCTGACCTAAAAAAATAAAGAGATTATCCTAGATTATCCAGATGGTCCAGTATAACCACAAGGGCCCTGAAAAGTGGAAGACTAATGGTCATAGAAAATATGTGATGGGTCAGAGAGAGTCAGTTGTTCCTGGTTTTGAACATGGAGGAACGATGCTATGAGAAAAGTAATGCAGACAGCATCTAAAAAGTAGAAAAGGAAACAGATTTATTCTTATAGTTTCCAGAAAGGAAGGCATACCTACTGACAAATGATTTTAGCCCAGTAAATGTTGGATTTTTAACAAAGCTGTGAAATAACACATTTGTGTTCTTAAGCCACTAAATTGTGGTAATTTGTTACTGCAATGTTAGAAAACTAATACAACTATTTTATCACAGACCTTTAAAATTTTCTTGCTGACATTAAAATAACAGTGTAATATAATTATGGTGAACAATTTAGAGCAATTAGTCATAAACCAGAGATTAATATATTCATGCCAGTTGGTAATCTAATCAGTAAATTTAATTTCACATAAAAAATCAATATCTTCATATACGTTGATTACTTGATAAACACAAAATTTTGGAATTATAAATGATGCAAAAAATATTTACTAATTTAGTATTTCACTTTAAAAAAAATAGAGGCTAAAAACTGAAGCAGATGGCATGTAAATCATAACCTAGATTGCCACATGATACAAATTAATGCAGTAGGCTTGCCAGTTAAGTGAAAAAGATCTACATACTAGTTTTGCTAAAACAAAGAGATATAATTTTCTACCTGTATTGGAAGCATTAAGTGCTCAGCAGGGAGTAAAATGATTTATGATAGTAGAGGTAGAATAATGTTCTGGAGAAGAAATTAAGATTAAATAAGGCTGGATATCAGACAATGTCTGAATATAATGCAGTAATCTACCAAATAAATTAGTGGGATCTTTACCACCTGAGAATTTTATATAATAATGACTTTAAAAACAAAATACTCCTTAAAGTATTACCAAGGACTTGGGGAAAAAAAAAGAAAAAAAGCATTGCTTAGGTTTCTGTCCTGAAACCATGCATATCTCATATTTAGGATGAAAGTGCCTCCTAATATTTACATCAGAACATATAAGCATTTAAACACAATCTATTTATCTTTAAACTACTAAAATTGCAATTTCTAGAAACCAAAAGTTAGGGCATCCCTCAATGCACATGTCCCTATAAATATAATCTGTTCTACTTATATAAACTCAACTTCAAAGAAAGAAAATCTACCCTTATGTTGATATAGTAAATCAATATTTTCCACCACAGAATAACATTCATGTCCCTATAGAACAATGAATGTCATATAAATTTAAATCACCAAACATGTTCTCAAAAGTATACAGATAAACAAAGACAGGACATAGTACCTGTCAGTAGCTATGACTGGGTAGAATACACTAAAGGGTTTTCCCTCATGGATAGGAATAATTAGCTGAAGATTAGACATGGCTCTTGTTCTATTAAGACCAACCCAAAATGATCATTTATTTCCAAGTAACTTAAATAAATCCTATAAAAAGCTCAAGAATATTAATGGGAACACAAAAATACTCTGCACTCATGCAGGAAAACTCACAGTGTCTGGTGTCTAATGAAAATTACCAGGCATTCCAAGGAACAGGAATATATAACCCATAATGAGGGGGAAAAAGTAACCAATTGAAACTGAACAAAATTGATACGTATGTTGAAAATAGACAAAGCTTTGCTAACAATTGTTATGTCAATTATACTTCAATACCGCTACTAATCACAGAATAAATATAAAGAATGAAGCTATAAATATTGGAAAAATATGAAATATTTTAATTACTCCATATATAAATTGTTTTTATAACAAGTCAGGGAAAATATATGATAATGATTTATAAATATCAGTTAAATTAAAATATCAGTATCAATTATAAACAATAATAATAGAAAACTTGTGTGTCTCCTGATGTAGGTGCATACCCATAAATCAAACCTGAATCTGGTCAAACTACCAATATATAGAAAATACTGATGAGGAATACCAAGGGCTTCTGTAAGCAGTCACATTCAGTCTATGAGAATTTCTATACTAAAATTGATAGATATAACAAAATAATGCAAGGGGAAGTCATGAATGGAAATTTTAGTTTAAGAGATATATTAATGGATCCCAATATATGAACCTAATTTTGTCTTGAGTTAAAATAAATAAATAAATAAATATATATATATGTATATGTGTGTGTGTGTGTGTGTGTGTATATATATATATATATATATATATATATATATATACCACAATTGGGGAAATGTCAACACTGTCCATTTGACAATGTTAAGGAATTATGTTCAGGTGTGATAATAGTACTATAGTTATGCTTTAAGAAAAACAAAACAAAAATAATCCCCATCACTGAGGGATCCAAACCAAAAATATTTACAGGGCAATGATTAATGATGTATATTTTGAATTTGTTCAAAATAATCCTGAAAGGCTTGCACAGGAAAGTACATGTGAAACAAACCTGGGCAAAGGTGATAAGTGTTATGGCACATAGTAGCACATTACATCATTAATAAATACAATGTTTGACATTTTTCTATAATAAAAGTTTTCTTTAAAAATAAAGATTCTGAATGAAAAAGATGATGTAACCAAGTTTAGAAAGTGATTACAAGAAAATGCATATCTGACAGAGGGTGCTTTTGGCTGTTTGTCTTTATAAAACAGTTTTTTCAAAAGATTAAGAAATTACAAACAAAGCTCACTATAAAGCTGGGCAAAGAAAATGATGAGGAGTAATTACTAGTATATAACAAGTGTGTGAAGATTATTATTCTTACTTAAAACTAAGGAATATAAAACAGAATTGAGGTGACCCTTGTCACAGTTTTGGAAGCTAGAAGTCTGAGATCATGATGCCAGTTTCGGTGAGAGTCTTCTTATGGGTTGCAGATGGATGACTTCTTGTAGTCTCACATGACAAGAGAAAGAAAAGAGTTAAGATCTCTCAAGAGTCTTAGATAGGCACTAATTCTACTCATGAGGGCTCCATCCTTCTGACCTCATATAATCCTTACTATCTACACAATCATGTTGGGGAATAGAGTTTCAACATAAGAATTTGGGGAAAGGGTAACACAAACTTTCAGTCCATAAAATCACTTCTCATCCATCAAATTGGGCAAGATTGGAAAAATTTATACTATTATTGACAAGTAGAATTGCTGTCTGTTGAGTAGTAAATGCAGATTTTTAACTTTATGAATCTAACAAATTGTTTTCTGAAGTCACTGTTCCAATTTACATTTCCACCCGTACTGTGAATCCTCTCTTCCCAAATAATCACCAGAAGTTGGTATTGTCATATGTTTATATACACTTTACAAGTCATATACGTGAAAGTACTGCCTTAATTTAATTCACATTTTTTGTATAACCTGTGGGTTTAAGTAACTTTTCACATGATGTCTCTTTCTGTGTAAACCTGAACTTTTAAACACTAACTACTTTATTGTAACCTAATTTGTTAACTGCAGATGCATGAATCTTGTACTGATAAATTCATATGGGTATTTTTCCAGTCAATAAATTATTAACAATGGAACAAGTATTAACATGAAAATCAACACAAAAGCATGTATTAATCATCAGGTAAATATGTACAGATGCAATAATTTCTAACTCTTTTATTAAGATGAACTCATCATAGAACTTAAAAATATTTGGAAATCACATTCAACATATTTGTTGAACATTTTAATAAGATGTATTATTTTCAGGCTAATAATAAAATGCCATTCTTTTAATTTACAATATTTAAATTGATATCCTTACATTTTAAGAAATATAGCTTAAGCTAATAGTACATAGTAGATAAACACCTATCAAAAGACATCTTGGGACCTCTTATCTGTAGGATTTCTGGTATCAAGTTTTTACATGTTATCATCACTCTAACACTCAGGGAAAGAAAATAATTTGTACTGGGAACTCTTGAAAATACAAATATAATTTTAAAAAGCCAAAATATGGCATAAAAAATACCAATGAAAATCTTGTTTTTATGGAGTAGGTTTTTATATTAGAAGTACTCTATTTACATCAGGTTGGTCATTTAACATTGCTTACTTTCATTTTACACTTTTTTTGTGTGACTAATGAGAAAAGCGAGGAAATGAGCAGAAGAATTTTAAAGTCAGCTATACTCCTTTCCAATTTTCTTTTCTACAGTTGTACAGACCACTGGTATTCAGTGTGATTCATATATGTATTCAAAATTCCCAAGAGCACAGCATTCCCTTGTTTATCTCTAGGAGCTCTGATGATCCCTTTGATTAATTCCAAATTCAGTTTACAGATGATGTAAATTAGAGATGCAAAGGTATGGTTTCGATTTCTCCAGATTTTATTTGTGGAAAACTTTGCATAATTTCTGCTGAAATATCAAGTCTCACCTTTGATAGGTAATTCGTGACCAAGGTCAAAGAGAGAGCAGTGCTCCCTGAGGGATCACCCACCTGAGGCTGACTGGAGGAATACTTGTGAAAAATGATTTGAATTATGCATGCAGCAGTATAAGCATGGCACTGTCATTTAGTTCTAAAAAAAGATTTGGTGCACAGTAAATACAACTGATTTTTATGTATCTTGGAAGATGACACTTTATTATAAAGTATGTCACAGTCATCCTCTGGCTGTTAAGACATCTAAAGTCATGTTGATTTTACAACCTTCCCTCCAGATTACAATTCTGAAGGGCGGTTAGTGACAAATGTGCAGTGTTTTGTCAAGCTATTCAGTTTATACAGACAGAATGCTGTTCCACTCACCAAATTCATTATAAGTGCAAATATGTGGCTAAATGGACCAGAGTTTGTTTTCGACATGAGTGCATCCAGTAACCAGAATGTTTTAAAGGACATCTCCTAAAACTTTATTAAACACAACTCAACATTCCACTTTTCTTTCCAATGATCATTTGCTTCTATTAACCCCTTTTTATCTTACATCATTTTTGTGTAGCACAGAAACAACTCACTCTCAGAGGAACTCTTCTAGGTCTACAAACCCATTTGGTTACATCTACTGAATGCTAGAATGCGTCTAGCATTTTAGTATAGGGCTAGCCTTGTTTTTCCTTCTGATTTCAAAGGCTCCTTTAGAGATTATCAAAGATCTAGTTTATAAGTGAAGATAAGAAGACATGTTCTTAAAAATCCTAGGGAAGAGAAATTGTTTCACTCCTTTCAAGTGAAAATATTGTGTTTTACGGGACATGAGTCATGAAGGAAGAATGGTAGTCACATCAGCTATTTAAAAATCCTGTTTTCATTATGCTGCCAACTAAATCAAGAAGCAGAGAGTAATGCAAAAGGGAAAACAAACGGTTTGCCCCTTAATACAGAAAAATGCACAGCAAGCACCATGCTGGCGGGTTCTAGTCATTAATCTTTTCCTACAGTGCAAACTGTCATCATCAGGACTCCAGCAACACACATGTTCCCAGGTCCACATTAAGGATGAAGAACCACTTTGCAATGTTTTGAAATCTGTCTAGTTTCAGGGGTAAGACTGTCTTTTCTCTCCTAGATAAAAATCAAAACAAATCCATGATAATGGGTAATGGATTGGAATAGAAAAATATTTCTTGATTAAAATTGATGTAGCCTAATTTATGTCTTTCTGAGGTAGAGCTAAGATCCCTCTGTCTTAAAGGAAACTTACATTAAAGCTTGGCAAGGTTTCAAGTAATGATATTCAAGAAAACTAGAAAATGATCTTGCAGATGTTTTATCTTTAGACCAAGTAAATGGAATACACTCTATCTCCCAAATCCATGCATAACCTGGTTAATTTTTCTTTAAATAATGGTAAGGCCCAAGATTTCCCAAAATGCTGAAAGTGTTTTCCAATGGAGACCACATTTAAAAGATCTTTCTATTACTAAAATATTCTTAATTGAATGATAATAAATATGAAAGTGTCATAATCATAAGGCTTTTGTACAGAGTTCCATAATTTGTCATTTTTTTCTAGTTATCTGTTTCTCCATTCTGACATTCTATATCATCAGAAAACCATCAGGGTGATGGAGACCATACTAAGTCGTCAGAGTGATGAATCATAAAAGCCTCAGAAACCCCTGCCAAAGAATACGCCATTCCTCAGGATAGCGAGTGAGTGCAGTCATAGCCAAAATGGCCAGTCTTGCTCCAAAGCACAATTGCATAAACCCAGCACATTTATCTGTCCAGGAAATTAACTGCGGAAAAGTAATGTGACAGTAAACTGGTAGGAAAGCAGAACAGTTGAGGACAGAAGTTGAATAGAAAAATAATGAAGATAGCAGAACATTTATTATAACAATATGAAGCCCATTTTGGGCTATTACCTCAGGAATGGGTCTAAAACCTGAGACCCAGATTTCTTTATGGAATTCACAAGACTTTCAGGTCTGTATCGTGAACACTAGTTAGAAATTGTTCACTGAAGAATAAAACTGATTGTAAGCTAAACAAATGTAGGAAACAGTTAATTTAATGAGATCAAATTCTCCAAAAGATGTCTGTTTATCTATGTATTCTAAATATAAACTAGCCATCAAACCCAAGAAGAATGTTTTCTGTTTTCCTCTTGTCATGGATTGGCTAGGATGAAATTTGCCTAGATTTGAGTTCTTGGACACTTTAAGAGCATAAAAATGAAAAAAAAAAAAAAAAAGAAAAGGTTTTAATCGCCAAGAAAAGTAAAATACAGTCAGCTTAATCTCCAGTAAAAAATAAGATAATAAAATGAAGATCTAAGTATATGGGGAAAAGAAGCAAGGAATAGTAGAGCAAAAGAAAAATGACTTCGATATCTTAGGGTTGAGCTTAAATAGCTTGCAAGGTGCTTTCACATTGACTTGCAGAATTACTGTCAGATGTAACAATGAAAAGGCCAAAAGAAATATTGCCTTTAGTGGAGTTGAGTAGGGTCCCAACCTTTAGAGTTGTGAGTTCAAAGGGGAAAAAAATGAAAGTATCAGGTACACAGAAGAGATATTCTAGTTACAAGAGGGAAGAGTCATTAAGAGAAGAATATTGTAATAGACTCGGGCAGAAAGGACTTCACAGTAATAACAAAGGGCAAACAAACTACATTTCCTTGACTGAGTTTTGGTTATAAAGACAGTCAGGTAGAGAATAAACGCAGCACATTGTCTGTTCATGCATATCAGCAAGCACAGAATATAAACAAAACCGTTCTTCTGGACCTGAATTAATAAGTCTGAAAAACAAAGAGAGAAAAATTGTTATTTTCCTCAAATCCAACAAGTTACATGTTACTAATAAATGTGAGCAGGTGCCCTGCAGCACCTGGCTCCACAAAAATTATTTTTTTTGTTAGTAAAACCACACAGACATCGCTCCCAACTCTGTATCTGCCCATCACATATGGTGTATCTATTTTTGACAAAGATGGTGCAAAACAGATTACCCAGGAGAGAGGTAGTCTTAGACAAGTGCCAAATCCTCCTTTGTTCCTTCCTTCTCTGTTCCAATTTCCTTCTTAAACTGCTCTTCCTGGGCCCCTCTACCTTAAACAGTTTGTTTCAACAACATGCAGAACTGCACCAGACAAGAAAACGGACTTTGCCGAGTTGTAAGAACATTCAAAATGCATAGAATTTTCTTCCTGAACCTGATGATCTTTAGAAGGCAGCAATCACAGGAGACCTAACTCTTAGGTGCTTACCATATTCTCAAGCATGCTGATTTTGTTGACCTCAATTATCCCCTAATAGTGCCCACATTTGACTAATGTTACTATTAACATATGCCTTTTGCCTTTTCCTTGTTGCTAATGCATAACAGCATCTTTAGTCTTTTGTCTTTATATACCTCTTTGGCAAATGCTGCTTTTAGCTTTCAAACAGTTTTAAACAGTAATGCTTTTATCTGTAGATTGGCATAGGAATAAGAAAGATGATATATGTGACATTAAACCAACCCTCTAACTGAAGTCCAAGTTTTTTGGAATAGCTAACATAAACATTTCAGTTTTCCCAAATGTCCTGCCAAAGCAAAGACAAAAAAATAATTTTAAAACAGTGATGTTTTTAAATATATACACATCAACACATAATAACTTACAGAGTCTGACTTGACTGTATCAGAAATATTATGTCTATAGTTATATACAAGCCAATGGGTTGTGTTTCTTGAACTCTAATAAAGTCACATTAAACTACAGTAATTACCATTAGCGGCATTTCACTTGCTCAATGCTCAATATCAAAATGTTTTCTAATTTAACCATCTTCCTGAGCATCTGCCTCCTAATTCCAAACACCTGTGGATATCTCTAACAGGATTTCCTGCCAGAATCTCAGTTTTGACATAAAAAAGGAAAAGCAGCCATCATCTTCGGTAGTTAAACCTGCTCATCCTTCTGTAATCTGTCTTTATTATAGGCTGAGCTGCTGTCCTTTACAAGAGACTATAAATGAGTGTAATCTCTGACTCTTCTTTATCAGGTAATCCTTGTTGAATCTTCTGAGTGTTATCTTGGTGACTTCTCTGAAGTTTCTCTCATTTTATTTCCCAGTGTTATTTTCTATCTTAAGTAGATGAAACAATACTCAGCAAATGTCTAAAGCAAACATCTTTCTCCTCTAAGTTTTCTTTCATTAAATACAATAGTCATTAAATATTCAAATATCCCCTGAACCCTTACTGTGTGATGGTACTGAACTCAGTGTTGCCTGCCTTTATTCAGCTCAGCGTCCAGTGCAAGGGACAGAAAAGAAATGGATATCTCAATCAGCTAATTAAGCAAGAGAGTGAACACTTACAATGAAAACAAATGGTGGTAAATGCCATAAAAGTGATCAGAGATGGCCTTTCTAGGACAGTAAACGTTAAGCTGAACAATAAAAATTAAACAAAAATAGAGACAGCCAAAGAAACAAGCGCATGAGGTATACACAAAGAAAGAAAATACATGAAGCTCTTACATTTGAGGAAATGACTAAGAGGATCAGTATGGTTATAGTACAGAGAAAGGAGAGAGCTGCCAGTAGAAAGGAGAGGCTGGGAAGGGCTGAAACATGTAGGGTCTTATTGTCTACAGCAAGGAGTGGGGTATTCAGTCCGTAAAAATCACCTGACCAATAAACTGTAATCAGCATTTATGTTCATATTTCAATTATAGCCTCTGTTGCCTTCTACTTAAATGTCATCATATATGTTAAGCTGCATATAAGGCTTTCCCTCCATCCCTCCTCCCTCTCCTCTGCTCCCTGTCTCTCTGCCTCTTACCTGCCTCCTTTCCTTTCTTCCACAATTCCCTTTCATCCATCCCTCCCTCAATCATTTATTGATCTTTGCTATGGTATGGTCACTGTTCTGGTGAAAGATCCTTCTATCTTATTAGTAACCCCTACATCACCTGGTTTGCACATTGTAGGTTAAAGTAACTTATTTTTAATAGCCCAGTGAAAATTATTAAAGTGACTTGCTTATACCTGCTATTTAAAAAAAAATTACACTGTATTGTTCACTAGAAAATATTACAAGCAATACAAGTCATGCTATAAAATTAACATTTTGAAGTCAATTTTTCCACATAATTCTATTTTAAAACTGCATGTAATTTTCTGATAAGTGATCCTTGACTATGTTTGGAAAAGTAGACAAGAAAAGAGTATTTTAAAAAAAAAATAATTCTATAATAAAAAAGTGTACTATTTTCTTCTGGCTTTATACACATAAATACATATAAATAAATAAATATATTATATACATATATATATACACATATATATATATACACACATATATACACACATGTATATATCAATGGTTTTTTCAAAATTGGGAATGTAAGGATACAGTTGTTAATTGCTGTTTTATTAACATTTTGCCTTGAAAATTTTTCGGGAAATAATTATAATAACTATGTAATTGACATCAATAAATGAATCATAATTTACTTAATACTCTTTTTTTATTGAGTTTTTAATTTATATCCAGATTTCTTTTGGGCAATAATTCTACAGGGCGATATCCTGATACACAAATCTTTTCACTGTATCCCTCACTTTCCCTAAAATTCAAAAGTGTGATAGAGGTGGGCACATGTTTTCAAAATTCTTGCTAAAAAGATTGATTTAACGTATATTTTCACCAGAGTTTAGGAGTGTTTTTGTCTCTACATTTTCAGCAACATTCAATCTTTGCCAATTTTTAAGTGAAAATTTTAGATTCTTGCTTTAATTTTCTGTTAAATTACTGCCTCTGCTTGAATCCCAGCTCCACCATTTAATAACTTCTGGACTTGGGCAAGTTACTTGATGCTTTCTTGCCTCAGTTTTTCCATCTGGAAAATGAGGACAACAATACTTAGCTCATAATGTTGCTTTTAATAGATTAAATGTAATAGATGTAAAATTTTTAATGCAATGTTTTGCACATAGTAAGCTATAACTGAGTGTTTGCTGTTTTTATTTATATAATTTAAATTTTTCTAATATCAAATAGGTCTATCATTTCCACTGTGAATTCTTTTATGAGATATGCTTAAAAAATTACTTTAATATTAGTTTATACTCTTATAGCTTCCTCCTTTTACCATCTCAGAATTGATTTTTAGAGGATTTGTGTTTCTTCTTTTAATTTTTATTTATTTGTTTCTCATTATTTATCCTTGAAAGGAAGGCTATTCAGATATACAGGTCAGGCATTTGCTAGGAAGTTCAAAATAGAGAACACTCAGTATTAGCTTGCATTTCTCTGCTCACATCCAAAGCTAGAGATGATAGGCTAACCTTCACATTGGAGCTCAGTGGTCGGCATGCTGACATCACCCAAAAAATCGTCAATGGATTCTGAGAGCCTTGGCAACAGGACCCAAATCTGCCCCTTCACCTTCTAGCCCCCTGGGTTGTAATACCTTGGACACACAGGACACTCAGTTTGAATGAATGAAAGAAGGATAAATAAATGTTTATCTATTCAAATGTTCTGAGTCTTTCTGAAAGTAAGCAGTAGAATAATGTGAATGTGTTCTATAGATCATGACAGTACAGTCTATAAAATGCAAATCCTTCTCTCTAGTTTCCCAACTAATCCACTGCTACCTGTGTTCTTTTTATTTCAGCCTCTTAAATAATGTTTATTTTCTGGAAAAAAGTATCCCAGTGCATGCTGATTGCTCTAGTCCTTGGGAGACAGTGTCACACAATGGCCTTGAAGTTAGATTGTTAGGTCTCCAAATCCAGACTTTTCCTCTTTTCTAGTTGTGTCACCTTGCTTGAGTGACTGATTCTCCCTAAGTCTGTTTTCTTATCTATGAATGCAGATGACATCCACCTCTAAGGGTTGCCTTTAAGGATCTGTAGAAAAAGCTTTTGTGATATACCTGGCTCATCAGAATATCTTAATAAATAGCTATATCATCGTCATCATCATCATCATCATCATCATCATCATCACCACCATCATCATCAATGAATATAGAAGATGTTCTAGGAAAGAAGGAAGGCATAGGACTATTTTCATCAAATTGCCTAAGTTATGTGTCAGAGGTAAAAAAATCACTGTGAATTTTAAAACACAATCTTTAATTTCATGTAACATGTATCTTGTAAAGACAGATTAGTGCACATCTATGAAAAATTTCCTTCTTCTGGTATTTATTTTCAAGTCTATCTTTTTAAAGTTCCCTAAGAAAGAGTTTTAAATGAGGTAAGAAAGAGATAACTTATATCTCAGTACAGGTTTTTATACCAAAATGGGCTAGTTCTCATGGGGATAAAAGAGCTACACTATATGGATTTAAATTAAAACTCTAAGTAATAAAACACTATAAATGTAAACCAGAAAAAGAAAATATGTTTTAATTTTCATTATATGATATCTGATAGATACTAAAAAAAAACACAAACAAACCTGTGTTCGTAAAAGGATAAGGTGAAAATCTTATCCGTCATTAGCTTGCCCTAATTTTTTCATTTTCTCGCCTCAAGGGCGGAAGAACATTATTAGCATGGTTCTCATCCACCACAACAATATTTTCCATTGTCAAAGAAATGAAGTCTCCCCGCCTGATAAACCTTCAAAAAGCTCAGCAGCATCTTACCTTTTCTTTGGAAAGAAAGGAAACCTAAGCTTTTCATTTTTTTTTTTTTTTCATTAAAACAAAACAGAATTTAGATTTAGACAGTTAATTTCATATATAATAATTTTTTGACACATGAGCGCTCTACTCTTTCTGCTTTGTAATATATCCACTCTTAACAAGGGAGAGGTGGATTAGGCTAATTAATTGCAACTTGAATAATAAAGACAATTACAAAGGAAAGCAGTTATCAATTTTTTTGCACTCTAAAGTAGAACTGAAGAGCAGTGTTTTCTATTCTTCAATTAAATTAATTTTGACAGAAGACAAACCATATTTAATTTTTCTAGGAAAAAAAAAAAGCACCAGTATTTCCTCATGTCTTGATAGAAAAACTCATTTTCTCGGTTATGTGTTTGATGAGTCATTTACTTACAGTCATTTACTGAGCGTGCACTCATACAAATAACCACTTCTTCTCTGCCCTGCCCTGGGACTGCAGGAGCTTCCCTGTCAATCCAGTAGAGTAACAATGAAACTAACAAACAAAAACAGCAAAACCCTGAGCAAATCTGTATTTTCAGGGAAATGGCAAGGGAAGAGGTACATGCCTGTAAACTGCAAAAGTGAAAAATAATTTACACAAACTTAACCCAATACAAAACACCAAGTTGAGCCAGTATGTCTACATGGTAATACCACTATACACCAAGTACCTTGACTCTCGGCTTATCTGTGTGTCTTTCATATGCTGCTATATTTTTAAAGCTTGAGGATTCATTTTGTGTAATAAATTTCTCTGTTGCAAATAAAAATATGTCTGGAAGGAGTATAGATTTTTTTTAGCCATTCACACTTGTATTTGAATTTGCCCAATCAGGTTGCACTCCTTATACTTAGCTGAGATAGATGCACAGAAAAAAAAAAAGGAAAAAAAAAAAAAAAAGAAAATGGGAAAGATTTAACATACAGCAGGATGTCAGGTAAATTTAGATATTATAAATAAATAATGAATAAAAGGAGGACAGTATGACAGAAATTGAGTTTCACACAATGTGTTCTGGACAACTACAAGATATAGAGTACCGAAATCAAGTATAAAATAAGTTTAATTAAACAAGGTGGACATTAGACTGAGGTGGCTCTAATGCTGTGGTGCCAACCAAAATATATGCATGTAAATGCACCAATCACAAACAGCCAGCTAGTTTTTAAGCTATAGCCAATCAATGATTTACTTACTTTGATTTTCTCTATAAAACTTTTCCCCCAGCTTCCATCAGCAGAGTACCTCTAACCACTTCCAGTTTGGCACAGCCCAATTTGAATTAATTTTTGCACAAATAAATTCTTAAAATGTTAATAGGATTTAGTTTATCTTTTAACAGTGATAGAGGGACTCAGAAATAAAAACAGCAGTCTATCAATGATAAACTTCTATTTGTCACACTTTAAGTTTCAGTCCTATGCCCAGGAAGAAGAGGGAGGTGTTCTTTCCTTATCACCTAGCCACTCCAGCATTTGTCTGTGCTGTTACGAACCAGAAGTTGGGTTACTAATGTAATTCATTCAAGCTATACATTAGATCATCTTTGGGTTGGCTTGGGAATCCAATCAACTGGTTATGTTTTTATGTTTAAGTGAAAAACCTGCCCAAATGTCCCAAACAATTTATTGATTGTGTGAGTATTGTTTTTTTTTTTATGAAGTAATGTTATAGTGAAATTATCTGTAGTCTGTTTTTTTGGTATTTTCACAAATATATATTTTACCTTTTATTTATTTTAATTTGTTCATTAAGAATTTGAAAGGGCAAATACAAATTAAAAATAAGAGGCTTAATTCTCCCTGTTAAAAATAATGGACAATATTTACTTCCCTTCCTTTTCTTGGAGCATTTACCTTGGAAAACTCATCAGTTCGTTGATATGTATGTACCTTTTGAGGATCAGATGGGCTGTTTGTCATCTTTATGACTCAGGAATGTCTTTCTCAAGGACCTAGGAGCCATCTCTTTGAAATAAAAACAGCAAGGGACATAGTGCCCCCACCTCCCAGTCTCTGTGGGAGGTTAGGGCTTCTGGCTCCAAGTTGCAAAATACCTCTTGTCACACACATATGAGAAGTTTGTTTTTCCTCTGTATTAAATCAACTAGTTAACATAGATGTCACTCCACTTACCAGATGAAGTTAGGAAGAGCTATGGGTGACAAATGGTTTTGTCAAGTCCTCTTACAAGAAGACTAGTTTTGGTTTATCTTGAAAATATGTATGTGATAGATTGTATCTGCTTGGTTATATAGGGAGTGTCTATAATCATTCTGTTTAACAGTTGCCTATTGGATTGTCTGTGATGCACATCACATTCTGGTTTAATGTTTATTAAAATAAAAGTCTGTTGTTCTTTTCTATGCTACCTTTGTGAAGCGGCTTTCTGGGTTGAGAGAAGATATTGAATTTAATTATAATTCCCTAACAAACTCAAGTTTCTGATGTTATATGATAGCACCATATTAATTTATTTACAATTACTCTATTTTATGCAGTATTTAAAATTAATCATAAGTATAAATATTTAAAAATATATTAACATTAATAATAAATTAATAAGTAAAACATGCATTTATAATATAAGAGATATTTTTGTGATGCATAAATGCTTGTCTAAGACCTAAAAAAATTAAGTAAGTTACACTTCCTATGGGCAAACAATAAGGAAAACACGACCGCTTATAAGATTCATAGTGTCCATGAGAAAACAACAACCCAATAGCTCAGCAAAAGTGAAGATTTTCCTGGCACAGGGTTCTGAGATGCATTTCTCTTGAATATTCATAAAAGGCATAAAAAGGAAAATAACTTCAACATCCTTCCTATAATACAAAAAAAATAAAGAATTCTATACAGTTGTTTTTACAGTGTACATCTATGCAATTGAAGAGCATGATATCAAAATCAAATGTAGTGAAAGCTAAAACAATGAGTTTCAAATGTACTCCCTAATGGTCTAACTTGAATTGTGATTTTATTTTTGAATTTTGAGAACTTTGGATTACTTTGCATGCATTCATCCTTAAATGTTGTTTCTTCCAAGCAGGCAAAAGTAATTCAAGGTTATATTCTCTTGCAAGATCTTAGATTGCAGACATTCTGTGCTGATACTCAAAGGCAGATCAACATACTTTTAAAGTAAATAAGTAAATTAGAGCTTAGGTCCTTAGGAAAATGATGTGACCAAACCAGTAGTTTATGTATTCAAATGAATGACTGAGGAAATTGTGGCTAAAAGGCCATATGTTCTGGCAACATAGCAAAAAGATAACCTATACATCTTTGTGATACAACAATAAAATAAAAAGAAGACAGAAATAAAATAATCTAGAAAAGCTGGGTAAAATATAGCAAACATCTTTAACATGCATAGATGAGCTTTCAGGAAGCAAAGTCCCAGAGACCCCAAATTAGAGGAAACTACAAAACAGAGAGCAATCAATAGGTGCTGAGGCAACACTCAGAGGTCTGCCTTTCCAGGAATCATGGAGGCATTACTTTAAATGCCATATGGAAATTGGAGATGAGGCCATGGAATTGAGGTGGGAATTTGGTACCAATATCATCATATAACTCTGGGACACATGAAAGGTTTTCCCAGCACTGATGGAATGAACTAGAAAAAGTTGCGTGATTTTCAATGTTTCTTTTACTTCAAGTTGTACACATATTCACCAGATAAATCCCTATCCAAAAAACAACAGGAAAGTTGAAAAAAATCATGTATCAAATGACTTTGAAGGCCATTGTCTATCTACCATACTAGTAGGTAGACAATCATTTTCTAATCCCTTCTTCTGACAAGCATTTGTAATTGCCTCATTTCTTTCATTAGTATCATTGTTCTTCACACTGCTAAACTGAAAATGTAAGAATAATCCTTTTAATCTGCATACATCCAAACCCATACCATAAACAACTACTCTTTCTACATATACTTAATTTCCTCAGACCTATGGATTCGACACCTAGGAGATCTCTCTCTCTCTCTCTCTCTCTCTCTCTCTATATATATATATATATATATATATATATATATATATATATATATATACACACACATATATATATACACATATACATATATATATGTATATATATATATATGAAAGAGCAAATACAAATTAAAAATAAGAGGCATATATATATATGTCTTCTGACATATATATTTATATGTACACACACACTATCCATATAGTGAAAATGATATGTTACAATTTCAATATTCTAAGGACTATTGAAGTTTTTAAAACCATTGCTATTGTTAAGAAATAAAACAAACTTCACACACTTATAATTGACTTGAAAGTATAATGCTAAGTAAGAAACATATGGAAGGGGAAGAGGTATACATTTATGTAATTCATTGAGAACAGAATTCTCATTAATATATAATGTCAGAAGATTGTATCCGAGAACTTACATTTCCTTAAAGGAAATGTAATAAAACCAATTTTAACTCGTAATTAGCAAAGTTCCTTCTGATCATTTTTCTGTTTCTGAATATATAGTTCAATGTTTCTTCATGTAAGGTTTATGTAGAGACAGATTCACTGGAGTTTTCTATGGTTCTAGCCCAAATCCTACATGCCAGAACTTACACTTGAATTTAATAACCAAAGAATCTAATAGCATTAGCCATATTCTGCCAAGGGGATAATGTGAAATTGAAAGTCATGGTGAAGTGTCAGATTTGTAAAAGAAATTTGGAACAAATACAAAGGCGTCTGTGAAATTAGTGAGTTCAAGTGTTTTATTACCATTAAAATTTAGGAAATAATTAATTTGCTGAATTTTAATTACTTAAGAAAACATTCCATACTTTCTATTTTCCAAACTTCATGAGAGTCGGTAATCAAATTCATAGGTGTTTTTCATAACAAGTGCTCAACATATAATTCTTAATTATTTTTGAGAATTCTTGCAAAACAAAAAAAGAGAGAGAGAAAGAAAAAAGAACAAGTAACATATTGAACACAAAACTAGTATCAGACCAATTATCAGAGGTCAAGTATGTCTCATTGACTATTTGGAGAGAAAAAAGACAGACCCTCGAACCTTAAAAACAAGAAAAATACTAAAAGCAAATTTATGTGATTCTATATTTATTCTCAGGTCTATGGGAGACCTTTTTAAAGTATAATATTAAAATTCTACAAATTGACTAAAAATAAATCTATAACATTTATTTCTACATGAATAAAAAGTCAAAAATAAGACTTGAAAATATACATTGGGCTAACGTCCTTAATTTTTGATAAGCTTAACACCACACATTGTAATAAATCTTAATTACAACACAAGCAAACAATGAGTAAAGCCACAAACACACCAATCATAGATGAAGACATGCAAATATCTAGTAAACATGAAACATATACAACCTCCACCACTAGTCGTCAGGAAAATGTTTTGTTTTGTTTTGGTTTTATTTTTATGGTTTTTTGCCCTTCAAATAGAAGCAGACAAACAGAAAAAAAATTTTAAAAAACAAACAAATGAAAAAAACAACTACCATGTTTCCCTGAAAATGAGACCTAACCAGAAAATAAGCCCTAACATGATTTTTCAGGATGACATCCCCTGAACATAAGCCCTAATGCTCTTTTGGAGCAAAAATTAATATATGACCCGGTCTTATTTTCGGGGAAACACGGTATAATAAATAATTCTTACAAGAGTTCAATGCGATAACCTCTCACATATTATTGGTAGGGGAAGGTAAGAAGTTTTTGCAAACAATTTTGGCAAAGCAGGCATATTCTGTTTAACGTTAGACTTCACAATGTGAATTTGTAAACTTGTTTCTGAATTATTTTTCTCAGAAAAAAGAAAGATAGGTGTAATTTTATATAGTTGTAGATATACCTTTTTAGCATAATATTTATGTATATTTATTTTCATGGTTTGGGTGATACCTTATTCTCTGAGCTGATGAGAATCATCAACACAGACACCACCATATACTTTGTCCAATGAGTATTAGAACATCGCAAACACTCTTGTCCACAAGTTCTCTGCATTAATTGATCCTGAGTTGCATGTGACCTGAAATCTGTGATGTTTACTTCACTGTGGCCTTTCACTCTGATATGTACTTTATTTTCTCCCATATTGACTGATAAAACTGTAAAAGTTGGTAGTACAAATGATGAAAGAAAGTATATAAACCTATAAATTTTCGTGTTAATTAAGATGAAACTGACTGACAGCTACCAGGAAATGGGGGAGGAAGCAGAAGACATGGATGAGAAAGTAATTAGAGTTGGTGAGGATTCTTTGACATTTTAAAGCACACCATATTTGAATCAGCCTGGGAGGACTGACCAACGATTATATAAATAGAAGTTGTGAAACTATGACCCGAGGTGTGTAGAATGGAAGATGAGTTGCCAGCACAGAAGATCAAGAAAGGGTCTCTATGGCTATATGCTATAAGATTCAGTTCAAGCCCCATATCCAATAACACATCCCATGAGCTACATTTGGAGCATTAAGGTATATTTCAAAGTACTTAAAAATATATCCAGCTCAGGACAGCTTTTGTCACTCATAGAAATCTGTAAGAAAACAGTCAAGAGCTATATGTAAGAATGCTTATCACACATTATTCATAACAGTGATTATTTATAAAACAAATATTTAACAATATATGTAAAGTTGAATAAGATCGATGTGCATATGATCAATTGTTTTAGCTTGTGACGTGATACATTGGGAAATAAATACAGGAGATGGTACATACAATATATTACTGAGTAAAAATCAAAGCAGGATATAGGCAGTATAATATTATTTGAAATTTGTCAATATCTTATATACTTGTAAAATTACATTTTCTGAGATACATTAGAATAAAACCACCAAATATTAAGCAATCATTGGCAGCAGATGAAATTAATAATTTTTGTATTCATTATTTTTTTCTGAAATTTCCCATACGCTGTCATGATTATCTATCACTTCTCTATTTAGAATAAAACAATAAAATCATTAGAAATGTTTGGACAATTATCCAGGTGATGAATTTAATAATAGATTTTCTTTTGGTTATTATGAATTTCATTCTAACCAAGTATAATGACAATCTAGAATATGTGAATTCAATATATTTAAAGACATATGTCAGTACAGTGGTTGCTCAGTATCCAGACTTCAGTTCCTTCAGTTTCTACATTTGACCCACATTTAACTTTAAATGTATTTTTTACATATCCTATGTCATGTGGGACGGCCTGCGGGGCCTCTGGTCCCGCTCCCCACATAAGAACACAGGATATGGCTAGGCCAAAAAGGAACACCCACGGAGCCATAGATAGGGGAGTCATACCACTGTATGGTCTCCGGTGGCCAGGGGAAACACACGCAGTAATAGCCACACGATCTGCAGTCCACCATTAACTTCTCTGCCTGCCAACCAACCAATCAATGCAGCCCAGCAGTTACATCAGTAACCAATTAGCTAATGGGTTACAGCTGATGGACAACCAATCACAGTTGATGGTCATTCACTACCCCAGCCAGCACCTCACCATGTGAGGCCGAGAGCCTGGAAACTGCTCTCTGGGACTCTGTCCCCACACCCTATGTGCTACATGCTGAGCCACCACCACCACTAGTGAATTTACTATCTTTTTGAAAAGATGAAATGTTAAATTTACAGAACAATCAGAAGCAAAACAAATATAATGCCAAACTGTACAGTATTGTTATCATCTTGGGAGAATCCCTGAGACATTCTCTTAGAAAGAATGGACCTTGAGAAATGTACAGGTTTTTAAATAACTAACAACTTACAGTATTGTTGACCTTCCAATACTACAGAGTATAATTCCTACTACACTATAGTTTCGAGGAGTATTCAAAATTTTGAAGATAATTGTAGGCAATGATTTCTTCCCTTTGTCTCTCAGACACATTATGAAGCTATCAGACCACCTAAAAACAGCTGTCCCTGCTAGCTGAAATTCTCATAAGACAAGTGACATTATGCTTCTCTTCCTTCCTATTGTCCTGTAAATTTAATGTTTCATCTATTTAGTAAATTCACCAATGGTAGTGATGGTAGTTGTGGTGTGGTGGTGGTGCTGGCTGTGTATTTATAACAACATTTTAAAATAACAAAAAAAAATTAAAACTTTTTAAAAACATCAATGTTTTAAAATAGGGAATTATACTTAGTGATTTTCTCCTAAATTCATGTGAGGTTAGAAAACACCTAAATTATTTATCCTGTTATATTTGACTATTGCTGAACAATCAATGCTTTATTTGTGCCTTTCCCCCCCAATAAACATCATTGTCAGTCAACTCTGTTTTATCACAGGTATCTCCAGTAAAGTTTTCTGCCAATCAATTTACTTCCTCTTACTGTTCAGTGAAACTTTCTTCATCCTGTCTTTACCTACGTCCCACCATCCCTACCTCAGGACAGAAAATGACATTTAAACAATTTATGTCATTTCCCAAGATGGAACTTCTTCCTTAAATTGCCCTAACCAATAGTAATAACAACAATAACAACCCCCTAAATAATTGCAAATTATATACTAGCTGTAGTAAGTGCAATTAAACACTATTCACTGTAACCATTGGGTCACTCTCTTTTCAGTCAGTAATGTGAAGACCAAAGTGATGATGGAATTCAGTTTAACATAATCAATGAGTGCTAACATAATTAAAATTTAGAAAATGCACTTGGATAGATTCTCAGTTGGGGTTAGACCAGGCAAATGCCCTTATACTGAATACTTGCACAGAGAGAAAGAACTCAAAATGCTTTCCCTGGGAATTTGGCTCTTACTGTGTATTTTCCATTATTCTGGAATAATTCACTAGCAAACATTGCTAGTTGGCAGTATCACAGATACGCATTAGAATAAAATTATTTTTCTCCTAGTTCATAAATAAAATACCTTTAGTCAGTAACTCCTGCTAAAGGAAACTGCCACTTTCAAAAACTGTGTTATTCACTAAGTTTAATGAAATTTAGTCGGAAGTAAATTAACTGAATGTCTTCCAAAACCAGGTAAATAAAAAAGGTATCGGGATTTTTACCTGTAAAGAGCAACTAATGTTTATTATGCTTGTTATTTGTTAGGTACTATTCGAAGTATGTTAAATATATTAATTCATTTAGTACTCCCAAAGAGGTAAATGCTATTTTTATTCCTAGTTTATATATTTAAAAAACTGAGATGAAAAAGTTAAGCAATCCAAGGTCACATAGCCTGAAAAGTAGCATAAGACGAGTTTTGGTGTAAAAAAATACCAGAGAAAACTATCAAAATCCAGGATACAATAGATTTTTGTCCAATAACATACATTTATATTGTAAATTCAATCATAGAAGTTAGTAAGAATGATGAGTTGAAGTACTAAATTATTTTTGCCAAATAATAATTATTAAAATACCAACCTTGTATAATATTTACTATAACCCTAGGCACTCAGTACTTTTTATGATTATCTCAAGTCTCACAAACACCCTATGTTATGAGAGCTATTATTATTCCTACAGATAAGGCAGGAAAGATTCAGGGATGTAAAAAACCTCTTGCCCATTCCTACTAAGTGACTTATGACGTTCAAACACTCACATTAGATTTTTTTTTTTTTTTTTAATTAAAGATAAATGTGAAATTTAATAGAGCACGTTTAGAAAGAAGAAGTGATGGTGCCCAGAACTGGAGGTGGAATCTAAATTCCATGCAACACCACCTATCTGTGTTAGTCAGCTCAGGCAACCATAACAAAATACCATAACAAAATTCCAGTTTGTGCTTACACAACAGAAGTTTATTTTCTTACAGTTCTGGAGGCCAGAAATCCCAGATCAATGTGATTACTAATTTGATTCCTAGTGAAACTGCTCTTCCTGGCTTGTAGACAGCTGCCTTCTCTCTGTGTCTTCACATGGCCATTCTTGGTGTGTGCTTGTGGAAACAAAAGAGGAGAGAGTAAGTGTGAAAAGGAGGGAGTGAGGGAGTGATGGATGGAGGGAGAGAGAGAGAGAGAGAGAGAGAGAGAGAGAGAGAGAGAGAGAGAGATCTTTTGTGTCTTCTTATAAGGACACCAGCTTTATTGGATTTGGGCCCCCCCTCTTATGATCTTACTTTACCTCCTAAAGGCTCAGTCTCCAAATATAAAGGATTATGGAGTTAGGACTTCAACGTGTAAATTTTAGTGACATAATTTAGTCCATGGTACTACCTGCTTACCTGAGGTATAGGGATAATGGGAGGAGATATATGTGATCTTTGGCTGGCAACGAAAACATGTAAGCTCCTCTAGAAAAATAAATACTTTCATAAGTGTTTAAGGGATAGTCCATGCAGAAGTTCCCTGAGTGACACAATGGATTATTTCCTTGACTATAGATTTGTTGAAGATATGAAATTATGCCTCACAGGATCATTTCGTATACTGTCCATCAGAAGTTACCATTTCAGGGAGCTAAGCAATTATGATTCAGATTTGGGAAGATCTATGACTTTTATATTTTGAGCGTTATGAGAAACACATTTTTTACTGTATCTTGAGAGTTATGAGAAACACATTTTTTACTCATACTGCAAGTAGGGTGTAATGTAGCCAAATTCCATGAAGTATATTTATGGATAAATGAGTATGTTACGTTGTAGCACTAGAGGAAAATTAAGAACATTCATTGAAAATATTAATGCTATACCATTAGCTCTACTTTTAAAATATTTTCATTTCTTTTCATTCTTTAAAGCTCATATCACACTTCTGAGAAAACCAAAATCAGAATATTATTATAATTATATCGTTTATCACTGAGAATCTGAAGGCAGAAGTTAATATTACCAGCCTAATAATGCAACAGTCATTATTTCCTGGAAGATAATTATTCTTTCTATATTATTTTTTTAAAAAAAATTAGTACCTGTGATATGCCAAACATTGCCTGGAATATTGATTTAGACCTTGTCTAATTGATTCAGCAAATGTTAACCAACTATTATATAGTAGGCCTATACACTTATACACATATTCTCTCGTATAGTGTACATGGCTTTTGTTGAATAAACTGATGTTTTTTGGTTTCCCATTTTTGCATCTTGGAAAAAAATGTAAAAACAAAAAAAAAAGTGATCACTTACATTTATTAAGCATGTATTTTGTGTGAGGTGCAAGAGTTTTTTTATATATTTGTATAGAATCGCAATTCAGCATGATGAAAAGAAAAAATGCTATAAGTTGGATATGTTATTTTATAGATGCAAAAGTTGTGCCTTTGAGAAATTAAATAACTTGCCTTGAAAACATTATTAGTAAGGGTTTGAACAAGAGCATTTTTATTCAGGGGTACAAGTTCTTAACCACTATACATTACAATACCTGAAGTTTTAAAATTATACTGAGCTGAGCCATTTGCATAGTTATTTTCTTCTGAGCTGTTATTCTCATTTGGGTTTTATCTCTTTGTTGGGAAGAAACCTTTATTTCAATTGTTATTTGTCATCAGAAAAATGAGAAAAACATTTAAGGTTTTTTTTTATTGTTTGTTTGTTTTTTCTCCCTCCCTTGCACAGATAACTATTGTAATTTTACATGTGTGCATATCAATTTTATTGAATTTGGGGACAAATCTAAATGGATAGTGGGGAAAATGTATATGAACTCAATATTATTAGTTTAATTTTTTATTGGTGTATAGACTCTTTATATGGAGTTCGGACGAAGCATTTATATAGGCTATATAGTATGTGGTGAGAGAACCACTTAATTTACACTTATATCAGAAAGTGTTGCCACAATGCCTTCCTCACAATACATTCAAGGTCTGACAATTGGGTGGCAAACTTGCCACTATGTGTTTACATTGGCAGCACTGTACAAATAGCTCGGTAAGGTTTCATAACCTTGGTATATCAATGTGTCACAGCTGTGTTCATGTCGACATGTGGCGCTGTCTTGCTGAGTGGTGTTCATTATTGTTGTGTGTTTTTGTGTGCCATTGTGAGAATGTCTGAGCTTGAATTAGAGCAATGAACAAAAATTAAATTTCTTGTTAAACTTGGCAAGAGAGGAAGTAAAATCAGGGACATGTTAGTCCAAGTTTATGGGGATAATGTCATAAAGAAAATGGCAGTGTACAAATGGATTAAACATTTTTCTGAGGGGAGAGAACGTGCCACTGATGAAGAGAGGTCAAGGCGGCCAGTAATGAGCAGAACTGACAAAAACATTGCAAAAATTCATTGAATTGTGCATCAAATTCATCAACTGACCGTTAGAAGTATAGCAGATCAAATAAACATCGATAGAGAAACAGGAAAATCTTAACTGAAAACATTGGCATGAGAAAGGTGTGTGCAGAAATGGTACCAAAAGCACTCACCGATGAACAAAAGCAAAGGAGAGTCGAAGTTTGCCTCCTTTGGAGAGGCAAGACGATGTTTTGGGCCATGTTATCACTGGCCACGAAACATAGGTGTACCAATATAACCCTGAAACAAAGCATTAAAGTGCACAATGGAAGTCAGCCAATTCTCCACGACCAAAAATGTTCCATCAGTCTAAATCAAGAGTCAAAACGATGTTGCTAACATTTATTGATACCAGAGGGATTATTCGTCATGAATTTGTACCAAGTGGAGAGTTAACCAAATTTACTATTTGTAAGTGCTGAAAAGGCTGCATGCAAAAGTGAGATGAAAATGACCTGAACTTTTTGCCAACAATTCATGGCTCTTGATCATGACTATGCACCAGCTCACAGTGTCTGTGAGGGAGTTTTTACCCAGTAAATAGATAACTGTATTGGAACACCCTCCCTACTCACCTGACCTGGCCCCCAATTACATCCTTCTTTACCCAAAGATAAAGGAAATATTGAAAGGAAGATATTTTGATGACAGTCAGGATATCAAGGGTAGTACGACGACAGCGCTGATGGCAATTCCAGAAAAAGAGTTCCAAAATTGCTTAGAAGGGTGGACTAGGCACTGGCATCGGTGCATAGCTTCCCAAGGGGAGTACTTCGAAGGTGACCATAGTGATATTCAGCAATGAGGTATGTCGCACTTTTTCAGGTTTATTGTGCAAGTCTTAGGAATTTTAGTTTATTCTTCCCAATGTTAATTAGGAAATCAAAATGAATAATATCAATTACAAAAAAAAAAAAAAGAATACTTTACAATGAATCGAATTGTTGTGTATTCATTTATCTGATATAATTCTTCGTTGATACCATAGCAAATATTTATCGAGCTCTTACTCTATCTCAGGTATCCTTCTTGATGTTGGGGATGCAGGACTGAAAAACATATAAAAGGCCTCTGCTTCTTATATTCTGTTGAGGGGAAAAGACATTAAACGTGTAACAAGCAATCTCGAATAGTGATAAAGGCTATGAACAAAACAAAACAGGTCATGGTTGAGAGACTGACTGTAGGGGAGCTTCTTTTGATAGAGTGGTCACCCAGTGCAGCTCCAAAGTAAAGACATTTGATATGAGGTGTGGAAATATGAGGTGCACATTGCAGGCAGGAGAAAGCCCCTAGATGGAAGTGATCCTAGTGGTTTGAGGAATAGATAAAATCCAGAGTGGCTGGGAAAAGGAAGAGGAAGAGTGGGATGAGATGAGTTTAAAGGCATAAGCAATGCTAGAATTTTAAGTGAAATGTGAAGCCATTATAGCATTTAAATGACTGATGTAACTTAATGACTAAAAAACGTGTTTGACTACTATGATAAAAACAATGGACCGGTGGAGATTCATGGATGCCAACAATGGGATCTACGCTTGCTCTGTCCAAACATATAGCTATTTCAATTTAAATTATCGTGCATTCAAATGTACATTTACATTAAAATGAAAAATTCAGAATCTCAGTCACACTGACTACATTTGAAGTTCTCAGTGAGCACATGGCAACTGGCTAGTGGGACAACAATGTCACAGAACATTTCCATCATCATTGCTGTTCTATCTAGGTAACAGATAATAATGCTGATCTTGAGTGAAAATGAAGAGAATGTATTTAAGATATGTCTTGAACATAGAGTTCAAATATATCTATATATACAACCAGTGTTAAAGCTAAATGTAGAAAAAAACTCATCTTACCTAGTAAGATTTGGTAATGTCCACTAATCTTTAACGAAAAATAAAAATATAAGTATATCCATGAGTCCATAATAAATGCTGTTCACGTTATCAGGACTAGAAAGATGTCAATGTAAAATGACAAAGAATTTGAGATCTAAAGAGACCTTGTATTTTACTTAGTCCAATCTAGAAATAGAGGCCAATAGACTTTGAATGACTTGCCCTCATAGTACATTGTCAAGCACTTGAATTGAGAGTAGAAAATAGTCAGGGATTTAGGAAAATAGCCCTAAATCCAATTCAATGCTATTATAATAATATGCTTCCAGCTCTTTTAGTTATGTGATTTGGCTACTTCTCAACAGTCTGCCCTCCTTGGACACAGACAATGCATACGTGTATCCCCAGCAACTATCACAATATCTGGCACTTAATAAATGCCAACAAAATTTAGTTGTATAAATATCTGAATTCCAGTGATGGAAGAAAGAGAGAAGGAGCAATTAAAAGGCTTTTTAAAATCGTGTCTGTCTGGAACATATAATATGTGGTGCTATAGACTGACTATTTGTATACCCCCAAAATTCATATGCTGACAACCTAATACTCAAGGTTAGACATTAGGAGGTGGGGCTTCTAGGGAATGATTAGGCCATGAGGGCAATCCTTCCTGAATGGGTTTATTGTCCATATAAAAGAGGCCCAAGAGAGGTCATGTGCCACTTCCACCATGCAAGGATACAAGGAGAAGTCTGCCACCCTGAAGGGAGCCCTCATATGACCATATTTACATCTTTATGTTGGACTTCCAGCCTCCAGAAATAGGAGAAATAAATTTCTGTTGTTTATAAGCCACTTGGTCTGTAATATTTTGTTGCAGAATGGACTAAGAGGCAAGAAATTGGTGGTGATTACAATAAAATCAGTTTACATATATAAATCTCATTTATTCATTTATTTCTTCATATTTCACTGAAAATATGGGTTTATAACATATGTATAAGTAAAATATATGACAACAATATCACAAGGTCAGGAAGAGAAAAAAGGAAGTATGCTATTATAAGGTTCTTATACTACATGTAAAGTGGTATAATATCTCTTTTTTATGGAATAGTTTTATTCAGATATGATTCACATGCCATGTAAATCTCCTATTTAAAGTGTACCATTCAATAGTTTTAGTATGTTTATAGAATTGTGCAACTATCACCACAAAAAGAAATCCCAAACTCATTACTGGTCACTCTCCATTCCCTTTTATCCCCTGTCTTTGAAAAACACTAAGCTACCTTCCGTCTGTTTGGATTTGCATTCTTCCGTCTGTTTGGATTTGCATTTTATAGACATTTCACATAAAGGGAATCACACAATGTATGGTCTTTTGTGACTGGCTTCTTTCACTTAGCATAATATTTTCCAAAGTTTCTCAATGGCATGCCTTATATCAGTACTGCATTCCTTTTTATTGCTAAATAATAGTCCATCATATGGATATATAATATTTTATTTATACATTCCTTAGTTGATGAACATTTGGATTGGTTCAATTTTTGACCATTATTGAACCAATCCATATGATGCTTTTATGTTTATGTTCAAGTTTTTGTGGCCATGTGTCCACATTTCTCTTGGGTATATACGTATGAGCAGAATTGCTGAGGATCATGTAGCAATTCTGTTTAACCTTTTGAGAAACTGCCAGACTGTTTCCCAAAGCAGCTGCACCATTTTATATTCCCTCTAGCAGTGTATGTGTTTCAATTTTGCACATCCTCGTCTTCTTATTATAGCCATCAAGTTATGGGTGGGAAATTTGATTTCTTGATGGCTAATGATGCTGAGGATCTTTCTATGTATTGATGACTCTATTTTGCTACAAAATTAATTGAAATTCATTCCCTTGGTTACAAAGGAAAGGAAGAAGAAAACAGATGTTGACAGCACTGTTTGATTGACCAAAACTAGAACTACATTCTTGTCAGTTATATATATTGCTTTCTTTTTTTTTTTTCATGTCAGGTGGGTAAT
Organism: Rhinolophus sinicus; assembly: GCF_057876585.1. NCBI lineage: Eukaryota > Metazoa > Chordata > Mammalia > Chiroptera > Rhinolophidae > Rhinolophus > Rhinolophus sinicus. The sequence goes on from NC_142502.1 coordinate 59,557,181, forward strand.
GTGCTGATGTCATAAGAAGTTTTGAGGGAGGCACATCTCACACAAGAGCATGAACACCCAAATCATCACACTTCATTGCACCTTTCTTGACTGTGAGTAGTCAGTAAAGTTTTGTAAAGGTAACAGTGAGAGACAATGCATGCAATTATCCATTGTTAGTTTTGTTCGGAGGCATTCTTGTTCATAATGATACTCTGTACCTGAAACCTATTTCTTTGAGCCTAAAAGACAGGAGCAAGTGCTGCGAGGCACATAGGCTAGTCATGGATGCCACATACCTATGCACTGCAAACGTCAGTTATTCTGGAAAATGAAGTCATAAGTAAGGCTTTTACTATTATTCATTGAACAAAATCTAGACTGCATAATACAGGCAGTGTATCCAGAGAAGGAAGTACAACCTCTGAGATTACTGATTTCATGATGACATGGTGATGAGATTCTGAAGAGGACCACATGCTTTACACCTTATTGAGGTCTAGTAGGGGAAGTGCAGACTTGAAAACCAGTCAAAGCAAAGCAAGCAGGGAACACAAGGGAAAAACTCAGCACTAAAGAGTGTAGCACAGAAACATACAGAAGCCGAGGGAAGGCAGAGTATGGACAGGAAATGCAAATATTAACAGTAAGGCTGGTGCTTATTTTGTGGTCAGGGTAGCAATCAGACACAGAGAATGCAGAAGAGGTCAGACTTATCAGTGGTAAACCGGGAAGGCTCAGAGTATTTTCCAGGCAACAGATAACTTAGGGCTAAGACACATGAAAACATACAGTAATTAAAAAAAAAAAAAAAAAAAAAAAAATCAGGGAGAATGCTTTGTCTCTAATTATTCTTAGTTAAAACCTATGCTAATAAGAGGAGAGTCTGATGATTAAAGAGGGCCACAACAATGATACACAAATTCTAATTGTTAAATAAACACATCTATTCCCTTCTCAGTACTGGGGTTTTGTATACAATTTTAAAATCATATTTAAGATATTGACATTGGTCATACCTAAACATAATACCATCTTGGTGCCTACAATGTGACTAGTCTTCAAAAATGTGACTAGAAATGAGTCACAGACATGTTTATATAAGTAACTACTCTGAATTTGAATGTCAATCAGTAAAATCCATGAGTGCAGGACTGCATCCATATTGCTAACTGCTAGGCCCATAATTTCGCCCAGGCCTAGCAGAGTAGCTCTTATTAAAAAATCTATATATTAAATGGCCAGCACTGAGAAAGCGTCGATCACATGTTCTGAGTTAGACCTACACATTCACAAATACCTGTGCATTTTAAACATAAATCCACAGTAATGCAGCATAAATGTAAAGATGCATACTGCTATAGACATCGTAAGAACATTGTTCAATTAATCATATAGATTTTCTGAATATGTCAAACATGTCACCTGGTTTAGAAGATAATCTATAACTTATCATATTGTGAGGGTTTATTTTATGTTTCAACTTGACTCAACTATGGTGCCCAGTTGTTCAGTCAAACACTGAAAAAAATATACATTTATTTATTCCTAGAAAACCTAGATGTTTCTATAAAGGTATTTTTTAGATGTGATTAATATTTATATCAGTAGACTTTGATTAGATTACAATCCATAATATGAACGTGCCTCATCAATCAGTTGAAAGTCTTAAGAGCAAAGACTCAGGTTTCCCAAAGAATAAGGAATTCTTCTCAAAACTGCAACATAGAATCCTAGCCTGAGATCCCAGCCCGCTGCCATGCAGAATGCAAGTTCAAGAATGCAACAACTCTTACCTAAATTTCCAGACTGTCAGCCTGCCCTACAGATTTTAGACGTGCAACTTCCCGTAATCATGTGAGCCAATTTATTAAAATAATCTGTCATCTATCTATCATCTATCTATCTATCTATGCATATATCTATCTCCAGTTGGTTGTATTTCTCTGGGGAACTCTGACTAATACATATGTTTTACATTCTCAGTTAATTATCATCACCAAAATGCCTCAGTTTCAAGCCTCCACCTATCTATGTAGAGTTAGTCATTTTGTTTCTGTATATAAATTAATAATAATAAGTACTATATTTCCTAATCAGTAAAGATAATAAAAATTAGTCCCTACCATCAGTTGATGTTGTAAGGATAAATGTGAAAATATTAGAAATTTGTTCCACAGTATCCACAGGGACATGATTGCATACAAATAGAAAATAATAACACATTATGCAAATGCATATAAATGATATAATACTTCATATCAAATAAAAATTAAGCATTGTTATAGTATCCGTACATTAAAAAATGCACTCAGAAAAAGTAGGCTTAGAACCTAAATATCCTGATTTTTCCATGTGTGATATTTATATGACTTGAGTATCTAAAGGAATGTGACTTGGGATCTTTGTTTTCCATATCTTAAGAAAAACATTAAAATTAATATAAATAAAAATGTAAAGGGAAGATGAAGGCTTTAAATGTTCATTAAGGCACTTTAGAACTGGGATAAGTTACTAACTTAATAATTATAAGCAATAATTGTTCTCCATGTACTTTGAAGACATAATTATAATTCTACCATATTGATTAACTTGCTTCAAAATCAGGACACTTTTTTTTTTCCCTCTGTAAATTCACATTAGTCACCCAATATGTTATGTTCTCATCCATCTGGACTTCTTTTATTGTGGTCATGGAACTGAACCACTCAAAATTCTTCAAACTTATAAACCCATGATTGCATGTTGCAAATAAATAGCACCCATACTCCTAACTTAGTGAATGGATGTAAGAGACTTTTCTTATGTAGAAATAAGTACATTGTAATGAAAAAATTAATATAAAATTACCCATTTCTCCTGACAATTGTAGGATACACAAAATGGTAGAGACATTCCCCACATCTCTATTATTCTATTAGTTGAAATGGCAAATATGTAATAGTGTAATGTCTACCAATAAAATATTTTCACTAATGGCTAAGGTACGAAAAAGAACAGGCAAACTTAAAGTACGTAATTACATAAATGACCATAGTGCCAGAAATGACTTCAGGTTTTTTTTTCCCAACACAAAAGTATTGAGAAATACTGGATCTCTGACAGAATGCAAAATGGGAATTATTGACAAATTAGTGTTGGACGTCATGAAAAACCAACAATTATTTTGAACTGAAATATCAGTAGGACAGATGAATTATTTTGAAATTAAATGAATGTCAAATAGTTGATGCTAAAGAAATAAACCTATATGAAATTGCAAGGATAAATAAAATGTCTAAAACTATGGGAGTGTGTTGAGTACTGGGTAGGGTCTTACGTACAAACAGCACTCAGTGAATGTGAGTTGGTGGTGATGTTGGAAATGGTCTGTCTTTTCCATGATGGAGTCATTTGAGAGATGGGCCACGTGAAGCCAAACGTATTAAAAAGGAAAATAACATTTACACCAACCCCATCTTCAGTGTTGTCAATATGGATACTAAAATCACGTAAGATAAATAGGGTACCTGATTCCAAAGAGAGTTGAGAAAGAAAATCTATAAATTCATTTAAAAAACTTGTGGTTCTCAAAGAGGTCTGTAAATTAAAATTGTCACTAAAGTTGTATGCTGAGAGCAGATAGATACATAAAGAGAGACAAAATTGAAATGTTTTGGTTTTGTAGCAGAATATATTTTAAAAACATTTACCGCTAACCTTCACAGTCTAAAAGAAATCTTCACTATGTAAGTTAGGAATATAATAGATTTATGAAGCCCAAAACAAGATTTTAATTGCATGGTAGTCTTATTATCCAAGTTAATCCAAGCCATTTTTAGAATGTGGAAATTACCACTGATTCTGCAGTCTTGATAGTAATTATTCAGTAGCTATAAGATGTCATTATAATGTATTACAAAGAACATAATCTATAATATACAATTCAATATACAATTTTTTGTATTTATAGATTTATACTCTATTATACAAATACACATAAAATTATCATATAAAAGTAATTATGCATTTTAGGAAATGGATTATCTTTCCTTTTTTCTATTAATACATTTTAAAATGTCATCTCCATATCTCTAATTTCCTTTAGCTAATGTGTTGGAACATTCTGGCTAGAAGTGACATAAGAAATGGGCAATTCTAAACACATTATCTTACAATTAAAGAAACTAAGGTTCAAGTATATAAAATACAAATTATCATGGATTTTTAGTTCATAACCAGGATTAGATCACAGATCCACTGAATTTTATTAGTGTAATTTCTTTAGTTTTAAAAATGCTGTCACTTCCATAAAGTGAGAATTCTGCTTGTCTTAAAATCTAGCCCATGTGTTGACTAGCTGTGTGACAATGAGTGAAGTGCTTTACTTCTCCAAGGCTCAATTATTTAACTGTAAAATCAAATGATCCTAGAACTGAATCCAGTGGCTGTTCTAAGTGTTTCAGCGAAGCTCTGAGCCCCGTGCCTCGTACATGCTAAGTGCTCATTGCCCACTAGGCATTGTCAACATCACAACTCATTATTATCATCAATGCCTCCTGGCAAATATTTGTCAACTACAGTGTGAAAATAAAAGAAGCAATTTTAAAATATACAAAAAAATGTGCTTTTCAAAAAGAATCCATCCATAATTCAACAATATGTGAAGAATCCCTAGCTACTTTGCTGTCATAAATAATTATTTATCCACTTTCAATGTTTTCTCAAAAAGCTTCTTTTTATTCCTTTAAATCTGTGAAATTAAAATATCTGCAGGTTATGTTTATATTAATTTATTTCCCCACTGGATCTCATATGCAATGTTTCAACCTAGCAAGTGGGATAAACCTTTCAGAAATATACTTCAGAGTAAGGCTCCCTGGATACGCCCTGGTCCATGATGCAAGGTAATCTGTACTCTCAGCACTGCTAGGTCTTCCTCCAACACCGGGCAAACACTTTTTGCATGTCATTTTAACAGAAAAAAGCTCAAGTAATTCTGTATTTATTTTTATAATCACTTTCATCCATTTGTGTGTATATATGGAAAACTTTAAATAGAAGTTTCATTGGCAATCAAGAAACTCTTCCTTTGGTTAGGATTTCATGGGAGTACCAAATTTCATGGGGTTAAAAGACAGTACATTACCTCAAGACCCTATTGTATTTAGTTAATATAGACATAAAATAAACATTAGGTTTTTGACATTCCTTAATTATGTTTTAAATTATATATTTTAAGAACTTTAAATAGTGAATCCCTTAGAGCAATAGTAAACACGTTTTTAACCTCAACAAACTATCTCAGACCTTAAAATCTAGTAAGATGTAATGATATACATTTGTTTATTATTCATTTAGAAATAAATTTGCTGGTTTCATTTGATTTTCTTCTAAAAAAGTTTACACCACTACGTCTGCTTAGGTAAATTGCTTGTATACTCACATTTAGTAATAAACTATCTTTTCTTGCAATCTGGGAAACGTCAAAAACATAAATGAATAATATATGATTCTTCTAATAACATTCCCATTACTATTAGGAGTTGCTAATAGTTATTTAATTCATAGTTTAACATTTACTTATCAAAATAAGTTTAGCCTGACTAATATAGAGAACTATAAGAAGATCTTGCCCTCTGATTTGAAACATAAACAAAACAATTTTGCCACTAGTCTCAAAACAGAAAGATCTTACACATTAACAATTGAAGCCCAGTTCCTCAATAATCATCTAGACTTAGAGAAACATGAGCAGAACTGATACTATTAGGGGAAATGACTCAATTTGTAGAATGCTGAGTGGATAACACTCTAAGATCTGCTTTATAGATATAAATTAAATGAGAGTAAAATGTGAAATAGTGTGTCATGCACTGCCCTCAAGTTCTCTTGTCCACTTCTGATTATCACAGCTAATCTGAATTCATCCCACTTAGCAAAATATCTCAGCATCAAGATGACAAGTGATGGGAGTAGAAACAGAGACAATGATAAATGGAGATGAATGCATTGAGAGGAGCTGAGTGGGCTCTAATATTTCATAAGAGAGTGATCAAGAGGGCCAAAGAAAGAACTGACAGACCTCCAAGCAGTCCTGTTATTTTTACAAAGCGGGCAAATTGTTAAGTGGTGGAATTAGCAGGCCCCTCTTCTGTTGAAGAACCAGTGAATATAGAAAATGTGAAGGATTTACACAGATTTCTTGAGAGAGGCCATAGTAAGTTAAAGAGGCAACAGGAGAGAGAGACATCACCAATCTGTATCACTCCAATAAATGTTCCAAGTTATGGCTGGGATGAATTTCAGTCTCTGAGGTCAATACTCCAATTATCTCCTCCAAACCATCATCTCCTTAAGGAGTCACTGTCCTTGCAAACAATTACAAGAGAGAGAAATCATCTTTCATTCAGAAAAGATTTTTTATTTTTTTGTTTTGTTTTCAGAGTAGCAATTCTAATATAGTTCCTTGTCCATAAAGAGATCAGAGAAAAGGAAGACCTAGAATAGACAGAACATTAGTCCAAAATTTCAAAACCACACGTACGAACTATCAGTTCACTCCTTTTTCTATTTCTCTGTGACTAGAAATAGTGTTTAGAATTATTATTTTTAAATTCAGATTTGATCTTTTTATCCATATTATCTTTATTTTTTTCACCCTGAAAGCAATTCCAATTTTTTTTCAGCTAGGAAAGTTACATAGCTTAGATAAAATACTTGTGTCAACTTATTAATAGTTAAATAAAATATATTTCTTTTAAATAGTAATGAGCTGAAAAAACTGGTAAGATAGGAAAATGATGCCAGGATGCATATGTGATCATCCCCAAACAACACTTACCTCTAAGATAAGTATTTGCTTTAGACAGAAAATCCCATTCATGTTTATGAGTGTAACACAAAAACTCTTTGAAAAAAATCTAGAAGAGGCTGAAATTTTCTCTCTTCCTGATAGATATAGCAAAACTAAACAAAGGAGTCAATTGACCTACTAATATCTTAGGGGCATTTCTCAAGTACAACATAAAATGATAAACCTTATAAAATTGCAAGAAGATTTAATGCCTTAAATATGAACTTGGGAAATGGTCCACACATATAAAAAATACACATATTAAATTGTAGTAGATAAAATTATTACATATATAAATTATAAATAAGTTTATAAATTACAGCCTTACTGGAGAATTTTTTTGTGGCCTTAAATACAGGTTTATTTATTTTTTGTACATAACACAAAACCATTTGAATAAAAAGTCAAAGTTTACAAATATAATAATACACTTTCTGATGGGGAACTCTTTTACAAACAAAGGAGCACAGAAGAAAGAAAATAAAATTAGTTAGATGGGAATTTTCCGTTTAAAAATCCAAAGCACTATGTAACTGTACCTTCAGGTAAAACTATATTTGTCTTATTTAAATTTACCTATCAGTTATATTATACTATTTTGTCAATTCTAAAAGGTTGCTTCAATCCACTATGGGTACCACTGCTAAATTAGGTACTGATATAGAGGATAGTTCAAGAGTATTTGGCTTAACGTTAGCTTATGTTCTTTTAAATTTATACTCACATTCAAATTCAGATCAAGCTAATGGACATGTCATCTGATGGGAGGAAGCTTGGAAAGTACTATAAACAGGGAGTATACATGATATGCAGTATGTGGAAACTCTTGATAGTTTTGTTTTTTCCCCATTTTCATGTGCAATAACAATACCTGACAAGATTTAGAATAGCACAAGTATATTGTCTGTCAAAGGTGCTTCAAGATTTATTTGGCTTTTAGTCGACTCACATTATTACAAGCTCTTTGATATACAGAGCACAAAGCAGCTTAACACTGTTGCTATTAGTGTTCAAGCCACACTGAAAACACTTCATTAAACAGCCTACTGCAGTGTAATTGTTTAATAATATTTTGATTAGGTTGTTTAGTAGACAATTCATGCTGTAAAACATTCTCTTGCTGTCAACTGAATCACTGGTAAAAAGGCTACTGCAAAATACATAAGTGGGTCTCTTAGAAAAGAAATCAAAGTGAAAAAAAAAAAATCCTAAATCACTCTGCTCCTATTACCCACTGTATTAGTTTCCTATAGTTCCTGTAACAAATTACCACATACTTAGTGGTTTTAAGCTACATGAATTTATTGTTTTATAGAGCCGAAGGTCAGAAGTAAGACATGGATATCCCTGGGCTAAAATCAGTGTCAGCTGGGCTGTGTTCCTTTCTGCAGGTTCTAAAGGAGGGTCCATGTCCTTGGGTTTTTTCCAGCTTCTAAAGGCTCCCCACATTCCTTGGTTCATGGATCTCTCCCTTCAGTTTCAAAGCCATCAATGGTCAATTAAGTATTTCTCACATCATATCACTCAGACCCTAAATCTTCTACCTTTCTCTTTCACTTGTAAAGAACTTTGAGTTCATCCAAAAAAAATCAAGAATAATCTCTTTAAGGCTATCTGTTTGACAAACTTAATTCCCGCTTGCCATGTACATAGCATGCATAATCCCGGGTTCCAGGGATTAGGATACAGATATCTTTTTTTTTTTTTTTTTTTTTCCCTTTTGGAAGGGGGGATTATTCTGCCTACAACACACAATGCCTGCTTCTAGTTAGCCTGCCTCCAGCTTCCACATGCCAATGTCCTCCAACCAGAGTACATATGTAGCCTTTTATTTTTCCTCCTCACTGTAAAGCTTTTCCATTTTCCTGCCTGCCTTAGAGTTTCTGCCAAATGCAAATCACAGTGACTGACACCCTTGCTATATAGCAAGCTCTGAATAGCTTCTGTTTTTCTCATTTGGGTGGTCTTTATTTCCACGCTCTTAAATATTTTTTTTTTTTTACTTTCATTTAAGCATAACTGAAATCCCTTGCAAGTGATGGCAACTTCATTTGTATTTACCTCATTTAGAGAAAGTTTGAATTACTGAAGTTAACAATGTTTATATGTTGCCAATGTTATGTGCTGGCTGTTAGGCCACTGCTTTCCATCTCTTGATCACACTGTATGTAGAGCAGTCATTATTATGGGTGCAACTGTATTTGCAGGCTGTAAGTATTATATAGAGAAGGATTATTAACCCTGAATGTAGCGCTTTTCATTAGGAAGAATGACAGCTGTACGGATCACCTCCAGCAAGTGTAACAACATCATCTCATTATCGGTCCTTGTCTTTAAAGGTTTCCGGAATTTTTCAGGTGCCAAGGTTGGAAACACACACTTTTTCTTTCTAAATGTTCAATTCTCAAATCACAGAACTACTTCAGGCCTAGGGAAAGATGCAATCAATACCCTTTTCAATCTGTACTTTCAGAGAACACAATTTAGCAAGGGTACACAAATAAAGCATTTTCTGATCTGAAAACAATAGGAACATAGGGCTATAATACCGTATCTATGTCTCTGCTGATATCCTGATAGAGCAATTTAATTTTGCAGCCAGCCATGTCTAATTCGCGGGTGACACATTAAGGAATGGATGGCTGGTCCGTCTTCCTGGCTTCCTCTCAGGATCTGGCTCTCTTGATGCCTTTGGGCATGTCAGAGGGAGATTCAGCCCATTCAGAGCCTCATCTGAAGGAATTAGGGGACATAAATGAGGACTGATGAGGACAGGGCTGTGAGGCAGGAAAATTAATAGTCTCATAGAAAACAATATACAATGTAGTAGCAAATCAAGGGGAAATTGACATTTTACTTACTTCCTTAGAACTACTTTAAATATAACAGTGAATTTAACATAAACATCACCGAGTTTATTGAAGCTATTTAACATCTGCCAGAATTTAAAAGTAAATCAAATGGAATGTTAAACTATGGTTGGATTTCTATTGTATATGTTCTGTATCACATTGGTTTGCCCTGGGAATATTAGACCTGATGTAATTAACCTGAGCTTATTCTAAATGCCTTCCAGAAAGAAGCTGAAAAAAGAGTGGAAAGAATGTATCAGTAGGATTGATTAGGATATACATTGGAATACAAGCTCTCCTCAAAGGAAATCCATTTTAACCAGGATCCCAAGCAAGGCACAACTCTTTCACAAACTCAGTCTTCACAGCTCTCTCCCACCCTCACCCCACCCACTTGTAAAAAACAATAACTCAGCAGGGGTTTCTTGGGTTGAAAACAGAGATGAGGATCCAGACTGCAGCAGAATTTACCATTGGTTATGCTGGTCAAGGGTTATCACTAGCGTCTCAGTGTTAAAGGGTCATTTATTGGTGTTAGAATCATCTGTTTCTCATTTATTGTGTATTTATAATGTGCACCGTAAACCGAATGTAATTCTTTTATAAATTGCGGGCTTGTCGTTTCTAACAATTAAAAATATATTTTTTTACACATTTTAGGAAGAGTCCTTCAGATATTGCTAAATATGAATATTAAAACCAGCTACAACTTAACCTCACTTATTATTTGCAAGATTTGCTGACTAGAATTAGCTGAAACCAAAGTCATTACAGAGTTGTGTTTTGGAGAAATTTCTTTCCGTTTGAGTATGCTACAAATAGCAACTGGATCATGCATTAAATTCTATTGCCAGCACCCTGTTTTAGTCATCAGTGACTTTTTGGTTCATGGGGTAGTTTCTGATATATTGCAGACCCTCACCAAATATTTGGTTAATGAAATTCACAAAAAGGAATCCAAAATAACTGAATATATAAAATTTAGTAAAAATCTTATAAGGCTACATCTGAAAGGGTCTAACAAACAGTAGTTACTTAAAACAGTTGGTAAGTGAATATATAGATGGATTACATTTCATCATATATGTATAATTATGAACATTTGCACAAAGGGTGGAAGAAGATTCAGGTTTGAAATTATCTGATGATATAAAATGATCATATATTTATTATTACTCCTTGAGGCTCTCAGAATGAACAATTTTCTAAGAACCTCAAATAAATTAGTCCTCTGAGAATTAAACTAAACTATTGATTTTAGTTTGAAAAGCTGGCCTACACTAAACACACCAGCTTCGAACAGTTAGTTTCTAATTATGTAATCAGAATAGAGACCCGGGCCTCTACTTTAGTTGGATAAAAAATTCAGCTGGATAAATAAATATCATTTGAGGAGTTTTAAAAGTGCAGATTCCTAGGTATCTTTCCAGGTGATTCTGCTTTAGTAGATCTGGGTGGGGCCAGGAAGCTGAATTATTTAACATTTCTGGTGATTTTTATGCGGGTACCTATAACTTCACTTTAAGAAGCACTGATCTAAGCAAACTTAAGTTACAGTTATTGAGATAAACCTATAGCCTAGACAACTGTATTACCTTATCTACAGAGGAAGTAAAATAAGGCATCAACAAAAAATAGCACAGCCTGATGATAAATGGAAAAAAGATATAAAAATTGTTTATAAGATACACAGATCCAAAGGAGATGCTAGAGTTAGCCAAAATTGGTCTTAAGTGTCTCTGGCCCCAATGTCAAACGCTATCCAAACAAAGGATCTTCCTTCAACTACTCAATTGTCATGTTGTCTATTTTCCTTTTTGAGGGGATCTGGTATTTACAAACCTTTTTCAAAATGATTGGTTGGTTTCATGTTCAACTGGACTGACCTTGTCTATGTGAAGATAATGGTTTTATTTCTCATTGTAAAAGAACAAATAAATTGGTATTCTGGAGTCTACGTTGATCTTATGTGTGTTTGGATTACTCAAAGCTTGAACATTTGTAGATATTAAAGATCCCCTACTAGGTGATCTTTAATAAAATCAAGCCTAAATGTATTTTGTTTTAATAATAGACAGAACCTCCATGTGAAAAAAAATAGACAAACTTCAGAGCTTCAGTTTTGTTTTCAGAGACTCATTGTGCTCTTCAATGACCCCTATTATTTACCGCTACTTCACTTCCACGGCTTTACCGAGTTGCTCTTTCTGAACAGGGACCTTTTTGTTTTTTCATTGTCTGTAAAAGATTTGAGATGATGCTATGAAATTAAAATCAGATTTTTTTTTAAAGTCTCAAGAGGTTTTTTTTTTTTTAAGAAGTGGATCCATAGAATAACACAGTAGTTAATTTCACAATAAGATATAACCAACTTGTCTTCCTCTTGTGATGCTCCTCAAATTGTAAATGTCATATGCAGATTCTAAATCATTAGCACTTAGGGCCCGAAATTCTGCATTGATAAGAGGATGGTGTTATTACATCATGAACCACAATTCTGTGTAGGAAGGGTCCAGGATAACTTCTCTCTGTCTCTTTCTCTTCTTCATTTGTAATCTCAGTCTCTGTCTCTCGGTCTTTCTGTGTCTGCTTTCTTCCCTTTTCCATATTAAAAAGCAGGGCCCAGAGAGAGCCAGAAGTTCTCTCTCCTGCTTATCTAAGCACTGGCTTCTAAGTTTTCTGGCCTCAGTACATTATTTTATCCTGTTAATTTGCAGCATCTGGAGATACAGCCTTAACCATGCAACAATCCAATGATATTATAATGAAATATAATAAGCTTAGTATTCAAGCAGGAAGGATGGATACACAATAACAGTGGCAGTGTTTTCTTTTACAGGCATCGAGAAGCATGGGTTTTAGGATATCTAGCTATGTGCTGCTAGAAATTTATAGAAAATCTTGAAAAAAGATTCTGTGATTAAAATGTCAAAACTTCTTAATTCACATAAGTTGCCAAAGAAGCCCATTCCAATTTTTGATTTGGTCAAAAAGTCAAGAACTCTCCTTTACTTTCATCATTTCCTAACCTCAGACATCAGGTCAAAGATCAGCCCCCAGGAAATGGAGACAGACCGAGAGATGAGCTCATTCAAGACAGGCTCTTCCAGAAATGAAAAAGTGAAAGCCTGAATCTAGTCCACATTTCAACAAATTAATTTTTTTTGTTTCCCCTTCAAGAGGTTTCAGTGCTTAAAACAATGAAATGATGAAACCTATTCTTGAGCCTTGATAAAAATCTGGATTAGGGTGTATTGAAGATCATTAATATTTAATTGAATTTTCTCCATTATGTAATCTGAAGCCTTGAAAGAGCTTTAAAAAGGGAGAATTTAGAGAAAACTGCCAGAACATTCCTCTGGAAAACTGCCAGCACAACTGTCCCCTCCTGTGGCTCCCTAATATGTGTTTCTAATGGAAGAGACACCAGGTCTGAGGGCACTCAGGCAGACAGCCCATCCAAGGGTCTTCCACAGGAGTATACATTTTAGTTCTTGTTTAATTGTCCCTGACAGGTAAAGTAGGGAGCAGGAAAGCCACACTGACTCATTGTGCTATTGAAAACCCTGTCTGGGCCAGGACCTCAGGCAGAGATTACCAGACTTACCTGGAAAAAGAGGACTCGGAATGCTACACATGCTTGGATATATATATATATATATATATATATATATATATATATATATATATATGGTCATTTTATAGGAACGACTTTGGCCTTGTGTCAGAAAACTGTAAGGTTATGTTTACATATCTTGGAGGAGGGGGCTGAAACTATAAAAGCAGGTGTTTTTTTTTGTTTGTTTTTGTTTTTCTAATGCGTGAAATGCACCAGCACATGATTTTAGTAATTACTCCTGTCTCCTGGGAGTGTTGTGAAAGAATGAGTGAAGAGTAGGGGCTCTGACACTTCCTGTGAAATAAGCAAGGTCAGGTCAACTGGCCTGCAGAAAGAATCAACTTTTTATTTTTGCATTTTTATGAAAACATTTAAAAGATACTCCTCATCAGTTCATATTTTTTCACAAGCTTATGAAGTGCTGGACTTTTTAATAGATTCTTGAAAGAAAGAACAAAACAGTACATTCACTTTGATCAGAATCAATGAAAAGGGAGAAGCAAATAAGTAGAAAAGCAGACTTTATTTTTAAAAGATTCAGCTGGAGAGTAGGAAGGATTTAGGGCAGAATCCGAAAAAATGGAATTGTGGGGATGTTTTTTGTTTTTTTTTTAAGTTTTAAAAATGAATCCCCTAGTTTAAAGTAGATGGCCATCCCATGTTGAGTATCTCAAGAAAATTTGGGGACAGCTGAACCAAATAAACTAAGCTTTCAATAGTTCTCAGGATATAGTTTTCTTAAGAGAGAAGATTCAGAGATCCTTAGTAATGATGATTATGATGATGAGGAGGAATTCAGTTTTTTAAAGTGCTCAATATCTATAACATACTCTCAAAATACTTTTTTAGGAATACGAGTATGTAATTTAATTAACGAGAACAATGCAAAAACTGATTATCCTCATTGTATAAATAAGGAAACAGATGAGAAACATTCAAAAATGATGTTGAGTAGGCTGCTCCATTAACTCCAATACTGGTAGTTGATAGAATCATATAATTATTTCACCGTTATTCTTGCTTTCTTTCTCTCCTTTTCCCTCACCCAATACTACTAGTCATGTTCTGTGTTCTTTCTTTTTTACCAAGTGTATCCCCATCTTCCCTTTTTCCAATTCCACCTGGGCTCCCTGCATCGTTATACACAATGGATCTGTTACCATTAACAACAGGGATTCTATTTGCTGAGACTGTAATACGCTCTTATAATATTTAAATGTTTAAAATAACATACTGATATGGGCTAGGTAAATGAGAAAATCAATGAACAACAAAACGGCAGATTCAAATCCCTTGATTTTATAATACCTCTCATGTTAAATCTTATAAATGTTTTTAGAATTTCTATATTTGTTGGGACCTACGAACAGATGTAGTCTATAAAACACCCTATCTGTAGTTCTACTGTATTATGTGTAGGGTCCAGATTGTAGATCATCACTAGGGATTCAATCATACTAGACAATTAACTCTGTGAGGATTTTCAAGAGAGAAATTCAAACATCTGGCAATTAGATACTATTTAATATACCTTTCGACTCTGAGTTACTCTCATTAGACAAATTCACTGTTTAGAAGTCATCTTACTTCCATTATTTTATTTTATTTTTCATTTTTATTTACTAAGAACTTGGTCTCAGTTCAATTTTATAAAGCATATGGCACATGTTATTTTAAAGATCAAGGAAATCTTTAATACGTTGCATCAAAAAATTGAGTTTTTGTTTGTTTGTTTGTTTGTTTGTTTTTCTCTTTTCTTCTAGGATTCAGTCCACAGCTAGTTATTTATCATTTAAATTCATTCAACTGGAAAAGAACATTTTCCTGCCGAATATAGGAACCATCAGAGATAAAGATGGGCTGATGTTTTTAGTGCCTGCTAGCATTGGATCTAGATTTATCTACCTTGAAAGACACACAATTTGTCAAAGACTTGTTTAGCATGGAAAATCCTTTATGGACAGGATTAGTCAAGTTCAGTCATTCTTGTTCCATGTATTGGACGTGTGGCAGAGGAAGGGAGAGAATCTTTAATAATCCAGTCACACACCTCTTTTATTTGAATGACAGCTTTATAACTTCTCACAAAACATGTGATTTTAATAGACATTTATACGTTCATTTGGATTACAAGTGTTTTCCGTGCTTAAGACATTGTGTGTATGTGTGTGGGTGTGTGTGCGCGCGCGTGTTTGTGGAGGGAAGATTCTTCAAATCTCTCTCACATTATTTAAATAGACTGTGAAACTTTATCCTTTCCATTCAGCTACTCCAATTAATAAGACCATTTCCCACTGCCATACTGAGTCAGAGTTTACATTGCTCTGGCTTTTTCCCTGAAATCTACTGAGTGTATGTTCTCGGTCTGCTTCCACCTCCTTCCCTGCCCCCCCCCCCCAAATGCAGTTACTGTTTATTTTTATTTTTTTTCTCACTTGTCTATTTTCTTCATTTGTTTGTGTATTTTTTTCATATCATGACAATACATGATATACACTTGGTAAAACATATTTAGACTGCCTATAACCATGAATGCACCAGAATCTCCGTCCTGCCCCCAAACCTAGTCTCATTGATACCACAGAAAAATATTTTTGCATACATTGATTTACAAATGTGTAAATTTGCATGTGCATATTTTCAAGAATAATTCCAATAACCTTAAATGCATATCGGAAGTTTGACTGTTACAGATATTGCCAAATAACTCTCCAGAGGATTTGGATTATTATTTTTATTTTATTTTTTTTACCACCTAGGGCGTATCCATATTCTTTATTAACAGTCTCATTAGGCATTGTAATCTTTGTCAATCAAACAAGTAAAATTTCCTAGGCATTGTGATTTTCATTTGCACTTTAAAATTATGATTACAATTAGCTTATTTTTATGTTTACAAGCAATTCCTATTTTTCTGCTCATAAACTGCTTGCTCCTATTATTTCTTCAATGTTTAATTTGTGTGTTCATTTTCCTCGCTGCTTAAAAAGATCTTTATATAATAAAAAAGCCAATCATTAGTGTGTCATATTATTTTCCTCTAGTTTGTCTTTTGTGTTTTGACTTCATTCATGTATGTATTTATTTTTATATTTCCATGTAAAAACTTTTAGTTTCCATGTAGCCATTTCTTTTCTTCTTACTTTTCTGGATTTTGGTTCTTACTTTAAGAGGGCTTCTCTAAAACAAACCACAAAAAAGAAAAAAAAAGAAAGAAAAAGAACACACAAAAAATCTTTGAATAATAATGTGTCTAATATAGTTTTATACATATCAAAAGTTTGGTTTTGATATCCTTTTAAATTACTTTCATCCTAAGTTGTATGTTTTATCTTGTTTGTTTGTTTTGTATTTCTGTTATTCATTTTGTTTCATTGTACTTTTATCAGAAAATAGTGTCTCTGCATTGGAGGTTGATTTGGTAGTTTTTTTGTGGCCTAATATATGGTCGTATTATTATATTCCAAAGCCACTTGAAAAGAAGAGTTTTTCTTGATTTTAGGATAAGAAACATATCTCTAGTAAGAAGGTATATTACTTTCAAGATTTTGGTTACTTTTCCTTCAATGTGATTCTGTGATTCAGTTGTTTAAATTATTAACTTTGAGTCTAAGTTACTTGTTTTCTAAATGTCTTTCTTCTTTTGAGCATAAGCAGAGATGGGATGGGGAAGGGCTTGTAATCAAGCTCAGTAGGTCACAGTCATGTGTAAGTGCATGTGTGTGTGTGTTGATTCAGCATTCACTTCTCTTCAGCTTACTGGGGTCACCAGCTGCAAACCTGATTGCCATTAACTATTTCTTCATTCCTTTGCCACACGGATCCTCTGTTTCCTGAAAAGCTGTCATCTCAAGCAGTCCATCCTTCAAACCCAATGTCACCAAGTCTTTGTCATGCAAAAGGGCCAGTGTGCCCCTGAAAACCACCCACACTTGTGCTCACACTCATTTTCTGATTCAAGCCATGGGAAGTGGACTGGTATTTATTGTTTTCAGGGCCCCCAGCTTTGGAAAAGTCTTCAAGCAGTAAAACTATATGGCCCAGCCAGTTTCAAAATCCCCTCTTGATCTAGTCCAAATTTCACTAAGACAGTTGTGCTTCACAGTTTGTGACTTAGTCACTGAGCAATTTTCCAGTTTCCCTAAAGATAAAGTTGTCTGTATTTGTTTCATTCTTTTATTGTTTCCTGGTATCACAGTAGAGAAAGAGAAATGGTTTTCTTTTCACTGCCATCTCTAACTGGAAGTATCAAATGCCCTTGTTCTTCCTCTGAGCTTAAGGTTTCCTACACCTTCATGTAATACATTATACTTATTTATTTCTAGCCTATTTTCACTCAGTTACATGTACATGTTTTAATTTTTTCTGGTTGGGGACTTCTAGAAGAGTAAAGATAGTGTTCACATTCTATATTTATGCCAAGATTAAGCAATATGTTCACAACACCAATTTTGATAGAATGGTACATGTTGTCCCTTTAGAAAGAAGAATATTAGTTAATCAAACTATAAGACTTTCAGTTTCTTTTTTTCAAATCTCAAATAGGAGATGAATATATGGAGGCTGAGAAGAGAGGGTGATTTGTTTTGATGCAAAGGACGGGAAGTTCAAGGACCTTACATGTATAGTTTGTAGCAGCAAAGAGAAGAGTGGTAACTGCCATTAAAACATGTTCTAAGAAAGGGAGTGAAGTCAGTGTTCTGAGATTGTTCAGTGAGAAACCCTCAGGTAATTGTAAATTGAGGATATCTTTATGGATATTTGTTATTTTTGTGTACCCTGGTCATTTAATGAGATAAGTATGGTTTAAGGAGACCTATTCAGAGTCTACAGACCTCTATAGAAAGTGAGATTTTGTTAAACTAGGTTATTTTCTTAGATTGCCAAGAAATAGAATAAAATCATCATTAATAAATACCCTTCTTAATTTTGTCAAAACATTAGGGTAATTTTTCATGGCTGCCTTTGTCATTGTTAATCACTGAATATGTTCCATATGGGAAACTGATAACTTTGTTGCCAGGGAATAAAGACAGAGGATTCTAAATAGAAATTCAAAAATCCTATCACCTTCATAACACTTGATAAATGGAAGCTAAGCCTTTCATTATTGTATATTTTTTCATAGGTCTTTTGTACCACTATAGACTCTAAGGGAAATGAAGCTGAAAAAACAATTTCTAGCCTCTCCAAAGGCACAAATCTACGAATCCCTGGGGGTGTTGATCAAACTTAGGGTATGCCAATATACTAAAACATCCTTACCTGTTTTACTTCAAGAAAATAAAATCATTCCTCAATTACAAGAAGTTCTTGCATATACTGAGTTGTCAAGTCACTTGTCATGGGCATGAACTGGGAGGAATATCAACTCTATCTCTGTAAGGTTGTTTTTGCTAGGCAGTTTTCAAAATATTTGTGGATTACCCCCATTCATTTATTGTTGCTTTTACTTCCCTTGCCTTTGAAGTCAAATTCATAAAATCCTTTCTAAACCCAAGGACCATAAATTTAGTACCTCAACTTTCTTCTATGCAATTTACTGTTTCTGGCCTTATATTTAGGTCTTTGATCCATTTTAAGTTAATTTTGGTATATGGTGACAGATAGCAGTCTAGTTTCATTCTTTTGCATGTAGCTTTCCAGTTTTCCCAGAACCAGGTATTGGAGAGTATTTCTTTTCTTCATTGGGAAACTATAACGCTTCTGCACAGCAAATGAAACTATCAACAAAACAAAAGGCAACCCACCGAATCGGAGAAGATATTTACAAACACCTCCAATAAGGGGCTAATATCCAAATTATATAAATAAGTCATACAACTCAACAACAACAAAAACACAATCCATTTTAAAAATTGGCAAAGGACCTGAACGGACACTCTCAAGAAGACATACAAATAGCCAACAGAGATATGAAAAGATGTTACTAGCTATTAGGGAAATGAAAATCAAAACCACAATGACATACAACCTCATGTCTGTTAGAATGGCTATTATCAATGAGACAAGTAATAACAAGTGTTTGAGAGGCAGTGGAGAAAAAGAACCCTCATACACTACTGGTGGGAATGCAAATTAATACAGCCGTTATGGAAAACAGTATGGAGTTTCATAAAAAAAATGAGAATAAAATTAACATATGACCCAGTAATCCCTCTTCTGTGTATCTACCCTGAAAACCTAAAAACATGTATCCATAAAGATATATGTACCCCTATATTCACTGCAGCATTATTCACAGTGGCCAAGACATGGAAACAACATAAGTGTCCTTCAATTCATAATTGGATAAAAAAGATGTGGTACATATATACAATGCAATACTACTCATCCATAAGAAAATATGAAATACTGACGTTTGAGACAACATGGATAGCTCTTTAGATTATTCTAAGTGAAATAAGTCAGAAAAAAAAAGAACCATTTGATTTCACTTATATGCATATGTGGCATATAAAACTGAAAGCAGCAAATGAACAAAACAAACAAACAACCAAAAACTCAGACACAGACAACAGTTTAATGGTTACCAGAAGGTAAGGAGGGAGAGAGGGTTGTACAAGAGAGGAAAGGGGTGAAATATATGGTGATGAAAAGAGAACTGACTCTGGGAGGTAAACACACAGTATGATATATAGATGATGTATTATGGAATTGTATGCTTGAAACGTATGTAATTTGACTAACCAATATCACTTCAATAAGTTTAATAAAAATTTAAAAACTGTATATATTTGTAGATCAGAACCTTTTTAACAAGACTTGAAAAGGAAGACTGAAGTATGAAAAGCTAAGAGACAGATGAGATGTGTTTGACATGGGCATGAAGGCAGGTTGGGATCTCAGCTACTGGGCTCTTTATTATCTCTCCATCCCCAGGTCAGCCCTGGGACAATCTCAGTAAAGTCCTAGAACCTCATCAAAGTGGTATTTTAAGCCTACTGTCTATTTACCTGAAGCACAGTTTTACTATTCTTGATATTAGGGGGGTGTAATATAGTAGTATAATGTGTTGAATGATGGCTCCTCAAAATATGTCCACATCCTAACCCATGGAACTTGTGAATATGAACTTATTTGGAAGGAGGGTCTGTGCAGAAGTTATTAAATTAAGGATCTCAAAATGAGATCATTCTGGATAATCCAAAAACCTTAAATCCAATGATAAGTGTCCTTATAGGAGACACACACAGGAAAAACATACAAAGAGAAGAGGAGAAGGCCATGTGGAGAGGGAGGCAGGCATCGGAGTTAAGCAGCCTTAGCCAAGCAACCTGTGCATCCATCCACCAGAAGCTAGAAGAGGCAAGAAACAATCCTACCTAGAACTTTTACAGGGAGGGATTACAGCCCAATTGACATCCTGATTTCAGAGCTCTGATCTCCAGACCTATGAGAGAATAAATGTCTGTTGTGAGACAGTTGGTTACACCATCCAAAAAACAACTAATACAGGTAGGTAAATTTATTTTTGTAAGTGAATTTAGCAGAAGTTACCAGAATAGTGTCTTAACTAACTGTTACAGTGACCAGTGAATACAAGAGCAGAACAGAATCAATCTTTCATGATCATTACTAGAGAGAGCATTTAACATATAATGGAACATCAAATCCAGAAAGACTCATATTCATATCTATTCATTCAATAATTTTTGAAAATGCACTAAGGCACTCTTCAAGGCACATAATGGGAAAGAAACATATAAGGTCTCCGATCTTGTGGACTTTATATTTCAGGGGGGGTATCACTAAGTAGAAGTTTTTTGTAATAGTGTATTTGAATTTTAAAAACATATTCTTAAAAAAAAAATCTTTGACAGGTATCATTACTATGTAGAAAAGAAAATCCTTTGTAAGCTAATGTAATAATACCATGTGACCCCTTTCTTAGCTATAAAGGACTTTTGAAGGTCTAATCAACCTATTGTGTGCCTCTGCTTCTCATAATGCTCCATGTGTGAGAGGTTGTTCTATTTACTCCATTGTTTTCTAATAAATTTCCATGTCTTCAGAAAACCAAATGAGAAAAAAAGAATAAAAAGAAGCAGCTGACAATTAAATGCTGGAATAGATGAAAATAAATATTTAATGGTGTGACTAAGTGTAAGGGTATGGGGTTATTAGAAAAATGTTGAGTTGAGAGTTTTTCTGGGGGTATTTTAAGCTTTTCTTTCCTTTTTGTTCATGCCAAGCAACCTCAGGCGATTGAGACTCAAGAGGTTTCATGGTATGAACTGTTAGGCCATAACTTAGTGAACTAAAACACAGCATATGGCAATTAGTGGCGTGCGGTTTCCTTTAAGCTATTCATTTGGCCAGTGTAACAGGAGCACCTAAATTCCTTCATCATATCATAGTTTGGTACAATGGAAGGGGTCCAAGGGAAAGAGGGTCATTGTCGGAGAGAAATGTTCCAAAATGCACCGGTACTCAGATAATGAAGAATGAGCAGCGAGAGCTAGGTGCACAGAATCTTTACCACACAATGCAAATTAGACACAAAAGAGCAAGAGCCAGCAAAGGTACATGATCCAAAGGAAAAAAAAAAAAAAAAAAAAAAAAAAAAGTATTCAGGCATCACAAACTCTTCAAATGTTATTTCAACCCATTATTTTTACCATTTCACATTTTCACTTTATGAAATAAAAAAAAAAAAAATGTTACTTGGTTTGAGTTCTTTTGGAGGAATTGAGTAGCTGCAAATTGTTCTTCTATATTTAAATTCTAGAGAATTCCTGCTTCTGTTTTTTCTGCTTTTTTTATTTTTGTTTTTAATTGGATCATATGAAAAATACTATAAATTAAAAACCAGAAAGACATCCTCAGGGCATTGGGACAAACTCCCCAGTAGAATAATTATCTAAGAGAGATCATCCTGCCATAGTTAGCTAAAGTGTTATTATCTTTTCATAAAATATATCATAGTATCACATTTTCTTCTAATGCTTATGCAAAGGTTGGGATGTATGTACCCCTTGGTCAGTTATCAAGCTAATCCTGAACTAGGTTTCTACTTCAATATTAATCATCATAAAACTTTAATCATAATAAAGTCTAAATCTGCAGCAAATACCATGTATGTTCTGTAAATATCATTGCTTCTATAACCAAAACTATAGTAGTTACAAAGAAATGGAAGTCTTGATCTCCAAATATTTTTGCTCTTTCTTATTATGAATGCATGGAAATGATAATAATCAGAAGAGGGAGAAGGAGAAGGAGAAAGTTATTTGTTGAACCCATAAGTGCTAGGCACTGAGCTAAGTGATTCACATGCTAATTTATTTTTACACAGTGACCTTGCTAGGAAGGTATTATTGCCTCCATTTTATAGGGAAAATCTCTCTTTCAACATCTAAAGCTGAGAACTGGAGTGATGGACTTTGTGCTCAGCATTTCCAGATCTAGTTAGTCAAAGGAATTATGAAGTCTGCATTTCTGTAATGTAAAGTGTTCTGATTTTAAAGTGTTTTCATGTAATTTGTTTTTTGTTTTTTTTTTAAATCATGTATACCAAAAAAAGCTCTTTAGATCTGCCTTAACCTTTCAAGTTTTTGAAATCATAATCATCCTTCATGAAGAACCTTCTATCATTAAAAATCTTCTATCACATACTATCCACTTCAAACTAAGGTATTCTGTGTAGGAGAGAATCCTAGAATCATCTGTTCAAATGGATGAATCTTACGAATGAAGAAACTGAATTCCAAAGACGGAAAGTGACTATCTCAAGGTCATACAGTAAGGAGCAAACATTAAATTAGGAGATAACCTTCCTCTGAATTCATTTGCATTTTTTTTACACTCTACTAGGCTGCCTCAAAACCAAACCGGGTATGGAAGATGTAACACGTCACTAACAGGTCATTTATTTACTACTTTTCCTCAGCTAACCATCATTGCATAAAACCATGTCTTAAAACTGAAATCTATGCAATTCTATACATGTATAAAATCTGTTCCTTTTGCTGCTGTTGAATTTAATAATGGGGAATATGATGCTAACATAATATGTAAACTGTAATGACAACAATAGCTTGATAAAACACTATATACATGTGTATTGTTTGTAACTAGCTAATGGTCTTATTTCATAACTTTAGTCAGGGAAACAAAATTACTTAACATACCTCAAATGAAATATACATAGAAAAATTATTTATATTTTCTAGCACTCATGAAGACTTTGCCTATGATTTTTATTTTATTCCATTTCTTAGCTGAGAAAGCTGACTTGCATACTAATGATACTGTAAATGCAATCCTCCAGTGCCTTTTGGTTCTCATCATTCATTATTGATGCAATATTTTTGCTATTTTTCTTTCATTCTCAGTGTTTATGTTCCATAAAGAGTTGTGCTGTAGAGGCCCATCAATGTAATTGTAAGATTATATTTATCCACTCTAAAATGCCTTGTACGGTCATTTGTCTTTTAAAGGTTTAGGGTTTTATGATATGTGCTTAATTCTTCCTCATTATTTATTGTATATTTATAATCTATTCCTTTGAATTCAATTATCAATTAAAATATTGTAGTGTGGAAATGAACACAATTTATAATCTCTAGGGAAGACAGATCCCATTTTTAACTGTATTTTAGTGAAAAAGTGTATTGAATTTTGGGGTGAGAAGTATTCATTATTTTGAAAAGTTAAAATAGTAATAAAAATGATTAAAAGCAAAAATCATAAAAGGAATTGTATAATTAAATATTCATACATGATATGTATTCTATAATGTGTGTCATACTTCTGTGATTATGTATGTCTATATACAACAAATACTTAATTTTATTTCTTTGGATAATTGGAAGTCACCTCCCTTCAGTCTTGAAATTTTTTACTCTAGAGGATAGAGAAAATAATCACAATTAAAATTCAGCTAATTAGATCTCTTTATAAAAGTCAAGAAATTGAAAACAAATAAACTATTATGCACTCAGTAAAGTACTGTGATGGTAAAATATAAGACAGACCTCAGACAACAAATTGGCGGGGAAACAAGCCTACCACTCCTGAAATCCTTTTAGCACTAAGGAAAGATAAAAGCTAGCCTTAATTGAATGCTTCCTCTGTGACAAGCTCATTGCTAAGCAGGTTCTTTTTATTATCTCATAGAACTTTCATAACATGAAAATGCCGTAAGAACTTAGGGGACAAAGAAGAGACTACTTACTAAGGTGTAGGGGGAGAGCATGGATCAGAGAGGAAAATGGGGGCAGATGAAGGCCAGGTTAGAGAATTGGATATCATGCATGGGATAGATTCCACTTAGCTTTGTGTCCAGGGAAATGAGAATGGTGCTTTAGAGGATGAGCCCATCCTTTTGAGATCCACTGGAAAGCCTAAAGATTGAAAGCCATAAAATTATTTTTATAACAAAAGGGAACTGTGGTAGGTTAATGCAAAATGGTGATGGGAAGAGACAGAAGAATACACATACAGAAAAATCAAGTTAAATAATAACTTTGTTTAACTTGATTCTTCTTAGGAAAGAAAGATAAGAAAATGTTTGAAATTTTTCTAATAAGTACAATTATTTTAAAAACACTCAACAGATATGTTTCTAATGACATATTTGTTGTAGGTAGTTGATTATGGGTAGCTGGGGTGGGCAGGTAAGAAAAACAAAAAAGTGCACTAAATTGTGGGAATGTGGAGATTATTTTGATGATAAAAGCCTCAAATGGAGATCTTCGATGGCTATTTAGAACAGTAGGTGCACGTGTGTGTGTGTCTATTTGTGTGTATTTATGATTATAATGGTGGAAGCCATAAAGATATGAACAAAATATAATCTATAGAGGGCAGAGAAGGAAAAACCACAGAAACTTAAAGAATGCCCAAAGAAGTTAGGGATGGTGTGGGGACAGAGTCCTGCAGAGCAGTTTCCAGGCTCTCGGCCTCACATGGAAAGGTGCTGGATCACTTGTTGGATGGCCATCAGCTGTAATCAGATGACCATCCGTCGTCGTTGCCATCAGCTGTTACCAGTTAGCCATTAGCCACTAATATAACTGCTGTGTCTATGCTAGGGACTTGATTGGTTGGCAGAGAAGCAGATGACAGATTGCGCCTCCTGCTTCCTGTGTCTCCAACTTGCTGCCAGCGAGAATATAATGGTATGATTCCCCTATCTATGGCTCCGTGGGTGTTTCTTTTTGGCTTCTCCATATCCTGTGTTCTTGTGTGGGGTGCAGGACCAGAGACCCTGCATGACAAAAAGAGTGTGTGTGTGGGGGGGGAGTCAGTAATGTAATCAAATTCACAGCCCAAGAAGCTGTAACAAAATGCGTATTCCTTTACCTGTGTTTTTCTGATTTCTTCATAGATTTAAATACACGTTGATTCATTTAACGTTTTCTTAGAGTATTTTCTTTTCTTTTTTGAGTAAGTCTTTATGTATTAAGCATTTGTAAACACTTAATAAAGTAAGTAATTTTATTAGGTAAGTGGTACTGATTTTCATACACTGGGAATAAGATTTGTCTGATATACAGTTCAAAATAGGCAACTCCAAGTTTTGTGAGTACACTCCTTTTATTTCTTTCTCTGTAAGTACTATTTACAAACTTATTCACAAAGCAGTTCTGCCAAATTCTGCCCTGGTTACAAATAGAAAGCACCTTCTTATTTCCCTTGGGAACTTTCTATAAATGTTGAATGTTAGAATTGGCCTAAATTGGATGTCCCATAAATAAGACGATAATCTAACTTAGAATGTTGGTTCAAAAATTCTTCTCCAACAGATTTAAAGAATGCATTTCTTCTGCCCAGATTTATGAGTTGTAATGTACTGTTCTTCCCCAAAATTCTTTGGGTTTCTCTGATGACATGTCTCTTGGATAAAGGCTCAATCATTCTGGTGTCTAGGGTAGCTCTTAAACAGTGGATCTATAGAACTTGAGCATTTACACTAATTTTCATGATATTATTTTTCTTCCTAGTTAAATAATCTGTTCCTTTTCTTTCTGCCTGAGTGCTTATGAGATTTTATTACCTGAAAATTTAAAACTGTTAACATATATGTATATGTCATATGTCTTAATAAATATATATCTTTATTTATATTGAGTTTGCCTCATGTGTGATGAGTCCTTGTGATTTATATATTTAAATACGTCAGCTTAACCTTTTTTCTATTATATCTGAATATTGTTCTATGCTATGTCACTATAATAAAAATTATTAGAATATCAAATTTCAATTATATCTTTCCAAAGCTATCATTTTTTCCTCTAAACATTATCATCTATTTTCCATCTTTCTATATCTTCTAAAAGAGTCTTTTAAAGTTCTCCTCAGACTGATCTTATATGCTGCCCTGTATGATTTTAATATTTTAAACTCTGTGTTATTTCTTTGTATACACTTCTTTTTAATCTCTGTCAGCTTTGGTTTTTGACTCGCAGTAAGATCTTTGTGTTTTTATCTTTGAACTCTGTGATAGCTAATTTTATGTCAACTTGATTGGCTAAAGGATACCTGGATAGTTGGTAGAACATTATTTCTGGGTTTGTCTGTGAGGGTGTTTGGGGAAGAGGTTAGCATTTGAATCAGTAGACTGCATAAAGAGATCTGCCCTTACCAATGTGTGTGGGCACCATCCAATCTGTTGTGGACTTAAATAGAACAAAAAGGCAGGTAAAGAGCAAAGTATCTCTTGTCTTTCTGAGCTGGGACATCGATCTTCTGCCCTTGCTTGGTCGGACTTCAGGTCATCAGAGTTACTGGGTCTCAGGCCTTCTGACTCAGAGATTTTGACCAGAAATCTTTTTGTTCTCAGGCCTTCAGCTGTGGACTGAATTATACTACTGGTTTTCTTGGGGCTCCAACTTGCAGAAGGCAGATCATGGGGCTTCTCAGTCTCCGTAATCACGTGAATTAATTTCTATAATAAATCTCTTGGTTCTGTTTCTCTGGAGAACCCTGAATAATTCTTAGTTTATTGAGCTCATGTTTTTCATTCATTGTCCTCTCATTCCACTACCAAATGCCTTTTATAATTAACTATAGTCTATAGCCTTAACACACACACACACACACACACACTGTGTTTCTTTACTTTGCTGGTATACCCTTTGAACCTTCCTTAAAGTGGCATCTCGTGATGCTGGTAGAGAGTATGAACACAGGCCAAATCACTGGAGTCAACATTTTAATCCACCATTTATTACCTGTGCAGCTATAGAAGTTTATTCTATTGTTCTCTGCCTCAGTTTCCCCATTTGTCAAATACGAGTAATAATACTCTGTCATAATGTTGTCATGAGGAAGAATATAGATAAGGCACTTCAAACAGAGACAGGTGCAAAGTACTCAATAAATGTGAATTATTATTGTTCTCAATTATTAATCTGAATGTTTGGTTGATATAGATTTGCATACATCATCTCTGTGATCCATTATTCTGAAGGATCTGGAAAGGCAGCTGCTAGTTAGACAATCCCAATTGGAGAATTTCATTTCCTCACAGTTCTTCCCTGTGTTTGCTGAAACTGTCATGCAAAAAGCCTACTTTACTTGGCAGATTCACTGTCCAATCTTATCACAACTCTATTCACGTGACGTGCTACTGTGTACGCTGTGTGCTATGCCTGTATACAGAATACTCGTGCATTGGGGGAGGGGAAGAGGGGTGAGAAGAAAGGTTGTCCCCTACTTTTGAAAAATTCCTAAAGTTCAGGAAAGATGCCTGGCACCTTGTAGACAGAGGGTTGCCTTCTGTGCTAGAAAGAAGTAGCATGAAGTTCTTGTATCTTTAGACACTCTGCTTGATATAAAGTAGCCCAAATCTTGCAGACTAATATTAATTTTTTTCAAAGAAGCTGTAAATGCATTGTCAACTTCTGCTTCAGCATCAGGTTTTGCCTGCATCCCAGAAAAAATGAATAGAGAAAAGTTCATAGAAATGAAGAGTGCTCATGAATGAAAATTTGGAGTAAGCCACCCATGATTTTTTTTAAATATCATTTCATACTCATAATATCTAAAGTAAGTAGTTCAAAATTTGTAATAAGTATGTCTCACCTTTTACTAATTTTGTTGAATTAAAATATCCATTTTTTTTTTTTAGGTTTCTTTATTTTATTGCATCTATTCCATTAAGAAAAATATTCTTTTTCTTAGGAGACTAGTTTTGTCAAAAGCTGTACAGTATAGATTTCAAATCAATTTTTTAAAATCCTTCTTGATTACCCATCTCCACTAGTTCAAAACAGCATCATGTTTACTATTGCAGGAGACACCTAGCTAGTCTCCCCACTTATACTTATGCCCTTAGTGTGAACAAGATGTCAGAGTGAACTTTAAACATGAAATCTGATTCTGCCCCTCAACCTGCTTATAACCCTTTCCAAACTCATCTCCTAAGATTCCCTCGATGTTCCAAACAAAAGCTCCTTATACACACAGGGGCTGTGCATATGCCTTCCCTTTACTGGAAAGTTTTTTTGGTCACACTGCCTTTCTTCATTCCTCTCTCCCCTTTGCCTCTACTATTCTTATCTCTTTAGTCAAGATTAGTTTCTGTGTTCTATGTTTTTCTAGCACTTGAACTTTTTTCTTTATTACTGTATCGCAATTTTTAATATTTGATTATCTCATTCAGCCAATCCAAAAAGATTTTAAACTCTATGAGAGCAGGTTTCATATTCAATTTTGGAAGGATGGTATTAACATTAGATGGTTTATGATACCAACATATTTGGATGAATAAATTTAAATCTTCTAGGATTCTTATTTAACTTAGTGGTATTAATGAACTCAGAGTGTTCAGCAGTTAGTGATAGCTTTTATGACTTTCAAGATTTTTCCCACATAAACTTTTTTTGAATTTTGTCACTTATAAAGTTCCCTCACAGCTTTGAAAGTGGGCAAGAGGAACAAGGAGCATTCTTGACATCACAAAAATAATAAAAAGTGTTATTCCTCCATTATGAAATATCGTATTCTCTTTGTTTTTCCATATTTTATTCATGCTTCATGCTTTCGCAAGGTAAACAGGAATTCAAAACATCCCATTTTTAAATATTATGTAATTACTGATTTCTTTCTCCCACATTTCTCAAACCTCTGTTGGCTCCACTTCATTCTGTTAAACCAGCGTTGGGTAAGTCATTTCCTTGTGTTCTCCTTACCCAGAATTGGAGATATTCCTTCCCAGAATCTTGATACATAAAAAATCGGCATCTAATACCGCTAACCTGTAACAAAATGGTTATAATATTTGTCTTTGAAATAAAGCATACAGGTAATATGCTGTATAAAAATAGAGATGGGTGCTATTTTGTGTTCTGTCTTTACAGTGAAAGGCAGATAAAATACTAAAAGGCTAATGTTCTACTTCAAATGCTTGATTTGCTGATGGTTGAAAACAAACTCCATTTTGTTAAAATTAAACATTAAAAAAGTATCACATTGCTTTAATAATATATATTCAGAGTACAACTGCAGTTTTATATGACCAAGATTTTCAAATACTATTTTTGCAGTTAGTCATATTTTTGTGCTTGTTCTGTACCTGCTATCACCACAGTTTCTTTTTTCTTCCCAAGCCATTTGTTTCCACATGATGAACAGTACTTAGAGAGGCATCTCTTTTCTCTAGTTGTTTTTATTAAATTATGATACTAATAGGGTTGGTTTTCTATGAAATAATTTGTTTTAGTTTATTTTTAGTTTGCCGTCAGTCTTAACTGCTGGGGAATTAGATTAATCATTGTCTGCACTGGTGTCTGGTTCTTCCAAAGTCATTGTGGCACAGGATTAGGACAGAGATGTACATGGCCTTAGGCAAGCCATTTAGTTTCTCTGTACTCTTCTTTCTTCATTTATAAAATGGGGATTAAGTGACCTTTCTATACCTACCTATCAAGAGTGCTTTAGATAAAATTAGATAATAGAGTTGAAAGTACATGGGAAGTAAATGTGTTGTGATGAAGAAGAATAATCTATTCTACAGAACCCAAATAGAAAAACAAGTGTACAAAGGCTTTTAAAAGCACATTTTTTGGGGTATGGGTGGCTAACTGCATTCAACAATCAATTTGCTATCGAATGAAAAAAAATTAGTTTGAGAGTATAAGGAAAACATTTTCTATTTCTATTATAAAAAATGTTTAATATCTAGTGGATATGTTTGTTTTTTAAAGTTAGAGTTTAAATGTTCATGCCTTTAAATTCTCATTTTAGAAAATAATCTGAGTCAGAGCCTAGATTAAAAACTCTAGGTGAACTTCTGTGATTTGTAGAGAGACAGACTTTACATTGAGAAAATCATTAGGTAGCCATTCTCTATAGGTAAAGAAAGCAGACGAAAAGGAGAAATCTTACAAAATGCTGCTAAACAGAAAACTCAGAAAATAATTTGAAATATCAATTCTTGGGAAACATTGGTAGAAGAGAAGCGTCAGATTTCCAAACAACAATGCTGCCACATGACCATCTGGTTTTCATTTCTTCTTCCTTTTTTTTTTCTTACTTTCCTTCTTTTTTTTTCTTTTTCTATGTAGAAAACAGGAGAAGCCAGGAAAAAAGTAGAGAAAGTCCAAGGACAAATGTCATCTTTGTGAAAAAGATTGTAAACAGTTAATGGTCTCTTTTTTTAGATCAAGATCAAAGGCTGAATGGAAGCCTATAGCAAGGACTTTTAAGACCAAGTTCACTGGATACGCCAAAGTATACTGGATTCATGATAAAGACTCACTTAATGAAAATTAGGGAGAGTTAAATCCACCATAGCCTGGGAGAAAATCAGCATTAAGTTAAACAATAAATGATAGCGATTAAACATAGTGAAACGGAAACACAATTATGTGTAGGTATGTATATACAGTGTAAAGTCAAATTCTGTACTCTTTAAGTATGATGGCCTTTATTATTTACTTTCATTTGTTTTCTTAAGGAATTCCACTTTTAATAACTAAGCATGGGTATATGACAATCAGACTTTGATATTTGATTAACCATACCTAGAGAAATCATTTCCGTTTTTCCTCTAAGGCTGTTTAGTTGGGTCAGGCCTGTCGGTTGCTTCTTACTTGAAATGAAATAGTCATGCTAGTCATGTAAAGGGCAGTCCCAGAAGGTGGATGCAATGAACAACTTTACCAAGACAAGGGTCATCACCTGGAGCTTTAAAAAGAGTGGACATGTACTCTTTTATAATTCTAATAGTACAATTCTGAAGTCTTTTATGAAAATTGTCTTTTGTATATTTGGTTTTTAGCTACCTTTTCGTTTTTTAATCTTATTGCCCATTTCCTTAGGCTGATCAACATATGCAAAATTGATTTAAAATAGTTTCTTAGAACCTGTTTCATTTTTCTGGAAAGCATTCCCAATTTTGTTTTCATTTCTTGTTTTTATACATGAAATTGTTGTTTGCTATAAATAGCAACAAACACAAAATAATTATAAAATCAAGAATCTTGTATGATTTTTATATATGTGTGCTGATCTGTCTTCCAACTTTGAAAGTTAATTTCTAGAGAGCAGAGATCATAATTTGCATCTTCCATGAAAATAAATAATGTACATTGAATTCTTTATTTGCAAAGCAAAGGGGGAAAAAAGCCTTTACATATTACGAATTAAATGAAATATGCTTTAGACACAAAATAAGAGGGACATTTTGGCCTTGCTTTTAATCATTTGACATAGGAACAGAACTTATTCTGTACATGCCAATTATTGTTAGAGTCCTGAAAGATCTAACATTTTAAAATTTGACATACACACACACACACACATACACTATGAATTCTTACACAGAGACAATAAGTGATGCAAAATATATGAACACTTTTACAAACCATTCATTTAAAATATTTATTTGTGATCACATTTGTTAATTGTTATTGAGATGTTTTCTGTCACAGAGACAGTTTGTAATCATGAGTCATCTGTGATTCAGGGAATTTTTCAGGTTGTGTTACCATTCCATTTAGAAAATTGAAAGGAAAAGAGGAGATCATGGTGCATAGCTAAGACAGAGCACATACAAAAGGAGACAGTTCATGTGAGTGGGAAATATCTATCTTTCTTTTTGTCTAAAATTAAAGAAAGTAGAGAAGTGTCAGGGTGAATACTTTTAAGCAAATGTAACTGAAAATTCCTCACATGACAGGTTTTCCACAATGCTTCTAAAATTAATATTATTTCTTTAATTTTACTGCATTTCTCCTCCTAATCTGTCATTTCTTCTTGCTAAAATGTATTTACTTTCCAATAAGAATCACAATATATTTTAAATCTTTTTTTTTTTTTTTTCCTTCCAGAATTTTTTCCTCCTTGAGCTTCCTGCTGACAACATCATTGATAATCACTAAGGATAAAAGTTTATAAATTTCAATCTAGCTTTTGGGTTCTTTGTGAACAAAGATTTGTAATTGAACCAACTTACAACAACAACAACAAAATAGGTAGCAGGTTTGGGAAGCAAATTAACTGGGGGCCAAATTTAACCTTCTAAACTCATTTCATTTGCACCTCAGATTGGACTTAAGCCATTAGCACAGCAGGAAAAAGCAATGGTTATGCACCAGGCCACCAGCACTTCCATGCATAAGATTTTGCGAAATGACAGAAATAATGAATGTAATTAAAACAGCATGTAGCCAAGAAAAAATAATTAGTATACAAGTCCGATGGCTCTGGGAGGCCCATGACATGACAAAAATATTTTTTTAGGATTTTAATGATATCCTAAACTAGTTTAGTTTCCAAATAACAGTTCATATGTAGTAATATTTGATAAATGAATATTCTTAATAATTATTTCCAAGCTTTAGATTTAAGGTGTTTCTAGTTTTAATACTTCAGTTTTAATCTTAGATTTTTCCAACTTACTCTTGAAATGACACCTGTGAATTATGTGATTATTATATTCAGGAGGAAGTAGTAATATAAATGCCCTACGGTCATAAAATGGTAAAAGTAACTTGGGATTTGGGGGAATTGTCACTAATAAAATTTGAAAGTATGTTTTTTAATAATTCCAAATTCTAAATTATTCATTTGTAATCATACAGGCTATAATGTTTTAAAACTTTTAATCTTGAGAGAGAGAAATCTAAATTTCCTCAAGGGTGATTGTTTTGATCAATTAAGTCAATTGCCACTTATAACAGTGCCAATTCTTAAAAATCAGGAAAATGTAGTAAAATCACAAAACTGTAGTACATTCTGGAAAGTATATGTCCTTAAAGATAGAAGAGTTGAATATAATATTGTAATTTTTTAAATTAATTTAAATAAAGATATATTTTTGCAATGCAGGGCATCTTTTATTCTCTATTAATATAAACCCAAAACTATTTTTTCATTATCTAATTTTTTCTATATATCTTTCTGGAGGAAAATCTAAAATGACTTGTAACTGTTTTTTTCTTTTTTTTGCAAAAGCTTTAGAATTCTAAGAAATTACTATTAGAAAGTAAAGCCAGGTAGGTTGTGACTATGGGGGTGAAATGTGACTGAGTAGATAGAATTTGATCTGTTCGTTAAGTATGAGTAAATAGAGAGAGTAAAAAGAGAAAATGTGAGGTACAAGAGAGTTTGGCAAGTGCCTGTATGTGGAGTTAGGGAAAATAAAGGAAAGCTCAAGATTTGGGTGATGGATGTCTAAAAGAATGATAATGCTATAGATAGATCTATGTGTAGGAAATTATATTTGTTAGGAAAGTAATTAAGATGCTGAAGTTGAAGTAACCATGAGTCATTCAAAGTGAAATGTTTGATACATATTTGACAGTAAGAGAAATGTACAATGTGAAGCTATCGGTGATGGCCGTTGTTTACAGAGCCATTTGCTTAAAGGTATTACGTAACAATTTACTCGTGATTGAGGTCATATTTCAAATGATCAACATTCAATTTTCTTTTAAAAGAGGGAATTATGTTAAAGGCAGATTTTGAACGTATTATATACAAACATAAATTGAGGTATTGTTATTATAGCTATTACATTTTAAATACTTTCAAACAAAGCAGTAGCTTTGCTTCTCTTTGCCTATAAGAAATGGGCAATTTTATATTTACGAATGAAATGTAAGATTCCAATTCAGAATATTTATTTGTAATAATATCAGCTGTAATTTTTTAACTGTTTTTAATCTCCAGAGGGAGTAAAATCCAAATGTTCTCACAAGTGATTTAGGAAAACAAGTTAAATATCATAGAAAGTGAGCTCCAAGGAGCATATCACAGACCTGCTTCACTGGTTCTTCACAAGTTGCACATAGAATGTAGGAAACATGGTGGGTTCTGCTATTTAGAATGTAAGTTGCATACCATGCTGCCTTTAAACAATGAATGTTATAAAACATATTGTGAAGTCCCTTTCCCTTGAAGTTCACAGTCTAACGAGAGCCACAAGCATACTAAACCGTGATCAAGTACTATGGGAATGTGTTACAGGCCTGTATCAGTAAAAAAAAAAAAAAGTTTGAATTGAAAATTTTAGTAGTCTTGGGATCCTACCTAGCTCATGCATGCATAGTTTTAACTCATGAGGCTCTTCCTTTTATCTGGCAACATAATTTCTTTCATTTTAGTCTATGCTTGTGTTTAGTTTATATGAGAGAGGCTCTCTTGAGGATGTATCTGGCAGGAGATATTTTTGTGGTAGTATCCCTTTATATTAAATGATAAAATGATTATTTGTGGCTTTTACTAGTTGTGACCTACAAATCATTCTCTTAATATGTACTTACACTGCCAAGGATTTCTGACTTAGAATTATTAGGTTATTGTTTATTACACGATTTCTTACTTTTTAACTTTGAAATTTACTCAATATTTGTGTAAGAACTGAAATAGTGGAAGTAAAAGAATTAGTCTGCATGAGCACAGGTACCAAAGCACCTAAATAACATGTTATTACTGTGTCTTGTTAGAACCGGTCATTTATTGTAAGTAGAGGATTTAGCTGAAAAAAATTGTCAGTGGCTAATGGTCTGTTTGGCTGAGCTCATGTCCAGCATTATTTTGGCTGTTCTCGATTAGGATGTGGACCATAAAAGGCCAAAGGACTCTTAATTGATTGTTATTAACAGTCTGTGTACTGTGCGTAATAATGAATAAAACTGAATTAGGGAGATGTTTTGAAAAAATAAGAGCCAAAGAGAATTAAGCTTGTCAACTCCTCAAATATGGTTTGGGTAAAGTGTGATCTAAACAGTATCTGAGAATCTATATACCTTTCTTTCAACCCTATTTCTCAAATCCCGTGGGAGAAAGGAAGCCAATTTTTAAAATGGGAGCTGTAAGACTTATTTAGGGTATCAGTATAAAGGCTGGAGCACACTGGAGTCCATCAACTGATCAATTATACTTGATACAACTTTGAAATGCTTTTTAGAATCGATTGCCTTACTGAACTAACTACATGTTACAATGATTTAACAAGTCAGAAGAAACATCTAGTCAAATAGACAGTATAGTTAGAAGTGCTTCTGAATATAGATATAGACATCTATTAATATCTATATTTGGCTCTACAATTTGCCTTTTTATCTCTGACTGACAAAAATGCTCATTCACTAGATGCTAATATGCCCTAATGTTTGAGAAGGAGGAGAGGAAAGGACAAGGCAGAGCAGGACAAGACACATGATAGGGAATAGAAAGGCAGGAAAGGGGAGATTGAAGGAAATCATTGAAGGCTGGAAAGTGTCTGCCCTTCCCGAGATGCAGCTAAAATACTAGGTAAGTTGAGTAGAATAGATTTTGGCTGAATCAGATGACATATAAGCATGTGATAGACATGTCCTCATGACTGACATCACAGAAGAGTAAAATTCTAACAATATTTCAGACAATGAAGAATCCTAAAATGATCTCTTCTCTATGTTTTGGGATAAATACTAAATGAGAACTTTACGCAAACCTGAAAAGATTAGTAAACTGGAAAGACGAAGAAAGATATAGTGTGGGAACTATAAAAACATTTTGCTACACTAAAAGCAGAAATTATTTTTAAGAGTAAATATATATATATATATATATATATATATATATATATATATATTTAAATGCTTTACTATTGAACACAATATATTTTTTCAAAGTACCTACTTTGTGCATTAAATAAAATGCAACAAAACATAGATTATGTGGGAAACAAAATTAAATATGTAACAAAAAACAAAAGCCTAAGGTGACAGGATAATTAATTGACATGAGGAAAGACCATAAGTTATCTGATATTAAAACTGGTAATAACATAATATAATTTAAAAATTGCACATGGAAGACTGTTGCATATATAGTTGACCTGTGTACAACCTGGGGGTTAGGGGTGCTGACAACTTGTGCAGTTAAAAATCCATATATTACTTTTGACTCCTCAAAAACTTAACTACTAATAGTCTACCTAATAGCCTTCTGTTGAGCAGAAGCCTTACCAATAACATAAACAGTCGATTAACACAGATTTTGTATCTTATATATACTGTATACTATATTCCTACAATAAAGTAAGTTAGAGAAAAGAAAATGTTATCAAGAAAATCATAAGGAAAATACATTTACCGTGTTTATAAAAAAAAATCTGTATATATGTGGACCTGTGCAGTTGAATCCTGTGTTGTTCAAGGGTCAATTGTAAACTTTATTGTAGATAAAACAGGTCAATATTTGCAAAGATAAACTTGATACAGTTTCTTAGAATGTAAATCAACATCAAAGACAAGAGTAAAACCAATAAGAGAAAATGGAGCTATGAATGATACCACTGTGACATTAAATTCTATGGCTCTTGAAATAGAAGATGGAAACAGTAGGAAAGACATACAGCCAATATATAAAAGAAAAATGTATTATATGAAGTAAATAAACTTATGACAGATCACAAAACAAAACAGAATTTTTAATAAAAGGAGATCAACAACTAGGCATAGTTGGTGAATTAAAAATATATACAATATATATTATTATACATATTATATAATATGCATTACATGTAATGTATATTATGTAATATATATTATATATTATGTATACAATATATTTTAATATAATATTTATATATACAGAGGGTGCCAAAACAATGTATACATGTTTTAAGAAATGAAAAAAAAAAAAAAAAACTGTGTTAAAATTGTATTAATATATACTGATAACAAAAGATGAATACAAGTCATGGTTGACTTCTGCAATTACAAGAGGTCCTCGAAGTAGTTACCATCAGTGTAATTTTAATACAGTTTTACCCTTTCTTAAAATGTGTATACATTTTTCTTGGCACCCTTTGTGTATATAACCTATATATGACCTATAAGCATTTAGGTAGGAAAAACAGAATGCCTCTAAGGAAACAATTTCAAACTGAATACAGGGATTCTACTTAAATAATAAGTTCCAGAAAATCGTAGATAAAAACAGAGATAGGAAGAAAAAAAAAAAGAAGATCCAAGAAGTTTATAAGAAAGTAAATTATACTTTAGGTGTGAGAACAATAAATGTATACTTTTAAAAGTGTAAGGGTTTAGGGAAAATGCCATTAATGTTTTTATACTTTTCTATACTTGAAAGTATACTATAGTAGTTAGAAATGCATCAAAATACAAATGAAAAAAATGGCATAAAAAGGGCTAATATTGAATACTAAACCAGGTTGAAAAATAGCTTTATAACATTGTAATATGGCAATATAATTTAATGGATTTATTAATAAATTTTAAGAGAAAATATAATAGCAAAATTAATATAACTATATTATCAGGATCTAAAATATATCTCATGTCAGCAGAAAATTGAAAGTTTTAAAAAGGTAAATTATGCTGTTTTATGTCTTTCATGTCAGGAATCAATGTAAATTGACTAGATAATTAAAATTTTGCAAAAATTACATTAAAAGTAACAATTAGTACTACATTTTTCAAATTTCTAGAGCACAATAGAATAAATAAAATATACACCTGGGGAAAACAATTATAGGAGTCATAAAGAAAACATGTAATACAAGTTGTCATCTGTTGTGATAATAAAGAAATCAATGGTATATATATTTAAACTCATTTTACACTACTAACCCATCTTCAACTCTTCGCTCCCAACCCCACCCCACTATACACATATTCTGCATTGTTTAATGGGTTTTGCTGTCTAAGTGGATTTTAGAAAGATGGGATGATTTGAAACATGTGTAAGATTATTACTATTGACACCTGAAAAAACAGCACACATCCTACAGACAGCTGGCTTTCAGAGGACTCTAGATAAAGCACATGTAGTAGGTGAAGCAAGAAATGTCACTCTTTTTCTTTTCTTTAAAGCCTGCATTTCAAATTGAGAGCCATATCAATAATGAACAGTCTGGATGCATTCTTCTCAATCTAACCCCAACTGCTTTATAGTTATTATTTTTTTCCACCTGAAAAGTGATAGGACAGTCAATCCATCTCAGCTTTTGTGGAACAAAGTTTAATCTTTTCCTTTTTTTTGTGCATATCATCTTAGAAATCTAGGGTGATAACTGCTTAATTCTTTGGGGGAAAATGATTTTCATTCCAGACGTTAATTTTTAATGACTCAAATAGCAAGTATTAGAAAGAAAGAAAAAAATTAAATGTAGCACAGTCATCTGAAAATGATATTACATAATTATTTTTGAAATGAAGAAAATTATGAGCCACGACTTAATCTGTAATTGGATAGACCTTTAAAAGTATTGAGGAAAACAGTTAAATCTGAAAAATATTGCATTTGTATACACAAAATTTTGTAATAAATATAATGGTCTGAAGCTCAGAGGAGAGTGTTCGATGAAGAATGTTGGTTGCAACATGTGATATTTAATAGACATCAAATTCCTATTAATATTGGAAAGTACCTTTGGAATTATTTATCTTAAATTCCTATCATAGTCTTGCTTTTTATATAAAATGTCTTTTCTCTTAGCCATTGAAATATATGCTTGTGACTTTTACCTATCTATTGTCTATTTTCAAAACTGAATTTTTTCTGTTCCCTCAGCCATTGCTGAAGTTTTCCTTTTCCAAGCCACTCTTCTCTGAACTCAGTGCTTCCTTTGAGTAACCCAGAGTCTCTATTCTTCACGAGTAAAGATCCCACAATCTGGTCTGGCATTTAAATTGATGGCGGCCTGACTGCACATTATCTTTCCAATGGCAATCTGTAATTCTCACATTAACAGAATCTTTTTCTACAGTCTATAATTAGATTATACTTTATTGTTTCTATCCTCCACATTCTTGTACAAAAAATATACTGAAAACATATTTTTTAATTCATTGGCTATCAGAATAACACATTACTAGTTGGGGTGCAAAAATTACTTTCAATATCCCCTTAAATTTGTAAGTATTACATTTAGAAGAAATTTGAATTATTCACCTTAAAGTTACTAAACTATGAAATGTTCTGCAGGAAAGCCAAAGGTGTAAGTGCAGCCATGTATAATGTCGCTGTAGGTTAACGATGAAATAGATCTTTTCCACATTTTCAGTGAAAGCATTTGTGAAAAGATGTATTGCTCCAAGTTGGAAATCTATATTCTGTGACAGCTGCCGACTAGTAATGAGATCTAATGAGCTGTCTCTTTATTGGAAAAAATAACATTTGCAATAACAGCCCCTTTGCAAATTGTAAAAGAGTATGGGAGTGCAGATATAACCCCACGTTGATAGGGGTGTATTCATGTCAATGTCATTTCAATTCAAATCTAAGTTTCTGTTCTCATTTAAAGTAAGGTACTGTACACTTAAATGTGAAAATCAACTCATTTTCTCCCTAATAGCCTGTGGCTAAAAATTTAGTTTCTTTCATGTAATATTAACATAACACTGATGCCAATATTATCACAGTAAACTTAAGACAATTAAGTTTAAACAATGATAAGCTTTTCAGATTTGATTTCCAAGTTTAACAGAAAGCTATTGTACTTTTTCATTGTTATGTTCATCTAATATTCAGGGTTCATTATTTGAAATTATTATACTAATACATCAATGCCCCCCTTCCATCACTCTACAACCCCCTAAACATACACATAAAAGAACCAGCTGTGATCAGTAGTACTACAGTAAAAATTTTGAAAACTGATGGTGGTTTACATTATTTTGGAATGCCTCAAGGCTTGAGTTGAAATCATTCGAAAGTAGCAACGGCAGCAAAGATACAATTGATTTTGGTAATATAAAAAATCTAATATTTCACATAATAAAAATAAGGGTGTTATCAAAACAGTGTCAATAAAATGCAATTTCTTTGTGTTTTTTTAAATCACTTTAGAAAAATCCTTGACTCAAACTTAAATCATAGAAATTTGAATTCATGAAACACATACCGTTTTGAAACAATAATATTTGTGGTTCCCAAAATACACCAACATCTCTTATGTATTGGTAATACATCCAATATATACTTTACTCTTTCTCTCCTGTTAGAGGAGAAAGGGCTGCATTATTCTTAAAGTTAATTATTCCAGTTCTCCAATTTTCATCACATCAACTTTTTTTCTGGACTTTTTCTTTATACTTTACCCCCTCATTCTCCTGTATTTTCACATAGTCATATCTACTGGCTCTTAAATCAGCCCTTAATTATACTAAAATATTTCCTGTTAAACAAAACAAAACAAAACTTCTCTATCCTTCCAAATCACAAATGAACCTTTTGAAAAACGAACTCCATAGTTCCTGTTTCCACACTTGTCCCTCTCATTCATTCTTCAGTCAACTCCTCGATGTACTGATATTCTTTTCTCCAAGAAAGCCATCTCTCAATTTATTTTAAATACATAACTTTTGGAATTGCTCAGCAAGATTAGACATTGTTGATCACGCTCTGACTTGACTTTCATATCAGCATCCTCTCCTGATTATCTTTCTCTTTAATTTTTTATCTGATTTAATCGTACTTTCAGAATCCTTTTTGATGTCTTGTTGCCTAAATATTGTTGCTTCTTAGGATCTTATCCCAGGAACTGCTCTTTCGTCATTTTTCAAAATTTTCCCAGAATGATCTCATGAATTCTCACCAATTACCATCCAGGACTGATGAACTCCATCTGCCTAGATGAGATGTGTCTCCAGAGCATCAGAACCATCTAAAGCCTATTGGGCATGTAGGCACCTTCATACTCAATATAGTCAAGTCTTTATTTTGTTTGCAGATGTCCTTTCCCGACATTGTCATTTAGGTTTTCTATGTTGATGAAATCCAATTAGTTTCAGAAGACTTGACTATTTCTTCACCCCAAATGCTCTCCCACACCCAATAAAATCACTAAACTCTTTTAATTTAACCTCCCAGATATCTCTAACATTTGTCAGCTCTCTTGTCCATTCTACTACCCTAATTGAGCTGACCAAAAAAATCGCTTCTTATCCAAGTTTGTGGCTCAGCATAACTATGCCTTCCTCTGGTCCAGTGACAATATGGAAACAAAGAGACTTATCTAAACACAAATTTGGTAATGTCATTTACCACCTTAAAGCTATACTATTTTTTTTTTTATTTTTTTTTTTTGTAGCTTTTAGGCTATCGTCCAGATCTTTAATTTGGCTTCATACTTCTTTAGCCTTCTCTCCAGCTCACTCATTATTTCCTGGAAAATCACACACCATCTTTGCAAAGGTCCATTATCATTCCTTTAATTAAGCATGAGTTGCCCCATCATATTCACCCCAAAAATTAAAGAAAAGAATTATAGAAAAAAAAAAGTTTATTGTGTGCCTACTGTACCAAGCTAAGGACTCTACACATGTTGTCTCATTTAATCATGACAGCTATGAGAGAAGCTATTATTTCATCCATCATACATATAATGAAACTGAGGCTAAATTTAATAACTTGCCTAAATGCACCTGGCTAGAGTTTGAAGAGAAATTTGAACATAGGTCATGCTTGACTCCAAATTCAGAACAATGTCACTTTCTTTAGAAAGCTTTTCATTAGACTTCAAAATTTATTGTGCACGTTATCTGTGTTTATCCAGAGCAGCCAATACTTTCATTAATGTGGCATTTATCATTTTGTACTGTAGTTATCTATTTAATTATGTGTGCCC
Source organism: Rhinolophus sinicus (assembly GCF_057876585.1). NCBI lineage: Eukaryota > Metazoa > Chordata > Mammalia > Chiroptera > Rhinolophidae > Rhinolophus > Rhinolophus sinicus. Next base: position 59,599,507 of record NC_142502.1, read on the forward strand.
TTGCATGAGTCTCTAAGGTCTGTGATGTCTATTTTATTCACCATTGTACTTCTACAGAACGGTGCTTGGACAAGCATATTCAGTCAATAACCAAGCTCTGAGATATCCAGGAGGAAGCACCAAGCCACCGAGCTCTACATGCTCCTCCTCTCCCCAAATCCCCCTCTTGATTCTTAAGGGTAAGAAGAAATTTTAAATGATTAATTAGCCACTTGCATCATCAGGTATTATGTTGGGTGTTTGATGTCCATCATTCCTTTTCCCTTTCTACTAGAAACAATGTTCCACTTATATTTGTGGGATTGCCTCTCTTTACTCTATGTGGTTCTTGTGCAGCTGCCAATCACAATATTCCACCTTCCTGACCACAGGGGTAAAAGAGTGTCCAATCATGCTGCTCATTACCTTGACCACCCATTTTGGCTCTGGGTGTGCATTTAGCTTATGCCAGTCTAATCAAAATCTAATAGCTAGATAATGAAACAGAAAAGCTCTCTGCATCATTCAGAGCTTTAATAGAAACACTGTAATTTCCTTGAGGGGAAACTAAATCTTTTAAAGCATATCTCTTGGCACCAGAGAGTTTGATTTGGAGGATATACAGACAAGAAAAATGCCCAAAACATGTCACAAGACTACTCCAACAGAGACCTCACAGAAAAAGCCTCCTTTTCATTTCCCCAGAACAGGCTAGAAAATGAGCTGGCACCCTGGACATAATCAATAAGTGTCCATGACCTAATAGATGCCATAATCCACCATACTATGCCCAGAAAGCCAGATCTATGGCTCCAAAACAAGCAGAAACAGATTCTGTCTAGGACTTGTTTCTTATATCATGCTCTTCTAAAGCATGTTTTGTTTTGTTTTGTTTATTTTTCTGAGGGTGGGGGTCAGCGAGGTAGCGTTATACATTCTTGATAGAACCTCATTTCAAGGGAGTATTGGAAAGTGAATCTTCAGCTTTTATCCCAGAGAGGTAGAACTTATAATATGAGAAATTCCCTGGAAATAAGCAAAGTACTTGTTTTCATTACTATGCTTAGTTGTTAGAATGTATAGCAACTAAGCATTATAATCACTAAACTCTTTTTTTTATACAGAATTACTAAATTTCAGGATGATATAAGCATGCATGTATCTGCAGCCATGTTCTTCTTTCTTAACACTCAGAGGAAGTCACGCATAATAGGAGATATTGAGTCAATATAAACAGAGAGAACACAAAGACATCATTCAGCTCTGGAACTTTTAGGCTGCACTATCCATGGGTTACACACACACACACACACACACACACACACACACTTCTTATATTGGTTCAAATTGTATATGTATCTCCTGAAGACAGAAATGACCCAACTAATAAAGATATTTGTGATGGTGAATTTATGTGTGAACTTAGTTGAGCTATGACACACAAAAAATATTTGGTCGAACATTATTCTGGAAATATCTGCAAGGCTGTTTTGTATGAGATTAACATTGAAATAGTTGGACTTTGAATAAAGCAGATTGCCCTGTCTAATATGGGTGGCCCTCAACCAATCAGTTGAAGGCCTTAACAAAAGAAAGAATGACCTCCCTTGAGCACAAAGGAATTCTTCAAACAGACTACCTTCAAACTGCAACTGCAGCTTTTCCCTGGGTCTTCAGCCTGCTGGTATACTCCATCAGATTTGCACTTGCCAGGCCTCCACAATAGCATGAGTCAAATTCTTAAAATAAATCCCTTTGTGTATGTGTGTGATATGTGTGTGTGTGTGTGTATGTATACACATATATGGTTAATTTAACATGTCAACTTGGCTGGACCATGTTTTGCTTAGATAGTTGGTAAAAGATTATTCTGGATGTGACTGTGAAGGCTTTTTTTTTTTTTTTTTTTTTTTATGAAATTAATTAAATTTGTAGACAAAATAAAGCTGATTCTTTCATTACCGTGGCATTTATCACTTTATACTGTAGTTATCTATTTAATTATTTGTGCCCTTTCATGAGTCTCTAATATCTGTGATGTCTATTTTATTCACCATTGTACTTCTATAAAACGGTACTTAGAAAAGCATAGTCAGTCAATAACCAAGCTCTGAGATACCCAGGAGCAAGCACCAAGCCAGCAAGCTCTGCATGCGCCTCCTCTCCTCAAATCCCCCACTTGATTCTTAAGGGTAAGGGGAAAATTTCATCAATAGGTATTATGTTGGGTGTTTGATGTCCAGCATTCCTTGTCCCCTTCTACTAGAAACAATGTCCCTCTTTCACATATATATATAGAGAGATCCAGATCTAGATCTAGATATGGATACATAGATATATACATATTTTTTTAATAGTGATAAGATATGACAAGTACCTCTAAAAAGAAAACTATAGCAGAAAAGGAAACTAGTGATACTGATAAGTGTATGGGAAATGATGTTACTTTATATAATATTGCTTTATATTAGGTGATATTTGAGCAGAGATCTGAGGGAAATGAAGGACTGAGTATGAGGATTCCTGGGGAAGAGCCTTTCAGAGAAGGGGAACAGCATGTGCAAAGGTTATGAGTGGGGCAATCCTCATTTGTTCCAAGAACAGCTAGGTGGTTAGTGTGGCTGGGAGAGAGTGACAGGGGAAGTTGTAGGAAGTGCGATCAAGGATATGAGGATTAAGATCACACTAGGCCTGGAAGGACACTGTAATGGGCAATGTCACAGACTTTGCCTATCACTCTGAGTAGGATGTTAGTAGGAGAACGCTATCATGATTAAAATCTGCTAATTCTCCTGTACATTGCTTAGGCCAACAAGCAACTGAAACTCTTTCATCTTCTCCATGTAAAGCTTTTCTTTTAGACTCATTGGTTACAATTCCTGCAACAGGAAGTAATCTCCAGCGTAAGACATTCTCATTGAAATCAGTAAGAAACACTTTTAATTTTACTACCTGGAGCTATTATACTGAATATTTAAAGGGCAGATTAGAACTCAAGGAATCAGTAATTAGTAATTAATTGAGTTATAGAAACATAAACACCAAGGTTATCAGCTCAAATCAAACTTCTGGAGACATAACTGTTAACATCTTGAAAGCACGTTGCTGGAAATTATGGATGGAGGACATTCTCAATCTTTTTTTCTTATCAAGAAGCATTCATATGCACAAGGCAAGAACGACCCTGCTTTTGATATTAACTGGTATGCCTGCAGGAAGTTTTTTGTAGATACTAAGGTTAAATGAATCTGGAAATTAGCCTATTGGGTCAGGGAAAACACTTTAGCACAAAACATAATCAAACATTTTCTAAAAATGGCATTAGAGTGTGTGCTCCCTAGTTGATTCTAACCCTCATTATGCAAAATGCACTGAAAAATGTAATGCGGAACATGATGATTTGATTATGTAACAAAACCGGTTAAATGTTTTCATTAGCAGCATAATATTTTTGCACAATAAAGATAATTGGGTGTTGAAAATGTACTAATTCATTTAATCCCATGAGGCAAAAAATAATACTGAGGGAAATAATATATTGTTAGGGACACTGATTAGTAGAGCACAAAGTGCAAATTCTTCTTGCTAATAGGCATAATTTCAATGTATAGTATACTATGGAAAAAAATTGAGGCATTTTACTTGTTGAATTATTTAAAGTTTAAAAATGGTTAAAATTTGTCTTCTTGTAAAGTTCAAACAGTTTTACCAATTGGGTAGAGCAGCAGGAAACATTCTTTTATTCTTTTTCTGCCTACATGGGGAGGTAATACATGAGCGGTGTGCATGTGTGTGTCTGTGTGCATGAGCACATGTGTATATGTGTGTCTGTGAGTTTGTGCATGCACATGTGTGTCTGTGTGTATGTGTGTGTGTCTGTGTGTGTGTATGCTACACATGAGATATGCTATGTTTCAGTCACATGTGGAGAAGGACAGAAGAGTGCATTGCTTGAAGTACACAGTTGCATGTGAACAATTTAATCCAAAAAGTTAAATATCTGATCTTTGAACAGATATTTATCTGAACTGAGTGAGTATATTGTCTGATTTTATAAAAAAGAAGTAAATAAATATTTAAAAATCTTGAGAATATTCACTGAATTTTTTTTTCAGTAAATACAAAAATGGAAATATTTGGGCAGTCAGTATTATGTAAGTAATGGTACTTCTGTTGAGGAAAATATAATACTTGTATCTTACTCATACTGCTGCAAAGACGGTAAGCTTTATACTGCTAGCTTTGTTAATAATGTGACTAAATTCTAGTGAAAAGAGATGTCTTGTTTGCACTACTGGTTTCTCTTTCCAGATATATTTATATACTTACCCTCATAAAATTCCATTTAAAAGCCCAAAGGGATATTTAAGGGGGAGTGACAAAATGATTCTGAAATTCATCTCAAGGAAGCAATGTATGAGGATAGTCAAAGAATATTTGAAAATGAATAATACAAAACTATAATAAGTTAATAATTTATTCCACAGGGAACATAATTGATTATATCAACAAAATTAATATTAAAGAAGGTGGTATTTCAAATCAGTGGGGAAAGTAGAGATAAGGCCATGGTTGGTATTGGCAAAAAATGGAAAAATTAGTGACTGACCAAGAGAGCTGTTAGGTTCCACTCAGCACCACTAAAGTTTAGACAGATTTTCTCTTGACTATAGGTCTTTTCTTTGAGAATTTACTTTAGGAAATTTGCAATTGTAAATTTGCTGTCCTTTTGAGATGTCAATCTTCTACAACCCAGGAATATCTTCACAACGACCTAGGAGCAATCTTTTTGAAATTTAATCATCAAGAAAGACAGGGACCCTGTCAAATCTTTCTTGACTATGTAACTGGTCGAGTGCATTTTTTTTTTTTTCCTTTACAATGCGTAAATTATAAAATGGATATCACAAAACCGAGCTGTATTATATTAAACTGTGAACCACAATAAAAACAGTAATAATGATCTGAAAAAACAGAGTAATATTTATATATTTTGGGGGTCTGGAAGGTCCCAGTGCTTCTATATCTTCTTGAAATCCTCAGAGGGCGGAATAGTGGAGTAACCTTCCTTTGGCTTAGAGATACCATTCTGTGCTCACCCAGGATGTCATGTTGTCAGCCCAGGAAATGATTGCTAGGCAGTGCTTGTGAGAAGCTACTGCTGCTGTATTCTAGCCCCAATATCCATCCATGCCTATTGTTTTCTCTCTCAGCTTTGGCTTCATTAACACCAGATTCTTATCTCCAGGAAGTTCAAATGTTTGTTCTCCCTCACCTCGTTTTGGTTCCTCATTCCACTCTACAACTTTCCTTTGTCACTGACATCACTGAAGAGACTGAGGTAGAGGTTTCTGAGCTTCCATCAGCCCTCCTGCTTGTGAACAGAACACAAAGCAACCTGCAGCTCATCAGAAGAAGATGATTGCATCTTTTTTTTAAGGAGGGCGCAGCTCACAGTGGCCCATGTGGGGATCCAACCGGCAACCTTGGTGTTATTAGCACCATGCTCTAACCAGCTGAGCTAACCGGCCACCCCAGATTGCACCCCACAGCTTTGCAGATATGATGAGGATCCTGAAGGATTTTCACCGGATGAAACAGAGCCACGATCTTGAGAAATTTATCTAGCAGAGAAGCCCTAGAACTCCAGCTGGAGGGAGTGACCATCTTGCAGTGTTTCTCCAAGTGTGGTCTGAACTCCTGCATGGGATGCACCAGAAGAATTTGTTCGCAGGTTCCTGGGCATTGAAACATTTGACATCCAGACACAAAGGCCAGGTGTGCAGCCTTTGTTAATGTAGATTAAAAGCTCTCCTGGGAGGTGAGGGCTCTCTCCTGATTTCATGAAGTTCCTGGCTGCAAGGTGAAGAAGGAAGCAATGACGGTATGCCAAACGCCTGCAGGGGGAGTTCTTTGAGTAAAAGAGATCTTAGCCTTTCTCCCTCCAGGAAAGAGTTGTTAGCATTTTGGTGCTTGACTTGATTAACTGTGTGGGCACTTTTCCCCTCTTCAGCGCTGCCACATCCAGTCATACGCTGCAGGCCGCCTCTCCAGGCCTCCAGGCCTCCAGGCCTCACGGTCCCTGAGGAGGCCAAGCCAACCGGACACGAAGCTGGGGCTCTGCCACCTCAGGGAAGGGCCATAACAGCCTCTGCCGACATTCGGATCTCACACCAACGCTGGGCCAAAAACTTTGCTTTTATAAATTATCCATCTGTCATTGTTGCTAAGGTGGGTATAACATTATGTTGTTACTTTCTTCAACTTCAGTAGAAGCAGAAATTCTAAAATTATTTTAACAGAAAAATATATCTAATATTATAGGTTTAAATAAATTATGGTTATTGCCATAGCTTGGAGAATTTATTTAAACGTCAAAATGATGCAAATGATTATTTTTGTCAGAAAAAAAGGATATTATATTTTAAGTTATAAATGCAGATTATGAAATTTTAATTAATGAAGTTTTAAATTACGATTACCTCTGGTGGATTATGTGTACCTTAGCTAGGGATCATTTTGTTACAAGGGACGGAATCCTTCTCCTTCTAACCTAGGTAAAGTCATTTTTCTCTTTAAATGTCAAATTGCAGTATTCCCACAGAAACCTGTAGCTAATGGCAGGGAATATAGTAGGTTTCACAGGCAGCTACTTTTTCTATTCCTCTTAGATTAAATAGCCTCTCATATCTGCTTCGTTCAGTACTGAAATACCCCCACTGTGTCTAAAATGTTTCTCTGAATCTCACTTGCAAATATTTAGGAGGGAGAAAATGGTTTGCCAACTCATGGAAGGTTCCAGTTCAAGTTCAATCAGTTGTGACAGCAGATTGGGTCATGATGTACTAACATGGAGGTTGGGAGCCTTTATCTTTTGGATTCTGTTGTTTTAAACGTGCTTATGACCTTGCTTCCCTGTTAGTGTACAACTGGGTTGAGATTAAAGACCTGACTGGCTTATTCTGTTATATTCCCAGTAAGGAAGAAAGTGCTCAGCATGTGGTGTATTCATTGAAATATATTAAACTAAATATCAATCTCAAGCTCTTGCTGGCCACACAAATGTTATTTCATGCACTTTATTTCTGTTTTTGTGTGTGTGTGTGTGTGTGTGAAATATACTACCTAATACAATGATTATCATGAAATTTAACTAAAACAATGCATATAAAGTGTAAGTATTAAAGTGTTATACAAATACTACTATCTAAAATATGCATAGAAATTAGACCTACTGAATCACAACAATTAAAAATGGAGTTGGGATAAAAAAATAAAAAAAAGTAAAACGTGGCTGTGTAGTATGAGAATACATTTGAGATAAAGGGTTACCAATTCTCTATAAGTAACACATTAAATGACTAACACAATATACAGTAATTGAGAGTTTATGAAATTCTGAGTATGGAGATTTATTTTGAGATGAAATTTGATTGTTGAATATGTTTTATCAGGAATATATAGTGAAATGCATTATTAAGCTGAGTATAGTATGCCTTTTGTGATCATAAAAGAGTATATAGCAGATATCATAGTTTAATGTCAAGATTATAATTTTAAAGTACTATTCAAAACATCAAAGGTATAAAAACATTGATATAATTAAATAACTATGAATGTATACAAAGAAATTATTAATTTTCCTTACTGGATTTTGAAATAAATAACTTGTCAGAGAGTATTATCAAATGAGAAGATTTGCAAAATACACGTGAAATATATTTTTAAAGACATCAATAATAATAATAACATGAAGTTAAAAAAATTTTAAAAAAGCCTAGATTGGAAAATATGGGGATCTATCCTGAGCTAGTGATGTACTTAAGAAGAAGTTATTTCACTTCAATCAAATGTGATATAATGGTTACTATTTTTGGATACTCTATTCTCTGCCAGCCACTGAGCTAAGCATATTATATGCATAAATTATTTGCTAGTGAGAATAAATTGTGGTCTCCCACTACTGACAAATAAGGCTATTTGTAACATACCTATTTTAGGTAAATAACCAATTCTTAATTGCAAAAATAAAAGTATGATTTCATCAGGTTAGTATTAAACTCCTTGAGGGAATAATAAAAGCTCATGTCTTCCTGCTGTCCTGGAGAGAAAGAGCTGGAGAATAGTTAGCTGTAATGGTAAAGAAAGAACTTATGCATTACTGCTGTATATTTCATTTGTTTATTTCCTGCAGCTGCTTTGCAGGGAATGTGTGTATCATCTAATTGGGAAGGTGTCCACCAGCAATTACATCAGATGGAATCCATGGGATCCAGCAATTATAGCTGATTGGATTGAGTAAATGGATACTTAATAAGCACTTCTTAATGATGATGGCAATGAGGATGATGATGATGGCCATACTGAGAGTAGTCATGTGACAACAACAGTGAATAAAAGACTATAAGGCTATTTTCACTCTTTTTCTTTTTCAGCTACATTTGTAATATGCCTACTTTCATTCCAATTTTGCAGTGAGAAAACATCTTTCTCAAGGTCTCTCGAATGACAATGTGCCAGATATTGATAAATGAACTAAACAAGTTACAGTAGCATACTTTAGCTAGATGTCATACAAAGGGCAACTAAGTGTAATCATAATTTTCTTCTGTGTAATACATGTTTACAAGAATCTAAAATTAAATTAAACATTGAATAACTCCCAACTCCTAGAGTCAAAGAAAAGGTCATTATCTCCAGAACTGAACTTCAACTGAATCTTACACAGTAAGTATCCATCTATCCAGCTTAATTCAGAGTCAGGAAAGAATAATCAGTTTAGAATGAAGCCAATCAAAAGGTTATCTAAATGAGATTTTAAATATTTATCTTAGAAATCAAAAGATAACTTGCCATTTTAAATTAAAAATGACCCACTTAATTACAAATCCAATTGTAAATAATTTCTATAGTGTAATCAATATCATTCTTTTGATACTATAATTGTTGATGATTAATATAATTTTGTACAGTCCTAGTAAGCAGGGATCCTATGTAGAATCATGTATGGAAACTAATCTAGTACTAAGTGCTGCAGAGAAAAAAAAAGAACTGATACTTCAAAATTGATACTGTAAACAAAATACTAAATTTAATAAGAAATTCTAATTAGACTGAAAAATAATCAGATTAAAATAATGACATAGCAGAAACATTTTTCATGTTTCATAAGAAAATATGAAAAAATATGGGATTGGTTCCAGAGTGAAAAACTGGGAAAAATGAACTTGATCTCTTTTTAGTAGAAATGCAAATTTTTAGAGGTCTATGTAGAGCTTATGGAAATGGATATTTACAATCCTCTTGAATGTAAGGTTCTGTGTGTTTTCTTTGAATTTTTGTTTGATGTGCTAGTTACCTTTATGTATTTTGGAATATGCTTTTGCAAATAATTTTTCTTTTCGCCATTCCAAGCAGTAGGAAATAAAATAAAGTCTAGTATTTAAAGATAGATAGATTAGGAAATAGGGACCCAAGAGATTCCCAAATTTTGGATGATAATATAAATATATAAATATATGCTTCTCTAAGAATTTTACTTTTTGTCAATTCATAAAAGAACCTAATATAAGTACTCTCTGTGAAACTTCTGTCTTTTTTGTGTAATTAGTAGTTATCTAGTTCTTTCCTAACTCTATTTTTCAAAATTATTATTGCTATGCGAGATAATTTCTTTATACATTATAATATTATAGATGGCAGGATTCTAGCACTGATGGCCATTTTTTCATTCATTTCTGTAATCTCTCATAGGAGTTGCTGGCCCTGCATATGCATGTAGTCTTCCTTAGCATTCCTACTGCAAACATAACCTTTATGGTTTATAACATTTATTTTGCTTTAATAACTGAAGTAAATCCCAGAGATCTTTAAGGCCATAGAAGAGGTCTCATATTTTATCACTTTGATTATATCTCAACTCCTGATTATGATAACAGAGCACTTCCTGCATTCTGGTTAATGGTAGCTACATAAAGCTCCTTTCATTTGTGCCATCACGGCACCAGTTACCGTGTTTGCCTGAAAATAAGACCTAGCCAGACAATCAGCTCTAAAACATTTTTTGGAGCAAAAATTAATATAAGACCCAGTATTACTATTATCTTAGCTTATACCTAGTCTTGTTATAATAGAATGAGACTGAGCCTTCTATTAATTTTGGCTCCAAAAGATGCATTAGAGCTCATTGTCCAGCTAGGTCTTATTTTCATGGAAACACAGTAGTTAGTCTTATGTTTTGGGAAGCTGTGCATTCTGTGTAAATAACTTTTCAACCAATGGGAGAGAAAGACGTGAAAAAGGGGAGAAGATGAAACAGGGCCTGGGACAGTCTGTGTACTTTGAAAAGGTACATTCAAATTATAATATTTCTATGCATATAACATTATAACATAAAAGGGTCATTGTTTTATAATACAATCTACAGAAAGTAAAGCCCAATTGAATTTTCTGGCTAGGGATAAAAACAAAGAAAAATTCTGTATTCTGTGATTCAGATATTCCTTACTGGGGAGGACTAACTCAGCATCTAGACATAGACTTACATTTTTATTATTATTCAAAAGAAGACTTGGGTTTAAGTGATTACAGATTACAAATGGAATTAGTACTGGGCTACAACAGAGAACATCAACTAATATCCATCCTTTATATCTGACTATTAGAAAAATGCCACTAATTTTAGAAAAATGCCATAAATTTATTTATGTTCCCAATTCATAGATTACATATATTTGGAAGCTCCTCACATTATGTCTGTCATACCTGACTGTACGACCTCTTGACATAGTCAGATTTCTGCAGGAAACTGTCTACCTACAAGAAATGCTCTATCTACGAAGTCAGCCCATTCTATAGCTAAAACTGTGCCAACGATTTTATTTATTGAGCAAAATTTGCTTTCTTACAACTTCTCCCCACTAGTCCCAGGTCTGCCCGCTGGATCTGTACAAAATTATCTAATTGTTTTTGTCTATGACAACCCCTGACATAGCTGAAAATAGCTCTCATGTCTCCCTAATATTTTATTTTCCAGGCTATTTACTCATCACCAAAATAAGATTAACTATTGCTACCCTGCCTTGTCTCAAGATGATGATGAGAATAAGGTGAAAGAATAGATGTGCCAAGAATACAAATAAAAATATGTGAAATTTATCATTGTTATATTTTAAAACTAATAGGTAGGAAATTCTAAAACTTTAGCTAAAATATCTTTCACCATGGTATTTAAAAAATTCAACTGTGTATACTTCTGCATTCTTAGATTGAACTAAATCCATGCTTGGATAGAGTCAACTGAAGAGTTTCAGGACTCAGAATAAGTAATACTGTGTTTCCCCGAAAATAAGACCTAGCCTGAAAATCATCTCTAATGCGTCTTTTGGAGTAAATATCAATATAATACCCGGTCTTATTTTACTATACTATAAGACCGGGTCTATAATATAGTATAATGTAATGTAATGTAATGTAATGTAGTATAATATAATATAATATAATATAATATAATATAATATAATATAATATAATATAATATAATATAATATAATATATAGGGTCTTATATTAATTTTTGCTCCAAAAGACACATTGGAGCTGATTGTCTGGCTAGGTCTTATTTTCAGGGAAACAGGGTAAGTGGGGCAGGTAAGGCAAGTTAGCACACTCTCTAGAAAGGATAGAATGTGTTTCTGAGGAAACTCTTTCTATTTTTAAAGGCTAAAGAAGTAAACGAACTGAGCTGAGAAGGCTTCTCTGTTTGGGACAATGTCCTTTACAATATGAGAACTCCAACCATAGGCCTAGTCACCCTGAAATAGATCCCTCATGTCCTAACAATTTGGGGTACAATTTTAAATATACCTCTGACATCTGCGTGGTGATTCAGACCTTAGACTTTGGAGCCAAACTATTTAGGTGTAAATCTGGCTATGCCACTTGTTAGCTGTGTGAACTGAAACAAGTTATTTATCTTTTTAGCCTCAAATCCCTTGCCTGAAAATGGGCATAATAATAGTAACCTACAGTACCAGGTAAGACTTGTATGAGTTAAAACATAGAAGGTATACAGAACCGTGGCTATCCCTGAGCTCAATAAATTCCACCTGTGATAATGACGATGATGAATTCCTCATTACTGGTGCCAGAATGGGTATCTTCAACTACACACTTGTGCACAAGGTTAGGTGTTGTGACTACATGTTTATGCTAAAACAAGCAAACAACAAAGACTAGGTTTCCCTAGTCTTTCTATCCTCAGACTGTGTTCCAGAGAGAGATCTGAAATATCATACACTGGAAATGACTTATTTATTGGAAAAGACACGTCCAATCATTAATTTAAAAGACTGTGTTGTAGATAGTGTTGACTACTTGTTAAAATCTCACTGTTCAGTCTGAGCTGGCCCATTCTTCCTATAGCTGCCCAGGGAGTAGAGAAATCACAATTCCAATTGCTCTAATTCAAAGCCAAATAATAAGGTCAGTCACATCACAGTCAAAAGAATATGCGAGTCCATGATGTCAATGAATTGAACAGGAGAGAAAAAATGTAGATGCAACTACCAAATTATTATCCTCATTAATGCTAATCAGAGTCGAACAGAAAGATCAGACAAATTTACCATGTGCATAAGTTGTTTTAACTATATAGGCTCAAGTTAACATTTTTACTAATAATTCATTTTATTTCCTCCTGACCTCAGTTTTTGCTATATAAATCTTTTCCAAACACTTTTCCAAAGTAGAAGAAGCAAACCAGACCACCAGAAATTCTGTTCCTGGTTACCATTACTCCATTTTCCTATGGATTTCTCATCCCAATAGAATCAGAAGGAGGTAGGAGTCCTCTTTGTAGATCACACTGGAACGATGTTTGTTCACTGTAGTCCTTTCTATAAAAGCATTAGGCTACTTGGTTTAAGCTGCTGTGTGTTGTTGGCCATAAGAACACACTAGATTTATAGTTTCTTCATTTTTATTCTGTTTTGTTTTTTATAAGTTCTTCCTGACAGAATTTCTCCCGAATTTTCACTGTGTATTATTCTCTTTTCCCTATATATTGGAGCCCTTCTCATTTCTTCTCTGATCTAATTTTTAATTAACACTGCCTACTCAAAATATAATAGAACTTGGGATGTACACTCTTGAATTTCATGCCTTGGTTTTCTTTCTGTTTTTTCTAATATAAAACTTTATCTTTTCTTATATTGTATTACTAAATGCCTGGCCGTCCTGCTCTCTTGCAGGTGTAGAATTGCCATGCTATTATTTCAGTCTAGCTCCCAACTCTTGGGAATCTAGATGACAGAAGTGAAATATACCTTCATATCTTCTCATCCAGTACAGAATGTCAAAGGCAACACAGGTTAATCTCTGGTAGCCCTTCCTCCTCAGATTCTCCTGGTAGAGCTGAAATTTCTAAACACTCCTCACTCTTCCTTTCCCTCGTTTTGTCTCTTTTTAATTCAAACTCTGGGTTCTTCTTAGTGTGATGTGGGTGAATACAGTGGTGGAGTTGATTTGGCAGATTATGTCTTATTTCAAATATATGAGTTGTCAATTTTAACCAATATTCAAATATTTCAGACTGACATCAGAGGGTGGTGTTCTTCATAATTAGAGGAGAAGTCACAGAGACACAGAAAGTTTGGTGTGAGTGGAAAGTAGTACACAGGCCAGAGAGAGACGGGGATAAAATCAGAAAAGTTTGCAGGACTCAAAATAGGTATGGTCTTAGAGATCATAATAAGGAATTTGGAATGCATTCTGATTGTAATGGCAAACAATAAAGAGTTTTAGGCAGGGGAACGGAATGATCTGATGTATGATCCTAAAAATGTGGACTCGAAAGATAAGAGAAGAGGCAGGGATGCCTCTTAGGATATTGCTGAAAAAATCTAGGAGAGAAATAATATGGTGGTTAGGTCCAATGTTGTTACAGTGGAAGGGATGGTGAATTAGACCTGGAAAGAACACAAGAAGAATCAAAGATGAGTCCTTTATTATAGAACAGAGAAACTAAGCAGTTGGTAAGGCCATTTAATGAAATGGAACATTTATTCTGCTTCAGACTTTGAGATATGTGGATTAAGGAAGAAAAAATATTTTCTATTTGAGAATGATGTATTCAGGGAGGTGAAGGTAACCTTCAATGGTGAGAGGGACGATGCAGGGAAGTTGCTAATCACAGAATATTCATTGCCTCCGGTGGGGGCAAGATTTGTTTGACAAGAGAAGGACATAAGGGAATTTCCTGTGGTAATGGAAATGTTCTATAATTTGGTGCACATAGCTATATGCATTTGTCAAAACTGGTGGAACTATACACTTAAGATCTGTTCATTTCAGTGTATGTAAATTGTACATCAAAAATAGAAACTCATGAGTTAGAAAAACAGAAGTTGTTTTGCTTGCATATAGAGAGGAATGGTGAGAACAAAAAGTCAACTGAAGCAGCTGTCCACTGTGATAAGAGTGCAAAGCATTTTTAAGTCTCTAAGTAAACTGTTTCTTCTTAGCTGATTGTGGACAGAAGTTTGACAGCCTTGACTATAAAGAATCGATAACAGTTACTTAAAGAGGTAACTTATAAAAAACTCCCTCTGAAACAATGGTATCTTTTGCAGTTAACTTTGCTCATATGATCAGATATATGAAGGCTTATTTGACCCTAACTTTCTCAGTGGAGTAAATGGAAGCAATGATTCATAGATATCTTGTGTTACTGTACAGTCAGTACTTTACTTCTGATCAGAGGGTATGTTTGAACATCAAACACGTCTCGGGAGCTATAGAAAGTGTCTCCCAGAAGACAGTCACCCAGAGACATTTTAGGATGGTGAAGTGTGATAGTTAATTTTATGTGTCAACTGAAATCTCCTTGGCTTTGCTGGAGACATTTGCTTGCTTTCCACAGTAATGAGTAATTATTCTCTGTATGGGGAAGAGGGTAAATAGATATGCCAATAGCCATAAAAACTTAGTCTTTTAATTTTGTTGTTCCTGAATTACGGTGCAAACCTACTGCATGTGGAAGTACACATCTTGTCCTCCATCACGTTGCCCTGTGGGGTATGGGGAGCTGAGATCCAATATTGTTCTAGATAATGCTTTCACTGTAACAGACTGTCTGTGTCTCTGGTCTAGAGTCTTGTGTTCTTCTGTCAACACATGAATATAAAAAGGCAAACTAACTTGTTAGCTTGTAAGTGGAGTAGTCTCAGATCCTTCACAATTTCAAAACTAACAGGGAGATTTCATAGCAATCATCTTATAGATTTTCATGATGTGCATTGGATCCCTGGATCAAGGCCTTAGCTCCAAAGCCAGTGGGCCCACAAGGTCCAGAAAAATTAGGGGGATATTTCTAGCCAATATAATGGGACCTATGAAAATTTAGACCTATGTGCCTTCTGGGGAGAAGTATACAACTCTGCAACAGTCTTTAGAATGTCCCCAAGCTTCAAATATACCTGATAGTAACTTATGTGATTCTGTCCAAGCCTAGTTATTTGTCATCAATTGTCACTGTGACTGCTTTCTGAGATCGGGGTATAAGCAGTAAACAATATATAATTTTGTTTCCCCACAGGAGAATAATTTTGCACTTAACATACACTTAAACTGAGGAAGCTGATTTATACTTTTGCTGCTTTCCGCACCTTGATTTCAAACACATGCACTTAATTCTTCTAACGGGGTAGAAGGTGCTCAGTTCTTACTTTGTTGAAAGTGGAATATACAGACAATTTAGCAAAGGACTTCTCTTCAGATGTACCACCTCTATCTTTCTTGAGATAGATCATAACAATATGAATATCTACTTATAGCAATTTATAGGAAGATCAGAAAATCTGAAACTTGCTACACCATAATACTTCCCTGATACTACATCTTCCCAGGAGTGAGGTCTCTCTTCACAGCTCCCGTCTTCTTGCTTGATCTCCTAACTTCAAGGCCAAGCTCTGTTCTGAGGAGAACTCTTACCTACATGTAGTATCCCTCTGGTCCTGATCCAAAGGTATTAAATTAGTTCTTCAACCTCATTCTCAGCCAGCAAAGCACATAGTTCTATGTTACCATATTGTCAAAGTTGAGTTGGAACTCAACTTCTTTAGTCTATGATTCCATTGGCTAAATAAAATGGTTAGTTTCATGAGTCTGCCTGCAGCAAAACTCTTCTGTAGATTTAGGGGAATTAATTAAGTATATAGAGATATTTGGCAAATTCTATGACTATCTTCAAATGTAGATGAGTTGACATTAGTAAACAAGGTCTCACAATGATGTTTGCGAACTCATCCTAGAAAAAGTGCTACATACCTCATTGCTGAATATCACTATAGTCACCTTCGAAGTACTCCCTTTGGGAAGCTATATATTGACACCAGTGCCTAGTCCATCCTTCAAAGCAATTTTGGAACTCTTTCTGGAATGGCCATCAGAGCTGTCGTGGTGTTAACCGTGATGTCCTGAATGACATCAAAATGTTTTCCTTTCAATGTTTCCTTTATCTTTGGGTAAAGAAAGAAGTCATTGGGGGCCAGATCAGGTGAGTAGGGAGGGTGCTCCAATACAGTTATTTGTTTACTGGCTAAAAACTCCCTCATAGACAGTGCCATGGGAGCTGGTGCATTGTCGTGATGCAAGAGCCATGAATTGTTGGTGAAAAGTTCAGGTCGTCAAACTTTTTCACGCAAGCTTTTCAGCATTTCCAAATAGTAAACTTGGTTAACTGTTTGTCCAGTTGACACAAATTCATAATGAATAATCCCTCTGATATCAAAAAAGGTTAGCAACATAGCTACAACAAGTTCGGAAACGTAAATGTCAGACCTTGTATTATAACATTAATACTTACATTATTAACAATTGAATAGTGGCAATGGGGACAAATATTCAACGCATTGTTTAAGCCATTACTGTTCAGTGATTGACCACACTAATCAGGTTATTGTTTTAATGCCTTATTGAGAGGCAAAATCTGATAGTGTGTCTGCTACACCTTAGTGGATTATTTCTTCTTAAGCACTAGATACATGCTATGCAATATATAGAACTTTGAATTAGGTTTTGATCAATTATCTCATGCTAATTTCCATTCTGTTTGTTTTGCTAGTGAGAACCTTTAAGAAGTGAAGTTTAAGATCTATAATGTATTTTTTGAGTGTATTTAAAAAATGATATTCTTTACAGAAGAGATTGTTCCATATAGCTTTTCTTAATGTCAATTCTCTACATATCTAGGATTATTATATATCTCCTAGAAAACTCTGATCGTTTATGAAAGAATGAAGTGTGAGCACAACCTATTTCTAAGAACAAAACCACTGAATATCCTTCTTTTCAGAAAGGCAAAGTGATCTTAAATTGACTTAAATTCTGAGTGATAATTTTTAGGACTAGAACACAAAGATAATGTCATTGTGTCCTTTATATCATTCACCAACCCACACTCTGGGACTAATTAAACTTTCACAAAAAATAATGAGATAGTAAGATAAAAATATATTTTTCATTTATCTTAATTTTGTATCTATATATTCATTGAAAACATCTAGAAAAAATCATCCCATCTTCAATTATAAATATCAGTGAGATATTCATTGATGTTTAAGTCCCCAAGATTACATCCTGAAATAGAGGTACTATTTTGCTCTTTTCTTAAAACCCACAAGAGAGTGGGTCTGCAACTTGGTTAATAGTTTGAAAACCATAGCACATCTTCCCATAGAAACTATCTATAAAGAAGTGTTAGGTCAACACACTATTCCCACTAAATGTTAAATCCAGTGTTCTCAAGTTGCAGATAACCTAATTACCATGTTTACTAATATGCTTGTGTAAAAATCAGTTCAGAGTCCTCAATTCCCCGAGGGAGCCAGGGCATGGCTTGCCCTGTCAATGGGACTGTGAACTTCTTTCTTCTCAGTGACCAGATGGTGGAATGTTTCCCTTCCCCCTCTAGTAATTAAACTTGGGGTGACAGCCATGGAGTGGAGCTGAGACACTAGCCATAGGGGGAAAAAAAAAAAAAAGTGGAGTGGGCTGAATAGGCTGAATATACTAACTTGATATCACTGAAAAGATGCTTCTTAGTCTGGCTGAATGCATGACATCTTTTTGAAGCTTCCTTATTAGGGCCCTAGGAGCC
Source organism: Rhinolophus sinicus (assembly GCF_057876585.1). Classification (NCBI taxonomy): domain Eukaryota; kingdom Metazoa; phylum Chordata; class Mammalia; order Chiroptera; family Rhinolophidae; genus Rhinolophus; species Rhinolophus sinicus. The sequence goes on from NC_142502.1 coordinate 59,617,642, forward strand.
CACCTTCATGCTTCAATTTCCTCCTCACCCATTATTTCTGATGAGTTCCACCCCCCCCACCCCCATACTTTGATTCAAAGCAAGATAAGACAGATTCTCAGTGTTTCTTCCCCATCTTCTCCACCCTTTATGAAGCATACAGTACTTCTGGGGGTTTTCTCTACTCACACACATTCTATCTGGATACCTTCCTTTTGTAATATAGGCAATGCCTGGGAAGATGTATGTGGTAAAAGACTGACTTTTGAAATCTCTCTTCCTCCCTAAACCTCACTTGGTCCTATAAGCTGTGGTATACAAACTCAGCAATCCAGGCATGATGATTTGAAATAAATGCCTTGCTAATTGCTGCTAGTGAGGAAAAGATACCCTTCTTTTTTAAACACCAATCTAATATATATAATATCAATATTATTAAATACTGAAAATCAATTTTATAAAACCTCTGTATTAGCTTGCCACACCAAAACCAAACCAACAGCTATAGGATAAATACAGCCCACAATGCTATCAGCTTATGGTTTCTGTTGGAGAGAGGGACAAAACAAACAAAAGGTGATACTGGCTGGTCGTTGCCTATAAGATGACCGAATCCAGAGTCATATACTTTGGAATTTATTCTCAGAGTTAGGTGTAAAGGCTTTCATATGTTATGAGGTATAAGTAGCATCAAATTATTTTATTTCTCTAGGAAGTCCACAGGATTAAGACCATTGATGATGATGATGATGATGATGATGATGATGATGATGATGATATAGAAGAGGCCCAGTTGATTTCCATTGCCAAGTGGAGGGGAAAAAAAAATACAGGTGTGTGTCTTCTGCTACCACCTTCAGTCCTATGGATCCCTATAGCCACAAGATGCCTACCAGGATTGTGATTCAGAAGATCCACTCTGAGCTGTTCTCTCAGAACCCTTTTGCAGCACCTACTCCCATGGTCAGCCTCACAGCCTTGCCATTGTGTCTCCTTGCTCAGTGCCCACGTTATTTGGAAGGGATCTTGGCTAAATGGATCTGCTCTGCCCACCTGACTTACAGTCAAGTCAATCATCCATGTCATACCCAATGGAGAGAATACATATTGGTCTACCACTATCCCTTCGTGCTTCCCTCTTTCTTCAATTCTTCTTTCTTCTATTATAGTATGGGGCAGATTAATTTGTCTATTGCTTAAGTAGATATTAAAGCACATAGTGAGATGTCAGTTTCCCCTTTTACTGATCCCATCCATCTGTATGAGTGATTCTCTTAAAGGAATTCTCAGCTGGCTTGGGCTGGAGAGAAGCATGCTTCTGTTCTTCCTTCTTCAGGGAGCAAATGGGAAAGCCCCAGCATTCTCCATTAGACTGATAATTTCCTATTCTGTAGATTCCTTCCTCCTCTCTCAGCTCTGATTGTTTGCTTATGATTATATAGTCTGATTTGAGGATAAACAACTTGAGCAATGTTTGCAGGGAGCAAGTCTATTTCTCCAATTCTTAATGAACTCTGGAGGAAGTTATCTAGATAACCATTTGCTATTGTTCTCTACTTGATGTTTTTGTTTTTGTTTTTTCCTTCCTTTTTTTCTTTCTTTTTTTTTTTTTTTTTTTTTTTAACCAACCTGAGCTTTAGACCGCAGATCCTAGTTCTGGGATGACAGAAAATATTCTGCTCAATATTGGACACTTGTATAAATTTGGAAGGATTCCAAAGAGAATAGGCTGTGAGGTGTGGGGGAGATTTTGGAAATAATCTGAAGACTGAGAGCTCAATGAAGTACCCTCATGCTGCTGCTGCATGATGTGAAGAACGCATGAATCATGTGCCAGTGTAGAAAGGGAAAGGAAACCACTCCCATCCTGTATAAATAAATCATTCTTGGAGAGTAAGGAAGAAGGGGGAGAAAAGTCCACTGACTCCCAGGACAGAACACAGGAGTTTAGAGGTAGAGATGATGACTCCCTAGATTCCCTTAGGCAACAGCAGACATTGTTCTAACCTGAGCACTTTCTCCTCCCCTGATGCCCTTTCTTGTGCATGTCCCTCTTTTTCTGGTCTTCCTTGGGCACAAGTTCAAGGGAGAGAAGGACAATGATTAGCCATCGACAAGAGACCAGAACTCAAATGTGACATCCCTTTCTCGCCTCCCCCTGAGCCCATCTGTGACCTTGTGTAAACAACCTAGAATGGAGCTGAGTGATGAAGGCAGCAGTGATGGCAGTGGTGGTGAAAGGTGGATGTGGGGAAGCTTAGAGAGTGAAATTTGAACAGGATAGAAATGAGAGCATAATACTGAACTCTGCATTGAAAACTTACACGTTTGATTTGAAGGAACATTTATCTGAAACTTCTAAGGGACTTGAGCATGTGGAAGTGAAAATATCTTTCTGCCTCAACTGGGTCGCATAAAGGACACTGATTTAAGTTAATTTGACAAAATGCCTATTGTGCAAATATCTGCTTTGTGCCTACTGTTTATACGGAAGGCAGGGAGAATCCCTCTGAGAAAATCTCTCTTAAGTATGTTCACAGAGGGATCCCCCCCACCCTTGACTCTGGCCCATTATCCCTGGATGGAGGAATCCTGAATTTAAGCAGAAGATAGTTTCAGTCTCCGCTGGACCCAGCACAATAAGAGGTAGGAAAATTTGCCTCCCTTCACCCACTCTCTATTTTTTTATTCTGTTCTATTGCCCTTTCAGTTTAGTCAAGTACAAATATCCAATTAGGTTCTCAAGGTTTGATTCTTTTTACTAGAGATGGATTTCTAACTTGAGCTCCCATTGGAGAAATGGTGGAGCAGTTCAGTCGATTGTGAACTGACAGTTGAAAGCCTGCGTGCTGTAGGTCATGGACGAGCCATGACTCTGGTTAGAGGTGGAGAAGGACTCAGGGAAAGGCTGAGATGCTACTTAGGCTGGCTGTGAAGCCACTGAGCCCTAGAAAGTGAAGCCTGTGGAAAGGACACCATACCTGAGTGCTTCCTCTTTCCCTCATCTGTGAAGTTCATCAATAGGTAAAGCTGCTTATTTCAAAGGACACAAAGTGGATCACATCTTAGACAGGTGAGCAGTGATTATCTGCCCAGAGTGTGAAATAGAACCATCCCAGGAGACTGCAGCAGCCGGATGGGAAGATGCCAAAGCCTGTAAAGAAGGCTGCCTGGACAGGCTTGCCCATGTTGTTAACAGCCTGGATCTTGCTAATAAAAGATCAGAAATACAAATACACGGGGGAAAGGTAGTTGACGAATTTCATATACCAGTTTCTGAGTGAATGTTATTTTTTAGCATAAGGAAAAAAAAAAAAAAAAAACATTTTATTTGAAATTACAATTTCCTTCCAGAGGAGCCTTACAAAGGAAATTTCTATGCTGCTAAAATAGTCAAAACCATTTTATTTTAGCTGAGAACCTACATAGGTCTTGGGTATGCAAAATAGGGCCTTGGAGCAGAGTGTACAAATAACAATCAGAAATAGCTGAGCACTGCTTAGTGGAGTGAGAGGAATTTGAGTTCCTGGAGGCAATGCAAGGGTAAAGAGAGGGGATACAGGGTGAGGACAGAATAGTCTACAAAGTGTAAGAGATGCAGAATGGGGACAGCAGGTCAGGGACAGAAAGATGACCCTTGGCTCAGCAAATTTGGCAGAAAATGGAGCTACAGCCCTGCACGAAGAGATTTGGACTTCCCATACATTGTCAAATGAGCTCAAAGTGACCTAGCCTCCATCTCCGAGGCAGACGTGTCTAAGTAATTAAACATATCGAAATAATTACATGACCAGAATGACTTTCCAGTTCAAATATTTTTAAGAGTGTCGGGTGACAGGAATGAAATATATGATCACCCCCAAATAATCTAGGAAACAAATTACAGGAAAGCTTTAAGCAAGAATGAGCTGATAAAGATATTCGCCTATATGTATATACTCTATAGACAATGAATCTGCTAAAGAACACCATTTTATTCATTTTTGTTATTTCAGAGACTGGTACAGTGCACATAATAGATGATCAATAAATGTGAAGAAATGAATAAAAGGAGGGAGAAAAAGATATGGGGAGCAGTGTGGATGCCAGTCTGTCATTGGTTAGAAGTAATAAAATAACACAACAAATATTTTCCTCTCAGTGTCTTTGACATCACCGTTCCCTCTATCTTGAATATGTCCCCACTCTACACACATTCTTATTTACACATACAGCCACATAGTCTGGTTCCTTCATCTACTACAAGTTTGTTTTCCTTTATCACTTTCTTTAAATGTACATCTTGCCACTAGAATCAAGTTGGCATTTCCTATTCCATTTTATGCTTTACTTTGCTACATGGCCTGCGTACCATCTGGCCCATTATATATTTTCTGCATATTTATTTTCTGTCTTCACACTTTGGTATACAAGCTCCAGGATGTTAGAGATGTCAGTCTGTTTTGCTCAGTCTCATATCCCTAGCAATTAAAAGCATCTGGTCCATAGTAGGTACTTTTGAAGAAGTGAATATATGAATAAATGAATGAATGAATGTATATTTTCTAATCACACAGGTCATTTGAAAAATATATATTCTTTTTTTTTTTTCCCCCCAGCCACACGGAAAGAGTCACATTGAAGAAGTTAAAAAAGAAAGAAGAAAAGAAAGGGGGGAAAAAAAGGAAAACACATTATCAGATCTGAATTAAAGGCTGTCTACTTTTATGTATTCAAAACCCCAAGCAACACAGAACAGTAGTCAGAAGCTGGACCTAATTTCTAGGAAGGAAATTAGAAGCTTATTTTCTGTCTTTCCATTGCTTTTGAGTCCGTGTCCTGATCCAAGCCAAATGTTGTCTGTCAGCCTGTTACAGCATGTGCTCTCATGTGCTGCCACACTTTTCATTGCTGTCCCCCTGAGTTAAACTGCTCTGTTCTGCTGCCTTGCTATCTAGGGCTTGAAATAAAAAGGCTCAGTTGCTGCTGCCTTGCTGTCTGTCTCCAGTGTTTAAATGCTTCTGTTTCATGGTGTTTGCATCTGACTACATCTTGGCAACTTTCAAATAAGACAGGGAAACCAAAGCGACCACTGCGATGATGACTAATCATTTTGCAGAACAGTGAGAGGGAAAGAAAGATATGGCCCTATGGCTTTCAGTCTTCCTTCTGAGCAACGGCACCATCATGTAGAGAGGACAGAATGCCAGCAAGCACCATCATGGGCACAGCTGTAGCTGTTCAACAAATGCAGCTCTACTATTATGTGCCTTCCACAAGGATACACAATTGGATGGAATGAAAAATAGAAAGATTGAGCTCTTCTTCAATGAGATGTGTATGGAAGTCAAAAAGCCTCCCTGGTCTTTGTTTTCTACCTTTTTCAAGGAGTAGCAGATGTTGTGAATTCTACAAAATTTTAAGAAATGCTAATGCCCACCAAAGCCTGAGTAGTCTTTATTGCAAAACTGTAGGAATGTTGAAATTCAGAATTTCCAGCATTATGTTTATTAATAGCATTCACATATGACTGCTTTTTTTTTTTTCTTTTGGCTTTTAGGGTGCTCTTTGATATTAGCCCAAAGTTCAAGTGGCTGAGCAAAGGCTGTGGAGCAATATGTACAATACTTTTATTCATTGAAAGGGTAAGTGCGGCACCAGATAAATGCTGGTTGCCATTGGATTATAAGTCTTGTCCCTGGAAAGATTTAGGGCAGCATGAAATATCATAGAATGTGCCCTTTTTTGGATTATGTATGTCTACCATTTATCTTAAATACCCTCCTACTAGTGTGGGTACCTTTTAAAGTTGTCATGTTCTGTAATTCAATTGCATTCAGGACATTTTTTCAACCTTTCTAACATTTTTTTTTTTTTCCCCCCACACGTCTTCACAAAGTTTATAAAGTTAGAGGACAAAAAAGGAAATTTTCCCTTTATGACAACTTTTGTTTTGGATGTATTTATTTATAATGTAGAAACCATGTTATCTTGAAACATAAACAGCACTCTTGGCAGAAATATTTGAATAATGCTCTGGACTTGATGATATTCAATAAATATTATCACTCAGAAAACAAAAAAACAAAAAAATAGATTTACAGTTTTAGTGTTTAAATTTAGAAGAAAACATTGAAGTCCAGAAATCGTTTAATCTCTGCTCCCCTCTCAATGGGAAACAATGAAAGCTGAAGATTGCAATCATGTTACAGGAATTTGGTTCTCTTTATTAATTATTGAGGGAACACATTGTGACAAGCAATCTTAATTTAAAAAGTTGAAATTTGAAAACAAAAGTAGTGCCAATTTCACATTGCATTTGAAGAATGAATGTCAAATCTAGCAGATTAATTTTAGCTTCGACAAAAACATTTTTCCATGTTTCTTTTTCTAAAAGAACTACCTGTCATCATTTGAGGATGGGAATCAGATCCCACATTACAGGCCTGCCTTTCCAGCGCCCTCTACTGGACACTACAGCTGTTGGATATGAGTATCTACGTCACGTTAGCCTGATTCTATTTCTAAATCATAGAACTAAGGAGGGGATTCGAGAATTGCGTCCCTGCTTTCTACTGGGGTCATATCCAAGCCACCTGCGAGAGATGACAATCTCTTCTGTTTTTCAAGACTTTTAGAAAAACACCTGGCCTCATACCGCAGCTGCCTTAGTGGACGTTTAGGATGACTTAAATTACTGCACCTGTCAAAAAGACCTTCAGGGTACTGTGAACTGTAACACTGTCTTTTATTCCTTAAACAGGACAGATGTGACTTTCATTCGGGCTGATTTAACTTATCAGTGCCACATAAAAATTGTAAGTGTGTTTATCTCCATTGTTTCTTTTCTAGACATAAAATGGGTTAATATGCATGATGGGGATGACATATTGTTTGTTTGTTTTTTTGTTTTTTGTTTTCACAGAAAACATCTAGAAGAGAATACACTCACCAATAAACAGCCCATGTTGCCTTCTAATGAAATTCATTTTGTTACATTTTAATGTGAAGAACAAAATAATCCTTTATTATTAGACTGGAATTTAGTATCTATAGATATTTAGTGTTTGTCCATACATAAAGCAGCCTTTATTATGTTTTAATGTGTGTGATTGAGCTCCAAAATATTATTAGCAGAATTTAAAACAAAATGAGTCAACTATTCTGGCTTAAGGGAAGCTATAATCTCTCCCTGCTCCTCTTTCGCTCCTTTGGTGAGTAATAGGATTAGTTAATTGGTAGCATTAAAAGGGATGAAACTTGGTACATTTAAGATCTACTTTTCTACTTTTGATTGACTTTTGACTCCTTGGACATTAAGTACATATGACTCTTTAAAATATATCAGTGCATGGCAAACCTATTCCATCTCTTCTCTTTCAGAAATTTGCTGAGGCTGCTCGGTGGTCTCCTGACGATGAAACATTCCAGTTGGTTAATAACTGAACTTCCAGTTGGTTCATAACTGCAATACCGTAAGAACATAAACTTCCTGATGGATATAACATCTTTCAGTTTTCCTAAGTTACTCTATTATTTCTTATAGGTTGCAGCTAATCAGTTGCTACACTGATGAATAAAAAAGTGCACAGCAGTCACAATACAATATTCACCCACAAGAGTTAAAAATAGCTTTAAAGAGGCCAAAAAAGATGACTCCATATTTGGGTAGTCATATGTGTATAATATGTGAAATATATGTCACATTATAAATAACATTGTTTTGCTTTATTCTCTGTAGTCATTTTTGACCAATATTCTATTGCAAAATGAAAATAATGCAGAAGAAAAGTACAAGAATCTTTAACTTATAAAAAAATCAAATTTTGTTCAAAGCTAGTGGAAGACCAACACACTCATTATATCTTTTAGAATCTTTGAAGTGTAAATTTAGTCAGAGGGCCAAATATAGAAAGTTGATCTCAACTAACTGTTCAAATGGGCAAAACATTCTCTTGGACTCAACAGAGACTGAGTCAGCTGCTAGGTGATATGTGAGCAGGAAGAGTTGTGTGCCTGATTCAGTTTCTGCACATCAGGGGAGCAAAGTCTCAACATTAGATCCGATATTAGAGCTCTAAAACTATGTTAGAGGAGAACCTATCCAACTTCCCAAATTATTCTACATAGCAATATTTTTGACCAGCTTGTCATGTGCATAAATTTTGTGATAATACAATGGACAACAATGACCTCAAGCTGGAATCTTTGTCACCCCCTGCTGGAATCAGAACTGTAATTATTTACATTTATGTTGCATTAGGCTACCAACTGCTGTTTACTAACTGTGCATAGCACTAAAAGTGCTGAAGAAAGCCTGGTACTACAATGGAAAAAGTGTTGACTTGAAAGTCAAAAGAACTGAGTTTGGTACTTTTATTTATTTATTTTTTTTCTATTGCTGTCACTACATGTTTCCATGCCCTTGAAAGCAAGGCACTTTATTTTATTTTTTAAATAAAGCTTTTAAGAAATACTGACTTTCTCATATGTAATAAGTATTGATTGGACTAAGATGATTAAATATTTGCAGCTATAAATTTTTATAAGCTAAACTCACATATCCAAGTGCTTTGTCAATATCTTTGCTTAGAAATCTAATCAGGTCTCAATGGCAACATGTGAACATGTCACAAACCAAACTTTTAAATTGCCTCCAGACATCTGCTTCTCACTCAGTTTCTCAATCTCAGAACATAGAAATTAGGCCAAAAATCCTGAAATCTTTGTTTCTTTCTTCTATTATTTATATCCCACACTTACTTAATCAGAAAAATATGTTGGTTCTGTCTTCAAAATAATACTGACCACTTCTCTCTACCTCCAGAGTTTATGCTCTGGTCTAAGCCACTGTCATTTCTAGACTGGATGAGTGCCATAGTGTACTGGGATCAATTGAATTGCCTCCCCAAAAATATGTTGAAGTCCTAATGCCCAGTACCTCAGAATGTGACCTTATTTAGAAATAGAGTGGAAAATTAGTTGAATTAAGCTTAGGTCATTAAGGTGGGCCTTAACCCAATATGACTTGTGTCCCTATCAAAGAGGAAATTTAGATACAGAGTTAGACAAGCACACAGGGCGAATGCTGTGTGAAGATGAAGGTAAACATCTCAGTGATGCATCTACAAACCAAAGAAGACCGGAGATTAAGAAAAATTATCATAAACTAGGAGAGAGGCATTGAACAATTACTCCTGCATTACCCTCAGAAGGAACCTACCCTGCACAAACATTCACAGACTTTAGCCTCCAGAACTTTGAGATAATAAATTTCTGTTGTTTAAGCCATTCAGACCATGGTAATTTGTTACCTTAACCTTAGAAAATTAATACGTGTACTAAGTGGTCTGTCTGCTTTCCACTTCTGCTATGGTCTGTTCCTCGACATGGCAGCTAGAAACAAGTCTTTTCTAAAATATCAGTGAAATCATATTGCTCTTTTATTAAAAACCCTCCCGCAGCTCCACATATGCTCCTGATCTACAATAATGTTCTCTCTCTACAATTTCTTCTCTGATGTCATCCGCTGCCACTGTCCTATAAAGCCAGTTTGCTTCAGGGAAACTGGTCTCCTTAATTTACTTCCACTGCATCAAGCACTTCCTATTTGGGGACTTTTACAATTGTTTCCACTTTTCAGTATGTTCTTTCTCAATATATCCATCTAACTATGGCTCTCACTGTCAGCTTCTGCCCAATGGTCCTCCTTGTAATGAGTACTTCTGATCTTTTATGTAAAGTAGCGCTCTACTCTTCTATTCCTGTAAGCTGCTTTATTCCTTTATTCTGTATAGCGCCTACATTGGTTGACGTGCAGTATGTTTATTTGACTATTTGTATTATCTTTCATGAGTTTTATGAGAGCATGGTTGTTACTTGTCTATTTCTTTGTTTTTAATTGCTACTATCCCCAGTAACCAGAGGAATTCCTGGCATGTAATGAATGCCTAATTAGCATTTGTTTGTTGATAGAATAATTGCATTTTGAATCAGCAAATATGATTTTTGAGATTAAAAATGGAGGGAATAAGATTAAGTACTAAGGTCTAATTATATATATATGTATATATATATGTTATATTATATATATTATATATATATTATATATAAAGTAGTATAAGTTTGCAATATTTCACTCATATAATCAACACACCTATTTTAATATCTATTGTGAGCCAAGTGCCATCCTAGGTTTTGGAGTTCCAAATATGGAGAAGACATGTCCTCCATACATCTGGCATAGATGAAGCGTGAACCACAAGTCATAAAGATAGATTCTACACTAGAAGTGAGAGCAAAGTCCAATGGCATCACAAATGGAGGATCAATTCCTTTTGCACAAAGCAGTTAAGGAAGGTTTCACAAATAAGGAGATATTTAAGCCCAGCAGTTTGGTAGTAGTGGTGCTGGTGGGAGTGTGGTGCCGGTAAGTGGCACATAGGGAGATGGATATTTCAAACTGTGGCCACAACATGTGAAAACACATTGTAGAATCATGCTGCTAGAAGAGGTGACATTTGTTAGCGGCTTCCATACAGCTGTGTATTCCTGGCTCCCTACTTCCCTGCTCAGCAGCCAACCCTCTGCAGAATGCTACAGAAACGCTGGAATTTCTGACACCCAAGAAGCAAATCATAGGAGCCTTCTATCTTTGGGAAAGTTCCAGGCTCCCCTTATTCAAATGTTCCATAGGCCAAAGAGATAGGAGGGCAATGGAATAGAAACTGAATTTTGATTGCCTTCAATTTAGCAGCTGAGTTATATATCCAGCTGGATCCTGCTGCTAGATGACTCTATATGACTGAATCCCAGCTTCCTCTGCCAGCAGGAGAGAGCCAGGAATGGAGTCTGGCCTCAACATGTAAGATCTGACAAACATATTTCAGTGTTTTTTCTTCCTATGATTGTAATCCCAAATATTTCACAACATTAATATGTTATTGCCCCTTTTCTTGTTATGAGTATATGAGGCAGAAATGTGAGAGACCTGGTGTCTTGATAAGCTGATCAATACCCATTGTAAGGTTCAGGGTTTTTAAATATCTCTGTTGACATTCCAGGAATGTTAACCTTCACAACTGTTCTTTCTACACTGGAAAATTGAGTTTAGTATTCTTAATAAACTAGAAAATTGTATTGCTTCTGAATTCTAATCCCAGTTCTGTAATTAATCATTGTGTGTCTTAAAACAAAGCATTTAAACTTTCTCTTAGTGTCCACATCTATTAAACAAGGATATTGGACTTGAGATTCATTCATTCTCTGATTCTAGAAAAAAAAAAAAGAACAATGATGCAAATGAAATTGGAAATAGTTTACAATCACCATTAGTAGTTACTTGAAAGGCACTGAGATTTTTTTTTCCATTTATTTTAAATATTGACTTTTCAGATGTATGAATTCTTCCTACACCGTCTGAATCTGTGTCTATTACTCAGCAACCATCCCATCATGGTTGGAATGCTGAATTGAAATAATTTATTATTTATTATTTTACATACAGAATTAATGGCATGCACACGTGTGTGTGTGTGTGTGTGTGTGTGTGTGTGTGTGTGTGTGTGTGTGTTATTTATCTTCCTAAATGTCTCAGGCAGGGGTTATTGAAATCAACTAAGGATTGCTTTGCATTAAATCAGGGTAGGCTTTGCTCTTTCACCATAACTGCTATGAGTATGAGTTTGACTTATATCAGAGGCTGGTGGTCATTTCACATTACTGGTACATTTAGTTGCTTTAATAGATTTTATAAAGAGTTTAAAAAAAAAAAATCCTGTGCACGACACACCATTTTTTTCAGTTCCTGAAATGTTAGGCAATACTAAGTAAAAACCTTTACTTTTATTTTCCTAATGGAAGGAATCTTGTGCATCCTGATCCCATTTTGATCCCAGGAATCCTAAATAACTCTTAGGTCACAAAAGAGCAAATATTCATTCCCTCACAACACTCCCTCATTGCCCCCACTTCCCTGATGGTATATTTATCTACATTTAAGGCTTAGACTAATTTAAGATATATTTCTATGGGAACTATATAGAGCATATCTTCCTAGTAAAATACAAGTTCATTTAAAAAAGAGGGCCAGCCCGGTGGCTCAGGCAGTTAGAGCTCCATGCTCCTAACTCCAAAGGCTGCTGGTTCAATTCCCACATGTGCCAGTGGGCTCTCAACCACAAGGTTGCCAGTTCAATTCCTTGAGTCCTGCAAGGGATGGTGGACAGCAGCCCCTGCAACTAAGATTGAACAGGGCATCTTGAGCTGAGCTGCCTCCCAGATGGCTCATTTGGTTGGAGCGTGTCCTCTCAACCACAAGGTTGCCGGTTCGACTCCCGCAAGGGATGGTGGGCTGCACCCCCTGCAACTAGCAACGGCAACTGGACCTGGAGCTGAGCTGCACCCTCCACAACTAAGACTGAAAGGACAGTCTGACTTGGGGAAGAAATAAAAAAAGTCCTGGAAGTAAAACACTGTTAAAAAATAAATAAATACATAAATAAACAAACAAACAAATAAATAAATAAAAGAGTCATTAGAAAGAACAGAATTTTGGGTAGAAGAATATGTTTGGGGACAAAAAACAACTATGGTAACCATTAGTAATTAAAAAAAAATACCTCAAACGTATATTGCATGTGTTCTTTTTTAAAAATGGAAACATACTTTTATTTTAATTTTTGTTGTTGTTGGTATGTTACCTTCCATCACACTGCATATGGATGTGATATCCAGTTTATATTTTAGGATACAGGAATCAATTCCTTTAAATTAAAAAAAAAGAAGAAAAATTACTGAATGATTTGTAAGGCTCCTGTCAAGATGGTGGAGTAGATAAATGTTGTGCTTACTTTTTCTCACCACCACATCAAAATTACAACTAAACTACAAAAAAGGCAACATAGAAAAGCTCCTTAAATATGGCTTTACTGAAGCCCCACAACTAAGGACATACAGAAGAAGCCAATTCGAGATTGGTAGGAGGAGCATGTATATGGAGCAAGCTGGTCCCGCATCTGCATATGATCATTAAAAATCAGGAGAATATCTCAGCTGAGGAGGTCTCCTCTGAAGAAGCAAGTGATCCCAGTACCACACCAAGCTCCACAGCCCAGGGTTCCAATGCCAGGGAGAGAAGTCCCCATAATTTCTGGTTGTGAAAACCAGAGGAGATTGTAGCTGAGCAAGACAGAGTGCAGCTGGAGTTCTACCACATTTCCCTGAAAATAAGACCTAGCCGGACAATCAGCCCTAATGCGTCTTTTGGAGCAAAAATTTATGTAAGACCCCGTCTCATTTTTCTATAAGACCGGGTCAATCATATAATATAATAATATAATATAATATAATATAATATAATATAATATAATATAATATAATATAATAAGACTGGGTTTTATTATCAATTTTTGTCCAAAAGATGCATTAGAGCTGATGGTCTCTCTAGGTCTTATTTTCGGGGAAACACGGTAGGAGCTCCTCTTAAAGGGACTGTGCACAGACTTACTAACCGATGGAATCTCTGGCTCTGAGCTCCAGTGCTGGGGAGTAGCTGAAGAGGAAACAGGGACATACAGGGTAGGAACTGACTTGTATGGCTCAGGAGGAGGGCTGGAGGAGCTGCTTTCTCTCAGACGGAGAAGCTAGCAGAAGCCATTGTTTCCTTGTTGAGCCATTCCACTTCCCAGCTTGCAGACGCAAGTGGCTGCCATATCTATGTCTCCATCAAGCTGGCTGACACCATTTGTTTGCTACACCCTGGTGATTCTGAGAACTCACACCATCCAACTCAGGCACATTCAGGCTGTTTCCAGTGACTTTTTCGTACAAACTGCCTTCCTTGGCTCATGCTGCAGACTTTCCTAGGGTCTCTCAAAGGTTTGCAGAACTGAGACAAGTAGCATCTGGCTTGAGTGTGTCCCATACCTCTGGCTGAGCAGCCCTAGGCCTGGCGGTAGCCACAGACAGCCTTGGTTCATGGCTTGGTCTCACGAGGCACTTCTAAGCACTGTGTGGGCAGCAGCTATCTGCAGATTGCTTTGCGGCTCCTGTCTGGTAGCCCCAAGTGAAGCATGTGCTGCTGCTGAACTTTACCACCAGTGGCTCCCCGCCCAGGTGTCCCTGTGGCTGGCATGCCCAGTGGCCAGCTTTGAAAAGAGCTGGAGCAACACTCAGCTGCCTCCAAAGATGACATAATCCAAGGGGCAGATTGGACAGACACCAGGGCCCTGCTGAGGCAGATCCTGCTCTGTAGGGTTAGCCCCTGAACCACAACTTCTCCACTGTTGTCATGGCCAATCCTCACAGCCAATGAGCCTGAGGGTCAATCCTTCCTATTCACATGCAAACAACAACAAAGGCTCAACTATAAAAGAAGAGCACACACAACGCACATAAGAGACACACCTGCCGTGCATGGCTCAGGTGCCACTGAGCCCCACAACACACCTACTACATAAGACCACTTGACTAAGAACAGGAGGCATAGCAGCTCTACCTAATACATGGAAGCAAACACAGGGAGTCAGCCAAAATGGGGAGACAAACAAACATGTCCCAAATTAAAAAACAATAACAACAAAAAACAGAACAAAGCTCCAGAAAAACAACTAAACAAAATGGAAAGAAGTAATCTATGAAATGCAGAATTTCAAACACTAGTTATAAGGATGCTCAGTGATCTCAGGGAGAACATCAACAAAGAGATAGGAAACAAAAATAAAGATAGAAAACAAAACAACCAGTCAAAAATAAAGAATACAATATAACGGGAATGACAAATACATTAAAAATAATCAACCATAGATTAGATGAAGCAGAGGATCAGATCAGTGATTTAGAAGATAATGCAACAGAAAACACCCAATCAGAACAGCAAAAAATAAAAAAGGATCCAAAAAAATGAAGATAGATTAAGGGGCCTCTTGGTGTACATCAAGCATACCAACATTGTCATTATAGGGGTACCAGAAAAAGAAGAGAGATCAAGAAATTGAAAACCTATTGGAAGAAATAATGATGGAAAACTCACCTAACCCAGTGAAAAATATAGATATGCAAGCCCAGGAAGCAGACAGAGTCCCAAAAAAGATGAATCCAAAGAGGCAAACACTGAGACACATCATAATTAAAATGCCAAAGGTTAAAGATAAAGAGAGAATCTCAAAAGCACCAAGAAAAAAACAGTTATCTACAAGGGAGCTCCTATAAGACTGTCAGCTGATTTCTCAACAAACTTTGCAGGCCCGAAGGGATTGGATCAAAATATTCAATGCGATGAAGGCAAGGACCTACAATGAAGATTATGCTACACAGCAAAGCTATCATTCAGAATCAAAGGACATATAATGAGCTTCCCAGGCAAGAAAGAGCTAAAGGTGTTAATCACCACAAACCAGTATTACAAGGAATCTTAGAAAGACTTCTTTAAGATGAAAAAAAAAAAAAAATATATATATATATAACACAAAATGGCAATAACTACATACCTATCAACAATTACTTTCAATATAAATGGATTAAATGCTCCAATCAAAAGATAGAAGAGCTGAATAAATAATAAAACAAGACCTTTACATATGCTACCTACAAGAGACTCACTTCAGATCAAAACACACACAGAGACTGAAAGTAAAGGATGGAAAAATATATTTCATGAAAATGAAAACAAACACACAAAAAGCATGGGTTACAATGCTTATACCAGACGAAATAGACTTTAAAGCAAAGGTTATAAAAAAAGACAAAGAAGGACCTAGTCATTCCACTTGTGGGTATTCATCCAAAGAAACCCAAAAAGCTACTTCGAGGAGACCTGGCACAGTCTCTCTGGTCACCTGCTCCAGGTGATCCAGGAGTACCCCTTTTGTGGATTATGTGTGCTCTCCAGTTATAGGTGAGCCTTGATTGCTATTGGCATGTCAGTCACACCTTCGTGTGTTCCCATATATCTCTGAGATCCCACCGAGTCACCATCCCTACTCTGGCACCTAAGGTGAATGCCTTTGATCCACTGAGTCCATGTGTGGGCCATTTAAAAGGATGTCTGGGTTTCCTGCAGCCTTCTGTCCCACCTAATCAGTGAGATGTTGTGGGGGCTCCTTCTTGGCACCAGTACTCTGGGCTAGGGAGCCTGGTATGGAGGGCTGGGGTCCCTCACTCCTCCAGGGGGAACCTCCACAGTTGAGATATCCCACTGACTGGCTGTGGGGTTTGGCCATGTCCACAGCTTACAGACTGCTGTTTGGGGGGCTTACCCCACTGAATGGAATTCACCCCAGTGAGTTCTGGTGTCTGTTGAGACCACACTTCTGGGGCTAATTGGTCTGAAGCCAACCTCTAAGTATTTTGGTTCTCAGGCCTCTTGGAAGGAGCCCCAGACAACCTCTGCCTGTGACTCACTGGGGCCATCTGGTAGGAACTACAAAGCAATCTGAATTTTTTGCTGCCTGTACTAAACCTGGAGGAGCATGGGAGAGGCCACACTGTGTAATGAGGGTGGCTGCCACCAGTACCAGGCCTGAGGTAACTTGGCAAAAAGCCAGTACATTCAGAGACCTGCTGCCATCTGCAAGCTCCCCTAAGGTTCAGCCACTGATAAAGCCTCCTGTGGTACGCAAGTAAAGTGAGGCAGGGTTTCAGGGAGTCACTAGAGTAGGACGATTTGTGGTCACCAGGTTAATGTAGACCCACTGCTGAGTCCAAAGTGACTCAGCAAAAGTCCCAGAGCACACTGAGGCCAGTCAAAGCCCACCTAGGGCCTGTGGACTCTGATAGTTTTCCAAGAAAGAGTGCAATTCCGGTGGGGCTGGCTGTTCTCAGAGAAAGTGCTTCAGGTGGTGTGGGGATTGCATGGAGCAGGGCCCAGCTGAGTCAGCAGGGTGGAGCAGTGGAGCTCTCCAGACCAATCAGATTCCGATTTGGCCTCAGGAGGCGGGATCGACACAGAAAAGATGGCACTCACCTGCTGGCTGCCTGGGAGGATGCTTCCTCACCGGGAAAATGCCGACTGTCCTCCTGTTCTTCCTCTGAAGCTTTACGCCTTTGTCTGTCCCCATATATCTCTGAGGCACCCGAATCACTATCCCACCACTGGAGCCTAAGGTGAGTGCCTTTGAGCGAGTGAGTCTGTGTGTGAGCCATTTAAAAGGATGTCTGGGTTTCCTGCAACCTTCTGCCACACCTAAACGGTCAGAATTCCCACTGATGTTCACAGCCAGATGTTGAGGATGCTCTTTCCTGGCATCAGTACTGTGGGCTGTGGAGCTTGGTGTGGGGGGCTTGGGTTCCTGACTCCTCCAGGGGGAACCTCCGCAGTAGGGATATCCCTCCTGATTCTCAACCACCACTGGAGGCTGGGGCCCGTTCCATGTCTCCTCCGCTCCTACCAGTCTCAACGTGGTTTCTTTATATTTTCAGTTATGGGAATTCCATTCAGCTAGACTTCAGATGGTTCTCCAGGTTGATTATTGGATAATATAGTTGTAATTTTAATGTGTTTATCAAAGGATGCAGGCGCAGCATTTATCTACTCTACCATCTTGGATCTCTCCCTATTTCTTGTCTTTTTGATAGTAGTCATTCTGAAAGGTGCACGGTGGTATTGCATTGTGGTTTTTGATTTTCATTTCCCAGGTGATTAGTGATATTAAGCATCTTTTCATGTACCTGCTGGCCATTTGTGTATCTCCTTTAGAAAAATGTTTATTTAGGTCCTCTGCCCACTTTTTAATCGTATTTTTTTATGTTAAGTTGTATGAGTTCTTTATATATTTTGGGTATCAACTACTTAGCTGACAAATTGTCTGTAAATATCTTCTCCCCTTCAGTAGGTTACCTTTTTGGTTTTTTGATGATTTTCTTTCGCTCTGCAAAATCTTTTTAGTTTGGTGTAGTCCATTTGTTTATTTTCACTTTTGTTGTTCTTGCCCAAGGAAGCATATACAAAAGAGTATTTGCTAAGACTAATGTCAAAAAGTTCACTGTTTATGTTTTCTTCTAGGAGTTTTATGGTTTCACAATTTACATTTTAGTCTCTAATCCATTGTGAGTTTATTTTTCCCTATGGTATAAGAAAGTGATCCAGTTTCATTATTTGCATATAACTGCCTGCTTGTCCCAACACCAATTATTAAAGAGACTATCCTTTTGCCATTGTATATTCTTACCTCCTTTCCCATAGATTAATAGATCATACAGACATAGATTTGTTATCAGGGTAACGCTGGCCTTGTAAAATGAGTTTGGAAGTATACCTTCCAAAGAAGAATCTTTATATATTAAGACTAAATTTTGAATAATCTCATTTGATGGCATTTCTGTGCAGACTATATTCATCTTCACATAATCCGGTAATCTCATTGCTACTAGATTAAAATCTAGTTTAATGAGTTTGGGACATTTATCTGTATTGTTTCTTTTAAAAAAAAAAATTGTTCAACTCAATCCCATCTCTGGTAATACTAATTTTCTTGGTTTCTATTCATCTTTTAAAGGTATTTTAGAAAATATAACTCTGACAATCATTTAAAGGACACATATTATCACAATGAGCCAGGTATTGTAGCTTTACATGAAGGGATTAAGTGGCTTAAAATACATTGTCACAGATTCTGGAATCTTCCCCCTTTCTTGGCAATCAAGGTCATGGTTTCCCAGCTGCAACTTAAAGACTGTTTTCAAGCAATTTTGCAGACCTAGTCCTGTACACTTCAATTAATATATCCTCTTGGTGTGTGAGGGGTGAGTACCAATTTGTAATGATGCTTATGTTAAATACACAAATAAAATTTTTATAAATCTGCAAAACAGCTGCATTCATATCCAGCTATTGATGACAAAAATACCTCTGAGAACAGCTTGTATCTATTTCTGCTTAATTGAAAATAAGCAAAAACCAGATTAGGCACAAGTACATGACAGGACATGCTATGCTCTTCAGCTCAAGTTCCTCCTCTGCTTTCACATCCCGTTAATGGCTGTGCTCTTCCATCTCCTGCTTGAAGAATCCAGTGCCCCCCTATTCCCTACTTTCATTTCACAGGTTTATGCCCATTAGGTTACTTTTAGATTGACTTATTGTCCTTCACATGAAAGGAATTCAAGTGTGCTCCTAATCCAGCCTTCAAATTTTCAGGCTTTTGTCCTTAATTGTGAAATAAGTGTTATAAACTCATAAACAGGTGGTTCACAGATTTGTTAAAATATCCCAATCACAAAATACAGTTAGTTCTGCTATCCTTGTTTTGAGAACAAAATTTGTTCCAATGCGATTGATATATTAGGGAACAGTTTAAGCATAATGCAAATTTCACATTTGTTGATGTACAATTTCCTCTTCCAGAAACACCAGGTTAACTCAGAAAACTGCACCCAGTGAATGAGCTACATAAGGATACATAAAACTCAGACACACACACTCCTCAAACATCTACTGGCTACCTTAGTTCACCATGTGTGCTATGAGTTAAACCAACCCACATCTGGTGATACAAATTGTGTCCCATTTCCGAGAACCCTCCATCTACTATCTAACAACATCTTACAAGCTATTATTCTTCCGTTGCTCACGTCCACAAGTAACCTCCACTTTGTTTTAGTAAAGCGCCATATATATTATAGTATGTATATATTTTTAAAGCAGTTAATATGTGTAGAAATGTGCCACCATTTTAATTAAGGTTCTATTTTTTAAGGTGTGACTGACAAAGTTTTTTGAGTGTTGAGCATCTACGGTTTTTGATTCATTATTTTGGATAGAGCAATGATTTTTAGGAACGTGTATTTATCATAATAGAAAAACTGCTTGTGTGAAAATTCCTCCACTCCCAAGAGTATCTCATATTTCTCTAGGGAGGATATCTAACAATGCCTTCCTTCTTTGGAAGTATTTTAAGAACTTGTCATCCTTGACTCTTGTTCATGTCAACTCCCGATTACTACCCAAAGACTAGTTTTGTTTGTTTGTTTGTTTGTTTGTTTGTTTTTTAACTTGAGAACAGATATGAAATATCTTGAACATTCTTCTAAAGTGTTTGACTTTTATTGGGAAGGCAAGTGGTATTCTCTCAGAAGTTACAGCTGGAGAAAGGCCAAAGTATTTATGCAAATAAAGACCAGGCAGGTGAGGGTTTTGTGTAAAAGTTTTTTCCAGGAGACTCTGATTGTGGCTCAACGGCCTGTGAACTCCTGAAGGACAGAGTTTGTCTTATCATCTCTTAAACTTCAATGCTGGATATCCTGCCTGACCTGCAAAGGCTGAAAGTGTTTACAGAACTGAATTCCAACAGTACAAATGTGGGTTAGTCCTCAAAATGGTCACCAAGAGACACTTAAAAAGCCTTAGTAATGATGTAGATAATCAATTTCTCCATTTAGGCACAAAAGCATTTTAGAAAAAAATGTTTGATGTTGAGAATTGAAACAAAAATGATTTTTAATTTATCCTGACTAGATATTATGCTCTTTGAGCTCCTGTTTTGTGCTTAATAAGGCTGGATGCAGTGACTTTCCCATCAGAATATGATTGATAATCATTCAATTAATCAGAACATTCCAATTCCTCATAAGAATCCTAAGTGTCTGTTGTATATAGTTGAATGTCATCACACACTTGGATATTTTTTTTTCCCAAGAATTTTGGAAAGGTTATAATTATTATAGAATAATTATAGAATCCTCTAGGAATGAAAACATGGAAAATTCAATCTTATGCAGTATTAATACAGTTAAAACTAAGAAAAAGAATGAAAAGCAGAAGTAAAGCCATAGGGACTATGGAATCATGAATACAGCTTACTCTAAATGTTGTCTCTGCTGCGTGACTCTGACTTCATTTCAATTAAGTGCATATTACAACTCCCCAGGTGGGTAGCCCATCTGCTCTTCATGGAAGGCAATGCCACCCAAGCTCCTGGCTTTCTTCCCCACCAATTAGTCTCCTAAATGCATTTTATATAAGTGTTGCAGAGCCTTGGATAGGTGTGAAGATTTGAACCTTCTAGAGTGTTGCTGAAATCTGGTTTAAGCATATATTGACAAAGGAATGGAGAGAGTAAATATCATTATGAGAACTTAGGAATTTCTATAAATATTGTCCGTGTTTATTCCCTAAATGGTTATATGAATTTGAAATAATATTCTTTCAGGTTTAAAATAGATGAGTCATTTAAGAAAGAGTCGTGTTTAGTAATAATGTCATCCTTCTCTACCCTACGTCTCACTTAAAATATAAGAGTTCTCTAAACATAGTTCAATACACGTATTTAAATACCTATAACTAATGATAATCCTGTGGTGTACATTGACCTCTCTGTGTGTTCTACATATTTTCTAGTACTTCTAAGCGATTGCATTTGACCCCAAATGTTTTTTATTGTCTTATAGCATTATTCTGATTGGCAAAAATAAAAACCAAACTAGAATTATTTAGGACAAATGATACAGGAAGAAAGCCTAAGCCAGATTGGCTGTTTTGCATTCAGAAGAAGGCAGTGGAGAGTGACAATTCAAGTAAAATATTATTGTGAAATACTTGATTGGGGAAATGGAATTTGGGGAAGCTCAGTTTAACACATTAAGATGCTATTATATGTCACAAAAATAGATATCTTGGAGATAGTTTGCCACCTTCAATATATGTACCCTAGTTTCTACCTGAAAGTTCAGTTGTCATGGAATAGGCATAACCTAAATCAAAGGTATAATGCTATTAAATAATGATCTAACAATTTAAAAAACGAGAACTGAAATTGTAAGCTTCATTACTATCAGAGGGAGTATTAAAGTGAACATAATCAGAATCCTCCATTAGTAATTATTTCTATTTTAAGTTTTCAGAAAATTTATTTTAAATTACTGTTAAAGGTACATGAGTCCCCCCGCCCCCTTATCTATGGGACGTATGTTCCAACACCCCCAGTGGATGCCTGAAATCCTGGATAGTACTGTACTATATATACTATGTTTTTTCTTCCACATATATATCTTTTCACTTAAAGGAATACTTTATGGCTTCTCTTTGTTATATCTGAATTGCCAGTATCACTACTCCTGTGCTTTGGGGCCATTAATGTTAGAAACATAAGTGTTACTTGAACATAAGCTCTACAATATCACAATAGTCGATCTGATAGATGGCTACTAAGTGACTAACCATGGGTACTACATACAGCGTGAATACACTTGACAAAGGGGTGATTCAGGTCCCGAGCACAATGGAGAAAATGGCACAAGATTTCATCACGTTACTTAGAACTGCATGAAATTTAAAACTTTTAAATTGTTTATTTCTGGAATTTTCCATTTAATATTTCCAGATCACGTTGTCTGTGGATAACGGAAACTTCTGAAAGCACAACCATGGATAAGGGGGGACTCAACTGTGCAGGCTAATCTGTGGTCACAAAGGGACCCAATATAGCAGTGATTTGAGAAAGAAAAAAATAAAAACAATGGAATTATATTTCTTGCCTGTTACAATGCACAGGTAAGCAAGTGTTACAGGTCAGGTAAGCGATTCTGATCCATAAGATCATACAGGGATCAGATTATTTTCTGTCCAGCATTCCAAAGGAGGTTGTCTTTGCCTGCATTGTTGAAGCTGGGCACACAAATCCTTGTTTTCTATCATTAAGAGAGAAATGATGCGATGAAGCACAATTTCCTTTTTAAAGAGGATATAGTGTGATCTAGTAGCTGTGTGCAAAGTGTCCCATACTTGCAAGTGAGGCTGAGAAAACAGCATTTTGTTATGCAGAAGAAGAAGGGGACAATGAATACTCAAGCAATCTCTCCATGCCTACTTATTAGCTATTTGTCAATTTTGATTTTTACTAATTTAATAATAAAATATTTCCCCACTGATATAACAGAGAAACTTTTAAAATAAATCATACTAACTTATCTTCTGTTTGAAAATATTTAATAATACACTGCATTTCATTTCCTATAAACCCTTAAGATCACAAGGCCCTGTAGGCTCTGGCTCTTGCCTGCAACTCCAACACTTTATATGTTCCCTTCCTGACTTCATATTGTCCAACTACAAAGACCTACTTTCCCTTTTGTGAACAGCCCAGCCCTCCCATTTCTGTTTTTTTCCCCTTGTTATTCTTCTGTTAAGAAATGTTTTTCCCGTAATTCTATGTATGATTATGTCCTTCTTGTCCTTGAGAGTGAAGCTTAAATATCACTTCTTCAGAGATCCTTTCACTACTCTACCTGGTTTCTCCATATCTTTTCACCATTTTTAAAATTTACTTTATAGCACTTATATTTTCAATTATTACCTTGTTCATCTATTTTTTATGTGTTTACTATCTGATTTCCCCCGAGAATATAAGCTCTAAGAATGCGCAGATCTCATTTGTTTTGTTTCTGATATAAACAAACTCCTAGAATAGTTATAGTTACTGAAACATCATAAATACTCAAGAAATATTTTTTGGAATTAGCAAATGAATATATAATTGTCAACATGTAATTTGTATATACATATAAAATGCTTACAGTATCTGTTTGGAGTGTTGTGTTACCAAATAAATGTCTGTCGTTTTCTTAATATCTTATTAAGGATTAAAAACATACTGTAAAAAGTTGAAGTACAGTGCAGCACTTGCTGTATCTGAGATGTAGGCAGCCTCCTGACCCTAGAAAGGTTTATACAAACTGGTCCATGTAATAATATGCTTAGCTGCAGCATGACTTTGTATTTTCTGTAAAGATTGTGTCACCAATGCATTTTCATTTGCTTTATACCATAGCCATAGAACTCTACTGACTAAATCCTGAACAAACATTCTGAAGTAGAATCAAATATTTGTTGGTCTGTAAACAAAAGACTGACCTGTAATATTGACCAGAAATAAATAGCTACTTCTGAATCATTCTAAATAACTTTCAAATCACAAAAGCAACAAACTATTTTAGAAAAAAAGTAATAAATACAGTCACAACATCTTAGAAATAACATACATTTCAACATATATTTGCACATATATTTATAGTTTATAGATTTTTTTAAAAGGGCTGTATTACATTTTACTCTTCATCCCCTGAAGAGTCATAGGAAATAATTAATTGTAATGACACTCAATATTTATTTCCTTCTGTGTATCTTTTCAAATCATATTGATTTAAATTCCGTTTGAGACTACATGAAAAGAAAGGAATAATCACCATGTGGTGATACAAATGGTCTGTAGGCCTTCTCAGAACCAGTGGACTGAACCAGAAAAGAGTAGCAGAAAGTTTTCTAACATGTAGTCCATTCATCCATTTAACCTGAAAAATTATAAGCTTAGAAGATTTCCTTTGATTCATTTCTCAGTTGTCTGAGGAGTGGTAGAATAACAGAATTAACATTCCATAGAACGTTCTGTAACCATCTCCAAATTAAACAGGTTTCCAAAGTAAAATTCTTGGGATAAATAAATAAGAGGATCTCTGAATTCTGTGATAATCACAGAAATGCTGCCTAAGACTCAGTGGTGATTCTATTTAAAACAATATGAACTGCCTTGTTATTATGATAATATTAATAACAACATGCCAATTTTATAAAAACAGCAATATTTTTATTTTTATATCTTAACACAATGACAAAAATATCTTAATTTACAGCTTCTGAAGGTGGATTCAAATAAGAAAATACTCTTAAAATGTGTTAGTTTCCACTATTGAAAAATATACCTTAATTCCAAAAACTGTTCTGCATGCTATTATCACTAGAACGACCTCTTTTCATGATAAAATAAGTAACTATTGGCCACAATGAAGAGTCTGTTGCCTCAGAGTACCTACCATATCCACAACCACATTCTGAGAAAAACAGTCTCAACTATTCCTTGAGCGTAAGCTGTTGTGCCTTTTTTTTTCTTTTTTTTTTTTTTTTCTGTCCCGCTAGAAATCTTGGTTGTGGCTGATTGGATCTGATCAGATTTTTTCACACTGAGAACTTTGACTGTGAAACACAAAGGGAAATTAATATAAAGAAGTTGAGGCAGAGAAAAATAAGTCAATGAGTTGAGGGCGAATCCGATGCAGTGAAGGACAATATAAGGAAAACCACAGGCAAAGGCATTACGGATGGAGTCAGTAAGGTCGTGATTATCAAGCTTGAGTACACCTTAGAATCACATTGGGGAGAGTTTTAAGGTAGAATAGGGTAAAGGGGTCAAATATATGGTGATGGAAGAACTGACTCTGGGTGGTGAACACGCAATGTGAGATATAGATGATGTGAGATATATATTTGTACACTTGAAACCTATGTAGGTTTATTGACCACTGTCACCCCAATAAATTTTAATTTAAACAAAACAAAATCTCAATTTCTAGGATAGATATACCATATAACAATTAAATCAGAATGTGTGGAATGGGATTCAGTCATCAGTATTTTTTTAAAGCTCCTCCGGTGATTCCAAAGTACAGCTAATACTGAAAATCACATGGTGGAGCAATGGGATACCTTACTGAAGGTGGAAGAGGCCAACCAGTAAGGCTACTGCTGTATCACTAGCTAACTATTCCCTTTTTGATATAGTTGTGTTCTCTGTGAAGCCTGAAAAATTAACTGTTGTGATGATTTTCTGTGTTTCCTCGGTCAGTCAGGTATCCTTATAATGACAAGGTCTGAAGTAAGTTGAGTTTGCATATAATCTTTGCAGACTACAACAACTTAAATAATGTGACCATTTTCAACCAAATCTGAACACTATTATTGCATTAAATAAATAAAAGCCAAATAGGAGAACAAGGATTTATTGTTCTTAACCATTTGGCAGGCCCATTATAACTTTTCCAAAAGTAATATGATGGGAGAAAAGATTTAGAAAATATTATTCTTAGAATTGTTAAAAGGTGCTTGCGCAAACACTAAATCTAAGATTAAAGTACCAAATAAAATCATACAAGGCATATTTTCCACTAAAAAAATTCAGAGGTGCACTTTGAAAGTAAAACAAAAAAGCATTTGTGACACAGAAGACTTATGACTCAGAACTTAAACAAAGATGTGAGAAACTGAAAATAATAAAAATTAAAGTTATTTTAAATGTTAATAAATACACTACTGAGTTTACATTGAAGAATTACATGATACCTGACTTGGGAGATATATATATATATATATATATATATATATATATATATATATATATATATATATATATATATATGCTAATATTTGAATACCAGATGTAATTTTGTGTGCACCTAAATCCATTCATTCTGCTGTGTGCAGATGGAAGACATACTTTTGTATTTTAATTAAATATAGAATGTGTAGCTAGTCTTTGTGTGTTCAACATTAATGGCATGAGTATGACTTAAGTGCATATTTATTTTTGTAATAAATGTAGACGTTAGGACTGGAGTTGTATGTTGACATCATAAATGGATTTTTTCTTAAGTTTTATTAATGTTTTTTCAACCTGTTTTTTATTTTCCTAAGAAATTATGCTGCCACTTGCATAAACTGGTCAGATTTTCAACTTAGGTAAAGATAAACATATTAATGGTGCATCAATGTTAAGGGAAAAAAAATGCTTTTTATTACAAAAAATAGACCAATAGTGACTGCTGAAATCTTAACACAAGTGCATTTATTTCTTCATGCTTTACTTTTAATTCCATCATAGCTTTGAACCACTTTTAATATTTGTTTTCTTCCTCACTCTTAATATTGTGAGAAAGAAATGAAGTATTCCAGATGTGCTTAAAATGTTAGTGACATACATTTTTCTCTCCTACTGACTTCTGCTTTACTTTTTAGGTTAGTTATAAAATTGCATAAATAGAAGTGCTTAAAAAACAAATCTGTGTATAATGATGGTATAATCATTAACAATGTTACTAGTGCCTTTACTGCTTTATTTTATTGCAAAAATACAAGTCATAAAAAATTCTGGAACGTTTTCAGAGCGTATTTAATATATGGCTAAAATTCCATTCTACTTTAAAATAAAAATATGTTGAAAGTAGCAAAATCTCTTACTTTTAGGACCGTAATATATTTCACATACTCCCAAAATAAGCAAATAATTACAACCAAACAGAACGTGGTGGTGTTGGGGAACACAAAGTAGAATACAACCACTAACAAATGAATTTATCTGAATTTTAAAAAATGAATTATATAACTACACTGAAAAAGGTGGAGGAAGATTAGAACAAACCTAACTGACTTTGGAAACAATGTCTTGACGGGATGTCGTAAGGCTGAAGAGAAAGCAAACAAAAAGCTCCACATATGCTGACCTACAGTTTGTGAATGCATTTCTGCTGCCTTGTAGAGACATAAATTTTAGTTCCTGAACTTCAATCAATTCATAAATATATAAAAAAGAATACTTTGATAAGCATGTTTACTATCTACAAAACAATATGACTCTGATCGTCATAGAATATTGGAGATTTTCACTGTTTATTTGGAAAGCCATTTTTTTAAACCAAAATAAATTGTGTCTGAATTTCTAATAATTCCTGAGAAAGGAACATAATTGCCTCTATGTAATAAACAAATTAGTCATCAGACAGTCATTATGATCTTTTCAAGTTATTCAGAAAATAGATTATTATGAAAATGACCGGATCAAATTCCAACATGCTATTAATCTTAAGATAGAAGAAAACCCAAATATCCTTCATCATAGTCTAATTGTTTCCTTGATGTTAGAAGTGGCTGAAGTTAGTCACTTTAGGAAATAAAAATTCATTGTCTCACTCTTCTGGAAAGAAACTTTTCGATTACTGAAGGCAGGATTTTCTATATGGCTTGACAAGAATGTCTTTTATAAGCACTTGAAAAAGTATACTATCTGAAAGTGACCTACTTAGCATCTAGATATTTTAGTGAAAACCTTGTATTCTTCTCAAGAGAAGCATTTAACTTATTCTAAAATGGACACTAAGTAATCAGGTATTCTTAATATTGGACTAAGACAGATTAGTGAGTAAAGAGTTTGCTTTTGAAGTTCTTGTTAAAAGTTTTATTATTTCCATTATAGTATAGACTTCTGAATCTTGTAGATCGTGTATTTCTAGGCATGATGACATTTATCATTTGCTTTTCAGACAGGATCCTGATACACGAAAATGTAATTATATTATGACAGCATCTTCCCCCTAATAGTAACTAGCAAATTTGACTTTTTTAAAAAATATCTGAAATGACAAGTGATTTTAGACTGAACCAAGTGTAATTCATTCTTGGGAAACATTTCCCCCAATAAATGATACATTAGATAAATTATTATTTAAAAAAGAAAGAAAGAAAAGAAAAGCATAATTAAACAATGCCCATATGTCAATACTATGCTATATACTTTCAAATCTTACTTAATATAATATTCTCTGATAACTAATATATTAATCTCCCATAAACATTTCTTGGATATTCTAATTTACTGATGGAGAAAAATATTTTGAATTTAGATTTTGACAGTTTTTGAAATTTTTAATTTCTAGTATATATCTCCAATTGTTCCTTTAAAATTTGTGTGTATTGATGAAGTCATCAATTTCTAGTTCAATTGCTGTGGGATGTTTCAGTTATTCTTTCAAACTAAAAAACTTTCTAAGTTTTGGAGCTTAGCATGGTTAGTTTAGACTAGATTACTTTATAGATCAGTAATGTTTCTCTTTAGCTGGGTCAAATATGATTGAGAGTTCTTTGAGAGACAAAATCTACCAAAATCACACAAAAAGAAATAGTAATTATGAATAAGTATATACCTGTTAAAGAAAATAAACCAATAATCAACAATCTTTCAAAACAGAAGGACGTAGGCTCAGATTGGTTCCCTGGTGAGTTCTACCAAAAAATAAAAAAAATAAATTATGCCAATTCTCTACAGAGTATAGTAGCAGAGGGAATACCTCCTAACTCATTATATGAGGACAGCATTATACTAATACCAAAACCAGACAAAGACATTTACAAGGAAAGAAAACTATAGACCAATATCTGTCATAAACACTGATGTAAAAATCCTTGAAAATATCAGCAAATCAGATTTTTAAAAGTATAAAAAAAGGATTATGAATCACAGCCAAGTAGGATTTATCCTAGATATGAAAGGATGATTTAACATTCTACAATTAATTAATGTAACCCATCATATCGAGAGACAAAAAAAGACAGCTGGACTTCATTAAAATTTAAAACTTCTGCTCTGGGAAAGGCAATATGAAGAGGATAAGAAGACAAGCCACAGCCTGGGAGGAAATATTTGCAAAAGACACATCTGGTAAAGAACTGTTATCCAAAATATACAAAGAACTCTAGAAATGCAATGAAAAGAAAATAACAATCCAATTTAAAAATGGTCCAAAGATCTGAACAGACATCTTACCAAAGAAGATGTAGAGATGACAAATAAATATATGAAAAGATGCTCTATGTCGTATGTCATCAGGAAAATGAAAAATAAAACAATGAGATAGCACTTCAGACCTATCAGAATGGCCAAAGTCTGGAACACTGACAACATCATATGCAGGTGATGATGTGGAGCAATAGGAACTCCCATTCATTGTGGGTGGGAGTACAAAACTGTACAGCCTCTTTGAAAGACACTTTGCTACTTTCTCACAACATTAATCATATGTTTGCCACAAATCCAGCAATCACATTGCTTGGTATTTACTCAAAAGAGTTGAAGCTTATGTCCACACAAAAATATGTACATGGATGTTAACCACAGTTCTATCCATAATTGCCAAATCTTGGAAGCAGTCAAGATATCCTGCAGTAGGTGAATGAATAAATACACTGATACATCTAGACAATGGAATAGTATTCAGCACTGAAAAGAAAGGAGCTATCAAACTATGACAAGATTAAAGGAACCTTAAAGGCATATTACTAAGAGAAAGAAATCAATCTGAAAAGGTTACATACTGTATGATTCCAAGTATATGACATTCTGGAAAAGGCAAAACTATGGAGATAGTAAAAAGATCAGTGGTTGTCAGGAGTTAGGGAAGAGAGAGGGATGAATAGACAGATCTCAGAGGATTTTTAGGGTAGTGAAACCACTTGAATGAATGTAATGGTAGATACGTGTCATTAGACGTTTGTCCAAACCCGTAGAACACACAATTACAGGAGTGAACCCTAATGTAATCTATGGACTTTGGGACTATGGGGGGTTATGATGTGTCAATGTAAATTCATTAATTATTTCACTCTAGTGAATGATGTTGATAAGGGGGGGCAGGGAGGCTATGCATGTGTGAGGCAGGGGATATATGGGAAATATCTTCATCTTCCTCTCAGATTTTACTCTACAAAATTAAACTCTTTAAAAAGTTATTGAGATATTAATATAATATATTCTGAATGCTTAATGTTTGTTGAATTGATTACTGCAGTGCTTGGCATGAAGTAAGCAATATATATTGCTTGACTTTAGATTCATGGTACAATAGGGTGTGGAAACAAAAACACCAACATATGCAACACACAGAGGCAAATATTCACCCACATACACACACAGACAAGCAAAATCATGGACATAGCCATAATCTGCATTACATGAGTCTTTATATGAACAAGAACAAGCATATATAAAACGGAGAGTCTCGGAAAGGTATATTAGTTTGTCAGGGATTCCATAATAAAATAACACTGGCTGGGTGGCTTCAACAAAATAAATTAATTTTTCTCACTGTGTTGATGGCTAGAGATTCAAAATCTTAATGTCAGCAGGCTTCTCTCTTTAGCTTGCAGATGGCCACCTCTTTGCTGTGTCCTCACCTAGTCTTTCCTCTGTGTGTGTCCAAGTATCTCTTCTTCTAAGAACATCAGTTAGATTGCATTAGGACTCCTAAGACCCTCATTTTAGCTTAGTCCCCTTTTTAAAGGTCCTATCTTCAAATACAGCCACATTCTTAGGTACTGGGGGTCATGACTTCAACTTATGAATTGAGGGATGGCAATGAAGTCCGTAATGGTAGCGATAAATAGTTTACTGTGAGCTATTTTTGTATTGGTTATCTCCATTAAAAAAATAAAATAATAAAATAAATAAATAAAAAATAAAAAAAACATAATGTTGCATTTCATAGATTTTCCATGCAATCTCAACCCCCACATTTCATTCTAGAGACATTAGTCAGAAACAAGTCAGGAAAGACTTCATAGAATATAACATTAGATACAGACTTTGTTAAGTGTGCCTGCAGTATAAACTTGCAATGTATTTTGAAGTTTTAAAGTTACCTTCTAAATTTTGTCTTTATGCTACACTGACACATATCTAAGAGTTAATTATTTTTATCATTAATTTTTTATTATGAATAAACACATATTACATACTAATAGAAATATTGCTTTTTATGTTTAATTGTGAATTTCTTTTAGCTTGAGCTCTCAATTTCTTGGTAATTTCCACACAGTTAAATATGAAAAGAGACTTTTCAATCAATGTCATTGAGAATATACATGTTTTTCAAAACTTATTTTTATATTTACTGATTTTTATTCTCTGCCCAAATGAAATGTGTAAGTAATTCTGGTGACAATCATTAGAAAATGAAAGATTATTGGCAATATCTCTTAGTAAAAGTAGCTTAGATGTTTCTCTTATTAAATCATCTGTATATGTATATTATATAACACTCAGAAGAAAAAAACATATGATGCTTCTCATTTTAGTAGAGACTATTTACATTATTAAAAAACACATTTTATACTGTCTATAGATGGAAAGTTATTTACTGCTGTTTATTTTATCTTTCTCTTAATTTAAGGTACTTAAATTTCTAAGTTGTAAGTTTCTTTTAAAATTCCTAAAATAAATATTAGATCTTTTTTTTTTTTTAAAGATTCATAATGTTGCACCTTCCAGGGGATGTCTTGTTTCAAAGAACCTCCATAATATAACATAATACTTTAATAACTGATGGCCAATGGGATTAATGCAAATGCATCCGAGCATTTTCTTAATTACTGACTAAATAGACAACTAAATCCAACAGTGGCCTGCTCTGTGCTTTAAAATTACCTTTTAGTCCGAATTCTTCAGAGGATAGGAAAATTAATCAAACCAATAAGATATTTATTTTATATATTACTAAGATTTTGATTTTTCGTAAAAGTTTAATAATTCCTTGCCATCTAAATTTATACTTTATTCATCACAAGGCACATGTAGCTGATGCTGCAAATTTAATTAATTTTCTTACTCGAATTTCTCTTTTTATAATTATTTTTTTAATGAAAGATGTGATTACTATGTTCTAAATGATGTCCTCATTAATTTCATGCAGGGCAACACCTAAGAAAGTCTTTACAGACAACATCAAATAATTTGGTTGAATAATTTGGCTTCAAATGTTGTTGGAAGTGGACTCTGTGTTGAAATAAGGAAATGTTTTCCACCCACTTTCCCTTCTCCCTAAGCAGCCTTTGTGTGTGGTGCTCATTAGACAGTTTTAGCATGTGATCCAATAGGCCAGTAGAGTTTGGTCATATAGTAAGAGGAACAAATAGGTAGAGATAAGGCTAAATTGGAGGGGAAGGATACAGAGTAGGAATGTCAGCCTGACAGAGGAGTGCATAGCTCTCCAGAGGATGAGAGATCAGTGTGTAATGGTGGGTAGAAAGGAATAAAAACAAACCAAAACATAAAAAAACCTATACACTTAGGAAAGAAGGTAATAAGCATACTTTCATGCTTCTGACAAAACGCATGTGCAGATCAATCAGGATAGCAAATTTGCATGAGATGCTGGCTTTACCTCAAAAATCAACCCTAGAGAAACACAGAACAAGAACACATGAACTGAGGGAAGTCATAAAATCTTTGAGAAACCTGACAAGATCAAAAGCTGTCTTGGACTGGGATGATGGGTCACAGTCTAGGACAGGGGTGGCCAGAAGGCAGTGGCAGAGCAGGTCGAGAAGAGGTTATAAATACTCTTTCCTTACAACATTGCCTGGGCAAAATTGTTTCCTCCTCCTTCTCCATATAAATCAACAATTACAGTCAAGACCACTAGTGAGCAGGAGGTTTTTGCAATAACTTTAGGGCAGCACAAAAGCCCTACTGCATTGAGAATCTAGTGATAAGAGATGCAGTTTATCCATGTGTTCTCATCCAACCCTTCGGGGCTGGTGGGTTGCTTCTTGCTTTACTGCTTCTTTCTCAAAACGTTAAAGGCAAACCCTTGACCACAGTGTCTGCTTCGAGCTAAGCCAGCAAATGGGGTTGTCTAAAATTTTGGTGCCTGACTTCTGTGCCCTGGAGGTGATTCACTTCCTCTTAAGCTCCTGAGAAATGACAGAGAATAGTCTGGCTTTCACCAGTTTCTAGTGTATACCACCAGACAAGATAACCTTTGACCCAGGGAAAAGGAAAGCACAGGGCAATTAATCATACCACAAGTTACAAATCCCCCATAAAAGAAAAACAAAAAGAATAACATGTATCAAAGATAAAAAGAGAACTATAATTGGATTCAACAATGACAACCACAACAAAACTAAGATTCAATAAGATGTCGCCTAAGGAGCACACATTAAAACAAAAACAAAAAAGATTGAGAATAAATAGATGAAAAAATATATACCAGGGGAAAGAAATCTGGTATATAAATTTAATATCTGAAAGATATAACTGAAGAAAGAAGTATATGAGACAAAAGTAGGTGTTCTATACTGGTGAGATTAAAAAGAGTTGAAATAACCATCATAAAATCCATCTATTAAACACTTGAGACTCTAAATTTATAAAGTTATAACTGACAATGTGATGGATTGACTCACTGTATAGAACAGAAATAAAAGCAGATTCATTCCTAAAACCGTATGGCGAATTGGACACCAGATAGATTAAAGATCTAAATGGGAAAGGTAAAACTATAAACTCAATAGAAAATGGAGTTGTTTTAAAACAAATCCCAAAACAAATTATAAGGCATTATATTTATGTATCTGACTAACCAAAATGAAGGATTTCTGCTCAACAAATTATACCATATGCTTCCTTCCAAAGTAAATGGGTGGATGACAATATCCTCTACAAACCTATTTACAATGTCTAAAATTGATGAGTCATTAACATCTATCATATACATATACCATCAAAGTAACAATAGGAAGACAGGAACTCATCAGAAAAACACATACAATGAACAGAAGCAGTTAAAAAAATGAAAGCCTAAACATTTAATAAACATATGGAGAGATGTACAAACACATTATCAATTAGAAAAAATGCAAGTAAAATGAGCTGTCAACTAAATCCATCAGATAGACAAATATAAGAAATCTGGATAATGTTAAGTGATGCTAGAATGTGGAGATCTAGAAACTCTCATGCATTGTAAGAAGGTCTGTAAACTAGCAATGCCATTTTGGAAAGCAATCTGGCAGTACTTAATCAAATAGTGTATGCATACTCCATGACTAAAGAATTTCACTCCTGGGCATAAATAAATCCCAGAGAAATGAACATTCAATTCTATGAGGAACCATGCATAAGGATTTCATACAGTGATTTTGTTGTGATTGATGGAATTTGGGCAATTTAGGTGTTTATTGCTGGGTGATTATATGTACTAATGGTGATATAAAGAAATATTGATGATATTACTGAGCAGAAAAAGCTAAGAATGAGAATAAGATGTGTAGTACAATACTGTTTACCTAACTTAAAAATTCATGAATGTAAATACCAATAATTTTTTTCAAGAAAACATACTCGTTAAACACATTAGACTGGTGGCAGTGACCTAGGGAGTTTTGGATGGGCATATAGAATGAGGATGCAGTGGGTTGGATAAATAAATAAAACGAGACCTTGTTGGGACAAAAGTGTTTTTAATGAGAAACTATGATTAATTAAACCATTATCTGCACCCGAGACTCAAACAAACAAACACACAAAAAATAGAAATTTAAAACAGATTAAGAAAAAAACAAGAGGATGATGCAAAAACTAAGTGTGTAGAGGTTTTTTTTTTGTTTGTTTTGTTTTTGTTTTTTATTTTAGGGGGGGAGGTTTTAACTCTTAAGAAAGTTGTATTATCTACATTGGTAAAAAAAAGTCTTATCCAAACAATTAAATTTAACAGCAGCAATGTATAGTATTGTTATTGATGTTATAAACATCGTTTTTTTCTCCTCAAATATAGTTTCTTGTCATCATGTAAATATGACAACAAAGTAGTATACTTATCTTCCATTCTTATTGTTTTAATCACATTAAAATAGACTTTCAGCTATTTTCTGTAATTGAAGCTCATTTTATATTGATATATTTATAATGCAAATTTAAGAATATATTCCAGAAATAACCAAGACTAGAAAATTAACATCTTTAAAATATTCATTAGAGGAATTTGATTTCAAGAAGTTTTCAATGAATAGATCAATCATACAAAAGTCTGACTTTTTTGTTTTTAATAACTTTTTAAAAATCCATCTATCAGCAAATATAGCATTGTAATTAATTCTAACATTGTAATTTACAGACTCAAATTCTATATCTTGTATTCCAATTTAAAAATCTAATATACCAATTTATATTAATGAAGATTCTTGGGACTAAAATATATCCTCATGCTTGTTATATATAAAGCATTGACATTTTGGTCTCTGTATTCATCTGATTTTCAAAATGGCTTCCAAAAGACAAATCATTCAATTTCCATTGTCATTAGAAATGCTTTTCTTAATTCTTATTTTGGATAATCTTCTAATCCTTTACCCGTTCTATAATACAGGTACAAAAAAAGAATGTTGAATATTGTTAGAGACCTAGAACATTTTTACAGGTAGTTTTTGCCGCTAGGAAGTCAAAATATGAAACAGCAATCCAATAATTCCTTTCTCCCACCTGGTTATGGATATTCCATTAAGAACAAGACCTGGAGGTTTTACTAAAAGGGCATTTAAAAACTCAAATGAGTGTTTATTTACTTATTTATTTATTTAAGCTACTTGGGTGTCACTTTGCTGTCATGAGTAGAGATGACCATTTGAAATACTGACAGCATCAAAGAGGAATGTGTGCCCAAATGGAACTAATACCTCTACTCTTCTTAATCGCTGTCTCTCCTCAGCTACCTATTCCCTTCTCTGCCTCTATAAATTGTTCTGTGGTCCTTTTTGTTTATGTCTCTTTCTTTCTCTGTAGGCTTTAGGTCCTTTGTCTGTCTCTTCCTCATGCTTTCTTCTCTCCATTTTTTCTCAGTTTTTCTCCTCTTCCTTGATTTTATGATTGTGTTTATAATGTGGACATGTAAATCAGGTAAGTTAAACTTTTATAGAATTCCTTTTTTAATCAAGCTTTTATGTCACTCTAAAATAATTTGTGTCTTGATTTATTACTTTGGAGGAAGCAAAGAAATTTACTTCTCATATACAGGCCACTGTAGACTACACTTAATCATCCATTTTAGCAGTTAGCAAAACAGGTCCATAAGTAGTTCCCTTCTTTTTAACTTAGCTAATTAGATGCTTTTAAACAAAAACTCATAGACACAGACAATAGTTTAGTGATTATCAGAGGGTAAGGGGGGAGGGGGTCGTATTTGAGGGTAAGGGGGATCAAATATATGGTGATGGAAGGAGATCTGACTCTGGGTGGTGAACACACAATGGGATTTATAGATGATGTAATACAGAATTGTACACCTGAAATCTATGTAACTTTACTAACAATTGTCACCCCAATAAACTTTCATTAAAAATATATGTATCATAGTAGCGGTCACATAAAAGAGGTAGAGAATTACAGACTGAGGATATGAGCTTCACCTCTGTTTCTTGGACAGCATTCTTGAGGAAATATATTGAATCTTCCTTTTCTTTAACTTTCATTGTACAAATGTAAAAACTTAGTAACAGTACTAGCCAC
Organism: Rhinolophus sinicus; assembly: GCF_057876585.1. Classification (NCBI taxonomy): domain Eukaryota; kingdom Metazoa; phylum Chordata; class Mammalia; order Chiroptera; family Rhinolophidae; genus Rhinolophus; species Rhinolophus sinicus. Next base: position 59,654,472 of record NC_142502.1, read on the forward strand.
CAGATGTACAACGTTCTCCCACTGAATAAAGTGAAATATCACAGGGAAGACAGAATTAATAAGGTGAATACACTAATCAGCATAATTTTAAAAATGTCCTTGAGAAACAAATGACAGGTTTCAAACAGCATCCAACAAAAAATATGATGGTTCTCTGAGCAAGTGATGCTTGACATGAGATTGAGTGAGTGAAAGTAGAAAGGTCAGCTGTATCTTCTCCTCTTCCTCTCCAATCTCTCATCCATCTTCAGGCAAGAGAAATCTACTTAAAATTTACAGGAGATGCCATTTTCATGGACCATAATTTTGCAACTTGAAACCTTTTGGTGCTCAACCCTCAACATTCCCTGAAAAAGCTCTCTTTGGTCTATACAAGGGCTCACCTCAGAGAACACCCTTTGCATATACTGCTCCCAATGCCTAGAAACTTCTTTCCATATTGTCCTCTCTATGCAGTTAACTCATTTCGCACACTCTAGATGGTAATGTAGGAGGCATAGTGGTTTCCCTGTCCTGAAAAAGTTTTGAGTTTCTTTGAAGTGAGAAAATCCTCTTTAGTTAGATGCATATTCCCAGGAAACCAAGAAAACTGGTATGTTCTTAACTTACTGACACATGATTTACTTCACTAATATCTACAATTTGCTGATACTGGATTTCAAACTAAATAAGTCCTTGCTAATACATACCCTAGATGTGATCATAAGACTGGTTTTCATCTAAAACTTTAAATTCATAAAATATGTTATGAGATGGGAAATTTTAATTGTAATTGTTCTGCTCATAGATGCAATCTCAAAGTTCTCTAACCTGTTTCCATATGAATATATCCTATACTTTAGTTTATTAGCTCACACTTAAGTGCAAAATAAAAAAAATATTCATTTTGAACACTGTGGTTTTCACCAGTGACCATTTGCCAATTTAATTCACCAAATACCATACTGCTATACATTCTCATGAAAATAAAATGAGTTAAAATATGTAAAAGAACTTTGCAACAATTAACAAGTTCGAAACTGTAAAATACAATATTTTGGGAGTAGTATTTCTGTCCATAATAACGAACTGGAGTTATTCTTCTGAGACATAAAAGAAACAGTTGTGTTTTCTTAGTTGTGAGAAATCTGCAAGCTTCCAGGTCTGAATGTGAATTATTTTCGTTTCTATCATTTGCTTGCCAGAAATGTTAATAAGAACGTATGAGAAATACAAACCTGCTTTAAATTATTTTCTTTTGGGTCCCTGTTTGCAAATTTACTGTCTTCTGTGCATCCTAAAAAAAATATGTTTTTACACTTTTACATTTGATAAAATCTTACAAGGATTTAGAAAATCAAGAACTAGATCTATATGTAGATGAAACAAACGGCCTGCTGACAAACATCATTGCATAGGATTGAGAAGAAGCATAATTTTTTAAAAATATGAAGGAGTTCTTTGAATTAAACCACTTTTTTCAGAGACCTCATTCATTAAATGCCTTTGAAGTATTACATACATGACAAGACCCAGAGGATTGTATGAATTCTCAAATGTGTGCATTTGGAGGGCTCATATGAGGTGAAAATATGTGTACATGTGTGTAATTATAATTTTTCAGGACTGGTTTCTATGATGCATCTTTTAGGTAAAATTTATTATGGTCAGGCTGCTAAAAATCAAGTTGATTTAAATAATCATAATTATTTATCAGCAATGAAGTCTGTTGATAGTATTAGGTTGGTGCAAAAGTAATTGCGGTTTTTGCAATTTTTAACTTTTTAAACCGCAATTACTTTTGCACCAACCTCATACAGACAGACAATAGCAATACAAAGCTAACTATAATATATCTAGCAACTCTATGGGAACTTACAAGCCAGTATATATATTAAAAACAAAAAAAATTCAGCCCACATACTTTCTCTTTCCTCTTTCTCCACTTCATCCCAGATAAACAAAACATTCTTGGATAGAATTCCTGTGTCTTTTTCTTCTAAAGACTTAAACAAACATTAACCATTTTCATTTTGAAGTAGGATATTTTTCTTTGTATAATTTAAAAACCTAAAATAATCTAACGGTCTCACTTTTGGGGACTGAGTACATAAATTAGCACATTTCATTATAATTGAATATCATGATGACAATTTTAAAAGATATTTGGTAAAATATGTTTGTATAAACAGTGAATATGGATGCATATCTATATGAAAAGCTTCCAAGGGAATTTATGTCAAATTCTCTTTAGATTAATTTAAAGGACTTCTATTAGTATAGTTAGTTGGGCTGTGAGTGATATTTGTCTTTTGTTTGTATGTTTCCAATTTTCATTATTAAATGTCTATTTATTAAATGTCCATTTTATGTATCAGAATAATGTGTAGGTATTTTAGATGAAAATGTTTATTAATGTGGATTTATGTAAAGGTTTTAGCAACCATAATGCATATATATATATATATGTATATATATATATATATATATATATATATATATATATATATATATATACACACACACATACATACATATGTGTGTGTGTGTGTATATATATATATATATATATATATATATATATATATATATATATGCATACATATATATTTGCAAGCCTCTTCCCCATGTTTTTAGACAGCATGTTTTGTCTATACTAGCCATTCTTCTCCATGGGGCTTATGCTTTTTGAAAGTAAAGCCAAGATATCATACAGGACATTCAGCTTTCTGTTACATCCATTACCTGAGGCAATAAATACAGACTGACCATTTGCAAAAAGTAGAGATAAGAGAATGGTAAAGGGAAAGATTTAAGGGTTATCAAAAAAAAAAGATTAAATATTACCTTTTTTTTTCAAAATGAAAAACTCATAATGACGTATGTACATTTTAGGTGGAAGACATCAGTGAAATAGGATACTGGGGCAAGGAGCTTAAGAAAATATCAGGAATCAGGTTCTTAAATGGAAATTTCAGGAGAAGGATTTTCAGTGACTCATACAAATGAGAGAAGGATAGGTTTTACAACAAAGATTGGGTCTATCATGTTAGGATAGTGGGACTAAGAAGATGTTGAGTGCACTTTTTGGGGGCAGATTGAGACCTCCTCAATATACTCTAGAAAGGCTGCAGCTGAAATGGGATATTTTCACCCTTAGCTCATCCTCCATTTGACTCTGCTTTCTAATTCCATGTGGACAAGGCTTCCTGTTGTTAAAAGTGTCTTCATCAACTTACCTTCAATATGGCTGCTTGTGAATTACTCCAGAACCTATCAGCAACAGAGGGATGTGTCAGAACTTTTTTCACATAGCAAATACTGATGAGTCACATACTGACGATCAGCAGAAAGTCACTGATAACCATTTTGAAAACTGCCACTGCCGTCGATAATAATTCTGTCATAGTAATGTCTACAAATTCTTTACAAATGCACACTTATCATGGTTGAGGGGATTCTCGCATTGTAAATTGGGCTTTATTCCTAAGCAGTAAACAACATATTGTAATTGTAAGAGAAATCTATATTCCCTCCCAAAGCCATATCCTTTTCTTCTATTGTAAAAAATGCAATCTGACTTTTAAGTGATAGATGCAGATTACATTTCTTAGACTTCTTTGCAGCAAAACAAAGTCAAATGACTAGGTTCTGAAAACAGAATATAACTACATGATGTGTACAGATTCTGGTAGGTATCTTTAAATAAAAAACATGTTTATTTCTCCTGACTTTTTTTTTTTTTTTCCCTGTTGGTTAGAATGCAGATGGGATGGCTGGAACTGAAACAGTTATCTTTGACCATAAGGTCCTTTGAAGATGATAGAGCAATTAAAAAAAAAATAAAGAAGGAACCAGTGTCACTGAAATTGTTAGTTATTATTTCAGCCCTAGACTGCCTACATGAATTTTCATGTGAGAAATAAACCTCTATTTTGTTTAAACCACTCTACTTTTTTCAAACCTCAAAGTTAAAACCAATCCTAAAAAAAATTCAACAATCTATGTATGCTTTAATGAATATTCAGAACCTAAATTGTTTTGGGACTTTTACACTCAATAGTGTCTCTGGAAATAATCTACAAAATAAAGTATTGATGAAGATAAATTACTTTTATATCAACTTAAAAGATATGTAGTTGTCATAAAAAGATTTATATGGTATTATCTTAAGTGTTTCTATCAGAAAATAATTGGTGTCTCTTTTAACTAATTAGTTAAAGTTGCAGTTAGCATTTACTTAAGAAAAAATACACAGATTTCAATTAGCTCTTAAAGGTATCCAAAATACCTCTGGGAAAAAAAGAAAAAAAACATAAACAAAACAATTCAACTCCTTTATATTAGCCAAAACATGCATCATTTGCTAAGGAAATTCCATGGTTAAAGAAATAAGTAATTTTCCAAGTAGCAAATTGTATACCTAAACTTAGTGTTTTAGGGTTTGTGTTCTTCTTTAGAATTTAGACCAGCTTAGACTACTCATGACAAAATGCCTAAGTACCTAAAACATTTTAGACTTAAACCTTGTTTTCCAATCTTATTAAAACATGAAGAGTCAAGCTGGTAAGAGGTGAATCTATGACTGTGTGAGCCAAATTGACACCCAGCTGGCCAATTATGGTTTAACTGTTTTTCTAATCCAAGTAAAGATTTTTATATTCCTTAATATTTATAAGAAAAAAAAGCATTTATTCTCTGATTAAAAGAATGGAACATCAGTGGATACTGATGTCCAGCAATCATTGTACAATGAAATTCAGCCAGAATGAAACCCTAACCACATAGTCATGAGCCACATAATGACATTTTGTTCAATGCTGGACCACAAAGAAGACTACAGTCACGTGGCATAATGGAACTGTGATGTCTCAGCTGTCATAATGTCTTCATTCAACACTTTACTCACATGTTTGTGGTGATGCTGATATAAGTAAACCTACTGCTCTGCCAGTCATATAAAAGCATAGCGCATCCAATTATGTATACTACAGAATACTTGACAATAAATGACAATGTTACTGGTTTATGTATTTACCAAATTATAATTTTCTTGTTATTTTAGAGAGTATTATTTCTACTTACAATAAAAAGTTTGCTGTAAAACAATATATCATGTTATGCCAGCAGCAACCTAATACATCTTGTGTTCATGATGTCTCTTGATCACATCATTTTCTCTTGTGCTTGATTTAATCTTATGTTTTAAAATTTTAGTCTAGCCTAAATGTACAGTGCTTATAAAGTCTACAGTAGTGTACAATGTCCAAGGCCTTCACATTCACTCTCCACTCACTGACACCCTGAACAACTTCTAGTCTTACAAGCTCTTTTCAGGGTAAGTGTCCCATATAAGTGTACTATTTCTTATCTTTTTGACTGCATTTTTACTGTACCTTTTCTTTTTTTTAAAGATATATTTCAATATACAAATACCACTGTGTTACAATGGCCTACAGCATTCAGTACAGTATCATACTGTACAGGTTTGCAGCCTAAGAGCTATAGGCTGTAACATCTAGCCTAGGTGTGCGATAGGTTATACTATCTCAGTTTGTGTAAGTGCGCTCTATCATGTTCACACGAGGAAGGAATCACTGTATGATGCATTTCTCAGAATGTATCTCTATACTTAACTGGTTCATTACTGTAGAGGTGCATTATCTTTAAGGAGGGCTTTTTTCTCGTGGAAGGACTTAACTTACTCTCAGCTTCAGCCATGTTTATTAGTTTTATCTAGCAATATAAAGACTTTTTTTTTTCACATTTCATTCATTTGCATACAAAGCTGTTTATCAATTTATAGAGAAAAGCCCAGTTATAAACCACATCCTGGAAAAAATAATTTAGGTGAATTTCAATGACACAGGGTGTTGTTAAGGATTTAACAATATGGTTGACAGTCCTGTGTTTTACAATTATGGTTCTGTAAATTTTTCTTCTGTCTTCCTTGTTTGTTTGAAATCCTGCTATAATTTCAAATGTGCATGGGTGTGTGTGCGCGTGTGTGTGTGTGTGTGTGTGTGAAGTATATTTACAAACCTCGTGAGGGGGAGAAATGTACCCCTTTCAGACTCATCATAGACCATGTAGTAAAAATATTTATGCCTCTTACTGTAACTGACCTGATTGTCACAGTTAGTACTTCAAGTGTACAAAGTCATTTTAGCCTGATACCTGGCATACATACATTATTATGTTTGAAATTATCTGAAATAATGATTTGACTTTACTTTGATGACGTTGGCCCCAGTGTGAAAGAATGACTTTAATCTGCTTGTATTGAACATGGTTGCGGCAAGTCTGGGTAGGGAAAGAGTTTCTTAAGAATAGAGTATAGTAGCAAAGAGACCATGACCAATAAAGAGAAACTAACCCTAGATGTTTGTGGAAAATAAAACATGACACTAGCGGGAGGGATATGTGCATTTGGAAATTGCACAGAAACAACCTCCTATTTGTTTAAAGGTACTCAGACCATGCTTTGAACTTAGGTCCTAATTCATGCCTTGTTTATTTTGCTCCTGCTTCTGAATTTAAAGACAAAATTTCTGGCTACATTAACATTTGTTGAAGCAACCTTGAATTGAGATGATCACCATTTGTTTATCATTGTGTAATTTAGGGCTCCTGTTCTTTTAGAATAAAGTAGGAAGAGTCTCATTCTAGGCGTTTCACATTCAGTTCTCCTGACTGGTTTCTAAACCCTCAAGGTTTAGTGTCTTTTATTTAGAAAGAAAGGGTCCATTAACTTGCTAAGAACTTTTCACAGAAACTTTTTGCTTCCCTTGACTATAGTCTCTAAAGCTGACAATATAAAGACAGGACGAAGGTGAGGACAACTGTTTTGTCATCAGCCTAGATTCATGGTAGATATACCCTTTGCTGGGCCATACATTTAAACAAGTCTTTTTGAAATTTTTAAACCATAACCTCCAGATGACATATAATTACAGAACAGCTGGGCTCAGTTTTTTCTCTTGCTCTTATTAATTCCACAAATGGGAGATACTTACGAACTTGACTTATACTTATATATAAGTTAGACTGTACATATATGACAGTGATAAATTTCAATTCTAGGAAATAAAGACGATTAATCTCTAAAGAGGAAACATTAGAGAAAAATATAATGTTCATTTTGAAGCTGTTAGACTCCTTATTATTGGTCTTCTAATTATCGCACCTCTCCTTTTACTTGAAAACTGTATCTATCGTTCATTAGCTATTACAAAGAATTAATAAGAAAATTAGTGCAATAAAATTATTCAATCAGTAAAGATTAGTCCACTTTTTTTTTTTTTTTTTTGCTTTAAAAACATTAGATCTACACTCCTAACAATTTGTTAAGTGCAGAATACCATTGATAACTATACGCGTGTGGTTGTGTTCCAGATCTCTAGAACTTACTCATCTTGCATAACTGAAACTTTATACCCATTGAATAGCAACTCCCATTTCCTCCTGTCCCCATCCCCTGGCAACTACCATTCTATGCTCTGATTCTATGAATTTTACTATTCTAAATAAATTCTACTCTCTGACTTTATAAGTTTGACTGTTTTAATTACCTTGTGGAGTCACACAGTATTTGCCCTTTTGTGACTGGCTTATTTCACTTAGCTTAATGTTCTCTACGTGCATTTATGTTGACACTTATTACAGAATTCCCTTCTTTTCTGAGGCTGTATACTATTCTGCTGTGTGTACGTACTGCGTTTTCTTTATTAATTTATCCCATCAATGAACATTTAGGTGTCTCCACATTTTGGCTATTGTGAATAATGCTACAATGAACATAGGAGTGCAAGTACCTCTCTGAGAATCTGATTTCAATTTTTAAATAACTACTCAGAACTGAGATTGCTGGAACATATGGGAGTTCTCTCTTTAATTTTTAAAGGAACTTTCATACTGTCTCCCAAAGCAGCAGCACCATTTTGTGTTCCCACCAACAGTGTCCAAGGGTTCCAATTTTTCCACATCCTCACCAACACTTACCACTTCTTTATACTAGACATCCTAACATGTGTGCGGAGTATCTAATTGTGTGTTTTTTACTCCTTCTTTTATAGTTTCAGGTGTACAAAACAATGTAATAGTTAGACATTTATCATTTATATTCCTCACACAATGATAATCCTCATCCCCCAATCTACTACCCCTCTGACATCGCACAGAGCCATTACATTTCCAGTCTCTATTCCCAATGCTGTACTCCACTTCTTGTAAATATACATACATATATATATATATATATATATATATATATATATATATATATATTATAGTTGACATTCATTATTGTTCAGCTTCAACTTCAGGTGTACAGTGCAGTGATCAGGCATCTACATCATCCCTGAGGTGGTCTCCCTAATGAGACAAGTGTCCATCGGATACCCTACAAAATCTTTACAACATTATTGATTACCTTCCCCAAATTGACTTTCATAACTCTGCGGTCATCTTGTGGTTGCTGACTGTGCTTTCTAATCCCCTCACCTCCCCCCTTATTCCCACCCCCCTCCCGTCGAACAATCCTCAGTTTTTTCCTCTGTGTCTCTGAGACTGTTTCTGATTAGTTCGTTCATTTGTCCTTTACTTTAGATTCACATATAAGTGAGATCATATGGTATTTGTCTTTCTCTGTCTGACTTATTTCACTTAGCATAATGTTCTCTAGATCCATCCATATTGTTGCAAATGGTAAGATTTCATTCTTCTTTATTGCTGCGTAATACTCCATTGTATAAATGTACCACATTTTCTTAATCCAATCGTCTACAAATGGCCATTTTGGTTGTTTACATATCTTGGCTATTGTGTATAGTGCTGCAATAAACATAGGGGTGCATAAATTGTTTTTGAATTAGAGTTTTGGATTTCTCCAGACAGATACCTAGGAGTGGAATTGCTGGGTCATAAGGTAGTTCCATTTTCAGTTTTCTGAGATACCTCCATACTGTTTTCCGTAGTGGCTGCACCAATCTGCAATCCCACCAACAGTACACAAAAGTTCCCTTTTCTCCAATTCCTCGCCAGCACTTGCTGTTTGTTGATTTATTGATGATAGCCATCTTGACTGGGGTGAGGTGGTATTTCACTGTGGTTTTTATTTGTATTTCTCTAATGATCAGTGAGGTTGAACATTTTTTCATATGTCTGTTTGCCATCTGTACGTCCTCTTTAGAAAAATGTCTCTTCATGTCCTCTGCCCATTTTTTAAATTGGGTTGTTTGTTTTTTTGTAGTTGAGTTGAGTGAGTTTTTTATACATTTTGGGTATTAACCTCTTATTGGATTATTATTGACAAATATCTTCTCCCATTCAGTAGGATTCCTTTTTGTTTTATTGTTGGTTTCCTTTTCTGTGAAAACACTTTTTAATTTGACATAACTCCACATGTTTATTTTTTCTCTTACTTCCCTTGCCTAAGGGGATACATTAATAAAAATCTTACTCCGGGTAATGTCTGTAAACTTTCTTTCTATATTTTCTTCTAGGCGTTCTATGGTTTCAGATCCTACATTTAAGTCTTTAATCCATTTTGAATTTACTTCTTGTATATGGTGTAAGGAGGTGGTCCAGCTTCATTTTTTTGCATGTGTCTCTCCAGGTGTCCCAGCACCATTTATTGAATAGACTATCTTTACCCCACAGTAAACTATTGCTTCCATTGTTGTAGATTAAATGACCATATAGACATGGATTTATTTCTGGGATCTCGATTCTGTTCCATTGATCTATGTGTCTCCTTTTATGCCAGTACGATGCTGTTTTGATTACTGTAGCTTTGTAATATTATTTTATGTCAGGTATCATTATACCTCCCACTTTGTTCTTATTTCTCAAGATTGCCGAGGCTATCTGGGGTTTTTTATGGTTCCATATTAATTTTAGGATTATATGTTCTATTTCTGTGCAAAATGTTCTTGGCAGTTTAATAGGAATTGCATTGAATCTTTATATTGCCTTAGGCAGTATGGACATTTTAATGATAATTAATTCTTCCTATCCATGAGCATCATATGTGTTTCCATCTATTTGTATCTTCTTTAACTTATCTCTTCAGTGTCTTATAATTTTATGAGTACAGATCTTTTACTTCTTTGGTTAAATTTATTGCTAGGTATTTTATAGTCTTTGAAGCAATTCTAAAAGGGATTGTTTTCTTAATTTCTCCTTCTGATATTTTATTATCGGTATATACAAATGCAACTGATTTATGAATATTAATTTTGTATCCTGCTACATGACTCAATTCATTTATCAGTTCTAATAGTTTTTTGGAGGAGTCTTTAGCATTCTCTGTATATAGTATTATGTCATCTGCATATAATGACAATTTTACTTCCTCCTTACCGATTTGGATGACTTTTATTGCTGTTTCTTGTCTGATTGCTGTGGCTAGAACTTCCAGCACTATGTTGAATGGAAGTGGAGAAAGTGGGCAAACTTGCCTTGTTCCTGATCTTAAGGGGAATGGTTTTAGTTTTTCCCCATTGAGTATGATGTTAGGTGTGGGTTTATCATATATGGGCTTTATTGTGTTGAGATATGGCCCTTTTATTCCCACTTTCTTAAGAGTTTTTATCATAAATGACTGCTGGATTTTGTCAAATGCTTTTCTGCATCTATTGCTATGATCATATGATTTTTATTTTTCATTTTGTTAATGTGGTGTATCACATTAATTGATTTGCGGATGTTGAACCACCCTTGCATACCAGGACTGAATCCCACTTGATCATAGTGTATGATCTTTTTAATGTATTGCTGAGCTCTGTTCACTAATATTTTGTTGAAGATTTTTGCATCTATGTTCATTAGTGATATCGACCTGTAGTTTTCTTTTTTTGTAATGTCTTTGTCTGATTTTGATATCAGGGTGATAGTGGCCTCGCAAAAAGTGTTTGGGAGCCTTCTCTCCTTCTGGATTTTTTGGAATAGTTTGAGGAGAATAGGTGAGAATTATTTTTTGAATGTTTTGTAAAATTCACCTGTAAAGCCATCTGGTCCAGGTCTTTTGTTTGTTGAGAGTGTGTTGATTACTGATTCAATTTCCCGGGTTGTAATGATTCTATTCAGGGTTTCCATTTCTTCTTGAGTTAGCCTTGGAAGGTTGTACGCTTCTAGAAAATTGTCAATTTCTTCCAGATTGTCTAATTTGTTGGTATATAGTTGCTCATAGTAATTTCTTAATTTTTTTTTTTTTGTATTTCTGTAGTGTCTGTTGTCACTTCTCTTTAATATTTGATTTTACTAATTTGGGTTCTCTCTGTTTTTTTTTTGGATGAGACTGGCTAAAGGTTTGTCGATTTTATCTTCTCTAAAAATCCACTCTTAGATTCATTGATCTTTTGTATTTTTAATTTAATTTAATTTTATTTTATTTTTGGTCTCTGTTTCATTTATTTCCACTCTGATCTTTTTTTATCTCCTTCCCTGTACTCCCTTTGGGTTCATTTTGCTGTTCTTTGTCCAGAGCCCTTAAGTGTAAGGATAAAATGTTAATTCGTGATTTTTCTTGTTTCATTAGGTAGACCTGCATTGCTATGAATTTCCCCCTTAGGACTGCTTTCACTGCATCTCATAGAATTTGGGTCATCATGTTTTCATTTTTGTTTGTCTTGAGGTATCTTTTGCTTTCTTCCTTAATCTCATTGTTGACCCACTCATTATTTAGTAACATGTCATTCAGCCTCCATGTATTTGTGTGCCTTCCAGTTTTTGTGTGTTTTTTTTCCTGTAGTTGACTTCTAATTTCATAACACTGTGGTCAGAGAAGACAATTAGTATGATTTAAATTTTCTTAAACTCATTTAGACTTGTTTTGTGGCCTAATATGTGGTCTATCTTGGAAAATATTCCATGTGTGCTTGAGAAGAACGTGTATTCTGCAGCTTTGGGGTGAAATGCTCTGAAAATATCGATTAAAGCCAACTGGTCCAATGTATCGTTTAAGGCCATTGTTTTCATTTTAATTTTTTGTCTGGAAGACCTGTCCTTTGTTGGCAGAGGTGTGTTGAAGTCCCCTACTATGATAGTGTTACTGTTGGTCTCTGTCTTTATGTCTGTTAATATCTGTTTTATATATTTAAGTGCTCCTATGTTAGGTGCATAGATGTTTACTAGGGTTATGTCCTCTTTTCAAATTGATCCCTTTATTATTATGTAGTAACCATCTTTGTCTTTTAATATATACTTCATTTTAAAGTCTACTTTGTCAGATACAAGTATTGCAACTCCAGCTTTTATTTCTCATTTCCATTTGCATGAAATATCTTACTCCAACCCTTCACTTTCAGCCTGTGTGTGTCTTTTGACCTAAGGTGAGTCACCTGTATGCAACATATGCAAGGGTCTTGCTTTCTTATCCACTCAGCCACGCTGTATCTTTTTATTGGAGCATTTAATCCATTTACATTTAAAATGATTATTGATAAGTACATAGTTACTGACTTTTTTAAATTTTTATTTGTAGTTAGATTGTTTTCACCTTTTTTCTGCTTACAGAAGCCCTTTTAATATTTCCTGCAATGCTGTCTTGGTGGTAATAAATTCCTTTAGCTTATTATTTTCTGGGAAGTTCTTTATCTCTCCTTCAATTTTAAATGATAGTCTTGCTGGATAAAGCAATCTAGGTTGTAGGCCTTTATTTTTCATCACTTTGAGTACCTTCTGCCACTCCCTTCTGGCCTGCAAAGTTTCTGTAGAAAAGTCATTTGATAGTCTTATAGGATTTCTCTTGTATGAAACCCGCTGTCTTTCTCTTGCTGCTTTTAGGATTCTCTCTTTGTCTTTAACCTTTGCCATGTTAACTATAATGTGTCTTAGTGTAGACCTGCATGGGTTTGTCATGGTTGGAACTTTCTGCACTTCCTGGGCTTGTATGTTGGTTTTTTTCACCAGGTTAGGGAAGTTTTCGGTCATTATTACTTCAAATATGTTCTCAATCCCTTGCTCCCCCTCTTCACCTTCTGGTATTCCTATGATTCTCATGTTGTGCTTGATGTTATCCCAGAGGTCTCTTAAGCCATTTTCATTTTTTTTAATTTTATTATTATTATTATTATTATTATTATTGTTATCTGCTAGAGTGATCTCTGCTAACTTGTCTTCTAAGTCGCTGATTCGATCCTCTGCCTCATCTAACCTGCTGGTAATTCCTTCAAGTGTGTTCTTTATTTCTGTTATTGTATTCTTTAGTTCAAATTGGTTGTTCATTATGATTTCTCTACCCTTTATGTCATCACTAAGCTCCTTAAACATCCTTATCATCAGTGTTCTGAACTTTGTCTCTGACAGGCTGGTTACCTCTATTTCATTTTGCTTCAATTCTGGAGGTTTCTTCTGTTCTTTTATTTGGGACATGTTTCTTTGTTTCCCCATTCTGGCTGACTCTCTGTGTTTGCTTCGATATATTAAGTAGATCCCCTAGGGTCTTGGTTTTGGCTGGGTTATCTTATGTAGTATGTGTCCTTTATATTTGACTTGTACCACTTCCCTGTTCTCCTGTGCATGTGCTCCAAAGGTGACCCTCGTGTTGTGCATATTGTCCTGTTAAAATTGAGCTTTAATTGCTTTTGACTCGTCAGTAGGTGGGATTGACTCCTAGGCTGACTAGTTATGAGACTTGTCTCTGCCCACAGTGAATGATCTGCTGTGTGAGGGTTGACCATTCCGATGAGGCTTGGCCCCTATGGGCTCTTGTGCCTGTAGAGAATTCACTCTGGGTGTGTCACTTGTAAGTCAAACCTGGTAATACTCTGGTTTGGTCAGGAGTTGGCCTCTGGGTGTATTGAATCTTGTGCCTCTTGTGCTGGGCCCTTGTGTAGGTCAATTTCAGAACAAAGCAAATCACCAAGCACAACAACAACAATGAAAAAAAAACAAATACACTCACATCTAAAAACAACTGATAAGCCACACTCAACACAGGCAAAATTATAAAAGGTATAAAAACAAAACAAAACATAAAAAGCAATGCTAGTCTTGGCTTAAGCCTACCAAGTAATCTCTAGGTTGTCCTCTGCTGTACAAAAGAGTCCTCTGCATCTTGTGTAGGCAGAGCTGGCCACCTGGTGCCCAGAGTGACCCTGGCACTGCAGTTCTAGATGAGTGGGGCTATGGGGTCTGGATGGTAGTTTTTAAAAAATCAGTGCAGTTTCTGCTCTTGCCTGTACATATGCGCACTGAGAGTAACCCAGCCAGCCCTGTCCCAGGTCTCCTGAGTCTTAGGGCACTTCTTCCATGTGTGTTTGTGTGTGTGTTTGTGTGTGTGTGTGGGAGGTGCGGGGCACAAGATTTCTGAGGTGCTGAAAGCCCAGAGCTGCCTCTGCCACCTGCTGCTGACCCCTGGGTGTGTCACCGCAGTTGTAATTGCTCTACCCTAGGCAGGCCAGAAAAAGTGGGGGATGGGGATGGAGGAGTCTTCTATCTCCCAGCCTAGCAGTGTCACACTCTCCCCAGCTTCTTCTCTGGGTCACAGCAGCTGCAAACCGAGTCTTTCCAGATCTTGAGCCCTACTGCTCCTCTGTAATCTGACTCTACTCCTCAGTTCAGGGGCCAGCTTGAGTCTCTGGAATGGTGGCAGTAGAAGTGGGAGAGTTGGGGGAGGAGCCCAGGTATGGTGTTTATGTCCTTTGTTCATCCTAGGGCCCAGCTGGAGGTCTCAGCTGAGGTTACTGCCTCAAATGCTGGATATGCTGCTCTCTGGGCAGGAGAGATCAGCTGTAGACGCAGGGAAATAGCCCACCTCCTGGCTCTTGTGGTTTCTGTTCTGTCCTGGGACCCCCGTGTATCTCTGCAGCCACGGATGCGGGCCGTGTCTCCACTTCACTCCCTTCCCTCTTCCCCTGCTCGCCCAGTTTGCCCACCTTCAAGTAATCCTCCTACGAGTCTCTTAGCTGTTCTGTGGGATGAGCAGAGAGTCCTTTGATGGGTTCTAGATGTTCAATTTTTGATAAGTTCCCAAGGAAAACTCAAGAAGACCACCTTGCTGCTGCCATTCTTATGATGTCACTCCTCATTATGTTGTTTTTTTTTCAATTTATTTTATTTTTTAAAGATTTTTATTAAAAATATAGTTAACGTATAACATTATATTAGTTTTAGGTGTACACCATAGTTATTCAACATTTGTATAACTAAAGAAGTGATCACCATGATAAGTCCAGCAACCATCTGATAACATACCACAGTATCAATATATTATTGATTATACTCCCTGTGCTGTACATTACATCCCCATGACTTGTTTTATACCTGGAAATTTGGATCTCTTATTCCCCTTCATCTTTCCCTCCTGTTAAATTATTATTATTTTTTTTTTAATGACAGGTGACATTCAGTATTATTTTATATTAATTTTAGGTGTACAGCATAGTGGTTAGACATTTATGTAATTTAATAAATGATTCCTCCTTACTAGTCTAGTACTCACCTGGTACTACACATAGTTATTAACCATATTATTGACTATATTCCTTCCCTGTGCTTTACTTTACATCCCCATGACTATTTTGTAACTACCAGTTTGTACATCTTAATCACTTCACTGTTTTTAACCCTGTTCCCTAACCCCATCCAATCCATCACTCCAACAAATCTTGTACCCACCTGACACCATACACAGTTATTACAATATTATAGACTATATTCCTTATGCTATACCCTACACCCCCATGATTAATCCCTTCTTCTTTTTCACTCACCCCTGAACCCCCTCCCATCTGGCAACCATCCATATGTTCTCTGTATCTAAGAGTTTGTTTCTGCTTTGTTTGTTTAATTTGTTCTTTACATTCCACATATAAGCAAAATCACATTGCATCTGTCTTTCTCTGCCATACATTCCACTCAGCACAATACCTTCCAGGTCCATTTATGCAGCAGATGAAAAGAACCCATTCCCTTCCATGGCCGAGCAATATTCCACTGTATATATGTACCACCTCTTCTTTATCTATTCTCCCATCGACAAGACACCAAAGTTGACTCCAAATTTTGGTCATTGTAAACAATGCTGCAATAAACATTGGATGCATATGTCCTCTCGAAGTAGCGTTTGGATTGCTTCAGATAAATGCTGTGAAGTGGGATTACTGGTTCCTTCTTTGTTTCTTGTTACGGCCTTTATTTTAAAGTTTATTTTATCTGGTATAAGTATTGCTACCCCAGATTTTTTTGGTTTTTGTTTTTTCATTTCCATTTTCATGAAATATCTTTTTCCATCCCTTTACTTTCCATTTTTGTGTGTCTTTCAATCTGAAGTGAGTCTCTTATAGGCAGCATATGCATATGTAAGGATTTTGTTTTCTAATCCATTCAGACCTCCTATGTCTTTTCTGAGTGAGACATTTAGCCCATTTACATTGAAAGTAATTGGTGATTGATATGTAGCTATTGCCATTTCATTATTCATAACTTTGATCTTCTTTTTTCCATCTTAAAAAAAAGTCCCTCCAACATTCCGTGTAATTATGGTTTGATGGTGATGAACTCTTTAGCTTTATCTTGTCTGGGAAGTTCTTTACTTGACTTTTGATTCTAAATGGTAGCTTTGTTGTGTAGGGTAATCTTGATGTGTAGGGTAAGCTCCTTGCTTTTCATCATGTTTAATATTTTGTGCCGGTTCCTTCTGGCCTGCAAATTTTCTGTGGAGAAATCACCTGACAAACACACGAGATCTGCCTTATAAGTTCCTAGTAGCCTTTCTCCTGCTGCTTTTAGGATTCTCTCTTTGTCTTTAACCTTTGCCATTCTAATTATAAAGTATCCTGATGTAGGCTTATAGGGCTTCATCTTTAATGTGACTCTGTATTTCCTGAACCTGTATGTTTATTTCCTTTACCAGGTTAGGAAAGTGTTCAGTCATTATTTCTTTAAATATGTTCTCAATTCCTTGGTTTTTCTCTTATCATTCTGATACCCATTTGATACAAATGTTGGTACTCTTGATATTGTCCCAGAGGTTTCTTAAACTATCCTCATATTTTTTTTTTCTTTTTGCTGTTCCAATTGGGTGTTTTCTGCTGCATTCTCTTCCAAATCATTGATTCATGTCTCTGCTTCATCTAGTCTGCTGGAGATTCCCTCTACAGCATTCTTCATTTCAGTTATTGTATTGTTTGCTTCTGATTGGTTATTTTTTATGCTTTCTATGTCATTTGTTTAATGCTTGCTATCTCTTTGTTGAAGTTCTCACTAAGTTCCTTGAACATCCTTATAACAATTGTTTTGAACTCTGCCTGATAGGTTGCTTGCCTCCACTTTGTCTAGGTCTTTTTGTTTTGTTTTGTTTTTGTTCTGTTTTTTTCCCTGGAGCTTTCTCCTGTTCTTCATTTGGGACACATTTCTTTTCGTTTGTTTGTTTTTGTTTTTATTTTTGTATTTGTTTTTCATTTTGGCTGCCTTTCTGTTTGTTTCTATGTATTTGGTAGATCTGCTATGTCTCCCAGTCTTGGCCAGATGGCCTTATGTAGTAGGTGTCCTGTGGAGAATGGTGGCAGTCTTCCTGATCACCTGAGCTGGGTACTCCAGGAGTATTTCTTGTGTGGGTTGTGTGTGGCCTCCTATTACTGTTGAGGTTTGATTGCTATTGGCACATCAGTGGATGGGATTGATCTTCAGGATGATTGGCTGTGGGGTTTACCCACAATCACATATTATAGGCTGCTGTGCCAGGAGCTTACCCCACTCAGTGAGATTTGCCCCAGCAGGCTCTAGTGTCTGTTGAGACCACCCTTTGTGTGTGCCACTTGTGGGGCTAATTGGGTCATGCTCTGCTGTGGTCTGAAGCCAGGCTCAAAGTATGTTCATTCTGGGGCTTCTTGCAAGGTGCTCTAGTGCAGGCACAGGTCACCCAATGCCTGTGATTGGCCAGGGACTACCTGGTGAGAAATACAAAGCAATCCATGGTTTTTCACTGCCTGTGCTAACCCTGGAGTTGTGCGGGAGAGACCACACTGTAAACTGAGGATGGCTGCCACTTGTACTGGGCCTCGGGTACTTCTGCAAAAAGCCAGGACACCCTGAGGCCTGCTGCCACCTGCCGGTTCCCTTAAGGTTCAGTTCTTTAGGGTCTCAGGGAGTCACTATAGTGGAACAGTTGTTGTCACTAGGTTAATGTAGATTATGGTTTTATACCAGTGTTGAGCCAGGAGTTACTCAGCAAAAGCCTCAGAGCACATCAAGGCCAGCTGCCACCCCCTGGGTCCTACGGATGCTGATAGTTTTTCAAGAAAGAGTGCAATGCAGCTGGGGCTGGCTGCTTACTGAGAAAGTGCCTCTGGTGTTGGGTGAGTGGGAGGGGCATGGTCTCTGGCAGTCAGCAAGGTGGAGCAGCAGAGTTTACACTAGACCAATCAGATTTAGATTTTGCCTGTGGAGGGGGCTTAACACAGGAAAGGTGGTGCCTACCTGTCAGCTGCATGGGTGAGAAACCCTCATCAGGAAAGTACCAACCGTCCTCAAGTCCTCCCCCTGAAGCCACACACCTCAGTCTGCCCCACCCCACTCCCTGCCCTATGTCTCCGAGGCCCCCTGAGTCACCATCCTTCAGCTGGAGCCCAAGGAGAGTACCTGCAAGTAAGTGAGTTTGTGCATGGCAGTTTAAGTGGATGTCTGGATTTCCTGAAGCCTTCCTTCCACCTGGATGTTTGGAATCCCCACTGTTTTTCACAGCCAGATGTTGTGGGGGCTCCTCTTCCCAGCACCAGTACTCTGGACTGGAGAAGCTGGTGTGAGGCTGGGGTCTCTCAGTCCTCCAGTGTTGCGGGGGAACCTCCATGGTCAAGATATCTCTTCCAGTTCTCAACCACCACATGGAGGTTTGGGGCCAGGCCATTTCACATCTCCATTCCTCCTACCAATCTGGATGTGGCTTCTTCCTTATATCCTTAGTTATAAAACTTCTGTTCAGCCAGAATTCAGATTGTTCTCCAGGTTGATTTTTCTGTAATTTATTTGTAATTTTAATGTGTTTATGGATGGAAGCAGGTACAGTGTTTATCTACTCTGCCATCTTGGATCTCTTATTTTATTGTGGTTTTAATTTGCATTTACCTGATGATTAGGGGTGCTGAGCACCTTTATCCTGTACCTGTTGGCCATTTGTATATCTTCTTTTGAAAAAGGTCTATTCCGGTCCTTTGCCCATTTTTAAATTGAATTAATGGTTGTGTTGTTTGCTATTGTGATGTAGAAATTCCTTATAAATTATGGATCCTTATCATATATATGGTTTGCAAATATTATCTCCCATTCTGTAGGTTGCATTTTCACTCTAATTGTTCCGTTTGCTGTTAGATTATTTTTCAACTTTATCGTCATCATTGTTTTCTTGTCTTAGAATATACTGCTCCCAGAAACAATATATGCATTATCATAGCTAAGTATCAAATGGGGAATCTGTATAATCTCTAACATACAATATCAAGGGTTTTATTATTAGAAGAAGGTTTAAAGTGCTTTAACTGTATGAAATATATAATTGTTATAACATTCATTTTAAGTTAATACATGGCATAAAGTATCAATGCTATTATTATTATTTTAAAAGGCAAACCAAGAAAGTTTATACTCAAAACTACTCTTCTGTTTTACCCTCCTAGTATTAAAGGTCCTTTTGATTATTATATTCACTATCAAATTCATTGAGAAATTTGAGAAACATCATATACAAATATAAGTATATCCAAATAAACATCATATACAAATATAAGTATATGGCAGAGTAGATAAACACTGTACCTGCTTCCATCCATAAACACATTAAAATTACAAATATATATATATATATATATATATATATATATATATATATATATATATATATATACACTGTTTATGTGCGTGAGTGTGCGTGTGTGTATGTGTATGTGTGTGTATGTGTGTGTGGCTTCAGATCTTTCTATTATAACTATTGCATTATTGATGTAATAGACAGGAAAATTTTAAAAGAAATCTGATTCCACTTGGGGCTAAATACCTTGTTTGCCTAATTCAAATCTGAAATCCTGCACTTTATACATGTCAGAAGATCCTAAGTCTAAACATGCTTATTGAAAATATTGTACTTGTCAATAAGTGCATCATTTTTTAAAAATTATTTTAAGGAAGGCACAGCTCACAGTGGCCCATGCAGGGATTGAACCCGCAAACTTGATGTTATTAGCACCATGCTCTAACCAACTGAGCTAACCAGCAACCCCAAGTGCATCAATTTTTAATGTAAGAAATACATATTGCAGTGTTGTTTCCTTTACTTTTATTATTTTTTAAAAAATGATCTGGAAAGATTATTAAATGTATATTCTTCTTTATTTGCAAAACTAATAAAATTGACTAACTCATAAAAGAAAAGTTGGCTGGAATTTAGTGATATACAGGAGAAGTATATTATTCACTTTGCTTTGAGGTGTATGAAAGGGTACAAAGAAGATTTGCCTATCCATTGAAATATCCTGAGTTCAAGTGGCTTTCTTTCTCCGGTTTCATTCAAGGGAAATCATTCAGATGGAAATGGAGAAACAAGCCTGGAAAACACTTGTAGAAAGAATTATTTTTATTACCCATTAAAGCTTTTTATAAGTTGCCCATTTTTCTGTTCTACTGATGATACATAACATTTGTTTCACAATAAATTATGAGCCATAGTACTATCAACCAAGTCAATTCTGTTATTTTGTTTCTCAAAATCCAAAGATGATAAATATAAATATTTTGGTTTCCATTAAAACTTTTAGAATATTTTACCTTCTTTAAGGACAAGAAAGATCTCAGGTGGAGAAGAGGTGTAGAGGGTAAAAAGATGAAATTAGGAAAGCATATCAGTTGAATAATAGGAAACATAATTATTTTAACAGTAAGAAAAAAAGTGACTTCAATAATATTAAAACACTAACATTAATAAACACTTCAGTAGCTAGAGAAAAGTATATATATATATATATATATATATATATATATCTTTATCTAAAGGTATATATATATATATATATATATATATATATATATATATATCTTTATCTAAAGGTATATATATACCTTTATCTAAAGGTATGAAAAATTCTATGCAAATGCAAGAGATGCAGAAGGATAGAAAATTATAGATACAGACTGTCTTGTCAGGAAATTCATCTTTTTCCCTAAAAAATGTAGTGACAGCTTTCCTCCTACTTCCCTGACATAAAAAAATTATAGATGATGAATAATAATATAAAACTATAAGTGGTTGTGAGAGTAGACATAATATATTCAAGGAATTCTAACTATGCTATTATATTACGTGTCTTTTACTGTTCCATTTGCATGTTACGTTTCTCTAAATTTGTGAGTGCCAATTATGTGCTCACTCCTAATTTTGATACTGCATATAGTTGCTTTATAATATTTTGGAGGACAAGTACTTTGGTATACTTTGTGCTTTTCTCCTATGATCATGAACTTTTAAAAATTTACAGTATTTACTTTTAAGCCATAATTTGTTTTCTCCATGTCAAAATGAAAGTTATTTTCTCATTTTTAGAAACTATAATACGTTTCTCCATTGTAAAACTCTTTTTTCACTTTTTGTCTTTCTTGTCTTTCTTCACTTAGGTCATAGTTACACATTTATTTTAGCTTTCTTGCTGGATTTCACCATATATTGGGAAAATATTTCAGCTTTTCATTTGCTAAGATTCTTCTCATTTTGAACATGATTTTAAATCAGTGATAAAGTATTAGCTTGAGAAGCATACTAAGATTATCTAGATGTAAACGCTTTCTTTACAAATCACAAAATTAAGACAGAAAAGTTAAATGATTAGTTTATGATTATAGGAAAAGTTTGTGGAAGATACCAGTCCTGCCAAATGCTTTCAGAAAATCTCGTTCTTTTAAAACTTTCTTTGAGGAGATTCTTAGTTAGCAGTATTTTGGATCAAATACTCTTAGGTGTCCTCCCTATTCAGTCTCAGCACACTGTAGCCCTTGGTCAAATAAAAAGAAATACTTGAATATATTGCTGGCTCACAAGAAGTCTCCAGGAGTTTGGGGTTTTAGGAGCACAGTGAATTATTCACAGTGAACTGAATACTAAAGACTGTAGTAAATAAATTTCATAATGCAACTTTAAACCAAGCCTTCTAAAGAAATATAAAGGGAGCCACATATGTAATATTACATTTTCTGGTAGTCAAACTGAAAGAAATAAAAAGAAACAGATGAAATTAGTTTTCATAATATATTTTATTAAATTTAGTACATCCAAAATATCGTTTGAACTTATATTAGACCTATTATATCTTCCATATTTTTATTCTCTTATCCATAATTTTATCTTTTTGTCTTTCTTTGCTGTATATTGAATAATTTTTTTTCTGATCTATCTTTAGATTTTCTAACTTTTTCCTTCATCTGAGTCTAATGTTATCAACTGTTTGACTCATCCATAGAACTGTTATTTTTAATTTAATTTTTATTAAACACTATTTTCAGGGTTTTTTATTCCTTTTTATATCTATTTTTACATCCTTGAAGATATTTTTTAAACTTTTATTTAAAAGAAATATTTTAGAAGTGTGTGTGTGTGTGTGTGTGTGTGTGTGTATGTGTGTGTGTATGTCTTATAATTTCTTTCTGATTTCTTTATGGGTATGTTTCTGCTGCAGATATTTTCCTCTGTATTGCTGCTCCTAGCACTTTGTTTCCTATTTTACTTGATTACATTTTATTTGATATCCTTCTCAATCTTCTCAACAAATTATTTGAGATGGTAAAGAAAATGACTTCCTGTGTACAAAGTCTGCAATTAACTTCTTCTAGGTGTGAAGTGCCACTATCTGTCTAGAACTATTTCAATTCAGTCTGAGTTTTGGACTCTAAATCTACACAGTGGCTGCTTTGTGGTTACATCTTCTCAAGAAGTGTTTATTTTCTACTTGCTGCATTGCTTAATGCTAAGTGTCTTTTTTTTGTTCTTTTTTGTAAGCTTCTTATGGGACATTGTTAGATGGGTAATTTTTTTTCTTCCTCTCATGATGATGGCATAATCCTATAGAGACTGAGATTAAAATGGGCAGAGTCTACGATAATAACCCCTCTCTAGTTCAGACTCATGGCTTTAATTTCTGTTTCTTTTGATTCAGGACATTATGTAACTCATCCATTGAACTGTTATTTTTTTATTTAATTTTCATTAAACTGTTATTTTCAGTTTTTCTATTCCTTTTCAAGTCTTTTGTTTCCATACTCCTGAAGATATTTTCAAACTTTTCTTTTAAAATAAAAGTGTGTGTGTTTATTTGTGTTTATCAAAATCAAAATTTAAGATGGTTTTATTTTTGGAATTGCAATTATGCTATACATAAAAGCCTTCAAGAAATCCTTTCCTCTCTGATTTTCAGTTTTGTCCTAATTTTTAGCCTGATAATTCCTCACTACCTTGTCAGTCACTTATGTGAAAAATAATTTAAAATACATTTTTTTCTTCAGTACTTGTAGTTGGTTATGTGGGAACAATGCTCAGAATAACTTATCTTGTCATATTGCTGAAAATGGAATTTCAGTAGAAGCTCTTATATCTGTGAGTATCAGTGAAATACATACAAAAGCTCTGAAAAATATTTGAGCATTATTGTATAATTTCAAGCATTTTTATAACCTATGATTAAACAATTTCACAAGGAGATAGGAACAATAACAAATACATAGAATATAATGGACAATAATGCACAATATAATTTGCACAGTTGTATTCACAGTTTCATTTTTTGTTAGAATAAAAAAGGTAAAACACTCAAAGTGTAGTGACACAGTAATACCATATTGCAGGGGCCCTGTATTGCGAGGTAAGTGAATAGATTCTGCAACAGTCACATGATGAGGGCATTGAAAATGCACAAACTATTAATGCATTAAACAAATGCATTGAAAATGGAATATTTCCATAATAATCAAGATACGGGAAAAAAACACACAAGTGCCCATCAATAGAAGAATGGAGAAAGAAGCTGTGGTGCATATTCAATGGAGTATTACTCAGCCATAAAAAGAATAAAATCTTGCCATTTACAAAATATGGATGGATATAGAGGGTATTCTGTTAAGTGAAAGACAAATACCATAAGTTTTCACTTATATTTGGAATCTGAAAACTAAAATAAGCAAACAAAACAGACACAAACTCATAGATACAGAGAAGAAATTAATGGTTGCCAGATGGGAGGAGGTTGGGTGAAGGTGAAAGGGATTAGGATGTAAAGATTGCCATTTGCCATATTACCCAAAGCAATATACAGATTCAATGCAATCCCCATCAAAATCCCAATGGCATATTTTAAAGAAATAGAACAAAAAATCATCAGATTGGTTTGGAACCACAAAAGACCCCGAATAGCCAAAGCAATCTTAAGAAAAAAGGACTATAATGGAGGTATCACACTTCCTGACTTTGGCTTGTACTACAGGGCCACAATAATCAAAACAGCATGGTATTGGCAGAAAAACAGACACATAGACCAATGGAATAGAATTGAGAACCCAGAAATAAAACCACATAAATATGGACAATTTTTGACAAAGAAGCTAAAAACATACAATGGAGGAAAGACAGCCTCTTCAATAAATGGTGCTGGGAGAATTGGATAGCCACGTGCAAAAGAATGAAACTGGACTGCTATTTGTCACCATGTACCAAAGTTAATTCAAAATGGATAAAGACTTAAGCATAAGACCTGACACAATAAACTGCATAGAAGAAAACATAGGTACTAAACTTATGGACCTTGGGTTCAAAGAGCATTTTATGAATTTGACTCCAAAGGCAATGGAAGTAAAAGCTAAAATAAACGAATGGGACTATATGAAACTTAAAAGCTTCTGCACAGCAAAAGAAACCATTGACAAAATAAAGAGACCACCAACTGAATGGGAGAATATTTTTGCAAACAGTGCCTCCGATAAGGGGCTAGTATCCAGAATATACAAGGAACTCATGCAACTCAACAACAAAAAAACAAACAACCCAATTGAAAAATTGGCAGAGGACTTGAAGAGACATTTCTCCAAAGAGGACATACAAATGGCAAATAAACATATGAAAAAATGCTCAACATCACTAATCATCAGAGAAATGCAAATCAAAACCACAATGAGATATCACCTCACCCCAGTCAGAATGGCTATCATCAAGACAAATAGTAACAAGTGTTGGAGAGGCTGTGGAGAAAAAGGAACCCTCATACACTGTTGGTGGGAATGCAGACTCATGCAGCCGTTATGGAAGGCAGTGTGGAGGTTCCTCAAAAAATTACGAATAGAATTGCCATATGACCCAGCAATGCCTCTCCTGGGTATCTACCCAAAAAATCTGAAAACATTTAGAGATAAAGACACGTGTGCTCCAATGTTCATTACAGCTTTGTTTATGGTGGCCAAGACATGGAAACAACCAAAATGTCCTTCGATAGATGAATGGATGAAGAAGTTGTGGTATATATACACAATGGAATACTATTCAGCGGTAAGAAAAGATGATATAGAAACATTTGTGACAACATGGATGGATCTTGAGAGTGTAATGCTGAGCGAAATAAGTCAGACAGAAAAAGCAGAGAACCATGTGATTTCACTGATATGTGGTATATAAACCAAAAACAACAAAAGACCAAGACAAACAAATGAGAAACAGAAACTCATAGACACAGACAATGGTTTGGTGGTTGCCAGAGGGTAAGGGGGGTGGGGGGTGGGGGGTGGGAGATGAGGGTAAGGGGGATCGAATATATGGTGATGGAAGGAGAACTGCCTCTGGGTGATGAACACACAATGGGATTTATAGATGATGTAATACAGAATTGTACACCTGAAATCTATGTAATTTTACTAACAATTGTCACCCCAATAAATTTAATAAAATTAAAATAAATAAATAAATAAAATTAAGATTGCCATTTATAAAAAGAGTCATGAGGATGTAAAGTACAACAAAGGGAACATAGTTAATAATATTATAATTACTATGTATGGTGTCAAATAGGTATTAGACTTATCAATGTGATCACTTTGTAAGGTATATATATATCTAATTACTATGTGTAGTGATCACTATGTGTACTAATACTATGTTGTACACCAGAAACTAATATAATATCATGTCTACTGTAATTGAAAATTTTTTTTCCAATTTTATCAATTTTCTTAAAAATAGATAAATCCCAGAAATATGATGGCTCTGATTGAAGCAGATCTGAAAAGTCTAAAGTGAATGATATCATTTTTGTAAAGCTCATAAGCAACCAAAATTAAAGAAGATGTTATTTATAGGCACGTAAATGGTAAAACATTAAAAATAGCAACAATGACAATCATGTAATTCAGAATATTGATTACTTTGGAAAGGAAAGGTAAATGGAATATGAGAGAAACATGTGGATAGCTTCACAGTGTTGGTAATGAATATTCTAGTTTTGAATTTATGTAGTGGTTTCAAGGTAATTATTTTATTTTTATAATTCCTAACAGACATATGTATTTGTAACTTACATGTACAACATACATATATAACTTAAATTTACACAAACTCACATGACTTTGTAAATATCCAAATTGCATGATTCTTATTAAAAAGTGTTAAAAACTATAAAGCTTTCCTACTTCAGCAACGTACTAAATAATTCAATCTGTGATGTAGTAATTTGGTAATCATTGTTTTGAACAGCTCAAACTGAATCATAATCCCCTTCACCTCAGGATCTGGCTGTATGGTCACACTGTTTTGGACTAGAGTTTTACTCTATTCTCTAATCCATTTGAATGTTACTCGTTGCCCCATTCAGATGTCTGAATTTACAAAACACATTCTTATTAGTCTGATAATTTTAGTCTGATTATTTCAAGTATGGTCACAAAGAGGAAGGGAAAAAGAGATTTGATAGGTATCTCTTTAAACAATGATTCATTATATCAATTTATTCCATTGTAAGTCAAGCAAATCACATTTGTAGGCTGTATTTATATAGGTTGACTAGAGTGAAAATGTTAATGAGTCTTTTGTATACTAGTTATATTCGTGCTATACAAATATGGTTGTTGAAATTTATCAAATTGAACTTTGTTAATATAAGCTGGTGGTTTATCTAAAATGATGGACAATTTACTAGAAAATCTCGACGCAAGTAAGTGCTAACTGTCCTGAAGATTATGCCAACAATAGGGCAGCAGCTGCAGCACAGACTGTAATCTGCTTCAAGCAGAGAATTAAGAAGAGATGCCGAGTCAGTTTTTTTCCTCTAGACCTCTCTGAAGAACTTATTATAAACACTTTAGAAATAGAAGAGGAGAATCCATATCAAAAAAGAAAAAAGAAACACATAAAATCAAAGTGAAATTGCATATGTATTTTGATTTTATGTTTTCTTGCTTTATTGAAAATAATTGCCACATTAAAATATTCCTTTCTAAAAAGGAAGTTAAGATTTTTTTTTCTTTCTTTCTTTAGGATTCCCCTAAAGTTAAATGACAGAAAAGGCACAAGGTGTTTAAATTGCACACAAAGTAGTTTTAAAATTGTATTTGTCTTATAGAAAATAATCACTGATCTTGGTCTACTTTGCTTTTTTAAGTAAATAAACATTTTGTGAGTTCCACAATAAATCCTCCACATTTCACAGACTTTTATTTACACTTTTTCCTTTCTGCATTTCTGTACAAGTTGTCGCATACATTATATTTGTCCAAATGACTTAAATCGTATCTGAGATGACCTGAAAAAAAACAAAAAACGAAAGGCAATATAAAACCTTCACATGTCATGTTGTTTCTGTCAAACTAAAACCTCACTTACTATAACAGGAAATACTGACCATTTTGCTGGTATCCTATTACCTTGTACCTTGGGTAGTCAATTCTCTTTTGAGAGTGACCAAGTTTCCTAAAATGGACCCTCTAAATCAAATTGGTGTGGGGTACCTAAATCGTCTTGGCTGCCTTTGAAAACAGTTCTCCAGGGTAGCAACAGCAATGCTGCTGTATCACCAATTGAAAAATTCCAATTTACTTTCCTCCTTAGATCTGCACAGAAAATGAGACCACATCAAATTGTTCGGATCAAGGAAGGGATTACTTGTAACAGTCTCAGTTTAAAAATGAATTCACTAGGTTGAAAGTAGTATACAAATCAATAATAAAGGACATATAGGAGTAGCTGAAATGACTCAAAATTAAATTTATGTAACTTTTGTTGTAACTGATGAAACTAAATTAACAGAGGGAAGGTAGGAAATAAAATAAAAAATGTATGTATGTGTGTGTCTGTAGGAAGAGTGATATAAACTTTAGTGTATATGCCTAACTTTTCAAAATTCTGTCAGTTGGAATATATTTCTCTTTTTTTGGCAACCTTATTTTAAAAACATATGAAGATAAAGATTTTTTGTGACAAGTAAAAAAATCACTGTATTCTGTGGAAACTACACAGAGTCTGGAATTTGAGCAGGTATATTTACTGAAATACTGCAGACTTTTCTGATAATCATTTGACTATCTAAATTTGGCAAAAAAACCAAAACTCTTTGTAATTAAAAAAATAAAGCCTAAGTCATCTAATTAAAAATATCGATAGAGACCATGTGCGTTTAGGGATTTAGTCATTCTTTCTCTAGCATAATTAAACAAACAAACAAGCAAACAAACAAAAAATACTTGCCTAATTTTTTTCAAGGTTGACCAAGAAAGCCTTAACATTCCTCTCAACTTGACTAAACTTTAGTCTAGTTTCTTCCTGACTAAATGCCTCTGGCCTCCATTTTCCTCGGGTATTCACATAAGAAAACTTGCCAATTGTAAATTATTCATCTGCTCCTATGAGATGCAAATCTCCTGTGTAACCCAGGGATGTCTTTTTCAAGGACCTGAGAGCCATCTCTCTGAAACGCAATCATAAAGAAAAAGAAGACTCCTGTCTCCCAGTCTCTGGAAGGACAGATGCCTAACTTCTTCCATAAGCACCAATCAGCAAATACAGGTAGTCTAATCATGTTGACAAACCTCCCTCCCCAGTGTCCTTTTGTACTTTTTCATTACCTTGACCCAATATTTAAAAATCCTCCTGTTATTTTCTTTATTGTTATTATTTTTTTTTCAGTTACAGTTGCAACAACTGTGTGTAGTGCTAGTGGGTACTAGACTAATTAGGGAATCACTGCATAAATTATATAAATGTCTAACCACTATGCTGTACACCTGAAACTAATATAAAGTAATAGTGAACCTCCTGTCTTTTGTTTCTGTAGAACTGAGTTCACTCTTTCTCTCATATTGCAATAATCTTGACTGACCCCTATTGAACAGCCTTAAATAAAGTCTTCCTTGTTATCAGGCACTTGAAATAAGTACCTGGTGCATTTCTTCTTTGACAGTTAATGAACATTAAATGTAAATAGTCACATAATTTTTTTAATAGAATGCAGATTGAAAAATATTATATCCTTAGATTATTTATGAGTTGTTTTGTCATGGTAACAATATTATTCGTACAGCACTTTTACATGTTGCAAAATGCTTCTAAAGGCATTATTTAATTTAATTTTCACACTTCAGTGAGGTTGGTGAGGACAGAATCATTGGGCTAACCTTGAAATATCTGAGACTTGAATTAATTGTACGCAGTAAGATTACATCACAAGAGAACCCTCTAGAGTCGCACTACAAGGAACATCCTCCAGCTTCCCTACTGCTCTTGCACCCACAATCTCCAGATCCTATATCTTAGCCTTCTTTAAAGCATCATTTGTACAAATGTTGATTTATCCAGAATTCTACCACCACAAGAAGATGTCAACATTGTAATG
Organism: Rhinolophus sinicus; assembly: GCF_057876585.1. Classification (NCBI taxonomy): domain Eukaryota; kingdom Metazoa; phylum Chordata; class Mammalia; order Chiroptera; family Rhinolophidae; genus Rhinolophus; species Rhinolophus sinicus. The sequence goes on from NC_142502.1 coordinate 59,684,288, forward strand.
TGACTAAAGATCTTTGACTTCAATTATCCTGTTTTTATGTATTACCTTAAAAAGCCATGCTTTTTATTCACATGTATGTTTATGTTAACTCTATGTTAATTCCTTTTACATAGACAGAGACTAAACTGTGAAGCATATTTGCTTCTAACACAGAGTTCAGAGACTGACACAAATTTTAAACACAGCAGACATTCAATATTTGTTGATTGGATGTATTAATGAAGTCAGACTTTTGTGGAAATCATATCTGTACTTCTTTGTAATGTTCAGGGCAGGGTTCACACACTATTGATAACCAAAAGCAAATACATGTTAGTTCAGGAGAAAAATAATGATGATCGTTCAATCCCATATTATCAAAGTTTTCAATATAGCAACTAAGAAAAAAATATTTCCTTAAAGAGTAGATGCTTTTGTTTTTACCTTTTTTTAAAATAGCACATTTGTTAACCCTGTAGGAGAGCCATCATGAAAAAGTTCAACAGGAATACTCTCTGAGATGTTCCAGTAAGCGAGGATAACTGATTTTTTTTTATACCAGAGATATTGTGATATTCACATTTGTGAGAAAGGCGAGCGCAAGATGAGTTAATACATACAGAGCATTTTCTCACCTAGTCTTGCCGAAAATGTTTTGTGATATTTTTATGGATGAGAAACTAAGAGAAAAAAGATCACTCATCTAGATGTTTTCTCCATTTCACCTCAAGCTCAAAACACAATTTTACTCTTCCTATTTATAAACACACACACACACACACACACACACACACACACACTCACCACAGTTTAAGTCTTCTGTCCAGTTACATCATAAGACAGCATAATTTCACACAGAGAACTCAGAAAATAAATGCACATTGCAGACATTGCAATTACTTAAAAAGGAAGAAATTAATATGTGTTTAATATAAGTGCATATGTGAATATTTTTATATATACATTATAAAGGAAAAACTATTATGTGCCTTTACACTACACATAACTACCACAATAATACTTTACTTCTGTTCAATAAATGTGTGGTAGTTTTCCTCACACCAGGCAATTCTGTGACACCAGCTGGGTGTCTTAAAATTTAATTCTGTTCTGACACTATCTACCTGGAGAGAGTGTCAGATCCCATAGGTTAAGTGTTCAATCCCACAAGACCCCCACCCCCACCCCCGACACACACACTCCAGACACAAATCACAAGCCCAAGTTATGATACATACTTCTGACCCACTGGCTATAAATGAGAGATTCCCACAACCCACCTTTTAGGTTTGATTTATATGTCATACTGGCTCACAGAAAGCAGGAAAATATTTATTTACTAGATCTCCTGTTGATTATAAAAGGATATAACTCAGCAAGTACCAAATGGAAGAGATGTACAGGCCAAGGTAGAGGAAAGGCACAGAACGTGCTATTTAAGCACACTACAGTCCCAGCATTTCCACAAGCTCACTAACTTGGAAACTCTTAGAACTCTTTTGTGGTGTTATGGAGGCATGATTGATTAATCATTTTCCATTTGTGATTAAAGTTTATCTCCCGGCCCTTCCCCTCCCTTGAGGTCTGAGATAAAGTTGACAGTTTCAATTCTCTTATCATGATTCATTCCCTGGCAACCGGCCCCCATCCTTAGGTTACCTAGGGGCTTTCCAAAAGTCAGTTCATTACCATAAACTCAGGTGTGGTTGATAGGAGCTCTTTCTGAATGACAAAAGACACACTTATCACTTAGAAAAATCCAAGAATTTTAGCTTTTTGTCAAGACCCAGGGAGAAAGACCAAATATGTTTCCTATTATATCTCACGCATAGAATATATATGTATATTGCATGGTGAATGTCTGTGATCTTTTTCAGTAATATATGCTTAGTAATTCTTCAAAAATAGTTTTTCTTCATAAAGTGCATTAATTATAGACTTCAGCTTGAGTGAATCCTACCTAAAATATGTAATTAAAAAAAAAATCATATAAAAGCATGTAAGACAAAAAGAATATTTGGTTAGCAGTGTTAAAAACAAAATTCAACTGAGTAAATTTTGTAAGCGAAAAGGGGCTATGTAATTAATCTGACAAGCTCAGTGATTGAAAGTAACCTCACGGGGTGATCTGATCATAAATTCCTAACTGGGCAGGTCTTTGTGGGTAGTCAAGCCTCAGGGCTATAACTTCTATAGTAAAAGGTTTATCGTTGTCTTAAACCAGTTCTATCAATTTTCTTGTTATCTAGGTTAATACACCTTTGAAATGCCAGAATAATTCTCTTTTTGAGACCCCTTATAGGCATTACCACTCTCAAGGGAGCACATAATCTTGTTGCATGTATTCCATCCCTATTCACTATAAATGTTAAATGTTAACTATCCTGTGCCATACTCACTCATTCACAGGTTGTGAAAGCATTCACAAGGCACAGAGGAATAGAAGTTAGAAAGTTTAAGAACAGATGCACCTGCAGAAGAGTTGCCATGGACAGAGTCTAGGGTAAACCGCTGAGCCAAGATTCTGTTTAGCTGAGGTTTTATATTCTCCAACCAGGATGTAAATTGCTTTAGCCTGTAATGGAATCTTCCACTGTGGTCAGTATCATCCATTGGGGTGAAGGAAGGTATGGTTAAACTTGTTATGGCAACCTTTGAGGATGTTGTATAAATGTAAGTTGGGGCCAAAGGCTCCCACCCACCTCCCTGAGCCAAACAGCTGCCCCCTAGGCTCATTCCTGTTTACACATACCTATTTCATCATCTCTTACCCACTAATGTGAAAGAAGCATATTTCTCCATTTTGCTTTTTATCCTATCATAGGGATTTCCCCACATTGCTGTCTCCAGCTCCTTAATCTCCCATAAAGGGATTTTCTGTTCCCTCTCTTTCCTTATGTCCCCTCTTTTGATTCCAAATGTATAAAAAGAGCTGCAAAACTGCCATTCTTTGGAGCATTTTGAGATCTTGCTTCCAGGCATGTTCTCAGTTTGGTTCAAACAAACTCCTATAAAATTTTCTATAGATGTTCTTGCGTCAACAATTTTAAAGATCTTATTGGTTTTATTCAATGATTCATGAGTCAGAAAACATTCCATCTAGCAGATAGAAAGGAGCTCCAAGGAGTACTACAAAATAAAAGTATTTATAGGCACAAGGGAGCAGGAACAAGGAAGTTATACTAGACAAAAAAGTGGATTGGTTATGTTAAGGTCACTTACCTTTAGGGGTTGCAGGTTTCTTTTTTTTTTTTTTTGCAGGTTTCTATCAAGTAGATTATCTAACTAGTACTGATAAAGCAATTCCTGATGAACTAGTTTAAAATTCCATTTCTGGGAGATCCAAAACTAATTATGTCTCCATTTGGTGACTTTGGGCTTAGCATAAGCAACTGCATTGCAGTTCTGTTGTCTTTTTTGTTTGTTTGTTTGTTTGTTTTTACAGCAGCCTCTGATATAGTCTGTTTCAACTTCCCCAAAAAAGTTTAAATAGAAAAATAAATTCAAAATATGATATTTTATGAAAATAAACCTTAAGAAAGGGTCTAAGTAATATTTTATAGTCAAGATTTTATGCTAAGTGTTTGCGTACACTAAGAGCAATGCAAGCCACATAAAATTACTGGTGCAACCCTCAAAAACAAACTTCCCTAGTTTGGGAAGAAAGTTCTCATTGACTGGCTTTATTTTCCCTTACCTTCTGGTAATGGCCTTACCATTAGTTAAGGGCTATAGTTTGTTATGGTTATCAGAGACAATAGAATAGAGACTGCAAAATACCATAAAGGAAGAATTACAAAAGTGGTACCATTTTCAAATATTTTATAAATAAGATTGGATTTTTTTTGTTGTACTTGGCCACAAAACCTTAAAAGGAGGGAATGCCTGGTAGTGGTAGCAATTTCCTTTGGTGATAAGTAAAAGTAAATATGACAGCAATCACTTGTAAATACACACATATGAACAAACACACACACACACACACACACACACACAGGCAGGCAGAGAGACAGAGACAGAGAGAGAGAGAGAGAGAGAGAGAGAGAGAGAGAGAGAGAGAGAGAAGAGGATGTTTTCTTGATCTTTCAAAGGAAAAGCATACCACCATAAATGATTTACTATAAAAACCAAAAGAAAATCGTAGAAAATGTATCAATACAACATAAGACCACATAGCTGCAGAGAATGAGGAACTGAAAGTCTTTTGGGGAGAATATTATATGATAAAAGAAAAACAGGAAAATATAAAGAGCAGCAGAGATGAAAAAAGACTTGGTTGAGACATTGAACTATTGCGAGGAAACTAAAATAGCAATAGCAGAATTAAAATCTGTAATTGAGGTGATAAAGAAAAGCATTAATCGTTCAGGAAAAATTGAATTAATAATCTGGAGAAGAATGTTTTCAAAAATCTATTAGAGTCTGGGAAATGAAAAAGATGATCAATGAAAACAAATGTAATTGATGTAAATGGAGTACAGAATGTGAAAATTTTACTTGCATAAAACTGGTGTCCTTACAAAACAGTGCAAATATATACATGAAAAAGGCCCAAAATGAATATAAATCATATAACATTAGGATTTCAATTTGGTAATAAAGATACAGTGTGTCTGTTTGTGTGTGCATAAATGTATTTCTTGTGTGAACATATTTAAATTTGTAAGTGGCTATAACACCACACAAAGTTATTTCTTTGGTGGGGGATTTTATTTTTTACAGTAGTTTTTCATTTATCTCTTTGCAATAATAAGCAGATACTTATTATCATAAAGGACTGAATAAAATATTGATGGTATTGAAAAACACAGATTATGTTATCCAGAATGGGTAAAATTAAGAGAGCATCACCCTGTAGAACTTGTTTTAATAAGATGTATTTGTCCATATGTGTTACATGTTACTAATTTACTCTATCCATGTTTCTATGTTCTAAACAAAGTAGTTATCACAGTACTAAGGGGATATTTCACCTTGCCTTTTAGTTCTATCCAGATATGTGTACTGTCTAGGGCCTACACATCCCCTTGTTAATCTGCTAATTTTTCCAGAGGAAACCCTTATATCCTACAAAGGCGTCAAGTAGAAATGGATAAGGGACAAAAGTGCTAAATAATTCTGAAGTTGTGTATGGTATGCTTATTGTGAGACATACGGAATGCGGTGGGGAGAATGCCCCAAGCTTAGAATGACTGTTATTAAAAGGTTCCCGCTGTCTACATCATTCCAACATCTATATACTTGATAGATAAATAGAAAGAAAGGAAAGAGAAAGAGAGAAACTAAGAGAAGAGAGAGAGAGAGAGATGTTGAGAGAAAGGTGCTATCTATCTATACAAGCACACACAAGCAAACATACTGATAAGTACAAAGTATTTAAAAACATTTGTCATTTGTGCTATTAGATAAATTGCCTCTTAAGATCTAAGAGCTATTGAGATTGGGGAAGGGGAATAAGAAAGCAATGAAAATATGAAAGAAGGAAAACCTACTTGTATGCCAGTATAGTTTGAACTTCAATATTCACAAGAGCTTTCTTGACCTTGGTACTCACTGTGTTTCTAGTCTGTTTTTGAGAATACAGGCACTTGAGATGACTTTTATCATCTTGTGTCCTTGAATAACATAGACTCTCTAGAGCATCCTCATAATTCACCATATACTGATCTGAATTGATTTTAAAACATCCATCAGAATGTTTAAATGGAATTTTTGGGCCATGTTTTGGACCTTTTTACTTATTGTCTATATATAAATTCCTTGTTTTGATAGACAGTAGCATTTTGCATGCTTTTTTGCCATCTGAATGAGAAGTGCAATTTTGTTGCTTTGAGGCAGTTGAGATTTAATTAAATTCACTGAGCTTTGTGATTTAAAAAAAAAATGTTATTCCTAAAACTAGAATGCACACAACAGATTCTAATATTTTAGAACAGGTATTGGACTTCCCTCATACTTCTTACAAGTCATGACAGATGATTGGTAAAAAAAACTAACATGCAAAATGTATTAATTTTGACAACAGTTCAGAACTCATAGTTGGCATCAGTATTGTGGATTATTCAAATAAGTATGTATTTCAATATTTACAATTAAAATGTTTTAAATATTATTCTCAATTTAATATTACTATATTATATGTTTGTCTTATATTTATTATTGCTACCAATTAATTAACTAAATATTCAGGCATATGCTATTTGAAATATATATGACATCTCTCCACTTGGCTGCAAACTCCTGAAGGCCTGCGACCATACCTTATATTTCTTTGGTGATGTTACTTGATGCTTAGCATAGTATAATTTGGCGTATACTTGTTGATTAATTGATTTCTCTTAAATTCTTGTTAATTATTCATCAAATTTCAACAGCATCCTTTCCTCAAAAAGATCAAAGATTGCTACAAAAAAACTGCATAGTGAGAGCATTGAGCACTACAGAGTTGAAAATACTAAATCCAGAAAGGTTAGTAGAGAAAAAAAATCAGAGGGATGAGGAAGGACAAACGATAAAATCAATTCAACTCATACTAATTGGTAACTTAATTTTAATGCACTTTATTGCATTTCCAAGTCATTTTGCTATCAAAGATTTTATTGCACTTTGTACAAAAACAGAATAAGTCTTCTCTATTTCATAGGCTTCCTAGGTTTTCTGCATGGCCAAACATAGACGGTCTGTATGTAGAATAGCTGATGTTCCTGAAGGAGGTCCCACCCTCGTAATGCTATACAAACAAATGTATGTGGTTGGGGAGGAAGGAACAGCAGAGAGAGAAAGAACTTCTGTTCAATTATGCAATAACGGAAATTTCCTGTTCAAAGAAGTGTCCCTGAGATATCAGTCTGTCTATCTAGTCAGCTAACTCAGACATAGAGACAGCTCTCTGCTAAGCTCTAGTACAAAAGTGTGGGTAGAAAATGAGCCTTCTGAGTCCTCCAGGGGCAAGGATAAGATAATTTAGAAGTCACCAAGCTAAACCTTTTAGAGTAATGGGGCACTACAGTTGCCAGCATATTCAATTTCTGGAAACTTTGTTCAGATAGGTTTAACAGTATGTGATACTGAGTTGCATAGCATCAGAACCCAGCTACTAGCTAGTCTGCCCTTGGGTAAAAAGATATTTACGTTACAGTTCGCAAAATACAGAAACCACTCTTGATCATGTCCTTTCCGGCTATTATAATAGCACATATTCCTATGAGAAAAGTGACTGGGAATTTCATTTCCTATAGAAAATAGTTCACTTGTTTGTGTATATGAACATAATTTGGAGCTATCCAGGTTGTTTTAAATGTTTTAAAATTTATTTGTAAAAATATATATTTGAAATAATGTTTGAAATAAATGTTCTTTAGATAATTCCAGAACTCTCTTTACAGTGATGCGATCTAAATCATCTCATCTATAAAACATTATAGGCCTTGTTTTTATAATGTATGTCTGCCATTTAATTTATAATTTACTTTCCCTGCTTACATTGGTTAGGGTCATATATACATGCCTTCAGTGTATATTGGGTATTTGGAATAACAGGTTATTTGTAGAAATTATGCTGTTTCTCTTCCTCATAAGTTCATAAACACATTATAGTTGCTCTCTCTTTTACTACCTTAGTTTTTCTTTACTTCTACTTTTATTCATGTTTTATTTGAGGACAAAGATTATTATTGCTATTATCATTATTCCAAATGCCATATGGCAGTAGGAAATTAGTACTTAGGAGTTGGCCAAGAGTCCTCAAGTGGAAAACAGATCAGGAAAAGTTAGTATCAAGGATCCTATTCTATGGTATGAGATTTCTGGCTAATCCATTTGTTCTTGTTTTGGATTACTCTAATAAAAAAGGAAAACATCAGAGGGGTGAATTGTAAGTCTTTCTTACTTGGTTTCTAATTCTACTTCATTGCAGGGCATGGAGATAGTTTAGCCAGAGTAGGATAAAGAAATATTGGGGTAAACAGTCTAGTAAATGGGCATAGTCATTCCATTTATAGCTCATCTAATTTTCTTGTAGTGTCTGATCATAACATTTAAAGAAAAAAAAAATGAATGCAAAGAAGTTGAAGCCTTTCCTATATCTATATTAGTGAAAGTGGATTTACATTTCAAAGCAAAACCTCTAAGGGCCAGTTCACACACATTAGTTCACGTTAAATCCTTTCTCCTAATTTGCAGGGTCAATGAAGTTCTAAATTGTGACTCAGTTGAATTCATTGTTAATCATCCACACTGCTCCCTCTCTCCCCATCCCACACCCACAAACACAATATCTGCCAGGACTGTCTTAAAGCCATTTCAAGTGTGTTCCTCACAAATGTTAACACGCTTGTATATGTGTTACATGATTTTAAAAAAAAAGCTAAAAATAACCAGTAAAGGTAGTAGGATTGTTGGGATTTTAAGGAGAAAGTAGATGAGGAGATCCCTTGTGGGGACAGAGCCCCAGAAAGCAGTTTCCAGGCTCTCAGCCTCACATAGAAAGGTGTTGGCTCAGGTAGTAAATGGCCATCAACTGTGATTGGATGGCCATCAGCTGTGGTTAGTTGGCCGTCAGCTGTAACCAGTGAGACATTGGCCACTAACATAACTGCTGTGGCTACGCTAGCAGAAAATGGGGGCTAGCAAGAAGATGGTGGCTGCGCTAGCAAGAGCGGATTGCAGTTAGGATGGCGGGTTGCGGACAGTGTGGATCCAGCCTCCAGTGAGAGTATAGTGCCGCCAGCGAGAATATACTAGTATGACTCCCCTATCTATGGCTCCGTGGGTGTTCCTTTTTGGCCTCACCATATCCTGCGTTCTTGTCTGGGGAGCGGGAGCAGAGACCCCGCCGGATGCCCCGCACGACATCCCTCTTTATTTTTGTTTTCACCAGGCTACAGTAACGAAATTGGATAAGCTCTTTTATTAAGTCTCTTGCAGTTCCATATTCTATTATATGAGATGCATTACATGGAAGGTATTACCCCTTCTATTTGCTATAGAAAATTGTTCTTTATAATTCCTTGACAAACAGTAAATATTGAAAATACACAGTACATGTTTTTGTGCTTGTGTACAAAATAATTTCAAGTACATATGTGTAACCTTACAAGATTTTTGTTTACTTGCATTTGACGAATTTGAATATTTAGAAAATATTTTTCTTGCATTAATATTTTATTACTTTAAATGGAAATAAAGGGCATGCAAAGGAGATATGAGTATGTTAGTTAAAGGAATAGTTTACACGCAGAGGCACTGGACTTTCAGCTATAGCTAATCATAATCCTTACAGTTTGGATTTCACCAAAAACTCTCAAGGTCCACCTATAAAGACACAGTCTAAACCCCAGGTGCAAGTCTCCTGAGATAGATTTAGTATTTGAGAACCTGAAAGCAGTGGCCAGTTAAAGTCTACACATTTGCTTTAATATAGATTAATACATAATTTGTGACATAATAATCTCAGACAAATAAACAGAACAGTTTAAAGCTTCTTTCTAACAGTGGTTTTGACAGTGCTGGAAGGAGGACAGAAAAAGGAAAAGCTGGGTCATTTCACTAGTGTCAAGTTCTGTGGAAAAGCAACACGTGTAATCATATTAACTTAATATCCTTAAGCCAGTGGTGCAGGCTGAGGCACTAGTCCACATCTGTCATTTTCTTCACATTTCTTAAGATTTAAGTTCTATGTTAATACCAATGATAAAAAGACTGATGAGAAATGTTTTCAAAATACGATAAAATATATAGAAATTTATGTACTTATGTAATTATATTTTTCATTTTCAAAACTTCATGCTCATTGTAAATAATTTAGAACATATAGAAAAATAAAAGTATGTAATAAAAGTTACCTTAGTAGAAAATTATTATAATCACTTTGATGTCATTTGCCAGATTCTAAATGTATGTATTTGAAATTTTAATTAAATACTTATATACAAAATATTAATACCAAATAGACATGATACAGTATTATATTCTTACCTTTAACTTAATTGCAAACCATAGCATTATCTCATGTCATTATATACTATTTAAAAATCTACATTGAATTACCCATGTTCTATCTTACAGCTATACTAAAGATACATTTAATTACTATCCAAACATTAGATAGTTAGGTTGCTCATAGGTTTTAACTGTTATAAATAAGTCATGGTTCTTAGCTTTGTACTAAATGTTTGTTTGGAATTCTGAATCCTTAGGGTAGAGTTCTAGAGGAGAAATTACTGTACTAAAGGATATAAACTTTTTACAGACCTTGGTATGTACTGACAAATTGCTTTCCAGAAAGGTTATACCAATGTGCACTCTCATCAGCAGAGTGCATACATGAGTATTAGATGCACACATACTAAATATGACTGGGAAAGTCTTTAATGGTTTTTGATTTAGTAATAATAACTGTTGGTTATTTTAATATAAATTTTCTGATTAATAGAACGATTGAAATATTTTTCATGGATTTATAGACTATTTGTGTTTATTTTTTTCTAAAATGCATTTCTGTGTTGCTCTATTATTGTTTAAGTGGTTATAACTTGCATTAAAAGTGAGTAATTAAGGTTACCAATTATTTCAATTTGTTTCTTAAAAATATTTCATAACTAATTTTTGCCTTTTAATTTTTGTGATGAATTTCATCATTAATACCCATCTTTTGCTATTTTATTTTATTTCCCATCCCCCAACATAACTTTTATGATTAGAAAGTGTCTTCTGAGTTGATAATTAGACAAATATTCACGCTCAATTTTTTATAGATTTAAAGGTCAGCTATTGCAAGAATTACGATCAATTGGTATCATTATTCAACAATATAAAACACCAGATTTAAAGTATTTTATATTCATACTCAGTTATTTACTATATAACATGCAGCACTTTTAAAGGTATGACTAGCAGTTCATTTAAATTTCTAGAGAAATTTAAACCTATTGTAATTCAGTGTTTGAGATCTGTCAGAATTCCTTTAACTTGTCAAACGTTTTGATATGCTATAATAATATTGATACATTTTAAAAGGAAATATAACACCATATTCCAAGAATCAGAGTCACATAGAAAAAGTGGAAAAGAGTCATCATATCAAGATTTTATTTTGTTCCATGATTTTTCATTGCAATACATATTTGTTATACTGTCATGATTTTCATCACATTTTTCTTAGATTATTTTATCAACCTGGAATTTGTATGACTTTCTTCTGCTATTTGATAAATCTAGAATGCTATAGGTGATTATTCTTGAAATGATCATCCAAATGATACCAATGATTGGCCATTGCTTTATAGTTTATAAAGAAGTTAAACATCAATTTTCTCTATAATTTGATTCTTACAACAGCACTGTGAAATTGGCATTTTATAGCTATTCCGTTTTTTGGTTGTTTTTGTTTGTTTGTTTGTTTGTTTGTTTGTTTGTTTTTCCCCTACTAATGAGAGAAATAAGAATCAGAGATATTGAGTAACTTCTCTGAAATCATACAGTTAATGTCGACAGAGCTGGGATTTGAAATTGTTCTTCTCAGTTCAGATCTCATGTTCTCTATTATAATAGCTTCTTAATTCCTAATTTTCAATCTTTCTTGGGTCAACAAAGGGACATTTGAATGGAATTTTAATTTCTGTAGTGTGAGGGACAGTCTATATATTACAATAGCAACTGCTTTGAAGTAAATAGTTATAGTAAAACGCATATACGTTTTGAAATTTACTTACCCCAAAGTATCATTATGACTTCTTTAGATGTAACATTTTTTAAAAAGACTATTTTTTTTTTTTTAAAGAGCAATTGCAGGTTCACAGCAAAATTGACCAGAAAGTACAGAATTCCCATATAACCCCTGTCCCACACATTCACAGCCTCCTCCATTATCAGCTTCTCAATCAAAATGGTACATTGGTTGCAATTAATGAAGCTTTATTGACACATCGTGATCATCCAAAGTCTATAGTTTGTTTACCTTACGGTTTACTCTTGGTAGTATATATTCTATGGGTTGTGGACAAATGTTTAATGACAAGTATAAACCATTATTGTTTCATTCAGAGTATTTTTCACTGCCCTAAAAAATCTTGTGTTCTGCCTATTTATCCTTTCCTCAACTCCTAGCGATCACTTATCTTTCTACTGTCTCCATAGTTTTGCCCTTTGTAGAATGTCATATAGTTAGAATCATACAGTAGTAACTTTTTCAGATTGGCTTCTTTCACTTTGTAATGTACACATTGAAGCTTCCTCCATGTGTTTTCATGACAGCTGGATATACCTCAGTTTATATATCCATTCACCTAGTAGAGGATATCTTGGTTGCTTCCAAGTTTTGGCAATTATGAATAAAGTTGTTAAAAACAGTTTAAAGGGGCAATAATTTGGGGAGCAAACCTACGTATAAATGTTCTTAAAATGGACTGTTCAAGTTATATATAACATATATATATATATATATATATATATATATATATATATATATATATATATATAAAACATGTTACCCAGTTTAATGTGAAATTAGATAATGCATAGGAAGTTATAATGTGTCGTGGTGATGATGATATTTCTACAACTTTTAGTTACAGAAGTTTTGCTTCTGAATCTAGGTGGATGTTTGCATCATGTAATTCTCCTGTGGAATAGATTATTTGTAGTCTATTCAGGGTGCTCTTAGTGGCTTGGGGACAGATGAATCCAGGGTTCTTGAACAAAAATTTCCCCTGTGAATAAAACACAAGGTAGTTACTATGTGGAAGAGTTTTGTGTCATTCAAAACCAGCTAAGATAGCGAAGCCATAAAAGATCAATGGGAATTGGTTTCTATAAGGGCTAGCAGGATGGTATAAGTAATGTTTCTGAGCCTACTAGGAAACTATTAATTTATTGAACATAAATTTAATATATACTGAGCCAATTCACAAAAGTAAAATTATTAGGTAATGTTAATTTGTTAACTTTTTTCTCTTACAAATAGTAACCCATCTGTGGGGAGATACTTTCCCCATAAACTTTCATGGCAAGATTTAGATGTATGATTCTTGCCAGAACCAATTTTTACTGTGATGGTGAAAAAATGGTGATTTTTTTTTTTTTTTATCATCATTACTTATTCCACATTCTACTGAAACTAAGAACCTCCCTTTCTTTTCTACATGTGTCTGTGTCTGTCTGTCTATCTATCTATCCATCTATCTATCATCTATCTGTCTTTTATAATCTTTCTATTATCAGTGTGGACTTATGCATTCCTATTTTATTCAATGGATTGTTTTCCATTTCTGTCCTTACTTATTTTATGTTTAAATTGTCCTAGATTTTCCTAGTAGTAACCCCTTTCAACTGGCTCTTTTATCCTTTTGTTATTATGATTATGATTATTATGATTATTATTATTATTTATTATTATTTTTACACTCTATAAGATGTTTCAGCCTCAACTTCCAGTCCTGAAATGAAACCAGACAATTATTCAAAAAGTCCTGTTTCCTCTTTGTGGGCAATCACGTTTACAAATCAAGATGTAAGTTTATTTATTACTATTGACATATCATCACGTCTTGTCCCATTCAGCTCACAGAACTGAAATATCTGTGAATGCATGTGTATGTATATGTGTATATATACACATACCTCCAACTTTAATCTACCCGTTGGGTTTTTGCTTGCCTTTCCCCAGTCCATATTTCTATGAGTCCTCATCTATAGTGAGAACCCTGGCTCCCAACACACTTAGTTGTTTACTCCATCTGACAATACATATAAAAGAACCCCAGCATTGTTAGGTGCATACTGCTATGAAAACACAACCTACAAGAATGAATTAAAAATTTGTTTGCAGTTCTATATTTCACTTACATTGAGAATATACAGTTAAAATGCTATATTGAAATGTTACATGGATTTATTTGGTTTGCTTATATGTTTTTTTGTTTGGTTTTGCTGTTTCCTCTTTCAGTGTGGCTATGTTATTAATCTGTAATGCAACAGAACTTTTTGTTTGTTTCTGTTTGTACTCATGTGTGTTTTTTTATTCCATATATATATAGTTTTTACTTTTATTTCTTGAATGTCTGTAATAGTAACATGCATAGGGATACAGTGCATCAAAATCATTTGCTATTGCTTTTTCTTATGGTTTGGGTAAGTTTCTGCTTAAATCTGATTAGCTGGAACATGTGAATCTGGAGTCTGATATTCTGTGTCCTGATCTCTGTTTTCATTGGTCCATGACACAGGATGGTAAATTTATTTCCTCTCTTGTGTGAACTGCACTGCTGTTGGTATATGCTGCAAATACTGTGTTGAGAAGGCCTGTGTAAATGAAGTCTAGATTTAGTAGAGATTCTGCTACACTATGAATACTTATGTCTGCCATACATGTGAGGCCAGTGCCTGGAAGCTTATGTTTATTTCTTGTTTATTTGCTGGAGAAAATTTCTTGTGTTTCTTCACAAACTCTTGTTTTCTGCTTAAAGGGAAAAACAAAAGGAGAGAAAACTTATAGTGTTTCCTTGTCCACACTAAAGGTTGTTTTGAGAATTTAATAATATCGTATTTATAAGCCCTTTGTAAATTATAAATAATCTTAATATGTAAGTTATTATTGAGTTTGGAACATTATTGAAGACATGGATGTGTGGAATGTTTTGACCTTATTTTAAGATGAAATCATTTGTGCGATGCCTTATTTTTGGCAATACTGCATGGTGGGAGTTAAAGTCCTACCTCAGAGATTAAGGTCTATAATTTTAGTGTATCTAAGAATAGCAGGATACAACTTGACCACAGGTTAGCTCAAGCTGGCCCCTCCAATGAGCCCATGGGCTACTGGTGGGTCATGATCACAGAGCTTTCTGAAGCTCTGCCATGTTTCCTTTAAAGATTACATCCCCTGCAATCCTAAGAACATCTGATCACAGCAGGAGGAAAACTAACTCTCTGCCTTTTACATTTCATCAACCTGACTCATGACCTTCCCAACCAAACGGAATCAGTGATGGAACATAGTTTCATTATGTGTCCTGACTTTCCTAGCATATCATATAAAATAAGCACCTTTCTCTGCAGTTTTCTCGTTCTGAGCCACAGCATACTTGCCTCCATGCCAGGATCCCTGGACGTGACTCCTTGGAATCCTGCTGCTTATGACCCCTGCTTCTGGAGCAGCAGGAGCAGCAGTGTGTGCTTCTCCTCCCCGCAGGCCCCTAAAGCTGGCAGTAAATTTGATTGAGCGGCAACAACCACAGGGAATCAAATACTGTTTTGCTTCTGCCATAAGGACTGTTTTTTAAAGTCATCCTGGAAACCCCCACATTTCATCGGTCACCCCCCACCCCAAAATTATGGAGAATAAAATGCCAAGGCAAAACGATCATTCTACTTAACAGAATATTGGATTTATGCTTCTTAGACTCATCAGGTAATATAGGAACTACAAGAGTGGCTTATCTATACAGTAAATATTTTATATTACTTTTCTGTTTTCATTTATTTGTTGACTAGGCCAAATGCAAAATACATTATAAAATAACAAAACAAAACACAAAGTCACCTCCTTTGAATATTTATCTTCCTCTTTCCTGGCATCAGGTTGTTTATTCATTTATATTTGTATTTATTATTCATCAAAGCACTTTGATATTTAAAGCTTCATGTCAAGAGAAGAAATGCAAATAGTTACTTCTCAAAAAGGAACCCCAGAACTTTAAACCACATTTTAAAAACTCTAATGTAATTTTAGCCTCACCAAAAATAACTGATAATGTCATAATAGCAGTATATATATATATTTTTCTTTATATTAATGGAATAAATAAAATTTTAGTTGTTTTTTGTAATTATATACTTGTTAAAATATACTAATATGCAAAATCAGAACTCACTATTTTATGGCCTAAGGACAGTTCCAAACAAGATAATAAAATAGTAAACTAAATACTTATAATGCCTTCATTTAAAATAATACAATTTCAATGCAATTTAGGAGCAGCTGATTTACTATACGGTCCTCCTTTACTATAAATCTCTGTTACTTGTAAGTGGTTATAAATGCTGTAAAATGCATTGCAATTAAAAAAATGAAATAGATAAAAATAAAATTGAGGATAATAATAATGAAGAGGCTGCACTAATGTACCTCACTGATAATCTAGACAAGGCATGGCATCAGAGAATAATCATGGAATGATTTCTTGG
Organism: Rhinolophus sinicus; assembly: GCF_057876585.1. Classification (NCBI taxonomy): domain Eukaryota; kingdom Metazoa; phylum Chordata; class Mammalia; order Chiroptera; family Rhinolophidae; genus Rhinolophus; species Rhinolophus sinicus. The sequence continues at coordinate 59,700,449 of NC_142502.1, forward strand.
AATTTCAACTGGGTAGGAAAATTAAGAATATAAACCATTGTTGTAGGTACCAATTATCAGAAGCTTTTCAAAATCAGCAATAAATTTCAATCAGTTGTGTTTGTAAAAGTGTCAAATGTATTAGGTTTGTGCAAAGGTAATTGTGGTTTAAAGGGTTAAAAATAACTGCAAAAACCACAATTACTTTTGCACCAACCTAATACAAGATTTTGACAAAAATCAAATCAAGTAAATATTAATGTTTATTAAAAATACATTTTATTCTATGTCTCAAAATATCTGTGGCTTAATCTTGAGTATATGTTAAATTCTGTCATTTTGTGTTCTAGCATTTCTTTGTCCTGAGCAGATAAATTTCAAATGACAAGTGCATTGCATTGTTTACAACTAATATCACACACACACACACACACACACACACACACACACACACACACACACGAGGTGTGATAAAAAAATACGGTGAATGTTTAAATAAAAAAAAAGTTACAGTAAAAGATATATTGCTACAATCTCTCTCAAAACATTCCCCCTTTGCTTCAAACACACTTATCCCATTGTTCTTGCCACTTTCTGAAGCAGTTCTGGAAGTCCTCTTTCGTGAGTGTCTTCAGTTGCGAAGTCGTGGCTGCCTCGATGTCCTGAATCAATTCAAAACGTTTTCCTTTCATGGTTATTTTGACTTTGGGGAAGATCCAGAAGTTGCACAGTGCCAGATCTGGTGAATAAGGTGGATGAAGACACATCATAATGTTTTTATTTGACAGAAATTGTTATACCAGAAGCGATGTGTGACATAGAGCGTTTTTATGATGGAGGATGAAGTAAAGACACTCACGAAAGATGACTTCCAGAACTGCTTCAGAAAGTGGCAAGAACAAAGGGATAAGTGTGTTTGAAATGAGGAGAAGTATTTTGAGGGGGATTAATGGCGATATGTCTTTTAGTGTAATAAATTTCTTTTTTTTAATTTAAATATTCACCACATCTTTTGATCATACCTCGTGTGTGTGTATATACATATATATGAACCTTACACTTTAGATTCATTTTCTCATTTTAATCTGTAAGAACAACATGCCAACTGTTAAGACATCTAATAATTATTTAGTAACCATCATTAATTTTACTTTGTTAGGAGACTTAGCCACATAGTGGCTCTTATTTACTCAGAGAAGCCCAGTTTCAATCAATTTCAGTTATAAATCTTTGATGACATGTTTAAATGTACTCTACATGTACTCATTCATTCTAAAATGTGAAATTGGTTTGTTTTCCCTTTTTCAAAATAACAAGTAGTTCATCCACATCAAGTGGACAGTAGTTAACATTGCACTGGAAAATGATTTTGCAAAAACATTTTGAGCAGCTAAATCACAGAAAAAATAATAATAAAGCATCTTTGATTACTAATTTCTATTGCGTCCCTGCCCTCTGTGTTAAAATGATATTGTATAGTTTCTACACCAGGACTGCATGGGTCATTGCAGTTACTAGTGGATTTTTAAACAACTGAGCTACAACCTTTGAAAGTGCGGATTCATCAAGGAAATACTGACACAGCCGTAACCGAGGCCGTAGGAATGGCATCGCTGGGCTATGCATGCTATAGTTGCTGTAGATAGAACTGGCCTGGCTGTGTTTTGCAAACTTTAAGCAAAGAGAAGTCTTTGATATTTCATCAAGAAATGGAAGTGTCTTACATGTTTTTATTTGTATGGTGTGAAAAGAGGTGTGTTGTGGTATTTATTACCAGGTCAGGATCTTGGGGTTGGCTAATCACTGGCTGGCATATAAATCCATGATCCCAGCTTTTCCAGATATTTGTATGGCAGGCAGCTACACAGCAGCAACTTCTGTAATCCTTTCTCCTGCAGATAGAGCTACTAGAAAAGCTTAATAATATCCCAGAGGCAAAGATGAAACGGTATTTCCACAGCTACTGTTTGCTGTAGAGAGCTTTTGAAGTCAAGCTTAAGATGTCTTTATTTCCCTACCAGAATTTTTTTTTTTTTTCCCTCTTTTACTCTGGTGTTGTCATGATGATGGCTTTCTGCTTGAAAAATATTTCAAACCGCTGCAGTTCTCCCATAAAGCATTAGGGAATGAGAACAGCTTTTCATCAGGGCCTGTAGGAATCTGTAACTACAGTTTGTCACTGCCGAAACCCATGGCTATGCTGGTAGTGATCTCAATTTAAAAGTCTCACTTTCCTTCTTATCAGATTGAGAGCAGCCACGACTTTCATTGTCAGCTTATTGGGGACTGCCCTCACTTTTAACTTTTGTGGTTAATTAAGGTCTAAATTGGGTGTAGTGTAGCATTCCCATTCAACCTTTGTTCTGTACCATCTACAAAACAAAAAGCAATAGCCCCAGAATGCATCGAAAGTTATATTAATTATGCTATTGGATAACAAAGTGAAATTCAGATCCAATTTATTTAATGTAGGGAAAGGGGAAACTACATGTTGATTTAGAAAGCCTTCATTTCAGACAAATCCTGATCAGAGGATCACAGTGAAAAGCTGTAAGGAAATACAGAGAGTAAAACAGCCTTTTTATTTATTCAATTTGGCAGCACAATTGTCAAGTATAATAGGATCCAGTGAATTTTGGAGAAGAATGTAGCAACAAATCCTAATTATAAAAAGGAAAAAAGCAAATCAAATCAAGGAAAAAGCAAAGAAATGAAAATAGCAATATACCAATAGCAAAAGTTAAAAGGGTTTTAAATTTCTCCAGAAAATAAAACATTGAAAATATTTTCACACATAAGAGAAATATAATTTGTTAAAAGAGGTTATATTATACTGACATTATTGTACTGTAAGATTGATACTGCTACAGGAAAAGCTAAAGTATTTTATGAAAATAATATTATATTCTTAACCACAAATGTTTGTGATTTTTTCAAATATATATTTTACAAAGTTAAAATTTATTGAACTTATAGTTTGAACATTAGGAAACAGAAAAATCAAGGGAAAATGTCCAATTCCAGATATAGAGTTGTTTTTTTTAATTGAAAAAAAGAAAAGACATTTGAGGTGCTTGTGCCATTTTGTTTTTTAGTATATAAACCTCTATCACCACTAGGTAGTATAGAATAATGAGGATCATTTCATGAGGAAACAAAGGCTATGAGATGAATCTTTCTGCTGTATTAAAGTTAAAATTATGAAGAATTGGGAAATAATAATCACTGTATTAAATACATAATAAATAATGATTTGACTATAGGAAGGTTTTTGCTGAACCTTACAATCTTATCAATAAATGAAAAAGATTTTATCTGTTTTTGAATTTTGAAATTTGTTTATTCTTATATATTTTTTTATATCCAGGCAGGATTTGAGAAAGCGGAGAGACTTAGTCTATTACTAATAAATAGGTATATAATTTTTTCACAGTTGTAGTCCAAATAGTTTAATATCAAAGTTGAGAAACATGACTAATGGGGTTAATCCTAGGATGAGTGCTATTTAATAATTCCATCAATCATCTCAAAACATGCTCATTTAGTTAGTTAATAACATCAGACTGGGAAGGGTTATTTAGCACTTTGAAGGACAGAATTAAAATAGAGTGCGACCTTGAGAATTAACAAGTTTCAGAAGTTATCAGAATCAAGTTACACAATCTTACAAAAAATATGTATTAATGTAATTCTGCCGGCCCAAAATATCTGAATGGCTGATTTGAAAAATATATTTTACTAGGAAAGAATATCTTAATCCCAGTGGGGAAAAAAATGAATGACATACGACTCTCTTCCTGGTAGACAGTATTATATATTAGTTAAGAGCATGACCACTAAAATCTTCTGGCCTGGGTTTATATTCTATCTGTATAGCATACCTATTTGTGTGATCATTGTCAGACTACTTAATCGACTTAATATCTCTGGATCTCAGCGTTCTCATCTGTTAAATGGTGAAAATTACAGTATCACCTTCATAGGAGTTTTGTGAGTTTTATTAAACGAGGGCAAAGACTGGAATGTAATAAAAACTATATAGCTATAAACACACATATTTGTAATTTATCTGTCTAAAGTTAATCAGACAAAGAAATGGACAGAACAATTGGTTTTGTTTTATCCACCAAGAAAGACATTCTATGAAGGATGAGTTTACCTAGTTTAAGAAGATGATGAGGTTCATGATGGGTGTATAAATGAGTATGTTTGTTTCAGACACTTTTAATTGTCTGTGATAGCAAAATTATGTCTCTCCAAAATCTTAAAAAAGATAATTCAATCTATATAATAAAGTACGTTTCACATCTTTTCTTGGCAATAGAAGAACATCTATGACTTAAGAAATTGAGGGACTTTCCATTCAAGACGAAGAGGTGTGGAAGGTCTCATAAGATTACAATTTGATACAATCTTGGGAATTACTGGCCCTGTCTACCAAGTGAAAAATTGGACTTCGTGATTCTCACATAATAGGTACTAATAAAAGATGAGCATCTCTTTATTCAACTGCAAACACAAATCAATAGTATTCAAGTCTGAAAAAATGTCATTTTATTAACATAAACATAGTGTAATGAATATTTCAGACTAAATAATTAGAAGATAGAATTTCAGGCTCTCCTGCCATTCTTTCAGGCCAGTGATTCTCATGAGGGATGAGGAGTGAAGCTGTCAGAATTATCTGCATGACACTTTTACCAATTAAACCCACTTACACACAGGCAAATACACACTCATTCTAATATTCTACCCTGATAGGTGATGCTTCTGCTTCTATAAGAATTATCCCCATGTAAGTCACTACCACAAATGAGAAAATATATCAGGCAATGCTAGTCACAAGAAAGTTCATGGTCCTCTATTGTTACCATGTTAGACTCCACCACATATGCCTTTCTCATAATTAAGTACAAGTAGGCTTAGATAGTGTATTAGGGTTAAATTCATTATCACAGATCGTTTAATTTATTCATGCCTCAGTTTTTTAATCTTTAATATGGGAACATTGCAAGTTGTTGAACTCTAATAGTAAAGGATAATTCAAACATGTTTTCATACTTTGCAAATGCAAATGCAACAGTGCTATGTATGTGCAAAATAATAGGAAGTCATCACTATGTGCTGAAAATAGCCAACCCCAAGTGCACAATAATTTAGACTACATAAAAGACTACCCCAGTTTGAGTTCCAGTTAATTAGGTCAAGATAATTTGGCAGCCTTTCTAATATCTTTCTCTGAGCACTAAGGAGTGTGATGATGGGCATCTCTGAAGTGCCCAGAGATAGACACTGAACAGAACTGACTCAAGCGGTTTAATAAAATTGGTCATGCCCTACAAGCCTGCAGATTTGCCGCCATTCCTCATTCATTCCCCATTGCCAGTTGTCATATGAATGCCCTCTCAGCAAAATTCTGTGCCCAGGTGCTTATTTTGAAAGGCATTGTACAAATATGGCCTGAGCGATAATAAATCCATCATTAAAGTTGTCACCATAAGCTCCTGAAACTGACCATAACACGATCCAGAGATTTTTCAAGGAGCTAATCTTACTCATGTTTATTTGGAACATTATCTTCCACCACTAGAAAGCATCTCTTGTTTTCTTTAATAAACCTCTGTTTTTTCAGCTGAATGTATATATATATATATATGTATATTTTGAAAGTATGTCAGTTTTTATAAATGTGTCCTCTGTATGCTTTTATTTATTTTCTGAAATACTAAGAATACAGTATATTTCAGGATTTAATATATAGCCTGCTGCTAAACAATTTATGTAAAAATAATAGCTAACACATTAAGAGAAATTATATTAAAACTTAGCCCCCTGCAAGTACCTGAGAGAAACATCAAACTCTGCAAATGTTTTTTAAAGTTAAAATGAAAATGCTTGATCAAATTCAAGGAGACATTTCTTTAACTTTGGCCAAGAATTTCTTTCAATAGAGATGGAGGAAGGAATTTACTCATGAGATTAAGGGTTTAAATTCTTGATTTTAGTTGACCTGTTGAATGCCTGAAAAAACCCAGTAAGAACCTGGTAGCATTCCACTGATTTCATTAGCAACAAATTATTTTTCTAATAGCTCTCACTTCTGCTCAATGCCTACTTTCTGATAATTATAATCTGGCGGATGGGGAGAAAAGTGATGCATTTAAGTTTTAAAAATTAAATTTAAATTTGTGATCACCACAATGAAAAATGTTAAGCAAACTCTCTCTTATGCTTATTATAATTGAGAGGAAACACTCACACACACACACTTATATCAAAGAACTCTTACAGTGATAATTCAGTTTTCTATAAATTACTGGAGTAATTCTTGTTTTTGAATCTATCCCTAAATGTGTGGTTATTATTTTATCTAATTGCATTTATCATCCATTCATAAAATGAAAGAGGAGCAGCATGTGCCTCTCCAAAATGTGCCACTATGGCATGTGAATTATTTTAAGCTGAAGGCCATCAAGACCCAGCAGATTCAGGAAAAAACTGCTTTTTTCCCCTTTAACTGCCTAAAAACATAGAGATAAACATCCTGGCCCAGAAAGAGAGCTATCCCCAGATATATACATATATATTTTTATTTCTGAAAGACTTGCATGACGGCAAATATCTAATTACCAAACATCTGCTCTCTTGTCTTCCTGTGAATTGCCCTCCTCCTATTTGAAGTTCTAGGCCCCGTCCCATTCCTTAAGTCAGAATGGCAGATAAACCTCAATTGCCTGACTGCCTTTCAGTCTAATGTCTCTGTGTGCTCCTGTATGTACATAATTAAGTTTGTCTGTCTCCAGTTAATCTGTCTTATGTCATTTTTCTTGTTAGACCAGAAAACAAAATTAGAAAGGTAGAAGGAAAAATTTTTTCTCCCCACAAAATCAGCAGATATTTATTGAGAACCCATGAGGTACCAAGATATGGATAAAGCATTGGAGTAACATTGTATAGCAAACAGTGATTCCTACTTTCAAGTTGACCAGGGGTTAGCTAGACAAGAAAACAGAAAATGACAGTGAAATGCACCATTATTAGAGTTTCATGGCAGTGTAAAAAGGGACACCTTAACCAGTCTTATTTTACAGGAATCGATGGTTTTCCAATCAGTTGGAACAGGCTAAACCTAGCCTGTAATTAGGCACTAGCCACAGATACTAGAAAAAAAGAAAATAAGGGGGGAGGGAGTTGGTAGATGAGTGTAAAAGGGATCAAACATATGGTGATGGAAGGAGAACTGACTCTGGATGGTGAACTAACAACATGATATACGTATATAGATGATGTATTACAGAACTGTACACCTGAAACCCATGTAACTTTATTAACAATTGTCACCCCAACAAACTTTAATTAAAAAAAAGAAAAGAAAAGAAAATGTAACCAAAAACTTTGAGTTTTATGATACCTGGTTAGGCAGTTTGGTATGTTTGGTGGGGGTGCACAAGGAATTTATTGGATTTTCCTATAATTATTATTATTTTTTTTGTTTTCAATGGCACATAGAATTGATACAAGTGACTTGGCAAAAAAAAAAAAAAAAGGAGTTCAAAGATAGAAGGGAAGACCAAGGGGAGGGGTTTGAATATCCATGGCAGATAGAATAGCTCTTGCTAACTCTAACATGACCGGTTGTAGAAATCGATAATGATCTCTTTACTGGAATATGGGTTTCTTTAATGTAGATATCTTCTCTTCATCTGTTTGTTCATAACACCACCTAGAACAGTAGTTATCACATTTTAATATCAAAGTCATTTGGGACTCTTGTTAAAAATACATATCGTTTCTCAGAAGGTCAGAGATGGGCCCAAGTCTACATTTTTGACAAGCTCCCAGGTAATGTTGACTAAGAAAGCCTCACAAACCATTGATGGAAGACAGATTTATATGTAAATAATTTGAATAAAATCCAACTGTTTTAACAAAAGTGTATACTATATACTACGGAAACATAGCTGAAGGCAGAAAGATACTTATTCCACATGCAAGTTTATGGAAGACTTCTTAGAAGTGACATGTTATCAGAATCTTAATTTATTTTTGAAATTTCAATGCCAGGGCCAAGGATTTTTGCAAAATTAGAGAGTCACAAAAGTTAACAGCTTTCCTGTGGATTATTAGTTTTGAGTTGCTTAGGGTGCATGCAAAGAAAAGACAACAATTCAACAAGTGGAGAGAATATTTTGAATTCCTTGTGAAGCATGCAAATTCCAACCTTTCCTAAGTTCACAAGTTTAAATTCTGCAGTGAGTTATTGCAGAAAAAGTTAATACGCTTTGGCAATCCTTCAGTTAATGCAAGTTGGCAAGCTAAATCTTTAACTCTGAGGTTTTAATCAATTCTTTTTATAGCCTTTTCTCCAGCAAACTGGGATCATTCAACGCTTTTTGGGTTTGTTTGGTGTTTTCCAGAAATTTTCATTTTATTGTAATATTTAGTACAATGCTTAATTTTTTATATGTTAACCTTGCTAGGCCATAGTACCCAGATATTTGATCAAACAGAAATCTGAATGATGCTGTGAAGGTATTTTCTAAATGAGATCAACATTGAAATCAATAGACTTTGACTAAACAGATTACTCTTCATAACAGGCCTCATCCGATCAGTTGAAAGTGTTAAGAGAAAACCAACCAAGATCCCACAAGGAAGTAAGAATTTTGCCTCCAAATCTTCAGACTTGAACTGAAACATCTGCTCTTCTCTGGATCTCCAGATCACGTGAGCCAATTTCTTAATATCTCTTCAGAGATACACACACAGATTCTATTGGTTCAATTTCTGTGGAGAAACCTAAAAATATATATTTTACTTTCACTAAACGTAGGACTGCCAGTGTTTCAAAAACTGTAACATTTCAGGAGAGGTTTTGAGCACTTCTTAGATAATGGTTTTGTGTTGTTTAGCCCATCAGAGATATTCAGGAAAAGAAGTGGATCTATCCTTGACTTTCGATGCCATAATTAATGGATTAAAATTACTGCAGATGGAAAAATAGTTTATGCATTAATAAATGAATAAGGTACATTTCTTCAGTTCAGTGTACTTGATAACATATTTGGCAAGCACCAACTCTATGCCAGACTTTATGCTAGGAGCTGGGAAAAAGGTGATGAATGAGACAAAATCTCTACTCTAAAGAGAGGATATGCTAAACATTATGTGGTAACCACAGACAGTTGAGTCTGGAATACTCAGGACGCCATATTGATATTCTGCAGGGATGAATAAATAAGCACTACTCTACAAATAACATGTTATGGTACGTAGGCTCTTCATGGAGTAGAGTACCCTGTGGTTATTTTAGGAAAATAAGCCATTAACCACTATGGAAAACAATCTGAATTAAATATCCTTACGAATTTCATCATGGGGAAGAAAAGAAGTTGAACAAATGGAAAAATAGCTCTTTTACAGAGTCTACCCTCAGCCTGACTTGCTTTTGATAGTGTTATTAAGTCATGAGTTAAGGGGTTGGAATCCTGAATGAAGCAGTGAGGAGAAGCAGCAGAGCTGTTCCTCCCTCTTCTGTGACCCACTCCCCTTGCTGCTCTAAGTGACCTGACGGTGTCTGGACATATCCACATCACAAGCATGTCAGCCGGTCCTGCTGTTAGTAACTGGTAAAGGCCTTAGTCCCTTCACCTCATCGGTGCCCTCAAACTGAGACAGCAGAAATTTGCTGCCACTCACCTATTAGCCTGCTCTTTTCAATTGCCCAAAGTATTTCTTGGGTCACTCAGTTTAGACTGGGAATTTGGCTTGGGAATAGTTTCAGCGGCTTCAGACAGTGATTATACTGCAGTGCAGTGACTTTGGGTTAATGTGTATTTTTAGGTTTTTCTCTAGACACAGAAGGGAGTAACCACACTCCATGGCATTGTACAAATTCAACCGCTGGATGGAGTTGTACAAATTCAACCACAGGGTAGAATTCTCATGCCTTTTTTAATGGAAAACCAAAGAGCCAGAATTCTTTGGAAACGATTTAACAATCCACCTGATATGAAATAAAATTTTACGAAATGCACTTATGATGATGATGTTAATAATGAGTGTTGGGTGATGAAGACAACTGCATGTAAAAGAGAAATAATTTCTCTCTGTTAATGCTTTTAGTGGACTTTTCTGTTTCATGTAATTTCCCTCATTTCTCCGATAGGCACATGAAATGAAGAGGAGCCAAATAAAATGTGCATTTTTTTCTGTGTCAACTCAATGTTAGCTAGATATCAAAAAAAAAAAAAAAAAAAAAAAAATCAAGGAGTATGTTTGCTCTTGTGTACTTGGAGAAAGACTACAATTTTTATGGTGCATTTTGTTTGCTTATATGGATTCCTATGACCTAGATGGCATTCATGCGCAAAGGCACATGGATGGATTTCCAGGGGTGTAGAGTGGCACAAAGCTGCTTCAGCAAACCGAGGAAAATGAGGGAGAGAGTCAGAGAGGAAGAGAGGATGAGAAAGAGGGAAAGAGGGAAGGAGGGAGAGAGGGAGGGAGGGAGGGAGGGAGGGAGAGAGAGAGAGAGAGAGAGAGAGAGAGAGAGAGAGAGAATATGAGATATTTTTGTTCATGTCTTTTATATTTCCTTGTGCTTAAAGGGGAGGGTGGAGACAGTTTAAGTTTTTTATTTGTGCAAGCAATTTAGTATTTGTGAAATTGGGATAAGGGGAAAATGAAAGTTCGTCATCAAGGGTAATGTGTAATTTTCAAATTTGGAATATATTTATTTGGGGTTTATAGATAACTAACTGTAAAAGTCAGGAGAGTACTGTATGCATGGCACTGATTGTTCATTAGATTGTTGGCAGCTACATCACTTGTTTTAGTAGATGATATAACAAGTTCACTAAAGTATGGTATTTCTTGCATCTGGATGAATGTGCCTTTGACTTTCACTGGAAATAAAAATATCCTACAGTGCAGCTTCAATAATTTCATTCTCCTTGTTACCACTTAAAAATTCTCACTGATTGAGATGTTACATATCATTTTGAGTGGTGTTAACTTAATTATTTCTTATCTGTTGAGGATTTAAACATGCTGGTATAGCTGGCATTAATTATTAAATAAAGGAGAAAATGATCTGTAGAGCAGAGATGTAGATGAAGCCATTTTAAAAATCTTGCCCTTAACCTCATTTCTCTTTTTTCAGACTTCAAAAAGGTTCATGGTACCTGCAAATTAATTTTAGATAAAATAGGGAAATTTTTAAGTACAGGAGCTACAAACTTAACAGTCTGTTTTATTAATGAAGGGTTTTCTTATCTGTGCCTTTAATATTTTTTTAAAATGCTTTCTTCCCAAGCATGGCAGGAAATATTGAAATGTCAGACCCCCATGGGAGCTGCCAAAATATTCATGAGTGTGCCTCAGAGAATCTTATCTATGTACAAACAGAAAAAACAAAAAACAAAAACAAAAACAAAAAAAAAATGCGTAGATATAGGTCAAGGAAAACCATTTTTGTTTTCTACATAGAGTGCCTTACAAATGAAGATGTACTATTTTCTGATATAATTGAAATCAAGTTCTTGTAAACTGGCAGTAAAAGGCCCAGCCATTTATTAAAACACAACATGATTACAAGTGAATAATAATAGCTAAATACTATATAAATGATTTTATTTTTTAACATGAAAATTACATGCCTAAACAATTCAGGGGAAAAAAAATCCCATCCAGCCCACAAAGGAGCTCAATCTGTCCTGGTCCCTAACCACAACCTGAAATTTTTTCTCACTTTTGGCCTCTCTCTTTATTTGATAATTTGGCTGCTGCGATTATCTTGAATCCTTCTACCTAAAATATTTCATCAGCTTCTAATATTATCTCAGAACAAAAGATGTATCTTTTTCACTCAGGCAGTTCTTGTCTTTTGCTGAATGCTTAGAAAATCATCGTCTTCTTCAATTTAGGTGTTTCCTTCCTTCCCTTCATAAAATATATGTTTTCTAAAATCCAGATTTATTGTTTTGGATAAATTCCGTTTTGAGACATAATTTATTAGAGGCAAACTGGTAATTTGGGGTTTGTAAATGAAGCCACCAGGTGGGGGGAATTACTGAGAAATAGGAGAGATGGACTGGGAAAAGAAAGAGCAAAATAAAGCTGGGTAAAGTATTAAAATACAGTTCGTATCAAAATTATTTCATTATGTTTCTTTCAAGATGTCCAAATGTCAAAACTATTAAAAACTCCATATTTATTTATAACTCTCAAACAGTTTATATACTTGATCTTAAGAAATAAATTACAAATAAAATATTACTTTGTAAGTAATCATTTTTATTTTATCAATATTGTGAGTCCAGATTATCCTTTTCTGTATCTTATTTAAGCAAAGGCCACTCTCAATAATCAGTTGGAGTAATTATATTCAGAGTTACCATTTTATAACTTTAAAATACACTGGCATGACTATAGTTTGATTGCTCTGATATTTAACTACTTCCTATAATTTTAACACTCATTATGTAGTAAGAATATCAAAATAATTTAAGAGGTACATGTGAAATGTAAACAGATAAACTCTTCTGCACTGAAAAAAGTTTAAAATGTGCATAGGAAGTCTGACAATTAAGTTCCCGAACTTGTTGCAACAATGTCGCTAACCTTTTTTTTTTATATCAGAGGGATTATTTATTATGAATTTGTACTAATTGGTCAGACAGGTAACCAAGTTTACTATTTGGAAGTGCTGAAAAGACTGAGTGAAAAAGTTAGACGACCTGAACTTTTCACCAGCAATTCATGGCTCTTGCATCATGACATTGCACCATCTTACACAGCATTGTCTGTGAGGGAGTTTTTAGCCAGTAAACAAATAACTGTATTCGACCACCCTCCCTACTCACCTGATCTGGCCCCCAGTGCCTTCTTTCTTTACCCAAAGAGAAAACAAGTATTGAAAGGAAGATATTTTGATGGCATTCAGGACATTAAGGGTAATACTAAGAAAGCTCTGATGGCCATTCCAGAAAAAGTTCCAGAATTGCTTTGAAGGGTGATCTAGGTACTGGCATCGCTGCATAGCTTCCCAAGGGGAGTACTTCGAAGGTGATCATAGTGATATTCAGCAGTGAGATATGTAGCAGTTTTTCTAGGATGAGTTCCCAGACTTAATTGTCCGACCTGGTGTGTAAGCTGAAGCTGGGATATACAAAATATACAGCAAAGCTTATCAAAGAGCTGACTTGGATAATATTGGCATATGATCATCCATATAACTGCACAGTAATTTGTTTATAATGTGCAGACAGAAATGGGAAGAAAAGAAAAATAAGCAAGGTCTTTAATCAAACAGGAGCTGATTTTGAAGTTTAGAGACCTTCCTTAGCACTAATCAGTCCTTCCTATCTAAACAAGTACAGTGGCTTTAGAACATTATTTAAGAAATTTAAGGGAAATTACTCATAGAGAGAATTTTTATTCTTTGATGTGATTTAGGTTATTATAATTTCCTTTAATCTTCAACACTTTTTTTGCCTATCATTCAGATAAGTAAAATAATTCAGCAATACAGTAATTATGTAGTGAACAGTAGAAATGTCTATTTGTTCGGCTTTTCGTATAATGCTAGTAAGATTGTAAATCAGTAACTTTCTGAGGGACAGTTTGGTAATGAGTCTAAAATGACTTAAGATTCACAAACTTATATTCACGTTAAGTAATTGATGCTAAAGAAAAAGTAAATAATATACACACAGAAATACGTATAAAGATTTGTCAGTATCGTTCAGTTTACAACACAGGAAGCAATTTGGAAACACCAAATGCCCCCTCCTTCCCCCTGAAAACCTCCTTATGGCAATGGAATAAATTAATAGTGATAAGCTGAATTTCAGCACACTGAAATATTTGCATCAATTAAAATGGTGTTTGAGGAATATATAATGAAATGGAAGACTACATGAAATACTCTTGACTCGGAAAAGAGAGTTGCTTGGATCTCATTCTGTTTTCTCTGATCTCATTTTGTCCATGTGTTTTTAGAGGAAATAGTCTTAAAATATATACTCCAAAATTTTAACATGCAAAATTTTCAAATATTTTGCCAGTCTGAAGTTGTAAAGTAGTAAACAATGAGATATGTTTTTGTTTTTTGTTGTTTTTGTTTTTCCTATCCAAACAATATGTATAGTGAACCATTCAAAAAGCTTTGCCTTTACTTTCTCCTTTAACGTCTTGATCTCCATGTGAATACTGAACTTCAGAAGTAATGAGCCCTGTTCAGTAGTCTGCAGACATTCCCTCTCCTGTGTCCAGGAACCATTCTCTTGTCCTCTTCCTGTCTTCCTTCTTCCTCTCTTTTACTCCTGCCCCCCTTCTCCTGACCTTCTCTCATGCTCTCTCCTGCTCCTCGCACTTGCATTTTTACTCTTCCTCTTTCTCCTTTCCCTCCTCTCTGCCTCTACTTTCTTCCCTTACTTCCTCCTGGGACCCCCTTTCCTCTTTTTCTTGTCTTTCATTGACTACCATTTATGACCTGAAGATTCTGAAGACTGAATATAGATGTCTTACCTAAAGCATATGATCTATTGTGCTTTTTTGCCTTTCTAACAATAATTGTAATAGGATTTTAAGAAAAACCTGCTAATTGAGAATCAAACAGATAACATTCCAGTGCTAAAATCAGGAAGGCTCTTAAGAGCATCAAAGTACCATGGAACCTGCAGCAGCAGTGACCATAACTTTAACACATACTTACAAAGACTCGTGCTATAATTCCTTTTTATGCTACCTAAGCTGAATCATTTATGAGTTAATCATATTTTGTACAGTGTGGTAATAAAGATGCTGCCTTCATATTTTAAAATGTGGCCTTTTGTAAGAGAATGCAGGTTAACGGCAATATTTAAAATGACAAAAATATTCCTGTACATTATTTTAAAAATATCTAAAAACTATGTGAACATTTAAAGTTTAGATATTCATTCTAAGTTCATAAATATTTTGTTCCACACCTCTTTTACATTTACAAGTCTTCATAAAAATCTGGCGTAGCCTGCTCAGGACTGCATTTATTCCTTTATGTCTCCCCTGACTCCCATCCCCACCCCTACCGAAGAACTTTCTTGGATGTCAACAGGAGGATGTAAGATGATCACAGGGCCAGTCTTGAATGAACGCCTGAAGAAGGGTGACGATCTGGTTTGATGAAAAATATATTATCAACCGAAGGCTTAGTCTGTAAGATATTGCAGGCCAAGTGGCAATACCAGTTTATATAGAAATGATAGCATTCAAAGCACACCTTCTGGATAACAAAAGCTGTAAACATTTGCTAGTGGTGAGAATAGCTATCCACTGGTTACCCAGCCATTTTCCTAGCTAGGCATAGGGCAGGAAACAAATCAAGATTCATGGTAAACGAGAAAGCGATATTATTTCATGCATTTGTGAGATGTTTCTCAGAAAATGGACAATGTTTAGAAAAAAAAGGGCTACTCATGACTCTCAGAAGGCTATGTGGCCCTGGCAAGCCATGTGACCTAGGTGTGTTTTCTAATTACCTCACATAAATGCATACTTGGACCAGATTGTCTCTGATCATTGTCCATTATTTGCATACTTTGGTGAAGGCTGTCCCCTTCCTCTCCAAAAATAGTACACACACACACACACACACACACACACACACACAGTTCTGTAATTGCTAGAAATGTTGAGGAAAATGCTGCATGTGTAATCAACTCATTGAACCATCTAAATTTGAAATGATTTTCTTTTTTCTTTAATTCTCTGGTCACTTCTAAGCATAACAATTCTGCCTAGAATAAAAATTTACTTGCATGTCTAGCTGATGGATTATCTCCTCTTCTCCCTCAGGGACTTCTGGGTGTTGGGCAGAGGGATCTGCACTTGCCATTTCACTTCTACTGTCCACTATCTTGCACATGCCTTCCTCATTTTTAGCTGGAGTAAAGACTCAAAAGCTGGAAAGGGACAAAACATCTTGCTGCTGTTGCTGCTGTAGTTGTTTATTGGTTTCACTGCTTCTTCAGTCAAGACTGGTGTTCCGGTATTCTCCATGAAGAAGGCATCCCTGTACTGGTTCTCAGGCAGGTTCATGTGTAAGACCTGGGAGCCATGGGGGTCCCTCTGTGCTTATGCCACTGAAGAGGGAGATATACGCTGACTTTGCTTTTCTAGTGCCCTCAATATCTGATCTTGGTGGAGTAGACATGTGCTGTTTTTTTCTTGCATGGTGGCCAGCCCACTTGGGTAGCATAGCAGCAAGCTAGTGCAAGCTAAGCTAATTCCTGTCATATTTATCTGAGTCTCCAAGAACTCAGGTGTCCTTTCTCATCCTTGTCTCTGCCCTGCTCTCTCTCTCTCTCTCTCTCTCTCTCTCTCTCTCTCTCTCTCTCTCTCTCTCTCTCTCTGTAATTATCTGCCTTCCTCACAACACCCAAGCTCACATAAGCACACAGGCAGATAGATGAGTTTACTGTTTAAGCATATGCCCAACCAAGAATTATGGTGCCAGTCTCGGTTATTATAGGCTTCCTTACTCTCTGCAAATAAATCGCTTGGTTTCCACATTTTACTTCATGAGACAAAAGTTTAGCATATAGTAAATAAAAGCAGGAAAAAGCCACAACACTCACTCTTAGACCTACACATCTTAATTCAGATCTAACTCCACACTGTCATCTTATTATACCAATGGGTAACTAACCGGGAGGAAGTATCATTTTGTTTGTTAGTGTTGATGGTGTGTGTGTGTGTGTGTGTGTGTGTGTGTGTGTGTGTTTGCAGTAGTTAATGAAATCTTTAAATACCTAGTAACAATGTGTGTTTCCTCTCCTTAGAGTACTCCCAGGCTACTTTCCTTGGGTTCTGTCAAAGTGGCCAATTTGGGGCAACAGGATAAGGCACTCTTAATATCTTGCTATTCCACATTGAAGTGAAGGTTATTCTGTCCATGAGATTATTTTATCAGGTTACCTAGGAGAAATTTACCCCCTGATAATTATTTCTTTGGTTGAAGAATGAGTAGTTATTGACTAGAAGCATCCAAGGAAGAGCTGAAAAACAAAACAATGGTAAAGGCAGATAGCTGCTAGCCCTCTCAACACTGAAGCCAGTGAAGATACCTCCAGCATTCTCAGTTCATCTTAAATGTCTGTCCCCTGCATGTTGATATCATTATCTCTCGGTGTAGAGCAGCTGTCTCCACATGTTGGAAAGTGTAGCCACAAAAACCCTGTAGTTAGTATATGAAATTTTTCAAAAATCATAAGGAAAGGTGTATTTATTCTGTTTTTGAAATTGTATAAGAATTGTATGTCAATTAATTATAGACAGTAGGTAGCATCATATAAAATATGAAAATTCACTCAATAGTAATATGTGTGGAATAATTCAAATTTTTATCAGCTGATGAATGGATAAAAAGTCCTATATGTATACAATGGAAGATTATTTGGCAATAAAAAGGAAAGAAGTATTGATGTATGCTACATCATGGATGAACCTTGAAAAGATTATTCTAGGCAAAAGGAGCTAGAAAAGATTACATACTGTATAATTTATTTTATATTAAACATCCAGAATGGGCAAATCAATAGAGAAAGAAAGTAGATTAGTAGTTGCCTAGGGCTTTTGGGGCGGGGCAAAATGTTCTAAATTTAGAGTGGGGTGATGATTGCACAATCCTGTGAATTTACTAATAAAGACATTGAATTCACTTTCAATTCAGCTGAATTGAATATGTAAATTACATGTCAATATATCTGTTGACATGTAATTTACATAATTACAAAAAAGAAACCAAGTAATATATATGGAGTTCCCAGAAGAGAGGACAGTTAATTTTACAGGTATCTTTACCACCCTGGTGTACCTACTTTCTTCTAAGGTATATCCCAGACCATACAAGGGGCACATTGCTATTAGAATACAACATACATTTATATGCTTGAGTGCAAAAAATTGGTCTTCCTTCATGCACATCAGCATATAACACCTATGATCTTCTTTACATATACTTGTCATGACAGAGATCATCTCCGAATAGCTCACTGTACCAGAAGATTACATTGAACTTAAGTCTGTATCTACTCCATAGCTTCCTAGAAGAGTGATGAGTGTGCATCCAGGGTGTCGATCAATGGGATACATTTGGATGTAGGCATAAACTATTATTACATCTATGTCTTTAACTATTTGATATACCACTGACACTAGTACTCTCACCAGGGAAATAGGCCAAATGACTGTCAGTCCATATGGAATATGAGTTATCCTGAGAGAAGACCGGGCATTCTGTAATGTGCAGAGTATGACAAGAGCACCTACATCTGTTCCTTTACTTTCAGCAGTTTGTGACACATTGCAACTCATGAATGGTTGTAACTGGATTATATTATCTAGTTTCATCTACCTTAATTCTCATAAAATAGACAAGTGTCATAGAAAATGTCTTTGCAAAGATGCCACAGACAACAATAATGTATGTTAAGCAAGAAGATAATTGCAAAGCTGTAACGTTTCCTCGTAACACAAGCTCTTCATCATCAGGTTTTGAAGTAAAACAATCAGGATTAGGAAGATCTGGCAAAAACCTAACCAAGATTTTTGAAAACGTCAAGGAGACACTTTGAAATCTGGATTTACATTGACTATTGGTGGTGGTGAAAGCTCCCTTCGGTATATATTGTGCCTTGAATGATTAGATAGTGATACTCTGAAGTCATAGAAAATAAGAAGGCTTTTTAGAAACAAATTCCAGAACATGAAGAACAAAACCAGAACATTCCAGAACATGAAGAACAAAAAAAAAAAAAAAAATACATATATATATATATATATATATTTGTATGTATGTATGTATATGTATATGTATATATATAAAACAAAACCATATGTGTGTATATATATATATATATATATATATATATATATATTTAAATCATATGCTATTCAGATGAGCTTTTTATGCAATTTCACTAAGCTTAATTACCTTAAAATTTCCTTATTTAATACTGAAAAAGAAGAATGAACACAGTAGGAGGAGAAGGAGGAGGAGGAGGCAGCAAACCCACCACCACATAACATTGAATAAAACCTTTGCTCTTCCTGCCCCAATTCAAAACGGTAGTTGTAATACATGGAAAATGGTACGCTAATGAACCAAATCTCAATTCTTTGTTCAAAATGTATTTTTGAAAGCCAATCATGAAGATAAATATGATAAAGATTTGACCAAATGAAAATAAAGATATATTACAAGAGAGGACAGACTACTGATGTAGATTACAACGTAAACGAACAAGTTGATGACAGGTGAAAAATTTGCCACTTACAGGTATTTCTAGCATGACTCAACTTATGAGATTTGTTAGGTTGCCACGAACAACTACCTTTCTGTGAACTGCTTCTCTGGTTTTAGTCTTGAGAGAAACAGCATAGGTAAAGATAAAGCCTTAAAAAAAAGTACTTCTTTAATTAGTACCACAAAACATCTTCAATAAAATGTTGTGTTAATACTGATGGAATAACTAACTTAAAAAACTCTGACTTAAAATACAATTTCTCAAAATTGTCACAGAACTAGCACCACACATGACACTTATTCACTGCATCATTCATAGGCAAGCTGTTAATATTTTTTCAGTGGGGAAGTTGTTGTCAGAAATGCAGTCAAAGTACTACAAGGGGTTAATTTTTCATTTAAAGAAGACATTTAAGATGTAATAACTTTTTATAATGACATTTTGTAATAAGATCAAAAGTGAAAACTGGAAAAAAATTTGCAAAATTTCTTGTTTTACATCATGGAAAAGTACTTGAAAGAGTTGTCATAGTCAAATATTTTCCTTTATTACAAACACAAGTGTTTCAAATTTGCAAATGTGTGTGTGTGATAAGTGAGTCAATAACATGCTTTCTATCAGATAACACTCCACACTTCCCTTGAAAGGAAAGAGAAATGCATTAAATAAATGAATAAATAAATAAATAAATAAATAAATAAATAAATAAATTATTGTAGGCAAAGTTTGCTTGTAGGCAAAGTTGATAGTTTACCAGAGAATGGAACAGAGACTGCTTTCAGTGGAAATTAGAAAGGGAAAGAATGACACACTACAGAAAGCAATTTTTAAAATGGATGTTTTAAAATGTTTCTGTTATTTATCTATTTATTTATTTATTCTTAGCAAAAATGATATAATTATGTCACCTATAAAATATTTAATGCATATGTTTAAAATTCAAGACTGAATTTTGAACTCTATTTTAAATGATCAAAATGAAGAACAATAGTAGGGTTTGGATCCATTTATTAAAAATATGGCAAGCAATTATTTACAATTTGTTTGCAAGAACAATTACATGGGCATTTCCTAACCAAATTTCAAAAGTAGCCTTTCTACTCTGCATATAGGTAGTTGGAACTAAACACCGAGTATCTGAATTTAGAAGGTATAGCTAACAATGTATTTATTTGATCTGGATCTACATACTCCACTCCTAAGTCCTTTTCGCCTTATGATAACCATTAAAACAAATGTTCTAATAAGTGGAACTTAGCACTACACCATCACAGAGTTATATCACAGAATGTTTATCCCTGATTTAAAAAAATGAGAAAGTACATTCAATGACATTGCACTCACTGAATATATTTTAGGGAGAATAAAATTGCTTTAGGACTATTTATAAATAAATGTAAGTAAAACACTTCAAAAAACTTTGTCGTTTCAATTAGCTTAATTTTTAAAGAATATTTTATAATGTGCATATCTATATCAGTTAGGATTCTATAGCCTGATGGAAATAGATTGAACAATGGAGTAAGAAACAAATATATACATTAATTATATAGGGACTCTAGAGTAAGGCAGTGTTAGAGTTGGTCCAGCAGCTCAGTGAATCTTCTGTTCTGCCACTTCCCCATTCTCACCTATTCTTATGACTGCAACCTCCATGATGTCTGCAGTACCTTTAGGCATCATGCCTTTAATCAATTGCCTCCAAGGTTAGCACAAAAAGACAGCTGTCCTTTGTAGGAATCTTTTTCCCCATTGGCCCCAATTGATTCTCATGATTACTTTCAGACCAAACCACTGATAATAGGAAAAAAGATTGTCAGGATCCCCTACGACTAAGAATGATCAATCCCCAAAGACTGTGCAAATCACCATCCAAGTAAAATGGATATTATGTTAACAAGGAAGAGAAGAAGCATATCTGTCAATTAGAAAACTAAGTTTCTGCACCTATAACCTATTAGCGAAGTAGTTCATATATATGATTTATCGGGAATAAATATGTGTATATTGACAGTATGTACTTGTATTTTTTCCTGATAATCATGTGTTATCAAGAAAGTTTTACACTCGTGGGTATACCTTTGCCTGGTGATATTTGTAAATGAGTGATTTAACTTTAAAGTTTGTGATGAATCATTTTAGAAAGTTAATTAAAATAAATAATCAATAAATAAAAACAATTCTAAGGAAATTAAAAAAGAGGGATGGTTTGTGTAGTGCAGTCTTTGTTTTCCTGTTTAATATGACATTTGAATTTGAAGGAAACTACTTAGAATTCGAAACAGTTTAAATGAACTGAACCTAAAACTATCAAAAAGGATTAGGGAAAGTATCTGCTGTAGCGGTCATTTTGGATGAATAAATGAAAAT
The DNA here is from genome assembly GCF_057876585.1 of Rhinolophus sinicus. Classification (NCBI taxonomy): domain Eukaryota; kingdom Metazoa; phylum Chordata; class Mammalia; order Chiroptera; family Rhinolophidae; genus Rhinolophus; species Rhinolophus sinicus. The sequence goes on from NC_142502.1 coordinate 59,722,090, forward strand.
ACCTTAAATAACAGATTTGCCAGTATAATGTATGAAAGTCTTAGACAATAATGTTCCAGAAAGAGTATTAGATTTCTCTTTACCTCCAACCCTGACATAAGGGATCTTAACAAAAAAACAAAGGGAGGAGGGGAGGCTTGTTAATTCATTAAATGTTTAACATTACATGTTATGTTCATTAAATGTAAATTAATTTCAAGTGAACATTAAAATAGAGTCATCTAGTTAGAAAATGAACAATATTTATGTGTAGAGATTTACAAAAATGCTATAGTCCTTAAGAATGCAGATAGTCCAGTGAAGGTAACAAGACAAATACAAATGGAAAAGATTTAACTAAGAATATGTAATGGGGAAATATGCAAAGTACATGCCAAACTATTCATCTCTAAAGAACAAAGTACATAAATACTTGAAGAAAACTGAAGAAAATGGAATAATTGAAGCCAAAGGCAAGCAGACACTCAAGGTTTTCTGAGTGATGTCAATGTTTTATTCATTTATTGCAGAGGGCAGCAGACTTCTGGCTCCAAACAGAGACCTTATACTCAGCTCGATTGTCCTGGAAGATCCCAGTTGGTTCTGACCATCATGGCATCCTGATTTAGATTTGTCTCTGATATTTCATTTTATTTACTGAATATTATTACCGATGCTTCTCTAAGACAAGATGAGATAACTTTGTTCAACCTCTGCTTTGCATTTCCAGCTTCTGCATTAGCTTCTTCCGGTAGCGAATGAGACATAGTTTTCATTCTAATATGTGGGTAAATATGAAAGGCAGCCAGTGATAACCTGCTGCTGTGTTTTTTTTTGTTTTGTTTTTTTCAACCTTTCCAGATGCAGAGTAGCTATCCTCTCCCTTCAAGTCAATGGCATTTAGGGCAGTTGTTGATAAGCCAAGGGTGCTGAGATAAAGTGTCTTTTCTGGGTGCTGGATGCAAGAAAGTAAAAGTAACATTAGACCCTGTTATCTTTGCCAGCCACTAAGCATGCTAACATGGTTTTATTGTGTTCACTGCCTGAAAAATGCCTGGAAGCTACCAGGCCACCTGCCTACATGGGCTGTGGGGAACATGAGCAAATATAGATTAAATATATTTGAAATGTGTACAGAAAATAGAGGTCATTGAGCTCATAGGATGTTTCTGAGGATTTTGCCAAAGTGCTTGTATAATTTAATATAAAATAATAGTTACTTAATTATTTTATTTTTAGAAACCCATTTTTATTTTCTGATAAAATCATTTAGCAGCAATGAACTAAATAGTTTATGAGAAATTTATTTTTTATAAGTTTTTATAATTCCTTCCTAGTTTTAACTTTTATTTATGTTTTTATCCTTTCAGGGATTTTTTTGTCTTTCATTTCATTTTCTTCTTTTTAGATATTTTCTATATTATTTTATCTTATTCATTTTTTAAAATATTTTTTTGTAAATAAGTTCTACACGCACAAGACCTGCAGATCAGTTCTCAGTGCTGAATGATTAAGGGGAGCATAGATCCAGGTTTGAGCCAGCCCACATTAGCAGGCATGTCTGTTCCCAGAGCAGGTGTCACCAGTGACTCGAGAGATTTCTTCTAGACTAAGAGTGTCCTTTATGATGTATTGGAACTGATAGCTTGTTCTAAGTCATTCTATCTCAGTGAATGCCAAAATTACATGAAAATTATGTTCTGGATTTCTGTATCCTAGGAAAGTAACATATGCATGTAACTTTCACAAACTCCTATTGACATCTATCTATCATGGATGCATTATGCTATAATCGAGCAAGTGAAATTTAGAAGGCCTAACCTGCTGAAAAGTCATCATCAGCCTCAACTTCAAATATGAGTAAATATTTTAAGAAGAATCTGCTTGAGATAACTTTTCTAGAGCAAATAGCTGTCATTTGCAATTCACTTCTCTCATTTTTAATTCTAAGTTTCCTTGTGCATTTAAAAAGTGAGCCTAGAGCTGTGTTGGCTTTATCTGCAGAAATGTTTATCACTTAAATGATGCAAGTTTGATAATCCTATTATCAGATACTTCAAATAGAAAATCAGTTAATCACAGTAATGTATGATTTTTTTTTTGTATATTTTATGGAATCAAAGCTGAGCTTTTGATAATTTTCTTTGAAATATCTGATAGCATATATATATATATATATATATATATATATATATATATTCAGATAAACTCAGTACAACATTTATCTGTTGACAATGATGTTGAATAAAACATAATACCTCATAATGGCAGTACGGAATTCTCCCTTTGTTGTGTAACATTAATCTGATTTTAGATATATTTGAGCCATAAAAAGCTACTTCATATATCAAACTGTTTCCCTATACTTGTATTAAACTGTTTTGCAATATTTTGATTGCGTTGTTTAAAAAAATCTTTACAGATTCAAAGTACTCAATGAATGAAATGCCCCCAAATCTTCAGATTTTAGGAAATCACAGTTATTTAAAAAATAGCGTGTAAACAGAAAGATGTTGAATTTTATTCATACAAAATAGGAAAAACTGAAAAAATGTTGAGAGCTCAATATGCAAAGTTTATTTTAGAATTGCAATCTTGGCTTTGAAATATTTACACTTGTGGAAAGAATACTTTGATGGGGCTTCTGTCTACATTGATTAAAATTATATTCTAGTTGGCTATACAATGAAATTGAAAAAGTCTAAGGTTTTGCAGCATTTATTTGCTAAAATGGTCAAAAAATCATAAATAGACACAACTTTTTGACAAGCTTTATCTTATAAAAATAATTCAAATAAAAGGACTCTGAAAGATAGCAATGAAAGTATATCTTTAAAATAATTGGATTGATACATGCACACATTTTAGTCAGATATAGAATTGAGAATAGCCTTCATTTAGCATAATTAGTTCTCAGACAACTAAATGGAAAGAGTTAACAATTGAAAGACTTCAAATGCATTAAATATAGAACGTAATTTTAAAAAGGTACAAGAAAATTTTATTTAAAGAAAGTAACATGACAATATTGAATACAGTATTTCACCCCCCCCAAAAAAAAAGTGACACAAAATTAGACACAAATACAGGTTAAAAAAAGCACATCTATATCTACAATAAAAATTAATTTTCAGTTTTTATAATTTTTATAATATTCAGTTAATCAATATAAATAAGTTTTCATATTTAATTTAAGGTTCCTATTTATATTAATTAAATTTGTACTATTTGATGTGTTTTAATTCTTCTTGAAATTATTTTTTGAAAATAATTTAATATAACTAGTTTATAGGTCAAATGATAAATGTTTTTAAAAATAAATCAATAATTAAGCATTTCAATCAATGAATAAACATTTTGAAATTATGTTTTATTAATTTTGGTATGACCTCTCATCTCAAAACCATCTCAGTGTCATAGAGAATACCCCTCAGATAACTGTCCACCCTAAAATTTAGTGGCTTGTAACAAGTTATTATAATTATTCCTCATGGTTTGTGGTTAACTGAGTTTCACTGGATACTTGTGAAAGGTGTTTCACACAGTTACAGTGAGATGGTAGCTAAGATTGGTGTCATATGAACAGTCAATTAGGTTGAATATGCAAGATAGCTCACTCATGTGGTTATCAGTTGATTTTGGTTACTGGATGGGGTTTAAATTAGACTACTAACTAAAGTACCTACATGTCACTTCTCCACACTATTTGGACTTCTTACAGCATAGTAGCTGGGTGCTGAATGATTAAGGGGAGCATAGATCCAGGTTTGAGCCAGCCCACATTAGCAGGTCCTAGAGCAGGTGTCACCAATGACTCGAGAGATTTCTTCTAGACTAAGAATGTCCTTTATGATTACTGGATGGGGCTTAAATTAGACTAATTAAAGTACCTACATGTCACTTCTCCACACTATTTGGACTTCTTACAGCATAGTAGCTGGGTGCTGAAAGAGAGGACTCTAAATATGTGTGCTCCAAGAGACACAGTAGAAACAGTGAGGGTTTTTATGAATAAGCACCATTTCTACCATATACTATTGACCACAATGAAGTTAAAAGTCTAGTCCAGATTCAAGAAGAAAGAACTATATAGGCATGAAAACCACTGTTCGTTGGTTAAAAGACAAGTGTTAAAGAGTCTTCAGGTAGAAAACTAAAATTGAATAGAAATGCATAGTGGTAAAGGAATTTTTTACAACAGAGGCAATTTTTTTGTTATTGTTTGATAGATGAGTTGGCAGATTGAGTGGTTTTGCAGTGCTTTGTTTGGTTAGATTAACATCTGAAGTAGAATTGTCGAATTAGTAAGGGAACTCGAAAGATAGAAGGTTATGAGACGTACAACCCAATATTTTCAGAGTATGTAGAGTAACTTAATTATTCTGCAAGTTTCTGAGAAGGGGGGAAGTACTATTGTTAATAATTTTTTTAAATACATGTTTTACTATTTGTCATATAAATTTGGCTAAAATCATAACCCATTAATAGTTTATGAACCTGAATTTATTTTACCAATAACTTCATGTACTCCATACATGAGGTAAAAGGGCTTTATATACATGCCAAAATTAGATGTCTAAAATATGTATAGATAGAATAGAATAGAATAGAATAGAATAGAATAGAATAGAATAGAATAGAATATAGAATAGAATACTGTATAGAATACATGAGATAAAAGGGCTTTATATACATGCCAAAATTAATTGACTGAAATATATAGAATAGAACAGAATAGAATAGAATAGAATAGAATAGAATAGAATAGAATAGAATAGGGTAGAATAGAGCAGAGTAGAATAGAATAGAGAATGTACAATATGTGCCATAGTAAAATATTCTGTCCTAAACAAGCTGTGTTTTAGAGTATTCATGGAAACTAGATTGAGGACTAGAAAACTGTTCGGTGGAAGACTGGTAGAGGATTAGGTTACCTGTAGTTAACCAAGTGATGCTGTTACATAGACAGTTGCATGCAAAAGTCAAGAGTAGAGATATAAATTAAAATCATTAGTATATATTAGAATTTTAAGCCAAGAGACTAGATGACATAACCCAAGGAGTTTGTGTAGATAGAGAAGTAAAGAAAGACTGAGCCATTTATAATATTTGGCATTTAGAAATTGAATAAGGAAGGCTTAAAAAGAAAGAGAAGTAGCGAGGACTTCGAATAGAATTAGGAAGCATTTTAAGAAAAGAGCATTTATTAGCTATTTCAAATCTTGCTGATATTTTAAACAATGAACCATAAAAGGACATGGGATTTTGCATTATTCATGTCATCATTGACAATGACAACAGCTGCTTTGGTTACATGGTAGAGCAAAAATCCTTTTTATTGTTGGTTCAAGAAAGACTCAGAGTGAGCAATCGGGCAGAATCAATGACTGTAAGACAACTCTTTAGAGGTTTTTCTTCGTTTCTTTTCTTCTTCTTTTTTTTTTTTTTTTTTTTAGAAGGGAGACATAAGTTAAGTGGGATATCGCTAGATGAAGATGCAGAATAAATATTTTTTAAAGCAATAATTAAATGTATGTGCTACCAGAAATGCTTCAATAAAAAGGAAACAATTTGATAATACAGAAGAAAGAGTGACATCTGCTGGCATGTGGTCCTTGGGTGGATGAGCATGAGAAAGCCCTCTACCCATCCTCCCTGTTTTCACAGTGGTATTGGAGGTCATGTTATCATATGAGTGTAAAGACGGAAAAAGAAGTTTGCGGAGTTAAAAAGGAAGGAGAAAGGAATAGTCATCTCAGAAAGTTATCCAAGACAATGAGTGAATGATGTAGGGAAGTGCAAGAATATGACAGATTTGTCATATAATCAATAGTAAAATTCACATTTGAAGAAAATTCAGTAACTTCCACAGGCTAAAACTGTCTATGATGCAATGTAATAGCAATGTATTAGTGATACACTATCTTAATGATATATTGTTCTATGACACAATGTAATAATAATAAAATAACAATGAGCAAAGGTTAAGTGCTAGTTATATGTTAGGGCCTCTTCTAAGTTTCTTAATACTCAAGAAAACCACGAAAAGTAGATGAAGTTGAAAAAAGTGAGGAAATGAAAGGCTATATAACTTTTAAATGATGTAATCAGAATTTGATTAAGATCTACTAGACTCAAAGCACTTCTTTTTTTCACTAGGTAGAGCTTTTATCTAATGGAGTAAAATAACACATTTACCTTTCAGCACGTTTAAACATGGTTTTCAGTGGAATTATCTTAAATTGAAAGTCATGAGCAGAAAACATAGAATTCAAACCTAAGGGTTTCAGTCTTTCTATCAATATCAGATGTCCAATAATAAGGATAGTCTATTTTCTTGGCATAGCTATTTTAATTGTTTTCTGTTCTACTTATGTTAAAAATGGTTTAGTTAAATCAAAGCTATAATGTAATTAGTTCTGTTTATTTATTTTAGAAAAAAATGTTTCACTTTTAGTGAAAAATATAAAGTAATACAAAGATTTAATCTAATCTTATAGAAAACATAGACTATAGAAAAATATTTAAAATAAATATGGCAGTAACATGTTAAGTAATAAACAACACAGGCAAAGAGTCCTCTATTATTTGCTACAATGTTTAATGGAACGCTAGTCAGGTATAGGTATAAGACATTTCATTTTGCCTGAGGTTATCTTCCTCATGTCAATCTTACTTCTGAGGTCTGATAGTAATTATGCACTTGTCAATCACCATAGGATTCTCTCTCCAGACGAGGCACTGACTAGTGCTCTTCTTCTCGGTTCCCATTGATGAGATATTTATTATGGCTGAGAAATCTGGAGTTACTCTTCACAAAATGCAATAATGTGAAGATGTGTATGGACAGTCTTTAAAAAAAGTCTTTCACGTCCTTTACTGTGAGCATGAATTGTGATATAGACTAATAAATATTGAAATGTCTGTAAAGATTAAGAAGCATGCAACTTAGAAAATACAACTAGCATTTTATTCAGCTCATATATGGTGCTATAACAACAAGTCATGAAACTCTAAAATTTCCTATGGCAGCCAAGAAAACCAACCTTGGAACAAACTGCTTCAAAGAAAAATTGTCTGTGCTGTGTTAAAAGTGGTAAGAGTCTAATGAGAATCTATCTACTGATCAACAGTCTATACCATTTTCTAAGCACCATGTGGCATAACATTTATGATAATTTTTAAGATTTGTATTACCAGAGTAAAACCAGCTTATCTTCAATTTTCATGAAAGGAAAAGGAAATTTTCAAATCTGCCCACAAAAGGTAAATATTGAAACAAGGAATCCTTGTAGTATTACCAGTGTTTATACCCCCTCACCCCTCCACTAGTGTATATTTTTCATGCACAGCAGGTAAAGTAGGAGTCAGGGCCTCAGCATCAATGTCATGGATTTGTGTTTATCCTGAAGGACCTAAGTATAATAACAAAAACACTGAAGCTAATTTTTGTGTAATGAAATCAGGATTTTTCCCATACATGGATCATTGCTGTCTACAGATGAAGCATGATTGAATTACATTATTTCACATAAACTACACTGTAGAAGCAGATATTCTTACTTAACATTTCTGGAAATTCAATAAGCAAACAAATCAAGTCATTTTGTCATCTGTTATTTAAAGTCTTTACCAGTGTGCAAAAGAGAAAATTGAGGATTATTTAAAAGCAATAACTAAAATATACCGCACATTGGAAGGTAGGATAGTACGTGAATTCAGCCGCTCTTTGAAGAGATGAGTTATTTTGCAGATGGCTCCCATGCGGCAAGGCTCTTCTGTTTATAGAGCTGCAGGTGGTAGAATAGGACATGGGAACAGGGGTGGAAAGGTTGAAGCTATATAATTCTCTCAACAGTAAATTCAGTAAAATTAAAGTAAGTTCCCAGCCTTCATTTCTTATCAGTACTGCCATCTAAGGTGACATGGGAAGTATCTATTTGATGGGTATTAAGCTTAGTGCATGATGTCAGGTTTTCATAATTTCGCATACTAGTGCAAAGAAAATAGCTGCATTATTCACAGTTAACATGGAAAAGCAGTTTAGAATAGTGGACAAGACTGAAATATGCAACTTAATGCACTTACACAAATTTAACGAACAACAATCTCTGACCATTCACTTTATAAACAGAAACCTCACATAGCCTGATGATCAGGAATCAGTTAGAATTAGAGTGTGGATGAGTCAAGATAAGCCAAGTAACAACCAACTCCAAATCTCAATGGCTTCCAACAATAAAAGTTTATTTCTTGATTAAACTAGATGTAAAATGCAGGTTCACAGAAGAGATTCTTCTTATCGAAGTCACCCCAGATCCTGACAGACAGAGTCTTCCTCATCTTAAAATGTTGGTCTCTCAGTGTGTGTCTCTATGGTTGTCATGGAGGGGAAGGGAGAATTTCAGAGCTTGGCATCAGCAACTAAACACTTCAACCCAGAAATGACACACTCCACACTCCTCTTCTGGTCATCTTTTAATAACAAAACAAGAAACATGCCCAGGCCTAACTTAATAGGTGTGGTTAAGTATAATTCTTTTATGTGCCTGGAGGGAGAATAGAACCTAAAATGTTAGTGAAAATGTAGCCATGTTACCACAGAGGGACATCTCAGCACAGAGTGATAAAGCAACATTGCCTAAGCCATGACATTATAATAATATATTTTTATATTTTATCATCTTTTTCTGAAAAGTCTTTACAAATGTCTTCCTAAAGGTGTCACAATGCTAGAGCACACAGGACAAATTTGAGAAAATTTTAAAAGGGGGGACAAAGAGTGACAAAATTTCAGACAAAAATTGTGAACATCAAGATTTGAGATGAGTTTATAATCCTACTATATAAACAAACAGTTGTTGAAAGTAGAGGAAAAGGGACAGATCATGTCCTTGTCATAACTAGACATCTTGACCAAATTATTGAATGGACTTTCCTAAATTTTACACAATAGTTTCAAATTCTTTCTAGTGAAAACATTAGCTCACCCTATTATTTTTTCTACCCAATGTCTTTAATGTAAAAGTTTTTTTTTCTTCGTTTGTTTTGTTTTGTTTTGTTTTGTTCTCTCTCTCTCTCTCTCTCTCTCTCTCTCTCTCTCTCTCTCTCTCCTTAGTTAAATTTTATCGGGGTGACAGTTGTTAGTAAAGTTACGTAGATTTCAGGTGTATAGTTCTGTAATATATTATCTATACCTCACATTGTATGTTCATCACCCAGAGTCAGTTCTCTTTCCATCACCATACATTAGTGTGTTTTGTTTTTTGATGACAAAGTTAATAGGATAATTTTATACTTGTTTTGGGACTGAAGTCTAAAAGTATCTATTACAAAATGCTTGCTATGACCTGTAGACTCTATCCCCTTGCTTGATTAGTTTAGTTAAAAAAAATTAAAAAGTTTTGTCCAGAAATGTGGATAAGCTTAAGAGAAAATGTGTACAAAACTGTCAAAGAAACCATTAAACATACTGTCACTAACCTAGCCTAGCAAAGTTGGCTTTTATTAAATGGCAGCTGTGCCTGATTAAAAGATTATGGCTCCCCTCAGGAATCAGGACAGTCATTAAAAACCGAGTCATAAAATCCTCTGCTCCCTGAAGGTACACTGACAGAGAACACTTTCCATTTCCTTACTGTAATTTAACCTTAACTACCATAATATCCAACATGCATTTAAAATATATTTTAAAATTGTCATTTTATTTTTTACAGACCTAACTCAAATTGTTAAACAATTACATTAAATTAGTATTTGTAAAATACAAATGACCTGAATTATAAATATGGTCACCTTAAATAATCTTTTTTTTCCTCAGATTTGTTAATGAATTTTCAACAGATTTACTTTAATGAGTATATTCATATATATTTTATCTTCATAGTTCTAAAAGACATTGTATAATTGGGCAAGGGAAACAAAAACAAATACACAAGTGGAACTATATCAAGCTAAAAAGTTTTTACACAGCAAAGGAAATTAAAAAAAAAAAAAGAAAAGACAACCTACTGAATGGGAGAAGGTAGTCACCAATGATACATTAGATAAGAGGTTAATATCCAAAATTTATAAAGAACTCTCACAACTCAATGCCAAAAAAACTAACAATCCAATTTAAAAAATGGGCAGAGGACCTGAATAAACATTTCTCCAAAGGAGACATACAGATGGCTAATAGACATATGAAAATATGTTCAACATCACTACTCATCAGAGAAATACAAATTAAAACCACAATGAGCCATCAGCTGAAACTTGTCAGAATGGCCATCATCAATAAGTCAACAAACAAATATAGAGAGGATTTGGAGAAAAGGAAACCCTTGTGCACTATTGGTGGCATTGCAAATTGGTGCTGCCACTATGGAAAACAGAATGGAGGTTACTCAAAAAATTAAAAATAAAACTACATTATGACTCAGCAATTACACTTCTGGGTATTTATCTGAAGAAATCCAAAACACTAATTTGAAAAGATATATGTACCCCTATGTTCACTTTAACATTATTTACAGTAGCCAAGATGCGATAGCAACCTAAGTGCCCATCAATAGACAATTGGATAATGAATATGTGTTACATGTATACAATGAAATATTACTTGGCCATAAAATGAATGAAATCTTACCATTTTTGACAATGTAGATGGACCTAGGAGGTACTATGCTAAGTGAAATAAGTCAAACACAAAAAGACAAATGCTATGTGATCTCACTTATGTGGGGACTCTGAGGAACAAAATAAATGAACAATCAAAACAGAAGGGAAAAAATGTATTAGATAGGAAAACAAACAAAAAACCTATCTGTGGGAAAATAATCTATGAAAATTAATAGACTTATCAAAAGTTGTAAATAGAGGTTTTCAGATATTTTCCTAATTCTAAATTTATAGATAATGCTTTCCAAATTCATATATACAGATTATATATATATATATATATATATATATATATATATATATATATATATACATATATATATATATATATATATACACACACACACACATATATGGATATATATATTCTCTATCAGAGAAGATTCTACGCTATTTCTTTTTTTTTTTTTCTATCTTAATCGTTCTATCTGACTTGTCCCCCAATTCCATTTGCAGTTCAGGTTGACAATCTGGCTATGACTATCTAGATATTTACAGAAAGCCAGCAATGGAATCAGTGTCATGGACCAGAAAGTCTCCAGTAGCCATCCTTCCAATGTCACTGCAGAGTATCTGCAGGATAGTCATTATTATTGTTAAAGTTCAGATTTACAAGTTTTGGTTTCAATCTCTATTGTTGGTGTGAAAGGGTGAAAGCCCTCTCTGGATTAAGCACAATAATCCTACTCATGAGGGCTCCCCCCTCATGACCTAATTGCCTCCCCAAAGCCTCACATCATAATACCATCACCTTGGGGCTTAGAATTTCAACATGTGAATTTAGGGGGAGCACAATCAATCTGTAGCAGCTGGAAGGTATAGGAACACTAGACATGCATGCTAGAATGATGGTCCAGTGATTTGTTCAGCTCAGCATTTGGCCTTTACAGTGTATTAGTCTGCTCAGGGTGCTATAACAAAATACCATAGATTTAAGCAACAGAAATTTATATTCTCACAGTTCTGGAGGCTGGGAAGTTTAAGACCAAGGTTCCAACTGATTGGGTTTCTGGTGAGAGTTCTCTTTCTGGCTTGCAGACAGCTGCCTTCTTGCTATGCCCTACTTGACCTTTCTTTTGTGCCTGCATTTAGAGAGTGAGGGTGAGCTATGGTCTTTCTCTTCTTAAAAGGATATGAATTCTATTGTGATCTCATTTAACCCTAAATGCATCCTAAATGCCATATCTCTAATTATAGTCACATTGAGGATTACAGCTTCAACATATGAATTTTGGAAAAATACAGACATTCAGCCCATAACACAAGGCAACTAGCTGTCTTTTTAGGAAACTTTGCCTTCAAAAAATTATCCAACATTTAGGAACACTTCATATTTATCTCTTAAGAACTGATTACCCATTTGTTCATTTAATATTTACTTGAATCTATATTTTCATCCTGTCTATAATCCTTTTGTATTATAAATCTTATGAGCTCATTATTTTTTATGCCAAGTAGTATATATCTTTGTATTTATTCTATAGTTAAGACTAAGGGAAGACCTTAGTATTTATATTAGTTGAGTTTTTGCTGATTGAGTTTGTTTTCATTATACCATAGTTTGCTTTGTATAATGTGCACTTTTTTGCCCAAATTTGCAAGGGAAAAATAAGGATACACATTATACATGGGTCGTACAAATTCTGTGTCTACATAAATGTTTTAAATTCTTTTATTTATGCTTATGAGTTAAAAGTAACTCTAGAAATCAATAACAATATCCATATGCAATATAATAAACTGAAATACAATAATCGGTTTTGTTGGACTTTCAACAAACTTGCAACAACGAAGAGCTCTTGGCCTTCTTTGATGCGTAAATATTGTAAATGTGTTACCGGTATATAAAATTTCTTGTACCTTGTATCTGTTCTTGTGTTTTGTAATTATTTGTCACATAAAATTTCTTGTACCATAGTATATGAAAACATAATGCCCAAATTCCTTCATAATACAAAAAATAAGCACATAAATGTAAACAAATAAAACTTTGAATTAAAACATGAAAACGAAAGATTTTTTTTCCCTAAAAGTTTGGGCCAAAACCATGGGTACACATTATACATGGGAAAATACAGTGTGTGTGTGTGTGTGTGTGTGTGTGTGTGTGTGTATATATAATTTTTTTCCAAGAATGAAAACAAACACTTATATTTTTCTTTACCTTCATTTTAAGATTAGAGTTTTTATTATTTAAATTTCCCATTTAGATCCTGTCTCCTTGACCATTTTAATAGTACTTTCTAGATATTTTCTAGCTTTATGTTGATATATCTTTCTTGAAAAGAGCATTTTAGATATTACAAAATCTTGCTTACTTATAAAGATAAGCAAATGCTTGCTGAGTTTTCTTTTTCAGTGTAATTTTTATGGATTAAGTAGGAGTGTCTTAGAAGTTTATAGAAGTTGGTTCTATTTTATTCTTCCTTTAATCTCTCATGTTTACTTAGCTACGTCTGTTGACTTAGTTACTTAGGTAACTCTTTGACCTTGAACTTAGAAAAATAAACTAAATGTAGTCAACATGCCTTCCACTGCTATAAGTTTTCAATGCTATAATTATTCTTTAGATAAGTGAAAGAAAAATGATTGTTTCAAATTGTCTACTATGAAAAAAATATTGTAATATTGAACCATAAGTTTAGTTATCATGCACTATGGGGTGGAGGTTAAAAAATTCAAATATCTCTGTGATATCTAATTTGCAAAGTAATTGTGAAATATTGTTGAAACCTTTCAAAAGGTTTAGAGATGCTCAAAAAGCCAGTAACACAATGTGATATATAGATGATGTATTACAGAATTGTGTACCTGAAATCTATGTAATTTTATTAACAATTGTCACCCAAATAAACTTTAATTATAAATAAATAAATTAATTAAGAAACAGTATATGAAGGCAGTAATAGAGGGTGTTGGTTATATTTTAAGGAAACATGTTGTAAGGACATATATTTTAATGACATATATTTTAATGTATATATATATACATATATATATATATATCCACTGTGTATATATGTGTGTGTGTACACACACACACACACACACACACACACACACAGTGGGTGCCAAAAAAATGTATAAACATTTTAAGAAAGGAAAAAACTGTATTAAAATTGTAATACTCAATATCTACCAATAACAAAAAAGGAATACAAGTCATGTTTGACTTCTGCAATTACAAATTACAAGAGGTGCTCAAAGTGGTTACTGTCAGCGCAATTTTATTTCAGTTTTTTTCCTTTCTTAAAATGTGTATACGTTTTTTTGGCACCCCCCTATATGCGTATATATATACACATACATACTATTTGTTGGAGTATAAATTAGTGCATTAATTCTCACAATTTATTTGGCATATAATAATGAATATTTTGGAGTATTTACTCTTTGCCAAGGTATTTAAAAATCATTCTGAGACAGGTAGTACCCTTATTTCTGTCTTACAGATGAGAAAGTGGAGGCATAGGATGGTTAAGTAACTTTTCTTAGGTTGTGACTATAAGCATCAAATCCAATTTCAATTCAAGAGTTCTGACTCTATAGCTCATATGCTGAAATTTTAACTAAAACTCCTTCAAATATAAATAATAAAAGCAAAAAAATGTACTTGATGTTTGCCCTGAGAACTTTTTAATAAAAGAGAAAAATATGTGAACACAATGTATTTATGTGGTGGTGGGATGTCATTTAAAAGGGCAGCCTATTGAATGCAACCTAGATGAGCCACAAAAAGAAATGGTTAAAAAGAAGCATATGTCTTTTAAATCAAATACTATGGAAATATTAAATGTTATTCTATAATATAATAGCTAAAGATATAGAGACATGTTTATAATTTGTTCTTAAGACAAAATAGCAGGTTACTTCACAATAGGTACAGTGCAAATCTAATTTTATACATGTCTACACCCAAATGTTAACTGTGGTAATCTTGGGAAGCTAGAATTTCAAGTGTTTTTATTTTGTTTTGTTTTGTTTTTCTCCTTTCTATGTTGCTACAGTTTTGAAATTCTTAGAAAAGACGGTTGTAGCTTTTATGTCAGAATAAAACATTAATTCAAAATTTTCAATGAAGGCAGCTCACATCTTCCAATTTTTGGCAAGAGGTCCTAAGAAAGATTAATGTTTATCTATAGTTATGTCCTTCTCAATGAATTTTTCAACAGATTAACAAATTATGGGCAAGGTACAATAGAGCTGAATTAAAGAAAACAAAGCACTCTGCCTATGCAATGAAATCTAAGACCACCAAGTGGTAGAGGCTGATTGTTTACTGGTTTATCATTTCTTTAATAATGCTGACCCTACCCGGTGGTGACTTTCCTATGTGGGTTTGGAATACATAATGTGACAACCTCGTTTTGAATAGAAGCAATGTGCAGAAATGCTTAAGGTGAATAAAGCCAAATATTGTTAGTTTTACTTTATACTTCTGGAAAAACATTGGATTCAAGATTGATACACTATTAATTTTAGTAACGGTGTGAATCAAAACTAGTCATTTGTATATCTTTGTGTTCAAAACCAGCAGTACATTGTAAAAAATTATCCTTAAATGATTAAGATATGTTGCTATAGCAACTTCTTATTTACTGTAAGCTGTTAATACAAGTAGATTATAGCAGATATGTGTTTGAAATGGTCTCTGTGATAAAAATAGAAGTTGACTTTTTTGCACTTTAGGACGAATGCGTTTCAGATATTTTATAACATTAGAATGCTAAAGAAAAAAATGACATTTGTTGTAGTTCTGAAGCATAAATATCTGCACAAAGTGTTTCTTTTCACTTTAATTTTGTCCAATAATTGCAACGAGGCAGTACCTTGCAATTATCTTTTATTGAGTGAAAGAATAAATAAATTTAGGGATGGTTAAATATACAATGCACTTTAAGTCGAATGAAAGAGTTCATGTTTTTATTCATAATTATGTATGGCAAGCTGTAAGGGAGACCCAATAAATACTGAGTCAACTTCAAGTTTCCTCATCACATCTATTACTTGACCAAAGACTATGTAAATCTCAGTCTCTACCCTCCCCTATGTATTCCCTCAGTCTTTGTCTAATTCTATCTTCTGGTACTATCTACCTCTAGGATGAATGTCATAAATATCATGGAAATCAAGAGGACATAAATAGTTCAGAAGAAGTAAAATGCTAACTAAATTACGTATATCTAAGAAGTGGAGTAATGTGAAGGGCAGGAAAATATCTTAGGAATTTGACAATAATCATGGGAATGTAATAGTGTAAATTTATTGAAAAGGTGCAAGAAAAAAATTGCATTGAAAATTAATTCAAGGTGAGCAAATAGGAAAAAAAAGTTCATATAATCTTTTGTGAGCTTTACTTTTATACGGAATGTTAAAATAAGAGTATAACTTAAGGGTGATGAAAGTTAGGATAACTTCTATAGGAGAACATGTTTGATTAAATATTAGACAAATCCAGTAGACTGGAAGAGATTGACAATATAAGAAAAGGAAGGAACACACATAAAATTTCATGCCTTAAAAAGATTAAAGGGGAAAAGATTACTAGCATATTTGCAAGGAGTGGCCTTTGAAAATAAGTAAATTTTTTTCCTTGATCGATACTTTTATTTTTTAATTGGATCTGAAAAATCTTCATAGAAAGCTATGATGGCTTGATTTAGGATCATCTCCAGCTCCTAAGCTCTGATGTCGCTCGTCTGCTAGTGAGCAACCTAACCTTTCTTCTGAGTACGAGAGTTTGAAGTAATTCTACCTCTTTGCTTTGAACTTCATTCCTAGGTTCCCTCTCATTGATTAGAAGATGAGTCTATGGGTGGCAGCATGAGCTTTCTTATTCATCAACCACATCATATCCAGACTTATAGTGTTCTTTATGTACAGAGGAAACGCGTTCTTATGAAGACGTTCATCTCAGGTAGAAAATTAATCTGCCACATTGTGTCCCATAATGTGCTTACAAAATGGTTGTGTTTTGAATTCTTCACTTAGAGAATCATAATAAGGGAACTATTTGATACTGTGAGGGATAAAAAAGACTCAATCAGATCCCGAACACTTTATTTTCTATGATAATGTTGGCACTCCCTGCATCTATATAGCATGTGAACACCCCAGTATAGGCATCAGAGCTTCCACTCTGGTTGTGTCTTCATCTCTGGTTGAATCCACTTTACCTTCATTAACCTTGTCAGTGAAGACTTAAAAAAAACCAAAAAACAACTCACAGTCCAGACATAGGACAGTCGTACAATCCTTATTTTGTACTTTGGAAGTACAAAAGAAACAAAAGTAAACACCATAAACAAAATAAGCTGTGCAGCCTATCATACCCCTATCGATATGGGCACATGCCATTTTACAAATAACATCTCTTTTGATAGTACACATTATCATCATGAGTTTTGGTGTGGTTACAATCTTATCTGAGAATCCTCAGCGTTTCTAAGCATAAAAACAGTTGTACTCTCTCCTCTTCTCTTACATTGCTTGGTATTTCTTGAAATATCATTATTCTTTGCAAATTTAATAAACCACATCTTGCAAAACAGATACCCACATCTGACAAAACCTTAGTGAAATCTGTTATAACAATAGAAATACAGAAGACAAATATAGACGCAGTTAGGATTGTAGATACATTGATGGCAAAATGGGGATGATTCCTTCTGATGACTTATTTTCTAAATTGTCCTACTGGATTATAAGACAAAAATGGGTCTGCCATGGAGTGCCCTTGAATAGCCCTTAGCTAAGTGTCCTTAATAGTCCTTAGGACATTAGTTCAGAAATTGTTTGAGCTGAAAATTTAGCCACGTTAATCCCCAGATTTCAAAGACACAACTAGTTTTGGAGGAAATCTGTTTTTAAAATAAGAGATTTTAACTTAAAAGGAAAAATAAAAACCAAAGCATTGTAAAAAATACTGAATTTTAGTTAATGATATGGATATTAATAATTTTTGCATAGAAGTATAATGATGTCTGTAACCTTAAAAAGCACCAAAACAAAATAAACAAACAAACAAAATTACAGATTGATGGAGAAAGATACACAAGTAATAATTCATGGGTAGTATAATGTTAGTGACAGAATCTAGATGGTGGGAATATGACTCTTCACAGTCAATTCTTTGAACATTTCTGTGTGTTTGTAATGTTTCATAGTAAGATGTTAGAAAAATAAAGCACATCTGCACTATAAATGAAATACAGAGACTTACTTAGGTGAAGGCTCATATTATTGATTATAGTTACTGATAAATATCGCTAAACTTTCTTATGCCTAGATACACACTGCTTACTTTTGCTCCAGTGACTACCACTGATTTAATTCCATCTCTATAACTTGACAAATCTAATGATTCTCTAAGTCTACTTCTTCTAAAACATAGAAAAAGTCAGTAAATAAAATGAAACAAAGAGGCTTTGGATTTTCTCGATCAATAAAATCTTATACATTGATTAATTACCTGATGAGCACAAGCAGTCAATTTGATTTAACTTGTTTGTTACTTAGAATAAAAGGTACCTGTCCATTTGTCTCTACATTTAGGGAGAAAGATTGAGATTTAACCACTTTTGAAAATAAAGTTTAATATATAGTGGTGCCTATCGTATGGCAGAAATATAAGTTTCTAACTTAGAAATTTTACAGGCTAATTCAGAGGCAGAATCATGAATTTGATAAATTATATTTTTGTCTTTTTAAAATGAAACTCCTTTCTCAACTCTTATTGCTCCTATGTCTTATCTACAAAAAAGCACCCAAAATCTTCAGAAAAAAATCTAATTTAGCAAGTCCTGTTATAATACACATAATATGTATGTTCTTTGTAGAAAAAAAATTAGAAAATATAGATAAATAAAAATAAGACAAAATATAATTTCACTAGAGGACACTCTTTTTCCCCCATATTTTTGAAGTGCATTTGTCAACATTCTGTGTATATCTGCATTTATAAAATAACTATCAATTTATAATGTTTTACCATTTTTAGTTAATTACTGTGTTTTCCTGAAAATAAGATCTATCCTGAAAATAAGCCCCAGTTAAGATCGTCAGCCAGATGGACACATTTAGTATGTTATGACGATATTCCAGAAGAAGATGACATGACTATATTTCAATAAATGTAGATTGTTGTACATGAAAAAATAAGACATTCCCTGAAAATACGCCCTAATGTGTCTTTTGGAGCAAAAACTAATATAAGACCCGGTCTTCTTTTCGGGGAAACGTGCTAATAACAGAAAATGTAAAAGTGGGATGGGTTTGGAGATGGAAATTATGCATGCTGCTAAACAAATCTACTTACTTCAATTAATAGTTATCTAATGTTGGTCTATTCCAAAGAACAAGTGTGAAACATTAATCTAAAATTTGAGATATAATTTTCAATTTTTGCAACATATATTTAACTTGCTGGGAATTGCCTCCCTTCTTGTAATGTATAAGTCAGCATGTGACATTCATATTTCTGATTTTTTTAACAATCTGTTAGATGCACATTATGAAAGTAGTTGATGGCCTTTCTATAGTTATTCCAATGAACAGTCATGCACATATATCTGGCTACTGTTCCAATCATTTGTTTACTACAAACTCCTTGAAAGTAAATTGCTAGAGTGAAGAGAGTGTAAGTTTGTAAAAATCTCCTTTAAAAATAGTTGCACAAATTTAACTTACACTAAAAATGAATATTAGTTCCTAGTACCTTGCTCCCTAGCCAACACTGGGTATTATCCCTATTTTTTGTGTGTGAACTGACAGACAATGTTCTTTAACAACCTTGAAGTAAAGTATTTTTATTTATATTTATATATATTTTTTCATGTTAGAATTCAAGTGCAAAACACTGAGTTAGTCATGTGTTTCAGTGTATGGCACTCTATCTTTCTTGGTCCATGCAGCTTTCTTCATTCTTTTTTTTTAATTAAAATTTAAACTAAGCATTTTTCCCCTGTTTTCCCATTCTTCTACACATTTAACTTTCTAATTAGAAAACTCTTCTAATAGGTTTATTTTGTATTCTTTTTCGTGTGTGTGTGTGTGTCTGTGTGTCTGTGTGTGTGTATACGCAAACACTCTTTCAATATACATTGTTTCTTTTCTACTTAGCATTATATTTAAGACCTATTAATATTTATACATGTTTTTATTGTCTAGTCTTCCAACTGCTATGCTCCGTAGTGAAATTGCACCACCTCTATACTCAAAGTTTTCTAGTGTTGGGACCAAAGACACATCTATAACCCGGCACTTCAAATACGTTGTGATGAATATCTTGACACAGGCCCTGACAGGAAGTTTTGTGAGAATTCCTCGAGGACCTATGCCCAGGAGCAGATGTGCTGAGTCCTAAGCTGGGGATGGTGGCAGTATCCACATTCCCAGCCACTGATACATGAGGACACCCAAATTCATACTTCCACCAGTGTAAATTCTTCCATTCTCATGGAGGAGGGCAGGCAGTAGAGGGCACCGCTTCTTCTTACAACAAATCAAGACAATAATAGAGGTCTAAATGACTTCATAAAAAGAAAATCCTTATCAGAGTGCCTAACCCATAATAAGTGCTCAAAAACTCAGCTATTAATATTAATATTTTCTTCTCATTGCTACAAAGAATTAAAAAGATAAACAAAAAAACTTGTAGCATATAACAAAAATAATGCAAGGTCCTTGCCCCTTCTTATTCTAAATATAAATGATTTGTCTTATGTCAGCATTTTCTGTTGATCAAGTTCTAACAGTCTGAATATTTCATATTACCCATATCCTATTTTAAATAGCTCATTAATGTCTTTTCTGACATTATTACCAGACTCAAATAAACTTTACATCTGCATTTGAAACACTGACTCTAATGCCACAGTCTCTTACTTAGACTAATCTTTCCTTCATTTCTTGACATTGAGAAAGGCCAAATTAATATATTTGGAAAAAGGCCCAACAGGAAAGAGATTTAGAAATAGATAAATGGTTCTGACACAATTATTAAGATGTCTAAAGTCACCTTTTCCTGTGACATTTAAAATGGTAGCTCTTAAATTATTTTCCTCAAAGCTACAAACATTTTATATAAATATTTAATATTGAAAGAGTTACAATTAATAGAATTTTTAGACTATAGATTTAAGCTTAATATTATAAAAAATATTAAGAGAAATGTTAATGCGTTTATCTCATTTTTAAAAATTGCTTTCCTACCTTCTTTTGATATTATTGCAAATCTCAAATTTTTAGTTTTGAGTTTCCCTTTCTAAATTAAAGAACCAGACAGGAATGAATTCAGTGGAGTAGCTTTGAAGTGTGATGACTGAAGTCTGATTTAAATGAATTTGAGAGATGGACTTTAGGAAGCAATAGGTCTTAAGTTAAAATGCCCCTATCAAGAAACAATATAAATATATTTCAAAGTGATTTGCATTTTTTCATATTAAATCCCAATTGTTCACCTATTACTTTTTTGTGGAACATTTTTACTGTGTAACCAGGGCAGAGAGTAATTGTTTCTCCCTCATCATGGAACGAGGACAGGAAAAAGATTTGCTGCTGCAGAGTATATCCAGTATACAAGTTCTGCTCTCTTTGGGATGAATCCTGTCATTTTTTCTTACTACCAGAAGAAATTTTCAGATACAAATGGAGAGATATTGGTCAAAGAATTAAAGATGAAGGTTTATATATTCTATAAAATATAAAATTATGTCAGGTTAAGTTTCGTTATTTTCTGTTTTCTTGTGCCAGTTAAACTAGTTTGAAAATTATGCATTCCATTTCCATTCTAGTAATTTCCCATAAAATATTAACTAACATACTTAAACTTACAGTTTCCCAGTAATTTAGAACATTTAACTTAGATTTGATTTATTTCTACTCTTTGGGATTCTTGCCATCTGTTATGTTTAAATCATCTGGAATTCTATTGCATACTCTCATTTTAAAATATGATTTTTGCACTCAATATTTATTTGATGAAAATGTATTACTAATTTATTCGTTTTATTGGTTGTTTTAGAAAAGTTTTTAGTGAGGTAAAGTTCCTTAGTCCTTCTCTGTCTGAATTTTGTTTTCTTTTATTCTTGAGTAATCTTTGACTATGTTGAGAATTCTTGGTTCAGCACTTTGAAGATGTTGCTCCCTTCTCTTCCTACATCTAGTTTTGCTATTGAGTCTGTGGCCAGTGATTCTTTTTTCTTTGGAGGTGATCTGCATTTTTTTTTTCTTTTTTTTTCCTAACAGTAGTATTTTCTGATATTTCTCTGTATACGTTTGTCTTAGAAATTTATTATATACCTATCAATTCAACTGTGTTAACGTTTTGTTATTTTCTCAAATATTACTTTACATGCATTATTCTGTCTTCCTCTCCCCACATTCCTATTAAAAAATCCAGATGCTTTGACTCTTGACTTTCATGTGTCTACTTTTCTCTTAGGCTTTCCCTCTATTTATCCTCTGGGCCAGGGGTGTCCAAACATTTTTCAACGTGTTTCACCAAGGGCCATATGCGGTAAAATACACAAACAGCCAGGCTACTTACTCGAGGTGAAGTAAGTATTGCCTCACCTGGTTTATTTAAGTAAACGAAATACATTTTTGGAATTTGCTGCAGGCCAATTAACAATGGATTGCGGGCCGCAGTTGGCTCGCGGGCCACAGTTTGGACACCCCTGCTCTGGGCCAACACTATTGGGGGAATTGCCACAGCCCAGTATGAAAAACTTAGCCCACCGAAACTTCACTTCATGTTTGAAACTGACTCTCTCTTAGCTTTTTGAAAATGTTTTCTATCATTTTTAACATTTGTTGATGGGAAGAAACTGCCCTTTGTGCCAAATCAACTGCCTTAAATCCAGGGTCACTGCCTGTTTTTTTTTTTCCCCCTCTATATTTCACTTTATTATGATATAATGAGTTAAATAGATATAATAGAAAGCAAATAAAGAAAGTGGTTGGATTGTCAAAGTACAATATGTTGTAAACTTGAACTGATGTGGCATCATTTAACAAATGACTGTCACCTACAATATTCCAGGTACTGTTCTAGGAATTTAGGATACATCAGTAAACAAAACAGAAAAAAGTCCTTGCCCACCTAAGGCATTCTAATATCTTTTCTAGTATTTTATTAATACAGTTGCTATAACAGTAGCTATTTTAATATTATGGAGGCTTTTTAATAACAGTATGAAAACTACTCATTTTTATATATTTATTGATTAGCAATGTCTACTACATATCCACATATAAGTCACTGTACAATGTTTTATGGAGGCTACACAAATCATCAAAGGAAAATATGAGACATCACCAGAAATTCCAAACAGCATATCTTAAACCTGTAGAAAAAAAAAAAAAAAAAAAAAAAAAAAAAAAATATATATATATATATATATATATATATATATATATATATATATATATATATATGTTATTTTCATGACATCAGGGTACATATATATATATATATATATTTTTTTTTTATGGAATATATTCTCAATTATATGCATATTGACTTAGAAATTTTATTTATAATAAATGTATATGTGAAATTTTAGTTACATTACACTATCATATGTTTAATAAATTACACACAAATTATAAAGTTTATAAGCAAATAAAGGTATAATGAATAAAATATGCTTTTAAAAGTTATTAATGGTATAATATGTCCTCAAAGCAAAAATTTTTCACATTTTGGACTCTCTGATTTTAATAATTTTGCTAATAAAGTACTTTCAAATTACCATTGAATATTTGATAATTGCTAATTGTTTGTGACACCCACCCCAAGCTTTCAAGATCTCTGTTGCCATGTACCCTCTAACAGTGCCATCACTAGGCACCTGTCTTTCCTGGCTCAGAGCCTACAGGTTGACTCCTACCATCTGGGGTTTGTTGCTTCCATGTTCCAGGTCCACTGAAATGTATACCATGTCCTCTCAACTCTTAATGTCAGCATTCTGATATTGTAAATTATTAACTATCTAATGTGATAAACTAATCTGTGCTGATGTGATAGGTTTACAAAAGCAACTACTAAACACTAGCATAGAGCTTCTAGATACAGAACACTTTTCTCTCATATATGGAGTCTAAGAATGAGAATTGCAAGTAAAAATTGAATTGTGCTGTTCTTCCCAGTCAATAGAAAAGATATTTTTAGAACAGAAAATAAACGGCATTGTGTTTTTTTCTTCATTATTGTTCTTGAATAAACCTTTTCTCCAACACACTTCCGATGCTGCTCAGCATTCATTTAGTAACTTTCCAGACAGGTATTATTAATTACTTTGCCTCACTCAAAATTAAATATTCACAATAATTCATTACATATATTAAAATATTTTTATGGTGAGAAATTGAAATAAAAATAAAGTATTTAATTCTATGCTATAATATATTACTCAAAATTCATTCGGATAACCGATCCACTAGGAGATCGATCGAGCTATCTATCTATCTATCATCTATCTATCTATCTATCTATCTATCTATCTATCTATCTATCTATCTATCTATCATCTATCTATCATCATCTATCTCCTTGTGAATTTGTTATTTGTAAGAAGGATTTGACCTCACAAACTTGCGGGAATGGTTAAGCAGTCTCTGCAAAGCTGCTATCTTGGTGTTTGAAGGTGGAGCTTGACTTCCTCAGACAGGTAGTAGAAAAGGGAAGATGGATATAATAGGGGGGAAAGCCAGTAAAAGCTGGAGCCTACAAGAATGCTCTGAGGGCCACTTGGACAGAATAAAACCACTTTAGTATTTGCTCCCTTTGACCTTGATGGTACCGATGTCTTGCAGAAGTTCAGGCCATTTGTCACTGAGCTAAACAATCACACCTGGACCAGGAGTCAAAGAAGCTGAAGGGCACGGTTGAACAGTTGCAAACCCAGTCACTACCAAGGAGCTTAGTCAATGAGTTAGCCACAAAATGTTTGAGCTACAAAACAACTGCTGCTTCCCCTCTTCTCCATAAATCCCTTGCAAGAATCCTTTTTACGGTTGACCCTGATTGGAAATGTATGGTAAAGGAAATTCTGGGAAATGAAGTTCAGAGTAGCCAAATTGACACATTATAGTCACCACAACCACACACAGCATTCTTCATTGAACCATATTTTGCTAGTTCTAGTGCACCTTTCCAATATGTTCAAAAATACTTAAAGCTGCATTCATGATATCAGGCTACATTACTTATCTGAGGCTACTAAGTAACATCCCAATGGCCTGGAAGGTAAGGTAGCAGATGAGAGTAAGCACTAGAATGGTTAATTTGATTCAGTAATCAAATCAGTTTCACTTTTTACTGAGTTGATCATCAGAATGGGTGATTTAATCATGAATATAGGCAAGCTTAAAAGGAATTTTGAAAACTTAGTAATAATTTTAATCTCATTATCTTCAGGTAAATAATTAGCAGGTGGTTTAAACATCAGATTTTGAAACATAATTAATTTTTACAATTCAAGGAAGCACTCAAGGCATAGCACATCTAGAATTTTAACCTCATGGCATTCTCACAGGTAAATTGCTTATCATTTCTGATTGCGGTGTTTTATTTGGTCATTATTTATTGTGTCATTTAAAAAACTACATTTGTCATCAGTACCCAAACAACCAGTAAAATGAACATTTTCCAGAGTAAACTCAAGAAGAGTGTTTGGAAATAGATTATTTACTCCCATAATAGAATTCGGTCTGTAATCCTCTCAACCACCTAAGAAACATAACTACCTAATTTAGTGGGATCGTCTTTATCTTGGATATTAAAATTACCCCTATATTTAAAAAGAATTGAAAAAGAACTTTGTATTCTTAAGTTTAATTTCAGAAGAAAATTAAAGCAATATAAAAAGCATTAGGATAATAGTATATTTGAGTTAAAATCTAGAAATAGAAATCTATTAAAACTGTAGTGCTAGTTTTTTTCAATTCAGTGTGAAGAGAAAGTGAACAAAAGATGCACTGTTTACATACATAGCCACTTCTCAACTACTTTACTGTTCGAAAATATTTTAGATGTACTAAAAAGAAGAAGAAAGTAAAATTCATTAATAAGCCCTCTAATTAATATATATTGATTGGTAGATAGGTAGGTAGGTAGTACAAGAGAGAATTAGATATGGATAGATCGTAGCCAAATAGATGATAGATAGATAGATGATATAGATAGATAGATGATAGATGATAGATAGATAGATAGATAGATAGATAGATAGATAGACAGATAGATAGATAGATTTGAAGAAAAAAATAATTTTCCATCCCTCTTATTACAAACCTTAGAAGTAACAAATAGTAGTTTCCTGTATCTTTAGGATAGGTCTTCATGTTGCATGCACAAATGAGTACATACATACACATTTTTTAAAAAACTGAAATGAAATTAGGCTTTACAAAAGCTTCCCACTTAATATGCCATGGACATTTTTCTCAGTCAGTACATAAGGCATATTACAGTGCTTTTTGTTTGTTTGCTTTTTTTTTTTTTTTTTTTTGCTGATGCTCCTATAGCATTGTATTACATGTATCTACCAAAGTTTACTTAACCAGTTTCCTAATTTTGGATATTTTCAGGTTGTTTCCTTTCTGTTGTTGTTTGTTTTACTATATAATAATCCTGCAGTGGATAACCTTGTATGATAATTTATAAGATAATTGCTTAATTACTACAAAATAAATTCAGTAAGTGGAATTACTTGATCATGTTTGCCCACTTTTAATCTAAATAGAGTTCCCACCTAAAGTTTAAAGAAAATCCCTCTGTCCCAACATTTCCAACAGCCTGGAAAAGTATCCATCTAGGGACTAAAATTTATGCTAACTTTATTTTCAAAAAGATTAATTTTTATCATTTTAATTAGCATTTGAAATTATTATTAAGGTTAAGCATCATTTATGTTTAGTGGCCAGTTGTATTTAATCTTCTATGAATTAGTTACTTACATAATTTACTCATAAAAAACAAACAAACAAACAAAAAAACCTTAGGCTAGTCATCTTTTCCTTAGTCATCTGTAAGTACCTCTACGTGCATTTGGGATATTGGCCCGCTTTTGTACTTGTTGTAGTATTTTTTTGACTTCTGATATTAAGGAATAAAACTTTAACACACATTAACATGAAATCTAGCAAATAATTATAAAGCATACATCCACCACTGTGTAGAAAGCATACTGTCACTGAAATCAAGAAACAGGGCAATCATCTCTGAGGTTCCCCATGTGTCCCTTTCTGACCACACTCCTCTTTCACCCAGAGAGGCACACCATCTTGACTTTCACATCAATTACTTTTATATCAATTGCTCCTTTATTTTTTTAATAGCTTCACTACCTATTTTTGCTTCCCAAAAGAATAGTTTCCTTTTCCTGTCCCTCCCCCACCAACACACAGTCAAAGACTTTGCTCCCCTAGTTACTGCTGCTTTTCTTTTTCTTCACTGTCAATATCTCCCTGTACTCTGGATACTGCAAACATGCAATGATTCTTTCATTTCAAAACTGAACAAACCTCTTTGGACTCCCTATTGTCTTCCAGGCCCTTTTCACTTCTCCACTTTCATTAAAACTTTCTTTGTGTAGTTTCTCATCTTGTATTCACTTTACATTTATTGTGGTAAATATACATAGTATAAAATATATCATATTAACCATATTTAAGTACAGCCTAGTGACATTAAGTATGTTCACATTGTTGTGCGACCATCATTACTAACCATCTCCAAAATTATTTTCAGCCTATACTGAAAAGCTATACCATTTAAACAATTACCCCCCAACCTCCTCCCCTGGAAACCACGATTCTACTATCTTTTTCTATAACTTTGACAATTCTAGGTAATTTATATAAATGGAATCATATACTGTATGTCATTATTTATATTAAGAAATATGTTCTCTAAAATCATTTGATGTTATATAAGGCAGAATTCTAGAATATTCCAACACCACTTGATGCTGTGAAAGGCAGTATTCTAGATTGTAAGCCCCATGTGGCTAGATTTCATCTTATTATTGCCTGTATCCTTGGTTCTTAGAAGAGAATGTTGCACAAAAAAGTTTCTCAGTAAATATTTGTTAAACTTGAATTAGTAAATTATGCATTTTATGCTTCATTATCTATGGTTTAGCTGCGGGTGCATGAAAATTAAACTAGAGCAGTTTGGATGAGTTTAGTCACAACATTTTCATTAGCTCTTTTCCCTCTGGGATATGAATGAAAAGATTAATGCTTCCCAAAATCTGGCAGGTGTCAAATTATCTCCTATGGTAGATATTTGAAGAAGGTCCCTGTGATATTTCACCCTGTTCTTATAAAAGTACTTAGGAAAAAATGTCAACATTCGATTATTATTCTGTAAGAGAGATATTTTGGATGGTCGTTATAATTGTTAAAGGCTAGTTATAGCTAGAAATATATTAGAAAAGTATTTTAAGAATCAATGTCCTTGAACTGGATCATATCAGGTTTTATAGACCCCAAAATGTGTAATTTACAATCTCAGTAGCGTGGTTTTGATGTGGGTGATAGGACTTTGTCTAATAAACAATCACTGCCAAAATAATGAACATTTAATATACTTTAGATGTTATTAAATACAGAATGAGGAAATGACTGATTAAGAATATTTTAAGTAATTATTTTTAAAATAAATAAAGGTAACCTTGATATAAAGGAATATTTTAAGTAATGATTTTAAAAATAAATAAAGGTAACCTGGATATAAATGTAAACTTCTGGGCACACTTGAAAAATGGACATGTGACTTTTTATACACAATGAAGTGAAAATAGAAGTTCATTATAACCTCTGGTAAGCTTTAAAAGCCATTGTGCAATTTATTAAATTATTTGTTCTAGACTTTGTGGTCATGGAAGCACATATATGCACAATTAAAAAAATAGTCTTCCTAATCTAGCAACGTAGTGCACCTTATATAAAAATAATCCCCACTGCACATCATTCATAAATTTTGATAAAATGAAGTAAAGAAATATACACACATATGTCAAGAAATATGTTCAAGAATATTCACATCAACATTGCTGGAAGCAATGTAAATTTACATCAACAAAAGAATGGATCTATAACATGTAATAATCATACCATGGAATGCTGTACAGCAATGAAAATGAATAAAATTGTGTTACATGTATCCATGCATCTAACTGGATGAATCACAGATATGACATATTAAAGAAATCAAAGAACAAGTTGTAGAAGAATACATATAGTACAAAACTTTAAAAACATGAAAAACATCCATATAATTATGCATGCACATATTTATGTGTGTATCTATAAATATGTATACATTTGTATATGAACAGATGTGCATGAACACACATACACACACAAGTGTGTGTGCATATACATGAGGAAGATTCAATAAATATTGGAAGAAAAAAATCAAATTCAGATTAGTTCAAATTTTAAATTAGTGAAATTAGTTACTAACTTGGTGTAAGGAATGAAAGAAATACTACCAACTAGGAGTAAAGCAGGGGTTTAAAGTACATTATATTTGTTATATCATATTTCTTATATTTTTATCTGTCATATTATTTTCATATTCCTAAAAATGGCTCATATATTTCACAATATTTTTAATACAATTATTAAATAATGGATACAATTTATTAGAACTACAAAGTGGTCTTTCTTTCCTGACCTGTACTCATCAAGGTAAGAAATACAAATTTCATGGTCCATTCCCATCAAATATAGTTGATTATAGGGGGAAAGAATAGCAAGAGTATAATATTTGACTTCAAGTACACTGTGATTAGTCTTCCCAATAGCTGCAGTTTAAAATCCAGACTTTTAAGTAACTTAGAAAATTCTTCACTTTTTGACCTTATCTGACTCTGCAGCCACTTTTTACATATACCCAATATTGCATCAAATTATCATTATCTCCAAATCACAAATTACAACCTATACTTTGTTGGCTTGAGTTGCCTTGTTCTCCTTGGCTACAACAATCCTACATCTTTAAAACGACAATTTTATTTATTTATTTATTTTCTGATGAGGAGTTTTGATTTTATTCCTGAGACCTCAAGAATGGTTAGTGTTTCCTCTGACTGCCTTTGGTTTATGTCTCTGTTCTAGAGGTCACTTGCTCCCCTGACCTTATCTGTGTTCACGTCTATTTTTCTAACTAAAGTGTGACTACCTAAAGAGCAGAAGGGGTGATTCAGAGTCTCTAATTCTAGATATTTGAGAAAATAGTGATCCTAAGATCAAACAGTAGATTCTCACTATTGTGTCATGGCTTTCAGAAAATGGACTTCAATAGTTCTAAATATTTGATGGTGAGAAGAGTGCTTACTCTAAACACATAAGTAGTTTTCTGCTTCGTCTTAGGGAAAATATATACTTCAGAGAAATTTCACTGTTTTGAAAAATAATGGAAAAAGTTTTATTAGTCAAAAAAAACAGAAGGTATGCACTGAAAGGTAGCAGTCTTGTAGCATAGTGGTGGGCTGGGGGCCAGACCTGGAGTGAGCTCTATGAATTCTAATCTTGGTTATATCCAAGAGCAGGTTTTGTATTATTTTTCCTAGTTGTAATTTTTTTGCCTTAAGTCAATCAGTAAAACAATACTGCCTGATCTTATTTACATTTGGGACAATAAGTATGATTGCATTTGAAACATACCAGTAAGCAGAAACACAGTTACCTGGAAGAGTTGATAATGAAACTGAAGGTAACTTTAATATTTTTAGAACTATTGCTAGACTATCTTGTAGAATTGAAAACCAACTGCCCAAAAAGATCTGTGGAAAATGTAAGTGGGCCTTTGGGTTTTCCGCAGATTACATGGGAAAGGGAAACTAGAATGAACTTTCCACAACCCAGGAAATGGGGCAGATAATGGCAAAAGTGACCTTATTTTGTATTCTTAGCTTGTGAGAGCTGAGAAAAACTTGAACTTTCAATTGAATAGAGAAAAGAATTAAACACGTTTTTTACAATGATATTAAGAAGTCTTTAAAATAGACTTTAAAAAGAGCCTTGTATGAAGGACATTAATTTGTTGACTCTCCATCTATCTGTGGACATGTCATTCCTTCCAGTGGTTACAGCCTAGGAAAAATGCTACTTGTTTTGTTACTCTTTGATTTCCCTATAGGATTAGATTCATACACCAGTTATCTTTAACATATAAAATAAACAAATGTCAGAACAAATAGAAAAGACCATAACTAGTAACTATATTAGTAATTACATGTTATTTCTTTTTTTTCTAATTTATTGGGGTGACAATTGTTAGTAAAATTACATAGATTTCAGGTGTACAATTCTGTATTACATCATCTATAAATCCCATTGTGTGTTCACCACCCAGAGTCAGTTCTCCTTCCATCACCATATATTTGATCCCCCTTACCCTCATCTCCCACCCCCCACCCCCCTTACCCTCTGGTAACCACTAAACTATTGTCTGTGTCTCTGAGTTTCTGTTTCTCATTTGTTTGTCTTGTTCTTTTGTTGTTTTTGGTTTATATACCACATATCAGTGAAATCATATGGTTCTCTGCTTTTTCTGTCTGACTTATTTCTCTTAGCATTATACTCTCAGGATCCATCCATGTTGTCACAAATGTTCCTATGTCATCTTTTCTTACCACCGAATAGTATTCCATTGTGTATATATACCACAACTTCTTTATCCATTCATCTATCGAAGGACGTTTTGGTTGTTTCCATGTCTTGGCCACCGTAAACAAAGCTGCAATGAACATTGGAGCACACGTGTCTTTATGTATAAATGTTTTCAGATTTTTTGGGTAGACACCCAGGAGAGGGATTGCTGGGTCATATGGTAATTCTATTCGTAATTTTTTGAGGAACCTCCACACTGCCTTCCATAACGGCTGCACCAATCTGCATTCCCACCAACAGTGTATGAGGGTTCCTTTTTCTCCACAGCCTCTCCAACACTTGTTACTATTTGTCTTGTTGATGATAGCCATTCTGACTGGGGTGAGGTGATATCTCATTGTGGTTTTGATTTGCATTTCTCTGATGATTAGTGATGTTGAGCATTTTTTCATATGTCTGTTTGCCATTTGTATGTCCTCTTTGGCGAAATGTATCTTCAGGTCCTCCGCCCGTTTTTCAATTGGGTTGTTTGTTTTTTGTTGTTGAGTTTCATGAGTTCCTTGTATATTTTGGATATTAGCCCCTT
Source organism: Rhinolophus sinicus (assembly GCF_057876585.1). Classification (NCBI taxonomy): domain Eukaryota; kingdom Metazoa; phylum Chordata; class Mammalia; order Chiroptera; family Rhinolophidae; genus Rhinolophus; species Rhinolophus sinicus. The sequence goes on from NC_142502.1 coordinate 59,753,948, forward strand.
ATCAGAGGCACTGCTTGCAAAAATCTCCTCCCATTCAGTTGGTTGCCTCTTTATTTTGTCGATGGTTTCTTTTGCTGTGCAGAAGCTTTTAAGTTTCATATAGTCCCATTTGTTTATTTTAGCTTTTACTTCCATTGTCTTTGGAGTCAAATTCATAAAATGCTCTTTGAACCCAAGGTCCATAACTTTACTAGCTATGTTTTCTTCTATGCTGTTTATTATGTCAGGTCTTATGCTTAAGTCTTTGATCCATTTTGAATTAATTTTGGTACATGGTGACAGATTGCAGTCCAGTTTCATTCTTTTGCACGTGGCTATCCAATTCTCCCAGCACCATTTATTGAGGAGGCTGTCTTTCCTCCGTTGTATGTTTTTAGCTTCTCTGTCAAAAATTATCTGTCCATATTTATGTGCTTTTATTTCTGGGTTCTCAATTCTATTCCATTGGTCTGTGTGTCTGTTTTTCTGCCAATACCATGCTGTTTTGATTATTGTAGCCCTGTAGTACACGCTAAAGTCAGGGAGTGTGATACCTCCAGTATTATTCTTTTTTCTTAAGATTGCTTTGGCTATTCGGGGTCTTTTGTGGTTCCAAACAAATTTGATGATTTTTTTGTTCTATTTCTTTAAAAAATGCCATTGGAATTCTGATGGGAATTGCATTAAATCTGTATATTGCTTTGGGTAATATGGCCATTTTAACTATGTTGAGTCTTCCAATCCATGAGCACGGAATGTCTTTCCATTTCTTTGTGTCTTCTTCAATTTCTTTCAAAAATGTCTTATAGTTTTCAGCATATAGGTCTTTCACATCCTTGGATAAGTTTATTCCTAGGTATTTTATTCTTTTTCCTGCAATTGCAAAAGGAATTTTTTTTTGTATTATTTTTTTCTGAGATTTCATTGTTAGTATATAGGAATGCAATGGACTTTTGTACATTGATTTTGTAGCCAACAACTTTACTGTATTCGTCGATTGTTTCTAATAGCTTTTTGGTGGAGTCTTTAGGGTTTTCTATATATAGCATCATGTCATCTGCAAAGAGTGATAATTGAACTTCTTCATTCCCAATTTGGATGCCTTTTATTTCTTTCTCTTGCCTGATTGCTCTGGCAAGGACTTCCAACACTGTGTTGAAAAGCAGAGGTGATAGGGGACAGCCCTGTCGTGTTCCTGAATATAGAGCAAAGGGCTTCAGTTTTTCACCATTAATTATGAGATTAGCTGAGGGCTTGTCATATATGGCCTTTATTATGTTAAGGTATTTTCCTCCTATACCTAGTTTATTAAGTGTTTTAATCATAAATGGTTGTATCTTGTCAAATGCTTTTTCTGCATCAATCGATATAATCATATGATTTCTGTCTTTTATTTTGTTTATGTGATATATCACATTGATGGATTTGCGGATGTTGAACCATCCTTGTGCTCTGGGGATGAACCCCACTTAGTCGTGATGAATAATCTTTTTAATGCATTGTTGTATTCGATTTGCTAGAATTTTGTTTAGGATTTTTGCATCTGTATTCATCAGAGATATTGGTCTGTAGTTTTATTTTTTTGTGCTGTCCTTACCAGGTTTTGGTATCAGGGTAATGTGGGCCACATAAAATGAGTTAGGGAGTACTGTCTCTTCTTCAATTTTTTGATCAGGATTGGTATTAGATCCTCTTTGAAGGTTTGGTAGAATTCACTAGTGAAGACATCTGGTCCTAGACTTTTGCTTTTGGGAAGGTTTTGGATGACTGATTCAATTTCATTACTGGTGATCGGTCTGTTTAGATTTTCCAGTTCTTCATGGTTCAGCCTTGGAAGGCTATATGTTTCTAAAAACTTGTTCATTTCTTCTAGGTTATTGAATTTGATGGCATATATTCCTTCGTAGTATTCCTGGATGATCTATTATATTTCTGTGGTGTCCGTGATAACTTCCCCTTTTTCATTTCTGATTTTGTTAATTAGTGTCTTCTCTCTTTTTATCTTAGTGAGTCTAGCCAAGGGTTTGTCAATTTTGTTAATCTTTTCAAAGAACCAGCTCTTTGTCACTTTAATTTTTTCTATTGTCTTTTTGTTCTCTATTTCATTTAGTTCTGCTCTGATTTTTGTTATTTCCTTTCTTCTGCTGACGTTGGGTTTCAACTTGTTCTTTTTCTAGTTCTTTACGGTGTAACATGAGGTTATTTATTTGGAATTTTTCTTATTTCTTGAGATAGGCCTGTAATGAGATGAATTTCCCTCTTAAAACTGCTTTCGCTGCATCCCCCAAATTTGGTAGGATGTATTTTCATTGTCATTTGTTTCTATGTATCTTCTGATCTCTCCTCTAATTTCTTCTTTGACCCAGTCATTTTTTAAAAGTATGTTGTTTAATCTCCATGTATTTGTGTTTTTTCCTGCTTTCTTTTTGCAGTTGATATCCACTTTCAAAGCCTTGTGATCAGAGAATATGCTTGGTATGATTTCAATCTTCTTAAATTTGCTGAGGCTGATTTTATTTCCCAATATATGGTCTATCCTTGAGAATGTTCCATGTATACTAGAAAAGAATGTATAGTCTGATGTTTTAGGATGAAGTGCTCTATAAATGTCAATTATGTCCATTTCATCTGATGTGTCGTTTAGGGCTGCTATTTCGTTATTTATTTTTGTTTGGATGATCTATGAATAGCTGTCAATGATGTATTTAAGTCCCCTAGTATAATTGTGTTTTGGTCAATTTCTCCCTTTAGTTATGTTAGTAGTCACTTGGTATATTTCGGTGCTCCCTGATTGGGGGCATAAATATTGATGACTGTTATGTCTTCCTGTTGTATAGTCCCCTTTACCATTATGAAATGTCCATCTTTGTCTCTTGTTGTCTTTTTCACCCTGAAGTCTGTTTCATCTGATATCATTATGGCTACACCTGATTTTGTCTGGGTACCATTTGCTTTGAGTGTCAATTTCCACCCTTTCACTTTGAGTCTATGCTTGTCCCTGTAGCTTAGATGTGTCTCTTGGAGACAGCATATGGTTGGGTTTAGTTTTTTGATCCAATCTGCTACTCTGTGCCTTTTTGTTGGTGAGTTCAGTCCATTTACATTTAGGGTGATTATTGATATGTGAGGATTTCCTGTCATTCTATCTTTAGTTTTCTGGTAAGGCTGTGTCTCCATTGTTTCTTTGCCTTTTTGTTGTTGTCTGTTATTTCTGTGTGGTGGTATTCCATGGTGTTTCCCTCTGTTTCTTCTTTTATTACAGTATATATTTCAGTTCTGGATTTTTTTGAGTGGTTACCCTTAATTTTATGTAAAAGAAAGTTTGATAGTTAGAGTATTCCATTTTTTTTCAGCACACTTACTTTCTCCATTCCCATATTCAGGTTCAGGCCTTTACTCTCCCCTTTTTTGTGTTTTGGTTGCCACAAATTGTCCCTGTTAATGGTGGTCGAATATCCTCCTTTAGTATTTCTTATAATGCAGGTCGTGTTAGAAAATTCCCTCAGCTTCTGTATGTCTGGAAATGTCTTTATTCCTCCTTCATATCTACCGGATATCTTTGCTGGATATATTATTCTTGGGCTCATAATTTATCTCTTTCAATAGTTTGAATATTTGGTTCCACTCCCTCCTGGTTTGTAGAGTTTCTGCTGAAAAATCTGATGATAACCTAATGGGCTTTCCTTTGTAGGTTACCGTCTTGATTTCCCTGGCTGCCTTGAGGATTCTTTCTTTGTCGTTGATTTTAGACAGCTTCAATACAATGTACCTTGGAGAAGGCCTGTTGGGATTGAGGTAATTAGGTGTTCTATTTGCTTCTTGGATCCGAGGATCCAGTTCTGTCCACAAGTTTGGGAAGTTCTCATCAACAATTTGTTTGAATATATTCTCTGTTCCCTTCTCTCTTTCTTCTCCTTCTAGTATGCAGATTATTCTTATATTGCTCTTTCTGATGGAGTCAGAAAGTTCTTGTAGAGTTCTTTCATTTCTTTTAAGTCTCAAGTCTCTTCTTCCATCTGTGTAATTTCCAGGTTTCTATCTTTGATGTCACTGATTCTTTCCTCCATCTGGTCAACTCTACTACCTAAGCTGGTTATTTCATTCTTAATTTCTTCTATTGAGTTCTTAATCTCCAGGAATTCTATTTGGTTCTTTTTTAAAATGTCAATCTCTTTCGTAAAATGCTCATGTTGTTCTTTGATTGTGTTTCTGAGTTCATTAAACTGCCTTTGTGTGTTTTCTTACATCTCATTGATTTTTTTTCAGAACTGCAGTCTTGAATTCTCTGTCCTTTAAGTCACGTATTTCCTTATCTTTAAATTCCTTTTCTGGAAAATTTTCACTTTCTTTTTGAGCTGTCTTGTTGCCTTGGTTACTCATGGCAATTACTGATTTATTATTTCTCTTCCTAGACATTTACAGGAGTGGCTTCTGCAACAGGTTGATAGGAAGAGGTCTTTCTTTTGTTTTCCAGTACTTGTCGGTAGAATGTTTTATTTTCTCTCCGACTGCAGCCTTTTTTTTCTCTCTCACATGGTAGTGTTATGTTTTCTCTGCACCATCCCAGCTTCTCACGCAATGGGGGGTTCCCTGGGAGATGGGCTTCTCCTCTACTAATAGTTCACCTGGGTTTCAGGGCGCAGTGTTTGTGTGGGTATGTGGAGAGCTTTTGATGTTCCAAAGCTCTTATTGCACCAGATTCAGAGCCCGTATGTTTCAGCAGTTCTGTTTACTCCTACAGGGATCCGCCCATATAGGTGGGGCCAGGGGTGGGGTGAGTTGTGAGAGGTGGGCCAGAGTAATGGCGGAGACCACCACCACAGCCGGTCCTGCTTCCGCAGCTCCCTCCCCTTTGCTGGAACTAGTTCGTTTGGGCATCTTTGTCTCTGGTCTACAGTTCTCAGAACAGCAAATATTGTGTTCTTTTGCTCTGACACTGGTACTCTTCCGCTTCTAGCACCGGGCAGGTGGGGGCAGGGCAAGCTCTGGGAGGGTAGGGAGGGAGCGGCTAGTCTCAGTGCCTAAAGCTTCCATTCTCTCCTCAGCAGTGAGGGCTTAAACCACCATTTTCAGCCTTCTTCCCTCAGTCTTTTCTCCACGGTCTCTGCCGTGAGCGTTGGGTTCAGCCGTGTTATATGCTGCCCCCTCGGCCCTGTGGGCCATAAGCGGAGCCCTAGCAGTCCGACTTCTTCCCTCTCCCACAAGTGCAGTAGTTCCGGGAATCAGCGAGCTCGGAGCACTGAGCTAGGTCTGCGTCCTGTGCCCACACAGCTCTGTCTCCGCACTTCTCCCTTCTCTCCTCTCCCACTCGTGCGATTCACCCATCTTTAGGCGACTTCAGTAGTGGGCCTCTTCGTCTTGCCTGTCTGCTGTGCAGGGAGTCCTTTGTGGAGTTATTGTTGTAAATTCCAGGGGAGCTTTACAGAGGCTCACCTCACGCCGCCATTTTGATGACGTCTCTTACATGTGATTTCTTAACTGAGCTTGTAAAACAGGTGTTTTGGTTATCACCACTTCTACTTCTGAAGAAAATGAGGCTTAGAGAGATCAAATTATGTGCCCCCAAACCTCATGGCCTCTTAGAGGTCTGCTGTGAGTTGATGCCATGTCTTCTATTCTAAATCCCAACCTCTTTCCTTTGTACCACACTTTGCCAACATTCTTGATACAAAGAGGAAAACTTTACATGCAGGTTATTTTCATCTAGCCACCTAATTCATGCTTATTTATGGCCCCTCTTTATGTGTGGCATTTGTATTGTAATTCCCATTTTACCAATGTCCAAGTTTGGTCCAAGTTGACATTCATTGAAACCCTTCAACAACTGAGGAAATAATAGCTTTCGTGTTTTAAAAGGATCGCTTCCCACTCCAAGGCAGGTTGACCTGTATCCTTGTCACACACTGAAGATCGAACAGCAGGTGTTTGACTCCAGTGGAACTCCCCAGATCACAATCTCACTCTCTTGCTGCTTTCTGCCTCTTACTCTGAACCCTGACCCTGACTTTGATTTATTTTTTTGAACATGATCTGCTTGTGTTAATTCTTTGAAATGGAATAGCGTAAAAATGTATTTGCTTATAGCCATGACTTGAGACCTTAAACTAAGAGTTCCATTTTCTTTTTCTCATATTCCATCTCCTACCCTGAATTTTAAGAGGAAAGACACAAATTACAGTAAAATCAGCTCTATTAAGCTATAGTCTAGTGTGGGACATCATCTTCAGAGTAAACAAGACAAATTTGTTGTTTTGCCTTTCTTATAGTACATATACAAAGCAAGTTATATAAAAGAAGCCTCCTGAGAAGATTTTTCAAAGATTAAATGGAGATAGGAATATGTTATTTTCTCCATAATCAACTTGTGGAGAAGGGCTTTGATTGGTATTTCTCTGAATAAAGATGAGGGCCTGGACAATGTTTTCTGAAGTTTGGGAGCTCTTCTAGGGTCTGGGGACACTCTTGCTTGAAATTTCTGAATGGCTGGGGTACAGACAAGTGTCTCACAGTGTGTTGTGATGTGCTTAAGTATGGTCTGGAGAGGATGTGGGTAAAAGCCATAGCGAGTATCCTGGGGCTCAGGGGACACAAGAAAAAGAAGTTCCAGGAAGTTTACATTATGAAATGCAGAACATAGAGTTTGAGAGAGAGAGAGAGAAAGAGAGACACTGGAAGAACTACAAAACAGGAAATTTACCAAATTAAAAACACTCAAAAGACGACACTGAGTGAACTGCTGGTAGGAGCCCAGGATAAATGTGAAGCTTTCTTTGGAACTGGAAAAGAGGGAAGGAGGCTGTTAGACTGAATCACCCACAAGAGCGCTATGACAGCAGGAGACTATGTTGGACATCACCTACCTACGGGCACCTAGATCCTGAAGATTTGAGATATTGCCAGTGTCAGGCAGGAAGAATGCTCTGGTGACTAAAGAGCAGACTGTATTCCTGTTTTCACAGCATAAGTCAGTCTTGTCAGCTGACCATCATACATCCTCTTTTACCACTTTGGGCTGCCCCAGCCAAATAAACCAGGGAGAGAGAAGGCCTACCATCCATCTCTACTCTCTAAGTGATTCTTTTTTATTGTAATAGAGCTCTACTCAAATGCTGATAGAAGACTTTTAACTGGACAGCAATGGATCATAACGAGTACAAACTGAATTTGAGTATTTGCCAAAGAAACATCCAGTTTTAAACTGGAGATCTTGTGATTGCAAAAAAAGTAATTGGATTTTTAATATCAATCTGATTCATTTTTCATAGTGGAGGATGAACAAGAAATTTTCAGATGCCAACAAAGCCCTTAGATTTATGTAAATAAAGCACATGTAACATTTAGGCATTAATATAAGCTCATTAGACTATCAGTGCCATATGGGCAGGATTTTCGTCTGATTTTAGGAGTGCAGAATTCTCAGTGACTAGAATAACACTGGGTCTATATTAAGTGTCCAATAAATATTATTGAACAAATGTTTGAATTTTCATGTATCTGGTAATGACTAACTGATATCATGTATGACAAGGGATGGTGCCGCAAATCGTGCAAGATATTAAGAAGCTAAATATCTTGAACAAGATTTATTCTGATAAATTTGATAATGTCCACAAAATAAACAAATTGCTTGAAAACAAATTTCCATGTTAACACAAGAAATGTAAACTCTGAATTTTCTGGTGTCTGGTAAAGAAATTAAATCTGTAACCCAAATCTTTACACAAAGAAAATATCAGAACTAGGTGGTATCACTAGTAATTTTTTTCAAATATTTAAAGAAGGAAAAGGTATACTAATTTTAAATGGCCTCCTTCAGAAAATAGAGAAAGAGGAAATAATTCTCAATTAATTTTATGAAAGTATAATAAGCTTGAAACTAAAGCCCAATAACAACAAAGAAATTTGACAGACCAATAGGTCTCATGAATATATACACAAAAGTACTAAACACAGTATTTGCAATTTGAATTCCTATGCAAATAGGAGAAGTTCATCCTGAGTAAATGAGATTTATTCCAGAATTTAAAATTTAGTTTAACATTCAAAATTAATTAATACATTTACCCTATCAACAGAATAAAAAGAATAACAAGTAATTACCTCAACAAATGAAGAATATAAATTTAATAAAATTTAACATCCATTTATGATTTTAAAAATCTCAAATTGAGAGTAAAAGAGAGCTATCTCTTAATATGTTACAGGATACCTACTAAAAACAAATAGCTAAAATCATATTTAATAGTGAAATATTAAATGTTTCTCCTCTAAGCCAGGAATAAGTAAGAATGTGCACAATAACATTTTAGTCACAATTGTAATGGTGATCCTAGACAGTGCAAAAAGGCAATCAAAAATGAAAATATGTATACATCGTAAAAGAAGTAAAATTTTAATTTTTGACAATGGCATGGTTATGTATTTAGAAAATTCCAAAGAACCTATAAACCATTAAAAATAATAACTAAATTTAAAAGGGTTACTGGATGTCATGTCAATACAGAAAATATTGTGTTTCTATGTATTCACAACAAACAATTTAAAAATAAACTTGAGAAATAACATGATTTGAAATGATATCATATATTATCAAATACCTAAGAATAACAGAAATCTGTAAGACTTCTTCATTAAAACTGTAAAATATAACTGATAGAAAATAAAATAGTTTTAAATAAATAGAAAAATATACCTTGTTCATATAGTTGTAATGTGCTAATTTCCCCCTGGTTAATCTAGAAATTCAACACAATCCCCCCAAAATGGATAATTTTTGTGGAGATATGTGTGAAAATTAAGTTGAATCTAGTGAAAATCAGAAGACTTTCAATGGCTAAGACAAACTTGAAGAAGACAAATAAAGATCAATTCTTACTATAAAGCTATAGAAAGCAAGACAACGTGGCATGGGTAGATGAATAGGAAAAACCTCTAACTGAATGGTTTAAATTGTTACCACCACTTGCCAGTCTCATAACTTTATAACAATTCTTCCTAATTATGTTTTCTGTCTGGCTACAGTAAATTAGGAAACTCATCACATTTTTCCTCCACCAATATCAACAATATGCATGTAAAATTTACGAACATTAAAACACAACAAAAATTGGGTAAATGTTACAGATAGGCAATTCAAAAATGGATAATTGCAAGTGGTTAACAGGATGTGTAGTTGTGCTGAAACTCATTGAAAATCAAATAAATGGAAAATAAAACAACAGTGAGATCCTATTTTATACCCACTAGATAGTTAAAGTTTGTAAATTGGATTTTGACAGGGCTTTAGGAAAATGTAAATCTTTTTGCATTGCTGGTTGGACTATATAGTAAGTACAGTAGAGCAGCCATTGTCGTTTTGAAGATCAGTCTGTAAAGATTAGATAAATCAAGTATCGAAAGATCCTATGGCACTTCAATTCTACTCCTAGGTATATATCTTGGAAATTCTTACATAGGAGCATAAATGTTCATCTGTAGGTTGGTTTGTGGTGATGCAAAGCAGGAAGCACTCTAGATATCAATCTCTGGGGAAATGGAAAAGAAAGCAGTATGTGTACACCATTGAATTCCATCAGACATTAGAAACATCTAAATAGATGCTAATACAGCAACATGGATCCATTGTGAAATGTGATTCTGGCTAAGAGAGAAAAGATCTATACCTCAATACAATCTAGGAAAATTTCAAATGCATGTATGTAATTAGCAGAAATATAATGTAAGGAAACTAGATACACATCAAACTCATTTAAATGGTTGACTATTGGTGGGAGAAGAGTGTGAGTGAGGATTATGATTAAAAGACAGTAACCAAACAAGTATGAAAGGAAAAAGACCTTGAACAGATGATTGTAGTATTCCACAAAATAGGGAGTTTCGTTAATTCAACTTTCTGCCTGCCCTCAAGATTCAAAAAGACATCAATCAATCAATCAATCAATCAATAATGGCATATCCATACAATGATTCACCGAATATATTCAAGTCATTGCTGTGTAAAAAAATATAAGCCCACTTTGTGGCTTAAAGGAATGCACGTTTATTATCTCACAGTTTCATGGGTCAGGAGTCCAGGCAAGGCTTTGCTTAACTCTCTCCTCAGGCCTTCATGAGACTGCAAGCAGTGTCAGCCAAACTGTATTCTAATGTGAGGCTTGAGGGGAAGAATCAGCTTCTAAGTTCATTTGGATTGCAGGCAGGAGTACCTTTCTTGCAGCTGCATTGGTGAGGCCCTTTTTTCTTGCTAGCTGTTGGCAGGGACTCCTCTCAGCTCCTAGAACTATCCTCATGTCTTTACATCATGCCCCCTCCATCAGCCTCTGACGACATCACAGCTGCCTTCTCCGAAGCCGTCCGCCAAGACAGTCATGATTACTAAGAAACGTAATCATGAATGTGACATCCCTTCATCTTTGCCATATAATGCGGCCTAATCAAGGTAATGACAGCCTATTGATTTTGAACACTCTGTTGGTTAGAAGCTGGTTCTGCCTACACTCAAACACGGTGGATCGCATGAGAACATAACTGATCTGGGGTCACTCTAAGGTGTGTCCTCCACACTGTGCACTTTGAAATGAATGAAGCACTTCTAAGTTGCTCTGATTTTTGGACAGATTTCCAGAGTATATGCAGTGAAAAAACAAGGTGAAAAACCATGTAAATATATCATAATTTATGTATACTAATTATATGTGGATATGTGTTTAAATTCATAGATGATTTGTAAAAAGATGAGCAAGAAACTGGTAATAATGATCCTTTCTGCAGTTACTGAGTTGAAAGGGCAAGGAAGGTAATGAAACTTAGTAATTATCCTTTTCATATTTTCAATTTTGTATGTGGTGCCTATAGTAACTTTTCAAGTTGCATATAATAGCTTTTCAGGAAGTAAATAAGATTTCCTATAGGAAACTGTTATTTTAAAAATTGCAAAATAAGAGATTGTATAACATACAAGCTAAAATGATCAGAAACATGTCAAGATCAAAGAGTTTCTTCCTATCAAGACATGAGTATGACAAAGAGTGAAGAAATGTTTGTAATCATGGTCTTTTGAAAATCAAAGCTCCATGTATAAAAGATAAGTTGCTAGTCATCGCATGAAAGCACATTTTAGGAGACTAATGAAAATATAAATTAATTAATAATTGATAAATTCTATGAATAAAAAGTTTTTCAAAATCCTCTAAATAGGAATTTGACAACTTATCTTACCATCAGTACTTTGAATAGTAACATCTGTTCTATGTATTTTAAGAATCACTCTGGTTTAAAAAGGTGTATGGTTAATTAGCATTCCACTTGGATACATTCTAGTATGTTTACTGAAGTGAAGATGAGATTTATATATTTCAGGCATCATGGGATTGATGTTCTAAGAAACACAGTAACACCCTATTTTAGGAATCACTCCATTATGTTATTGCTGTATTTACATCTCAGAGAGGGTAGAGACCAAGTTTTTCATCTGTGCACATTCATCATTTTTCAGAGTGATTGGACCTTAATTGGTCCTCAATAAATATTTTCTAGACATTTGAAAAAAAAAGGTTGATAGATAGTAGTGAGACTGGTTTCTGCAAAAATCTGTAAGCATAAGAAAATGATCAATATTTGCCTCATAAAATGTTATCATATCTGTCTCTGAATGCGTTAAAAATTCTGAATGACACATCAGAAGGCAAAATTCTGTCCATCATCTGATGTGTTGCCTATACTTTTCCAATTAGTATCTAGGTACAGTGATACCTAGGTTAGAAAGTTCTAGAGAACAAAGCCGCTTTGAACAATTTCAGCCTGGGATAATGATAAAGTTTGGCTCCTCTTGGCACTGGATCAGCAAAGAAGTAACTAAGAGCAAACAAGGGTACATGGTATTAACTTAGATGTATTCTGAATTTTTCAGATATTCTCGAGAACACACATTCCATTGTTAGGCCATTTTTTTCAGGCTTCAGATACATGAAATGCCATCTGTGGATGCAGAACCTTCTCTAATAGCAGTATCACACTAGCTCACAGACCTATATGCATGTGTGCATATGTGTATTTCTGTCTACAAGTGTGTAAATACTTTCCTAAGTGTTAAGTACTTCACACATATTGTAATTTATTCCTTATAACATATTTGCAGGGTAGATTCCATTGTTACCCTCAGTTGAAGAAACTGAGCCCAGAAAGGTTAAGTGGCTTCCCCGTCTCTTAGGACTAATGCATGTCAGAGCGAAATTCAGACCCAGGCAGCCTGATATTAGAGTCCAGGCTTTCAAACACTGGCCATGCAGCCTCTCTAAGTGTGTTAAAGCCCTCTGGCTGGGAGATATTGGAAATTAGACTCTGAGAAGCTTTAGCTTCTTCTCCAAAGTGAGGTGGGAAAAGAGCAATCCAATCATGGAATACATTTCTGTGATGACGTCTTAAGTAATGAAGTTTCTGATAACAAATTGTGTCATTGAAATGCCCCTTTTCAGCAGTGGCATTGCCATTTTGCAAACATTCAAGTTGGTGTGCTTTGTCCCATGAATATGCCTTGGAACCATGTGCCTTGCATATCTTACACGCATCCTGATTTTTAATAAGACTTCTTACAACCCTTGAAGGAAAAAAAAAGAATCTACCTTGCACTCGTGTAGTGCTTGAATTTCAAATACTCCTTATTATCACTCTCCTCTAGGTTTACTATCAGGGAAATTAAAAAAATAGAAAGCTAATGTTGGTATATGTATCTGGGTTATGTTTACATTTTATGTTCTTTGTGAAAATAAGTTTAAACTTACCAAGTAGACAAGAAAAATAGTTTTTATGCTAAGAATCAATACAGACTCATAAAAATTAGAATTCATGTTTAAGAGGTACTATATTTAAATTATTCCATTACAGACTGTTAGTGACACTTATGTCTACTTCCCCACATCCTTCCAGCATAGAATATCTCATTTTATCATAAAAAGGTAAAAGGAGTGTTTTGAACAATAGTCTCATCTACGGGCAAGTTTAAACCTATCTTTTATTCATTTATACTTTTGTGCTTTCTTACCTCCACCCAATGTATATGCATTGAGATGTACCCTCCTTTGCTTTAAAAATTCTGATTCTTGACAGCACTCATCTCAGTCTATACATAATTTATTATAATTACTACCAGTAACTTTCTAGTATCAAACTCAGTTCTCCCAGGAGCATTGAAAAGGATTGTGGATGATTGCATGCTTTTAGGCACATGAAACTATCATAAGAGGGTGTATGTACTAGTTGAAGTAAATGCCCACAAGCTCCAGAAGAAACAGAATACCTTTACAATGCACGGATGCTGTGCTCCCATTTACAGAGGCAGGGAATACTTTAGGACCAGAATCACATGGGGAAATTCAGATGCTTACATCGGAGCTTGCCATAGCAAGGATTGGAACCTGATCATTTTTCTAGCCAATACTTTTCAGTAGAAGAACCTGGCTGTCATAATTTCATAGTACCGAAGTTGCTTGTATATCTTATCCTTTGGTTGGGGAGTTAGGATTTTCTTGATGAAATTTGAGCCATAAGGCATTTGGAAGGAGACAGAATAATGATGTTGGTAATGTTTGCAAACTCTCCTGGGTGTGTGAGCGAATAAACATTTACAGAGCGACTAGGGGTTTGTTAGGAGACGGAATGAGCATGCATGTGTTTGTGCGAAAGGGGAAGAAGGCCTTGGAGCTATGCACAGATTTGCTACCTGTGCAGATAGCCCATCCATGACTCAATAAAAGTCACCTGATTTCCTTAACTTTCTTCTTCAAGGGATCAGGGCTGCTTCATTTTTAAGGAGTGGAAAGACATATTTGGAGTCAGCATACATTTCATGTTTCTGAGACCATTCCAAGTTTTGCTCGGATCTTGCTTTTTTGCCCTTAGCATTTCTAGGCCTGGTATTGTTGCTTTCCCTGCATTCTTTTCTCCTGGGTGTGCAAATGAGCCACAGGCCTGCTATGTGTCCATCAGGGATGCAGAGTTTGTCAAAAGCCCTCCAGACAGAAACCTCTTTGGCTTTTACCGATAGGGAAGAAGCAGATTCCATAATATAACTGTAGTTTTTCCTTTAATATAAGGCATAACCATAAATTAGTTTAAAAATCCTCATGGAATGCTTCAAAAATCAGTAGGTATATAAAGGTCAAATTTTTTTTTTCCAAAAAGGTGTTTTTAAAACCAATGTTTCAGAAAAACACATATGAATGAGTGTTGCCCTCTTCACAGTGATCTCCTCCTTTTTAACAGTGCTAGCACGGCTCAAAACTGTGTTGAACCTGTTTTGGAATTGTCTTCCAAAAGAGTTCGTTTACGAACCACATAAGAAAGTCATTAGTTTATGGTTATACCTCATAAAGTTCCACAAAGGGAATAGGAAAGACAAAGTGAAACAAATGGAGTGTGGCTTTGCCCATTCATAAACCCAGCTGAAAGGATGGGCTTTATATCTTCCCAGAACATTGACACCTGATGTTCCTTTGGATATATAGTAGAAAGAAAAATAGGTAAGTCTTAAAGAAAAACCTCTGATGCCTATATACTTAATCATATAGGTTTCCCTAAAATCTGGCCACATAAAGAATATGTTTTTATAGATTGTAGGTAAATTTAGAATTACATACATTCACTCGTGTTTCAGGACTGTATGGATGCCTTTGTAGAACCATTAGCAGGAGTGCAAATCATTGTATAAGGAAGATGAGCTATGCCCATGTAAACAACTCAAATGGCTAATTACCTTTATCCACATGGATCACTACCATTGTTTAGACCATTATCAGTTCTCACCTTCTATACTGCTGTTCATTCTAACATGATCTCTGTCTCTAATCCATTGCCTAAACTTTAGACACAATAAACTTTCTAAAAGCGTACATCTGAATATGACACTTCCTATTAAAACCTTGCAATGACTACCCTTTGTCTTCAAGATGAAGCTCACTGTTTAGTATGATATTCAAATCTTTCGCAATCTGCCCCCTTTTAGACTATAGATTGATTAATCTAGTCTGTCATATTCCCATTTCTCTTAATTGCCCTCTAGACTGATGGATTTGCTTCCAAGAAAGCACTCATGTGTGTGTGTGTGTGTGTGTGTGTGTGTGTGTGTGTGTGTGTGTGTGTTTTGTTTTGTTTTCTGCCTAGTTTCTAGAACTTCATACATGCTTCCGAATACGTGAGACGTGAAATGTCTATCCATGATTTTAATCACTCCCCAGTGGTCTTCTCCTATTCTGGAGAAAGACATAGAAATATATCTTTCTAGCATTGGTTTTTATTATAGATACCTACTGTGCATTATTTAAAATGCCAGTTTCTTGGACAATTCTAAAGGCGATTTATCATAAGGTCATGTTGTGCCCAAGAATCCATATTGTTTAACAAGCATTCCAGAGGACTCAAATGTAGGTTTTAATATCACATTTTGAGAAATTCCTTTGGGATACTCCCCACTGCCTGAAATCGGAGTAGGACAGAATTTTGATCCTTCTCTAAAATTCCTGCTATGAATAGATGATTAAGCATAGCATTGACCAAACAGTAGAACCTTGAAAAAAAATGCTGAATAATTAATTTTCATGAAATATTCACAGGCCCTGTTTTGGTAGCTCGAGCACAAAGATGGTTGAAAATAATTATATACCTTTTTGTGCATGTGTGATGTATGCTGCTCATCCCAAGACGAGGAGCATTGTATCCTTCTCTTTAAAGCCACGCTGGTCTTATGATTGCTTTGAGCAATGCAATACAAAGGAAATAGCATTCAAAGACTTCTGAGTGTAAGCAAGCGTTATGAAAATCAGGCAGCTTCAGTGTGTTCTCTGTTAGGATACTCTTGAAACTCAGATGCCATGCAATGAGAAGCCCAAGCTAAAGGGAGGGGCTATGTATGTTGTGCTCTGGTCAAACAGCTCTAAATGAGCTTCCAGCTGGCAGCCAACATCAACTGTCTGCCAAATAGG
The DNA here is from genome assembly GCF_057876585.1 of Rhinolophus sinicus. Classification (NCBI taxonomy): domain Eukaryota; kingdom Metazoa; phylum Chordata; class Mammalia; order Chiroptera; family Rhinolophidae; genus Rhinolophus; species Rhinolophus sinicus. Next base: position 59,769,901 of record NC_142502.1, read on the forward strand.
AGAGACATCTTGGACCATTGCAGCTTGATCAAACCCTCAGAAGACTGCAGCCCTAGCAAACATGGAGGGACAGAAGACCATCTAGCTGAGCCCAGTAATGCAGAATCATAAGAGGTAATAATTTTAAGCCAATATACAGTAATAGAAAATTGAAACCCACATCCATTCTTTTCTTTTCTATTCTAATGCAAACTCACATAGAAAACCATTCTTCCATTTTAGAAAGGGAATATGATTATTAACTGTACTCCTTTAAGTGGAACTAATACACAATTTTTTACAAACCAATTTATTCTTTCCTTGTTTATATTTAAACAAAAATTAATTTATACAGATGCCTCAGGTTCTCATGTCACATTTTTCGGGCCCATCTCTGACATCAGCTGCAGCACAGGTGGCAGCTCCAGCTCACCTTGTGCTGGCTGCCAGCATGCCATTAGAAGCTCAGATTGTGTGGCTTTCTTCACTCTGTGCCCAGGCCTTCTCTACTTGGAGGGACCTTACTTGGCCAGTGCACGAGTGCTTTTTTAACTTCCCTAGGTTGATCCTTCAACCAATTAGGTAGGTGGGAATGGATACATGTTCCAGTCTCCCATCATTCAGATTGAAAATTCTGGATCACTCCATAGAGTTTGTAGATATTTGGGTTGAAAGAAGATCCTTGCCCACAGTAGCATCCTAGTACAATCTTTCACTGACTTTTCTTGCTTCACTCTTCCCCGTCTCTCATTCCTACTGCCTGAGTTCATCTCACAAATCCTTATCTCATAAGAAAATTCTCTGGAGTCCTTGTTTTAAACTCTGCTTTCAGGGTAAGCCAAATGAATATAGTTACTAATAAGCTAATGTTATGAATGGAATATTTGTATTTGCCCAAACATATACTATTTATTTTGAAGGTCTAACCTCCAGGGTGGCTGTATTGGAGATGGGGGTCTCTCAGGAAGCTAATTAAGGTTAAATAAAATTCAAAGGGTGGGGCCATAATCCGATAGAAGGAATGTTGTTATAAAAACAAAAAAACCACAACAGACACCAGAGATTATTCTCTATTTCTCCATGCTCACATACCAAGGACTGTGAGGCCATGTGAGGATGTAGCATTCTATTTTTGTCTTCCTTAGTTCTCTACATATTTGCCTTGATGGTTTTGACCAGCATCTTTTTACCCTTGAGCCGCAGCTAGACAGAATGTTGTTTCATAGCCTCTCTCTGTTCACTTGCACCTGAGGAAAACACACAACCCTCATGAGGCTTTTTAAGTGATTTTGCTGCTCGTAATACTCATAACATAACTTTAAGACACAAGAAGATTCACTTTACTGATTTTTTTACTTTATAACAAATAAGGTGTTTATAGTATTTTTTAAGGCTAGTCCCAGTTCACTTCTGTTCTTTCATCAGTTCTGCACTCACTGCCTTTTTTCTCTTCCAAAAAAGATGAAAGTTGTTACATTTGCTCTTTATGCTCATGGAAAAAGTTTTCGTACCCACTGTCATAGTTACTAAGGAAACTCTGAGATTGTTTTGCATTGTGAGATTTAAGTCAAACAGAGTATCAGGAAGACTTGACCTTTATTTCATGCCATCTTCACTGTCTTTTTCCTTATAAACTCAACATCCTTGAATCAGCCCCTCAGTAATTCTCCACTTGTGGATGTCACAAGATCTAAATTTAATGGCAGATGTGTTTCCTTAATACTTCTAGCATCATTCTCCATATCAAGGGTTAAAGTTTGGGTATCCTATAATTTTAGGGCCTTTAGATTAGACAAAGTCCTTTAGATAAGTTTCTTAGATACACATAGGGTCAGAAGTGCATAATCGTTATTTTTTAACATTGACATACTTTTTGAAGTTAACTTTTGCATCTTCACATGTAAACTTAATAATGTACTGGCAAATAGTTAATGAAACCGTAGAGTATTTATCGCCAGAGGCAGCATTAAGGATTTTATTTATATTAAGTGTAAGCTTCAAAATAATCCTTTAAAATAAGTATTTTATTATGTCTATTTTAATGTGAAGAAACTGAAGCTTAGATATGTACCGTAACTTTTGTATAATCTCAGAGATGATCAATGGTAAAACTGGGATTTAAGTCTGATCAGTTGAATAAAGTATGTTGTCCTTCTACTTATAAAAAATAATTAGGGCAAAATAGTGTATAGGTTGATATTTCAGGCAAACCTGTGGTAAAAATATTTTAGTCAAGAAATCATTTGGTGACCTCTATTCACAGGAGTTATTGATTCTGCGAATAGAATTTCAGCTTTGCCAAATGGAAGGCGGTGGACCTACATCCTATTGCTGTAAGACAAGAGCGTTCCTTGAACAGAGAGAATGATCTCTGAGAGTTGATCTCAGATTCCTTATCTGTAAAACGAATTTTATCCTTTTGTGATTTTAAAGTAAAATGAGAAGTTTATGAAACATATGATATAGTATCCATTCACTGTGACTGTATTTTTATTGTACGGTTCTTGAGAATGAGACTTCTAAATAGAGTGTGATTACAAATTACAGGCAGTTTTTAACTCTCACATTCTCTATTTATAAATGATTGACTGTGGTCCTAAGCATTTCTCTCTTTTTCTCCACTGCTAGAAGTTGAGCCTTTCCTCCCTTCCTTTTTCCTCTTTGACTTTTTTTTTTTTTTTTTTTTTCATATTGAATGACACATCATTAACACTTTTGCAGGACTTTGTCTCATTTTGTATTCTTTTTCCCTGACAGTTTTCAAATGAAAGAAGGGAGGTGTTAGAGGCTAGGGAGGAGCCAAACTTCTTGGATCCTAGAGCATATTTGGTGGCTTTGGGGAGTAAAGATGTTCCTGTATGATTAATGAAAAAAAAATAGTTTCCTCTTTCTGCAAAGAACATCTTCCTCAGATTACATCTCCAGTCTGGACATGCAAAAAGCCAATACAGGTATTTATCCAGACAGCTTGAGAAACTACATAAACTTGTCAACAAATGGAATGACAAATATCACAACTTTTTGCCACTTTCTGGAAAAGAATGAAAGAACACTAAATCCTGGAATAAAAGCTTCTCAGAGGAGCCAGATTAGGGTCTCAATAAAGTTTGCTTTTTTTGATAACAAAAAATTTGGTATTTAATATATTCATATTTCAATGAATAGAATTATGGGATTGAAAGTGCTTTGTAAATATTATCTGGCCAACTTCTGTTTTTTTAAAAAGTATATACTTAAATAAATACTATGCCCAACATTATAAACCAACATTGAAGAGCAGAGAGCACTTTTGCAGAGTTAGATTTCTTGACAATTTTAAACTTTTCCTTTGCATTTAATGTTTCTCTTGCCTATTTTTGCTAGCAGCAAAATCTCTTCAATAGCCTCATGAGGGTTGTATGATTTCCTCAGGTACAAGAGGACCGAGAGAGCCTATGAAGCAGCTTTCTGTCTAGCAGTGGCCCAAGGACAAGCAAAACTCTATAGACAAAACCGTTGATACAAATCTATAGGGACTCAGGAAGACCAAAATGGAATGGTTTCTTGTGTTTAAATTAAGATGAGCTACAGGGTGGTGGAAAGTTGGGCTCCTATTCCCCTTTTGAATTAATTTGATGGCTAAATGTTGTTTTTATAGTGAACATGCACTGCATGTATAGCAAAAAAGGGCGATTGAAGAGAAAATATTTCCATTTTGGGCCATAATAAAAACTGTTACTACTGAGGGTATATATAGTGAAAAGTAGGGGTTCCCATGACTACCTTCCGTAAGAAACCTACTAGCCTCACTTTAATGCTTCATTTTTTTAGCCTCTGTTCCACTGGTTTCCCTTCTCCTGTTCAGGGAATAGGTTCCAGCAGAGATGTGCTAGGGAAGCTTCTAGCTTAACCACAGAAGTTGTTTTTATTTGCTCCTAAATTCATACTTGTAATATAGTTTCTAATTAAACACTCAAGTTAGAAAATGATACTCTCTACTTCACAGACATCTCTAGTCTGTACTCCTTACATTCTGCCTAATCCAGGATATTCTATATTGAATTTCAGAGTACATATTTTATTGCATTCTAATAGTATATTTGCCTGTTTCTTCTGCAAGACTATGAACTTGGAGGTTACACTGACTTTTATTATCTCAGTATTCTCATCATCTAGTAGTGAATAATCCAAACTAAATATTATCAACATCTGTTCAATTTTAATGAAAAGACAAAAGGAAAGAAGTAAGAAGTGGGGATGAAGAAACAAAGGAAAGAGACAAACATTGTCACATATTGTGGTTATAGATTTTTGTATAGCTTAATTAAACCCAATCTAAGAACACTATAACATTAAAAAGTACATGAACATTATAATAATTTATAGTAATGTATTTGTGAAAAAAATCCATCTCCATATTGCAAAACACACATATACCTGGGTGCCAAAAAAATGCCCATGCGACTTGTATTCATCTTTTGTTATCCATATATATTGTTACAATTTCAAGATAGTTTTTTTCCTTTCTTAAAATGTGTATTTCATTGTGTATATATACCACATCTTCTTTAGCCAATCATTTATCAAAGGGCATTTGTTTTTTTCCATGTCTTGGCCACCATAAATAAAGCTGCAATGAACATCGGAGTACATATATCTTTACAGATAAATGTCTTCAGCGTTCTTGGGTATAAATGCAGAAGAGGGATTGCTGGGTCATATGGTAATTCTGTTCTTAAGTTTTTAGGAACCTCCACACTGCCTTCCATAGCGGCTGCACCAATCTGCATTCCCAGCAACAGTATATGAGGATTCCTTTCTCTCCACAGCCTTTTCAACACTTGTTATTATTTGTCTTGTTGATGATAACCGTTCTAACTGGTGTGAGGTGCTATCTCGTGGTTTTTATTTGCATTTCTCTGATGATTAGGGAAGTTGAGCATCTTTTCATATGTCTATTGGCCATCTGCATATCTTCTTTGGAGAAATAGCTATTCAGTTCCTCTGCCCATTTTTAAATTGGATTGTTTGTTTCTTTGTTTTTTTGTTGAGTTGCATGAGTTCCTTATATATTTTGGATATTAGCACCTTATTGGAGGCGTTGTTTGCAAATATCTTCTCTCATTCAGTTTATATATACACAATGGAATAGTACTCTGCCATAAGAAAATATTAAATAGTGCCATTTGAGACAAAAATGGATTAATCTTGAGATTATTATGCTAAATGAAATAAATCATACAGAAAAAAATTGAGAGCCACATGATTTCACTGATATGTGGGATATAAAACTGAAAGCAACCAAGGAACAAGACAAACAAATAAAGAAACAAAGCCTTATAGACACAGACAATAGTTTAGTGGTTACCAGAGGGTAAGAGGGGATGGAGTGGTAGATGAGGGTAAACGGGATCAAACATATGGTGATGGAAGGAGAACTGACTGGGTGCTGAACACATAATGTGATATACAGATGATGTATTACAGAATTGTACACTTGCAACCTCTGTAATTTTACTAAGCAATGTCACCCCAATACATTTTAATTTTTAAAAAAGTATATACATTTCTTTGGCACCCTCTGTATAATATAGTCCCTGAAAACACACCTGCATGTACTTTTGTGTGTGCTAGTGTAATGCTTATTTAAATTGCCAGGGCATTTTGATTTTAACTCTTTTAACACTTTTGGAATGGATTAAATTTAAATGCAGATATTAATGATAGTTAACATGAACTATACATATTTTTTTATAGATTCCAAAGCTTCTTGAAAATATCATTGCCCTTTAATGGAGAGTTGAAATAATTTTGACTAAAACCCAATTTTCTGCCTGCATGGTAGAAGGTGGCGTATCAAACCAAAATAGTCTCTCTAAAGGTCATTGTATGTTACCCGGTATCATTCATTAATTATCTGGTTTCCATCAACTCCATGATAAATTTAGTCAAGTTACGTTAGTATGCTTGATATTTGATTCTATTAATATTAAATATTAAAACAAAAGCGAGAAAGGGAGAAAGAGCGAGAGAATCGTTTTTCAAGAAATTAAATTCCAAGATTTCCTCCAGTTGCTAGTTCTCACATTTTAATACTTATTTTTGCGGTTGTGTTACATTTGTTTTAATTTTCCCATTGCAACTTAGGCTTTTTCTTTTTGTTCTTTCCTCGATGAAGGTGGAAAACTGCTGGCTGCCAACAACCTTTTATTTACCACCAACCTTTCCTTAAAAGAATACAAAGCTTATTTTCTTCCATCTCCGCCTGATCTGATTGTCTTCCCAAGTCACTAGAAAGTGTAGTAGAAAAAATGAACTAGAAATCGTATGGTATTTTGTTAAAGTATAGTTGACATAGAATACTGTATTAGTTTCATGTGTACAACATAGTGATTCAACATGTACATATCTCACAATGTGATCACCCAATAAGTCTAGCAACCATCTGTCACTGTATAAAGTATTATAATATTATTGACTTATTTCCTGTGCTGCACATTATACCCCCATGTCTTATATATTTTATGACAGGAAGCTTATACCTCTTATCTCTCTTCACCTTTTTCATCCATTCCCTTTAACCCCTCCATTCTGGCAACCATCAGTTTGTTTTCTGTATTTATAAGTCTGTTTCTGTTTTGTTTTGTTTATTTTTCATATATATAGGTAAAATCATATAACATTTGTCTTTCTCTGTCTGACTTATATCACTTAGTGTAATATACTCTAGGCCCATTCATGTTGTCACAAATAGCAAGATTTCATTCTTTGTATTGATGAGTAGTTTTTCATTGTGTGTGATATACATATATATGTATATATATATATACATATATATACATATATATATATACATATATATGTATATATATATATATATGTATATATATATATATATATATATATATATATATATATACAGGTACATGCAAAAAGAAAGAAAGAAAGAAAGAAAGAAAGAAAGAAAGAAAGAAAGAAAGAAAGAAACTAGACCACTTTCTTCCACCATATACAAAAAAATTCTAAAAGGATGAAAAATTTAAACGTAAGACCTGACATTATACAGCCTTTGAAGCAATTTACCACATATATGAATTTATTTTTATTAAATACTTTAATAAGTTAAGCTATATTTGGAAGATAGAAATTGATATACATAAAATGATATACAGAGAAGAAATAGATATATCCTATACTATATTTTCATTTCATTTTATTTATAAAAACTGTAGCTATAATTTTAATTTGAGCTGGTAAAAAGCAACCTTTGTGAGGTTTTAGTGGTCATTTGCATGTACTTAAGCATTTTCTCATTGGTGAGAGGAAGGAGGAAGTATGAATAAGAAATCTCCATGTTCTAGTAAAAAACTAGTGATTTAAGTCCACTAATTCATTAATCTAGTTCTCATTAAATCTAACCAGATAAATTTACACTGAGAATTTGTTAGATTAACAGAATCTTTTAGGCTTAGTAATTACTTTGAAAATTATCTTTTGAAAAATGACCAGTGCTTACAGTTCTTGAAATAAATCAGCTAATGCAACTATGGAATACGACTTTGTTCTTTGAATATGGAAAAGTGTTGTCCTGTCTCATCAGATGTGAAGTATTCTCTAGGGTTATGTTTCTAATCCTTCACCATCATCAAGTTGGGCATCATTGTCCTACACCTGGACTCTTTCACTAGCTTAGATACCAGCATTTACTAGAGGGTTCTAACCAGATGCAGTGAGTAGCAAAGATGTTACATGCCATGTGGGATGGTAATATAGTGCACCTGACAACTGGCAGAGCCGGTGGAAATGAGGCTTAATGGTTAAATGAGTGCAATTAAGTGAACTGTTACATCTTTGCTGTCCCAGACTACTAGAATGCTTAATGTGACTCATCAGCCCCATTCCAAGTTCCAGACACTTAAAACTGAATGAGTATAAATAGCAAAAGCCACAGTAAATCAGTTGCACAAAATAATTTATAAATATAAAAAATGATAATCAATTTTGGTCTGTTGATTTCTTTTCAGTATACAGCTAACATTATAAAGTATACTGATGCTAGAACCATGTCCAGTTTAACACATTGAACTTTGTTACATTACAAGTTCATAAAAAACGTTGCCTCCCTTTACTAAATCAAACTAACCATTGGTAAGCCATACCTTCTCAGAGAGGCCAGGGATGTCTGTCAATTACACTGCCAAACTCAAAACAAGATTGCTAACTTCAGGTTAAGAAATAGTTCTGCATTGACCTATGTCGCAACTCCTATCCAGCAGTCATTTGAAACAATCAATAGTACAGACAGCCAAAAGTCCAAGATTACGGAAATTGCCTATTTGGACAACCAAACCAAAAAAAAAAAAAAAAAAAAAAAAAAGAGAAAAAAAAGGAAAGAAAAAGAAAAGAAAACCTAGAAAATTATTTTGTGCTTCTCTGATCAATTGTTATCTTGGTTGGGGCGGCGGGGAAGAGGAAAATATAAGTTTCCTCAACTCACCAACAAGAAAACCATAATTTTAACTTCTGCAGAAAAAAAACAACATCCCAGCTTGATGAACAGAAAGGAAGATTTCAGACAGGAGGCCATGTGAACAACCTTGAAGAGGTCTAAAGAAAAGATTTAAGATCATTTGTGCTAAAGACAGCAAGTAGAGACAAAATAAAAGTGATTGACCAGCATTAGTTCAAGTCTTTCCATTATGGAACGCAAAAAGTATTCTCTCGCTCTAAAATTCTCTGCACACCAGAAAGTTATTTCTTTACTGGAAAACATTAAAGGAAAGAATGAGTATCTATCATGATTTTCAGTTTTAACAAAATTTAAACCCCAAAATTGTTCTATACAAATGGAATAATATGGATGGGCCAAATCAACTCTGCTAAGACTGACACAGACATTTTAGATTTTCCTAGATTTTACCTGAAAGTTTGCTTGACTGTAAAATTGTATCTATTATTAAAGATGGTAAAGTAATACTGAATTTAGAACTAAAATAAATAAGTTAGTGTTACCCACTTGTATTAGCTAGATTACATGAAGTCTGGTAAATTTAATTACAGTATCATTTTTATATATTGTCCAGTGAGATTTCTATTGCATTTCACAGTGTGTCCCGCAAGGAAAACCAGCAATAAGCAGAGACTAGGAAAATATAGTTTTATGCATATCTGATATACAAAAATGGAAACAAACACACTCAATGAGGTCAATCAGATGCAAACGTGTATAGTGTCTCCTAGAGCAGATGGCCCTGTTGATGAGAATTTTAGACAGTTTACAGCCAGAGTTTATGCCCAACTTCAGTTCATGCAAACAAACAAACAGCAACAAGATAAAACACCAATCTGAGCTCAACTAAAAGAACAAAACAAAATGTACCAAATTCTAGCCATTGGCTCATTTAGTTCAGAGAGGGTCGTTTTGTAGAAAACTTGAGCTTGTATGTTTTATTTCTGAAAATAAGACTGAAAAGTAAGTTCACGATGAAGAATATGATAATTTAAAGATTTGGTTTAGTATAATGACCAACCCTACTTCATAAAAAATAATTTGGTCACTTAATAAATATAGTACTGCATAAAATCCATACCCATATTATTGGGTGAGAGAGGTGACTTTTTTTCTTATTGCATAATAATGCAGTGGTTAACAGTTGGCATATGGCATATGGTGTTCCTTTTACACCACTGTGAGCCATGCCACAGAATGTTACATCACCATTCTAAGAATCTTTTCTTCTCCTTCTTCCCCATATGGCCTTCAATTCTAAAATAGACTTTTCTGAACACACTTAATGTCTCTGTTCAGTATTCTATAGTTGGGAATCAGGTGTGACTGAAAGATGAGAGAAAGGTCTTCTAAATCTTCAGTTCCCAGTTGGGTCTATAGGGATCTCAACTACAGTTATGTATTTCCATAAAATGTGTGATTTCCACAGAAACCAAATGAAAACTAAACTTAACCATTTGTGCTAAAATCTCCCCAGGACAGCAAAAAATTAAGACTAAATTATTTAGGTCTAACCAATCTACTTAGTTCAACTCACTTAACTGTTTAGAAGTTTGACCTCAGAAATACACGGAACTGAACAGAGGTTGATAAAAATTTGGTATAGGGAATTTTGCTATGACTTCCAGTTTATAATTAGATTACAAACTCCAAGGATGCATAATGGAGATTTATGAAGTGAATTAAATGATAGAATGTCATTAGTGCTGACTGGCAGCCACATACTCATTCTAGTACATGATACTTGACTGAAGACATGTTGTTTGATTAAAGACATTTGCCTAAGTTGTACAGTAAAATGTGTTTTTCCCATAAACATGACAATGACAATTTTACTTGTAATCTATTGTTACTCTCAATTCTAAAGTTTAGAGGAAAGATTTTGCCTGAAAATGTACCACTCCTGTAGGCCTCAGGTTAATGAATATTGGGTGACGGCATTTTGATGCTGTTGTCCCTTCCTTTCATTTTCTACATCTACTGAGAAGTTTTATTAATATATTTTGCCCTGTTTAAAAATATAATAATAGACTTCGGTTTTGATAAACAAAATAATCATGAGGCATTTACTTTTTAATATATTTTATTTTTCAGAAAAATTTCAGGTTCACAGCAAAATTGAGCAGAAAGTACAAAGAGTTCCCATATACTTTTCATCCCTCCCTCCTTCGTAACCTCTGGCCACAACTGATCTTTTTATTGTCTTCATAGTTTTGCTTTCCCCAGAATGTCATGTAGTTGGAATCATACAGTAGGTAGTTTTTCAGTTGGCTTCTTTCACTTAGTAATACTTATTTAAGATTCCTCCATGTGTTTTTATGGTTTGACAGATTCTTTTTAGTGCTGTATATTGCTCCATTGTCTGGATATACCAGATTATCTATGTCACTGAAGGACATTTTTGGAGTTACCAATCATAAATAAAGCAAATATAAATAAAGCTGTTACAAACATCTGTGTGCAGGTTTTTGTGTGGATATGTTTCCATTCCTTTGGGCAGATACCAAGAAGTGCAATTGCTGGATTGTGTAGAGTAATTTAATTTTGTAAGAAACTGCCAAACTGTCTTCCAAAGGGGCTATACCAGTTTGCATCCCCATCAGCAATGACTGACAGTTCCTGTTGCTCTACATCTTTGCTGGCATTTTGTGTCTTTGGTGTTCCAGATTTTGGCCATTCTAATTATGTAGTGGTACATCATTGTTGTTTTAATTTTCATTTGATGCAAATTAATAATGACATCTGATGTGGAGCATCTCTGTAGGCAATTCCTTAACAGTGAATACAAACATTCTTGATTTATGCTTGCAGTACATGTTTATTTCTCAGTCAGGTCAAAATATTTTTTTTTGTTCTTCAGATATACATTTTACCTTTCCTGGTAGAAGACAAGAATAATTTATCTTCAACTTGTTTATGCTTACATAATAATTTGTACATAATTCTTCTTCCCTAGCATTTAAATTAATATTATGTATATACAATAATTCTACTGTTTTTTTTCTCTATGAGGTCAGGAAATTATATGATACTTACTTTTATATCCCCACTGTACAACATACAACCAGTGCTCAATAAACACTTTTGAATGAATAAATATTACACATTATTGACATACATATTAATGATAACATAGAAAGTTTTATAAATATAAATACAATTATCATAAACAGAAAACATTTTAAATTAAGAATTTCTCACCTATTTTCTATTGTTTATTTATTTTGTTATGACTGCACATTAAAACTTACAAGAGAGAAAGTATTAAATAAGATGCAAAATGGAATTACCTGATAATTTCATATTATGTGTTAAGAAGTAGAAAATGCAGTTTTTAAGATGCTTAGTGATTTCATGTGTACCTATAAAATTATAATAAACCTCAAATTGAAATTATTTTTAAAAGATAGAATATTATTACCAATTAGTATGGTCTCTAGAGAGAAATGTTATTTTTTTCATTTATGTGTTCATTCTTTCATTGTGTAAGGATATGTGGAGAATAAAAGATGCGGTGCAATACAGCCATTGTTCTTATCATGCCTAAAACTTAGCAGTTGAGCTGAAAACTGAAGATATTAAAAGGAGGTTTTAAAAAGAAAGATAACTTTCACTTAGGTAGAGCATGGGAGCCTTCTTAGGAAGTAGCAGTAGTATTTTGTGTCCCTTTAGTGGTCTCATTGCTTCTGGTAAAAACAGTGATATTGTTTAATAGTAGTTTTTCTTTCTTTCTTTGTTTTTGCTATATTACTATGGTTTTCCTTCAAATGTCGTTCTAAAAATGAAATTAAAATGCCAAGATTTTAAAATAATTTTAATTAGGAAACAGGCTTGGCAAATAACAACTCAGTTTCTTCTAGGGAAAATTTAAACAACCCTTATGGGAAGTGATTAATAGCTTATGTAAAAGCAGTGGACTTAATCAAGAAGAACGACCTCTGTCTTAGAAAGCTGAACAAGGAGATGTGTGTCCAATTCTTCCTGATTTAATGAAATGAAGTAATGGAAATTGAGTATAAAAAGCATCTCATTTGAACATATAGAGATTATATATTTGGTAAATGAACTTGGATTTTATCAGCGAACACTTTCAGGAACCAAACTATGCATACAATGATAATTATATAACCTTGTGATTATATTCAAGGTGTTTAACAAATAACCTTGCATCACTGAATGGGAAGTTTGCTTTAGTTCAATGATTTAGTCCACTATCATCTAGAATACAGAATATTTTTAATTTGCAAATATTTTAAAGTGAGTATTACAAAGATTCCTTATAACCATGATGCAATCTTAATAAATATATTAAACTTTGGATGCTACAACTTAGTGGTGAAGCCTTGAAGATAAAAAAGTGTTTTCACCCTCATTAATAAGATAACTTGCCAAATAATTTCAACTATAAAGCATTTATCAAAGGGATGACTTTGGTTTTGTCTGTTTGTTTATTAATATCTTATTTATATCAAAAAAGTCATGTTCTCTACATAGAAAATGCTTATTACATGTAAATTCAACATTCAGTTAATGAATATTCATAGAATGGTAATCACTTAATAGCCACCATTTTGCTATAGTTTTATAGTGTGCCGGAGAGGCACTATCATAAACACTGTGTATTAAATAATTTAATCTTCACAACCACTCTATGAAGTACGCACTATTTTTAACTTCAATTTAAGGATGAGGAAACTGAGACACAGACTGATTATGCCACTTGGCCAAGGTCACAAAATTGCTAAGTGGCTGAGCCAGGATTTAAACCCAGGCAGTCTAAAGCTAGAGCATATGTTTAGAACTAATTCAAACCATAGCAGCAATTGCTGAAGATATAATGAGCGAGATGGACATGACCTGTACTTTCACAGAGTTAACAGGAGAGAAAGTATATTTAACAACTAACTGCAATGAAGATGTGTTTATGTGGTAACTTGTAATAAGGGAACTAAGTTACTCTTTAAAAAAAGAAGAAGGTGGAGAAGGAAGAGGAGGAAGAGGAGGAGGAGATGGAGGAGGAGGAGGAGGAGGAGGAGGAGGAGGAGGAGGAGGAGGAGGAGGAGGAGGAGGAGGCTTCCAGGAAGAGAAAACTGAATTTGCAAAATATTTATATTCAGTAGCATAGGATTATCCTTGTCAATCCTGTGTATATCAGATAATGATCAGCTATTGACTGAATTGATAGATTTATCACTTTATATTTTCCTTCCTACTTCTCCCAGATATAAAGTTTAAGTCTGCAGAATTTTTAAATTATAGAACCTTTGCTTGAAAATATTGTAGATTATACAGCAGCATAAACTATCTCATAGCAAGTTTGGTTACTTCTGATATTAACATCATTAGCATTACAATGCTTAAATGATAAAGCATCCACAGCTACATGCCTGGACTATTTACTTCATCAGAAAATATGTAAGATAAGTTTTCATTTCAAAATATAAAATATTTTATTACCTAATATGATGGCTAAATCCAGACTGCAAAGGTATGCAGTAATATTTTCAAACCAAGTTGAACACAAAGAATGAGAATTAGTCTCAAAAACAAGTGACCTTGTCCACTGGGAGAACATTTTATGCAATACAGTGTAGGCTGTTCAGTTATAAAGCAAGAGATGTCATTTTTACAATGTGAATTTTGAAAGGAAAGGGCATTTTAAAGACACACCCATGGCCCCCTTGTCTGCCATAATCTGGATAACTCAGCAGTGCAGAATCAATAATCTGAACTAATACCACAAATCATTGGTATGGGAAGAAAAATAGAAACTTGGAGAACTCAAGACTTTGCAGCTATAAATAACAGCATTGATAAAGGAGAAACAGAACAGAAAAAAGTAATGATTTTAAGGTAATATTATTTCTGTCTTCAAAAAATGGGCATCTATATTTTAGGATTTCTAGTTAATATATGAGTCAAGAAAATGACTCAATCTTGTCTCATGTTAGCATTTAGTAATGGCTACCAGAAAATGATTTGCATTTTCTTAGAAATCCGTTGTTTAAAAATAAAACAAGAAATTCATCTTTTTTTCTATGTGTCTCTCACCTGCAAATGCAGTAGACATAATTTTACTTATTATGTGAATCAAGTACATTACACAATGTCATTCCAAGTACAAATTTAGCCTTTCTAGCTGGATGGAATTCTAGATTGAATTTGCTGTATTTTAATTGATTAATAATTTAATCAATTATTTTTGAAAACAAAAGATATTTTACACTTTCATTAACTCATTTTTATATTTATAAAACACTGAAATATAGTTTCCATATAACGATAGCCAGATTTGTTTTATAAGAGGTATTGACATATTATGATTTTATGTAACATGCTTTATTTTTTCAATGTGTGAAGGGTGGAAATCTTCTCTTCTGTCTTTCCTTCCTAATCCTCTGCATAACTTAACATTATGCATTGATGATTGGTTAATGAATAATACAAAGCAATACTAACATCAATTTTGGAAATGGAGAAAAACAAGCAACATTGTTCCCCAGCAAATTCTGTAGCTTGTTTTGCCCATTGCAGCCATAATGATCAGATCTTGCCTCCTTGATTTTTATGAATTATGTAATACATATTTGCTACAATAGAAATGGGCAAAACCACGATTCAAACATTTGGCTACCTACTAGTAGGGAGGAATTTTTTCCAGTCAGGAAATACTCATTATTATTAAACACTATTAGCATAACAAATATTTTTAAAGGATAAAATTGTAACATCAAAAGTAATATGAACAAACAAAACACAAGCTATCATCTGGCTAAGCTCAATTCATCTATTTACAATGTAAATTCAAAAATTCTTCTAATGAAGAAAGTGGTCATCAAAAGCGTCACACAGATAGACTCTGTGCTGATTGATTGACAATTTCTGTGATAGATGAAATTGATAATGTTGGAGATTCTGAACTAACTTTACTGAATGGCAATTTATCTATACATTGTAAGAATCATAAATTATTCAACCCTTATTCCCAGAAATCTCTCGTCTAGTCATAAGGGAAGAATTCAAAGGAAGAAAGTAAAATAATTTATATAAAAGGTTCTTTTCACACTGTTTATTTAATAGTAATGTTTTAAAAAAAACTAAGCATAAAAAATGGACCTATTAAGTCAAATTATATGATAGCTTGAGCACCCATGAATATGATAAATAGAGAGTATGAAAAAAATTAAACATTTTATGAAAAATTTAAGTAAAATAATTAAAAATCACAATTTTATAGCCACTATAATTACAAAATACATATTTTTTTCATAAGCTATGAAAAGAAGGAGAGGGAAAGAGAGATCAGAATAGGGCACAGATAAACGTAAATTATTTGATTGATGGGAGTGATTTTATTTATTGTTAAATATTTATGAAATATTAATTTAATATTTCATTAGGAACTATAAAAATGCAAGTTATACTCAGAGGTTTTAAATATTGAAATAATTTTCTGATCAAAGTTTTGGAATATTCTTTATTTAGTAGAAGATCAACACGAAATATTTTTCTTTTAGGTTAAATTGATTTTACTCCCTCTAATTATTTATATATAAATGTACATATGTAACTATATATTTATAGATTAATACAAACTTTCATTCTTTCTTCACTAAAATATAAAACCCTAGAGTGAGAGTCCTTGTCTGTTTTTTGTTTGTTTGTTTGTTTGTTTTGTTTTTAACAGATCTATCAAAAGAATCCAGAAGAGTGTCTGGCACGTAGTAATTTCAGTAAATATCTGATGAGTGAATGGATCACTTTAAGTAGTTATGAACAGCTCTGTCAGGATTCATATATTCATATGTCCATACATAAATATGCTATCCTCAATGTAATACCCCATCCACTGTTTTTAATAAATAGGTTAAACTTTATTGTATTGTGTGAAAATAGAAAAATGAGGGTACAGTTGAATTTTTTGGACAACACAGATATTAAATACTGTACTGAAAAAGTTTTTATGGCAAGTAGAAATGTTTAAACTATGTACCATATATATAAGACATTACCTATTATATTCCCAGATATTTAGTATGTACATGACTGGTACCAAATATTAGGGAAGAAACCCAAAAATATGACTGGAACCCAACAGGATTCTTTGTCATTTGTAGGATACCAAGATCCTACAAATGACAAATAAAGTGTATTCCTAGACGGAATAATATGAGCATTTAATTTTGTATCTCTACTAATTTTGAAATATGATGCTTATAATAATATAATGTTATAAGGGTAATTGTATATAATATGATTAATATTATAATGGAAACATTTAGCAGAGAAAACAACAGGAATAGAGGTAGGCCTCTGAGTAATGTTAGTCTACTAAAGTTTTACCAGGAATCCTACTAACTACATACATGTCTTAGGTCATTTTTTCACAAAATTTGTTCAAAAAAGAATTCAGTCCAGTAGATGCCAGATATACTTGCAACCAAGCTCATCATAAGATAATTTCTTTACCACAATGCATACAGATGCTTCTTTGGGCCATTAATTTTATACTATCTTTCATACATATTAGCTTGATGCTAAAAATACAGTTGGAGCTTTTTATCTTTTATCTGTCATGAGTTGAATTGTGTCCTCAAAAAGACATGTTGAAATCCTAACCCCCAGGACCTTTTGTAGAAATAGAGTCATCAAAGATGTAATTAGTTAAGATGAAGTCATACTGAAGTAATGTGAGCCCTTAATCGAGCATGATGTGTGTCTTTATAAGAAAATGATATGGATGGATCTTGAGATTATGATGCTAAGAGAAATAATACAGACAGAAAAAGTCAAGAACTGTATGACTTCACTGATATGTGGGATATAAAACTGCAAGCAACAAAGGAACAAGACAAACAAATACAGAAACAAAAACTCATAGACACAGACAGCAATTTAGTGGCTACAAGAGGGTAAAAGGCAAGAAGATGGTAGACGAGGTTAAAGGGAATCAAATATATGGCGATAGAAAAAGAACTGACTCTGGGTGGTGAACACATAATGTGATACACAGATGATGTATTACAGAATTGGACACTCGAGACACCTATGTTATTTTACTAAGTACTGTCACCCCAATAAATTTAATTAGAAAAAGATATAAAGACACAAAGAAAGAATTCCAGGTGACTATAGAGGCAGAAACTGGGGTTATGCTACCACCAGCCAAGGAATGCCTGGGACTACCAGAGCTGCAAGAGACAGGAAAGGATGTTCGTTAGATGCTTCCGAGGGAAGGGACGTGGCCTTGCTGATACCTTGGTTTCTGACTTCTAGCCTCTGGAACTTCATACAATACATTTCTGTAGTTTTAAATCATCCAGTTTGTGTTATGTTTGTTATGGCAGCCCTAGGAACCTAATACAGCTGTAGGAAACCATTAAGTTGAATAATGCCATATAAACAACATGGAGGTTAGAGACGTAAATTTCAATTTTGGCTCTACCATACTTTATGATGAGTAATCTTCATGGATACTAAAACAAAAAGTCAGTGAAAAATGTTATCTACGTCATAGTAATATTTGCCTCTCTTCTGCCCTCTTTGCTCCGTTGTGCTATTGAGTATTGAGAGTGTTATCATAAGAGCTACAGGACAAATCCAACCTTTTCTTGAGTTCCCATTATATTTATAAAATCACACCAGGTATTACAGTGATTTGTACTTCATATAAACAAAATGTAAACTATCAGAAACTTAAAATGCTCTGAATGATAGGAGAGGTTCAAATGCTTAATGCTAACTAAATGTTGCTGTCCGTACTAGATCAAAGAAAACCAGTGGTATCTCTTCAATGTAGATAAGTGTAAAGAGAAACATGCTACACACAGATAAGAGTAGTAAGTGAAAGCTAAATAGGAATACAAGAAAACAGTGAGTATTTCCTTAGTAACATGGCACATGCAGTCCAAGGAAATAAAGGGAGTATTAATGAAACGGGTAAGACTAGCAGTCCATAGAGAACCACAGTCACTGACCTGAGACCGTCAATTCCCCACAAAGTTACTGATAGTAAGTTGTCTTTTGTTGTTGTTTTTTAAAGCCATTAGAATAATGCTTCTCCTTTTGCACTCCATGTCCCAGAGTTTCCTAACAAATTTGACAACATGGGAGTCTTTATGAAGCCCTTTGTTGTTTTGGTTCTACCCTGTTTCCCCAAAAATAAGACCTAGCCGGACAATCATCTCTAATTCATCTTTTTTTTTTCTTTTAAGATTTTATTGGGGAAGGGGAACAGGACTTTATCGGGGAACAGTGTGTACTTCCAGGACTTTTTTCCAAGTCAAGTTGTTGTCCTTTCAATCTTAGTTGTGGAGGGCACAGCTCAGCTCCAGGTCCAGTTGCCATTGCTAGTTGCAGGGGGCACAGCCCACTGTCCCTTGCAGGAGTCGAACCGGCAACCTTGTGGTTGAGAGGACATGCTCCAACCAAATGAGCCATCTGGGATCTCAGTGGCAGCTCAGTTCAAGGTGCCATGTTCAATCTTTTTAGTTGCAGGGGGCGCTGCCCACCCTCCCTTGTAGGACTCGAGGAATTGAACTGGCAACCTTGTGGTTGAGAGCCCACTGGCCTATGTGGAAATCGAACCGGCAGCCTTTGGAATTAAGAGCATGGAGCTCCAACCAACTGAGTCACTGTGCCAGCCCTCTAATGAATCTTTTGAAGCAAATATTAATATAACCTGGTATTATATTATATTATATTATATTATATTATATTATATTATATTATATTATTGTATTATATTATATAAGACCCAGTCTTATTTTACTATAAGACCGGGTCTTATATAATATAATACAATATAATAATATAATATATATTATTGTATATGTTTTACTATATATATATTTTACTATATATAGTATATATTTACTATAATATATATTATATATATATTTACTATAATATATATTATATATTTACTATATATAATATTATATAATATATATTTTACTATATATAATATAATATTATACTTATTTTACTATAAGCCTGGGCTTATATAATATATATGTGTATGTATATGTATATGTATATGTATATGTATATGTATATGTATATCTATCTATCTATCTATCTATCTATCTATCGATCTATCTATCTATCTATATATAATTTAATTTTTGTTCCAAAAGACGCATTAGAGCTGATTGTTCGGCTAGGTCTTATTTTCGGGGAAACACAGTAGTATATTGACAGCTGATATTAATTTTTTTTTTTGCAAAGAAAAGCAGTATATGGACGAACCACAGAAAAGGAAAGTATTTCAACAACTTCAACCCAGGATCTGAAGACAGAAATTGAGGTAATCATGTTGACCTTTCTCTTGGATGTTCTGGGGGAACATGAGATCTTTAGAAAATCTATATTAACCTATCTAAAGTACAACTTATAACAAATAAAAATAATACCCTCTAAATTTTTTGTGAACCTGAAAATTTCACTTTGTTTTCCCAAACTTTTTGGAATTGTAACAGTGATATATCCAGTTACATGTGATTTTTAAATTTCTACCTGTATTCCTTATCTACAATATTAGTTTTTTGTCAAACCCTTTTCTTATGAGTTTATTTTAACTAACAGGGTTAATAGCATGTTAATAATTGTAATTAAGTTAAAACAGGGACTGTGTGAGTTTGTATGTGCTTATGTGTGCATATATAATACTATCATATGATATTCTAAGGACTTTCCTGATCCTAATAAGCACTAATTGTGGTTTTCACAGCATTGCATAAAATACGGTGAATTTTAACTCCACTAGCTACTTTCTACAAGTAGAAGAATATAAATATTTATGGGGACATTAAACATTATTAAACTCTTTCTCCATTTAGATTGAAACAATTTCTCTCTAACTGGTGTTTTCTGTAGAAGTATTTGCTTTTTATGGCACTGCCGAAATACCTTCTAATTAATCAAATTTTGAGGTATAGGCTAAAGATTTTTTGAAAACCATAATGTTGAATGAAGATGTCATACCTAAATTTTGGTCTGGAATAATACTATATCTTCCCTTCTCTGGCTTCCTGACTGCAGCATTTGTTTAACCGACTGTGTGTGATGTTTTAATAATATGAAGCTTCTTCAAGAAACAAGGAAAGGGTAATAAATAATTTGACAATAGTAGTAACAAATATTAGTAGTACTTCACTAAACTTGTCTCTCAAAAATCTATCCTCATATAGAGTTTTCTAGGAATCAACACCCAACCAAATACATGTGCATAAAAGTGTGATTGCTTATTCTATCACATCTGGTGAAATTTTCACTTTGAAATTGATGAAAATTAGATTCAGACGTAAAAATTATGATCACAATTTATATATTCAAATAGTAAACCACTGTAATGCCTCTAACACGGTGTTATTAATATGAAATTCATTTGATACCTAAAGTTTGAATCCAATCATTTCTCATAGAAATTCTTTTGCACTTTAAAATGTTTCTAAGTAACAACCTCAACACACACACTTGCACACACACACAGTATCTCTGATGCAATCTTCTAAGAGATTTACTAAAAATTCTATCAAGAGATTTACTAGAAACCTAAAAAAATCCCTGAAACTAGTAAAAAGTCTCAATAGTAGAGGTCATTTTATACATTTATTTTAAGAAAAGAAACACTCTAAAGCCATTACAGAATTAGAAAGAAATTTTTGAATATTGATTATTAGTGATAATTTTCTTGGGAGCTAAGATGTTTAGTAGAGACAAAGAAGATGTGAGAAAAAAAAGAAACTTGAGAGAGGGAAAGATAAAATGTGGGAATAAAGAGAAACAGCGTTGCCTTACATCATTTTTATTTACATATTTTATATTGTATATATTTTTCACTAAAACCAAAATCTCATGATGCCATCAAATATCTATTGTAGTCACTATCACGTGTTCACTTGCTTCCAGTTCTGTCTGCTGAGCCTGGACTGCTCTGAGGCTGATCTATATATGCTTCCATGAGTCACCCTGAATCAGGGCATCAGCAATGATACTTCACAACACCATTTTCTTTAGAGTACAGAATAGAACTAAGTAATTATATATATATATATATAATTTTTTATATATTATATATATAATTTTTACATATTATATATATAATTTTATGTATATATATACATATATATGTATATATATACACATACATATTTTTTTTTTATTTTTTTTATTTTTTTTTCCCCTAGAGTTCTTTTTAGCTGTTGAGCACATGGCTCCTAATACCTGACTATTTCCTTTTTGAGGTCTGGCCAAGACTTACTTCACAGATAGCAATGCCTTCCCATATGCTAGATTTTCTAGATGCCATTGTAGATCTAGTCTTTCATATACCTTTACTTGCTTGCTGCGTGTAAACTTCAAATTTCGTACATTATCTCAACCCATGAGGACTGTTGATTTTTTTTTTTTTTCTGTTGACGTGCAGAGGGCTGTTAATAAAACTCCTCTGTTCTCTGCAGGATGAAGCTCGCCTCTACAATTTCTTTATCACTGTCCTTGAGAAATGACATTAGCTGTCAGCCCTCACATGAAAGAGCTGTGTGTTTCCTTTCAGGGTTCCCCAGATCATGCTTATGTAATTTCTCTTCTTCTCTGAACTTTTGTTGAGGTCTTGCCCTCCTCACTGTTTTCATCTATACTTATTTTGTTTCCTAGTTTCTCTTTTCCATTAGAATCTGTGTCTCACAATTCTGTTTCATTCACATCTCACATCTTGACATTAGTTTCCAATCACAGATACCATCCCTTTTGTCCGTCCACTCTGCAGACTTCACCTGAAGATAAAATTTCAACAATTTCAAAGTGTTTTTAAAACAACATATCTTTTTTTCATGCTGCACATGTTCTGTACCCAGGACCGCTGTCTCTCATGAATATACTATAATTTACGAGGGCATAATGTGCAAAGCTTTTGGAAAGGCTCACACGTTAGAGGTAGCTTTTTCTTCTAAGCAAATGAATGTTAATAACTAACTCTCAGAAAACTAAAATTTGGAACTAAAGAGGTGTTTCCCATGAACAACTTAAGACAAAAAGGAAAACAAACAAATATAATTCCTCACTCTCAAGAGACCTTTAATTTTAAAAGTTTGTAGAAGCAAAAGTCTCAAGTCCACTTGAAAGCATGGTGTCTATTACATGTATTAACTGAGAATAATTCCAAACCCTATATATACTGTTTTTTCCTGTACATAAATACCTATAATAAAGTTTACTTTAGAAATTAGGCACAGTAAGAGATTAATGACAATAACTACAAATAAAATAATAATAATAATTAACAAAGTTATGTGAATGTGGCTTCTCTTTCTCTGAAAATATCTTATTGTATGGTCCTCACCCTTTTTCTCTGTGTGATGATGTGAGATGATAAAATGCCAAACCTATACCTGGTTTCATGAAGCAACACCTTACATGCAGTAACTAGCTTGACGTCACTTGTTTCAGGGGATTCCTTGCTGAAGTCTTTGGATAGGCTCAATGTTTTCTGGCACCACATGTTGCTGTCAATTGGAATGATTTCTGTTTATGTCTTCTACCCACAAATTGAATGCCTTCTTCATCTTCACTAGGTATTTATTATGCACTGGGACCATATTTTTTGTAATTTGAGATGCAACAGCAAAACTAGCACAGATTTCTTTTTCTTCACAATTTCATGGTTAGAAGATTTGTTCTTACTATAGATCTTAGCAAACCCTGCATACTATTTTTCTGTTTCCTTATTAAGTTGAGAACTTTCACCTTTTCACTTAAAGGAAGCACTTTACATCTTCTCTTTGGTGTATCTTTATTGCCAACATCACTACTCATACTTTTGGGGCTATTATTAGGTAAAATGAAATTTACTTGAATATAAGCACTGCGATACTGTGGTAGTTGACCTGCTAAAACCCAGATAGCTATTAAGTGATTACTGGGTAGGTAGCTGGTAGTGTACACAGCAAGGAAACTCTTGACAAAGGGATGGGTTATGGCCAGACTAGGTGGAGCTAGAGAGCACAAGATTTCATCACAATATTCAGAATGGCTTGCAAATTAAAACTTATGAATTGCTTATTTCTAGAATTTTCCATCTAATATTTCAGAGTGCAGTTGACTATGGGTAACTGAAACCATAGTAGGAGAAGTCATGAATAAGGGGGAAAAATTACATATATATACATATATATATATATATTCTTGAGAGCTAGAAGACAAGAAATTATTGAGTAAAGAGGACACATTAATACAGAGGGAAATATGGTAATTATGGAAAACTTAATGCTCACAAACTACTCATAGCTCTTTAGCTTACATTTGTAATTTTTGTTTAACTTCTCTGTTAAATATTTTTAATCCAAATTCATAGAGATAACCTGTACACTAATGTGATCTCTTCCAACCATTACTAGCAAATGTTGTTTATAATATGTTTATAGCAAATGAACTAGACAAGTTATGAGGTAAAACCCAGGTTCCAATAAGATAAAATAGTTTCCATTTCAATAACATTCATTCATTGTGAGTGCTAAGTACACCTTGTAGGAACGCAGTGAGTCAAATTTTAGACTCATGCACCTAGATGACTGAGAACAAATGTACTTCTTATAATTTGTGGATTATAAGAAGTTGGATTGATAAGTGTTTATACATAAACTATTTCCTGTATTTTAATAAAAAGTTATTTTATGTATTATTCTATATAGTTAATTGTTTCCTACTTTGAGCTACTCTGGGTCTAATAATAAATAGGACGTCATGTACTCCTTCATTGTTCTAAGGGTCATATGTTTTCCACATTTAAAAATCTCAGAATATGAGATATATTTTTATTACCATCATGCAAGCCATTATATTTAACATTTACATTATTGTTATATTTTTATAAAAAAGTAATGTTAAAAGTTTATCAAATATAAACATATCTTTAATAAATATGAAAGAAAATTTTAAGTGATATGAAAACATTGCATAAAGTTTAACTGGAAGCACATTATTACATTTTTTAGATGTAGATATAATAATAGTGCATCTTACCACTGATGGTGTCTCAGACTAAATGAAAAGGGGCAGTTTCTAGCATATATAGAACAAAATCTTGCTCCTAATATTTAATACTTCAGGTATATTCAATTTCTTAGAATTTATTTTTGAAATGTAATTTACTTGGGTTTAAACCAACGTGAACTTTTAAAAATCTATTACCTCTATAACAGATATCTATTTAAAATATTCTATTAATGATATTGTCTAAGTTGTGATTTTCATTTTTTATGAAATTGAAAAATAATACTTCCCCACTCAGGAAGCAGCCATTTAGGTAATTGAGTAAATCATAACATTGAGTAATTATTTATCATAACAGACAGTAGATTGGAGACTTTCTCCAGAAGTTCTCTGGAGATCTTGAAGGTCATATAAGGCTGTAATTCAAGTGGCTTGCTATTTGTTATGGTATTTTAAAAGTAGAACTGTCTTATAGTCTAAATAATTATTAATTGAGCCAATTTGCCTCGTGTGTGTGTGTGTGTGTGTGTGTGTGTGTGTGTGTGTGTGCGTATTTATGGTAGATTATGTTTTAAAATCAGTTTAAAATTCTTTAATCAATATATTTAACCAATAATTGTATTTTCTAGTTTGGATTTTAACAAGTGTTTTTTAAATCTTTAATATCACAGCCATCTTTTCAAAAATGGGAAAAATAGAAAAAAAAGTCATACCAAAAATGTTAATTTCCTTTATTTCTTCAACTATTAAAATGTTCATTGCTCTTTAATTTTGAAATTGATAAAATGATAAAAAATGATTTCTGATACAAGTAGACATTTCTGAAATGAAATCCATTCAGCTCATTTTTTCCATATTTTTATAACACCAAACTTTGAAAAACAATAAATGAAGGTACCAATATGAGTTTTATTCTTACCAGAAAAGAGTTGGTCATAGCTCACCTTGCACAGATGGCTAATGAATGCCTTTGCTTTAGGACTCTATGGTTAGTCTCATTCAAAGTGATAGCTGCTTTTATTTTTGTCTATGACTATCAGCTACCAAGGGACAGTGACAATTAGAAGCAGCAGGACTTCCAGGTGTTTCTCTGTAATTAACCAATTGTGGAGTGTTTATATGAGCAATGCATGGAGGTATCTTTTTTATCTACAGTAATGGTGAATATTTATGATGTATTATCTCTAAATAAATAAGCATCATAACCAATGAACATTTTAAAAGAGGATTTGAAGAAAAAAAACACATTTTAGGCAGGCTTCAAAAGAAACATCAGGGCAATTTTCTGTCAAACACCATGAAACTTGAAAACGTATGGAAACAGATCTAGAAAAGGCAATAAGTCCGAGGGGTGATGGTCAAAATCTTTAGCCAGGAAATAGCTGACATGTGGACTCACCAGAAAAAGGACAACAGTTTATTTCTTACTCTCTTTCAGTTTTAAGTACCGTTGACCAATAAGGAACATTAAAACATAAAACTGAAAATGTTCTGCTTTTCTATTTCTTAGAAACCAAATATGTTGAGTGGGATTGTTGGTCTCCATGAACTTGTTGGTAGAAATTCTACTCCTTAACTGTGGCTAGGAAGCATGACCAATAATAACCAAGAAGGAGATTTGGCTTGTGAAAAGGCTAATATATCATTGCAAACTTTCAATATAGAATTTGACTCCATCAAATGAGAAATCTTAAAATCACCTCAAGGGGTCTAAATCCAAACCCTAATCATAAATGGTTATTTTAATTCAGGTTCAAGTTTAATTGGTGGCATTTAAAGATATCAAGATTGATTAACAGTATATCCATATAAACATCAACATTGCAGAGGACTCAATGTTCTTATCATTTTTTATTTCAGAATCTTTTAGTCAAGTAATTTCAAAATATTAAATTCGGGTGCAAAGGAGCCTCATTTTATGGAGCAGGCACTGTAACCAGGTATTGTCAAATAGCTTAATGTATTTAATTAACACAACTACCTGAGATACACAGTATACCAATTTTAAAGATGAAGAAGCAAACACAGTGAAGTTAAATAAATATGTCTCATTCACAGAGCCAGAGGTTTTCGTTTGCAGAGTCAACAAATAAGAAACAGTGGTACTGGTGCTAGGTTAGCCCCCAAATGGAAAAAGGTGATAATGTGTTTATTTTTATGTTGTAAGTCCCACCTCTTCACATTGCAACATATGATGAAAAATAAGCCTACCTAAGGCAATTCTATGGGAAATGTGTAAATATACTCCCCTCTTCCTCCCTTTCATAAGCCATCTGAGCTTTCTTTTCTCCCCATGTCACTTGTATATGTGACTGTGATTGGCAATCATTATAAATGTAATTTTAGTGTTATAATTTAGATAACTTTCCACTATTCCATTCACATTTTTTTCTTGTTGTTTTCTAAACACTAAATTGTCCAAGGAAGCTTATACTTTTAATGTAAATTAAAACAATTTTTAAAATATTTGTTGTGTTTAGTAAAGTTTAATCCCTTTTTAATAGAACTGACTGAAGAGGATCAAACACATGAAAAATGAAATGAATATTAAACAGTTGGGGAAAATGGCTTTGTCACTGGAGGGAACAGGGAATCCAGAGTCAATATATTAATAAAAATGGCAAAAAACATAAATAAATAAAGTGGTATTTTATATATTCTTTCTAATTCAACTTCAGATGCAAACAATAAGTTTACAATGTGATGTTTCAGGAAAAATGTTGCAGATAATTCAAATAAATTAATTTAGGTGAATGATGCCCTGAATATTTGTGAGAAAAATATTCAACTTTCTCAAGTAATTTAACTCAATTAACAGAGAAAGTTACGTGTCAAATTCTATCTGTGGCTGAATTTGCTGGTTGACTGACTTCATTACCCAAATTTGGCAAAAGAACAGATATAATTTTCTTGTATTGAAGTTATTTCTTTAGTAAATTAAGAATATCACAAGATAAAACTACTATGAGTATCACTGCTGCTATCACCACCATCACTAACATGTCTAGAGTTATTATCTTGTGAAGAATTTTATACAGATTATCTATTTTAATCTTTATACTATACACATATAATAATAATAATTATTATTATTCCCCTTTAAATATGAAAAAAAAACTGAAGACAAAGGTGCTTTGGACTCAAGAGTATGCATGCTCTCCTGATGCCAGGGAGCCTGCTCAACCAAGCCATTGTATTAATAATATTCTATCATGTTACAAACTGAATTATTCATATAATATTGGGAATAGAGTAATGGTTGCCTCTTTTATAAGTGACACATAGTGTGCACCCCATGAACTTTGCTGTCAGAAAAATCCACATTTAATCCCTAAAGCTGTCATCTACTATCTGTGTGATTCTAGCAAATTTAAGCTTTCTGAGTCTCATCAATAACATGGTACAATAAACACCCACTATCAACCATAGCACGTGGGAGAAATTACATAAATGTTTATTGAATAAATTACTAATATTTCTTATATTCCCTTAGGGAGACAATAATAAAGCCAATCAACTCTCTATCTAATATCTCCATAATCATGCTAGTTTCTATAGGCATTAAATAATAATGACTATAATAAAATTTAAAACTAATATTTAGTGCTTAGATGTATTATTTATCACTACTGAGGTAAGTACTAAGAATTGGAGAAGAGCTGTGGTTTTCCCAATTTTGGGGTCAGAGATAAGTAGTCTGTGAATCCACTCATGTCATAAACACCCTCTTCTGGTCCCCCCCATCCAACAATACAATAGACAAGTGGGATAGCCAAAGTGGAGAGAAATGAGCCATTTTTTATACTCTTTTCCTTTTATTCAAGAATGCTAAGCGTCCCCTGCAAACAGTTTCTTTATTCCCAACTCTCTCATGTGTGACTCAACACAAAGCCTCTTTTCCATTCCCACATCTTCACAAAAATTGTTGTTGTCAAGGGGAACCTCGTTGATTCTAAAGCCATTACATGCTTTTCACTTCATATTTCTTGTATTCTCTTGGCATTTGATTCTTGATCATTCTTCCCTTTTGAACCCTGCTGATCAAACAGGAAACTCAAGAAGCATCCTTGAATCACTCTTCAGAATCTGTATCCAAATCAACAAAAAACATACACTTTATTCGATGTACTTACTCTTAAATTCAACTTTTCTGATGTCTTTTATAACCTTAGTTCAAGCCCCTTATTTTTGGTCTGCAAAACTCATAAGGAAATCCTTTTCTGGCCCCAGTCTTGCTCTCTTCCAACGATTCTCTATTTTGTAGCTGTATTAATCTTGTAAAGCACAAATTTGACATAATCACAATTTTGTATAAACTGCATGACTGGCATATCCTCTAAGACGAATTTCTAACCCATTGAAATGCTAGTTGTTGTTTTTAAATTGAATTTGAACTAAAATAATATAAATAAAATAAAATAAATGATTTTAGTGTCTCTACTACCTTAATGGGAATTGTTGCCACTCATGCACACATTTCCTGCTCCTCTGTCACCCAGAATGACTTGTTTTTCCACAAATTATGCATGCTTACTTGGCATAAGTCCACTCTCTGGCATCAACTGCTATTTTATCCTGCAATGCCTGTTCCTCAACTAACATCCTTCATTGACTGAGCTTATCTGAGCTTCAGAGCTCAATAGGGTCACTTTGTTGTTTCCTTCCTGAGGGCTTGTCTATCTCTTCCCTCCAAGTGCTGTTCTGATGTGCCCCCAGCCACTACCTCTCAGAACACGCATCACAAGATATTGAAATTAGCTGTCCATGTTTCTGTCTCTGGCCTACAAGCTTCAAAACAGGGCATGCATGCTGTGGTTCTTGGTATCCCAAGCACTGAGTAGAGAGTCTGGTAAAGAGTGGACTAAATAAATATTTGGGGAATGAATGAATGAATGAATGAATGTGCTAGAGAAATTACCAAGTGACACATCTGAATAATTACAACTTGTGCAAAAATATAGAAATGCCACTGTCGAAGGGATAGGCCTGATTGAATCACAAAGTTAGAATAGTTTTTTGGAAGAAGTATATACTCTGTCACAGAGTAGAAAAGAGCAGATAACAGGAAAGAATAATCGCTAGAATAAAGGCACAAAGAGGAAAGGCAGGCACTGTACTTTTCAAGATGCTCGCAATGACAAAGACATCAAAAGTCATAGAAGATACTTATTTCAGATTAATTCCTATCAAAAATAATATCTTTCACCATGTTTTCCAATATACACTCTCAGCTTTGTAAAAGAGATTTGTAATAAATATTAAGCTCTGAATCTTTTCAAGATCTCTAGCCACAAATTCCTGCTGTAAAAGCTGTTAGCATGCAGTATTTCCTAAAGATGGCATGTTAAATATTATACCCTAACCCGATGGGATGAATAATGTGGATATTTAAAACAAAGTATGCTATTTTTACTCAATGCTTATATTACTTTTGTCTCATACCCAGCTTACAGACTTTAACATCCAAAGAGAAAAAGCACAAAACCTATTCTAGGATTCTTCATTATAAGAAGGTAAGTTTTACCAGTCCTTATAAATGAATGCATCTTCTGTTACCACAAAAGGGTTCTCCTTTTTCCATCATCACTTTGTAATCCTAGAAACACTTCTCCACTTGATATGAGAGGTACTCAACTACAAGTTGTAAAAACAGCCTCTCTTCAATGTCTCCATTCTATTTGATTATTTTGGGGTAAAGAAAGTCCATGTAATGTCCCTGTCTCTTAATTTCTTTGGCTGACCTCCAAAGTGTAGCTGTCAGCTGGTGTTAGCTAAATAAGTATGAGCCATGGCCCATGGCCCATTTACTGTCAGTCACTTGGATGAAAATATGCCCCCATATCAGTATTGCTGAACATCAAGTAGGGACCATCAATATACTTCTCTCCAGTCAAATGCCCAAAGACTGAGTAAGGATATCAGGAATTGCTATATAAACAGACACATACAAAAAGTCCATCAATGTACTCTCTATGTTTCAGATGTATTTTATTTAAATACAATTAAATCTCATCTTATCAAGGAAGTATTTTATGATTAACCTCATCTGCCATCTCTTACTTGGAAATCTCAACCTGTATTTACTCATATTTAATATTTGAATTGTCATGTTTAACATGTTACTCCGTAAATGTAGTCTTCATTTGTGTGTGTGTGTGTGTTTTGAGTCTGTATATATATCTTCTATCTCTTCATTTAGACTGCTGGATAATTAGAGATGAGATTTCTGTCATATTTTTGTATCTTTCTTTGTATCTATTTTTCTGAATATATACTAAATAAAAATGAAAAAAATAATATTTCTTGTGATTCTTAGATAATGCTCAGTTCTATAAATTATCATAGAATTTTTTTTTTGTTATTTGCCAAATAAAAAGAGCTTAATGGAAAATAATATCACTCAAAATTTCCCAAGTTATAGATTACCCTTGAAATGCTCTGAATTTATCATCTTTATGTGTAGCTTTAGAAAAATATGGATGTAAGTATAGATATATATTTTAGCAAAAACAAGATCACACCTATATTTAGTTTTATAAAATTGTTTTTCATGTAACATACAATATTGTATTACTAACAATTGAATCTTTGATTGTAAAACTGTGACTAAGGATTTATATACTGGAACTTATGCCTTTCTGTATTTTCCTTCCATCCAAAAATGCACATAGTACTGTGCCACAGAGAAGTCAATTTGCATTAACAAATCAAGTTGCAAAACCACAAGAAACTAAGGACTTATTTAAAAATCCATCAATCTCTAGGATAAAAAACCCAAAAACTGATAATTTCATCTTGGGCATCTTGGAATGTGAAGCAAAGCTATGTCTGGGTAGAGTTACATAGAATAACATAAAATGAGGAAAAAAATAGGTTTTGATTCAATCTTTTTAATATATAAAGACACAGAAGCACCCTAACTATAATGATTCTTAACTGTAAACTTACTTCTTTGATATGCTGTGGTCATACAACCCAGAATGGCTATGGCAATCCTGGTTCAGACTTTTTAATATGTTCTAGATTTTTCATTTTTCACTGAAGTATTATTATCGTTGTTGCTGCTGTTGCTGTTATTTGTTTCACAAAAATTGATCTTCTCTTAAAACAAAAATCTCACCTCAAAATATGTGAGACACAGATGCATACACAGTGAACAGAGGCCTCATTTTAATATCTCTTCTCTTTTTACTCTCCTCTGATGCAAAATGATGATGCCAGGTGCTTGCTGATAAAATGAAGTGTATCTATCTATTCAACAGTGGCTAGGGACACTTCACTCCTTCTGGTCTCTGGTGAAAGTGGAAGAAACATATGATGCCGCTGCCCTTGGCCATGTGATGAACCAGCCTGGGCTGGTCACTGTAAGTGAGAGACCAAAACTGCTGCCAGATTGCCAGTTAGTGCAGTTGGAGGGAAAGTGAAAAATGATAGGTTGAAATATATGTGGTATATATGGGGGGAAATAAGAGGCTGAGAAGTAAAGGTTCTGTTTTAATTCTTATGAAGAGCAATTTCTTGCCATATATTGCATATTTATAAATCTATATTTATTTATTTTATTATTGATTATGATTTTATTTTTATCATTTCTCAATAAATCATCTTGGATTTCGAATCTTCATTTTCAAAGACACATGATGATGAACAAAATACCTGTGTTATCAAATTTGGAAAATGTTTGGTCACTCATTCTTCCAATATTTTTCTGTCAGCTCTGTCCTTAAGGATTCCAATTAGATGTGTATGAGGCCTTGACATCATATTATACCACTATGTAAATAGGATCTGGAAGAGCTAACTGATAAAAAATAGATACTAGAATGGTGGTTACTAGGGGCTGGGGATACTGAGGGAGAATGTGGAGATGATGGTCAAAGGGTACAAACTTCCAGTTATAAAATGAGTAAGTTCTGGGGATCTAATGTACAGTATGGTGGTTATAGTTAATAGTACTGTATTATATACTTGAAAGTTACTAAAACAGTAGATATTAAATGTTCTCAGTACAAAAAAAGAACTTGTAATAATGTGTCATGATGGAGGTTAATACTATGGTGGTAATCATTTTGCAATATAAGAGCACATCAAATCAACCTATTGTACAACTTCAACTTACACAATGTTATATGTCAATTATACTTCAATGACGCTGGAAAAAATACAGACACACAAATGGTAAGGTAAAAAATAACGGTTTCAATTTTTTAATTTTATAATTACACTTTGGAAACCTTAACTTCTAAGAAAAGTTTTGTGATGATGGTCCCAAGTTTAATCGGATAAATTTATACTCAACAATGAAATTGACAGGGTGTACAATTTATCAGCAACTAGATTTGGTGAAGCTTTCAAATGAATCACAAAACAGAGTCAATTCATTTGATGAGTTTTATCATGTAAAAATATTTGTCAAAGGAAAATATTTTGAATGTAGTCAAAATGACAGTAGTATATGTGGAAATATTTGGGCTGAAGTTTTCAGATATTTCTTTATAGAAAAAAGATAATTAAGATATCCTTTATTTAGCAGTATTTTCAGTGAGCAGCTTAACATCTATAGAGTATTTCTTATTTTTAAAAAATATATTTTGATCCACAGAGGATAGTCAATTGGAGGTATCAAGAACTTTAAAAAGGCAACTTTGAAGAAAAAAATTGAAGATTTTATATAGAAAAGACTCTTTGAACGAAACTTTTTTTCTGAATTATAGCAATGACATGTTATGACAGATATGGTAAGAAAGCTGATTAGAGTATATGGAATCTTTACTAAAATTATTTTGCTTATTTTAATTATTTCTTTTTCAATAGTTAACATACTTTTAAAGATTATTTTATTATATATGGATGTATATTTTCAGGAAGAATTTTATTTTTGAAAATAGTTTATGATTTAGAACTATTTTATAGGATAGTCAATAGTAAATATTTCAAAATTATTTAACTTTAGTTATTTTTAATATTCTCTGTTACTCATAGAATTGCATGGTTTGAACACTAAATTACATGGACATTCTCACTCTTGCACCTACATGTGACGTTTCAGGGGATTTTACTTCCCTCACTTCATACTCTCCGCTGCCTCTTTCTGTTTCCACCTGGACTACTACCACTCCTGCGAAAGAAACAGCCCAGTGGTAAAAACCAAAGAACTGCAGCCTTCAGTCCTGATCTATAACATCAGAGCTGGGCCCTCTCCAAACTGTAGATTTTCATGATGACTTTAGACAGCCCCTTGAAAAATAAAATTATCAAATTTTCTAGGACAATAGTTGATGTCTTATCATCAGGGACTTAAGCAATGGAAACAAGACTGAAACCTAAAGACACACAATTGGCAAATTCTTACTAGCTATTTTGACTTTGAGCTATGACCACCAAATGTATCTTTGTTGTTTAATATTTGAAATAAGATATGTGGGTTCTATGAGAACACATCCACCTTTCCAATTGGCAAACATTGTCTTCACTGTTAAAAAGAAAAAGAAACATATTTTTAACACTTAAGTCTGGCAAACAGACATGCACATTATGACTTATTTGCATTGAATATAAATGAAAATGTCCTAAGTGATAAATGAGCGAAGTGAAATAAATAATTCCTAAAAATAGCCAAACGTCTTACCCAGATGGTTTTACCCTAAGAAAATTCAAATATAGCTTATCTGAAATTGTTTCCCCCTTCTTTTTTTAAATTCATCATCTTTCTTCCACCATCTAGATATCAGCCTTAGCTTTTCATGTACCGTGCCTCATTCTGCAATAAAAAAGTGAACAGAATTGCTGAGAAAGTTTTTAAATTTACCTTTCTCTACCCCATCAGGCTTATAGTAAGTGTTGTTTTCTTTCAGGATACTTTTTGGAAGATCATGAGACAAAGTCAGAAGGAACAGAACATAACAAAGATAAACTAAACCACAAAGCATCAGAAAAGAGCAAGGTAAGTCATAGAAGACTTTTTCCCTTCACAGGGAAAAACTCTAAATGCTCAAATACGCTAGCTATTCAAGATAGTGAGAGGAAGGAAAAAAGATCTGGGGTGCTGTGCCCAAATTTTAGATACTTTCTGAGATTCTGAGTTAAGATTCTAAGCGCTATCTTCAGTGGTCTTGTCCTTAGAGGGTGCTACAGGTAATATGAAAGAGTTCCTGATAGAAAACCTCAAATGATTTTAGTGATATTTGAAAATAAATCACATCTATTGTACTTTGTTACCCAGAAAGAAGGTGGCCTGCAATGAGCTTGCAGATTCTCTGTAAGACTGTGGGTCTTGTCCAAAGGGGTGGAGGGTCTCTGCTGATGGGCTGAAGGCAGAGCAGAGAAGCCTACTTATCTGAATTTGGTTCTGGGAATTTCTAAACCACTAAAGAGCCGGCGGTGGGGGGGGGGAAGTAGGGGGGAAGGGGGGGTAGGGGTAAGTTCAAATCAATGTTCAGAGATGAACTAGTGCTTAAGAGACTGGAGAGGGTGCAGATTCACTGATCATGTGACTAGAAGCAGGGTAGGGAGCCCAGACACAGTAGTGGGTGCTGCCACAAAACAGTCTACACTCAGCAGAGACCCAGGAGAACTGAAGAAGAGCCCGTTAGTTCAAACAACCATCTGCTGATGTCAGGGAGACTGGTATATCTCCTAATGAAGGTCAATTACCTCTAAGGAGGAAAAAAAAAACAAGGGGACTAAATCTAACGCAATATTTATTGACGTTAGATTTAAAAAAAGACATTATTTCTTAAGTAGAAATGAATGATTTGCCTTGAATTATACCCTCATTTTCTTTTATTCCTATCAGTGTGTAAACAGGTTTGTGAGTTTCATTGATTTCAGTTATAGAAAAATTAAATTAAAACTTTGCTCTGTTAAGTTCAAAATTTGTATGCCTGAGATTTATGGGCCTTACAGATTTTAAAGTCATACTAAAGAGCAAGTTTGTGTAAGACATTGTGATGGTCTATAAGGTATTAAAACTTTTATAAATTTTGCTTTTTGTAATCTTAAAAAGAAAGATTTGGAGACAGGTATAAGGATGTTCACTGCAGAACTCACTGAAAGAGAGAAAAAATCTCTATCAACTGATATATCCATGACTGAGGAATAAGCAATGTTTTAATGCAGTTACTCAAAGTTATAGTTTGTAAAAATATTGAATGGAATAAAATTGCTAACAATACAACATACAGTATAAAGGCAGAATACAAAAAAAATGTTGGTTGGAATAAACTTTTATATTATTTTTATACTTTTAGTATATTTGAAATATTTAAAATATATTAATACTTAAAATTAGATATGCTAATGATCATATTTTTCAAAAATAAAAGATGTATAAGGTATGCATTCTCAAAGAGGTGTTATCCCTTTTGAGATAACAAATTCTGTTGTAATCTGTGGTTTCTGTGACCTGGGATTCTGCATCTGAAACATATTTCCAAAGTTGCTTTTTTAAGGAAATTATTTCACACAAATTTACCAAATCTCAACTCAATTTCGAGATTTTCTGGTGACTTTACACAGGTGAAGCCTATATTTACATTATATTTCTCAGTTCACACAGTATACCTTGTCTATTTCACTCAGTCTGGCATTGAACCATATATTGTGGATTGCCCTCTTATATCTATTACATAACTACAATAGGAAATTAAAACACGATAAAAGTTAATCATCTCATCTATAATATATATATATATATATATATATATATATATATATATATACACACACATGTATAACAATTTCACCAATTTTCCCAATACTGTCCTTTAGAGTATGCATGTATGTATGTGTGCATGTATGTATGTATTTATCTATAAATTTCTTGGTCCAGGGGCCAATCCAAGATTACATGTTGCATTTAGTAGCATACACTTTAGTCACCTTTAATGTAGAATAGTTCTTATATCTTTCTTTGTCTTTCATGACCTTGACGTTTTTGTAAAGAATAAAAAGTCATTTTAAAGGAAGTATTTACTCTGGAATTACATATTCTCGTTAATAAAATATATTATGTTACTCGTGAAATTTGTGAAGAGGTCTCAGTTTTGATAATTACAAAAGGTAAGAGATCATGGATTTGAGTTTAAAATTTTGTTTTATGATCATGTAGATTCATTATGATCTGTCTTTTAGAGTGTGGGACCAATTTGAATTTCCATGTGAACACATAAACTTTACAGTCAATGCACTGAGGGCTTCAAGGGTGGTGGTGCATAGAAAAAGTAGGGAAGGAGGGAAGAGGAAGAGTAAGAAGAAGACCTAAACGAAGGAGGAGGAGATTTGGCGATGGAGGAGCAGGAGGAAAAGAAAGAGAAGAGAAGAAACAGTGTCATTTTCTTAAGAATACCTCAGAAAATGTTATTATACTTACTTATCCAAGAGTTATCCTGAAGGCTTTTCTACTGTTTAAGGTATATTCAGCAAACATATTGAAAGTTCTTCCTTTTCCCTCCAAATAAACAAGTCAGTAAATTACAGTCCTTCAGGTCTTCCCAAAATACTGCAAGAAAGAACATTTCTCTTGGACAACCAATTTAATTACTTCAGGAGTGCTCGTTGTTACAATATTTCATGGTAAATGCAAGTGCCCCAGAGATTTAGAAACCTGCTGGTGAAAGAAATGCTGAGGGTTCCTTGGTTACTTTTCACACATTTTGTGGAATACTAATGGAACTACAGCTGTGCTTTGAAAAATGTAACGTCCCCATGTAACAATACCAGGTAACCTGTGGTTTAGGAAACATTGCAATTTATAAAGACCCCAGCGGTTTACTGGAAAATATTGCTATTTGTATATTACTAAAATGTGTATGTTAAAAAAATAATGGTGATATTCTGCAAGTCATCTGGAATCATGGTAAAATATCTTAATAAACCAAACTGGTTAAATTCACTTCAGTAGTACAGTTCTTTGTTTTTTCACAGAAGATAATTAAAGCATTCTTTTGACTATTGGGACAATAGAGAGAAAAAATATCTTTAATAATTTAAAAATGAGTTATGAAATAATTTTAATTTTGCTCTCTCTTTTACTTTCTCTCATGACATTATAAATCTTTTAGTCAGGGTCAAGACCAAGCCAGTGATTCAATTCTTTATTTCAAAGATTAAACACGTTCCAAGAATTCTTGAGAAAAATTAAATTTATTCGAAGAATGGTTCTGAAAAAAATGTTTTCTACCTTGTTCTGTTTACATTTCTTAATCGTTTTAGGAGTTACTTAGTCAATGAATAGTCATTTTGTTAATGTATGCTATTTCTCAGCTGAATATCTCTTGAGAATTGCACTTAAGATGCAGTAATTATTTTTGTCATTTTCATATAAATCAGTAAAATACATATTTAGTGTTACCAACACAGTGCCATGGGCAATTAAAAAGACAAACATTGTTGATAGCTATATTTTGAAAACATTTTTTTAAAATTTTGCACTGTTTAGAATGTTTCTCTGTTCACCGTATCCCTGATGTGCAGCTATAAAAATATTGGCTCAAACTTCAAGAATTGCTTTGTGGGTCCCCTGGGTGGATATAGTGACCGCTTTCACCTTGTCAAAAGGGCAATCATGTCAGGCTCACAGTACTCAATACTCTGAAGAGCATCCGTTCAGCCTAGAAACATGGACCAAGCAGGCACTCCAGAGTGCAGGTGCTGAGATGTGCAGATCTGACAGAGACAAATAGTTCCAGGGCTCCCCAGCTGATCAAGGACGAAGGGACATTCTGCCTCTGAAGCTCAAGCCCACTTAGATTTCTCCTGTATCACTTAATGATGTGAGCAGAGACTTAATTCTTTGAAGTGCCTGATTTAAGGAGCCGAAGAGCAAAGGATGTTTTTTGCTTGATCTGATCCTTGTTATTTAAAAAAGTAGAGGAGATAAAACACTTTCTATTTTTATCTATTGGTGTATTTTGAAGGCAGTGTTTCAGTTTGTTCATCTATATTCTGTCCTCTGCCTTCATTTAAGAGTTCCTGTCCGCTTCTGTATAAGAGTGTCAATTAATTTGTTGATATATCCTTTAGCTGATTACAGTTAACTTTTTCCAATTTGAAAGATAGTTTGTCTTATTTCAACTGACATATCATTCATTTTGCACTCCAATTTAATTAAGAATCCCAACTGAAAATTTCAGAATATGTACTGAAATAATCTATTTTGATATCATACCCAAAGTAAAAAAGTAAATAAGAAATCTGAATCTTCTGCCTTTCCAAGCATAGTCCATCCACTAATGTCTCTCAAAAATTTTCTTTAAGAGATTAAATTATTTTCCTTTTTTTCCCTTACTATCCAGATTCACTTTGTGCCACCAAAGTTCTAGATAGTATTGATTGAAATGCTACCCCACATTATAGCATTCCAATGACCTTCTGAATATTTCTACAGATTCCCAGGGCAAGAAAGAGTTGTGGCTTGTGATACTTTGTCTCTGATCTGCGGCTCCTGCATAATCATTTCGGTTTATGGATCTCATTGCTGTCCAGTGCATGAAGCTCCATTTTTAAGGGTATCAGTAGAAATGTAGTAGCCAAGCCTCCTTCTCAAATACTTCACTCTCACATGACATTTGTGTGAAGGAGCTACGTTAATTGAAGATTTGGAGAGACGGGAGATTTACAACACAAATGTGCTGATAACACCATGGGTTTAGACACCGTGTTTTATTTATTTATTTATTTTTATAACATTTTTTTTATTAGTTTCAGATGCACAAAACAATGTAATAGTTAGACATTTATCATTTATATCCCTCACACAGTGACAACCCCCTTCCCCCATCTACTATCTGACATCACACACAGCCATTACATTTCCACTGTCTCTATTACTAATGCTGTACTCTGCTTCTTGTAAATATATATATATATATATTTACATTGTATATATATATATATATTACATTATATATATTTGTATATATTACATTATATATGTATATATATGTATATATATATATGTATATATATATATATATATATATATATATATATATATATATATATAATTGTCGTTGACATTCATTATTGTTAAACTTCAGCTTCAGGTGTACAGTGCAGTGATCAGGCATCTACATCATCCCTGAGGTGGTCTCGCTAATGAGACAAGGTGGTCTCCCTAATGAGGCCCTACAAAATCTTTACATTATTGATTACTTTCCCCAAATTGACATTTGTATCCCCTTGGCAATCTTGTTGTTACCTATTGTGTTTTTTAATCCCCTCACCTTTCCTTTATCGCCACTCCCCCTCCCATCTAGCAATCCTCAGTTTTTCCTCTATGTCTCTGAGACTGTTTTTGATTAGTTCATTCATTTATTATTTTCTTTAGCTTCCACATATAAGTGAGATCATATGGAATTTGTCTTTCTCTGTCTGACTTATTTCACTTAGCATAATGTTCTCTAGGTCCATCCATGTTGTTGCAAATGATAAGATTTCTTTCTTCTTTATGGCTGCGTAATACTCCATTATATAAATGTACCATAATTTCTTAATCCAGTCATCTACCAATGGGCATTTCAGTTGTTTCCGTGTCTTGGCTACTGAGTATAGTGCTGCAATAAACATAGGGGTGCATAAATGTTTTTGAATTAGAATTTTGGATTTCTCCAGTTAGATACCTAAGAGTAGACACCATGTTTTAATACTACTACATCCATAGTCCTATACTTCTCTGAAATTAATTTTCTCACCCTTACCATTTTCCTCATGACTCTGTCCTGTCTTCAAACTGGTATTCATTTTTAATACAAAAACATAAAATAAAACATAAAAATATCCATGGATTTTTTCTTATTTGGCACCAGCCTACCCATTCCAACAGGGTCCTCAACCACTATCCCAAGTAGCTTATGATCATTATCATGAATGAACACTGGCTTTAAGGAACAAAGAATGCTTTCCTTCAT
Organism: Rhinolophus sinicus; assembly: GCF_057876585.1. NCBI lineage: Eukaryota > Metazoa > Chordata > Mammalia > Chiroptera > Rhinolophidae > Rhinolophus > Rhinolophus sinicus. The sequence continues at coordinate 59,810,269 of NC_142502.1, forward strand.
AAAAGGAAACAAATGTTAACTAGGAAGAGATTTAAAAAAAACACATTTTTACTACACTTCACTGCATATGGTCAGGGACCCTGATTACCAATATTAATGTGGTTATAGTTAGGTTTACCTTTCATTCTAGGCTTGTATTTAGGTTAGCTATAATTGAAGATAAGCCTGAAAAACAAGTAGTGTCTGTATTTCTTTTTTTATCTTTCCTTTGACTTTCAGCCTGAAGAACAGTGATAATCTTCATTTCCAGTATTGTCACTGAGCTTGCGTTTCATTGTAGTGACAGTACAGCTACCAGCATCAGTGTCAATATCCTTTTTGGGAATACAGCAAAACCAGACTCCTACATTCGGGAGAACTTGGTGCCTGCCAGGTATGTTACAGTTCAAATAAATGCCACGAGAAAAGCTGCAGATTCTAGAAGCAAACCTATCTTCTTGAAATGAAGACAATCAGCACAGATGATCTGCCTATTTAAAGGTAGGTTCCTGATTCTCCCTGAACTCCTACCTATGTATTAATTCTGCTGTTGTTTCCCAGAATATCTTGCATTTTCCATGAACATCTGACTGGTACTACTGCAATTGACACTATTCACATCTTAGATAGCATGTTATGAAGCAGTGAACAATGATTATAAACCATGTACGATCTGTAGACTATCTTTATGGAACCACTCTTGTTCATTTTTTTCTGTAAGTTTAAGCACATAACTAAGCCCTACCTCCATATCTTGATGCTGGTCATATAGCCAGCTATTAAGAATCGGAACTGATATTCTCAAATGTAACTGTGTATGTCTACCAGTTGAAATAAAATTTATTATGCTAATAGCTTCCATTCCTCCACTTAATTTTCAACTTTTAGTTTAAACTTCTGGAAATTAGAGATTTTATTTTAAAAATTCAACCCTACTAGATAGGTGAAAAGTGGTATTTAGAAAATTACTTAATTTCTAGGAGTCTTAGTTTCTTCATCTATAAAACTAGACTAGTAAAGAAATTTATAAGGACTGTTGTATATGTGAAATCATAGCATATAAGGAAAGCAAGGGTCATTAAATCAAATGCCCCCATAAGCCAGGTTGGTCACATAAATTAGTAAATCCAGACAAATGTAAGAGAGTAGGAATTTGGAGGACTTTTGGGACCTGCAACAGACAAATGTATTCAAACATAAAACTTGTCTTGGCCACATAAAACACTAAGGAACAAAATCTGGCCACGATTTACCTGAAACTTACAAAAATATTTAGTATGTAAGACATTCAAAACTGTTAGATCTCTCTTTCACTTTCACTTTCCTTTTACCTCCAATCCTGACATATTGGTTATTCCAGGCTTGTGATTAGTAATCAAAGTAAAAAATAAAGATGGCTAAAGCATTTTCTATATTTTTAAAAATCACTGAATCTCTTGGGAAGACAAGTAGCAAATAAAATATAACAAGTCAAGAATAATAATGGAAATTGAAGATAGCAGAATATACTACTCTAAAATATGAATTTTGGAGTTTGGGACATGCCATCCTAAAATATATTGCTTTGATATGTTGATTGTTTTGAGTTGTAGGCACTTGGAAAATAGCAAAGGAAGGAAGAGGCTTTCTCTGGACGGACGCTTATCTGCCTAAAGTCAGATCCTCCAAAAGGAACTCAGATGCTATAAATCCTCTTTCTGGGAGTTTCATCAACCAGGGAAAATTGACTCATCTCAAAAGAGGAGCCTAGAAGTTGACATCATACTCAGACAAACTTTATCACAAACTATCTTACCTCCCATGTATTCTTGTAAGAGCCCATTCATCTTTCCTAAAAATCATTCACTCTCTCCTAAGAGGCCTATATTCCCTCTCACCTTTCCTTACTGAGGTGGGTTTTAATCCTGAATTCTAAAGCCACATTTTTGAGTTATTCATGTTTCCCTGGGTGTCTCTAGTGTATCTATGAGGTATATATATTAATAGGCTTCTCTTTGTTTTGCTCTGGTTAATTTGTCTTCTGTTACAGGGGTCTCAGCTAAGACCTCAGAAGGGTAGAGCTAAAGTATTTTAACTCCCCTACAAAAACATAAACCAATGTCCTATATATCTACAATGAAATCACCAAAGAAGGATTTACTTGTTGGGTCATCAGGGAGGATTTCATAGATAAGCTGGCATTTGAGCTGGTTCTTACAATAAAATAAGTTAGCCAATGTAAAACAAGGGGTGTCAAGGGCTTTTACAATTGCAGGAACCATTTATGCAAAATATGAAGAATGGAATATACCCGTATATTTGCCCAAGTGTTTATTTGAAGTCACTAACATCTTCCGGATATAAATCATAGTTCAAAGTCACTTTTACATGACTTTATGTTAGCTACCTAATATTTTCCAGTCTTGGTTTCTAGAACTATTCAATCATATGTTTTTGTGATAATTAGAGATAATATAATAGAGGCTCCAATATTTGTAAAAAGAAACAGAACTAGGCTTGGCTAAATTGGCAAGTCATGGTAGATTGTACCAGGGGGACATCCTTGTAAGAAACCTTAGAGTCTTATTTTCAACTAATTAGACGCCATGGAATGGTGTCTAAGGTCACAAGAAAACTAGATAAATGCTTACCTGGAATCTTTAATTATTCAGCAATACTTTGAACTCCTAATGTCTTTACCAAAGATTTATTCCCTCCACCTAATATAATTTGAATGGATGTTTCATTATATTTGTATTAAATTAAAATTTTAAACTCAGGATATTTTAATAGGTTTCAACAATATAATAATTTGGGAGACTCATTTGAGGATAATCTATAATTACTATTGGCATTCCTTACCTTCTTATTCAGGCCAAAGGGCACCAACATTCAATGTTAGTTGCTTTATTCTTTTGACTCCCTAATGGTTTACTGGTGTGTGTCAGGACCTTAATATCGCTGATCTGAACTTTTATAATATCCTACTGCACTCAGCCTCTCCTCCCCTCAATCTACTCTGAATTAATCTTTCTGGAACACAATTTTGATCTTAGTAATTCTCTGCTCAACAACCTTTAGTGATACCCCATTAACTACCAAATAACACAAATAATTACAAAATAAATTCTGATTATTCATCTTGGTTCAAACCACACTTGTCGGTGAACCAGAGTAGGAGTAAATAAGATATGAGGGAAGTGGAACAAGCAGAATATTGATTTGGAGTCACTAGCATCTTCTGGATTTAAATCATAATTCAAAGTCACTTTTGTATGACTTTATGTTAGCTACCTAATATTATCCAGTCTTGGTTTCTAAGCTAATCCATCAAGTGTTTTTAAAAATTGCTATGGAGGGTTTTGTAGTGATTAGAGACAATATAATAGATGCTCCAATATTTGTGAAAAGAAACAGAAGTAAGCCTGTTTAAGTTGACAAGTTCTGGCAGCATAAATATAAGAAATTCAGACAAATATTCCAGAGTAGACAAGGAGACCCAAAAGTATACCAAGAGAAAGAATCCAGAAGGTAAACAAGTCATCAGGAGAGACTGACAGCTGATAATAGGAGGGACGTAAGAAAGTCAGGAGATTTTACCAGGTGGATATCCCTGTAAAGAACAGGTCTAGGTAGTCCATTATTAGGAAGAAATGATCCAGAGAAGAAATTGAGATCAGAGGTGTCATACAGCAGATAGATGGCACCCAGTATCAGCAAAAGGAGTTGCCAGGGTAGAACTCAACTACAGGATACAACAGAGTATGAAAAACACCAACAAGACACAGCTGATCCCCAGCACCTAATATATGAATACAGATTTTTTTTTAAAAGATTTTTATTAAAAATATAGCTAACATGCAATATTATATTAGATTCAGGGGTATGCCATAGTTATTTAACATTTATATATACCATAATCAACATTTATTTATAAAGAAGTAATCATTATAAGTCCAACAACCATCTGACACCATACTAAGCTACGATAATATCACAATATTATTGACTATATTCCTTATACTGTACATTACATCCCCATGACTTATTTGTTTTATACCTGGAAATTTGGATCTCCTATTCCCCTTCCCCTCACCCCCTTTTTAAACTTACCAATTACAGTTGACATTCAATATTATTTTATATTAGTTTCAGGTGTATAGTATAGTGGTTAGACATTTACATAATTTAAGACGTGTGTGGGGACAGAGCCCCAGAGAGCAGTTTCCAGGCTCTTGGCCTCATGTGGAGGGGTGCTGGCTTGGGTAGTAGATGGCCGTCAGCTGTGGCTAGTTGGTCGTCAGCTGTAACCATTGAGCCATTGGCCACAAATACAAAGGCCGCGGCTATGTTGAGGAGTCAAGGAGAGTCGAGGGAATTCAGACAGTCGGTGGGTTGGCAGAAAAGCGGACAGCAGGTCTCACATCGTGTGAATCCAGCCTCCAGTGAGACTATAGTGGTATGAGTCCCCTACCTATGGCTCCGTGGGTGTTCCTTTTTGACCTCACCATATGTTCTTGTGTGTGGAGCGGGAGCTGAGACCCCACATGACACCCCGCATGAAAAAGTGATCCCCCTAACTAGTCTAGTACACACGTAGCACTATACATAATTATTAGCATATCATTGCCCCAGCCCCCTCCCATCTATCACACTAACAAATCTAGTACCATCTGACACCATACATAGTTACTACAATATTATTGACTATATCTCTTATGCTATGCCCTACATCCCCATAACTACTTTGTAACAACCAATTTGTACTTCTTAATCCCTTCTCCTTCTCTTGCACATGCCCCCAATCCCCTTCTCACCTTACAACCATCAAAATTTTTTTGGTATCTATGACTCTGTTTCTGTTTTGGTTGTTAATTGTGTTCTTAGATTCCACATATAAGTGAAATCACATTGCATCTGTTTTTCTCTGTCTGATATACTCCACTCAGCACAACACACTCCAGGTCCAACCATGCTGCCACAGATGGCAAGAAAACATTCCCTTCCATGGCTAAGCAATATTTCATTGTATATTTGTACGAACTCCTCTTTATCCACTCTTCCATCAACAGACACCCAGGCTGCCTCCTCACCTTGGTTATTGTAAACAATGTTGCAATGAACATATGGATGTGTATGCCCCTTGAAGTAGCATTTTGGATTTCTTCAGATAAATACCCAGAAGTGGGATTACTGGGTCCTTCATTGTCTCTTCATTGCCTTTGTTGTAAAGTCTATTTGCCTGTATAAATATTGCTACCCCACATTTTTGTGTGTTTTTATTTCCATTTTCATGAAATATATTTTTCCATCCCTTCACTTTCTGTCTGTGTGTATGTTTCAATCTGAAGTTATTCTCTTATAGGCCGCATATGTAAGGGTTTTGTTTCTTTTATCCATTCATGCCTTCTATGTCTTTTGTTTGGAGCATTTCATCCATTTACATTGAAAGTTTTGTTGAATGTGTAGCTATTGCCATTTTATTATTCATATTATTCATATTATTTATTTATTTATTTATTATGTATTTATTTATTTTCTACCTTCAAGTCCCTCTAACATTCCTTGTAATACTGGTTTGGTGTTGAACTCCTTTAGCTTTTTCTTCTCTGGGAAGCTCTTTATCTGTCCTTCAATTTTAAGTGATAGCCTTGGTGTGTAGAGTAGTCTTGGCTGTACGTCCTTGCTTTCATTACATTCAACATTTTGTGCCAATCACTTCTGGCTGGCAAAGTTTCTGGTGTGAAATCAGCTGACAGTCTTTATGGGAGTTCCTTTGTAAGTCACTAGTTACAGCTGAGGCAATAAGGCAGAGCAGTGGAGCTCACCAGGCTAATCATTTTCAGATTTGGCCTGTGAGGGTGGACTCAACATAGGAAAGATGACATCTGCCTGCTGGCTGCATGGGAGAAGGATCCCCTCAGCGAGAAAGTCCTGACAGTCCTGCAGTCCTCCTCCTGCAGCCACACACCTCAGTCTGCCGCCATATGTCTCCAAGGCCCCCTGAGTCACCGCCCTCCGCTGGAGCCCACGGTGAGTGCCTGCAAGCGAGTGAGTCTGTGAGCGGGCTGTTTAAGAGGATGTCTTGGTTTCCTGCAGCCTTCCATCCCACCTGAATGGTCAGAATTCCTACTGTTTTTGACAGCCAGCTGTTGTAAGGGCTACTCTTCCTGGCACCAATACTTTGAGTCAGGGAGCCTGGTGTGGGGGACTAGGATCCCTCACGCCTCTGGGGGGAACCTCCATGGCTGAACATCCCTCCTGATTCTCAATCACCACAGGGAGGTTTGGTGCCCATTCCTCATCTCCGCCATTCCTACCAGTCTTGACCTGGCTTCTTTACATTTTTAGTTATAGGGGTTCTGTTCAGCTAGACTTTAGATGGTTCTCCAGGATGATTGTTCCATAATTTAGTTGCAATTTTAATGTGTTCACAGAAGGACACAGGCATAGTGTTTATCTACTCTGCCATCTTGGATCTTTCAGCCAAATACATACATCTTTTGATTTCCCCGACTTTAAAGCCGGATCTGCTTTTGAGTCCAGAAATGGTGAAATATATGGGTTAATGACATCTCAAATATGTAATATCACCCTGGGAGTGATGTTTGGACTACAGCAGAGATAGGATCCAATCCAGACTCTTGTGTAATTTTGTTACTAATTTTGAACTGGACACTCTAAGGACTGTTAACAATTTGGTCTTTATAAATAGTGTTTTCATTTATGAAACAAATTTCCACTCAAACAATATACTTTGAGTAGAGTCAATATGCCACATCTATTCTCAAATAGGACACTAAAGAAATGATCCATATTAATAAGAAGACAAATGTATATCTATGCTTTTAAACTTGAGATCAGTGGTAGAAATAAAGAAACATGCATACCCCAATTAAAAATATTTAGACCAAATTTGTTTAACAAAACCATTACTATGTTCCAGGCACTTTTATTAACTCCATTTTACAGATGTGGAAACTGAGCAAAACAAGTTTAAGTAACTTGCTTCAGGTCATACTGATAAAAAGTGGTATATTCAGAATTTGAACTCCATAAATTTGGTTCTAAGTCTCCATATTTTTAATCACCATTTCATCTTGGCTGATTATATGTTAATAAGTGATTAAATAGCATCCATCAGAAGATAATTAGATATGATTGAAAATTAAATAAAAATAACTTCAAATGTGTATACCTTAGATTTGCTGCTTAATAAACCACCTCAAAACTTAGCGACCTAAAAAACAACTGTTTATTTAGCTCAGTCAGCTTAGTGGTTCTTCATGTCTGAATCAGCTCAACTGATCTGGGGGGTACGCTCAGTTAGATGGTCTAGAATAGCTTAATTCACACATCTGGCAATTGACAGGCTTTTGGCCAGAGTACCTTTCTTCTCTTCCACATGGTCTCATCTTCCAACAGGATAGCTCAGGTTTACTCACATGGTAATTTTAGGATTCTAGCATGAATCCAGGATTTTAGCATAAGAGGGAATCCTCCAATATGAAAGTTGTATTCAAGACTCTACATCAGCGGTTGTCAACTTGGAAGCAATCCTCCCTACCCCCATGGGATATTTCACAATGTCTGGAGATACAGTTTTTATTGGCCTAGTCATAGGATTGCTACTGGTATCTAGTCGGTAGAAACCATACATGTTGCTAAATATCCTACTATCATCAGGACAATCCTCCAACAAAGAATTATCCAGTCCAAAAAGTCAACAGTGCTGAGGTCTAGAAACTGATCAATTTAGAACATATGTGTTAATGTCCCATCAGTCAAAGAAACTCCCATGGCCTACCCTATTTCAAGGGGTAATAAAATAGATTCCATCTCATGATGAAAAGAGGAGAATTTGTGGTCAGTTTTTCAATATTATATTGCAATAATAATGTAAACTATTTGAAAAAAAGGAAGTTAAAAAAAAGAAAGAAGATAGCATAGGAGCAGCAGCAGTAACAGAAGAAGCTCAAGGAAGAGATGAGAGGGGATTAATAGGGTTAAAGAATATTCATCAGGACAGCAAACCTGGGAGGTTATCTTTAATATTTTGCTTTCATTTAATCAGAATTTATGCACTCATATATGATTAGGTATGATTTTTTCATAGCCTTTAAGAGATGTCTCTATTTCAAATAGGGTTTTAAATATTTAAAACACTAAAATAATCTACACCAATAGGACATTAGCCTATATATACAAAGTATTTCAAAACATGGTAAAAAAGCAATTGTAATTGACTGATAAGCCTGTCTATAGTAATTACTGAGGCATTTATATAGTTCATTAGCAGTAAATCCATTATTATATTTCCCTCTCTCCATAAATGTAATTATTGCTAAAGGATAAACTAAAATCCATGTTTCTTACTGAAAGATCAATAATTACTGACCATATCATAAACAGAGACTTTGCTGAGGGAATTGGTTTGTTATATCCATTATCTTTTGAAAGAGTTCTTTAAATCTTAGTCTTTTATTAGTTAGGAAGAAGAAACAGAGAAAGAATAAAGAGAATTTAGCCATTTAAACTATCTACTACTATTTCATAAACTTCAAGCACACAAATTAAGTGTATGGATTAAAAAAATATACTTAATGATCTAACTATACTGATATGATGTAAGATATCTGATAATAATGACAATATTTTTGTCAATTTTTGTTTCCAAATACGTGGGATTTTGGTGTCAATTATGTTAAAAATTATAACAATTGATAATTATTATCATTATTATAACTGATACAGAATTTACCTATAAACAGCTAAAAATTACATACACTATTACATGGATGAACTATATAAAATTGTTAATAACATAATCATTTTATACCTGTACAAATTGCAATAGTATATGGTTCAAATTTATATCACTAGCTAACTCAAATTAAGAAAATCTGTAATTTAAAAAATAATTTTTAAGAGGTTTGGCAAATCTAAATATATTGCCTAAAAAAATTTGCATGATTTGGAGATGCTAAAAAAATAACTTCTTTAAATTTTTATCACGCCAAACATATGTGATCATGCCCTGTGCAAATTAAGATTTCAAAAACGATGTTAGACAGATATGACCAGAAAATTAAAAATTAAAAAGCAGCTGTTGGAAATGTTCCCATCTTTTTAGCCCATAAATGTAACACAACAAAATTTTAAGTATATACATATGCCTGTCATCCTCCAATTACCTGTGCACATATGCAATTTTAGTAAAGGATGGATTTGCTCATAGAAACATAAATGCTATTTTTCTAAAAGAGATACAAGTTTCTCCTTATGATATCTTTGCTTCGAAATCTTAATGAGGTGCAGTGAAGTGAGAAGAGGATATCCTCTGGGATCACACAGACCTCACTTATCATCTTAACCCTGCTCTTCTTAGCACTAGCCTAGATCTTTATTATTGTGAAGTTCTCAGAGGCTTAGTTTACTAGTGTGCAAAATAGGATAATAATCCTATCTTACTGTGTTTGTGATAAAAGATAAAGGAAACTATACATAAAGTATCCTTAACTATGTTAAGGTATATGCTCAGTTAATACAATCAGCCTAGTAATTTATATTATTTTTACAAATATGTTTGTATTATAAGTCAATATATATCATATTCTAATTAAGTTGTCTACATTGTACTTTATCTTAGCTCCTTTCTAGCTCCCAAGATTTCTAAATTCTTGCTGGAAGAGAAAATGAGAAAAGTCTCTGGGTTTCACCAAGTTTAATTTACCTAATTATTCCCATTCCTTTAATTTTATCATCCAATTTTTCCAGTCTAAAATTGTCTTCCTTGCTTACCACGTATATAACATACCCTTTGATTAAAAATCTTTTAAAAATTAGACAAGAATTTAGTATCTTCAATGTCTACCTTTAAAAATAAAATGTTACAGTTAGATAACGAAAAATAGATTTAGAAAAAGCTATCTAGATGGTCAAATAGTCTGAGTTCCTGACTGAAACTTCATTCTGTATGTTTGAACATTTATGTCTGAAAAACAATGTAGTTGCTTTGGCTTGGAAAATACTCCCTCTGTTTCCCCAATGTCAAAGTAATTTTCAATTTATCGCAGATGTGGAAGATAGCCAAAAATGATCTTAAATAAAATGTCACGTTCATTAATTCTATCCCTAAAGAAATATGATGCATAACCAATATGCCTTTCATTGATTACATATAGTGTATTAAATAATCACATTATAAAACCTGAGGGACAGAATTATAGATATTTGCAGACTGCAAATAAGCTCCAAAATAAAATATTTCTGCACAAATCTTTGGTGACTAGCTATGGAAATAAGGCAATATGAATTGATGGGTTCATTTATCTCCACCTCTTCAGAGACCAGTTTATATTTTTCACCGACTACATAAATACATTCTGTTTGACTATGAATAGTCACTGTTATGAGATACCTTTCAACAGCCCAGAACAGTTTAATCTTATCAAGGTTACAGCTGTACTTGTTCATAAATTATTCATTTAAAATGCATTTTTTAATTAAAAAAATGGGTCATGTGATTCATTTTGAAGTCCTACGGGTCATTGGAAGATCATCTTGGGATGATTCATTAATAACTTCTCTAGAATCTACAGTTTGCTATCCCACGTTTGTTCATAAATGAACTGAGTAATACCATCTATGATTCCTACGTTTTCTCTGTAAAATTGTCAGAGGCACCTTTGACTAACACCTCCATGGATTTAAAGACAATATGGGCTCATCATACTCTGGTACACAGATACCAGCCATGTGGTGCTTGGAAACCTTTGCCCATTTATCAGGCGAAATTGTAGTTCAGACTTGGCAGAAAAGAAAATAGAGCATCATATTTTTACTTGTATATAACATTACTGGTAACTGTAAACTGACACAATAAAATAGAAAATAATTTTTGATATCTGTGGTTACACATATCTATTGCCATACTTGAGGTCTTTGTGAAACATGATTTTAAAATGGATTAGCTATTATAAACCTATTTTCAGCTTTGAAAGTTTACTAAATAATGGTCAATAACCTGACAGGTGAATAAAATTTTCCTAAGGTTTGGCATTTGAAGAATCACATAAAATGTTTAGGAATTACTGTAGCTCCATACAGTCTGTTGCAGGACCAGTGGTACTCTGGTGGCATCAATCGTTGATGCACCTTTGAAAGCATAAGTCATCTGAGCAATTAGTTCCCCTGCCAGTGATGCTGAGGCCACAGCTTTGACCTCTATAAAGACTCCTTTTCTTTGCAGAAAAAAGGAAAAAAGGCTTAGTTGAAGCCCAGAGACACACGCATACATTTATTTCACAAAATAGCCTGGACTGGGTAATATAACTTGAACTATCTCACACATATTTCAACCTCTCCCTTTCCACCGTTTTTTTCATCTCAACATATGAACACCGCCAAGACTTGCTCATCTTAAAAATTTTTATTATAAAAATATAACCTTCCATTAACTTTGTATCTCTTTATGTATACTGACTATATAACTATGTATATCCTTTCTTTGAAAGAGAAGATTTCCTTGCTTATTCTTCAGCTTGGAACAGTGTAACATCCACACCAAATTGCTCCTTAAACAACAAGCATTGCACACTAAGGTTTCAAAATTCATTGAACACTTAGTGGTCTTTATCTTGTCCCAGTGCCCCTTATACTTGACCCTCTGACATATCCTCCTTTGATTTATGACATTATTTTCTCCTTCTACAACTTTGATAGCTCTTTTTACTCTATCTTATGAAATAGTCTGCATTTTTTATATGTCTGTGTTCTCTTTTCTCTAGTCTTTTCTCTATTCACCGTATATCCTTGACAGATATCCATATACAAATTTCTTCAGAAACAACTGAAAAGCAGTTAGATCCCAAATATACGTCTCCAGACTATAGACTCTACTAAAAATTTCCATCTATCAACCAACTTATTTCCAATCTCTACTTAGTAGTTCCAGATACATCTCAAACTCAAGCTTAAAATCGACATCCTCTTTATTCCCTCAATCTATTCTTCCTCCTCTCTCAGTAAATGACATCATTACTCATGCTCACCCAAACTACAGACAAAGTGGAGTTGTATTTAGCTATTGTCTGAGCACAGGCTGCTTTCAGCCATCTTTAAACACAGCTGTGTTTCTTTCCCCCAACAGACCTTCCAGGTGCCATAGATATAGCCCTTTTCTTGAGGCTTATGCTTGTCTTGTTAAAATTGCTGAAAAATTCCACAAGAGGTAAAGTAGACAGGGAAAAGAAACAATTTCATTAATGAAGAGATATAGATGGTCTTTACTCCCACTGCGGGAACATTATGTAAGGCTAGCTCCTCACCAAAGGAAAATTTCATCAGGTACCTATGACAAGAGCAGCTAATATAAGTCTTGGCACAGAAAGAACAGTAGCAAATGATGTTTCAATTTCCAAGTGGCTCTGACAACTGAAACAAGTCCCCTCAAAAAGATCATTTACCAAAATGTCTATATGACCCCTCACCTCTAACCCTGTCCCTAAAGATATTAAAAAATACACTCTTCTCACTTTCCCTCTTTTACTGATTAGGAAATTGAGTCCATCAAATGTTAAGCAGTTGGCCCATGATAATAATGTAAGATAAAAATAGAAAAGGTGCAACAAGTGTCATTCATGGATCACAATGACCATGTCTAGAGAACATGCTTATAAATTATGAATAGTATACAAGTCTATTTACTACTGTACTGAATGGTTAAAGACCTCAATAAGGGACTTGAGGATAAAATAATAAGAAAAAATTAGTATGACAAACGTTAAATCTTGAGTTTTAATTTAAACAAAAAACTTGCACAGATATAAACAGGGGTAGCAGGAAGTACATAAACAGGGGTATCACTCCAAGAACTCTAAGAGTTTGACTAACAAAATCAATGTTACAGTAAAAGCTTAAGTGTTTCTGAAACACACAAAATGTTTAATTCATTTAATAAAACAAACCTAAAGTATGGAGATAAGAATAATATCCTAACAGAATTCAGAGAGACAAAACATGGTGGTGTATACTCACTACTTCACAGGGGAGGGAAACGCTGAATCTGGAGCCTAAGATAATCTGAGTCACCTGGAAGATACTCTCTGTTTCTGAGCAAGGATTGTTCGTTAGACTTCTTGACTTGGATAAAATAACTGTCAAGATGTTCTTCCAACCTGTCTTCTTAATCTAAACTCATGAACTTACTTTCTGATATCTAATCCAGTGTTCTTGATATTAAAATACCAGGAAAGTGGGTGACTTAATTAGAAGGCAGATATAGTCTGGTCTAAATTTCTTCAAAAAAATGTATTATTCGCTGTATAGGAAGAAATTGGCTTTCATATATTATGTCAAGCTTTGGCATTTAATAAATACATGAGTGCAACTAACTCTGTAGCACTGAAAATATTGTTTTTCACAATATGCCCAGTTGAAAACCAAAGATCTCAAACTGTGGCAAATTCTCCTTTAAAAGCCTCATTGGCTAAGGTAACATAATTTGGGTTGCCTTTCTTAGCAAACATGTCAATCTTTTTATTAGTAGTAGTAGCAGTAGTGGTAGTAGTAGTAGTAGTAGTAGTAGTAGGTTTCAGGTGTACAAAACAGCATAATTATTAGACATTTGCACCCCTCACAAAGTGATAACCTCCTCCAAATCCACTACCCATCTGACACCATGCATGCTATTACAATACAATTGACTATATTCCCTATGCTGTTCTCTCTCTCTCTCTCTCTCTCTCTATATATATATATATATATATACATATATATATATATATTAATGATAATATATTATATATTATTTATATATTATATATATTATAAATATATTAATGGTAATATGTATATTATATATATATTTGACATGCACTATTATTTTATATTAGTTTCAAGTGTATAGCACAGTGGTTAGGCATTTATATAATTATGTCAATCTTGATATGCAACTTTTCAACAACAATATAGAAGACCTAGATTCAATGGAATTCATGTGAAAAAAATCACCAAATTAGTCAGTAAAAATTAATGAGTTCCAAAGTAATTAAATGTAGCATCGAAAGAAAAAGAAATAACAGTGATAGGAAAAACCATTATCTGGAGATTTATATGAGATCCTAAATTTACTGGTATAACATTTAAAAGATAATTACTATGATAGCTATTTGTAAATATTTGAAGGCTCATCAATTGCTAAAGTGTTTGATTTGTTTTATATGAATCGAAAGGGACAGAACTGAGAAGCATGAATGAAAGTAAAAGGTGAATAGATTTTATGTGTTTCAGTGCAATGGGTTGCCTCGCAGGGTGGTGAGTTTCCAAGTTGCGAGCCAGGTTATGAGGCCTCCTTCAGAGATATTTTAAAGAATTCTTATATTGAATAAAAGTTGGGCTAAATGACTTCTAAGTGATATTCTAACTTAAAAGATTCTATGCTCAATGTGCTTAGTGAAAGATCAGTTAAAGAACCTATATATTCTGACTCCTGATATAACGTTCTCCCCATTATTTTCTCTTCTTGTTATCAGTAGTTGTGATTTCTTTTTTCTTTTCCTGTCTTTTCTTTCCTTTCCTTCTTTTTCTTTCCTTTCCTTTCCTTTTTCTGTTTTTTGTACATGGAGATGATACTCACTTACCTGTTAGCTTATTATGTACTCCTTTGCATAATTGTGTTTTTATTTGAGTTGCATGAATAAGACAGGGACATCTTCAAACAACATCAGATTTTTATTTTTCATACAAAACCATCACCTGCATGCCAGTGAAGGAAAATGCCCCCTGAGTATATCTTCTTTTCCTTAGTTCTATGTAATAGTGTTCCATGACTGGTAATTGCATGTTTGAAAACTAATTCACACAAATTATTAGACAGCCAATACTAACTGTTCACACAAGGATTTTTTTTTTTTATTAATCTGCCACAAGCAACTCCATTCTTGATATTGTGATTAGGGGGTAATTCATTAATCATACACTCAGGAGAAAATAGCTTATACAGTCTATTTTTGTCTGTATCAAACAAAACACCACACATAGAAATGTTTATTGTAAATGTTCTCATGAGAATGAAGAAAACGGGACATAAACTTAGCATCTTAATTTCTGTAGAACTCTGTTGTATTTCAAATTGCCACTTCATGATACACAAATCTTGCATTCCCAGATGACAGACTAATAGTGAGAGAGCACTAATCATGGAGGCATAAGCAATCAAAGTGCAAAAGTCAGGGCTGGTGTGAAGCAATTAACTTAATGTAAGAAATACTAGTATGATATATACAATGAAATCCAATGTGTTGAAAACAGGAATCAACTCACAAAAATGGTATATGTGATTTGTGCATTTGTTAACAAACTGTATCAGAATAAACCTGTCCCTTTTTAGTAAGCAAATGTAACACTTAATTTTTAGATTGTAAATGAAGAAAACATTTGTTAGCCTCTAAAGCTTATCTGCATATCTTGTCTTATAATTTAGTATCTTTCCACTATGAGAGGTTGACTCTATTATTTTAAAATTCAACAAATAGTAAATATATTAATTTAAAATACTGTAATAAGATAATTTCCAAATTCCTTTGATTTTGGACTTAAAATATCCAATTATTTTTAAAAGTATTATTCTGTTCAACTTTTTTTAATATCCATGCTTATCCTTAAATTTGAGCAAAATGCATTCTTTGATTCTAACAACCAAAAACCTATATATTAGTTAATTAATTAGTTTTGCTGCTGTTGTTCAGAAACTCACATATACACACAAGTTTACTAAAAACACATACGAGAATCTCCTAAATGAGCAGTCGTGAGCAGAGGTTCAGGGCTGCTGTGAAATTTATAGAATAGGATTCATAATTATTTTTCCTATATTATTTTGGACAATCCACACAATTTTCTTCGCTCTGTTTCTTCCTTCTTTTCACATAACACTTCCAGCTTTGGGGAACAGAAGCAACCTACCTTTAAAGGATTCACTGTCTCAAGGATGCTCTGAATTACAAGGGTAAGCTTCCATCCCCATAACTACTGTCCCAGCCTCCACTCCTACATGACTGTGGGCCAGGAGGAACCGTCAGTGAACACAGTTTTGAGCTTTATTGCTTCTACTCCTGACTCCAGCCCTCTCCTGCCACCCACTCACAGTATTGAAGACCACCAAACGCTTGCACAGTTTTGTTGGTGTTTGGCTGGGGAGCAGTGGGGTAACAAAATTGAAATGATAAATGTGATCATGAATTGCACACTTTGTTTTGTAGGTTTTAAGAATCTATCGAAGGTTTTAAAGCAGAAGAGTTAATGACAAAAGTGGTATTTGGGAAGGATAAGTTTTCAGTGGCGTGCAGGAAGAATTGGGTGTGAAGAGGAGAGTATATAGCAGATACCAGCACACAAATAACCAGTGAGAGGTAGAGAAGATACAGAAGTATCATGACCTTTGCCCTGAAATAGCTTATACAGCCCCTTATTTGCGGTTTCTCTTTCCATGATGGTTTCAGTTATCTACAGTCAACCACGGTCCAAAAATATTAAATGGAAAATTCCAGAAATAAACAATTTACCAATTTTAAATTGCATGTTGTTCAGAATAGTGTGATGAAATCTCACTCTTTCCCACTCCATTGTTCCTGGGTGGTGAACCCCATTGTCCAGTGTGTCCATGCTATATATGCAACCTGCCCATTAATTATTTAGTTGCCTTCTCAGTTGTCAAATCAACTCTCACAATATTGCAGTGCTTGCGTTCAACTAATTCTTATTTTACTTAATCATGGATCAAAGCACAAGAGTTGTGATGCTGACAATTCAGATACGCCAAAATAGAAACCTTGTAAAATATTCCCTTTAAGTGAAATGGTATATACGTACAAGAAAAACATAGTGTATGTGTGTATGTGTGTATATATATATATGTATACATATATACATATATATATACATATATATATGTATGTATATATATATATATATATATATAGAGAGAGAGAGAGAGAGAGAGAGTTGAGTGCTATCCATTGTTTCAGGCATCTACTAGGGGTCTTAAAATGTGGATAAGGGTGGGGAGGGGAGGGCTACTGTAATGGCAGAACCAAGGCATATAAAATCATTTCTTCTGTTCCCGGGAATTAGGTGAACACTTTTGCTATGAAATAGTGGCTTATTTAATAGTGTAACAAAAATGAGAAAAATACATAAATATGTTAATATTCTGAAATGTATGAATGAGATAATTCATGCCATCGTAAGTCATTAAATGTAAAATACCAAGGAATGGAAACTTACGGAACTTTTGAGTCTTTATCGTAGATACCAAATGAAATGCCAAGAAAAAGTACAAAAGACAATAAAGCCTTAGAAAAATATTGAAGCTCCATATGGAATATCAGCTCTTTTACACACCTAGACAGTTGCTTGGTGTGTTGATTTCCCTCTGCATGCATTTGTTTAGGAGAAAGAAATCAAAGGAAAAAAAGAAAGAAAAAAAAAGATGGGATGCAGTTAGAGTTCAGGGTTACAAAAACAAGGCAAGGGATAGATACACAGAAGTGCTCATGTTGGACGGTGCTTCTGCTGACAGTGTTGTTGTCAAAATGTAAAAGAATAACAGGAAAAGTCAGCATGAGAACAGCAGTCTTGTCCACAATGCCTTTAGAGAAGAATAGCCCTGGTTTGTGAATAAATGCTCTTTGTGTTTCTGGCTCAGCTTTGCCTTGTCTGCTACCTAATTCAGCCCACGTTTTACTTTCTGGCTGCTGCTTTTTTATGTACATGCTAGCACTATTTATTCCTTGGCAATGCTCAGCAGTGTAGTATTACCTAAGGCAGCATTGCAGTGTCAGTTTAGCTGGTTAGAACAAAATGCTCAATAATCTAAAGGCACAGAGGAGTGGTTTAATAAGGTCACTTGGCTTTGTACAGAAAATCCCTCCCCCGCAAGGCTGTCCTTCTCACTCCTGCCCCTTTGGGACAGTGGACTTGCACATACACACTGTCACCGTCTGGGAAGCCATTCAAAGGAACTGTTGTGACAATACGGTCATTTTAGGGATGTCATCCTGTGGGAAGGCCACATTGTTCTTCCGCTAGTCAAGTTGGTTGGAGGTTTGTTTGCCTTTGTTTATAACACTTAGATGTAGCTTATGTCAATTTATAATTTTAACAACTACTTAGGTAATCTATTACAACATACCTGCTTCACTTGGAGAAGACATTGTGAATCTCTGTAGCAGGTATATAGTCACACCGGGTCCCAGACTTGGTTGGACCCTAAGTATTACTCTACAGGTGGCCAAGAAAGCCCTATGCACATTTTGCTATAGGTCTATGTCTCAAATCCATAAGAATAATTTTTAAAAATTGCTACTAATACCTTTTATAGATCTTTAGTTTGATTTAAAAGTTGATGTTATATTGACATCACACCCTGACTTGTACACTGTCATATGCAAGGACATAAACACTAGATTGCTTCTTTATTCTAGTCTAAAGTAATTTCAACTTTCACCAATGTTGTTTGCTGACACCGAGGCATGTGGAAATATTACATTTGTGTGAGAAGTCAATGAGAAAAGTTAATTGTTTATGTGACATATTTATAGATTATATTTTGAAACATAAGAGTTTACAAACATATTAATCATATATATCAGCTAAACAAATTATAAAATTAGAAGCTCATAAAATTGTACCTGTTTTATTGAACAAAAACAGAGGTTCAGATGTATTTCAACTTACTATCATGATAATACAGGACAGGAAAATAAGAGTCTGCTATTTTAAACCAGATTTCACTGAATAAACACCATTTACATTTAGAGCAAAGCAAATATTCCTAGTTGATAGAAAATTTAAAATATGTGGAGATAAATTGGGCTCTGAATTATTATTAATTTTTGTAATCTTAGAACATGATATACTGTCCAGCACATCATAATCCCTTAATGTTGAAGCCCGTATGGCCTCCAAATACTGAGATGCATAGCAAATATCCTTTAAATGCACAGTTGAGTTTGAAAATATGTTACAGAAATCCCCAGGGGACAGAAACTGAAATGCAACTCTGGAGGAGGTGGGTAAAGGATTATTAGTGTCAATAACCTAGGATTGTATTTGTTATCATAGAAACAGACAAAAAAGAATGAAGCCTTGGGTGAGCAGAGTGAATTAGATCTAAAATCCACACAAAAAAAGCTACAAGGAGCTGAGGGTAACTTCTTCAGAAACTGGTAGAGAAGATTAAAAAAAAAAAAAAAAAAAAAGGAGATTGCATACAGCAGAAGGGAATTTGTCTCTCTTGGGTTTGTCCTGCCATCATTCAGACCTACTCTCAGACCTGCCCTCATTCAACACTTTATTGGTGAAATAACAAGTGTTGTTAGACCAAAAGTGTTTTCCTTTGAAGAAGTTCTGCTTTTGTTTCTGTCTCATGTCCAAATTAATTTATTCATCAACTCTTGATTGCTATTATTACATATTTTTTTTCAGATTTGGGTTTATGAAATTAGAAAATACATGAGCAATTTACCTTGAGCAAGTCAATAGAAAAAACTATCACAATATAATGGAATCTTAGTTTAACAGATCTTTCAGGTAGAGATTATAAAATAAGACAGGATAAAATAAGACCAGTCAACTTGAGTTTTTCAAAATTTAAAAATATAGTCTTTGAAATGAATCACTCAGCAGATGAATTAAACAGTGAATTAGACACAATTGAAGAAAGATTTAGTAAAAACTGGAAAAGTCAACCAGATTGTAACATAGAGACATAAAAATAGGAATCTATGAAAGACAAACTGTAAGCCATGGAAGAAAGAATGGCAAGTTCCAATGACATTCCAACAGGAATGCTAATAGGAGC
Source organism: Rhinolophus sinicus (assembly GCF_057876585.1). Classification (NCBI taxonomy): domain Eukaryota; kingdom Metazoa; phylum Chordata; class Mammalia; order Chiroptera; family Rhinolophidae; genus Rhinolophus; species Rhinolophus sinicus. The sequence goes on from NC_142502.1 coordinate 59,830,091, forward strand.
CAATAGAAAATGGGGAAGAGATAACATTCATAGTTATGTTCCAGAATTGATGAAAGACATCATTTCAGGATGATGAGTTCCAATTATGATAGAAACACTCAGATACAATATAATGATACTAGAGGACACTGAAGGGAAGAGAGAGAGAGAGAGAGAGAGAGAGAGAGAGAATATTATAAATGTAAAAAAAGGATAAGAATTAGCTACAAGAGAAGACTAGATAGATAGCTTTCTTTTTCAGCAGAACCAATAAAAGCCAGAGACAATAGAAACATATATTCAAATGGCATCTAAGTAAAGACTTACAGTATGTGTGTGGGTTAGCCATGTGAATTTCAGAGAAAAGGGGCGGGAGAATTTGGGATCAAATCAATGGGGCTACAAAGTCCTTAAGACAAGGATATGGCTTGTTTACTCAAGAAAAAGGCCAGGGTAGCCAGAGAATATTAAGAAAATAGAACAAAAGAAGCACATGAAATCAAAGAAGAAACAGGGCCAGGTTATATGGGGTCCTACAAGCTAAGTAAGAATTCAAAACTCACTTTAAATGACATGTGAAACATTGCAGAGTTTTAAACAGAGAAGTGACAGAATTTGATGCACACTTTAAAAATGATTACAGCGAGAATTCTGAAAACAGCCTGTTAGGAAGCAGGGGTGTAATTAGGGCGATCAGCTAAAAGGTTATTACAGCAACGTGGGCTTGGACTTTGGTATTACAACAGTGGAAGTGGTAAAAATGTTCCTATTCTGGGACAATTTTGAAGGTGGAGTCAACAAGATTCCCTGACTGACTAGATATAGAGTGTGGCAAAAAGAAAAATCAAAGCTGATTCAATGATTTTTGGCTCTAGAAGCTTGAAGTATGAAACTGGCTTCAACTGTGATGAAGAGGCTGCAAATGAAGGCCGTTTGGGGAAAAAAAAGGCTAGTTTGTTTTAAAAATGCTATGCTTGATAGTACTATGAAGTTCAAATGTATTAGGTTGGTGCAACAGTAATTGCGGTTTAAAAGGTGAAAATTCATTGCAAAAACCGCAATAACTTTTGTACCAACCTAATAGCCAGAGTTTCTAGAACGGGGATGCTTCACATGTTTTTTCTGTAATCACTTAACCTTGCCATTACCTTTGTAAATAGGACCTTCACTAAAGTTTGTTCTATTACCTTGTTTGAGATTTCTGTTTCCTGCTACAACTATGAATGATACAATTATTAAATGAATAATTAATTAATGTAATGCAAACTCTCCCACCGCTTGAGTTTTTAATGTCAGAATCTTTTCAAGTGTATATATTGGCATACACAGATTTTCAGAACTAAAAGAAAAATTCACTAGATTTAATTACCGTGTTTCCCCCAAAATAAGACCTAGCTGGACCATAAGCTCTAATGCGTCTTTTGGAGCAAAAATTAATATAAGACCCGGTCTTATTTTAATATAATATAAGACCAGCTCTTTAATATAGTGTAATATAATAATATAACATAATATAATATAATATAATATAATATAATATAATATAATATAATATAATATAATATAATATAATAATATAATATAATATAATAATATAATACCAGATCTCGTATTAATTTTTGCTCCAAAAGATACAATAGAGCTGATGGTCCGGCTAGGTCTTATTTTCGGGGAAACACAGTTGTAGTATGCTATGTGCATTTATTGTAACCAAATTCCAAACAATGAAAATAGTATATGCCACTTGAATAAAACTTTCATGAAAAGTAAATAAGAAAGCATTTAACAGATGACCTGGAATTTCACATTAAATCACATGTCATGATCTACTACTACAGGAACAATTATGGACAAACTATGTGTGTATTTAGAATTTTTGTTTTGCTTTGCTTCGTTTCATTTCTTTCCCATGCTGAAAGTCAGCAATGGCATGTCCCAGCAAAGTCTAGGAATGCTATTAATCACATTAATATAAAGAGAGAAAAGGCTAATGTACACAAAATAATGTTCAAAGTTATAATTAACTGACAGAGCTATTCATAACATGAAGCCCTGGATGTTTTAAGAAAAATGGATACAAAATTGTGGAATTTGTCTATTAGCTCTATGGAAATGAGAAAGAAAGCATGTTTAAAGCTAACTGATATATAGAATCTACCAAGGGACAAACTACAGACTTTATGTTTTTAAATTTCACCTGTGAATTATCACACACCTTCTGAGCCCCCATCTCCCTCTTCCCTGTTTGTGGGGCAAAGCATGGTAGGGAAAGGAGACTGATCCTACAATACCAGTGTTATCTAAAACAGAGGCAGCTCATGTTTTAACATCTGCTCCAACAATGCCCCTCGTAGGTGTCATGCTCAATAACACATTTGTTCTCCAAAACTCAGAATATATTAAAGACAGAAAGAAATAAAAGGCATACTTTTTAGAACTACATTTATATTGAAAGTTAAACACCCGAGTGAAAGAGATTTACATAAAAGAATGTGACCTACATGATATAATGTACATGAGTGAAAATTGCTTCTCAGTTTTTCATAAAATTTTAGCTTGACTGGCAGGTACAATGTAAAAACAATATGCATGCTCTGCTTTCATTTAGATTTTCACTCTCCATGTCATATTGAATTATATATATTATTTATATATATATATATATATATATATATATATATAATATATGTATATATAATATATAAATATGTATATGTGTGTGTGTGTATATATATATATATATATATATATATATATATATATATATATATGTTTCACCACAGCAATAATCACTTCAAAGCATATTAGTGCTGTCCCCTTATGTGATATAAACAAATACGTGTCAGAACACTGAATTGTTGCTTTAACCTTGGTCTAACATGGCTTAACATAATGATATTATCCCCATTTATATGAAAAACGTAAAATAGTGGGTTTGCTTAATACACATACACGCGCACGCAGAGCATATCACATAAGGGCACTATTTCCATATAGTAGGTCAACAAAATGTTGTTAAATATGTTTGATTCTCTAAGAATCAGGAAGCACTATCTTTTCTTAATAATATACATTTAATTCTAATATGTGAGTTCATAAATATTTACTGAGTGCCTAATATATGCTAAGCAACGTACTAGAGAGAAGGCAAAAGAAAATAGATAGGTTTAATATAGCATAATGGGAAAGAAAAATATAAATTATAAATAGAAATTTTTCATATAATATGTTCAGTGTTAAAGTAGGCGTACGCAGAGTGGGATAGGCAGCACAGAAGAGACTTGTGTAGCTAATCCGAACACTTTGTAGTAAGTTCCCTGAAAGGGATGGTTTGATATTTGCCAAACTGTCACACAAAATATAGGTAAGGTACTTTGGAGTACCTTATGCTACAATGAAGTTTTCCAGCTTTTAAAATGTTTCAAGTTTATTAGGCATGATTCTGTAAGAAAATTTACTCTTTCTTGAATACACTAACCATGGAATTAATGTCTACAATTATTTTCAATGATTTATAAAATAAACAGTTTTATCTTTGCATTATTTTAATAATGATATAAAATTTTTATGGACAATAAGTGGCTATGGTACTTCAAGGAATATTGTGATATGAAAACACGGTACTTCCAGCAAGGATTCCTATAACAGGTTATTGGAATAATTAATGTGGAAAAAATGATAAGTCCTAAACGAGGGCACTAAATATATGTGTGGAACTTGGCTGAAGTAATCACTTATGTTTATTTGGTAAAGTTGGCAGGACTTACTATACGGTGGGATGTCGGGGTGTGAGATGAAGGGCTCTGAAGTGGCTCCCAAGATTCTGACTTGGAGGATTAGGTGTGTGGTAATGAGGAATGCAGATGTAAGAGTGGTTCTAGGCATATTGAAGTGAAAGTAGATGTGAAATATCCAAATATCTTTATGATCTAAAGCTCAAAAAATTGGAGTTCAAGAAGTATTTGGAAGTTATCTACATGCAGATATAATTAAAGCTATGAGGGTAGATGAGATCATCCAAAGGGAACACATAGAAGCAGTGCTAAATTCCAAAGTAGGAGCCCAAAGCAGTAGTTACAATATTTAAGGAGTAAGTAAGCATAGGAGGCAGTGTCAGTGTCCACAATGCGAGTGTGGAGAGAACAAGAGGAAAACATTACAGAGACACAAAGGCAACCTGAAGAGATTATTGCCATGAAGTCAAATAACTCGTAGTTTTCAGAAGAAAATCAGAGTACCTACCGCACTGGAGATATCCACCAATGTTAAGGGCCAAAAAGAGACTATAAACTTGATTTACAGGTATTGAAGACTAGGGAAGTAAGGCCAACCTCCTGCTGAGGAGAACCAAAAAATAAATATAAAGAAGTTGGAATATATGAAACAAAACGAAGTCATCATAAATTTAACAATGTAATGAGAAGATAGAGAAGGTAAAGGAATAGTTCATTTTATTTACTAATTTTGCTTATTTTCAGTGAATTGTGAACAGATACAAGTACAACATTTTTATAGACAGAATGAATATCTACTGATGAAGCATGAGAATGAGAATTGAAGAAAACTCATACTGATAATTTACCGTGAAATATTAGCACATTTCAGTGTACATCTTAGGTATTTCTTCATTCTTTATATCTCTGAAAATATGTGTGAGTAGCATAGCTCTCACACGTTACAACTTACAGAGAAACTGTCTTCAAATCTAATAATTTGAAAGAACAATTTTCCAAAATAAATCCTCTCAGGGAAGGAAAAATTCTATTGTTTTTCAGTGTTGGTTGTAGACACATCAACTCTTGAAGTTGTTTCCAAAACATTTTGCTCCTCTATTGTTTTTTCCATATCAGAAGAATTATATTTCTAAGGGGACTACATAAAAGCATGAAATGTAAGGACAAGATATAATATGTTGAAAAGCTAGCTCTGAGTGCAATATAATGAATGAGCTTTTGTTCTGGATAAACACAAAGAGCAATTTGTATATTTTTTATTTGATTTTTTAATATGAAACTCAATCTTTGAAAAAGATGTTATTTTGTTATCTTAATTAGTATTTTTTCCAGATACCTTAATTGTTTATATTTGTTTTACAATATATTGACTAGTTTAGGAGCAACGAATTTCAATGTGTTTAAAAAGTAACATTTTTAAGAACAAGTTGGTTGTGATGTCATAATTCCCCTCCAATAGCTTGTAGTAGTGTTGTAAGACATTGATTTACATAAGAAACAAAATTCATGAATGCAGAAATGTATGAATTTAACATTTAAAAAGTAAAATTGCTACTTTTTGGAGTAAAGTAATACAAAAGAATATAGGTACTTGTACAATATCAAGTATTAATGATAGGAAGCAAAAAGCAAAGGGGAAAAGGTGTCTATAGAATTTCATGAATTATTCAGAATTTTTTAAGTGGCATAACTAATTTACAGCTGTGTACACATAATACAAAATGGCATACAGTGAAATGAACAAATGAGGACTTCTCAACATGTGCCTTTTTTTTTTTGACTCCACTGCATCCCCAACTATGACTTTAATTGCTATCTAATTGCCAACAACTCTCAAACCTACATTCTCCTCTCTCCACCTCTCCCTTGGCTGTTTAACACTTCCACTTGCATGTCTCAAGGGTACTTAAGACTTTATCTAATATCAAACTCAAGATTTTTCTTCATAAACTGACTCTTGTTTAGGAGCTCCTGTTTCCATGAATAGCACAACCATTTATTTACTTTAACAAACCAGAAACCTGGAGTCATCTTTAACATCCTTCTTTGCTTTTCCATTATTATAGGGTATTATATCTATATGCATCTTTTATTTCAAAAGCTACTAATGACTTTGCAGTTTGTTTTGGGCATATGTAAATAATCACTAATAAAATTATATTTCATTAGTTTTAATGCTCACTGCTAAGCCTACAGTTCAAAATCCTTGATCCCTCTCTGTCTCCATCTATGCCTTTAACATTCCCCCTTTCTTTTCCTCCATCCTTCCTTTCTCCTTCTTTTTTTAATCTTTGACGTGGCTGGAATATTTTTAGTAGTTATATTTTTTTGTGGATGGTTCATTGATCCATTCATTAACACATTTATTCAACATGTTCTTATAATACACCTACTTTGTAAATTGCACTATGCTAAGGGATATGTCTCAAAACAAATTACAAAAATTCTCCACTTAATTTTCAACAATTGTTTGAGGCTCTGTTTTATGAGGATGGTTGAAGTGGCATTAAGATAAGACAAATGGGCATATGCATCCTGCACTATTTTTAGATATTCCATGGAGGTGCCTATGAATTGTGTTTGGACTGTCTTTCCAACCACATCAGGGATTCATTCATTGAACAACCATAATAATTATGCACCCAATACTGTGCTGGGACTAGAATACAAAGATGAATACAATACAACTTATATTATACTATAGTACAGAGAAACAAAACAGTGAAAAACAAAAATGAGGAAACTAGGATGGACAAAAGGAGTCATAAATTCCCTGAAGAGAGAGTGTTTAGAAATACCTCATTGTAAAGAATGTTTTTCTTCTAGGGACTTGTGCAGTTTTTCAGGAGACTTTTCCTCTCAAGAGTAATATCACAGTATCCTTCTTTTCACAACTAACGGGACTTCCTATTCTTAACCTAGACACTTAGGTTCTTAGCTTTTCTTAGCTGGAATTTCAGTAAAAGGAAGTTGTTGCCTGCTTGTAGTAAGTGGTATGGTGGGTCAGAAAACAGATACTAAATTTCACCTCTTGTGAACATTTTCTATGACCATTACTACTATTATTACCAGTAGTAGTAGCACCAATAGTAATAATACCATCATTATTTTCCAGAATTGGAATTATCCAAGGATAGAATTTAATCCCTTTCTCCTAAACCTCTATAAAGGGATCCATTAATGTCAGAGAAATAGTTGTAAAGTTATCATTATGGAATAGGAAAGATGTCAAAAAAGCAAACTAAAAATGAAAAAGAGGAACTAAACTAAGTGATATGGATGTTAAGTCAATGTGTGGCCCATGTGAGAGTAGATACATGTTGTCCAAGCCAAAATTAATACTTGAGACCAGTGTTGAAAGGCGCAGCAAGATCACTCAAGATCAGGATTATAGGATCGAAGGAACAGCACGGTGAATATAGTGGTGCAGATATCTTTTTGAGTTAATGCTTTGGATTTCATTGAATAAATACCCAGAAGTGGAATTGCTGGGTCATAAAGTAGTTCTATTTTTTAAATTTTTGAGGAATTTCCGGTTGGGGAGCTAGGTGAAAAAATTAAGAAATGTACATTGGTAGTTGCCAAATAGAGAGATGTAAAGTAAAGCATGGGCAATATAGTCAACAATGTTTCAACAACTATGTATAGTGTCAGGTGGGTACTAGACTAATGGGGTGTGGGAATCACTACATAAATTATATAAATGTCTAACCACTATGCTGTATACTTAAAACTAATATAAAATAATATTGACTGTCAACTGTAACTAAAAAATAATTATAATTAATTAAAATTTTTAAAAAAGAAGAGCACGAATTGTTACACACATTGTGGAAAAGCCATTCACCTTTCCAGTAGGTCTCAACAATCTTGTTCTGAAACCAAATCTGAAAAGTTTGCTAGTCACAATACTACATAAAGTCTTTAGATATAACTATATAAATTTCCAATTTCTAGACATATAAACAATAAAAAATATATAGTACAGATCTAGATATGAGCCTTTATGTTAGTAATCTAGTATTTTGATTATCCATTGTTAGTGCAGATATTTGAGAGTGGTTAAACCTGGAAGGAATCTTAATGATCAGCCTTATTCCTTTGTTTTACTAATGACATGACTTCGATCCAGAGAAGTTGAGTGACATCTGAAGGTGATATATTAATGTTGAAACCAGGATTAAAATTTCAATGTTCTAACTTCTAAATAGGCTGTGTGTTTTTTTAAATTTTCAATATATCTATCACTCTATAAATGGGTGTAAATGTTTGTGAACACAGATACAATGCCTATTGCATGTATGAATAACTATGATAAAAGTAATTACAACAATGATTCCAATTATCTTAGTTAATCCGTGTAAAAACATAATTGTGTCATTTCATACTTTCGTGTGCAACCAAAACTTAATGGGAAATACACATGTAAAAACGTAAACTTTCATTCAATAACCTCTTCCGAAATTATAATTTTACTTAGTTCCATTTTAAATATTACTTCAAATTACATATCTGTTTTATTCAGAGAAACACCTCCCTGAGAAATGCCATGAAACATTAAAAGTAAATGTTTTTTTTTTTTTTTTTTATATAATACAAGAAAAAAAAGAATAGAAAATAATGATGAAGAAAGATGTTAGGCTTCAATCCATCAAAGGAAAACACTGTATTCTTCAATTATTGCAAGTATGAAGGGAAGAAATGAGTAAGTACAGAGGCATTAAAAGGGAACGTCATCTCTTACCTTGCTGTCATCTCATACCTTCACATGATATGACCCCTTTAGCTGCAAGCAGCTCTCATGAAGGCAGACAAAGAGGGCAAAAAAGATCAGCACTGCAGCCCTCCTCCCTGACAGGTGAATGTAAGTGGCACTTCTAATGCTGTTACAAATTTATTAAGTATTCCAAAGTTAGAATTTAATCGGAATATTTTTGTCACATTATCCATCACTAACTTAGAAGAGATGGAATTTTCTTAAACAGCCGCACAGTGCAGTGCCTTAGGCAGGCTTTTAGTCATTTCAGTTTGTCACAATGGACTAGTTCCATTTTAATGATTTAGTTAATTGTGTGACAAGCTATGAAAAATGGGAGTGACCCAATACTTAGTCCAAGGAATATGCCAAGGTCTAGCAGTTAAGTTACTGAGAAGCACTCTCATTTGCAAATAAAAAAAAAAAAAAGAAAAGAAAGAAAGAAAGAAAAATTCTTACTTATTCTTTTATGAATTTCAGATTTCATATGTTAAGCAAAAGTCAAGTTAGAGAATAGCAGTTCATTTATATAAAGACAAGATGAACACAATAAAGTCACATTAGCAGTTAAGTGATCAAGTTAAATAAGATACAATTTAAGTGAAAAGATAATTAAGTGTTGAAAATGTAATGATCCATTTGACAATAGGAGGATAGAAGATGCAGAGAATTCCAAATACAACCTCCCAATCTAGAAATCACATTTAGTATTCTTTACAAGGGAATATATGCATCTGATAGCATTGTGTTAGTTTAAGACTTAACCTATCATTTAATTAAGGCACACTAATATTATATAAAATACATCCTTTATAATCACTGTAGAGTCAGGGACAAGGATTTTTTATAAAAAGGATGCATCATAGAAACATCGATAGAAAAATAATAATAGTGTCTTGTCTCTACTGTGTTTTGATTTTGCATAAGAATTGTATTGGTACAACCTTGTCTGTCCTGCTAATTCCTGCATTAAAAATGTTCACTCCATCTTCACAGAAAAGTAACAAAGAAAAGAAGTGGCTATGAATGACTCAAAATACAAGTAATAACACATCTTTACATTCAAATCAAATATCATATTAATCTCTATAGTATTTTGAAAATAAGATATTCTGTCGCATCAGAAAATCTGGGCTTAAGTAAATAACTGAAGCGGCTAGGGTAATCTCCCCGAATTGAGGTTTCTGTGTCTGTCAAGTTTGACTATTATCATTTGCCTTACATGATTATTGTGAAGAGAAAATGTCAATTTGTGTAAAATAAATAATGTAGGTTTATATCAATAAGGCCGTATATCATGCTGGCAAAGATTAGGAATTTGAGAAGGCTAACGGGTAACCTCTCTGGCACAGTGAAGGATATCACCAGACAACAGAGCATCACAAGTATATTGTTACTCATTCCAGGTAGGTATTACAAACAATAGAGTGACCAATTAATGATCCATGGAGGATAGTACTGCAACATTCAGAAAAAAATAATAACCCATCCTACCTCAAACTATATAAACCTCAAACTATTACATATTCCAAATAGAAACAAGTCATGAGGTACAATGTTGAACTGGCAGGTAAATGGATTGATTGGGTAACATATCACATCTTTTGCTTCTCTATTTTTATGATATATAGACATTCTATGCTCTCAGGATTTTATCACCATGCTCTAATGTCTTTTAAGTGCAATAGATGTGCATTGAAATTCAATGCCGAAATATAGACAGTGACATGGTCACAACAAACCAAACTCATAACAATTTTATGACAGGCAACACATCATCAGTTTACAGTGTATACTATATTCACAGATTGTAGTGTTGTCTAAATGACTTTCTAAAACACTGAATAAGAGATATACATACTAACAATATTTAAATAATTTATATAAAAATAAATGCATGATGGTATCCATTCATAGTTCCTTTATAAAAACTTAATGTACTTTTTCATTTTATAAAATTTCATATGCAAAAATTTTTTCTCTTAAAATATACAAAATCACTGGAGAAGACAGGGTTTTCATTGTTTAACTTTAAGCCATGCGATTAGACTAAAAATAGTTTAAACTCTATTACAAAATGAACATGTTCCTTAAAAAATACAGATGTGTGTAACATAATTTTTTATTTTTAGAGTTTACATGGTGCTTCCGCTATAGTTGTCTATAAATTAATTAATCAGAATATCCACATCCATATGTTGAATCACTCAGTTTTCCTGAGTGGCTACTTACAAAGTCTCTAGTTCAATTCTTAACTTTGTTGAAATTTAATTCATTAATTACTCAATACTGCAACATTCTCCTTATAATTTATTTACACTTGACTTATCTTCCAAATTAATTCAAATGGCCAAATGTGATCCTTTACTTATCATCAATCAATCAACTTTCTTTATATCCAGAACCTTCCAGATGTGGTTGTTTATGCCTCATTTATACCTACTGACCAGGAATTATGTGTTTATGTACCAACTGGAGCATTAGTATATAATTATTAATGATACTTCTGCTTACTATTGCTTCAGACTTATCTTCTGAAGGTTTTAGTAACTTTGAATGGCAAATTTATGGAATTTAGGAAAATAACTTTCTTTGTGGAAGATTTTGCATTTCACATTTTCCTACTTTTTTAGGTAAGATTATTATGCTATTGAATAAAATATTGCCTTTGGTATTCATTCCTGGGAATCATATCTAAACTGTTTCCATGTGGAGTACAACTGCATTCATCCATTAGATGAATATGCATTCATCCATCAGATGAGGAATCAGGGCAGGTGACCTCCAAGACCTACCCAGTTCAACACATTTGACACTCAGCCTGGGAGCAACCACCAAAATGAATGGCACAAAATCTCCTCAAACTGTAATCATTTGGATTCCTAGTTCATCTTTCTCCTCTTCCCTGACCCGTGTTATCACAAATATTGACAAACACCCAGAGATAGTTTCTCACTTGGCATCCCAGAAGATAGAGAGAAACATTTGGTAGGAGGAATGGCTATAAGAAAAAAAAGGGAATATGTCAGATAGGTAATCTACTTCCTCTACTTGAGGGACATAGCATCAGGAGAATGAGGTGGTAGGTAAATGCCACTGCCAACATCATCATATTTCACCCTTTTTGTGTTTTAGCTCACTTCACTGCTGTCTGCATGTAATATCTCAAATTCTCAGCCTTGCAAAACAATGTTTCATGAAGGGAAAATTAGGGCAAACAAAAATAATTAGAACTTTTAGAACTTGAAACTTGATAGTACATGAAATTGGAAGATAAAGTGTCATTCTAATATAAAACATAGGTTCTACTTTTTTTCTTTATTAACAAGATGAAAATATAAGGAAGCTATGAGCAAGTACCTCTTTTGCATATCACTGTGTTGCTTAAATATTGTTTATGCCCCCATCCTCAGTCATTACTCTTTCTTTCACTTTGAGCTCCGGTACCCCAACCCCACCCTTCAAAACCACTTAGGGGTGATTCATTGGCGGTGTCCAACTCTTCTTAACTCACATCCGTTAATGAAGAACCTGATCCTGCCCTCACCATGAATACTAATCTCTCCCTTTCTCATTCCTTCAGAATTTGTACTTTACTAATGTACAAATTAGTAAATTTCTACTGTACTAATGGGCTAAAGAGGCTGTTTTCCTCTAAAATATTTAAAGAAATATTTAGACTGAACATTTCTCTAAAAAAAAGATTATTACCCCAAACCTTTGTGTATATCATAGCCACCATCACCACCAATAAACAACTGTGCATTCCCTTTCATAAAATTTGTTTCTATCTCTTTAAAGCTTTAACTACTTACTAAAAAATTTTACACTATTTCCAAACTGTTTTTTGCAAGGAAGAATAGGAAGATAATAGAAACTACATAACTGTTTTCTAGTCCATAATGTATAGAGGAAGTGAGAAACCTCGATGGGAAGTCTTAAATAGTTGATGGTGAAAATAGTACATAGAGGCTAAACCCTGGGAAGCCAGAAGTTAAAAAAAAAAAAAAAAAAGAAAAAGAAAGAAACCTAGCCCCATAATTTCTGCAGCTCAATGCTACCCTTTTGCTTCCACATCCTTTATCCATATTCTGCTGGTGCCATCCCAGATGGAGCTACCACTTTTTGTGGATTAGAGCTAGATTAGCCCTTCTTTAATGTTCCCCCATTATGGGGTTTAAAGATGGGGACTGTACAGTATTGAATAAGGAATTCCCAAATTCTGTTACCAGGAAGTCAGCAAAGGAAAATGTTTTCCCAGAATCTGCATTTGTACTTCTGATTTATAATCCTGCGGACACATCATATGTGATGATCCATGCAGTATCATTCATATAGAACAATAATTCAGTTACATATGCATGTAGGCATATTTAGACTACCTTGACATCCACACTCTACATTTTGCCTCTGGGCTCCAAGCAACCAACAACCATATGGCTTTTGAGAATCCAAGCTATTGACAAATTTGAGGTTGCTTATACCTGTATTCATTATAGGATTATCAAGAAGACTAATGAAGTAGTATATTTGGAAGAACTTTGAGAGCTTACTTAAAAAAGCATTACATAAGTGCAAAGTATTGTAAAGAGGCAATAGGGGAAAATGTGTTGGCTGAGGAAATAATTGGCAACAAAGAGAAGGCAGCATTTCTTGCAGCTGGACAGAAAACGTGGTGAGGCAATACTGAACCAGGTGAATGGAAAAAGGATTTGGGTTTATTGGAGGAGGACAGCAAGTGCCAGCAACTTGGAAAGAAGTGGAAAGCATATTTGACTGTTTGGAGAACATTCTTTGAGAGTACCTGATGAGATTTCCAGATTGTCAACTGGACATTCACCCTAAATTTTCTAAGTGTCAACTCCCTGCCCTTGAATTTCAATAGACATATGTTATTAAGGGGTGTGCAGGTGGGTATTTACGTGCATATGTGTATGTGTGCATGTGTAATCAAAGTATCCAAAAAAGATTCAGGGTTCACAAAACACTGCTCAGAGAAGCAAAGAAACATTATTCTATTAAGATATAGCACTGAAAACTTTGAATAGGTAATTTAAAATAAATGTTCTTACTAATTAAAATTACATTCAATTTTTTTTCCTTTGGGGAATTTTTAAAGGTTTTTATTTATTTAAAGCTGGTAAAATAAATTGCTAAGTTAATTTTTATCTGTACCTCTGATACTTTATTTTTAATTAATAATGATATATCAACCACCAAAATACTCAAAGTATCAAAAGAGGATATGGTTCACCAGCAGTAAATATATATGAGATGAATTTTCTTAGGGGATATATGTGTAAAACAAGAAAAAAATGTGGGCTTTTGGTAAAATTAGAATGATGAGTAGATATAGTCATTTGTTTATTTAATTTGTATATTACATGATAGTACAGAATATTTTCAAACTCAACTTCATATCATGATATCAAAAATATAAATTCCAATATTTAAGGAAGTAGGGTAAGTGGAACGATTTCTCCTTGAGCCCGCTATGCTCTGGCTCCCATATAATTTGTAGCACTGCTGCACAAGTAGTACAGCTGTCATCCAGTGGTAACTTCTTTCGTTTCTGGCCTGTGCTGGATGACCTTTGATTCCATGTCTTCCTCTGTTTTAATTTTTCCCTCATATTGATGAAACAAAACTTTCATAAACCCTTGAAAATTGATTTATTAAACATAAAAATGTTAAGTATATGTATGCATAAAACTGTCTTTTGGCCATCACTTTTATTTCATATTTTAGCATAATATAGAATTTTAGGTTGGAACCTTTTTATCAGAAACTTAAAAGTGTAATTTCATGTTCTTTCAGATGTCAGTATTACATCTCATAAATCTGATGCTACTATTCTGATTCCTAAATCTTTGCTGGCCCCACTTTTTCTCCTCTCTGGAAAATTTTGTCATCTTCCCTATATATCTGAAATTTTTAATTTTAATGAAATAAGGTATTTTAGTGTGACTTTTAAAATTCTATTATATAGGTTAGAATGTGGTATTTCCTTTCTAAGTGGAAACCAACGCCCTAATAAAATCGATCATATCTGTATATTATTTCTTTGATAATATCTCCCATTTGACTTTTCTCTGTTCTCTATTTCTGGAATTCCTACTAAAGTTTGTATTTCCTGGGTAGTTCCTTGAATGTCCTTATTTTTAAACTTCTGTGTGTTTTTTTTTTGTTTGTTTGTTTTTTTATCTACTTCTTCATTTTCTTTTATACTTTTAGGTAATTTTCCTCAGCTTTTTTTTTATTCTAAGCCTTCTTTAAATATTTTGTTTCATATATATATATATAGATAGATAGATAGATAGATAGATAGATAGATAGATAGAGATGATATAGATATAGATATAGATATAGATATAGATATAGATATAGATATAGATATAGATATATGTATGTATGAATGTATGTATATATATGTATCTGAGTTAGATATGTATAGTATATATATATATATTTCATATATATTATATATCAATAATTCTTTACTAGTCTATGAATGTCTCTTTGTCATGGCATTATGCTTTTATTTCACAGATGTAATAGCATCACAATTTTAAAAGTAGCCAAAATCTCCTGAACACCTAAATGTTCCAGTTATGATTTTATGGACATTATGTGTCTTAAATAATTTTATCATCTTATTTTTATGAGATTTTTTTAAAATGTTGGTGTGTCCACTGCCTTTGTGTTTAAAATGCATTTTAAAAATCTTTTTCCTTTTTTCCCCCTCTTTTCTCAAGTCTTCAATGACACTGTATAAGGATTAAATATTCAATTACAAGTGTATGTCAGGGATTGTCAACTGATGAGCCTGAGTAGAGAAATAAGGTAGAGAAATATCCTTTTCTTTGTGGAATGCAGGCTTGTGGTAGGCAGAATTACAAGATGGCCTCCACGATCGCTACCTCCTGGTGTTACTCCTGGGCTTATGGTATCACATAACAAAAGGGATTTTGCAGATATCATTAAGATTAAAACCCATTACCTTAAAATGCAGAGATTATCTAGGTAGACCTAACTAATCACATACGCCTTTTAAAATCAGAATGTTTCCTCCAGATGGTGGCAAAGAAAGAGGACAGAGAAATTTGAAGCATGAAAGGGACTGGCTGAGATTGAATGGATCGTGTAGAAAGAACCTGAGAGTGGTCTCTAGATGCTGAGAGCAGTCTCCAGCTAGCAAGACAAAGGAACCTCAGCCCTATTGTGAATAATGATGCAATGAACATGAATATGCAAATATCTGTTTGAGACCCTGCTTTCACTGCATTTGGTATATAGCCAGAAGGGGATTTAAAGGATCGTACAGTAATTCTGTGTTTAATTTTTTTGTGGGAACCACCCTACTCAGTTTTACACAGTAACTGCACCATTTTACTGAATGTGTGTTGTTTTAAACTGCCGAATTTATGGTAATTTTTTATGCAAGAACAGAAAATTAATGTACTAACTTCCCCACCAAGTGTCAGTATCTACAGAGTTTTTCTTGTTGAGTGGAGGGGTGCTAGGCAATTTTTACCAGAGAGTAATTCAGTATTCAATGGTTAGAGAAAAAAAAGTTTGATAAAATACTAAAAAAAAAGGAGAGTAGTTCCTTTATTTCTCTCACTTTCAGTCTGGTTCCTCTCCCCTACCTTTTGTCACACCTGGTACTTCTTATTCCATTTCTCCAAAGAGTAAAATTTCAATCTTTTTCTTGGATAGGAGGAGTAACTTCTAGGTTATATGAGATGGGCAAAGATATTAAGAGGATTAATGACTAATTAAGAAGATAATTTTTAAAAATGTAATGGGTAGTAGGTGCATATAATTGGATTAATCAAATTCCTTCATTTATGAAACACTCATCTTTAGTCCAACATGCTCATCCTTGGTCTCTGCATGGGCCTTCTCTCTCTCTCTCTCTCTTTCTTTCTCTCATCTGTTTTCAACAAACACACAAATGTAAAAACCAAATTGCTGACAATAACTTACATCTAACATATGGTCTGCCCCAAACCCATATCCTAATATCTCCTCATCTGAGGCAACTACTTGCCTGATTCTAACATTTATAATTATTTATAGATATTATAAATATATACATTAATAATGCATGCATATATACATATATGCCTACATGTTTATAAATAAAAACATTTACATTTAACATTTAAATATATGTACATGCAATTCTAAATATATCATCTTTATATTTATTTTAGTTATTGTAAGTTTATGTTTATATGTGCACATATATGAGTGTATATGTGTATGTATATATGTATGCATGTGTGGTGTGTGTGTGTGTGTGTGTGTGTGTATCAGAGTTTGACAAACTTTTCCTGTTAAAGGCTGATGCAACTTTGTGGGACATATGAGTTCTGTCCCAACTATTCTACTATTGAAGTGCAAATGCAGACATAGATAAAACATAAACTAATGAACTTGGTCATGTTCCAATAAATCTGTATTATGGATACTGAAATGTGTTTGTCAACCATTTAAGTGTATAGAAACCATTATTAGCTCAAGGAATAGTCATAAAAGAACAGGTAGATTTAGTCTTTAATCCGTGGTTTCCTACCTCATGGTATACATATAATATTTAAGTTTGTTTTAATTTTATAGGGAATGTCAGGCTCTCTCTATATATATTTTTTAAGATTTTATTGGGGTACGGGAACAGGACTTTATTGGGGAACAGTGTGTACTTCCAGGACTTTTTTCCAAGTCAAGTTGTTGTCCTTTCAATCTTAGTTGTGGAGGGTGCCGTTCAGCTTCAAGTTGTTGTTCTTTTAGTCTTAGTTGTGGAGGATGCAACTCAGCTCCAGGTTCAGTTGCCATTGCTAGTTGCAGGGGGCGCAGCCCACCATCCCTTGCGGGAGTCGAGGAGTTGAATCGGCAACCTTGTGGTTGAGAGCCCACTGGCCCATGTTGGAATTGAACTGTCAGCCTTCGGAGTTAGGAGCATGGAGCTCTAACCGCCTGAGCCACCGGGCTGGGCTATATATTCTTTTTGTACTACTTTCTTTTATTTATATATTGTTCAAATGTATTTGTATTTATCTGTTGTCATAAGTACTTAATTTTGTTTGCTGCTTATTTCATTTATGAAAGCATATCAGAGTTCATTCATCTACCCTTCTGTTGATGGGCAGCTGGGTTCCAAATACCTGGCACTTCAAATTTATGCGTCTTTTTGGGGTTCTGTAGTGGGAATTAGTTGCTGCTTGTTAACCTCCTCCGCTGGAGTCTGATGTGCCAGTTTTTGTCATCTGCTCTGTCCATACACCTGCCACCTTCCAATGTTCCCTTCACGTCCCTTATTTGTTGTTGTCTATTCTTCCATTGTCTTTCTACTCAGTCTGTACAATAATTTTAATTATTTTAATGCCATTTTTGAGGAAAGAGGATACAGATGTAAACTTAGTATCCAACCCAGCAATTCTACTCTTAGGAATCTGTCCAAGAGAAACAAAAATGTTTGTCCTTACATAAATGTGTATGTGAATGTTCACATTATTATTAATGGCAACCAAAAAAGTGAAAACAACCCAAACATCCAGTAAGTAGTAGATAAATGATCCAAATGCAGTATATCCATGTTGTGGAATACTATTCAGCAATAAAAAAGAATAAAATATGGATACAGGTTACACCATGGATAAACCTCAAAGATATAATCCTATAGAAAATAAGTGAGGTGTAAAAGAATAGTTGCTAATTTAGAGTCTTAGTAGAAGTGCCTTTGCAATCTAGGTTTTTACAATCATATAAGGAAGAAAGGATAGAAGTTCACAATATGCAGTACTTCCTCCTTAATTAGAATACTACAGTTTACCACATAATCTTTACTACTGTAAAATTAATAAATAGTCATAGTGACAATATAAAAAAGTCATTTTTAAATCCAAATGATAAATGATTATGATAGAATAAAATGTTACATTGAGGAGATAGTGATATATAATTAAACTACTCTGTTTCCCTGTGATGTTAAAACTACGTCAGAGAAGGTGTCACCCACTTCCCTTACTGATCAAAGGTAAGCTATGATTGAGAAGGAAATATAAAATTTAAAGATGAACAATTTACACAAATGAGAGTACATTTGATCTCCACAGTGATAGTAAGTTGTAAAGGGAAAACAAAATGATAAAAAAGATGACACTGGTATTACCACACATGGGAAACATACAACAAAAGAGAGAGAGAGAGAGAGAGAGAGAGAGAGAGAGAGAGGTGACTTAGAGGATAATGATAGGAATATAAGCTGTCCACATTTTAAGGACATATATCTATTTTAATTTTATAACACGAAGGAAGTTGTGGATTTTAAGATGCATTTTGAAACTGATAGGTTTTGTATTGTATGTGCTATTTATTAAATGAAATCTTCACATTTAAGTGCATTATAATCTTTAACATAAAGGATTTTAGATTATTTCAAAACAAGTTTCATTGAAGAAATTCAACCAAGGAGAGATTATTTTTGAAATTATATCTGTGAATATGAAAATAAGAGTATATCTGAGGACAAGAAGCATCAGTTGCCTTATAAATTGTATCTAAATACTGCCCTGTTCACCTATGTTCTGTAAGTTCTAATGTAGTTATCTACCCTTTCAATTCATACTGAACGTAAATTCCAGTTCGGTTTCATGGCTAATTTAGAGCACCTGTTTCTTCCTCTGATGAAACACAGATTGGTCCACATATCTGTGATGCATGCATGAGACCTTAATCATGCTCAAGGAGGCTGTTTGTGAAAATAACCGACTCCATTCTTCAATTTGGCAGGAGTGGCTTGTGTAATAAAGACACATGGCCATCCAATGAGTGTCCTCTGAGAAGTAAACTCTATGCCAAGAAAATTGTATCCAGCTCAGCTACAGAGCTGTAGTGAGTAAACAATACAAACTGGCTTTGTTCATTTTGTTCTCCAAAAATATTGCAGGCCTAAGAAGAAAGCCGTCTCTTTTTTTGACTCCCTCACATCCATCTCAAGTAGTATAAACCTAGTCTGCAAATAAAGAACCCTCCTTTCCATATGGCTGTGAATGATATGAGGCTCTGTTTGAAATTGCCATGATTAGGTAAAAAATATTCCAGACGCTTGCCTGAACATGTGCGGAAGCTTCATTATTCTCTATAGACATGCAGTCAGTTCCCCTTTGAGACATAATGTTAGCTTTCTCTTGGTGCCTTGACATAATCTGACTAGTGTCAGAGTGGAAACTTTCTCTACTTCTTTTGGAAGTTCTTTTCTGAATCTCTCTGCCTCATTGACTCTTTCCCAATTTAAATGTCAACCAAATGCATTCTATTTTTTATACTCTGTGCTTCTTAGATTCTTTTTTCTCCTGCTATTTTATTTATTTTTTTTACTATGTAGTTGTACTGCTTTATCTGCAAGGATGTTGGACCCTGTTTTGTGATCAAATACATGAATTTTAAGAAGTAAGCAGTACACAAATTAAAAAAATCTCTGAAATGTACCACGATTCCTTCAGGTCTCACATGTAGCTTAAACCAATGTGTGACCAGCAGAAATGTGAAATTCCCCCCTTACCTTCTGATAATACTAAACTATTGTCTGTGTCTATGAGTTTTTGTTTCTTCATTTGTTTCTCTTGTTCTTTTGTTGTTTTCAGTTTTATATGCCACATATCAGTGAAATCATATGGTTCTAGACTTTTTCTGTCTGACATTTCGCTTAGCATAATAATCTCAAGATCCATCCATGTTGTCACAAATGGTACTATTTCATCTTTTTGAATAGCGGAGTAGTATTCCATCGTGTATGTATACCACTACTTCTGAACAGACATTCATGTACCTTGCTAATTACTGCTCCACAAGCGTGTGTTGCATACTTTGACAATCCTACATGCAAATATTTACTCATTTCAAGTTGTATAACCTTATAAAAGGATGAAAAATAAATTGTGGCATGAAGAATGAGACGGGGACGATGGCAGTAGAAAAGGGAGAGAGACAATTGCTAAGAAATTAGGAAGTATCATTCTAATCAAGTACTTAAATGCATTGCTTCTAGTATGCTAGCCCCAAGCATACCTCTGGCTTGATCCATTCCAAAATAAAATATAAATGTATTTCTATCTATTAAAGGAAGTTTTCTGTCATAGAAATTATTTCTACTTTTTAAATGGAAGTTTAAAGGCCAGACTCACATTGTAGAACCACCTTGACAGTTAACTTTGCTGGACAATCATTACTTCTTTAAAAAAAGATACCTGTCATCCCACATCATTGCAAAATGAAGAAAGGGAAAAATAATACTCATGATCTGCTGATTCTAAACATAAAAGAGTTTTAAATTTAACTAGGTTTACTTGGTTGTAAGGTGTTACTGATAAGAAATATTAAAATACCAAATATCACTATACTTAGGAGATATATCTTTTTCCTAGGCAGGGAAAATCACCATGAGTTTATATTAGCCATGATTTAAAAAATGAATATATGATATATAGAAAATGCAGTAAGAAAATCTGTGTTTTGCTTCTTGATATTCCTCAAAGAAATATTACCAGAGAAAGTTACTTGGGGAATATATGATATTGCATTGTATATTTGCCCGCATTTAAGGGAAAAACTTTCAAAAGAGCATTTTTGTTTTCCTCATTTAAATTCCAGTAATGCTCATTGTAGTCAAAGCATCATTTTCATGGAGTTATACTTATCTAAATGTAATACACATTTATTTTGACAAACTCTGTATTAACCAGTGCATTCCTTCAAAATAATGCATACTAAATAAGACAAGCATTTCTAATATAGAGATAGCACTGGCACTATTTTTTACATGTGTTTTCTATTACAGGTGCAATGATGGTAAAATTTGATAGCACTAAGGAAGTTATCGCTCTTAGGAGACTTTTAAAGCTACATGGAGATATTCCATGTCAAGCAATATTTCATTAATGAAGCAATTACTGGGACAGAGTTTCACTAGGGTGTAGAATCAAGCCCACAGCTTGCAGAACAAACTCCAACCAATCTGTATGGCCAGGGAATGAAAACAGGGTCTGCTTTGAAAATGACATCTAAATGCTACTTACTTGAGTAGCTATTAGACTATCTGAGAACACAGTTAATTGCAGTGGTAGAAAACCCTGACCTTATCTATGGCACCATCAATGTGCTCTATGCTTTTATTTGATTAGTGCTGTAAGAGCCAAGTACGTGAGAATCGTTTCATCCTGGAACTTCCTATGTGGTGAAGTAGTTATACGGAACAGAAGCCTGGTGATTACTAATTCAAAA
Organism: Rhinolophus sinicus; assembly: GCF_057876585.1. Classification (NCBI taxonomy): domain Eukaryota; kingdom Metazoa; phylum Chordata; class Mammalia; order Chiroptera; family Rhinolophidae; genus Rhinolophus; species Rhinolophus sinicus. The sequence continues at coordinate 59,851,847 of NC_142502.1, forward strand.
TCTAAACATTTATCGAATTCAATGTTTCAATAAAGGAAAGCTCTAGAATCACCATCTCATATTGAGAGGAACATTAAAAACAATAAACGAGATTTGTCTAGTGCTACGATGTTTGACATGTGTTCCCTCATTTTTTATTTGGTCCTTATATCTGCTGAGACTCCATTTTCTTTGAGAGTACAATACATTGGAATCAAGCTCCATTCAAGGCAGACTACATTCCTCACCAAGATCTCTACAAATTTCCAGGAGGAAGGGAAAACCTTATGTTTTCATGATCACTTTTAGCCATAAGTTCTAGTTACCTTTCCATAACATTTTCCTTTATTAGGCCTTCGTAAATAGGGTTAGGGGCAAAGCCAAACCTCAAGTCAGTCTGAGTTCCCTGCTTTAAAAGCTGTTGCTACCCGACCACTGGTATTGTCACAGCCACACCTCTTGTACTGGTGTTGCTGATCTCTCAGTGCTCTCCAAGGCCTTCCTGTCATCTTTCTTTAACTTGATACCTCATTGAAACTAAGGCCAATTTTCTATATCCAAAATCTCATTAACCTGCTCTGCAACCTACTCTGTTCTCACAGAAGGGCTGGCGGAGTCATCGGAAGTGACTACCTCCCCACTGACAAAATAAAGTGGAAGCAACTACAGCATTGCTCATAAGGCTGGTGTCACTATTAAATATTAGAACATCCCTGTAGGATGGGGTGGGCCATTACTATTCCTACTTTACAGATGAGGAAACTAAGCATGACAGGATTTTCAAAGTAGAGAGAATTTAATGCAGGCAAAATTGTGATAAATTCGATATGCAAGTGAAGGAAGAACTGAAAATCCAATGGGTGATTTAAAGCAATTAGGCAACCCAGACTAGCAGCAGTAGGCAGCTGGAAAATCCCAGTGGTTAAAGGAAAAGTGGGAGGCAGTGGGGTAGCCAGAATCTGAAAACGAGGCCATCAGGCTGGCTGCCCAGTGGGATCCGGGTCATGGGGGATCTGTAGGTTGTGAGGCACAGTGAGGAAGAGAAAACACCCCCTCCTCCCTCCAGTCTTCCCCCAGTGCTCCTATTACAGCACTAGTCAAAAAACAGCTGTCAATGGAGCTTGAAAAAATATTTTCCTAAAATACCAAGCAAAGCACAGGGTGGGGAGTGGAGCACCATTCAAATGAAAGGAACACTTGTCCCAAAACATCCCCAGATATTAAAATCCTTTACATTTCACAAGCTATAAATCCAATTAATAAAGAGCTTTAAGGAATAGGGGCCCTGCAACTCTGAAATATCAAAAAGTATTCCTAAGATACAATAGATATCTACTTCAGTATCAATAATAGTGATATTAACTATTTTACTTTATCAATATAAGTAATTAAAAAGTACTTATTACTTTTAAATGACATCATCAAGGCAACCTACATTCATGACCAGTATTTTGATGTTTCTCTTTAACGTTTCCTCTCCCTTAAGACTTGTTAGCTATAATATGGTCTTTAATACCCTGGTTTTAAGGACCTTTTCTTCCTCATATGTGGTGATTCCTTTGGTGTGGTTCCCATTGTGTTTTCCTCTCTTGTAAGAATTTTTCTTATCTTAAAGCATGTCAGCATGAGTTTCTTGAATACAGGAGCAAAGGGAGAAGGGAGTTTCCATACATGGAGGATGGTTTGGAAAAGGGCAAGTAAATGCCAGGGGCAGGTGAACGCTTTCTTTGAAAAAGTTCCCAAAGCAGAGCCTACCTTCCCAGAATCAGTTTTCAAAGGTAAAAACTAGGCCATCTTCTGGAGGTCTCAGTGAGACTGAGGGTCATGGAAGCCCTCTGTTCAGAAGCTGGAGCCTACTTGCTGGGCACAGCAGAACTTGGCCCTGCAGATGTGTTGATGCTGATGTCATCTGATGTGTCATCTGAGCTCCCAACTTGTCACAGTACCAACTCCCTGGGCTTGCAACTCAGGGGTGTTATAAAATGACTTCTTTCTCTCTTCCTTTGCACTCATTTTGACACACTTTCACCAAATACATTAATCTGGCTTAAGAGGCACTGGGCTTGTGTTTAACAAATAAAGTGTCTCTAAATATTTTTGTCCATGTATAACTATGCACGTGTCTTAAAGGGTTTACCAGTTATGACAATTTTCAGGAGGAAAGCTACAGAAAAAAATAAGGATTTAGTAGATTCTATTAATGGATTTTTAAACATGTAATATTTTCCACACAAGGAAGTTTTTATTAATCAAAACTGCGTAAAAGACAGTCATATTTTATTTTTAATTTTGGTATAAAAGATTGTTTAAAATTGTTATATAAACATATTACTAAATCCAGAAATTTGAGCTATGTTTGGGGTCATTTGTGTCTTAAGTGATGCAGGTGTTAGGTGGAAAACATTTAGTAAATATTCATATTATTTAATATATATCATTCTCAGCTTTCCTGCACTCCTGTTATATTTAAGGTCATAAATTTTCTCCCTTTTATTCCTTTTACTGTTTTTCTTATCTATTTTTCTCAGTCTTCCAGTGTAAACAAATTCACCAATCTTGGTCACGTGATCACAGTTTTATTTGGGCAACAGTATATATTATTATAATATTGTTATGGCTTGCTATGCATTTATATGGTGCTTTTCTCTAAAGAGCTTATTTTATTAAATCTGGAGATAATTCTAATAACACTTATCTGAGATAAATTGAATGTATTAAAAATCTTAGTAGCCAACAAATCCATATAGTAGTCCATTCTCAAACTTTTTATCACAACTATCCTAGCAGGCTTTCCAAATTCTAAAAATTCAATGAACATTCTCTATATTTATGAATATTCCTTTTAAGTAAAAAAGTAAAGAAAATAGAAAGCACAAAGAAATTTGACATTAAAAGAATTATTAGGTATATCCTACATTTTTTAAACACCAACCTAGACTCTTAAAATAGATTATTAGGGATAGTTCCCTTAGCATTCTGCTAATTAAAGGGATTAACTAACTACTCTATGATTTGATCGCAAATTTCAGAGTACATTAAATTAATTTATTTCCTATTTAGTTTTGGCCTTCGTTTCTATTTTTAAAATAATTCTTATTGTGAAATAAGAAATTTAGAAAAGCTCATAAAACAAACATATAGTATACTAAATTATTGAAAGGTGAATATTCTTGTGAACACCACTCCTATCAGGAAAAATAAATAAATAAATAAGCCTTACCAGCCACCACAGGGCTGTATCCCCCAATTCCATCCTCTTCTCTCTCCACTATGAGTTACCGCTCCTGATTATATCAAACTACTTCCTTAATCATCTAACTGTGTTTCCATAGACACTAAAGTTTAATTTTATCTGTAATTGCTCAACTACTTGCTGTTGTTGTTGTTAATATATAGGATCCCTCTCCATGATTTCCCTTTGCTGAAAACTGTTGGTTAAAGAACCTAGGTTGTTTTACAGTTTTCCACAAGTTGGATCTTGTTCATTGCATTCCTCTCTAGTTTAACACGCTCCTCTGCTTTTCCTGCAATTTGTAGTCGAACCTAAAGGTTTAATGAAACTCAGCTGAGTGGTGTGTGTGTGTGTGTGTGTGTGTGTGTGTGTGTGTGTGTGTGTGAGAGAGTTTTAAGGAAAATCTACTTCATAGCCAGTATTGGGTTCTTCATAAGGGATCATAGAATAGGGCATCATAGGAGGTATTTAATGGCTAATTGTTTCTTTTGATAAAATTAGAAGCCTTCAGTGCTCAATCCCTGGATCCTTTAATTCATTAGGATTTTCAAAATGTTAATATTGCAATTCTGTCAGTCTTTATTCATGTGTTTCATGAAATATTTTTATGAAGAGATACTCTATTTAATCTATTCTTTGGTTACCCAGTTCTATACTTCATATAGGAAAAGCAGGATAAATGCTTGATTCCTTTCTTCTGTTTATGGCCGGTGTATGTTTTGAAGCTCTGTTGGCTCTAATTCTCATGTACTTTGGAACACAAGTTTTATAATTCATCTTTAAATACCACAGCTGTGCCTTTCAAAAGAGAAAAATGCTTAATTCAGTTTTGGCCACATATCCGAGTTATTCAGAATTTGCATTTGAGATATTACACCCTGAGATACGTAATGATACAAGCTATGTAAACTTAACTTCTTTCAAAATTCCACCTTCACCAGATGTATAGTCAGATTCCCACCCAACTTTCATTCATCTTACTTATGGATGCTCTAGTATGCTTATACTTTCCTTCGTGCTACCAATATTAGAATTTTATTTTCTACTTCCACTCATTATGATGTCTGTCTCAAGTGAAGGAATAAATTAGTAACACTTTTGGGGGGTAACTCTCCCAGTGTTCAGTGCTGTGGCTAACACAATAGAAAATGAACAGTGTCTTTAATGTCAGACTCTCATAAATATTCAAAATAATTAGTGAAACATTCTAATATAATTTATTTTTCTGAACATATAAAAAAAAGAGAGGAGGAAAGACAGAAGAGCAACAATCAGATAACGCAGAGACATGTTTTAATGAGAGTGTTCTTTAGTTTTAAAGCAATGGGTTTTAAGCAGAAGAGATGATGATCACATTTCCATTTGGGGATCACTGCAAATATAGAGATGGGCTTAGAAAGATCAAGAATGGGTATGGAGAGATTTTGTAAGAAAATATTGAAACAATCTAAGTAATAAAGTATGATGGATTGCACAAACAGTATCAAAAGAGAGAGAACAAAATGAATAATATAGAGAAATATTTAGAGCTCTTTTTTTGCATAGGAAAAATTAAAGGTTAATTTGTAGTGTAACTGGAAGCAATCAAGCCTCATCAATAGATTATAGTAATCGGGTCGGAAATGAGTATGTGGTATATTGAATAAAATCACCAGATTTGGAATAAGATTGCCTTGGTTCAAATCCCAGCACCAACACTCAATAGCAATAAAAAACTGCTAGTTTTTTCTTCCCTGAGATTTAGAACAGTATCAAGTATTAGTAAATGATTAATACATGTTAGCTACGCTTCTATTAAGCTAATCAAAAGCAGTCAGTATTGGATTTATTTGTGGAACTACTGGATTATCATGGGACTAGTGGAATTTGTATTTGCTTAGCTGTTTGAACATATTCTTGGAGTTGTTGGTGGCCATTTTGTCACCATATGGTCACATCCTTGAGAATTGAATGTATACCGAGATTAACTGAGTTAGGAACTGATAACAGTATGTAAGAAACCAGGTCCAATTCATTTATCTCCAGAATTCTCAGTTACTTGAGTCAATGTAATCCTTGTTTTACTTAAGACAGAGTTCTTTCTCTTGAGATTATACTGACTAGTATTCTGGATTTCTTTACCCAGATAAATTGTAGATAGATAGATAGATAGATAGATAGATAGATAGATAGATAGATAGATAGATAGATAGAGATAGAGATATATATAGCACTATTAGTATGCTGTGGGTACGTCCATATAGTTATAATTTCAAATAGTAAAACAGTATAAAATGAGAAGGCTCACACTCAAGCCTACCAACATTCTTATCCCTGCTCTTTTATAGTTTCTAATTTAATTATTTTATGATTACGATCTCTCCTCTATTTAATGCTTATGTCATGTTTCTTTGATTTAACAATATTAGAGAGTATCTCTAATTCCCAGTATTTATTATTTTTTAAAAAATTATTTAGTGGTAAATTTATAATGTTAAATTATCTGTTTTAGGTTCTATTTCCTTAATCTATTATTTTTAGAGGTACCTATTCATGGTACAAGTGTGAAACAAAGAAATTAGCATAGATATATACTTCCCTCCTCTTCACTTTATTTTCTTATTCCTCTTATCTGTGTCATCATATGTACGTTTTCAGGATTGTTGTATCTACCTCTGCTTTTTTTTTAACAATTAAATCTTTAATGCACTTTGTTGATTGGATTTTGAAAGCTACTAAACATTTACAAGTACGCAAATATTTTTCATTGTACAAGTAGTACAATTAGATGCATAGAAAAGTATGTATAATCTATATAGATACTGTATAGCTAAACTTTGCTCTTCAAAGGAGAATGTTTAAAGCTTCAATGTCAGATGTAGTCTCCTTTCAGTTGCTCAGAAACATATAATATTCTAGTTTGTTCTCTATTAAGATCATAATTGTTTTGTTGTTGTTTAGCTTTTCTTAGCTTTAATTTGCAATTCTGACTTTTGGTGGTTGATAGGAAACATACAAGAAGGGCTGGTCTCTTAATAAAATATTTGTTGCATGTACTCCACTTTCTTATTAAAACATTTATTCATGAAGCCTTCAATTTCTATTTTAGTTTCGACAGGATTATTTTCTGGGACTATAGGCAGGTGTCCTATTGGGATGTCTTTTCATTGAAATAATGAGTTAACATCACTGTTTCATATATTTCATATCTTTTTTCTTAGGCTGTTTTTTTCAATATGCTGTAGTATATATTTGAGTAGGTTTTTCTTAAATTGTATATACATCTATATATATGTGAATGGATATATACAGATGTATATCAAGATTTCATTTCTGTATATATTAAAGTATGTTTATTTTGTCCTCATTCTTCATTGTGAGTTTTTCAGCCTGAAAATCTACCTTCAATATAATTTTCTTTCACTTTTGAATGCTTTGCTCCAATGTATTTTCATATCTGGCATTCTTAATACTAATTTAAAGCCAACAGTTTCTCTTTACATTTTCAGTTGATCTGTTTGTATGTGTGTATTTGCTAGTTTGTGGTTTTCTTTTTTGGTGGCCTTTTACTTCATTCTTGAAATTTTACCAACTTGTGAATAGGCATATGTTGTTGTTTTTTTCTTTTCTTTTTCATTCATCTCACTTATTAAACATTGAAGCTTTAAGTAGTAATGGGTATCTTTTGGATAGTAATGAATATATATATATATATATATATATATATATATATATATATATATATATATATATATAATGAATATATATATAATGAATACATATATATACATGCGCGCACAGACACACGGTGCCAAAAACAATGTATACACATTTTAAGAAAGGAAAACTTTATTAAAATTGTAATACTCAATATATACTGATAACAAAAGATGAATACAAGTCATGTTTGACTTCCGCAATTACAAGAGGTGCTCAAAGTGGTTACCATCAGCATCCAGACACTTCTGATTACGGCAAACTACTGCTTGAGCAACGTTGACCAAAGTGTCCACTTGTATACATGTTTTTGGCACCCCCGGTATACATATTAGGTTGATGCAAAAGTAATGGTGGTTTAAAAGGTAAAAAATAATTGCAAACACCACAATTACTTTTGCACCAACCTAATATATATATTTTGGTTGGTGTGGGGTCAGTTATCTTTCTTGGAATTCCTAATAAGTAAATGTTGGAGATCTACACTTGTTTTGTTTTTTTCCCTGAAGTAATATGTTTTTGTCATTTATTAATGTTTAAAATAATTATAAATTTAACTTTTCTCTTGTTCTAAGAAATCTTCACACGTTGATCTTTCAGATTACTTAGTCTTCTGAAATTTGCATTTTATTTTTCATCCTCCTACTGACTTAAAAAATTTTGGCAATCACATTTTAAATTTCTTTCAATGCCTCCCTATTTGTTCTGTTTTTGCACATTTTCCATAGAAGCATCTATTTATTCTATGGATAAAATAGTCTGATGATTACATAAATAAAAACATACTCCCATCATGCTTTTCTTCATACATTAATAAATCACTTTTCTGGGAGGTCATTCATTAAATTTATTTATCTTCATTCTTTTCTTTTGTGTTGCTGTTTTTCATTAATAGCTAATGATACTTTCTGAGTCATTAATACCTGAGAAATAGACTGGACTTGCTGGAGAAGGGAAGTCTTCTGCAGAGTTCTAGATTTATTTCCTAAGTTTTCTTCCCTGTAAAAGAAGGTTAAAAGCAATTTTGGTGTCTGTTAAGTAGCTGTTGTGTGCGTAATTCATTTTTAGAAAGTGAAATCAGGGAGAGTAAGGGTTAAAACTTTCTCCTCTTTCAGCATCACAAATGAGAAGCAATATAGGAAAGAAGTTAAGTACATTGGCTTTGGAACAAAGTCTTTCTGGTTGAAATCCTGGCTCTGCCATTGATAAGTTCCATGATTTGGTATTATTTACTTGGCATCTTTATACCTGTTATCTGGTAAATATAGATAATAGAATTTTCAACATAGGGTTGTTGTAAGTTACATATAAAACATTTAGAACCGATACCTCACAGATAGTAAACTCTTAATTGTTAGCTTAAAAGGGAAAACATAATGAAGAACTTTATTTTGATATAAAAATATTTAGTATATTTTCCCCTTACAAAGGACTACTTTTTGCTAGTTTTTCTTTGTTTTTGTCTGTTCTAGACTTCTAAACTATCTCAATCCATTTACTGCCTCTCTTGAAGACACACCCACTCTAAACCTTTCCAGGTAGTCATGCTATTATCTTCAGAGTTAACCTCCAAATTTAGCTTTAATGCTACGGTTGCCTGCCTCTCTATAGTGGTTGTAAAAAGTAGGGAAGAGGAGAGAAGGAAGAAGGGCTGACAGGCCAAGCTGTTGCTTTCAATAACGGTAATAATTATAAATGGCCAACACTGTTCCTAATAATCACGATGGCCCACTTAAACTGTCTCTGAGCTTTCAGATCAGAATTTGAGTCCCCCTTCTCTGAACCTTGAGTATTTCCAAACCTTGGGCTAGAAGAATGTCTTTCACGTTTGCTACAATCCTTTCCTGGATTACATTTTTAGGCCACAGTGCACTTTATCCATCAATGCAAATCCATTTCCTTTCCTAATTTCACATATTAGATACAATATGCAGTTAAGGAAGTCCATTGCTTCCCCATTCCGTGGATTCATTTGTCTCTGTAGCTAGTCTTGACTGTCATCTTGAATCTTAAGCAACAGTCAATTTTCCATTCTGGGATTTCCAGATTGGCTTGTGCCTCTATTAAATTTCTTAGTTCATCTTTATGTATTAGCTATACTTACCTACATCTATTCTTTGCCTCTAATTTCCTGAATGTTTGTAGTTTGCATTTTTGTATTCTAAAACAAATATTAACTCTAAAATTTTCAAAATTAATTGTGTATCATTAAATAAGTAATAACTAAATCTATATTTTATATCTATATATGTGGCTGTCTATATTAACACATTCTTTATGTTAATAAAAGTTTTGAATGAAATGCCCTTTCACCAGGGACAGTCTAACTTAATATATATTCCCATTTGTTGTTATTAAATTTTAAAAGCATTTTTCCTGTATAACACCTCACAGACATTAAGGATTTTGATTGATTCTCTTTCTGTTAAAAATAAAATCAGTCTACCTTGAGAACAATACATTCATTCATGGATCATATTAACCAATCACTAATTTATGGCCCTTGTTTACACATAAGATATTAAACATATGCAATGTAAATCTTTAACTATGAACAAAGACATGAATACCTAGTGATTAAAACAGACCTGAGAAATTTAACTAATGGAACATTTTCACTTTTAAGGTCACAAGGTTATGGCATAAGTAAGAGAATAGATTTACCTGTGAACAGAAAAGACCATTTACTCAGATGATCTAAAACACGTACTTTCTCAGACTTCTGTCTCACTGTGTGGATTGCAAGTGAAAGTTTCAGTGTGAATGAGCTAGGAATGAAGACAAATCAAGGCTCTATACTATGACAGTGATCCTAATGGCTGTAAATGATGGTGGTGCTTCAATTTTTGAAATTGTTTCATGTAAAAACTAAGCATTGTATTTCTACACAGTGTTATGGGATTTTCAGCCTTTTTTTTATTCAATTTAAAGGAAACATTTATGGAGCTTAAATTGTTCCTGGCAATTCTATGCTCTAACATGTTAAACAAATGTATTTTATACCAAACTCACCCACAGAGTGTGGATAGATCTAAAATATATGTAATCATGTCCATTCACAAACTGGTTTTTAGTTTTTGATGGGATAATTGTGTGATCTTTTAGCAAAAGTATAGTCAAAACTAATAAAAGTAAAATTTAATGCTCAGCTGATTGTTTCTCAAATGAAATGACTATATATTCTAAGACAAAATAATAAAATATAAAATAAAATTTCAAAGGAAAATAAAACAAATCAAGAAAGCATGCAGCTCTCAGATCCTGAGGCTAAACACATAGGTTTCCCTTTTCCTTTTCTAATCAGATATAAAGAGTGTTTGAAAAGCCAAACTTTTGTGCATCACCTGCTTTTGTTGGTCCTTTTAACTTCCTTTATGGGTATAAATGTAACAAATTCAAGAACTATGTCCTAATAAAGGAAACCTCATTCGCTTTAATGTTACGAGGATTGTGCTTAACATGAGATGTAACTTGTTCTGTTGATTAGGAAACTTACCTCTGTTGTTATTATTATTATTATTATTATTATTATTATTATTATTTAAATCTCACTCTTTAGCATTTAAAGTATAATTATAAAATACCTAGGGAGGCCGCGGCATTGGATGATGAATGTTTTCCTATGTCATTCTACATTTTAGGAGCTTTGGGTGTCAAAACACTTCTGGAAGTGTTTCATGATCTCCAAATTTGACACTAAGTGGTATTTATAAAGGTTATTCTGGGAATATTTGGTTGCTCCTGTGTTGATTTCCGTTTCCTCAAGGATCTTGAGGAAATTACCCCCTCCACTTGCGGACCTTCCAAGGTCTTCACATCTAGGCCCAATGTGCAGTGATTGGCAGGACCTCCAATTACCCAAATTTCACTAGTCAGGTAAAGAGTTCCCTTTTATTTTTGCACTTTATGAGCTGGCTGAATTAAGTTAAGCCTGTACATCATTTTTCTTTCTCAAAATTAAAAAGATTTACACTCGCTATTTTGAACAAGTACATTTTTGCTTGCAGCTGTCAAAACAAGCTGTCATTTCAATTATCTAGAGTGCCTATTAGTCAATTTTTAATAAAGTTTCAACTACTTTTTCCTGTTTTTTAATGAATGGTGTCCCTTGCACACCTTTTAAATATATGCTCCGTGGCCCCTATAGATTTCTGACACTAGGTTGAAAATATTAAATAACTTAATCATAAAATGCTTTACATTTTTCTATGTTGTCTAGAGCACACTCCTTTCCAGCAGATTTATTTCCTTTTAAATTCCTCCTTCTTAGAAAGTGATCATAGTGACAACAGTAGAGGTTATATAATATTGACTTTCAGACAGTTGTACCTTGTTCGATGGAGCAAGAGAGAAATATGTCATACTTAGATCTATCCATCTATTAATATCCATCATGTATCTATCAATGTATCTATGTATCTGTCTACTTTTATTTATTTTCAAAGGTATGACTCTCTTCCACCTGACTAAATTCCTAAAAAATAACGAACATGTATCATTCTTCCCTCTATTCTTCCCAATATTTAATAAATTATTAGGTATATAATTTATTTTTCATTAAATTGTTCATTAAAAATAACTCAATAAACCCTCACATTCAGATCCCCATTTTTATCAAGCACATACCATTTCCACTTCAGAAATCAGTAAGTTGAGTCTCAGTGCACTTGACTAGTTGATAGTAGGGAGAGGGCTAATTTCTCATGGCCGAAGTACTAATGCAAGGTCTAGTCCACTTCTCCATCTTGGCTCTCTTGATACATTGTGTTTATCCTGGAATGCTCCCGTCTTCCTCATTGTGTACCTGTGAAAATCACTCTTCAAATGTCTAGTTCAATTTCCACAACTCTTTCATAGATATCCTTAAGCCAGTAGTGGGCGTTGAACAACTTTTTAAAAACTTTCAACTTGTCTTAATGACAAAAGATGAATCACCATTTTGTTCACCCTTAGCATTTCCTAACTTTATTTTACCACATATCATATTCTTCTTTTCACTATTGTTCTTTTTGTATATTCTTTCTTTGACCCTAGATAATAAGCAAACCCCTAAATATTAGAAACCAAATTTCAATCATTTGGGAATTCATCACAACACTTAACATAGTTAAAGAGTATATCATATTACTTAAAAACGTGGGCTCTCTAATCACACTGACTGATTTGAATGCATTGCCGATTCAAACCTTGTGTATTGAAACATTGGCCAGGTTATTTAATTTAAAAATTTTAGACCTTTGTTTTCGAATCTGTAAATCACATTTAGGTTTGTCATACACATCAAATTATATAGCACATGAAAGACATTTAAAAGAGTGGCCACCACAGATAAATGCTCCATGAATATTATCCATTATTTTCACAACACTTGTATGTTTCAGGAGCTTCATACATTCCTTCAAGTGTAATGCAAACATGTGTTTACAAGTATTTTTTTCCCTAAGAAAATGTTTCCTAGGTTTTTATCAGATTCCCAAAGGTACACATTAATTTAAAAATGATTAAGAACTGATGTTCTAATGGCGGTAATACTCAAAATTAGGCAGAAAAAGAGCTTTCTCAAACATTGGCCCATTGGGAACAGAGTGTACCTTCTAATGCAGATGGGGAGGTTATAGCCACTTGGTTGGATATTAGAAAAAAAAAAACAAAAGGTATTGTGGGCCTCATCCATGTATTCAACATCTTCCAGGAATGTTGCTGAATTATAGGACACAATTCTGCACACTCACTGGAATTGATATATGGTGGTTTTCTTGCTTTGCACACATTGAATCTGCCCGGCATCTATTTCATTGCCATTCCAATTGACCACCCTACTTTTGGGAAGTATTTGCCTCTTTTCCATTAAACACTCTGCAGGGGCTTGTATCAAGGTACCCTTTTCTTCTTTTAATTAACGGTCAGATGTTTAACCTTCATAGCCATTTAGAAATTTCCTTTTTCAAAAGGAATTTTTAAAATATTGCCCAGAATATTGAAAATCTGAAAAGGTTGGGATTTTCTATAACATCAGCTAACATCCTGAGATGAATTCTTAGTAATTTCTTGTACTCATACTGCAGAGTATTGTTGGTTGGTTCCTTTTCCAAGTCTCTTTTTAGGCTCTCTACAAGTTCTAACTCTATAACTGCCCATTTTATCCTTCCAAAATTCTAATGTCTGCTTAATAATCCTGAGTCAATCTCTGAGGCAAAATGATTTAAAGGTTCATCTATGTTTTAGCATGAATCAGTACTTCATTTCTTTTCATTGCCAAGTAATATTCTATTGCATTGATATGCCATATTTGTTTATTCACTCATGAGTTGATGTACATTTAGCCTGTTTCCACTTTTTGGCCATTGTGAATAATGTTGCTATGAGCACTCATGTGTACATTTTTGTGTTATATTTTGCGTTACATAAAATAGTGTGATATATTTCTCACACACTTGCATTTCTCCTAGGAATATATCTGGAAGTAGAATTGCTTAATCATATGGAAACTCTATGTTGAAAATTTGAGGAACTGCCAAATTTGTTGCCAAAGCAGCTGCTTCATTTAACATTCCTATCAACCATGCATGGGGGTTCCGATTTCTCCACATCTTCATTAACACTCACTATTTCTGTCTTTTTTTATTATAGTCATCCTAGTGAGTGTGCAGTGATATCTCATGGTAGTTTTACTTTTCATTTCCTAAATGATTGATGAATTAATAGTCTTTTCATGTGCTTATTGGCCATTTGTATAATTTTTGGAGAACTGTCTATTCAAATAATTTGCTCATTTTCAGTTGGATTATTTGTTTTTATTGTTGAGCTTCAGGGCTTCTTTATATGTTCTGGATAGAAATCACTATCAGAAATATGATTTACAAATATTTTATCCCTAGCTGAGGATTTTTTATATTGATATTGTATATTGAAACCTTGTACATTTATGTTTTGAGGATATTCTAGAATTTTCTATACACAAGATCATATCATCTGCAAATAGAGATAGTTTTGCTTCTTTTCCAATTGGAGTATGTTTTATTCCTTTTTTTGCTTAATAGCCTTGGCTAAAAACTCTAGTGCAGTGTTAAATATAAGGGGACACTATTGCTTTTTGTTTTGTTTTTGTTTGCTTCTTTCCTCCTGATTGTAGGGGGAAAGTGTTCATTCTTTCACCATTGAGTATGATGTTAGCTATAGGTTTTTATAGATTCCCTTTAATGGATTGACTAAGTCCCCTTATATTTCTAGTTCTTTTAGTCTTTTTATCATGAGAGGGTGTTGGATTTTGTCAAATGCATTCTCTGACTCTCTGTGTCTATTGAAAAGATCATGTGGTTTTTGTCCTTTATGCTACTGATATGGTATGTTGTTAAATTGATCAATTTTTGGATGTTACATGACACTTGCATTCCTAGGATAAATCCTGCTTGGTCATGGTGTATAATTCTTTTAATATGTTGCTTGATTCAGAATGCTATGATTTTGTCGAGACTTTTCACATATATGTTCATAAGGAATATAGTTGTATAGTTTTCTTTTCATGTGACGTCTTTTTCTGGTTTTGATAAATGATAATACTGGCCTCACAAATGAATTGGAAAGTATTCCCACCTCTATTTTTTTGAAGGACTGGCATTAAATTTTCTTTAAACGTTTATAGATTTGACCAGTAAATTTTTCTTTGTAGAAAATTTTGTAAATTACTAATTAAATCTTATGTAAATTACTAATTTATAGTTAATAGAGGTCTATACAGAATTTATATTTCATATTCTCTTTTTACTTTTGTTTTTAGGTGCATAACCACCTATAGAGAGCAGCTAGCTAAATTTTTTCAAATCTATTCTGATTTTCTGAAATTTAACATTTAATAGGCTTATATAACCCATTGATATATTTATAATAACAAAATATTTTGAATTTTAACATCATGTTTTAATGATATTTTTTCTTCTTTTTAATTCTTTCTTGCTTACTATAGGATTGATAAATATTTCTTTACTTTTTGTGTTCTCTCTCAAAGATCATAGGTTACATATATTTTTTTCTACCAAAATCACCCGCATCACACTCCTCAGAGGTAGTCATTATACCCCCCCAGAGATAGATAATTTATGGATACTTTCCTGAATTTTTCTATACATACACAAGTATATTTTATATAATTTGCTGTACAACCAGTTGTTTTATTTCAAGTAAATCCAGACATCTCTCCAAGTTAATACATGGAGATTTATCTTATTCTTTTATTGAACTGCTGCATAATATTCCATTGTTTGGAAGTTGCATTATTTATTCTCACTAGATTTTTTAATATTAAAATAATATCATGTACTTAAAATAAACAATACCAAAGGTATACAATGATATAGAAAGCTTCAGCAAAAAGGCACACTATTAGTATGATTTAGAAAACCCTTTATAATCTGATTCCCATTTATCTGTCTAGCCTACGGGAATGACAATCCAATATTATTATATTAAGTTGGTGAAAAAGTAATTGCAGTTTAAAAGGTTAAAAATAATTGCAAAAACCGCAATTACATTTGCACCAACCTAATAGCTCACACTATTCCAACCAAATCACCTATGTCCTGGATTCAGGATATATTACATGCTCTCTTACCTTATGACCTTTGCACATTATCCTCATTTTACTCCACCTCTACCTAGCCTAATTTAATTAGCTTACTCTTACTCTTTTGGTTCTTAATGAGGATGCTACTTTCTCTCAAAAGGCTTTTCTGACTTTCTAGGCACTCTCTAAGTGTAGATTAGATGTCCCTTCTATGTGCACCCATAGCAACTTTAGCTTCATGATTGCACTTACAAAACATACTTTAATTATTTTCCTCAAGCTTGACCTAAAAATTGCATGAGACAGAAAGAGGTTGTCCAATTCACTATGGTATTCCAAAGGCTTGGCGCATATAGTAGGCACTCAACACATATTGGTTAACTAAATGAAAGAGGCAATAACTACTTCTTTCAATATTCAATTTTAGGTTTCAACGTAGTATTTGCTCTAAGCAATCAGCATAGTGATATGAGGAACCATAAACTATGAAATTAATAATTCTATTGAGGTTAATTGCAATCATTTAAATTTTTAACTTAACAGAAGTAGCCATTTTTGAACATATTATTTTCCCCTCTCTAACATACCCATCATAACACTTGAATTTGTTTATATTACAGATCTGTATAGTTCAATTACAATGTTACAACTCTAACAACATAATTAAATTTGGTTAGTTTGTGTATCATGCTTATGTTATTTCTTTATCAAAGAAAGAAAAAAATTCACTCTAGGGAAAAATATCTACTTTATAAATTTCTTCCCAGAAACTTCTTCCTGAAGAAGAAACTCATTAGATGGCTTGCTAAAATCTGTTCAATGCCTTTAAGATTTTAAATTAGGGTGAATATTTGAAGCTATTGTTAAGACAGTTGGTTTTTAGTTGATTAATTGCTATTAACACTCTCTAATCAGTTCCTGTGTTCCCTTTGGGGATGTAAGAAATTTGTCCTTTGTCTTTTTTCTCTCAGTTAAAGACATTATCATATTACCACATCTACCCAGACACTGAAGGTAACATTTCCAATTCTTCCAATTTCCTTATTCTAAACTTTTGACTCAACCCCAACTGCTCTGAGTACTAAACCTAAGATATGTCCTAAATCCATTATCTTTCTTCCAGGCCTCAACTGCAGTTCAGTTCCCTGTCATCTGCTGTTTGGATTCTTGGGATGGTAACTGTCTTTGTTTCTGTTCTTTCTCTAATCCAAATTATGTTTCTAACTATCACTAAATTTTTAAGAAACATATCTTATCATGACTCTCTCTACAACACCTACTTAAAATCTGTAGATGATTTCATTTAATCTGTTGTCAGAAGCTATTGGACTGCACAGTCCAATAGAAACATAACATGATACACAAAGTTAAGAAACACAGGTAATTTAGAACTTCCTAGGAGTTACATTTAAAATAATAGAACAAAAATCACACCCAATATAGGAGCACCCCAGTATATAAAGCAAACGTTAATGAATATATAAAGGCAGAAATTAACAATAATACCATAATAGTTGGAGATCTTTATACTCCACTTACCTCAATGGATAGATCATCCAGACAGAAAATTAATAAGAAAATAATGGCCTTAAATGTCACATTATACCCTTTCACTTGATAGACACTTATAAATTATTTTATTCGAAAAGTTCAGGTTGCACATTTTTCTCCAGTGCACATGGAATATTTTCCACGATAGATCACAAACTAGGCTACAAAATAAGCCTCAATAAATTCAAGAAGATTTAAATTATTTCAACCATGTTTCCTTACCACAATGGCATGAAAGTAGAAATCAAGTTTAATTAATTTTAATAATATATTTAATTTACCCAATACATCCAAAATGTTCTTTTAACATATCATTAATATTGAAAATTCATTAATGATTTATTTTACATTCTTTTTTTCACACTACTTCTCTGAAACCTGGTGTATTTTATACTTACATCACACCTAATTTCTAATCAGTTACACTGCTGCCTAAACACTAATGATAAGCAGAGCTAGTGATTTTGTTACAACTTTTGGATAGGACAGCGGAGATCCAGGTTGGGTTCAATAATTTCCCAAGGCAGATAATTCCCAGCAAAGCTGGCAGCCTTGGGGTAGCCTCAGACTTTTAAAAAGTGGCAATAAATGAATAAAATATTTTTGTGGGAATCTGAAACAATCTGTTTATATAAGGGGGGAAACAGTAGACCACGTTTCCTGAACCAGGTTGAGATTCAGGAAAGATGGTCAGTTGTGATCATTGCTAGATGTGGGGTCTCTTTTATGTATTTGTCACGACTTGAAATCAACAATGTAAACCTGTAGCTCTTTCTCCCATTTTGGGAAATGTTTTTAGGCAGGTTTTGTTTTCTCTAAAATTATATATATTGGAGTAGAACCTGAGATCTTTCCAGTGTAGAATGCCCACCCCCTAAGCTGCACTGCACATATTCATGTCTCTGTTCAAGAGTTATGGACCCGGTTACTGCCAAGATCAGAATCTATATGAAAAAATGCTTCATGGTGAGAAAATTTTACTTGACTAGCAGAGAAGAGGAGTAGAGCTCCCTCTTGTCTTGATGTGTTAAGGCAACGTCAAGAAGCAGAGAACTCAGAAAACTTGGTACCAGTTTAGTATTGTGATATCAACAGGGTCACCTTTGCTGCTTTTGGAAATGTGACTAAAGAAATCTTGGTGTATCTTTTATTTTTATGCCATAAGCAACTTCTGTGTTTTAATATTCTTCCCAATACATGTGTAACCTTTACTTAAATCATTTAGGTGTTTCTAGTAGCTGCTGAGAGTAGTAATCTACTGATCTTACTTCCCTCTATCTTATGCCAAACACCTTCCTCTTTGCACAAGGTAAACTGCAAGCAACTGCTTCAGGGTTCACATCTGTGTGCATCTGCACCAGAGATGGATGGACTTAGATACTCACTAATCCTATACTTAACCATCCCAGATATTTTTTATTAGACCAGAGAAGTGAGGTCAGTGAAAATATGGCAGCTTTTGGAGTAATGAAGCAGTATTTTCTAAATTGAAGAAAGATGCTTTCACATAAGAAAGAAATGCAGGTTAAACAATTAAAAGACTCCATTTCCACCACAAGCAGAAAATTAGGATTTGCTTCTGTCCCTATAGACAATTTAGATTGATGTTGCATTAATTGGCTCAGAGTAGCCTGTTCAGATCATGACTCTGATGTTTTACTGGCACGTTAACATGTCATAAACTCCTCTCCTTCAATGTGCCCTCTTTAAATAAGTGGCACAGCAGGTGATGCTTGCTCATGCCAGACATTTGGGACTCATTCGAAAGGCTCCCTCTCTTTCATCTGCCACTTCTAATGGGTCACTGATCTTCTAAATTCTAACACTTAAATATCGTTTGAAACCATCTGCTTCTCTCCCATCACCACCCTCCTTGTCTAAACTATCATCTCTCTCCTGGACACTGCAATACCCTCATTACTGATTGTCCGTCCAGCTTCCACTTTTAACTCCCCGTGACTCAGACACTATACTAAGTGATATTTTAAAAAATGTGCAGCTGATCATTATACTCACCATTGGTTCAATGTCTTTCTATCGCTTAAAAGGATTAAGGTCTTAACAATTAAGGATTTATATTTATATTCTTAACACGTTCTCAAGGTGTTCGATTTGGTACCTGCCCACCTACTCAACCTCCTTCTTCACTGTTCTTCTTTTAAAAGTATATATTTTAGGTAAGATAGAATATCTTTCAGGTCTACGAGTTCATACCATTTTAACTCAGATCTTTACATGATATTCTTTATGCCTGCAACAGTCTCTCAAAATGTCCACTCCTATTTATCTTTCTGTTTCAGTGCAGGTAGCTCTTCCTCCAAGTAAGTTTACCCAGACATGAAGGTGACATTTGTTCACATGTTAAATATTTCAATAGCATGCTGTATTTCCTTTGAATTGTTTAGAGCTCTTGTAATTGTTTAATATCTATAAATTCCATGAGGGCATGGATCATGTCATTTTAGCTCTGTATTCTCAAAGCCTGGTACAAATGCCTGACCTCAATGAGCATTTGTGGCTTAGATGCAGGAGTGGATAAATGAATGATCACATTGCTATAAGTTGCTGTTTACAGATCTGTCACACAGTGTACCTTCTTTAACAGCAAGTTCCTGAAAGGTTTGTATCCCAGTGCCTAGTGTCCTCTGTGCTTTATAGCAAGCCCGTAAACTATGTTGATTGAAATATTAATGAAAGTAGATGATGCCTGTCATGCTGGATAATTTCAACTCATCCAATTTAATTCATTTTCCCTCTTTCTGAAGAGTTCTCCTCAGAGCTATTGAATTACCGGGTCACTGTCTTTCATTTAGCAGTATAAAATGAGATGCCCAAACTAACTGCCTCAGATAACTCCCTGAACAGGACCTTTGAGTTAATCTATGAAGTAACTGATAAGCATGGGGTTACTGAGTTCTGCTATAACTCTGTGGTCTACAGTTTCTTTCATGACAAGTTTTTCTAAAATAACAAGAAGTCCAGACCCCATATTTCCCTGTTCCAACATCTGTCACTCTGTTCATTGTTGAATATAGCTGCCTAGCAGAACACTGCAAAGCTCAGCACTGTTTCCAAACCTAAATCTCACAGGCCAATATCAGATTTCATTGATATCATCATCTTGATGATATCATCTTTATCTTGATGAGTAGCTCAAACCTCCTGCCCCTATATGTAATATTTCTAAAACCTCTATGACTAGTTCCTAGATCACTTCTCTGCCTTTACCATGGTCAAGTCAATCATTTTTCTCTTAAATTATCTCTTATTCGTTTTTTGAGACTCTGACATATAATAGGCCCAAAGTGTTAGACATTGAGGATATAGTCAAAAACAAGACACAGTCCATGTTGAACATATTACTAGCCCTTCTTGTAGCAGGGTCATCTTGGAACAGTATACACTTTGGGCCCTCTGGTTTCAGTCTCATGATCAGTACATATTCTGGGTCATTCTGCACATTGAAAAACATTCACATTCTGTGTACCAAGAAACAATGGCTGGGGAGTGGGGGGGGCGAGGGGGGCGGAGTGGTTAGGGTAAGGAAGAATGCTAGAACAACTGATGCTCCTAAAAGATACTCCAGAATAGAAGAAATATCCTGATCGCTTAATTTTTTAACTACCTCATAAAATGCTCATATTAACCATAGAAAAGGAAAGTAATAAATGCTAGAAAATAAGTCATTCAAAGTATAATTTATAACAAGAGCAGCTAAAATAATGAAAGGAAATATGTACAAGCCATTTTAAGAACTAATAAACAAATTCAGTAAAGTTGCAGAATACATAATCAATATACAAGAATCTGTTGCATTTCTATACACTAATAACAAACTATCAGAATGAGAAATTAAGAAAATAATTTAATTTACAACTGTATCAAAAAAATAAAATGCCTAAGAATAAATGTAACCAAGTGGGCAAAGGTTTGTGAAGCAGGTGAAAGACGAAGCACTGCATGTGTGACTGGAGTCATAAAAAACTACAAATTCACATACACACACACACACACACACACACACACACACACACACACACAGATTAACAGAGTTGTGTTCTGTTGGCTATGTTTTATTCCTGTTTTGCCCAAATGGTTCCTATATGGTCCTTGGCTGAACTTTGCTTTCTGGATTGCTGATATGTTTTTCCTTCACAATCTTGGTGGCTCTCTAATGCCTCATCCCTGTTTAGCAAGCATCCCAGATCTCAGAAAGGCATTCCTTACTCCCTTGATCAAGTGCTTAGGGCTTTCTCTAAAAAATAAACAAAAACTGTTTTTAATATTATTTTCAGTTTTTTTGCTCAGCCAATTTAAACCAACAATTGCCTGTTCCCGATAATCACATAGTCAAAGTATCTCCAACTCTTTAGTATTTTATATATATATATATATATATATATATATATATATATATATATATATAATTATATATATATATATGTATTATGCAATACATGTATATATAATACTATGTATTATATAATATAATTATATAATATAATACTATGTATATATGTATGTGTGTGAATATATATATATATATATATATATATATATATATATATATATGTTTCCTAGGATTACCATAACAAAATGGTGACTTAAAACAAAAGACATTTATTCTCTCACAGCTCTGGAGGCTAGAAGTCTGCCATCAAGGTGTCAGCAAGGGTCATGCTGCCTTGGAAGTCTCTAGGGTAGAATCTTTTCCTTGCCTCTTCCAGCTTCTGGTGGTCCTAAGCTTCTTTGGCTTGTAGCAGCAAAATGCCAATCTCTGCCTCCATCTGACCTTGTTATGGCTTACCCTAATCTAGTATGACCTCGTCTTAATGAATGACATCTGCAAAGATCTTATTTCCAAATAACGTCACGTTCTGAGGTTCTGGGTAGACATGAATTTTGGAGCAGACACTATTCAACGCACTAATCATGGCATGAAATTCCCTTTACAATCCAATCCTATCCTATCTACTCTTAGAATACACATTTAGTAAATGTCGGTTGCCTTCTATTAGTCTGCCAGAAAAAAACTAAATATGATTCAGTGAAAAAAGAACAAGCCGTATAGTACTCATTTGCTGCTGTAGTGGCTTCCTAGAAAAGATATAAGCATTTAAAGTAAAGCACATCTTTATCTAAGGACAACCAATGCAATGTGGGGGAGTTTGTTTTCCTTACCAAGTATTTACGTTCTAAATAATCAGAAGATAAAAATTATTATAAAATTAATTAATAATCTACATTTTATGTAAGTTCTGATCCAAATAATAAAACTATGTTTTTACTTCTAGGAAATAAATTTGAAGTATTGAGTTACTCATTTGCAAGAGATGAAATATAGAATAAAATATACATATGACATATATAAATAGTGTACTATAATTTTAGTTAAATTTTTAACATGTTTTTTGTTGCTTTCTCAGCATTTAAAAGGTCCTTGAGGAGATATTATAGTAAAAAACCTAAGGTTAACTTGTTGCCTTTTTTTCTCTTGGTAAATTTCTCTGTAGAAAATATGAAAATTTGAAGTTGTTAAACTTCGGCATTTTTCCTAAATGTTGTACTCAGTGCTTAATAAATGTCCTTATTATCAGTGATGCTGATGGCTTTTTTCCACTGAGAAACATTTTAAAGGTAAGAGACACTCCATTATTTTCTCCCCCTGCCTACCTAAACTCTTGATTTCATTCAAATTCACAAGTAAAATTTTCCATAACCAGCTAAAGAAAGGATCTTTAGAAACAATTAGAGCAGCATAGTACTTATAGAGTATTATGTACAAAATACCAAGTACTCATCGTGAGTAAGTAATTGCAAAATACCAGGAGGATAAATATGCACTTGACATCATTCTAGTGGGAGACCAGGAAAATTGAGTGACAATGAGCTCATGGTTCACATGCTGCAATAGAGCTTGGCCCTGTTGACAAGGGAGTGAGTGAAGGAGCTTCAGGATCAGAGATAGTGGTCCAGAGAAAGGTTTCCTGGGGATGGAGATGCCATAGCTGAGACCTGAAGGATGAGTATAGGATTTAAGTAGAGGCTGGGAATGGGCAATAGGCAAGACAGAAAGAGTAAGAAGTGAAAGCAGTGAGGTTACAAGAGTTTGATGATTCTTGTCACTCTTTGAAATGCACCCAATTGTTCCTGCAACATTTTAAATAAATAATAATAGTCTATAGTTCTCTATCATACTTTATAAGTTCCAAAGTCATGTGATATATATTAGCCCAAGGTTGTTTTATATTTGTTGTAGTTGGTAGCCATGATAGCTATCAACATCCTCATTTTATGGATGGGTCAATGAATTTGTACTCACGAATGTAAAGTAAGCTGCTCTGGATATAACACTGGAGAAAAGCTTTCCCTTTGGTTCCGTCTTTAGGATTTTCTTTTACTCTTGCATACCTTTTTGGTCCTCTTTATGGGAAAAACATAACAAAATAATAGAAAATGGGCTTTAAAATTTCAATCATCTCTCACAGAATTGCTAAAATAACATGACTATGCGAACACTCTCTGTTGCCTTAATCCTTGAACAATGGGAAGAGAGGACTTAAGCAACACTGCACAGTAGCTATTGACACCCTTAAGTTACAGAGGAGGAAGGTTAGACTCAGAGAGCATTCAGTCAACAAGTAATTTTGGAGCAATCACCAGGCACGCCACTGGGCTTTATTCTTTGCTTAAAACTTCTGTGCCTGACGCAAAATGGACACATACTGTATTTGTGTAAATATCTGTTAAATGAATAATTGAAGAGGATTACATGGGTCATGAAGAGATCCAGGCACCATTTCAATAGTCTTGGAAGCACCTAAAGTGTCAAGGGAAAGCTGTCCAGAATGGGGGAGCAGTTAGCCTTTACTTTGAAGCCAATAATTTTATTATTTCCTTCCCCAGAAAAGTGTTTCTTTTGAAGCCATGAAACTTCAACTTCAAAGATCCCTACAGCACTGTAAAAAACGGTCTCCTAGTATTTCATCCTCTTTCCTTTTGCAAGCCTTCAGTATTGTGATGATATTCTGCTTTTGAGAGTCACAATAACTCTGATAATATTTATGTCTTATTAGCGCTGGCCCAGTGTTAAATTGTGGAGACAACAATTAACACACCCTCCATTTGCCCCATCATTGCCTTAGTGTTCAACATTCTCTCATAGTTTATGGCGGTGGCAGGGGGGCCCTTCCCTCAATATACTGTGTCAGAAGGCTCAGTTTCTAGTTAAGCTATAAGCTTCTGTGATGTCTGGGCAGCCCAATGTCTTGTCTTGCTTTGAAGTGAAACTAAACTTGTTTCAAGACTAGAGCATATAGCATAGAAAAGAATTCTGTACTACCAAGCAATAATTTGGATGGCCTCAGACCAGGCAATTTTTATCTGCTTAGTGGCTCTGCTAACACCACTTCTAGGGCCTCCTTTGAGGGTACTATGCCTTATATCATGTGTCAGACTTGTTAGCACAGTTTTTAACTCCTAAATCACAAAGCACCATAAGTTTCAGTGAAATCGATGAGTTTGATATCCATCGATAATAATACTTTATTTGAGAATTTTTTCTTTAGTGAGTGATGGTAATTGCTATTTTGAGAATTATATATAAACTATATATATGTATTTTTTTCTCTAAAGCAGAATAAAGAATTCATATCAGAGAATCAGTAATACTTACAGAATGAGTCTTGGTGCCTAAGCAGAACCTGGGCTTAGTCTCCTGGAGTGGGCCAATAGCTGTCTAATGTACTAAACCCCATCAGGTCTTACTGCCATTTGAGTCTGTTACAAATTAGGACCAAGTCTATCTTACTCATTCCTGTGTTTTCTGTGCTTGCACATGTAGAAGGGACTTCATAAATATTAGTTGAATAAAGTAATTAATGTTCAAATTCAATAATTAAGTACTGGAAAGAGAGTGAGGTGTTTCACTGTCTGCATCCCTGCTTGTTGTGCAGTGGAAATTGCACTCCTGCCTCAGTGAATTAATTGCATCCCTTCTCTTTGAATAGGGCGATTTGCCCATCTGGATGGGGCCTTTTTCTTATTTGTAGTACTGCCCACTGCACGTCCTTTCATCTTAGAACATTTTGTAGTCTTTTCTTGCAATTGGAAAATAGGTTAATTAGAATTGAAGTATTTACTTCTCTATGTGATGTAAGATCTATTTAAGCTTAATGTTTGCCTTTCCTTTGATGTTTTTTGATGGTACATGTGGGAAGGACTTATACCACCCTTAGGAATATGTCCTGGGACAAGATGGGAGGGTACTAATTCAGATAGTAACCTTCTAAGAAAGGATCAGCTTATACTGAATATTTTATCATATGAAAAAAAAAAAGGAAAATAAGCCCATAGGACTAGACCTCACGGATAAATGGGCATGTCCCTTCATAATAGCCTGACTAATTGTTTGGGGATGTGAGTTTTATAATTATTAGGGGATGTGTATAAAGTAGACGGGCTTATAAGTAATACTTCAATAAGAGAGGAGGTTTTGGAAATATAATCCTTTGAAAAAGTTTATTTTTATGCTTGAGATTTGGAAAAAGTTTCTCCTTGCCGCTAGTGTGTATTATGAGTCATAAGATCAATAAAACACCTGCAAGTAAGACCCCTCTGTCTTTATTATGGGAGGCCAGAGATTCCAGGAAAGCAACAGGTCTGTGTGAGAAGTGGATTTATTTGGGTCTGAGACTGGGAGCCCTAGGCACTGTTGTTGAATGTAGCTATAAGGCAATTACATTTTTGACAATTGATAAAGTAGAGTGGAATTTAGTCATGCATTATTTAGATAACACAAAATCAATTCTATATGCTCAGGAGATAGACAAGGAGAGAAATAGCAATTCATATTGATACAATGTGGTCAATTCCATTTATTGTGCATCTGTCCTGAATGAACATGATAGGGCACATGGTGCTCAAACACATCCCACCAGTCTCCATTCTCAAGGCCTTCCTTGACTGGGAACTTCTTGCTGAACTGAGTTCTATTGTAAAGGTTAAAGTACGTGTATCTTTCTTTCAGAATGTTCCCTCAATGGAAGCCAGCTACTTCTTCTCTTACTCATTTCAACAGATTGTTTAAGTGCCAGAGGAAAAAACCTTTTCCTTGTTTTCTTGCTGGACTTTTTGAGAGACAACTTTGGTCTGTAATGTGGTGGATTGCCTTAGCTAATTATGAACTGACTTAATTTTGCTTTATACACTGACTTCAAAATTTTACCACCACATAAGTTCATACTACCTAGACTTTCTTAGATAATTGGGTTCTTTAGGGCTCACTGCTTGTACAAGTCCAGAAGGTATCTTTCACATTATATTAAGAGAACCTAGGAGTCATCTAAAGAAGTTTCTAACTTATAGCTGAGTTTTCTGTATGAATTTTCTAGTGATAGGGATCTCATTTTCACAAAGTCATGGAGTTGTTCTAATGTATTGAAGCATAACGTTTGTTGAAATTTCAATTCTAGCCCTGTCCTAGAGGCATAAATAATTTTAATACATTTTTATTATTATAATCCTTAAGCATCTGAAGAAATTTCTCTCATTATTTCTCCCCTCTTCTCCTTTGACCTGAAAATCTTGTCTTTTTTGTGCTAAATATCTTCTTTCAAGAATACATTTTATACTCATCTGAGGGCTTCCAGTCTATTCCCATCTCGATGAATGTCTCTTTTATAGTTTCTCGTCACCGCCCCCATCTTCCCATCTTAAATTCTGAGCCCAAACTTAAACCTATTACACCTGAGAGAAATTGAGCCAGTTGAGTGAGACTGTAATGCCACATGTTTAGAAAGCTTTGACCAAAATACAATGAGGACTCGTAAGATTACATACTTTCATTTGCTTACAAAAAAATTGGAAATGGCCCCAGGAATCTTCTGGGATATGTTTATCATGTTATGATTAGCTCCCTTTTATCTTGTTCTCTATTTGGGAATGCTTGCTTATTACATAATATACAATCTCCATGTATTAAATAATATGAAGATTTTAAAGCAAATTTAATCAGAGATATTAGTTGCCATAGTGATCTAGAGTAGTATATTGTTTTTGTTGTTGTTGTTGTTGTTTTTCTTTCCTAGAGCAGTGGTACAAGATGCACAAGTACAGGGGTAGTAGAATCACGAAAATATCTGCATTAGAGATCTGAGCAGATTAGGAAAAATACATAGGTGTGTATGAATGATTTCTGCCATAGATTTTTGTAAAATATGATTTAAGATTACTTTTCTAAACATTTAATTTCATTCGGAAGAATTTTAAAAATCTTTTGTTACTATCTTTAAACTCAAATTTCCAGAGGTATACCAATTTGCAGTTAGTAATTTATAGCTAAAAGTAAAAAAATCTTAAATCACATATTTTTCTGTTAGAAATTGTTAAAAAATACTGGAAATTTCCTTTGAATTTGATAAATGTTTTAAAATTATCCTTGATTATTCAGAAATGAAATTTAAAATTTTAAAGTACAGCTAAGAAATCTATATTGCCATGATTACATTACTAAGAAAAAAAATGTTGAGATTTGTAGATGATGGGAAAATCTTGCTCCTTTAATTGCTTACATAGTGTTATTTATTTTTATGTAATTACATTTTATAGACAATGCCACATGCTTTGTCCACACAATGCCAAAACATCTGGATGAAAAGTGGAAAGTATAGTAACAAATCCAGATGGTTTGTAAATACAAGGCCAAACATCCAGATGGCATCAAGAAGGCAAAGCATGTGGATGACAAATATCAAATATTTCATTCAGATGTCATGGCATCATATAGACACAGTGTATCAATAAACTCTTTTTAGTGAAGACAAAGAATGTGAAACAAGCTCGAGGTCAAAAAGAAAGAGAAAAAAATACGAAAAAAGCGTACTGTTAACATTAAATCAATTTTAACTTTTAACAAAAGTTAACAAAAGTTAAATCCTTGTATTTCTAAGTGGTTCATTTAAAATGTTACTTATTTAAAGAGACTCTAAGCAAAAAAAAAAAAGACTCAGCTTATTATATTCACTTTTTAATTGTAATAATCTTTACTGAGTTTTTGATTTGAGAGAAGTTTCAATACAGCTCACGTGTGCAATAAATGGGCTCAATTAAAAATTGCAGTTGATTCCGATTAAAAGTTGCTTGATCTTTATTATTTCAATATACCACCATCCAGAATGGCATCTAGCATGTCACATTCAATAAACAGACTTCTTTGCTATCTCTGAATAATTAACTTTATCTTTGTTACAGGGAACAAAAGAAATGAAAGCAGCATAGACATTATTCATTTATTCTTAGCATAAGAATCTTATTATTTTGGTCTGTTTTCCCCCGGTAACCTCTTGTTTGGTGTCTTGTATACTTTATATGAAGTTATTTCTGGCAGAAGGCTTCATAGTTTCAGCATGATCTCTCCTTTCTTAAGCTGTGAAAGAAATGTGAGAAAAATGGTCAACATAAATCTGAAGAAATATTATTTGTTAGTTTTGGTGCAAAAGTAATTGAGGTTTAAAAGGTTTAAAATAAAGGCAAAAATCACAATTACTTTTGCACCAATTTAATAAATAATCATTTACTTCATGTGTATTCTTTCTAAAGCCCTGATATAGGTAAAATATAAAGCAAAGCTCCCTCCATTCAAAGAATTTCTATAATATGAGAACTTGTTCATTCCAAAGAATCCTATCTCCATCAAGGTGGCCCCCTTGCAGGGCTACAGTTGCTGGTGAAAGTGCTAAATATGCTTAGAACTCTTTTATTGCTATTAGTTTTAGAGCTTTTTTAATTCTATGGAAAAAAAAATCAGATCCATTGCTTTATAATTGTTATGAATTCAACTGTGTCTCCCCAGAAAAGGTGTGTTGAAGTCCTAACTCCCAATACCTCAGAATCTGGCCTTATTTAGAAATAAAGTTGCTGAAGAGGCAATTCGTTAAGTTAGATGAGGTCATACTAGAGTAGAGTAGGCCCCTAATCCAAGAGGACTACTGTCCTTATTAGAAGATGGCTATGTGAAGACAAAGAGACAATTAAGAATGCCATTTGAAGACAGAGGATTGGAGTGATGTGCCTACAAGGCAAGGAATTCCAAGGATTACCAGCAAATCACCAGAAAGTAGGAAGAGGCAAGAAAGGATTTCTTTGCAGTTTCAGAGAGAGAGCCTAGGCCTATCCACACACTTTGATCTCAGACTTACATCCTCCTAGACTAGGAAACAATACATTTCTGGTATCTTAAGCCACCTGGATTATAGTACTTTAATACCAAAGCCATAGGAAACAAATACAATAAGTAAGTCTACAACTTTATGTGTTATTAGGAATCATAATTTTATTTTCTTCCTTAACTTCGGTCCTACAAGATTTCCAGCTTATTTACAAAATGGGAATTACCCAGAAAAAAAGTTAGAGTATAGGCTCTGGAAGCCAAAGGTTATTCCAAAATATGAATTCTAAAAATTAAACATAATTAAAAAGGGGTAATAACTTTTTCCCGATTGAAAAATTGTCCAAACCGCTGAGGAAATAATTTGGATAAAAATGAAATTCATTTGTAAGCCTAATTTGTACATTTGATTCCCAGTAACTATACTGACAACTCTGATGCACTGGAAGATTACTTAAAATGCAAATAAACAATTTTTTTACCATGAACTTAAAATTTTAAATGATGGCTTTTCTGTCTTAAAAGAAGACACTTCTCTATGTTCCTGCAGTGTGTCCTGTATAATGCTAGGGCCTGTGAGGAAAAAAAAAATTCAAATGATTTCTTCTCTTCAATCCTCTGTTTTGATTGGGTTTTCAAGTTCTAAAAGGAGGGGTAGCTGATCATTTTCAAACACGTTTATCAGATGCTGAATTTCCTCCCTTCCTTCTAAGACTTCTGGGAATTGCCTACCAAGGTTTTAAATATTTTCTCTTTCTTCCTGCCTGTTGGGATACCTTGCCGTTATTCTAGGCTTCCTACCACCAATCATTGGCCTGAAATGTTTACCATCTGATCTTCCATCCAACTGGAATGCAGCTTATGATGCCAGAAATGCTCCCCTGTGCTCCCTTCCTTAGGCCCCGGCTCATCCTTTATGTTCTGTCTTGCAGAAAGTGTCTAGGCAAAACAAAAATGTGATATTTGCAAAACCTGTAAGCACATCCATTCTAGCACAGCATCCCAAATCGATACATTAGCATTCTGTTCAGTTATCATTACTGAATCTTCTGTTTTAGAACTTGCCTGCCATCAGAGAATGAAGGAGTCCTTGTGGAGATAAGGAGCACTCTGAGGGGTATTGCAGGGAAACAATATCCAGAATTATTCTTCTCTCTATGCTCTACTGTCTACTTTCCCTCCTATATCGTCATAAAATATTTACTTATTAAATCCCCACCCCTGAGTTAAATGTAGAAGGTAGAAAATTTATCTCCACAATAAAAAATTGCAATACAATGCAATAAATACAGTATGTATAATGCAATCCAATTATGCAATAAAATAACTATATCTAATTTTCATTCAGTATTCAATAAACTATGGATGTATATTCTGTACTAGCAATCTACAAAATATTGTGTTACTTATTGGGGACTTTAAGGGAAAAAAAATAACATAGTCCCTGCTGTAAGGAAATCAGACCTTAGGAAAAGAAAGTTAAGAAGAGCAAACCATAATAAAGCAGGCTGTCAAGTCAGTAAGACGGATGTAAGGGTGACTTAGAGAGAATCATGGGAAAAAGAAACTTCTATAGTAGCTTGAGAGGAAAAGGCAAACATAAGTTTAATTAGCTAGAGTATGGGGAAAGTATTATATATTTAAAATGGATCAATGATTAAGTGGAAAGGCATTGAAAGAGGAGTTGGCCTATTCCTATTTCATGTGTTAGTTTATTATATGCATTGGGTCCATTTAGTTTAATGAACACTTAGCATCATGTTGCAAATCACAATAAATATAAAAAGTATAGAATATGAACCATGCCACCAAGTATCCTTTTTTTTTCCAATAAAAATATAATCTTGAAGGTAAGAAATCAAAATCACTCAGATAGTATAGTAGAATCTAGTAGAGATTTTAGTACCAACAGAGAAATTGATACTTGAAACAAGACAAAGATTAATTGGTTCTGAGTTGGGTGAAGAAAGTAGGAAGAGCATTTCTGGCAAGAGAAAGAACATTCATGAAAGGTCTAGCGAGTTGAGAAGAGAAGATGCCTACCTTTTATCTATTGAGATTTGTCTACTGGGGATTAAAGAAAGACAAAACCTTTTTGGTTAAATGATGAAGAGAGGAATTGGGAGGGTCTAGGGCTAGATAGAATAAATAACAGAAAGAATATGGAGCAAAGGGATGATAAATTTATTTACAAATATTGGTCATCTAGTTATGTATAGTTGTAGTGCAAAAACAGATTGAGATAAGGAGAAATGGGAAGTAAGCTAATAAATTAAGGATCATTTTGTCTAGATGAACTTGAGTGGTTAAGCCAATTTAAGAAATCTCCTAGGACAAGCTCACATAGCAGAAGATGAAGATGAGGGCCTCATCTGCTGGACAGATAGTATGGAACAGCAAAAATGGAGGACAGCATGGGCCCATGACAGGCTGCAGACCATGGGATGTTTGTAATGGAAAATTATCTGGCACAAGAAACATTGAGCTGATCTTGCCTCTCTTGGGGTGAATTTTCTATTGGCATAGGTAGGTTAGGCCTAAAAGATAAATGAGTTATCTTCACAAGAGGCTTTATCCTTGAGCAGTACTGTAGTATTAGAGCTCAAGTGCAAGCAAGGCCCAGAATTAGGGAGAGCCCATTCTTTCAATGTTGGGCTCAATACCCATTGCTAGTTTGATCCCAGAACGTAAGAAACTCTGAGAGCCTTGACAAGCTGCAATGTATGCTCAGTGTCATTCTCAAAATGGTCTTCTTTAAATGGCAATAACTGTGAGCTGAAACAAAAAGGGAAGGTCATTGTGACTATTGCCTAAGAATGAGAATGAAGCAGATTCAGTAAGTTTAGGATGCTCATGTCCGGGGACGTCCAGAAATATGTTTGGCAGAGGAGTGATTTTGCAGGAAGAGTCCCATTTTTGTGGTGGTGATGTGAGTGCTCATAGATGGAATCTAAAAATTATTGTTAATATGACTATGTATAAAGTATTTGAAGGGGGACACTCAGATTATATACATATCTATTCAAGGAAGATAATAAAATCTACATGGTAAGGGAAATACAAGGGTGCAAAATTTGACATTCTCTGCAGCAATCATAAAAACCATCAAGAAGAAGGTAATATTTAATCTTAGCTTTGAAGGATATGAAAATTTTAATATAAATATTTGATATGGCAGTACAAAACAGAACAAAGGCCAAAAGAGCAAAGTATTGATGGGGTGCATAGTTTTGCATTTATATAATTTAATACATAATATGTTTATTGCTGTGATATGATAGAACGTATTAGTGAGGAGAGAGGTTTCATTTCACCCATGCTTCATTCATTCATTCAATTATTCACTTGAGGCATATTTATTGATTAGCCTATTAAGTGCAAGAAATTATAAGTGTTAAAACAAGCGACATAAAAGTGTGTAAATTAAAGACTAGTAATAAACACCCAAAACCCAGGTATTTACTCATCAGAACTATGATCCAAAAAAATATTAACCTGACAGTAGATGTAGGGGATACTAATTTAGAAAGCCATTGTTGTAATCAAAGGAAAGAGAAACTAAAGAAACAGCAGTAAAAATGGAGAGTAGTGGGTGGAGGAAATACATTTGAGAGATGGATTAGAGATCAATTTTGTAAGCCTTAGCAACTCTTTAGACGTTCAGAGGAAAAGAAGGGTGTTGACTCTAAGGTTGCAAGCCACAGAGAGTGGGAACACAAGAGTGCATCAAGTATACAATGAAGACAGTACAAGGTATTGATTTAGGTATATGAGAGGATGGTAAGTATATCATGAATATGTTGAATTTAAGGTCCACAATTCATAAGAAAAGTTAAATTAGAAATCATCAAGTTACAAGCAACAATTAATAATTGGTAATGTCATAACAGAGAATTCAATAATTAAATCATGATAAAGAATGAGTTACTGGGGCAAGGATTACATTTTTACCTTAAAACAGAATGTAGCAAAGAATACACCAGACAGAATCTATTATTTTGATGTATTTAAATTAGTAAGTGCTCAATTATGGAGAGTGTGAATTAAAATAATTATATTTAGTTTACAGCCCTGAAGTAAAACCACTTCCTATTCTTACCTTAATTGAGCTCATCAATATTAAACAATTCTTATTCACCTTAATAACTTTTTCTTGTTTAGAGAAAATGTATTATGGTTCAATCACCTAAGCCATTCACTAATTTTTCTATATCTAAATTATTATTTTTTAATAAAAGTGGATTCAAATTGAAAGTATTATAGAATGGTACCCTGGTATAAAAGTATTATAGAATGGTACCCTGGTATAAAAGTATTATAGAATGGTACCCTGGTATAAAAGTATTATAGAATGGTACCCTGGTATAAAAGTATTATAGAATGGTACCCTGGTATAAAAGTATTATAGAATGGTACCCTGGTATAAAATATTAAATACTGAAATCTCAAAAAGAGAAAAAGACACCATATTTCAATAACTCTAAAACAAATTATAGAAACTTTGAAACTTTATAGAATACTACAATGCCCAAATCATTGATCTCAGTTGGCTGTATAGTTAATGTAAAACCTAAGTAGTGACCTATGTTCTTCTATATAAATCACACTGCCAGTGCGAAATGTAGTGTTTTCCTGTGCACTTAACCATGTTCAATGAGATGAATCATTGGAAAGCACTCTTCTCTCTGATTTGTGTGAATCCATTAAAGTAATACTAAACCACATAAAAAAGATAAAGAAAACCCCAAAAATTTTTTATAGATGATTAGGATTGAAAAAGTTGAAGTTCAAAGTTGCACAGAATCATAATAACTCATTTATGACTCTATTCTCTTAAAAGATATTTGGGAAAAAGAGCATTAGATGCTTTTCTTAGTATAGAAAATTTCTTTGCTCCAAAATATTGGGAGCAAAGTTTTAGCATTATTTATTTTTATATGTTCTTCATTTATCTATTAAAACTTCTAGCTGAGAAAACTTTAATTTCCTTTTTAATTCAAAGAAGACTGTGAAACATAAAAAGGGCAAAAGGTATCAGAGTAGTTTTCTTTATTTAAATATCCATAATGATAAGTAGAATATTAAAGACTTGAAAAGTATAATTAGGTCAAATGTCAAGTTCTGTTTCATGTTAGAATAATGTGACTTTATAATGGAGTTCACCAGGAGCTTCTTTGCTTTCAAAGATTTGGATTAATTCCTTCTGTGTTCAGATAAAAACTTAGGTGGCTTATCTTGGGATGTGTGAGTGTATGTGGGCATGTTTGTCTGCCTGTATGAGTATGTTTCAAGTTATAAAATTACTAACAGAAACTTTATTTTATATTTTTGTTAAAAAGTTAATAATTGATTCATTCTTTAAATAATGTACCTAATCTGCCTGGTACAAAGATTCCTTTGTTCTTTGAAAATGACAATGTGGCAGGGTATCAGAAGCAACATATTGAAACTTTCATGATATCTTAAACCAGAGACAGAGGAGAGAGAGGGCATACTGATGAAAATTATTTTACACAATCTAATTTCCAGGATTTTAAAATATTATATACTGACTTGATAGGGAAATGTTTTTAATTTCAGGGAAAAAAAGAAAAAAAAAAACATATGACTTTATTTACAGTGCTATAATCCTAGCAAATTGTATTATTTGCAATAGCCATCACTATGAGGACAGGTCAAAAATTTTAGAATCTAATGAGAAATGTTAATGAAATAATGTAGAATAAATCAGCACAGGAAATAATCGTTACTTATAAAAGCAACTGAGAAAATGAAAACTAAATGAGTCTTATATGCAAAGGTGAATGTTACTAAAGATTTCCCTGCCTTGAAATTGTGTGTGTATTTTGGCAAGAAAAGAGAAAAGGAAGATTGTCCATTCTAATAGTAAGAGCTATTTTCACAATGAGTGGAGCTACAGAACTGGGAAATCAAAAAAATTACATTTTCACATCCCAGTCTGGCACCTTATGGAGACCCACTGTCTACCTGTGGATTACCCAGACACTGAGCTTCTTTCTGCTCCATACCCTATTTCTCCATGTTATCATCCTGGGTGGTAGATCTAGGGGCAATGAAGAATCGTTAGAAGAAATTAATTAATCATTTGTTGACAATTTTGGTAAAAATTTTGGAGAAAGTTCAGAACTTCATCACACTGGAATTTCAAATGCCGGATGAGTGGCATTTAACTGTTGACCATGTCAGTAGCGACCTAAAAATATAATTTATGACTAGACAGGTGTGCTCTTGAGTGGGGTGCGGAGGGAACACTTGTGAACTATAATCCCATTGACTAGAGATTTTATTCAGAACAACGGGACTCATTTATCTTATAAAATTACATTGTGGAAAAATAACAAGGTCCATTTTTCCTTTTAGATTCCTGAGTTGGTACCTGGCACGTGGTAGGTATTAAATTAATATTATTATGTTAATGAAGTATCAATGCAATTGAATAGATTTTATTTGTATTATTTAAAAATGATGCATATACTAGTACCAGAATAGTAACTAGTAATTAAGCAAGGAGAATGCTACCTCATAGTGTCTTGCAGAAATTTTTCTTGGAAGAAACTAGGAAATGATAAGTTAGATATTATGTGTTGGTGGTAAGCAAAGTATCTCTGAATATAGCAAATACAGAGCCCCAAATCAATATTTTTTTTTTTAGAATGAATAGATAAATATGTAAGGAGAGTTACCCTATATACAAGAGACAGTGAGATAATCTGAGTTGGAAGGAGTCAAATATGAAGATCCTGTGAAGAATATTTGGAACAGACAGGCAAGTTTTGACAATGGGCCTTAATCCATGTTGGGGACTTGAAAAGGAAGTAGATCCCACCAATAAGCTTCAGAAGAAACGGCATGGGAAAGGAGATTAAAATTGGGGGGGTTATTTCCCTAAAGGCATTTACCTTGTTGGGACAAGATGTTACACAAAAGCATGAGATAGAAGCTCAATAAGAGAGTCTCATAAACTGTCCCAAACAGAAATACACCCAGAATCCAGGAAAGACCCAACCATAGCACCAGGACCCTAGGAATTTGGACAGAAGGACCTTGTCCATCCTGGGGTAAGATGAATGCCTAAGCAGGGCTAGGGAATCCACTAGCCCTGGTTAAGCATTCATTTTAGGGCTAGAGTTTGTGAACTGACAAAGAGAGGTGTCCACGGCAGCAGCAGGATTGTAGCAGAAATGGTACAGTATCATCGGGGCTGTTGGTAGGCAGCAGCCTATGAGGGAGAAGAAATCATGCTCATCTGGGAGTTGGGAGCATTGGGACTGAAGCTAAATACATTTGGACTCATTTGCTATCCACAAGGATAAACAATAGCATTGGATAAAACATGTGTGTCCATTTCTCCACCATCACCTCACCCTAAATAGTTAAGCTGGTATACGTAAGCTGTGTAGAGTTGTGTTTGCATCTAAGGGAGTTGTGGATCTCAACATAACTCTGACAGATACTTGGTCAAGTTCGTTTCCATCTCTGTGTTATCTAAATCTTACTGAAGCTCTATATCCAGAGTGAGGGACAAGGAAATCCTTTAGCCAAGGCATTCCTCTGGCTAGCAATTACAAAGTCTGAATCTGTCACACTCAATTGCTGGAAGCAAAGGTGTAATTATTTCATTCTATGTCTTATCTAATGATCGATAGAATTTAGTATTTTAGAAATAATGCTTTGTATTTATGTAAACCTTAGGTGCTAAAAACAATTAAAAGGAAAAAAAGAAATTCCAGAAATTATTTCTACCAAGACATCCCTACAAAGATATTTATTAATTCACAGCCTGTAATGATAACTATCTTCAAAGAGGAAAAATGAAAGTACTTTTATGATGTTAAATATATAAAAGACACATAAAGCTGGAAAGTAGTTAAAAATATTAGCTAGCTTTCCTTCTAACTTTGCCACACTAAAAGTATCCCTAACAGATGCTGATTTCCTGTATGTTTCATGACCTCTGAAGAAAGTGGGTAAAAGCTTCTGCAGGTTCACTTGTTCAATGTGCTTCCTTCCTTTGTAGAATACTAAGTATTTTACTCTATAGATTCTTCTTCCATTTCCTAAAGTTTACAACCATAAATTAATTTTTATATTTCATAAGTCACCATCACTTATTAATTTGCTAAGAGTCCTACAAGTTATCTGTTGTCATTCCCATTTTAAATATGAAAAAAAATTAAAAAGTTGAGTGGTCTGCCCATGATACCATAGAGAGTAAGAGGCAGAGCCAGCATTCCAGTCGAGGTCATCTTATGTGAAATCTAGTGATCTCTACTGTAATAAACCTGCTCTGCTTTTCTGTGAACATAGAGCACAATTTGTAGCATGACTTCACTGATCCTGGGATTTGGGATTCTTTTAAATGGGAAGGTAGAGGCAGGAACTTAGCCTACCCAAAATGGAAGTATCCATGACCCATTTATTTAAGAAATAAATGCATAAAACCAAATCTGAAATAACACAACCAAAGTGGCAAACATCAGTCTTCTACAATAAAGACAATGTTGAAACATTCTTGATTTTCATTTTATTTACTTAATACATGATTTCTGTCTCTACTTTCTGCACATCTATAACCTCAGTGACCAAGCTCTTTCCAGTCCATCCTGCTTTCTGTGCTAGTTAAATTGCCCAGCAGACCTAATTTCTTGTCCAATAGATGGAATTTCTTGGCCGTTAGTCATTTTCTTGACTTTTTTCTAAAATCCTGGATATCTTTAATGTTTTATGATTGTGGCATCCTATAACTGATATGGTTCAAATAAAATATGAGCAGGTAAGGTTTTAAATATATGGTTCATTTCCAAGGTATCTATCATCAGGTTCAATGCTTTTGGTGGTCAAGTTGGCCTCCAAGACCCACACTATTTGTACCATGCCTGCCGTTTGATTAAATAACAAACATTCAGCATTTTAATTATTAAAAATTCAACTAAAAGATACTGTAACTAATATTAAAGAAGATATAAGACAAATCCTGAATGCAAATGTATGTACGAGCATACCCACAGAAAACACTAGCTTAAGTGCCACAGAAAAGCTAAAAATTATCCAACAGAAGGCAACAGAAGTATAGACTGAATGGTAAGAAGAGGATTGTGGGGGGATGATTTGGTGGGAAGAAATGATAGATCTTATATATATATATAGTAATAACTCAGCTCTCAGCCTTGTGGAGCAATTTAAAAGGAAACCTTGTGCTGTGGCTCTGCTGACTCCATCCTGCTTGAACTATCGTAGCAGGGGTCAGAGAGAGGGCTTCAAACTGAGTCAGAAACCCAGCAGCTGTTACTATAGCTAAAGGAAGTCCAAGATAAGATAGTTTTACGGGGGCACATGGCATGAAATACTCTAAATACTCTGCAAGAACAAGCCCTTTTCTCTTTTAACATCTGTACCTCCAAATGATTAGCATAAATGGCACATTGCAGTTTTCTTCATCAGAATTAGATGTTCCTAATAAGATGTGTTTTCAATTTAACAGTAAACTTCCAATCTATTAACTATAATATGAAGCTTATAATTGAAAGCAGTATTTGATATCTCAACATTACTTCTACTTTACTTACAAGTTAATTATAATAATGTAAATTGAAAATGAAAGATATTCTAATCAACTGATTTTTACGAGTAATGAGTTAATCACAAATTCCCAGAAATCCCCTATACACACCAATTATGTTAATGTCACCTAAGTATAACTAACTACATATACGTACACACACACACACACACACACACACACTAGTATACCTATATTGTTTTAAAATGTTTGCCTTATAATAACAGTAATGACCTACTAGGAATGAGATATTACCTGAGGGTTAATGGCTAGCAGGGAAAAATATACCTGGCATTAATCCCAAATAAATTTGCTGTGTTTCTATAATTATTTCAAAAACTCTACTAATATCTATAGACTATAAACAAAATCTTCAATGATCTCTGGGTCAATGTTTGTTCCTCTTTTGAATGTCGCCAACTTTCTTAGTTATCTGAAAGAGTTTCAAAGACAAATAATAAAATATAGTGAATAAAACATTTAACAAATATGAGAAGTATTAGAAGCGTATTGATTAAACAATGATTAAAACTATATTTGAAGGCAAAATGGTGAAGCGGACAAATAACCAACTGAGAAGCAAATTAGAAAAATGTTTCTGAAGAAATCACTCAGAATTAAGCATCACAAGTATAAACTAATATGAAATATGAAAGGTTAGTCAAGAAAAATGTAGGATAGAAGAATAAGAAGATGTAATATACTCGTAGATCTAAGAAAATGTATAGAAAGGAAGAACAGAGAAAAGATTATATTTGATAAGAAAATTGCTGAGAATTTTCTAGCAGTGATTACTGAAAAGTAAGACAAAAAAATTTAAAGGAGAAAACTCAGTTCTGAAAGGGTAAATAGGAACAAATCCACACTCAAGTACCTGTGAAGTGGGAGAACACCCAAGAAAAAGAAAAAATATCTCAGAGGCTACTAAAGGAATGTCCCATCAGCTACACTATATGACAATTATAGTGTGTGGCATACTTTTCAGAAACAATAATAAATGCCACACACAATGGAAAATACAATTTTGAATCATTAAAGACCAACCTAAAGCCTTAAACCTAGATAAATTATTACTCAATAATAATGGTAAAACAGATCCATTTTTTAAGTATAAAAGAATGGGTCTTTTACTAATCACACTGATATATTGTAAATGTTCTTGGTTCTTGTAAATAATCCTCCCTGAAAGAACAACTAAACAAGGATGAAATAATGAATAAGAGTAAAATAAAAACCAGAGCAAAGAAATAGAACACATGAAATAGGATTGAACGAAGAAACAGATAAACATATTTCTAAGTTAAATAAATTATCAAATATAAAAAGAAAAACAATGACAATCTGTAATTTTAAAAATATATATTATAGTAAGAACATTTAACATGAGATCTACCATCTGAACAAAATTTCAAGTGCACAAAACTATAGTGTTCTCTATAGGCACAATGTTTTACAGTAGATCTCTAAAATTTATTCATCTTATACAGTGGTTGAATGGCAAGTCCCTATTATCTTGTGCTCCCAAGTCCTGTTTTCTGAGTTTGACTATTTTAGATACCTCATATAAGTGGAATTATGCATTTTGTGCTATAGTGACTGCTTTACCTCACTTAGCATAACATCCTCCAGGTTTATCCACATTGTCACACAACACAATGTTTCTTTCTTTTTTAGGCTAGATGGTATTCCATTACACATTTTTCTTTTTCTTTTTCTATTCCTCCGCAGTAAATATTTTGATTGTTTTCATTTCTTGGCTATTGTGAATAGTTCTGCCATGAACATGGGGTATAAATATCTCTTCAAAATCCTACTTTCAATTATGTTGGGTACATATCAAAAGTGGGATAGCTGGATCATAAGACAGTTTTACTTTCAATTTTTGCAGGAATCTCCATACTGTTTCCATAACAGTTGCATCATTTTACATTCTCACCAATAGGACACAAGTATACCAATTCCCCCACATCATCACCAACACTAACCTGTTGTTTGTTTGTTTACTTGTTTGTTTGTTTTTGATAATAGATATTCTCACAAGTGTGGTGTGACATTTCATTCTGGTTTTGATTTGCATCTCCCTATTGGCTATGTATATGTCTTCTTTGGAGAAATGTTTATTCAAATATTTTGCCCATTTTTAAATTGAGTTATTTGTTTTTCTTTTTTACTGTTGAATTGTAAGAGTTCTTTATATACTTTGCATATTAATCCCTTATCAGATATATGGTTTGCAATCATTCTCTCCAATTTCTTAGGTTGCCTTTCACTTTGTTGAGTGGTTTCATTGCTATGAAGATGCTTTTTATTTTGATCTAGGAGTTTCAAAATAATGTAGGAAAAAAGTATACTACTGGAAATAGAAGGTGGATCATGGATTTTGAAATGTAATGTATTCTAAGGCTCTTATGTAGCTCATACATGATAGAGATGTAAATGCTAAAAGAATAAAATGAAAGACAAAATTTTCAAATGAGTAAAGGGAAAAATGAGTAATAAAAATATGATTATTCATTCCAACAGATGTTAGGAAATGAGAAATGAAGGAGAAAGGAAAAAAATATATAATAGTAAACACAAAATAAAGAGACAGAAAGAAGTAAAAAATATTAATAATTACAATTGATTAATATAGTAAGTGATAAGAAGAGATGCTTGTGGAACATGCCTGTGAAGTTTTTGAAGTTATCAAAGACAGTTGATGGGCTTGTTCCATTCTACTTGAAATAAGCAACTATTACTAATGGTCAGAATATTTAGGGATATCAATGGCAGCTCAAGATTAGGAATAATTTGTAACATTTGGGAGTCACTATTTAAATGAGTCACTATTTTTTTTAATTAATGTTTATTGGGGTGACAATTGTCAGTAAAGTGACATAGGTTTCAGGTATACAATTCTGTAATACATTATCTATATATCACATTGTGTGTTCATTACCCAGAGTCAGTTCTTCCATCACCATACATTTGATCCCCTTTACCCTCATCTACCACCATCTCCCCCTTATCCTCTGGTAGCCACTAAACTATTGTCTGTGTCTATGAGTTTTTGTATCTTCATTTGTTTGTCTTGTTCCTTTGTTGTTTTCAGTTTTATATACCACATATCAGTGAAATCCTATGATTCTTGACTTTTTCTGTCTGACTTATTTTGCTTAGCATAATAATCTCAACATCCATCCATGTTGTTACAAATGGCATTATTTCATCTTTTCTTATAGCAGAATAATATTCCATTGTGTATATATATCACATCTCCTTTATCCAATCATCTATTGAGGGATACATTGGTAGTTTCCATGTCTTGGCCACCATAAATAAGGCTGCAATGAACATCGGAGCACATACATCTTTACAGATAAATGTTTTCAGATTTTTTTGGTAGATACCCAATAGAGGGATTGCTGGCTCATATGGTAATTTTATTTATAATTTTTTGAGGAACTTCCACACTGCCTTCCAAGGTGGTTGCACCAATCTGCATTCCCACCAGCAGTGTATGAGGGTTCCCTTTTTTTCACAGCTTCTCCAGATAATTTTTGACAAAGAAGTCAAAAACATACAATGGAGAAAAGACAGCCTCTTCAATAAATGGTGCTGGAAGAATTTGAAAGCCATGTGCAAAAGAATGAAACTAGACTGCTATCTGTCACCGTGTACCAAAATTAACTCTAAATGGATCAAAGACCTAAACATAAGATCTGATATAATAAACTGCAAAGAAGAAAACATAGGTATGAAATTTATGGACCTTGGGTTCAAAGAGGATTTTATGAATT
The DNA here is from genome assembly GCF_057876585.1 of Rhinolophus sinicus. Lineage (NCBI taxonomy): Eukaryota > Metazoa > Chordata > Mammalia > Chiroptera > Rhinolophidae > Rhinolophus > Rhinolophus sinicus. The sequence continues at coordinate 59,894,393 of NC_142502.1, forward strand.
TGACTTCAAAGGCAAGGAAAGTAAAAGCCAAAATAAATGAATAGGACTATATCAAACTAAAAAGCTTCTGCACACCAAAAGAAACCATCGACAAAATAAAGAGGCGATCAACCGAATAGAAGATTTTTGCAAACATCTCCAATAAGGGGCTAATATCCAAAATATATAAAGAACTCATACAACTCAACAACAACAACAAAAAAAAACACAATCCAATTAAAAAATGGACAGAGGATCTGAAGAGACATTTCTCCAAATAGAACATACAAATGGCCAATAGGCATATGAAAAAAAATGCTCAACAACACTAATCATCAGAGAAATGCAAATAAAACCCACAATGAGATATCACCTCACCCCAGTTAGAATGGTTGTCATCAACAAGACAAATAGTAAGAAATGTTGGAGAGGAGTCACTATGAATGGAAATTTTTCAAGGGCAGGCTGGACAGATTCTCAGGGGTGGATATGGGTTTAATATGTTGATCTTAAAGGGTTATTTTTAATGCTAAGTTCTTATCATGCCAAAGTTTTTCAGGTGTATAAAACAAAAACTTCTAAACATGGGACATTTTTCTCAGTTTGAGGTATCATCATGAAAGTATTTTGAGGGTTTGTTTACTCAACATGGATGCCCAGGACTTAGTGCAGTGTCTTACACTTAACACAACCTCAGTAAATAGTTCTTGAATTGTAACAAAGTCTCTAGAAGATTTAATATAGCCTTAGGAAAATAATAAAAAGGTAAAAAGGGTAAAAAGTATAGTCTATTATAGAAGTAGGAACAGTTATTAAACTTTATAAAATCTCATACAGTGGGAAATATGAAGTACATACAGAAAGTCATGGATTTTTTTTTTAAACATGTAAGAAAAATAGTAATTGTATCTGATGCATTTGGGTATAACCAACTATGATAGATCATAATTCTAAAACTGAAGGTATTGTGTCTAGACAAGTATTAACTTTTTTCAAAAAAGACATGATTACAATTGATATTTTCCATCTCAAGGGAGGTTGATAAGAAGTATATATTGTAAAGGCAACATATACGCGGATGAACAAATTTATTGAGTTTTCTATTCAGAATGTGAAGTGGGAACTTTGGTTTTACTATTCCATCTAGAAGGACCAAATAGCTTTCATTAAGAGGGAATATATCAGAGCTGTATTTATTAGAATAAATGTTCTTTCTGGTAGGACTTGGGTATGTGACAAGGGGTTTCTCTATGTATCTTGCAAAATCATTTTTAATATCTATAAATTATTTTTAAGTTTTACTAGAATAAAGTAGCACAATATTTATCAGGGAGGACTTTATTTCACCTAGCACAGAGCAACGGAAGAGACAAAATTTGAATTATCACCAGATTAGAATTAATTTCCTTCTCTTTTAATTTGTAGAGACTTAAAAGAGGTTGTAGGGTTCTTACCCTCACAACCGCACACCTGTCCCTCCTTAGTGCATGTGGAAAACAGGATGGTTCCATACCTCAATTTCTGTGAAAATATAATGACTTTTATTTACCTTTTACATAGGAAATTTGAAAGTGATATAAACTTTACCTCAGGTAAACGGGATCAAATATATGGTCATAGAAGGAGAACTAACTCTGGATGGTAAACACACAATGTGATATATAGATGATGTATTACAGAATTGTACACTTGAAACCTATGTAACTTTACTAACCATTGTCACCCCAATAAACTTTAATTTGAAAAAACAACAAAAACTTTACCTCAGTTTCTCTCTGCTAAAATTCTGTTGTGATCATTAAGGTAGTATCTAATACTTCACATCTGAGGTCCATCAGTTCTAATACATTTTTAACTTTTATTTATGAACTGCTCTTTCCCCAGGAAGTATTTACGACAGTTTCCCAGATTTCTTTGTACTGCAATGTTTTACAAACATGCATGATCAATAGCTGGAGAGCCTACAAAAATTCAAATCTGTGAACACATCCAGAGAGATTATGATGTGGCAATTTGGGGAGACCTAGGAATCTGTGTTAAGTCTCCCCAAGTGACTCTTAAAATCATACAAGGTTTAGAAACACTGATTCACTACCTGTCACTCACTCCTTCGGCACTTCCTCTGTACACCATATGGTATTCTGCACCCTTGAAGGAAGTAACACACTCCGAAAGATGAGCTCATACACTCATACCTGAAAAATCAGCTCCGAGCACTGTGACCCCTGCTCAGAAGTTCAAAAGAGATCAATGGCAGGACTTGTTTTGACTTTGTTTAGCGAGAATGTATCCAATAGTGGTATTGAAAACATCTGCTATATTTTTAAAGCAAATATGGATGTAATAAAACAAGTGTTTTATTGCAGATGAAGAACCATGTGGAGACGTAAGAAAGGAAACTTGTAACTTGTAAGAAATAACTCTTACAGCCACAAACTCTTCTGATTCAAGTTGGCCAACTCAAGAAAATCATCAGGGTCCAGGCAGTTTCATATGGATTTTTCTTGAGAAGGCAGGTAATTTTTGCCTTGTTTTTGTAGCACTTTTAGATTAATATCTTACTTAATAATGCAAATTGGAGCTTAATAGTATGGCCGTCATGTAGTACCCTCTCAATAGCTTCTTGTTGAACAAAAGAAGAAATAGTTTCAGAAAAACAAAAGTAACAGTTTGTATGAAACATTTTTTATTTTTTTTTCTCTTGATTTTAATTAAGCTCTTGCTGAGTTGCAAACTCAGAGAGAATTTTTAAGGAGAAAAATATTTTAAGTCCTTCCCACAGGTTTTTCATATTCTTAATGGATAAAATCAGAGTACTAAAGATTATAATGAACACACTCAAATGATGGCTTATGAAATCAGCCTGCATCTAACTGAGATGAAAAGCAGGCTATGAGATAAAAATAATGGATTGTGTTCTTGATGGGAAGAGTAAAGACAGTAGTTCTTTCATATATACATACAAAGTTTAGAAACACTGGTTCACTACCTTGTCACTCACTCCTTCGGCACTATATATATGTATATATACATATATACATACATAAATGTATATATGTATAATTTATACACATATAAATTATATATATATATATATATATATATATAATTTTTCTTATGGCAGAATTGTTTTTATGATAGAAAAGTATGTATTGAGCTTGTGTCTCTCTTCAGAGATCAATTTATAAAGGTCTTCCATTTCAGGTTTATAAATCTTAGTCTCTTTTATTTTAAAATACAGGGTGTTGTTGTTTTTTTCCAAGAAAGTCTCTTATTTACCTGAGGGGAGAAAAATCAATACTATTACAGAGAAAAAAAAAGACCTTCTTATTTTCATATGGTTCTTTGAAGCTACAGATGTTAGAATTAAATGAATACATTACATATCATTTTTCAAAATGAAAAACAGGATGATCAAATTGGAGCATTTATAACCTAAAACTTAGGAAATAGCTAATATATAAATGTAGTTGGTCTTTTGGTTGGTATTTCAGCAGAAGTAATTAATTACAGAGTAGTTCATTTTCAATGGCATTTCTTTTTTCCGTCAAAGATCAGAGTTCCTCAAACTGTTTAGTAGAAACTCAACAGAACATATTGTTCTGTCTTTACAAAATTACTGCTTCATATACAGGTTTGGTAAATTTTCCTCAAGAATATTGTAATGAAACTAATAAAGTATCATTGTGTTCAATCAAACCACTGTGTAAAATGAGGGACAGATAGAGTATATTATTACAGATAGATGGTAAAGACTAGGACACAAGGTTGATAAAGAAAATATACTGTAAAAAGTATATAGAATTAGTTAAACATGACCATAGCTGTCCAATCCCAATATACTAGAGTTGAGTTATGTATCTTGAAGCTAGAAAGAAATCCAGAGGTATGGAATTTAAAAACCGAGGAAACTTAGGAACACTTGAAAGAACAAGTAAAACAAAATGTACTTATCTGCTAAGTTGTAAATTAACATAATTCAATTCTCCAGGAAGTGGCATAATTTAGAAATATAGGGAGATTAAAACAAATTTGAGGGAGCATTGACAAGCAATCCCTTCTAAGAACGTTCGCTGCTACTGATACATTGAATGGATCAGAGGGCTGGCCTGTATGATTCTTTTCAATTTGTTTCTGCTCATTTAATCTATCATCAAGCAGCAAAAATGGATGCAAGGCTTGCCAATCATAACTAAACAGTTAGCACCTGACATTCATTCTAACTAAACATCGCAGGGACATATTGAGTCATTTAGAATCTATGTAAGTGTTTGGAGTTCTGTGAAACCTTTAAACCAGGTAAAGATTGTGTGTGTGTGTGTGTGTGTGTGTGTGTGTGTGTGTGTGTGTTTTCTTTTGAATAGGTTAAGTTGCTGGTGATAGATCTGCTTAGGCTAGAGTGGAAAATAAATGAAGCTACATACAGAAGTTGTATTCTTAGAAAGTACAGCAGTTTCCTTAAGCCCCGAGCTAACATCTCACACTGAAAGAGAAAGAAAGGGAATCGCCTGGCCACTTGGGTGCCTTTTCTCTGTGCTTGTCTGAAGACGTGCTTTCCTTTGATAATAGACACTCGTAAATACAAGTCATTGAAATGGTGGGAAGGGGAATACTGTGACTCCATATGCTTCGAGAAGCTTTGAAATTCAATGTGATATCCTTTATGTTGGAGAATGGCTAAAGATCAAGGGCAATCAATCCTGACGCTTTCAAATTTATAGATATTATGGCTAGAGGGACTGAAAAAGATTTATCCTACTGGAATATTTCAAGTCTGCTCTCTCTCTTCTTCATTTCCAGGTCTACATCTTAGTGGAATAGGAGAGAAATGTTTGCAGATGTGTATCAGCTGCTGAGTCTAATTAGCAGCTATTCAATAATAAATATTCCAAACAAATGAAACAGTTTAACAAAACTAGAAATTTCTTCACCTTGTGTCTACTAATATTTCATTTTGTTATAACCTTTGCTATTTTACCACCTGGAGTAAGTAAAGTGTACTTCACCTCTATCTTATTATAAAATCACACCACAGAGAATCTAGGTCATATCTGTTATTATTAATACCCAGTAAAAATGCCTGGCATTTTCTATTTGACCTTTTGTTGCTCTCTTCACCGTACTTCCTACCACTATGCTGTCTCCTTCAGGTTGTCCCAAATGTGGGAAATAAAAATCTTCATCATTGTTAAAATTAATTGTTCCTTCTTTTCTGATTCTTAAATGATCTTGGACAGTCTTTTCTCATTCAAAATAAATAATGCACAATGAAATCAGCCTGACACAGTCTCTTAGGCCTTTTGTTCATTACTGCTATTACTTCATCTTGTCAATTAGTTCCCTCTCCCTAGGAAAAGACATCTCCTTTGGATGAGCTTTCTTTCAACCTATCTTCCTTCTCCTTTTTATCCCTTCATTTCTCCTACCCCCTTTGTATTCATGATTGCTTCTCTCTGCCAAATTTTCTTTTAAAAATACCCTTTCATAATCTAAAGTGGGATTCTTTTTATTATTGTAATTTTTAAAAATTTAGATTAGTATATGTCCAATTTCTCTTCAAATAAATATTTCAACAATAGAACAATCAACTTAATCTAAAGAAGTTTTAACATGTGAAATAACAAATTCTTCATTTTATAGTGGCACATTGTGATAATTCATAATAATAATAAATGCATAATATTAACCCCCAAAATTCATCCTTTAAAAGTCTGTCTACATATACTACCGTATCATGAGATATTACATTGACTGATTGGTTAATTGATGTTTGGTAATATGTAAGAGTATTTATAATTATAAGAAATAATAATGGATCAAACATAGTAGAAAACATATAACCAACAAAACAACACATAAAAACAGAGAAGTAACAACATTAATTCATGTATCTTTATAGATAAGAGACATATTTTGGAAGCAAATCAAATTTTACATGAAGCTGAAGGTTTAGTTTCATGACTCATAACAGAGTCGTTAATATCAGAGTAAAAGCTATGTAATTAAATCTTTTTTATTTGTACAATGAAAATTAGTAGAATAAGTGGATGTTCTTTCTTGGTTGCTAGCAATTATTAATTGTTAAGATTACATACACCACATGAAAATTTGTTCCCAAATATCCATTGATAAATGTGTTAAAATAGTACCATACTTACAAAATTAGAGCTCTGGAGGGCAGGGGGGAATCTATGATATATTTAAATAAAGCCACTTAATTCCTATAAATCCTAGCTATCAGACAAGTTGTTTGCTTTTGGTGAATATAGTATTGCTTTTCTAATAGTGTTGATTCAATTAGTAGAAAAAAAGAAACCATATAGCTTTAACAGGAGAACTGAAGCTAAGGGGTATCAAAGTAAATAAGTTGTCCCCATCATGATTGAGATAGTTAACATATACCAATTGCACATTTTATAAAACTAGTCATATTTCTTTCATGTGTTGGAAAATTTGTGGGAGAATTTCAAGTTATTGACATGTTACCATGAGAATTTCTACCTAAAATGTACATTATTCAAGTGCATGAGCCCAATATGACTAGTGATGATATTCTGTTTATATTCATTTTAACAAAGGTAAGATAATAATATGAATTGTATTGCAATTTGTGTAAATGGATATGTCAATTATAGGCTGATCCCTGTATTCACACTGAGCAAGAATCCCAAATGAGCTACTATGAAAAATGGTATCTTGAATGATGATGTGTTTGGAAGTATTGTATATACTTGTAGGTTGGCAGAATTTAGTAAATTTTGCTGCCTTACTGAATCAGTAGCAAAACTAGTATATATCCAGTGTCTTCTGTCACTTAGGAAGGACTAATTTTCTGAACAAATTTGTCTAGCCTTGACCAAATGGGAAAAGGACATAAAGTTGGAATTCAATTCCAGGATACCATTTAAATTCCTGACACTTTTTCTGCAATTTAAAGTCAAATTATACAACTTACAAAGTCTCAATTTTTCAAGTGGACAAGGTGACATTTGCAACCTCTCAAACGGCTTTGAGAGGTTTAATGAGGTGACATATCTAAAATGTTATCTAGGGAAAAATATTTTTATTATCTCTGCAGATAATATCTCAGCTTGACTGGAGAAGAAAAAGATACCACAAGATATCATTGTATTATGATAAAGCAATGAACTACCACCTGCAGGAAATTGGCTTCATGAAAGGCAACGACAAAGAGCACATCAGGATTACATGAACTCAATCAGAGGCAGGCAAGAAGAACACAAGCCAGATGAAGTGGAGTCTTTCATGACAGGCTTTCATGACATGAAGAATATATCAAAGCCATCCTTGCTAATTTCAAAAAGCCCACTCCCTTCTCGAGAGGTGAGAACATTACTTCAGACAGCATGCTGGCTCTGCTGGACTTCTGTGAAGATGCTATGACTCCATTTGTGAGTTTCTTAAAGAGTGATTTAGAAATGAAAAGGGCCAGTAAGCCTGAACACCGCTAATTTAGATCACCAGTAGGAAAAAAATTGAGTGCACAGTTATCCACATTTATTTTTCCATCAGGAACTTGCTATTTGTATCAGCTGGACACTCATTTACATATCGTAATTCTGAGCTGATATTCATTTAAATGCTACTTTCCAAAGAAAACACTATTTTTTTTTTTCTTAAAGAGAGACATCTTCACAAAACAAAACAAAATAAAATAAGCCGGTTAAAAATAGATGTCATCTATCCTTGAATGGCAAAATGGAACGTAGGAGAAGGATGATGGTCAAAATGATGGACGAGGTGGATCATGGAGGGAACTCCACGAAGGTAAATATTTTGCTAGGAAGAGTAGATGCTGTAAGGAGATCTGTGTAAGTTCTGGAATCCTATATGTAAGTTCAGTAAAGTATTCAAGTGGTCCAAGCTCCAAGTCAATGCTTGTTAGTGGAACCACACATATCAGTGGAAAGAGCATCCTGAGAAACCTCATGATGCTCAGTGTTCATAGACCAAGGACAATGCCATCGGATTAGGCACATACAAGCAGTTGTAGATAATGGAACAGTACTGTGTATAATTGGAAGTCTGATAGACATAGGATTATTTCTCAGCTTTAAGTGGTTGTAGCCTGTGATGTTGATAGAAAAGCTTAAACTGCCTAGTGGTATGATGGCAGTTTGTCATCTAAGAATGAATGTCAAAGAGAAAATAAATTAACTAAATACATTAATTGCTTTTTTATTGGTGCCTTGTATTTGAATCTATTCCAGTACTTTGAATTAACAGGAGTCAACGAAAATTTGGGGTCATTAAAGAATATTTTAATTAATTCACTTAACTTGTAAAAGTTGGACTTAAGAATTTTGAGTTCCTAATTGCTCGCTTTCTAAAGTTAGGTAAACAGAAAATAGAATATTTATATTCATGAAGATAAAGTTAATGTAGTTTCTATGGAATATTCAAAGCATGAGTTCCTCAGTACCCTCTTTCTGTAGTGCATTGATTGGAATGACATTTTTCACAAAGGGTGTCCATAACAGACAATACAACAAAATTATTTCATATTTTCTATTGTCTTAGTTTATAAAATACTTGATTCAAAAGAGAACTAGAAGTATCTGAAAAATCATCTATTTTATTGTTTTCAATTTATGTCCCAAGTGGTCCCTGAGCTGAGCTAAAATAGACACTCCCACATCAAATAATAACAATCTTTTCCAACTATAAGGGAAAAAAAACTAATGGATAAATGTTCTCAACTTTCTGTTTTCCCCATATTTATTTTCTTAAACACTGTGCCAGCCATCGTTTGTTTTAGTAATACTGATACACAATGAATGGTCAAACAGAAAAATATAACTAAAAAAAAAATGAATATGGGTTTCAATATTTTGATTATTTTGGGATTTGCTTGCTTGTTGTGATAAGGTAATTTTGCTGAACTATAACAGAGTCATGTTTTCTGTTGGAAAAAAATAGCTCCTATTTAATGAAATTGCACATACAGAGGGTGCCCAAAAGAAGTATACACATTTTATGAAAGGAAAAAAACTGTATTAAAATTGTAATATTCAATATATACCAATAACAAAAGATGAATACAAGTTACGTTTTACTTCTGCAATTACAAGAGGTACTCAAAGTGCTCAATTCAACTTCAAAAAGTAATACATAGATAACATCTCTTAAAATGTGTATACATTTTTTGGCATCCCCAGCATACATATTTTTGCAATTTGCAATATGATTTTCCTTAGACTACAACATGGTTTTCAAGAGTCCTAGTACCTGGGTGAATATAAAATCCCTGGATATGGTCTAATGTTGATTTGTTGTTATGTCACAGAGGTAGTAAATAGCACAATAGAACTAAAATTCTGATCATCTTATTTTTGAGTATTTTCTAAAATATAAATCTTTATTAAATATAAATCCAAAGAAATATATAAACCTTTATTAAATGTAAATCCAAGTGTCCTCATATGCATGCTTCCTGAGATAGAGGATCAGTGTTGGGTAATGCTTAAGAACATTTATTCTGGATAATTTCTGTGATGATTAATTTTGTGTCAATTTGCCTGGGCCATGGGATACCCAGATATTTGGTCAAACATTATTCTTGGTATTTTTCAGTGGAAGTGCTTTTGGGTAAGATTAACATTTAAATCAGAGGATTTTGAGTAAAGCAGGTTGCCCTCTGGAATGTGGGTGGACCTTATCCAATCAGTTAAAGACCTGATTATAACAAAATGATTGACATCTCCTGAGCAAGAGAGATTTCTCCAGCAGATTACTTTCAAACTTTATCTGAAACATCAGATCTTCCTGGTTTTTGAGCAAACTGCCTTCAGATTTGAACTGGAACCAGTTCTCTTAAATCTCTAGCCATCTAGTCTTTGGACTGGAATGGCAGCATTAGCTTCCCTGGGTCTACTGTCTGCTGGCCAACCCTTCAGATTTTGACTTGCCAACGTCCATAATAACATGAGCCAATTTCTTATAATAAATCTACAGCTAATATAATTTGTACTGATTAAAAATTGAACACCTTACCCATAAGATCAAAAGAAGGATATCCACTCTTAGCACTACTATTCAACATCATATTGGAAATTCTAGTCAACGTAATAAGGTAAGAAAAAATAAATAAAGACATCCAGATTAGAAAGAAGGAGGCAAAACTGTTTCTTTATTTGCAGATATATGCTATCTATGTAGACAATGTGATGGAATCTATAAAAAAAAGCTACAAAAACTAATTTGTAAGTTTATTAAGTTTTCAGGCTGCATGATTAACATATAAAAATCAATGGTATTTCTAAGTAACTAACAACAAAACTCAGAAATTGAAATTGAAAGTATCACAATAACATCAAAAGATGAAATATGTAGAGATAAATGTAGCATGTAGAAAACCTATACACTGAAAACAACAAAACATTGCTTAAAGAACTAAATAAATGAGAGATGTGCACGTTTATGGCTCAGAAGACTCAATATTATACAAATGTTAATTCTTCCCAAATTGTCCTATAGATTTAAGTTAATCCCATTCAAACTCCCAGGAGGATCTGTTTTTATGGTTTTCGTTTTTGTTTTTGTTTTTGTTTTTTGGTATGTGTGTGACAAACATTCTAAAATTAATATGAATAGGCAAAGCTTCTAGAAGAGCCAAAACAACTTCGAAAGAGAACAAAATTGGAAAAATAGCACTACTTGATTTAAATACTTATTAAAGCTATGGTAATCAAAACAATATGACGTCAATGTAGACAGACAAAAAGAGAAATGGAAATGATAATCCAGAAATACATACATGAACAACTGATTTTCTACAAAGTTACAAAGGAAATTGATGTGAAAAAGGGTATTCTTTTCAACAAGGTGCTAAAAGAATTGGCTTTCTGCCTTTCCTCAGCTGCCGGTAAGGTGCTCGGTCCTTCAGAGAAAGTTAAGGCCGCGTTGGGGTGAGGCCCTCACTGCATCCGGCGACTAGCACCTTGCCCAGCAGCACTCGCCTGAAGCATGGCCTCCGTGTCAGAGCTCGCCTGCATCTACTTGGCCCTCATCCTGCACGACAATGAGGTGACAGTCACAGGATAAGATCAATGCCCTCATTAAAGCAGCCGGTGTAAATGTTGAACCTTTCTGGCCAGGCTTGTTTGCAAAGACTCTGGCCAATGTCAACATGGAGAGCCTCATCTGCAATGTAGGGGCTGGTGGACCTGCCCCAGCAGGGGGTGCTGCACCAGCAGGAGGTCCTGCCCCCTCCACCACTGCTGCGCCAGCTGAGGAGAAGAAAGTGGAAGCAAAGAAAGAAGAATCTGAGGAGTCTGATGATGACATGGGCTTTGGTCTTTTTGACTAAACCTCTTGTAACATGTTCAATAAAAAGCTGAACTCTGCTAAAAAAAAAAAAAAGAAAGCAAAAGAATTGGCTTTCCATGTATAACATGTACAAAAATTTGTTCAAAATGTGTCTTAGATATAAATGTAAACCCCAAAACTATAAAACTTTAAAATGAAACCATATGAGAAAATGGTATGATCTTGGTTTAGTCATAGACATTTTATATATGACACCAAGAACATACTCTATGAGATAATTAATTGATAAATTGGCTTTATTCAAATGAAAAAAAAATGTCTATTCTTTGAAACATACTGTTAATAAAATGAAAACTAAAACCATAGACAGGTTGAAAATATTTGTAAATTGCATATCTGAAAAGAATGTATATCCAGAATCTATATAGAATTTTCAAAACTGAATAACATTAAAACAAACAAACCAATAAAAATATTTGGGCGCTTCACCAAAGAAGTTATACTATTGTCAGAAAACCATGTAAAACTATGTACAACATAATTATTTATTGTGAAATGCAAGTAAAAGCACATGAGATACTACTCCAAATCTTTTAGAATAGCTGAAAGTAAGAAGACTGACAACATCCAGGGTCGGCAAGAATGTGAAGGAACTGGAAGTTTTATGTAGAGTGAAATGGTACAACCACTTTTGAAAACAGTTTAGTGGATTCTTAAAATATTAAACATGCACCTTATGACCCAGTCATTCACTCGTAGGTATTTGCTCAAACTAAATAAAATCATGTGCACATATGAAAGACTTATATACAAATGATCATAGCAGCTTTATTTGTATTAGCAAAAAACTGGAAATCACCAAATGTCCATCAGTAAGTGAATGGATAAACAAACAGTGCACTAGTCTTATAATGAAATGCTACTCATAAATATAAAATGATGAACTTTTAATAACACAACATTATGGATGAATATCAAAATAATTATGGTAAGTGAAATAAACCAGTACATACGGTATGGTTCCATTTACATAAAATTCTAGAAAAAGAAAACAAATTTATTGTGACAGAAAGCAAAAGAGATTATCTTGGCAGAAGGGCAGGGAAGGGGTTCGTGAGGAGTAGAAGGAAGGGATTATAATCAGAGAGTGTGGAAACTTTTGGGAATGATAAATACTTGCATTACCTCGATTATAGTGATGCCTTCACAGATACAAGCTTATGTCAATATTTATCAAATAGTACCCTTTAAATATGTGCAGTTTATTGTATGTCAATTACATTTCAATAAAAAGAAAGAAGGAAGGAAGGAAGGAAGGAAGGAAGGAAGGAAGGAAGGAAGGAAGGAAGGAAGGAAGGAAGGAAGAAAAAAACAACAACAGAGTATCTACTCTGGAGACAGACTGCTTTCCTAGTAACTAGCAATGTGACACTGGACAGATTATCAACCTCTCAGTGTCTGCAAAATTGTGGATGGTTACAGCAATTACCTATTGGGTAATTCACTTACAGTGTTTAGAACACTACAGCACATATAAAGGGCCATTTCAGTGTTTGCGCAATTATCTATGTTGTACTCTCTTAAAGCAATTGAAATAGCACACTGCCTACAAAACATTATTCCAGGTATTGTAGGGAAAATGCAAAATAAATTTTATGAGATACTCATAGAAAAAAGTAAAGCCTTCTTGAGAAAAGTACCAACAGACCAGTTTACATACAACCACATATATTATATTTACATAAATATACATGCAATAAATAATTTTAAAGTTCTGTAGTGTGGATATAAATTTTAAAAGGTAAAGTACAAACAACATAGTTAAAATTACCTTTAGACTAATAACTTGAGATATTTATTCTATTATAGACTACTCAAAATAGTAAAATAGTGATAATGTTGATTTAAAAATGAATAATAGTCCAAACTCACTGAAATCATGTGTGTGCATATTTTCAGTGATAGAATTACAAACAAAAACTATTCTAAAGTTTATTTGAAGAAAATATAAAAATAATTTAAATGAAATCCTTTATGATAGTCTAACAAAAGCCAATATTTCCAGGTCTTGTCAGTTTTTCATTGCCAGTGTGTTTAACTTGTACTTTTTTTTTCTAAGTCTCAATTTTCAAATGTTTAGTGCTTCAATGTATACATAACAGCAAGGATCATATCTTTTTAAAAATTATTTTTATTTTATTCTACTTATTTTATTTTTCTATTTGATCATGTCACCTTTTATCTTTTTTCTTCTTCTGCATTCAGCCTCCTACTTGCCACGACATTTTCTCTAAGTATCATCTTAAGCATCGCTTCTCTATAAAAAGCCTATATAGCTTTTCTCCCCCTTCCTAGTGTAAAAGAAAAACAAAATGGACCTTATTTGGTGAATCAATAATGTTAATTCCATTATGTTCCTCAGTTAAGAGATTGAAACAACCCTAAATTGTGCTTTGGACAGTTTCAATAATGGGACAGTATTTTTTTTTTAACCTTATGAACATTTTGACATTAGTTAATTCTATTGAGTGCTCTTTTCAGCATACCTTCCTTAAGAGTTTTCAAGAGGATGGAACAAATTATCAGCTGTCTTCTTAGGATATAGAAAAACAACATGAAAAAAAATTACTTTTCAGCTTGCCTTAACACTAAGCAACATTACTGTAATATTTTCCCCACCAAAAATAGATGGCTTAGATTGACAATGAAATGCAGTATTTTAGGGGGATTCAAAAGTTTGCACGTTACCACTTGACACCATTCTTTTCACTGAGTATCTATCCTAAATACTCTGCAGTGAGAAAAGAATTAATATGTTAATCTAAGAGTATTACCTAATAAAATTTTATAATGTTAGAACATTGCTTTTTACTAAAATTATTTTCTTTCAGATAATGAATCTTCCAATTTAAATAAAAAAACAAATTTCTTCTTCTGGGTAATTAATGAACATTTTCATCTTGTAGAAATGACCTTAGTCTTGTATGTAGTAGACACTTAATATGTGTTTACTGGAAATATTAGAGGAGAATAGGGCATTTTTTTATTTTATAGGGTGTTTTGGTTAAATATTAAAGCTCATAAAATATGTTTCTAATGCCCCTCTTCTGTGTGCCATAGGAAGCATGATATACCAAGGATTAATCACTAACAGGTTATTTTACACTTTTAATTACTCTATATTTTTTCCTGAAAATTGATAGTGGCCATAAGTTTGATTTCAGAAGTTTAACAAAACATGATGGTGATAGATAGATAGATAGATAGATAGATAGATAGATAGATAGATAGATAGATAGATAGATAATACATAGAAAGATAAATGGAAATAGAGAGATAAATCAAATTTTAAACATAAACAGATTTAACTCCAAACTATTACCTGGTAATACAAGTCCTTGCTCAGTTCTTAAGAGTATTAGGAAAGAAACTTTTTGCATCCAATCGTGCTGTGTAGAACAGCTCATCCCTCTTTTAGTAAAATGATATTGACATTTCTGTAGTTTCTGAAAACTTGAAAAACTACAAAACCTGTTTGGTTTTCAAATAACAAGAAAGAATCACCTGTTATCTCTGACTTACAATTTACAAAGTCTTTACAAATAATGATGCCTAATCAGCACAACAATAGCATGGATGGGAAGTGTGTTGAGAAGGGTAATGGAAACCCTAGGCCCTGATTGTTTTGTTAAGATGTGAGTAATTCATCACTTAGCATCATTAGCCACTGATACCTTGGACTGTGGTAAAGAAAACCTTTCAGAGTTTTCAGTGTTCTTCAGTTAACATAAAACACTAGTTAATAAAAATGTATATTAAAGTATAGATATTGGTTGCTGGAGGGAATTACCAATTTGTTAATCAGTCACATTTTAACAATCATTAAAATGATATATTAGGGAAATTTAATTATAGCGAACGGACCTTATGGATTTTTTTCACTTACTGTATTTCATTATGGCACTGATGAATGGCATACAATTTGTAACACTGTCATTTAATAATTAAAATGACTTTTATTATTTTGTTTACTGGTTTCCCATTTCAAGAGACTGTAATTTTGCCTCGCGATAAGTAATGAATCTCATTCAACAGCACCTTGTAATAGAACTCAGCATGGACAATTTTCCATGTGGATTCAATCTCTGCCTGAATCAAACTAATCCTTTGATTGGGCTCAAGGAAAAGCTTGGATCCCTGTAGAGTTCCGGATGCACCGACTATTCATAAAAGCAATAACAAGACGGCAAGCAGTCAGAAAGTTCAGCCTGGCACCTGCTCTTTGCCCTTTAGTGAGACAGTCCCAGGATAAGCCTTGTTGATTCTTCACTGGGACTAGATCTAACTTATTGACAATCTGGGGACAAAGGGCTTTGGGGAGATTTATTCTTTAGGTGGTGGTTGAGAGAACCCTTTAATGGTCATATAAGTCATGATTTTCTTTTTAAAAGAGACACGGTAGAAGTTTATTTACATTCTAAGCAAATTAAGCACTCACATATATGTGTAAAATAGTTATAGTATAGACAAAAAATGCAAGGTGCTTGCATATTTTGTATTTGAACAATAAGGAAACAGGTTTTCTGAGTTCCAATTATTTTTGACGGTTTAGTAAAGTTTTGAAGAAATAAAATTTGTTAGTCTATAGTCAGAAGATCATTAGAACACTAACTTCTTGGCAAAATGATACTCATGCAAAGAATGGAAGATATTATTTACATTATGGAAAAATCATTACTCACTCAGGCATTTCAGCAAGAAAAACTTAATACAGTGGGTAAGAATATAGGCCGGGGCAGGGATGACTACTGCTCTGATCACTAATTACAATTCTCATGTGAGGCTTTTCTCCCACACCAACAAGCAATCCTGGGGTGTCCTACAATTTAACTCAATATCTGTCTGAAGATAGCATTAGATTCCACAGGTTAAGGGTTCAGTCTTACAAGACTGCCCCTTACACTCTTCAGAAGCCAATCACAGGTTGAAGCTGTCACCTGTACTTCTGACTAACCAACTGGCTGGAGACTGGATGTTCCAACTACTCACTCCTTGAGTTTGATTAATTTGTTAGAGTGACACACAGAACTCAGAGAAAATTTTACTTACTAGATTAGTGGTTTATTATAAAAGGATGTAACTCAGGAAGAGCCAGCTGGAAGAGATGCATCAGGAAAGGGACGGGAAAGGGCACAGCGCTCCCATGCTCTCTGAGTGCACCACTCTCCCAGCACCTCCATGTAGTCCCCAACCTGGAAACTCTCCAGACCCTAAATCCTGTCCTTCTGGTCTTTTATCGAGAATCCAGTACATAGGCATAACTGATTAAATTACAGGTCACTGGTCATCGGACTCAATCTGTAGTTCCCTGCACCCTCCTGTAGGTCAGAAAGTGAGACTGAAAATTCCAACCCTCTTATTACATGGTTGGTTTTCCTAGCCAACCAGCTGCCATCCTTAGGTTACCTAGGTGCTTTCCTAGTCACCTAATTAACGTTACAAAGCACACCTTTGTTGTTCTTATCACCTAGGAAATTCCAAGGGTTTTAGGAGCCCTGTGCCATAAACTGGAAATATATGTATATATGTATATATATTTCCATATATGAGTGTGTGTGTGTGTGTGTGTGTGTGTGTGTGTATTTCTTATGATAAATCAAATTAACACAGGATGCAAAAGGCATGGCCCAACAATTTAGGGTACTTGGAATTGGTCAAGGTTCATGAATAACCCTTTCCATACATTTTTCCAAGTAAATATTTATTTTGGTCTGAAAGTTCATTTCTAAATGCATTTAAGCCCCCCCCCTGAAAGAGTTAATGGAAGAATAATTTTCATTAATTATAGAGCAGACTGGTATTTCATAGCTGCCTTGTTACTTCTAAAAATATTTTTTAAATGGATTCAGTTTTGTTCATATAGATACTGATTTTATTTGCTAAGCCATAATAAAAAAGACAAAGTATTCAGTATAGTTCCTGTACTCTAAAAAATTGACATTTTCCCCCAATCATATGATAAGTCTATGCTAATATTTCCCTTTAATGTTTTATTTTAAAATTACTTCAAAATGTAGCATCAAACTACTTTGAGATTGATACTACAGATTACTAAACACTATTCATCTCTAATGCTTAAGCAGGTTGAGGGGTACATACTTATGCATTTAAAAAATGTTAACTGTTCTTTCAAATGAAAATATATGCAATATGTAGTGTTTTGTATAATAATACATTTCCAAACATGTAGAGATATTTGTTGGAAATATATATATATTCTTACTGAAGGGAAAATTTCAAATTTTTGTTCTACATTTCACTTGCCTGGAAAAGCCAAAATTCAATACCTGAGTGAGAACAGAACTACTTACCTGTAAACAAAATCAAGCAACACCTGCTGCTAAAGTACTTGATCTTAAGGATTATTGTCTACGAAGAAGAAAGGCCCATTAATTTGGTACTCTAATGAAATCATAGGTTCTGAAAGTATATTGAAATTAAATGCTGCTTGAAAGTCTCTAAATCAAAGCAGCTTCAAGTCCTTCCAGATTTAGAGGACCTCCCACCCCACCACTTTAACCTTTGCTTGTAGTACTGTGTTTCCCCCAAAATAAGACCTAACCAGACCATCAGCTCTAATGCGTCTTTTAGAGCAAAATTTAATATAAGACCCGGTCTTATTCTAACATAATAAAAGACCAGGTATAATATAATATAATATAATATAATATAATATAATATAATATAATATAATATAATATAATATAATGCAATACAATACAACATAATATAATATAATACCGGGTCTAATATTAATTAGACCTAATTAATGGTCTTGGTCTAATATTAATTTTTGCTCCAAAAGACATTAGAGCTGATGGTCCAGCTAGGTATTATTTTCGGGAAAACATGATAGCAAAGCAACTCTTTAGTACCTTACTAAGTGGTGCTACAGTTATCATGTTCCCCGGAAAATAAGACCGAGTTGGAAAATAAGCCCTAGCGTGATTTTTCAGGAGGACATCCCTTGAATGCATCTTTTGGAGCAAAACTTAATATAAAACTTAATATAAGTCTTATTTTCGGGGAAACACGGTAGGCAAAGCTATTATCAGGAAGACAGTACACAATCTAATAATAAAAGTATCTTTTTATTCGAAAAAATCGAATAAAAAAATTCAAAAAAAAACACGTTAGATGAAATAATTTGGCCAAAATACTATGGAAATTGGATATCTTAAATCTCTTGGAGGAAATATTGCATACTAGTTACATATCTTGGGCTTGGAATTAGACAAATTTTATTCAAAACACAGTCCTGCTACTTATTAGCTATATATCCTTGGAAAAGTCATTTATTTTTTAAGTTCATTAATTTAAGGATAGTGTAGGTAAAATTAGCATGGTGGTATCTGACACAAAATTGTTTAATGAATGCTAAACATTTTTGGCCATGTATTTCTTCCCTCTCATTGTAATCCTAGGGTTTTAGGCACAGTTTCTCCTCTACAGATGAACCCATCCACCTGTTAATGAGAACGTGTTTAATCTGTAAAGTTTCTTTTTTTTTTTTTTGCTAATGTTCAATGGCTATTAATATCCCTGAGGGAATCAACATTCCATGAGGGAGGGAGTAGAGGCACCAATTTACAGCAGATGCTATAATCTGACTGGTTAGAAACTGAGTTTAGCATATTTAGTTTAGATCTGACAGTGTTTTAAAAATTCAACTTACATATACATATTGAGATATTTTATGTTTTCTTAAAAATATATAGGTTCATTTTCTCTAGTAAAGTTAGAAGGATGGGCTACAATACATCCTCTCATTCTCTAAATGTCAATAATTGGCTAAAACTGAGTAGTAACGATACCTTTCACTTGTATGCAGTTTACCAGATTCCCCACCCCTCTCTCCTGCAGCTCAGAGTCTTCATCTGTTCCTGCCAACAAGCATTACCTGCCTGGTCCTTAGAACCACTTGAGTTTAAAGCCTGGGACTGGGAGGAACAAGCAAAGGTAGGCTGAATTTACTCCGAAGGAGAAGTCTTTTACACTAAGAAGGGGGTATTAAACTGCAGATGCTCCAATGGGGGGAAATTGTTGATGGAGTTCAGAAAATAAGACAAATAACTTTTTTAAAAATTAATATTTTCTTAGGTTCCTAAATGTGGTAAAACCACTACTTTTCTCACCCTCTGCGTAAGCCTACTTCATTTTAAGCAGTGGCATCATAGATAACATTTTAAATAGTTTTTGAAACAGTTTTTTCTAATTTATTTTTTCTAATAGCTATGAATGCTAATTACTATTTGTAGCATTAAATTTTGTTTTCTACAATTTTCATCGCAAATGTGGATTGTTCACTATTATATCAAGTTAGTAGGCATGGGTATACTTGCTTATAAATCTAAGTGCTACTTATAATCCAACATACTTTCCCACTTTCTTCAAAATCTGCTCTTTGACCATTTTGTTTCATCTCAGTAAATATAATTTATATCTCATTAATTACTCAAGCTAAAATCCTTGATCCTATTCCTGTGTCCTCTCTTTCATACCCCATAGCACACCTATCATATCTATTTTTGACCTGAACCTAATATCATCTAGCAACCTTCACTACTTGCAATTTATTGCAAACCATCAGCATCTCCAACCTGCATAATTGAGATAAGATAACGACCTAACTGTTCACCCATCATTCAGTTTTAGCCCACTAAAACCTGATTTACAAGCAGGAGTTATATTGCATCACCTCTCTGCTCAAAATTGTCCAATAGTTTCTTGTCGCACACATAATACAATCCTAAGTACTTTCCATGTACTATAAAGCTCTGACCAGGCCCCACTTCCTGCTCTCACTCTTAACCCTCATCTCTTACAGCTCTTCTCTCCCGTCACTCAATCACCTATCAAACACTGGCCTCAATTCCTCTCAACTCGAACAACTGTCCTGTTTCAGGGCTTTTGTCCATGCTATTACCGTGTTTCCCCGAAAATAAGACCTGGTTTTATATTAATTTTTGCTCCAAAAGATGCATTAGGGCTTATGTTCAGAGGGTGTCATCCTGAAATATCATGCTACGGCTTATTTTCCGGTTAGGTCTTATTTTGGGGGAAACATGGTACCAAAGATGTATTTGACTCTACTGGCTTCCTTCAGCTCTCTGCTCAGAGGCTTCCTCTTCAGAAAGGCTATTTCCAACCATCTTTTATCACCAGTAGCACCTCACTCCCATTGTTACCCTAAATCCCTAGCCTGCTATATGCTTCCTCATAGTGATTATCATCAATTAATACATTTATTTACATGTTTGTATCTTTGTTGTCATCACCGTCCACTGCAATGTAAACTTACTGTAGATGAAGTTTTGTTTCGTTCATTTTTAAACTTTGAATCCCCCAAACTGCCTGATACATATTTGAGGCACAATGAATTATTTGTCAAGAGAAGAAATAAATGTATAATGGAATCATAAAGGGATCACTGTTTAAATTCCACAAATAGAAACTACTATAGCAAATACCATTATCGATTTCTATATACTCTTTTTGTCAGTAATTAGGTGCTAAAGTGAAAAAGTCTGCATCTTAATTTAAGCTAATTAAATTTAAATGAGACTGATACCTTTGTTTTTAAAGAAATGATGCATGAAATGATTAATGTAAGAAGTTTTCATTTGTGAGTCCATGTGTGTAAAAAGAGATAAGAAGTGGACCAGAATGTTAACTTCTGTCTTCTACTGGAGTTTGTCATTCTATTTAGATCAAATAGAGAAAGTCAAGTTCGTATTAGCTTCACATGAATTTGAACATGAATTAACCAGCTTTCTACCTGACAAAAATGAATTGCATCTAGTGACAGGGTCTTTGGCTTTTAAGTAAAGGAAACTTAGGGAGGAGGGAAAAGGGACCCAGTTTCCAGGACAGCCTTTTGGAGCACAGGTGAGTTAGAATACCACAAATATGCCTCCCATCAGCCAATAGGGTAGGATCCCTGACTCAAGCAGGCCACCCAGTTTTTTGTTTTAGTGTGTTTTTTTTTGTTTTTGTTTTTGTTTTCTTCTTCTCTTGGGAATTTTAAACCGAGCTAAGGTGTTCTAATTTATTCTGACTGGCTTCTTAAAAGATGTAAATTAAAAACAATGGAGGGATTGTCTTCTGCATGTCATGGGAAATGAGAAATAGAGAGATTTATTTTATAAAAAGAAAGGAAAATAAAGCAGATGAGAGAGAAAAGGAGAGCGAGAGAGAGAGAGAGAAATGAAAATAAAGAAAAAATATTGCATATCCTTCTGATGATATTTCCCCCTTCCTGCTAAGAATCTGGGCTGTATTTCTGTACTTATGTTCTAGGAGATACACCTGTAGCCTTACAATAATAAAAAAAAAAATACCTCTCTTAAATTTTATTCACGTTTGTCTTGCTTAAGCTATTGCCATTGGGCTTGCATTACTTGAAAAAATTTGATAAGTATTTGGGAATTCAGATGAACACCAATTTCTCTTTAGCAAATTTCCCTTTAACTAACCGTATATGCCTTAATTATTAAAATAAAATAGTCTGATTGCTAGGCTTACTGTACCCTCTGCTGTATAGAAAACTAAAAGAATAAAATGTATTCTCTGTCTTCCATAAAAATTACTAGGAAATATTCTACCTACCCATATGGAAGTTTTACTAGCAGAGAAAGGTCATTTTTGAGTTTCAAATGAGAGATGCAAATAATGAGTGCAAAAAAGAAAAAAAGAAAAAGGTTCTGGTTTTACATAAAAGTGCTGTTACATCCATTGCTGAACTGCTTTTTCACTGTGCTACAGGACAGAAATATGAGCAAATATGTTATGAGGTTCAGATTCTCTGGAAGTACATTTAGGGTGTTTTGGTTGAAGAGTACCTATATGTTCATACAATTTGTTCTGGTTGATAAGCCAATCTTTAGGCTAAAAAAAGGAGTAAAAGTCTCTGTGCCACTGAACAGCCCATATCTCCAGAGAATCCATTCTATGCAGTGTGGCTTGAGGCTTGTCAAAAATGTTAGAAATTCCAAAATGCTTTCATTTCTAATTTTTTTTCCAATGCTCAATTTTAGTGTAAAAAAATTAAATTTGATTCAATTACTTAATCTGTGATTTTTAGGAAAATTATCCTGCTAACTTAGATCACATAGCCAGAAATTAGACATACAAAACAAATTATCTCTCCTTAATTTATTAAGGAGAACTGTCCTATCACATGAACTGAGTTTTATTTAAGTAGACTTCAGAAGTTAAAAGATTACTTATTTTATAGTATACCAATCGATAAAAATCACAGATTTGCTTAATAGACAAAGCAGTTTAACATTTTGTTTTATATTATTCCAGTTACATACCACTGGCAGCTATACATAAACAACAAATAAAACAACTGATCTTCACAACATAGCATTATACAAAAGTGGGTACTCGTGCTCGGATATTCATTTCTCATTTCTTCATAGCAGTAATCTGTAACTCTGAAATTAGGGAAGTTTACTGATCTTACAAGCAGTGTTGTGTCATGTGACTCTGTGGCCTCATTTGCAATCACTGCTTCTGCAAAACGCTGCATGATTACATCATCCCTCTAGAGTCTAAAATAATACAGTATTCTTGTATGGAAATGAGAGGACTTGAAGAGCTTATGCAAGAGCCACATGAAGGTTTAAGATCCGTCCTTCAAATGAATACCATTGCTCACTCCACCGGGATTCTGTGACAGTGCAGATATCCAGCCTTGTATATTATTTTTTAAAGTGAGATAGCGGAAAAGAGGCTAAAACCTCTTATCAATAATAAGTAAAAAAGCACTGTCAAAGTTATCATTGTTAACAAATTGTTTTGGCAAAGAAATGATCATATCTGCTGGACATTGTATCATCTGGTGAAACAGTATCCATTGCGGAAGACCCCACTCTACACCTTTGGAAACCAGAGTGTGTGTCATGGCTGCCCAGGTGGTGGGAATTTTAAGTCTATTTTCCTAAGTACCACTTCAATGCTTGCTCTCTCCTCTTGATACTGTACATTTGAGAAAGCCCTAGGCCCCCCTTAGCAGGTTGTCCACAAAGCTCGAGGAGAGTTGAAGTCTCTGGATCCAAGGGGATGATGGAGAACTGAAATTTTGACATGGGTGTGGCCAACACACACAGTGAAACTTAGGAACTCTGTGATTCATCAATGGCAGACCTACATTATGGACAAGAAGATCAAACAGTTTTGGGGGAGGTTTCCAAAATTTAAAGAACCATAATCCCTCACACTGAGAAATAATGTTGCCTGCCTAGACTTCATTGTGATCTGTATCTCTCCGCCAAGTGTTGGAAAGGAACCAACTGTCCAGAGCAAGGGAGAGGGGGGAGGCCTGTGTGTGCAAGGTGCCGTCCTCTTCCAGGGATACCAGTCCTCCCAGAGCCAATGTTAGCCCCTGCAGCTATGATGGCAGGAAGCCACAGTGCCAGGATGACAGCTGCAGCAACATAAAGTGTTTGATTGTACTCCCAGATGAACAGGTCTTCCTTGTTCTTAATCACACCAGATGGCAGGTTGCACTGGGACACTCATGTTGCTGAGTTTGCAAGTGTGATGACCTTATGAGGAACACTGGGTGAAGAGGGAGGATTGAGAGTTCTTGGGAGAAATGAGAGAGTGTGCCTGTGGAAGACAGGAAAAGGTGGGTTTTTCCCAGTTGTGGAGATGGAATTATAACCCAAGTTTTTCATCAGTTTTGTTCTTTCAACTCTACCACAGGGTTGATTTGTTTATTAATACAAATTTGGACACATTTAAAGTATTTATTAGTGCAGCAGGATAGTGAAAAACATGGACAAAACCCACACAGACATGGAAGGATTGCATATACATCTTCCTTAACAAAATTGGGAAACGATAAAAATATTGTAGAGAAAAAGAGTAATTTTAAAAGGAAAAAATCTACATCTGTGCCACAAAAATCTAGCACAGAGAAATATTATTCAGTGTAATATGTAGTTTCTTTCTTTCTCTTTTAAGCTATCAGCTTTCTCATTCTGCCCCAGAGCATTTTTTCAGATTTCTTTTTTAAGGGAGTCAACAAAAAAACACGTAGTTTTCCAGCATTTGGACACATGGGAATTTAAAAACCTGCTTGAGAGTTAATCCACTCTATACCAGATGGTTTCATGATTAACTTTGTCTTTGAATTCTCCTGTAAACCTATTAGTGAATAAGAGGACAATGTAAATGATTATTGCTTATGAAACTTCAATAAGAAGTTACTCACCCAACTAACCACTCTCTCCACCATGGCACATATGTGAAATGACAGTTCTCCAACAACCCTAAAGTAGTCCTCCAACACTTTCCTTTTAGCAGTGTTGGTTGCTAGATTAAAGATGTGAAATGGAATATTTTTTTTTTTAAATGTCGTATTTTAAAGAGGCAGGTAAAGAGCCCAGTAACACAATGTTTTCCTTCAAAGTAGCATTCACATTGTAGATGCTTGATGAATATGTGTTGGGAGTAATAACCCTTACCTTACTACATACCTCCTATCAACCCCCCCAAGAAATATTTTTATTAAGAAGGAAAGTTCTGGAACAACAACATATCAGTAACAATGAACATGGGAACAAGCTACATTCATTGAATGGATTTTTTTTTTTTTTAAGTCGTCATTGGTTTCTTTTTGGCCACACTCTAATTTAGAGTATTATAAAGAGAAAAGTCATATTTGAAACCACTATACCAGGGAATAATCTTTACTTGGAATGTAATCTTCTGTCATAATATGTTATGAAAGCATACACATGAATGGTTTCATAATTATAGCATTCAGAGCTATAAATGCTAGACTGAAGATTGCAAATCCACTTTCATTATAACTACTTGTTTTCAATCACTGATACCATTTGAAAAAATTGTCCTTGGGACTAAAATTCTCACAATCTAACAAAAGAAGTTATGATGAATTTATGTGTCCAAATGAGAGTAAAGGAATGAAAAAAGGTAATGCTACTTTGTTAATAATAGCATATTCATTGACTATGAACCCTTGCCCCCTATGGCTATATCAGAAAACCAGCAGTGTGGGCTCTGGCCATTCGATGACAATGTCAAGCCCACCATCTGAATAATTCATGGACCTAGTCTGCTATTAAGAAGACAGATGTAATTTTCTTCCGAATTATATAAATTGTTTGTTGTTTAAGCAGTATGCATGTTTCAGATAATTTTTAATCTTCCACTCCACTTTGTCAATTATTATTTAAATGGTAAAAGTAAAATAATTATAAGCTTGAATGAAAAAATTACTCCAAACTTTTATAGCATTATATGTCATTTACTTTATAACTTTTAATTTCAATATTCTATTCCTCTGACTTGAAAACTTCAAAGGATGATTATTGGAATATAGCATACATTTTAAGGATCAGCATATGCATGAATAAAAAATGGCTTTAAGAGGCATTGGAAAAGATGTAAAAATATAAGGATGTAAAGATGTAAAATGTAAAATGCTGGAAAAGGATGTACATGAAGTTTCCTTTGAGTATATAAAATCTTCTTCGCAATTATTTAAATAATTTTTCTATATTCCTAGAATATTTTTGAGTGAAAAAAGTGACAAAACATACTTCAATTATATTGAAAAGATACAACACAATCATAATATAGTCAATGCAATTTGAACAAAATTCCACTGATTTCAGATGGAATTAGAAAAGGAATTAAAATTAGTCCTACACACTTAAAATAGGTAGAAAATCCACATGAGGGTGGGGATCTGGGCAATACCAGTCTGTAGAGGAAAAATGATCAGTCTTCCAACTACGTTTTTGAAATATTTGTTCTTGCCACACCAATCTGAATGGGTAGACACAGATTTTTTTTTCTGAGTTTTATATTTTTTCTTTACAATTATTATATTAGAATACTTAAGATTAATTTCTTGGTCCATTCAGGCTGCTATAACAAAACACCATAATCGGTGTGCCTTACAAACAATAGAATTGATTTCTCACCATTCTGGAGGGAGGCTGGAAGTCCAAAATCAGGGTGGCAGCATGGTCAAGCTTTTGTGAAGGCCCTTTTCTGGGTTGAAGATGCCAGAGTTCTCGCTGTGTTCTCACAAAACTGAAGAGGCTAGGGAGCTCCTGGGACCGCTTTTCTAAGGGGCAATCCCCTTCCTGAGGACTCCACCCTCATGAGCTTATCATTTCTCAAAGGCCCACCTCCTAATACCATCAACCCTGGGCTTGAGGTTTTCAACATATGAATACAGGATAAAAACATTCAACCACTTCAAAATCTTTTACTTCCAAATGCTAACTCAGTTAATCTCCACTCAACTCCTGTTACACACTCTCATGACCATTTCTTCAACATAATATCATCTGGAAGCTTTCTTCCTCTGAAATATTAAATGTTATATATTTCATTCTTCTACCAGAAATTTTTATTCTTAAATTCTTTGTTATCACTGCACCTCTTCTGCCTACAGATGATTTTCTGTCATTCAACTCTCCCGCCCCCCCCCCCTTTTTTTTTCTCTAAATCTATCAATATTTCTTAATTGGCTTCCATTCATCTCCAAACTAAAACCTGCAATGCATTCATGTAACCACTTTCCTGCCACTATCCTTACCTCCTTTGCCCCCTTGATCTGCTACTGCACTGCTCCCGCAAGTTTGTGTTTAGAACAATTCAACGATTCACCTACCCCATTCCTATAGCTGAACTGCAGAGTGCTATGTTATGGACTTTCATGATTTATCAAGTTATCACTAGGGACATGGGACCTGTGGTCCCAGCTGGATTCTCATTAGCTCTGCATTCTTCAGATCTCACACTGAGCAGTTTCACCTCCCATTCCCCAGAGGAACTATTTCAAATATTTATTATTTCCCCATTACCAAATTATTTAATCATTTCTATCTCCAATCTTCTTCCCTATGGCTTCACACTTGCTCTTGTCTTCAGTAATGTTAAGAAAATTTAAGCTATGAGAGATAAACTCTTTCAAATACAAAACTACAAAGTATTATCCACTCAATAATATCCATACTTCTTTCCTTTGAGTCTCAGAAAAAAGAAGTCTGTCTTATTATTCAAGCGTGATTCTTAGATGTGTGGGCCAAATCCTGCCTGGTCTCTGTAGGGCTTGTCTTATCACCTTTACACTTATATAATTTAAATTTCTTGCTCTCAGTTAGTATTCTCTCCTTTTCCCTTAGTGTAGAAATAGATAAGTAATTCTATTATTTCTATGAATTTCTGATTTTTTAAATCAAGCTCTTCATCTGAATATCTCCCATTTACTTTTTCAACACACATTCTTGCACTCATGAATATTGAGTCATTCCAGTGACACTCTTCATGATAAAATCATCAATAACAAGCCAAAATCAATGAATCTCTCTCTCTCTCTCTCTCTCTCTCTCTCTCTCTCTCTCTTCTTAACCCACTGTAAATTTAACTACACTTTCCTATTCCAAGTTCTTTCTTCCTTTGAAGTTTTGATACCAGCCATTTCTATGATTACTACTTCAAAGTTTATTTGCCCTGAGAATCCTCTTCTTATCTCTATACGTTCAGATTAGGTGTCTCAGGATTCTGTACTTGACCCACCTGACTACGTCACATTTTTACTAAAAATGATTTCCTTCATTAATATGGTTTTTAAATTTCCACTAATATTCTGTGACCATCAAACATATATCTTAAGATGACATCTGAACTCCAGACTCATAAATCCTGTTGCTTTTTCACCTAAATACTCGTAGACATTTTAAGCTCCAAATGGCAAAACTTACTAAGGTAATATTGAACTCCTTTCACCCTCTCATAACTACTAATACATCAATACATGCTCTTATTTTTGAATCCCTTATTTATCTAAGGTAGTGGCACTAATGACCTTCCAGTGAGAATTATCCTTGAATCCTTCACTTGTATTCCCATATTTAGATTAATTATTAATTATTTCATCTTTTAATATCTACTACCTTTCTCATTTATTTGATAACAAACTGCTACATCTTTATTTCAGCCTTCAGTCTCTCTCACCTTAATTGTTAAAATAGCTTCATATCTATCTCTTGTCTTTGAACCCTTTCCCCCAATCAATTCTCCATATGACCAAAAGAATTAAGATTCTTCCTATTTCATTGAAAGAAAAGCACTTTAACTAGGGAAGTGATTGTGGTCAAAGCAAAAAAAAAAAAAAATAATAATAATAATAATAAATTAATTAAAAGAAAATGACTTCAAACAATGCAGTAGAACATAAAATGAAAAGCTTAAATCTCCCTCCTACGTACTCCAGCACCACACTTCACGAATAATATTTTTTAACAAGTTTTAAACAGTTTCATTTTTTTCTTCTGCTTATCATCATAAATGTAAACAAAACTTTTTTTTTTTTTTTTCAATACATGACTTTTATTGCATCTTTAAAATATCACATATAAGTCAGGAATCACTCGACATCTTGGTATTTCTGTCCTGGACAACTTAGATCTTATTCATTAGTCTGTGAACTGTTCCTTTTTCAGAAACATAGATAACATCTAAAATTTTTCTTATATCCTTGTTTTTAACTGTTGTGGCTTGTTGAATCAAAGCAGCTGAATTTGATACAAGTTCAATATCATTTCCTTCAAGAAATAGTTCATCTTTCTGGGCTTGAGATAATGAACAAGCAGCACCTTACCTCATCCGAACCCTGCGGATGTATTTTTCACCCAGGAAATTTCAGATTTCAACAAGGTAATCATTCTTCTAAATAATGACATTGATGGGGAAGTGAGCACACATGGCCCTCATCTTGTAATGGAAGCTCAATGTAACACCCTTGATCATGTTCTGTACATGACTACAGATAATCTGAACAGTAGACAGTTCCTTTCTATCTCCCCACCATTTGTCAACCCGAAGCCTCTTTTTCTTCTTTCCAAGGAGACTGAGTTCTACACTGATGTGATTGAAGTCCCTCTGCCAGTTACCTCTGGGGCCCTTTACAGTAACTCTGTGTCCCTTCAGAGTGATGTCCACATTTTCTGGAATGTCCGCTGTCTAATTGCTGAGAATGGTCTTCATCCTCACAGTAGATGCAGCAGAGAGCTAAACAAAACTTTTGTACATTTGTCTATTGACATACATTTTTAAGAGGAATATATTAGTTCTCCACTTTTATAAATAAAAAACTTAGCATAACTACGTTACGTACTAATTTCTTTTCCCACAATCAACTCCTGATTCTTATGTTATATTATTATTTTTAATTATTCTAAGAGTTGTCTATAAACATGTAAATAATATGCTTAAGGTCCCTGGTTTGTATGAATCATAAGGCAATTGGTTTGTCTTCGTATCTCTCTACTTCAGTTTTTCCTTGTATTGTCTCACCTCCGTCAGTATACCATCTTTTTAAAATTTTCAGAGCTCTTCATATTTGCTTTCTTTTTCATGACTATTATTCATTATTTTGTGCTTTTTGTCTTGGTTCTTTCTAAAATAATGGATAGTAAACAGCATGTAATATTTTACCATATACCCTACCTTAAGTAGTATTTTGATACAAAGTGAAGTAAATATAATCCCATGACCCTAAAGTTGTTCTACTTGAAAAGTATGTTTAAACATCAGTTTCCAATGTGTTCCTTTTAAAGTTACCCCACCCATTACTCAAAATCATGTAATTTTTGTGTTGCATAATGCCGGAATCATGTACAAGTTTGTGTTAATCTCAGTGTTTAAAACTCCTCATTACTAAAGTCTTCCAGATTATTAATTATGCTGTTTATATAACTAAACATATTGTTTTTCTTGAAGACATTTTTCATGGACTCATCTGAGACTTCCTATTATAATTGATATCAAATGTATTCTTTGTATGTAGTACAGTTGTCTCACCGGTTTTTCTTTTCTTTGTACTTTAGTTATTTCTATTGTTTCCTAAATATAGGTCTTTCTTTATTTTATGTTTTTGTTGTTGTTGTTACTATTAGTGTTTTGGCATAGTTTTCCTCAAGAACATTCTTTGAAAAAGGAACTGCAAGACATAAAACTCTGAGTGTTTTCTTATATAAAATTATTTGATGTCACACTTGATTAATAGGTTCCTACCTTAGACCAGGATTCCCAGGAAACAGAGCCTGAGGCAAGACTTAAGTGCAATTGCAATCCCAGGAAGTAAGAATGAGGCAAGAAGGAATGGAAAACAAATCCATATGTATTTAAACTAGCAGTAAAGGCTTTGCATGTGCATGAAACTGTGACCCAAACAGACTCTTGGAAGAAAGAAGGGGGATGATTTTATCTTTAGAGTTGTCCTCCTGGCTCCTTTCTTCCACTAGTCAAAGTTTGCTTTGAGGAAAGAGAACTCACCTGCACTTCTGGGTTCTATCACCTAGTTCTATAGGGACCTGCTGAATAAAGCAGATCTCTTACCTTTATTCAAGTCTGAAACTGATGAGTAGGCCGGAACTCTAAGCAGCCTGGCTGATAGGTCTCAGCATCCGATTCCTGTGAGTGCCAGTGTTTTCTGCCACAGCCATGATGGTTACAAATGGTTCACTAGAATCTAAGGAAGCCCATACTATGAACCTGACACAGTTGGAAATAGAATTCTAGGTAGACACTTGCCCCTTAGAACTTTAATATTTTGTTTCAATGCCATTTCCCCATGACAATCAACAGTGAAAAGCCTAATGTCAACCTCATTTTGATTCTCTGGAAGCTTTTTGGATTTCTGCACTGTACTTGGAGTACTCCAACATCATGCTGATGTATCAAGGCATGCATTCTTTCTGCTCACCGTATTTGGCGTAGTGATTTTATCAATCTATACCTATGCCTTTTATTTGCTTTGGATTTTTTCCTTCTACTATGACTATGATCATTTCTCCTCCCATTTTTCATGCCATCTCATTTAATATATCCTATTAGTATACTTTTGACTGTTCTAATTTTACTCTAAATGTCTCTTCATATTTTGGTCATATTCCATCATTTTATCATTCTGATCTGTTTTAATGATGATTTATCATATTTTATTTTTGAGATTACTGTCTTGGTGTTCAACTTGTTTTATGAGTTAATCTTTTCATTTTTATTTTGTTTATTTTGCTAATTTCCCCCAAATCTTTCATTTTCTATGATTTAAATTATGTTTTCTACTAGGTTATTTTTATTGCATGAAAGTAATATTCTGTTAAATATTCTCTTAAAGTAATATTCTCTTAAAGATGCTCATTAGAATTCTGTTTTAATAGTTCTTTTTGTATTATTTTTGTTTCTTCTGGTGTGAGTTGTTCTCTGTTCAGTTGGTCTGCTATTTTTCACAAATAGTGATAATTATAGTTAACAGTTCATCTTATGTAAGTGTCTTTGTATTAATTTAAGTAGCTAGTGTATGAGATATATTTCTTTAATTATCATTATCACTTTTTTCCTTAAAAAAAACAAACAAACTCAGAAGTCTTTCTCTTTAATGGGAGAGCTCACTCAGGTCTCCATGCAAATAGATAGGTCTTGTAACCAGAAAATCTTCCCTTTAGCAGTCATCGTCAAGGATGAGACAGCCATATTCAGATCACCCCATCGATGGAAATTAAATAGGATTTTTATCTGGAGATGGAGTATTTAAGTATTATTCTCTTGGGTGGCAGTACTTCTGTTATTTCCTTATTGGGTCCAGGGTAAAGGTTCAAGAAAAGCTATAGTGGGCTTCTGTAACTCAAACCAAACACCCAATCAGGGCCTTTAACTTTATTTTAAAATCAGCTTTTCAAAGCTTTAGTTAGAAGCAAGGAGATACAGCAATTTCATCTAGTCTGTGAACAACTCTTTCATTAAACTGATAATGCCGCCGCCCCATTACTACCCTGTTTTCTCTATAAATATGATCTTGTCTGTACTCTTCCCATCATAAATTAAATTTCCTTTCTACCATTATCTTATTTTCTGTTTTAGTGTTGTTATGATTTCATTACTTTTTTGTTTACAGTTGTACTATCGTTTAGTGAGATTTTGGAAGGATGTCAATTTATTTTCTCACTGTGACATATTGAATTGCAAATAGAGTTAGCTTTCTTAGAAACTTATAAAATTAATTACATTATTATATTCCCTAAAATTTGAAGCTACACATATGGGTAATCTGTACCTTATTTACTGCTCTAACCTCATTTCCTCTACTTTCCTTCTTACCTAACTGACTCGGCTTCCTTCTACATAAGCTTTTGTAGATCTAGATAGATGATGTCTTGCAACTAACTAGTATTTTAGCACTCTGAGAATACTGGAATTTCCAGAAAAATCAATTCAAACCAAAAGATTTGTATAACCCCTGTGTCTACTGGTAACTGGATAAAAACAGATAAGAGCAGGTCATATGAGCAAAAATAAATGACAAATTGCTTAGGATTCCTCCCTTATACTGTGCAAGTATCTTACATTTTAGGAAAATCCACCATGGATTGCACATATTTTGCACACTAAATGTTCATTTAACTTCAGAGTAGAATTATCCATGAACACGCTCATTCAATTACTCACGTACACAATGACAATTTAGATCCAAATAGACTAAATTACTTTCTCAAGGTACATATTTTAAAACAACCAAAGAATACTAATAAAAATAATGAGATAAGTGTTATTTTTTTGTTGTTTATTTTTGTAGAGCCCATTTATCCTCAAGAGAGTTGATGCAATTACAAAATGTGATACCTGTTCTTCTAGGAAGCATTTGGGAGAGGTTTTAATCAGTTTTTAAAATAGATTTTGGTCTATCAATTGGTTTAGAATAACTAAAATGTGGTTTGTTAAAATTAAGAGCTAGTCTGAAAAGATAAAGAAAATTGACAAACCTTCAGCTACCCTCACTAAGAAAAAGCTACAACTCAAATAAATAAAGTCAGAAATGAAAGAGGAGAAGTTACTACTGACATCTCAGAAATATAAAGAATCTACTATGCAAAGGAGACTACTATGAATAATTATATACCAACAAATAGGACTAACTAGAAGAAATGTATAAATTCCTAGAAACACAATCTTGAAAGGCTGAATCATGAGAAATAGAAAATCTGAAGAGTGATTACTGGTAAGAAAACTAAATCAGTACTTAATAACCTCTCAACAAACAAAAGTCCAAGACCAGACAGCTTCACTGGTGAATTCTACCAAACCTTAAAAGATTTAATACCAACCCTTTTAAAACTCCTCCAAAAAATTGGAGTGGAGGGAATATATCCAAACTCATTGTATGAGGTCATCATAACACTGATACCAAACCCAGAAAAAAACACCACAAAAAAAATACAAGAATTATAGGCCATATACCTGATGAACATAGCTGCAAAAATTCTCAACAAAATATTAGCAAACTTTCAACAATATATTAAAAGTATCATACATCATGATCAAGTGGAATTTATTCCATGGATGTAAGAATGGTTCAACCTCTGCAAATCAATTAGGATAATATACCACATTAACAAACGAAGGATAAAAACTTATATGATCATCTCAATAAATGCATACAAAGGATTTGACAAAATTCACATCCATTTATGATAAAAACTCTGAACAAAGTAAGTATTAAGGAAACACACCTCAAAAAAATAGAGGCCATATATGACAAGCCCACAGCTAACATCATACTCAACACTGAAAAGCTGAAAGTTTTTTCTCTAAGATAAGGAATAGGATAAGGATACACCCACTCTAACTATTTTAAGTGAATATAATATTGAAAGTCTTAGCTACAGCAATTAGGCAGAAAAAAAGAAATAAAACATCCAAATTGGAAAGAAAAAGTAAAACTGTCACTATTTGTGGATGACATGATTTTATATACAGAAAACCCTAAAGACTCCCCACACACAGAGAGAGAAGGAAAAACAAAGTAAAACAAAACAAAGCCCTTTTAGAACTAATAAATTCAGTAAAGTTGCAGGGTACAAAATCAATATATAAAAATCAGTTGTGTTTCTATCCACTAACAAAAAAACTATCAGACAGAGAAATTAAGAAAACAATCCTATTTGCAATTGCATCAAAAAAGTAAAATACCTAAAAATTAATTTAAGCCAAGGGTGTGAATGACCTACATACTTAAAGTTATAAGACTTTGATGAAAGAAATTAAAGACACAAATAAATGAAAAGATATTCTGTACTCATGCATTGGAAAAATTAATAGTTTTAAAATGTTTATATTAGTTAAAGCAATCTCAGATTCTATACCATCTCTATCAAAATTCCAATGGCAGTTTTCCCAGAAATGGAACAAACAATAATAAAATTTATACAGAATCACAAAAGACCCCAAATCTTGAGAAAGAAAAACAAAGCTGGAGGTATCACACTTCCTGATTTAAAACTATATTACAAAGCAAATAATATTTAAAACAGTATGGTATTGGTATAAAAAGTAACATAGATCAGTGGAACAGAATATAGAGTTCAGAAAGAAACCCAAGCATATGTGATCAATAAATTTACGGCAAAAGAGGCAAGAATATACAATAGGGAAAAAACCTTGTTGGGACAAGTGAACAGCAACATGCAAAAGAATGAACCTAGACTACTATCTTATGCCCTACACAAAAATTAAATCAAAAGAGATTAAAGACTTAAACAAGTTTGCAAAGGTAACAAACAAAAGCAGAAAATAAACTAGTGGAAGTGCAGAAACACACACACACCAGTGGAATACTACACAGCCATAAAACAGAAGAAAATCTTGTAATTTGCCACAACATGGACGGGCCTTGAAAGTATTAGGCTAAGTGAAATAAGTCAGACAGAGAAAGACAACTATCATGTGATTTCACTTACACGTGGAATCTAAAAACAAAAAAAAATAAAAAAATAAAACAAAATATAACTCATAGATATAGAGAACAGGTTGGTCATTGTCAGAGGGGTGTTTGAGAGATGGACCAAATGGATGAAAGGGGTCAAGAAGTACAAACTTCCAGTTATAAAATAAATAAGTTATGGGAACATTATGTACAGCATGGCAGCTTTATTCAATAATATAGTACTGCCTATTTGAAAGTTGCTAAGAGTAAATCTCATCCCCTCCAAAGTTTTAACTTTATGTGGTGACAAATGGTAACTAGACTTATTGTGGTTATCATTTCACAGTGCATACAAATATCAAATCATATTGTACACCTGAAACTAATATAATGTCATATATAAATTACACCTCAATTTAAAAAAATAATGTTATGATATTAAAAATAACAAAAAGAAATGATTTGTTGAAACCTCTACAGAGAGGTTATACATGCCAAAGTGAAAATTTGAGATGCAAGGGGTATGTGTTAACAAGGATGTCTTCACAACCTTGAAATATTCCATGGAGAACTTTATTTAACTATAGGAGAGATTATTAGAAATTTGCTGGAAGATATGTTCACCTAGCTTTTACTATATTTATTATCTTTCTATTGTACAGCGTTCCTTGTTGCATAAGCTTCTTTACTAATTAAAATGTCACGCATTTATATTAATAAATCTTAATTGGTAGACACTGATGGATACATTTGATTTTCATTGGTTTACAATAATTATGTTATGCTATGTTGTTGGTATGCATTAAATATGAATGCATTTTAAATTATGCTGATTTGTTTATTTTGGATCATTAAAGAACTTTCATTTGATCATTTCCAGAAGAAAAGTTGCTAGGAATAAACGTTATAGGCAGAGGTGCTTCAGAAATACACAAATGGATTGGGGATAGTCAGATTGAATGGATATCCAGTTTACACAGTCCTGGAAGATTTAGTGTAGCTCTGCTTTTTATACTGAAGAGGTAAAATTTAATGCGGGTCCTTATTTTCACCATGACAGGACATTGTGCTATTTTTATGTTTGAAGATGTAAGTCTGAAAAAACAGGAAAAGCTACAAGCCATCCAACCAAAGGCTAGTACTTCAAAAATTAGATGAAAATAAACTGTTTAAAGAAAAGAAAATTTATAAGGTACTCATCGGCTGATAATATAATTATTCAATCAAGCAAAGAATTAAGTGTGCAGAAAAGAATAAAAATAACACTCCCAAATTTTGTGGTTTAGTAGCAAGGAGGTTGGCCTGTTGTGCATGTTTTTGTTTCATGTGTTGAATTTAAACTTTGGAAAAACCGGTTTCCTTGTTCTCAGCAGACACATTCTATCTGTCCTCTGCCATCCTTCTCTTCCTTCCTTTTAGTGAAGGAGCTGTCCCTCTCCTGTTTTGTTGCCGACCTTTCAGCTGGACACTGCTTTTTATCATCTCCTGCATCTGGGAGGAACTGACTACATTAATCATCCCCTTTCTTCTGTATTTTATATGTTTTCTTCTCTCTGGTTGTTGCCTATGTTATAGCAATATGTCCAAATCTCTCTTATCTCACACAGCAACTGATGCATCCTATTACCTACCAAGCTTACGTCTCCAATTTCTCACTTAACATTCAGTCCTCCATGTCCTCCATCTAAGCCTATCCACCAATAGTCCCTTGAGACTTTTCTTTTAAGGCCAGCACTGACCTCTGACTTCTTACGTTCAGCAACGATCTTCTCTCTTACCTATTTGGCTTTGTCGTGACACGTGACATACATTTCTCAGTCTTCACATTTGTTCTGTACCACGTGCAGGAAGAGCATTCAGATAAATGGGAATAGCCCAGACACAAGTGCCCACAGATATTTATGCTGTTGCGTACTTGTGTCTTTTCATATACTACTTCTTCCTTCTAGAAATCACCTATATCTTCTTTACATAACTTTTGGTTCCTCTTTCAAAATTCAGTTAATTTAATTCCTTTAAACAGAGGAACTTTCTGGATTTGGGTGAGATGGTTTAAATGTACCTACTCTATGTTCCAAAAAATCTCATGACTTCCTCTCTTCCCTAAAATACAATAAGGTACTCATGTATTTCTTTATTATATCTTGAGTTCCTGGAAGACAGAAGTCGGCCATAGTAAAATAAATCTTCTGGTACAGTGCTTAGCACAGAGTGGGATGTCAAGGCAATGAACTGAAAATTAGATTTTCGTATTTGCTTTTTATTTCTTCATTTGTCACGTATTTCTTAACATCAATATTGAAAAACAAGAGGAAAAAAACATCTTTCCTAGTTAGGCTTTTCTGCAGATTTTCACTAAATAAACATTAAATTATGTCATGCACCTCACATTACAGGAGGGAGGCACATTTAACAAGTCTATATTAAAATCCAATCAATGCACTTTCTCTTCCTTAGTAACCTTGAACTTGCCTTTTACAATCTTGTTTGCACAGAAGTTCTTATTTAAAAATCAGTTTGATTTGTATATACAACTACTGTGACCATGATACACTTGCATTTTTTTTATTTTTTACCACTGGAGATTCTCTCGTCTTAGTAATAGAAGTTCAAGGAGGATGAGGAACTCTGTGATTATCTATTTCTGTGTCCATGTGTCCTTCTTCATTAAACCTCTATAAAGGTGTTTTTTTATTTATTTATTTTCTTTTTTTGAGGAATTGAATACAGCAACCCAACTCCAGAATTCAGTTGAGAAAACTCTAAACTCAGAAATTCTTTTATTGAAATACCAATATTCTATAGAGGAACATTCTATAGAATATTTCACAATATTCTAATGTAAAAATTAACCCAGCTTCCAGAGTTCAGTTCACAGTCACTATTATTTTCACTCAGATCCTATTGCCTAAGCAAAGGGCTTCCTAGGGGGACAGAACTCTCTGAAATACCGAAGCACAAAAACATATTTAGGTAATAAAATGCTGTTACAGTAGACTACCTTGGCTCTGGTCTATTCTGCACTGTCTTTAACTGTAAACATGTCATAGGTATCAGCTAATTGAAACTATTGTGCCGTCTTTAACAAAACTCAAAAGAGTCTAGAGCCTTATGGTTCATGCAGCAAAAAGCAAAGCAATTTACAGATTCATTGACTTTAATGCAATGACTATCCCCCTACATCTTTGTGTGGCAGAATGAAAAGGAAGAACCACAAGTAAATTCATTAGAATTTTGATATCAGTATGATGCTATAGAATGTTATAAATATTAACATGACTGTTTCCCTTGAGAAGTAGTTGGATACAGACAAAATTATTTCCCTAAAGGAGTTTCGGTACCTTATGGCTGCTAAGAACATACTTCTGTTTATCATATTTTGTTCAAACTACCTGCCTGATTTGCAGTAAAGCCACTAGCCACTAGTCTACTCATCCATCTTACTCTGAAATTTTTGAGAAAGCTTTTCACGGACCTTCCCTAGGTTGAACTTATTTCCTGCTTTTTGTTGTTACACAAAGCTTCTCAAATGTTACTTATATTTTATCCAGATTTTGCTTCCAAACTTTCCTCAGCCTCTACCCCATCCCATACTGTTCATCTGCCAAGTATTCGATTTATAAATAAAATTAGCATTAAAGAACCATGATTCAAAACCTGGAGAAATTCTAGAAGCAACATTCTTATGTTTAAATTGTTCACATGAATGGAAATTTTCCTTTTATTTTGGCTACAAGAAGTTCCTTTTCTTTTCTTTTTTTTTTCACCCTTCACGTAATTTCCATATTCTGTATTATTCAACTTTCTTCCCACTTGTCACAAGATCACCACTACCTGGTTACCTCCCAAGGATGCCTTCACCAGTCCATCACCAGCATTTCCCTTTCTATTGACTATCCAAAACCATATCTATGTTTACTGTGTTTGTTCCCCCTAGAATCTTCAAAGCTAGTGTTTATAAGGGCTTCTATTTGTTATATGCAATAACAGGTATTTGATTGTTTTATCAGATACTTTTTATTAAATTCATTGGGGTGATGTTGGTTCATAAAATTATATAGGTTTCAAGTGGAAAATTCTATAATACATTATCTATATGTTGCATTGTGTGCTCACCACCCGGAATCAATTCTCCTTCCATCACCATATGTTTGACCCCCTTTACCTTCTTCTACCTGCCTCCCTCTCCCTTTCTCCTCTGGTAACCACTAAACTGTTGTCTGTGTCTATGAGTTTTTGTTTGTTTGTTTGTTTGTTTTTGTCTTGTTGCTTTCATTTTATATTCTACATTGGAGTGAAGTTATATGGTTCTTGACTTTATCTGTCTGACTTACTTTGCTTAGCATGATAATCTCAAGATTCATCCATGTTGTTACAAATGGCCGTATTTCATCTTTTCTTATGGTCAAGTAATATTCCATTGTATATACGTACCATATCATCTTTATCCAATCATCTATCAAAGGACATTTGTTTCCATATCTAAACCACCGTGAATAATGCTGCAATGATCATACTGGTATATATCTTTACCAATAAATGTTTTCAGATTTTTTGGGTAGATAACCAGAAGAGGGATTTCTGGGTCTTATGGTAATTCTACCCTTAATTTTTGAGGAAACTCCATATTATTTTTCAAAGTGGTTACACCAATTTTTCAATCCCACAGCAGTGCATGAGTGTTCTTTTTCTCTACAGCCCTTCCAACATTTGTTATTACGTACTTGTCTTGTTGATAGTAGCCATTCTAACAGGTGTGAGGTGGTATCTCATTGTGGTTTTTATTTGCATTTCCTTAATAGCTAGTGAAGTTGAGCATTTTTTCATGTATCTGTTGGCCGTTTGTATGTCTTGGTAGAAGTGTATGTTCAGATCCTCTGCCCATTTTTCAATTCGGTTGTTTGTTTTTTTTGTTGTTGAGTTGTATGAGTTCTTTATATATTTTGAATATTAGCCCCTTATTGGAGGTGTTGTTTGCAAATATATTCTTCCATTCGGTTGGTTGCATCTGTGTTTTGTTGATGGTTTCTTTTGCTGTGCAGAAGCTTTTTCAGTTTGACGTAATTGCATTCATTTATTTTTGCTTTTACTTCCCTTGCCTTTGGGGTCAAATAATAAAATCCTCTCTGAACCCAAAGTCCATAAGTTTAGTACCTGTGTTTTCTTCTATGCAATTTATTGTTTCAGGTCTTATGTTTAGATATTTGATCCATTTTGAGTCAACTTTGGTATATGGTGATAGGGAGCAGTCTAGTTTCATCCTCTTCATGTGGCTTTCCAATTTTCCCAGCACCATGTATTGAAGAGGCTTTCTTTCCTTCATTATATGTTTTTGGTTCCTTGGTCGAAAATTAATTGCCCATATATATGGGGGTTTATTTCTGGGTTCTCAATTCTGTTTCAATGGTCTGTGTGTCTGTTTTTCTGCCAATGCCATGCTGTTTTGATTATTGTCACTTTTTTAGTATAAATTGAAGTCAGGGATTGTGATATATCTGGCCTTGTTCTTCCCCCACCCCACCCCCCAGGACTGCTGGAGTCTTTTGTGAGTCTATACAAATCAGATGATTTTTGTTCTATTTCTTTTAAAAAAATGACATTGGGATTTTGATGGGATTGCAATAAATCTGTATATTGCTTTGGGTAATATGACCATTTTAACTATGTTGATTCTTGTAATCATGGACATGGAATATCTTTCCATTTCTTTGTGTCTTCTTCAATTCCTTTTAACAATATCTTATAGTTTTCAGTGTATAAGTCCTTCACATCCTTTGTTAACTTTATTCCTAGGTATTTTATTCTTTTTGTTGCAATTGCAAAAGAAATTGTTGTCTTTTTACATTTCTTTTTCTGAAATTTCATTGTTAGTATATAGGAATGCAATGGATTTTTGTACATTGACATTGTATCCTGCAACTTTACTGTATTTGTTTATTGTTTCTAATAATTCCCTTTTTTTTCCTTGATTCCTTGGGATTTTCTATACAAAAAAATCATGTCAATTGCAAAAAGTGACAATTTGACTTCTTCATTTCAAATTTGGATGCTTTTTATTTTTATTTTTCACTTGTTGGATTGCTCTGGCTACAACTTCCAATTCTATGTTGAATAACAATGGTGAGAGGCAGTATCCTTGTCTATTCCTGATATTTTTCACAATTAAGTGTGATATTTATAAATGGCCTTTATTATGTTGAAATACTTTCCTTCTATAACCATTTCATTAAGTGTTTTAATCATAAATGGATGTTATATATTGTCAAATACTTTTTTGCATCTATTAATATAATCATATAATTTTTATATTTTGTTTATGTGCTGTATCACATTGATTGATTTGCATATGTTGAACCATCCTTGCATCCCTGGAAAGATACCCACTTGATTGTAATGGATAATCTTTTTAATGTATTGTTGTATTTCATTTGCTAGTATTTTGTTTATAATTTTAGCATTTGTATTCATTAGGTATATTGGTCTGTAGCTTTCCTCTTTTGTGTAACCCATTCCTTTTGCTGCCTTC
The DNA here is from genome assembly GCF_057876585.1 of Rhinolophus sinicus. Lineage (NCBI taxonomy): Eukaryota > Metazoa > Chordata > Mammalia > Chiroptera > Rhinolophidae > Rhinolophus > Rhinolophus sinicus. The sequence goes on from NC_142502.1 coordinate 59,936,005, forward strand.
AAGAGACATGTCTCAGCTATAAGGACAAATATAGACACAAAGTAAAAGAGTGGAAAATAATACTCCAAGCAAATTAAATCCAGAAAAAGTAGATGTAGACATACTTATATCTGACAAAATAGACTTCAAGATAAAAAACGTAATGAGAAACAAAAATGGACATTGCAGAATGATAAAGGTGATAACACATCAAGAAGACATAAACACCCCATTGACAACTATGGATAGATCATCCAAACAGAAAATCAATGAGGAAATATCAGCCTTAAATGACATATTATACCAAATGGACATAATCAACATTTACAGAGCTTTCCATCCCAGAACAGCAGATTATATGTTCTTCTCTAGTACACATGGAACATTCTCAAGAATAGACTATTTGTTGGGACACAAAACTAGCCTCAACAAATTTGGAAAGATTGGAAGCATACTAAGCATATTCTCTGACCACAGTGCTTTGAAACTGGAGATCAACTGCAGAAAGAAAGTGAAAAAAACCACAAATGCATGGAGATTAAACAACATGCTACTTAATAATGACTGGGTCAAAGAAGAAATAAAAGGAGAGCTAAAAATATACATAGATATAGATGAGAATGAAGATACAATATATCAAAACTTTTGGGATGCTGCAATATTGGTAATAAGAGGGAAGTTTATATCATTATGGGCCTATGTAAAGAAACAAGAACAGTCCCAAACAAGCAACCTAACATTACATTTTAAAGAACTAGAAAAAGAAGAAAAAGTGAAGCCCAAAGTCAGTAGAAGGAAGGAAATAATAAAAATTAAAACAGAATTAAGTGAAATAGAAAACAAAAAGACAATAGAAAAAATTAATGCAACAAAGAGCTGGTTGTTTGCAAAGATTAATACAATTGACAAACCTATTACTGGATTCACTAAGTAAAGGAGAAAAGATACAAACAAAATCAGAAATCAAAGAGAAGAAGTAACAATGGATACCACAGAAATACAGAGGACTATACAAGAATACCGTGAAAGACTATATGCCATCAAATTCAATAACCTGGAAGATATGGACAAGTTCTTAGAAATATATAAACTTCCTAGAGTGAATCAGGAAGACCTGGAAAATCTAAACAGACCAATCAACAGCAAGGAAATTGGAACAATCATCAAAAACCTCCCAAAAGGCAAAAATCTAGAACCAGATGGCTTCAACATTGAACATTCAAAGATGATTTAATACCTCTTTTTCTCAAATTCTCCCAAAAAATGGAAAAAGAGGCAATACTTCTTAACTCATTTTATGAGGTCAACAATATCCTGAAACCAAAACTTGGTAAGGATAACACACACACACACACACACACACACACACACACACACACACACACACCACTATCAGAGAGTTTGACACCTTAAATCAAATACCTGAATAAGATGTTTCATCAAACAATATCATGTGAGATTATGAACTGGACAGCATGTACTGTTGTTTGTACACTGCATACTTGGCTCTTGTTTTCTGCATGTATTATTCACCTTGCTTTTGTTTTCTTGATCTTTGTGTCCACACCTAAATTTTCCCCCTCATGACTAGTGCTTAAAGAAGTGGCTAGTCTTATCCCAATCTGCATTTAGGAATATTGTCATAGACATTCCAGCATCTACTTTAGACTTTGGAAACCACTGTTCCCATTAATAAACTGGAATGACATTTAAAATATACTAAGCTGTACTTCTAAAGGTACATTACTGGTGTTTGTAAACAAGCATCCTGTTAAAATTTAAATGTTAAAACCATTTAAAATTCAACATGTTTTTAAGATTTCTCTTGATTCATCATTTAATTAATTTATATCTAATACTCATGACACTGCAGTTTCAGGTTTTAAATAGCTGAAAACTATGGCTTACAAACTTCCAGTTATAAAAATTCAAGAACACATGCACAAGGAGCTGAGGAAAAATAATAAGCAGAAGTGCTCAGCACATTGAGGCTGTCTGAGCCTGACTGTCCCCAAGAATTCCTGTTGCCATGTCTGAAAGCTGAAAAACATCCAGGAGGAATTGAATTTGAACTATGGGCATCTCAGGTGAGGCCCCTGAGCAAGTGATGACAGCTTATCTGCAGCTATACCATCAGTGTTTCCACAGAGCCACCTTCTAATGAGCCCAGGAGATGGCTGTGTTGGGAATTTAGACCATCACTCAGAGAATGTTTTCTCAGAGACTGTTTCAATGTCATTTTCAGGCAGGGTTTTTAAGCCACTTGATGATGAGCACTGTAGGCTTGCTACAACTCAGAAGCTTATAAGAAGTTGCCCAGGGTGATGGGATGTGGGAAGTATTATGCAGCCATAGGAGGTATGCAGCTGATGTGGTTGGTTAACAGTGACGATGGTGAGATATCAGGCAATACACAAGAGTTAATTTTCTTTCATAGGTAGACTCAAACGCTGCACGTAAGGAGTGTTTAGGAAGACCCAGAGCAGTAAGTACGCATTCTCCCTGCATCTGGATAGCAAGTGCTTCTGTGGCGGATTCTATGAATACATACAGAATAATAAAAAAATAAATGCATAGTTTGAATTTAAATTCACCCAGAAAAGAAAGCCAAAAGGAGACGTTGATTACTCATAGTGGGAAACAGATCACTCAATCACACTGAATGGCAGTATAATAGTCTTTTCACTTTTTAAAAGCTTAAAGTTAGGTGAGGAAGTAATTTGTCAGTAAACATCTTTAGAACTAAAGTGGTTTGTAGCTGAGACTGCCAATAAAACTTTTCTAAATGGAGCTGATTTATTTTTAACAAAATGATTGATTTCTGGGTTTACTTTCATGGTAATTAATCTGACTAGGCTCATCACTTTAGCCCAAGTCTCCCTGCTCTCAAAATTTAAGTATTTCGGATAATTTTTAAAGGCTTTTTAATCTTAACTAAGATCTAAGGCTAAACAAAAAATAGCAGCTATTTCAATAAATGCTATTATAAAGTCTGGTTTCATTTCCCTTGACAAATGTATTTTTTGCTAATCTGATTATAACCAATTCTATGAGTGAAAACTCCTGCATAACTCAATTATCTAATCATAACAATACCTTCTTCTATTTATATAGAACTTTACACTTTTTGAAAACAAACATTCCCATGCATTATCTCATTACTAGCTTTTTTTTTCTTTTTAATAAAAGTTAAACTACGACCTTTTTAAAAACAAAGGAGTGTATCTTGTGCTTCTTTTTATTCTAAGATCTTAGATCACAGACTGGCACAGGGAAGATACTCAACAAGTGATTGCTGAATGAATGAATGGATTTTATGCATTTTGGTGCAATTGTAAATGTTATGTGACATTTATAAAGCTTTTATTTGACATTTAAGGATTTTAGAATTTGGAGCTTTCTGTCAGTGAACTCATAATGGCTGGGTTAAACATTTTAGTTTACAAAGGTCTTTCTTCTTTGACCCTTCTTGGGGTTGGCATGGCTCAGCTCCAGTGGGCAATGACATATGCTTGAACCAGGCAGTGAACTCTTCAAAGGCAGACATTTCTTTCCTCTTCATGTTTAGATCCTGGCACAAAGATACACATTACGCATATTATTTATTTAATAGGTAAGAATGTGATATTTCCAAAGAGGTTATTAATGACCCAAATGGCCATTACATTTTTTTAATTTTGAGAGAACTTAATTTACAATGGAGCGAAAATTGATGAATAAAACGAGCAATTGAATAATTAGTACTATTTAGTAATAAGATAGATAGTTAGATACATATTTTTTTTTTTTTCCAGAGGAGACATGTTTGCCTGCAATGGAACTCCACTGGCATTAATCAAATGCAATTTTAGTGAAAACAGTGTTTCTACTCTCCAAGACCCAGGGCCCAAAACATTGAGATCGTAGCTAGTCACCTGTGAGGTCTACCTAGAAGTGAAAGGGTTTCTGTGTATGTCTTTATAAGAAATGTGCTCTATTTCTGTGTAGTGATCTATGCTTTCTAAATTATCTTCACTTACATGAACTCATTGGAGCCTCACAGAAGTCATGGAGGGACAGTGTGGTTGATCTTATGATTTCCATTGTATAGACCCCGCTGAGAACAAATGACTGTGAAACTTCTAGACCCACACTCATTGCTTTGGCTTTGTATGGGTTTACGGGTTGCTGTTTTGCTTTGTTATTGTTGTCAAGTTTGTTCTTGCAAAGGGTGAAAGGTTATGTCCAGGTAATCTTTCTAAGATATAGAAAATAGCAAACTGCATGGTGTATTAACAGAAAGAGGATAATGGTCTCCCTGAAGAGGAATATATTTTTTTTATTATTAAAGTCCTGTGTTTGCATCAACTTTAAAAGGACGATCTCAGTTGGTTTAAATATTTATGCCAAAGTAGGTCTAACACCTACATAACCTTTCATTAAAATGTGCTCAATTTAAAAATAAATGGGTAACAGAAATAGACTCATACAAATACACACAACAAACTTATTTTGACAAAAGTGCGATAACAATTTACGGAGGAATAAGGATATTTGTTTCAATAAATAATGCTGAAACAATTGGACACCAATAGCTATGCGGCCTGACAATTAAGTTCGTGAACCCACCCTACAAAAAGTGCTACATACCTCATTGCTGAATATCACTATGATCACCTTCAAAGTACTCCCCTTGGGAGCTATGCACAGATGCCAATGCCTAGTCCACCCTCAAAGCAATTTTGGAACTCTTTTTCTGGGATGGCCATCAGAGCTGTCATCGTATTACCCTTGATGTCTTGAATGTCATCAAAATGTCTTTCTTTCAATATTTCCTTTAACTTTGGGTAAAGAAAAAAGTAATTGGGGGCCAGGTCAGGTGAGTAGGGAGGGTGTTCCAATACAGTTATTTATTTACTGGCTAAAAACTCCCTCATAGACAGTGCCGTGTGAGCTGGTGCATTGTCGTGATGCAAGAGCCATGAATTGTTGGCGAAAAGTTCAGATTGTCTAACATTTTTACTCAGGCTATTCTGCACTTCAAATAGTAAACTTGGTTAACTGTTTGTCCAGTTGGTACAAATTTATAGTGAATAATCCCTCTGATATCAAAAATGGTTAGCTACATTGTTGCAGTAAGTTCACAAACTTAATTGTCTGACCTCGTGTAAAATAAACTTCAACCTAAATCTCAACCTTATAAAAAAGTTAACTCTAGACTAATCATAGGTATAAATGTAAAACTGTGAAACTTTTAAAAGATAACATAGGAGAAAATATTTAGGACCTGAAGTTAAGTAGAGTGTTGCTAGATACGACACCAAAAGCATATGAACTATATAAGAAAAAAAATGGGTAAACTAGATTACATAAAAATATTAACACTTTTGTTCTGAAAAAATCCTGTTCAGAGGATGAAAGTTTAACCACCAAACTCCCTAATCTCAACAGTAAGGAGGAAAACAATTCAGTTGGAAAAATGGACAAAACACTTAAATTTCACCAAAGATATACAAGTGGTTAACAAACACATGCAAAGATGTTCAATCCACTATCATTAGGAAAATACAGATAACAACCACAGTAAGATGACATTACACATGTATTAGAATGGATAAAATAAAAAAATAAAAATACTTCTAATATAAAATGTCGATCAACATCTGTAGAAACTTGATTTCTCGTATATTGCTGGTGAGAAGGTACAATGTTGGAGCCATGCTGGAAGTCATTCTGGTAATTTCTTAGAAAGTTCAACATAGTCCTACTATATGACCCAGCATTTGTACTCCTGGGTATTTATCACAGAAGCATGAACATTTATGTTTACATAAAAACCTCTATGTTAATGTTAACAATTTTATTTGTCATAGCTCAAAAAAGCAAATAACCTAGGTGGCCTTCACTGAGTAAACGGTTAAACTAACAGCAGTTCTTTCATACCAGGGGGAAAAATGAATTATTGATACATGTAATAACTTGAAAATATCACAAGAACATTTATGTTGAGGGGAAAAAAGACAACACCAAAATGTTACATACTCTATGATTCATATGTCCTCAAAATATAAAATTATACAGATGGAGAACTTATTAGTGGTAACCAGAGGTTAGGGAAAGAAAGGGAGACTGTGACTATAAAAGTATGGGACGTGGAAATTTCTTTGAGGTAATGGAGCAGTTTTATACTATCTTGATTGTGGTGATGTTTACTCAAATCTATGCATGTTACAAAACGTCTTAAAATTATATGCAAAAATATTTTTTAAATGAATGCATAAAACAACTGGTAAGCTGGAATAAGAACTATTGGGTAGATTCATTGTATTATACTAATATCAGTTTTCTGGTTTTGATAATGTAGGATGGCTATGTAAGATGGCACCTTTGGGGGAAGCTTGGTGAGGGGTACATTTGATTTCTTTGTACTATTTTTTGCCACTTCTGTGAGTCTAAAATTATGTTTAAAAAGTTTAAAACAGAGAATTTTTCACTAGCTTATAGACTTCCAAGAAATAAAGATCAATAGCCTTCTTTGATTCTTCATATCAGGAAAAAAATTTTAAATTAAAACAAACAAACAAAAAAAAGATCTTGGCACCAATGTGAAGTAAAGGGGAATTTAAAGAGTAAACGAGAATGAAAATAGTACTTTAAAAAAGTTTATCTATTCATTCATTTATTCAAAACCAAGATGCAGGAGAGCATGGAGATAAGAATGTAGAAGCTGCAATCTGGCTGCCTGGGTTTGACTATTGACCTATCATATAATAGCCATGTAAACTTTGGCAAGTTCTTCGATCTTGCTGTGCTACCATGTTCTTGTCTATAAAATAAGGATAATATGCTAGAACCAAGCTGTTAGTTGTGTGACAATTATATGCATTAATGTATGTTAGAAGAGTATAAGGTATATATTAAACACCATCTACATGTCAACCATTACTACTATTATCTATGTGTTCTTTTATTGAATGTTTGCTTTATTCAAGATGATTTAATGACAATATGCAGAAGATTAAAAGATGATTTAGTCAAGGTCCTGAGTCCTTGAGGATCTTATAGTTTAGCAGGAAACAGTGTTTGAAGGGGGACATCAGAACTGAGGCTGAGGACTAGATTTGATTCCACATTTCCGGACAGCGTTTCAGACAGCAGGAACCACAGGACCCACAAGAGGAAGTAGAGTGGGGACTATGCTCTAGGAACTGTGTTCCGTTAGACTTGTGTACAGTCTAGAAAGTAGTGAGGCATTGATGACCACCACCAAAAAGCATATTTAAAACAAATAATGCAAATGCGGAACACGAGAATAAAGACTGGACAAAAGAGATAAGAAAGATTATCTTTTCACAGAGAGTGACTTCCAAAGCTATGGTAACATCACATTTTCTGAACTCTCCCCCTTAGTGCAGCACAGATCCAGCTTCAAAGGAGCCATGCCTGACCCCAGCCATGGCAGAACTTCCATCTAATGGATTACTACGGTAGAGAATTATGCTGAGATGCCTCGTGTATTTTTTTTTTTTTTTTTAATTGTGTCTTTGTTCTTCCTGGTGATTCTGTGAGGGAGAGAGCTAATACCTTTCTATTTGCCTGGATTTGCTATATTCGCTTCCCTTGAAAAGGATTGTCTAAATTAATGTGACTGGCAATTGTATTGTTCAGATGATTGGCAGAGAAAACAAAACAGTGTTTGCAGGCCCTGTAATGCAACGTTTGATTGGAGCAGTTAACACCTATTGTTGTGGCATTGATTCAACCCCATTTAGCTTTGAAGTGGTTGGGTAGCTGTGTAATCTTCACAGAATCCTGGCTTTGCATTTTTGGACTGCAAACAGGGCAATTTCCAGATGATGCCCTAGAGACAAGATTTTTATTTTATTTTTGTTTCCTAAGAATGATTTTGAAATATCCCTCTGGAGGAAAAAAAAAAGTGGCTCATTAAAAGAAGAATAAAAGGTTAAGGCCCTTGGGGAATTGAGAGGCCATGAAGGGAATGCTTTAAATTTTTTTTTCCCCACCAAGATCAGTGTTCACCTGTGACCAGCTTTGGTAAAAAATGAGAATTTTATCCTTGCACTCAATTTGTACATTGCACTGTAGGCAAAGGAACATTTTTATTATCTATATTTAAAGTATTGATTGAAAGCCAAGGATATACTATGCACTATACAAATGTAGAATTAGATAAATTACCACCCAGGACATTTATGATTCAAATGCTATTTTCCTAAACAATGTCCCAAGAGGAAAATAATCTCTTCCATTTCCTTCCTGGGATTCCATTCCATCTTCTCTCACTTCCTGTCTATGCATTCTCCCTTGACATCATCCAAAACTTGACCCTTTCATGTAAAACCAGAAACTTGAGAGTGATGTTTTAAAAGCCCTACTGCTATTTTCTTTCATTTTGTATTTTTAAAAGCAAAGTTCTCTTGACAAAGTATTCTCTAGGCATAAGTCCCAACTGAATAACTATTTAAGGCCCCTTCAGTTATCCATAGGGACAAAACGTATATCAAAAGTAGTAAAAATCCATCATTTTCTCTCAATTGTCCCCCCTTTTAGTACATTTTCAACTTTCAATTTCCTGTTTCTTTAACTTAATGGCTAAAAAATATTATCATTTATTTCACTTTTACCTTCCACTTTGAAGACTCTTTTAATGACAAACTTGGAAAGAACCGAAAAGATATCTTAAGACCAGTGATCATCAGAACTACATCGGATGATCTGAAACATCTGATTCTGAAAGTTCTTTATCCAGATTTCTACTCCACACCATATGATGGCTTATTCTTCTGAAAGTTTCCAAAGCCTAATTTAGAAAGACTAGTATAACTTAAATTTAAACATTATGATAGCAAAGGGCAGGCTTAGAAGATGCTTTATTATCTTATTGAATGACTGATAGACTATTCCCTATAAAATATGCACACATATGTATGTAGTACTGTAACATAAAAGATGTAGTCAAGTTAGACATTTGTATTTCCTATTTTTATTACCCAACATTGCTTTCTCTTGCCATGAGCCACTGATAGAATCTGACACAGAGCAACACACACCCTTAATGACATATTGAACTGTGTGTACTCAAAAGTGGTCAAAGATTGAGGGAAAACCTCACTGCCTTTGATCACCTTCATGAGTTATGACAAGCTGGCATTCTTTTGTCCACCTCCAAGGGTTCTTTAGCCTCAAAGAAATTTACATGGATTAGATGGAGTGAAAAGTTGAAGAAGGCAAATTTTTAAACATTTTTTTGAAAAAAACAAACAGAAAAAGAAAAAAAGATGGTTATAATGTTTAACAATAGAGGCTAGATCTTAAGTGTCTTGCTGTCATGAAGCTGTATAAAAAAAAAACCACATCTGAATATTAAAATAACCAGAGAGAACAAAATGAACTTATTTTAAACCAAAGTGAATAGGAAGTTAATAAATCCAAAATAAAACATTTTGATGATATTTGTACACTTTTTATTCCCTGTTCTTAAATGAATAAAGAAGAAATCTTATTTTTCCTTTTGCTCTATGTTATATAACCCCATTCTCCCAACGCTGAATTGCAGCCCATCTCACATATTCTTTTTTTCCACTTAGGTTCTTTCTAAAAGGTACAATATTTATTTCTCTTTAGTTGTTTCCTGCTTCTTAGCATCCTGTCTTGATGATCAACCTTGGTATGTTACACATCAGTACAATTTCTCTTTCCTTGCTCTTTAAATCTAACTTTTCTTCTCTTTGGTTGCCCTGTATTCATAACTTCATGTTTCTGATATTGCTCTTCAGACATGTCAATCATATTTCCTCAATAAATTACAAACATCTCCAGCCAAATTCCTACCTTTAGTCCCTGCAGATTTTACTTTGCCTCTTAGCAGTGACTGTTAAATGTGCATCATTGCTTTCTCAGAAAAACATTATTATATGCTGTATGCATTCTCAGACGTCCTCCTTAAAGTGTCTCTTTGAAAGTTCTTGCCTCCCTTCTCTTTTATCACCACTTTATTTCCAGGATATATTCTTAATTAAAAAGAACTACATTTGACAGGATAAATTAAGGAAGCCTGACTGTAGATACCTGAGTTGATTACAGTGGGGCAGCACTGAGTCACAGAACCAGATGATTCCCCCACAGGCTTTCATCCTCCTCCAGCAATCTTCACAGTGCTGTTACTCTGATTGACACAGCCCCAAAGTGGCAGAGAAAGAGTGATGTGGCACCTACCAGCACCATAAACCATATATGCATGTGTACATATACGTATTAGCCATAGACATGATATAAATACTAAAATTTATACAGAAAAAGAATATACAGTCTCTGCATTCCTAACATTCAGGTTTAAAAAATATCAAATTTTGCATGAACTTTTTAACCTAATGAAATAAAACATTGCAGACACAGAGAAAGCTCCTAACTTCTCTTTTCCTACATCACCCCAGAAAAACACATAACCTGAAATTCTTCTATGTACATTTCATTGCATGTACTATAGGAATATATAGCAAATGTGCTAGGTTATTTTTTTTTAATGTTCTTTATGACCCGGCATCATGAGAAAACTTAAAACACAACAAATTGGGAGAAGCTATTTGCAATGTGATTTAACAAAAAAAGGTTAGTATCTCAAATATAAAAAGAATTACACAACCTTAGAAAAAGGGAGCTCTAGAAATGGCATTTGGAAATGTTCTTAGTGTTCACAGGCCGGAAGTGTCTGCACATGCTGTGTGAGTCTTATTCACACAAATGTGGGAGGGCAGCTGTTCAGAAAACACAAATAGAGATAGACAAGGTATCAGTTCTGGCACTTCATCATTCAAGCCATCAATTTGCATTATGATTCCTGTTCGTGCAGAAGAGAACTCAATTCTGATGAACAAAACTTTAAAGATTTCAAATTTAGGGGCAATTACTCTGTAAGGATCTTCTAGAATATATCAACCTGAGATCTCTTGAAATTAGCAAGGGCCTCTAAGTTAATTCCTAATGCTATTTGACTGTTGTTTTACTCAACAGTTAGGCATGTTCATTTTGCTTCTCAGTAAAATGAACATAATGACATGATATCTGTTTACAAGAGTGACTTAAAAATATATTTGAAATTCTGTAAGTTCTTTAACAGAAAAGGGTTGTACGTACTTATATATTTAAATATAACTAAAATTAAATGATAATGGCATAAAAATTTATAATTATAAAATTAAAACCTTGTGTAGATAGGTGAGGAAACACTATATTGTATGGCAAACAATTTTTTTTAGATGTATGCACATATCTCTAAAAAGAGAAGGAGGGAAGATTTTACTGTTGTCTCTCAATTTCTCTCTGTCTTTCTCTCTGTCTATCTCTGTCTCTGTCTCTCTCTCTCTCTTCCCTCCCCCACACCCCTGCCTCCAATCCCCAGGGAACTCTCTAAGTGAAGGAGGACTACTAAGAGAACATGGAAGTTATATCCCCCCCCCAAAAAAAACACACCAAATGGACACATATATGAAAAGAAGAAATTTAAAAGAAAAGGAAAGAAGGTCTAGTCAATTACAGGAAATTCTGCCTTGATTCTAAGTTATTTATAGTATTTATCACAGCTCAGCTATACTCATGATCAGTTATTTTCATAAAACCTATTGTTTTTTATTATATTTTCCTATGTCTTAGTTCAGCTATTCTGAGAAGCAGATGTCAAGACATGTTAAGAGATTTGTGGGTTGGGAGGATGTCTGTAAAGGTTAAAGGGAGGGAAGTAGGGAAGGCAGAAAGAGCTGCAGACCATCATGCTGTTCTGACCTGTAAAAGAGAAGGGAAAGGAAAGAGGATGGGGAAGAAAGAGTGCGGCACAGTTCTAAAGATCTTTTGGCACAGCCAATGAGGAAACTCCAAGCCAAAGTTAAAGAACATGACCTTTGGCTCTGTAGTTTTGTTTTCACACTGGGTAACTGCAGCGAGCAGTGAGAGTATTTCTGGACAGCGAACTGCATTTAAGGATACCCAATTCATTGGAGAATAGGGCGTGGATCACAGTGTTACATCCATAGACAGTGTATTAATAGCTGTGGCAGCAGACTCTAAAAGGTTTGCTAATTATAGTTTCTATCTCCTAGTCATTGGCATTCTATTCCTTATGTCATTGTCCTTGGTTAAGTGTCAACAAGGACCTGTGACTTGCTTCTGGTCATAAAACAGGCAACAGTACTGCATATCACTTCTGATTAGGTTAGATAACATAGTGATATCCATCTTGCTGGCAGACTTTCTCCCTTACTGGCTTTGGTAGAGCTGTCATGTTAGGGAGGTCCATGTGGCAAGGAACTAAGGTGACCTCCAGCCAACAATTAAGAATCCAACAACAACTTGAAGGGACTAGAATTCTGCCAACATCCATGTGACCTTGATAGTGGATCCTTCCCCATTCCAACCTTCAGATGAGATCCCCACCCTGGCTGATCCTTCATTTGCAGCCTTGTGAGAGACCCTGAGCAGAAGATCCAGCTAAGCCATGCCCAGATTTCTAACCTACAGAAAATTAGAAATAATAAACGTATCTTATTTTAAACTGTTACATGTCTGGTAATTTGTAACCCAGCCATAGAAAACTAATAAAACATCCTGAAAATGTAGGGGAAATATGTATAAGTTGTATCACGTAGATAGATATTTGGGAATTAATACAATTAACTGTTTAAATAGATTTTGTAATGTGTGTGGTATTCTTTAGAATTTTAGAATTTTCAGTTTACTATTTTTTATTCATTTCAATCCTCAGTTAGTTCTTAGCTAGTAAGTAAGATCTGAATAAAGTTTTTGGCACATAGTGAGTTGTTAGAAATAGTATCTGCCATTTCACCATGGGGAAAATATTCAAAATTAGGTTTATATTCAATAAATTGCTGGTGGTATACACTTCTTTTTCCCGTAGTTTATTTCAGTGTAATATAATGTCATTTCCTATCCCTTAATTGCCCTTATGTTCCACAATAAATTGAATTTAACAGCGTGAATATCTTAGATGTCATAATAATCTGAGTGAGTATGTAGTAAAAAGTCTACTGATAGAAATTATCCTTGGACCTGTTCAGAGTGGATTTAACCTGGTGGTTATGTAGCAAATATTCAGAGAGGTAGGACTTCTGAGTTCTGTGTGTTAAATGCTGTACTATCATTTTTATTTTTGAAAACCCAAATTTGACCCAGTGTATTGCATGCAACATGCTGACTCTAGTTCAACATAATATCTCACAATATAGGAAAATGAGTCACTCTTCTAGTAGGACTTGGCATTCTCCTTGCAGCGCAAATCCATGCTTTTATCTCCAATAGCAGGTGTTAATGTAAATTCACTGCTCACTTTTGGAGAGGGGGGCAAAGCTAAAGGTTTGGGCTGTTTGTAAATCGTCTGTTATTGTACCTCTTTAAACTACTCTCTTTGACTGCATGAAGCTTTGATAGCTCATCTAGTTGCAATAGCATGAGCGTAATGCTGTAGGCATGAGGAGATTGGGGGCAGTGTGTTATTGACAGAATCTCCTGAATGGTGATTTATTATGAACATCAATGGTAACAATACTTGTTCTTTCTAAAACGCCTGTTTGTTCCCCCTGCCTCACCTGGGAGGAGCACACACTGCCCAGGACAGAGACACTGTTTGTACTGTGATATTTAGCCTTCTCTATAACTGCTGCATTTTTATATAAGTTGACGATTTTTTTTTTCTGGTCTCTATTTTGATGTCTTACCAATCATTTAGAATTGTGACAAGCCCAGAAATATCTGAAAGCAAGAGCATTTGGCAAGAAATAAATAAAAATAAACAAGAAAGAGTCTCCATGATAAAAACAAACAAACAAACAAACAAAAGTTTACCTTTTACTCAGTTGGTTTTCCAAAAAGAATAGAGCATATTTATGTCATGAGGGTATTCATGCAAATGCTATGCCAGAAACAAAGAATCTTATGTAGTATGTGTATTACAGGCAGACTAAAACACAAAACTGATTATTATATACTAAGTAGCATTGGACATACCTCTCTTGGTTAATGCCTGGACATTTTGTACATCAGTTTATTTTGGTTTTGCTCCTGCCTTCGGGAACATTTATTTTTATCTTCTTGAATCAGTTAGGTAAATGTTTCCAAAAAAACCTATTCTCCTCAGATGCACATTCAGGCCCTCAATTTTAAGTAAATGAAGGTATTATTCATTGGGATTTTAACTAATAAAACACAATATATTATTTAATTTTTTAAAAAAATGATAGTTTCTTCAAACCAGTGAGAGAGACAATCCTAATGCAGCCTTTAACCAATACATTAGAAAAATAATTTAAGCGGTAGGTTAGAAATCATATGGTTTATGAAATATGTATATATATGTATATATATATATATGTATATATATATGTATATATATACACACACTGTGTACCTGTATAGATCTATATTTATACACATATGTATATGTGTGCAAGTATATGTACACTGTACACACACACACATATATGTACACTCACACACACTGTTGATTTCCTTTTTACTTTACATTTTCACAAAATTCTAAAATTCTAAGTCAAATTATAGTTCAACAGAAATACTAGCAAGAAGTCTATGTCTTCTTCAAGGAATGCTGATTATTCATTTCTAATATTGACCAAGGACAATAGAACAATTTATCATTCAAACTACTTACATAATTTTGTCAGATGCTATTTAAAGGATATATCATATTGGAAAGAACCTGGAAATTGTTGAATGGTAGTAGTGGAAGAATCTCTAAACTGCTATTTGGTAGAATTCAACTCTAAATTATGTCTTCCTATTTCTACAACATTTGGATGTGGACTTTTAATATATTCTATGCAAAAAAAAAAAAAAAAGGATTGGTGCTGAATAGTCAAATTTCAGAATATATATCCCTGAGACATGCAACTTTGGCAAGTCATTTCAAATCATTAAAAAAATAAAAAATAAAAAAGCAATTTCTAATATCATCAACCTTCTTATGAGAATCCCTTCTATTAGTAGCTGGTATAGTTCAATAAGGAAAAATCATAGCCTTGTGCTTATTTTCCAATTATTAGAGCAAACATATTTATCTTGACCATTTGCATAATGTTTAGTTTTTATCAAAATCAAATGAAGATTTAGTACAAATTGCTGACTATCAAACTCTCCATTGGGAATAAAGCTATTTGTGTATCTTTATTCAGAAGCCACCTCTGCTATTTCCAAAGCAATACCCTTTCTCTCTGCATATACTGTTTATGCTCCATTTGTACGTTTTCCACAGTTCATTGTGACTTACAAATAATCTTAACCACTCAAAACAATCTCTATCCTCACCTGTGGGTTACAAGTCATAAATGCAAGATGATATCATCAAGTGCTTCTTCTTCATATGTGCACCATACACTGGACAAGAGCTGATTCACACTGTAAATCACTGCTTTTCCCAAATGTCACATGAAATATTTATTCAGAGGTATATGATGGCAATTGTTCTTTTGTACTGTATGCATGTGTATTACACAATATTATCCAGGGGAGTTGTTTGATAAAGACTTGTGTTTTCCCATCAAACATATCGCCCTCACTGAAGACTGCACTTATGGGTGTTGATCGTCCCCTCCTGCAGTGGAAACTATGATTTTGCACTTGCATTGGGAGGCCTTGACTCTTTTCAAGGAAGTTATTATGCTTTAAGTTTTGAAATAGTTCAATGGCTTTATTCTCCTATTTAATACATTTTATAACAATTCAAACTAGGAGTAAATGGAATACTGATCCAATAAAATTATTTTTGGGGGGTGAGGTGGGGGGGATCCATTTTGGCAATTCCTAACCTCATTTTTTTGCTGCTATGAAAAATTATCACACACAGATTCATTTGTCCCAGCATATATATTGATTCACAATCTATATTCATGCCATAGTCCTCTTTACTTAAAAATATATATGATGCCATTCTAGATTTTAATATCTATGTTAGTAGTTTTAATAATAATAATAGTTCTGTTTCATTAACTTACTCATTACTGTGTATTAAGGATTATATAATTTTCGTTTGCTGCATAACAAATTGCCACAAATTGAGAGGCTTAAAACAATACCCATTTATTATCTCCCAGTTCTGTACATCAGAAGCTCTAATAGACTTGGCTAGAATCTCAGCTAGAATCTCAACCCACAAGGTTGAAACCAAGGTGTCAGCTTGGCTAGACTCTTACACAGAGGTTCTGGGGAAGAATCTACTTCCAAACTCATGTAAGATATTAGCAGAATTCAGTTGCTTGTGGTTGTAGGACTAAGGTTCCTGTTTCCTTGGTGACCGGAAGCCTCAATGCTCTTTAAGGCTGCCCACATTCCTTCTCTGTGGCTTCTTTATCTTCAATACTAGCAATGACATGTCCAATTCCTCTCACACTTTGCAACTCTCTCACTTCCCCTTCTACCAGCATCAGGAGATGTTTTCTGCTTTTAAGCTATCATATGATTAGATTGGGCTCACATGGATAAGCTCTCTATCTTATTTCAATAGTGAGATATCATAAATTCAGCCATTCTGGAGGTTAGGGCAGGATATCTTTAGGGATCATTTGAGAATTATGCCTATCATAGGGATATAGCACAAGATGTAGCACAAACTCATGTAACTCAAATATAAACGTTGAAAAAGTAAACAACAAATAAACATGGCCTGAAAATGTTAGGAAAACCCAAGAGAGCTGTGTTTTCTGAATGTAAGCAGAGATAAGTGACTAACAGTGTCTTTGAAACAAATGTGTACATTTGAAGTTTCTAATATTTAGACTTTATAGGGGAGAAAAAATTCTCCTCCACCCTCTTTCGGTCTCTGGCTGGGCTTATGAATTAAACTGACATAAAACAGATTAACAGGAGAGTAGCATACAGATTTTATTGAATTTTTACATGTACATGGGAGCTTTCCCAGGAGACCATAGTCTTGAAGAAGTGACCAGAGCAGGAAGCTTTTATACCTTTTAGACAAAGAAACAATAACTTTGTGAAGAATTGGCAAGACAAAAAGATTTAAGTTAGGGGTACTAAATGGGGTGACTAGGAAGACAAGCATTAGTTTAACAAGTTTATACAGATTTCTTGGCCCAAACTTCCTGTCTCTGATGATGAGAATGTATTTCTTCTTCCTGGTACAGGGAGGGAACCTTTTACGTGGGAGATTTTACTCCTGCTTTCAAGAGGCCAAAGGAGGATCAGAGTGTCCGTCTTGTACCTGTTGTTTCTTAAGTGCCTTTAGTTCAAAATAATCAATATGCCAAAGTGATATGTTTTGGGATGGCATATTCTGAATACTTTCAATGATACTTCTGCAAAAATTATTATTATTCTTTTAAAATGCTTGTGAACAAGACCATTTTGTTTTTCTAAAACTACCAAATATCTTGTGTACTACCTGATAAACCATAAGGACCCAGTAGTGGTTGGTTTCTCTGAGAACACTGATCCAGATACTCGCGATCCTTTTTCCTTGTTGCTCTACACATTCTCCCTGGGTTACCCCATAAACTATCATGGCTTTAATTTTCATTTGTAAAATGATATTTTATAAAATGATATATCATTTGAAATGATATACCAAATCTGCCTCTTAATCCCAATCTCAAATTAGAAAATGTTGTTTTTAGTTTCCCATTGTATTGTCAAAAGTTTCTAGTTACATGTATTAAATGAGCTCATTATCTCTTACAACCCCAATATCTACTCCTACTTCTTTCTGATGGTGAATATAAATTTATATTTTGAATAATCTTCATTTTTCAAAGACGTTTGGCTGACCCTATATAATAGTTCTGAGTAAAATCTTATTATGGAATTATGTCCCGGTTCATTTGTATCTCAACTATTACTATTTTTTTTTTTCAAAACTACTTTAAACTGTTCTTCCATATTGTAAGGATTAATTCATTATAAACAAAATAGTGAGAACATCACTGTCAACAGTCAATGTTGTAATATTTTGGGGGGGGTCAGGAGAAAGTGACACACTTGTGTAAAAGTGGCTGTTTCACAAAAATATCAAATATAGGTACCATGCCAATCTACATCGGAAGTAGTAGTTCATCATTTAGATAAAAGTAAATATAAATGGAAAGTCTAATGCTTTCTTACCACCTACGGAGCATCGATCATTCCAACCCACTTCAGGACACCATTATGCACATCTCCAACTGCAAACAACTGAAAGCCTGAGAGCTTTCTCTGGCCACTAAAGCCTGTATGGCCCCCATATGAGGAACACAAGAAGTGCCAAGAAACTCATGCTCCCAGGGGCAACTCTTAACCAAAGGCTCATGGGTGTTGGTGAATAACTATAAGCTTTCCAGCCCCTCATTTGAGATACCTCTGGTGCATAATCTACACTGCCTTCTAGAGTTTCCCAGAGGAATTAAACACCAGTTGCACACAGGAGTAACATGCTCAATGAAGCATTCTTTATGGGATTCCTTCCCTTTCCTATCTCACTTCCTGCTTCCCTACTCATGCTTTGGGGGATCATTTCCCCCAAAAGATATATTACATGTTTGCCTCAGGGTCTCCCTCTGGGGTAACCCTACATAAGACATTGCATCATGTATCAACCTGTGCTCTCCCTGGGGAGACTGTATCACACTTTAGAAACCACTCTTCTAAATTCTAAAAGATAAAAACTATACCTACACTTTATAGGTAAAAAGGCCTCATCGTCTGGCCTTTTCCTGTTACCTACTATTCCTCAACCCCCACCCCTCACCTATAGTACAGGCACACTGAATTTCTAACCATTCAGTAAAAGCCTCATTCTCTTTCATTATTCTATTTCAGTGTATCATTTTGTGATCTCTCTGTTATATGAGTTGGCAAATTCCCTGAAGACCTGGGTCACTTTTGGGGTCTAGAACCAAATATAGTTGTTTGTTTGTTTGCTTTTTAAAATATGGAATAGATGACTGAATGAATAGATTAATTGATTCATGAATAAATGTCCACTCAAATACCAACTAAATAAATTTAATTACTGACAAATGATTTATTTTCAATCACATGGTCTCATATGTTAGCATAATGACTACAGTGTGGTAGTGCCAAATCTTGTGATATAGAATTTTGAATGATCTAGTAACAGCTATGAGATCAACACTTTAAAAGGTACCATTTTATTAATAAAGATACCACTTTTACCATAACAAAGCAAAATTCGTTTTAAAAACTAGGTCAAAGAGATGGAATGAGGTAGATCAGCCATGAAAATATCTCAATAATATGCAACATAAATGTATTTTTAAGGTAAAAACTTTTTTAAAAGGAATTTCTATGGACACGTAGTATCACTCACTTATTCATTAAAATAATGTGTGGATTAGCTTTTTCACATTCAGAATAACATCCATAAGTATCACCAGAATTGACAAATTATTTTAATCATTGGATACTCATATCTTTTGTAGATTATCATATTAAAGAAAGAATGTCCACCCTGCTTCTTCCAAATGACTTGCATCGCTTGTACCAAAATGCTACAATTCCTGCAGAGCAAAACTGAATGTAGGGCATACCCTTTCTGACCAATTGTCATGCTGAAGATATGTAATCACAACACAGCCAAATCTGAGAGATGCAGAACAACAAAGCAAAGCAAAGCAAAACAAAACAAAACAAAAACATAAGCAGTGAGCAGCTAAATGGAAGCATTTGTTAGCAAATCAGTTTTCAAGTTGTGCGCAAAACGGATTTAGTTTGAAAAATACTGCAATTTCCTTTGCAATGTAATTCAATAAGGCAAAATGAAAGCTTGAAGGAGCAACATGTACTATATAAGCTATCTAAATAAATTTTGCTCTTTTGACCTTTCAAATGTTCCTTTTACACAATTTCATTACTTATGCTTTCTGTGATTTCAGCTTCAGGTAGATGTAACAGAAAGTAAACCATCAAAATACAAAACATGTAAACACTTCAGAATTATAGCTTCTATAAAACTTGATAGAGCCATAATCTTCCTCAAATTAAATTCTAAAGGTTAAAAAGAACTCAGCACTAAGGGTAAGAAAGAAAGAGGAAAGATACACCCTCAGGGAGCTTTGAGAATATGCTGGTGTTGTGTTCTAATAACCTGATTTCCTTATGCACGTTACTATTCTTTATTTTCAGCCTCAGTGAATTCTGGCTTTGGATAGAACAAGTCTATAATGACAAATAAAAACAAATGTGTACAAAGAGGTTATTTATTTTTTTCTTTTCCCCAAAGTTTGCCATGAGAAAAGGCCATAGGATTGTCATAAGGGAGTGAGTTTGGAATCTTTAGACTCACCTGTCTTTCACAAAAACAACACAATGCATCTCTATCAGAAGTCATTCTGCCAAAATAAATCTACTTCAGGCAGTAGGTATTTCAATAGATAATAAACTGGATGAATTAGATGCCAGAGTCTCTAGGTTAGGAAGCCCAGATGGAAACACAGATCAAAGCACTGATTTGCTAGAAGGCATGGTGAAAAATACACGCTGAGAAGGCCTCTGCCTGCTTTTCTTACAATACCATCAAAGACATAGGGGTATTTGAACTTTGGAGGGAAAATGTAGGCAAAAAAAAGGACATTATTATAATGGGTACTATCTACCATTTTTCCTTCTCAGTTGCACTGACATTTTCACATAGGTACAAAATACTATACTTTAAATTGAAGTATTAATTAAGTAATATATCAAAATTTAATCAAAATGAAAATGGAAATCTACCGCTAATTAAAATCTTTAATCTCCAGTTTAACCCAGTGTTTAGATTTGTTTAGATATTAAGTTGTTTTTTTCTTTCTTTCTTTGCCTCCAATATTTTAGGAGAATGATGTTACTGAATAGTTAAAGTCTCTTACCATCATGCAGCAGAAGAGAAGAATGCAACAAATTACAAAATTCAAAAACTAAAACAAAAATAGTACAGGCTCAGAAGAATACATCCATATAAATATCTACTAAGCTGATAGCGATGGATTGCATTAACTTGTTGCCTTCCTTCAGTGTATAAATAAACCATATTGCTGTTATGGATTGAAAGCAAAACTGCAATTCTACTTATTGAATATTCCACGGTCAGCTAATATTTGTATCATAATCCCCTTACTAGCTAAAAGGAAGCCAAATAACATATTAATCTTACACAAAAACAATGGCTCTATGATCTTTGTTTTCTCTTGGATTGGAAGTAGATCCTAGCAGATGTTTTCATTTCTGTTGTTTTGCATAGCACACACTTCTGTATAAATCATGGCATCAAGCAATCTATATTTGCATTAATGGTTTTCTTTTGACTCTGTGATTGGAAAGATTTTATTATTATGCTCACTTTGTATGTATTGAGCACCCACATGAGTGCATTACACAGCTGCATAATACACAAAGAGCCACAATGTTATATAGAGATTTGATTTTTTAAATATAACAAAACTCCCTTTACTTGCATTAAATAGGTTGTTACCTAAGGAATGTTTTGTTTTAGTTTGGCCTGATTACCTATTTGACAAAATTAGATCAATTTTAATGACTCCATTAAATTGAAATGCCTCCATTCAAAAAATGGACCAAATAAAAGCCATTCTTTAGGTAGTTAAAAAGCATGAAAATAAAGCCTGGCAGAATGCTCAGTCTTTTCTGTGAATATGATGTAGACAGAAACAAGAAAGACATACAGTTAAAATCCAGATGTTAAGATTTTTAAGATAATGTTTTTCTTCCCAGGGCAGCATATTTTTAAGGAAAAAAAAAATCACAGCAAAAAGCAAATATTGCTATGAATATTCTCAGAACCATGTGTCATATAAGCAGCAAAGGCACATTGTATATCTGAATTGACACTGGGCCTTGGGAACAACCTAGAAATGACAGATTCAAGGACTTCTCCATGTATGCAGGCACGGTAAATAAGATTATCAGAAGCTGAAGCTCTCAGATAATTTTCATGTCAGCCATCAGTAGTGAAATCAGTATAATCACCAAAACTTTTGACTCCCAGGTACATTCTTTGCAGAAGTCATTTATTCCTACACTTTTGAAAATTTAAGATGGAGTATCTTTTGGGTGCATAAGCAGTGAGTAGAAGCTGGCCTTAGATAATCTTAAACTAATGGTGTGAAGGTAAACTTGAGCAACATTTTTAGTCTGGGTTTTTAAAATATTTTAAATGCCTCAAAAATATTTATGTTATTTAACCCAGAGACCCAACATCATTTGTTCAGTGAAGTATTTATTCAGTTATCTCAACAATATTTCTCAACATTGTGTTTGGCACTGAGCTAATTGCTAGAGACTCAGTGGTTAAAAATAAACATAATAACTTAAAAACATATTGTTTCCACCTTCACAGAGATTATAGTCTAGTAAAACAGCCTTATAACTTTATTTTAAATTAAAATACACACAGAATCACAAGCACTGATAAGAAAAATGGAAGAAAAATATAAGGCATTATGAGAGCATAATTTTATAAAGGATACCCAATTTAGATTAGGAAGTCAAGAGACCTCTGTAAGACCAGGTTTCTCAGGATCTGTCTACAACTTCTCATAGACAGCTGATGTGTCCAACTCTTCTCACTATAACCCTTCTTGAACCTCATTAAGATCAATTTAATTGTACCTTCTCCTTTGTTCTTAATAAGTCCCTTTTTATTCACTTTCCTAGTTATCCTCTTTAGGTTTCATGGTGCATTACTTCAATATGTCTTTGGCCAATAGCCAAAATCCCTGTCAACGGTGCCCACTTTCACCACTTTTATTCAACTTAGTATTGGAAGTCCTAGCCACATCAATCAGATGAGAAAAAGAAATAAAAGGCATCCAAATGGGAAAGAAAGAAGTAAAATTATCATTATTTGTAGATGACATAATACTATATAGAGAGAACCCCAAAGATTTCACCAAAAGACTATTAGAACTGATAAATGAAAGTGGTATAATATTAGGATACAAAATTAATATTCAGAAATCAGTTGCATTTTTATATACCAATAACAAGCTATCAGAAACAGAAATTTAAAATAAATCCCATGTACAAATGCATCAAAAAGCATAAAATGCTTAGGAATAAATTTAACCAAGGAAGTAAAAGACTTGAACTCAGAAAATTGTAAGACATCGAAGAGAGAAATTAAAGAAGACACAAATAAATGGAACGATATACCATGCTAATGGATAGAAATAATAAAGTTAAAATGTCCATACTACCCAACGTAATTTATAGATTCAATGCAATCCCTATCAAAATACAAATTGAATTTTTCGCAGAAGTAGAACAAATAATCCTAAAATTTACATGGAACCACAAAAGACCCCAAATAACTATGGCAACCCTGAGAAAGAACAAAGCTGGAGCTATCATACTACCTGATATCAAATTATACTACAAGGCCATAGCAATCAAAACAGAATCATACTGGCATAAAAATAGACAAAAAGATCAGTGGAAGAGAATAGAGAAACCAGTAATAAATTCATATCTATATGGTCATTTAATCTATGACAAAAGAAGGAAGAATTTACATTGGGGTAAAAATAGCCTATTTAATAAGTGGCGCTGGGAAAGCTGGACAGATACATGCAAACTAATAAAAATGGACCACCTTCTTATGCCGTATACAAGAATAAACTCAAAATGGATAAAAGACTTAAACGTAAAACACCAAACTGTAAAACTCCAAGAAGAAAATACAGGAAGCAAACCCTCAGGTATTTTTATTACCCTTAGTAATATTTTTACTCATATATCTCCTCAGGCAAGGGAAATAAAAGACAAAATAAATAAATGGGACTACATCAAACTATATATATGTATGTTATATATATATACACATATTGTATATATATATATATACACATATTGTATATATATATATATATATATATATATACACAAATGGTTTCCTTTGCTAATATATATATATATATATATATATATATATTAGCAAACAAAACAAAAAGAATGGGAGGAGATATTTGTCAATGATACATCTGATAAGAGGTTAATATCCAAAATTCATAATAAAAAAAATAAAACCTCATAAAACTCAACACCAAAAAAGCAAGCAATCTAATTAAAAAGATAACCTGAATAGACATTTCTTCAGAAAGGACATACTCATAGAGATGGCCAATAGATATACGAAAAGATATACAACATCACTAATCATCAGAGAAATGCAAATAAAACCTTAGTGAGATATCACCTCACTTCTGTCAGAATGGCTATCATCAATAAATCAACAAAAAAGCAAGTGTTGGTTAGTATATGGACAAAAGGGAATACTTGTACACTGTTGGTGGTAGTACAAATTGGTATAGCCACTGTGTAAAATAATGGAGGTCCTCAAAAAATGAAAAATAGAACTATCTTATGACCCAGCAGTTCCACTCATGGATATTTATCCAAAGAAATCCAAAACACTAATTCAAAAAAATATATGCACCCCTATGTTTACTGCAGCACTATTCACAATAGCCAAGCTATGGAACCAACCAAAATGTCCATCAATAGATGATTAGATAAAGAAATTGTGGTACATTTAAACAATGGGGTATTACTCTGCCATAAAAAAAGAATGAAAGCTTACCATTTGCAACAACATGGATGGACCTAGAGAATATTATGCTAAGTGAAATAAGTCAGACAGAGAAAGACAAATACCATGTGATCTCACTTGTATGTGGAATCTAAAGAACAGTATAAGTGAACAGACAAAACAGAAATAGACTCATAGATACAGAGAATATACTGATGATTGCTAGATGGGAGGAGTTTGGGAGGATGGGTGAGAAAGGTGAAGGAATTAGGATGTACAAATTTGTAGTGACAAAATAGTCTCAGGGATGTGAAATGCAGTTTGGGGAATATAGTCAATAATGTTGTAAAAACCATGTATGTTGTCAGATGGGTACTAGACTTATCAGGGGATCACTTGATAAATTATATAAATGCCTAAGCACTACACTGTACACCGGAAACTAATGTAAAATAATAGCTACTGTCAACTATAAGATATATATATGTACTTTACATGCTGTGACTATATATGTGTGTATATATATATGTGTGTATATACACATATATAGTCACGGCATGTAAAGTACAGCATAGGGAATATAGTCAAAGGTATTGTAATAGCTATGTACAGTGTCAGATGGGTAGTAGATCTGTTGAGGTTATCACTTTGTGAGGTGTGTAAGTGTCTAATCATTAAGTTGTCTTACACACCTGAAACTAATAATAAAAAAATGAGAACCTTCACAGTGGCACACATCTTATGTTTCTTACTACTTGTTGCTATAAAAGAGAGTCTCTTCTTCCTACTTAAGGCAAATCTTCCTCTCATTTTCTCAGGAGTGAACCTTGGTATTGAACTCTTTTCCTCTTGATATTTCACTTATTTCTCTTAGAGTACAGAGTGCCCCCGCGACCTTTAAAATAAAAGTCCCAACTTGACTATACATTTCCTCTACCAATTTATCTCTTGAATCCATTCATAGCTAATCACTTGAGGCATTGTTTAGAGTTTATGATCTCCAATTTCATGCTTCTTACTGTCTCAGATAATATTTTCCTCTCTTGGCTTCCATGGCACTGTATATTTCTTGTTTTCCTCTTAACTCTCTGGTTGTGTATTTTCTGTCTCCTTTGGATTTTTTTCCCCTAGATATTTAACATTGGTGTTTCATAATAATAAAAAGGGTCTTCTTCTCTTCTCACTCTATACTCTGTCCCACAGCAATCCCATTTATTATTTGTCTCCTATGCATGCATATCCATAGATTTATATCACTACTCTGACTTCTCCACATGGTAATATAAAAGACACTTCATATTCATATCTGAAAATCTAAAATTTAATTCATAATCTTTTCCTCCCCCTTCTAAACCATCTTGGACCACCCCAATGTTTCCTTTCACATCGAATGGCACTGCTATCCATTGACTTGCCCAAATCTGAAACCTAGGAATCATTTTAACTCTCTCTCTCGCGCCCCAAATCCAATCCATCACCAATCGTTGTCTGTTTAATCTTTAAAGTATCATTTACATCTGTCTACTTTTCTCTATCTCTATCACTACCACCCTATACTAAAGTATCATTTCTCATTTCAATGACTTCAGTAAGTGCCTAGCTGTTCAAGCTGCCATTGCTTGCAATCTGTTATCCATATCCCAGCAGCATTATATTCTTGAAATGTAAATCTCTTCATGTGATGCCCTTACTAAAAACACTTCAAAGGGTTTTCTGAGCTTTTCTGGATGAACAAAAAGCCTTACTATATGACCTAAATGATTCTATACGAGTGACCTCTAACTACCTCTCCGGTTCCATCTTGCATCATCATGTTCCTATATTCCTCTTTATGTTCCATTAACTTGGTCTTGTTTTAGTCCCATGTATGAAATGTTTTTATCTGGGCATGTGCTGCTCTGAACATACTTTTCTGTCACAATATAATTTGGGTGATCCTTCTGAGGATGAAATGATCCTCTATTAAACATTGTGCAGGGACAACAGGCATAAACAGGAATGACTGTGTCCGTTCCAATATAGGCATTAATATAATAGTCATTAAAATACTCTAGTGAGTAGGAAACAGGTTTACCACCTCAATGCCACTCATAATACTTAATGATTCACCTACATAGCACTGCTCTATCTCTCTGTGTTTGGAATTGTCACGTTCACCATGATGCTTCACAGATTTCCAGCCCCATGATGTCTTCATAGATTCTAATGAAGCTAAGCCCAATCATTTACAAATTATATTTAATATAAATCACTTTTTAAAAATGTTTTCTTTGATATTACAGTTATTTTTTTCAGTTATGTGTGAAGTAGTTTACATCATCTATGACTTTAATTTCAGAATAGCTAAAGAAGCTTTATAAAGTATTCATTATATAAAAGAAGCATTTTGACTGATGAGATGAAAAAAAAAAAAAAAAAAACCACAGAGGACTTGAGTATGGGAAGAAGTGAGGAGGGAGAGAAAGAGACTAGTTGGGTTAAAAGGAGGAACCCTTCCCCCTCCCACAAGCAGGGCCAAATTCGAGACAGGAGAAGATTGATCACTAAGCCAAATTTGGAGTTTTGACTCTTGCATGGTGTGATGGTCAGTTTTGTGTCTCAACTTTGCTAGACTATAGTCCTGTTATTTAACTGAATACTAATTTTTGTGACATAATATTTTGTAGATGTAATTGATGTAATTAACATGTATAATTTGTTGACTTTAAATAAAAAGATTGTACTAAATAAGTAGGGTGGAGTTGATGCAATCAGTTGAAAGACCTTAAGAGCAGATCTGAGGTTTCCCTGAGGAAAATGAAATTCTACTTGTGAAGGGCAGCTTGTGTCTGAGAATTCTGAAGACATGTCATGCAGATTTTGGACAATAAATTTCTTATTATATATAGCCCACTGATTCTATTTCTCTGGTGGAACCCTGATACACACAGCACTGGACATTTTAACTACTGAAATGAAATGGTTTTCATTACTAAAAATAATTAGAAGAAATTTTAATATCTCAGAGTGGCCAGAAAACTTTTAAGTCTGCCCAAATCCTCATCGTATGTGTGTGTGTTGGGGGTAAGGCGGGTGGGGATAGTTATTCCTCCTGAATGAAATTGAAAAGAATGGGGATTAAAAAAAAAAAAAATGAAAGGTGTATTCTGACCATGAGACTGGCATTAGATGTGTTTAACGTGCAGGTTATACTCTTCCTTTCTTGATTTACTCTTGCTCATCTTTCATTTCTTGACTTGCAAGAAAAAGCTGTGAACATTCAGAAATCAGACAAAAACAAAAAATAAAAAAACAAAAAATAAAAAAAACTGTGTGGCCTGAAAGTAGTAGGTCAGAAGGAAAGGAAAAGGACATTAGGTGAATTTGGAGCCTGAGAGGAAGGTGGTAGGAGAGAGAGATTACACAGTACTTTGTTGGCAAACAAAAGGATTTTACATTTTCTTCTAAGCACTAATGGAAGCCATTGAAGCATTTTGAAATAAGGAGTGATGCAATCTAATTTAAGTTTTAAGATCACTCTAGCTGCTCTGTGGAGTGGAAAAGGGATTGGAAAGGGCCAAGAGGGGAGCCTGGGAGACCTAACAGGAGGCTATTACAGCACTCTATGTAAGATTATCATTTATGATTATATCCTTAAAAAGTAATCGTGAGCAGAACATTTTATTTACAAGGATAGTCATCTTAGTATCCTTGTATATACGACGTTGGACAATTAAGTTCACAAACCTGTTGCAACAATGTTGCTAACCTTTTTTGATATCAAAGGGATCATTCATTATGAATTTGTACCAACTGAACAAACAGTTAACCAAGTTTACTATTTGGAAGCGATGAAAAGGCTGCATGAAAAAGTTAGACGACCTGAACTTTTCACCAACAATCCCTGGCTCTTGCATCACAACAATGCACCAGCTCACATGGCACTGTCTGTGAGGGAACAGTAAACAAATAACTGTACTGGAACACCCTCCCTACTTGCCTGATCTGGCCCCCAATGACTTCTTTCTTTACCTGAAGATAAAGGAAACATTGAAAGGAAGATATTTTGATGATATTCAGGACATCAAGGGTAATACGATGACAGCTCTGATGGCCCTTCCAGAAAGAGTTCCAAAATTGCTTTGAAGGGTGGACTAGGCGCTGGCATTGGTGAATAGCTTCCCAAGGGAGTACTTCAAAGGTGGCCATAGTGATATTCAGCAATGAGGTATGTTGCACTTTTTTAGGATGAGTTTGCTAACTTAATTCTCTGACGTCATAAGTATTGGCAGGGCCTCTAAAGCAAAGTTCTGTTTGTTAAAATTATTTTTTCCTTAGCTTATCAAACTGTCTCCTAAATCACTTATTACTTGGGCCAGAAATCTTCAGTTTGTCTCTGTGTATTCAGCTGCACTCTTCTTTACCTACTGTGTGTGGGTGTGACCCTTATGGACTGTCTCACCTCAGAGGGCCAGAGGGCTCCTTTGTTCTTGGCTTTCCAGTGAATGAGCCAACAAGGAGGGGAGCAGTGATATCTGGGGGAAGAGGCGGTTGGGTGTAAAATTAGATAGGAATTTTATTCTTCAGATTCTGTCTTGATATGCCTAAGGTGGGTGTTTATTGAAGTCCTTAGTAACTTCACAGTGAGACGGGGAGAAGAGACCCCATCCCTGGGCTGAGCACTATAAAGGACCTTGTTCCACCCCTTGTCTAGCCTTGCTGCTCCTCACAGAGCAAGGGGTTTGTAGTCCAAGGGGACATGACCACCCAGAGCCCAGCAGCTCCATTCTGGACCATGGTCTTGATACATAGGTCCCCGTTATTCTCTGTTGAAACAGCTCTGAACCTACTTGTACTGCCTGCCATGGTGGGCATGGCTGTTTGGAGAACGGGGACCAGGGCAAAGGCAGAATTTGGCAACGTGGAGTGGAGTGACTACATGTGTGCATATAAAGTATCTTCCAGTATGGAAAAGAGGCAAGGGTGTGAAGAGAAGAGGGCAGCTGTGGGCTAGGGGTGGCAGCTGGTCCTCCCCATGCTGTAGTGTGTCAGAGCAAAACCTCGTGGAGTCAGAGACCCCTAAATGCAAATTGTACCTTTCAAGTTATTGTGAAGATATATTAATTAAGGTAGGATGATAGGTATATATTATTTCTCCATTTGTTAACCTGATTTATAACTTAAATGTTAAGATGTATGATTTGTAGGCCTCAATGTTTTACTCTTGCGCCAGGCAGCACAAATGGTAGGTACTACGGATCTGGTCCCCAGTTTTCTCAGGACACCTACTTCATGCAGGTGAGCCTCATCTTTCTGCTTCAGGGCAGGGGAGCGACAGCTCCCCTTACCAGCCCATCCATTACTGGTCTTCCTGAACCTCACCCACACTTTTGGAAATCATCCTTATAGTAAATGCTTCCCAATTAACCCGCGTGAGTTTAGCAATTGTTCCCTGTTAGGAGTGTGCTGGTACGAAATGTAGAAGCTAAAAGTCGAAAGCACACAATCATGCGATGTGATTATGGAGCAGAAATTTACATGTAGGTGCACACTTTGTTTGAAATATCAATTTGTTATATGTAATATACTAACTAGTTGTTTGAGTAAAGGAACTTCGTTCTAGAACACCTGGCTCTCATTAGCTAAGCTTGTAATATCCAGCCCTATAACTGAAAGAGGTCTTGGGTTTGTCTCTAAGGCACACATCCAGTCCATGCTCTTTTTTCTCTTTTCCTTTTCAGAATTTATTGTAGCAATTGCTGTTTATCCCCTGAAGGGATGGGGAAGACAGAATTTCTTGGGCGCCCTGCAGGCTACTAAAACAACCTACCTGCCTTCTCTAAGCTCCCTTCACCCAATATCCTGCCTTCGGGGAAGATTCTGTCCCTCTTGATGACTGGAGAAGGGAATTCACTTTTATTCCCAACTAGGACTTGGGAGATCAGGAGGCAACACCAGGGCTTGTTTTTGTTCTTCTTTTTGCCTTTACTAAGACATGTATGTATACACACAGAAATAAGTAAGTCTGTCAGAATATACGAGAAAATTGCGTGAATTGTCTTTGGGTAGCTCTAACATATATTACTCTTATTTTCTATCGCACATTTTTCTACAGTTTCCTTATTTAACATTATTACATTCATAATCCAATAATTAAAAAAAAAAAGGAATGATTTTGAAACTTCTTAGTAAGCATCCTGGAAATAGATGTAGAAATAGGTAACCCTAAAAAGAGACAGACCAAGAAACCAGAACATTATCCAAAACACAGACAACTTGGTTCTCTTATTTTGACAATGGAGAACTAGAAAATGTTATTAGAATTTTCAGCAACTCAGTAAGACCAGGTCATGTGCCTATAATAACCATTTCAAGATTGTACATTTAAGAAAACTTTGAAACTTTTCTAAGCATTATTAAATAATGGGGGGCCAGAGAGATTCCAAAGTATTTGTCATTAACTAATTAATTACATTGCACAGGTAGTTACTGAGCGTCCATTATGTACCAGATATTGTCTAAGGTACTATAAATATAGCAATAAATAGGTGAGTCAAGATTTCTGC
Organism: Rhinolophus sinicus; assembly: GCF_057876585.1. Classification (NCBI taxonomy): domain Eukaryota; kingdom Metazoa; phylum Chordata; class Mammalia; order Chiroptera; family Rhinolophidae; genus Rhinolophus; species Rhinolophus sinicus. Next base: position 59,967,079 of record NC_142502.1, read on the forward strand.
TCTCTTAGAATTATATAATTGTGGGAGAGAGAATAAACAATTAAGCAAGAAAATGGCCAAGGTTAGTTCATTTAATGGTATATATTGTTAAGGCAAAACATATTAAAATGTAAAAGAATATGAGAAGGAACTGCGATCAATTTGGCGGTCAATAAAGTCCTCTGGCAGAAATGAGATATGCCTGAGCCCTGATTAGCATGAAGGATGTTTCTAGTAGAAGGAACCATAAAAGCAAAGTTCCCAAAGGAAGATGAATTTGTCTTTTCCTAGGGAAGAAAAGGACCAAAAGAATGGAAAACTCAAATGAGATAGAGTCTCAAATTAACTCTCACATAGGAATTTGGAGTCCTTAATATGGAGTTTAGGAACCTCATATCTCTAGCAATACATTAAATATTTAACAAGGGATAATTGCAAAGGTAACATGCAAGTTTAGAGTACCACCAACAGCACCCTTTACACAGGATGCTCTTTAGCAGGAAAAGGACCGATGCATATACCAGTGATCCACCAAGATGCCAGTGTGGGATGGAGGTTGTATTGTATATATGTATGTTTCCAGTAGGAGGCTGGGGCAGAGTTTTAGTTAGTACTTCAACTAGGTTGTACAATTGCTTTATGGGGTGTAATTGTTATCTACCAGTGGGGTTAAGGGTTTGGATAAAAATATAACAGATTCTGCAAAGGCACCAAATCAGTTATACACAATAAAGTGAGCTAGACTGACTCTTGGGTGTTATTGCTCCAGGACTGGATTTATTTCCAGAATGATGCTCCACTCTCATGCACAAATATGTGAAATGGATCAATTAGCTATTTCATAAAGATTTTCCTTTTTATTCAGGGGCACGAATCTGATCACAACACCTTTACAGATTTTCCCCAGGAGCTGCATTTGAATTCAAGGAAAGTTATTTTAAGAGATGCATAACTCCTTCACACTTACAGCCCTCAGAAGAAATGATAAAAGGATGGCACACTTTATTATTTTTCTGCATTTCGCCTTGGTGCTCTTTTATTTCCACTTTATAACTGTAGGCAAGACTTGATTGATGAGTATAATAAAGGATATGAGTAGTTTAAGAAAATAAGGCAAGCTAATAGGAATGAGACTGACCATTTTTCATTTTCATAAGTCTTGCAAATACTTTTAGGGTGCTACTCCAGTGGTCCCATGGATGTGGACAGTTTCTTTGAAATTGGTTCTAGATTAATGGACTGTTCTGCTTGCTAAGAAAATATTTATAAAGATACAGAGATTTTCATGCATTGATACATCATCTTTTTTGATAGGCATATCAAATGTGTGTAATTTTTTTTATTTATAGGCAGACAATTTTGAAAAAGACTAATTATATCTTATATTATCACTTAATGTCACAGTAGCAAGAGTCTATTTTAAATAACAAGCAATTTGTTGAAAAAATATTGCCACTTGGAAGTGCCAGTTTAAAATTAAATCAAATCACTTCGATGAGATTATTATTTTTTCAAGCTTAAAAAGGAGTAGTGCTAGGGATTTTGTAAAAGTATTCATAACCTATATAAAGGTATGAAACAAAACCACATGAATTTAAAAAGAAACAACATTATGTGTATATAGAATCATTGGTTTTTCTCTGTCCCTAGAAAACCTATAACGAGGAATGACCATAAAAACTGCAATAAGTGAGCAATTATAAAATGATTAGCCTCTTTTCTCTCATTACTGAAGATTATGTGAAAGACTCCAAAGAACAATAAGCAGTTTGCTTTATTTTTGGCTGAATTTGAATCAAGACACATGTGGTCCAGCTCTGTCATTAATTAATTGTAAGACCTTGGGTGCACCATTTAATCTCTCTGAACCATTGTTAGCCCATATGTAAAACAAGATTGTTAGAGTAAATGACATTCAAGATTTCTTTTATTTTATGCTCTAACATGATATTTCTGTTTCCTGTTTAAGAACTCATATATAAACTGTAAAGAGCATAGCTGTTAGCTGAGAGTAAAACCTGTAGTGCCTACAAGTAATGATACTTGTATTAGTTTTCTAGGACAGTCATAACAAAATATCATAGAGCGCATGGCTTAAACAATAGACATTTATTTCTAACAGTTTTGGAAGCTGGAAGTCCAAGATCTGCTTGGCAACAGAGTTGGTTCCCAGAGCCCTCCCTCTCTTCTTGGTTTGTGGAAGATCACCTTCTCACTGTGGCCCCCACATGGCTTCTGAGTGGATACATCCTCCATGTCTCTCTTCTTATGAGAACACCAGTTATATTGGATTTGGGCTCCACCCTATGACCTCATTTACCTTAATTATCCCCATAAAGTCCCTATCTCCAAAAACAGTTACGTTGCAGGTTAGGGCTTCAACATATACATTGGGGCGGGGGGGGGGGGGGGGTGAGGATGGCACAATTCGGTTGATAAAAATACCTTAATAATAGTGAAGAATATAAGTACTGTGTGAATAAGAGTTTTAAGGTTGTATAAAATGAATCTGAGAAACAAAAAAGAGTTTTATAATTTTATATTTATATGTATATACCTATATGCATACACATATGTGTGTGCACATTTTTATTTATTATTGGACTCAAATTAGAATTTACCTTACTCAAAATAGACTCTTGCTACTGTGACATCAAGTGATAATATAAGATATAGTCTTTTTCAAAATTTTCTGCCTATAAATAAAAAAATTACACATTTGATATGCCTATCAAAAAAGATGATGTATCAATGCATGAAAATCTCTGTATCTTTATAAATATTGTTCATTCTAAGATTTCTGAGTATTATTTTCTTAAAGGACTCAGTATGTGGTCATTAATTTTATAGGTTCCGATTTTAAAATATCAAAAATAAAACCAATAAAACGAAAAAATTCATAATAGATAATTCAGTCCTCAAATTAGCCCTTTGTTCACATACTAAATTATGGTAATGGGGGAAGTTTCCCTCTGTAGTGTTTGCAGTGAAAACACTCTAGTTGTAAACCTTTCACTGTGCAGCAATGCTATCTGTGTGGGGCACTTCTGGACTTGTATCTCCCCACAGGTTTTGGGCAGGGTATCATTATTCTGCTTTCAGCATGATCTCTGAGTTTGAGATTCCCTTGAGCTTGAATGGGGCGCCCCTTCTTAGTTGTATTGCTTTGTGAGAGGCACTAGTTGTTGACTATGCAAGCTTCAATAGAGCGCTCTCCATTCTTCCACTGGGTCTGTGGCTTCAGGTCATTAGTAAGCATGCAGGGTGCTCCTCCCTTCACAACAATGAGTCACAAACAGTTGCAAACTCTCTTTTAGTTCAAATAGGATTAAAAGGAAAGCCTCAGCAGCTACTTGAGGAAAAACTCTAGTTTACATACACTTCTGAGAGACCTGCCTTGGGGATGGAGGGAAATTGTATTGTCTGCTGGGCAGTGTTGTGTTTCTGGTTGGTTTACAGTGGTATTTGTGTTAAAAGTCAAGTCGAATGCAGCTCTACATCTTTTAAGAATAACACAATATCATGGTTTCCAAATATACACAACTATCATCAAAGGAACTCATCTTTCTGATCAGGATGAAAGTAACAGTAGAGTGCCCACTGAGCAAAGCATTATTGGTAATACAAAGAGAGGATAGAAAAGATAGCTACTCCCAATGTTCAGCAAAAAAAAAAAAAAAAACCAAAAAAAAAAAAGTCACAAATCCTGTTTATATTAAGCTCTCTCTCTCTCTGGGAATTCTCTTAATTCTGGCAAGCAAGGTTGGCTAATGAGTAATTATATTTCCAATTTCATACTGTCATTATAATTTACACATTAACTATGACCTGTATTATATAAATTGCCCTTGAAACATGTCTGATGTGAAATTTTAAAAATTTATAACATTGAACATTGTCCACAGCTATGGTTTAATGTGCTGATCCACAGTTTTGTATCTGTGAGTTGTGCCTAGTCAGTCAGTCCTGCACTAAATTAACCCTGAGGGCCATAAGGCAGTGACTAGGACCATGGAGTCCCAATTTGGATCACTTGGGTTCAATATAGGACAACCTAGCTTGATGACTTGTGGCTATGTAAGCTTAATTAGATGACTCAATCTCTTAGACTCGTTCCTCACCAGTAAAATGGAGATAGTACCTCTTACCACATAAGGCTGTTGTGAGGCTCCAATAAAAGGGTACACACAAACCTCTTAGCACAATGCCTGGTGCTGAGTAAGGATACAATAAATATTAGCTATAATTGTTTTGCTATTTAGTGAGTTTACTGTATTCCACTCTAGAAAGCTGGATATATACTCAAGGAATTACTAAAAACTAAACATAAAACAGTCAATATCACTTGTAGGTATAATTTATATGATGAAAATATATATGAAAACAACATCAACACTTAAAAACAGGCATTCTTGAAACAAAAGGAATTGTAGCATTTTTAGATTATGTCTCTATAAATGGAAGTTCCCCAACTGACATTCACTTTCATTTTTATATAATAAATCACATTGATTTTAGAAGAGTGTACTTGCTATCTTAATAATAAATTTAAATTTATTATCACATGTTATGCTGTTTGTGCAAAATCACTGAAACAAACTAATACCGAATAGTAATTACAACCATATCAATGTTGAGAATTACCCTGAGTAGCTTAAATGAATAAGGATATGCTCATGCTCATACAGGTTGCATCAAGGCATTCAAAACCAAGATAAAAATTCCAATTAGTAAAATGGAGTACAGTGAAGAGAAATGTGGCTATATCATGATTCCTACCATAAACACTTCACATTTATTGAAGGGTTCAGAGTCGTGGCTGACACTGTTGATCTCCATCACCCGCTCTTTCTGTTCCCAGCACCCTTTCCCACTGCTGACACAGAAAATGCTAGTCACTCACTTCAACAGCCTCTTGCAGCTAGGGCACAGAGCATGATCTCAGAAGAACTCTCCCTGTGGTCTATGAGAAAGGACTTCTTCCTGATAAAGAAGAGCAATGTTAAAGAGAAAACATGCCTTCCATCTTGCCTTCAGATACTATTCCCTCGAGAAGGATAAACTGGAGACAGAACAGCTATCTTAGCAGCATAGTGTCAAGCTAAGGGACTTTTCAAAGAAGCCAAACCAGAAGTTTCTGAATTAACCAACCCTGAAAATATTTACCTTCAGAATTTTTATAATGTGAGATAATGAATCCACATTGTTTAAACCTCTTTTGATAGGTATCTAATAGTTGCAATTAATGTAAAAAGTCTTAAGGAGTAATTGTGCTGATAATCACTTTCATAACCATATAGAAATGTTATAAAAGCATTAAGTTTAATTAAAATCATTAACATTATATTGATTATGGAGAAATAATTCCCTGGTCTTAAATCAATTCTATAAACTATAGAAGGAAGAAATTGTTTGGTCAAAAAAGTTTACAAACAACGGATTTAATGTTTCCATTTAATTAAAATGGGAAGAGAAAGGGTAGGGGGGAGAGAGAGAGAGAGAGAGAGAGAGAGAGAGAGAGAGAGAGAGAGAGAGAGAGAGAAGAGAATATCTAGAAAGATTAGAAAGATGTTTACCCAAATTTTAACACTGGTTAAACTGTGTATTAATTAAAATAAATTTTATACTTTTTGAAAACAAACTGTCTACTCTTCCTGACTTTTTTGTATTATTTAATTTTTATTAACATCGAAATAAAAATCATAGCCATTTTCATTTTGTAAAAAATTAAATAAAAGCAAGGGTAATTTATGTTTTATCAAACTTGGTGAGATTGGGGGATAGCAAAGAAAGGAGCATTCTTATATACTTATCGTGAAGTATAATTTGTGCTAACTTTCTGGTGAGTAACAATAATGTGCATCAAAGACTGAAAAATATGCCAACTTTTTTTACAGAGAAAAGCTACTTCTTGATCCTTGATGACTTTTCTGCTGCATAGCTTGGAGTTACAAAAAATGTAGAAACCCCCTGTTTGTTATTAGATCAATAGCAGTTCGACAACACCCATACAATAGAATACTCTCAGATATATATGACACATAGTGATGTTCATGGCATATATGAACTTTTAAAATGTATGTCCATATATGTTATTTTTACAGCTTCTCTATAAATGTGCATGTGCCATCGAGGCAAAATAAAATACGCTGAAAGAATAATCACCAAATTATTAATGATAGTTTTAATTGTAATAGGACATTCTGGAAAGGCAGAGAACTTTCACTTTTTACTTTACATGCTTTTATTATTTATTTATTTATTTATTTATTTATTTATTTATTTATTTATTTATTTTTACCTTGTGCCCATATTAACTTTGTAATTTGAAATTATTTTTTTTACTTAAAAAAACAAACAAAGCAAGTACTTGTTTCTGTTCTTGTAAATTATGCCATTAAAACTCTCAAGAACCTGGCTGGTAAGCCAGCATTTGTGTCTGAATTGACATTGAGTGTTGATGTGAAAGGTTAGCTAGTGTGGCCACAGTAGTTACAGAGGACACTCCATACAGATGTGGTGGCCCTTGCAAGAGACCAGAATACACAAAACTACTTGGTGTGCCATATTTTTCAAAAACTTGACAGGCAGGGTTATTTTTATTTTGCCCCATATAATGACTTTATAGATATCTAGCTTCCAGATAAGATGAATCACTATCAAGCATAATTTTAGTTTGTAATTTTAATCACTAAAATACTTCTTTTCTCTATAGACAATGACTTGTGTCTGTTCAATCTCCATTTCATTTTCTATAGACTCTTAGCTCCATCCATTAGTTAAGGGAATCCACATACTTAACACGTTGATCTCTAAGCATATAACTATGTCCTTTATAGTGGCCACCTTTTCCCAGTCTTCTCAGCTTTACTTTTGACTTAAATGTTCCCCCAAGTGATATTAAATCAAGATAATCTCATGAAAATTCAGAGAAAATACATGGTTGATAATCAAGTTTCAACAACAGACAACATTTTCCACTTTTGAGTGGATTGCTATTGCATGGACATGGACTCCATTCCTTTCAGTTATAAAGCAAGATCCCTTGGCCAAACAGCTCAGAGTGTTTCTCCTCTCATTTAAGAGTAAATTCCCTGGGAGAAGGCTTCTATTCTGTATTTTCCCACCAGATCCTTAGGGAAGAACAAAGGTCAGTGAAATGAAAACATAAATGAATGTATGAAAATCTAGCATAACCAAGGTTAGGCGTCCAAGATGTTTAATCTTACTGTTTAAAGGTCAGAATATATGGATAAGTATTTCTTCTGACTGGTTCCATTGCTTGATTCATAGCTTCGAAATCTGTTTTCAGTTTCTTCAAGGAAGCCTATTGCCAGACAAGGAGTCCATTTTGGAGCACAGATGTAGGTTGCATAATCCCTGTTTCTTAAAATAACTCCAGGCCCACCCCAGGCTTCATGAGCTCCTTCCAGCCAGAATCTTCAGGCCTCTAATGTGTGAGGTTTAAAATCAGGTCATATTATTGAGGGAATGCGTTAACTGTTTCTGTGTCCGTTGCCAACATTGATGCCACGGATAGTAAAATTGAAGTCCTCTATCACTCATTTGGAAAGTAACCATTTTATTTAGTTACCCCGTTTGATTATACCAAAATATTATAAAGGAATATATTTTGTTTCAATTCCTATTAAACTCATATTAGCTTTGAATTTGTACCTAAAGAAAACTATTTTAAACTTTGTCTTAGAAGAGTCTGTCATTTTTTCCTTCTTAAAATCTGGAATAAAGACCTGGAAATATGTGAATTCATCCATCAAACACTTGTTAAATTCTATAAAGGATTACAGGAAGGTGTAGAGAGGAATAATTAGAGAATCTAAGTTAGATTGTGTGACATGGGAGAAATAATTAATTATAATAATATTCTCATATATAAAATAAGCAACTAGACAACATTCTTTTTTCAAGAAAATCCATAAAGCTAGGGAGAATATGAAGCACACAAACGATTTCCGTTTCTGCCAAAATTATCAAAAAATCCATATTAACTAACTTGCCCTGCTTCACTGTGTTCAATAGCCTTGAAATGTCTCATTTTCTTTACCAGTTGCAGGGTCTAATGGAAGCATATGCAATTGAAGTAACACTGTGAAGAGACACTAGTGGGAGATTTATTTTAAATCTTATGCGAAAGCTTGGTGCTCATTAAAATGGAGGATTAACAACACTCTCCAGGAGAGCTAGGTATAATGCTGGCAGTCATGCAGGTGTCTGAGCACAGCTCAACAAATCCTCCTTCATCTTGACCTGCTTCCTCCCTGTTACTCCAGTTTTAGCTTGCTTAAGGAGAAACTCCAAATCATGCCAAATTGCTCAGTGGACTTTGCAACCTGGTTATCCATCCAAGGAAGCAAAAGGGTAGCATGAAACTCCAAGTTCTCCTCTGACATTAAAAAGAATGCGAGAGGTATTAGTATTGTGGTCTCTAAGGTGATAGAAGGAAAGACCTTTTCTCCTTTAATTGAGCTGAATAAGAAATACTGGCCTCAGCTTATGTCTACACTAGAAACCATTAGACTCACTGTTCTTTTTAATAATTGGTTGTAAGAATTTCATGAAATGAATACTATTAGCTCATGAAAAGGACAGTCTTAATTATAGGAACCAGTCTGAGAGAACATTTAGATGTAACTTGAAGCAAGAGAGTTCAGTGTATCCATTAAAAAGAAAAAATTTCTTAGCACAGAAGTCCATTAACTCTGGATTTCTACTTCAAGTTGCTTGTTTTCAGTAATATGTATGTAACGTACTGATGCTTTCCTATCTCCTTATTATTCTTTTTCTTGCCCAAAAGCCTACATTATCCTCCTCCTCACTTCGTAAGGACAGAGGACTGAGAGCTGCATTTTAGAAAGCTAGTTTCACCTTTATTACAAACACTGATGATACCAGGCAGGTTGCTGCTCTGTTTTACCCGTTGAACTGTTTGTTAATGGTCTTGTCAGTTAAAACTTATGAGTTGAATAAATCAATTGTGCATGTAGTCATATGCAAAGACTATCATAACAAAGAAGTAACTTCTATGAAATTAAAACTGTAGAATTAGAAAATTAAGAGCTTCAAATTTTTTTTTTTTGTAGCTACAAAGATTTAGAGCATATTAAAGAGGACGTCTTTACATCTTTTCTTTAGTTGACGTTTTAAAGTCAGTAGAAATAAGTCAAAAGAGATTTTAATGAAGTATTTTAACTGCAAATTCTGCAGTATAAAATTTGAATTTGTTATCTAAAACATTCAAAATCCCTTCATATTTAAATCCAGCCTTCCTCCTTTTTTTTTTTTTTTTTTTCCTCTGACAGCAAAAATAAAAGGGGGTGGTACTGTAGCGGATTAGGCTAGATCAATGTAGGCAAGTTATGGTAACGGTAACCCTGAGTGACAGCTGAAGTCATTTTCTATGGCAATCTACCCCTCCCCTCCATATGCAATCCTTTTTTCTCTGCCCCACTTTCTCTCTCCTTCCTTGTCTGTTATATTGCACTGTTCTGTGTTTCTTTCAATACCACCATCTCTTTCTCTTCCCTTTGCCTTTATCTTAGGACTGATGGTGAGCCCCATAAAATATTCCTCAGCCCATTCTCTAGTTCTAAATTTAAAAATATCGTTTACTACTTTTTTGGATCATTAATTTCTTTCTTTTTTATTGTCATGCCTGAAATCTCTGGGCTTATCTTTAAAATCATCCCACAAAAGTGTAGTATCAAAGCCACCATATTATGACCAATATTATTTTCTGACTTGTGAATTCTGAAATAATAAAAAGGAAGATATTATATTATTTTAGTCAAGTCATCTCTACGGATGAGAAAATGTTGTTTTACTCTTTGGAATGTTTTGCTCTCATTAATTTTCTCAGTTATTGAATTTGTTAGGTGAGTTCTAATGGTGCAATAATAGAGAATCATTTCCATTTTGTAGGTTTTAGGAAAGAGCTAATTTGTTTGGAAAAGAATGATTTATTTGCATTTTATGGAGGAAATGAAAAAATAAAAAAACTGTATGGTAGTCTAGACAAACACATAAAACAATATGGCTTTATCAAGAGAAAGAGAGAACAACCAATGGAAAGTCATTAAAATAGTACCTTCGGGGTAACATCTGAATCTTCAGGCTGTAAGACAAAATGCTGGCCTAGACATGAGGTCTGCCACTAGCCAGCTGTATGACCCTGGGTACGTTACGTCTTCTGTAAAGTCCTCAGTTGCCTTACCTGTCAAATGAGGTACATGGATTAAATAATTTTCCCAGTCCTAGACATAAGACCCTATTTCAAGTTGTCAAGAAGTTAATTCTCCATGCAGACTGAGGTCACACTTTTTCAATGTCATTGCATTCTTGAATTTTAGTACAAGATAGAGAAAAAAGCAGTACCAGTGTTCAGCTTCATTCTGATGGGAAAGTGTGGAGTTATGCTGATCCCCTCTTCACTTGGTTAGCCATTGTTTTGCTGTGGTTTACACTGTGCCATATTGGAATCCCTGCCTACCTCAACAGAAGTCAGTCAGGAAATCCTCTAATGGCGCCCCTCTATTTGTATTGCCAGTCTAATCACTTTTTTATTTGAACAAAATCTCTGATGTTATTAGTAGCATCTGTGTCTCCCAGTAGAGGCTAATGTAACTTAACTCAACAGTTAATTGGGTAATCAAAATATGCTGTAAATGTTATGCTAATATGCAAGTGGCAAGCATTTCCTTACCAAGATCCAGGCGTAGTGTTAAATACTTTATCAATAGCTCATATTCCTTTTGCAAAATTATACTGTAGACATCATCATTATCCCCATTTTAACAGAAAAAAATTTCAGATGGAAAGGCAGAGTTAGGACACTCTGACTCTTAAGTGTAAAATAATTTCTCTACTTTAAAATTCTTGGTAATATAAATTACAAGTATTAGTTTGACTTTCACATTTATATTGTTAACAATCTAACTTGTGAGAAAGTTACATTTTTTTGTTGAGCCCAGACCTGACACTTTATAAGTTTGCTTCTTTGCAATAAAATTTGACTTAACCAACAAAATAGGACTAGAATTTATCTGTTCTACCTGACAGCCTTTTAAATAACTAAAGATATAAATATACATTTACCAAAGTAAGTTTTCAGTGAACAAGCATTTGTTATAGACCCAGGGCCATTAGATAGCCTGTCCATGCACATACCCAAAGGCTAACCAACCTGACAATACTTTTCATTTCAGACCCCTCATTCAGTAATGTGCTAAGTCCTATTAACTGATTGAAAATATTAGCCCTGCAAAAACAGCCAGAATTACATTCTTCCTGTATGTTTATAGTATATAGAGAGTGTCTGGTTTCCCACCTAAAAATGTAGGGCCTATTTAGTCTGGGGTGCTAAATAGTAATAATGTATAAATAACTTATAAATCATTTTATTTCAATTTTATGCCAGAGTCTATAATCACCTACCTGTCCACTAGAAACCTTTGTGTTTGCAATAGGAAATATTTAAGGAAAAGTATTTTGGGAGCTACACTTCTGAACATTATGTGGAAGGCGCCTAATGGCTTTCCCCCAGTGGGTTGTCTTGTATTACAGAACAGTTTGATTCCATCGGACAGAGACTAAAAATGCACATGAACTTCTAACTTTAGTTGCATCATGAGGACTCATTGTGACATTTTCAATGAGGTTAAAGGCAAAAAAAAATTCCTATTGTTGAAGTTTTCAATTACTAAAAAAGCAGCTAGACTATGTCCCACATCTTTCTAGTGCAGGGCCTGTCTTTAGTATTCTTTTCTCTCTCATGTTATTTAACATGTAGGGCAAAATTTTTGCATGTGGAAAGCTGAAATATGGATCACATTCATATTTTTAAAGGGATAAAAGAGCAGCTGATTCAGAAAAGAGAATTAGGTATTGTATATGTAAGTGGACCAGGACTCTGCCCTCAACCCACCCTTGCAAACCAGGGCTCACATTCTTATGTTGTCACACAAGAACCCTGTGTTAAGTACAATGTCCTTGAAATCTCTCACTTTGCCAAATGTGTGCTCTCTGCTTTCTGTTGTGTTCTGAATCTACCAATCTTGTATCTTTAAAAATCAGTTTTTTGTTTTTCCCCCACTCCTACACAAGCTCTTGATTGAACAGTGTTTCAACTCTCATTGATTTTTGGCTTCTTTTTATTGTTGTTAGTCGATTTTAATGATGTACTATTGGTTGTCACAATACAATGAAGCACATTTTCTTATCCAGCATGATATATCGAATGCATCCAAATCAGTATTTTTCTCCAAAACCATTCCTATTAGGGTATATAATACCTCCTGTGATGGAACCCACCTGTCCCTGTCCTCAAATGGAAGGACACTTATTCTTCTGAATTACCTTTCTGAGCTGGTTTATCAACCAGACGATGAAACAGATATGAACATACAATGATCACAAAATACATGTCCAGCAGAAGTTTCCTTGTTTTCTTACCTCTTATGTTTTTCTTTGCTTACATAATGCTGTCCTTTCTTTCCTCCCTTATAGGGATAATACAGCAGCATATAAAGATGTGATCTCTAAATCATATTGGGGCGTTAGTAGGAGAAAGCTAAAATCACCTAGCTGGGATACAGATTTCCTGTTACTCCAAACTCCCTTTCTTAAAGCCTTGGAATACTTGATGACCTACTGTTTTTAGTAAAACCATTCCCATATTAATGATTTGCTATGTAAGGAGTGTTTCTTACAATATTCCTTATATAGTAATGATCTCCAGTGGTCCAAAACAGTGTGTATGAAATCCCAGTAAAACCCTTGCTGGTTGGTGTTGAACTCAGCATTTGTGAAACTGTGCAATCAGACTCCTTTTACAAGATTTCTAGGCTACTGAATAAGTTGATGAACCCTGAGGACATAAGGAGTACACAATGTTACTTTGTTGATATAATCCTTGGCTTGAATTCCATTGGTTGGATGGCGCGAAGAATGAACCAACCAGGTGAACCTGGTAACAATTAACTTGTGTTCTAAGAGGAAAAAGTGACCCTTTTATCTGAGGTAAAGAGCGTCCTGCTACATCACCTGTTGGGGTCTGCTAAAGAAAGACACTCCTTCAGTTCATATCGGGCTGAGCATGTATCCCCTCCCCTTTATTACAGTGCACTGATTCCTTCCTGGTTGGGCCATGTGATGGGCACAACTTCCAGTTAAGGAATCTCCTTACTACATCATCTACACCTTTTGGGGACAAGAGGTTGTAGAAGGCAACATAAAAGTAGTTTATGTGTGTATTGTCAGCACTATCAAAATTTAAAAATCCACAGATAGTGATCACTCTGTAAGGTATGTAAATGTCTAATCACTATGTTGTACACCTGAAACTAATATAATATTGTATGTCAACTATAAATAAAAAATAAATTAAAAAAAAAGAAAGAAATGCAAAATCAGCTGGAACTGTACTCTGAGTAACAGCCCTCAGTCATCACTACCAATACAGCATGTAGAGGACAATAGCAAAATGTTGAAATTGACTCTACATATAATGACATAAATCGATCATAAGCATTGAGTATTATAATTGATTCGTGAAGATTTAGGTGCTATCTCAAGTGATAGAACTCAAATAAATAAGGACTGTTGGAAGGATAAGCTCTGCTGATCTAGGCAGCTGAGAATGGCACATCTTACTTAGAAAGAGCCATTGTTACTAGCGATGGGGCTGAGATTAAAATAATAATTGTCGCGTCCTGCACGACTAGAGCTGTGGGAAGCAAGAAGCACGGCGCAGGGTTAAGAAAGACAGTAGCCAAGAATAAAGTGTAAGCCGAGCCAAGGGACTCAAGCCTCAAGGACTGAGCCCTGAATTGGGCCAATGCATAGCTTTTATTAGTTAACAAATGAGGGGGTAAAGCTTGTTATCTCCAAGGTTTGTGAGTTAAGTGCCTGTTGGCTGTTGTCCCGAAAGTCCCCATTGTGCTCCAGCACATACTGTGTCTTCACACACGCACAACCACAGGGGATGGAATCACTGTACTGAAACCATCAGATCAGGGAGCTTATGCCATCGGGTCTCAGCTTTCCAAGACACTCCCTTGTGATGTCATGGGGAACGCGCAGGGAACAGACGGTTCAGCAGTTGTAAGACAACAATAATAATAATAATAAATAATAATAATAAAGCAGCTATTGTACAGAAAGGAACAAGAGTCTCAAAATAAGACAATTTAATAGGAAAAGGAGGAAATCATTGGAGACCATGCTCAAAGTCATAGCTCTTGATATGTTTGTTAGTGTGCATGTATTTTAAAAACAATGTGGAGATGGGAGGGAGGGACAGAGTTGAGAAAAAAAATGAGACTTGGTGTGAAGAATCACATGTAAATTTTAGCCTTTAATAAATGCCTTCTTGTGTTCTGAGAAACTTGTGAACCTACAGCGCAATGCTAATCACCCAAAGGGTCTCACTAACTTACTCATTCCCATGAAGATGGGATTGCCACTCTAGTGGTGAGAACAGACAGTGAGAACCTACTTTCTCTCACTGTTTGTAGCTGCCGTTTAACTACTGAATGCATCTTGAATAATATTTGTATTTGAAATAACTAATTGGATGTCTATTTCCTATATCAAGACATTGCACTCTCTCATGATATATGCTACTTTGTTACTTAATATTACAGCACACACACACACACACACACACACATACACAAATGGGTGATTCCACTGAATTTAAATATAAGAGATCATTTTTTCCCCTTTGATTGTGTCTGTGACATTAATCATTCAAAGAAACATTTGATGAAAAATCTGCTAAATAGTTTAATCCATGGGATGGGAGTGGGATAAAGATCTGATGGCTATAAATGGCATTGTCTTTAGTATTTCTTTTACCTGTTTTTCACAGATAATGTCCCTTACCATAGTGAGTAAAATCTGACAAGTTAACAGGTGATTAATCAAGTTTTAATCAGTGAAATAGCCTGGCAGGTCTAATTCCTGGTGAGAAGTCAATAATAAAACCTCAGTATCTCAGTCCATGCAGCTACTATATTAACCACTGTGGTCAAATTCCTATTTATTATGGTGGTTGAGACAAGAAAATATTGCACTGTCAAATGGTTACCTTTTTTTTTTTTTTTTTTTTTTAAGAGAGAAAATAGCCATGCAGCACAACTTTGGAATACTTATTTTTACTTTGTGTCAAAAAACCATGCTATTAAACTCTGTAATGGAAGTACCACTTCTTTCAGCTTTCATCAGCAGTCCAAAATGTCATACAATGAGAATTTAATTGGACAAAGTGACTATTTGACATGCAGAACTGAGCTATATCATCAAGACTCCACAGGTAGTGAACACTTGGTGACTAGTGGGTGGAAGAAAATGTACATTCTAATAAGGGGTCAAGGGATTTCAGGAGTTCTGCTATGTAATTACCTAGCAGCAGGTGAGATGGTGCATGTCAAATAAGAAAATTACAATTCTATTATTGAAGAACAGAGGCATCATATACATAAAATAAATATAAAACAAAGAGCTGAAGCCAAAGTTACCTAAAACTGTGTTGTTTTGTGATAAGCTTTTAAAATATTATCTTTAAGTGAAACATACAATGGAAACTTTTTGTAATATTAATGTTGTATGACAAGATGAATAATCACCTCATTGGTCCATCTATTCATAGCTGGTTTTGTTCAAATTGTTTTTGGTAGGGGGCATTTACCAAAATAAGTGGCATGTAATAGTAGGTTATATGTTTTATGAGATTCCAGATATAAACTTTTAAATGTTTTTTCATATTCCATAATAATAAATTGAGTTAGAGTTTATTTATTTGTTCTGATTATGTAGATAATGGACAAAAATTTAAGATTAATTTGAATTTTCCAATAAAGCAAGCACTAGCCTACATATAATAGTCAAATGATAATGTATGCCTTCTAAGATAGCATAGAAGACTCGGTGCCTTGAAATTCCCTTTCTAGAATGTGTGATTACATTTGCTCATCTCTGACTTGTATGTTATTATTTTGAGAAAAAATTTCCTTTATGAACCTCAAAACTTCAATTTAATAACCAAATAGTCATCCATGTTAGTAATTGCATTGTCTGAAACTTACAAGTTAATTAGGCTCTAATAGTTCTTCTATATTCAGTTTCTCCAAAGCATGTTTAATATAATTAATATCAACAGTCATTAAACTTGGAGGCTAGTTGATATAAGTCTAATTTAGGAAGGAAAAAGTTCTGGAAGAAAAATACATGATCTAGGTATATGAAGAGTATTATGTACCATACCTCTGTGTCTCTATGCTCAACCCATTTAGGGACTTTTGTTGAAATACCAAGACATTGCTTCTCCTGCTGTGCTTTTCAGTGGGAAGGAAGTGGGTACAGAGTCCAGTGTGAAGAAAGTTTAAACTTTTCAAATGAAAAACTTCCAAACAATATTCCTCTCCTGGCATGGATGAAGAATATGATGTGGGAAAACCAAGGAGAGGGTTGGAGCAGGTTTCAGGAGGCAGTTGGTTAGAGTGGGAGGCAGCGGGCATAAGAAGCAAATGAATTTCAAGTTGGAACTGGTTCAGTGTTGTTCCTGGGAAAAGGACAGTTGTGGAAAGCAGTTGATTCCAAAGGGAAGAGAAGGAAACTGTGAGGGACTAACAAGTGGAGCTCGCTGTGTATGTGATGAAACTCCAAGGGCAACAGCTGAGGAAGGAAATAATAAGGTATATTTATGCAAATACGGGTCAAGATTTTTTTTCTTGAACTGTGATCACAAACAGAGGAAAAAAGATTAGGAAGTCACAGTGATGTAGCCTTACACATTCACACACAACATGTTGAAGAGAGTACGAGGAGGTAGGTTTGTACAGTAATGGCACATTGACATCTCAGTATTGGAAGGCTGTTTGTTAAGCGCATGCATGAATGAGACTAAGCCACAATAATCAGGGAGGGTCAGAGTGTGGGGAAGCCCAAGATAAAATTAAACAATATACTGAGCACGTTCCTGGGCACCGGCAAATAAAGTACTGAACTATATTTTCTAAAATTGTGCTGCATGTTTAGAATGGATTTATAAACTTTTTTCCCCTGCCTGTAAACTATATAATACTATAGTAGTTCAGTAAATAAAGATTAAACAAAGGCACCCGAAACAATGCAAAAATAATACTTATTACTTTTAACACGTAAGTGTGTTCTCATAGGTCTCATAACGTAAAACAAAGACCTTGAAAAAAAATGCATATATGTATTCACTCTGAAATGTGTTGAGACTTCAGGACCCAAGAAAGGCCATTGGAGAAGCCAACCCAAAAAATGTAACATTGTTTGATGTGGTTTTTAATGTATTTAGAGTTGATACTTAAGACAATTATATTATAAATGGGGAAGAGTCAGGAAGGTAAGTTTTCTAGACATCACTTGAATGGGTAAAACGATGACCCTCTTACACTGTGATGTTATGCATGTATAACGCAATGTTTGGAACCATCACTAAATATCTGTACAAAGAGATACACTAAAAAGCATTACAGATAACTCAAAATAACTCATTCCACAGGGAAATGTAATGGGATATTTTGCTGTTGTTTCCTTACCGTAACTGCCACTCTCCCCAGTCCAAAAGAGGAATCCTGTTTTTCCACCTTTTTCCTTCATTTGATGTTTTCCCTGTGGACTGGGCATTTCCCATGAGGAGATGAACTGTTACTGAAATGTTACAATAAACAGGAGAGCTAGCTTGCAGGGGTATTGTTGTAATTTTTACAAACAGTTACTATTATCCTTACTGAACCTGCTTATGTATTATATTGGCATAAACAGAATCTGTGTCAACCTTGTTCTAAGAGGAGCTGAGACAAAAGGAAATTTTGTGTACAGAAGCAAGGGCCTTCTGATTTGAGTAAATACGTTGTTTGATTACCCCCATTTTAACAATGTTGTGAGGTATAATTAATATACAATAAACTGCACATAATTATAAAATTATACATATTGCACGATTTCATATATATAATCATTCTCAAAATGACAAAAGGTACACATGGAATACACACCTACACTTGTTATCTGCCACATGTGATAAAGTGGCCTAGAACTATACACACCCAATGTGCCAATGTAAATTTCTGATTTTGATATGGTCCTATAGTTACATGAGATGTCACCTCTGGAGAAGGCAGGGTGAAGAGTAAACGGTACCTCCCTGTACTACTTTTGAAATTTCCTGTGAATCTAAAGTTATTTCCGAACACAAAGACAGACACTGTATTGACAGGCACAAATGACCATCTATTGCATGATTCCACCTGTAAAAAGTTCCACGACAGGCAAATCTATAACGACAGACAACAGATCAATGATGGACCAGGACTAGGAGTGGTAGAACAGTAGAAGGGATTGATTACAAACGTACATGAGGTATTTTGGGGGGCTGATGGGAATATTTTACACCTGAATTGTGGTGATAGCTACACAACTCCATAAATTTTCTAAAACTCATTGAACCATACACTTGCAATGGATATAGTTTATGGTATGTAAATTATGCTTCAATAAAACTATTAAAAATGCCTTACTGATCACATAAAGATAAGATCCTGTTGAACTTTTCTTAACTATTCTGTTAGAATTTGGTATCATTTATAGTTTGAGTTGCATAGTGTCTGTATAGGAGCAGTGGGAGGGCAACAACAGATTATCTATGCCTTAGGCATCTACAGGTCTTTTCCAAGCAGTGTTGTGCATGTGTCAAGGCAGACGGCACAGGGAGGGAGCCTTGTGGGACACACTGAAGGGAGTGTTATCCTTGTAGCTGCATTGGTCAAGAGTTATCTGTTCCTATTGAGAGAAAAGACACTGATATCAGAATCCATCAGCTATCCTTTACACCTTGCTGTCTGCGGACACATATTTCATATAGATAGGAGGCTACAAAATAGTTACCATTTCAGAGTGTGTGCTCATCCACTGTCCACAAATCACGTTGTCATCTTTACAAAGCCCTAAGGAAAAAGGCAAATGTTCACACAGGCAAACACAACCCCTCTAACCTCTATAATCAGGGTTGAATCTCTCTGACTATTTAGTATCAGGATTCCAGTGCCCAGTAGGAGAAAATATGGCCAGTGTCACACTTTGCAGACTCTGCCCTGAAGAGGTAGATTTCTGTCCAGATGTGTTTCATTTAAAACAGCAACATTTTTATACTTCTATCATTTATTTGTTACCCTGAACTGCAATAGTCTGTTTGTGTTTACGCTCCACTAGACTGGTAGTTTATGTTGGAGTGGGAGGTAGGAGAGGGGAGGTTATCCTCTGTGTCCCTAGTACCTGTGAGAAGACTTAACACATAAAAGTTACTTAATACTGGTTTGTATAATTGACTAATAGTGGAGAGGATGCTGGAAGTGAAAATAGATATTGGGATTAAATTCGAAAGTCAGAAACTCTCTGTAAATTTTAAATCTACAACATATTTTTCATAAAATATAAAGTTAAAGTACTTTCTTACAGTTTCAGCATCTTAGATTAAACAAAACTATGTCTCATCACAGAGATAGGTAGGAATCTTAGCCGTTTAAGATTGTGTGAGCTGGGATAAATATTTTAAACATGAAGTTCGATTTAAAAGGTTATTAAACAAAAGATGGCTCTAAAAAAAAAATCACAGAAAAAAATAAGCAAACAAAAGACAATGTAGCAAGTGAAAAGTCTACTACAATTAAGCAGAAAGTAACAGTGATAATAACACAATTCTGAAGTATCCTAAACATGTCTCACATAAAAAATAAGTCTTAATTAAACCATAAATAATTTTTTCTCACTTAGGTCAAAACTACTTGCCAAGGTTTGAATGTTGGGGCTCTCTTCAAATTCTTATGTTGAAATCTCAACACCTGAATGTGTTGGTATTATAAGGTGGGGCCTTTGGGAGATGTTAAGTCATGAGGGTGGAGCCTTTGTGAATGGAATTAGTGCTCTTATAAAAGAGGCACCAGAAAGTTCTCTAGCCCCTTCCACCATGTAAGAACACAGCAACGAGGTGCCAACTGTGAACCAGGAAGAGAGCACTCACGATAACACAACCGTGCTGGTACTTTGATCCTCGACTTCCAGCTCCAGAACTATGCAAAATACATTTTTGTTGTTTATAAAGTACCCAGTCTATGCTACTTTATTACAGCAACCTGAACTAAGACACTGCCATGCTGTATATACCATGTGTATAGATTTAAAAGGGAGAGTCTTTGTCTGCTTGTCCTGCCATCATAAAACACCACAGACTAGGTGGCTTAAACAACAGAAATGTATTTTTCCATAGTTCTGGAGGCCAGAAGTCAAAGATAAAATTTCAGCTAATTTGTTTCTTGGTGAGGAATCTTTTCCTGGTTTGCAGATGGTTGGTCCCCTTCTTGCTGTGTCTTCTTATGAGAGAGAGAAAGAGAGAGAGAGAGAGAGAGAGAGAGAGAGAGAGAGAGAGAGAGAGAGAGAGAGAAAACTGGTGTTTCTTCATCTTCTCATAAGGGCATCAGCTCTATCAAATCAGGGCCCTATCTTTATGGCCTCACTTAACTTTTATCATCTCCTCACAGACCCTATCTCCAAATACAGTCACATTGGGGTTAAGGCTTCAACATAAGAAATTTAAAAAGATACAATTCTGACTCTAGCAATGATGAAAATAAGGTGGAGATGGCATATGTTAAATTCCTACCATGGGCAATTCCTACCTGAGCTAGGCACATTCTTTTAATACTCTCAACAAAGCTGCAGAGTAGTTTTATATTGTCCTACTTCATTTATTAAGAAACAGTGATGGACATAGCAAATACTTTTCCCAGGGTTGCACAGCTACTATTAGAAGATTTGTACCCAGAGGATTTGGGGCTTAAAAGCTGGATTTCTTACTTTATTGGTTTTTTTTTAAATCATAGGTAAATTAGTTAAATATTATAGTGCATGATTATTTCATGTCACATAAACTTTTCCCTTTTTTTAAATACCTGGGATATTTTATCTCATGAATTTTTTCCTGTTATTATGCTCCCTACTTCCTCAGCTGACCGTCAGGTTCAGTTATGGGCAAAGCAAATGGTCCTCATACACACTGACAGCCTTTCATCATTAGCCCCTGAACCACTCTGCTATTCTTCCTGGGGCTTTTATGTGGTGCCATGAAATTTGCCAAGGCCAAGAGCAGGGCAGCCTAAATATACCAGGGATTTAACACACTCAGAAACCACCACCAAAAAAAGACTCAAGAGAATCTTGGAAAATATTGACAGTGAGGGCAATTCTAAGCCACATTCTACAAGATTCCTCAAAAAGTCCCCAGATGGATTGAGACTCATTTGTCCACAATAGACACATACTTATTATCTCTCCTCTCCACCTCCAGTTCATGCTTCTTGGGGTTACCTCTCAAACATACTCCCTGAACTCAAGTCCTTATCTCAGGAACTGCTTTCAGGAGCCCAGACATATTCCCTAGAATGGTGACCTCTCCATCCGTCCATCTCCATCCAGAACAACTTCTGCACTAATTCTCCAACCTAAACACTCTTAGAAAAATTTATTTATAGCAATTGGTTTAAAAGTGGCGTTTCCTTGCAGTGTAGATTTGAAAAAAAATTAAAATAAAAGATACATTATTTTAATCAGTGACAGTGTCTAAAGATAAACCATTTCCTTCTTCATCTTCATTAAAAACATTAGTGCATAATGATTCTTCAACCTTTGTTTTTCACCCCATGAATATCATTTCCAACTTCATCTATGTCAAATGAATTTATTGTAATCTGAATGATTATCACCCTATTTACATACATAGAGGGTATTATTAAAGCTTCCCATTGTTGTCATAGGCATTTTCTCATTTGCACCTCACAGCTATGAGTTAAATAGGACAGATATTATCATGATTTTACACATGAGGGGATAAAAGCTTTGGAGGAGCTAAGTCGAACTCAGTTACTCTACTGTTATTTCATATAAACAAAAATGTAATGATTTATTATCCGTAAGTCTAATGTTGCACAAGACTGTGTTGTCTTATTTATAATGATTAAATCTTTTAAAAATTTAAATGAGCTTTTGGACTAATTGTTTATTTCCTAGTTACTATAACTCTGATTCATATTGCAGCCCCTTACGACCCAGAATATGAATGCAAACCCAATTTCAACATGGATCTCTTGCTTTCTTTAAGATTAAACTCAACATTGTTCTTAAGAGCAAGCAATATTTTTCTAAGATATCCAATGTCATATCTACTCAATTTTCTTTGATATTGAATAGGGAATGTATCAATATGTAGTGACTCATTATTTATATATATTGAGTCCTGTCACACACTTGTCTAGCTTGCCCTTCTCTAAGTCTCGCACAGCTTGTTCAGGGATCTTGTCCTACCCCTTTGCTTCAGATCTCTTATATGGTCCTCCAGCTGTTTCTGTATATGGCAGCTTCCCTGCCAGATAGCTGCTGCTTTCATCAGACAACCCCCACTTCCCAATACCATCACCAATACCTCCATCACCCCTGTAGTACCAACTTCTCCACAACTGCTTCTCAACAACGCCTGGGAGTAATACCCACTAGCCATGCCAGCTTGGCCTTCTCCTGATGAGGATGGCTATAGACTTTTAGCTTTTGAAAGATAGATTAGTGCATTCCCAAACTGTTTTGGAAAAACTAAGTTTTCCTCCTGTCTTTTCATCTGTGTTTCTCTCCTTTACTCTGACACTACTACCATACTCACAACACTTCTGACACCAGCTATGTGTTTTTGTTTTTGTTTTATTCCACATCAAGCACTTCTGCACCACTAACTGGGTGTCCTACAATGTAACTCAATTCCGACACTATCTACCTGGAAATCCTATAGGTTAAGGGCTCAGTCACACAAGACTGCCCCTTTCACTTCAGATCCCAATAGCAAGTAGTAGGTCCCCAGGACACCCACAATTCATTTACGTATATTTGAGATACTATGCTGAATGGAAGGCAACTTATTGCCTGCAGTACATCGGCTCAAATTTGGCTACAAATTTGGAGTTTCTTTTGACCCCCTCCTTTAGTTTGATTAATTTGCTAGAACGGCTCACAGAACTCAGGGAAACTTATTTATGTTTAGCTGCTTATTAAAGGATATGATAGAATACTGATGAATAACCAGATGAAGAGATAGAGAGGGAAAGGTCTGGGGGATTCCCAAGAACAAGAGCTTCTGTCCCCGTGGAGTTGTGTTGTATCACCCTTCTAGTACGTGAATGTGTTTACCAACCTGGAAGCAATCCAAACTCCTTATTTGGGAGATTTTTTTTTTTTTTTTTTTTTTTTATGGAGGCTTTATCACATAGGCATGACTCATCATTAACTCCGTTTACAGCCCATCTCCCATCTCAAGAGAGAGGGGGTGTGGGAGCTGAAAATTTCAAGCTTTCAATCGTGGCTTGGCCTATCGGGTGACCAGCTCTCATCCAAGAGCCATCCAGGAGCTCATCCACAGTCACCTCATTAGAACAAAAGACACTCCTATCACCCACAAAATTACAAGGGTTTCAGGAGGCCTGTGCCAGGAACCATGGTCAGCGACCAATACGTATTTTCTATTATCTCACATAGACAAAACTGTGTTCTTAATAAATGGTGTTTGTGCTCCTATTAATGGATAAACAAATATTTTCACAGAGTAGATTTATGGGCCATGTGACACCAGTGTGCCATCCCATTCTGCAACAAACTTCTTTTCCTAATTCTGCAATCATATTCTGATAAATGGGATGGGAGATGAAAATCCATTTTATAGAATTAATGTTTTTATTAATTATGCAGAATAGTGTAAACAAGATATTAAAAATGAAATTCATTGAGCAGACTCCTAATCCCTCAGAAGTTAGACAATATCCCTAGGTCTTACCCATTTCAACTGATAAAAATCTTTTAATATCATTTAACATGTTTGTTTTGTTTTCATTACATTTGATTGATTTGAACTATAGATTGCTATGATTATGTAATTTAGAAAGACATTGTTTCAGAATAAAACAAAAACTGCTTTATGAGGAAAAAAAAGCTATATTAGTAAACTCTTCTGGTGTCATTAGTCTGCTTGACTGTGTCAATGACAGCAAAATTGTTAACTAAAGAAGCAGATAACGTCAAAATTATTGTGACACACTATACTTTTAAGTAAGACTTTAAATAGTGTCAGGTCCTCAATTCGAGGAATTATTTTTGGTAAAACTCTCAAATACAGAACAGTTTCTCTATTTTACCTTTAAAAACGTTTAGGACTAATAATCTTCCTTTACCGATTTGATTACTAAGTTTTAGTATCAAATGTGTTTAACAAGAAAGAAGTGCGTTTCCTATACATTTCCTAAGGAACAAAGACCTAAGACTTACCCAGCATCAAAGTTTCATTCCTTCCTAATGTTACTAAGTCTGTCAGGTTTCACTGAGGAATTCACTGAAGTGAAAATCTGATAAAGCAATAATGAGGTTAAAAAACAGACATTCAGACACAATGAAACCTTAGTAAACAGTTGAGTGATAAAAATGAAGTACTTTCATACTATATACAAAAACACTCAAATAAAATGATTGCCTGACTTGTTAAACCAAGAAACATATAATGTCAATAAATATTACACAGAGCAAAACTCTTGTTGAGGCAGATGTGACTAGAATGTTTCTCATTCAAATATCTTCAGTTTAGTCGATGCCTTATAAACTGTAAACTTCCATATAAGTTGACATCATGCCTGCCTTTGTTATCATGTGATACTTCATGGAGAGTAGTATTTTCCTCTGCTTGGTATTTATTGATTTAGTCAACATTGTATGTTTCTTTGCTTTTTGTTACTCTAGTACAAGTGCCATTTAAATTCAGAAGATACTGAGATAGTAGATTGATTATATCACTAGTATTGGTTAATTCTTATGGGGACTTCAAAAGAGAAATATTTACTCATTTAATTTTTAAATTCCTAAAAAAAATATGTCAGAGAATGTAACTTAATGTGTTCTTAATAAATGGTGTTCGTACTGGGGGATCCCCAAGTACAAGAGCTTCTGTCCCTGTTTGTTAGAGTATCACCGTAAAACTTGTTCTTAAGCAAGTAAGCACAGGGGATCTTTCTAGGTACATCTGCTTATCAATAAGATTGAAAATTCTCTATTTACTCTATTAATGGTACAGAATTAACAACTGAAACATTTTCTTTTTTTCTTGGGTGAAAAAATATCCTCATGCTTTATTTTTTAAATATCATGCTTTTTTTGCTTTGTTTTGGTTTTGGTTTGTTTTGTTTTCTAATTACATTGTATGCATCATTGGAGAAACTGGCAAAAAATTAACAAAAAGAAGAAATAAAAAGCACCTATAATCCCATCAATGTAGACATTTTGTTATATTTGCTTGCATACACATACACACAAACACATACACATACTTGAAATTATATATATGATTTCATTTATCAATATTTTGGAAACACTATGTAAGTGGCTTATAATATTCATTGCATTAAAATTAATTGTGTTAATATGCCATCATTTATTTAAATATTCCATAATTAAAATTACTCTTCACTTCTATTCTTATATACTCATACAATGCTGTGATGATCATCTTTGTATTTAAAATTTGGTCCACATTTCTAATATTTCATGAGA
This sequence comes from Rhinolophus sinicus, assembly GCF_057876585.1. Classification (NCBI taxonomy): domain Eukaryota; kingdom Metazoa; phylum Chordata; class Mammalia; order Chiroptera; family Rhinolophidae; genus Rhinolophus; species Rhinolophus sinicus. Next base: position 59,992,732 of record NC_142502.1, read on the forward strand.
GTAAAAAATAATAAAAGTCTCAGGACACATGATGGAAAATTTTCAGCCTTACAGTCCATATTGCCAAATAATTTTTGTAATATTTCTTTACCAGAGCTCCAAAATCATGTATATACCGAATTTTGCCAAATGTTTCATTATAACATGTTAAAGCCATACTGTTTAAGGCTTTGAATTTCATGATTCTCGCATGTTGCAATGGATATTCCAAGTACGAGGAGGATAATTTAACACCATTGAAATGGTGATAAAAGTCTTTGTGCCATCATTTATCTATAAATAATGATACATTTGATAGTACTTTTATATTAGCCAGAGCTAAAGTGCTCTAGTATTAAAATACTATTCATTCGTATGCATCCAATTCAAAAGATATCTAACCTTTATAACATTTTTAAATCAACTCTCAAAAAATTCCTGTTTACAACCCCAACATGAGAGTCCCCTGAAAAGGTACACTATCAAAGAAAACAATACATCTTAAAACTTTAGAGAGTTGTCACATCCTTGTTTGACTATCAGGTTGAATAAGATCAGGGTCATTTCAATTTCAATCAAAAAATTTAAGTAAAACCAAAACCATTGCTGGAAACAACGAACCATAATATCTTCAGCTAAATTTTGCTGCCTCAGAAGTATCCTGTTAAATGATGCACAAATAGGCAAGGGACTAGGAAGCATACCAAGATACCCTGACTGTCTGTTGATAGATTTTCAAACCCAGGTTGGCGCCAATAAGGCAGTAAATGTAACATCAAGGTCAGTTTCTAAAAGTTTATGGTCCTGTATTTTCAAGAACCATTATGTGGGTTCAGACCCAAACATCCTTTCTGTGTTAAAATCAAAATAAATTAGCTGCATTTTGTATATTACATTCAGTCTCAAGTATGAAAAGAGGTAGCTTTCTCTACTAGGTAACTTTTCTCAGTTTATTGTTATTGCCTCCCATGGAACAAAGCTTGCATCTTCTTTCTGACTTCCTACTTTCTCCATTTTGTCCTGCCCTGGGGTTGTAGTTACAGGACAGGATACACTAAAATGTTGAAATCCTCCGCTCCCTACTGCGACCTTAAGGCAATGTGTGAACACAAATTCCAGATTAGCTCTGCAGCACACTCTCCCCACGAAAGCAAGTAGCCAAAAACAAGCACTGATTTTTTGGACTGATTTAGAAGCACATACATTTTTTTTTTTTTATAATTGAAGAATAATTGACATATAACATTATATTGGTTTCAGGTATAAACCATAATGTTTCAATATTGGTGTATGTTGTGAAATAATCTCCACAATAAGTCTAGTTAACATTAGTCACCTTACACAGTTACAATTTTTTTCTTGTGATGAAAACTTTTAAGATCGACTTTCTTATGAACTTTCAAATGCACTGTAAGTATTATTAACCATAGTCTCCATGCTGCACATTACATTCTCATGACCTACTTATTTGATAGCTGTGAAGTTTGTACTTTTTTTATCCTTTTCATCTACTTTGTCTACCCCCCAATACTTCTCTAGCAACCATCAATCTGTTTTCTATATCTATGACCTCAAGTTTCCTTTTTTTGAAATTCTTTTAGATTCTACATATATGAGATCATACAGTTTTTGTCTTTGGCTTATTTCACTTAGCATAATGCTCTCAAATCTATCTATGTTGTTACAAATGGCAAGATTTTGTTTTTTTATAGCTGAATAATAGTCTGTTAATATTACCACTTCTTTATCCATTCATCTGTTGGTGGACACTTAGGTTGTTTAAGTGTCTTTGTTATTGTAAATAATGCTGAAATGAACATGGGGGTGCACATAATTTTTCGAATTAGTGTTTTTATTTTCCTTGGATAAATACCTAGAAGTAGAATTGCTCAATCATATGGTAGTTCTATTTTGAATTTCTTGAAGAATCTCCATATTGTTTTCCATAGTGGATGCACCAATTTACATGTCCACCAATAGAGCACGAGGGTTCCATTTTGTCTACATTTTTGCCAACACTTGTTATTTCTTGTCTTTTTGATAATAGCCATTCTAACAGGTTTGAAGTGGTATCTCATTGTGGTTTAGATTTGCAGTTCTCTAATGATTAGTGGTATTGGGCATTTTCTCATGTACCTATGTGCTATCTATATATCTTCTTTGGAAACAAATTTATATTCATATCTTCTGCCCATCTTTTCAAAATTTAGTTGCTTCTTTATATTTATTTATTTATTTATTTATTTATTTATTTATTTATTTACTATTGAGTTGTGTTATTTATATATTTTGAATATTAGCCTTTTATTAGATATATGATTTGCAAATATTTTCTCCCATTCAGTAGGTTGACTTTTCATTTTATTGATGGTTTCCTTTGCTGGATACACATGCATTCTTAAAGATAGACAGAACAAAAATTAGGTGTGATGATTAATTTCTGCCCAGACATTTGACCAAACATTACTCTGGGTGTATTTGTGAGAATATTTCTAGATGAAATTAACATCTGAATTGGTGGACTGAGTAAAGCAGATTGCCCTCCCTCATGTGGGTGGGCATCAACCAAGGATTCAAATACCTGAATAGAACAAAAAGGCTGATGAGAGGGAACTCCTACTTTACTGCTTAATTTGGAATGTTGGTCTTTCCTGGCCTTTGGGCCAGATTGAAACATCAGCTCTTCTTGGGTCTTGAGCCTGCCAGCTTTTGGACTGGAACCACACGTCGACTCTCCTGGGTCTCCAGTTAGCCAACTGTACATCCTGGATCATTTTTAAACCAAGTCACCACAATTAGACTTCTGACTTTTAGCATGAAAACTTTAATAGTATATCCAAAAACTGACTACTTCTAACCTACACTGCCACAGTCTTGCTCCAAATATGGAGCTGCCCTCATTTTTTGCCTAGCTAATTGCAAAAGCCTCCTAATTTTTTTCCTGCTTTGGCCCCTGCCCTCCCTCTTATAACCTAGTTTCGACACAGCAGCCAGAGTGAGCCTGTTAAAGCATAAGTCAGACCATATCATTAGTCTGCTAAAAACCCTCCAATTGCTCTCACCTCACTCAGAATAAAAGCCAGTCTTTACCTGAGCATGGCTGGGCCTCACTGATATGGCTACTCATTCCCTCTCTGATTTCATATTCTACTTTTCTTCCTTGCATTCTCTCTGCCCACCCACCTTCTCCTCCTATTGTCCCTTAAAGTCACCGGACACACTCAGATCTCAAGTTCTCTGCATGTGTTTCTCTCTATATGGAAGGTTCTTGTCCCAGATATCTTTATTGCTTGATCCTTAACCTCTTTCATATATTTATTCAAATATCACTTTTTCATTGAGACCAGATGTGGCCAATCTATCTACAATTGCAGCCACATCTGACACTCCTTGCCTCCTTTCCTTGCTTCCCGTTTTCCCTCAGCATTTACAACTATCTAACATACTGTGCATTTTCCTTGTATATTTTATTATTTATCTGTCCTCCCCTTGAAATGTAAGCTCTCTGAAGACAGAAATTTTTGCCTGTTTTGTTCACTGCTATATTCTTAGCCCCTAGAACAGTGCATGGCACATTTTATATGCTCAATAAATATTTGTTATGTGAATGATTACAACTTTGAAATGTTGTATTAACATTGGGATGAGCTGAGTGGAGTTCACAAGCCTTGAAGGAGATCGTCTTTAAAGATTTAACCTCAAAATATACTCCCTCCCCGACCCCCACTTCCACAGCTACTCTGGTATAAGACACAGTCCTTACCCTGAAAAATCTAGCTGAGAAGAAAAGATACTTAAAATTGTAATGTATGTTGTTGTTTTTTGCAGAATGACAAGACCAGGATTATTCTTAGGATATATACTTCTCGTTGAACACTGAATGAGGGTTCAGATTTTTTTTCCTTCCTTCTGAATTAAAAAGGTAAGAGAAGGAAAGTGTATTGAAAAAATGCCACATTCATCTTCCTCCTTTTTCTAAGAAGGTGCAGTTTGTCCTGGCTAACCTCATGAGACATCACTACTACTACCCATTCTTTAGTTTTCTTGCAGTGACATATCCTCACTTGTAGATATTTTGTACTACAGGTTAGGAGCTCAGGAGCTGAGGGTCTGGAAAAGCCTTGTGTCCCAGGACTAATGGGGCTTCACACTACTGCTCTTTCCAATCTGTTGCTTTTCTGCCCTCTCTCTCCCAGGGGTGTGCAAGACGCATCAATGTCGACTCTTAATCATGCCAAACTGCATCTCTTCTTGCTGACTCCCACAGCTTCTCTCTTTTCTCAGTTGCATCGTATCTCATCTGAATCGTTGTGGCTGGTCTTCCAGGACCCAGGTTGGTTTGGCTTCTGCTTTTTTTTACATCCCACATATTGAAAGACAAACTTAAAATTCAAACCTCTGAAAAACCTAAAGAGCTGTTACTTCACTGCTAAAACTTCTTCATTGCTCACCAATGCCTTCAGGATAAAATTCAAACTGCAAACCATAGCCAAGTATGCTGATGATGTGGTGTCTGCTAAAGTCTGCACACGCAACTTTCCTGACTCATGAAGTTTTACCATCCATGCTTGCTTAACGATTTAAAGATCTTTGAAAGTGCCATACTGAACGTTTTGTGTAGAGTATCTCTTCTTTCACACAGCCCCTTGGCTGGCAAATTCCTTCTCATTATTCAAAATGTAACTGAGATGTCACATCCACCAAGAAGGTTTCTCGATCAAGTTTTGCCTTCTTCTTCCTCAGCCCTCTTTCCTCCATCATGGCTGGAATACGAATTCTCTATGTATCCTGCACTTACATTTTTAACATAGAACTTTTCACACTGTGTTGTAATTACATGGGCTCTTCATACTTCATTTCCTATTTAAGTTGCAAAACCTTCAGGACTTAATGAACTGTAACTTCTCACCGTCCATTTGCATCTAAGTGTCTCACTGATCCTGGGTGTGACTGATCTTCTCTCTCCATGATTGCCCTGGAAGTTTTAGAATGACAATTGTCTTGGGTAGAGCAGCTTAGCCTGTTTCCAGAATTTTTTTTATCAGGGAGAAATTTAACCCTTTTCAGGTAAAAACACAAAGACTTTTCTCATTTATTTTATTATTTATAAAATGCATCTTAGTTCATTGTAAAGGGAGAAAAAATATTTTGGCTGTTAAGTGCCTGGGAATGCATCTAGAATTTTGTAGACAAGTAAATTGACTTCATACGTTATTTCAGTATATAATTTATGGTAACGTAACCACAGTGTATATAGCTAGAGCCCTCATATTTATTTCTCTGATTTCCCACTAAACTGTCTCTTTATAGGAAGGAATTGCAGTAGTTCAGATGCCACTTATCCACAGTCAACCACAGAGAAAGACTTGTTTTCTTCCCTGTTGGAGAAGCCCCATGCTTCAGATCTCTGACTGGTATTTTTTTCTCCCTGCCATACAGTGTGAAATGCTGGAATGGAGCTGCTATTGAACTGTTTGTTTCTCTCCGATTCACATTAAGATTTACCTTTAGAAATCCCTTCTTGTTAGTGCTCATCACCTCAAATTCAGTGGCTTTAAGTTACCTTTTGGGGAAGCCCTTGGACCAGGGCACTGGGAGATGATCCAGTCTGCTATCTCCTCTCTATCTGTAGGTTTTCTTCTGAGAAGAAGGTGAAGAGGGAAACTTTGGCTGTCCTCAAAAGCTGAAATACAACATTAAATTGGCTATGTTAAATATTAAATACATAGATATTATATGCTACAAGAGTTCAAAGGCTACCATTTGAAAAATATAAGTTTATGGAAGGTAACCAAAATTAATCTTTCCAAGAATAATGAAAAGACACTGAGCTTAAAATAGATATAAATTAGATACGAAGAAGCTTTAATCATAATGGAAAAAGATAGCATGTTCAATAAATAGTGATAAAAGGAGATCAGGACACACACACACACACACACGTGCACACACACACACACACACACACACACACAAGGTCTGAAAATTGAATTAGCGAACTCATCCTAGAAAAATCGCTACATACTTCATTGCTGAATACCACTATGGTCACCTTCGAAGTCCTCCCCTTGGAAAGGTATGCACTGATGCCAGCACCTAGTCCACTCTTCAGAGCAATTTTGAAACTCTTTTTCTGGAATGGCCATCAGAGCTGTCATCGTATTTCCCTTGATGTCCTGAATGTCTTCCTTTCAATAATTCCTTTATCTTTGGGTAAAGAAAAAAGTCATTGGGGGCCACATCAGGTGAGTAGGGAGAGTGATCCAATACAGTTATTTGTTTACTGGCTAAAAACTCCCTCACAGACAGTGCCATGTGAGCTGGTGCATTGTCGTGATGCAAGAGCCATGAATTGTTGGTGAAAAGTTCAGGTTGTCTAACTTTTTCATGCAGCCTTTTCAGCATTTCCAAATAGTAAACTTGGTTAACTGTTTGTACAGGTGATACAAATTCATAATGAATAATCCCTCTGGTATAAAAAAAGGATAGCAATATCACTGCAACAAGTTCATGAACTTAATTGTCACACCTCGTATTTATAAATTTGCATTTTTAGCCAATCTATTGGGAACTCTGGGTATAAGACGAAAATATCTGAACAGTACATAGGGGTTGAGAGTATGCTTTGGAGTCAGAGGGCCTTTGTTCAAATTCTAGCTCTGGGTCTTCCTAAACTTGGGAAGTTACTTATTCTCTTTGTGAAATGATGTGCTTTCCTGTAATATGAGAAAACAAGTATGCGAATTAAAAGACATCATACATTGTAAGTGGCATGTTATAAGGTATGCAAGAACTATTAGCTATTATTAATTTTATCGTCCTTATTATTACTATTAACCTTTCATAGATATGCACTTAAAGTGTGTAAATACCCAGAAACTTATTGCTCTCTGAATAATAATAAAGTAGAATTTTGAAAACATCTCACAGATTAGTGTTCTTTCAAGAATCTGTTGAGCTTTGGTGGCTCAAGGGTCTGTTATTTATAGAAGTCATTTGGAGCAGTCCAAATCTGTCTTACTTTATATTATCATGTATGGTATTCTCCTAATTACATATGTTGTTAAGGAAAAAGAAGGAACAACCATGTTCCTTTAGTGTCATTTAATAAAATTAAACCAATCAATCAATAAATCTCATCTTTGGTTGTGTGTTACTTTGCCAACCAGAAGATTGCCACTGTGAAGTGAATCCTGGGACTGGAATGAGTACATGGTCCCTTCAGGTTACATCATCTCACATCTTAAGCTGTTTAATCCATAAAGCCTAGAACATGGTGAAATATTTTTATTAACTGTATGTTTGGTCAGAGAGAGAATAAAAGTTTCTCCTTTGTGGGTATGACTTGAGCATTTTTGAATTACTATCTTATGAACACTGATAATGCAGTGGCTCATAAGCTCATGTTATTTGCTCCCGTGTTTAGGTTGCAACTCTGAGCTAGTTAGTTGCTATGGTGACAGTAACGATTAAGGTTGATTGGAATAAGATAACATCTTATTTGGGATTTTTAGTTGTTGAAAGGGAAGAACGCATTCCATGTTTTCCTATTAGACAAGATATTGGGTTACATCCATTTTGATTAGCAAGTCTTCCTTTTTATTTCAGTACAGATTGTTTCAGTGTGGTACTTTATGGCTAAATTCTCTAAGTCTTGACTTGGGATATGGCAAAGTTAAGAGAACCTAATCTGAAAGTTGTTGCTCAATATATGAATTATTATAAAAGACAAAATACTAATTTTAATATCAAAGAGCCAACCTCAGAATTTCAAGCAACAGAAATACAACTTTTCCACTGATAAAATTATTTAATTACAATCTATTTACAGAAAACTATAGGAACTCCAGCAGTAAGTACATTATAAGGGCTGATTTCTTTTTAATTCTCTGATCCCAGCTGGAACAAGGTGTGATTGGAGAATGGTTTAATTGTTCATGGACATCTGTCTTTGGAGTCAATTGAAAAATAATATCCTGAATATAATATGACCGACAGAATTTTTGACATTTTTATATCTTTCACAATCAAGGCTTTGTCAAAAAGTCAGGTAGTGCAACTCCTAAAAACTTATGGATACATTTAGAGTAGGAGGGAATAAAAACCTGGTAATATATCAATATGCACAGCTGGAAAGCAGATGTTCAATTGAATGATCTCAGTATTTAGAAAAAGCTATTAAACCTGTTACTTACTTAAATGAGAAATTCTCATAATTTATTGTCCTCATATTTGACTTACTTCTTTTTGTGTCTTTAAATTAACTTTGGAATTATTATTTATATTATTATTGTTGTTGTTGAAGCCAATTATCATGAAAGTTTGACTTCATGCAATACAGACATGAGTGCTAAGAAATGCCTAAGGCGGCTGTCAATCATAGTAAATAGTGAGTTACAAGTTGTTTGCTGTACTGGGTAATGAAGTGATAAATGTGAGTCAACCAGTAAAATGTGACATTTAGTATTAGATATACCAACTTTAAGTAGGTTTTTACTCATCTATCGAAGTGTCAAAACATAGTTTTAACAGAGCCGTCATTATTAAAAGAGACGTAATATTCAGCTCTTTAAAGTCCACTGCATATGTGTGTGTTTGGGGGGTAGTGGAGGGAAATGTACTTCCATGGAGGCCCATTTTTATCTTTTTTTATGATTACTGGCCAATCACATAAGCTTCCACTAGTTCCTTTGATTCCACCAAATCATTTGGATGAATCATTGCTGGCTCATAATATTACTAATTTAGTGAAACTGAAAGAGAAAATACTTCACATAGGTTTTTATAGTCCTTAAAAAAATTAAAGACCACGTCTTGATAGCATTATTTGATGTCACACTGTTACTTTAGGTTCACAATGCATGACTTCTTAGACTGTGATTTACTAACAGAATTTCTTTAAGGGTCACATTGGACAGCACAACTGCCGTGTAGTACTAGAAACATTTAATGAGATGCCCAAATGGGGATGGCAAGGAAAATTCCAATTCTAAAAGTACCACTTAAGCATAAGTACTGTGTCCCCTCCAGAGGGAGAAAGATCCCTTTTCTCATAGTCTCTTATTAAAAACAAAAATTAAATGCTTGTGAATTGGTGCTCTATGAGTCTAGCTATGCCATCTCCCAGAACACATAATTAGATAATTACATTTTAGACAAAAGAGTACTATAGTAATTCATAGCACAAGTTCTAGCTAGGGAATAGAAATTGATACATGAAATATGTATCAATACAAATATAAATACATGCATATGTGTTCTATGCAAGCTTGAGCTATTATAGGCCATTAAAAACACTGGAGCAAGTAGCTCCTGGGATTAAGCTCTAAGAGCCCTCTTTATAATCAGAAGGCAGCTAATCCCTGCTCACCTATTCGAATGCTTAGCTTCCCCAATATAACATTAACTATTGTTTTTATTTGTGATGCTGCATGAGCACACAAATGTGGGCAAAAATGCTATTCCCCAAGGATCTGAGGATGCTTTCAGGTTGAATAAACCTAGAGGTAAAATATACAGCTTGGATTCGAGAATTTTTAAGAAGGTTCACTATAGGTTAAATTCACTAACTCATTTATACCAGCTACCCTGCAATTTCCCATGACTATCTCTCACTTAACTCCTTGTTCAAGCTTCTTTTCTCCCCGAAAGCTGCATTACTAGGTTCAGAGAATTGCTCTCTAATTGTTCCTGACGTCTATCTGTAAATCCCCCACCTGGAATTTGTAGCCTTTAGTCTCCTTCCATGTCAGGACTTTTGCACCTGATTTGTCTGCTAAAATGTAATGGTCTAGCATAACTCCCACAAAGATGCCACCCTCTGTGTCCCTTCGCCAGGACAATTGATGATAATAAGTGGCTATGGTGATACTGCCAAGAAGAAAGCTGAGATACTCTTGAGTTTTTCTCTTCAACTATTTCATAGTACATACATACACTGTTGGTGCAAAAGCATAAGTGATAAATACCATAAGCATTAAATACAGACACCTCTATTTTCCTATTAGGTTTTAAAAAGAAATACTTCTGAGCAACCTCCCTATCTTTCCAATCATAGCTACATCTTGGGTAACAACCGGGGAGTAAAATACATACATATACACATACACATATACATAAAGATGTTCACACATACACATACACATAAACATATGCATATGCACACACATACACATATACATACATATATACACACACATACACATTCACATACACATATACCTATAATTTGTTCAGGAAGAATGCAAATGAGAATAAATATAGAAGAACTGATGATATTACCTTTAAACATATGGGTCAAAAGCTCTATTACCATATCTTTTATGGTAGTACACAAATTCAATGAGAAGTATTTCCTTCTTTTATTCCCCATCTCCTTCCTTAATCTTACCCTTTGTTCCTAAGGAAAATGCTCAACATCTTCTGATTTTTCAGGTAGTATTTTCTCTTAGTCCTAAAACAACTTTTTTTTTTTTTTTTTAAGAGAAACACATTTTGATAATAGGTATAAATAGATTGCAATTGCACAGATACATATGTTCCTGTATATACATATATAGATGGTGCCAAGAAAACGTATACACATTTTAAGACAGGAAAAACTGTATTAAAAATTACACTAATGGTAACCACTTTGAGCACCTCTTGTGATTGCAGAAGTCAAACGTGACTTGTATTCATCTTTTGTTATTGGTGTATATTGAGTATTACAATTTTAATACAGTTTTTTCCTTCCCTAAAATGTGTTGTTTTGGCACCCTCGGTATATGCATATGTATACATATGACACTGCTACAGGACACTATCCTTCTGCATTTGCCATAGAAGCCCATTTCATGGGATTGTATACTTATTAAGTATGTACCACTATAGACCCAGGTAAGAGAATCCCCTGCCATCCTGTGTTTTAGGGGACTCAGCATATCACAAACCCACAGAAAATAAATCGATTGCAGGATATTGATGCCCTTCTTACTCAGTATCAAGCAGTCAGCATAGGCACACAGCACAACCTGGGACCCCACACACCCTCTCAGGTGACTAACATCTTTCCAGCTCCAAAGGTACACTACTCCACATTTTTTGCCTTATTTCTTCCAAACAAAAAGTAATCACGTTTGACTAGAATGAAGGGCTGTGACTTATAATCCTGCTGAATTTATAGATGGACAGTATTTCAGAGGGCAAAATAATTGAGCTGCAGATGTGCTTAGGTAAGAAAAATTCAAATTAATTAACTTGTCAATCCTCTCAGATAGTAGAAATGCAAGAGCTTCTTGCATGACAAAGTATGTTTCCCAGTAGTGCTGAGTATTCGTTTTCTTGCTTCTGTTCACATTCCAGTTCATGGTTCCAGAACACTGAAAACAGCATATCATGCATATAGCAGCTGAGAAAACGTTTGCAATGATAAAATATTCTTATTAATCTTGAATTTGTGTGTATAAAGTATGACACCAATTCCTAACAATGCCACGTAAAGAGACAGGCTAGAACTATGAATGGTTTTATTTGTATACACATATTATAAAAAAATTAATTAATTTTAAAGACATATAAGTTCTACATTTATTTGTGTAATATGTTATTCAATAATTGTCACATTATATATATATATATATATATATATATTTTTTTTTTTTTTTTTTTTTTTTTTTTTGAACATTATATTTTTCATAGATAAGTTTTGAATACACATGATCCTGGACTTAATAGGATTACGTTCCAATAAAACCATTATAAATTGAAAATATTTTAAATCAAAAGTGCATTTAATACACTTAACCTACTGAACATCAGAGCTTAGCCTAGCTTACCTTAAATGTGTTCAGAATACAACATTTTAAAAAGGCTGGCAATACAGTTCAGGTTGTTTACCCTCATGATCAGGAGCCTGACCAGGAGCTACAGCTAGCTGCCACTGCCCAACACCATGAGAGAGGATGTACAGTATATTGCTAACCCAGGGAAAGATCAAAATTCAAAATTCAAAGTACAGTTTCTACTGAATATATATCACTTTCACACCATCATAAAGTTGAAAAATTATAAGTCAAATAATCATCATGCAGGGGACTGTCTGTACTTTATTTTTGAACACATGAAAAATAATTTTGATTTCTTACTTTTAATTTACATTCTGTTAAAAAAGAGAAGAAAATATAATTGTATTCAAAATGTCCACATTACTATCAACAGAACAAAAAAATAATAAATTATTATAACACGATAATTTTTTCTGAAATAAAGGCAAGAAATATACATTTATGCAATAATATATAATTTACGGGATTATCTATATCTTTATTTTATTCCTTATCTAAATGCCACCAAACCATTAATGGTTCCTACTAATGAACAAAAATATCTAAGTTCAGTTGTCTTTGCATTTGTTGACATAAATACCATAGCTGAACCAATTTGTTTGATATATTCATTATGAAGGTATATTTGTCAAGGTAGAAAGATAAAACAGTTTTTGATTTATAATTTAAAAATATTTAGACATAAGAGATGTGTTACTCCAGTTGTTTTCTTTCAAACTAATATTCTATGTACAGTATATTTAAAATGTTTTAGGGACATTCAAAAAACAAATGCTTAACTTTATTTGAAAATTTTGATTTATTAGGGGCTATTTTAGTTCTGGCAAGCTGACATTGGAGAGGTGTATCTGCTGGGTTCCCAGCTAGCCAACCCCAAACTATTAAGGAAGGCTTCAGAATGTTCCAGAACATATTGTCAGCTAAAACTGTAACTGATTTGGAGAAATCTTTAATTGTAGAAATCATTAAATCTTGATGAATCTCAGAGTCTCTAGAAACACTAGAATGTGGAATATGATGGAAGGTCAAAGACTGGGTGGATTGGAAAATGTGGGCATGAAGGAAAGAAAAGAGGCAATGATACCAGTATCCTTCATCCCAAGCTAGTAGGGTAATTTTGACAATAGTTTGCTAAGATCAACTTCATATTCACAGATTTAATTCTTCTATTTGTTTAATTTTTGTGTTTTTTCTGCTTAGTACTGTCTACTGTCATATTACTAGAGAGATAATGCTGGGTATTTTAAGGATTAGATCTATTTCTGTTAAATTTATGATTATTTTATATTAAAATAGTTACTTTGTTTTTGAGTTATTTCACTTATTTATTACGTTTGAAATCAAATTATTTTAAGTTAAAACATCTAATGAAAGTCTACTAGTAAGATAGTCAAACACACTATGATTCTTATTGATTTAATATAATAAATAACCTGGAGTTCTACAATTTGTTCAGAATTAATTTTTTTCTTAAATGTGGACAGCTCTGTTTGTGTAAGAGTATCTATTTGAGAAATCAACTACACTTCTCATTACTTGCGAGGTTTACTTTGCTTTGTTTTCAGAAATGTTGTTTAATATTCAGATTTGGGTAACATTCCATAAAATCCTCAATATTTTGAGTGCATAAATAAGAGTGAATAAACTTGTGTATTATTTTTCCCACAGAAAAGTCATAAAACTAAAGATATACTAAAACATGCAATCTTTACTAATTGTATATGATTAATTAGAGGCCTAGACAAAAATTCAAGGGTTATTAATAATTACCAATATTTGGACATTTTATTTTACTACCACTAAATTAATCTCTATATCTAAAGAGCTTTATTCTGTCGCAAAAGCAAATATTATGATGTTTTATTCTCAGAAGTTTAGTTTTTTATTTAATATGTAAATTTATCTTCAAATTTATTTCTTATAAAAATATTGGAATATCGTTATCTTCAAGGTTAAAGCATTTAATTAGCAAGATGGGTATGGTGCAGTGAGCAAAGGAAAAATAATAGAGAAGCTATTATTTTCTTCCTGGCAAGTGGCATTGTGAATTATATGATTTAAGTGTGCCTAGCCTATGAAATCTGAAATATTCACACAAAGTATGATTATTAATTTACCTATATAAAAATCTTGTTGGGGACTGTATTAGGTAAGATGTACAAAAATAAATTTCTGACTTTTCTATTCACAGATAATCTCACCAATTTGCCCCAAATTGAGTATTCTATTATTAAGGATAAAGCCTTTCTTTACTATATGCCTTCTATAGTATGTATACTAATCTTTCAAACTGACATACATAGTTTCTCCATTTCAAACATTTAAATTACTTTCTTTTTCATACAAAGAAAATTTATTAAAATAGGCTGAAATATGCCCACCAAGATATCAAGGAGTCTTATGTAGGTAATATTTCAATAATATTGCTGTTAATTCCATTAAATATAACTCTCTACTAGGCTACATAGTATTTTAAATGTATTATTATATATTTGGTCTTGTTATGGTTAGTTGTGCATTATTGTTTCAGTAATAAATGTTTACTTCTTCCACTGATACTTTCGTATTCCTCATAAAGTCATGAGTAGAAAGAAAGAAAGAAAGAAAGAAAGAAAGAAAGAAAGAAAGAAAGAAAGAAAGAAAGAAAGAAAGAAAGAAAGAAAGAAAGAAAGAAAGAAAGAAAGAAAGGAGGGAGGGAGAAAAGAAGGGATAACAAAGGAGAGAAGAAAGTTAGGAAGGAAGGAAGGAAAGAAAGAAGGGGAGAATAATGGATGAATGAAAACCAGCATATGCTGTTAGGTAAATGAATGTGAACCAGAAGGACTACAAGTGGCATTTGCTGTCAAAATCCTGATATAAATATCGACTCAAAGTGAAAGGGTGGGAAACAATACTCCCAGCAAATGGCATCCAGAGAAAAGCGGGCCTAGGCTTACTTACTCATATATCTGATGAAACAGACTTCAGGTTAAAAAACGTAAAGACATAAAGATGGACATTGCATAATGATAAAGGGGACAATGCAACAAGAAGACATAACACATCAATATACATGCTCTAAATCAAGAAGCACCAAAATATATAAAGTAACTATTAACAGAACTAAAGTGAGAAACTGACAAAAGCAGTTATAGTCGGGAGCCTAAATATCTCATTGACAGCTATGGCTCAGTCATCCAAACAGAAAACCAATAAGGAAATATCAGTTGTTGTTTTTTTTCAATAATTTATTATTTTTTTTAATTTATTGGGGTGACAATTGTTAGTAAAATTACATAGATTTCAGGTGTACAATTCTGTATTACATCACCTATAAATCCCATTGTGTGTTCACCACCCAGAGTCAGTTCTCCTTCCATCACCATATATTTGATCCCCCTTACCCTCATCTCCCACCCCCCACCCCCCTTACCCTCTGGTAACCACTAAACTATTGTCTGTGTCTACGAGTTTCTGTTTCTCATTTGTTTGTCTTGTTCTTTTGTTGTTTTTGGTTTATATACCACATATCAGTGAAATCACATGGTTCTCTGCTTTTTCTGTCTGACTTATTTCGCTCAGCATTATGCTCTCAAGCTCCATCCATGTTGTCACAAATGTTCCTATTTCATCTTTTCTTACCGCCGAATAGTATTCCATTGTGTATATATACCACAACTTCTTTATGCATTCATCTATCGAAGGACATTTTGGTTGTTTCCACGTCTTGGACACCGTAAACAAAGCTGCAATGAACATTGGAGCACACGTGTCTTTATGTATAAATGTTTTCAGATTTTTTGGGTAGATACCCAGGAGAGGGATTGCTGGGTCATATGGCAATTCTATTTGTAAGTTTTTGAGGAACCTCCACACTGCCTTCCATAACGGCTGCACCAGTCTGCATTCCCACCAACAGTGTATGAGGGTTCTTTTTTCTCCACAGCCTCTCCAACACTTGTTACTATTTGTCTTGTTGAGGAGAGCCATTCTGACTGGGGTGAAGTGATATCTCATTGTGGTTTTTATTTGCATTTCTCTGATGATTAGTGATGATGAGCATTTTTTCATATGTCTATTTGCCATTTGTATGTCCTCTTTGGAGAACTGTCTCTTCAAGTCCTCTGCCCATTTTTCAATTGGGTTGTTTGTTTTTTTGTTGTTGAGTTGCATGAGTTCCTTGTATATTCTGGATACTAGCCCCTTATCGGAGGCACTGTTTGCAAAAATCTTCTCCCATTCAGTTGGTGGCCTCTTTATTCTGTCGATGGTTTCTTTTGCTGTGCAGAAGCTTTTAAGTTTCATATAGTCCCATTCATTTATTTTAGCTTTTACTTCCATTGCCTTTGGAGTCAAATTCATAAAATGCTCTTTGAACCCAAGGTCCATAAATTTAGTACTTATGTTTTCTTCTATGCAGTTTATTGTGTCAGGTCTTATGCTTAAGTCTTTGATCCATTTTGAATTAACTTTGGTACATGGTGACAAATAGCAGTCCAGTTTCATTCTTTTGCACATGGCTATCCAATTCTCCCAGCACCATTTATTGAAGAGGCTGTCTTTCCTCCATTGTATGTTTTTAGCTTCTTTGTCAAAAATTATCTGTCCATATTTATGTGGTTTTATTTCTGGGTTCTCAATTCTATTCCATTGGTCTATGTGTCTGTTTTTCTGCCAATACCATGCTGTTTTGATTATTGTAGCCCTGTAGTACAAGCCAAAGTCAGGAAGTGTGATACCTCCATTATTGTTCTTTTTTCTTAAGATTGCTTTGGCTGTGTGGGGTCTTTTGTGGTTCCAAACAAATCTGATGATTTTTTGTTCTATTTCTTTAAAATACGGCATTGGAATTTTGATGGGGATTGCATTGAACCTGTATATTGCTTTGGGTAATATGGCCATTTTAACTATGTTGATTCTTCCAATCCATAAGCACGCAATGTCTTTCCATTTCTTTGTGTCTTCTTCGATTTCTTTCAAAAATGTCTTATAGTTTTCAGCATATAGGTCTTTCACGTCCTTGGTTAAGTTTATTCCTAGGTATTTTATTCTTTTTCCTGCAATTGCAAAAGGAATTTTTTTTTGTATTTCTTTTTCTGAGATTTCATTGTTAGTATATAGGAAAGCAATGGACTTTTGTACGTTGATTTTGTAGCCAGCAACTTTAGTGTATTCGTTAATTGTTTCTAATAGCTTTTTGGTGGAGTCTTTAGGGTTTTCTATATATAGCATCATGTCATCTGCAAAGAGTGATAATTTAACTTCTTCATTCCCAATTTGGATGCCTTTTATTTCTTTCTCTTGCCTGATTGCTCTGGCAAGGACTTCCAACACTATGTTGAAAAGCAGAGGTGATAGGGACAGCCCTGTCGTGTTCCGGAATGTAAAACAAAGGGCTTCAGTTTTTCACCATTAATTATGAGATTAGCAGAGGGCTTGTCATATATGGCCTTTATTATGTTAAGGTATTTTCCTTCTATACGTATTTTATTAAGTGTTTTAATCATAAATGGATGTTGTATCTTGTCAAATGCTTTTTCTGCATCAATTGACATAATCATATGATTTTTTTGTCCTTTATTTTGTTTATGTGATGTATCACATTGATGGATTTGCGGATGTTGAACCATCCTTATGCCCCGGGATGAACCCCACTTGGTCGTGATGAATAATCTTTTTAATGCATTGTTGTATTCGATTTGCTAGAATTTTGTTTAGGATTTTTGCATCGGTATTCATCAGAGATATTGGTCTGTAGTTTTCTTTTTTTGTGCTGTCCTTACCAGGTTTTGGTATCAGGGTAATGTTGGCCTCATAAAATGAGTTAGGGAGTAGTGTCTCTTCTTCAATTTTTTGGAAGAGTTTGAGCAGGATTGGTATTAGATCCTCTTTGAAGGTTTGGTAGAATTCACTAGTGAAGCCATCTGGTCCTGGACTTTTGCTTTTGGGAAGGATTTGAATGACTGATTCAATTTTGTTACTGGTGATCGGTCTGTTTAGATTTTCCAGTTCTTCATGGTTCAGCCTTGGAAGGCTATATGTTTCTAAGAACTTGTCCATTTCTTCTAGGTTATTGAATTTGGTAGCATATAGTCCTTCATAGTATTCTTGGATGATCCTTTGTATTTCTGTGGTGTCCGTGATAACTTGCCCTTTTTCGTTTCTGATTTTGTTAATTAGTGTCTTCTCTCTTTTTATCTTAGTGAGTCTAACCAAGGGTTTGTCAATTTTGTTAATCTTTTGAAAGAACCAGCTCTTTGTCACATTAATTTTTCCTATTGACTTTTTGTTCTCTATTTCATTTAGTTCTGCTCTGATTTTTGTATTTCCTTTCTTCTGCTGACCTTGGGTTTCACTTGTTCTTCTTTTTCTAGTTCTTTAAGGTGTAACATGAGGTTATTTATTTGGGAGTTTTCTTGTTTCTTGAGATAGGCCTGTAATGAGATAAATTTCCCTCTTAAAACTGCTTTCGCTGCATCCCAAAAATTTTGGTAGGATGTATTTTCATTGTCATTTGTTTCTATGTATCTTTTGATCGCTCCTCTAACTTCTTCTTTGACCCAGTCTTTCTTTAAAAGTATGTTGTTTAATCTCCATGTATTTGTGTTTTTTCCCACTTTCTTTTTGCAGTTGATATCCAATTTCAAAGCCTTGTGATCAGAGAATATGCTTGGTATGATTTCAATCTTCTTAAATTTGCTAAGGCTGATTTTATGTCCCAATATATGGTCTATCCTTGAGAATGTTCCATGTATACTAGAAAAGAATGTATAGTCTGATGTTTTAGGATGAAGTGCTCTATAAATGTCAATTATGTCCATTTCATCTAATGTGTCATTTAGGGCTGCTATTTTGTTATTTATTTTCTGTTTGGATGATCTATCAATAGCTGTCAATGATATATTTAAGTCCCCTAGTATAATTGTGTTTCGGTCAGTTTCTCCCTTTAGTTCTGTTAGTAGTTGCTTGGTATATTTCGATGCTCCCTGATTGGGGGCATAAATATTGATCACTGCTATGTCTTCTTGTTGTACAGTCCCCTTCACCATTATGAAATGTCCATCTTTGTCTCTTGTTATCTTTTTCACCTTGAAGTCTGTTTCATCTGATATCATTATTGCTACACCTGATTTTCTCTGGGTACCATTAGCTTGGAGTGTCGATTTCCACCCTTTCACTTTGAGTCTATGCTTGTCCTTTTAGCTGGGATATGTCTCTTGGAGACAGCATATGGTTGGGTTTAGTTTTTTGATCCAATCTGCTACTCTGTGCCTTTTTATTGGTGAGTTCAGTCTATTTACATTTAGGGTGATTATTGATATGTGAGCATTTCCTGTCATTCTATCCTTAGTTTTCTGGTAAAGCTCTGTCTCCATTTTTCTTTCCCTTTTGGTTGTTGTCTATTATTTCTGTGTGGTGGTATTCTATGATGTTTCCCTCTGTTTCTTCTTTTTTTACAGTATATATTTCAGTTATGGATTTTTTTTGAGTGGTTACCCTTAAGTTTATGTAAAAGAAAGTTTGATAGTTAGAGTATTCCATTTTCTTCAGCACGCTTACTTTCTCCATGCGAATATTCCAGTTCAGGCCTTTATTCTCCCCCTTTTTATGCTTTGGTTGTCACAAATTGTCCCTGTGGATGGTGGTCGAATAGCCTCCTTTAGTATTTCTTGTAGTGCAGGTTGTGTATTAGAAAATTCTCTCAGCTTCTGTATGTCTGCAAAGGTCTTTATTCCTCCCTCATATCTAAAGGATATCTTTGCTGGATATATTATTCTTGGCTCATAATTTCTCTCTTTCAATAGTTTGAATATTCGGTTCCATTCCCTCCTGGTTTGTAGAGTTTCTGCTGAAAAATCTGATGATAATCTAATGGGCTTTCTTTGTAGGTTACCGTCTCCTTTTCCCTGGCTGCCTTGAGGATTCTTTCTTTGTCATTGATTTTAGACAGCTTCGATACAATGTTCTTTGGAGAAGTCCTGTTGGGATTGAGGTCATTAGGTGTTCTATTTGCTTCTTGGATTCGAGGATCCAGTTCTGTCCACAAGTTTGGGAAGTTCTCATCAACAATTTGTTTGAATTTATTCTCTGTTCCCTTCTCTCTTTCTTCTCCTTCTGGTATGCCCATTATTCTTATATTGCTCTTTCTGATGGAGTCACAAAGTTCTTGTAGATTTCTTTCATTTCTTTTAAGTTTCAAGTCTCTTTCTTCTTCTATCTGTGTCATTTCGAGGTTTCTATCTTCGATGTCACTGATTCTTTCCTCCATCTGGTCAACTCGACTACCTAAGCTGGTTATTTCATTCTTAATTTCTTCTATTAAGTTCTTAATTCTCAAAAATTCTATTTGTTTCTTTTTTAAAATTTCAATCTCTTTCGTAAAATGCTCATGTTGTTTTTTGATTGTGTTTCTGAGTTCATTAAACTGCCTCTCTGTGTTTTCTTGCATCTCGTTGAGTTTTTTCAGAACTGCAATCTTGAATTCTCTGTCATTTAAGTCACATATTTCCATATCTTTAAGTTCCTCTTCTGGAGACTTTTCACTTTCTTTCTAAACTGTTTTGTTGCCTTGGTTATTCATGGCAATTACTGATTTATTATTTCTCTTCCTAGACATCTACAGGAGTGGCTTCTGCAACAGGTTGATAGGAAGAGATCTTTCTTTTGTTTTCCAGTACTTGTCGGTAGAATGTTTTATTTTCTCTCTGACTGCAGCCTTTTGTTCTCTCTCACATGGTAGTGCTGTTTTCTCTGCAGTATTCCAGCTTCTCACACAATGGGGGGATTCCCTGGGATATGGGCTTCTCCTCTGTTAATAGTTCCCCTGGGTCACAGGGTGCAGTGTCCGTGTGGGTATGCAGAGAGCTTTTGAAGTTCCAAAGCTCTTCCTGCACCAGATTCAGAGCCTGTATGTTTCAGCATCTCTGTTTACTCCTGTAGGGATCCACCCAGATAGGTGGGGCCAGGGGCAGGTTGAGTTGTGAGAGGTGGCCCAGAGCAATGGCGGCGACCACCACCACAGCCAGTCCTGCTTCCACAGCTCCCTCTTCTTTGCTAGTACTAGTTGTACTGTGAATCTGAGTCTGTGGTCCACAGTTCTCAGAACAGCAAACATTTTGTTCTTTTGATCTGACACTGCTACTGTTCTGCTTCTAGCACTGTGCAGGTGGGGGTGGGGCAAGCTCTGGGAAGGTAATGAGGGGGCGGCTAGTCTCAGTGCCTAAGGCCTCCGTTCTCTGCTTGGCAGTGAGGGCTTAAACCACCATTTTCAGCCTTCTTCCCTCAGTGTTTGCTCTGAGGTCTCTGCCAGGAGTGTTGGGTTCAGCCTTGTTATATGCTGTCCCCTGAGCCCTGTGGGCCATAAATGGAGCCCTAGCAGTCTGAGTTCTTCCCTCTCCCGCATCTGCAGTAGTTCTGGGATGCAGCAAGCTCGGAGCACTGAGCTAGGTCTGCGTGCTGTGCCTGTACGGCTCTGTCTCTGCACTTCTCCCTTTCCTCCTCCTCTGGTCGCGCGATTTGCTCACCTTCAGGTGAATTCAGTAGTGGACCTCTTCATCTTGCCTGTCTGCTGTGCAGAGAGTCCTTTGTGGAGTTATAGTTGTTCAGTTCGTTATAAATTCCAGAAGAGATTTCCAGAGAGGCTCACCTCACGCCACCATTTTGATGACATCTTCCCCCAAAGTTTAATAATTTAAGAAAAATACAATCTTATAGAGTAGTGGATCTAGGAAGTAGTGTTTTACACAGAACACTGCCTGAATCAAATCTATTTCTACTTCTGCATAACATTAAATATATCTGTTTGGCTATTTGACATCAGTATATCAAATTAACACAATTTTGTTGGGTAGTGTGTCTTGGTCAGCTAAAATTCAACTATAGTACTAGGTCTTGAATGCCAAGATACCAGCTTCTTTGCCAACTATGCTTACTTAGAAACTAGGAAACCAAAATATCTGCTTACAACCATCTGTATATCCTGTTTAATGTCCTTTATTATTGTTATCCAAAAGGATAAAGTAACCTGGAATTACAGAGAACTTTAGTATTTGCAAAAAAAGGATTTTAACATTTGGAACATCACTTTAATTTTTTATACATTGTGTTTTCTAAAATATATAGAAGACAGATTGAATGGGGATTTACATATCAGAATTTCTAGTTCTTATGGCTCTTCTCAACCAGGTATGTTAGAATATTTTTGGTAATTCTTTCACTGGTCTCAAGAATAATCAAATGATACAGGTTGGTATTATTGGAAATTCACTACAAAGAAAAATAATTAAGAAATGTGGCCTACACAAGGTGTCACATTTAGTCTGTCATTAGTGACATTAAGAATAGAAAGAAATCTGTTACTTTAACTATAGTAGTAGAAGAATTTACACAATTATTCTAATCATAACTGTATCAAACATTATAATATAATTCTAGCCTCTGTCATTCTTTCAGATTGGTATAGATAGATGTAAGATATTGGATCATTGAATAGTTAAGATAAAAAAGAGTAAGCTTGTTTCTAACAATACACATAAACATAATTTATACTTGTTAAACCACCAAGCTCCTGAAATTGAAACCCACTTACAATAATAGAAGTTTTCACATATCTGAGAATATAAATAACACCTGAAATTCCACTATAATGTTTAGTAACATCTTTTTATTTGTAGTTTTGCATAATACTCTAAAATATTGCTCAAATAGTAACTTCTGAACACTCAGAAATAATAGTTTGTAGTTATATCTTTGAAGCATATCTGTGCTTAGCATGACATATCTTCAAAAGATGTCTTGGAAGTGTTTCTCAATACAAGAACCACTTCTAGAGGAAGAGTTTCATTTCAGCAAATTTAACTATCACTTTAATTGTCATTTAAATAACAGTAGAAACATACTATAATGACAGTCCTTAACACTTTATGCATTTGAAAGCCAGCTGTTAAGAAACATCTTGATAAAAATCTTTAACAAAGGAAATGAGGCTAAGCCTTTCAAAAATTAAAGAATATATATATATATATATATATATATATATATATATATATATATATATATACGTAACCCCTGTATAACATGATTGTTAAGTTCCTAAAAAGCCATGTTATGTGAATCAATGTTATACAAAACAAAGAACTAGTACAAAAAAGCAGATTAGCTTCCAAAAATTAAAAAAAAACATACTATTATATTTTTATAATTAAGAGAAATATCTTCATTAAAGCAATTTTCACCAAAAGTATAACATATTAATATGTATTGAATAATGTTTTCTTCATCATCACTACTAAGCACCATCAACTGAGGGAGTTTTCATTTTGACAAGATATCTTCATTTTCTGAACTTAATACTCCACAAACAAAACAGATTTAAAATTCTAATAAATTTTAAAATTCTGCAGTCAAATCTGATATGACGTCCATGCTCAATGAAAAATTTCAAATGAGATATCTTTAGCTCTTAAAAGCTTTTATTGCCTTCCGTGTTGTTTGGGGATTTCCCTAATTTCAAATGAGATATTTTTTGCTCTTAAAAGCTCTTATTATGCTCCCAGTTGTTCAAGGGTTTCCTCAATTCTCGAGCCATATTAGAGCGAAACCCTGTTATAGAAGTGCAGTGTTATATGGGAGTTTCCTGTATATATATATATATATATATATATATATCGTTTTCCAAAAAAATAAGACCTAACCAGAAAATAAACCCTAGCATGATTTTTCAGGACGCTCCTGATATAAGCCCTGGGTCAATTTAAACTTGTTTTGCAAGGTGGCCGAAGAAGTTTGCTAGTCTGGGAATCAGCCAGCACTCACCGCACTAAAGAAATAGAGAACTTCCTTGCAGAGAATAATAGATCAAATAATGATTCCCTCAGGAATGCCTGCCTATCTCCAGACTCTTGATGTTGCAATAAATGAGTCATTCAAGGACAATTTGTGCATGGAAATCAATGACTATATTGAAAATAGAATGGAGAGAAATCAACATGGAAACTTTGTGAAGCCTAGCCTGCAAGATGTCGTGAGTTGGTGAAGAATTCATGAGCTAAAATCACTGATAGCTGTGTTGCCAATGCACTACGAGCAGGCTACATGGACAAGAAGTGCTCATTTAAGGAGAGCTCTATTGCTGGACATGAGTGATTGGGTCCAATGGTTGTACAGGAAGTAGAGTTGCAAGAAATTCAAGCCGGAATTCGGGGTTTGGAGAGTTATGATGATGTTCCAGAAAAAGATGACATGAATATTTGAATAAATGTATATTTTTGTACGTGAATAAATGAATAAAGATAGATTGCTGTACATGAATAAATGTAGATTGTTGTACATGAAAAAATAAGACACCCCCTGAAAATAAGCCCTAAAACATCTTTTGGAGCAACAATTAATATAAGACCCGGTCTTATTTTGGGGGAAATATTATATATATATATAAAGCAATTCAAAGTGAATTTGTATTTGATATTTGTCACCAACAGATTTTCAGAACATATTGAGTCTCCTAGTCTGATATCTAATGTATTGTATAACTCAGAAATTTATTTTCTATAATTCTAATTTTCAAAAATATATTAGTAGAACTATGTTACCATTTATTATTAGAGTACCATGGTCCAAAAATGTAGGGAGCCACTGTTAAACTGTGGACATTTTGATGCATTAATGAGAATTAAAGTCTGTAAAAGTATTGTGGTATGCAGCATATTCCTAACATTTTGACATTGAAACCCTTTCTTCCATAATAGGTATTTAGATACTTTTTTCCACAGAATTTTTTTTTAAATATCTAAAAGTCAATCTCAGTAATTACAAATTGATTATTTACACTCTCCCATGAGTTGTTGCTGATGGTGATGATGATTTTTTAAAGTCATAGATTTCCTATCTTGAATTTATAACGTCATTCGATAGCTTTATTATTTTTCAATAGAATATTTATATTTTTAAACAGTTTCAATTTGTGAAACAAAATTATTTTAATAAAATTTACTTTCAATAGTAAATATACTTATACCAGTCATAAAATAAAATAACGATTCAAATATAAGGCTATACACCCTGGTCTAAATTAATATAATTCATTTCCTAGGTTATTTAAAATCAACCAAATAAGTATATATTTTCAATGACATATTGACCCATAAGAAATAAATCTGATATATTCTTAAATGTGAGAACATTTAACATAATATAGATACTTAATACTCATATATCATACTATTTGTAATTTATGTTGTTTAATGTTAAAATAATTCTACTCTTTTTTTTTTCTTTGCAAAGCATTTATTGATTATCTATTATATGTTAGGCAAAAGATTAAGGACATTATAGTGAATCTGATACACTTGCTACTTACTCTCACAGCTTTCTTGCATATAGTAGTAAAGACAAACAAGCAATAATTTCTAAATTAGAATGATATGGTGTTAGAAGAATTTATACAAGGGTTCAACTTTTATATAAATTTGTCTCCTACCTTTTTTCACTATACTAAGCAAACCTATTATAGCTTATAATAGTTCAATTTAATTATTTTGCATGTACATATTAAAATTCAATTATCTAGTGGTTTGATTTAGCTATGTACTTTTAGTGATTCTTTTCCTACTCTGTTAAAGATGCTATCTCTATCTAAGATGCTTCAGGATCATGTGTGAGGTAAATTGTTATGGGAATGCTTTTTTAAAGGATAGCTGAAATTTTGATGAGCATAGAAAAAAGGCAGGTAGAATGGTGTCCAACTATTTCTTAAGCCACTTAGTATTTTCAACAATAATGATCTCACTTATCTCATGAATTTTTATGGAAATTTTAGTGCATAATAATGTGAGATATTTTGCAAAGCAAAGATTAGTCTGAAAGTAGCAGGTATTTTTATTTTTAGGATTCTAACAGATAAACATCTAGTTTGCATAAATAAAAAATGATAACAAGAGCATGGTAACACATATATATAAGTATTTAGTTGGTAAAATATTCACATAGATATATATTTTTTTAATTCCCCCACTTTCTTAGGTATGTAGTAGGTTGCAAAATGATACAATTCTTTGTAAGTCCTTTCATCAAGAGATAGAGTCTATTTCTCCACCCCTTGAATTCGAGTTGGACTTGTACATTGTTTTGGTGGGAATGATATGCAAGTTCTGAACCTAGTCACTAAGAAGCTACTGTGTTTCCCCAAAAATGAGACCTACCCCGAAAATAAACCCTATTTAAGATCATCAGCCAAATGGACACATTTAGTACATTATGACGATGTTCCAGAAGAAGATGACATCACTGTATTTGAATAAATGTCGATTGTTGTACACAAAAAAATAAGACACCCCCTGAAAATAAGCCCTAATGTGTCTTTTGGAGCAGAAATTAATATAAGACCCGGTCTTATTTTCAGGAAAATATAGTATAAGACCCGGTCTTTTTTTCGGAGAAACATGGTATGCGTTCTGTTGCACCTTAATCATTCCATGAGTGCAAGCCCAAACTAACCTGCTGGATGGTGGGAGGCCATGTGAAGGAAGACCAAGGCATCCCAGTCAACTGTCAGCCAGATATCTGCTGATAGGGCAGATACCCAAATATACAGATGTGTACACTAACACAGATCACCAGAACCATCCAGCTGAGTCTCGTTCAGAGTGCCCATCCATACAACCATGGTCTAAAAAATGTAGTCACTAAATGTTGGTGTGATCATTGTTAGCAGCAAGTATCAGCTCATACAGAACATTTAAAAAAAAGGATTAATTTTAGTAAACCTAGATGTTTCTACCCATAGCTCACTAAGAACCATCCCACTGAAAAAATAAGATGCATCTCTCTTCTCTCCAAGAGGATTTATGGAAGTGAATCATGCCCACCTGGAAAGACTTTAAGGGTGTTTATAAATAACTTAGACATTAATGAAGCATGGAACGTGGTATGTGCTTTAAAGTTTTTGACAAGCTAGAAACATCATCATTACCATTTGGTCTAAGGCCTAATAACATCAACATACTCAATATAAAGGTGACATAGGTGGTTTGGAGTGTATCCACATGGGAGTGCAGAGGGAAAGATTTATGCGATCAAAGTTTATTCTGAGTAAACTATCTTAAGGAAAATGTAAATAATAAACTACTCTAATCCTTATTTCTACTAGCTGGTCATTTGTTTGCTACATGAATTTATAAATTGCCTTAGGTACCATTTAAATACCATTGTAGACTTGATTATTTAACTTTGTTGCCAATTTTTAAATATTTTTCCTTACAATTCCTAATGTGTATAAAAGGAAACAGAAAGACATGATCAGCAAATGTAATTGGCAAAGTTAATTAACCTATATTTCCTCCCCTCTAGAGGTGAAGTTTCAGCGCCAGTAAAGTCCACTGACTTGGAATAAATGTATTAGCATGTCTATGCTGAAGCTTCAGAAACTGCATGGACTACCTGAATCAAACAATGAGTGTTTACAGTCACAAAGGCCATAACAGCTAAAATAAGGAATATTTTGAAGAGTAGCTGTCATGTCTGAGGATAAAATACATCAAACAAATACTCCTTAATATAATTGAAGAAATATATTCATGTATTGCCATGCTTTACACAAGAATCAAGACAGCTTTAAAAAGCTATGTAGAGAAAAAGTTATGAAGAGAAACCTCACAACCATATTTTCTTACTTTATGCTTCATGCAATGATCACCCTCTGAGAGGACAAGCATTGCTAATGAAAAATTAATGCAAAGACTGAATGGTGACCAGGAAGGCAAAAGAAGTGGTGTCTCTAAATAAGACGCTCTTACCCTAAAATCAAATCTCCCAAACACGTAAAAAATATTTTACATCAGCATCATAATTTTGCATTTTTGATTCAACTGACTTTGGAGATACTATGTCCATCATACATTATCCAAAGAGAAAAGCTAAGACCCTAAAAATGGTGAGATAATTCTCTTTAAAGGTAAAATCCTAACATTCAAATTAAATGTTGAATAGTTATAGGTAAAAATGTTTGAACATTTATTTGTTTAGTAGTTTTCTAGAGAAGTGTACATATTACTTATATAATGGAGCAATATCACAGGATGGATCCCACAGGCCTTTTGGTTTCAGCTTTCTTATACAGAAACTGAGACTTCTATTTTTCTCTTGGTTAAAACAAATTTCCTTCAGAATCTAAATCATGTATTTTCCCAACTAAAATACTGACTCACTTTTTAAGTTTTTCCTTTATAATTTATATTTCAGCAGCTTGAGCAATCAGTAGGGTAACTGATCAGTTCAGCCTCCTGCTGGGATGAGGTTCATGCTGAGACACTGCTGAGCGGTGCACCAACCACTTACTTCACTTGTTACCTTGTTAGAAAAATTATAACCACACATCAATGAAAAACTGTGAAAGCTACTAATGTTTTCTCCAAAACAAGAAAGGTAATCTCAGAAATGTGAGAGAGCTATTTTAAAAGACAAAATTACCATATTAATATGTAAGAGAATAAAAATACAAATAACATTTTAAACCAGCTTTAAAAATAGCATATTCATGTAAAACTTCAAATGTTCTTGCAATAAACATTAAAAAAACAAAAACAAAACAAAACAAAAAAAACTTTGTGGCTATGACTTATGAAGCGAAAGGGGTTAGTTTTTTTAAAGCAAGTGCAATAATGGAAATAAAGTAGGTTTTCATATACATTCTTTATGGAATAATTTTTAAAACTATATTTTTTAATAGAAAAATTTGAAAAAATCTTAATCAAATGTTCTAACTTATTATAACTAATAGTAGGACTACTTGAAATTCTGCAGCTCATAAAGAAAGGCAATATAATGTATACACAATGATGTTTAATCGGAATCTAATTAAGCCTTTAGACTTAACTTCTGATTAACAAGATACATAGGAGATGAAGAAGCAAAACACAATGAGAAAATAATCAAGCAAAGTTCAAACCTGAGACATTCTACAAAACCTGTGGCTTAGACTCCTCAAAACACAGTATTAAGAAAAATAAATTAAAAGATAGTTGCGGAGGAGAAAGCAAAGGAACTTAAGAGACATGGTAATCAAAAGCAATATGTAAACTACCCAAGTTCAGGAAAAAAATGTTATAATAATATGTAGGCCAAATGGAAGATTTGTATATGATTTGGATATTAGATGACTTTAGAGAATCATTGTTAAGTTTTCTAAATATGATAATGTCATTTGGGTTATGTAGAAAAATGTCCTTACTTTTAGGAGATGCATGCTGAAATATGTGGAGATATTATAATTCTGAAGCATAAATATGTATGCTGTGCGTGTGAGTGTGTGTGTGTGTGTATGTGTGTATGTGATTATGCATATGTATTTTCCAAAATGTTAATTGTTAATGAACCTAGATGGAGCGTCTACAAGTATTTGTTGTGCCAGTGTTGCTTTATGTTTAAAGATTTTTATAGAACATGTTTAGAAACAAGTATCTTACATTTACATATATACATATGTACTATATATATATATATATATATATATATATATATATATATATATATACTATTGACCATTAAATGATGCAGAGATTAGGGGTGCCAAACCCTGGCATAGTCTTCCCATCATAATTCCTCATCTTCTCGACTGAGCTCCGAGTTTATATAAGTATGGACAGTGTGCACCCTCCATATACCATCAGCAACCTTGTTTTCCATAACCTCTGAGACTAAATATTAAATCACTTTCTCAGTGGCTCACTGATGTTTATGGGGTTCCTGCATTGTTTCCCGTATCCCCTTTCTCATCAACTAGACATGATACTTACTACTGCCAGTAAAGACTATGGGTGCTTGTTATACTGCAGTCCCCTGTAGCAGCAGTTGGCCTGAGCCTCTAGACCTCAAAGAGAGTACTTAGAGGGGACTGCAAGCTTTAAAGTAATAGGATTTTGCCTTATTGCAATAATAGAGGCAGCCATCTCTGCTGCCAAGAGATGGACTCACAAGTGCAGGACTGGGGTCCTTCATTCAGTCTCTTCTGATGGGTTTAGACACAACAAAACTAAACCCCACTAACCCTCTGGCCTCATTTTCTGGATACTGCATCTTTTATCCCCAGCACAGTATAGTGTCACAAAGTGCATCTCCCAATCACAGCACAGGGAAATGGTATCGCCTCAGTCATTCTGTGTATCAATCCTAATTCTTCTTTCTCTAAAATGTGTGTATAGCTTAGTTTTCACATATTATGCTTATTATTTTCTCCTTTCTTATCCCTGATTTAAGATGCTTACCAACTTGTTTGTTTTTCCCAAGTCATAACTCATATCCCTTCACATTTCCATCTTGGTTGAGTACATAGGCCTTAGTTCCAATGGAGAAGTTTCATTCTGTTATTCTATCTAATAGCAATGTTCCCTATCATGGACTGCAGGACCACTCTGAGACCTCACCTCTTGTGAACTGACATCTCAGATGATGAGGTTCTGCTTGCTCTCCCATGCGACTGAGAGTTACTTGCACAGAAATATATCTGTGTGATCTTTCTAATTTCTGGTGTTTCATTATCTCACCTTGACATCCCTGGTGCTATCATTGGGCTGAAGTTTGCCAGACTTCAAACAAGTCCAAAGATGTTATCTCTTGACACTGTAATTCGTAATTCGCTCTGCCTCCACATGCAGATTGACCAGAACATTAAGCTATTTTTTGACTGAATGTGTGCCTTGTTCTTAGTCCCAACTACTTCTCCCTTTCTACTTGCTTGACAGTGGATTACCCCACCAAATTCTAAGACACAAACAAACTTTTGAGTTGCGAAATGTTCATCACCCTCTCCACTTATAGTTGGATCTGTTAGGGTGCTTTCATCAGCAAACCATAAACCTTGACTCAGCTGGCTTGAATAAGGATCATTTATCATTCCACATAATATGAGTCTGGAGGTAGAGTCCTTCCAGGTTTGTTTAATTCAGCAGTTCAATGATGATGTCATCAAGAAACCATATTTTCCGTCTTTCTGTTCCTCTCTCTATAGCAGTTGGCTGTTTCAGTTTCAGGTATCACTGTGTCATCAAAGGCAGAAAGATAGGAATGGTAATTCCATTGCATATATTTTCATCCATGAGGAAAACCATTCCCAGCAGTTTCTCAGAAGACCTATGCAAGGGGGAGGTCAATGGACGTGATGGTGAGAAGCTAACATAGACAAAGGAGGGGGGTGAGGGGAAGCAAGCTGGGGCTATGCTCTGTGCACTTTTCATCCTGAATTCCTCACAGATTTCCTGGCACACAGCATGTGCTCAGTAAATAATTGTTGGATGAATGATTTGATTAACCAAGGATGTTTGGTAGCCCATTATGATTTGAGGGTAATACTTCACATTGAGAAGTATATGTTTATTGTTGCGTTCTACAAGCTGACCTAAAGTTTCTTGGCCACTCTATCCTCAATACTGTAAACTGGATATAGTTCTTATTTTATAAAATGAAATAAATTCTACTGTGCTAGCAAGGGAAGGTAAACAAGTGTTGTTAGACAAATTCAAGGTGACTAAAAAAAAAGTGTGACAGGTGGATGAATGTGGGCCCCATTAAGATATATTTGATTTTGTGCCACAGATTTTATGCTTTTCCAAATGGAACTGTTAGATGATAAGGGAATGGGGACTATTTTTAACTCATAGTGTTTTTTTTTTAATCTGTGAGAAATGTATTTTCTTATCAATATTTTATGCTGTTCTCTTTTCATACTCTGCTTTTGTGATGCTTCCTTTAAAGATGTTTTTTTCCTTTTTATTCTGTGCCACTGTTTATGCTGAATTTGTTGTTATTTTTGCATTTACACTCCACAGAGAAATGGTACTTAACAGGCTAAAATCCCAGAACCACATCAGGATAAAAGAGGTGATTTATAAACACATAATAGTCGTTTTTGATACTTTTCATCATTAGTCAAGCTGAGAGAACAAATTGGAATTTGAGCTTCTGGTGGGCTTTCTGAAGGGATCCTCAGATAAATGTAGCCAAAGATAAAAAATAATTCCAATTAAAAGATAATGGATATTATACACAATTACGGCTGTGGCCAAGTCAAAGCACTTTGAATTAAATGTCTTTGTGTGAGAAATCACAGTGTTAAATAAAATCATCAACAGAAATTTATTTCTACTTTCTTTGCTCATATCTGCTTACATGCTCATTCCCCATTTTGATAGGAAGTGACAATCTTTTTAAACAGATTTAAAAAGAAAACAAAACTCTCCAACCTGGAGTAAAGTGTAATATTCAAACTAGTATCATATTAAGATTATTTAAACTCTTCAGAGTATAGTATCCAATTGTATTTATGCCAATTTAATTTTGCTCATTTAGAGCCCTAAAACAAAACAGAAAGCTTCTGCATACTACACAATATCTAACCTGAAGCTAACTCTTCGGCGAATTTTCCATGTGTAACTCACCTTAGCTAAATATCTCATTTATGGTGAATTATGTTAAAATATACAATAGAAAAAATTATGGGATTATCACTTAAAATTATATGCTACCACCCACCAGTTCATAGACCTAAGTATACTTGAGACACACAGAATTGTGGTAAAGAGAGGAGAGCAAAATCAGAACAACAAAAAGAGTAAAACAAGTGTACCACTGATTCTGGCAAAATCATTAGAATCTAACCAGTCACTGATATGAAAATGTCAGGTGCAGATCTTAAAATAATTATAAAACTGTCTTCCATCCTCGCTAGCATGTTGAATGATAAAGTAGGATTCCTCTCACTTCTTGGAAAATTTGTCCCACCCCCAAAAATGGGGGTGGAACTGAAGACAGATATATGTAGGGGATTATCATGAGTTATCACCTCATGCTTGATTCAATTTAAAATCCTATAATCTTTTCAATCTTCAAGGCAATTTAATCCTTCGTCCCATGGATCGTCGCTATGCACCATGTAAAAATTTACCCCCGAAGCTCTGTAGCTGCTAGCTGCAGTTTATCAAAAGTTGGCATCATAGAAAAACAAATCAAATCATTGGGCTCATCTTATTTTGTTCTGTCAGGGCTCTGATAAGTCAGGTAAATTATTAAGAACTGCTGCATCTCTCCAGAAACTGGTTATGTGGAGTTATGCCTATTAATTTAATTCCTTTGTTTTTGTCCAGTTCCCAGTTTCAAAACACATGGAATGGGAGGGAGGATTTGAAATTAGAACTGGCTATCAAGACATTCCCCAAATTGGGCTTGGGGGACATTTTGGGAAAGGGTACAATAAGGGCCCTTAATGTTTATTGCTCCCACTGCAAAGAATACAATTAAGGTCCCTTAATGTTTATTGCTTCAGCTCTAAAAAAAAATACCATTAAGTCAGAAACATCACCTGATGGCATCCTCATCAAGCCACACTCTGTGAGCACAGATGGGACGTTATGTAACACAAAGAGAGCGGGGGCTGCTCACCCGGCTGCATTTGCAGAACCATGTCAGGAACCTTCTTTTAAACAAATCCAATAACATGATAATGTGGCAGCCTATCTCCCCTTCCACCACCATCCTGTAAACTCTATGGCAACCCGAACAGAACTACGTATATTAATATATTAATATTCGTGATCCATGGTCTTAAAAATAAAAAAAAGAAGAAGAAAATGCCACCACTGTATGCTCTTCTATATTAGTGTATCTAATGAGAATAAATTAAAATCCAGCTGAGACATGACCCTGAACCTTTCGCTTCCTCTTAACTGTCAATTTGACTTTCCTCAGCACTGTGATCAACTGCATTCTAAGTGGAAGTTGACACTGCCTCAACTTTCTACGAATACAGATAAAATGAAATGGGAACTGCCTGAAACTCAATGCTGATGTAACCTGGTTCTGCACCATTACCCATAATCTGTGTCTTTAGCTTTCTGTAGCTCCAATTTCATTTCTTTAATAGCATGGCTTTTGATAAGAATCTTCCCTTCTCTCCCCCTCCCACTGTCAAGTTCCCTTTGTGGTGTCATTGTTAACTTCTTGCACAATGCAACTTCATTTCTCTGAGAAATTCCCATCAGTGGTCTTTAATAGCAGGTTAATGGGCTGTTAAATCTCAAATTTTCCAGAATGATTTTGTTACCAGAAGTAGTCTTCCTCCTGCTTCCAGTGTGGTCCATAAGAGGCTTGCTTTAAAGTTACTTAATGCTTCACACACTAAGGAGATTGTGCCCCAAATCAGACCAACCAAGAAATACTTTTTATTCCCTTATGATATCAACACGATTTTAGGAGAATGTCTGCCATGGGCCCTATTTGTTATTCCTACTTAAATCAATAAAGGCGCTGAAAAATACAGGAAGCTTTGCCAGCTATGCGCTTACAAATATTAGATGAGAGGGTTCACAGATAGCAGATCATCCATAAGCTGGTTTTCAAACCTTTGTTGTCATTCGCTTCGTGACTTGTTTCATTATCTGCCACTGCTACTTTATGTTAGCTATTTCTTTCTGAATCCCTCATAAACAAAATCTTTAATGATATATAGCCCAAGTGAATTCGTTTACCAAAAGAATAGAATGCAAGATTACATGTAAACCAAAAACCCAGGTGCCTTGCTGCAGAATTTTTTTAAAGTAAAATACCCTGCTAGAGTTTTTCGTAATTTCTGATTGGATCAGTGCTATATATAGTCAGAAACTGGGCAATATCAGATTTTTCCTAGTGATTTTTAAGAATGGTACGTAACTATTAAAACTATGATAATTAGAATAGTTGGCAAAGAGTAAACGACACAATAAAGCACTTTCAATACGTATAGTTCATGGATCTAATACTTCTCATGGATGCTACCTTAGGTAAAAATAATTTGTTCCAGTTTTCATTGAATATTTAAGATGAGGGTGATTATGTGCCAGTTTTTAATATATAATCTTAAGGGATTTTCATAGAATTTTTATAAAACATATTATTTATTTCTAATTATAGAAGCACCATCATTTGTTATGAATGAAATGGATACGTTCAAAAAGCTTTTTTTTTACCAAGAAACTTAAAATCTAGTGAGAGAAAATTTTGCAAATACAAGAGAAAAAATGAAAATATTAAAAATTTTTGAGGCACCTTTTTAAAATTGTTGATGTCTAGTTAATAAACAAAGTATTACTTACGGTCTTGCGAAGAGTCAGAAAATAGGCAGTAAAGTACAGTGGTTCAAGCATAAAATAAGATAATTTCTCATATACATAAAAGTTCAACCAGGTGAACATTTTGCACGTAGAGATTCAGGGATGCAGTATCTTCCCATCTAATGAATCCACAGGTCTCTTAAGGCCTCATTATCATTTTCATCTGTCTTCACAAGGGGAAAGAAAAGGTGCAGGTCACATACCTGTGGAGAAGAGGGAAAATAATTTTCCTTATATTTTTTTAGCTTCTTGGCTGGTCCAATAATTAAATTTATATAAAACAAATTAACAAGAGAAAAACAAATTTAATTTCAATGTACGGGAGCCCCATAAAAATATGAGACTCAAAGGCAGTCAGGCAATTGAGGTTTATGTACCATCCTGAGCTAAGGAAAGGGATGGGGGGGGGGGCGAAGTGGGCTTCAAAGGGGAGGAAGAAAATTCACAGCAAGATGAGAAGAGCAAATATTTGGTAAATAAGTATTTACCCTGCCATGCAGATAAGTCTTTCAGATGAAAATGTTATCTCTGGTAACAGTTCTCTTCCTGTTACAGGACCCATTATTAAATTATTTTAGACAGTTAAAGAGAAGGTAAAAGCCTTTTCTAAATCTGCTGGGTCTTGATTGCCTTCAAGACCACATGCAAAAGTGGCACATTATTGGGGTGGCATATTCTTTCCCCCTCCATCTGCTTCTTAAAAGCCTTGGAACAGAAATAGCACATAGAGCTTCCACTCCATTGGTTACAACTCAATAGCAAGGACACACATAAATGCCAAAGAAGGCGAGAAATAGATCTTAGTTGTGGCCTGAAAACAGAAGAAAATGAATTTTAGTGAAGAGCTAGCTAGTGTTTCCATGGTCAAATTGAAAAACTCTACTGGATCAGCTTTTATAAACCTCTGAATAGGAATCTTTGAAGTAGAATTCTAAGGTTTTTGTTGTTGTTGTTTTTGTCATTTTTTTGTTTTTTGACTGGGAAGACCAGAGAAACTCCATAAAGAGCAGACCTGAAGTTAAAATCGGAATGTTATAAATAGTACAAATAAAATATAATACATAATTGTATTAGACACACTTGGGAAGTGAATATTGGAGAACAAAAACAATTAGACAGTGGGGAATATCCAATGCTAGATTGTCTGGCTATCACTGGCAGAAGAGTAAAAGAGTGAGTCAGTCTTTATTGGTCATAAGTAAATAACTAATATAACTTAGAAGGGCTTCACAGCAGAGAGGCGGGTACATGAAATCAAGATGAGCCTGATAAACTGGGGGGATAGTGGGGGCAGGGGGGAGAGTCAAATGCCTTCTAAGCCAAATGTTCAATAGTAAATAGATGAAGAATATAAAAATAGAAATTCACAGAAAATTAATTTCAAAGAAGATGTTGGAAACTAGTCATTTTTATTAATGCAATTGTGATATGGGGTTTTACCAGTGGGGGACTGAACAGACACAGAGATCATTGGAAGACATGACACTGAGAATTTGAGAGGGCAGGGTGTTAAAAGGCATCAGTATAAACACAGAAGTTTCTAATGGTGATGCCAAGAATGAGTCCACCAGAAGAAACTGGTAGCCACAATCATGACAATGGGGAGCAAGAAAAAATTTTACCCCACTTTTGGATTTTTGAGTTGAAAAGGAATATATCCTAGTGAACATAGTGGTGAGAAATGAAGGTATGTTAGGCTCAAAGTTTTGCCACATTACTGAAAATAGAGTTTAGAAATAAAATTTAGAGTCTTTGATAATGGATTTTAGGACTCATGTCATATTTTGTTCACTGAGGTAGTAAATAAATTAAAAACAAACAAAAAAAGAAAAACCCGGGACAAATATTTTGTTAGATATTAGATACCATGTCTTAACTAATTTCTCTGAGAGTTAAAATACCGAATATTATTAATTTGATAGTATTACATTTTGATGTATTACACTTAGAAGCAAAGATAACAAGGGAGAACAAACTGTAAATCCATAAAGTGTTTTTTCTCTTTAAATTTACTCGCAAATCATAACCCTAGTATTGTTTGCCAAGTATAAAAAATGTTTATTAAACATAATTACTTACTGCTGAATGATTATGGACAAAATATAAGCTTGTTTTTATTTAGTAAAGACATAATAGAAACAGATGTTAGATATTTTTAGCTGTCTTTAAGATTAAAGATGAGTGAGCAAAATAATAAATTATTTGGCTAATTAATCTTTGTTTCCATAAATTTCAGATACATAATTATAATCTTTAGTAATAGCACATGGAAGACTCAGAGGGTCTTCCTGGATAAGCACACACTCTGATGGAGCAGAACAGTGTGCTGCAGGGGTTGGAGGGTCTGGGTCTACCATATTCTGTGTTATTTACATAATGAGTATATTTCAATCCATAACTACCTTGATAGACAGACATGGGAGTTAAAATTTGAGCTCAAATCCATATAACATAAAGGGAGCAAGTAAACTTTTTAATAAATATTTCTTAGTAGCTATATGCAAGAAAGATCATTAGAGTTCACAAAGAAAGAAAAAGAGAAAGAGAAACATGGACAGAAGGACCAAGAACAGTATCACATTTATAAGAAACAAAGTTTGTCTCATATTTAGAAAACATTACATACACAATTATATGTGAAAGCCTCACTAAGAGGGTAGATAGTAATTTGATTTTCTAAAAGAAGTTAAATTTTAGAGTGCACAACAGTTATTTTATGGCTTTTGTAGTCTATAATAAATGTGAACTATAAATAATTTACAAATCATCCACACATCTCTAAATGTTGAATAGGCACTCACTAAATATTTACTGAATGAATGAATGATAGTTACAATACATTTTATTTCAGAGAATAAATAAAATAGTAAGAAGAGTATGACATCCATCTTACACATCATTAATAGTCATGTTCTTACTTACCCTTCAGAAAATATTTCACTAATCTTTCTATGGGGAAGCACAAATTAGATTTATTAGATTTTAGTATCTTTACAGTAAAAATTACTGTGAAAAAAATAATAACAGACATGGATTCCAAGTAATATCATGTCAGTTACTTAGTAATAAAAGAAACTACCATATTCAACTGTGAAAACACTGGCTCAAAAATATAAAAGCTGAAATGAAATTCCACAGAGATGCACTGAAAAGTTGAATGCACTGTTTTTTTGTCCGTGGAGTCAGGGAATGACTGACTTGAGAACTCAGTGCTTATCAAAACCGTGGAGTTGGGTAGAAGGAAGAAAGCAATGTCACAAGCAGACAGGTAGTCCCAGGGCAATGCTTTGGTGTAAGGATGTCAACAGAAGCTGGACCAGACAATGGCATTTCAATAACATTTTCATGATGATTCTTGGGAGACTACAGGAATTCATTTTCTTTCCCATAAAAGAATATAATTTGATATATTTTCATCCTTTTGTATTGTTTTTGCTTTCTTCTATACTTGTGTAACCAAGTTTATTTTTTTTCCTCCCTTT
Source organism: Rhinolophus sinicus (assembly GCF_057876585.1). Classification (NCBI taxonomy): domain Eukaryota; kingdom Metazoa; phylum Chordata; class Mammalia; order Chiroptera; family Rhinolophidae; genus Rhinolophus; species Rhinolophus sinicus. Next base: position 60,031,129 of record NC_142502.1, read on the forward strand.
TCTATATACTAAATGCAAATTGCTGGAAATGCCATTGTGCCCCATTTCCTCAATGCTGCATGCAGGGCCGTCTTGCTCATCACTTAGTCATTTCCAAGGTCCTCAGGAGGCATAGGAAGCAGACTTTCATATGCCAGTTTTAAGGTTTTGCTGCATTCAAACATTCACTAATGTTACATTTGGAAATATGTGTTTGTTAGCGGCTTGTAGTCCTTGGCGGTCTTATTACAAGTGTCATTAAAGCATCATAATATTTGGAGGAATAGCTTTGCTTCAAGATAGTCAGGTTCATTAATGAACATTATCCATCTGACACATTTGGTAAACACCAGAGCTTCAGAGAACAGCTCATCAGGGATAAGCTCGGCCCTCTAGGCTCACTTGGAGAAGCTCATGAACTCACTACAGTTCACCCTCATTAGGCTTGAGATGCAGAGAAAAAAATACATTGAAAACTGCCAATATTTTTATCTTAGAATTTAGAGGGTTTAATGACTTCTGTTGTTGTTGCTGTTGTTGAGATTTGTAGATAAGAGGAAAAGAAATGCCGTGTGCAAGTTCTGTTTGCTTTTCTTTGGAAAATGTTGGTGTTACCTTTAGATTAAATTCAGAGAAAATAAAAACAAGGTTGAAATGAAAAAACAAAACAAAGCAAAATAACTCTCTGTCTAGTTCCTAAGTTTTGAAAAGAATTGAAAGCATCTTTCAGGGCACAAATACAGTCATCCCTCAGCATCTGCAGGGGATTGGTTCTAGGACCCCATGTGGATACCAAAATCTGAAGGTGCTTAAATCCCTTATATAAAATGACGCAATATTTGCATACACCTGATATGCAAATAGTTGCTATATGGTATTGTTAAGGGACTAATGGCAAGATTAAAAAGTCTGCATATGTTTAGTACAGATGCAACCATCACAGGCCTAACTACATAGTACATGTCTTTTTAAAGTGACTTTAAAAAAAAAATTATTTTTGCTTTTTATTTATATTTTTATTTTTCAATTACAGTTGACATTTAATATTATATTAGTTTCAATATTATATCATATTAGTACAGCATAGTGGTTAGACTTTTCTATAACTTACAATCCCCCTGATAAGTCTAGTAGCCCTCTCTAACCATACATAGTTATTCCAACATTATTGACTATATTCTCTATGCTGTACTTTACTTCCCTGTGACTATTTTGTAACTACCAATTTATACTTCTTAATTCATTTTACCCATGGTTGGTTGACTCTGCGGCTATGGAACCGTCTGATAAAGTGGACTGACTGTATTGCTGTGGAAAAAAAGGAAAAGAAAAATATAAACACTATTTTCTTCAAAATGACACTTACCTTGAATGGTGGTCTATAAAGCAGAAGCCGTGGGCCACATTCAACTATAACCCATATACTATAATTCATAGAAATAAGCCCATACACTATAATCCATAGAAATATTAAATGAAAGTGCATTGAAGCAAATTTCCCAAAAGTAACATGATCCCAAGTATATACACACCTTTGGACACTACAAAAAAAGTTGCTTTTCCAGAAAGCAAAAATATGTTTTTCTTATCCATGCAAATTATAGATTAAAATATTTGACTATATGTGTAAGTTTTATACATAAAGGATATATAACCATATTTTACAATCTACCTGGGGATCAGAGGAGAAGCCCAATCATCAAAAGATGTCTTTAACATTGTAACTACCTATATTTTATTATTTTGGAAATTTTCAAGTTGATTTATTATTGCACTTGATAAAGGCATTACCAATTTATCTTTGAAATCATAAAAAGCTATTAAAAATGTGGGGTCAGTAAGGTTGCTCATTTTAAAGATATGGGGAGATTCGGCCTTTAGAGTCCCCTGAAATTTCCACATTCCAGATGTGTCCACTGAGGCCATTCAGACCTTTAGTTCAGACTATAAAAATAAGCATCCATTTACAATTCTCAAAATAATTTGTAACTATTGTGAAAATGGAAAAACAATGTAGTTACTGACAAAGAAGTTGGAATCAATTCAGTATAACGGACTACATTCAAGAGAACCTTAAATCTTATTAGGACCAGTAATTTTCATTTGTCAAATACTTATATTCTTTATCTTCTCTTATTTTTAATTTGTCATTTATAATAAAATCAAAATAATTGTAAATGGATGAAATAGGTTATTGTATTAACAAAAATAAAAGCTGTTATGGTAATTTGATACCTTTCCAAAGACTTAAAGAGAGGTACAGTTGATTCTCACTTTTCATGGCTCCTATATTTGAAAATTTGAATAGTTACTAAATTTTATTTGTAGCCCAAAATCAGTGCTAATAGGACTTTCATGGTGATTTACATTCATGAATAGAACAGAGAAAATTTTATGTTGTCCAATGTGCATGTTTCCAGCCGAGGTGGAAGAAGGCTGGCTCTGCCATGTTTCTGCTCTGATACACTAAATAAGTGTTCTTCCCGAATTCTATTTAGTGTCAGGTTTTTGTCTCTTTGTGCTTTTTTTGTTACTTTGCTATTAAAAATTGTCTCCAAACATATTACTAAGGTGCTGTCTAGTGTTTCTAAGCACAAGAAGGCTGCAGTGTGCCTTACGAAGAAAATATGTATTATCGGTAAGCTTTGTGCAGGCAGCAGTTATAGTGCTGCCAGCTGTGAGCTCATTGGTAATGAACCAGTAATACATACTAAATAAAGTGTCTTTGAACAGAAACACAGATGAAACAAGGTAATGTACTAATCAGTTGGTGAAAATATTGTGGCCAGACGCTCACAAGAACCTAATCCTGTATGTCCCTTAGGAGCAATGGCTTCATACTCACTAACTCAGTGTTCATTGTGATGTATAGAACACAATAAGAATTGACTGTATTTATTTTTTTGATAAATCCTGTTAGGTGAGACTGAAACTGTTAATAGTATTCTTTTCTTTGACGGTTAACAAATTTAGTGTTCATCACACCCCATAGTTTTTGTATGCTACATTGTGACGTGCTCCTTGTAAGAAATAAATGCAATATCATAAGCATTCTCTCAACGTTTTCTGGGTTACCTACCATGTTTCCCCAAAACTAAGACCAGGTCTTATATTAATTTTTGCTCCAAAAGACGTATTAGGGCTTATGTTCAGGGGATGTCATACTGAAAAATCATGCTAGGGATTATTTTCCAGTTAGGTCTTATTTTTGGGGAAACACGGTAAGTGTTCCAAAGAATTTCAATTAATGAGGACTATTGTTAGATAGGAATAAGTATCTTCCAAGTCTTTTGATTAGGTTTTGTTATGGTAAGTCACATTAAGATGTTATTGTCATTATAATCTTGGCCTATTAAGGGTTTGTCCATATTTTTATGTTAAATAGCCTAAGATAAAATATTTGTTATATATAACTATATTGGGCCTGACACTATATATGAGCACATATATGCATTTATGTCTTATATTTTCATTTGTAGAAAAATATGTATATACATACAGTATATGACTAACTCAGATAAATTTGAAGATAATATACATTTGTTATAAAGTAATCTAAAGAAAATTATTTCAATGCTATTAACATACTAGTAGCTAGAACTGAGTTAACAATTGAATGAATGAAAAATAATGTAGTTATGATATTCTATAACATCAGAAGTTTTTAAGTATACCTGATTAAAATAACTTTGTTTGGAAGATACAAATAAATCAATGTTTCAAGACCCTGAGTCAAGTTGTAAGAGACATCTGAAATTTTTAAAGTCTAGCCAGCTGTTGGTTGGGCATTATCATGCGTTTAAACTTGATATTGACATCAATAGTTAGGAAGATAGAGAGAGAGAGATAGCATCAAATGTTAAAATAAATGCATACATAATAATAAAACTACATTTAATGTGAATATATTTGGAAACAAAAACCCAGTAAAGAGTATGACAAGAAAGGCCATATTTAGAACAGGTAGTAGAAAAAGAGGGCTATGGAAAGTCTAGATCTTCTAGGTTCGGCTCAGATTGAGGGGGCCAGTTTAGACCAGGGGCAGTAAGTGTTGCAAACGGTGATGATTTGATCACGAGGTTTAATCTTGGCTAGTTGGAGATTTCATGCCTGTATGCATTGTTTTCCTTTGAGAGAGACCTTTACTTGTCTCAGACACTCTTGCCTAGGGTTCTTACTATAATGTATCATCCATAGTTGGCCACTCAGCAAGCAACAGAGCTTAAGAAGCAACATTTGTTGTTCCAGAAAGGTTTCTGGGTAGTTATAGTACCATCAGACCTGTCATAAAAACCAAGAGTACTGATTTAAATTCTTCGGTGTGTTACTTAATTACCTTTTTAATTAGGATAAAATGTCTTTTCACCCTCTCCTATTTGAATACTGCCATCCCTGCTTTCGGGGCCAAGTTATAAATACACTGCAATGAATAGCTCTCACTATGCCCACCCCCCCCCCCTTCCTTTCCCCACTGAGCCAGCTGCTCCTGTGTGCTCAACTGTCAGTAGCAGTGCTGCAGAGACGCTCCAAGTGCTCCCTAATAACTCGGGGAATCAGTGCTGCTCATCACTGAGGCTGACAGCTGAACACAGCTCAGGGGAACTGAATGTGCAAGAGGAGCAAGAAAGAAGAGGGTAGATTGATTCTTTGAGATGCAAGGATAAAATGCCTTCAAAAATAGCCATGATCTTGCTGGGTGGTTGGTGAGGGTGAGGACCGGGAAATGTGTTAGTCAAAGTCGGAAAAATGTGAAAGTCAAAGAAAAAATAATATACAAGAATCACTTTAATTATTTATTTGCATGGAAACATGTAATCTGAGTGGAGAGAATGAGAAGGAATCCCTTTTGTCTCCTGGGCCACACAACTGAGAGAGATAGATGACTGACATTGAGGACCATTTGCCCAGCCCTGCCACAAAGCCAGGTTTTCCTTGAGGAAAGAGATTGACTGAGGAACAGCCTGCAGGTAGCTCTTTGCATGTTAGAAATAAAACATTCTAAGAAGAAGAATCCTCTGACACAATTTTGTAAATTATTTAAATTTTGCAAAAATTCATGACACAAAATTTGCCATCTTAATAATTCTGAAATGTATAATTCAGTGGTATTGAGTACATTCACGTTGTTGTGCAAATTTCATTACCATTTATCTCCAGAATTCTTTTCATCTTGCAAACCTAAAACTGAACCCATTAAATAATAACTAGCCATCCTTTTCTACCCCCAGCTCCTAGCAACCACCATTCTTTTTCTGTCTCTATAAACTTGACTACTCTAGATATCGCATACAAGTGGAATCATACAGTATTTTTCTTTTTGCAATTGGCTTACACGGTCAGACAATTAAGTTCTTGAACTCATCCTAGAAAAAGTGTTACACAACTCATTGCTGAATATCACTATGGTCACCTTCGAAGTACTCCCCTTGTGAAGCGATGCACCTAGTCCACCCTTCAAAGAAATTTTGGAACTCTTTTTCTGGAATGGCCATCAGAGTTGTTGTCATATTACTCTTGATGTCCTGAATGTCGTCAAAATGTCTTCCTTTCAATATTTCCTTTATTTTTGGATAAAGAAAGAAGTCATCGGGGACAAGATCAGGTGAGTAGGGAGGGTATTCCAACACAGTTATTTGTTTACTGGCTAAAAACTCCCTCAATGCCATGTGAGCTGGTGCATTGTCGTGATGCCAGAGCCATGAATTATTGGTGAAAAGTTCAGGTCATCTAACTTTTTCATGAAGCCTTTTCAGCACTTCCATATAGTAAACTTGGTTAACTATTTGTCCAGTTGGTACAAATTCATAATGAATAATCCCTCTGATATCAAAAACAGGTTAGCAACATCGTTGCAACAAGTTTGTGAACTTAATTGTCACACCTTAGTATTTCAATTAGCATGAGGTCCTCAAAATTCATCTATGCTATAGTGTGTGTCGGAATTTCCTTCTTTTAGAAAGTTGAATTGATTATCTCTTTGTCCATCCATATAGACATTTGGGTTGCTTCCACCTTTCACCTATTTTGAATAATGCTGTTATGAACATGGGTGTGCAAATACATTTTTGAGATCCTGTTTTCAATTCTTTTGAATATACACCCAAAACATGCAATTGTTAGATCCTATGACAATTCTATTTTTAGTGTCTTGAGGAACTTCCACACTGTTTTCCATAGTGGTTGTACCACTTTACATTCCCAATAGCAGTGCACAAATGTTTCGATTTCTCTACATCCTTGCCAACACTTATTATTTATTCAGTTATTTTATAATAACCATCCAAATGGCCTCAGATACAATAGACTCTAATTCATTTATTCATACATGAAAAAATGCTGGGCCAGAAAGATTATATCTATATAGTTAGTAGCAGTGCTAGAATAAAAACACAGGTCTCTTGGTCAACAACTTGAATTCAGGCCTCCAAAAGTGGCTCACGTTGTGTTTTGTTTTGTAAATGACAGCCAACAATGCATCTAACCAGACTACACTTGTCCATTAACTTGCTCTATCTGCACACACAGACATACTTTGAGACCATGGTTCTGACCCCATAAAGAATATCTAGCCTAAAGATGGAAACAGGAGCACATGAAAAAAACTCAAGAGGAGCTACAATTTAAACACAAACAAATTAATAATGTTCATAATGCATATAAATGCTGAACCTATGGAGTAATGAGGGTAGAAAGCAATCAACAAAATCTTCTAGCAATTCTATATAGCAGCTAAAAACTGATAACAGAGTCTACAATGTAGAAAAATATATAGTAATATTGGATAATAAATTGTGAAAAATCAAGTTACCAGAAATATGGGTACTGTAAAAAATTCACATTGTTATTGTTGTTCTTGCTAATGTTTATCTACAGGAAATGATACTGTATAAATACTGAAATGTTATCTTCAGCTTTTGAGATTTATTTTTTCAGCAAATATTATTTGAATACCTGTCGCAAGTGAGGGCATGAAGATATACCCCAGAAAAACTTAAATAAGGCCTCTGCTCTCTTGGAATTTCTTTTCCAATGGGAGATAACTTTAAAAGAAACAAATGATGAGATCGTGATGAGTAGGAAGTCTCAAATTGGTCACCAGTGAGCCAAATATGTCTAGCAGATGGTCAATTTTATTTGGCTTGCAAGGCATTTGTTTTTTTGTTTGTTAGTTTGTTTTATTCTTGTTTTTGTTTTGTTTTGTTTTTAGTGTAAACTAGATGGCATTTAAAAGATGAAAATTTTTTTGTAAAATTAAAATCCAAATTTCTGGATTTTCCTGAGACATTGAGAGATTTAGAGAAACTTCAGATAGGATTGTCAAATAGGATAGTTGGAAAAGCCATGCTGATGAAATGATTTTATAACTGAAATTTGAAATACAAGAATTAATTAAGGCTATGCAGTTCTGGGAAAAGAACATTCAGGGAGGAAGGAACACGAAGTCCCAAATTCTGGAAAATGGCAAAAACTAAGACAAGGTGAGTCAATGAGGTAGCACATTACGTCCCAAGACTTGACAAGAAGTTCAATTTCAGTATAAGAGTTAAAGATGTTAAGCCAGAGAGAGACATGGAGTGATTTCTACCTTTTTGTCCTGTTTTTCCAAATACATCAATATTCCAAATGCATCATATAAAGCTACATATCACCTTTATTTTAAGATAAGAAGTATTTTAAAAATACAAAGAAAAATGCTTTTTTTGATGGGATGTATTTTAAATAAGATTTAGAATGGGGGAGTGGGAAGTAAATCATTGAAAAGTAAAATTACTACTATCCTTATTGAATGTCATTATGGTCCTAACTTGAAAATCATTTTCCAGCTATAGACTTGCCCTTTGTAGTAGAGATGAGGAAAGTAAAACCAAGCACTACCCTCAGTCACAAAATGTGAACGCAATAGATAATTCATTGGAGCCATAAACTTTTGATTTAGGAAAATATTGTGTTTTCTGCTCACCAAGGAAGGAAATTTTTTGAGTCAGGGGAAATAAAGAAAACAAAGGAGGGAGAAACATGCAATATAAGGGACAGCAATTCAAAGATCTTATGGTAATAAGCTCAACAATATTCAGATAAGATCGGTCCCTGTTCAAGCCCAAGTTGTACAATGAGTGTCCATATAACTGATGGCTGGATAAACTCAAACAAAGCCCCAAGTCTTGAATCTAAAATCTCTTTTGCTATAACAGAGCAAGAGCATATCTATGAAGCTCCAGAAGTATACTTCGCTGACTCCTAGACTTATTTATAAAGCCAGCCTCCAATCACCTCTAAAACGAATTCTGTGAAACCAAGAGAGGGACAAGGCAATGGGGATTGTACAGCTCTTTCAACCTGGTATTTTCTCTCATAAGTTCATTTTTTGTTTTGTGTGTTTGATTGTTTTGCTTTTGTGTTTTCTTACAATTTAAGGAAAAAGATAATTAGATAACGTGTTAAAATGTAAAGAACAGGCAACAGAAAATTTGTAAAACATTTCTGTCATAGTAGACGCCAATACATGTACAGACCACTGAAGAGTGCCGGTGGCCTCAGTAATAAATTACTGAAATAGTTGTTCTTTGAAGGGAAGTAATAGAGTATTAAATCAATGCAAAGGTACGAAGCTGAACTATGGCTCAAGCTGAGTTTGTGAGGTTGTTTGAAATGATATTATGATATCGGATCAGTTTAAAAAAAAAAAAAAATATATATATATATATATATATATATATATATATATACACATATATGTAAATATATTAAGATATATATTACCATATATTCTTAAAATCATCCCTAAAGCTGACATTCAATAAAATATGAAAAGCTTATGCCTGGATAGGGAAGAAATATGACTCTCTTTTTAAAGATATGATCAGTCATTAAAGCTTAATTTTTAAATCAATTATGGGAATAAATAGAACTCTTTAAGTAATCAACAATTCATGATCAAAAATTATTTTCCAGGGCCGGCCCGGTGGCTCAGGTGGTTAGAGCTCCATGCTCCTACCTCCGAAGGCTGCCGGTTCGATTCCCACATGGGCCAGTGGGCTCTCAACCACAAGGTTGCCGGTTCAACTCCTCGAGTTCTGCAAGGGATGGTGGGTTCCACCCCCTGCAACTAAGATTGAACAGGGCACCTTGAACTGAGCTGCCGCTGAGCTCCCGGATGGCTCAGTTGGTTGGAATGCGTCCTCTCAACCACAAGGTTGCTGGTTCGACTCCCGCAAGGGATGGTGGGCTGTGCTCCCTGCAACTAGAAAACAGCAAGTGGACCTGGAGCTGAGCTGAGCCCACAACTAAGACTGAAAGGACAACAACTTGAAGCTGAATGGCACCCTCCACAACTAAGATTGAAAGGACCACAACTTGACTTGGAAAAAAGGCCTGGAAGTACACAGTTACCCAATAAAATCCTGTTCCCCTTCCCCAATATTTTATATATATATATATATATATATATATATATATATATATATATATATATATATATATTTGTTGTTGTTGTTGTTTTCCCACTACCTTCTTCTCTCCTTATTCAAAGAAATCACCAAGTCCTATCAAGTCTGCATTTTTAAAATGTCTGGTTCCATTACCTCTGCTTTATGTACCATACCACTGCCCCATCCATGCATAACTCATATACCTGAGATATTATACAAATCTAACAATGTTACTCATCCTTCAATTTCTATTCCTTCTAAGAAAAGATAAGAGAAAGAAAAAGAAAAAAAAAAATCCTTAGATTGGTATGTAGAATAAGACCTGCTATGACCTAGCTCCTGTCTGTCTCTCTCTCTCTAGTCTCATCTTTTTCCACTCTCTTGATACATCCGTATTCCAGGAATATGGAATCAATTGACTTTATTGAGTACATACTATGTACTAGTCTGGGTGGTTTTTGCCCTCAAATGCATTATTATAGAGGGGGTAGGAATGACAGGAAATAAGTTATAACTTCATATTCTCAGAAGAGTCACACAGCAAAAATAAGTGATAATATAATAGATATGAAATAGTGAGGAGAAGGGTGCCTTTGAGTAGAAAGTCTCGTAAGGTCTTGGAATGAGTGATATTTGAGTCAAGATAGGAAGTTTGAGAAGGATCAGCCATTTGAAGCAAGAGGATAGATATTTCACTTCGGAGAACAGAGACAGCCAAGGCTCTAAGAGAAGAAAAGAAGTGACTAGAGCAAGATGAATAAAGTGTCCTATGGGAGATGCTCTTAGATAGAGACACAGGTAGATCCAAGTCATAAAAAGACTTTTAGGCCGTGTTGAAGAATTCAGGTTTTATACTAAGTGGGGATGAATTTAAACAAGGGAGTGACATGAACTACTTCTTCCAATCTCACTGTAGCCATAGTGTGGAGAATGCAATGGCTTCATAATATAGGAACACCAGCCTCCACTGTACTTTCGTACTCATGCAATACAAAGAACATCTGCAGCCAAGAGACTTTGGTTTTAAGTCTCAAACTACTCACTTATGAAGTAGATGATTTGGAGACTGAAACCTTGGAAAAGAGAGAGAAGAATGCAAGGAGAGCAGTTCTGGCATGCCCTGTGGAAAGGGTGCTGTATGCAGGAGCTTGCTGGAATATAGCAACTATGAACAGCCTGCTCCATCTCAGCCAGGTACCAGCTCATGGTTCTGCATCTAATAAATCTCTGGTCCAGTAACTTGCTTAATGGATCTGTGTAGGAAATAACAATAGTAATAATAGGTAAATAGCAATAGCCATAATTAACTAAACGCTATCCACAAGTTGTTTGTGATAAACTCCTTATCATCTTCAATGCTCTTATCAACTTTGCAAGGTAAATTGTTTTTCCTCTTTTAGAAATGATAAACTTAGAGGGTCTGAGATGTTCAATCTCATATGGCAGTCTTGCCTGACTTTCTTTTCATTACATTGTGTCAAAGAGAAAAGGTTTTTTGGGGGTTTGGGTTGTATTTATTATTTAGAATAGAAAATAATTTAATACATTTTTTTCTCCCCCTAACCTCTACAGCACTTTAAAAAACAAGACTTCATCTATAATGTCTAAATCAGAAAAATAAACAAGTATATACAGTTATGGAAATAACTACAGAAAAAAAAGAAACTTGAAAAAGAAAAACAAACAAACAAACAAACAAAAATACTTCCCTAACATTGAAAATAAGAATGGAGTTCAAAAAGTGGTTTGGCCTAATTTGAATCTCCCTGGGTGGCAGCACTGACTGGCAAGAAAATGCCTGTTAAAAGTAGGTGAGTGTCATGCTTCCCTCCCTGAAGTTAGGCAGAGCCATGTTGGTGCGGTCACACAGAATGACTGCCAAATGGGCCTCAGGCACAACATGAAGAACAAACAAATCCCTTACTGTGTGAAGCCAACTTAGATTCTCAAATGGCTCCAAAACTGGTCATGGCATTTCTGGTCTTGAGAGCAGTCCTGACAAGGTGGGGACAAAGGCTGTGTGCCCTGATGAGAGATGCTGATGGCTTCCACCACCTTTAACTTCATTTAGCAGCTAATCAGTGTGCAGCATAATTCTAGAGCTGGAGAAAGCAGCTTTTAGATGAGGCACCAGTCCCACAAATAGTCCATTGACATTTGTAATCTATTCAATTCTATTCCTAGCTTCCACCTTTTATATTTCATTGTTGAAGAATTAGAGCAGGAGAATCAAGTATCATAGCAGATATTTCTTTTGTGGAGTGCTGATGCCTGCCCTGGGAGAGGAAAAGCAGGGATGACATTAACATATATAGAAGACCAGGGCACAGGTTATGTTTTTGACAGGGAAGTTTAAAATCCATGGAATGGGTGTGGACTTTGGAGCCAGATATAACTAGATTTTGATGTGGAGCTCCCAGCTATTCTGTGATCTTAGGCTAGTTAGTTGAGTTACACTGAATCACAACATCAATGTTTACAAAACGAGAATAACAAGCAGTTTATAAATTATATGAAAATGTGCCTAACATAGATGTTACACAATAAATATTTCTTGTTCCCTTTTTTGAATAGTTTCTTGCAGCAAAATGGGTTCAGCCACGAAAAGCTCTTATTTAAACATGGCATGTGGGAAAAAAGCACTACAGAACTATGTGCCCTTCACCAATTCATTTAACATCTCTAAGTCTTAGTTTCAATATCTTTCAGATAAAGGTATGTCCCCATAAAGCAATTATGGAACAAAAGATGAGAATAACTATGAGTCTTATAATCTTTATTCAGAAATCTTTACTCATAGAGTTTGAGAAAAAATGTTGAAAAAGCCAGGTAAGTTGATTATTATTATTATTATTATTATTATTATTACGTGGCCATATTTCTTATTGGGCCTAATAAATACCAAAAATAAACACTAAAGATAAAAGATATTTGAAAAGTAGTGTTATTCCTTTGGAAGGTGCTCCTTTCCAAAATTTAAGATGATTTTGATGTTCCCTTAGATTGCTTTTTTCTTTAGAATTGTTTTTATATTGATATATACCTATCTAGTCCTTAGCTATTAGTACTAATATGTGTTTTCTCTATGAGACATAAATGATATTCAAAGGCCAATCACTCTGTACAAATGTCACCATCCTCAAGATTGATTTAGCATTTCTTCACTTTGAACAGACTCTTGACTCATTAATACTTGGAGACACCAAGCACATCAGATATACTAACGCAATACATACAAAATCAATAAATGGTCGTCTTGTGAGTCTCATTACGTCTATTTTATTGATTGAGTTTTTATTATATCTGTAATTACAGTTCAAAAATGCAATTTGATGATCTTATAAAAAGTATTAACTCTTAAATCTCTTAACCATAGGGCCTCAACTCTTTTTTCTGTTATTCTATAGCTTACTCTGTTCCACACCCAAACAAAGTAAGAGCCTCAATAAGACAGCTCTTTCTGAGTTGCAGTGGCTATTGATGGAATAGTCAGATAGGTCCACTTATATACACAGAGAAATAATGGGAAGGTCTCCTTTAACTCAAATATTTATGGAGATAATCAAAGAATTTGTGGAGATTGATTCAACCCACACTCTCTAATGAGATTTGGACTCATATACAATAAACCCTAGACAGTGGGTGGTAATTTCTGATGTTCTTTAGTTTCTTCTCAACAACAAATCAGTGATATTTATCAGTGTCATGACTAGGTGAATGATTGTGGTTCAATTTCACTCCTTTTCTGGTTCACCCGCTTCCTATTTCTCCTACAAAAAAAAAAAAAAAAGACTATCAAGAATATTTTTTCAGTCTTCCAATGTTCTTATTTATCTCTTCATAGGATGAATTGAATTCACTTAAAAATACCTCAGGGTAGGACATATATGTGATAGATACTTTAAAGATTGTCAGTTGCCCTACTTATAAATTCACTCCAAGGGTCAGTAAATATCTAATTAGAAATAACACTCCCAAATGCCATTTTTGTTGATCAAACATGATTGAATATTATCAGTTTCCTATGTTTCCAATTAATATAATAACTTCAGCAATTAATAAGTTTGATCAATGTAGAGGCCTAGCTATTTAGCTTAATTCATTTTTGAAGATAGGTTTTTATTTGTAAAATTAGTGACATGAAATGTATTTTAATGAATTTTGGCAATCGCCATTCTGTGATAAAATTAATGTTATTCAGATATGTGGATTGGCTTAATTATTTCAGAGACAACCTCTACTTTATTATGAACAGGGTATAAAAGTCTAGCAAGCTCTTTACAGCATACCCATAGGGATAGTGATTGAGACTTTATGCCTTAGTAGTCTTATGTCCAGCCATTAGTCTCTAGAATATTGTCATATTTACACGTGTCTCTCACATGCAAAGCATGTTGGTAGGAACTACAAATATGGAAGACTGAGGATTCATGCATCTTACAGACTTAAGTTGTTTAAATGTTCTATGCCTGCTTGTTAACAAATTATTGTTTACTCTATGTCTACGTAGGTAGTAGGCTCTGCTCTGACACTGGCTGTCATTGTTGCTTGGATGGGAAGTATAGGAAGTGGCAGCTATATAACTATCTAAAATAGCCTAATAGTTGTGTATAACTAAGTTTTCTTGGGTCACTTTGAGACATATCTTAATCTTCTAAATGTGTCCTTGATCAAAGTACAGGCTTTGTGAGGTAATTACTCATTGGTCTCTGTGGGAGACTTTCCTTCCTCCCATATGCCCTGCACTGTGCTGAGTGGCTCGGCGATGCCATGGTTCATTGACTCTAGACCAAGTGCTCTGTGTTAAAATCGTGTGGTTTGTGTCAGCTCTCACTGGGATCAGCATGCTCTTTGTGAGAGGATTTAAAATGTGAATCCTTTTCAGCTGGAAGAATCATTTCTTAGACAGGGCTAGAACTTCACACAGACATCTTCCTATCAGTTTGAACAGTGTAATAGGATGGTGGCACTCGGTGTTGACACTATTATACCCCCTGCCCCAAAGTATGGGACATTACTGCTTTATGGTTTCATGCCCAGTGTCTTGGAGAAAAGGCAGTATGGGAATCTATTCTCTAAACTCTATTTTATAAACTATGTGAAAATATGCACCACATACTGATGTTATATAAATGTAATATATTACCACATATTCATTTCGGAATACGCATGTCAGAGTTCAGTTTTCCTAGACATCAGATTCTGAGACACTGACGTTTGTATCAAGTTTGGTCATTGACTGTGAGCTGCTCTCATAAAAGGGGCATAATATTAAGCAAGGCACGCTCTTTCTGCTAAGGACAATTCCTGGAGAAGGACCTGACAGTGAGCTCTCAGCAGCTAACACTCTCGGTAACTTGAAGAATAAGTACCTCAGTTCTGAAGGAGGGTCACATGGGTGCAAATAGCATCACCTTCAATTCAGTCCCTGGTTTGAACTATTCCCAATGAGTATCAGGTCCCTTTCTTTTTCTGAGAGTGTCCCCCCATCTGATCTTGACTCAATCTCAATTTTGCCCTTGATTTCTCCAGTACTAGCTTAATTATCTGAACTCCCCTGTAGCCCTCCTCATAAATATCATGAACTGTAAGGAGACAATATTCATTAAGAGAATAGGAAAGTCTCCCTTTCCTGTTCAACATCAATCCAAACTGTTTGCAGAACTAATTAATAAGGGTAATATAGAGACAAACCACCGCTGATAAGAAAGATGGAATGTGCTTGTTTGTTTGTTTATAGTAATCTCTTGATCTCTGCCTCCTCCTATGTGAAAATGGAAACAAAGAAAAGACAGAAGAAAGAGAATTCCAACATGGAGCCAGGTGCCCCATGGGGTAGAAGAGGCTAAAAAAGAGAGGACAGTGTAAGAAAATATTTTACATGATTTAGTAAACTGAAAAATGACTTAATGACTAAGAAGAAGTGGTCAAAAAAGAATTAACAATGAGGAGATTAGAATTGTCCCAACATGAAGAAAGGAAACTACGGTAGGGAAAAAGGAGTTCAAGAAAATGTTAAATTATTTTGAAAGGATATTTCTTGGAAACCAGACAGAGAGAGAGAAAGAAGGAACTGGACCGATCAAAGGGCAGGTGGGGTGATTTCTGTTACACTTGGTACTCATAAGTGTTCTCAGATAGTGTTAACCTAGGAGATTGTCCTCAGTGCTCTTTGGGTTTATGTGACTCCACATTAAAGCAAATCACGGTCGTGGACAGCAAGAGAGTGATTAAGTACACAACTAATGCTTACAGCAAAAGTGTAATACTTTTAAAAAGCACACTTTTTTTTTTTCAAAATTTCTAGATAACGTTTCTAATTTTGACCTTTTACTTAAATCACATGCAGGGGTATCTTACTAATTCTCAACTCATCAGTTATCCTTTCCTTCAAATTGTTATTGAAATGCAACTTCCACCATGAAGTCTTCCCTCATAAGAATTTTCATTTGCAGTTCTGTCTAATCTGAACATGCAAATTTAGTGATACTCTTACTTATCCCAGCCCTGATTTCATGTACACTGACTATGTGGCCTGTTATTGAATTTTGCAGTCATGCGTGTGTAGAAATCTATTCTCTAGTTCTTCTTATCCAACTCAACAATTCCCGAGCTTTGCAGGCAGCTTTGATGTCAATGTGCTATTGCAGAATAAGAAAATGGTAATAATGACATGATTTGTCACTCAAAATGACATCTATTTTAAGGGTCGTTATGGCCATATTTTACAGAAAAGATTACACACTTCACAAAAGTCAGAAATCCCTGAAAGGGACCATTAGTAATCCCTCAGACTTCTTCGTTGTTGAATTCATTCATATCTATATTTGTATCTACCAATATTAATATCTATATCTATCTCTAGTCTATAATATGCACATTTCTATCCAGAGATACAGAAAAAAGATAGAAGAGGATCAGGGGCTACCCATCATCTTTAAACGTAAAAGAGCAATGATCTTTACAGACTGTCTCAACGCAAAAGAAATTCCCCGTAGAGAGGTCTATAAACAGAATGACAGTACAGTCACGATATTTTATTCAGTGATATCAGTGTTTACTTTTAAACAAAAAGGAAAGCTCTCAAGACCCATTAGTTTTCTCTTAAACACAGACAAACTTCACCCATCCCTTTGGATGCTGTGATAATATTTATAATACTCTAGATCATTTCAAAAAGAATAAAATATAATGAAGGGTTGTTCTTACAAACACAGATTTTACAGAATCCTTTCGACAGGTAGCTTTGGATAGTCTTCTCTCAGGGGAGGTGAATTTAAGTGGAGCTGTACTTGAGTTCAGTTTGTATTCCCCTCTCAATTACCATCAATGCAGCTGAATCAGGAGCTACACCAAAATTCCTGAGATAGCTTTTTAAAAATCTGAAATAAAAAAGAAAGTGTTATTGCAGACGGAGGTGAAAGAAATGTTGATACAAGAGGGACAAAATCCCTGGCGGGAGGGAGCTGAGGGCATGAAATAATGAAACAAATACTTGAAACACCCAAAGCAGAAAATGAGCACTGTCATCCTTATGTTTTCTTTTAATTGTTTAGGTGTGCCAATATTTGATCTGCTTTTTCTTGACTTAGATAATAATTTTTTAACAGATAAACAATCCGGATGATTATCATAATATGGGAAAGGAACAGCCAGTTAGTGTAATATGTTTGGGAGTTGCTCCTTCTTGCGTGATTAGAAAACTCCCACCTCGTAGCCCAGGCAGCATGCAGGGAAGAGTCCTTGTCATGGCTTATTGCTTAAGCATGCTTCTGGCTACTACTGTATAAGCACTTAATGGCTCAAAACAATAAGATATGTTTGCAAGACACAGACATTATTTAGCAGTGCTTCTCTACTACCACTAGATAGATCATTGCTCAGGCTTCGAGTTTTTAACAAGTAAGAGGCATTTTCACTAGTTAAATTGTGAAAGTAAGTTTCAGAGCTGGTTGCTGAATTTAAGCAATTGCAGGAAAACAGCTCACTTGAAGATAATATGCAATCTGACACTTATAAAATGCTACTGAAATTTAATGGGCAAAATGGAGTAATTAGAAGTGGAGCTATTTATCTCTTATTTACCTATGTAACTTAATCGAGGCCCGCAATTCCAGCCGTACACAATATTCAACTATTTTCGGAAAGCTGTAAGTGCTATTGTGAGGGCGTTTTGAGAGAGAACTAAGAACACCCATGGGGGCGTTATTAAAGTTGCCCAGAACGTGCATCGTGATGCATTATTTTTAGCATGACAGCTCTGCTCTGGCTCACTCACGCATGTCTGTACTACAACAGACTTCCCTCTGTTAACCCAGGGTACCACTGAGTAGATCATTGTGTCTACACAGCAAGGACCGGAGTCTGTTAGATAATAAAACCAGGTTTGTCTGATTACAGAAAGATTGTTGAGAATACCCTAACGAGCATATAAAAACAATAAGGGACTTGATCCACATTTTATAAACTAACTAAACAAATAGGTGTCATATTTGTGCTAGTAATTGAAAAAATTGCATTTTGATTCTCAATTATTCTATTACAATATAGATGTGACCATTTTACCTGAGTCCTTAGTGGGTAGTACACTAAATACTGTGGATACAGAGAAGGAACAGATCAGAATTCCAAGAATTATGTTAACATACAGAGATGCACAAAATTTGTAAAGTTAAGAATTGGATGGAGTTAAGATTTTAGTGGATTTAGGATTTTGGTGTGAGCCACATCTAAGGTGGAGACCTTTTTCTGGCAGTTATTAGTTCTGTAACCTTAGCAAGACTACTTCATCACCATAAACCTCAGTTTCTTGGTCTGTAAAATGGACTTCATACTAAAATCAGTCTCAGGCTGATTTTGAGATTTAAGTGAGGAAATTATGTCACTCATTTAACATAACACCTTGCTGATAAGTTCTCAATTAATGTTAGCTAAAATATATTTTAACTAATGAGTTAGAAAAAATGTATACTTTGGGTTTGAACTTCCACATATGCAGTAATCATAAAGGTCCTAGTGAAAGTGAGAGATAAGGAGAGAAGTGATGCCTAGTGTGTGTTCCTCTACAAGCTGGCCCCTTTAAGTTCCACTTCATAGGGCTGTTCAAGAACATAATAACGGGCCACAACCAAAACCACTCTTCAATAACATGAAGGTGAGCTTCACGCAGAAGGTGGGCAGTAGGACTACAAAGTGGAGTGAAGCACAATGGGAGAAAACATAAAATAGCTGTTGGTCACTGGGAAGAAGTAGCAGCAAACAGGCAGTGCTGGCAGGGACCAGTCAGAGAACAGGTTGCTCAGAGGAATGGAAACAACTGAGCTTCCCATGAGGCAAATGCGCAAAACAGCAAACAGTGAGTGGCTGGGCAAGTCAACCAAATGATCTCCCCTTGTAATCTGGCCTGGGGTAGTGCACAGGCCAGCTGGTCTTCTTTCTCTCCATGGTTGGCATATAGGTCCAGACAACAACTTCTAGAGACAGCCTGGGAAAGTGAAAAGAGCAGAGGCTGTGTGTTTTCCTCCTAGCTCTACCACCTACCTCCTCGGGGAAGGTGGTCAAGTCACCTGTCCTCTGTATATGTCGTTCAGTACCACAGTCTATAGAATGAGATGATGTTGTCACCCCAGCCAGCAATCAATACATGTTAACGTCCTTTTCTGATTTCCTTCTCACACCACAGAATCAAACATTTAGCTTATTTATTTATATGTTTTTTGTTTTTATTTTAGTATAGGATCCAGTGCTTAATACACCTGGAAATTACTAAAGTAAATCCATTGCTTCTTTGCCATGGGGACCCGGCAGATTTCCCTTTTCTGTAACAATGGGGAAATCATCACCACTGATCATCCCTCCTCAATCACTTCAACTGCAGCAAAAATCTTTCCCATTTTTTATCTCGGGATTACTTTTGCTCTGGGAAGCTCTCTAGAGCTTCAAAATTCTTGGTGCGTTTGAAGAATTTTGCTTTCAATCCAGATCCATGATGCAGATATATATATATATATTTAAATCCCTGGTAACCAAACTTGAAGTCTTTTAAAACCTCAAGGAAAGCCTGCTGTTATTTGGTTTTGCCCTTATCCAAATCTGCATGTACTTCCTGACCACAAATTAGGTCACGGATAAGTTTGGAGCTGCCAATCAGCCTTGGATTCATCAAGCACTTTAAACTGCTGGTGCTGCAGTGCAATCGCCAGTGTGTGCCACAGATAATGGTATCATTTGCATAGTTACAATCAGTTAGTGATAAAATGCCTGAGAGGCAGAGGGGATGCGTGGCAAATGCAAAGTCACTTTCAGATTTGCATTCATTTCGGTTTCAAATGGGGAAGAGAGGACCTGACTAAAAGGGGCATCGCCTCCTGTTCAGCTTGATTCTGCAGAGCCTGTGCCTATGGAGCGTTTCAACTCTTTGAAAGTGCTTTGTGATCTTCCTATGAGCTATTCTGTTCAACAATGTATGACATACCTAGTAGGCATTATTATCCATAATTTAGCTAAAGGGAAGTGAATCAAAAACCAGTTGAATGACTTGTTCAACACGGCAGGAAGTCCCAGCACAGGCAGAGGAAGAACCCACAGCTTTGTACCGGTTCCCCATCTGTTGCTAAGCCCTATTAGCCACATTTCCTACCTGTACCCAATAATTAGCCAAACTCAGGGCGGCCAAATAAGGACATTGTGTTGATTTTTTTCAGCATTTCCTCTCTTTTGAACTTACTCATTTGACTTGCAAACCAGTGTGAAAACATCCCCACCTCCCCCCAGAAATAGGAACAATAAAAAGAAGAGGAGCTGGAGTTCATTTATTCTGAGGATGGGGAGCACAGGAGTTAATGTTTCTAAATACTGTGGCTGGTGCTGTGAGCGAGGCCCATAAACCTGGAAAGACTTGTGCTCTACTTAAATGACAAGTACCAGGATCTGATTGATATTCTCTGTAAAGTTTTCCCCAGTTACACAGTTTTTCCTTGGCACCTATGATTTATAGAATATCCTTGTATTAATTAGCCATATGCTAGTATTTGAGAAAGAGCAGTAATAAGACAATTCTGTAGCATTTTGTTACACTATACCTACAATTTATTGAAAAGACATGATTTTAGAAACTGGGAGAAAAGGTTAAACGCCTTCGTCAAGTACCATAGTGGAAAACTCTGTCACGAATAGCTAGTGATACACTAAACAGAAACACACACACACACACACACACACACAAAGTAACATCTTTAGTAGGAAAACAACAACAACAACAGCAGTTAAAAACCACAGCAATCCCTGACTCAGCAAACAAAAGCAGTTGACAAATGCACCTGCTACCCTTTCTAGAGCTGATGTAGCCTTTTCAGGGTGGCCTTATCAAGTTAAGACCTTGTTGGAGAGTAATGAACACGAGGAAAGATGCTGCTGCTCAATTGCTCATCATTAGAGCTCTGAACAGGGCTTGAGGGGGAGCAGGGACTGGGATAAATCAGTGCTTTGAACCTCCAGATAATTGGTGCTCAAATCTCGGAACCTGGATATTATTCTAGGCTAAAGTATTGGAGACATGGCTAGATTGCTATATGCACTAATCTGTTGAAGACAAAATGGTGCAGGCTTTCCTCCTTGCAAAGGGAGTTAACAGACCTGGACTACTTATCAGCCTAACTAGTGTGTCGGTCTGAGCAGGCCCTCAGCACCTCAGTTTCTCCCACATGGAATAAGAATGACAGTCATCTCTGAAGAGGGTGAGAACATACAAGAGGGGAGTTTACTTTTAATTAAAGTGCCACATAAATGTAAAAGCAAACCTACATTTTTTTTTGCAGAAATTCAGTAATGTGAATGAAACTTTTGTTCAATATCTACTCATATGTAAACTCTAGGCACTTTACAAAAGATATCTCTCAACATCACAAGAACGCTGCGGAACAGGTGTATCAGAATGACCTGTATAGGTAGCTAAAGACGGGAGCAGACAGGTCTCTAACACTGGGGCCCGATGACATTGCTTTAAAGGCCGCGTTTGAAGTCTTTGGACAATGGATAGGAAATCATAAAATGAGCTTCTCTTTCTGTTATCTGCAATTTCTTAGTCTCGCTCAGCCCTCAGTCAATTTTTATTAATGCAGCGACCTCCAGGGATACTGGGTCTTCCTCACATTTGCTGATTTTTCTGTCAGACTCAAGCATTTTGGGGCATCCTGAGCCATCCCTCTACAGGTTGACAGATACCTTGCTATAAATAGAAAGGTATTTCTCCTCCATCTCTTCTCCATTTAGTACGGATTCCTTCTTTAACGCCCACTGTAGTCCTAAAGAAGGAATACTTCCAAAAACCTGGAGCTATGGGTTTGATGTGCATTTGTTATTCATACAGACAGGTCCTGGATATTTTCCTATTTTAGGCTGATTCACTTAATGATTTGTGGTGGCCATAGAAGTATAGGATCAGTTTCCCTCCCCCCCCCCCCCCCCCAGCATTTCGGAGATGATACAAAACACTAGTGGCAAGGATTACTCTGTCTGGCTTAGTAAGGGGTCTGCTGATGAGGAACAGTCCAAGGGGCTAAAATCATTGTCTAGACTGTGAGCAGGGCTGTAGGATTATACGAGAGTGATCATTTTAGGTGTTTAAAAGGAAGTCTTCAATTTTCTTTATCCCCATCTTGTATATATTCATCCTGTTTAAGATGGGACAATTATTTTCTACTAAATCGATCCAGGATATATACATATATGCAATATATTGTATTTCCCAAAATATCAAATCTGGGCTGCACCATAATAAGGTGATTAAGAGTGTAGGTTCTGGAGTCAGTTGCCAATGTCCTTAGCAGTGAGGTTAGGGGAAATTTCCTTCATTTTTAAGTCTTTGGCTTCCTTCTGTGTGAAACAAAATAAAAATAGAACCTACACTATAGGGTTGTTTTGAGGATTAAGTATGATAATGAATATAAAGTATAGCTCCCACAACTTACTAAACCCTTAATAATTGTTTTTACAAATACATCTGTACATATGCATACAAAGGGCATACACAAGGCAAGCAATGAGGTAGGATAAATGCTTCCTATAATAAATTTACTCCATTTCAGTAGATGTTACTGTTCTCATCTTATCCATGAGGGAAAAGCATAGATAGATTAAACTGGCTTCCCCAAGCTCTCACAACTGGTTATTGATCAAGTCGGAATCAATTCAAGATTCTGATCCCAGCTTGTCTCTACACGTAGGCTCTTTAAATTCCTTGCTCTGTCTCTAACAGTATAGCCCTGTCTGCTATGATAGTTAGCATAAAAATTTACATTAAAAAAAGCGAAAAAAACGCTTCATGAAAACTGCTTTCAACTTCATCCCACTTCCTCTTTCCGCAGTTACTCATAACCATTCATCATCTAATTATCCTGGACAACAGATACTCGTAGGGAAGGCTAGTTCCTTCTAACTGATTTTTCCTACAGGAAAGTTACCATTCCCACAGTTCTAGGTAGATAATGTTTGCAGGGAATGTCCCACCCAATGGAAATTGATAATAAAACAAAAACAAAACAAAAATAAAGAAATAAATAAAAAACAGATTCTTGAAGACCCACATGTATAATATCCAAAATAATTAGTCAGTAATAGCATAAGAGGCAAGGAGAAACTTGGCTATGAGAAGGTAATATTTGATTTTAGCTGAGGAACTCTTCTGTTAGGTTAGTGCAAAAGTAATTGTGTTTAAAAGGTTTAAAATAATTGCAAAAACCGTAATTACTTTTGCACCAACCTAATAAGACGCTCATATCTCTCCCTTTTCAGGAATCTGCCTGTTCCACACCATGCTTCCCTTTTCATGGTTGTTTTATTTTGTTTTCCCATTGAATATTATAATCATATACCAAGAAATCAGTGACCCCGTGACTGCTCTTTTAAAATATAGACTAGATAAGCAATTCTGTTTCTTTCTAACCAATGAGCATGTATAATTCTGATTTGTCCTCATAAAATTCTGTTATTAATGAAAATATATTCCATTGCATAAATGAAAATCAGCACTAAACAATTTTCAAAACATCATTTTTATAAGAAAAAATACAATATTTGATAAATATTATAATTTAATAAGAAATATAGTTCACATAAAACTAGTAATTAATAATAAGACCTTTAAAAAAATATCATAGAGCCTTCCAAATCTGATTCTGAGTGAACAAGTTAATGCAGCAACAGATATTCCATGTTCTCATGGATGAGGTGCACTATACATCATAGTTGTGTTTTCAAGTCTCAGTTCTACCACTTGCTGTATGAGCTTGGGTAAGTTTATAAATCCCTATGCCTCATTGTCTCAGTTGAATACAAACTAATGATAATTTCTGCTTTCTGGAGTTCAAGTAAGGATCAAATGAGTTAGTTCATGCAACATGCTTAAAAAACATTTGTCACAGTAAATGTTTGATAAAGCTTGTGTTATTATTACTAACATTACTACAATTAAGCACATGATAGGCAACTGATCTCAGAGTAACAAAATCTGTGCAAATAAAAGGTAATTTTTAGTAGTGTTTTGTGTAACAACATTTTCAGAATAGGTACCATAAAATGCTGTTTGTAAGCTACCTGGACTTTCAATGTATGCTACACTGAAAATTCTTGTTGGCAAAGAACAGAAACCTACTCAATACAGCTTCAATAAAAGAGATTATTGTAATGCTAACAGGTATATAAGCTCAAGAAACATAATTCATCTGGACATAAGGCTTACCAAATAACAATCTTTTAAACCCAACAGTCCATGTCATTTTGGTTTCTCCCTGTTTCTGCTTCATTCTCATAGATCTCCCAAGCAGCTTCCCGAACCTACTTTTTCTTGCAGATAGTCCTAAATTCCCACTACCTTTGATTCTTACTGGGAATTTCAAATCCAAATACCACCATACATCTCAATATTTATATTATCAAGAGATATTCTGGTTGGTTTTGTTTTTTTCAATGGATTGAGGTCCATCTAGGTCTATTCAGCCACTGCCTAGGTAAAAGCATGGATATAAGAATGATGCCTCCAGAGGCTGTGGGAAAACTAAGTAACAGAACTTTTAAAGTAGAAATGAACAACAACAAAAAACTTTTTAAACTTGAACATTTTTTTTTAAAAAGTCTTATTTACATGTAGCTATGTTCAATGTATATTGGCTATTTTTATATAAATCTTATTTATGCTTATTTTAAGTTTCAAAAGAATGTGCAATAGTTCTTGTTTTCCCATTTTATATGGATCTATATCATTCTTATTGACTTACTTAATGAAATGTTGGCTTCTCAGTGTCATTAGCATTGATCTTGATGAGGATGAAAGTGACTGTTAACTCTCAAAATTATCTGTAAATATTTAGTCATTCCCATTGATACTATGAGAAAGAGATAGGTGTTCATTCCCTTTCTTACAATAATAGCAATTGACTGTAAATGGAAGAAATCTGTATTCTCATGGTAACAAAAACAAAATAAAACAAACAAAAAACTCTGGATCTATATGAGACTTCCTAGATTTCAATAAAAGAATAAGGGCATGAGAATCTAAAAATAAAGCTTTGTCTTCAGGTATTATTTTACCCCACTGCTAACAATAAACATGTAAGAGTATTTGTGAGAAGCTGTGGACAATATTATAGCTGCTTGCCAATATTTCCAGGACTCCTTTTCTTCTGGGCACACAGTAGGATTGCCCTTTCCCGTATAACCAGGAATGATCATGAGACCGTCTTTCATTACTTAAATGTTAGGAAAGTGAAATATTTCAATCTGAAGTATTTAATTATCAGTGTTAAATCTCTAGCACTCTCTTGCTTTTCAAGGTTGATTGTAGAAGAGGCCTCATATTAAAATTTGAATGAGCCCAAATCTATAGCTCTTTCTTGCCTTTTTGAGGTTGATTGTAGAAGAGACCTCATTAAAATTTGAAGGAGCCCAACTCACCTATTAAAGGTGGCTGCCCTGGACTCATAGATGGCTTTGAGTAATTGAAAACTATGCTTCATTTTGTTAAGCCATTGAGATTTGGGGGGGTTGTTTGTTATCACCACTTAACCAAACTCATCCTGACTTTATTGGCATAACTGTAAAACGTTGATGTTCATTCTCACTTTTACTAAAAGCAAAGGTTTAAAAAAAATACCCAAACACTTTCTCTGTATCAAAATGTGGCAAATGTCCATATAAGTGATTAGAGATGAGAGACAAGAATTAATGTCATAATATTTAGCCAATAATTTTACCCTCTCTCTAAATTAAGCTTTATTCAAGGTCAAGGGTTGGTAGAATGGACAATTACTGTTAAACTTTCTCAGCCCCAAATCTCTAATAGTTCCTAGTACACAAAAGAAAATAGTTGAAAAGAAACTCAGTGGTATAAAATCATTCAATATTATGCTTAAATATTCTTTAAAGGATATGTGGGTAAAGGAGAGTTGAAAGGAAATATATAAATGTGAAAAAATTCTATTAGTGTAGAAGAAAACTGAGTTATTTTTGTCATTATTCCAGTTAATATATTTTTATAGCTTGGTCACATTGCCTTTTTTTTTTTTTTTCTTTTCTTTCTTTTTTGGCTTAAAACAACACACATCTAGTAGCTCAATTTCTGTGGGTCAAGAATCTGGGCCCAGCTTAACTGGAGCTTCCATTTCAGGGTCTCACAAAGGTTCAATCACAATGTCAGCCAAGAATATGCTTCCATCTGAGGCTTGACTGGAGAAGAGTCTGCTTCTAAGCTAGTATAGTTGTTGGCAGCATTCAATTACTTATGAGCTGTTGGACTGAGAGCCTCACCTTCTTGCCAACTGTTGGCCAAAGGCCAACCTCAGTTCTTAGAGTTCTCCCTCAATTCTTCCTTGGATATGTCTCGTTAATTCCTAGAAATCCGATTTCCAACTGCTCTGTGCCCAAGGAGGCTGACTTCCATGGAGTATATTAATTGGGTTCCTTTGCCTTCCAACTTCTGGTTGGGTTTGACCAATGGCAGGCGGTAACAGAAAATGCAGACAAGGAAGAGATTGAGTCTGTGTGTTTACGACCTTGGCTCCTTCCCTGCCAGGCCTTGAGTTGGCAAAGATCACAGCATTTTTTATTATACTGCCTTCAGCTCTAGTTACTGTCTCTGGATCCTGGTAACTGCTTCCTCCCCTTGCCATTCAGACAAATGGTAGTAATAGCATCCCCAGTTTATTGGTTCTGGGAGGCTTCGCTATCCCTGTCAGTTTCCCTTAATCTGTTCACAATTTGGAAGATAATCCCTTTATTAAACGTTCCCGATTTCCCTCACCTGACTGTGCCATTAGTTAGTCCAGGACCCTGATATAACGTTCTTTGAGAAAAATAGCCTAGCCTTAACCTATTACTCAGTAGTATCAATCTTTCTTCTTCCTACCAAGGTTTTACTCCATTTTATTTTTTACTGTGGTAAAATCATATACATAAAATTTATTATCCTAACCACTTTTAAGTGTAAACTTCAATGGTATTAACTACTTTCACGTTGTTTTGAAACTATCACTCCCATCTATCTCCAGAAGTCTTTCATGTTGCAAAAGTGAAACTCTATGCCTATTAAACAATAACTCCCCATTCCCTCTTCCCTCAGCCCCTGACAACCATTCTACTTTCTTTCTCTACGATTTTGATGATCCTAAATACCTCATATAAATGGACTCATATAGCATTTCTCTTTTGTGCCTTTACTTACTATAATGTCCTCAAGTACTGTCCATGTTTTACCATATAGCCTTCCTTTTTAAGGCTGAGTAATGTTCAATTGCATGTACATACAATATTTTGTTTTTCCACTCATTCATCTATAAACAACTTGAACTGCTTCCATGTTTTAATTATTGTGAATAATGCTGCTATAAGCATGAATGTACAAATAGCTCTTTCAGACCTTGCTTTCAATTCCTTTGAGTATATACCCAGCAGTGGAATTGCTGGATTATATGCTAACCTTATTTTTAATTTTTTGAGGTACCACCATACTGTTTTCCTCAGTTGATGTACCATTTTACATCTGCATCAATAGTACACAGGGTTCCAATTTCCCACATCTTCGCCAACATTTGTTTTTGGTCTTATACGTCTATCTAGATTTTTTTTTTTTTTCACAATTCAGTCTTTTAGGTTTGGTGTTTCTGGAATTTTTTTTTTACATTTCATCTAGGTTATTCAATTTGTTGTACAAATGCTCATTGTACTCTCTTATAATACTTTGATTTCTATAGAATAGGTAATGATGTCCCACTTTCATTTCTTAGTAATTTGAGTCTATTCTCTCTTTTTCTTAGTCCACCTAGTTAAATATTTGTCAATTTGTTTTTTTGTTTTGTTTTATTTTTTTGAACACACCAGATTTTGGTTTTATTTGTTTTCCTTTATTATTTTTTTCTTTTTAAATTTTATTTATCTCTGTTCTAGTCCTTATTATTACCTTTCTTGTACTAGCTTTGGGTTTAATTTGTTCTTTTTTTTTCTATGTTTTGATGTTGTAAATTTAGGTTGTTAAGAGATTATTTTTGTTTTTTTAATATAAGCAGCTGTAGCAATATTTTTTTTGCCTTCATACTGCTTTCACTGTGTCCATAAGTTAGGGTATGTCCTATTTTTGTTTTCATTCATTAATATTTTCTAATTTTCCTTGTGATTTTTCTTTAATCCATTGGTTACTTAAAAGTGTTGCTTAATTTTCACAAATTTGTAAATTTTCCAGTTTTCCTTCTGTTATTGATTTCTAACTTTATCTCATGTAGTCAGAGCAGATACTGTGTATGATATCTACATTTATAATTTGTTGAGATTTGTGGCTTAACATATGGTCTATCCTATGTCTCATGTGTACTTGAAAAGAGGATATATGCTGATATTGTTGGATAGAGTGTTCTGTACATGTTCATTAGATTTAGTTGGATGTATCGTGTTTTTCAAGTCCTCAATGTTCTTACTTATCTTTTGTCAGGTTGTTCTATCCATTATCGAAAGTAGGGTATTAAAGTCACCAATAATTATTGTAGAACTATTTCTGTCTTCAATTCTATCAATTTTCACTTCATACGAGGTCTGACAATAAAATCCGAGAACTTGTTGCAATGATGTTGCTAACCTTTCTTGATATCTGAGGGGTCATTCATTATGAATTTGTACCAACTGGACAAACAGTTAACCAAGCTTACTACCTGGAAGTGCTGAAAAGGCTGCATGAAAAAGCTGGACAACTTGAACTTTTCACCAACAATTCATGGCTCTTGCATCACAACAATGCACCAGCTTACATGGCACTGTATGTGAGGAAGGTATTAGCCGGTAAACAAATAACTGTATCAGAACACCCTTCCTCCTGATCTGGCCCCCAACAACTTCTTTCTTTACCTGAAGATAAAGGAAATATTGAGAGGAATATATTTTCATACCATTCAGGACATCAAGGGTAATACGACAACTCTGATGGCTGTTCCAGAAAAAGTTCCAAAATTGCTTTGAAGTGTGGACTAGGTGCTGGCTTAGACGCATAGCTTCCCAAGGGAAGTACTTTGAAGGTGAGAGTAGTGATATTTAGCAATGACCTATGTAGTACTTTTTCTAGGGTGAGTTTGAGAACTTAATTGTCCAACCTCGTATATTTTAATGTTCAGTTATTAAGTGCATTAATGTTTATAATTGTTTTATCTTTATTAAAACTTTTATTAATAAATAATGTCTTTTACTTTTTCTTGTAATCTTTTTTTTTTAATTTGAAGTCTGTTTTGTCTGATATTAGTATGAATACCCCTGCTGTCTTTTGTTTAACATGTAGTAACTTTTTCTATTATTTCACTTTTAACTTATTTATGTCCTTGGATCTAAAGTGAGTCTCTTGTAGACAGCATATACTTACACAATGTTCTTTTCTTTATTCTTCCAATCTATGTCTTTTCATTGAAAAATTAATCCATTTACATTTAAAATAATTACTGATAAAAAGAATTTCTGTATTTCTTTTTTTTTTTTTTTTTTTTTTTTTTTTTTTTGTTTTTCTATATGACTTATAGCTTTTTGGTCCCATATTAACTGCATGATAGCTTCTTTTATGTTCACTTGATTTTTCTGTAGCAAAACATTTAAATTTCTTCAACATTTTATTTAGTGTTTATTTTTTAGCTGTTTCTTCTGTGATTACCATGGAAATTACATTTAAAATCCTAAAATTATAACACTCTAATTTAAATTTATATCAGTTTAAAATCAATAGCATATAAAAATTTGGTACCTTTAACAGCCCCCTTCACCACGCTTTTTACTTGTTGATGTCCCCAAATTACATCTTTATACAATGTGTGTCCAAAAATCAAAAAGTAATCATTTTAATAAATTTATCTCTTAAATTATGTAGAAAACAAATTGTCAAGTTACAAACCAAAGTTTCAATAATACTAGGTTTGAAAGTATTTTTTTTTAAATCTATTAGTTTCTTAAACCATGCATAACACATAGTTAAACACTATTGTTGCAATAATTCTAGCTTTTATAATCATCCATATATTTACCTTTACTAAGATCTTTATTTCCTCATATGTCTTTGAGTTAATATCTAGTATCTTTTTATTTAAATCTGAAGAACTCTTTTTACATTTCTTGCAGGGCAGGTCCGGTGTTAATTAACTCCTTACACTTTTGTTCACCTGGGAATGTCTTCTCTCTCACTTCTGAAGGACTATTTTGTCAAATGGTTTATTGGTTGTTGGTTTTTCTGTTTGTTTTGCTTTGTTTCATTTTGTTTTGTTTCTTTTAGAACTTTAACTGTATCAGTTCCCCGCCTTCTGGCCTCCAAAGTTTCTGATAACAAATCTACTGATAGTCTAATTGAAGTTTTCCTTATATGTGATGATGAATCACTTCTCTCTCACTGCTTTCAAAATTCTCTCCATGTCTTTGGCTTTCAATAGTTTTATTATAGTGTGCCTCCACAGGTCTCTGAGTTCAACCTACTTGGAGTTTGTTGGGCTTCTTATACGTTTATATTTATGTCTTTCATCAAATTTAGGAAGATTTTGGCCATTATTTCTTTAAATATTCTCTCTACCTCTTTTCTTCTCTCTTCTTTTGGGATACCTCTAATGCATATGTTGGTCCACTTGATAGTATCCCAGATGTCCTTTAGATTCTGTTCAGTTTTCTTCATTTATTTTTCTTTCAGTTCCTCAGACTTAATAATTTCCATTGTCCTCTCTTCAAGTTTACTGATTCTTTCTACTGCCTGATAAAACCTGTCTTTTAATCCTTCTAGTGATTTTTTTCTAATTATTACAATTTTCAGTTCCAGAATTTCTTTGTGGTTTCTATTTAGATTTTCTATTTTTTAATTGATATTTCCATTTAGTTCACACATCATTTTCTTGGCTTTCTCCACGTATTCCTTTAGTTCTTTTCACATCCTTAAGGCAATACTTTAAAAATATTTGTGTGGTAGATCCACCATCAAGAGTTTGTCAGAGACAGTATTTGTTGGTTTATTTTTTTCCCCCTTTAAATGGGTCATACTTTGTTGTTCCTTTGTAACCCTTCTATATTTAAATAAAACCTGGACTTTTGAATTTAATACAGTTGTCCACCCTTAGAATAGAAGGAGGTGCAACAACAACTGCCTACTCCTTTTTCTACACCTCTGTTATCACAAGTAGCAATCAGTGATCAGAGCACAGAGACCTGATATTTGGAGGATAGGTTCCTCTTTGCCTACCTTGGCTCCTGCAAGTTGTGAGTAAGATGCTTCAAGAATACATGCACAGCTGCCTACCACATGGTTGGAGATAAGGAGATGTGCTTCTATGAAAAGAGCTTAAATTGATTATAATTAACCACAATTTACCGTTCAGGCTTTCCCCTGGAAGTTGCAAGCCTCAACAGTCTCCAGAGTTCCAAAATAGTTACATCATATGCAATTGTTATTTAGGTAGGAAGATGGATTTCTAGTGCTTCATACTGTGCCATCCTCCCAGAATCTTAACACTACTTTATAAATGAATTAGTAAAAATTTAAAATTAAATAAACAAAATACACAAAAAAGATGAAAGTGAATAAAAGAACACAGATAGAGTATGTCATTATTAATCTTAAATGTCTAAGAGTTGACCTCATTAAAATTTACATCAAAATTAAATTTGCACTGACTGTTGACATATTAACATACCAGCGATGTTGCAAATTGTTGCAACTCTCAGGTCTGTTAATATACTTTTTACTGTGATGTTGGGAAAAACAACCATTTCATTGTGGAGTTTCATTAAAAAAATATACTCCAATATAAATAATAAGAATTCAACCTTTCACATAATAAACATATTTATATAAACTTTTCAACTCATATAATTTTTACCACTCCTCTACTAAAGAGTAGGTTTTAGCTGATGGCAACAAGGATCAATAACCTGGGAGAAAAAAATCATCAGTTATTTAAGGTATCTTTTCAATTGATATCATAAGGTTTACTATCTGTCATTTGATTTTGATTTTTTTTTCTCCCCAAAGTAATTCAGTGGTTCTGTAGTTTTTAACTGCTATCACCCTTTGTAAAATTTGAAAATTGGGAGAAAAAATGTACTCAGGGGATAATGGCATGCTCGGTCTTTCTCTGTGGACCAATTTTCTTAGACAAATAATCCTCTTTTGTTATTATTTACTCAGCTCACTTCCTAAATGAGTTATTATTATTCCAGGGTAGCAATTTTGAGGATCTGAATAAAGGACTCTTTTCCTTTATTTTTACTCTTGACTTCTGATCAAACAGTCAAAATTGTATGAAATAGGGTCACAGACTACTTCAGTCAGAGACAGTGTAAGGGAGTTTCATTAGTGCCCATCAGGAAGAATCGAGGGAGATTGTTTTGTTTCTGGGAAGCTTAGGTGAAATCAGTGACAGATATTTATCGAAAAATTGGTTGAGAGGAAGAAATCCAGTTTTTCTGGGATTCCTTTCTTCCTTCAATTAATCATTCATTAAAAGTTTTGAGCAAACAGATACTGAATACATATGGTATTTGTACCTGTATTGATTTCTCAAATTTATAACGCACATTTTCTGTTGTTTGTCTGCATCTGATGCTTCTCTGTCTACATCTGTCCTCAATTCTGGAGTATCCCCTTAATCTGACTCCAGGGTGAGGTAGGTATTGGAAAGACTGGTATTGTAGACAATCCACACTCTTTTTATCACCTAGATCCTGGATTCACTTTCTTGTTTGGGAAACTCCATACCTTATGAGTCATAGCAGAGGCAGACATCATAGGAGCCTCATTCTCCAGCTTCCCTTACAGCTAAGATACGGGCAAGTGACAAAAGGACAAGTAATACAAGAAACTAGACCAGTAGCATCTGGTGTTCAGTTTTAGTGGATTCAGAAGAGGGAAAGGAATATTGTTTGGACCTAGCAGTAGTTAGAGTCTTTGCAAGATTGTGAGGAATACTGGACAAATTCATGCTTCTCTTGTCCATGCCTTTTATCTCTGAGAGATTCTGAATTAACTTGAAATAAAATTTATAACATTTGCAAAACTCAATACAAGTTTCTTTTCACTTTCTTCCATTCTCTAGTCATCTGTGCATTCCATAATTTCAAGAGAGAATGTGTTAGTTGTTTGCTAAACCAATCTCTTTTTCTGTTCTGTGCATAGATAGACTACATTTCTCAGCTTCTTTTTGCTATGAACAGAAATAAGGAAATAACTTTTTCCCCCAGTGTCATATTTGGGCTCTGTTTCCAACCACCTGCTAGGTTCTGACTGGTATGTGCCCTGCATTGGTCCTCCCTTCTCGTTCCTCCCCCAGTGCTACTTTAATGCAGAGGAAAGTGGAGCCAAAGATGGAAAAAGACAGGTCCCTGAATATGACTGCATGGAGTCATGAGTGGACTATATATGAGTAAGACACAAGCCACTATTTTGTTAAACTGTTGCGACTTAATGCATTTATATGACCCAGCAGCTAGTCACCTTGCTTGCAGAGAGAAAACTGCAAGCACACACAAGTTTTATAATTTAAAAAAAATATTGCTTTTTAAATTGTGGTTAGGATTGCAATTTGATCAACCGTCGATTATGATCATAAGTGATTGAGATTCTTTCCAGCTTGGCCAAAGCCACTATCCTATGGGTTCAAGCTTACCCACAATGTAGGCACACCCTGACCTGTGACACAGGAAACTTGAGCAGCGAGAGGTCAATCCCCATGGACTCGGAATCAGGTGCGTTATTATTCCTGTAATGACATAATAATTTATTTCTTGGATGTTGGATCATCTTCCCTTCCCTCATCACATTACTGAGCCTTTCCTTGGCTTCTTTCCTTCAGTTTCTTTCCAGGGGTGATATATTTGTTCTTTACAATCCAAGCTTCTGAACCGGTCCTTACTAGCCACTGTAGGATCTCTGTATCACAAACTTCTCCAAGACCCTAGATCTGTGATAGTTTTGCTGTAGATACTGCAGCTAGCATAATGGTTACCAAGGTCTACGGTATCTAGACAGAGCCTTCTAATATGATGTTGATTGTCCACATATTCTGTAATCCTCTTATTTCTTCTTTTTTGGAAAGATATCTTTCTCCAGTGCTCCAGGACTACCACCTCTGGAACCAGGGCACCAGTTCCAACCACTTGCTGAGCACTTAAATGCCTGAAGTTCCAAAAAGAGACACTGAATACTCCTTCCTTAAACATGGGCCAATGGAATAAGTTGCATATCTTATGATCTGGAAAACAGAGGAAACTTCTGGTCCCAAGCTCCATGTTTACCTAGAAAACCAGATCCCCAATTCCCATATCCGGGATGCTGCATTATTCTAAGCTCTAGATTTTCAGGAACTAAAGTCATACTCCTAGTCTTCAGTCTTGGAGGCTAGATTTTCTTAATGTATTTATTTGTATTGATGTCTCTTATCACAAGTTCTCCTGTTTGTCTGCCTTAGGAAACTTTGAGAACTGGATATAATTTCCTAGGTCCAAGCTGGGAACTACCAGGATAGAAAAGCAGAAGATTCTGACTCTGTCCTCCTGAAGCCAATACTCTAGTTGGGGAGCAAAGTATAAATGTTCAAACCAATTGGAGATGTGTAGTGAAATGATGATAATCACATAGTATTTGACAAGAGGGAACAAAATTTTTGGATTGGTCTAATAAGCAATAGAAAGCCATTGTCTGAGGAATATGAGACAAGTCATTTATATGTGCTGAATAAAACTGACCCTGAATGACTTGTTTTATAAAGTATACCTTATTTTTAATAGATCAGATATACCGTGTTTCCCCGAAAAGAAGACTGGGTCTTATATTAATTTTTGCTCCAAAAGATGCATTGGGGTTTATGTTCAGGGGATGTCATCCAGAAATATCATACTAGGGCTTATTTTCCAGTTAGGTCTTATTTACTGCTCCTTTTACCCCTTACAGATGCGTGATTGAGGCTGACATCCTGGGAGGTGGGAAGTAGAACTTTTTTTCCAAACGTCAAAGTCTAGGACATACAAATTCCCCTCCCTGCCTTAATTTTTAAATTTCCTAAAGTCATTCTATCTGCTTGAGTAGCCCAAGATTTAGCTTGAGCTTTAGAGTTTGAACAGATGAAACTTCATTAAATCATTACAAGGTGCAGACTCTGCTACATCAGCTAAGTCATGGTTTCATAGCTACACATACCTGCACAGAACACAGTTCACCAACCCCCGGAATTTCTTTCCACACCCTCTTCATCACTCTTCCTTCATTCAGTGGGCTTTTCCCTACCTCAGACGCTTAGAATAATGGTCCATGTTCAATGATTCACCTCGTATCATAGCCAGATCCTTGGAACCGAGAGCCAAAAGAAACCCCAGACTTCAGCTTGAACTGTTTTTAACCTCTGTCACTCAAACCATTAACAGAGACATCCTCTGCTATGTAACCCTAATAATTTCAAACCACTTCTTTCTCTTCTTATTGGAACTTCCGATTTTCTACTCCTTTAAAGAGCTTCAGCCCACTGGAAATTTGCTCTCTTACTCTGTCCTCTACACGTATCACTTACCATCAGAGATCAAATCCTTGCACTATCTATCCACAGCCACATAAAATTCAAATTACCGTGGAGCTTTTATTTCTTCTGAGATAAACCCTAGCACAATCACCCTTTGCTCAACAATTTAATTAGAGATCAAGACCTTTTCCCTGATGTAAATGATTTTAGGAAGGCATTTTTTTTTTTTTTTGTCATAGTCTCGTTCTATTTATTATTAAGTGTTGAAATCCACAACACTCCCTATACCCTCAAATATTATAAGTTAAATATCGCTACACTTACGTAAGATTTACAAATAATAGGTATCACCTTTCTGCTTAATACTATGCAAATCTGCCTCAGATAAGTTTGGAATGTCTTCAAAATACAGGAGCTGTGAGAAGGATTGAGGAGAACTCTGTAACCTTAACTTTAGTGGTGGGAAAAAGTACTTAAATGTTCAGATGTGGAAAACTGCCCCAAAATAACCATTTATGTTCCCACTCTCTGCAGAAATATTTCCTAAAGCTTAGTAGAGCTAGGTAGAAATGGGCTCTGGATTAATTTTGACCTTCTGTGGCAATGCATTTTCAAAACCAAGAATTTATGTATGCAGAATATTAAATGTCAAATGCAAATATGAAAATGGAGCCACACAGTTGCAGATAGTCCCTAATTGATACTGAGCAGACTATTCCCTTTAAATGTTAATGAAACTGTTGTAATTACTAAATGACCAAAACAGCTCAGAAGCCAGGGTTCACAGCTGTAAACCATTATTTGTAAATTACTGGCACAGGCCCGTATTAGCAGATGGCTCAGCCCGTGGAAGAAAACTTTCTCAAGATGCTTTTCTTCCAGGCCGGGGCTCAAGAGCAAATTAGATGAGCATATTAGAAAGGGCCAAAGTGCCTGTTTGGACATATCGCTGGAGATAAGTACCTTCTTTGATCTTCTTATTATTTTTCATTACATTCTTTGCAGAAAGTGCTGAATATCGCAGAATACAAAGAGAAGGAGAAACTGACAGCGCTTATAAATGTTGCACGAAGGTTCAGATATGCACATTTCTGCAGGCTTTTTAAGAAACAGTGTGTTTCTTATATCCTGAAGCAGATGGATATGCTGGGGTGGTGGTAAATAATGAAGAAGAGGGAAAGAGAGAGAGAGAGAGAGAGAGAGAGAGAGAGAGAGAGAGAGAGAGACCTGCTAACAAGCCAGTGGCTCAAAAGTAATTAGAAGAAAAATAGAGCATTTGAATTGCCTTAGTACCCTCAAGACAGAGAACATCTATAAAGCTGTGTAAGCAAAACTGTGCAGTAGAAACAAGCTATGTCTTTATTAGAGAAGGCCTGTGGCTCTCTACAGCTTTGTTCTGTAAATTCCATACCAGCTTTGCAAATTCTCTGTGGTTATTAACTTTAGTGGAGTGTTTTTTTGTTGTTTTTAAAGAGTTGGGTGAGTCCTGCAGTTGAGCCTTTCATTAATATGAAAAAAAGATTAATTAAGACATCTGCCAAGAACAGGACAAAGGAGGAGTTTATCCTACAATATATACTACAAACTATCCTAGACAGTGAAAGGATGGATTTTTCCTTGCCATGAACTACGTACTCTGTAGCGAAAATGTTTAAGGGCTAGTCATTTACAATCAAACCAGAAAGAACAACCAATTCCTATCTTCTGCACAGTTTAATCCCAAAGTGATATAGAAAGTCGTTGCTAGGATTTCAAAATACAGCTTCATAGTAAAAGAATGTTATAACTGTTTCTATATTTAGAGAAAATGTCATGCAGGGTCTCTGGTCCTGTTCCCCACACAAGAACGCAGGATATGGTGAGGCCAAAAAGGAACACCAATGAAGCTATAGATAGGGGAGTCATATCACTATATTCTCGCTGGCGCCTGGGTTGGAGATACAGGAAGCAGGAGCCACACGATCCGCAAACTGCCGTCACCTTCTCTGCCAACCAACCCAACTTACTCGCCGCAATCCGCCATCTGCTTCTCTGCCTGCCAACCAAACAACCAATCAAACAACCCCTTGCTAACTGCAATCTGTGCTTGCTAGCTCAGCCATGGCAGTTATATCAGTGACCAATCGCTAACCAGTAACAGCTGATGGCCAACTAGTCACAGCTGATGGCTATCTACTACCCAAGCCAGCAAACTCTCCACATGAGGTCAAGAGCCTGGAAACTGCTCTCCTGGCTCTGTCCCCACAGAAATATTAAATTAATCTAAATAAGTTGACCTTATAGTGACAGAAGGGACAAAGCATGGAGATGTAGGGTATGGACCAGGATGTGGGTCAGAATTGCCGTAAAATAATCAGCTAAGAAAAATTGAGACATAATTTGAGTATTTTGTCAAGGTAATGCATAATACTGACCTTTCCAAGGTATTTATGTTTTATGTGTGAAACCTATGAGACCAGAATAATCAGAGTCAGAACTGACCCATAAAATCAGTAATGAACGATTAATGGGTTGATAGACTGTCTTGAGTCTAGATCCTGGAGGCACTGTGTTGCAAGAGCATGATGAAAAGACTTGAATTCTTCCTGGATTCAGTACCTGTTCTGAGCAATATTTTAAAATATTTGATATTGACCTTCAGTTTTTTATCGCTTTCTTGTCATCCTCGAGGAACCTCATTCACAGGCTCCCTAGAAGTAACCCACCCTCAGTGTGCAATTCTGCTTGATAATAATCCCAGGCTTCTACCCAGGCCTGATAAACATAATCTTTACTTTCTTTTTTCTTTCCTGACTTTTCTCTCTTCCTCATGGGAGATGATCTTAGATATATTTAAGAAGAATGCAAGCAAGTGTATAAGCAGTGTAATCTTATAATGAGAGATGTTCAATCAATCTTTAACTCTTCCAGAGGTGGAAAGCATTTTTGGAAGTGGATTGTCATTCAAGTGTTGTGGTTTTGCCTGCAGTCTCTGAAGTCAGGCAAAACTGCATTCATAAATTTGGTCTTAATACTTACTACCTGTGTAATCTTAAGCATGTTACTCAACTTATGTATGCCTCATTTCATGATTTATATACAGGGATAATATAGTATTATAGGGACAGAGTCCCAAAGAGCAGTTTCCAGGCTTTTGGCCTCACATGGAAAGGTGCTGCCTCGGGTAGTGGATGGTCATTGGCTGGGACTGGTTGGCCATCAGCTGTACCCAGTTAGCCAACTGGCCACTGATATAACTACCGTGGCTACACTGGTTGGTTGGTTGGTTGGTTGGTTGGTTGGTTGGTTGGTTGGCTGGTTGGCAGGCAGAGAAGTGGACGGAGGATTCTAACTAGCAAGTGGGGTTGGTTGGTTGGCAGAGAAGCAGATGGCAGGTTGCAGATCATGAGGATCCTACTTCCTGTGTCTTGCCCAACTGCCAGTGAGACTGGGGTGCTGGAAGACCCCTTGTTGGGATACTGACGGATGTTTGTTCCCTGTATCTCCAACCCAGCCGCCAGCGAGACTATATGGTATGAACCCCTCATCCATGGCTCCGTGGGTGTTCCTTTTTGACCTCACCATATCCTGCGTTCTTGTGCGGGGAGTGGGAGCCGAGACACCGCATGACAAGTATCTACTCCAAACTATTAATTTGAAGAATTTGAAATATTTAATATATTTTCAGATAGATGTTAAAATGTTCAATAAATGTAAGTCAAATGAGTTTTGAATTGACAGTTTTACATAGTGAAAGTAAGAGACTCAATCATGGAAAACAATATTTTCTACCTGGAAAACTAGTAAAAAGGAACTCATTTCCTGGTTTGGACAATACATTATAGTTTTATAAAATATTACCACTGGAGGAATCTGGGTGGTGAGTAATTGAACATTGCTGTACTATTTTTGCAGCTTCTTGTGAGTGTATTGCAAAACAAAGATTTAAAAAAAAAAGTAAACTAACCCAATCTTAATTTTGTCCCTGAGCCAAATTACTGAACTTTTTTTTTTCCCATAGCTTTTCCCTCCTGTGTTATTGAAACATAGGTTCTTGAAAGCCTTCAGATTTGTCATGCAGTTCTGTTGTCCATTGACACAAAGAGAGTTTCCAAACAGGGTATTGTGCTGTGTGGGTATGTGTGCATATGTATGTTGGGGGCAGTGATTTGTGTATTTGTTGAGATGAAGGGATAATGATCTGTAGTTATTTCAAATAATCATTGCTACAGATATGTGGGGAGGGGGAGAGTTTATTTTTATAAACTCTTGTATATTAAGATGTTTTGACAGTTACCGTACTGTAAGCATGCTTAGCCATTTTAAGTCCATGTACTTTTTTGAGAACTTGGTGAAAGTTATGAACTCTTCCTAAGAAAATGTGTTAAAATAAATTCAAACTAAGTGATGTGAGCAATTGATTCTTATTGTAAGTCATTAGTGATCCCTTACAATGTGCTATTCACAGTAACAGACAAGAGGGTGGCAGAGTGTAGCATATATAAAAGAAATTAGATAAACCTTGTCCCTCTCCAATGAGATATGGAACAGTAAAGAGACATTATAATGCAACATGACTGGTGCTATTTACTTACTGGGGATACAGTGTGCTCTTATCACGTAGGAGAAACATCTAGTGAGACTTGAAAAAATCAAGAAAGATCTCCAGGGGAAATGACCTCTAAGTTGAAAATTGAGGGAGAACTAAGCATTAGCAAGTTGATGAAGGAGAAGTTTGTTTTTAGCATAGGAAACACATCATTGGAAGGTGTGGTTACAAAAAAAGAGTAGTTGCAGAACTCTAAGAAGCTCCGAAGAGCTAGAATATGACATATAAACAAGATAGGAATGATAGATAATGTTGGAAAAGTGAGCAGAGGGCCAGATCATACAGGACCTTGTAAACCCTGTTAAGAAACCTTGACTCTTGAAGAACATTGTATTAGGTTTGTGCAAAAGTAATTTCGGTTTCGGACCATGAATTTTAAATCATTATAACTAGGCTCAAACACATCTTTATTAATCAAAATAGGAACCATTACAATCAAAACATTTTTTTGCCAATGAGAAATAAGTTTGTTTATTCTTGTAGCATGAAAAATCCGTGCTTCAGGATTCAATGAACTCTTGGAAAACATTTTTGTCACCCTGCTGGTTGTGGAAGTGTTTTCCCTGCAAAGAGTTGTCGAGATGCTTGAAGAAGTGGTTGTCAGTTGGTGAGAGATCAGGAGAATATGGCGGATGAGGCAAAATTCCGTAGCCCAATTTGTTCAACTTTTGAAGCATTGGTTGTACAACATGCGGTCAGGCGTTGTAGTGGAGAAGAATTGGGCCCTTTCTGTTGACCAATGCCAGCTGCAAGTGTTGCAGTTTTGGTACATCTTATAGATTTGCTGAGTATATTTCTCAGATGTAATGGTTACCCTGGGATGCAGAAAGCTATAGTGGATCAGACCGCCAACAGACCACCAAACAGTGACCATGACCTTTTTTTGGTACAAGTTTGGCTTTGGGAAGTATTTTCGAGCTTCTTCTCGATCCAACCACTGAGCTGGTCATTGCCAGTTGTGTAAAATCCACTTTTCATTGCACGTCACAATCTGATCGAGAAAGTGTTCATTGTTTTTGCGTAGAATAAGAGAAGATGACACTTCAAAATGACAATGTTTTTGATTTGCTGTCAGCTTATGAGGCTCCACCCACTTATTGAGCTTTTTCACGTTGTTTTGAGATATGTATGGGATGGTATGTTAGTTTTGTTTTGTTTTTGCAACATCTATAATTTAAGGCTTGGTCTTGAAAGAATTATGTTGTCAAAAAAGTCCTTCCCTTAGCCAAGATATGAATTGACTCCTTCTGAGCAAGTAGTTCTGTCCCCCTCCAATAAGTACATAGATGATGATGATGATGATGATGATGATGATGATGATGAAATGATGATAGATGATAGATAGATGACAGATAGATAGATAGATAGATAGATAGATAGATAGATAAGAAAAAAGGTTAAATTGTTTCCCAAAAAAGCAATCAAGCACTTAATTTTCTTTTGGAACATGTGGTAAAGAAGTTTGTATTTTTCTTTCTTCCATTAACAAAACATGCAAAAATGAAAGATTTAAATTCTTGACTCTGATAAAGTTGATCTTTCATGGCAATGGGCAAGCTTCTTTCAGAATTGATGGTAGTCTCTATGACATTGCATGCCAGTATAGAAGGCAGTGAGTCATTATGGCATGTAAAGCACCTTTCTTCAAGAAAGCAGCCAAATCAGATGTGTTGCCAAGCATCACAGGTGTTCTACCTGCGCATGGAACACCAAGATGTATCCTCTGGTGGAAGCTTTCCTTGGCAAAGAAGCTTTTTGCCATTTTGAAGACACTGACATTCTTTCCAGATTCCAAACTGGGCTTATAAAATGTAAATTATTTGATGGCTACAATATGCACACAGTAGATGAAGGCTAGGAGCTGGCTTCACTAATGGACACCTATACTTTTGTTCAGTTGCACGCTGCATGAAAATGGCATAGCTGCTATTTCCTTCAAGATTTGCTTTAAAATAGTGGAAAACATATCAGTGCTTCTAGAATGGCTGATATTTGTTGACAAAGGTAAATTTTTTTGACAGCTCAAAAACACAAAATAACTGAACATGGCTCCACAGAAGTTCTACTAAAATGGTGACTTATTTTGTTGGGGAATTAAGTAAGCAAACTTATGTGATGTTCTAATATATGACTTCTCTGATGAGAAATCTAAGTTCTTATAAATATCCAATCTTAAAAATTAAGGCTTTTTCTCACAGGATAGATCCATATCATTCATACGTGTGCATGATGGCCAAGTATAAGATTATTCTTCCATTTGGTTAAATTTAACTCTGGCTTTTTTGCCCCATGATTTTCAGAAATGTGATGTGAAAGTAATATCAAAAAATACATAAGTTTCTTCATCTTTTTATATATATATATATATATATATATATATAAATTTTATATATATATATATATATATATATATATAATATATATATTTGCTAAAAAATTATATATATATATATAATTTATATTTGCTAACTCGAGCTGGACCCCATTCCACAATAATGGCAAGATACGTTTTAAAATACACTAATAGAAAATATTCTAGAATTACAATATGACAAAGATTAGCTTTCTTTTTTTTTTTTTTTTTTTTTTTTTGTAAAATCATGGCACAATTACTATGAGCCAGGCACTGATCTGGGCATCAGAGGTAAAGTAGTGAACAGAACAGACAAAAACCTTTTCTTTCATAGAGCTTATATATTAATGAATTACCAATATATGCTTCCTAAATATGTATAGTGGGATTCCATATCACCTAATAATTGCTTTGAGCAAAATACAATATTAATAAGATAATTTTTTAAAAATTAATACTATTTTTTTTAAATAATAACAAAGGGATTTAAAAAAAAAGAATCACCTGGGTTTTTGAAAATTCATTTGATCATTTTTATAGCTAGTTCCTAACTCCCTGAAGTTGCTACCTGGATTCTACTGTCTTACAGTCGTAGTGCTCAATGTTCAGGCACAAAAGAAAGATGTTAATCATTGGAAAGTAAACAGAATATATTCAAAATGGAAAAGAAAACATCCTGTTTACTTGAAAGTTTTAAAAAGTAATTATTTCCTGAGCTTTGCCTCCATAGCAACCTACTTATTTATATTACTATACTTATTTATTTACAAATATAATTGTATCTTAGAGTTTCTCTTTAAGCTACTATATTTTTAAAAGATTTTTTGAGCATACGAAAAACTCCTGACATTAAAATCTTCAAGTTACTTTTCTTGATATCAATTTAGCTATCATATATCTCCATCAGCTTGGGTTGTTATCACAAAATACAGTGGCTTATCAACAACAGAAATTTATTTGCTCACAGTTCCAGAGGCTGGAAATATGAGATATTAGTGCCAGCATAGTCGCTTTCTGGTGAGAGCGCTCCCCTGGGTTATAAACTGCTGTCTTCAGTGTCCTCACATGATGGAAACAGAGAAAGCTAGATCTCTGGCCTTTTCTTAAAAGGGCACTGATCCCATTTGTGAGGACTCCACCTTGTGACCTAATTACCCCCCAAAAGCTCCCCTCCAAATACCATCACATTGGG
This sequence comes from Rhinolophus sinicus, assembly GCF_057876585.1. Taxonomy (NCBI): domain Eukaryota; kingdom Metazoa; phylum Chordata; class Mammalia; order Chiroptera; family Rhinolophidae; genus Rhinolophus; species Rhinolophus sinicus. The sequence continues at coordinate 60,074,666 of NC_142502.1, forward strand.
GATTAAATTTCAACATACGAATTTGGGGTGGGTACACAACCATTTAGTCCATTATCTCATCACAAATTTACTTGTCTTTGGAAAGCTTTATAACCTTTTAAGTTGTTTCAAGTGAACAGTGGTCCTTTGGAACTAACCTGAGTTTTCCTTTCTGTGTAACTTTGACAAGACATGAATTAAACTGTTCTGTTTGCTGCCTTAAAACTACTATGGAAGCTTTTTTACTGTGCTGCAAAAAGTGGGTAAGTACAATTAAGCTTGTAGGACAATAGTCTCCAATTAGAAAGTATGAAGACAAAACAAATAGTTGTTAAAAAACATGTTGTTTTGTTTTGTCTGCCTGGTACAACAATTAATCACTTGTGCACCCCCCCTCCCCCCACCAATGTGTTTTAGCAGTTTCCTTGCCCCAATAGTAACTAGATAGTTCCAAAGGAAGCCTCCATCTTTTTACAGATTCTGATACCCTGTTCATTATGATTATTGTTAATTGAGTTACTATCTGACTTAGGCAAGATCAATGAGAATCTTTCTTTGAGATTTATAAACTTGGGACAATATGGAAGAACTTTACCTCCTCCTTGGTTTCATATGTTAGGGCACTTAAATGTAGAGACTGCCAGTAACATTGTGTATAGCAAGTATGGGAGAAGTCAACAGAAGGAGAGAAACAGAGTAAGGAGGATAATACTTATCCCTCAGCTCTTATTACAACTCTGTCGTTATTTTGGTTATGTTAGCCAATAAATTACTACTGTCTGATAGAAGTAGACCAAGTCCATTTATGCCACTCGTAGCAAAATCGTTCTGCTCATATAATGGTTCATTGATTTTTCAGTTTGTAAATTTGATTAGTTACCTCATCACTAACAGATTAATCATATCAATGAAATAAGTCTATTTTATCATTTATATTGTACTTTGGTCTCCGATAGATGATAAATCTATTTTTAGAAGGTTAAATGCCATTATATTTTAAAATGTAATTTAACATATTTATTGTTAACAATAGTAATTAATGACTTAATAAAGTATGTAGAAATAGGAAAAAAGGAATGTTTAAACAAAAATTCTCAAAGAACTTTGATGGGAAAAATAAGGAAATACAATATTTTAAATTTAAAAAAGATTATTAGCTTAAGCACAGGAATGAAATATCTTGTATTTAAATCATTTTTATATCTATTTAAGTATTTATTTTCTCAATGAGATTATAAAATAATGGGATCTCTGAGGCCTGCACATCTATGAAGTTGTTATGTTTTTTTTAAAACACATCATTGTCAAAGGAATATTGATCTTACAGAAACATTTCATGACATGTACCATTCATCATCATTTTGAAACTGTGTACAAGCTGAGAAAATAATTTCTGTACATTATTCGGAAATGTGTGAAATTTTAAGTTGCTACATCTGTTTTTCCTTGATGTATAGTGGAGGAAAACTAGTTACTTTCAAGACTGACTGCGGAATTCATTTTGGGAAAACATTGATGCTAGAAGGATAAAACAGTGGGTATTTTTTGGTCACCAGAAGAGCCCCTTTGAGCAGTCTGTTAATCTGGGTTGGGAAAAGGATCAGGGAAACTGCTCCACATAGGAAAATGAACAGCTATTTGGTAGTTGGAAGATGGGGAAATAGTCTCATTAGCAAAATATGATAAAATTGTTAGATGGTATAGACTGTGCATTTGAGGCAGTTGATCCTGCTTTATACAATGGCAACTCAGTTCTTTGTTTTTGTTTAGCCTTGTTTGGTTGTAAAGCAATTAAGGACTTAGTTGTGGAATGGAGAGTTTGAAGCAGTAGATAGTTTGAAGCAGAGGTTAGACATGATCTTCCTAAAGATCATTCTATTTTCTTGATGACAAATTGACAGGATTAGGAGGTTGGTGAAATAATTCAAATGAGAGCTGATGGTGATTTAGGCCAGATAGGTGGATAACAGTGGAGGTAGTAAAGTGTTGACTCTGAATATATTTTGAAACTAAGAATGACAAAATTTGCTAAAAGAACAGATTTGAGGAATGAAAAAAAGTGAATGCAAATGAGAAAATGGAGGTGGAATGTTGAAAGGAATTGAAAGTTCAATAAAGTTTTTTTTTGTTGTTTCTATTTTTGCTTTTGCATTATTGATTTTTTATTGTATGAGGGCAGACAATTAAGTTCATGAATTCATCCTAGAAAAAGTGCTACATACCTCATTGCTGAATATCACTATGGTCACTTTTGAAGTACTCCTTTTGGGAAGCTATGCACTGACATCAGTGCCTAGCCCACCCTTCAAAGCAATTTTGGAACTCTTTCTGGGATGGCCATCAGAGCTGTCATCATATTACCCTTGATGTCCTGAATGTCATCAAAATGTCTTCCTTTCAATATTTCCTTTATCTTCATGTAAAGAAAGAAGTTATTGGGGGCCAGATCAGGTGAGTAGGGAGGGTGTTTCAATACAGTTATTTGTTTACTGGCTAAAAACTTCCTCACAGACAGTGCCTTGTGAGCTGGTGCATGGTCATGATGCAAGAGCCATGAATTGTTGGTAAAAAGTTCAGGTCATTCTCATCTAACTTTTTCATGCAGCCTTTTCAGCACTTCAAAATAGTAAACTTGGTTAACTGTCCAGTTGATACAAATTCATAATGAATAATCCCTCTGATATCAAAAAAGGTTAGCAACGTCTTTGCAACAAGTTTGAGAACTTAATTGTCAGACCTTGTATACAAATATGGAGAGAATTGTACAACGTACCCAAAGACACCCATTACCCAAGTTTGCTCTTTATCAACATTTTGAAAAATTTATTAAGGAGCAGATTTTTAAGGGCAGAAAAGCAATGACAATGTTTATACACGAGTGAAAAAGATTGACAAGAGAAGAAAAATTTGATGGTTCAGCAGAGATAGGGAGATCTGTTAAAGAGGTTTTCTTGAGTAGATAAGAGGGGACGGGGCCTCATGCACAAGAGAAGGAATTAGCTTTTGCTTGGGCATGAACAGCAAAATAATTATTTTATGGAGATAATTCAGATAGACATCAGATGTGGAAGTTCTCTTCTGTGTACTTATATTTCCCAAGTGAAATGGAGAAAAACGGTCAGCAAATGTGAATGAGAGTGAGAGTAAAGATGATGGCAGTTTGAGGAGGATGTATATACAGTCCTCTAGGAAAACGAGCAAATACATATATAGCACCATTGTCCAGCAATATTAAGGGCCCAATTAATCATGAATTTAAAGTTAGACCACTTGGTATGACAGTGTTTGTCTCCAGCCACATTCAGCTCTGGGGGTGCAAGGTTCAGAGTTCATGAGCAGTTGGGTTAACTACGAATGGCTTCAAGCAAGCAAGTATAATAAAGAAAGAAGGTGATGTGTTGGACTAAGAATTAAGCAAGGCAGAGACTATTGTGATGGATGTCAAAACTCAGTTGGGTAAAGAAATAAATAAGGGCCTGATGGACAGAGAGTGATTGAGAAATGGGAATTTTTTCAATACCTTAATTATGTGAAATATTTATATGAATCAAAAATCACTGGCTTTGAAAAGACTAAGAAAGAACGTATGATAATAATTTTCAAATGTCCTTGTGATTCTCACTTTAAAGTAGTAGACACATAACCTCCTTGTGTTCTTTGTATTTCTTTTTTTATTCCTGCCTTTAAAAGATAAAAGAAATAAAAACCACAGCAACTCAAACATTTGAGGAATTTTCTTGTTAATATTGTTCAATATTGTAAATTGTAAAAAAAAAAAGGAAGAAAAATATACTACTTTACATAACAAATTCTGCATATTCAAATTTGTCTGTTGGTTTTTTAGCTATCCTTCTAATAAACTGACATCACTGGAAATGGAAATGGAAGAAAGAGGCTGTGTCTTCTTCACAGATGAGTGTTGGGGGAGGAGCACTCCTCAGCTTTCTTGGTTTAAAAAAAAATCACAGTCTGCTGTGGTTAAGAACACCAGTTCTGGAGTTAAACTGCTGGAGTCTATATCCTGGCTTAGCCACCAACATTCAGTTTTGACATTAGACAAGACGCTTAACAAATTGAATCTCTCTCCTATATATAAAATATGGTTAAGTGTATGGAGGTCGTAGTGCATAGGCTAATGATATGCAATTACATTCAATGAGATAATCCAAATGAACCACAGACTACAGTGTCTGGTATATACCATGAGTTCAATACCTGTGGTTTTGTTTGTCTTTATTGGATTTATTGCTCCTTGAAACTACACAATTTCCTATCAGTAACATCAAGGGTTTTCATAATTTAAAACATAACCTTAAGAAGTTTAGCAAGGAATTCACATAATTTGCTTTTACTTGTCACTATTTTAAAATTAATTAGATGTCTTCACGAGGATATATACACATATACATATGAAGAATATGTACAATATATAAATTTTAATAAAAACAAGTTGAGACATCATAAATCAAAGCAATTTATTGCTCTAGGTACAGTCATAGTCCCCTTCCTGTAGGTCACTCAACCGTCTAAATGACGTGATGAATTCATATCAAGTAGAAGTAAAGTTTTCTAATGCATCCAGTGGTTTCTATCTCACTTAGCTACCCTGCAACTAACATAATCCTCTCTCTCTCTCTCTCTCTCTCTCTCTCTCTCTCTCTCTCTCTCTCTCAACTCTTTCCTCCCTTGATATCTTTGACATTCTCTCTCCTAGTCTTCCTTCTACTTTTCTGGCCATTTATGTTCAGTTCATTTTTCATGTTTTTTTCTCAATATACTTGGAGATTTCAATCACTTCCATGATTTACATTACCACTGTTTATGTTCAGGACTCGTAAGTATATTAATAGATTTCAAACTTAGCTATCTACTTATTATTTCTACTTGTCTATCTCACAGACAAAAACTTGTTTGCCAGTGCTTTTTCCTTTTCCTGCAGGACATCTAGAGAGGCTAAATTCCTCAGTCTCCAGCAGAGTCATAAATGATCATGTGATTAACTTCTGACCAATGGAACGGGTGTTGATATGATATATGTCTTTTTTTAGGACTGACCCATAGAAACATCTTACCTATATCTTCTCATTTGTTGCTCACCCACGAGCTCCAGGGAGATGACTCTAAGGACCTAGAAGAGGATGGACTAATGGATGGTAAGAGACTTGGTGCTTGAATGACTGCAGTGAGCATAGACCCCCTCCACATGCCCATCATTGGGTTGTGATAGTGATGAAATTAAAACTTTTATTACATTAAGTTACTGAAATGGTTATTTATTGTAGCATTAACCTACCCTGACTAATACACATGTCCAACTCAATAAGCCCAATGTTGAACTTATAGCTTATTCATTGAAACTGTCCTCTCTTCCTATTTTTTTCCTCTTCCTTAGATTCCTAAGCATGGATAGAGACATATTGTCCCTACCTGAATATTCACCTGTGTGGTTCATTATTCTCTCCTCTTTCCTCCTTCCATTATCTCACTATTTTGTCAGTATTACTCAAGGAGCTCTATGATCTCCTAGCCCCTACTCCCTGTTCATACAGGATGATTCTCATGCCTTTAATACCTCCAACTGACACCCCCCCATCCACGCAGAAAACCTGGCTAACTCCTATTCAACATCAAGATTTGGCTTATGTGTCATCACCTATGAGAAGATGATCACTGGGTGATATGTCCATCTTTTGTGATTTCATATCATCCTGTGCTTACTTCTATCATAACAATTATCATCTTATATATGTTTTTTGTTTGTCTAGTCTAAACTTTATGAGTATAAAATATTATTGTTTTTTATCTTTTTATCCTTAGCAAAACACACAGGACCTGATCATAGCATACGTTTAGTAAGTATATGCTGAAAAAATTATATGCTATAATGAAAGCTGCAGCATAGATATGTCAATTTGGCTCAACAAACATGCATTGGCCATATACATAGTAAAAGTTGCTTTGGATCCTAAAAAAAATGGGTAACATGTGCCTTGACCTATAGTTTACATTTAATAGGCTAATAGAGAAAAAAAAAATTCTATAAAACTAAATTTTAATCACAGTTCTGTTTAAAGGTTAGAATTCTGTAATACTTGCAGAATTACATACCTTTAACAGTACTGGCTCTGGTGCTTGGTAAGAGCAATAGATTTTTCTAATGTTAAATCAATTTGGCACTAATCTTATTGAATCTAACTTCAATATGTCTTTTAATTCTGTCCCATTTTCATCATTTCCCTTGCTACTGCCTTTGTTTATGCTCTCTTCATTTCTTATTTGCATTGTTTTCCGATATTTCCAGCCTAGACTTCCCTCTATTATATCATCGAATTGACTTCTTATCTGAACATCTGCACCTGAGTTTTCCATTTGTACCATAAACTTAATGAGCTCATCATTTTCTCTCCCTCATTTCCCTGTCTGCTCTTCCTTATCTTTGAATTCCCAATTTTTGTAAATATCATCAATTATTGCTGATCTTCCCAGTCAGAAACATGGGAATCTTTGTTGGTCTATCCCCTAAATGGCTCTCAAATCTGTTTTCTGTTCTCTACCTTCTTTCTCACTATTGAAGTGTATTTCTTGCCTAGACTAATACAATAGTTCAATCATAATTACCTACACAGTTCACGTGCCTGCATCAATACATCATCTATTCTTTCTCAGAGTGATCTTTGTAATAGTCAAATCTGACTATACACCTCCAGCACAAATTCTTTTCTCATCAGACAAATCCGCAAATCCTCAGGACAGCATTATCTGGATTTCTAGCATCTTATCATACCATCCTCTCAGTTTCCTGTGTGTTCTGACTCTATCAATAGTTTGTAGCCAACTGAATATTAAACGCATTCTTGTGTTGACTCTCTATGTTGATTATAAACCCTCCCCCTTCTTTCTTTTAACTCTAACTTCTCCTTCCAGAGGCTTAAAATATAAGCACTCCAAAATGGAGTACAATGTGGCGCAAAATATGTTCCCTTTCATCTGAAGTCATTTTTGTGGTTGCTGAAAGATCAAGTTACCTAAAATATATCCTTGATTCCATCAGCTGCCAAGATTTATTAAGTTCTCCATACACAGGAACATTAATAATAATAAATTAATATTAAATCATTAATATTTACTAAGAAACTGTGGTTTGAATCCAGAAGTCAGTTTTTTTTAACATTTAGCATTAATTTAACATTTTAGCATTAACAATTTAGCATTAATTCAACATTTAACATTAATTACAATCAGTAAACAGGATAGTTGGCATTTGAGGGCAATATAAACAGATATGAATAATAGTTAAAATATGGGTATATCTACATTCATGAATTCCATCTCCATCAGCCTGAGCAAATTTAGGTAAAAGCATCTCCAGGATCTCTAGTAAACATTGATTCGACTCAAAGCTCCAGAAATAGATTTGTTCTGGGTGAAAAAAGAGTTAAGAAGATGAAAGAGAGCAAGTACCTTAACAAGGTAAATACCAATAAAGTGATCAGTGTCCTTCAACCATCCCACGACCTCACATATACTATCCCACAAACTCAACAAATGTGGCCATAGCAAGATAAAATATATAAAATATTTGGAGACACAACTTAGTAAATTTGGTAGGTAGATAAGATTATATATTCTTTAAGAATAGTGCCATCAGTTATCCTTTCTCGGAATGTCTGGGGCAAGTTAAGCAGTGGCCTGTTTACTCTCTCTAGATAGGAAGGTAGCCAGCCCACTTGCCTATGCAAAGGAAAGAATGGAGCCCAATGTATAGTGAATATATCACATTAAACATCAATCAAAGCATTGTATTTTAATTCTTAACATTTCCACATTAATGTGTTCAGTACTTATTCCAGAACATTTATTTATTTTTCTTGACATTTTATATTATAACTCAATATATACAATGAGTATATTTCTGAGAAAGCAATGCATAAATAGAATGACATTTTCACTTAAATTTCCATCATAACTTCAGTGATGCTTGATCTTGATATCTAAAAGGTTTTGGTTGGAAGTGGCTTCATTCATGTCACTTCTGGTTCCCTGTCAACTTGCTTCCAACCATTACTTTTATTGTTAAACAAATTAATTGTTTACACCTTCATTTTATATTGCAAGTAATCAGTGACATCACCATCAACACGTCAAACCATTCCAAATAGAGAAAAATAACATTCTTTGTATAGGAGAATCTAAATTTTCTCAATATTCTACAAATGTCAATAAAGGCATTTTTAGACTATTTTTTGTCTGTAAAATACCATCTAAGTAGTAGTGTTATTCAAACACAGCTTCAGGTTGCCCTCTTCTGTTCAAATCATTGTCCCCTAAGCCCCTCCTATATATACTTTTTAGCAATATCAAAGCAATTTTAATTATCAGTTTGGTTTGATATACCATCTAGTTTGCATGTTCAGTTTTCCCATGTAATGTTTGCGATTTCATTATGAATTTTCTTCTACCCTAAAGCTATGCAGTTGCCTCCTACATAGCAACAGCAGGCTGAAATATTTCCTATTCTGAGTCTAGGCCTCTCTGCCCTGTTACTGGATCCCTTGGAAAAGACAGTATCCAGATGTCAGATACATGAAGTTTCTTCTCCGCCTGTCTCCTCTGGCACAATGAGTAACTCCTGGGAAAACTCTGTCAAGGAAGCCAAAGTGTTCTAAGAACTGGAAATGTTTTGTTCTCTCTCTCAGCAGAGGCCATGGTTTGAGCAGTCACATGGCTCCTCACCAACTGAGATGCCATCCTCAAGTCAGGGCTGTTTCTCCAGATATCCCTTTCTGTCTGGCAAGGCACATTCCTGATTCCACTTCTACCTTGCCCGAGGTGCCTTGTACCACACTGAGTTGCTAATCTCCAATATTAGCGTGCTCTACGTTCTTTTCTTATTCTTTTTTTTTTTTTTTTAATTTGTAGTTAGATGTAGAAAAGCTATAGAAAAAATGCCTATTCTTTTTCTGACTTCAAGAGAGTGTGGTAAGCTGTCATGTATAGCCCACTTATCTCTGGGCTTTTTCTCTAGGATCTCTGAAGCTGAGAAGACAATTGGCTTAAAGAGGAGAAAAGTCTCAACAATTTAGCATATTCCCTGTCTCCTTTTTTTTTTTTTCCCCCCCTCAGAGCAGTGTGAATGGCATTTGGTTTAATTTTCTTCCAGTCAATGAGTCAATAAATATTTCTTGAAAAACTACAACATATGTGGAATATAGGCTCTCGGAATAAAGCATTGAAGGAAAGAGACCAAGTCTCTGCCCTCATAAATCTTAGAATTGCAAAGCAAGGGGAGGAGCAAATCAGCTTAATCACCTCTCCTGACCTCTGAACAGTGACCTTGTCCCTCCTAGATCTCCAGTGCTCATCAAGGAGGCCAGGAAAAAATGCAGAACACATATGTTCCTTCATGTAATTATGATGCCTTGGTCTGTATGTATGTTTCTCATATCAGAACATTTGTCCAGATACCACTAGAATAATTCTAAGCCACTTCTATTTTCTGTAACTTTATGCAAATCGTATTGAAAATATCAGGTCATGATCTGACTTCTCCACTCCAATTCATTTCTGTCAGTGAGGAGGTTTTATAAAATGCATGAAAATTTATATAATGACACAAACATACAAAGCTTCATTTCTGCAGTAAAGAAATGCAAGTTAACCACCATATTATTTTCCTAGCAGGAGATCCTAGCTAGTATGAAATTTTATGAGGTATCACAATACCCATAAAGTATATAAAATAAATAAATGAATTCTTGAACAATGTGGTATAAATTTGATGTTGCCTTTAAAGATGAAAAAGAAGTCTATGATATATATCTGTATATCCATTAGGATCTTGGTTTCGTCTAAGTGGTGATCACTAATGCCTCATTGAAATGCAATTGAAAATTAATATATCTGGCAGTAAAAATTATACCATTAAGGAAAGTTCACCCATGATATTTTTACAGACTTGCCAAGTTTCTTGGATTCAGAATGTGGGACAGATGGTCACATGGTGAATTGTTCTTACTCACTAATGCTTTCTGCTGCTTCACTGATTTTTGATCTTCAGATGGCTTCTCATTCAGAATTTTCTCATTCCCAATTGTCTTCACTAAAGGTGAAAATCTTAATACATCAATGACAAAATTATATAAATTGTATAGGCCTAAGGCAAATCAAAGCATTCCTAAATTTCTAGGTCCTTCACTGGGACATTGTGAGTTTATACTGAAGAATAAAAATGATCTTTCTGAGAGTAAAACATACTTAAATCCTTATTTTTTACTTACTTTTTTCATTGATTAGTGAACATTAAGTTCATATTCAATAACACTATCAATTCAGTTATGTATTCAATTATTTATTTAGTCATAATTTGAGATGTATTAGCCTGCTCAGGCTACCATAACAAAATACCACACACTGGGTGGCTTAAACAACAGACATTTATTTTTCACAGTCTGGAGAATAAAAGTCTTAGATCAAGTTTCTAACAGATTTGGTTTCTGGTGAGAGTTCTCTTCTGGCTTGCGGATGGCCTCCTACCTGTTGAATCCTCATGTGGCCTTTCCTCTGTGGTGTGTGTGAAAAGACAACTCTGGTGTCTTTTTCTCTTCTTATAAGGACATCAATTCTATCAGATTGGGATCACACCTTATGACCTCATATAACCTTTATTACCTTTTTACAGGCCCTGTCTCCAAATAAAACCACATTAGGAGTTAGGGCTTCCATATCTGAATTTTAGAGTAATATGATTCAGTCCATAACACTAGGATACCCATTTTTCTCATTATAAAGTTAAATGAATGCTACTTTTGACATTTCATGATAGAGCATAAGCTTTTCCATTATTTTCATTTCAAAAGATTATTACAGGTAGATATTATACCTGCTGAATGAAAAAAAATAATTATTGGTCTTGAATTGGGATCATTTTGATGCTCAGTGACAAATATAGGTTGTAAATATCATTTATACACGGTTCAAAGCCAAAGATCAATAGTGTGGCTATGAAGCAAAATAACATGTTTTTTTATGAGCCCTAGGAAATCAAACTACTCTATTATCAATCTTAAATTTAGATGATGTCATACTGGGTCTTCCATACCTGACACCAACAAATCAGCTACTCCAAGGCATGCATAAGTTTTATTATGCAAATGACAGCATTTAAGACAATTACTTATGGAGGTTGCATTGGTTAAATACCAATGATCCATTGTTCTCTGCCACCACTGCTTGGATGAGGACTGTGATCTTATCTATTGACAAGCCAAATGGAGGGTTTGTTGGGTTAGTCAGGAGTCCAAGAAGGGGTAATTAACAAACCTTCACACTCACACACATTATGGTGATAACAAGACCAATCCTTTCTCTTAGAAATTTGAGCTGGAGTTTGTAAACAAGTCTACCAGTTGGTAGGGGCACTAAAAGATAGACACAGGAGAAGCAGTGAGTGGGTGTGTAAGTGGTGGATAAGAATGGGAATAGTAGAGTTATGTCAATACAGCACTCTAAAGAACGATTTCAGAAAAGTCTTCTGTAGAAGAGTGCAATAAAGAATTTAACCTTGCTCAAAGAGAAGTCAGGCTGTTGCCTTCTACTCCTGTAAGGTAATCTCTAAACCTTTGGATGCTCTGCCTCATAAAAGTGTCTTTGTTTACCTGGAAACCTTGGGCCATGCCAGATAGTCTAACAATGTGGGTCGTGGCGGGCTAGATGGGTGTTGGGGGCGGGGGGAGGTTTGGGTCACATGGTATCAGCTAGACTTCCAGAACAACTGGAGACTAAGGTCAGCCAATGGTCAGTCAACCGTGCCTACATGATAAGACCCCAATAAAAACTCTGGATTGAAGGCTCAGGTGTACTTCCTCAGTTAGCAGTATTCCCTGTTTTGTCACACTTTGTTTCTGGCAGAGTCAGTACTTTCTATGACTCCATAGGGATAGAACAACTGGAAGGTCCATGTTTGGAACTTTCTTATTTCCAAACTTTTCTGATACACCCACCAAGCATCTTGAACAAGTTCTAGTTATATGTAGTTTTTGTTCTTCCTGCGAAACCAGATAGTATGACATTTTCCAGGTACTTGTAAGGTGCAGCCACATGGAAACCTCCCTGCTGTGTTTCCACAGATGTCCTTACAGTGAACTCTCCAACTTGAACCATATCTAAGAGAGTATATATCAGAGCATAACAAACCTAGTACTGTTGTCAAAGAAGTAGTGTTTATTTCAGATTTCAGTTTCTTTAATCTATTCTTACACTTATGTTACAGTGAAATTCAAGTATTTATAGGAGAGATTTGTTATAGTCTATGACCTATGCTAAGGAAATGTGAGACAAGGACAAGAAACTATAGGGATAGTTGTAAAACAACAACAATAAAAAAATGCTATAGAAATTTTGTTCTTTGTGTTTAGAGGAAGTTTATTCTAAGGTAGCTGATAAGCTTTATGAGAGGGGAAATGGCTTTTGGGGTATCCTGGTGTTTACTCTGTTGCTAAATTGATGCCTACTAATGCTTTGGTGTTTCCTTTAACATGGAAGCTCCCATAAAAAAAAAAAATCTGTCGTATGATCCATTTCCTTGGGACACTGTTCCCTGCTTTCTGAAGAACTAGATTGCTAATATGATAAATTTATCCTTACAACTGAGACATTGGTGCTTTTGGTTTAATACATAACCACGCAGATAATGTTTATATTTTTGGCAAGATCTCTTGTAATGTGTACCCACAAATTAAAGAAATACCTCTAAGGGTAAGCTTTTACCTAGACCAGTGGCAGGAATTTTGGCTGTAGTGGTTTCAGAAAAGAACTAAGAGTCCTGTGTTCTATTCTGCCACTGGTGAACTGTGCTTCAAACAAAGCATTTCATCCTCTTCTGCGTCCTTATCTGTAAAATAAAAACGCTGGTCCTATCCTCTTATACACAGGAAGACCCTGTCAATGACTAACAACATTACGTCTATGTAGGGTGATCATATATATGGGTTTGTCAGAGACTGTGACAATTTATGCCTATTGTCCCAGCAAAATTATTATTAATTATTAAGTGTGCCCACTTCTCACTCAAAGATAGCCCAGTTTGGATGATACCCAAACAGATTTTGTGCCAAATGCCCACTTTACAGGAAACTTCCTCACTATCATTGTCCTGATAACCCTCTAGCAGTGACCAGACGTAAGACTTACCTGCTCAAGGATCTATAGCTAAACCTCACCCCAGATTAATAGCCAAACTCTCCAGTACCTAATGTAGGCAATATTGTTTTAGCATTGTTACAGTGACTATGCCCTTTTACCCAAAAGGTATTAATTATAAAAGTTTCATGTCAAAAAATAGATGTTATGTTTTGGGAAACCAATATTATATTTTTCTGCCATCCTTTATTCTTTTCTACCCCCTATCCTTCACCCATGCCAATAGCGTGAATCAAAAGAGAGCAAAAGTTTAGTTAACTCTAATTATCTGCATTTACATTTGTCTCAATTCATTGAAATCCTCGCTTTCTGAATATCCCTTCCATCCAGGAGACTCCAGTGAGCATATTCATGCTTCAAACAAATCTGCCTTTCTTAATCATCAAAAGGTATTTTCTTTAATAAATGAAGCACAGCAGGCCCTGCAGCTGTGTTGTTTATTTTATAGCAAGCACAAAGACAATTTATTTTTTAATACTATAATTAGATTAGTGTTCTCTTTACTAAAGCATCTGTAGGAAAATGAGAGTATGTTTCTTTGAATGAATGAGCAGTCACATTTATTTTTATTAAATCTGAACCCATCCACTGAGATAGCTGAATTTAATTTTATGTTCTAATACGACATATAATATTCCAAGTTTTTTTTTCAGATAAATCCATAGTCCCCTCAAAAAAGAGGTTGGATTAAACAGAATCGTCTGATTCAAATTTCATGAACTGAATTAAAATTTCTCTAAGGTGCAGGATTGTGTTTGTGTTGAAGAATGACTATATTAAGGCCTGTATTTGCATTCATCAACAAATATATCTGAGTGGTTATCAGTGACCTGTCATTGACAAGGAGACTATAATAACATTATACCTTTGCTATGACTCTGTAGGTGTTTTGTTTTTGTTTTGTTTTTTCCTGTACTTCTTTACTAAAAAGTTTTGGAAGTCCTGTTTTATAAATCAAGAAGGTTAATTTCCAAAATACAGGCATTTTTAAAGTTTTGGAGATGGTTTATCATCATTGCATCCATAAAATGGTTGCTTAGAACCATCTAGACAGCAATTAAATCACCCAGGGAATTAGTCATCACCACCTTTGCTTTTCACTTCAGCATAGACAATAAGGAAAATATTTTCCTTTCTCTGTGCCCTTTTAAACTTAGGTGATGGAAGCAATTTAGTGTTGGTGCTATACCTTTAACAAGGGAAAACTAGTTCTCTACTGTTGCGTAACAACAAAGCCACAAACTTAGTAGTGTGGGGAGAGAGTCCCAGAGAGCAGTTTCCAGGCTCTTGGCCTCATGTGGAAAGGTGCTGGCTCGGGTAGTAGATGGCCATCAGCTGTGACTAGTTGGTCATCAGCTGTAACTAGCTAGCCATTAGCCACTGATATAACTGCCGTGGCTGAGCTAGCAAGCGTGGATTGCCATTAGCAAGTGAGGTTGTTTGTCAGAGAAGCGGACAGCAGGTTGCAGACTGTGTGGCTCCTGCTTCCTGTGTCTCCAACCCAGCTGCCATCAAGAATATAGTGTTATGACTCCCCTATCTATGGCTCCGTTGGTGTGCCTTTTCGGTCTCACCATGTCCTGCATTCTTGTGTGGGGAGCGGGACCAGAGACCTCCCTGAGAGACCCGCATGACCCCTGGCGCAGCAGCAGAGTATGGTGCTGGTCAGAACTCTCCGAAGGATGGTGGAGCAGTTTGCGCATATGAACACTCAGTCTCAGGAAGCCCGTGAGGAGCTGCGCCGGGAACAGGAGGCGCAATCTGCCTGGGAGAAACGTGACCCCTCGGTGAATCGGTGGTCCTCTCGAGCCTCCAGATGACATGCTGCCCTGTTGGCCAAAGCAAGCATCATCTTCCTCTTGGTCTGCTGCTGCTGTGGGCTCCTAGAGTTGTGGACACCTTACACCCAGGCCTCCACCCAGTCGGAACCTGGCGCAGCGAGCAGGATTTCGGCCAGGTAGGAACGGTGCCTGACTCTGGGCAGGAGGACAGGTGACCCCCCACAGTGTGTGGTACCCGGTAGCCACTGTTCTCGGGAGTTGGACCCTCAAAGAGGTGTGGGAAGACATAGATGGCTCTCCGGCCAGCATGGAGAGGGCCCTGCAGGTTCTAGCTGAGTGGTTGCCGGTGGAGGCGAAGGGTACAGCTGGCTGTGTGGGCTGGATGTTCCTCGCCGTGTTGTATCGTAGCACAGAGGATGCGCTTAATGAAATAGCCCAGGTGCAGGACCAACAGCCCCAGGGGGAGGCGCTGGAAGCTCAGGACCGTCAGTTGGAGGAGGTTCTCACCGTGGTACATGGTAACTTGGAGAAAGCGCTTGCTGGAATAGCCCAGGTGCGGGACCAGGTGTCCCAGTGGGAGGCACTGGAAGCTCGGGTCCACCTGTTGGAGGATGAGCCCCACAGTGGAGACTCTGAGGCAGAGGCGGACTACGCCAGTGGGGACAATGTAGCTCCCAATCCCCATGCCCAGCCCATTATGAAGCAAAGGGTAAAACGTGAGCAACCTTTGGGCCCCGGGGGCGTTGCTGCCGGTAACTCAGCTGTGACTGAGTTCACAACCTACACCACTTACACTCCCACTGAGTTGCAGGAGCTGGGGAGGCAGTGCGGACAGTGCTCTGGAGAGCCAGTCTCGGCTTTGCTACTAAGTTTATGGGATGAGGGAGCAGGCAGCATTCTCTGCTCCTCAGGCAAAATGGAAAAGCTAGCCTTCATGATGGGGCATCTGTCCCTGAGACAAAGGTTACACAATTGCCATAGGTTGGCCCAAGACCAGGGGAACCACACTCTCACGGAGTTGCTCACTGGTGCAGTACGCACAGTATGGGGACAGGCTGGCGACTGCCAGGAACTGTGAGTAAATGGCAATCTTCTGAATTTACTCAAGTCATCCGTGAAATGGGTATGAGACATGTTATGTTCAACCCTAGTAGGCAGGGGCCGGATGATAAGCATTTTACAGCCAGCATGAGAGATCTCGTTTGGATACTGCCCCTGCAAGTGCTTTTGTATCCTTGGTTGCCATTCTTATGCCCTACGTGGGATGGCGGATCCATGAAGTTACCATTGCCATGGCCACCCTAGGGGATGTTGAAAGCTGGCAGCAAAGGAAGACAGGAGGTCCAAGAAGTCGAGACCTGGAAGCCCAAATCAAAAGTATGGGGGCAAGGTAGCGGGTCTCAGAGAGTAACACGCACACAGTTGTGGCGTGGTCTCGTGGCAGCAGGAATTGATCAGGAAAAAGTAGACCGACAACCCAATGCACTCTTGTTGGAACTTTGGAAACACCTGCGTCTGGAACAGCAAATCCCATGAAGCCTAAAGGAGAAGTCCAGGAAAGCGCGACCCGTGTCCCTCCAGGACTTCATGTCACTGCTTCAGGCCAACTCCTTTCAGCTTGATTAGGGGTGGAACCAAGGTCCCTGTTTGCAGGGGATAAGTGGGGACCGGAGGCCCCACGTGGAACTGTCCATACATTGGCCCCCTTCTAATGTGCAGAGGGTTTTTTTGGCCCTAGTTGACATTGGCACAGACTGAAGTCTTGTTTATGAGGAACCCTGGTTGTTGCCAGGAAATCTAGCTGAGCACAGAAAGTAGGTGGACATTGAAGGACACTCCCTGGGGACATTACTTGAACTGGACTGGGACTTCTTTTCATGAGCTGGGTTCCTGACACAGGGCCCCTCGTGGAAGACACTTGTCATGTAGATTGTGAGGCGAGATCCTGTAGGGGTGGAGTGTGGGGACAAAGTCCCAGAGAGCAGTTTCCATGCTCTCAGCCACGGGGAAAGGTGCTGGCTCTGGTAGTAGATGGCCATCAGCTGTTACCAGTTAGCCATCAGTCACTGATATAACTGCCATGGCTACAATGACAACTATGCTTGTTAACTACACTGACAAGCTAGCAAGGGCGGATTGTAGTTAGCAAGGGGATTGCAGTTAGCAAGTGAGGTTGGTTGGCAGAGAAGCGGATTTCAGGCTGCAAATCATGTGGCTCCTGCTTCCTGCGTCTCCAACCCAGCCGCCAGCGATACTATAGTGGTATGACTCCCCTATCTATGGCTCCACGGGTGTTCCTTTTTGGCCTCACCATGTCCTGCATACTTATGTGGAGAGTGGGACCCTGCATGACAGTAGCTTAAAACAACACTGTATTATTACTTTCCATAGTCTGTGGGTTGACGGGGTTCAGCTGGTGGTCTTGCTTGGTACTTCTCAAGAACTTAAAGTAAAATAGTGGTTAGGACTAGCTGGAGTTTTTTGAAATCTCAACTGGGCTAGACATCCATCTGGGCTTCTTATCACATATAATTGACTTTTCAGCTGAGATGTTTCAAACTACAGCAGGAAATTCTCTCTCTCTCTCTCTCTCTCTCTCTCTCTCTCTCTCTCTCCCTCTCCTCCTTCTCCTCTTCCATTTCCCCCTCTCCCCCTCCCTTTCTCCTATCCCTTCCTTTTTTTACATTAAGGTTTATTGGGGTTACAATTGTTAGTAAATTTACATAAGTTTCAGGTGTACAATTCTGTAATACATCATCTATAAATTGTATTGTGTGTCCACCACCCAGAGTCAGTTCTCCTTCCATCACCATATATTTGATCCCCTTTACCCTCACCTACAACCCCCTTCCCCCCTTACCCTCTGGTAACCACTAAACTATTGTCTGTGTCTATGAGTTTTTGTTTCTCATTTGTTTGTCTTGTTCTTTTTTTGTTTTCGGTTTATATACCACATATCAGTGAAATCATATGGTTCTCTGCTTTTTCTGTCTGACTTATTTCACTTAGCGTTATAATCTCAAGATCCATCCATGTTGTCACAAATGGTCCTATTTCATCTTTCCTTACCGCCGAATAGTATTCCATTGTGTATATATACCACAACTGCTTTATCCATTCATTTATCAAAGGACATTTTGGTTGTTTCCGTGTCTTGGCCACCGTAAATAAAGCTGCAATGAACATTGGAGAACACTTGTCTTTATGGATAAATATTTTCAGATTTTTGGGGTAGATTCCCAGGAGAGGGATTGCTGGGTCATATGGTAATTCTATTCATAATTTTTTGAGGAACCTCCGCACTGCCTTCCATAGCGGCTGCACCAGTCTGCGTTCCCACCAACAGTGTATGAGGGTTCCTTTTTCTCCACAGCCTCTCCAACACTTGTTACTATTTGTCTTGTTGATGATAGCCATTCTAACTGAGGTGAGGTGATATCTCATTGTGGTTTTTATTTGCATTTCTCTGATGATTAGTGATGTTGAGCATTTTTTCGTATGTCTATTTGTCATTTGTATGTCCTCTTTGGAGAGATGTCTCTTCAGGTCCTCTGCCCATTTTTCAATTGGGTTGTTCAATTTTTGGTGGTGAATTGCATGAGTTCCTTGTATATTTTGGATATTAGCCCCTTATCAGAGGTACGGTTTGCAAAAATCTTCTCCCATTCAGTTGATGGCCTCTTTATTTTGTCGATGGTTTCTTTTGCTGTGCACAATCATTTAAGTTCGAAATAATCCCATTCATTTATTTTAGCTTTTATTTCCCTTGCCTTTGGACTCAAATTCATAAAATGCTCTTTGAACCAAAGGTCTATAAGTTTAGTACCTATGTTTTCTTCTATGCAGTTTATTGTTTCAGGTTTTATGCTTAAGTCTTTGATCCATTTTTAATTAATTTTGGTACATGGTGACAGATAGCAGTCCAGTTTCATTCTTTTGCAAGTGGCTTTCCAATTCTCCTAGCACCATTTATTGAAGAGGCTGTCTTTTCTCCATTGTATGTTTTTGCTTTATTGTCAAAAATTATCTGTCCATATTTATGTGGTTTTATTTCTGAGTTCTCAATTCTATTCCATTGGTCTCATGTCTGTTTTTCTGCCAATACCATGCTGTTTTCATCATTGTTGCCCTGTAGTACAAGCCAAAGTCAGGGAGTGTGATACCTCCAGCATTGTCTTATTTTCTGAAGATTGCTTTGGCTATTTGGAATCTTTTGTGGTTCCAAACAAATCTGATGATTTTTTGTTCTATTTCCTTTTAAAATGCCATTGAGATTTGGATGGGGATTGCATTGAATCTGTATATTGCTTTGGGTAATATGTCCATTTTAACTATGTTGATTCTTCTAATCCATAAGCCCGAATGTCTTTCCATTTCTTTGTGTCTTCAATTTCTTTTAAAAATGTCTTATAGTTTTCAGCATATAAGTCTTTCACATCCTTGGTTAAGTTTATTTCTAGGTATTTTATTCTTTTTGTTGCAATTGCAAAAGGAATTGTTTTGGTTTGTTTGTTTTATTTCTTTTTCTGAGATTTCATTGTTAGTACGTAAGAATGCAATGGACTTTTGTACATTGATTTTGTAACAGCAACTTTACTGTATTTGTTGATTGTTTCTAATAGCTTTTTGGTGAAGTCTTTAGGGTTTTCTATATGTAGCATCATGTCATCTACAAAGAGTGACAATTTAACTTCTTCCCAATTTGGATGACTTTTCTTCCTTTCTCTTGTCTGATTGCTCTGGCGAGGACTTCCAACACTATGTTGAAAAGCAGAGGTGATAGGGGACAGCCCTGTCATGTTCCAAAACATAGAGCATAGGGCTTCAATTTTTCACCATTAACTATGATTTAGTTGAGGGTTTGTTATATAAGGCCTTTATTATGTTAAGGTATTTTCCTTCTATGTGTATTTTACTAAGTCTTTTAATCATAAATGGATGTTGTATCTCATCAAATGATTTTTCTGCATCAATTAATATAATCATATGATTTTTGTCCTTTATTTATATGATATATCACATTGATGGATTTGCGTATGTCGAACCATCCTTATGCCCATGGGATAAACCCCACTTGATCATGATGAATAATCTTTTTAATGAATTGTTGCATTTGATGTGCTAGAATTTTGATTAGGATTTTTGCATCTGTGTTCATCAGAGATATTGGTCTGTAGTTTTCTTTCTTTTTGTTATCCTTACCACGTTTTGGTATGAGGGTAATGTTGGCCTTATAAAATGTGTTAGGGAATACTGTCCCTTCTTCAATTTTTTGGAAGAGTTTGAGCAGGACAGGTATTAGATCCTCTTTGAAGGTTTGGTAGAATTCACTACTGACGCCATTTGGTCAAGGACTTTTGCTTTTGGAAAGGTTTTGGATGACTGACTCAATTTCCTTACTGGTGATCTGTCTATTTAGATTTTCCAATTCTTCATGATTCAGCCTAGGAAGGCTATATGTTTCTAAAAAGTGTGCATTTCTTCTAGGTTATTGAAATTTGGTGGTATATAGTCCTTCATAATATTGTTGGATTATCCTTTGTATTTCTGTGGCATCTGTGATAACTTCCCCTCTTTCATTTTTGATTTTGTTTATTAGTGTCTTTTGTCTTTCTGTCTTAGTGAGTCTAGCCAAGGGTTGGTCAATTTTGGTAATCTTTTCAAAGAACAAGCTCTTTGCCCCACTAATTTTTTTCTATCATCTTTTTGTTCTCTATTTCATTTAGTTCTGCTCTGATTTTTATTATTTCCTTTCTTCTGCTGACCTTGGGTTTCATTTGTCCTTATTTTTCTAGTTCTTTAAGGTGTAATGTGAGATTATTTGTTTGGGATTTTTAATGTTTCTTGAGATAGGCCTATAATGATATAAATTTCCCTCTTAAAATTGCTTTCGCTGCATCCCAAAAATTATGGTAGGATGTATTTTCATTCTCATTTGTTTTTATGCATCTTCTGATCTTTCCTCTTATTTCTTCTTTGACCCAGTCATTCTTTAAAAGTATGTTGTTTAATCGCTGTATATTTTTGGTTTTTCCTGCTTTCTTTTTGCAGTTGATATCCAGTTTCAAAGCCCTGTGATCAGAGAATATGCTTGGTATGATTTCAGTCTTCTCAAATTTGCTGAGACTAGTTTTATGTCCAAATATATGGTATATCTTTGAGAATGAACCATGTACACTAGAAAAAAATGTAGTCTGATATTCTAGGATGAAGTGCTCCATAAATGACAATTATGTCCATTTCATGTAATGTGTCATTTAGGGCTGCTATTTCTTTATTTATTTTCTGTTTGGATGATCTATCCATAGTTGTCAATGATGTATTTAGGTCCCCTAGTATAATTGTGTTTTGGTAAATTTCTCCCTTTAGTTCTGTTAGTAGTTGCTTGGTATATTTCGGTGCTCCCTGATTGGGGGCATAAGTATTGATGACTGTTATGTCTTCTTGTTGTATAGTCCCCTTTACAATTATGAAATGTCCGACTTTGTCTCTTGTTACATTTTTCACCCTGAAGTATGTTTCATCTGATATCAGTATAGCTACACCTGATTTTCTCTGGATACCATTTGCTTGGAGTTTCAATTTCCACCCTTTCACTTTGAGTCTCTGTTTGTCCTTGTAGCTGAGATGTGTCTCTTGCAGACAGCGTATGTATGGTTGGGTTTAGTTTTTGATCCAGTCTGCTACTCTGCCTTTTTATTGGTGAGTTCAGTCCATTTACATTTAGGGTGATCATTGATATGTGAGGATTTCCTATCATTCTATCTTTAGTTTTCTGGTAAGACTGTGTCTCCATTGTTCCTTTGCCTTTTTGTTGTTGTCTATTATTTCTGTGTGGTGGTATTCTATGATGTTTCCCTCTGTTTCTTCTTTTGTTACAGTATATATTTTAGTTTTAGATTTTTTTTTTTTTGAGTGGTTACCATTAAGTTGATGTAAAAGAAAGTTTGATATTTAGAGTATTCCATTTTCTTCAGCATGCCTACTTTCTCCATTCCCATATTCTGGTTCAGGCTTTACTCTCCCCCCTTTTATGTTTTGGTTGCCACAAATTGTCCCTGTTGATGGTGGTCGAATAGTATTTCTTGTAGCTCAGGTCGGGTGTTAGAAAATTCCCTCAGCTTCTGAATGTCTGGAAAGGTCTTTATTCCTCCTTCATAGCGAAAGGATATCTTTGCTAGATATATTCTTCTTGGCTCATAATTTTTCTTTCAATAGTTTGAACATTTGGTTCCACTCCCTCCTGACTTGTAGAATTTCTGCTGAAAAATCTGACGATAATCTAATGGGCATTCCTTTGTAGGTTACCGTCTTCTTTTCTCTGGCTGCCTTGAGGATTCTTTCTTTGCCATTGATTTTTGACAGCTTCAGAACAATGTGCCTTGGAAAGGCCTATTGGGGTTGAGGTAATTAGGCATTCTATTTGCTTCTTGGATTAAAGGAACTTCCCAAGTTTGGGAAGTTATCATCAACTATTTGTTTGTATATACTCTCTGTTCCCTTCTCTCTTTCTTCTCCTTGTGCTATTCCCATTATTCTTACATTGCTCTTTCTGATGGAGTCAGAAATTTCTTGTAGAGTTCTTTCATTTCTTTTAAGTCTCAAGTCTCTTTCTTCTTCCATCCATGTCATTTCCAGATTTCTATCTTTGATGTCAATAATTCCTTCCTCCATCTGATCAATTCTACTACCTAAGCTGGCTATTTCATTCTTCATTTCTTTTATTGAGTTCTTAATCTCCAGAAGTTCTATTTGGTTCTTTTTCTTTTTTTAATTTCAATCTCTTTGGTAAAATGTTCATGTTGTTCTTTGATTGTGTTTCTGAGTTCATTAAACTGCCTGTCTGTGTTTTCTTGTATCTCGTTGAGTTTTTTTAAGAACTGCAATCTTGAATTCTCTGTCATTTAAGTCACATATTTCCATATCTTTAAGTTCCTTTTCTGGAGACTTTTCATTTTCATTCTGAGCCGTCTTGTTGCCTTGGTTATTCATGGCCACTAATGATTTATTATTTCTCTTCCTGGACATCTACAGGAGTGGGTTCTGAAACAGGTTGATAGAAAGAGGTCTTCCTTGTGTTTTCCAGCAGGTGTTGGCAGAATGTTTTATTTTCTCTCTGAATGCAGCCTTTTATTCTCTCTCGCACTGTAGTGTTATGTTTCTCTGCACTACTCTGTATTCTCACACATTGGCGGGATTCCCTGGGCTTCTCCTCTGTGAACAGTTGTCCTTGATCATAGGGCACCAACTCTGTGGGGAGATGTGGAGAGCTTCTGTGGTTCCAAAGGTCTTCCTGCCCCAGATTCAGAGCTGGTGTGCTTGAGCAGCTCTGTTTATTTCTGCAGGGATCATCCCAGATTGGTGGGGATGGGTGGGGTGGGTTGTGAGAGGTGGCCCAGAGCAATGGAGGCGACCCCCACCACAGCCAGTCCTGCTTCCAGGAGTCCCTCCCCTTTGCCAGAACTATTTGTGCTGCGAGTCGTGTCTGGGTACCACAGTTCTCAGAAGTGCAAATATTATGTTCTTTTGATCTGACACTGCTACTGTTCTGCTTCTAGCACCAGGCAGGTGGGGGCGCGGGGAGCTCTGGTGGGTTAAGGAGGGGGAACCTAGGCTCAGTGTCTAAGGCTTCTGTTCTCTGCTTGGCAGTGAGGGCTTAAACCACCATTTTCAGCCTTCTTCCCTCAGTCTTTGCTCCAAGGTTTCTGCCATGAGCATTGGGTTCAGCCATGTTATATGCTGTCCGCTCAGTACTGTGGGCCATCAGTGGAGCCCTAGCAGTCTACATTCTTCCCTCTCCCACAGCTACAGTAGTTTCGGGATGCAGCGAGTTCGGAGCACTGAGCTAGGTCTGTGTCCTGTGCCTGCGCGGCTCCGTCTCTGTATTTCTCCCTTCCCTCCTCCCCTGCTCATGCAATTTGCCCACCTTTAGGTTATTTTCGTAGTGTGCCTCTTAGTTTTGCCTGTCTGCTGTGCTTTGTGGAGTTATAGTTATTCAATTTGTTGTAAATTCCAGGAGAGATTTCCAGAGACTCACCTCATGTCACCATTTTTATGATGCCACTCTCCCTCCTTTTTTAGATGACCTATTTGTATGGCTACTTTGGACTTCCTCATGATAGCATGTTCTTGTTAGAGGGATTGGACTTTTTACATGGGCACTATCTTCTGCCCAGAGCAAGTGTTCTAAAAGCAAAACACAAGCTACATACTAGCTTTTTACCATCTAACCTCAGACGGCATGCAGCATGACTCTCACTGCTTTCTATGTGCTGTATAGTACCATTTCAGGTTCAATGTGGGAGAGGACTGAGATACATAAGTACCAGAAGGCCTGGTTCACTGAGTTGGGGGTTGGAGGGGCAGCATGTTTTTAGACAAATTACCACCAAAACAAAAATCCCACAGGATTTTAAAATGAATAATAATAAAGAATAAATACCATTCACTCTTCAAGCTTATCCATTTGACAGTTTTTTTTTAGAATCTTAATAAGTATACATTTACCTTTAAATAAGTTTAGCCATTTTTGCTATTGATTTTTAGTTTTATTATTTTTCTCTTTTACATATAGTATTATAATTATTTTCTGCTTTTTTTTTTTTTTAATTAAATTTATTGGGGTGACAATTGTTAGTAAAATTACATAGATTTCAGGTGTACAATTCTGTATTACATCATCTATAAATCCCATTGTGTGTTCATCACCCAGAGTCAGTTCTCCTTCCATCACCATATATTCGATCCCCCTTACCCTCATCTCCCACCCCCCACCCCCACCCCCCTTACCCTCTGGTAACCACTAAACTATTGTCTGTGTCTATGAGTTTCTGTTTCTCATTTGTTTGTCTTGTTCTTTTGTTGTTTTTGGTTTATATACCACATATCAGTGAAATCACATGGTTCTCTGCTTTTTCTGTCTGACTTGTTTCGCTCAGCATTGCTCTCTCAAGATCCATCCATGTTGTCACAAATGTTCCTATATCATCTTTTCTTACCGCCGAATAGTATTCCATTGTGTATGTATACCACAACTTCTTTATCCATTCATCTATCAAAGGACATTTTGGTTGTTTCCATGTCTTGGCCACCGTAAACAAAGCTGCAATGAACATTGGAGCACACGTGTCTTTATCTCTAAATGTTTTCAGATTTTTTGGGTAGATACCCAGAAGAGGGATTGCTGGGTCATATGGTAATTCTATTCGTAATTCTTTGAGAAACCTCCACACTGCCTTCCATAACGGCTGTACCAGTCTGCATTCCCACCCACAGTGTATGAGGGTTCCTTTTTCTCCACAGCCTCTCCAACATTTGTTATTATTTGTCTTGTTGATGATAGCCATTCTGACTGGGGTGAGGTGATATCTCATTGTGGTTTTGATTTGCATTTCTCTGATGATTAGTGATGTTGAACATTTTTTCATATGTCTATTTGCCATTTGTATGTCCTCTTTGGAGAAATGTCTCTTCAAGTCCTCTGCCCATTTTTCAATTGGGTTGTTTGTTTTTTTGTTGTTGAGTTGCATGAGTTCCTTGTATATTCTGGATACTAGCCCCTTATCGGAGGCACTGTTTGCAAAAATCTTCTCCCATTCAGTTGGTGGCCTCTTTATTTTGTCAATGGTTTCTTTTGCTGTGCAGAAGCTTTTAAGTTTCATATAGTCCCATTCGTTTATTTTAGCTTTTACTTCCATTGCCTTTGGAGTCAAGTTCATAAAATGCTCTTTGAACCCAAGGTCCATAAGTTTAGTACCTATGTTTTCTTCTATGCAGTTTATTGTGTCAGGTCTTATGCTTAAGTCTTTGATCCATTTTGAATTAACTTTCGTACATGGTGACAAATAGCAGTCCAGTTTCATTCTTTTGCACGTGGCTATCCAATTCTCCCAGCACCATTTGTTGAAAAGGCTGTCTTTGCTCCATTGTATGTTTTTAGCTTCTTTGTCAAAAATTATCTGTCCATATTTATGTGGTTTTATTTCTGGGTTCTCAATTCTATTCCATTGGTCTATGTGTCTGTTTTTCTGCCAATACCATGCTGTTTTGATTATTGTGGCCCTGTAGTACAAGCCAAAGTCAGGAAGTGTGATACCTCCATAATAGTTCTTTTTTCTTAAGATTGCTTTGGCTATTCGGGGTCTTTTGTGGTTCCAAACAAATCTGATGATTTTTTGTTCTATTTCTTTAAAATATGCCATTGGGATTTTGATGGGGATTGCATTGAATCTGTATATTGCTTTGGGTAATATGGCCATTTTAACTATGTTGATTCTTCCAATCCATGAGCACGGAATGTCTTTCCATTTCTTTGTGTCTTCTTCAATTTCTTTCAAAAATGTCTTATAGTTTTCAGCATATAGGTCTTTCACATCCTTGGTTAAGTTTATTCCTAGGTATTTTATTCTTTTTGCTGCAATTGCAAAAGGAATTGTTTTTTGTATTTCTTTTTCTGAGATTTCATTGTTAGTATATAGGAAGGCAATGGACTTTTGTGCATTGATTTTGTAGCCGGCAACTTTACTGTATTCGTTGATTGTTTCTAATAGCTTTTTGGTGGAGTCTTTAGGGTTTTCTATATATAGCATCATGTCATCTGCAAAGAGTGATAATTTAACTTCTTCATTCCCAATTTGGATGCCTTTTATTTCTTTCTCTTGCCTGATTGCTCTGGCAAGGACTTCCAACACTATGTTGAAAAGCAGAGGTGATAGGGGACATCCCTGTCGTGTTCCTGAACGTAGAGCAAAGGGCTTCAGTTTTTCTCCATTAATTATGAGATTAGCAGAGGGTTTGTCATATATGGCCTTTATTATGTTAAGGTATTTTCCTTCTATACCCATTTTATTAAGTGTTTTAATCATAAACGGATGTTGTATCTTGTCAAATGCTTTTTCTGCATCAATTGATATAATCATATGATTTTTGTCCTTTATTTTGTTTATGTGATGTATCACATTGATGGATTTGCGTATGTTGAACCATCCTTGTGCCCCGGGGATGAACCCCACTTGGTCGTGATGAATAATCTTTTTAATGCATTGTTGTATTCGATTTGCTAGAATTTTATTTAGGATTTTTGCATCGGTATTCATTAGAGATATTGGTCTGTAGTTTTCTTTTTTTGTGTGATCCTTACCAGGTTTGGGTATCAGGGTAATGTTGGCCTCATAGAATGAGTTAGGGAGTACTGTCTCTTCTTCAATTTTTTGGAAGAGTTTGTGCAGAATTGGTATTAGATCCTCTTTGAAGGTTTGGTAGAATTCACTAGTGAAGCCATCTGGTCCCGGACTTTTGCTTTTGGGAAGGTTTTGGATGACTGATTCAATTTCGTTACTGGTGATCGGTCTGTTTAGATTTTCCAGTTCTTCATGGTTCAGCCTTGGAAGGCTATATGTTTCTAAGAACTTGTCCATTTCTTCTAGGTTGTTGAATTTGGTGGCATATAGTCCTTCATAGTATTCTTGGATGATCCTTTGTATTTCTGTGGTGTCTGTGATAACTTCCCCTTTTACGTTTCTGATTTTGTTAATCAGTGTCTTCTCTCTTTTTATCTTAGTAAGTCTAGCCAAGGGTTTGTCAATTTTGTTAATCTTTTCAAAGAACCAGCTCTTTGTCATATTAATTTTTTCTATTGTCTTTTTGTTCTCTATTTCATTTAGTTCTGCTCTAATTTTTGTTATTTCCTTTCTTCTGCTGACCTTGGGTTTTACTTGTTCTTCTTTTTCTAGTTCTTTAAGGTGTAACATGAGGTTATTTATTTGGGAGTTTTCTTGTTTCTTGAGATAGGCCTGTAATGAGATAAATTTCCCTCTTAAAACTGCTTTCGCTGCATCCCAAAAATTTTGGTAGGATGTATTTTCATTGTCATTTGTTTCTATGTATCTTTTGATCTCTCCTCTAATTTCTTCTTTGACCCAGTCCTTCTTTAAAAGTATGTTGTTTAGTCTCCATGTATTTGTGTTTTTTCCCGCTTTCTTTTTATAGTTGATATCCAATTTCAAAGCCTTGTGATCAGAGAATATGCATGGTATGATTTCAATCTTCTTAAATTTGTTGAGACTGATTTTATGTCCCAATATATGGTCTATCCTTGAGAATGTTCCATGTACACTAGAAAAGAATGTATAGTCTGATGTTTTAGGATGAAGTGCTCTATAAATGTCAATTATGTCCATTTCATCTAATGTGTCATTTAGGGCTACTATTTCGTTATTTATTTTCTGTTTGGATGATCTATCCATAGCTGTCAGTGATGTATTTAAGTCCCCTAGTATAATTGTGTTTTGGTCAATTTCTCCCTTTAGTTCTGTTAGTAGTTGCTTGGTGTATTTCGGTGCTCCCTGATTGGGGGCATAAATATTGATGACTGTTATGTCTTCTTGTTGTACAGTCCCCTTCACCATTATGAAATGTCCATCTTTGTCTCTTGTTATCTTTTTCACCTTGAAGTCTGTTTCATCTGATATCATTATGGCTACACCTGATTTTCTCTGGGTACCATTTGCTTGGAGTGTCAATTTCCACCCTTTCACTTTGAGTCTATGCTTGTCCTTGTAGCTGAGATGTGTCTCTTGGAGACAGCATATGGTTGGGTTTAGTTTTTTGATCCAATCTGCTACTCTGTGCCTTTTTATTGGTGAGTTCAGTCCATTTACATTTAGGGTGATTATTGATATGTGAGGATTTCCTGTCATTCTCTCCTTAGTTTTCTGGTAAGGTTGTGTCTCCATTGTTTCTTTGCCTTTTTGTTGTTGTCTATTATTTCTGTGTGGTGGTATTCTATGATGTTTCCCTCTGTTTCTTCTTTTATTTCAGTATATATTTCAATTCTGGATTTATTTTGAGTGGTTACCCTTAAGTTTATGTAAAAGAAAGTTTGATATTTAGAGTATTCCATTTTCTTCAGCACGCTTACTTTCTCCATTGCCATATTCCGGTTCAGGCCTTTACTCTCCCCCTTTTTGAGTTGTGGTTGCCACAAATTGTCCCTGTTGATGGTGGTCAAATAGCCTCCTTTAGTATTTCTTGTAGTGCAGGTCGTGTATTAGAAAATTCCCTCAGCTTCTGTATGTCTGGAAAGGTCTTTATTCCTCCTTCATATCTAAAGGATATCTTTGCTGGATATATTATTCTTGGCTCATGGTTTCTCTCTTTCAATAGTTTGAATATTTGGTTCCACTCCCTCCTGGCTTGTAGAGTTTCTGCTGAAAAATCTGATGATAATCTAATGGGCTTTCCTTTGTAAGTTACCGTCTTCTTTTCCCTGACTGCCTTGAGGATTCTTTCTTTGTCGTTGATTTTAGACAGCTTCAATACAATGTGCCTTGGAGAAGGCCTGTTGGGATTGAGGTAACTAGGTGTTCTATTTGCTTCTTGGATTCGAGGGTCCAGTTCTGTCCACAAATTTGGGAAGTTCTCATCGACAATTTGTTTGAATATATTCTCTGTTCCCTTCTCTCTTTCTTCTCCTTCTGGTATGCCCATTATTCTTATATTGCTCTTTCTGATGGAGTCAGAAAGTTCTTGTAGAGTTCTTTCATTTCTTTTAAGTCTCAAGTCTCTTTCTTCTTCTCTCTGTGTCATTTCCAGGTTTCTATCTTCGATGTCACTGATTCTTTGCTCCATCTGGTCAACTCTACTACCTAAGCTGGTTATTTCATTCTTAATTTCTTCTATTGAGTTCTTAATCTCCAGAAATTCTATTTGGTTCTTTTTTAAGATTTCAATCTCTTTTGTAAAATGCTCATACTGTTCTTTGATTGAGTTTCTGAGTTCCTTTAACTGCCTATCTGTGTTTTCTTGTATCTCGTTGAGTTTTTTCAGAACTGCAATCTTGAATTCTCTGTCATTTAAGTCACATATTTCTGTATCTTTAAGTGCCTTCTCTGGAGATTTTTCACTTTTTTTCTGAGCTATCTTGTTGCCTTGGTTATTCATGGTGATTACTGGTTTGCTATTTCTCTTCCTAGACATCTACAGGAGTGACTTCTGCAACAGGTTGATAGAAAGCGGTCTTTCTTTTGTTTGCCAGTACTTGTTGGTAGAATGTTTTATTATTTCTCCAACTGCAACTTATTTTTCTTCTCCCACACAGTAATGCTATGTTTTCTCTGCACTATTCCAACTTCTCACGCAAAGGGGGGATTCCCTGGGAGACGGGCTTCTCCTCTGTTAATAGTTCGTCTAGGTCACAGGGCACAGTGTCCCGGTGGGTATGTGGAGAGCTTTTGATGTTCGAAAGCTCTTCCAGCTGCTGATTCAGAGCCCGTATATTTCAGCAGTTCTGTTTACTCCTGCAGGATCCACCCAGATAGGTGGGGTCAGGGGCAGGGTGAGTTGTGAGAGGTGGCCCAGAGCAATGGCGGCGACCACCACCACAGCCGGTCCTGCTTCCACAGGTCTCTCCCCTTTGCTGGAACTAGTTGGGCTGTGAATTTGTGTTTGCGGTCCACAGATCTCAAAACAGCAAATTTTCTGTTGTTTTGATCTGACACTGCTACTGTTTCGCTTCTAGCACCGGGCAGGTGGGGGCGGGGCGAGCTCTGGGAGGGGAGGGAGGGGGCGGCTAGTTTCAGTGCCTAAGGCTCCGTTCTCTGCTCGGCAGTGCGGGCTTAAACCACCGTTTTCAGCCTTTTTCCCTCAGTCTTTTCTCCGAGGTCTCTGCCGTGAGCGTTGGGTTCAGCCGTGTTATATGCTGTCCCCTCAGCCCTGTGGAGCCCTGGCGGAGCCCTAGCAGTCCAATCTCCAGCAGCTGCGGTAGTTCCGGGAAGCAGCGAGCTCGGCGCACTGAGCTAGGTCTGCGTCCTGCGCCCACGCGGCTCCGTCTCCGCGCGCTTCTCCCTTTCCTCCTCCCTCCACTCGCGCGAATCTCCCACCTGTAGGTGATTTCAGTCGGTAGTGGGCCTCTTCATGTTGCCTGTCTGCTGTGCAGGGAGTCCTTTGTGCAGTTTTTGTTGTTCGATTCTTTGTAAATTCCGGGGGAGCTTTACAGAGGCTCACCTCACGCCGCCATTTTTCCGGAAGTGTATTTTTTTTTTATAAAACATATTTTCATTTTAATAACATGAGTTAAACTGGCATTTATGGGCTGGCCTAAGGATATAACACAGCTTCTGACAGAATTATTAATCAATTTTTGGGACATAAGGTACTTGAATCATGAAGAATTCTCATAATAAAATACCCAAACAGTAATGTAACTTGCTGGAAATAATAATAATAATAATAATATTTTTTCAGAAAATATTTTTATGATTATGTTAAGACCTAACAAAGGAATATATTAATTTGTCAGTGATAGCAATAGGTTCTACTATTTAACCCTAATTTTAAACTATAAGTGTTAATATTTATGAAAATAAAATAGAGGTTAAGTAATTTATAGACTATATTTTGGATAATAGAATACTTAATCTTTATTCATTATATAATGTTTTATTCAATATCTACTGCTCTTCATATTTATAAGCATACAGAACTAAGGAAATATATTATTTTTATTATAATTTTCCAAAAACTACACTAAAAGGGCTTCTTACTTAGGTAAATATAGATAGATAGATAGATAGATAGATAGATAGATAGATAGATAGATAGATAGATTTACTGACTGAAAGTCACTATTTTCAGGAAAAGAAGGTGGAAATTAGAAAACTACACAAATTATTCAGTAATGTTTTTCAAAGTAGCTTTATTTTTGTTTTTTCCTTTCAAACATTTTCTACCTATTTAAATCAATATATTTAAAATGCATGCAATCAACATATCATTATAATTTCCTATGGAAACTATTTGACTTGTAAACACTGAAGAATTCATTTAAATAAAAGCTTAGAGAAAGTTCTAAAAGCAACTGTAAAAGTAAAACAAAATATTAGAATTTTGTATTTTTCCACAACTAAATTACTTACAAAACTGTTATGATTAAGATACATTGTTTTAAAATAGATATGATACACAAGAGAAGGTTTACTTAAGGTATTCTTTTAAATTCAGAAATGGAAAACTTATTGGAAACCTTTTAGATATGGGCGATCAATTTAAAAATAGACTATGTAGTGAAGCACCAGACACAAGGGGAAATAAAAAGAGGCAGGAAATTAGTAGAAAAATCCCTTAAAATATTAAAAAATAAAAAGAAGAAAAAAAATCAGAATAATAATTCATAAGACAGTGAGGTAGAAATGTTTTCTTTTCAATAAAAATATTTTAAGGAGTTCCAATAAAAGGGAAAAGAAGAAAATCCTTAAAAGCCAATGTAACCTTCATAAATAGTGTTGCAGATAAATAAAATCACAATTTGTAGGCTAATTTTAACCTTAAAATAAATCACAGTATTCTAGAGTAGAGCTATCAAGCAAGGTTGAAAATTATTCCTCTGTTCTATATTTTGTTCTTCTACAAGTGCATTCCAATATTTTGTTTGTTTATTATGAGAGCTGATTTATATTGATTGATGGCCTTAATGATTTTTTTCTCTAAAAATAATACCCCAGTCTATTTGCAGATAGATGTGTGAGATGACAATTTCATATACTTAAATATTTTCTCTTTTGTATGCCATTCCTAGATGAGTTTGTACGAAATCTGCCCGGAACTTTTTCTGAAATGAGTAGCATTATCTTCTTTTGGAATAATTGTCTTAATTTTATACCAGAGTTATTAATTTTTAGCAGATTTTTTATTTGCAGCTCAGAGTTACAAGATGCTGTGGTAGGAATGGGTGAGATGGAGATGATGGTTAAGTGATGGTGGTTGTGTTATAAAGTGATTAGATATAAAGTAATTAAAACAAAACTTAAGGACAATTCATATAGAAATAGGGTTAGAAATTATTTTATTTTTTAAATAAAGGGAATATGGTATTTTCATTGTTATGCTGCATAATTCAGAAAGGATGAGTTCCTTCTATTCTGGTCCAAGTGGAGAAGTTTATATTGGAATCCATATTTTCCAGACTGCAAATACTTAAAAGTGTGTCTTTTATCTCAGCTTACAGTTGCTTAGTGTTGAGACTGACACTATTTGTAATTCAGTCAATTGTTTTCTTAAAGAGTCTGACCCACCTCTGCTTGTGGACTTACTGTTGTTTTCTTAGTCCACAATCCTAAACTCTGCCTCAGGGCAACCTTGAAATGTATCTTTCTCCAATTGCTCCACTACAACTCAGGATACAAAAGCTGCCTAGTGTCCCTCATCTTATCCTTCCTCTTCTCAACCCCTTACTGTGGGATGTTTTACTACTGTGAGCATTGATTTAGGTTGGTGTTATATCATTCTCAATCATTTTGGCGCTGATCTTATTGTGTTCATGGGTAATTCTGAACAAACTACTCAGGAAATCCATTGTGTCCATTCTGATATTTTCCTTATCTTTCCAAGAAGATTGAGAATGCCTGCAGGAAATAATGCAATAATTATTTTTGGAGGAAGAAAAATATTTTTTTTCATTTTTGTTCTCTCCCCTGAACTGGAGACCAACTGAGTTTTGTCTCTGTCCAATTAATTATGCTTCAATAAAATACTGATATCTATAAAATAATAACATAGTCTCTTTCATTAGACTATAAAATAATTCCCTAACTTAGCTCCTGGCTAATACAATGCTAGTACAAAATAAGTACTAAATAAATGCTGAAAAAAAATTATCTTTTAACTTTAAATAATTTAGTCTTATACCAACTTACTTTTGATACTTTTGAAACCCTTAAAACCATATGTTTAACTGACTGACCACTAGTTATTTTTTATTGCTATTTATTTTTTACTTATCTATTTGTATTAAATTCTATTTGATATTGGTTACTACAGTTTATATTCAAGTTATCTTATTATAAAAGCAATGCATGCACATTGGAGAAAATTTGTAGTATCAAATAAAAAAGGAGAAAATAAAATTTAAATCACCCATAGTCCCAAATTTAATGCCCATATGTAACTATTTTGAATCCCTAATCTTTTTTCAGCACTATGTTTGTGTGTGTATGTATGCTCACGTTAATATTAGATTCTAACTATATGCTCCCTCCTTTTTTCCAATTGTGTTTTTTTTATTTTTAAAAATTGATTGGTAATAGTTCTTATATTTTGTTTTTCCGCAAAGCACAATTTCCTCACTATTAAATATTCTTCAAAAATATGGTTTTCATTGACTGCCTAATAGTCCTATCCCTTGGATTGCCATAATTCACTTAATCATTCAGTGGTTATTGACCGTGGCTGCTTTCAAAGTTTTGCTCTGATAAATAATTCTGTGATGAAAATCCCTGAAAGCAAATATTTTACTGCCATTCTGATTATTTTAGGAAAGATTCCTAAAAGCGGAATTAGAGAGTGAGTCCATCCTCAGACTTGTCATATATTGTTAAAGTGTTTTTCAGAAAGGTTGTATTCAATTGCACTGCCACCAATGTCAACGTATGACAATGCTGAAGTGTTCAAAACAAGTTTCCCCAAAATGTTCCACGTTGGCATATGGATTATTTTGAGCTGAAGTCAATCAAGACACAGCAGATTCAAGGAAATAAACAAACAAACAAACAAACAAAACTTTTACCTCTCCCTTAACTTTGTAGAAAAATTCAGAAAGAGAGCTATTACCAGAGACAACTTTTATCTGAATGACCTATCTGTATGGTCTGGCAAATATCTAATTACCAAATATCTGCTCTTCTTACTATCCTGTGAATTACCCTACTCCTTTGAAGCCACACGCCCTTGTCTTCTTAGTTCAAGATGGCACATAAGTTTCAGTTACGGGGCTCTTGTACACACATAATTAAATTTATTTTTCTCCTGTCATTCTATCTTATGTCAATTTAATTATTAGACCAGCCAATAGAACCTAGGAGAAAAGAACACTTTTTCTGCCCCTACAATGAATATGTCACTGTATTCAGCATTGCTGAGATCCATAATTACTAATCTCCATCAGGGACAGGGCTGTCTGTGCTGTTCTTTAGCATATCTAAGGACTAGTATGATTACATACCTATAGTCACTCAATTATTAGATGTGAACTAATACCATTTTTTTAGTTATTTATGTATGGTGAAAACACTTAAGATTTACTCTCAGCAAATTTCAAGTATACAATACAGTATTGTTAAGTATAACCACCACACTGTACATTAGATCCCATGAAGTTATTCATCCTAGAAATGAAACTTTGTACTCTTTGACCAACATCTCTATTAATCCTGGCCCCGATCCAGCCACTGGAAGCCACCATTCTACTCTCTGTTACTATGAGTTCAACTTTTTAAAATCTCACATATAGATGAGATCATACAGTACTTGTCTTTGTCTGGATTATTTCAATTAATGTAATGCCCTCCAGATTCATCCATATTATTGCAAATGTCAGGATTTCCTTCTTTTTTATGGCTAAATATATATATGTATAGTTAGTTAGTTCTTTCTTTTCACCCATCTACTACCCCTCTGACATCGCACACAGCCATTACATTTCCACTGCCTCTATTCCTAATGTTATACTCCACTTCTTGTATATGTATGTGTGTGTGTATATATATATATATATATATATATATATATATATATATATATATATCTTGTATACGTATATATATATATATATTATTTATTTATATATGTATATATATAATTGTAGTTGACATTCATTATTGTTCAGCTTCAGCTTCAGGTGTACAGTGCAGTGATCAGGAATTTACATCATCCCTGAGGATGTCTCCCTAATGAGATAAGTGTCCATCAGATACCCTACAAAATCTTTACAACATTATTGATTACATTCCCCAAATTAACTTTCTTATCCCCGTGGCAATCTTGTGCTTACCAATTGTGCTTCCTAATCCCCTCACCTTCCCCTTTATTCCCACTCCCCCTCCCTTCTAGCAACCCTCAGTTTTTCCTCTATGTCTCTGAGTGTCTCTGAGGCTGTTTCTGATTCGTTCATTCATTTATTGTTTTCTTTAGATTCTACATATAAGTGAGATCATATGGTATTTGTCTTTCTCTGTCTGACTTTTTTCACTTAGCATAATGTTCTCTATGTCCACCCATATTGTTGCAAATAGTAAGATTTCATTCTTATGGCTACATAATACTCCATTGTATAAATGTACCACAGTTTCTTAATCCAGTCATCTACCGATGGGCATTTCGGTTGTTTCCATGTCTTGGCTATTGTGTATAGTGCTGCAATAAACATAGGGGTGCATAAATTTTTTCGAATTAGAGTTTTGCATTTCTCTGGGTAGATACATAGGAGGGCAATTGCTGATTTTCCATTTTCAGATTTTTGAGATACCTCTATACTGTTTTCCATTGTAGCTGCACCAGTCTGCAATCCCACCAACAGTGCACAAGTGTTCCCTTTTCTCCACATCCTTGCCAGCACTTGTTGTTTGTTGATTTATTGATGATAGCCGTCTTGACTGGGGTGAGGTGGTATCTCATTGTGGTTTTTATTTGCATTTCTCTAATGATTAATGAGGTTAAACATTTTTTTCATATGTCTTTTTGCCATCTGTGTGTCCTTTTTAGAAAAATGTCTCTTTATGTTCTCTGCCCATTTTTTAATTGGGTTGTTTGCTTTAATGGAGTTGAGTGAGTTTTTTTAACAAATTTGAGATATTAACCCCTTATCGGTTATATCATTGGTAAATATCTTCTCCCATTCATTAGGATCCCTTTTTGTTTTATTGATGATTTCCTTTGCTGTGAAACATTTTTTTTAGTTTGAAATAATCCCACGTTTATTTTTTCTCTTACTTCTCTTTCCTTAGGGCATATATCAGTAGAAATCTTGCTCCAGGTACTGTCTGTAAAGTTTCTTCCTATATTTCCTTCTAGGAGTTTTATGGTTTCAGATCTCACAATAAAGTCTTTAATCCATTTTGAATTTATTCTTGTATATGGTGTAAGGAGGTGGTACAGATTCATTTTTTTGCATGTGTCTGTCCAGGTTTCCCAGCACCATTTATTGAATAGACTGTCTTTACCCCACCGTAAATTCTTGCTTCCATTGTCATAGATTAAATGACCATATAGGCATGGATTTATTTCTGGGCTCTCTATTCTGTTCCATTGATCTATGTGTTTTTATGCCAGTACTGTGATATTTTGATTATTGTAGCCTTGTAGTATAATTTGATGTCACGTATCGTTCTACCTCCCACTTTGTTCTTATTATTCAAGATGGCCGAGGCTGTCTGGGGTCTTTTATGGTTCCATAAAGATTTTAGGATTATATTTTCTATTTCTGTGAAAACTGTCGTTGGTAGTTTGATAGGAATTGCGTTGAATCTGTATATTGCATTAGGCAGTATGGACATTTTAACGATATTAATTCTTCCTATCCATGAGCATGGCATGTGTTTCCATCTATTTGTATCTTCTTCAATTTCTCTCTTCAGTGTGTTATAATTTTCTGAGTACAGATCTTTACTTCTTTGATTAAATTTATTCTGAAGTATTTTATAGTATTTGAAGCAATTCTAAATGGGATTGTTTTCTTAATTTCTCCTTCTGATATTTTATTATTGGTATATACAAATGCAACTGATTTCTGAATATTAATTTTGTATCCTGCTACTTTCTTAAATTCATTTATCAGTTCTGAAAGTTTTTTGGTGGAGTCTTTAGGGTTCTCTCTATATAGTATCATGTCATCCGCATATAATGACAGTTTTACTTCCTCCTTAACAATTTGGATGACTTTTATTTCTTTTTCTTGTCTGGTTGCTGTGGTTTGAACTTCCAGCACTCTGTTGAATAGAAGTGGAGAAAGTGGGCAACCTTGCCTTGTTCCTGATCTTAAGGGGAATGGTTTTAACTTTTTCCCATTGAGTATGTTAGTTGTGGGTTTATCATATATGGTCTTTATTATGTTGAGATATGGTCCCTCTATTCCCACTTTAAGATGGCTGCTGGATTTTGACAAATGCTTTTTCTGCATCTATTGATATGATCATACGATTTTTATTTTTCATTTTGTTAATGCGGTGTATCACATTAATTGATTTGCAGATGTTGCACCACCCTTGCATACCAGGAATGAATCCCACTTGATCATGGTGTATGATCTTTTTAATGTATTGCTGAATTCTGTGCACTAATATTTTGTTGAGGATTTTTGCGTCTATGTTCATTAGGGATATCGGCCTGTAGTCTTCTTTTTTGGTAATGTTTTTGTCTGATTTTGGGATCAGGGTGATAGTGCCCTGGTAAAAAGTATTTGGGAGCCTTCCCTCCTTCTGGATATTTTTGGAATAGTTTGAGAAGAATAGGTGATAATTCTTTTCTGAATATTTTGTAAAATTCACCTGTAAAGCCATTTGGTTCAGGGCTTATTTGTTGGGAGCTTGTTGATTACTGATTCAATTTCCCTGGTGATAATGAATCTACTCAGGTTTTCCATTTCGTCTTGAGTTAGACTTGGAAGGTTGTATGCTTCTAGAAAATTGTCCATTTCTTCCAGATTATCTAATTTGTTGGCAAATTGTTGCTTACAGTAATTTCTTAAATTGTTTTGTAATTCTGTGGTGTCTGTTGTCATTTCTCCTCTTTCATTTCTGATTTTAATAATTTGGGTCCTCTATTTTTTTTTTT
Source organism: Rhinolophus sinicus (assembly GCF_057876585.1). Lineage (NCBI taxonomy): Eukaryota > Metazoa > Chordata > Mammalia > Chiroptera > Rhinolophidae > Rhinolophus > Rhinolophus sinicus. The sequence continues at coordinate 60,113,221 of NC_142502.1, forward strand.
TTTTTTTGACGAGTGTGGCTAAAGCTTTGTCGATTTTATTTATCTTCTCTAAAAACCAGCTCTTGGATTCATTGATGCTTTATATTGTTTTTTTGGTCTTTATTTCATTTATTTCTGCTTTGATCTTTATTTATCTACTTCCTTGTACACCCTTTGGGCTTATTTTGCTATTCTTTTTCCAGATCCCTTAAGTGTGAAGATAAACTGTTGATTAGTGATTTTTCTTGTTTCTTTAGGTAGGCCTGCATTCCTCTGAATTTCCCTCTTAGGACTGCTTTTTCTGCATCCCGTAGATTTTGGGTGATTATGTTTTCATTTTCATTTGTCTCGAAATGTCTTTTGATTTCTTCCTTGATCTCATTGTTGACCCTTTCATTATTTAGTAACATGTTATTCAGCCTCCATGTATTTGTGTGTCTTCCAGTTGTTCTTTTTTCCTGTAGTTGATTTCTAATTTCATAGCACTGTGGTCAGAGAAGACAATTGGTATGACTTCAATTTTCTTAAATTTATCAAGATTTGTTTTGTGGCCTAACCTGTGGTCTATCCTGGAAAGTGTTCCATGTGCACTTGAAAAGAACATGTATTCTGCAGCTTGGGGGTGAAATGCTCTGAAAATATTGATTAAATCCAAGTGGTCCAATGTGTCATTTAAGGTCGTTGTTTCCATATTGATTTTCTATCTGGAAGACCTGTCCCTTGTTGTCAGAGGTGTGTTGAAGACCCTACTATGATAGTGTTATTGTTGATCTCTGTCTTTATGTCAGTCAATATCTGTTTTATATATTTAGGTGCTCCTATGTTGGGTGCATAGATGTTTACTAGGGTTGTGTCCTCTTGTCGGATTGATCCCTTTATTATTATGTAGCGCCCATCTTTGTCTTTTAATATATTCTTCATTTTAAAGTCTGTTTTGTCAGACATAAGTATTACAACTCCAGCTTTTTTTTCATTCCATTTGCATGAAATACCTTACTCCAACCCTTCACTTTCAGCTTGTTTCTCTTTTGATCTGAGGTGAGTCTCTTGTATACAGCATATGGAAGGGTCTTGCTTTCTTATCCACTCAGCCACCCTATGTCTGTTGATTGGAGCATTTAATCCATTTACATTTAAAGTGATTATTGATAGGTACATAGTTATTGCCTTTTTTTTTTATTTGCAGTTAAATTGTTTCCACCTGCTTACAAAAGCCCTTGTAATATTTCCTGCAATGCTGCCTTGGTGGTAATACGTTCCTTTAGCTTATTCTTTTCTGGGAAGCTGTTTATCTCTCCTTCAATTTTAAATGACAGCCTTGCTGGATAAAGCAATCTAGGTTGTAGGCCTTTGTTTTTCATCACTTTGAGTATCTTCTGCCACTCCCTTCTGGCCTGCAAAGTTTCTGTAGAAAAGTCACTTGATAGTCTTATAGGAGTTTCCTTGTGTGTGACCCGCTGTCTTTCTCTTGCTGCTTTTAGGATTCTCTCTTTGTCTTTAACCTTTGCCATGTTAACTTAATGTGTCTTGGTGTGAACCTGTTTGGGTTTATCCTGGTTGGAACTCTCTGCACTTCCTGGGCTTGTATGTTGGTTTCATTCACCAGGTTAGGGACGTTTTCGGTCATTATTATTACTTCAAATATGTTCTCGATCCCTTGCTTCCTCTCCTCACCTTCTGGTTCTCCTATGATGCGCATGTTGTTGCGCTTGATGTTATCCCAGATGTCTCTTAAACCATTTTGATTGTTTTTTTTCTTTTTGTTATTCCACTTGGGTGATCTCTGCTAACTTGTCTTGTAAGTTGCTGATTCGATCCTCTGCCCCGTCTAACCTGTTGGCAATTCCTTCAAGTGGGTTCTTCATTTCAGTTATTGTATTCTTTAGTTCTAACTGATTGTCCATTATGATTTCTCTATTCTTCTTTATGTCATCACTAAGCTCCGTACACATTCTTATCATCAGTGTTCTGAACTCTGTCTCTGATAGATTGGTTACCTCTATTTCATTTTTCTCTAATTCTGGAGGTTTCTTCTGTTCTTTTATTTGGGACATGTTTCTTTGTTTCCCTGTTCTGGCTGACTCTCTGTGTTTGCTTCAATGTGTTAGGTAGATCTCCTAGGGTTCTTGGTTTGTGCTGGGTTATCTTATGTAGTATGTGTCCTTTATATTTGACTTGCACTATTTCCCTATTCTCCTGTGCATGTGCTCCAAAGGTGACCCTTGTGCTGTGTGTATTGTCCTGTTAAAGTTAACCTTTAATTGGTTTTGGCTTGTCAGTAGGTGGGATTGACTCCTAGGTTTACTAGTTGTGAGACTTGGTTCTGCCCACAGTGGATGATCTGCTGCGTGATGGTTGACCATTCAAATGAGGCTTGGCCCCTATGGGCTCTTGTGCCTGTAGAGAATTCCTTCTGGGTGTGTCACTTGTAGATCAAACCAGGTAATACTCTGGTTTGGTCTGGAGTTGGCCTCTGGGTGTGTTGAATCTTGTGCCTCTTAAGTTGGGCCCTGGTGTAGGGCAATTTCAGAACAAAGCAAATCACCAAGCACAACATCAATAAAGAAAAAAAACAAATACATTCACATGTAAAAACAACCGATAACACACACTCAGGCAAAAATATAAAAAATACGAAAACAAAGCAAAACGAAAAAAGCAGCACCAGTCTCGGCTTAAGCCCATCAAGTAATCTCCAGGTTGTCCTCTGCTGTATCAAAGAGTCCTCTATGTCTTGTTCAGGCAGACCCGGTCACCTGGTGCCCAGAGTGACCCTGGGATTGCAGTTTTCTATGAGTGGGGCTATGGTGTCTGGATGGTAGGTTTTACTAAGTCAGTGCAGTTTCTCCTCTTGCCTGCATATATGCACACTGAGAGTAACCCAGTCAACCCTGTGCCCAGGTCTCCTGAGTCTTAGGGCACTTCTTCCGTGTGTGTGTGTGTGTGTGTGTGTGTCTGTGTGTGTCTGTGTGTGTAGAGGGTGCAAGATTTCTGAGTTGCTAAAAACCCCAAGCTGTCTCTTCCACCTGCTGCTGACCCCTGGGAGTGTCTCTGCAGTTGTAATTGCCCTGCCCTAGGCAGATCAGGCTGGGGATGGAGGAGTCTTCTCTCTCCCAGCCCAGCAGTGTCACACTCTTCCCACAAGCCAGAAAAGGTGGGTGCTGGAGATGGAGGAGTCTTCTCTCTCTGAACCCAGCAGTGTCTCCCAGCCTCTTCCCTGGGTCACAGCAGCTGTAAACCGGGTCCTCCCAGATCCTGAGCACTGCTGCTCTTCTGTAATCTGACACTACTCCTCAGTTCAGGGGCCAGCCTGAGTCTCTGGATGGGCAGGGTTAGGATTGGGAGAGTGGGGGGAAGGGCTCAGGTAAGGTGTTTATGTCCTTTGTCTGACCTTGGGCTCAGCTGGAGGTCTCAGCTGAGGTTACGCCTCAAATGCTGGATATGCTGCTCTCTCAGCAGGAGAGATCAGCTGTGGGACACAGGGAAAGAGCCCACCTCCTGGCTCTTGTGGTCTCTGTTCTGTCCTGGGAACCCCTGCATTTCCACAGCCAAGGATGCGGGCCGTGTCTCCATTCCGCTCCCTTCCCTCTTCCCCTGCTCGCCCAGTTTGCCCACCTTCAAGTAATCCTCCTACGAGTCTCTTAGCTGTTCTGTGGGATGAGCAGAGAGTCCTTTAATAGGTTATAGATGTTCAATTTGTGGTAAGTTCTGGAGGAGAACTCAAGAAGACCACCTCACTGCCACCATTCCTATGATGTCCTCAAATTAATACATTTTAAAATTTTTAAGTTAAAGAGTCAGAATGTTCATTCTTTTGAAAAATACCTATTATGTCTGATATATGATAAATGCAGAAGTAAAAATGTATGGTTGCTGTTATGATGGGGCTTGCAATATGGTATTAAAATTGTTGATTTGAATTTGAATTTTTGTATTACTAATAAGGTAATTTTTCCCTCTGTATTTCTTTCTGTGTCATTTCTTTTGTGAGTTAACTATTCAGTTTTTTACTAATGTTTCTATTGACATTTTTGTGTGCTTTTTAAAATATCGAGTGACAACTTTTTATATATTATTAGCTGTGTGATATATTTGCTGCATACAGACTTGTGCTATAGTTTAATACTTGGGTTGATATATCAGCTAGCTATCTCATCCTGGGAAAGTTAACTATGCTAAATCTCAATGGATATTAAAATAAAACTTACCTTAAAAGATTATTGTAATAAATTGAATAATTCATATAAACCTTTAAGCACAGGCTCTTAAATAGTAAGCACTCAGTACATAAATATTAGTTTTACTATGAATGTTATTATAGCTATTCTGTGGTCGGATAGGCCTTTCTCATACAAAGATAAATTAAAAATAAATCCATATTTTTTTTTTGTTTACAAGTTACATAAACTTTATGGGTTCGTAGCTAGCTCCCTTAGTGTCTAAGTAATTTTTTCAGGGCTCCCTTAGATCAAAAGCAATATCTACTGCTACTGTTTATTAAGTTATTAGGTCTGAACAATTTAGGAAGTATGATGTCTGACAGTTAAGGTCGTGAACTTGCTGCAACAATGCTGCTAATTTTTTTTTTTTATATCAGGGATTATTCATTACGATTTTGTACCAACTGGACAAACAGTTAACCAAGTTTGGTATTTGGAAGTGCTGAAAAGGTTTAGTGAAAAAGTTAGACGGAAAAGACCTGAACTTTTCACCAACAATTCATGGTTCTTGCATCACGACAATGCACCAGCTCACTTGGCACTGTCTGAGGGAGTTTTTAGGCAGTAAACAGATAACTGTATTGAAGCACCCTCCCTACTCACCTGATCTGGTCCCCGATGACTTCTTTCTTTACCCAAAGATAAAGGAAATATTGAAGACATTTCGATGACATTCAGGACATCAAGGGTAATATGACGACAGCTCTAATGGCCATCCCAGAAAAAGAGTTACGAAATTGCTTTGAAGGGTGGACTAGGCGCTGGCATCGGTGCATAGCTTCCCAAGGGGAGTACTTTGAAGGTGACCATAGTGATATTCAGCAATGAGGTATGTAGCACTTTTAGTAGGATAAGTTTGTGAACTTAATTGTCTTACATCGTATTTATATCCTATTAAAAACTTAGCTGTTTGTAAAAATACCCATAAATTGGAAACATTTTTATTTTATTCTTGTATAATTACAATTACTAATGTAATGTGTTGGGATAGGTGTGCTTACTGAGTACTGAACAATTTCTCAAATCTCAAAATCAGACTGAACACTGCCACCTTCACTTCCTGACACACACTGAGTTGTATTTGCTTCTATTACAGCAATTACTGTGATAAAAAGATAGGATGTCAATGAAACAAATGTACCTTAATCTAATGAGGAGACTGTGCACTTTAATGAGGAGTTTGTGACAGGTCTAACACATGTCAAATATTGCTATGTTTCCCTTGAAAATTTAAAATATCCCATGATGCCCTTCTGAGTTGACCCTCTGAAAGGCACTGGGGTTATTTGGTGTAAAATTTGGGAACCATGGAGTTATATGTTTTTACATTAGCTTTTACTGTCACAAATTATATATATATATATATATATATATATATATATATATATATACACACACACACACACACACACATATATACATATATATATATATATATATATATATATATATATATATATAATTTATTTTTATTTACTTTCAGTAATTTAAGAATATATATTTTTTCTCTTTCAAAGCAATAATTATCAACATCTTTGAAAAACATTTCCATTCTGTGGGTTTAATACTTGCTTTATTATGTAGCAAAATAATAAATAGACCATATACATCATAATCACTTTGGGTACTTGTAAATAATGCCATTTTAGAAAACTTTCAAATAGAACCCCAAAATTTGGCAATTTTCAGCAAAATTTATAGGTGACTTTTGCAGTCCCTAAACTTGAAAATAGTTTTCCTGGGATCTGTTTCTAAGTTATCTATTCTATTCCACTATTCTTCTGTTGAATTTAGGTTGATTTTAATTGTCCAAGCTATATAACATGTTTCCTTATCAGAAAGAAAAAGCCTATTCTTATTATTCTTATTTTTTTTTAAAATGGAACCTTCTTTTTGCCTTATTTTTTCAAGGGCTAGAGGCCTCTTGGACAAATCTGTGCCTGCAAATCATGAAAGGACCATCATATAGGGATCCTGAAAAGTAAAAGATGCATGGACCTCCTTTTCATTTCTTCACATACTTTAAACAACAGAAAAGAGGACCACAACAATATCCTTTCATCCAAGTGAAGGATCATGGAGTTTAGGTTAAAATCAGAAGGCTGAACAGGGGGCTACCAAACCAAGCAACAGTTGTGAGTACCCTCACAAGACAGAGGGGTTTTTTGCATGACATCTGGAAAGATCACAGAGTTCCTAAACTTCTTCTACAGAACTTTTTCTTATGACAGATGAGGTGAGATGAGCATTTCTTTGAGGAAACTGAACATAGCGTCCCCTGTGAAAACCACTAGCATCAGACAGAACTGGATCAAACTGGAGTGCAGGTAAGGAATACTTCCCTCACCAACATACACCTGGTCAAATGCCATCTCTGCCTCTACTCCCCTTTCTCTCTACACAGGACTCTTGAAGACTTAGACCCAGAAAAGGAAATGACCCACAGCCTGGCTGAGATCTCTCCATTGTTCAAGGTATTAAAGTGGGAAGAGACAAAGAGTAGATCCCATTCCTTGCCCAATTCCAACACCTTCAGCCTGTACTGGGAGAAAAATTTTGATCAAACATGAGACAGAATTTAATATGAACTGGACTATTTAATGTTAGAAACAAATGAGACAGTTTTGGAATTTTCCAAATATACATTTAAAGCATCATAAAGGGATAATCTACACAGCATGGATAAATACAATAATTGAGGAAAAAATTAAACTAATTTATGTAAATAATCAATTTTCTTCATATTACCAGTATATTCTTTATAGCTAATATCTATATATATGTATATATAATTATACATATATGTATGTATATATATATATATATATATATATATATACACATATATATATATATATCTTTCTGCATCACTGCTCCCACACATATTTTAGAAAATCTTCTTTAAGTTCCTACTAATACATACAAGTTCGTTTTTCTTTTCCAAGAGCAAGGGTTATTTCCATCTCTTCTCTCAAAAATAGACAAAAGGAAGCAAAGTACCTGGCATATGAAATTATGTAAGAATATGAGAAGCAGGGTATAGGTTTATGAATACATAAGAAAAGGTCACTGAGTAGGTGAAATATTTGTGAGAATGAGACATGGCACCATAACATTTTCAAAGCAAGTACAATAGATAGATCAAGAAAGCGTTCAGATACAAAAGTTAGAAAACTAACGTATGATCAGGACTACAATAAATCTTAGGGTGCATGAAAATGTCTCCCAAGGAAAATGACACTCTTTTTCACTTGTGAACCGACAATTTATCATTAAGTCACTCTGTGGTTAGGACCAAATGTGGTACAAGTGAAGTCCTTCTGGCCCCAGAGGCCTCTCTCCACATTCTCCTTCCCTGTGGAGAGTGATGTAGCAGAGGAAGCCAGAGCAGGGCCTGCTCTGCCGGCTAGGCAGTACAGGTCCTCATTTCAGTCCAAATAAGAGCCATGCATTGTGCAAAGGAAATGCCTGGTGCTGCTACTCAGAGCAAGAGTTGTGGGTTAGGTAACTTCAGTCAAAGGAGATATTAGGTATGCAGGCACCATGATAAAATTTAGTCCATAATTCTTTATCAACATAATTTTTTATGTAGTAAGAAAGAAAATGTAAAGGCAATCCAGGGAATCTTTACCTTCATGAACCAGACCCATGACCTGGGACTGCTCCCTTCAGCTCTATGATATTCAGTCTCTGGATAACTGTAGCCAGTGACACTGTCCTGCAAAATAATTTTCAGCAATTTTTAAAGGACAGTAGAACAAAATAGGTGGAGCAGGCATAATATATTCCTATTTTCCTCTGTTTAGATGCTTACAGAAATATACAGAGGGTGCCAAAAAAAAAATGTATACACATTTTAAGAAAGGAAAAAATTGTATTAAAATTGTAATACTCAATATATACCGATAACAAAAGATAAATACAAGTCATGTGTATACTTTTTGTTTGTTTGTTTTTGGCACCCCAGGTATATTTTTAGTGAAGAATTTTGAAGTCCAGGTTATCCCAAAAGTCTCAGGGCAGATTTACATTTTAATAACTTCAAAAGTTTAATACAAATTTAGTTTAAAAACAACATTTGAAAATTTAATTAGGTGTGATTATTATATGTTTGGAATTTTGAATACTACAATTTTTCATTTAAAATTTTTGCTTTACTTAGTTGTTTTTAGTTAGAGAGACTAAAATCAAAAGTTAATAATAAAAAATTTCAGTAAAATTGTAAAAACCACAGTAAGTGCTTATTAAATGTAAATAATGATACTTTCAAGTGAACTTTTATATATGAGTAAGTTTTAGCATTTATACATCTAAACTATATACAGCTAAGATTTCTGGGACAATGTGTTTATAATCTAGCAGCTTTAACGGAGTCAAAACTTTGCAGCCTTTCTTGGCATACTTCTTAATTTAATATATTTGTGACATGTTTTTGCAGCACTGATGGTAAAAGCTCTTAGTATTTGTGAATTCTGAAATGTAATTTTCATAAGTGCCTTAAACTAAGTCAGGCTGATGGTGAAAAGTTGAAATTGGTAAAGATGGATGTTAGGAGAGCAAGTTGTGGCAGTAGTGGTTCCTGTGAGACATAAAGAGGAAAGAGTGAGGCTGGTCAGCACAGGGTGGCTGGCTGAGGTGGCCAGTCAAAATCTCTAATAACCAAAAGACAAGAAGGAAATACAGGGGGGGTTAGGATAAGCGGGAAGTTGAGGGGATTAGAAAGCACAATCAGTAACCACAAGATTGTCACAGGGTTACAAAAGTCAATTTGGGGAATGTAATCAATAATGTTGTAAAGATTTTGTAGGGTATCGGATGGACACTTGTCTTGTTAGGGAGACCACCTCAGGGAAGATGTAAATGCCTGATCACTTCACTGTACACCTGAACAATAATGAATGTCAACTACAAGTTTATATATATATATATGTATATATACATATATATATACATATATATATACACATATATATATACACATATATATATACACATATGTGTTTGTGTATATATATATATTTTTTTGTTGTTGTTGTTGTTACAAGAAATGGAGAACAGCATAGAGACAGTGGAAATATAATGGCTGTGTGTGATGTCAGAGGGATAGTAGATGGGGGGAGGGGGGTTGACACAGTGTGAGGGATATAAATGATAAATGTCTAGCTATTACATTGTTTTGTGTACCTGAAAACTAATTAAAAAATTTTAAAATAAAAAAAAAAGAAGGAAATACAGAGGAACTCGACAATCCTCCAGGCCATATCAGAAAAATTGTGGTTTTGATTGATACACACTTTCCCTGTAATGTGACTTGTATTTTTAAATAAATTTCTGTATAGGTATTTTCTCAAAAGAAAGCACACATTTTTATCATCTTCTTATAATGACACTTGAAGTGTTGATTGACTATTTGAAAACAAGTAAGATTGGTATCCTATGGAGATGACATCTACTGTGAATTAACTCTTTCTCTCTTTCTATATAATATATGTATATATGTATATATGTATAACATTTATATTTGTTATACATATATAATATATTATATATACATATAATATGCATTATATATTATATATGTATATCTACATACACACATATATAATATCATATATTAATGTGTATATGTGTAATATATATATTACATATATAATATATATCATGCATTATTATTTTCAAGAAGTGAACATGCATGGATTTTAAAGTGTATATAGATGTAATTTAAACCATATTATGTACAGTTAACTAAAGCAAATACACAATGTCTGAGTCAGAAAGCTAATAGGTTATAAATAATTGCATAGTGTTCTCAAGAATCTTATATTAAACTAAACAGCCAATGTCAAGAAAATTATTTTCCTTGTCTGAAGTATTTACTGAAGCTTTCAATGGTACATTTCCTGAAGTTTATATTTTTATTTGAAATATATTTGTATATTTCTCCTTTATACATAAAATTACATTCTTTTAAATCCTAACATATTTATAGTGATTTTAGAGAATGTATTGGATTCAGAAGATGAGATTACCGTGAATTCTCCTTGTAGGGAAGATGTTGAGGAAAATTTGCCTTCATTGGTTGATGTGAGCTTTTGTCTATTAGCTTTTATCTGTTCCTGTATGTGAGGTGATTTCTGTGTTTCAATCAGGGTTGAGTAAATTCCCCCTTTGGTCTCATTCTCCCGAGCAGGGGAGACATGAGATGAGCTTTTTGTTTAGTCTCATTCTCTTGAGTGGGAGCGATATGAGATGATGATTGTCATTCTGTCTGTGTTGTGAGGTGATGGTTAGCTTCGGGTTAAAGAAATTCTTGATCAGGGGTTGAGAGAATTCCCCCTTTGTTCTGTCTGTTCTGCCCACATCAGCAGATGAAGCGAAGAAGTAGCTGAGTTATAGCAGGACGATGCGACAGGCATGTTGCGAGGCTTTGGAAGACCTTGGGCTGATGGTCCCAAGCAAGAACAGTAAGTATTGCTTGTCCAGATGAATTGGCCCTTTGGCTGTATGGGCAACATTCATATCAGTAACTGCCGGACCCTCCCAGAACTGGCCATTCCCAGAGGGGGCGGCAGGCTCTAAGGTACATCTGAGAAAATATATAAGACAGATCTCAGTTGGCAGTGTAATTATTAGTTATTATTTCATCATTTGGTCATTGGGTGATTTCTCCTCATTCTAACATTTTGAAGACTTTCAGCAACATGCAGCTTACAACACCAGGGGACGTCCTGACTTTCTGCCAGGAGCCTGGTGAGGTCTGGCTTGTTCCCGGCCTCTCCAGTGTTGTTCCCTACGGTTAGCCTTCTTGAGAACTTGTTAACATCTAGAAAACTTGTATGCAGTTTGCAGCTTCAACATCAGAAAACGTCCTAACTTCTAACAACAACAACAACAATGACAACAACAGCAACATTCTTCAGATTGTTAACACCTAGAAATCTTGTATGCAGCTTGCAGCTTACAACATCAGAAGATGCCTTGACTTCTAACAACAACAACAACAACAACAACAACATTCTTGGGAACTAACAAGCAGCAGTGTGGGAGACGCCTGAGTTACTCTCAGCTACAGATCTGACAAGATTTTGATTTATGACTCTCCCAGTGCTATTTTCCCCAGTTTGGTGAGCTTGTGGCATCTACTGCAATAGTTACTATCCTATAAAGCCTTCTACTGCTTTTGGATACTCCTTACTGATGTTATTTGTGTATTTAGCCAAGTGATTTTTGATCTATAGTAAACATATGTTGGGATCTCTTAAACTTACATGTATGTGTACTCCTTTGACATGACATTGGTATCAATGTTATAATTTAGTCTTAACCACCTTTACTTTCTGTCATTACCACATTCTATTAATTGCCTTTGTCTTTTGCTATTGCATATTTTGAAATAAATTGATTAGATATTGCTAAATAAATTAATTAACCCCTCCCTAGTGTGTTCCTCCTCCTTCTTTTCCTCCGCTCGTCATTACACGCCTATAGAATCAAAAATATACTACGCACAAGGCAGTCCAAACTTTTGATAAATGGCCATATTAAATACAGTTTGACTGTCACTTCCATGTCCTACTCTCTATCACATATCTGATGTTGACATTTCCAGGGCAAATTCTCTGACTCAATATACTCTGGGTTTTATTCATTTTTTTTTTAGAGGAAAAAATGACATATCCCTGATTCTGTTTTGATGGGTGGCTTTTAAAATCAACAACCTGGAGATTTCTAGTATATCCTACCACAATGGACACAAACATCAATTAATAAAATGCTGAACAAAGTAAACTGTTGAGAAGTAGTTCATCTTTCTCATTTTAAAATAAGTCAGCAAATATTTATGAAGGATTATTTCATGTCTAGAACTCTGCTAGGTACTATGGGGGAAAGTTCCAAAACACAAGGCATCTGCTGACTAGGAATTTAGGATCTTAGCAACAAAAATATCATCCCACTTATTTTCACCTAGTCAACTCTGATGTGGTTACTATAAGTGAAACTATTTGAATTGAAATGTTTGATTCCACCTGAAGCAAGAAATGACAGCAAAAACTTACAAAAGTAAGCTTCTGAGCAGGAGTGCATGTGAACAAAGAGATAAATTTAGTGTTTTATCCTTAATTCTTAATACAATTCTTGGAGTGATTCCCAAATGTCTAGTGTTTCACAAACAAAAAATTATTTTCTCACAGTTTTAGAGGTTCGAAATCCCAGATCAAGGTGTCAGATATTCGATTTCTTTTGAGGTCTCTCTCCTTGGCATGCAGAAATCCCTCTCTCTGTGTCTTCACATGGTCTTTCCTCAGTACTTGTGTGTGTCTATAATCACCTCTTCTATAACAACAGTAGTCATAACAGATTAGGACCCACTCATATGACTTCATTTCACAATAGTTACCTTTTTTAAAGGCCTTATCTCCAAATATGGTTGCATTCTGAGATATTGGGAGTTAGGACATCAACATATGAATTTGGGGGACACAATTAGCTCATAAAATCATTTATATAAGTAGATAGTTAATATATAGAACTAAACATACACATATATATCCTCTTCTCAATATGATTTTTATATAAATATAAATAATCTATGTAACATTTTCTTAATTGATAAATATTACACAATTATTGGATTTAACATAATGTATTTAACCAGTTCCCTACTGTTCATCTTTTGAGTTTTTTCTAGTATGTTTTTCTATTTAAGTACTACTTCTCCACATTACTACATATACACCTGGACATAATTTCCTATTAATTTTTTTTATAAATCTCTAGTAGTGGATTCTCTCGGTCAAAGACTATGCTCTATTTTACCTCTTAGGTTTTTTATACTTACTGAAAAGATTTGCAGCAAATTTCACTCCAACAAGTATGAAATAAAAGCCTGTTGACTCTGCCATGCCAGCTTGTTGTGTCTATCCTTCCTTTATTTTCTAGTAAACAAATTACAACTTTCTGTGTATACTTTGTACTAATGGGAATTAATGTGACTCTGGGGGGCATGTGAATATGTGTTATGCTCCTCTATACACTTCCTCCTGTGAATGCAGGCCTCATTAGAACTGTCCCACCCCCTACTATCACTGAATATAATTAAAGCTCATTATTTTCTTCAATGAACCACTGAACAGAACATAAGTCTCTTCAGTCACTACCAGGAAAAGTTTTGTAAAGTTAAATAGCCCCAGTCACTTTCCTTGCATCATATGGCCTCTTAGTGACAACTGTAAATTCTGTCTCACATAAGACATTACACTCTGGGCCCTAAAAGAAATCCAACCAGGGCTGTGGTTTAGTGAGTGTTGTGTTCCCCCATATTTTCCAAATATTAATAGTAGCTATTATTTTTAGATAGTAGCCTTTCCTTTGTGGTTTTCTGCATCTAGACATTTGAAATATTTCAACTATAATACTTTTATGCACCACTGGTTGCATACTGTGAGGCAGTGTTTGACATTACATGGTTTCAGGTTAATGTGGCAAATAAAACAAAGTTTTAAATATTTTATTGTCAGTTCTCTTTCTCTGCCCTCCAATCCTCCATTTATATTTTAAATGGAGATTTGTTCCTTGGAGAGTTGGAAAAATGGCCTAAAAATGATATCATAGATACTTGGTAAGTCTCTCAGTGGTGGTTTCTCAGAAATAAAAGAAAAATAATAGGTTTTCTCAGAGATACTGACACTTCAGTTCGCAGGCTGTTCTTGGTTTGTTTCTATTCCATATTGAATTCGTCTAGATGTTCTGTATGATCGATTTAAATGTTCCAGACTGCTGACACCATATGCCTTATGAGAGTCTTTTTTTCCAAACTATTTTTCATAGATTCCGAATGAGATGAATTATACAGCACATTAAACAAAGTGCAAGATTGGGGGAAAAAAAAAAAAAGAAGAGAGTGACTGCAAGATGATTCCTTTGTTTTTGAAAAAACTTTTCTTACCAAACTATCCAATTACCTTTTCAAGATCACCAATGCCTTCATCACCATCATTGTCACGCTCTACATTTATCACAGCTCAATGCCGTAGGATAATTCAAAATCTCTGTCTATTTCTGGCCAAGGTCTTTGAAGCAGTAAAATCTCCCCTAGAAAAAGGGGATAGTTTTGAGAAAACACATAAACATTTTCTATGAGAATAATTTACTCAATCTATCATTCCCTTATTCTTTATATTTTTGTTCCCTCTATCTCATTTTACTTCTGGACACATCAATTTAAATTTTACTTTCTTAACCTTTGGGTCCACATATAGCTATCAATTGTTAGATGTGGAATGTAGAGTGGACCTCTGACCATAATGGCTACATAGGTGCTTATTTCTACTCAAGATGAAGACAGCATTCTTCAAACACTTGCTGAGTATGTCTTCCATTCCACAGACATAATTAGTTTCAGTTACTTAAGATGAACAACTATTTGCTTAATTGCATTTGAGTGCTAAACACTGTAAAGGATAGAGTTCCCTGAGAAGGAATATTTTCCTTCTAACTGGTGAGAGAATGGCTTATGAAACAAAGGTTAGAAAAAATTTACAACCAGTTCGAAAATGATATTTTTTGATTGTTGATATGAACCATACTTGTATTCTCCAAACATCAAATATCTCATACACATTTAACCAAATTTCATCTTTAATCAGACAGGCTCCATAAGCAAAACAAAACAAAACAAACAAAAAAACACATAATCAATTGCTCGTCCCAAAGTGCGTCTGGTAAGCAAAATGACAACAATCTCACTAAAAATAAAATCAAAACTATTCCCTCTGGACATTTGGATGAAGTCATTCTATCACTCTACAGTGCTTTAGTTTTGATTAAAACACAGATCCAACAAATCATCCTTAGTAAGGATGGTACCCGTTCATTAGATCAAAATAAATTACCAAATAATAAATAAAACATAAATGAAATAAGACAAAACTAATTATTTTTCTTTCAATTTTCAGCTAAACAAATAAGCCAACAATGGAAGCAACTAATGGCTAGAACTATTATCGATCCATCATCCCCTAAAAACTGCTTCCTTTTGGAATAAGTTTATCTCTGATTCCAAATGAAGTGACAGCAAAATACCAAGTTTAAAATTCTCCAACTGTCAATGGCTGTTTTACTAATTATCCAGATTCCAAGGCAATCATACAACCGTAATCATTCACCTCACGCCTGGAAACATAAGTCTTGTTCTTTTGATGAATATTTATAAGACAGTGTAAAGCAGTCTACTTTCTTTTCCCTTCAGGCAAGACAATTTGGAGCTCATCAATATGTATTACCAAGGACTTTTATAAAAGGCACTTCAAAGAAAATTCATCAGGCATTCCTTTTGTCTTGATTTCTGTTAGACTGATACTTCCTTTTGACAAGTATCAATAAATTATCCTCTGATGGCTAGAAACTTGATGTCTTATTCAGAAACTTCCTCACACAGCAGAATCTGGGCTTTGAGTTTCAAGTGAAATTATTAAGATCGCACATCTAATTTAAGGACAGACTGAAGATATGCAAATTAAAAACAATAAAACGAGCATGCATATAGTAACTCTACAGCACAAGGATGGAGTCTTACCATAGTTGAGGATTTTATTCCTGTACACAACTTGGAACTTTTCTATTTGCCATGAAAACGTATTTAGAATTCCCTCAAAAGCTGGGCAGGAGGTCTGGAAGTTGGCCTCCTCAACGCAGGGTCCTGGCTAGCAGTGTAGGCAGCAAGACAGGAGGAAAAATCCCTGTGCTCTCCCCCAACGAGTAGGGGACTAAAATTGGGACATTAGTGGATTGAATGTTTTTTGAAGCTTCAATTATGATTTTTAAATAAAAAATTCTCAACAAATAATTGTAAGCCTCAATTCCTGGATAAGTATAAACCACACCTAATAAAACCAAATTAATGTAGCTATGGAAAGTGGAGAATGACAAACTGTCTCTCTCCATAAAGCTGATTAGTTTCCTCTTGAATATTGTTGGTTAGACTCACTTTTCTGTAAAAGGAGGGTGAAAAAATGCAATTGTCTAAAATAAGAATGGATAAAATCACTGCTCTGTTTAATGAGCTTTGAAAAAGGACATAAAAATTCATTCATGTGCATGCTTTAAAAAATTTAGTTCTTTTGTTTCATTCTAGCACAAAGCATTTGGAATACAGAAACATAATTTATATCTATTTTTATAAATAAACACATAAAATAGCATGTTGACTAAAGAGTCCATCTTATTTTATGACTTTCCTCTTTACGAAGTTATTGTGCTAATTGTAAAAACATTTCCATATGCTAAGAAATCGTTTTGTCATTATCTGGTATGATATAAAATAAAATATAATATCTAATTTAAGCTCAATTTTTAAAAGGGTGGCATATGAACTTGAAAACATGCTTTGCAATTGTAATATCAATCAGTCATTCTATACACGTTCATATACACTACCAAAACATTTATCTCATTTATGAAAATATATTCCACAACGAATAATGGAATATAGAGTTTATCTTATAAAAATAAAGGAAGGAAAATAAACAAGATTACAAGAAGAATACTTGTGACACAAAGAAGGCTATATTCTCTGAGTCCTTAAGAACTGTGATAAGTTATTCAATGGCTTTATAAAACTCATTGAATACAAGAATAGAATTTGAATATAGTTTATTTTTAATACCACTTGGTAATAATAATGATAATGATGTAAGTCTGTATTTTCTAACTTTTCAACCCAAATACACCATGAGAAGTGTTGCGATATTTTTACATAATGGCTATGAATTTCTACGTTTAAAAAAATTTGAGAGAGGAGAAGATCAATTATTTCTGACCATACAGGGATTTCTTATATCCCCCTACACACTCATTTCAAAATAAAATCTGCCTCCAGTGCTGTTTTAGTTATCTATTCTTGTGTAGCAAATTACTCTAACATGCAATGGCTTAAAACAATAAACATTTACTTTTTCATTATTTTTATGGGTTGGAAAAACAAGTAATAGGTTGGTGCAAAAGTAACTGTGGTTTAACAGGTTAAACATAATTGCAAAAACCACAATTACTTTTGCATCAACCTAGCAGATTAGCTGGAAGATTCTGGTTTAGAATCTCTCATAAAGTTGCAATGAAGGTGTTGGCTAGGACTGCAGTCATTTGGAGACTTGTGCAAGGCTGGGAAATTTGCTTCCAAGCTCACTCACACGTATGCTGTCAGATGGACTCAGCCTCACAGGCTGTTGTCTGGAGACCTCAGTCCCCCACCTCCACTCCGCCCCATGGTCCTCTCCATAGGGCTGCTTGAGTGTCCTCAAAACATGACAGCTGACTTTCCCCAGAGTGCGTGAACCAAGAGAGACCTATTCTTGGAAGTCACCAGCTGTCTCTTTCACCATATTCTATACATTAGAATAGAAGCAAATCACTGAATCAAATCCAGTCTTAAGGGGAGGGGAATTCAACTCCACCTTTAAATGGGATTATTATCAAAGATTCAAAAAGTGTGTGCTTAGTATGTGAATCTCAAAATTGCAGGCTTTGGCAGTGCTCACATGTAATGAAAACAAATTCAAATTACATCCACTAGGGAGATTTTGATTAAGTCTCTCGAATTTGTCATAACAGTATTTCAAAAACGTAAAAGAACAATTAAATATCACATGCACTTGATATGTGATGTATCCATTATCTGACACTTCATTCTCAATAATTTAGTCATTTTTTCATTTACAAAATATATGTACAAGGACAAGCATAGCAATGTTCCTGTGTTTTTCTGTCAGTCTGAATAGAAAAATAAATGATAAACGCCCTTAGCGCCAGGAGGACATAATTAGGACTCCTCCAAGTTTGGGGAGAGGAGGTGTCATGATAAACTGTTTAAAAAGTTTTGGCTTGTGTCATGCATACAAAATACTAAAAGGAGACTAAACATGGAAGACCAATTAATAGGTAGTGAAATAATTTATATAACAGACAATGAGAATTAAAATAGGTGGTGGTCATGAAAACGATAAAAAGGAAATAGATTTAAGAAATAAGATAAAGACAGACAATAAAATTATCCCTTACTTAAGGAAGATTCCCATTCTGTTTTCTTTTGATTGGTGCTTAAGAAGAATGTACATGTCCATTTCACAGCTAGAGAACTGTCCTTTGCAATTATGAAGGGAAACTAGTCTTTAAATCTATGCTTGAGCGTTCAGTTGACTCATGGCCTCTGGTGGGAAATGCACAACCATAGCAAGGCCCATACGAGAAAGGCAGTGTGAAAGAATAAGAGAAAGTGAACAACCATTATAATTAGGGCATTTCTATGCTTTGTCTCTATATGGTTAGAATAAAATATAATTTTTGAACAAAATTTTCTGCAGGGACAGATGATATAAAACAATAAGCCAGGGTTTTTGTTGATGGTGTTTTTATAGTAATATCAATATTGATATATATTTTCCAACATGTAGTAGACACCCTGCCCCCCCTTATCCTCAGGGGATGAGTCCCAAGATCCTCAATGGATGCCTGAAACTGCAGATAGTAGCAAACCCTATATAGACTATGTTTTTTCTTATACATACATGCCTTTTTACTTAAAGGAAGCACTTCATGGCTTCTCTTTGGCATATGCCAATTGTCAGCATCACTACTCTTGTGCTTTGGTTAAGTAAAATAAAGGTTACTTGAACATAAACACTGTGATACCTCAACAGCAAATCTGATAACAGAAATGCTATTAAGTGACTAACATTGAATAGCGTGTATAGTGTGGAAACACTGGACAAAGGGGATGATTCAGTTCCCAGGCAGGACTGCACAAGGTTTCATCACATTACTTAGAGCAGCTAAAAATGTTAAAGTTATGAATTGTTTATTTCTGGAATTTTCTATTTAATATTATCAGACAGCAATTGACCTTGGGTAACTTAAACTGCAGAAAGTGAATCCACATATAAAGGGGGACTAATATATTCCTTGATACATTTTGGAATAAATTGAATGATAAGAAGGAAATATGTATGTAGAGCAACGTGCAGGAGAATGGCTTTGGATTGTGATCTTGTGCATGTTACTTAAGGTTTCTAAACCATGATTTCTTTCAAGACAATAATTGAAATTCACTCAAAGACTAAAGAGGAATGAATAATTTATGTACATACTAAAAACAGTGCCTGACACTTAGTAAGGTCTAATAAATATTTATGACAAATCTTACCCTATAGATAATAATATTAGGGATGATTTGATAATATGGAACTAGTTGAGTGAAATGAGGAAGGGAGCTCTGAGAATGCTCACTGAAGCCAGGACGTTGGCAGTCCTGGTTAGGTGGCAGCAAAACAGTCTTCTAATTGTATTTTGGGATTCACATCATATCATATATTTACTGAGTTTGGAACCATGTTAGAAAAAGACTAGACATGTGAGTGCACTGGTATCCTGGAGCCTTCACAAAAATTGCTAAAGAAAAGACATTCTCTCACTCTTGGCAGAATGATCTCATGAAGGAGAAAGACATTATCACTCAGCCCCCACTATCTACTTCAAGCTGGCCTCCTGAAAGCAGATGGAGGAATGACCAGTACCACAGATAATTTTATCAATGGAGAATATTCCTGCATTAGCCAGAGATCTGAACACTTTGAAGGTCTTGATGCTTTCCGAGAAAAGATTTTGGAAAGCCTTGATCCCAGTGAAAATTTTGAACAAAATCTCGTAAATATTGGAATCCTCATTTAAATATTTTGAAGCTGAGGGGTCATATGGTCAGAAGTGGCTCAATGCAGTATAATTGATACAATTGGCTGTATATGAGTGACACCGTTGTGAGTGAAACAGTGAGCTCAGTGATGGTGCCACCATCAGGAGAAAGAGAGAATGGACAAAGTGGAGCAGGACTGTATTTTGAGACTGTGTTTCTGGAAGGAAGTCATTTTTCACTTAGAAAAATTTAGCTATAGGTGTTTTATCATTATAGATGTGAAAAAGAATTCATCCATGACCCTCCATAGGATACAGTAGCTCTAAACAAAATGTTGTACATGAAAAGAATAGCAACCAGTGTATACGCATGTTAAGACTTTATCACAATCAAAATAATGAGCATATCAATTACCCAGAAGCTTTCTCAAGACCCTTTGTAATTTCTTACCCTTGATCCTTAATATGTCCTATCCTAACCCCAGGCAAACACCAATGTGTGTGTGTGTGTGTGTGTGTGTGTGTGTGTGTGTTTTGTTTGTTTGTTTGTTTGTTTGTTTGTTTTTTTCAATGTGCTTTTGACATTATAGATTAGTTTTCATTTTCTAGCATTCTATATAAATGGAAACATACAGTATATTATTGTCTATCTTCTTTATCTTAGCATGATAATGTGCTTGTGTGTATTTATATTGTTGAGTATTCTTCTATATGTATACATTGCTGTTTCTTTATACATTCACCTGCTTAAGGACACTTTTTTTTTTTTTTTTTCCAGTTTTGGGTTATTACAAATATAGCTGCCAGGGGCATTTGTGTACAAGTCTTTGTATGGGTATACGCTCTCAGTTTTCTTGGGTAAATACCTACAAATGGAATGATTGTATCATATAAGAGTATGGGTAACATTTTAAGAAACTCTGCCAAACTGTTTTTCAGTGTTGTGCTGCCATTGTAAATAACAGTCAAAGACTACGAGATCTCTACTTTCTCACCAACACTTAGTAAGATCAGTACTTCTAATTTTATCCATTCTACTTTGTGTGAAGTGGCGTCTCAGTTTGGACTGATTAAATAAACACCATTGACTGGGTAGCTTAACAAATAAACATCTATTTCTCATATTTTGGAGGCTGCAAAGTCTAAGATTGAAAAACCAAAGAATTGGCTCCTGGTGAGGTTTCTCTTCCTGGTTTTCAGATGGTTACCTTCTTTCTGTATTTTCACAGGGATAACACAGAGATCATATCTCTCCTGTCTCTTTTTATCAGGGCACTTGTCCCATCATAATGGCTCTACCCTCATGATGTGATTACTTCCCAAAGGTCCCACCTCCAAACACTGTCACATTGGGGTTAGGAATTCAACATATACTTTGCAGGAGACACAAAGCTTCCATCCACAGCAAGTGATGTCTCATTTTGGTTGTAATTGGTCACTTCTCTAAAAACTAATGACGGTGTTTTCCAACTTGTATATGAATTTATATAGAATATATATTGGTTTTATTGATTTTATCTTTTTGTTGATTGTTGTTATTCTCTAACTTCACTGATTTTCACGCTGATCTTTAGCATTTTCTTTCGTATATATTGGCTTTAATTTTCTCCTTTTTTGTCCCCTTATTTCTTAAAGTAAAAGCAGATGTCATTTATTTGAGACTTCCTTATTTTCTAATCTAGTAATTTAGAACTATAAATCTCTTTCTATGTATTGCTTTAGTGGCATCCACCAAATTCTGATATGCTGTGACCTTAGTTTTATTCCGTTCAAAATATTTTGATGTTACCTTGACTTACTCTTTGATCCACAGGTATTTGGAAATATGTTGTTTAGCTTCCAAATATTTGTGGATTATCGAGATATCTTTCTGTTATTAATTACTAACTTAGTTCCTTTATAGTACAAGAACATATCCTGAATGATTTAAATCTGTTAAATTTATTAAGACTTGTTTTTATAGTTGATCTTGGTAAATGTTCCATGCAAATATAATACAATGTGTAGTCTGTTGTTTTGGGATTGAGTATTTTAAAATTGTCAATCAGGACAGTTTTATTGATAGTGTTGTTTATGTCATTTATATCCTTTCTGATTTTCTGTATACCTGAGCTATCAATTATTGAGAGGAAAGTATTGAAATCTCCTATTTTAATCATAAAATTATCTCTTTCTCCTTGCAGTTCTATCAATTTTCTTTCCCTTTATCTAATTTGAAACTCTTATTAGGTGCATAAACATTTTGGATCATTCTGCCTTCTTGATTAAGTGACCCTTTTACAATTATGGATGAACAATCTATATCTAAGTAATGTTATTTTCTGCAATCTACTTTGGCTATAACCACTCCAGCTTTCTTTTGATTAATGTGCGTAGTATAACTTTTTTCATTTATTCAATTTTAACTTACTTTTGTCTTTACATTTAAAGTGAGTTCTTCATAAACAAGATATATTTGAGTATTGCTTCTAAATTCAATGAACAATCTCTGCCTTTTAACTGAGATATTTATACCATTTAATGTGATTGTTGATATTGTTAGGTTAGGGCAATCATCTTGCTATTTTTAAAATGTTCCCATCTTTTATTTTTCCCTCTTTTTCTACCTTCAGCAGAAGATTCCCTTGAAAATAAAATACCATGGCCATAGAAGGAAAAAAATAAATTTAAAAAACCTTATATGTAAATGTAAAAAAAAAAATTGTTCACTAAAAAAGGAGTAGTTATTTTTTCTTCACATGTCAAAATTTTACTGAGACTGTACTGTGCCATATGTACTATGTTCATTGAAATATGATTTGAAAATTGGAGACATCTTGTGAGTAGTTACTCATGAGTAGTAGTGACCCCTTGTTGAAAAGCCTTTCAGCAGAGAGACAAGAGCTCTTTATCTTGCCCTTCAGGAAGTATCTGATTACTCATTAGCTTTAATTTACCTATTGGTGCCAAACTAAGTGACAGTGGTAAACTCCTTTCTATTAAATTAGTATCCATTAAAACACCTTGGAAGTATATTAACATATATCCCTGCCCTGAGATTGCAAGAATTACATGCATAAAAAATGTATCCTTTGTCTTTCTAAGACATTATTCAGAACATGCAAATGTGTCTTGGAAGACTGAGCAGCAATCATCTTGTGATGTACCAAGACTGGGGTAGTGCCCTTTTACTTATGTTCACCAGAAATCTTACGATTCACTTTTTCTGCCATTGATCTAAATGCCACATGTTCAAAGGTAAAGTATTTGAAGAGTCAAATTGTTGTGCTGCAAGTCTACAGAATCTGCATGAGTGATTGCTAAAGCTATAATTTCCAGGGGAGTTCATCAAGAGGCATTGTATAGTGAACAAAGGTGTGCTTACAATAAAGGAATCCAGACTTCTCAGTTAGATAATTAAATCACAGGAGATTTTTTTTTTTACTATTGTTTCATTTTTCTTATTGAAAATCTATGACTATATAGGGATACAAACAACTTTTGATTTTCCATTTTTAAAGGAACAAAGTTAGCATGGATAAATTTTATCCACAAATAAGTCTGGAGTACAACTATGTGAGTCATCTTTCCAGACAAACATTTCTGTAGAAATTTCTCATGAAAATAAAGTAATTCAACCTTCATAGTCTCTTATATTTTTCTGCTAATTCTCTACTGGAGAAGATGATTCAAAGAAGGAAAGAAAAAAAGCATAGTGATATGGGGAAACATAAAGAGAGTGCAAGGAGTTAGTTGTCAAGGAAAGTAACTAGGATCTTGATGTTAACTATGTCAATTAATTTTAATTTGTTCTAGTTCAATCTTTTGTGAACTCTGATCTTTACACCTTATCTATGTATATCTCTACCAATTTTAGCCAGTTGTAAACTTCAATAGAAACTTTATTGCCATTATTTCCAACTGAAAACCAAACTGATTACCCTCCAGAAAAAATTTCTTACTCTCAACTAATAATTTGATTCTTGCTTCCCTGACAAAAACAGAAGCAGGTGGAAGATAATTTAATCATCTTCCCATTAACAAATCTACCATTCTATCTAAAGTTATATCCATGTGTTGTTTACAGATGAATAAATGGTCCCAACAACGAAGCCAACCCCTCCACTTGTTTCACTTGTGGTTGACATCTCCTCTCTGGTCCACTCAAACATTTTGAAGTTGCATCATCAATTTATCCTTCTCCACAAGAAAATTCCCATCATTAGCAAGCATGCTCTACTAATGCTTTACTATTATTACAGGGAAAAAAAAATATGTATATATATATATATACACACACAGACACAGACACACACACACACACACACACACATACACATACATGTACACTTTTTGACCTCACTACCTTTTTAAACTTCAGCTCCCATTTTTATCTTCATTTATAGAAAAAAAACATATATCAAAAACAAGATTTCTGTATTTGCTACCTCCAATTCCTTTTCTCCCATTCTTTCATAATCTTCTCCAACATCTTATCTCCAACAACCCAATGAAATTCTCTCAATGAATTATCTATCTTGAATGATTGTTTGCCAATCCTTCTCTGTTTTTGAGCTCTTGGAAGCATTTAAAATAGAAGATGTTCCTTACCTGCACTGTCTTCACTGTCTTCACTTGGCCACTAGGACAACACACCCTCAAAGTTTTCCTCCTACTACAAAGATGACTTTTTCTCAGTCTCCTTTTTGGGATCTTTCAAAACTTTACATATGGAATCTGCTAACCTCCACCGGTTTATCTCTGCTGTTCTAATTTTCTCTAGTCCCAAACTATCCCCTATTTTCATATTTATATTGTCACACTATCTAGTTAATAGTTCCACTTGAGTGTTTACACAACATAGAAAGCAAGTGCATCTGCACCAAAGCAGAAATGTTCACTCCTTCTTCTTCCAACTAACTTTTTTCTTAGTGTTCCCATTTAGGTTAGCACCTACAAGTCACCTTGCCTCCTCCCTTTCTCTTCACTCTATTCTATCAAATGCTTTAAACTTTACCACCTTCAGAATAGATTTTGAATACAAAAACTTTTCACCTCCCTACCACAAACATCTTAGGTAATTGCACCACCATCCTCACCTGGATTCCCCCAATAGATGACTAACTAATCTATTTTTTTCTCCTTCGTAGACTTTCCTCTTGTAAGAACCAGGATATTCTTTTGAAAATATAAATATGATCATAGTACTTTTCTGCTGAGAATCTTTCAATAACCTCTCACACTTGGGGTAAAGTCTACTGTCTAAATTCCATATACAGTAGACAAGTCCCCCTTTGCTCTGATCTGTACTTACCTTTCTAAAAGTGTCTCAGGCCATATTTGCATTTATATCATTCTTTACCCATTTTAATCTCACTTAAATTGCTATTCTGACTGCCAAAAAAAAAATATTCTTCCAAAATTTGAATGTTTCCTTACTGCTTAAAATTAAGTCTCCAGTCAATTATCACCTCAGAGAGGCTTCACCTTATCATAATGAGCCTACTTTTGTCCTAGACATGTTTTTTAATAATACATATTATCTAAAGTTATATGATACGTAGAAGACCACCCTCTCCTTCCTGATATTCTCACTATCATTACATTGACATCCCATAATACACTCTTCTGATTCTGCTTTAAGCATATGTCGTTCTCTGTCTCCATTGGTTGTTTTTAAATTTAACCATTGTCAGGGTTCTGTATTTGGACAGTTTGTCTTTCACTTAACAAGTCTACCACTGTTACTCTCATTCATTATCTTTGTATAAATTACCATTAATCTCTACCTTTGTCTTTGTCTTACTCAAGATCTGTATGTAGAAATTCACAACTATCCATTAAATTACTTTTTAAGCATGCCAATTTGGACTCACACAAGCTCCTTAAACTCAATATATTCCAAACAGCTCATAATCTTACCCTTTTCTCATTTTTCTAAACTTAAGCCTTGTTCTATTTTTCCTACCTTCATTTATGCCACTACCAATTTTCCATTTACCCAAACCACAAAACTTGGAGTCATTCTTCATTTCCCCCTTATTCCACACTTGTCAAAGTCAATCAGTTGACACTTTCAAAAGTTTCCACTGCTCCCTATTTCTACTTCAAATATATAAATTGAACTTCCAGTCATTTTTTTGCCTGGACAATAACAAGAGTATATTATTTTATGTACATTTGCAGGTTGCCCACCCAACAGCCATTCTTCCTTCCTATATCATATATATATATACATATATATATATATATATATGTATATATATATATATATATACACACACATATATACAGATATATGTATATATATACATATATACACACACACATATATACAGATATATGTATATATATACATATATCTGTATATATGTGTGTGTATATATATATATATATATATATATATATATATATATATAAACTTAATTCCTTTTGGAAACTAAGTCTCCTCCATTGTTTAGCTATCCCTCACCCCACCCCCACCCCCATTCCCAATACAGTTAGGATCCGTGTGACTAATCAGCTCTAAGCATTGGCACTAATGGACATACATTAACATGCATGATATCATCCCTCATGCTGTAGTGATCAAGTTGGGCTAATGAAACTGAAACTCAGAATCATATTTAATCATTGTGAGGAAAATGTTCCTTCTCCTCAAATGTGTAAGAGTAACTATATAATCCTAGTTATTGGTGGCAGCCATTTTATACCTGGCAGCCAGCCTGAAGAAAAGTCAACTTATGAGGAGCCCCTTGAAGACTCAGACAGAAATGGAGTCTAAGTCCTGACTGAATACACATAGAGATTCCACTTTAACATTGGTTATGAGACGATTAATCATCTTTAAACTATAAATAAACTTGGGTTGAATTTTCCATTACTTGCCACCAGAAGTTCCCTAATTCAGTCTGATTGACCTCACATATTTTATAGTTACCCCAAGACATAGGAGTGATCTTATTCTCTTGCCAAGAAAATCTGATTTAGTCAATTTTGTCACAGCTAAACATTCTTCAGTAGAATCAGGATAAAATGCAAACTTTCTAGCATTGGGTACCCTATGCTATGGACTTACTGAATTTCTGCCAGTTCTTTAGACATTCCACAGTAGTCATAATGTAGTATTTTCATTAATGCTGTTTATTTCAAAGTCCTTTTCTTCCTTGGATGCCTATCTTTCAGACTTATCCTAAAGGCAACTTCCTCTGTGAAATCATCTTTAACCCCTGAGCAGAGTTGGCAACTATCTGTTCTGCATTTTCCTGTCAGATTGCTTTCTTTTTCTTTTTTTAAATTTATTGGGGCGACAATGGTTAGTAAAATTACATGTGTTTCAAGTGTACAATTCTGTAATACATCATCTATATATCACATTGTGTGCTCACCACCCAGAGTCAGTTCTTCTATCACCATATATTTGACCCCTGTTTACCCTCATCTGATATTGCTAAATTTATGTTTTGGAAATACTACTCTTGTCCATATCTCTTCTGGTATGGTCACAATTATTGGCTTTCCTGTCTTTCTCCTTAACTAGGACACCAGTGGTCTGTCTTATTCATCTTTAAGTTCCTACAACATTTGTCACAGGATCAATTACTGTTTCTTAAATGAGCTTAACAGACAAGGGTCCTGCCCCCCATAAAATTTACATTTGAGAAGTGATATGCACATAAGTCTACAAAATCAAGGTTAAAGGGCTGAGGGCCATGGGAATGGTACAGAGAAATTGCTTCACAAGAGGTGGCCTCTTTCCAGCTGAGATAATTAAATGAAAGACCTTTCAGATAAAATACAATGAAAACTAGAAAGGATTTTTCTACTACTATCCTCTATATAACATCTCCCTATATGCCATAACTTTGAAGTGAAGGACCACAAAAAAAGAGATAAAATAGGTAAAATGTACTCCTAATGATGTGATCTCCTTGGACATGGAGGACACTCCCTGATCTCTCTCATGGTGGTGACAGGTTCCACAGTAACAAAATTTCAGAAGGAAACGAAATTCTGGGTGCTCAGCACACAATGGAACACAGATAATGTATTATAGAACTGTACACCTGAAACTTATATAATCTTATTAACTAATGTCACCCCAATAAATTTAATTTTAAAAAATAGAAAAAATCAACAACAAAAAAAGAACTGAAAAAAACACACAATTCATAGAATACACCTTAAATTAGTAACTGTAGTTGCTTTTGAGGAGAGCGCCAGGAAGATAGGGTGGTTTTTTTTTTTTTTTTTTATCATGTACATCTATGACTTATGAAAAATAAAATTAAAAATTATAAACATAAAAAAGAAAGTTTTCAGTTTCACTAGTTTAATTGTACGCCAAGATAATGATCTCTATTATTTACATTATTCTATTAGAACTTAAAACTTGTTAAGGAAAACTTTAAATGACCAGTACCCTAGTGCTTTTTAATATGCTATTCTTGCAAATGCCTTTAATTTTCCAAATAACTTGTATTTGTATTCCTGACTATAATTTTATATGTTTAAATTTGTTTTGCATACTTGTTATAACTTCAAATATCAGTTCTATGTCATTATAATTTTACACATCTCATAGAATCAGCAAATGAAGAAAATACGATTGTATAGGGTAATGAATGAACACTTTTTCATGCATTTGTATTACCCTCCAATAATCTATATAAAAATCTTTAAAATTGTTTTTAATGTTCATATTATTTATTTATGCTTTCTTACAGTGCAGTATATACCAGGCTGACAAAGTCTGTGAACCTAAGAATTAAGTGCACATTATGGTGCTGTTTTTTAAATCAAGGGCACTTTGCTGTTTAATAGTTTGGTAATTGTGGGACACGGGAAAAGTTCCCATTTCAGTGGTGCTCAGATTCACATTATCCTCTGTCATGTAGTGAGCAGCCTGGTGCTGACACACTAAGCTACAATGTGAAACATGTGGGGACAGTGCCTGATACAGCTTCCCTTCAAGGTGTTATTTTGTCTCCACCATCATCACTACCCTCCCCTGACAACCCTCCTCATCACTTTGTTTTCCACACTCTATCTTAGAAGGTAATCATTTTTATATTTTCCGTTTTCTTATTTAAAAAATATGCATCAAAAGTATGCATTCCATTACAAAAGTGTGTGTTCTATAACCATAGACATAAAATATGGATGTTCTAAAAGGCAGGAAATGTCTACATCAAATTTTGATATTAAAGAAATATAGTTGCCTCTTGCTTTCATATTCTTGATTTACAGCAATAAAGGAGAATAGAAATTTGGAGACCTCTTTGACAAAACACTTGCAACTTTTTCACTTCACCATTATTACCATTACTTAATTCATAGGCTTAATCAATTGTTATCTATCAAAGTGCACAAAATGTTTTTATTTGTTTCATCTCTTTCCTTAGACACTTTCGGTAATGTGGCAAGTTAAGGCAGAGAGCTGAGACCTTCTATGTCCTGGGACAGGTATGGGTTGTGTTGTCAGAGACACTTTTGTTGAATTCCCAACTCTGTCACACATGCCCCTGTGAGCAATAAGGTAATCACATCATTTCTCTGATCAACAATATCTCCTAATAAAATATGGTAGTCTTTACATGTATTTTTGAAATGTGTTATGCTTAGAACACTTAAAAAGGTATATAAAAATTCCTAGTCCTGCACTTGACGTGCAATGGGTACTCCATAAACATTAGTTTGTTTTCCCCATATTTCTTTTCTGTTTTACACATTTTGAGCCACTTAGAGACTTAGCAGGCATTAAAAGAAGAAAAAAAAATATTTGTGATTATTTCTAGAAACTTAATGAGCTCTTTGTCATACATTTTCTTTATCTTCAAACCCCACAATAAGATTATAGTATACATTTTCATTTAAGAGCATGATGAGGTAAGCATAATGACTAGATAAAAATCAAATTTCTGTTCACTCTCTTTTCCTTAATTTCCTATTGGATCCCTCTTCCACTGAATGTTGATTTTGTTT
The DNA here is from genome assembly GCF_057876585.1 of Rhinolophus sinicus. Classification (NCBI taxonomy): domain Eukaryota; kingdom Metazoa; phylum Chordata; class Mammalia; order Chiroptera; family Rhinolophidae; genus Rhinolophus; species Rhinolophus sinicus. The sequence continues at coordinate 60,143,064 of NC_142502.1, forward strand.
TTTCAAAAACTGGGATTGTTTCCTTCTGCCCTATGTTCTCCTTTTAGTCAAGTCTAAATATCTTCCTTGAGAAGTACTACAAAGTATCTAGATATTGTTCTTTGTGTTGTTTTTCTTTTTTCTTTTTGCATTTTTTAAATCTTTGACAAATAATCTATAATCTAAAGCATTCTTCAGCTTACATCTAAATAGGAGATAATAGAAAAAAAAATTATTTTACAAAGGGACTTAGAGACTTTGGAACGTATTTTAAAATTATAATGATTTTTTTGGTTTTCAATCATTAAGAAAAGAATTGATATAATAGTCAAATGAATAAAGATAACTTGGGTTTTATGTAGATTTAGGTAATGGCTCTACATAGAACGTTCTAGAAGACTTTTCCATTTCTGTGGCAGACACTCTTGATTCCCAACTTAGCAGCCATGTACCCAAGAAGATGCTGAGTTTGTTCCTTTATCAGGCAGATTCTCCTGCCTTTCAGCTGACAGCAGGTCAGGGAGTAAATCTTAGTCTAAATTAATCAATTGCTATTGATATAGGAATGGGTATCACCCATTTCTGAATCATGAAAAATGAGAGAAATCCTATTGGGGGTGGTGGGAGGTATTCTTGGGAAGACTTTTTGCTCCAAAAAAGATACACAAAGTATGAGTCTAGAGGGAGTGACATCATCAAGATATCAATATTGGTCGTTCCCAACTGTGGTCCCCTTCACAAGAAGGACGGCATTGATTCTCCACAGACAAGACACCACTGAAAAGAATCCTAGAACCTGGAGGTTGAAGCAAACTCCTGGACAACAGAGACTGAAAAGGACTCCATTAGATAGGAGAAAGGAGTGGATACACTCTGACCAGATTACCCATCCCACAAGTTGGCACAATGCCACACCAACAAGACCCCAGAAAGCTATGGCTTCTCCAGTGGGAAAAGAGAGCCCAAGGTGGACATCCAGCTCCTCCAGCATTAAAGGATGCTTCCTGGGAGGTCCTCTTAGGTCTTGCTTCACAGAGATCACTGGGGAAATCTATGGGACGTGACCACTGTGGATCATATTGAGACAGACAAAGGGGGCAGGGCTTACAGCAACTGGCACTCAGATCTTGGCAGATTGCATTCCTCCTTGTAGTAGTGTCTAAACAGAGATCCCAGACAGTGGCTCTGCCAGTCTGCCGAGCTGAGCTGGTGGCCCTGTCTGGCCAGAGGGCTTGGTTGGCATTTCTGTTGATTCTGGTCCCCATTGAACAAACCATACTGTCCATGGAGCCTGTTTCATACCTCAGCCTGGACAGAGACAAATTTGAAATCTTGCCCAAACGCCGTGTGTAACCTCTAGTTCTACTGACCAGATCATCTGACAAGGGAATCGGAGCAGCAGAGGCCACGCTGCAGCCCCACTTGGGCTGGGCGCCAGCAGTACGGCCAAACTATTCAGTATAGCCTCTGGTCTTCCATAACCAAGGAGCCTGAACAGTCTCAGAACCCAGCACAAATTACTACTAACGCTTAGTTGCAAAGCTTGACAGAATGCAGCCTGCTGAATCTTGTTGAATGTAGCCTGAGGCTTGGCCCAGCCAGGTAGCACAGCCAGTGGCCCTGCCCAATCACAAAGCATAGCTTTCTGCCCCCCACCCCCACCAACAAAGGAGTGTACAGTGAGCGTACCCAACTGTCAGAGCACAGGCTCTACCCCCACTCAACTGTGAGGTACAGCTGGAGGCTCCTCCCTCTAAAAAGCCCTGCCACCCATCTTGCCCATCAATAGAACACAACCTACAGCCACACCCAGCTGTGTCCCCACCTGATCACAGAGCACAGACTAAGGCCTTGTCCAACTGTGAAGCCCCGCCCACAGCCCTGCCTGAGCACAGAGGCCAGCCAGCAGCACCACCTGGTCTGGAAACACAGCTAACTTCATACTCAACAGTAAAAGGTTGAGAGCTTTTCCTCTAAAATTAGGAACAAGACAAGGACACCCACTTGTACCACTCCTATTTTGCATGGTAATGAAAGGGTCAGCCAGAGCAATTAGGTAAGAAAAAGTAATAAAAGTCATCTGAATCAGAAAGGAAGAAGTGAAATTGTCTCTATTTTATATAAGTCTAATGACAATTAAGTTCTCAAACTGTTGCAATGCTGTTGCTAAACTTTTTTTGATATCAGAGGAATTATTCATTATGAATTTGCACCAACTGGACAAACAGTTAACCAAGTTTACTATTTGGAAGTGCTGAAAAGGTTGTGTGAAAAAGTTAGATGACCTGAACTTTTTGCCAACAATTCATGGCTCTTGCGTCACAACAATGCACTAGCTCACATGGCACTGTCTGTGAGGGAGTTTTCAGCCAGTAAACAAATAACTGTATTTGAACACCCTCCCTACTCACCAGATCTGGCCCCCAATGACTTCTTTCTTTACCTGAAGATAAAGCAAATACTGAAAGGAAGGCATTTTGATAACATCCAGGACATCAAGGGTAATATGACAACAGCTCTGATGGCCATTGCAGAAAAAGAGTTCCAAAATTGCTTTGAAGGGTGGACTAGGCACTGGCATCAGTGCATAGCTTCCCAAGGGGAGTACTTCGAAGGTGACCATAGTGATATTCAGCAATGAGGTATGTAGTACTTTTTCTAGGATGAGGTCACGAACTTAATTGTCTAACCTCGTATAGTCAACTAATCTTTGAGAAGGGAGCCAAGAGTACCCCATGGAGAAAAGACAGGCTCTTCAATAAATGGAGTTGAGAAAACTGGGTATTCACATACAAAACACACAAAAACTGGACCGCTACCTTATATTATTCTCAAAAAGTAATTCAAAATGGCTTAAAAACATAAATGTAAGACCTAGAGTCATAAAAATTCTCAGAAAAAAAGATAGGTGATAAGCAACTTGACATTGGTCTGGGTCATGATTTTATAAATATGACACCAAAATCACAAGCAACAAAAGCAAAAAATACGCAAGTAGGACTATATCAAACTAAAAAGCTTCTGCATGGCTAAAGAAATGATCAGGAAAATAAAAAGGCAACTTACAAATGGGAGAAAATATTTGCAAACCACATATCTGATGAGGGGTTAATATCCAAAATACAACTTAACAGCAAATAAATAATCCAATTAAAAATTGGACAAAGGACCTAAAAAGATACTGTTTTGTTTTGTTTTTTGTTTTTTTACCCCCAAAGAATATATTCAAATGGCCAATAGGCATATGCAAAGATACTCAGCATCACTAATCATCAGGGAAATGCAAATTAAAACCACAATGAGATATCAACTCATACCTGTCAGAATGGCTATCCTCAAAAAGAAAGAAGATATCAAGATGTGGAGAAAAGAGAACCCTTGAGCACTGTTGGTGGGAACATAAGTTGTCAGAGACACTATGGAAAACAGTATGAAGCTTCCTCAAAAAATTAAAAATAGAATTACCATGTGATCCAGCAATTCCATTTCTGGGTATACGAGATATCTGCTGGAAATGAAATCTATCTGGAAGTGATATCTACACACCCCTGTTCATTGTTGCATTATCTGCTATAGCCAAGACATGGAAATAACACACACACACACACACACACACACACACACACACACAATGGAATATTACTCAGCCATAAAAAAGAAGGGAATCCTGCTATTTGCAGCAATATGGATAGAACTTGAGGGTATTAGGCTAAATTAAATAAGTCATACAGAGGAAGGAAAATACTGAATAATCCCATAAGTGGAATCTTTATAAAGCAAGCTCATAGAAACAAAGAACAGATTGGTGGTTGCCAGGGGAGGAGGGAAATATGTATAAGAGGAGGTAGTTAAAGGTTATAAACTTTCAGTTATAAAATAAGTAAGTTGTGAGGATGTAATGTACAATGTGGTGATGATAGTTAACAACACTCTATTGTATATTTGCAAATTGCTAAGAAAGTAGGTCTTAAAAGTTCTCACCACAGCTAAAAAATGTTGTAACTGTGTGAGATGATGTATGTGTTAACTAACCTTATTGTGGTAATCATTTCACAATATATACATGTCAAATTATTACATTGTACACCTTAAGCTTACACAAAGTTACGTATCATTTTACGCCTAAATAAAGCTAGAAAAAAAATTAAATCTGTCTTTTGCCTTTCAATTGTTTGGAAATTATCATCTGAGACCATGATACATGGGTTACTGATGGCTAGAAAGGGATAAGCCTGAAAACAAATGTCAAGAGGCTGAGGATGGCCAGGTTACAAGATAGGGGAAACCTGGTTCCTCACTGATATTGTACAGATGTAGAACTAACTAACCTTGGAAACTCATGTGAGGACTTGTTATGTGATAGAAATATACATATAAGTTAATTCAGGCAGTTACCTGACGTCGAATTCATCCTAACTGGTACAAATGCTGAGAATTATACAGATATGTACAGAGTGCTTGAAAAACGACTTGAGAAAGGGTATATGCTCTATTACCTGCATTTGTACAGGACTGACAATGAGCTCTGGGGACTTTTGAATTACTTACCAGCAAATGGTGAAGGCTTACGTAATAGCCAATTACTGAGTGAAATCCCAGGCTATTAATTATATGCCAGAGAGGACATCCACTTACTGATTGATTACACTCTAGGCAGGAAACTGTTCTCACCTTTTTCCTTTTGGGACTCTGCCACCATATTATTATTACGGCACCTGCATCTTTGTTGTCCCTTGCACAAATATTCCATGATACCATCATTATTTTTAATCATTTTGTGATTATGGGAACATGCTGTTCCCATAATTTCCAAGGGCAGAGAGGAATGTGTTGTTTCCATTAGCCTTTTCATGCTCAGTGTTTAAAGACAAGATAGTTAACTCTGGACTATCCTACAGGATCACTATCAGGCACTCTATACAAGAACTGCAAAATTTATTTATTATGCACAGAAGAAATCATTAACAAACAACTGGTCAATACGAGGTTACTGAGTGGGAAAATTAAAATGCGTATGGTAATAAGTCAAGATCTCCCTCAATTTACATTTACTGACAGAATATGGGGGATTGGAGAGGTAAAACATAGTGATAGTAATGGCTCTCCTTGTAACAAACTCTCTGCAACTGACAGGTATACAGAAAACAGAGGGAGCAGTGCATTTTTCATGAGGCTGATGGACTGCAAAGCTGTCAAATGTTAACTAGCTTACCTTCTGCTCTTTGCAAAAAGGTTAATGGATACAGCACATTTTCCAATGTGACTCTAAAAAACAAAGAATTACAAATAGTATGTGATGGTATTTGTTTTTCTTCTTGTTTAGCCTACCCTATGTAAAATCTAGAGGTGGAATGCCACATCAAAGCTTTTAGCTATCAAAAAATTGGTAGTGATCACATATGTGGGAGTGGGGTGGGGTGGTATACAGCTGTAATGGAGGGTTGTAAGTGAATCTCTAGTTGTTGATGTGCGATGTTGAGAATGAACTATTATTCATTTGAAGGAGAAACGTTTCAACCTTTTGTAGGAATGTGCTCTTTATTTACCATGTGTCTAGCTTGTTCAAATTATTTTCTAACTATGTATTATAAAATTGTACCATGTGTACCAAAGAGTGTGGCTAATCGATATGTACAGATTAAAACAACAAAGTTAACGAGCAGCTTCTACTCATTCCTGGTAAGAAAGAAAACATTATAAACAATATTCCTGCTCTTCTGCCCAGGGAAGAACTGTATTTCAGACTGCCCATTTCTGTGATGTTTCTCATGGTTTTACCTGATATCCTGATATTATTCCTAAACATTATTAGCTTTAGTCTTGCATGTTTTTGGATATTTTATTCATGGAATCATACTGTTTCTGCTCTTGTGTGGCTTGCTTTATTCACTCAGTTTTCTGCTTTGGAGATTTATTCTGACGGACGGTTCATTCCGTTATCCTGTCTAGGAATTTGTTGCTACAGCCACTGCTGCTTTAACCATTCTTGTGCATGTTTACAGGTGCACTTGGGAGTTTCACTGGGGTGTAAATCTAGGAATGAAACTACTGGACTGCAGTTGCTGTGTGAATGCATACTGGCAACAACAAGGAATAAAAGCTTCTGAGTCATTATTTTCAGTCTCTTAAATTGCTAATCTGGTAGATGTAAAAGGGTCCATACTGTATTTATTATTTGTATTCAATGTTAACTATTCAGTTGAGCATATTTTTCACAAGTTTACTTGTCATTTTTCTTTTCTTTGTTGAGGTTATTTTCCTATTGAAATTCCCTTTTTTGTTTTATAATTTGGGGGTGGTTCTTTACATATTTTTGACACTAACACGTTGATTAACTGTGGGAAATGACCACTCTATGGCCATTATTTGTGCTTTGATTATTTTTATGGTGCATATTGATAAACAGATATTCTTAATTTTAATATACTTAGATGTAATAACTTTTTCCTTTATGTTGTATGCATTTTGTGTTTTTAATGAAATAATTTTCTACCTTAGATTCATTAAGATTTGTCCAATATTTCTTCTTAGGTAATTTTAGATATTGTTTTGTACAATTAATTTTTTAATCTACCTAAAATTGTTTCTATATGTTTATTGATAAACAATTCCTTTCTACTATTTCCTAAATATTACATATTTTCCTCACTAAAATGTCACATTTGTTACAGATCAAGTTTCCATATTTATATGTGTCTGAGTTTCCTTTTCTGTTCTACTGGTCTGTCTTTCTATCTCTGACTCAATAGTGTGCTGATTTAAATAATGTTATTTCATAATGTGTCATCTGGTAGGATAATATCGCCCAATCTTTTTCTGAAAAATGTTAAATTTTATTAATTCTTTCTCTTTTTTTTCATAGATTTTTAAAATATATATTCAAGTTCCATGAGAACATCTGTTGCAGTTTTGATTGGAACCAAGTTGAATTGGGGGAGATTACAGACTTGAATCTTTCCGATTTTGGATCTTCCTTCCTCTGACTATGGCGTTTCTCTTTCCATCTATGTAATCTTTCTCAAATACTTTAATTGATGTTACTAACAGTCTTGAAAATATGATTTCTGACATTTTGGTGCTTATATTTCTATTTATAAAATATTTTGTGACTGTGTGTATAAACATGTGTATCTCAACATGTTTTAAGGCCATATCGTAAATATAAAGTAATACACTTAATTTTTATTGCCTTTTTTTTGCAAATTTATTAAACTATTGTGTTATTTCTAATAATTTTAGACGGTAGACTGGGAGTTGTCTTTTTTTTTTTTTTCTGTAATGAGCCAGATAGTAAACATTTTAGACTCTGAGAGCCATATGGTCTCTAGCAATTATTCAACTGTGCCACTGTAGCATGAAAACAGCCATACACAATACCTAAATGAATAAGCATGGCATGGCTGTGTTCCAATAAAACTTCATTTACAAAGACAGGTGGCAAGCTAGTTTTGGCCTGTAGGCCATTGTTTGCTGAGCTCTGTCCTCGGCTATCACATCAATTTCCAAAACAATAGCTTTGTTTCTTTTTTTTTTTTTTTAATCCTTATTTCTTTTTTGTCATTTTTAAATTTATTTTCTAACTGCTCTGGCTAAGAAGCCCAGAATAATCATTAATAGAAGTGTAGATGGTAGACATCAAATCGTATTCCTCATTTTAAAGAAAATGTTTCTAATAGTTCACTGTATAATACTTGCTGCAGATCTGCATAAATTCATCAGATTATGGAAGTTTCCCTCTATTCCTAGTCTGTGAGCAGTTTTATTATTTTTTCCCTGCATATATTCAGACATTTGAATGTTTTTTTCTCTTTTAATCTGTTAATGTTATGAATTATATTATAGATTTTCTAATATTGTACCAGCATTACATTTCTTATACATTTGTACATGATGATATTGTCTTTTTAAAAATATTATTTGGTTTGTTTTCTTTTTTAAAAAAAGAATTTTGGCATCTAATTTTATGAGTGAAATTGACCTGTTTATTTTCTTTCTCATACTGTGCTTGTCTGGTTAAGAATGGAGGCTAAATAGCTCCATTAGTAGAGTGGTCAAGTATTCCCTCCTTTTTAATTCTCTGGAAGATTTTGTGTACTATCAAGTTGACTCTTCCTGGGATTTTCAGTTGACTTCTACTGTAAGACTATTGGTGTCTGTTATAATCTCTGTGGGAAGATTCCTAACCATTGATTCAATTTTTAAACTATTACAGGATTATTTAATTTTTCTATTTCTTCTCATTTAGTTTTAGTAATTTGTGTTTTTCTAGAAATGTATTTTGACTCAGCTTTCAAATCTGTTTGCATGAATTTTTTCATAACATTCTTTAATTGTTTTTTAAATTTCAGCAACATTTGTAGTTATAAACTTGTTTTCATTCTTCATGTTATTTGAACACTTTCTCTATGTTACTTTATCAATCTTGTCAAAGTATAGTCAATTTTATTAATCTTAAAGAGCAGTCGCGTACCCTCATAAATCCTCTATATTATTTTTTCTGTTTAATTAATTTCTTCTATTTTTATTAGCCATTGATTCATTAGCATTTGTTTTTTCTTTTTATGAATTCTTAAATTGAACACTTATGAGTTTTTCAGCCTCTCTTCTTTTCCACAATAAGCATTTAAAGCTACTTTTCTTCTGTCCTTTTAGCCACATCCTATTTTTAAAAATATTTTATGTTAAATATTATTCATTTATAATTATTTTCTAATTTATATCATGATTTAGTCTTTGAGATATGAGCCACTTGGAATTGTGTTTTTAAATTTCTAAATATACAAAATTTTAAAGTTACCTTATAATATTGGTTTCCAGCTCTAGAGCATTGTGGTCAGACTGTTTTATATTATTCCAATTCTTTGATGTTTTCATTACTTAGTATATAGTCCATTTTCGGGAAAGTCTAAGTATACTTGAAAAAAATTGCATTCTCTATTTCTTGTGTAAAGTATTCTATAAATGTACATGAAATCAAACTTGTTAATTGTGCTGTGCAAAAATTCTACTTGTGCTGTGCGAAAAATCTTACTACTTCCATTTTCTTAATATGTCAATTAATAGTACACAATGTACACAATTGTTGTACACAATGTTACATTGTGTACAACGATTGTGTCTCCTTGTTGAGTTGAAACTTGTACAGTTTCTCGGATATGTGTATTACTTAAAGTGCATTTTTATATTAATTTAACTACCATGATTTTCAATTACTTTGTTTTTCTCTGATGTTATTTTTCCCTTTCTTATAATTTCAACTTCTTACAACTTACTGCTTCATCTGTATCTTTTATAAATAGTATGAGACTAGAATTTTAAAATCAATTCTGAATATAGTTGTTTTTCAGAGAATAATCCACTGGCGTGCACTAAATTACTGACATATGTTGTATTTTTGGATCTATATATTTCTATAACTTTCTCCTTTTTTTGTTGATTTTTCCCTTCAATGTTTTCTCCTGTGCTAACCTTAAACTAACACTGTATTTCTAATACTTTAATGGCAATCCTTGAAATTTAGCATACATTATAACTTACCAAAGTCCTTACCGTATCTTTAGCCTATTACTAAAAAAAAATGAATGTTTTTATTTTGTACTCTCCTAAGTTATACCATCTCCAGTGTTTTACTTCTATCTTACTTCATTTTAACACAAGTTAATGATGTTATAATTTTATAAGGTCAACATTTGTTTAGATTTACATATTCCTACTTTCATCTCACTCTGTTATCCTGGAAAATCTTCTTTTCCTGAGGTTCTTAGGAGGAGGTCCTTTAGCAAGAATGTGTTGGTTGTAAATTCTCTCAATTTTTGTGAGAATTTTTTTTTTAATCTTCATTTCATTCTTCACTTGATAGTTTTGCCAGGAATATAATTCAAATTATATATTTTTCTCCTCAGGGTATTGGAGGTATTATTCCATTCCTTTCTGACTCACATCGTTGCTATCAAGGAAGTAATTGTCATTCCCGAGTCAGGATTTTGTCTTTTCTTTTGGCTACTTTAACATTGTATTTTTTTCCTTACATATTCTTGAGTTTCTCTACAATATTTGTAAGTATAGATTTCTAGCACTTTATTTTGTTTGGGATCTGTTGGGCTTTTGAGGTTTGAGAATACATATCTTTCTTCAGTTCTGGAAAATTCTGTTGCATTTTCAAGTAGTGCCTAGTGCTCCATTCCCATAACCATTCCCTCTAAATCTCTCTTTAAGGAGGTCTTATTAGATGAATGCTGGACCTGTCCATTTTAATTGCTCTGACTCTCAGTCTCCTCTCACTATTTTGCATCTTATTTTTTTTCTTCATGACGTAATAATTGTCAGTTATTTAGGTTTATCTTCCAGTTCACTCAACATGCTCAACATCTTAATATTTGACTTGCTTTAATTCTGGCGAAAACAAAGTATAAACATTGGCCTCAAATCCCCATGAGCGCAAAATTATGGACTGGATTCTCAGGGGAGGCCTTCTTTCCTTTCATCTTGTATCGATGTCCAGAAAAATATAGAAAAATATCTTTATTTAAAATATGTTATTGTTATTAATACTTTTTAAATTATTTCTATAATATAGGGTTATTTTCCTAGATTCTCTTTTCATTGAATGTGTCCCCTTTAAGAAGTTCTGACTTTGTTGAGGCTCTAGGCTTTGTCTTATGCCCTCTGATCACATGGCTTTTTACAGGAAATGCTGTGGACCATATGACATAGGCAGATGCCTGGGCATGCACAGGTGCCAGTGCTCATGTATCATAATTTTCCAGTAACTTTTGGCCTTTAATAATTTCCCTCATTTTTCAGTCAGTTCAGTTATGCATTTAAGCATTTTTTAAACTGACATTTTTAGAAGTTAGGAATATCTAGTCCACAGTAGTTTGGAAGCAAAAATCAGACAATAATCATTTTATGGCCTCACAAGTAAATGCCATAGACATTTAAACTGAAAGAGTTACTTTCCTTCTATAGTTAAAATAGTCACCTCACCTGATCACATCCATTTATTATATGAAGCGCTAACTCAATGTCTGCCTTCATGTCAGTATCATTCTGTTTTAAGAGCTGATGGTATTTATGTAATTTTCTACTTATAAGATTGTGTCATCTGCAAACAGATCATTTTCCTTCTTCTTGTCAGATATGAATGGCTTTAATTTCTTTCTTTTTTTTTTTACCTAATTGCCCTGTCTAGGACTTCCAATACTATGTTAAAAAGAAATGGTAAGTGTGAGCATCTTTATCTTGTTAATGATAGTTTTTCACCATTAAGTGTGATGTGAGCTAGGGCTTTCCATCTATGGCCTTTACTATGTTGAGATAACTTCCTCCTATACCTATTTGTTGAGAGGTTTTTTGTTGTGTTTTTTTTTTTTTTTTTGAATCATGAAAGGGTGTTGAATTTTGTCAACGTTTTTTCTGTATTTAGTGAGATTATTATGTGGTTTTATTCTTCATTCTGTTAATGTGATGTATCATATTAATTGATTTGTGTATGTTCAACCATGCTTGCATCCCAACGGTGAATCTCAATCGGTCATGGTGTATAATCTTATTAATGTGCTGTTGAATTCAGCAATGGAACAGAATACCACTGAGAATTAAATCCACACATATATGATCAACTGATCTTCAACAAGGGTGCCAAGAATACACAATGGGGAAAAAATAGTCTCTTCAACAAATGGTGTATCGTGGTGCACAAAACACCAGGCAAAGAATTAAATTGGACCTCATCTTATGTTCTACACAGAAGTAAACTGAAAATGGATTAAAAACTTAAATATAAGACCCAAAAATGTAAATCTCTTACAATAACACATAAGAGAAAAGCTTCTTGACATAGATCTTGCTGATGATTTCTTGAATATGACACTAAAATCACAAGCAATAAATCAAAAATAGACAAGTGGGACTACATAAAACAAAAAGCTTCTGTGCAGCAAAGGAAACAATCAACAGAACGAAGGGCAATCTATGGAATGGCAGACAATATTTGCAAACATGTATCTGATAAAGGGTTAATATTCAAAATGTATAAGGAATTCCTATAATGAAATAGCAAAGAAACAAAGAAAGGAGGAAGGAAGGAAGGAAGGAAGGAAGGAAGGAAGGAAGGAAGGAAGGAAGGAAGGAAGGAAGGAAGGAAGGAAGGGTCAAAGGAATTGAATATAGATTTCCTCAAAAAAGACTTACAAATGGGCAACATGTGTATTGAAGAAATGTTCAACATCACTAACCATTAGGGAAGTACAAGTAAAAACCACAATGAGATATATCCCATACCAGTTAGGATGGCTATTACAAAAGAAAATAAAAGGGAAAAAAAAACAAAAATCAAAACAAGATAAGTGTTGTGAAAATGTAAAGAAATTAGAGCCATTATACACTATAGCTGGGAATATAAAATATATAGCTACTATAGAAAGCAGTATAAAGTTTCCTAAAAAAATTAAAAATAGAACTACCATATAATCAACAAATCCCACTTCTGAGAATATACACAAAATAATTGAAATTAGGCTCAGGAGCTATCTTTAATGCAATGTTTTTTGCAACACTATTGACAGTAGTCAAGATATAAAAACAACATAAGTATCTGTTGATGAATGAATATTTAAAGAAAATGTGATATATACCTATAATGGAATATTATTCAGCCTTAAAAAAAATAAAATCCTGCCATTTGCAACAATATAAATGAACCAAGAGGATGTAGTGCTAAGTGAAATAAGCCAGTCCCACTACAAATACTGTGTGATTCCACTTAATATGAGATAACCAAAATAGTCGAACTCAGAGGAGCAGAAAATAGAACACAGAGAAACAGTGTTACCAGGGGCTAGGTAACAAGGAAAATTGAAAATTGTTGTTCAATTGGTATACAATTTCAGTTATGCCAGATTAATTAGTTGTAGAAATCTGCTGTGCTGTATAGTGTCTATAGTCAATAATGTTGTACTTTGCACTTAAAAATTTAAGAGAGTAGATCTCATGTTAAGTGGTATTAATGCACACACACACACACACACGCACACACACACACTAAGAAATCTTTGGAGTTGATTGACATGTCTATTACCTTGTTGTGGTAATAGTTTTACAGGTATTGTATATGTTCAAATCCATCAAATTGTATTCATTTAATAAATGCAGTTTTTTATGTATCAGTTATGTCTCAATAAAGCTATTAATAAGAGAAAGCTAGCTAGATTCCACAATTCTTTTTCTCAATCCTGTAAGTGTTCTAGGAGGTCAGTCATCCTAAACACTCTGAGACCTGTATTTGCTCACTAGTGCATCTCAGGTGCCTAGAATAGTGCCTGCCATATAGCACATTATTGAGAAAGATTTCCTGAATGAATGAATTTTGGATGACATGTATGAACAAATACATAATGCATTTTCAAGGTGTTTTGCCCAAATGCCACTTTCCCCATTTCTTTCTAATCTATATCTATGTAGCTTGTTTTCACCTTTTCAGTTCTGCAGTTATCCTATTTAGTACTTAGATTTATACTAATCTGAAGGAATGGCATACATAACTTTTTATTCTATCATTATCTAAAAATATAAATTTATAGACGTCTTTTTCAATTATTGTTATTTCTCTTACCAGCTTCATTGACCCTGAAATTACCTTAGCTGAATAAGTCTTCTTTAGCTGTTATATTTCCTCTGGGTTATCTTGCTTCCCTAATATTTTGAGAAGTGCTCCATATGCACTTCATCTTGTTTGGTTTGTAGATAATATTATTTTCTTCTTATTTTTCACATCATTTTTAATGCATTAATATACTAAATTATACTGAAATACTAAAATTTTGTAAGTCTTATATATAATTAGTAATGTCTTATGACATTTACAAAAAAGTCTCCCCTCATTCCAAAGAGATCCCCAACTATAAATATCCATTAAAGATTAATATTTGATTATGAAAGTCCTTGATTAAGCATGAACATAGAAATATACTAAATGATTCAATTCATTAATGTTGTTTAAAGTGTGTGTATGACTTTTTCTGACAGTTTTAATGAAATTAGCGCTCAGCTACCAGCAAACAAAAACTTATTCCATATGAAGTGTGTAGTATTGGAAAGAATTCCAAATGTTATATTATATCTAACTTTGCACAGTGCCTAAAAGTTCAAGTAGAAACATATTTAAAACGCTGCCCTGATCTTTTTCAGTAAAAACACATTTGTATGCAAATTATACTGTAGAGTGTACACCTGAAAATGTATTGCTTTGCATTTTTTCCTAAGCCCCAGCAAAATAGTTAAAGGACGTCTGAAGGATGTTTGATTTGAAAACACTTTTGAATAAGAATGTAAAATAAATTTAAAAACAATTTCTTCATGCCTGCCACAAGATTGGTATGTGGTATAAAACTGGCTCAGTATTCAAAAGGCATTGTTTTCACTGACCTTATTAGTGTGTACGATGGCCAATGGCATAATTTGTTCTACATGCACAAGGCAATGCAGAATACATATATTGTTACCAACAGTTTTCATAAAATAGTGTTTTCTTACCAGGTCAGCGATGGAAAAGACCAGAGGTGAAAGGAAGTATAGAAGACTGTAATGATCACTCACCTTAGAAACTGAACTACATGATTTAAATCTTTTCTCTGCCATCCACTAGTAGCATAATTTTGGATAAACTTTTAATTGCCTCCAAAACTTGGTTTCCTTACTTATAGATGTATAAAAAATATTTAAAGTTGGTAAAACTATTGTAAATAGTATAATCTAAATTTTCAAGGCAATCCTTCCAATCAAAGATTCATTTAAATTAAATTCAGGGGTAAGTGCTCTCTCTCTAGACTAAATCGGATAGAGATGTGGCTAAATCTACTTGCATTATTCATTCTAATCTCTAGGGATTAGAGGAAGACAGAAATGTTGAAATATTTCAAGTTTTCCTTGTTTCCTTAAATAAAATGTAGCACACTTATAAAAATGTGAAGATTATACCACATGCAGAGGGCATCCTGATCTACATCTGGATTATGTTAGCACTGATATTATATTTAAAAATCAATATTTCAGATGTATATCAGTTAAATTAACTTATGTGGATTTTAAAAGATTTTAAATAATTGAGCAAAGAAATTTATAGGCATGAATATCACTATATATTGATTTTGATACCTGCCATCTGTCAAATTTTATTTGGGATAACAACAAATAAATGAGAAAAAAAATGGAAAGAAATGTTTTATAAAATATTATTCTCTCATCTCTAAACTGGGCAAAATAGACATTTTTAAATGACTTACTTTGTTGGAAATAGTCCCTGAAAACATAAAACAACCAAGTATAGAAGGAGGTCCAAAATGGCAGAATAGGTAGATGCTATGCTTGCTGCCTCCCAGGGTCACATCAAAATTACAACTAAATTATAAAACAATCAATCTCGACAATCATCTGAAGACTGGCTGAACAGAGCCCCTATAAGTAAAGATATAAAAAAGAGGCCACATCAAGACTGGTAGGAGGGGCAGAGACTGGTAGGAGGGGCAGAGACGTGAAACAGGCTGACCTCAAACTCACAGGTAGTGGTTGAGCACCTCAGAGCAGAGGTCCCCCTAAAGAGGGAGGGATCTCACCCCACACTGGACTCCCCAACCTAGGGATGCTCTGACAGGAAGAGGAGCCCCCACATCTGGCTGTGTAAATCAACAAGGATTTCATCTGTTCATCCTAGTGAGACAGAAGATGGCTGGAAATTCTGTTGTCCTCTTAAAGAGCTCATGCATAGACTCAATTGCTTGAAAGTACTCACTCTGTGCTCTGGCAGAAGGTTGGTAACTCGAGAGGTACCTGAGACATACAGGGAAAGACTGAGTTGTGTGGTTTTAGGGCAAGGGCTAGATGACAGCTGCCATTGTCCCTGTGAGAAGCCTGTCTCACATATAGTCTACAGGAGGGGGTTCCTGTATTGAACCCTCCCTTAAAGGGCCAAATCTGAGACTACATTGATCTTGTAAAATCTACGCATGTGCATCATCTTGGTGACTTCCTAGGACCCTGCCCTGCCAAGCTTCTGTGCATCCAGTCCCACCCCACAAGCTGTTGGATGCTGGTACAACAGCAGACAGCCCACAACATCCTGGGAAACTTTGAGTGATGGGCAGTCACCCCAGCTTGCACTGCAGCCTTCCTTGGGTGGCTTTTGGGATTCTGTGGCCTGAGGTGAGTGACAACTGGCTGTTTTGCAGAGTAGCCACAAGCTCAGCCCTGGTGCAACAAAGGAATCTTCATTAACTTTGTAAACACCACCAGGCATACCCTATGACTCACTGGGACCCCACCCCACTCCAACCAACTCGGGCAGTATTGCCAGGGTCAATGTCAATACCAGGTCAACCAGCCTGATCCATACATCTAAAAAGGGTCTTTTAACAGCTGAACACTACAGGTAGAAACAGGCCAAGGGTGGCGCTGGGCTTTTTTGCTAAGCTTCCCCAGGCCTGATACTGGTGGCAGCTAGCCTCAGTTCACAGTGAGGCCACCCCAGATGCCTTTAGGTCCAGTGCTGTCAGCACAAACTACATATATCTTTGTATCTCCTAGCAGGTAGCCCTGGACCAGTCACAAACAAAGCTGAAATTGGCCTGCATGGGAGCCCCTTCCAGTATGCACTAGGAACAATACACCCAGAGGCCAGCCTCAGACCATACTAGAGCACTATCTGATTAGCCCCACAGTGGCACACACAAAGGGTGGTCTCAATAAGCACAAGAGCCTACTGGAACAGGACCCCTCTGAAGAGTCAGGCCCCACACGGTAGCTCATATGCTATGGCTGCAGCCAACCCTCACAGCCAGTTGGCTTGAGACTCAATCCCACCCACTGATGCACCAAAAGCAATCAAGGCTCAACTATAACAGTTAAATACACACAACACACACAAGGGACATTCCTGGAACACATGCACGGGTGATTAGGGAGACTGTGCCACTGGACAATACAGGACACCTACTACATTAAGCCACCCAGCAAAGACTAAGAGACATAGGGGATATACCTACTACATAAAAGCAAACACAGAAAGGCAGCCAAAATGAGAAAACAAACAAACAAAAAAATATGTCCAAAATAAAAGAACAAGAGAAAACCCCAGAAAAAGAACTAAATTAAATGGAGGCAACCAACCTACCAGGGACAGAGGTTAAAACACTGGTTATAAGAATGCTTAAGGAACTTAGTGAGAACTTGAACAAAGAGATGGTAAGTATAAAAGAGGACATAGAAATCATAAAAAAGAACCAGTTGGAAATAAAGAATACAATAACTGAAATAAAGAATACACTAGGAGGAATCAACAGCAGATTAGATACAGCAGAGTATCAAATGATTTAGAAGACAAGGTAGCAAAAAATGCCAATCAGAGCAAAAACAAATGGAAAATTTTCTTAATCTGGCAAAGGAAATAGATATATAAACCCAGAAAGCATAGAGAGTCCCAAACAGGCCCACACCGAAACACATCATAATTAAAATGGCAAAGTTTAAAGACAAAGAGAAAATCCTTAAAGCTGCAAGAGAAAGACAACTAATTACATACAGGTGGGCTCCCATAAGACTGTCAGCTGATTTCTCAACAGAAACTTTGCAGGCCAGAAGGGAGTGGCAGGAAATAGTCAAAGTGATGAAAAACAAGAGCCTACAACCAAGACTATTCTATCCAGCAAGGTTATTATTTAAAATAGAAGAACAATTAAAGAGCTTCCCAGATAAGGAAAAGCTAAAGGAATTCATTATCACCAAGCAAGTATTATAAGAAACATTAAAGGGACTTCTTTAAGAAAAAGGGGAAAACAAACAAACAAAAGAAGACAAAAAATATGAACACTAAAATGGCAATAACCATGTACTTGTCAATAAACACTTTAAATATGAATGGAATAAATACTCTAATCAAAAGACATAGGGTAGCTGAAGGAATTAGAAAACAAGACCCATACATATGCTGTCTACAAGATATGTACCTCAGATTGAAAGACAAACAGAGTGAAAGTAAAGGAATGGTAAAAGATATTTCACTCAAATATAAATTAAAAAAAAAAAAAGCTGGGATAGAAATACTTAGACAAAGTACTTTTAAAACAAAGGCTGTAATAAGAGGCAAAGAAGGACATTATATGATGATAAAAGGATTAAACCTACAAGAGGACATAACCCTAGTAAACATCTATGCATCCAACATAAGAGCACCTAAATACATAAAACAAATATTGACTGACAAAAAGGGAGAGCTCGGCAGTAAGACAATCATAGTAGGAGACTTTAACATCCCATTGACACCAATGGATAGATCTTCTAGATAGAAAATCAACAAGGAAACAGCATCCTTAAATGACACACTAGACCAGATTGTTTTAATTAATATTTTTAGAGCATTTCACCCCAAAGTAGCAGAATATACATTCTCTTCAAGTACCCATGGAATATTTTCTGAGATAGACCACATATTAGCCCACAAAACAAGTCTCAATAAATTTAAGAAGACTGAAATCATATCAAGTGTCTTCTCTGACCACAGTGGTATGAAACTAGAAATCAATTATAGAAAAATAAAAATGAAAAGCACACAAACACACAGAGGCTAAATAACAATGCACTAAACAATGGATGGGTTAATAATGAGGTCAAGGAAGAAATCAGAAGATACCTTGAGACAAACAAAAATGAAAACACAACAACCCAAAAATCTATGGGACACAGCAAAAGCTGTCCACAGAGGGAAATTCATAGCAATATAGGACTACATCAAGAAACAAGAAAAATGTTATGTAAATAATCTAACTTTACACTCACAGAACTGAGAGAGAACAGCAAACAAAGCCCAAAGCCCAAAGTGAGTAGAAGGAAGGAAATAACAAAGATCAGAGCAGAAATAAACAAAATAGAGGCTAAGAAAACCCCACAAGATATCAATGAAATCAGGAGCTGTTTCTTTGAAAAGGTAAATAAAATCGATAAACCTTTAACCACAAGAAGAAAAAAAGAAAAAAGGAGAGAGGACCCAAATAAATAAAATCAGAAATGAAAGAGGAAAAATGACAATGGAAACCACAGAAATGCAAAAGAAATTTCAGAAAATACTACAAGCAATTATATGCCAACAAATTCAACAATCTGGAAGAAATGGATAAATTCCTAGAAATATACAATCTTCCAAGGCTGACAAGAAGAAACAGAAAATCTGAATTGACCAATTATTACTAATGAAATCAAATCAGTAATCAATAAGCCACAAAAAGTTCTGGACCAGATTGCTTCACAGGTGAATTTTACTAAACATTTAAAAATGAATTAACACGTATTATTCTCAAATTATTCCAAAAAATTCAAGGGGGGTGGTCTCCCACACTCACTTTACAAGGCCATCATTACCCTGATTTCAAACCAAAGACATTACAAACAAACAAACCTATAAGCCAATATCCCTGATGAACATAGATGCAAAAATCCTCAACAAAACATTAGCAATCTGAATTCAGCAATATACATTATAAAGAGCATACACCGCAAAAAAGTAGGACTTGTTGCTAGGATACAAGTTTCGTTCAATATCTACAAATCAATTAACATGATACACCACATAAACAAAATGAAAAATAAAAATCATATCAATTTATGCAGAAAAATGTTTTGACAAAATCAAGCATGTATGTATGATAAACACTCTCAGCAAAGTGGGAATAAAGGGAACATACTTCAACATAATAAAGGTCATATATCACAAACCCATAGCTAACATCATACTCAATGGGGAAAAGCTAAAAGTGTTCGCCTTAAGATGAGGTGCAAGACAGGCATGCTCACTTTCACCATTTTTATTTAACATAGCATTGGAAATACTAGCCACCACAGGACAACATGAAAATGAAATAAAAAGCATTCAAGTTGGAAAGGAAGAATTAAAGCAGATGAAATGATACTATAGAGAAAGAGCACTAAAGATGCACACACACACACAAAAAAGAAAAAGAACCAATTAGAATTGATAAATGGATTGAGTAAAGTAGCATAATTCAAAACTAATATTCAGAAATTGGTTGCATTTTTATACACCAATAATAAACTTAAACTCTCAGAAAGAGAAATTAAGAAAACAATCCCATTTATAATCGCATAAAAAAATAAAAAAGAAAACACCTAAGAATAAATTTAACCAAGTAGGTAAGAGACCTGTACTCAAAAAATTATATGACACTGAAAATAGAAATTGAAGAAGATACAAATAAGTAGAAGAATATAGTGTGCTCACAAATAGAAAGAATTAACATCATTAAAATGTCCACACTACACAAAGCAATCTATAGATTAAATGCCATCCCTATCAAAATACCAATGGTGTTTTTCACAGAACTATACCAAATAATCCTAACATTTATACACAACCATAAAAGACCCTGGATAGCCACAACAAACCTGAGAAAGAAGAACAAAGCTGGAAGGATCATGTTACTTGATATCAAATTATACTACAAAGCCATAGTAATTAAAACAGCATGGTATTGACATAAAACCAGACAAATAGCTCAGTGGAACAGAATAGAGAAAACAATAATAAACCATGCCTATGTGGTCATTTAACCTATGACAAAGGAAGCAAGAATTTACATTGAGGTAGACAATCTGTTCAATAAGTGATGCTGGGAAAACTGGACAGATACATGCAAGAAAATGAAACTGGACCATCTTCTTATGCCATGTACAAGAATAATCTCAAAATGGATTAAAGGTTTAAATATAAGACCTGAAACTATAAAAATCCTAGGAGAAAGCATAGGCAGTAAACACTCAGATATTATCCTTAGTAATATTTTTATTGATATATCTCTTTGGGCAAGGGAAACAAAAGAAAAAATAAACATATGAAAGACTACATCAAACAAAGTTTTTGCACAGCAAAAAAAAAAAATTCAACAAAACCAAAAAAACATTCTACTGAATGGGAGAAGATATTCGTAATGATACATCTCCTAAGGGGTTAATATCCAAAATTTATAAAAAATTCATACAACTTAATACCAAAAATAACCCAAATAATCCAATTAACAAATTGGCAGAAGACATGATAGACATTTCTCTAAAGAGGACAGAGAGATGGTCAACAGACATATGAAAAGATGCTCAACATCACTAATCATCAGAGAAATGCAAACAAAAGCTACAATGAGATATCACTTCATGCCTGTCAGAATGGCCATAATCAATAAATCAGCAAACAAGAAGTGCTGGGAGGATGTGAAGAAAAGGGAACACTTGTATACTGTTGGTGCGATTGCAAATTGGTGCAGCCACTATGGAAAACAGTATGCGGGTTCCTCAAAAAATTAAAAATAGGATTACCTTATGACCCAGCAATTCCACTCTTGGGTATTTATTTGAAGAAATCCAAAACACTAATTTAAAAAGATGTATGCACTCCTCTTCACTTGGCTATTTACAATAGCCAAGATATGGAAACAACTGAAATGCCTCTCAATAAATGATTGGACAAAGAATAGGTTGTATATGTATACAATGGGATATTACTCTGCCATAAAAAAAGAATGAAATCTTACCATTTGCAACAATGTAGATGGACCTAGAAGGTATTATGCTAAGTGAAATAAGTCAGACTGAGAAAGACAATTACCATATGATCTCACTTATATGTGGACTCTAAAGAACAAAATAAAAAAACAATAAAACAGAAACAGACATATAGATACAGAGAACAAACTGATGATTACTAGATTGGAACGGGTGTGGGGGCGGGGTGAGAAAGTTGAAGGGATTAAGAAGTACAAATTGGTAGTTACAAAATAGTTGTGGGGATGTAAACTATAAGGAATATAGTTAATAATACTGCAAAAACTATGTATAGTGTCAGATGCATACTAGACTTATTGGGGGGATCACTTCATAAATTATATAAATGTCTAATCAATACGCTGTACAACTGAAACTAATATAAAATGCTATTAAATGTCAACTATAAAACAAAATAGTCATAGGGATATAAACTACAATGTAGGGGATATAGTCAATAATATTATAAGAACTATATACAATGTCAGATGGGTAATAGACTTATTGGGTTATCACTATGTGAGGTATATAAATGTCTACTCACTATGTTGTTTTGTATACCTGAAACTAAAACAAACAACAACAAGAAAAAACACAAGGAAAGTTTGAGAAAGAAACTATCACAACCAAGAGAAGACATGACAACTAAAGATAAAATGGTATCTTAGATGGGAATTTGAAACATAAAAATGACGTTAGGTAGAAACTTTAAAAATCTGAATAAAATATAGACTTTAATTAATAACAAATAAAATAAAATGGAACAATCAAGTATATCTGTTTTGCCTTCAATATCCATGGGTTTTTTGTTATGTTTCTAAAGACCTCACATGAAGTTAACGGTGATTTTATAGTTTCAAAAGTACATAAATATTTTAAGTGGTCAAATAAAAATTCCATTAATAGCCTTAAAGACACTACTTTAGATAGTGGCCATAAATTTTAATCTCTGACCCATGATGCAGTCAGATACATTCCTTTGCAAAACCAACCCCAGTGTACTGTGGTGCGCAAAATACCAGGCAAATACATCAAAAGAAAGAATGGCCACAATATATAGCAGTTCTTTTATTGAATTGAGAGTAATATATATCATCTCAATTCATGCTTTTTCTTATTGCAAGCTACTTTAAAGCTTCTTCCTCAGAATTATGGTGTAAAAGCAATCCATAAAATAACTAGTTGGAATTGTTATATATCACATTTACTTGACGTGACAAATGACATTGTTAAAGCAAAGATGGAAATTAATTTGGGTTGTTTCTTAGTAAATAATATATTCTTTAATTCTTCAAGTCCTCAAAATAATGTGAAAATAATTCCTGTAAGAAAAGCTCTCTGATGTTGTATTAGTGAGTGGCAAGAAGGAGAAAAGAAAACCTTATTTTTTTATCAAGCTTAATTTAAATGGGAAAAGAAAAAAAAACTTGGCATGGAGAACGTTTTACGTAAAGAATCTAAATTTTATCTCCCCCTAGGTACCTACTATTATTATAATCTAAAATATATGAAGTACAATGAGATAAAGTGCAGTCAATAGATGTAATTCATTTTAAGGGTACTTATCGTAGAATAATATAAAATAAGAGATGTAAAACATTACCTACAACTTCCCCATCCATACACACACATCACTTGCGATTTCAAAACCCACCCAACCCTTTACCTTTTGTTCTCTTCGCATGCTCTATGGTAATAGTTGATTTATTTGCCTTTTTAATTAGACTATGTTTCTTGAGATCAAGGATCTTTTTTTCATTCAACTTGGTTTCTTTGTTCTTAGAACCATATTTCAAATAAATTGTGTACCTAATATGATTTTTTAAATAATGAATCAATGAGGGAGGAAAAAGGGAGGGGAGGGAAGACTAAGAGACAAAGAAGAAAATATAAACTATACAAATCATGTGTACCTCCCTAGGAATAGACCTTTCAATCTCCGTAGGGATAAACATTTCAATCTAACGTTCCTTGTAAATTAACATTTTCACACATGCATCTGTGAAACAGTGAAAAAAAAAGATGGGGGCTGCAATGACTAGAGAAATTTAAATTTAATGAGTATAATAAAGTAAATACATAGTTTACTCATAACAAAGCTTTGCTATTGGATTTTTTTTATTTATTTATTTATTTATTTTTTAATCTGGGGTATTCTACTTTTTAGCTGTAGCACCCTCAGGCAAATGACATAATCTCTGTGATGCAGAATCCCTACAGGACTCGGAATGAAGGTAAAACTATCCATGTTCCCTATTTAAAAAGGCATGAAATAAAATGAGTTAATGTGAAATAAGGTAATGGTCATGTTCTATTAAGAATATTTGACAAATTGCCTATCCATCTGACTATTTATATTCATAAGATTTTATTTCTAAATTATCTAAACTCAGATAACATACTTGAGATTGTGAGATAATAAGTGAAAACACTACTAAGAAATTTCTTCTTCAATAAATTATTTCATTTTAAATTCATAAAACAAGCTAATCTAGTGATTTATTATGGTGCAAAATCTATTACAAGTTTTTCAGAGAATGGAGTTACAAAGCAGAGAGCAGACATTTCAGTTGCTCACAAAGCCACACCCAAAAGGGGTTAAAAAACTCCTCTGCCATTAGATGAAATAATTTCAAATCACAGAAGATTTTATACAATTCAACAGAGAAATCAAAGGCTCAAAGATAGATGGCAGGGAACAAAATGAAGTGAAAATGTGATTATGAAAGGCAAGCTAAGAGATAGTTCATTTATCAAATAGTACACCTGTGTAATTGCTGTCATTTACATATGTATAATTATAATACGATATTCAAGAAGTAGAGGGATTTGTGCCGAGAAATTTTTAAACATAAGCATATCTCAGCCTTAAAGAATATATACACTTTGGCAGGGTTTTTAATGACTAGTGACTAGACTGAGCTAAACAGAAATATCAGAAAGAGGAAGGAAAGAAGGAAGAAAGGAAAGAAGGAAGGGAGGAAGGAAGGAAGGAAAAGGAGAAAAGAACTAAAGTGAGCCTCCCAAAAGAATATATATTATATATTATATTATATATTATATATAATATATTATATATTATATATTACACATATATATGCCTTAATTTTTAGTAAACAGGCTTGTCAAAGAATTCTATTTGTATTTTAAAGCTCTCATTGCATATGTACATACACATAAGGACAGAGTAATGAAAGCACTGGCATTTAATATACTGTAGGCATCAGGCTGCATTTACTTAATAATATGTAAAAACACAGCAAAATGTGGCAAAGTTATACTCTACAAACCACCTGTAAAGAGAAGAGGGAAAGTAGGCCCTGCCTCTAGAGTCTGTGGCTTCTTAAAATAAGTTGTGAATTGCCCTCTTTAATCAGGACACCGGGGAAGAGAATGATTTCTTTGGAGTGCCAACACTTCAGAATTTCTGGTGTCAAGTGGAAGCCCACAGGTCTCAGGAGCCAGGTTCTTCTCCCTTGAAGAAGTTTCAGTGCATGTACATGAGATGCTTACATGCTCTTGAATGTAGCCTATTATAAGGATCACAGAAAAGAGATCAGTGAAACGAATTTCTTACAGAAATAGGCATTACCCCAGGAGACAGTTTTAGACTGGGAGTAATAGAAAGATAAAATAGAAAGGTTGTGGCCTTCATTCTTCATCCCCCTACACCTTGATGGCTTATCCTTGATATAAACCCTTCTGACTATAATATATACGTTTTAAAAACTACGTTAAAAAAAAACCTAGACTTTGGTGAGGTGTGAGGAGGTGGAGGAAGGCTCCTGTGGAGCAGAACTCTGATTACACAGACGGCGTCAGCTCTTTCTTCAGAACAAAATTGATTTTGAGTTATTTACTTTTAGAGCCTGATATACATCTGAACTCATCAATTAATTCAAAACGTTTTGGAACCAAGAATGAAAGTACCGTTTCTATTAGATCCAAAAGTTAGCTAATTGTTTTTGCCTGGATGTTGTTACATTAATGCATTTTCATCTTGTTCTCATATGAAAATTCTAAAGTAACTTACCAAATGCACCCCCCAAAAAAACAAGATTCTATCTCAGCAGTATCCCAGTTTATAGATTAAAAAAAAAAAAATGTAATTCCTACTCTGTCCGTTATGTTACTTTCCTTTTAATTTAACTGTTTCTTTAGCTGTTAATTGCCCTGTTGTATGTAGGCTACTTAACTCATTTTCATACTTCCCTGCCCCTAACTCAATTCTCAATGACTTTGGCTCAGTCAGCTGATGGCAACGCACACAAAGCAAAAAAAGAATGGAAACCATGACCTCTTCAGTTTTAGCCTAACACACAGAATGGCAGAACTTACTTCAAAATATACCTTACACATAAGAGAATAAACCATAACAGACCTTCACAAGGTTAGAATCTACAGGACTCCCATGAATGCACAAAAACTAAGTTTTCTTTAAATGAAATGAGGATTCTCATGGGTTCCAAATCATTCATTTTAATTAACATACGTAAAGGAGGTATTTTTAAAGAGCTAAGAAATATGTAGATATTTCACAATTATCTTTACCTCTAACCTAACTTTCCTAAACTTATAGTGTTAGGGGTTTTCTCCAGATAATTAAAATAGTTACCCTCCTGATGCCTTACTATGTTTCAGACATTGTTCCATGTGCTATTAAAAAAATAATAATTTAGAAACCATATTGCTAATTTTCACATGCCCTTTGTGTGTAAGGGGCAATCCTAAAACATTATGAGAGATGATCTTATCCAATCACCCCTAGAACAACTAATGAAATTAGAGACCTTAGAGAAAAGAAACCTGATTGATGCAGACTAGAAAGCTTGCAAACGGCAGAACCAGATGACTGAAGTATCCCAACTTCTTTCCTGTGAGGGAAGGTAACCTGCTGCTTGGAGAGGAAGTCATCTGTGGAGGAAACCATGGAGGTTATGGATGCTGATGCTTAGGGCAACAAGAAGGGAAGGATTCAGGAGTTTGAAAAGAATGTATAAAATGGGAACCTGAAAGAAAGAACCATGGAAGTTAGAAGAAGAGAAGAAACTGAGTATAATACTAAGAGCAACAGACATTAGAATGACTACCTTGAGCAAATCACTTAATATCTGAGAGTACTAAACATTTACTAGAGTTCGAATAAGTCAGTGAACAGATGACAGACAGGGGTCACTTATTTTGTCAAGTAGCTTTCTTTTCTTTATATTAATAGATAAGTAAACATTAAAAAAGTGTTTAAGTGGTCCCTAAAATTATAGTTGATTGTGGAACTGGGTTACAAATATTTTTGCAAAATTGTGATGATAATTTCTACTCTGTCTAATCCTCAGAGTTGTTTGAAAAACCAAATAAAGTAATGATATGGAAAATACATTGAAAGCGGGTTCTAATCCCATTTTACATGAAACACGAGTTTTCCTGGACACATAGTGCTACAATAGTAAAATGAAGAGAAGACACAGCAAAAGAAACTCAATGGCAAAATGTGAAAATCTTTATAGACCATCATTTTTTGAGAAAACTGAAAATTTAAGCATGGCAAAACAGGACATGTTTGGTTTGGATATACATTTAATCTCATGACCATTAGTTTTTATTTGTTTATTTTATTAAAAATTTATAGCAGAGTAAATGGATTTCTAGCATGGCCCAAGAGATGCAGATTCTAGTCACAAGTCCACTACTAACAATAGGAATGACATAAGTCAATCAATTTTCCTCTGTGAGTTTCATTTGCTTTCTCTGTAAAGTAGGGCCCTTGGGCTAGAAGATCTCCAAACTCTGTTCCAGTTCAAAAACTGCAATTTTGGAATTGCAAATTACAGATTTGGGTTATGTAGCTCTTACATTACAGTTGTATCTTACACTAGAAAGGTGACATCCTCAGCCACCCAGTGAGATTGCTGTGATGATATTCCTACAGAGACTGTGAGATCTAACTGGAAAGACCTTGTTTTGAATTCCACCTCTAGGACTTAGTGGCCCAAGAACTTTGAGTGGTATAAACTTTTAAAGTCTAGGATTGCTCATTTGAAAATGATATTAATTGTAACCACTCACGGTATAGTTGTGATGATTGAATGAGATGATATGTCAATGTCTGGCACATGGTAAGTGGTCCATAATTTTTTTTCTTGCTTGCTTTCCTTTCAGGCTGGACGGACATAATAAGTAGCTCATATCTAAAATATTAAAACATAATAAATGACTTGCGAAAGAGTAGATTTCTGCTCTCCAGTCATAATGAATATTTACCCTCAACCCCAATACACAGATCACCAGTTTGTAATCATCCTGACCTGTCTTTCTAAACCCCAGACTAACTTCTCTTCATAACAACATTGAAAAATAAAGTGAAATAAAGAATACAAATATGGAATCTATAGCACCACTAAATTTCCCTTTTGAATTTCTATGACTACTTATTCCTAATGATTCCCTTGCAATTTCAGTAATTAGTATAAATGGTTTAAATTAAAGCATTTTTGGCTCAGTGACAATAGATACAGCTACTATGGCTATTTATTGTATGAATTGCTACAAACCACTTCTTTTTTCTCCCCACAGTAATGTTAATTTGTTCTGGAAGCAGCAAAAGAAAGCAGTCTTCCTATCATATCAACCACCCTGTTGGCAAAGAATCATTTTAATTCTTTGTTCAATTTACATGGAATGTATTAGAAGAAGATTCTGTTCTCAAGTGGCTCAGTTTACTCATTCTCTGCATTTATGCATCTATTAATATACATATGTATTT
Source organism: Rhinolophus sinicus (assembly GCF_057876585.1). NCBI lineage: Eukaryota > Metazoa > Chordata > Mammalia > Chiroptera > Rhinolophidae > Rhinolophus > Rhinolophus sinicus. The sequence continues at coordinate 60,171,397 of NC_142502.1, forward strand.
TCCATATAACTATATAATGTGTGTATATCACATATACAAGTATATGCTTACAGAAAAGGAATGCTTAAAAAATAAGTTACTATAGCTATAGGTGTTGACTTCATTCAAAGCACACTGGCATTTTTTTCTCACTTGCTTTCCTTTCAGGTTGGACTGACATAGTAAGTAGCTTATATCTAAAATATTAAAACATAATAAATGACTTGCAAAAAAGTAGATTTCTGCTCTCCAGTCATAATGAATATTTACCTCCAACCCCAATATACTTTCATTTGAAGAATCATTTTCAAGAGGGACTGAACAAATTCCAATTTGCAGTACCAAGTAGGCTCATAAGAAAAGAGGGTTATCATTTTTTTAATGAGTGGTGCAGCAGACCCCTTCATTCAAGGTCAGACTATGAAAATGTTAAAGTGACTCATGAGGCATGAATATTCATTTGACACATAGATATACACAGACCAATCTTTGTTTTCATAAAAGTTACTGGTGTGGCAGAGATTCCTCATTAAATTGATTTTTTTGTGGTTAAAATCTGTTACTAGCTTATCAAAATACCTGTCTCCTTTTTTAACACACATGGCATTCGATCCAGAATGCCACATGGGTATCCACTTTCTGAATAGGCTTTGGCACTCTGAAATATACACCGGGGATCTGTCCCTTCTGAAATTAGATTACTAACTTGCAATTTGTTTTATCTGTGTCCAAAAAGGCCTTCATACAGAGGTGAGGATCCACGGGCTGCGAATGAACAATCGCTTTGCTCCCACTTCACAGGGTGATTCTACCTACACCTCTACCTGGCTCCAGCTTCTGTTTTCTCTCACCTGAATTGCTGCAGGATTCTACTCTTGCCTTTTCAAATACGTTTTCCACATTGCAGTCAAATCCAATCATGTCTCTCTCTTCCCTCAAAGCATTCAAAGCTTTGAGGATAAAGTTCAAAATTATTAACATGACTGAAAAATCCCCTGCTGTTCTAGCTCGTTGCTTATCTGCCTTGTCATCTCTGCTCCAGCCATATTGAGACACTCACAGTGTCCAGAATTTGATATGTGTATTCTTGCCTCCAGGTCCCTGCACATTCTATCCCCTTCCTCTCAACCTCCCGTAGGTGAACTCTAGCTTCTCTTCTTTAGGTGTCTAAGAATCCTTTCCTGACTCCTCCCCAAACTTTTCTCAAGAGATTGTGATGTCCCTATAATACCATAGATTACTGAATTCAGATGTGGGACTTGTCATACTGTATCATAATTACTGGTTTATTTCCTTGTCTCATACATAAGATTTTCTTATAAACTCTTTGAGTATAAGAATTATGTATTATTAGTTGTTATATCTCCAGCAGAACACCTGGCATGTAATAGATGCTTAATAAATATTGATAATGAATAAATAAAATAATTAGGGTTAGTTATAACACAAGTCATGTACTTATGAGATATACTTCTTAGTTTAATTCCAAATAAGAATCTAATTCCAAAACTAGGAAATATGCTCTATTGAATAAATGAGTAATAAAAAAAACTTAAAATCACTCTATGTTGAATTATAAAAATTTTCATCCTCTTTATAAATATTTTTTAATTTATTGTAGTTTGAAATCTTGCTATTAAATTTTTACCAACAGGAAAAAGAACAAGAAAAATAAACCATTTAATAGTCTTTTCTTCTTTCTATTTCAAGGAAAGCATATGTGGAGAAATCAGCCTTATTTCTAGCCTTTGCTGCTCACTCCCCATATAACTCATTTATTGACCCTATTTCAATCACTTCATTTACTATTATATTAAAATTCTTGGCTCCCGAGTGAAAATGTGAGATTGGAATCAGAATATGGAAAAAATATGTGAAACAAAAAGTAAAAATATACAAACATCTGGGTGTGAAATTTTGTGTTATGATTTGTTTTCATTTCAGGCTGGGCCCAAAGAATAACAAAAGTTATCAAATCCACCTTCCTACCTTCAGCAAGATCAGGAAAAGCTTTTCAGCTGCTTGACATTCCAAGTAAGGTGTGGCTATGAATCACTCAATCATATTTTTTAGTACCCTCTTCTGATTCTACTCCAGTCCATCTCAACCCATCCCAGCCTACCCTACCAGGTTCATCTGTCCTTAGTCCTTTCTTCAGTTACAGTTCAGTTTGCAGATGGTTAGGAAAAATTTAACTGGTTTGATTAATTTAAATAGGCTTTCTGCCCCCATTCACGTCTGTTAAGAACATATGAAAAATGTGTCAGATATCCAAGATTCAGAATCTAGATTATAATATTATACATATCATATAGCCCTAATTTGAATCTCAAGAAAATGAACAACTCTACCAATGAAATAGCTTAAAAACATCTTCTCCAGAAATAACTACTCAAAAGACCAGAACTTTTAAATAAAATGACCAAAAAGTATATATTGTCTAACCAGCATGCCCCATTTCACTATTTGGGAGACATATTGGTTATACAATACTTAGTCTTTTAAGGATGAACGTATATGACTTCAAGCCACCTTCTCTAGATTGTAAAAAGTGAAATATAGTTGCCTTCATCCCTTTGTGCTGCTACAACAGAATATCATGGATGGGTGACTTATAAACAATAGAAATTTCTGTGTCACAGTGTGGGGGCACCACTCCAAGATCAAATGTCTGATGAGCAGATTCAGTGTCTGGTGAGGACCTCTTCTGTTTTATAGATGCCGTCTTTCTCAAAAGACATGGCAGAGGGGGTGAGAAAGCTCTCTGTGGCATTTTCTATAAGGGGACTAATCCCATTTATAAAGGCTCCACTCTTATGATCTAGTCATATCCCAAAATACCATCGCACTGGGGATTAGGTTTAATTTTATCATATGAATTGTAGTGGACACATTTAGTCTACAATAATAGTTAAGTGTAGGCTCTAAGCCTCAGGAAAGCAGGCACAGTAGTCAACTGTGTATTTCCCAAAGTCTCAGTGATTCCATCATTAACAACCCCATGTCAGGGAAGCTCAGATAGGGGATAAATACCAGGTTTGGGAAAATAATTTCTTTCTTATCATCAAAGTCACAGCTGAGAATGATACCTCCAATTTACACCAGTAAATTACATACTCTCTCACATATAAAGTAACTGTGCATTTTTCTTTCAGAACAATTGTGTTGTGTTCTGAAAATGTAACTAAAAGGCATAACCTAATGAATTACCCAAAACTTTCACCTATAAGAGAAGCAAAACTACCAGAAGTTCCACAAATTAAAACTGTCTTGGGGAAATGTAAAGAAAAACATTGTGAAGTCACTCATCATAGACCTCACACTAGGCTTGCAATAGAAAAGAGGTACAGGAAACGGAAGTTTTGGGGTGTCCTCTCATATTTCAATGTCTCCTAAAGTGTTTTCTAATATTACAAAACCTGGGAGAGTATTCTCAACCTTATCAGGCCTACATCTCCTTTTATTACAAATATTTGACATTCTTTCCACTATCCTGAAATGAAATTCATAGATAATACAATCTACCAGTACATACAATTTCAAAGAATCAATATAATGTTATGACATATAAAAGAGAAATAAGAGAAATATAATTTATCAAAAAGTAATGTATAGTTTACATGTATATACTTGAGAACAACTATACTAGAATACGAAATGAAGTGGTTATATACTTGCACCTATTACTAATAGCTTACATCAAAGAGCCACAAAAGCTTACGGATTTAGGTGTGTTTTATTGGCTACAGAAATTCCACTATGTTGGTAATGTGATTTTCTGTTATATGATAAACAACTATTGTAAAGTTTTGGACAAATTAAAGTGCAATCTTCCCTAGAGTTACACAATATTTGCATTCTGGGTAATTCAGTATATATTGTGACCATGCAAAAAAAATCACATTGTGTTTATATGTATAAAAGAGTTATGTTCTAGACTCAGAAAATTAAAGTAGGTTTATGACTCCCAAAAAATATTTGATAATATATATCAAAATCCTGCAAAAATTAAGACAATTTGCAATGTGAACTTTTTTCTGTGCAATGCTGGCTGGTTAGCAACCCAAATCACTCGTCCAAAATGACTGTCTTTCCTCCAATCTTGTGACAACCAAAAATGCCTTCAAAATTTCCGAAACATACTTTGGAAACAAGTACCACCCATCATGACAACCACATTCTAGGTTTTCCAGAAGGGGTTAGTCCTCCAACACATGAAGTCTTGCCCTATACTGCCCAGGTCCCTTCCTTAGATGGCAGCATTCCCTTACCCTGCTGATGGCCAGTGGTCTTACTCTTGGGCTTAGATTCTCCAGAGATTGATCAGATGCACCCCATTAGTTGGTTCATCTGGTGTCTTTTCACACAAACCCACATATTTCAGAGAGTATACTCCCGCCTCTATGGTACTGTCTAAATATCAAGAAAGAATTTCCTTGTTATTTGGATTTATGAGGTCTGACAATTAAGTTTACGAACTTGTTGCAACAATGTTGCTAACCTTTTTGATATCAGAGGGATTATTCATTATGAATTTGTACCAGCTGGACAAACAAGTAACCAAGTTTACTGTTTGGAAGTGCTGAAAAGGCTGTGTAAAAAGTTAGACGACCTGAACTTTTCGCCAACAATTCATGGCTCTTGCATCACGACAATGCACCAGCTCACACAACACTGTCTGTGAGGGAGTTTTTAGCCAGTAAACAAATAACTGTATTGGAACACCCTCCCTACTCACCAAATCTGGCCCCCAATGACTTCTTTCTTTACCCGACGAGAAAGCAAATATTGAAAGGAAGGCATTTTGATGACATTCAGGACATCAAAGGTAATATGATGACAGCTCTGATGGCCATTTCAGAAAGAGTTCCAAACTTGCTTTGATGGACTAGGTGGTGCTATCTATTGGTGCACAGCTTCCCCAGGGGAGTACTTCTAAGGTGACCATAGTGATATTCAGCAGTGAGCTATGTAGTATCCTTTTCTAGGATGAGTTCATGAACTTAATTGTTTGACCTCATGTGATTCTTCCTGAGGCTTATAAAGCTCCCGTAGCTCCTGAGCTCCAGTCATGGTCTCCTATACCTTGATCTTGAGGCTCATTCTCTCATGCACTGGATGTAGTGTGCTGGATGCACACTGAATGGGTGCCCTTCCTCTTTCTGAGATCACATTCTCATTAAAAAGTACACCTCATTCTAACTCTGATGTGCTCCCTGTCTCTTAATAAAGCTGTATTTACTTTACCAAAGGGACAAATCTATGCCTACTCAGAGATTGTCAAGGTGAGTGAAGAGACCCTCAATAAACTTTTGTTAAATACTGTATTAAATAATTGAATCTTAGATTTTTTTGCGACTGTGACAGGGAAATACTGTCCAGAAGCTTCTGCTCTGACACACACCATTCTAAGAATAGTACCCTCAGCTTGCTCTAATTTTTCTGATGTCAGCTCCAGCAAAATGCCACAATAACTTACCATATTTGGTCTGTTCAATGTATTTATTCTCTTCCCTCCCTAACCAACATCTAAAAAGAAGAAGTTGATGTAAACTGGCAAAATGCCACCCTACTCTGTAGGCATGTATGACCCTAATTTGCCTAAATCTAGGAAAATATTTCCCTTGCAAGAAAAATCTGGTCATAGTGATACAAGAGGAGAACAATTAATCATCAGCAACTGCACTTAAGGTTATTATGAGATGTATTCAAAGCAACATGACTACTAGATTAGTTCTGGAATAGTAGTTTGGTCATAAAACTACGTTTTTAGGTGGAATTATTCTTTGCAATTGTGACAGGGAAAAAAAATCAATTCTTCAAACTACCATTTTCCCCTATAGCCCTTTAAGTTATTTTTCTGCTTTGGGGAGAAATTGCTACTCCCTCATCGCCACCCCACCTCCACACACACGTATGCCTTTGTGGGTAAAGATGAAGACAAGTCACACCACACACTGTCTTTGTTCTGTGACTTGAATATGTGAACATTTGTCAGTTGTACTTGCTGCCTGCTGGCATGAGCAAGAGTATTTCTTAATCTATTTCACACGATTACTGCCCAAAGAGAGATCACTCTGTCTTTCCTTAGTTTTGCTAAAGAGGCCTGTGCTTTTCAGGGTGGAGCTTAGAAAGAAAAGCAGCAGGAAAGCCAAGTTCACTTAATGAAAACACAGCCCACAGCTCAGAGTTTCACACGTCGGTGGAGCTCCTGCAGCTCAGCTGCGCCTGCTATGCGGGGGTATTAAACCTTCCGCCAATGCTGTAGGCTCAAGTTCACAACACATTAAAAAGTGAGACATTCTCATTACCTGGTATTTTACTCAACTGAGTTATCAGAGGATGAGAAATAAAAGGATTTCATTCACCTTTTCTTAAAAATAAAAAGCCAGAGCATCTATTCACGAAATGATTCCTTCCTAAACGGCTTTTTTCAGAAGTATAAAAATGGTTATGGCAATAATAATTATAATCATTATTTATAAAAGGCCTAGTATGTGCCATGGACAAGACTTAATTATCTACCCATATTAATTTTATTTCTTACCTCAACTCCACTTATCAGGTAGAATTAAATAAGAAGAGCATTTCGGGGAGAAGGGGTCTTCATTGCCTTTAAATTATATCCTACTTTTAACAAATTAGAATTTTAGTATACCTGAATGTTAACCTTAGCTTGATAACATCTGCAGTGCTATATTTTAAACTTTGAGTTCTAGAGCCACATTCCACTTACGGCCAATTGCTTTAAATTAATTGAATGTAAATCCTGATACAACATTTTTAACATTTTGATTTAGGTGATTATATATATAATCCATTGTATCAAAATTGTTGGACTATACTTATTAACATCATGTAAATGGAAGTCCAAGCAATAGGATAATTGTTTCATTTCCTTAAAAAAAATTCCACTTGACTTTCAGTTGTAAAGAATAATGTGGTGATTTAGCTTAAGAATTTCATTTGCAAACATTTTCTTTTAAAATTAGAGTTCCCTTCAATATGATACTTGAAATGTTTTTATTCTATATTTTTACCCATTTAAAATTATAATGATGATAAATACAAAAATTCAACTTATACAGGCAACCCCCCTATAACACGGTTGTTAGTTTCCTAAAAATGCCATGTTATGTGAATCCATGTTATATGAAACAAAGAACTAGTACAAAAAGGGGATTAGGTTCCAAAAATTTTAAAAACATACTGTTATATTTTTATAATTAAGAGAAATATCTTTATTAAAGCAATTTTCACCAAAAGTATAACATATTAAAGTGTATTAAATAATGTTTTCTTCATCATCACTACTAAGCTTTTATCACATTCCATGGGTTCGGGGATTTTCCTAATTTCGAATGAGATGCCTTTTGCTCTTAAAAGCTCTTATTACACTCTGTGTTGTTCAGGGATTTATCTAATTCTCAAACAGTGTTAGAATGAAACCGTGTTCTAGGATGCCATGTTGTACAAGGGTTTCCCCAATTCTTGAACCGTGTTAGAGCGAAACTGTGTATGTAATAGAAGTGTTGCGTTATATATGGCGGTTACTTGTATTAGAAAAAAATTCTTGAAACAAAAATCATAGATGTAAAACCAAGCACAGTAATAATATGGAAACAATGGTAAGGGGATTAAAAATATAAAAACAAACTGAATTTAAAATGTGGTTTTTTTTTAGTCTTTTAAAAGCTCATCCGCCGTTCAAGTGTTCAATTGTAAGGTATTTTATAATTTGGATGTATCATATTATATCCTTTAGCGTTATCATTTAGGCTTTCTGCAGATGATATGTGTGAACTATAAATTATTCCCACTACTGAAAATTTTGGAAAACTTTAAGCTAAGTCTAAAAGCATGGCAGAAATAGTACTTTCTCACATTGCATTTTCCAGATTTCAGAACAGGGAAGGCTCTGGCTTTAGAGGCATTTCCCAAATTGCCATGGCAGAGGGCTTTTTCTCATCAATTCTGCCCCAGTTCATATAGACATGGGTAGAGGGTATTGGGAATAACTCACCTCCCATCACAGTTTCCATCTCAGTGTTATCATTTGTTATTGTAATTGCTGAAATTTATTAGCACATAAGTAATCGATTACATGAACTTCAATGCTGAAAAAATATATTACTGATTCGAAATCAGTTTGTCTTATCCTGGGATCTCCCAAGGGCAGAGATTAAAAGTCTTGTGTGCAGGTAGCTTCATAATATGACATCAGGGAGGAGGACAGGGGAAGTGGAGAGCAAGCAGAATAGAAGGAGGGAAGCCAATCAGGACTGCATTACAACACTGACTACTTCTACAGGTCAGCTGCGTGTACCTTTACCTGGACCTTCTTGGGAACCTTCAGAAATGCATCTCTGAAACATCCACACAGTAGACAAAAAGAGAAAGCATTACCATGGACTTCTGTCCCCATTGATCAAAATGCACTTGTGGACATCAGTACCCTCATACTTCCAAGTTGTTCATGGGTGAACACTAATTGTTTTCTTTAGCAGGAGCCAGGACAGCACCAAAGAAGCAAGTATGACTGCACAAGCCTACAGGGACATGCTCTCAGGTTACAACTGTAAGAACCCAGTTGGAGCCTGTACATAACTAATCACTATTGCAATGGCTGAAGTTGGAGCTAAGGATTTGAAGGGATGCATAAGAAGAGTCCAAAATAATTTTTAAATGACTAAATTTCTTTTTTACCTTTAACCAGGAGCCCACTTAAAGATATCAATTGCAAAAAAGATGACAATTTGTAGCAGTGTGTCATAATAATTTCATCATTTATGTGTAAAGATGTGACAAATAGCTAATCCCAACTGGTTCTATAAAGGTAGATTATTAGTATTGTACAACTCATATAATAACATAATGATGTGATAAGAGAGAGAAGTTTAAGTTTGTGCACTGAAGCATGAGGCTAGAACTTCATGCACAATGCCCTCATCAAAGTAATATTCCTTCTGCATACTTCATACTTTATAGACATTATTTAACTTGGAATACTCTGCTTAAAATAAAATATTAATTAAATCAATTTTTTATTCTCAAATAACATTTGTCCTTCTACATATTGTGAAGTTTTTTTTGTTGTTTGATTTTTTTGGTGGGGGGAGAGCAAGAGAAAAGGGAAGGAATGTGTGCATATGAGAGGGTGGTGAGAGAAAAATTGCAAGTTCTTGATTTGGATGTTTTTCTTGAAAAAAAACGTTAAATGTGAAATAGCACTGTGAAACACTTTATAGTCAATTCAGTTTCTTTTGGAAAATAATAGTTGGGTTGAAATGAACACTTTAGAAGATATTTCATTTCTTGGCATTTAAAATCAATATTTTTCTCTCTGTCATGAATATGTTTTGGAGAAGCCTTGGCAGCTATTTTTGTTCATTGTAATAGTGGCTCTACTGTAGGTAAAGATGGAACACCTTTCTCTCATTATTAGGAGCTTAGTAGCCCTGAGCTAAAGGCTGTGATTCTTCATGTCACCACTGTGTTGGCAAATAAGAATTCCTGTTTAGTTTCTAGTAACCTCATTTGTCAAGAAGACTGTATTTCAAGCTTAGATAGAGTTATGGCACACAAAAACTAGACAGCTAAATGCCTCTCTGGTCATAAATTGCATCCATCTATTAGAGAAAAGTTAAACTAATGGGATATTATTTCTATAGACCATCAGCCTATTTAAAATGTTATTTTTAAAAGATGTGTGAGGTTAATTTAATTGTCAAATTGGTTCATCATTAGTGATAGTTTCAATGTGTTGTTAGTGTAAAAGAGCACTTATATGAGCTACATCCCAGGGTAGGAGGGATGTTAAATTCCCTAAACTTTACAGTGAAGGTGAAAGTAAAAATAAGTTAGCAGAATGTTCTGCATGGCAGCTTGAAAAGATTTTTTTTAAGTAAAAGGCTTGAAATTGTTCTCAAGTCTTTCTTTATGCCTTCAATTTCAGTCTGAGTTAATCAAGAATTTAAAAAAAGGTCGTGCTCTGAGAAACTTTAAATCTGTCTCAATCTTGAAATGACAAGCCTTTCAAGCCAAATGACTAAATCCCTCGGAGGGGAAGAAGTACACACTGATCCCTCAGTGCCTCAAATAAACTTCAGGCTTCTTATTAATGCAGCCATGTGTTACTGACTCGTGTAGCTTGAAAAACCCTTTCTGAGTTCAGATGATTTTCAGTTAGTTACTATTATCTTTCCTACCACCTGAAAATGCTGGACCTTCACTTCACGTTTAGTATCTGATATCATTAAATATTCAGCAAAAGCATGAACTTGGTAATGATACAGCAAAGCAAGTTAACATGTTATGACAACTTTCACCACATCCCCACTGTCCTCCTTTCACTTCCAGCCTAATCATGGAAACAGTAAATGCTACTTCTTTGAAGATCATAAATATTCATAGACAAGTCATCATAAACATCATTTTTTATGTCATTTCAACATATAGAGGTTTCATATGTTCTCCGAAGCTATCAGGTTTAGCTTACATGACCTAACTATTCATCAATATCCAATTGATTTTTCCATATTCCTGATCAATATTTTTAATTTTTTTCATCAATTAGTTGATCTAAATTCTTCCTCAAACGTATATATTTGCATGACACTAGAAATGGTAAAACCAGTGAAAAAAATCAAAATCTTATAAATTCTCTAGTATTTGTTTCACTGTCATAAACATCATGTTTTATTATCGGTATATCTGAGGAAATTTGCAAATGTTTTTCTCTAATACCGTTTTTGAATAAATAAAAATTTCTACAGCTAGTAAAATCTTGTATTATTTTTTCAACTATTATTACTTTTACATAGAATCAAAAATCTAGAACCAACTGGACTAGAATTTATAACCTAAAATCCACTATGTCTTGTACAACATACTTAATCTAGCTATGAATGAGTATCAGATCATCATTTTCTGTCATGGAAAAAATGGCTATGGTCCACTCTCAAACTTCAGTATAAAAGCACCTGGACCTTGCTTCTTGGGTGAGGCCCAGAAACCACTATTTTACTAGCCTCCTGTGGGTTTAAACAATGCTTGGAAGAATTATTTTGATTATATTTACGTTGCATTTAATCTTCTTCGAATATTTTTTCTTCATTTTCCTAGCTTTATTGAGGAATAATTGACAAAAGACTTTTTGTATTTAAACTGTAGAACATGATGATTTGATATACGTTGTAAAATGATTACCAAGTTCAAGTTAATTAACACGTCCATCACTTCACAGCGTTAACTGTTTTGTGTAGTAAGAACCCTTAAGATCTACTCTCAGCAAATTTCATGTATACAATACCATATTGACTACAGTTACTACACTGTACACTAGATCTTCAGAACTTATGCATCTTATAACAGAAAGTTTGTACCCTTTGACCTACATCTCCCAATTTTCTATTGCCCTTAGTCCCTGGTAATTACCATTCTACTCTGTTTCTACAAAACTAGTTTTTCTTTTCTTTTTCTTGTTTCTCTTTTGACATTATGTATATATACCACATTTTCTTTATCCATTTATCCCTCTATGAATATTTAGTCCCTCATTAACTAATCAAGCAATATAAGGAGTGACTGGACCTCAAAGTTAAAAATAATAAGTTTTTAAGCACTTATTATGTGATAGTTAATGTTGTCAGCATCTTATATGTATTCACTCTTTTAGTCTTTGCAAACAACTCTATAATTATTATTATCCCAATTTTATAGTTGAGAACAAAAAAATAGAGGCAGGTGAAATAATTGTCTAAGATATCTAGCAACTGGCAGAACCAGCATTTGAACAAGAGAGTTGAACTCCCAAACTTGGTTTTGTTTTCATTACTGCTCTACTGTCTCTAACTTATTAATAGACTTGACCTTCCCCAAAGGTATATCACAGCACTTGAATATGTCATAAATGAGTGTGTCAGGCTCAGTTGGTTAGAGTGCAAGCTCTGTAAAACAGGATTGCTGGTTTGATTCCCACGTGGGCCAGTGAGCTGCACCTTCCACAACTAGATTGAAGACAACGAGCTGCTGCTGAGCTTCCGGAAAGGCATCCAGATGGCTCAGTTGGTTAGAGTGTGAGCTCTGAACAACAAGGTTTTTGGTTCAATTCCCACATGGGATGGTGGGCTGCACCCCCGCAACTAAAAATTTAAAACGGCGACTGTACTTGGAGATGAGTTGTGCCCTACACAACTGAATTGAAGGACAACGACTTGGAGCTGATGGGCCCTGGAGAAGCACACTGTCCCCCAATATTCCTCAATAAATTTTTTAAAAAATGGCTGTGCACTGTCAGAGGAAAAGGAGGAGAGGGAGACTCCTACTAACTAACAAGAGTGTGATCTAAAACGAGAGATGATTGTCCTAGAATAATATTGTTTTCTTCAATGTTATTTCATTATAAGTTGATGAGATGACCTAGGAACTTAACTCTTTTTTATATCTATTGGCCAATTGTAAAATTGGTTATACATCATTTCATTTAAGGTCACAGAATCCATCGGCAATGTTAAGTGAGGACTTCCTGGATACTGTGGTAGCCATGGTCAAGTTGTCAAGCACGCATTGACATCGTCTTTGAATTGTTTTCAGGTTGAAGAAAAAATTCTTGTGGACACTTACAAGTACTTTAAGTTGTTGTAAAGAAAACCCTTTCTACCTCCCCAAAGCTTCAGTAAACTCTGATATACACAGAGGCATGCGCAAGTGCTAATTCCTTGTAGACATCAAGAAAAGGGTTTATTTCTAATGAATGGAATAGAAAAAACCCAGGCAAAACAAACATTACAAAGTAACCCAATTCAGCAAAAGCATAGCTTTCATACAGAGACAAAGTTGTAAACTCATCCCTGCAACGCACACACCCTGCTCCAAGTTCCTTGAGAGTTTGGAGGGATGCAAAATCTGCTCTTGTTCAAAAATAGACAGAATACCTTAATTGACTTCCAAGTTAAACCTTTAATTAAATGTATTCTACTATGAAATGAGGGGCCCCAAGGGTTACAGTGCTTCTTGATTTTGAAAGAGAATTCAACAGATACTTGAAGTGCTACGAACTTTATCCAATCTCTAAAATTCTGAAATTCTACAAATAATGTGGAAAGTTTTTGTGTGCCTTGGTGTCATTTAAACCAAACATGAAAATTGTTTTGTATCAATGATGAAAATTCAAACTCCAGGAGAAACTGATGATACTATCATTTCATTCAGGAAAAATGCCATATATTATAAAGGTGTTCAAGAGCCTTCAGAGACTTTGAAAAAGATCTTTCTTATTAATGTATATCATTAATCTTAAATCCCAGTAATGACATAGTAAAGTAGCATAAATATAACCTAAACATAACTCTACATTCCCTCTTTTAATTAAAAAGAGCAAAATCTATAATCATTTCAACTCCAGTTTAAAGTATAAACAATGAATGCCACTCAAAGAACTTCATGTGATTGAAATAACTTGTTTAAATTTAGAAACAGAGCTAACACTGTGCCTGCCTCCTTCCATGAATATAATTAAAATTACAACTAAATTATATAATAATCAGCTTAGAGAACCATCTGAAGTCTGCCTGAACAGAAATTTTATAACTAAGAATATAAAGAAGCTATGCTGAGACTGGTAGGTGGGACTGAGGGGTGGAGATATGAAATGGGCCCACCCCAATTATATGTGTAGTGGTTAAAAATCAGGAGGGATATCTTGGCCGCAGAGGTTCCCCCCAGAATAGCGAGGAACACCAGCCCCACACATGCCTCCCAGTACTGGTGCTGGAAAAAGGGGCTCCACAAGCTTCAGCTGTGAAAAACAATGGGTATTCCAACCATCCACATGGGACAGAAGACTGTGGGAAGCCCAGTCGTCCTCTTAAAAGGCCCACACACAGACTCACTTTCTCACAGATATTCACCTCGGTCTCTAGCGGAGGGATGGTGACTCAAGGGGCATCAGAGGCATACAGGGGGCAGACTGAGCTGTGTGGCCTCAAGACGAGGGTGGGACGGAAGGCTACAGGAAACCCAGACATCTTCTTAAACGGTCCCGCACATAGACTCACTCGCTGACAGGCACTCACCTGGGCTCCTGCGGAAGGACTGAGGGGGTGTCAGAGATGTACAGGAGGCAGACTGAGGTATGAGGCTTCAAGGCGAAGGCTGGAGAACAGTTGGCATTTTCCCTATGAGGAGGCCTTCTCCCCAGCAGGGGCCAGTTAAGCCAGCGCTATATTTCCTGTGTTGAGCCCTCCCCCATACGGCCAAATCTGAATCTAATTGGTCGGTGAGCTCTGTTGTTCCATCCTGCTGTCTCACTCCTAACGCACTCTCTGCAACTCCCCCAACATTGGAAGCACTTTCTCCCATGAGCAGCCAGCCCTGCCTGCATTGCACTATTTTTTGGAAATCTATTGGAGTCCACGGGCCCCAGGTGGGTGGGGACTAGCCTCAGTGCACCCTGAATCTTTTGCTGAGCATCTCCAAGCTCATCCCTGGAACCAAACCAGAATCTGTATTAACCTGGTAACCACAACTCTTCCCATTCTAGTGACTCCCTGAGACGCTGCCTCACCCAACTTGTGTACCATACATGGCTCTATCAGCTGCTGAACCTTAAAGTCTATTTTGTCTGATATAAGTATTTCTACCCCAGCTTTTTTTTTTTTCATTTCCATTTTCATGAAATATCGTTTTCCATCTCTTTACTTTCAATCTATGTGTGTCTTTCAATTTGAAGTGAGTCTCTTGTAAGCACCACGTGTAAGGGTTTTGTTTTCTTATCCATTCAGCCCTCCTATGTCTTTTGATTAGAGCATTTAATCCATTTCCATTTAAAGTAATTGTTGCTAGATATGTATTGCCATTTTATTATTTACATTTTTATTCTTTTGTTTTTTCATCTTAAAGAAGTCCCTCTAATATTTCTTGTAATACTTCTTTAGTGGTGATGAACTCCTTCAGCTTTTTCTTGTCTAGCTTTTTATCTGTCCTTTGATTCTAAATGATTCTTTGTAGGTTCTTGCTTATTATCACTTTGAGTATTTCTTGCCAATCCTTTCTGCATTAAAAGTTTCTGTTAAAAAATTAGCTCACAGTTTTATGGGAGCTCTTTTGTAGATAACTGCTTTTCTCTTGCTGCTCTTTGTCTTTAACCTTTGGCATTTTAATTAAGATGTGTCTTGGTGTGGGTCTCTTTGGGTTCATCTTGTTTGGGACTTCTGTACTTCCTGGTCTTGTATGTCTATTTCCATCATCAGGTTAGGCAAGTTTTCCGTCATTATTTCTTCAAATAGGTTTTCAATTCCTTGCTTTCTCTCTTCTCCTGGTACCCCTATGATGCAAATGTTGGTGTGCTTGATGTTGTCCCAGAGGCCCCTTAAACTCTCCTTATTAGTTTGGACTCCTTTTTCTTTTTCCTATTCTGATTTGATGTTTTCTGCTACTTTATCTTCTAAATCATTGATGCAGTCCTCTGCTTCATCTAATCTGCTGTTGATTCCCTCTAATGTATTATTCATTTCAATTATTGTATTCTTTATTTATGACTGGTTCTTTTTTATTTTCTATATCCATTGTTATGTTCCTTATCTCTTTGTTGAAGTTCTCCCTGAAGTCACTGACCATCTTTAAAACCAGTGTTCTGAAATCTGTGTCTGGTAGATTGCTTTTCTCCATTTTATTTATTTCCTTTTTCTGGAGCTTAGTTCTGTTCTTTTATTTGGGACATTGTCATGCAGGGTCTCAGCTCCCACTCCCCTCATAAGAACACAGGATATGGTGAGGCCAAAAAGGAACAACAACGGGGCCATAGATAGGGGAGTCATACCACTATATTCTCGCTGGCGGTTGGGTTGGAGACACAGGAAGCAGGAACCACACGACCTGCAATCTGCCGACCTCTTCTCTACCAACCAATTTACCCCACTTGCTAGCCACAATCTGCCATCTGCTTCTCTGCCAACCAACCCACCTCCCTAGCGTAGCCATAGCAGTTACATTAGTAGCTAATGGTTAGCCAGTAACAGCTTACGGCCACCCAGCCACAGTGGATGGCCATCTGATTATAGCTGATGGCTATCTAATAACCAAGCCAGCACCTTTCCACATGAGACCAAGAGACTAGAAACTGCTCTCTGGGACTCTGTCCCCATAGACATGTTTGTCTTCCCATTTTGGCAGACTCCCTGTGTTTATTTTTATGTAGTAGGTAAAGCTGCTATATCTCCCAGTCTTAGTAGAGTGGCCTTATGTAGTAAGTGTCCTGTAGATCCCAGCATCACAGTCTTCCTGGTCACCTGAGCAGGGGTCTCCAGGTGTGTCTCTTTTATGGGTTGTGTTGCCCCCCTGTTGTAATTCAGCCTTGGTTGTTGTTTGCATGTTAATTGGAGGGATTGACCCTCAGGCTGATTGGTTGTGAGGACTCGCTGTCACTACAGTGGAGGAGCTATTGTGCTGGGGCTGAACTTATGGAGCAGAATTTGCTTTAGTAGGACTCTAGTACCCGCACAGTCTGCCCTTTGGGTGTATCATCCTTGGAGGTGGCCAGGTGATGCTCCACTCAGTCCAAAGCTGGCCACCAGGTATGCCATGCTCAGGACCTTCTGGGAAGGGACTGTCTGCAGGCCAAGTTTAGCCATGGCCTGTACCTGCCCCACGGCAACATGGCATAAGCCACAAAGCAATCTGCAGATGATTAGTAATATACGATTGAGATTTTAATTAATTTCTCAGTCTTAACTATTTTTAAAGTAAAATTATTCTAATTTATTGTTTTAAATTTTTATTAATTTTTTGGAGTGATATTGGTTAGTAAAAGTATACAGGTTTCAAGCGTACAATTCTATAATACATCATCTACATATACTGCATTGTGGGTTCACCACCCAAAATCAGTTCTCCTTCCATCACCATAATTTGAACCCCTTTAACCTCTTCTGCCAACCCCTCCTTCCTGCTTACCCTCTGGTAACCACTAAACTGTTGTCTGTGTCTATGATTTAGAAATATATATATATATATATATATATATATATATATATATATATATATATAATTTTAAAAAATACTTAAGCTATTCTCTCACCTTTTACCCTTTTTAGTTCTTGCATTGACCAAACCATTCAAAAGCCAGAGAGCAAGGAGCAAATTGACATAGTCAATAGAAGTCCAGCCTGACAGAGCACTGAGTAGAGCCAGGAATATCTCTGAAGTGGCCAAAAGAGAATAACCAACTCAGGGGTGGTTACAATATGTGTACCCTTGAGTCTTGTTTATAACAGTGAAAAACTGGGAGGGATTGAACAGTGAGAAACTAAATATTCATGATCAAGCAAAAGAATAAATTACACACTGAAATAAGCATACAGTGATATATCATATACCATTGCAAATCAGATCTGTATAAATCAGGAATAAAGCACAAAATAATAAACACATAGGAAACTTCAGAAAGAAAATGAAGTATGACATCGATTTTTATAAATTTTAAAAATGATAAAACTGCTGTTTATTATTGGGGGGGGGGCGCATTCATGTAGTAACAGGAGTAAATAAATGCTTAAGAATAATAAATCTCAAATTTAGAATGGCTATTTCTTTTCCAGGGAAAGTCAAGTGTGGAGCATGATCATAGAGGGTTTTAATGATATCTGTAATGTTTTATGTCTTAAACTATGCGAGAGGTACATTGATGTTTATTGAATCACTCCTTAAACCTTTGTAAATATCTAAAATGTTTTATGAGTATGCACAGTTGTCGAAGTTACTTGTGGATAACAGGGCAGAGGATCGCTGCATAAATCATATAAATATCTGACCACTATGCTGTGCACCTGAAACTAATATAAAATAATATTGAATGTCAACTGTAACTGAAAAAATAATTTTAAAAAATAATAAAAAATAATAAAATAAATTTTGCATTTAAAAAGATAAAAAAAGAACAGAACAAGGCTAACTGGTCCACACAGAGATTTAATCCTCAGCTTTGACCTCATCAACTTAATTCTCTCAGAAACTGAAATTGAACTCACTTTAGTAAATGTATATATCCTGCATAACATTTTCTATTGTGTGATGTTTATATCGATTTATATAGATATTAAAGATAACTACCATCAAATGACTATTGTGATTTATATCCCATAAAAGTTATTTAATCTATATACTTTCCTTTTGAGGAAGATGTTTAGGTCTTCTTGCTTTCCAATTATTTAAAATTTTTAAATTTACTTCTTGAGTTCATATCCTTATCCTTGAAATAATACCTAATAGAGCCGTCCTTTATTTTGTAAGCTTAACAAAGACTATATGTTGTATAATCCCGGAGGCTTTCTGATGAGGGCTGCATAAGTTGAGGTCCATTTAACAAATATGATCTCATGCACTGTCAGCATATGTGTACTCACTATAATTAAAATGCAGTAACGAGAAATGCATGGCAAATGAGTTTTAAACCTCTACCGACATATGAAATAACTTCTCCCTTCCAGGGTCAATTGAACCACATTTCTCACTTATTTTGCCCTTTGTCTCCACATAGATCTATAATAGTAAGGGGAGGGAAATTCCCTTTCTCATTACAGAGAAACACTATAATAATTTAATTTCATTGCTCAAGCTAAGTACTTTTAAATATTACTATTTCTATATCAATCTCCTCCTTTCATTTATTATACTGGAGAATATCTGCATCCTTTTTATTCAAACTGCATCGATAATAGTACCAAGTACAAGCACATTGTGGCTAAACCAATCATAGCATGACGATTTCTGAATTAACATTCTTAAATAATGAGAATAATTTCAGAAATGCTCCCACATTTGTTTCTCAACATGGATAGAATCAAGTTAGTGTCTCATGATCACAAAATCCAATGATAAAAATTGGAAGAATTCAGGATCTGGGGGGAGGGGGGGAAGGAAGAATTCAGGCTCTAAATACTTGGTCTCAAATTTTTAAAAATATAGCTGGAATTTGGATATTTTTTCTTTCATTAAGGTTGGCATTTGTTCAGCTAAAGCATTTGAATATAAGCAGATTTTCTTCCCTTCTGTTGTTTTTCACATGGCATATACAAATAGTTTCTCCTCCACAAACATCTACTACAGCCAAAGCATTCCACTGTCTAGAATAACCTGAAGATTAAATTTATTTAGATAACACTCTTGTTTCTAATAGTGGAAAGCATGTTGACTTACATACATAAAATTTTCTATATGTTTTAAATTCAAATATTTGGTATTATGTAGACATGTCTTTGGTTTAAATGGAAAAAAGAAATAATTTCCTTGTTTCTTTTGAGAAATAAAAGACAGTAAAAAAATTTTTGTTGCTATTGTACATTATATATTATTTACTTACACACAGGACTTTTTTCAGAGAGAGAGAGAGAGAGAGAGAGAGAGAGGAAGAATACATTCAGCCTAATTGAGATAGACACATTAGATAAATACTACCAATAAATAGTTTTATAAGAATAGTTTTCAGAAAAGTATCGAGAAATACTATTACATCTCTTTATTCTTTTCTATGTCAATTGGTTATTTATTCTTCATCAGTTACCACTATGTTATACATTAATAATTGTAAAGAAGCTGGTATCTTTTTTTGCAACTAGTAGGAATACAATAAGTGGTTGATGCATTAAAGGTAACGAAGCTTTGAAAGTTTTTAGATTTATTACAGAAGAAATAGTGACAAGGAAACAGCTTCATCAACTTGCTAAAGCTTTCTTATATGTAATTCTTTCTTTTTGCTTCGTAACTAAAATTCTTGGAAAGTAAAATAAGTTATTTCATTTGAAAATTTAAAGAAGACCGTGAAGTTAATTGAAGTTAATTGACAATATTTCATATCATTTTGTATCTATCATGTGCACTCCTATTCAATTGTGTCTTCTCCGTCTCTTGTTATGTATTTACCAATAAGATTAACTTAGGTGCTTTTATTTTAAGGTTAGATGGTGCAGAGAAGGGGTCTTATTGATCTATATAAGCACTACTACGGCCAGTATTATATCTTGGCCGTATGTACTAGTAGTAGTAGTAGTAGTAGTAGTAGTAGTAGTAGTAGTAATAGTAGGCGTCGTCGTCATCGTCGTCTCTTATTTAAAATGATTCACACATTTCTCCCATGTTCAAGGCACCATGTCAGCAGCTGAAAATATTCAAGAAAATTAAACATGATATTGCTTATCTACAAAGAATTTATAATAAATCAAGAGAAACAAAGTTCTAATAAATTGACATGCTCAAATAATATTTTGAGCTATGCTCTATGGGATGAGTAAGGGTGTAATTAATTAAGGTCGGGTATGGAAGTCTTTCAGAGCAGGGGATATGTGAGCTGGGTCTTGCGGAACATATGGAAAGGAGCGATTTAATGCAAATGATGATGTTTACCAAAGTTTAGTTGTTATGAATCACATCTAAGACCTATGTTAATACCTATGTTAATAGTTATTTCATATTTCCCTTCATGTGTCTCAGGTTTTATTAAATATTTACACCTAAGAAGAAAACTTGGCAGGACCTCCATAAATGAAAAACCATTATCACTTGACACAAAGAAATGGTGAAATTAAAAAATAGAGATGTTGAAAACAGATAAAATTGCCATTTTTACTTAGTAGCTGCTGCTGTTACCAAAGACACTGAACAGTCAGGTTCAGCTCAGGTCTTTATTCCTTCTCAAAAAAAAAGATATTTAACACAAGGTACTGAGACAAATTGAAGACTTGTTTGAAGATATAACAAAAGGATGCTGTAATATGACTTGTGTCCACTCAAAATTCATATGATGAAAACCTAACCACCAGTGTAATGACATTGGAGACAGGGCTTTGGGGAGATAACCAGTTTTAGATCATGAGGGTAATGCCCTCACATTAGGATTAGGGCACTTAAGAGAAGGGACACAGAGAGCATGTTCTCTCCCTTCCTGCCTGTGAGGACGCAGTGAGAAGGCAGCCATCTCCAGCCAGGAAGACAGCTCTAAGCAGAAATTGACTTAACTGGCATCTTGATCTTGGACTTTCAGCCAGAAATATAGGAAAATCATTTTTTGTTATTTAAGCCACCCAGTCTATGGTATTTTGTTATGACAGCCCAAGCAAACTAAGATAGATGCCAAGAATATAAAAAAAGGAAAACTTTTCCAAGTTGTGATACAATTTGATTTAATACTACGCTATAAACCTACCAAGTCTAGCCTATGATAAGTGTAATAGGTCCCCACTTTTGGAAACTTTATACTATATAAGCCCTCCTGAACACAGATATAGAAATATGAACAAACATCCCATGGTCAGAGAAAAATAAGTGTCTTAATGTTGCAACAAGTAGCTTTTGAAGGCTTGAGCTTAAGGTATATATGGTAGGATATAGTGATATGAATTCTGGGGAATTTTTCCTGGCCTAAATTATTTAGTTTACACAACTGTATTACCATGTCTCCCTGAAAATAAGACCTAACTGGAAAATAAGCCCTAGCATGATTTTTCAGGATGACATCCCCTGAACAGAAGCCCTCATGCATTTTTTGGAGCAAAAATTAATATAAGACCCAGTCTTATTTTCAAGGAAACACAGTATTAGGTTGGTGCAAAAGTAATTGTGGTTTTGCAATTATTTTTAGCCTTTTAAATCGCAGTTATTTTTGCACCAACCTAATAGTTTCCATTGCTGCATAATAAATCACCATAAGCTAGCAGCTTAAAATAATGCACCTTTATCATCTCAGTGGCTGTGGGTCAGGTGTCTGGGCACAGCACAACCGGCACCTATGCTCAGTCTTTCAAGGCTGCCACCAAGATGTCAGCTAGCTGCATTCTCATCTGAAGACTAGATAGGAAAGAGAGGTCACTCCCACACTTATTCAGTCCGTTGATAGAATTTGGTCTTTTTGGCTGTGGGACTAAAGGTCATTGCTTCTTGTTGGACATCAGGAAGCCTTCCTCCGTTCCTAGAGGACACCCACATGCCTAGAGGACATTGTAATTTTCAGAGGCCACTATTAATTCTTGCCATGTGGGCTTTTCCAAAATAGCTGCCTACTTTATCAAGCCAGCAAGGAGGAAAATCCTTACAACAAGGCTGCTGGCAAGACGTGAATATAGATATAAATACAGATATAGATATAGATAGATATAGGTATAGAATTGGATATATTCACCTGTATTTATAGATCTATCCATATATATATATATATATATATATATATATATAATGACAACCATGAGAGTAGCTATCCCATCACCTTTGCCATATTGCTCTGATTATAAGCAAGTTACTGGTCCCACCAGCATTCAGAGGAGGACATTTTACAAAGGTGTGAATACTAGGAGATAAGATCACGGAGGCTTGCGCTAGAGTCTGTCTGGCACAGCAGTGCAATAAAGATATCCCTGTCTACACACATGCACACCGTCTTAAACTGAAGGCACTAAAAAGAGAAAAAATAAAGCATTGTATTTGTTGATTTGACTGTGAAGGAAAAATTATAAATGACAACAAATTAACCAACTCCTGATCACCAAATTTCACCCCAAAATAGAAAATCACCATCATCTGGATATAGATTATATAGGTGGAGATAGCTGGTAATGGATATGCTGTTAATGGCTCCTCCTGAGCCATGAGTGGATTGCTTCTGGGCCCCCATTGGCTAGTTTCTTAGTATGAGCATATGACAGTCTAATCCTCTGATTGGGGCTAAGCTTCTTTATACTTCCTCATCTCTCCTCCCTACAGCATCGTCAAAGTGCTGATCATTGGTACATGTCTTTTTGAGTGAAGTAGAAGGAGTAGGAGGAGGAGGAGAAAGAAGGGAAGAGGGGAAAGAAAGGAAGACTGTTATATTTAACATAGGTTGTCGTAAATAGCAGACTAATGCCTGTTTTATCTTTCTTCATTTTAATCACAATCAGAAAATAACAAAAGGAACTTTAGAATACATCCCATGCCTTGAGAATCTACGTGTAGATAAGGGCTCTGTTTTGAAAGGCTTTGACTGCAGTGCCCAGTCATATGAATGCCTCCTTTGAGCAAGGGAGAAGGATGGGATTCCACCACGAGCAGGGTGCAGGACAGTGAAATGATGGCAGTCAGAGAAGAAACTAACAGTACAGACCATTTGGGAGACAACTGTAATAATATAGCCAGGAAAGGTGATGAAACCTTAGCTATCCAGTGGGGATTGAGAAGACAAAATTTGGACTTAAGCAAGGATGGGAGGATGAAAAAGGGAAAGCAATCAAATATGACACTGAACCAATCAGCAACTATTTGTGGACTTGAAAAGAAAACTTATACATAAAAAGTGGAAGAATGGGGTTTCAGTTGTGGCTAGGGAACTGACACTGAGTAATTTTGGAAGTGTAACTTAGGAATAATAAAGGAGAAGGAAGTGCTAACTCATTTGAAAATCTTATATTTTAAAAGACACCATGGGGGTCGGCCCGGTGGCTCAGGTGGTTAGAGCTCCATGCTCCTAACTCCAAAGGCTACCAGTTCGATTCCCACATGGGCCAGTGGGCTCTCAACCACAGGGTTGCCAGTTCAATTCCTCGAGTCCCACAAGGGATGGTGGGCAGCGTCCCCTGCAACTAAGATTGAATACGGCACCTTGAGCTGAGCTGCTGCTGAGCTCCCGGATGGCTCAGTTGGTTGGAACGCATCCTCTCAACCACAAGGTTGCTGGTTCGACTCCCACAAGGGATGGTGGGCTGCGCCCCCTGCAACTAGCAATGGCAACTGGACCTGGAGCTGAGCTGCACCCTCCACAACTAAGACTGAAAGGACAATGACTTGAAGCTGAACAGCACCCTCCACAACTAAGATTGAAAGGACAACAACTTGACTTGGAAAAAAGTCCTGGAAGTACACACTGTTCCCCAACGAAGTCCTGTACCCTTCCCCAATAAAGTCTAAAAAATAAAAATAAAAAAATAAGACACCATGATAGTCATAATGCATTAATATAAATCTGAATGAATAAGAAAAGTGAAAAAGTGTAGGTAAAATGATATTGGTATTACATAACTTAAAGAGAAGGAAAAAAATGTATGATATTGAAGACCTTCAGTTTCTTTCCTTTTTAATAAAATAAAGTTCCTAGTTAGGCCATAGAGAAAGACAAATCAGTGATCAGAAATTAAGCAATGGCAGAATTTCACAAATGTGAACAGATATTTATTAAATCATGACATGTATCTGCTCACTACTTTGATAACATAGATCTATCCTATTTTTAGTCCTGAATAATTTAAAAAATTACTCAACATTAAATATTTAACCTATTTAAAATTACCCTGTCCTAAATATATCAATTAAATGCATACATTATATGCAAGATCACTTTTATTAAACCAAATTAAATATTGAACTAAATTTAATAATTAAACTGGATTTTATATTAGATCAATTTAACACACAGTGTAAAAAGTTCAATTTGTGCAAGAATGAAAGGGTAACAGAAATAAATATTAGATAAATTGAAAGGAAGAAATGACTATAAATTTAGTTAATGAAATAGCCAACATGTACATTTTTAAGGTAATATTTATGGTATATGTATGTGTGCATCACTGTACTGATGTATGTAAAGATTTATGTTTTTTTTACTAAAGCGAAACTTTATTCCAGAGATCTATATCAAGATATTCATAACTTCCTAGAATTTTCAGGCACCACCACAGCATGTATTTCCCCTTGTAAAATTCAGTCAAAGGGACTAGAAAATTTTAAATTACCTCTTCAACCGCTAATGAGAACTACCATGTTCAAAACAAAAGATGAGTTGAGATTGTATCTGAGCAATAAACTAGCCTCATTTACTCTCCAAGTTTATTCATTCATTGAAAAAAATATTAATTGACCACTAAATTGTGCTGGGCACTCTTCTGGGTGCTGAGGATACAGAAATGAGTGAAAGGAAAAAAAAAAGAGAGAGAAAAAGTCCCTGCTCCTAAGGAGATTCATTCTAGTGGGGACAGGAGAGGGAGAACCAAGCAAATGAGCACATAAGGTGTCAGCAATCTGAAGAAAACAAAAGCCAGGTATGGGGGATAGAGATTGGCAGGGAAAGGGATATGTTATTTTGGGTGCTAAGGGAAGGCCTTTCCAGGAAGATACTTGGCCATGAGAACAAGGAGTGTTTCTGACCTGGAAGAAGAGTTGTTCATGCTCACAGCTGAAGGCAAGTGATTCCTCACATTTTTACCAGACTTCCAGGGGAATATTAAAACTGAACATTCAGTAAGTTTTAAAGATCATACTCACAGAAATCCAAAAAGCTCTCAAAATCCTAAACTCTCATTCAATTGCCAATTTAAAAATAAGTTCTTAGATACACAGGCCCTTGAAATTGAAAGCACAATTGTTTATGCAGAATATTTAAATCAAGGCTAGACTCCAATAGTGATATGTAAGATCAGTGCTATCTTCTGTTTAACTTAAGGTAAACTACAACCTGCAGCCCATAACTTTTTAAACATGTAACAGTCCTATTTTCTACCTTTGCAAGAAGGAAACATCAAACATGATAGGAACTTCTTTGATGATTGAAAAGCTTTCAGGGCCTTGGAGTCTTCCCTTTGAACACTAATTCTCACTTGGCTTGCACTACCTGCAGAAATAAGAGATGTAGGAAATTACACTGAATTTATACTAAACGCAACACATTAGTTGGATGTTTGGGGATAAGGCTCTAAAATAAAGCTGATTTTTATAAAACCAATTTCAGAAAAATTTCTGAATTTTACTATTGGGATCTATGGTTACTTCGGTTCTAGTGAGTTGATTTCATTATAAAACAATTACCTGATTTTGTAATTTCCATTTCTGAAAACTTTAAATTTTATAAAAGGAATCAAGCCAACACGATTTAGCTTAAATAGTAGGAACGTCGGGTGGCTCAATATTTGACACATATTCTACTTTCCACTTCATTATCATAGCTCGGCAAACTCATACTTGCCTCTCTGTCTTACATAAGTAGAACAGTAAAAGTTAAAACACTCTCAGTCAAGAGCTATTATCTGTGAAACTTGCTTTCCCAGTAGATGCATCCTCCCCATAGTCATGACATTTTATCTAGCAAAATATCTCTGTACCAGCTATTTGGTCGTTTTGTTTGTCTGTCCCTAAGTAAAAGAGTGAGAAACCAAATTTATTCCAGCCAAATAACAACCACTTGCCTTTTCAACTTACTGTTATCACTATAAGTTTCTTAAGGTCTCAGAAAAAAGTATTGTTCTTTTCTGGTCTCCTATACTTTGAGTCTAGTGTGCTATAGGTACCATCAAACTTGAATTTCATTGAACTGGACTAAAATACTTAGAAGCACATCCACCGCTACCTCTTAAATCCCCATAGATGTCCCCAACATGATTTTGGCTGAACTTCATTCAAAAGCATTTCTCTTATTGTATGTATCATAGTAATCACTATTTTATCTCAATTTTAAAAAATAATAATAATGAAGTAGTAAAACATGTCCTAAATCTAAAATATACCTTAGTTACTGCTCCCAAAAGTCTTCTCTTCTGTTTCATTTCACTTGACTTACGTTGCAAGGAATAAACTGCATACTTGTCTATAACTTCCATTCATGTTTTCCACTGCACTCTCTTGGGTAAGCTCCATTTATGAGAAAATAAGACAGTTTAAATTACACTTAGGTGATTTTCCAGAATAATCTTGATACTAACTTATTCCCAAAAGAAAAAAATTAAAAAAATGATTTTATTCAGAATTACATTGTAGTATCTTTGACTATTGTCATGCACATATTTTAAAAAGATGGCTTCCATGTGCTGTTTTCTTCTATTGTATTTTTGTAACATGCAAGACAAAATTGTGCACATAGGTACTAAAACACAAAAGAAAGATTTAGTCATGCAACTTTGAAATGGAAATAATTAACTCTCCTTTGGAGTTTTTAAAAAAACTATTAATTACGCTATTTGATGACCTTTTCATAATACTTTACTACTATCTAGCAGTGACCAACATTGCTTTTAATGCAAAATTCTTATTTTAATAGAAAATGAGAAATTTGAACTTGTTATGCTCTGATTTTAACGTAAGTCACTGATTGGAGGACAAGTGAAACAAGTTTGGATACATATGTAGGCTAGGACTGGCTTTTCTTTTCTTTTTTTTTTTTCCATTTTTACTAGTTGATTTAAAAGGAAAGTTGGGTCAGAGTCGTGATTTTCCCTTGAAAATGGGAAAATGGCTTATGGACATAGAGTGGGTAGAGACAGAATACTGATTCAATAATTAGACACTTAAAGTCATTTACTAAGCTGGCTTTTAATAATTCTCTACCAGTATCCACATGCTGTTGTTTATGTGAGGTCTCTACATTCCTTTGCATGAGCCTAGATTTCTGGCAAGTCCCAAGATTATGTCCTGCAAAGACTTCATTGTCTTACCCAATCCCAGCAATTATTTTTCAAAGAACAAAGTCACAGTTACATTACTGCCACAAAAGTGCTGCAAGGAAGAACATATAAGATATTTCAAACATCAGCAGCAGAATTCTTCTCCCTTAAGGGTGGTATTGAATCATTGCAGTGGATTCTCCACACCGTCCCTTAAATAGGTTTACACGTCCACAACTTTTTCCATGACTTCAGAGGTCCTCTGCTAGAGGCAGAGAGTATCTCTCTGTCCTACCGATGTTGGAATTGATATGACACACGTGGTCAAGGGAAGGTGGGAGAAGTGAGAATGTGCCAGTTCCAGGCAAAGGCCACAAAAGACATAAGTATTTCTGCTTATCTTTATTTACTCCAGCAATTCAGTCCTGAGACTAAATCACGTGTAGCTGCCGATCCATAAGGAATAAAAATGTATATGAATACTAGATTTCTCAGGGTGATCACTTTGTAAGTTATATAATGTCTAATCACTATGTGGTGCACCTAAACTAATAAATTGTATGTCAATTGTAATTTAAAAAAACAGTAGCTAATTTAGTGATACAATAATATAAGGGTAGCCGGTGATTTTTATAATAAAAACTATGGCATTTTTCTTTATGTTACAGTTATTTCTTTATGAATGATCTCTGTGAATAGACCCAAAGTAAAGGGACTAAAATAGGTTTGATTAAAATACCCATCTAAGTATAAAACAAAGGCTTAGGTTATAGATTTACTTATCAACAAAAAATGTGAAGCTAATTGTTTTTCATCCTCCAGCATCTATAATTACTTTACAAGGTCCTCAGAAGTATAAATTAAGACAGACATGTTTGGCTGAAAGAATCTTTGAAAATTCTGTTTGCGTCGTAGTACAGTTAATGCCTAGGAATCGGGCAATGCCCCATCCCAACCTGACTAAAAATTTTGTTTTCTCAAAACTTGTATAACCTCCAAAATTATAACACCTTTTTACATCTCCTCTGATCATTTGATTCTTTTCTCCACACAAAACCTTGGTGTGAGTAAGAGGAGTAAACAGAGAAAAATCAGATGTTCACCTCTTCTTCTAAGGAGGCCCTGATTGTACTTCTGTAACTTTTATTATGAGCTCCTGAGAAAGAAAGACAAAGAAACAGATATTTCTTTTCTTTACTTTTTTTTTTGAGAGAGAATTTGTTCTATTTGTTCCTGAAAACCAACTGCAATCATATATACGGGCTTGTATCAGGGTTCTAGCCTTAAAATAAATGTCCCCTTTTGTTTACAAAACACTGTGAATATTTTGAGTTGTATTCCTGCTGCTTGAAATTAATCAATGGAGAAATTTGTTTCAGGAGTGAGGGTTGCAATTTACAAGGCCTAAAACCTGAAACTGGCTGAAGTAAGATTAGATAGGAAGCATCTAGAACTGAGTTCAATCTTTCTTATAAAAGAGAATTTCTTATTTAAACTGTCTTCTTCAGTTTCTTAGAGATTAAACCACATGTTCTAGAAGATTTAGAAGAAAATTGGCATAGAGTATATTTGCATTTCCTATAGAAACTATATCAAAGCCCGTCTTCGTAAAAATTGAAATGAAATAACAGAACTGTATCTATTTCTTACAAAAAGGCTTTTCTGCCATAGTCAGAGATCTTACTAGCACTGATGATATTTAAATGGTATTTAAAAAATAAAAAGCCTCCCTGAAACCTACAAATCTCAAACTCTATTGTGCCTTAAATCCAGAGAACAAATTGGGAGGCTGTCCCCAAACAGTGATAAATTTACACTAATGAAGACACCACTTAATGGTAGATTAGGAAAACGTGTCTCCCACTCTGTCTACACCAACCCATGGTTTCTTATTTAAGTTCTGAAGCAGGATTCCATTAATCAGACAGCAAATTTGATGTGTAGAATTCATAGGCCTGGTATCAGAATAAGAAGTCATTCTGATGTTGTGCAGTCTTGACTGTGGGCTTGAAGACGACACTCCACTGGCTAATCGACAGCTCCAAAACAAAATTGGGGGTTAGCCAACGATAGCTTGAAAACAAACCTCATGCACACTAGCTTGATTAAAAAATAAGGGAATGTTCTTGCACTATCATCCCCACTAACAGTCAATGCGCCACATAGGCTGCACAAGAATTCCTAACTCAAAACTTCAGAACTGACCTTCAAAACACTGAGCAAAGAGAATCCTCTCAGCAGAAAGAATTGGAGCAGCCAGCTTGACTGACATAGCTGCCCTAAACTTAGAGAGTTTAGTTAACAGGCAAATCTCTCTTGATAGGCTCTGCAGCACTTCTACAAATCCACGAGGCCAGGTGAAGGAAAGACCGCATTGCACTAGGTCGCTCCTATGCTTAAGCCATGTAGAAAAATCCCTGAGGGCATGTTATTTACATAAGAAACCCAGACTTTTCATATGGACTCTGTTCCAGTCCCAAAACTGCAGTGTTTTCCAACCAAACTCCAAATGCTAAAGTTTCCCCAAAGTACAAATGCTTCAAGAGATATACTCATATTACAGTTTTGTGATGATATATTTGATACAAACCAGATCTAATCTTTTTCTGAATAATATTATAAAATGTATTTTTTTTCACGTTATCAGTCATCATTTACTGAAGCTTTGTTCATTGATCCTTCCCATTTCTCTGTGTCTTATTTATAATTCTTGAATTACATCAATGTACATCATGGGTCCCTTTTATAGTTTACACATGTTTGATGCATCTGCTAAGTATTTCAAATTGTATTTAGTCTTTTGATTACATAATAGTGATGGAATATCACAAGCAATCTTTAACCTATAAATCAAGTATTCAAAGTCAAGTGAAATTTCTCTTTGGAGACATCTTACAGCCTGATTGTTCTTTTTTGAATCTTTTCTTTTTCATCAGAAATTTCTTCCATCATTAGTTTGCATTTTGGCCAAAGTGGGAATTTGAGATGTCATTAGATTTTATTTTCAATATGTTCTGGCGTCACTAGCAAACCAATATGAGAAAAGGCTTGGCTGAGAATCAATATAACCGAGATCCAGATTCAGCTGTCGCTCTGTGTGGGTCCTAAATCTTACACAAGAGACTTAACCATGTGTTCATGAGAAAAAGGGTGAAGGCTGAGAAATATCCTGGACATGAGACTTCTACCAGGACTAAGGAGCAACGAACACAAGGAATGCATGACTATTGACAAGTCAGGGCAGTATTGATGAGCTTGGTGGGACAGATCTTTTACAGTCGTTGGGGACGAATAGTTATATGGAAATACTCCTTGTTTTCTTTTGCCTCAGAGGACAGATGGCTGTTGCCTGTCAAACTTTGGACATTCTTATCCGCAGTGTTTCTGATACATATTAAAACATTGTGTTGCACAGTATGGCAATGAGAATAGGAGTCTATATGAAGACGTAAGAAATCAGTCTTGGACTAGGTTTGCATCCCAGAAATGGATAGTGAAGTCCGCAGTTTAAAGCTATTGTGATGGAAGTATTACCACAGGAAATATCACCATCGGAAATACTATTCAGAAATATTACCAAAGGGCAATGTATCTTAAGAGACTGTAGTAGAGAGAAGAGCAGAGGGTCTATAGGACAGTCTATGGGACTCTCATTAGAAAAGTTAAAAATTGGGCCGTCAAAAGAAGAGATGGCAATAAGAGAGCAACGTGAGATTAATCACGCAGCAGAACAAAGACATGATCCTCTTATTTACAGGGGAGGCAAGCAGGGTTGGCCTATTGTTAGACATGATTATTCTTAGTGTGGCCTATGGTCCAAGTTCTTCCACTCAGATACTTATTCTAGAAGTAAAATACTGAAAACATTACTAAACCAAATCTCTCATGATGTTTTCTTCTATTTCCTCTTTCAGGTATATACTAGTTTGAAGGCAATCAATGCACCCTGAGCCAAGAGAAATGGGGGGAAAGTGGCTGTACCTGGTGTAATTCTTGCTGATTACAGAACAGTTGGGCCAATTCTGTGTGTCACAGAGTTACAGTGATTCTGGTAGGAGATTCCACGGCCTCATAAGAACTGAATAGTAATCAAAGAGATTTTCCTTCTTCTGTTAAACAAGAAAAAGTAGGAAGCTAAGAGATCAGGGGAAATCTTTCACCTGAGTGTTAAAGGGGACCAGTTTCCCATTAGCAGGCTAGTCCTGCTGGACCAGTTCATTAACCATGAATGCTTTGTTCCTTCCAGAGTGTTTTGCAGCCCTGATGAGTTTGGCTTTGAGTGCCTCCCTGGAGGAGGCAAGACTAAGTGTTGGGAACACAGCAGGCTAAGCCTATGTGTGCTAAGGAGAGTGTACAGTCGCTAATAAAGTGTTTGGATTTTTCTTTTCTTCTTTTCAGGTGCAGAAAACTCTGGGGACCCTGATGTGCTGCCGCTTGACTATTTTGATCTCTGTCAAAATCTATGCAGTTTCTGTGCAACTAAAAATAGGTCTTCAAGAGAATGTACTACTTGATATATATTCAGAGAATGTAGCAGGGAAAGGAGGATATTTCATTAAAAAACATTTTTAAATAACTGATCTCAGTGACCATATGCCAAAAAGATATAGAATCACAAGGTCTAAAATCGTTGCATAAGACATCAAGAGTCTCCCCTCCCATCTCATTCATAGTCACTATCTCAGAATGTAGCCCCCTACTGAACACATAGAAGAAGGATGAAGGAGGCCCCACCTTCCAAGACTGCTCTTTTATTTTTGTCCATTCCTAATTATTTTATCACCTAACCACTGGTTTCAATTCTGCTATCTGGGGCCCACAACATAAATCTAATTTCTCAGCCACATTTATTTATCAAATTTGGGAAAACACTATATCCTATGTCAACTTTTGTTCAGACTAAGTAATCCCAATTCTTTTGGCATTTCTTATATGAAATACTATGTTATACAATTTCAAGTCTTAGGAATTTTGTGCTAGAATGTTTGTTAGGATGGTTTAGTTGCGATGGAAATAAAATGGAAACTAATTAGGCAAAGAGGGAAATGTATTTTACAAACACTGGATGTTTCACAAAATCCAACAATTTTGAATCAACTATCTTCTGGATATTCTTTTGACAGTACAGTTTCTTTTTTAAATGCAATGAGAATAGCCTCAATAATCTCTGACCAGTTCAAAGTAAACTTTACCCAACTCCTCTTTTCTAACCTGACTATGTCTACTAAAACAGCAGCTTTCAACCCAGGCAGTACCAATACAGAGGGTGTTATATGTAGAGGCATTCTCTCATTGCCTGAGTGTACTACTGGCATTACTGGGTTGGCACTAGGGATGTTAAATCTCTTGCCAAACAGAGACTATTCTGTACAATGAAATCACCCTGCCCAAATGCTAACAACAGGCCCTTGGAGAAGCACTGTTAACATAGTCAAAGTTTTAGGAAGCCACACCACAGTTTCACATGAAATTTTACTAATTAAATATCTTTATCTTATACATTTTGCAGTTGTATTTTTCAAGATAAGTGTAGGCTTCATATTTATTTTAATTTAATTCACTCTTATTATTGTTCATCATGCACTCCAAGCTCCAAGCTGTTATTTACTATTATTACTTTTTTTTTTTTAATCTTGAGTAAGTCATAAGAGAGGTTACCTCATGGGCTGTAAATCAGACAGACATACGTTTAAGTACTGACTCTACCACTTTTAAGATGAATGACCTAAGACAAATTAACCTTTCAAATTATGTCTCTGCCAAGCGAGGATATAATGGTTAGCTTAGCACTTGGTTGTGCAACTAAAATGAGAGAGCCTAGGATAAAATTATTCAAAGCATGGTGGCAGTTATACTGGTAGCAATTATGATTATTCACAAATTTGATGAAAATGCCTTATATTAACTAACCACATTACTGATACAAATGTTATCATATACCTGTATCCTGTCCACTGCAGGCTTCTGTTTAGAATGATCTTACTCCATTAATCACCATCCCCAGAAGACATGCTTACATAATAGGCAGCAGTTATGTTGTCAATTATTTTTAACATCTTAGGTCATAAATTGTCCAATTGATGTGGTTTCTTGAGCTTCACTTCCACCTCAATCATGCCTGACAGTTTTAAGAGAACCCTCTAGAAAGAAGCAAAATCTGTTTCATCAAGTAATTCAGGATTGACGATTTTCCCAACACATGGCTTATTAGAAAACTTGCAAGTTAAAAAAAAAAAATTCTGTTCCAGCATATACTTTAAAGTATTCCCAGAAATCCTAAAATTTAGGCATAATTATAAACTCTTCAAATACAATCTTCAAATGCAATAATTTATATTCCCACATCAAAGTTTATCAGCTAGGCAATTATCTACAGATCCAAATAAATGATTAAATTCACCCAAGCCCTGAGGCAACATAGATCGTTGCTAGAAAACATGGTTCTCCTTTAGCTTGGGATCTAAATGAAATAGACATATGTTAAATATGTTTTGGTTTTTTTTTAGAAAAAAAGAAGAGACCTATAAAAGTTGCTCAGATTTGAGGAAAAATAAAATGAAGAAAACATTTAGAGATCCAAGTGTATCTCTGTGTCCTGACTTGGTATTTTTGAACCAATGAGAGGGTTTAATTTGGAAGAGCCATATGAACAGTAGGCTCATGGCAGGTTTCCTTAACCCTCCCATGGATAGAAATGCTGGGCCTGCACCAATGATCTCATCTTTTATGAGTAGCCCCGTTTGGGTTGTACAGGGACTTGTGCTGTTTCCAATGGCCTGAGGACATTATACTACAGCACACACAGGCTGTAAACACAACTTACTAAACTGTTTGAAGGTCTGGCCTGGGGCAGGGAGGAGGTTGCGGGAGCAGGCTTTCTTACCACTTTGCAAGTGCCTGCACGTGCGTGCTATCCCCATAGGGAGGCACTGAAAGGCACTGAAAGCTGCCTAGACCCGCAGCTGTCTAGGAAAAAAAAACATGCCCAAGAGCTACGGATGCCCTCAGGTAATTCCAATGCTCCTTTCCATGATAGTGTTGCTCTCATTTAAATTGTGCAGGAATCCATCAAACAATACATACTGAAAAGCTTCCATGTGTTGTGCTCCTGGTTAGGCAGTTACAAAATCCAAAGTGTCATTGTTGCCCACAGGTTAGTGAAATAATGAAAGATTTCATGGTCTTCCATAATAAAAACACATATGCTCTGCCTCTACCACATCAACTTATTCTTTCTGATATGTATAGTATTTTTTCCTTTTAAATTTTTTAAATTAAATTTATTAGGGTGACATTGGATAATGAGATGTAAGTTATCATCTGTATATTGCATTGTGTGCTCATCACCCAAAGTTTAGTCTCCTTGCGGAGAGTAATAGAGTATTAGAGCTGAAAAGGATGATTTCACAGTTAACAGCTGTAGTTCACTTTGTCAGATCCATATTCAACTAATAATTATTGAGGGTCTATCGAGGGCTTATTTCTAAGTATACTTGCTTTATTTAATTTTCCGCACAAATCTATGATACAGATTGTTTGAATTTTCATTTAATGAATAAAATAGAAAGAAACAAAACAAAACTGTTCAGGTCAGCAAAGGAAAGAACCTTGGCCAAGATCGCACAGTAATATTTCTAGATTTTAATATCCACTGCTAAATGATATTAAATTTATATATACATATACACATATTTTATATACATACATATATAAATAAAATATTTTCACATGATGATTTAAAACAGGTTTAAAATGTTAAATACACATATATATGACAATTAAGTTCACTAATGTGTTGCAAAGATGTTGCTAACCTTTTTTTATATCAGAGGTATTATTCGTTATGAATTTGTATCAACTAGACAAACAGTTAACCGAGTTTACTACTTGGAAGTGCTGAAAAGGTTGAGTGAAAAAGTTTGACGACCTGAACTTTTTGCCAACAATTCACAGTTCATGCATCATGACAATGCACCAGCTCATATAGCATTGTCTGTGAGGGAGTTTTTAGCCAGTAAACAAATAACTGTATTGGAACACCCTCCCTACTCACCTGATCTGGCCCCCAATGACTTTTTTCTTTACCCGAAGATAAAGCAAATATTGAAAGGAAGGCATTTGGATGACATCCAGGACATCAAGGGTAATATAACAACAGCTCTGATGGCCATTACAGAAAGAGTTCCAAAATGCTTTTAAGGGTGGACTAGCTGCTGGCATTGGTGCATAACTTCCCAAGGGGAAGTGACCATAGTGATATTCAGCAATGAGGTATGTAGTCTTTTTTCTAGGATGAGTTCATGAACTTAATTGTCAGACCTCATATATTTTAAATTCTGCATATTGCTTAGTACATATTACTGTTAAGATTATTTGAAATAGTAATTATAGTAGTAACTGACTGTACATAGTGTTTTAAAGTTTTCAGAGTATTTTCACATGTATTGTCACATTAAATGCCAATGAAAATAATATTAGTAATAGTAATTATTATTTTTTTCAGGAATTTTGCTAAACGTTTGG
This sequence comes from Rhinolophus sinicus, assembly GCF_057876585.1. Taxonomy (NCBI): domain Eukaryota; kingdom Metazoa; phylum Chordata; class Mammalia; order Chiroptera; family Rhinolophidae; genus Rhinolophus; species Rhinolophus sinicus. The sequence goes on from NC_142502.1 coordinate 60,207,282, forward strand.
GGATATATAAGTTAATCAAAGCAGATTTTATTTTCACATTTTGCAGATGATGAAATTGAGAACCCGAGATCTAAAATAACTTACCCAAGATGACAGGGCAAATAAGCAGCAGGACTCGCCAGGGCTCAAATCCAAATCTTCTGGCTCCAAAGCACATGTGCACTGAATATATGTGTGAGTAGAAATTTGACATGTTATGGAATTTATATACTTGATCACCTTCCCCAGCTAGCATGAAATGTATCAGAAATTATTATAAACCTGAAAAATAGCTTGTACCACTGAAATATTGGAGAAAATGTTTAAAACTCAACAATGGCATGGGTCCTAGAAATGGCAGTGTCTTGTACACAGACGTTAGTCATGAACTTTCTGTTCAGGACTGGGAGCAATAATGCTCTGAGTCAGGTTAATTGTCGGCATGTGAAACCAACCCAGAGCCATGTATCCCCCCATGCCACCTCCACAGGATGTTAGGAATTAAACACATTTTTGTTCATTGTTTCTTTTTATGATATTAAATCACAAAATATTGTACAAACACGCAACTGAAAGCATAACATATTATTTGTTAAGATATAAACTACTTCAATGCATAAACATCAGAATATAAGTACTGTCTAACGAAGCCTCGGTTGCATTTTTATATTGGCTAACAAAAACATTAAATGCTCAGTGCTTGAAACTATGATTTGGAAAATTGGGTAACTTCTTAACAAGGTCAAGTAACTAGTTTAATCATGGCATGATCACAGCAACATTAAAATGTTAGTTAATGAAACATCTATCATAAAAGAAGCCTCATGTATTGTACTCATAATCTGCATTGAGCTATTTGCATAGAGAGATTATTTGAACAAAGATTTTAGAGGATCATTCTAACATTGAGAAAGAAAGAAAAATGAAATAACATTTAAATAAATACCTGGCCTGGCCTGGCAGGCAAATTGAGCAGGAATAAAGTAGTTGCACAGACTGTGCCTTCTGAAATCTGGCCATGATTTGCTTGGAACTGCATCTGTGTTTTGATGGCAAATTCACAGGGACAGAAGACAGAGTAACTGCAAGCGTGGCTTTTCTTTTCTAATAACCTGTGCTCTGCTCTAGGATTCGTGACTTCTGTCGTGGTGGCAGGGTTTTATATTTTACAGAGTGAGATCATTTTAAAACTACTGTCATGCAGGCAATTAAGATTAAACTCAATTCCCCTTCACACTCCCTAGTACTATGCTTCTGTATCCAAAAGATAAAAACTTGAGAAATGGCTCACCGGGACGGGCCAATGGGCCTGGAGTCCAGGACTCCATTTCTGACAGTGATGGCAAAGGGTTTTCTAGAGGATTGCATGGCTGCTCTCCATGACATTAGCCTGAGGAAATGGGGGGTGTATATTAAGAACACCTGAGGACCTTTGCTAATGTGTTATGGGTCTGACATCTAAGGATTTATCTAAATCCTTTGTGAACTACATTTTTTTGGCCTCTGATGCTTTTGTTGTGTTAGGCAGCATTGAACTAGGAGTCAAATATCCTGTGTTTCAACCTGCACTCTTTCTTTCACCTACTAGTTAAAGGAACTTGGCAAATCCTTTACTTCTCACAGCCTCAGTTTGTTTACCTGTAAAAAAGCAACAATAACTGTCCTGCCTATATAATCAAATTGCAAACAGTTATTCTAAAGAACAAATGAGAAAATTAACATAAAAATGCAATGATCCCAATGTAATAGTAACATTCTAATTACCTTACATAATCCAGAAGCTCAGCCTCAGAAGCTAGCTGCTGACTATTTGAAGGAGATTATCAGCATCCAAAATTTGGAGTTCTCCCTAGGCTGTCCCTCTTTCAGATCATTAAGAAAACAAAATAAGAGCAGCACAGTGTTTATTCTTGGAATAGACAATTGTTAATTTATCTCACCCAGGGAGATACCTTTTCATCCATGCCTTTAGTTTCTAAAATCAAAAATAATTTGTTCAAAAACAATTATTAAATACTTATTGTGTCCACAGGCTGCTCATCTGATAACAAGTAATTTTTACTGTTTTATAAACCTATACATACTGCTGTTTTTAAAAACAGAACTCAATGTGTTTTCTTGTTGTTTCATTTTGCTTTTTTTTTGAAACTCAAAAACTTCCATCACATGTTCATTTATCCCTTGAAATTTCCCAACATTTGGGTAAACAATAACTGTTCCTTCCAGAAACCATGTTCGTTTTCTACAATGAGGAAATAAGTGATTTGCTGTAAAAAAAGGAAATCTAAGAAAATAACAAATCAATTTGTGAGAAAGAAGAAACAAAGAGTTAAAAGTACCCCCTTAAAAAGGAATGAATCATTAGATCAATTTCCAAAAGATTCACAATGAGTCAAGTCCTTAAACAAATTTTCAGAAGTTCAAATATATTGAACTAGTCAGTGTCTCTTTTCAAAGCAGTTCCCAGTTTGTGATTTTCTATCAGTTGTCCACACTTTACCATTTCTGACATGTACTGACCTTTCCATATTAATATGTACTTTACTAGATTTACAATTTTGCTAATACAGCTGTCAGGAGTATGTTGTTGTAAGATGTGAGGATGGGAGAGGTCAGCAGTTTCGGTAACATCTTTTTATTAAGATCATGAATTTATAAAGATGGCACAGAACTGTAGCCAACATTCTCACGTAATTTAAATTGGGATACGTGATGGGAGACAGTGTGAGATTGCAGATTAATGTATATCAAAGAGCAGATTTAGGGAAAAGAGAAAATTAACAAATTCCTGGAAAGATGAAAACTTTTCTCCTTCGATGAGTTAGTCCATAATAAAAGAATAACCCAGATAGTCCCTTTGTTCACCTTTATCATTACCAAAGCCAATATTCTTTTAAAAGTCAAATACAGCATTTTGCTCCAAAGGATTTACTCTGCAATTGCACTTTGCTAATGATTATTCTCTTCCCTTCTCATTGAAACATTTGGAAAGTAAACACAGAAAGATAACACAGGAATTCCTTTCAAGCCTACACAGTACCTAATATGTTTTAAATTCTATTCTATTAAGCTATCCTGTGTGATGGGTCAACACATAATATCTGAGACAATTAGATTCAAAACATGCTAAATGCTTCTTCTCAGCTTGTAATCATTAGCCAAGTAGCATTTAGAGTCATCATGGCATCATTTTAGTTTCCTCATTCATGTTAACACCAAGTCACAAGAACAACCTTATTTGTTTTTAATTGGCCCGCCCAATCTCTAAAATATCTGTAATTGTTTTACATTTGAATCAAATTTATTAACAGACATATGGTTATAATAGAGAAATCACTCCAGCTGGCGAAGCCCTAAGCTAAGCCCACAATAATTTGATCATTTGCAAATCGTTGTCACTTGAATGTTTTCTTAGTACAGCTTAATTATGACTCAACTCAGTCCAGAGTACAATGCAGTTCCTGGCAAAAGAAGAAATTGAGAGCTCTCAATACAAATGGGGCGCGCTTTGTTATTCATGTGGATGTCTCCCACCCAACAAACATCTGCTAATAAACGTGCTTCCAGTCTCCATGATAGCTTTTCCTTTCATCATTCAAACCTGGCATGAAATTTACATCAACTGAGAATTCATGTTATTTACTCATTGCCAACTATTACAATCCCATTAAAATTCTAGCCTATAATGCCCTCTGGAAAATTAGAAATGTTTATAAAAATAAATGCACAAATAAGACAGAGAGACATTTTACATATTTTCCCAGCAGCTCTTTGACAGATGGTCACCTTGAAATTATGCTGTGATAATACAGCCGATTTTTAAAAAATGATCTTGATACAGAATGTAATCGAGAGTTCTTGGGAGCCACCTCTGTATTTTCCCAAGCAATCTTTTCTGCGGTTTAAATGTGTTCATACAAATCTTAAGTGACACATAAAGCAATTTTTCCCCTCAACTATGTAGATCAGTCATAGCATTGTAATTAAATGTCATAGAATGGCAAATAATTACCTTACCTAAATGGTTAATATAGGAAAAATCCATCAACGATCCACCCTGAATATATAAACATTGTATTTGGGGGCTCCATTGGTATAATGAAACTTAAAAGCAGTTTTTACTTGTGTGGCCCCATCTGCCACTGACAAATCAAGTTTGAAAAGTGGTATTTGACTGAGGGTCACAACGTCCACATCACTTCAACTCCACTTCAACCTGCCCCTACTTAGGTAAGTATTCAAGTATAAAACTCTCATAGTCTGTACTTACCCAAAAGGGTCAACTTTTTCCATGTGAGGGGCCTAGTAAATTTATGATTCGTAACAGTCTCCTTCCAACTACCTGGCTGTCTCTTCCAAAGGTTTCCTATTGCTTTGGCAGATTCTTAGAATTTACTCTGCTAACAGAGGCCCTGTTCCCTTTTTTCCAAGGGATAAAACTAAACGAAGCTAATAGCTAACTCTTGGTAGTTAAAAAAAAAAAAAAAAGCAGCATAGTTTCTGTCTTTCAGAATGTTACTTAATTCTTCAAAGGCCCACTGAAAAATCCAGTAATTGTGATGCATTATGATACCACACTGTCAAATCTCTCTCTCAGCATCCTTTCTCCCTTCATTCTACTGGGGACCATTATCATTCAGTTCTCCTGCTCAGACTGGTTGCTTTACTCCCCAAGAGCTTAGACTTCTGGGAAGAAATAAGGAGTTTGAGAGCATGTCCCTAAAGTCTCACTGGAAACCATTTCTCCTCTGACAGGTCCTACGGCCCTTCTGCAATCGTGATGCTCAGATCATGCCAGGGGCATCCAATGCAAATACAGGGCAGACGTGTCAGACCACAGGAGCACAGTGAAAGGGATATGATACAAACTATCCATATCAGTTCATGCTCCTGACCTTGATGCTGCTGTATCCAGAAAGGAATCAGCAAATGAAAGTCAAAAGAAAACAAATAAAAATATTGCTCAGAACAAAAGACCCTTTTTCCCCCCTTTAGTCATTCCTGTTGAAGAGTTTGTATTAATCCACAGGGGAGGAAAGATTTGAAGTTAAAACCTGAGCCACACTTTCACAAATATGTCCAATGTATGTGTTATAGATAGAGTAAAAAAGAAGGACTCTTGGGTATAAGAGTAAAACAATGCTGTTTTTCTCGCAACAGCTCTTTAAAATGTATTTAGTAGGAAAAATTTCTTCCCTGCCCCTGGATGAAAACTCCCATGGTCTCATAGCTTTTTGATCAGTCTTATACAACAAAAAGTCCTATAGTGTAATTACAATTCAATCTCAACGTAGTTATCAAAAATACCTAGTCTTAGAATTAATCAAAATTCAAAACTTGGTTTGAAGTTAAAAATTGTTCTATACTCTACCTGGACCTGTATCAAGCAGTAGGTCAGGGAAGAGGGTTGTGGTCCTTCTCTTCCTTCCTGTCTTAGGCTTCAAGGCCTCTCTTCATCTTCCCCATCAGGGTGTCGTCACCTCCCATGAGGCATAAATGGGGGGTGGGGGAGAAAGGTCAACGCAGAAAAATTCTTACTTGATGGATAATTTTGTTAAGTTTGCTTTGTGCTCCCTGGATCTGGCATGTATTTAAAGCTGACTGCATGTTTGGTGGGTGGTTTTGTTACGGGAGTCTTTTTCTTGCTGATACAGTGAAGAATCAAAAGTCAGCAAGCTGATTAATATGCAAGCAGGGATTATTAGTGATGCATTCTCAAGGAAGAGAATGGGCCTAGCTGAGGTGGGCGAGGAGAGAGAGACAGCAAGCGCACGGGCAAGAGAGCTGGTGAAAAAAAAAAGTGGGTGAGAGCTCTTGTCTCGAGGACTTATAGATTGCCAGGTGGGGTGAGGGAGTTACATATTGATTTGGTGGGAAAAGGTGGTGTGTGCTCTTCCATAGGAGAAGGGTGCGACCTCCTAAAATGGGTAGAGGTCTGTTAACTCTAATCCTTATCTTGCTCCAGACCACCTCTTGTCATCTGTTGTAAAAACAGGTATGTGGCTGGAGGAAGCAGTTAATCCTCCTTCTCCTACATTTTCTAACTTCTACCTAACAGTTTTATGGTTTTTATCAGAGATGATCTGTCACCTGGGTTTCCTTTGATACAGTTAATGCAGGCTCTTCAGTTTGGTCTATTAGAACTCGGTAGAATTTTCTCTTTTTGCTCAGGTGCCTTTGCTTCTATGGACAGCCCACCAGGACAGGATGAGAAAAACTCCATGCTTCTTCTCTGTCTCTCTCTCTCTCTGTCTCTCTGTCTCTCTCTCTCTCTCTCTCTCTCTCTCTCTCTCTCTCTCTCTCTCTCTCTCTCTCTGGCACGGGCCATATTGTGCACAGAAAATACTCATGTTCTATTATTACTTTAAACAAACTTAGAAAATGCACACCAAGCTCTGCCCAGCAGCAAACTTTATCATCATTCTCACCTCCAGGGAAACTTACAAAGACACATATCTGAAGTGAGAGCCAAACACTGATCCTCCGGAATGGCCCCACTTTAGGAGACACATATTAAATTCTCTTAGAAATCATGGTAAACTCTTCTCACTAGACTTGCAGCAAATAGAAGCCACAACACAAGTCTTGCCAAACAAATCCTCCTCACATCCCCTTCCCTTCTCTTCAAAATTCCAATCCTTTTGTTCCCTGTTATAGATAATCTGGTTCGTGTCAGGGTTGCCAAGGCCACCTTTGGGCTCAGGAATACACTCAAAGGGCTCACACCACTCTGAAATGTTGTTACAATCATGATTTTAGTTTATTACAGTAAAGGATACAAATTCAAATAAGCAAAGAGAAAAGGCACATAGACAAAGTCCTGGAGAAACCTGATACAAGCCTCCAAGTGTCCCATCCCAGTGAAGTTGCATGAGGACACACTTAATTCTCCCAGCAGTGAAATGTGACAACACTTGGGAAGTACCGTCAACCAGGGAGCTCACCTCAGCCTTGGCTTCCAGGGACTTTACTGAAGATTCGTCATGCAGGCATGCAACACAGACATGACAGCCCTTAACTATTCAGCCTCCAGCTCCTCCAAGAGGTCAAACGGACACAGTGTGGCCCAGAGCCTCAGGGACACAGAAACAGGCATCCACTAAAAGCACTTTGGTAACATCAACTTTGTGGTCAAACAGATGCAGCCAGGCCCACGCTGTGAGGCTCAAATACTCTTCTCGGGGTTCAGAGATTATATCCCCAGGAGCAAGTCAAGGGACAGTTCTCCTGAAGACAGGCTTTTGTTTATTTGTTTGTTTGTTTTTGTTTGTTTGTTTGTTTGTTTGTTTTGAATGTGTAGGGTTTGGGCAACCCTAGCCTGCAGAGGTAATCTTTTATTTCACAGGTTCCCATTAAGATTGAAGATTAGTTTGAGATATTGACTCCTTCCTCCACACCAACCCAGACAGAATCATAAATCAGAATAATTTTAAAGAATAATTAAATTAGAAAAGAAAAATCCCTGGGGAATATGAATTCTGCCATAAACTAGTAGAACTGCAGGGATTTGAGAGGTTGATGGAGAAAAGCGAAACTCAAAGCCATGGGTGTCCAGGGAAAGCAGTGAAAATACAGGTTGGAAGACAATGTTTATGTTTAGTCCGCACCTCTCCCCACACTGCCCTGAGGCAAACTGAATTGATTCTTCATCACTGAGACCAGGAATAATAACAGCCCAAGCTGCCAGCCACAGTGGGAAGAAATCCGAGTAGCACCAGAATCCTGGCGAAGTGGGGACTTGAGGAAAACAGGTGATGATTATATAGCTGCCCTCTGAGTAAATCAAGAAAATGGAGACTGAGAATTGACCACTGAATTTAGCAACAAGGATTTCACATGTAACCTTTATAAGAGCAGTTGTTAGGGGCTGGGGATATAGAGACAGGGCTAAAGAATGGAGGTAGGGGGGTGGGCTGTTAGCTCAGTTGGTTAGAGTGCAGTGCTCTTACCAACAAGGTTGCCGGTTCGATCCCCACATGGGCCACTGTGAGCTGTGCCGTCCACAACTAGATTGAAATAACTCCTTGACTTGGAGCTGATGGGTCCTAGAAAAATACACATAAATAAAAGTTAAAAAAAAAAAAAAAAAAAGAATAGAGGTAGAGAGCCATTAACTGATTTAAATTATATTTAAGAAAAGAAGAGAGGGAGAAATAAAGACAATATATGTTTTGTGAAAAACCCTCTCCCTCAGTGTGATTCTAAGCGAAGGAAAGAAATCAGAGAATAGCTAGAACTAGAAATGGGAATTTCTATTAGTTGAGAAGAGGGAGAATGATAAAGGAAATAAGGGAGAATTACTGAAGCAAGGTGCTTGAGTAGACAAAGGGAGTGGGTTCTAGTACCAAGTGGAGGAGTTGACATTAGCTAGAAGTAAAGAGAGTTTATACATAGTTGATTAATCTGGGTTCCCCTAAAAACAGAGCCAGAGATAAGAATTTTATGCAGGTAGCTTATTTGTTAAGAAATCTTAGGACGCAGAAGGGAGGAATTGAACAAGGAAAGTTAAAAAAAAAAAAAAAAATCCAGTAAAGAGTGTGTTATTAAGCCAGTTATCAATTTGGGAAACTGGAGTTCAGTTCCTCTAGAATCCCTTTAAAGATCCATGGAGAGTGGACATCAGAACTGTCCCACTGAAGTACAGGGAAGCAGGGACATCCTATGCCCTATTGGCTGAAGGCTACCCTTCTGGTAATTAATTCTCTGCATACCCTATATTGAAGGAAGTAGTTACACAGATGGGCTAAAAAATTTAACTTGAGGAAGGAAGGGGTCTGAGGGGTAGTTAAAAAGTAGTATGATTGGATAGAATTGTTATAATAAATTGGAAATATAGGACGTAGTTATGAGAGAGTGGAGTGCTTGAAACTAAGATTATAAACATGTTGCCATTGCCATGAAAAGGACTAGTGTGGGACAATGGAATTAGATGGCTAAAGTAGCGTGGAATACAAAATCATTGAAGGAAAGTTGAAACTGAGAACCCAGTGTGTTGAAAGGTTATCCACTTGAGTTATGAGTTCTTGAAAATTAATACAGGGGTCATGTTGGAGAGACCGACAGTGACCTAGGAGTTAGTCTTCAAATGAATAAAAGGCGTGCCTAGGAGTTGGTAGGTGCCTACTGCAAGAAAGGATAGTGTGCAATTGTGTACCCAAAAGTGTAGCATTGTTTAGAATTGTAGGTGCACGGTAGTGATAAAAAACATACTGGCATTTGTGTTGGTTTTATTATTGCATTTTAATTCTCTACAGACTATGAACACTCTGATTACCTGAATCTGAAGAAGACTGCATCCCCACTTACCTTGGTGCATCTCAGAAAATATGCAGTACATATTGATAATATAAGATTTCTAAAATTTTAGTGATACTATGGGTAGGGAGAATTTTCTAGAAGCAGCAGTAAGGACTGAAATATATACCAAATATCACCCCTAGGCACAGTAGCATGAGAAGAATAGGAGATATCATTTGAGAGGGCTGCACAAGAGGCAGCATTCCTGAGGGCAGCAGGGAAAAAGAGTTGAAGTTCTGAATAATTACTGACTGTGCCTTCCAGAGAGCACAGTGGGTTATTTTAGGGCTTGTGAGTGTGAAGAAGGTATTACAGGGACTCAAGATGGTGGCACAGGAGGCAGTATCTCCAGGGGTCAGCCAGGTATTAACTAGAACAAGAACATGAAGGGAATGTTCAAAACAACAGCTGAAGATTTAGGAGATGTTACTAATTACTGACTTCCAGAGAGGGTAAAATGGGATTGTTTTAGAAGCTGGAGAGGGTGGAGATGGTATTGGTCAAGTTTCTTTCAAAGTCATGTTGGAATTAAAGTCTGGGAAATGTGGAACCATCTAAAACCATTAAATCATTAAAGAAATCTAAAACCATTAAATAAATAGAATCAGTAGTTTAAAATCTACCCACAAAACAATAGAAATCAATCACATTCAGGTTTTGTAGGTGAGTTCTGCCAATCTTTCCAGGACCACAAGATCCCTCCTTGATAAACACCATTCTAGAGAGCTGAAAAAGAAGAAAGTTTCCCCAAAATCTATGTAAGTACTGTACTAGAAAGGAAAATGGAGGCAAATCTCACTTCTGACACTAGATGAAAAAATCCTATAATAGAATAAGTAAACTATCAAATATTTTTAAAATTACAAGAAGGCATATTTAATCAAAGGAATGCAAAAAAGGTTAATAACATGAAACTTTTTCACCATGTTAACAAAGGAGAAAAATAAAACACTTATAATCATCTCAATAGATACCAAATTTTTATAAAATTCAGTACCCTTTTATGATTTAAAAAACAGCACAGTAGAAATAAAACAGAACTTCTTTAATCTGAAAAAGGTTATCAGAAGCCTACAGCAACTTTTATTTTAATGGTACATCATTACATGCATAAGTACGGACATAAGCATAACTTTGGATTCGATCATCAAGTGATTTAATTTTGTTTTACAATCATCTCTTGGCTCTTTACACTTTTATGTGAGTTTCATACTCAATTTTTTGAATATATATATATATATATATATATATATATATATATATATAATCACATTAGGCATTTTAAATGGAATTGCATTGAGTATATAAATTTATCTGAGAATTTTTATCTTTGCAATATTTATTGTGCTTGAATATGAATAAGAACTAACTCCTCTTTTTCTAGATCTTCTGTTAGGTCCCACAATAATGTCATATTTAAGAGTTTTTTAACAACACATATTTATTCTTATGTACTTAATTGTTTTTGTTGCTATTGTAAATAAAATATTTATTAAAATTCCATGTTTAATTTACTGTCACTGAGAATAGGAAAAACACTGATTTCTTGTATACGGATTGGTTTCCAGTAAAGCTTCTAAACTTTATTAATTCAAATGGTTGCTATAGATAGATTTTCTAGATTTTTTTTGTCCACTCAAAACATCTGTGTATACAAAAGGCTTTGTTTCTTCCTTCCCAATCTATTTAGTTGTTATTTATTTTTCCCATCTTACTATATCCATCTTGTAAGTGTAGAGTAGAAGCAATGATAATAGTCAATCTTTCACGTTCCTGTTTGTCACGGATATTTGTCATTCTTTTGGCCAAATAGTCCCCCTCCTATTAGAAATCTTAGTGTGAGGCAAAGACCATCCTTAAAAATGGAAGCTGAAAATGTGAGATGCTTACTTTCCCAGTCTGCACTAGCGCAGAGCCCACATGGCTTAGGTTCCTCAGTGCACCCTGAAGGATACTATTTTTCACTCATAATGTTGTACATTGTATGGGGTGAAGAAATGTATAATGATACATATCTACTACCATTACATTCACATACAGAGTATTTTCATTGCTCTAAAAATCCTCTGTGCTTCACCTATTTATCTTTTCCCTCAAACTCTGACAACCATTGGTGTTTTTACTGTCTCTATAGTTTTGCTTTTTCCAAAACGTCATATAGTTGGAATCAGGAATCATACAGTTTATAGTTTTTGCTTCTTTTATTTTTAAATTGGCTTCTTTAACTTAATAATATGCATTTAAATGTTCCTCCATATCTTTTTATGGTTTTATAGATCATTTATTTTTACATAGCACTGAATTAAATTCCATTGTTTGGATATACTCCAGTTTATTTATCCATTCACTTATTGAAGAACATCTTGGTTGCTTCCAATTTTTGGCAATTAGGAATAAAGTTGCTATAAACATCTGTGTGCAGGTTTATGGGTAAACATAATTTTTCAGCTCCTTTGGGTAAATACCAAGAAGTGTGATTTCTGGATCCTATGGCAAGAGTTTGCTTAGTTTTGCAAGAAGTCATCAAACTGTCTTCCAAAGTGACTGTATCATTTTGCATTTCCAGCAATAAATGAGAGTTCCTATTGCTCCACATTCTCACCAGCATTTCATGTAATTTTTTCAGATTTTGGGCACATTCCAATAGTTGTAATGTTATCTCATTGTTGTTTTAATTTTCATTTTCTTGATGTCATGTAATATGGAACATCTTTTCATATGCTTATTTGCCATCTGTATATCTTCTTTGATGAGGTAGGTGTCTGTTAAGGTCTTTGGCCCATTTTTAAATCTTGCTTGTTTTCTTATAATTAAGTTTCAAGAGGTTTTTTTTTGTAATATATTTTAGAAATCAGTCCTTTACCAGAACAATAAACAAAAGATAGAATATGAAACCATGATAGAAATATTTGACCTAACTTGGAGTCAATTTTGTCTTCTCTATCTGATTACTTTTTAAACTTTGTCAGTTATTTTTTTATACACTGTTGTTGCACTACAAAAATGACTATGTGTCAATTTGTTTTTGTTTATTCTTCTCATATTTTTTACATGGTGTTCTATGGTGCTGAAAAATTCAAAAACATTCTATTTTTTAGTTCTCAAACTTCTGTTAAGAATATGTTGTAACATTTTATTCAGTCCTCCATAGGCATCCCTTTTGGCCTAGAGTTTGATGCCATATTCCATCTCCCTTTAGAATGATGCACTGTTCTTTTTAATCCATTCATGTATTGTTCTACAACTATGCTCTCCAGTGAATCACTGGCAGTGGGCTACCCAAAAAGGAGAGCTCACAAATAGCTTGCTGATCTGGATTTCTTATGGAAATCTTAGGCTGAGAAATTTTTCCCTGAACTACAAGATCAGTAGGCTTTATTGTAAGTTCACAGGTGGCTCCAAAACTACAAAGGTACGCAATTTTAAATACATTAATTTTATTTTGTGTGCACCAAAGTCACTCTATCCATACACGACAACTTTGATATGCTTAATTTTTGATGATGTTTAAAATCTTTTGAAGTCATGGTGTTAAGGTCTTGTCCAAAAACACATTATTCCCAACATTCCCGACCCATGTTGTCTTCTTAGCTAGATAGAGGCAAATTAAATAATATCGGACTGATAACATACCTCTTCTTATTGTTTTCCACAACACTAAAGAATAATCAAATAAAATTAGATGATCTGGCAGTCCATGGAAATATTAACATAAGGCTATTGTCAGGCCAAATTTTCTATGAATCCTAAAGAATGCTCTCCTAGATTGACTGGAATACAGATATTGATTAGGCAATATCCTTAGAAAAGCAAACACATTTGTGAGAATAATAAAGAATAGTATTTTAGTCTAAAAAACAATATTTCCTTTGTACCAAGCCTAGGTGAAAATACTCAATATCCTGAGAAAGAAGTCAAGATAATCTATTAGACCAAATTTTGTTCAAACTCCATCGAGAATTCAAACTTAACATACAGATAACCTAAGAAAATGATAAATGAGTGCATTCCATTTGATCTTTCCTTAGAAAGAAAGGAAATGGGGGTATTTTGCCATTTAATTGGTTTCCTAACTTCTCAAACTGAGCTAGAGTTTAGTTGTACAAAACACAGTTTAAAAGTTCTTAGATTGCTTAATAGCTTTTCTTTTGGGGGACATTCTTTTGTTGAATACTAATTACTACCATACACAAACAGCAGAGACTAATGTCTGGGTTCTAATGATCACGTTACATTTAATCAGATTTCACTTATAACCTCAGGTCTGATTCTAATAACACCAATCACATCTTTTATATGTTGTGGAAGTATTTTAAAAGGTTAGTGCATGAGAACATTTTAGCCCACAACATGCAGCTGAGTAATGCAAGTACTCACCCCAAATACAAGAGAGTGAGTGAACAGGGATTCAGTTCATTGTGATGCATGTGACACACACATAGACATTAAAAACTTAGGAAGTGTTCATTGATGACTTCCTAAGGAGCAGATGTAACACTTATATAATTCTTTTTCCCACCATGCAGCATCACAGACATTAGTCCATAAATTTGATCAACTGCTCTGTACCCCACGGCCTTTGTACTCCTAGCAAAACATACTTGACCTGGAGAAACTGCAGTAGTCCCTTGTACAGTTCATATCATTTTAATGTTTTAACAGTCAAAAATCTTCATAAGCAGGAACTCACACTTTGTTTGCAATTTATAATTTCTTCTTTGTCTGACAAGATTCCTTAAGAAAAGATTCATATAGGGTTTATTCCTACATAGCTTAAAAAAATAAATAAAAGTTTTAGAGCATTTGAAAGGAAACCATTTTATGCTCTCCTTTACTCATAACCAGCTCTATTTTTATAGAAGATAATCTATTTCCCAGTGTTTCTATAAAATGAATAATACAATTTTCAGTTGTTCTTTCTCTCCCTCTCCTTTCTTTCTTCTCCATTTTCTTCTCAACATGAAACTATTTCTGTGCAGAGACCATGGTTTTAGGCATGGAACAATGACTGGGAATTTGCAGACCTCAAAACTCTAGACTCACTTTTGTATCTGTGAGATTTTCCTGAGGTTACTTAACCTCTGTGTGACTCAGTCTCTATCTTTATATTTGGAATTATATTTGTTCTTACTTATTTTACCAAAACATGGGGAGGGCTAAATAGAGTTAAAATGTTTGGGAAATACAGTTGGTGCATAAATCATGATACAATATTTTGGAATAATTGTTATAGCACCTCAACTTCTCATTGACAGCTAATAAATCATTTAGCACATTAGTAACAAAAACTACTAATTATGCTAAATGAATAGTGTCCTGATATAATTCTGTACTTTATTCCTGATAACTCATTTAACATGGATAGTCTCTCTCTCACTGCTCAGTGCTTTGCCAGCATTTTCTTTAATCTTATCAGATTGCTTTGATTTAATTGAGAAGTCACTCTAGAAGAATGTCATTTTTCTTGCATCTCTTCAACAAAGTAATATAATTAAGGTTATGCAAAACAGAGAAGATTCCCAGAGTGCCAGGTAAGAGTGAAGGCGTGTGAAATTCCCAAATTAGGAATTGCTGTAGTCAACATAAATAATTGACATTTAGATGACCTAATTAAAACAAATTACATCTCTGTAGGGGAAAGTTATGATTTCAAACACAGAATATTTTTGAGAAATAATAGATAAAATAGCTGAAGTAGCTGTGTCTTGTATTTTCTATAAAAATCATGTAAAATTCAGCTTTATTCTTGATAAAATAATATTCAATGAGTGAAAAACTTGTGGAAATTTGAAAATATATCAGAAACAGAATATTCTTGAATTATGTTAAGGGCAAAGTTACATAGCAATTAAGTGAGACAACTCTGGATCCAAACAATACACTCTTGGGCCACTTTTGCACAACTTCCTTAATCTCTCTGTACCTTAGTTTCATTGTCTATGAAAGAGGGACCTTATGCAGCTGTTATGAGAATTAAGTAATTGAATATATGTAAAGTGTCTTGAAGAGTGCCTAAAATAGAGCAAGAATGTGATAGATGTCCAATTTGTAATAATTTTCATTTTTTTACACATGAAGCCCTTTAATAATAAAAGGAAAATTGGAAACATTATTATAAAAAATGGACAACTTATCTTAATATGTTTTCACTTAATTTACTTTCAAAATTTCTTAAGAAAAAAAATGTGGTTTTTCACAGGAAAATTGCATTCTTATTCCAGAAGGACTTTATCACCTCTTCTCATGAAGCAATCACTTTTTTATACAAACTCCCTCAACTTTTCAGAAATGTGCTTTCATTTTGGAAATGTATCAGTTATGCTCTAATGCTTGAACAGCTTTGAATTTTGTTCATTGTGTCAAATCACCTTTAATAAAGAAATGGAATTATAGATGTTGATACCATAGGGAAAAAAAGCACCTTCAAATTCTCTTTATAAGAAATTTGGTCCACTTACATTAATGGAACAATATCTCCTGATGAGTAGATTTTTTAAAGCAAAGAACCTGCTGATAAAACTTTGTTAAAATTTTATCAAAATCCTATTTCAAACACCCACACCAAAAGCACTTTTTGTGTGATATATTATCTACAAAACGATGAATTAAAATGATTATCTGTTAAAACCTAATCTGTGGGGTATTTTAAAATATTTCTTTCTTGTGTTGAAAGCAGAAGGCATTTTTTGTTGAAAATGTACCAAAGTCAATACTCTATTGCAAAATGTAAGCTGCAAAGCAGATTGTCCTCAATAAAGTAACAAATCTCTACAGCATGGCAATTAAGAACAACGATAGTGAAATCACACTGCATCAACTCAAAATCCAGTGCTGATTATTAGCTATGTAATCTTGGAAGAGTTATGTAAAGTCTCTGTGTCTCAGTTTTCCCATCTGTAAAATGAGGAGCATGGTTGTATTTATAGAACAGAATTGTGGGGATTAATGAAATGATACCTGTGAAACATAGCTTATGGCCATAAAAAGTAAAAGTACTCAAAAAATTTTGCCTTTGTCATCATGGTATATGTATTTTTGGGTCAATAGCTGGTATATGTGTTTTAAATATTATTGTAGAAATCAAATCAGCAACACAACACGTCACTAATTTTAGGAATATTGTCACTGCGTAGCAGTACCTTTAGCTATCCATTTTGAAGCACTGGTTTTTTTTAAAAAATTGTATTTTTTAAACCCATCTACATTAAATACTAATCAAGATTATAGAAAATGACTGTATATGCAGAGCGAAGAAATAACAAATATGGCATCTTTAGGTTACATTTAAAGGTTAAAGTTTTCCAAAACTTCCTTTGTTACTGGAGTGTGTTTATTGTTTTAAAGGTCACAGACATGTGAAGGATAAATGGATGGGGTATAAAAGATAGGGAGTTCGGGTTTCCTGAAAGCCAAGGCCACTATCCAATCAGTGGCTTTGCTACTAATCCCTTGGCCGTTATTATATTTTTCCCGATATAAGAATGTTGCTTTACTTTTAAAAATAGTAATAGCTGCCATTTTGTTAGCAACTATTAAATACCAAGCACTATACTAAGCACTGTAAACATTACTTTAAATTCTCTCAATAATCCTCTGTCATGGTGAAGAACACTGATAAAAAGTCAGATGTAAAAATAAAATGTCATTTAGTTTTGATAATTAATTGGGAAAACTCCCAACACTTGGTTAGCATTAAAAAGAGAAAAGAAAAGGAAAGAAAAGAAAAGAGCAAAAACCTAACTAAATGCCCAATCTAAATTTAATCCAATCTGATAATGTAAACACTACCTCTAGGGCCTGGTCTCTAGTTGGGGTAAAGGGCTCAGTCTTTCAGCGAGCCTCCCTCGCCTCCTGTCTTTTCTCAAAGATTAGGTACCAGAGAAGGAGTGTGTGGGTGACTTGGCCTTACAGTTTTGAAAAATGGATTAATACCCTGACCTTGTGCTATTAGGTTGGTGCAAAAGTCATTGTGATTTTTGCAAGTACTTTTAACATTTTAAACTGCAATCACTTTTGCACCAAGCTAATAATCACTGGGTCTACACTCGTAATTGTCTCCTGGATTCTGGGGCAATGATTCCTGTCTACTTTTTGACTTTTGAAGCTTTAATCTGTGACTAGGGCATTTGCAGTTCTTTATTTTGGCCTGGGCAATGCTCCTGGAATAAAATAACCTGAACTCCCTTCAACTCTCCTGATTGCAGACATGTAGGCACCCTCTTACTCCCATGTCTGTCAGTTTACCCAGCCTGGATTGTGGGATCAACTGCAGGTACTTGACAAGCCCACTGGCTTTTTAATCAGCATGCACTCCACAAATGAACTGAGAGGCTGAGGAAGGCCAACTAGATCTTCTCCCAGCCTTCACTCTTTTAACTAGATTGGTTGGCCTTTGATGTTACAGATTCCCTCTAGAATTCCAAAGAGAGATCTTTCCATACTAGATATACCCCTAAATTCTTCGAATGCATGTCTTCTCCAAGCCTGACGACAGGAAATTAAGACTATCCGGACATGTTTTGTCCTTTCACACTCTCCCGTCTCCTTTCCATCCTTTCTGTAATTCTTCAGGACTGAGATCTTCTGTTTTAGCTTTCCCATATCATATGCTCTTTATACCATAGACAAGCAAACCTATGGCTTTGTTATTAAATAGCAGAAAAGTCATTTTCTGTACACGTTGGCAGAACACTGTGACCTAGTTCAACTCCAGGTTTGGCTAAAGGAATAAAAGTGAGAGAGAAGAGATTGCTAGAAGAACACAGCAAACCTTGTCTCTCCTCACAGCCTGGGCCTCGAGCACATTGTTTTGCCTAGGGATGAAACACTACTCTCTCCTGGTTAATGTTGAGAAGCTGAAATCAAATATGGTCTAAAAAATTAATTTCTGACAAAAGTATATCCCTTTTTACATTTGTAACATATGCTATTAATTTCAGAAAACTGAGGCACAAAGGAGCTAATAACTTGCACAGGTCAAATTTCCACTTCTAACTGCATCTGATGCCTCATTCACCTTCATTAATAAGAAGCTGACACCTTGGCTGAATGCTTACTTCTCTTCCCTTGTCAGAAACCTGAACCCCACAGCCTTTGCACAACACATTTACCTGTTAAATTAAAACATGACCAACATTTTTCCTAATGATCTGGTGAACCCTCTTTCGTAATTTTCTATAAATATTATGTAAAATGGAAACTTAAAAAAATCATTATATATATTACATTTCTATTGTCTCCAAGTTTGTTTGAAAGTACAATGAGATACTGAAACAAATTAAAATTGTACCTAATGCTATAATTTCTATGGACAAAAACATCT
Organism: Rhinolophus sinicus; assembly: GCF_057876585.1. Taxonomy (NCBI): domain Eukaryota; kingdom Metazoa; phylum Chordata; class Mammalia; order Chiroptera; family Rhinolophidae; genus Rhinolophus; species Rhinolophus sinicus. The sequence continues at coordinate 60,225,880 of NC_142502.1, forward strand.
CCGGGAATATAAAAAAATAGCTCTTTAAAATAATCCCTGTAATTCAAATTTATTCAGTCAACAAATATTTATTAAAAACTCATTTTATCCCAGGCATATTTTAGACACTGGCATTAATGCTCTGAACAAAACAAATTTCCTCATTGAAGGAGACCTATATAAGCTCCCAAAAGACCCCAATCCACAGGAGGGTGGGAGATAGATGATAAACAGATTAACAAATAAATACATATTTTAAGTGGTGGTAAATGCTATGGGAAAAAAGAAACAGGATAAGATAGTTATGTTACGGTAGGGTGTAAGTTTTATATACAATATCTGTGAAAGTCTTTCTGTAAGGTGACATTTAATCAAAGGCATGATGGTGTGGATAAAAAGGGGGTTCTGTAATACAACTGACAAATCCAGTGATGGAAAATAACCTCACAGGGTAATCTAATTATAAATTCCTAATTGGTCAGGTCATGGTGGGTAGTTAGGCCCCAGGCCTGTAACTTCTTTAGTGAAAGGTTTTTAAGCAAGTCCTGTCCATTGCTCTTGTATATCTAGGTTAACACACCTTTGAAGTGCCAGAGTAATGCTCTTTCTCAGACTCCTGAGAGGCATAACCGTCCTCAAGGGAACATGTAATTTTGTTAACCATCAGGTAATCCAATCCCCACCTTGCTTTCTCCCACCTTCATGTAATTTTTCTTATGCTCCCTCCATAATTCCAGATGCTTATACAAGAGAAACTGCAAACTGTCATTCTTCAGAGCATTTGAGATCTTGCTTTCTGGCATGTGGTCAGTTTGGTTCAAATAAACTCATAAAAAATTCCTATAGGTTTGGATGTTTCTTATGTCAACAAAGCAAGCAAGAGATAAGGAATGTAGGTTTCTGGACAAAGTCCATTTGCGTCACAGAGAACAACAAGGAGACATGCTTGAGTAGGGAGCATGATAGATGTGTTCAAGGAAAAATATGGGCACCACACTGGCTAGGACTCGGGGCACCAGGGGGAGAGTACTGGCAGATGAAGGACAAAGGCCTAAGAAACAGCTAATGTAAGAGATTTTGCCTTTCATTCTGTGAAAGTCGTGATGCCACTGGAAGGTTGTGAGAGTGTCATTCACTAACTTGAGCTGCTAGGTGGAGACAAGACTGGAAGCGCCATAGTGAAATCAGGAAGAGAGCAGTGTTAGAGATAATTGCAATAGCCCAGGAGAAAGATGATGCTGGCTTAAATTAGGATAGTAAGAAGAGGTTGGTATTGCTGCATAACATCCCATTCCAAACTTAGAGACGTAAGACAAAGTCATTTAATTATGCTCATGCATTCTATGCATCAAGAATTTGAACAAGGTTCAGCTAGACGGCTTGCCTCGACTGCATGATGTCTGGGCCTCAGTGGGAAAGATACGAAGGGTGAGGAATGATGACTCAGTATTTGGGTGGTAGCAGCATCTGAAAGCTTGCTTACTCAGGTATCTGGTGAGTGGAACTCTCCAGTAAAATGACATTTCTTCTTCACGTATGGTGGGCTTCCTCACAGCATAATGGTTGGTTTATGAGACTGAGTATCTCAGTGAAGATGCATGGCGTTTTCTGACAAAGATTCCCCCTTTGACCAAACTTTAGGCAGGCTTCTCTGAGCCCTCTTTTTAACGAGGCTTCTTTCTTGTCCCTGTCCTGTCTTGGGCCTGCCAAATCCAGTTTCAGCAAAGAATCCTGCTAAGTCACTTTCACAGGTATCCCCCACTCCTTGATGTCTAAGTCCTTGGCCCACCTTTGGCAAGAATCCTGTTAGGTCAGTTTATCAAGAAATCCCTACCCTTGATATGTTCTCTTAGTAATTTTCCATCTATTGATCCCCTTGCTCTGTTCATTGTCTACAAATCCCCAGCAATCTTTTCTGTATTCATAGTTGAGTTCAGTCTCTCTTCCCTATAGCAGTAGTCTTGAATAATGTCTTCCCTTATCATTTCACCAAGTGTCAGAATAAATTTTCCTTTACAAAATCTAGCCTCAGAAATCATGTAGTGTTATCTCCACCAAATTCTGTTTATGGGAGCAGTTGCCAGCACACCTAGATTAAATAACAAGAGGATAAGACTCCATTTCTTGATAAAGGAAAAGCAGCATCCATTAAGCTAAGAGCATGTGAAATAGGGGAATTTTCTACGGCCATCTTTGGAAAATAAAAGTTGCCTCAAGTTTGTATAAGGAAGTCATAGAAGAAATAGAAGAATCTATCAAAAGACATTATTTTGTGGGTAATTTTGCTTTGTTTTGTTTTGTTTTTACCAAACACTTTATGGATATACATTTTTAAATATATCATTTACTTTTATCCTCTTTAGAAAATGACTTTTATTCAATACAGTATAGGTATTAAAATTTTAGGCTATCAACTCTGTCAATGGTTGGATCACTTCCTATCTATCTGACCTTGGACAAGATATTCTGTTTTCTCTGAAACTCAGTTTCCTTACCTGCAAATTGGCAATGATAAAAATAGTAATGAATAGAGTGTTTGAAAAGATTAAATGTGACAATGCATGTAACGTTATACAGATAATGTTTAATGAATTTTAGCTCTTATTTACTTTCTCTTATTTTTGGAAATTTGGGACATATGGCAATATAAAAAAATAAAAATTACCAGCAAGGATAGTTCCCAGAACAATGTCTTGTGACTCTATTAATATTTAGCATGACTTGAATATAAACAAAGTTAATATATTTTATTTTATTTAGAGGTTTCAGAGTCATTTCAGTAATAGAGAAGTTTTTGCAATCAATTCTGTGTAACATATTGATCACCCCATACAAACACACAAACATACAAACAGACACACAAACATATATAATGTAAGAGCTAAGAAAAGAATAAATTGCCACAACCAAAGAGGCTTTTCCTTGCTCCAAAAGAGTAGTAAAAAACTTACTTAAAGTGAATGGAGATTAAATGTAAACATAGCCTAGGCTAAATAAAATACAAAAATGAATTCTTCTCAAGGTGCTATTCATTCAAATAGAGGATTTGAAATTCGATCGAATGCCAGTGCAAAGGCATATAATGCTTGAATGACATTAATTAGTTGAAAATTGAGCCTAGGAGCAAGTGAGGCTCATCCACTGAATATGTACATAAGATTTTCCTTTCAATGAGGACCACAGAAAAATATCTGAGCAGCTTCCTGCCCTTATTTACATTCTGGTTTCTATTGACATTTTCTGGAGAAAGAATTTCATGCAAATACAAGCCTTCCAACTTAATAGCAAACTGATAATAAAAGTGAGCACTTTCTTTTGTGAACAAATGCCTTCAAAAAGCATCTGAACCATGAAAGTATTTAAGAGATTATGATTTTTAACTAAACTGTGTTTTAACACACAAACTAAAAAGAGAGATTTTAAACATCCGCCTAGAGTCTTAATTTCAGAGAACCTAAAGCTTCTTCTAGTTTACCACCACCATTTGAAAAATGCAAAATTCACATTTATTAAGTTTTACTGATCTTTTATTGGCTTCGTGTGTTTTTGACATTTTTTTTCTATTTATATAATTTTAGACTATAGAATTTTATTCTGATTTCTATTTTTTCCCCAAAAATGAGTATTATGTATCTAAGCAGGTGGCCAATTGAACAGCTTTGACCACACAAGCCTCTTAGTATTTTTAAAGAAATTCATGTTGGCTAATCAAATTTAAGAATGCATAAGCAGTTTAGACACTTTTGAATATAATATTTTTTCTACACTAACCATGTAATTACTTTGAAACTTTACAATAAATTATACTAGTATTTCTGCTTCCTTTCATGTTATGCTCTATCACTTAAGAAATTCATCCTTTTTTGAGCTACAGAAATTCTTCACAGAAAAATCAGCAAAAGGCCAGAAACAGATCAGTATAGCAGAAAGTGAAGAAAAAAACCTGGCAAACCAAAGATCATGACTTCTAATACCTTTCTGACTATTAACTTATCATCTGACCTTCTGCTAGTCACTTACCCTTGCATAACCGCCATTCTGAAGTTTGTAAAAATGGAAATAACAACATTATGGTTACTGCCCAAAGGGATTGGATAGAAAAAAACTGGAATAAGGGCTATAAAATACCTTGGAGGACATAAAATGCTACATAAATGCTTGATAATAAAACAGTTACAGAGCCCCATGGTTTAATATAAAACTAGTTTCTCTGCTAAACAAAGTACTAGAAGAAGCACTAAAGATCAAATAGAAAAAATATGCAAAGCTCTTGGTCATAATTAAAAGGGTTAGTTTGAATTGATTATACGAACTGATGTATAGATGTCTGTACAAGCTATGCAATGAAATGTATAGAGTAATCCAGTCATCATCGCATAATACTCTAAAAAGACAGTCTAATCAAGCAGGTTGAAATCAGAAGCTGGAAGGCATAACACTACACAGTCCCATGAGTGTGTTCCTCTTTAAATGAGTTTGTGTGCGTGTTTTTTGTCTAACAGCACTATTTCATGGCAAACAACCAGAAGTAGAGGAAATATTTTTGACATATTTTTTTACCCACCCTATTTGAATATATTCATTATGCCATTTTCTCTTTGAAATTCTAATTTCATTTACTTAAAACTAACATTAATTATTTCAAGAAATCTCTCAAACTATGATTTTACTTAGGAATTTAATCACAACTAGATGTTGCCTAACATAATTTAGGTAATGTTCAGAAATATCTTAATTATTTTCCAGTTTTTCTTTATTGTTCCTTACAAAAGAAATAAGAATAGAGACTTGAGCTCACCATATCTCACAGAAGAGCTGTGTGTGGTCTTGGTTTCACCATCACTTGCAACTTACTATTTAATAGTTTCAAAAAAACCCAAAAAACAAAACTATAAGCCAGTACTTTTCTAAGATGGCAGTGTAGGTAGATCCTGAACTCACTTCCTCCCAGGGACACAACAAATATACAACTACATATGGATTAATTCCCTCTGAAAGGGATCTGAAAATTAGATGATCAGAGCCTCCATAACAAAGAATAAAATGACAGCATTGAGACGGAAAGGCGAGGCAAAGACACAGTCTCACCAAGGAAAAAAACCCTGCAACCCAGCAATGCAGACCATTTGCATGAACACTGTTGGTGGGAGTGTAAATGGTGCAGCCACCATGGAAAACAAACAAACAAACAAAATTAAGAATAGAACTACCATATGACCCAGGTAGCTCACTTCTGCATATCTACTCAAAAAAGATATATTCACCTATGTTCATTGCAACGTTATTCACAATAGCCAGACGAACGAAGAAACAACCTAAAGGACCATGGATTGATGAATGGATGAAGAAAGGGTACATATTTATACAATGGGACACTACTCAGCCATAAAAAAAAAAAAAAAAAAAAAAAAAAAAAAAAATCTTGCCATTTGTGACAACATGCATGGAATTTGAGGGTATTATGCTAAGTGAAATAAGTCAGATGGAGAAAGACAAATACCATATGATTTCACTCTTATGTGGAATCAAAAAGAAGCAAAACAAATAAACAGAACAAAAATAACTCATAGATACTAAGAACAGATTAATGGTGACCAGAGAGTAGGGGGGGAGAATGGGCACAATCTTAAGACAGCTCCTTCAGGAGGGAGGGAAAGAAGTGGAGCTTACACCCAATACCTCAGCTTTTCAAGACACTGCACTAGGGAAAGATAGCAGGATGATCTCAGCCCCTGACATGACTGAATAATTGAGAGAAGGCACAGAATCCTAAATTATCTACACACACACACACACCTAAGATAGAGTGGGAGGAGTGGAGTGGGCAGACTCACAGAAGAGGTTTGAAAAATCTCCAAAATCACTAGCCAGCCCAGAGAGTTGTGTGTGTCCTGTTAAGAAGACGCATGAACTTCTTGAGATGGTCAAAGATGAGTCATTGAGAAATTTTACAAGAAAAAGAACACAATTTGTTTTGCATTTCTGGTAAATCACAGTAGAAGGGGAAGAAGATCTTATTGAAGAAGATGACACAAAAATTGAGAATAGCTTAAACGATGCTGGGATACAAAAGTAAAGCAATGAGAATCTGAACTGTGGAATTGAACTTAAATAAAAGGGTGAGGTTTTGCAACGTGTTTCAAAGATAAAATAATTAGAAATTGATAATGTGATTGGAGAAGATGCGGAAGGATTCTATTTAGAATCAAGTTTCTGGTTTGCTTCAATAGGTAGGTTGAGGCATTCCCAACCAAAAAAGAAATTATGATCAGATCAGCAATTTTTCATTATGAGCCTATTGTTTAGGTTTGGAAATTATGCAGTTGAGATGCCAAGTACCAGAAGAGAAATACACAATGGATGGCTGAATATATGAGATGAAAACTCAGCAGAGAAATTTGGTCTAAAGGCAAAGAAGTAGGTGTCATCAGCAATACGTATTGATTGAAACTTTAAAAAGTCATGGGGCTGTCCATGCCAAGCATGGAGATTACCAAGAAGAGTTTCAAAGATGAAATGTGTGACAAGTATGATTTGAACCATCATGTATCGCTGTAGTTTAGTCTCCCCTTGTCCAAGAGGCTTAGCTTTCTCTATATACTGTTACCATCCACCCAATTAGTGGTAATTATCCTCTCTGTTTTGGCTTAAGAATGTCACATAAGGGCTGCTGGGAAGGTAAAGAGGGAAGGCCTCCACTCCCTTCTAAACTGTGTACGTGAGCATGCTTTTTCCTTTTCTCTCTCCTCTCCTTCCCCAGCCTGAAGATGCAGAAAACTGCATTAAAATTACACATACCAATCACTTCATGTTGAGTAGCATTTGAGTCTCTTTTGGCAGTGGAGTAAGTAGAGATAGGAAGGAGAAAAATACAAATAAAAATATACAAATACAATCTGTGTACATGATCTTGGGGAAAAAGCAATATTAATAATTTATGTATTCATTCATCTTCTCATTTATGAAACAAACTTAAGTACTGAGAATCAGCCTTATGTCAAGTGCTATGCACAGCTTAGAGGATACTAGGATAAAAGAGTCAAGAGTAAAACAATGAGAATCTAAGCTGTGGAATTGAACTTACACAGAGGGTGAGGTTTTGAAATGTTTAGAAGAATACATGTTTAGAAGAATACAGGGGAAAAATAAAACCTGATCTGATCCTGGCCCTTGAGGAATTTACAATCTAGAAGAAAGGCATTCATATTAGATTGTTCTTCTAAATATTTCAAATTCAAAAGAAAAATATCTGAGGACTTTGGTAACAGAAAACCAAGAAGAGAAAGTTACTAGGCTTTCAAATCATTTTGTCTATGTTTACTCTAATTATAAAATATAAAATATGTCAAGATAATTTATTCAATGTGCATGAAAGAATTTGCTGTTTAAGTTGCATCAGTGTCAGGAATTGGTTGGCTGGGTGAGGTGACTTTCAAACCTCTTCTCAATTCGAATCAAATAAACTCATAGTCAAGTCCCCTATTTACAAGATGCTCAGCCCATTTCCAAATAGTTAAATCTTTTTCCTCACAGTCAAAGAAAAGTATACATCTTTTCCCATTCTATTATTTTGAATCAAATAACACATAACAAATGGTGGTTGCTGATATATATTAATATATATCTCCCAAGCTTTATTCTTTTATTCATGTGTGCTGATGCCAGTATCCTAGATTAGTGGTTTCAAACTCTGCTTTTAAACAAAAGCATCTCTTTCTTTTCTGTCCTCTAGCAATCTCTTAAAACAAACAAAAAAACTGGTTTAAATTCTCCTGATATTTAATTTCTCATTAATTTTCAATTCCTCACTATATGTGTGTTTTGTGTATGAAATTCAAATTTGCAGTATTCAAGTGAACTTTTAACAAATCCTTTTTACTAGTCATACTTTAAAAAAATAATCACAAGCTTTAAAAATGTCTGCATAGTCATTTGCATATCATTTAATCATTGTTTTTCTTACTTTAGTAGGATTTTCCACTCTTTTCATCCTTGTATCCTCCTCCTTTCAACTATTCATGAAGTTTTATAACTTGGAGATAGAACAGTTTAAGCTTTTTTTTTTTTTTTTCCAGTTTGCTTTCCTATGTTCAGAGGTTTGCCAGATTCTAGAAGTCCATAATAATGAACCAAACATTTAAGCTGAGCATACATTTGTGGTTCAGCAAACTAGACATTTGCCAATTTCAAGATAGTTGAACTAACCCATTTTTTTTTTTTAAACATATGATCAGGGGAAAGGAGGCTCAAGGGAAAAATTTTATTGGAAAGAGAACAGAATGACATGTCAAGGTGCAATAATTCCATGTATAATTCTACATTTGACATATGCATTCAGAGTGTAAATGTGCTCTTTCTTTAGCTACAACATCATTGACAAAAATATAAACATAAAAACACCACCAACCCTAATACTTGCAATAATATGAACACAAATGAACAAAAATTTAAAAACAAGCATAATTTTCAACTGCTATTGTGGAGATTGTCCATCTGAGCTCTGGATGCTGAAAGATCAACATCAATATTAAAAGAATACTGTAAACAAAGGCTAAATGTCAACCCTTAAGCCATTTTACGTCTTTCTATTGCAGTTGTAAATTCTCTCACTATAAAAGCAGATGATTCATTGCAATCCTGAGGCCATTTTCATCTGAACAATCAACAGTAATAATGTGTTGTGAATAATACAGTTAAAAATTGATTTGGTATAAATTCTTAGCAAGATATTTTTTTGCCAGGTCCCAGGACTCAAAGGGATTGAACTATAGTACAGATTATACTATTTTTCTGAAAATTCTCTTCAAGGGTAGAGACTATTTGAGATCACTATACTTATGCTTTATAAACCAACACAAAACACAACCCTCTCCCCTTTTTATGGGAACTGTAGTATTAGCATTATTTTTTAAAATGTGACTGGATTTCAGTGTATTATATCAGATGAAATTGATCCCTTAAGGAGGGATGTCTAGCTGTATATGGCTCCAAAATCGAAGTACATCATGTTGGACTTAATGACTGAAGTTTTTGTGGGATGACACCTCTCAAAGGGTAGTTTTAAAAAAGTATAATTTTAGTCTCAGCTTTACTAGTTGTGTGACATTTGCTATGTCAAATCCTTTCTGAATTTCTTTTTTGATCTTATTGAATGAGACTAGCCCAGTAGATTTCAAACTTGGCTGGACATTAAAATTACTTGGAAAGCTTTCTAAAATATAGATGTCCCCAATCTTCTGCAGACAAGTTAAATCAGAATTTCGAAGGTGGGGCTGAAGCATTAGTGTTTTCTTAAGCTCCCCATGTGATTGTAATGTGCATCCAACAATCACTTTCAGCTCTAAAATGCTCTGACATTTTATAAAACTTGCCATTTGAGAACTTCAGCATGTGTTTCAAATGAGTTCTAGGGAGAGAATTTCCAGTGGTAGGTGTTGGTGTTTGTTCTATGGGCTGCATTCATAATGTAGGCTGACATGGGGGGAAAAAAAATTAACAGGGAAGGTAGGCAGGCCATGCAAACGAGGGCTCGGTTACAGAAGAGCTGTCTCCAGGAGACCAAAGTCATGCTCTTTAACATTCTAAATGATTGGTTTGTGCATTGAACCAAATCTGAGCAGTTCCAATGTTTGAAAATGTAATGACTTAAATAGAAATACTAATATACCCGTCAAGGTCATGAAACAGTTCCTTGGCCTTCGGAAACATGTAACTTCTGTGAGCTTATACAGGTCAATTTGACGGACCTTTAATAACCTTAAGATGCATCTTGCTCTTTCCCCTGCATTAAAATATGCTAATACCAGCTTTGGAATCAAATTGATTCACTTTTTTAAAATCTGCCTTTTTAAAACTTCCTTTATATTTGCAGAATTACCAAGAAGTTGTTCAAAATTACCATATTTTCTAACTCTGAATAAATTTGAACAACAGGACTAAAGCACAAAAAGGTCATTAAAACAGGAGACTATAAAAAATCTGAGAATAGCCATACATTGCTCATGATAGCCTAAAATTAATTTAAAGTGAGTCCTGAAAATGTGTCATGGTTAAGAATTGAGTTTTAATCTTTAAGCCACACATTTAAAGAATGTCCTGTACAGGCTACCTCTAACCAAATTAGTGGAAGGGGGAGAGAGCAGGGAATAACCAACTAAGAATTTGCACATCCAGAGTTCTTTTATCTTTTCACTTAGAAAGATGGGCTGCTGAATATCATATATATAAGGTGCTACATGAAATGTGGTTAATACTACACCTAAGACACAAAGTCCATAATGTGTTATAGCTCTGCCAAGAAGACGTAAATCAGAACTAGCAAAGTTAACATTAATTCAATTGCTAATAACTGTTGGTAAGTTATAGCCACACCTATCCTTTTAGAACCAACACCTCCCCTTTAAAAATTCTGTAGACCCCTTACATTCCAAGAGACACACTCTAACTTCAACTATTTAATTGAATTTCTAAATAAACAATAAAATAATTTATAATAATGGAACAAATATATTAATGTGCATTCATAACTACACTATAGTCTTACTTATTCTTACACTTTACTTAATTATGAGAACCTTGGGATCATAGGCGAGCATGATGAGAAGTCATTCTATACAAGAAGGTCAGGAGAAGTGGAAGAGCAAAGGTAGAGTTAGACTCAACTAATAACACATCAGTCTTATCTGTATATCATAACAGATAAATGGAAAAAAAACTGATTTGAAGTATAGATAAAATGCCAAGGTAAATTACAGTCTATCAATGTTGAAAAAAATGTGGAAGCATGATATTTGTGTGAATTAGCTGTGCTATTTAGAAGTGCACTTTCAAAACACTTCACTATGTTACAGTGCCAGGGAAGTACCACTGGAAACACACTTCTTATCATGGAGTCAACCACATGGTCAAGGATGCATTCAGTCTCTGAATTACAAATTTCTTTCTCTGAACTCAGACATTCTTGGAGAGAGTGTCCTTACTTAAGAAAAGGGTAACTGAAGATGGACTGGAAATATAAACAGTAATAAAAGAAGTAGTATAGAAATAATGATGTAACCCTCTGGGGACAATTTCAGATAGAAAAAAAAAATCTTGTAAACAATCTAAATATATGCAATACATAATTCTCACGACAGATTCTTTCACCGTGTGTTATTTTTTTAAAAATAAAAGTGGTTTTAAAATAACTTTCAGTAGTGTGGCTCCATTAAGTTCATAATATTTGATTCTAAGGATTTAAAAGAACCCTTAAGTTCCATCTATTACATTTTAGTAAATAGTTTGGCTGCTTTTGCTGAAACTGCTACAAATCTAGAATATCTTTGATTTCATGTGTTGTTATAAAGAGGAAAAAGCTATGGGTAATTTGACGTTTTTTTCAAAGATGTGGGTAAGAAAGTCTAAAATGGAGCCAAATCCTTTTATAATTAGACTAATTAAATTGTGCTTTGGTCTAAAAGTTGTATTTTAGCTCAATTAACTCTTTTTGCATATTTTGGCTAACATGTTCCACAATTATTTCAAATGGATTAAGCACCAAATATGGTATTATATAGTTCATTCAGAACTTAAAATCTAACCATCCTATCTTATTTATTAATAAAATAAAAGTAATCTATCCCCAACTAATATCTTTAATGTCTACAATGTTACCAAGACAGATGTTTTGAAAATTCTCAGCAACAAGATCATCTTTAACTAGTGTAAGATTTTTGATGAATACCATGATTATATATTTCATTTTAATGAAATTGGCTTGGTTCTGTTGCAGCTTAAGGTGACCAAGTATGCATATATAAAAAAGCTGTCACATATATTCACAATATCTCAGTCTTAGTGTTCATTTTTCATTGGTAGAATTTTTAAAATAAAACAGTATTAAAAAGTGAACAGAATCTGTTTTCAGCCACATTTTTGGAGTTCTACCTATTTTTGTGTCTAGGATAACATATTCAAACTTTTATTTCAGTGTATTCCATAGGAAATAGTCACTAAAAGATTTATTATGGATTTTATTATTAACATTGTTAAAAACATTCATTGATTTCTGGAGCTTTTCAAAAAATTATTTGGAACTACATGTAGTTCATGAATAATGCAACGGATTGCTAAAACACCTGGTGCAATTTTTTAATTTAGCTATAAACCGACATTGCCAACAACCCATAGCTGGCATACCCATCAGGAGCAGAATCAATGACCCCAAAACAGAGAATATCCTTTTCCATGAAACTATATTTAAGTGTTTCAAATATGGACAACCTTTTCATATTTATTATCAGTAATTTTAAAAATAACATTTCCTCTATGACTTTTTTATTCCATGTGAACCTTTCAAATGCAAGCAGTAAAGCCTCATTATCCAAAGGAAGTTTCATCTACTTGTAATGAAAATTCATTTAGACTAAAGTTCATTTCACAGATAATTTTTGACATCTTTTGCTAGCTCATCTCTTATTCTTCAAACAGTATCTTTGCTCAGTGGAAGAGAAAAAATTATTTTACTTGGATTTCTTTGGTCAGCATACCAAAACATTTTGTATAAATTATTTGTAATAATTAATATTACAATTATTATAAAATTATTTTTCTCAATATTGTGAGTTACCACTTGTGATCATGTATGCACAGGTATGAAGCAAGCAGAAAATTATACTTTTTATTAGAAGAATTTTTTTAATCATTTCAGAAATAAGGTGAAATTTTTCAAACTTTTCCTTTAAATCTTGGAAATATGATATATGCCTTCTAACTTTGTTAACATATTTCTTTGTAAATGTTTACTTAATTTTGACAGAATGATTACTTCATTAGACAATAATGTATATACATTGGTAAGTGTTCATTTGCAGGCCAGTCTACAGCCCAATTTCAAATAATCACCTGATAATTAACATTTTAAAGCAAATTAAATAAATACATCAATATATATGTAGAATTACTGTGAATGCAACGGCCACATGCCAACACATATAGATGTATTGTTCCAAACATTGAAGCACATCTATCTTCCTGCTGGTGCCACTTAATTCCTGCATTACCTCCAATTATTGTGACAATAAGAACTGCCTGCAAAATTTCCAAAAAACTTTAGAGTGTAGTATTATTACTATTAAAATACAGTGCCCTAGACCTTGTTACTTAAAATGACACTCCCTAAGACATCTTATTTCAAGCATACTCCTCTCCAAATACTACCTCATATGTCTAGGTCACTCCTCCAGCATTTTAAACTTGAAGGAAAAGAAAAGATTCTCAAATCAGAATTTCAAATCCACTGACCTTTTCTTTCTGTTTTTTTTTCTTTTTTTTACTTTTTCTTTTTTTCTAAATTGTTTTTTTAATTACAGTTGACATACAATAGTATATCATTGGTTTCGGGTGCAAGAACATGGATGGACCTAGAGGGTATTACGCTGAGTGAAATAAGTCAAACAGAAAAGGACAAATACCATATGATGTCACTTATATATAGAATCTAAAAAACAAATGAATAAAACAGAAACAAACTCATAGATGCAGAGAACAAGTTGATGGTCACCAGATGGGAGGGGGAGTTAGGTGGATGGGCAAAAAAAGTGAAGGGGATTAAGAAGTACAAATTGGCAGTTATAAAAATAGTCACAGTGCTGTAAAGTACAGCATAGAGGATATAGTCAATAATGTAATAACTATGTATGCTGACCTTTCATTTTTACTCTTTTCATCACCTCTCTCATATCTCCCTTCTGATGTCTAGCCAAGTTACATTCTATGACCCATCAAAAACTTTCAATTCTGTTGCGACACTCCTTAGTTGAATCACAACCCCGGTGAAAGCCAGCTGTCCACCCAAGCTCACAACCAGGCAGAATGGTCTTAGCTTGAATGTTCACTTATGAATCTGAAGAAAGAACCTCGGGTTCTTTGGTAGCTCTTCTAAATTTTCCTGTCTATTCCCTGTTATTTTTCTAGACTATTACTTTCTTATCTTCTAGCATCTAACCCTGCACCTCAGTTCTCACACTTGCGTGATTGTTTTGCTTCCAGTTTCACTGAGACAACAGAAGCAATCAGAAAAGAAATTCCACATTCCTACAGCAGTGAGTCTCCCCTCTCCTGCCTATTTAGAGGTGTGCCCACCCTGCTTTGCCTGCTGCCACCCCTGAGAACTGTCAGTGTTCTGACTCTCATCTAATCTCACTAGTCAATGACTTTGTTCCCTACGTTATCCCTATGTTGGTTATAACCAATTTTTACCTCTAGATGGGGTCATTTTTATTAGCATTCTAAAAGTTCTTTATTCTAACATAAAAACTCCTATCTTTAAAAAAATAAAATGAAACTCCACCCCACCCCCATCTAGTTTGGGTCCCATTTCTCTGTTACAATTTACAGACAAATTTTTGAACCATTTTTTTAATGAGTGCTGTCTTCTCTTCCCCCATGCTCCCTTCTTTTTTCTTTTGAGACCACTTCAAGCAGGCTTTTGTCAAACTGCACAGAAGCTGCTCCCATCAAACTCAACAAAAATCTCTATAATGCCAAATTCAAAATACACTTCTTATTTCTCAGCTTACTTGACCTATCAACAGCTATCGATATTGTTGATGAGTTTCTCTTGAAACTCTCTACGTTCACTTTGCTTCTCTCTGGGTTATTTCCATCCCTCATTGAGCCCTTATTCTCAGCTTCTTATACAACACATTCCTCATCTTCCCAAACTCCAAATATTAAATACTCTAGGCTGAGTCGTTGGCCTTTCACTCACTAAACATTCTCATCTAGCCCCATGGCTGTTTACCATTTATAATGTTGCTTATTCCCACAATTAAAAATCCTGCCCAGATTTCACTCCTGAACTCTTTATCCAAATTTCTATTTGACATTTCAACGTGGATGCCTAATGAATATCTCTCATTTATCATGTGAAAAACTGGATTCTTAAATTTCCCTACCCAAATATCGCTTCTCAGGTTTTCCCTGTTTTAGCAATGAGAACACCGTTCTTTCAGTCACTATGGCTGAGATGTTAGAGTCCATCCTGTCTTCTCTCTCTTTCACACCTCACATCCATTCCATTAGAAAATGTTTTTGACCCTAATCTCAAATATATATTCAAATTGAATCACTTTTTATCATCTCTGAACATGTAATTCATTTTACAAACCTCAAAAACTCCATGCATATAGCTTTACCTGCAAAGAAGGCACTTTAAAACTTAGTGGCTTAAAATAGTATCTAATTATTATTACTTAAAATTCTAAGTCTCAGCTGGGACTAACAAGGAGACGAACCTGTGGTCCACATGATTTCTCATCTTCTAGCACGCCAGCCTGGACCTGAGATGGCAGCCAGGAAGATTCCAACAGAGCAGAACCCTGCAAGGCCTATGTAGCTCTAGGCATGGGAATCAGAAATCAAATGATTGGTCAAAACAAGTCATAAATTCCACCTACATTCATTGTGAGGAAGAACTACAAAGTAACCCTACAAAGGCTATGGTGAGGGGAATAATTATTCCCCTACAGTGAGAGGAATAATTACTACATTTGTACATTCAGTCTATTACATTATTGAATTCAGAATAAGATCCAGGAATCCAGACTCTTACTAACAAAAGTAACCTGGTAACTCCCCACCTTTCCAACTTTACCTTTTATCTCTCTCTTTCTTCTTCATTGCATACCAGTTACATTGTACATCCATTTTAGGGTCTCTCTGTTTCTGGACTTCCTCACTCAGCCTTAAACGCTCTTCTCCCAAAACTGCTGGGCTCCTTCCTTTTCAGTATTTATGTCTCTGCTCCAACCAGAGAGCTATACCCCTGAATCAACTTTACAAAGTGTCACCCAGAATCCCTCTACCCTGTAAATGTACTTTATCCTTCTTGATAGCACCTGGTCTTTATTGAGCTTCAGCTTATTGTCTGTCTTCACTAGAGGAATGTCAGCATCATGAAAGTGGGGACTTTGTATGTTTACATATACACCTCTTCCCCAGAAACTACACCAGCACTGTCCAACAAAAAGGTAATGAAAGGAGGGGGGTGGGGATGGGGGAGAAGGTGAAGGGATTAGAAAGCACAAATTAGTAGTCACAATATAGTCACGGGGATATGAAATATAGTATGGGGAATAAAATCAATAATGCTGTAAAGATTATATAAGGTGCCAGATGGATACTGGACTTATCAGGGGGATCACTTCATAGATTGTGTATAGTAGATGCCTGACCACTGCACTACACACCTGAAGCTGAAGTAGAATAATATTGAATGTCAACTATAATTAAATATATATATATATATATATATATACACATATACATGTGTGTATATATATATATATATATATATATATATTCACGAGATGTAAAGTACAGCATAGGGAATACAATCAATGGTTAGGGGAACATTATCATTTTGTGAGGGGTGTAAATGTCTAACTATTATGTTGCTTTGTACACCTGAAACTAATAAAAAAAAAATATATAGACATATATAGACATATATATATATACTTATATGCTTTAAAAAAAATGTAATGAAAGGCATATGTGTCATTTTAAATTTCCTAGGAAGCACATGAAAAAACAGTATAAAGAGGTAGGTGAAATTGATATTAATAATATTTTTAATTTAACCCAATATAGCCAAAATATTATAATATCAATATGTAATGAATTTTAACAAGTATTAAGATAATTTGTTTTTTTAAAATGGTCTTTGAAATCTGGTATATATATATTACCTTTATACATATATCAAACCAGATAAATGCTCAATAGCCCTATGTGGTTAATGGCTGCCATTTTGTACAGCCCAATCTGACTCATTGTTAGTATGTGTTAGTCATTATCATGTTAACTAAAGCAGTTGAAGGACAGGTAGGCCAAATTAAACTGGGGGAAAGCCCTGTGGCAAAACCAAAACTACTAGATCAATAGATTTATCAGTTTAAGGCAGATCTTACTACTTTCTTCTTTTTTTTTTTTTTTTTTTTTTTTTTTTTTTGTGATGGCTTAGGTGCATTTTATTGGTGTTCTTTCAGAATTTCTTCACTTCTTTACCACATTGTCCCTGAAGGTTTTAAAGCATGTTTCCCCAACTTTATCTCAATGTTCTTGAATGCTTTACTGTTTCTCTACTTTTCTTGATCTTATTGCTCTTAACTCCATTAAGTAAAGAATAAAGCATTCAAGACCACTGAGATGAAGGCAGTAGATAAATAAGGAAAAAAAAAAAACACAACACGAAATACCTCAAGTACATTCTCGTCCTTGTTTCTCTGTTCACAAAAGTAATAGTTTTTCTCAGTGACCCAGTTAGTTGTTTTGGCCTGATGTTTAAAAAAATCAATACCTGATCTTCTCCCCTTCCTTTTGCCTTGTAGGATACGTGCGGTCTGAAACCCTCTCATGGATCTCTATATTCATACCAGCAACTAACAAACTCAGGTTTTCCCTGTCTCCAGGCAATTACGCCTGCAGTTCGTTTTGCCTGGAAAGCTTGCCTCCCCTCTCTCCATCTAGCTTTATCCTTCAGATGTCAGATTGAGTAACACCTCTTCAGAGAGGTGTAAATAATACTATCTTCCCTGTTATACACACTCAGAGCACTTACTTTCCTTCACAGCTCTTACCATGATTGCAAATACATAATCATTTTAGTAATTATACTTGAAGCATAGACCCATGCTGCATCTCTGGTATATAGTATAGTTTCTGACACAAAGAGGATGCTCAAAAATCCTGAGTAATGAATGTAATACCTGAATAAATGTGGTTGCTGAATACATGGAAAGGGAAAATTTAGAACTAAAAAATATTGTTAATGATAACACTCTTTATGGAGATATTGGGAAATTCTGTAAACCTAAATGAATGAATGAATAGATGAATCACGTGTGTGTACATGTGTACATGCGCGTATGCATGCACACACACACACATCATGCACACTGGTAAATATGTTTAAGTTATTTAGCTGCTTATTTGTACTTGAACAGTTTACTAACTTTTAAGTAAGTACAGTGTAAGTGGGGAAAATGCCATAGGGCAGGGTACAGGGCATCATCAGAAAAGCCGAGCAGATGGCCAGGGGATCTGGCCATGCCTCATGATTAAGCAATTATGTAACCTTCAGGCACTCTGGACCTTAATTAAGTTCATTCTTTGTAAAATGACTTAACTGGGTTTGATCTCTATGAGACCCTATTTTATCAATTCTAAACTGTTCACCCCCCCCCCACACACACACACACATTTTAAACTCTCTGAAATTGAGATGCATCTTAAAATCAATGGCATTTTATATCCCTGTCAAGTGTGGTTCTGAGTGACATAAACAAAATAAAAATCTTCCCTTGATACTTTCTGGGAGGATCGAGAAAGCACTAACACCAAAGTATTTTAGATTCACTGAAATACATGGATTTTGAGCCTCACAATTCTGCGATTCTAAGTTATTTCTTTTACTACCTATTTCCTAACATTTTGAATTAAAAAAAAAAGAAACATTTATAGAATAGTATTACTTGTGTGAATCACTTATATGATCCCTGTTAATCATTTTGTAGGTCAAAATATCCAGGCTGTTTAGGTTCATAATTGACATACAAATCTTTACACTATGTTTTCAAACATGGCTAACTGAAATGTCACTCAACATACATATTTACCTGAAGACATTCTTTTCTGGTTGAGGAAAGAATCCTCAACCTAGAATTCTCCAAATAAAAGCTTAATTTCTCTACTCAGCATGAACAGAATACACACTGTGAAAACCTAGACATAAATAGTTTTCCACTTTTCATATCCTTTCACACCACGGTAGATTTTTATTTTTTATGAATTCAGCACCATATATTTACTCAAAACATAATGACTCATCTTGATAAATAAACACTATATTTATTGGGCCCCTCCCCCACCTCAGAAGTATTGTGAGGCCTTCCACTGCTCTATCATTTCCTTTTTAATTATTTTGTGTTTCAATATTCTGCACATAGTCAATTTCGGTTAATTACCCAAGGAAACTCTCTAGGAAAACAAAAAAAAAAAGGTGGATATACATATTCACATAGACGCAGAATTTTATACACAGAGCCAACATCTGGCCACATCTATATATGCCACCCCCCACAAGCACAAAGACTTTCTTCATTGGGTTTTTTATTGCTTTGTCTTTAATAGTCAATGTTTTTTATAAGCTATATCAAATTCTCCTTCTTGGGTTAAAAATAGCACAATTTTTAATCTCCATCTTCGTTCCTGGCTTCAATTTGTTTTTAAACGTATTGATTTAATACAAATCTTCACTTACAACTGTTTTTTGCTAATTTTTGTTATGCAGCTACTATTATTTAAGCAGAGGTGTTTGCACTTAATGCCAACTAAAGGCAGCGTGAGCTGTCTAGATTGTGCATTAGGGAGAACAGCTGATGGATTACAAATCTCTGCATTTCACCAACAGAAATGAATTTGAATCCATCAATTTTATTCCCTTATGCCAAATTTAGGAAGTTCAGTTTATGCAGATCTGTCAAAATATTACATTAAACACCTAGATGAACGAGTTAAATTAATTTAATTTTGCAGTTTGCCTTGATTGGGTTATGCTAGTTCTATGCACAAAGCAAAAACTCCCAGGAAAATTGAGCCTAGTCAGGGAAGAGATCATTGCAGTGGCAGCTGTGCTCAGCTGAATGGTCAAAGTGTTAGAATTCAGTGACAAGGGAAGGGAGGTGCCTAGACTTTCCTTGTGACACCTTTGCCTGTCTTTTACTTAACACCTATCTGATGTCCCCAAAAGAAAGAAGGTAACCACAGCAGTGAATAAAATTAAGATGAAAAAAGGCCACTGCGCTCACAATGCAGAGCAGATCAGTCAGGGTGACCAAAATGAAAGAGAAAAGGGAACAATAATCCTGCTGTGTGGTTATATAGCACCTTTCATGGAAACAATGTGAGAATTCTCTATTTTTGCAGGCCAGCTCCCTAGAGGGCTTTGAAAGCAATTCAGGAGGGAAATAAAAGGATTGCAGAACAGATTTCAGGCTTGAATGATAAAAATGAACATTCTGCAAGACAGATTTTACTGAATTGATAAATGGATGATTGAGGCTGTCACACATAAATAAATTGAGAAGGAGTGAAATCAAAAAGAAAGCAGAAAATTTTGAAAGGATATAAAAGTACAAAGAAAGACCCAATAACCTTGAAAGAAGGTCAAAGAACCAACCTCTATATTCAGAGACAGTCAAGAGGATTCAAACCTGGAAAACTACGGGGCTCCTGGCAGGTATGATCATTACTAAAATATGATATTCATACATTTTCCAAACAGTGTACTGCTAACTAACACTCCACCATTGGCAAGGGTTAAGCAGTTATCAAATCACAGAATAAGTAGTGAGTAGATTTAAGCAATAGTCAACCTAAAGTCTACTCTTTCTTTTTTCCTTTTCTTTTATGGAAGGATGGGCCTATGGAAGAAGAATCATGACAGAGTGGCTCATCATACAGAGTCTGGGCTTCTGCTGGAGTTTTTCCCAGGAGTCTCTTATGGGTGACACTGGGCCCTATAGGATAAGCTTCATGTGGGCTATGTATCATTTCCTAAGGAGTAACTGAGAGATGCCACCTTGGCCAGCTCATGGGTCACAACCTAGACTCTGAAGGAGGATGGAGATTTGGCTATACCAAGGGTACTAGAAAGGGGAAGCGTTCCGGTAGAGGTTCTCTCTCCTCTTGCTGTCGAATAATGACCATCTGACTTACTCTCCAACCTCTGGAGACAATGTTCGGGACATTACTGTCCCAAGGAAAATTGGGGAGTAAGAGAAAGTGGAAGATGCTGGGTGAGATGTCCAATGCAGCTTCTTATCATGGGTAAGGAAAGGTGCCTGTTCCATCTGCCTCTGTGTGACTCGATGTCTCACGTTACCTTCTCCCTGCAGAGGTGGCCAGCTTCCTTCCTGTGCCCAAGGAGACTATGGAGAGGTCCTCTTGCCAGATGGGACAACTTTCCCAGGAAACAAACCATATGCTCTTTCTCTGCTGGTGAAGATGCCAATGAGAAGGAAATGCTATAATGTCAAGAGTAAATACAAAATAAACTTTCAGTACTCTCATAACATCAGCTTCTCTTGGAATCCAGCAGCCGCTCAAAGAATGTTAATTACCTTGATCCTCCTGCCAGGCACCCAAACAGACCTACTTTTACATAGATTTGTTTTTCAACAATTAAAAAATGAAAATCATTTCTAATCAGATACCCAGAGGGCCTTCCTATAACTATTCCTAAAATATCAATGGTATACAATCAGAATGATCAATTATACAGAAAGTAAATTTTGTGAATAGTAGCTTCCCGATTACTCAGGAAATTTCTATTCCTTATAAATCCCTCTTTTCTCTTTCTGCCTGCTTGTTTGTTCACCTTCCTCCAACACTGATAAAGCACTTGCTATATTTAAGGTATGAACTGGAAGATGGAATTGAAGGGAAGGGAAAGACCACTGCACCTGTAAATTAACATGTATTCTCCTCAAGGTAAGACCTTTCACTAACAGTGTTTCCCCTCCCTGCTTCATAAAGCCTCCGTGTTGGTGATTTCTCTGCCAAGATTTCCTTGTTACTCCTCTTGCATCCATTTATTGGATTTCTATTGTCCTGGCTTGATATTGTGCTAAGCCAAGAGCTGAATCCCAAAGGGAGAGGGTCAGTGGAGAAGTACTCAAGCCCAAAGATCTTTGTAGCCCCTTTCTTGAGACTATTCCAACAGCCTGGCCAGGGTAGAACAAAATTTCACTAGCAGCTGCAGCAACAGTTCATGGCCCTGTGAGAATGTGACATCACACTCTTTCATTCAGAATGCTTCTCTGCTCTCTGCTTCTCTTAAATTTTAGTTTGCCTGCCTCTAGGACTCAGATGCTTTCATAGAATTTATACAAACCCCTGGGAAATTTATTTGTCCTCTGATATCATCCATGCTAATGCTCCCCTCCATTAGCTCAGATAATCAAGAGTTGACTATACATAGAACTGTGGGGGATTACAAAAGCACTTATCATCTAATGAGAGAGAGTGGAAAAATACTGAACAAATTTAGAGGGAGGGGGAGAGAGAAAGAGAGAGAGAGAGAACAGAAAGAAAGCCACAAGTATTCATGAATCAACTTGTAATGCCCTAGCAAAACACAAGAATTAAAAGGGATACGTTATGGAATAACTGGAATAAATGCCACTAAGACCAGGGCAGTGTCACCGTGCCATTAGGAGATAGCAAGCCAGAATATTGTGAAAGTGGATCGGAGTTTAGGAGAGGGCTACTGTGGCATTTGGGGAAAAAAAATGACAGGTGACTGTCATTCTAATAGACTTTGATCCCTCTGAAATTAGTTCCTTGCTTAAAAACATGTTTTTAGACAGCAACTCATCTTGAGTCCACATGAAAAACAGGTATAAGGCAGGGTTGTCCATAGTAGTAGCCCAACCATTATGTACTATGGACAGTTACATCTAGGAAATTAAAGAATGCCAGTTTACAACATGGGTCCCTGGAAATGCCAGATTTGCCCCCACTGCTCTTGTGGTTAAACTTCATCATTAGTTCTTACTAGTAGAACGGAAGAAATCACAGGCCCACCGATATCATAGAAGAGAAGGGATTTAGTGACGTCTAATTTTCCATTTAATATCTGTTATTTTTTTGTATAACAGGATAGAACATTGGAGTGGTTCATTGCAAATTAAAATAATGTTGTCCACTACAGCAGCGATTATATGACCACAAAATTAGTATGTTGTCCAGATTCCAGATGAATTTTTGTGATAAGCAACGTCACAAACACTGTTTTCTCCTTTCCCCCTCATGGATACGAGCCAGGTCATAATCACTCGGAAGGTTGTAAAGCACACCTTCCTAACACCTTTGGATATTGCCAAAAATGTATGTACCTGTGTGTGTGTGTGTGTGTGTGTGTGTGTCTGTGTGTGTATGCTTATTTTCATAAAGTCATACACCAAGACTCAGTAGAAGTAAACCTAATGCCTGACAAGCAGATCTATCACTTCAGCAATGATGTCGTTACTGGACTAAGAAGGAGGTGATTAAGGCCTATATATGGTAGTGAACCATTTATAACAAAATTGTCAGGCATTGGTGGTTCACTGGTAGAATTCTTGCCTGCCATTTCCAAAACATCAAAGTGCCACCAACAACTGTTAAAATGTAGTGATTCACTAAACAGAATGAAAATATTCAGATAAGGCTAAACACACACACACACACACACACACACACACACACACACACACACAGCAGAATTTAGATAAGGCACTCCTCCTGCAAAAAGGAGGCAAAAAAATTATTAGTATTCTCTGGATATATCAAAGTACATGTCTGGAAGTTTTATCATAGTCCTCATATCAAAACATGGAAAAGAAAATAAATTTCTAAGAGAAATTAATTCCAGAGTTATATCTCCTCCAAGACGGTTTAGGCAAATCCTTTCGTAATTCAACCCCATCAGGGAAAGGCAGCATAGGTATAAGAAGAGTAGGGTGATCTATCTGGATTATCAGAGGGGTTCAATATATTTTGATATACACAGGGAGATGTTCTCCTTAAGTAAGAGAAAGAGAATAGAGAATTCCTTCTGTGCCCTCATCCCTGAATAAACTTGAAGTTCTGGAAAGATTCAGAGGGCCTAACCCAGAGAAAAGTGTGTTGAAGTTACATGTTCCACCGTGTAAGCGCTGGTCTAAGACTGGGGTGACAGAGCAGGTGGACATAATTACAGAGGATTTGGTAAATGCAGAATGAGTGTGAAAGAGAGAGCAAAGAGATATGCATCAGGTGCTTATCAAGTTGCTACCAAGGGAGTATAATCCCTTAGGAAACATCACCCCAGGAGAGCAGACACAGCTGTGATGAGAGGGAAGTTTGTATTGTCATCTTGACCCTGTTGGCAGTGCTCCCTTGATAGTGGCCTTGATGGCAGAGTCATGAGCAGGAGACTTATGATGACCTCCACAGCTGACTGGCCATCTGTAAGAATGTGTCCCCTGAAGCAGGGCTGAGAACAAACACTTGAGCAACTGCTTTGGTGGGAAGAGTGTAAATACGATAATGTTGTAAGCTGAGGAGTGTAAAATGCCTTAGCACATACACTTCAACAGCCTCAAGAGCTAAAAGATAAACCATGCTAGGTCTGGAAGTAAAACACTGGATGCTCTCTCTCAAAGCACAGGATGTACCCGAAGATTGTTTTTCTGGGATTTTTTGTTGTTGTTGTTGTTGTTGTTCTACTAAATCTGGATTTATTTTTAGTATTTTAAAGGATGCTGGTATGGAGTTGCCTGGTAATTAATAGCATTTGTGTGTGTGTGCTCATATCGTTTGAAATGCTTTATAACTTTTAAAATTAAACTTTGATTTTTCAGATAATTGTTAAGTCATAGGCAGATATAAGAAATGATGTAAAGAGATTTGTGCACCCTGTTCCCAGTTTCCCTCAATGGTACCATCTTGCAAGACTGTAGTAAAATATCAAAACCAAGATACTGACACTGATACAGTCAACATACAGAATGTTTCCATAACCAAAAAGATTCCTCATCTCTTTATATATAAAACCACATCCATTACACTCCCCCCATTCCTGTCCATGGCCCTTGGCAACCATTAATTTGTTCTCCCTTTCTGTAATTTCATCCTTTGAAGAAAATTATATAAATAGAATTATACAGCTTATAATCTTTTGAGATTGGGCTTTTTTCACTCAGCATGATTCTCTGGAAATTTATCCGGGTTTTTGCTTGTATCAATATTTGATCATTTTCATATCTACTAGGATTCCATGGTATGGAAGTATCTCAGTTGGTTTAATCCTTTAACCATCCAATCATTGAAATACAACAGGATTGTTTCCAGATTTGTCTATTGCGAATAATGCTTCCATGAACATCTGTATACAGGATTTTGTGTGAACGTACATTTTTTTTCTTTTTCTAGAATAAAAACCCAAGAATATAAATGCTACATAATATGACAATTACATATTAAGTTTTATAAGAAACTGCCAAACTCTTTTCCACACTAGCTTTACCATTTTACATTCCCAACAATAAAAGAGCAATCCAGTATTTCTCTCTCTCTCTCTCTCTCTCTCTCTCTCTCTCTCTCTCTCTCTCTCTCTCTCTCTCCTTTTCCTTTCCTTCTTTCTTTCCTTCTTTGTTTCTTTCTACCTTTCTTTGTTTCTTTCTTCCTTTCTTTGTTTCTTTGTATCTTTGTTTCTTTCTTTGTTTCTTTGTTTCTCTCTCTCTCTCTCTCTCTCTCTCTCCCTCCCTCCCTCCCTCCCTCCCTCTCCCCCTCCCCATCTCCCTCTCCCTCTCCCTCTCTCTCTCTTTTTCTTTTTTTTTTTCTTTCTTTCTTTTTAATCGCCTTTACCCTCATCTACCATCACCTTTCCTCCTTACCCTCTGGTAACCACTAAACTATTGTCTGTGTCTGGGTTTTTGTTTTTTAATTTGTTTGTCTTGTTCTTTTGTTGTTTTCAGTTTTATCTACCACATATCAGTGAAATCATATGGTTCTCGACTTTTTCTATCTGACTTATTTTGCTTAGCGTTATAATCTCAAAATCCATCCACATTTTCACAAATGGTACTATTTCATCTTTTCTTATGGCAGAATAGTATTCCATTGTGTATATATACCACAACTTCTTTACCTATTCATCTATTGAAGGACACTTTGGTTGTTTCCATGTCGTGTCCACTGTAAATAAAGCTGCAGTCAACATTGGCACACACATGTCTTTATTGATAAATGCTTTCAGATTTTTGGGGTAGATACACAGGAGAGGGATTGCTGGGTCATATGGTAATTCTATTCATAATTTTTTGAGGAACCTCCACACTGCCTTCCATACCAGTCTGCGTTCCCACCAACAGTGTATGAGGGTTCCTTTTTCTCCACAGACTCTCCAACACTTGTTATTATTTGTCTTGTTGATGATAACAATTCTAACTGGGGTGAGGTGATAGCTCACTGTGGTTTATATTTGCATTTCTCTGATGATTAGTGATGTTGAGCATTTTTCATATGTCTATTGGCCATTTGTATGGCCTCTTTGGAGAAATGTCTCTTCAGGTCTTCTGCCCATTTTTAAAATTGGATTGTTTGCTTTTTGCTGTTGAGTTGTATGAGTTTCTTATATATTTTGGATATTAGCCCCTTATAGGAGGTATTGTTTGCAAAAATCTTCTCCCATTTGGTTGGTTGCTTCTTTCTTTTGTCAATGATTTATTTTTCTGTGCAGAAGCTTTTTAGTTCGAAATAGTCTATTAATTTATTTCAGCTTTTACTTCCCTTGCCTTCAGAGTCAAATTTATAAAATACTCTTTGAATCCAAGGTTCATAAGTTTAGTACCTATGTTTTCTTCGATACAGTTTATTGTTTCAGGTTTTTTTATATTTAGGTCTTTGACCCATTTTGAGTTAATTTTAGTACATGGTGACAGATAACAGTCTAGTTTCATTCTTTTGCACGTGGCTTTCTAATTCTCCCAGCACCATTTATTAAAGAGGCTGTCTTGTCTCCATTGTATGTTTTTTGCTTCCTTGTCAAAAATTATCTGTCCATATTTATGTGGGTTTATTTCTGGGTTCTCAATTCTATTCCATTGGTCTATGTATGTTTTTCTGCTAATATCATACTTTTTTTATTATTGTTGCCCTGTAGTACAAGCTAAAGTCAGGGAGTGTGATACCTCCAGCATTGTTCTTTTTCTTTAGGGTTTCTTTGGTTATTCAGGGTCTTTTGTGGTTCCAAACAAATCTGATGATTTTTTGTTCTATTTCTTTTAAAAATGCCGTTGGGATTTTGATGGAGAGTCCATTAAATCCGTATATTGCTTTGGGTGATATGGACATTTTAACTATGTTGATTCTTCCAATCCATGAACATGGAATGTCTTTCCATTTCTTTGTGTCTTCCTCAATTTCTTTTAATAATGTCTTGTAGTTTTCAGTATATTGGTCTTTGACATCCTTGCTTAAGTTTATTCCTAGGTATTTTATTCTTTTTGTTGCAATTGAAAAAGGAATTGTTTATTTATGTTGTTTTTTTTTTTTAGTTTTTATTTCTTATTCTGACACTTTATTTTTAGTATACAGGAATGCAATGAAGTTTTGTATGTTTAGTTTGTAGCCGGCAACTTTACTGTATTTGGTTATTGTTTCTAATAGCTTTTTCGTGGAGTTTTTAGGGTTTTCTATATATAAAATCATGTCCTCTGCAAAAAGTGACAATTTAACTTCTTCATTCCCAAGTGTCCCGTATTTCTATAACCTTTTCAGTATTTCTTATTTTAGTTATTCTGTATACCAATATTTCATTATGGTTTTAATTTACTTTCTCTAATGATTGATGATCTTGAACCACTTTTCATTTGTTACTTGCCATGTGTACATTCTTTTTGGTGAAATACCTATTCATGTCTTCTGCCTATTTTCTCATTAGATTGTTTCTTTACTATTGAGTTTTGAGAATTCTTTAAATATTTCAGATACTAGTTCTTTGTTCACTATGTTATTTGCAAATCCTTTCTTCCAGTGTTTAGCTTGTTTTTCCATCTTTTTAACAGAGTATTTCACAGAGCAAACATTTTAAAATTTGATGATGTCCAATTTATCAATTTTTCGTATAATGTAGCATGTTTTGGTATCAAGTTTGAGAATTCCTTATTTAGCCTTTAAAAATCCCCCAAATTTTTCCATCCTTTTACTTTCAACTTGCCTATGTCATTGTATTTGAAATGAATGTTTTATAGGTTCCTTATAGTTGGATCTTTTATTCCACTGTGCCAACCACTGTCTTTTATGTACATAGAATATTTACATTTAAGATAATTATTGCTATGTTAAGCTTAAGTCTGGTATCTTGTTATTATATATATCCAAAAGAATGTATACATATTTTAAGAAAGGAAAAAACTGTATTAAAAGTGTAATAATATATACCAATAGCAAAAGAATACAAGTCATGTTTGACTTCTGCATTTATAAGAGGTACTCAAAGTGGTTACCATAGCATAATTTTAATACACTTTTCCTTTCTTAAAATGTGTATACATTTTTTTGGCACCCTCTCTTTGTGTGTGTGTGTGTGTGTGTGTATACTCTGTTTCTCATTCCTCTGTTCTCTTTTTTTTTCTTTCTCATGGGTTATTTTAACATTTCTTTAGGATTCCATCTTGGTATTCATAGTATTATTGAGTTTTGAATTTTCTTAGTAGTTGCTTTAAGTTTTACAATATACATACATAACATCATAGGTCTCCTGTAATTGATATTTTACCAAATTCAATGAAGCATAGAAACCTTAATTTAAGTTTCTTTAAACTCCTTGTTTTTAAACATAATTGTCTTAAGTATTTCATCTATATACATTGAGCAGCGTAATAATTTGTATTAAAGTTTTTTTCTTAAACCATCAAATATGATTTAGGAAACATGAGAAATAAGATCACTATTATTTTACCTTTATTTTTACCCATCCCAATGTTCTTTCCTTTATGAAGTCTTCTTTTGTTATAATTTTCTTTCTATTTACAGAACCTCCATTAACCAATCCTTAATGGGAAATTAGCTAGCAAGAAATTCTCTTAGCTTTTCTTCATTTAAAAATGTCCTGATTTCCTTTTAAATTCTAAAGGATATCTCACTGGATATAGAATCTGCAGTTGACATTTCTTCTTTTTCAATATTTGAAAAATATTGTGTCACTTCCATCTGGTTTCATAGCTCAAAAGAGAAATCTGCCATTATTAGATTGGTGTTCCCTAAAAACAATTTATCTAGGGTTGCTTTCAAAACTATACATATTTTATAATATATATGTATAATATATATGTATATATATGTATATGTATATATAATATATATTATATATAATATATAAATAGATATTATATATTATGTGTATATATTATATATATAAATAGATAAATATATTATACTATATAGTACTATATATGTAGTACTATGCATATAATACTATATATAGTCTATATATAGACTATATATAATATAAATATATTTTGATATATAGACTATATATAATATAAATATATTATACGTTTATATATTATATATAGTCTATATATTATATATATATATATATATATATATATATATATATATATATATATATATATATAATAGTACTATAATATACACAGTACTAGTTTTCGGAGGTTTAATTATGATGTGTCAGTGTAGATTTTTGGGGATTTATCCTATTTTGGATTTACTAAGCTTCTTAAATCTATATATATGTATTTTGTTAGACAAATTAGAGAAACTTTCAGTCTTCAGTTCATCAAATACTTTTTCAGTTCCATTGCCTCTCTCCTTTCCTGCTAGGACTTTAATGATAAAAAAAGGTAACTTTTCATTATTTTCCAAGGTACCTGAGACATTGTTCATTTATTTGCAGTTCATTTCTTCTTTGTTCAGTCTGCTTAATTTCTATTGATCTGTTTTCATATTCACTGATTATACTCTATCATCTCCTACTGTATTTCCCAGAAAATAAAGCTGGGTCTTATATTAATTTTTGCTCCAAAAGACACATTAGGGCTTCTGTTCAGGGGATGTTATCCTGAAAAATCATGCTAGGGCTTATTTTCCAGTTAGGTCTTTCTTACTTTAGGGGAAACATGGGAGTAAGCCCATTTAGTATGTTTTTAATTTTGGTGGTTATATTTTCATTTCATTTAGTTCTTTTTTATAACTTTTATTTCTTTACTGAGGTTTTCTGTTTTTTCCATTCATTTCAGGAATACTTATTTGCTTGTGTAAGAATTTTTATTATGGCAGCTTTAAAATCCTTTTCAAGTAATTCTAGTGTCTATATTATCTTGGTGTTGGCATCTGTTCACTGTCTTTTCTCATTCATGTTGTAACTTCTTCAGTTCTGGTACAATGAGTGAATTTTTTAAATTGCATCCTGGACATTTTGGATATTGTGATATTATGTATTCTCTTTAGTCTTTTGTTTTGTTTTGTCTTTCCTTTTAGCAGGTGTTCTATTTTGGGGGGCTGGATAGGTGTCTACGTTCAGTTTCTCACTGGGTCCCACCCACAACATCTTAGCAAAAGTAGGGCACTAACTCACTACCTCACTGCCTCTGAGCAGAAGTGTAAGATTAGCTCCTACTGGGCCCCACTGAAAGGTTAAAATGATAATATTTTGTGTAATTGAGTCAAATAAAATATATCATTAAGTTTTTAAAAGAAAGTCACCTTATTTGCTGCCATTCTTGCCAGCTCTTGAACTCAAACCAAACTTTGTTGTCTGCACTAGCTCCAGAGCTGATCTAGGCCTGGGTATTGAGGAAATAGCAATTATTATCATTGTGGTACATCTCTAGGCCTAGAATTTTTTGGTTATAAAAAGACTTCTAGAATTCCCATGATCAGTTATGCACCACTAAATATCCCTGTGGGTCAGACCATTCTGATTACAACACTAGCTCTCCAATATTATGGAAAGCATGTTGACCTTTTCACTTTGAGGCAAGTTTCACTACTTGATCCTGCCATTTAGGGGCTTAATAAAACCACTGAAATATGAGAAACTTTTCAACTGCAGCAGCACTTACCAGCAATCACCGGTTGCTGGTACTACAATTGCAGCTACGGCAATAGTTTACAACACGTTCATCCTTCTTAACCTACAAAATGCTCTCAATATTTTGGTGCAATATATATATTCTAAGCCTTTTTAGGAAATATAACTAGGGGTTTGATTATGCTAAATCCAATCCAATAATTATTTCTCCCTAAGATTTACACTCTTTCTCCGTTTTATAACAAGAAATTTATGGCAACTCAAATATTTAAAGAGCTGTGCAAGCCCAACAGGACAGCATATCTGCTGCTTCATTTTCCTCTGTATTTTTCTCTCTGTTCTCTAGATATTCTTTGAAAGGGCTCATCTAATTAAGTCAGGCCCACCTAAATAATCTTCCTGTGATTAACTTAAAGTCTACTGATTAAAAACATAGTTATGTCTTTACATCTGAAAGTCTCTTTGCCTTTGATATTTAATGTAAACTAATCATGAAAATGATATGCCATCATACACATGTAATGCCAACACTCAAGGAGAAGGGATTTGATAAGACATGAATACAAGAGGATAGAAATCTTGAGGGTCATGCTAGAATCCTGCCTACCACACTCCTCAAGAACCTTCTCTAAAGGTCATTGTCTATAAAGAAAGACATTTAAAAATAAATAAAATATGTCAGTTTTAGAGCCAAGAATGAAATAGCCAAACTACTTGAGTTTCACTGAAAAATTGACACCATTTGTTACATAATAAATGCCTTCAGTGTTTAACAATACCAGATAGTATTAAAGAAACACTAAAAAAGGATTAGCTTTCCTTCAAGGCATTTTTAATTTCTGCTTTGTCTATGAAATATTTTCTGATTTAATGTGAAGTACAAGATACAGGCCTCCAATATTTCAACATGTTCAAAAATTATGGATGAAAATTTATTTATTTATTTTTTTATTTATTGTATCTAATCATCTTGAGAGACATCCATATGTGTCAGTCTATATTTAATTAATATCTTATCAAATGTTATGTATTTCAGAGCACAGCTTAAAAATATATTACTCAAAAACCAATAGAACTGAAAAGACAAATATGCAAATGAATAATTATAGTTTGAAATTTCAACACCTCCATCTCTGAGGAATTGATAGAACAAGTAAATCGGTAAGGACATGAGAGACCTAACAAACATGTTCAATTAACTTGACCTTATTGACAAAATACAGCAGAACATGCATTTTTTCAAGTACATGTGAAATATTCAAATCAAATACAGCAATATATAAAAATAGTAATAGATTACAACTAAGTAGGGTTCATTTGAGGAATGTAAGCTTGGTACAGCCTTAGAAAATCAATTCAAATAATTCAGTATATTACCAGACTAAAGAAGAAAGCAGTATAATCATCTCAAGAGACACGAAAAAAGATTTTGGCAAAATTCAACATTGATTCATGATAAAAACTGTAAGAAAACCAAAAATAAAGAAAAATTTCCTTGACCTGATAAAGAGATTTTACTTATAAACGAGAGTTGTTATGATACTTAATGAAATTAATTATGTGTATTGAATTTCATTACACTTAGTGAAAAACTGAATGTTTCCTGCAGAAGACTGGGAACAAGATAAGGATGTCCTTTCTCACAATCTCTATTCAGCATTATACTGGAAGTTATAGATAGTGGAATATGACATGGAAAAGAATAAAAGGCATACAGAGTGGAAAGAGTAAAACAAATATGTCTGTATTCACAAACAACATGTCTGTGTAGAAAATCCTAAAGCATCTGCAAAAAGCTTTCAAATCTCATAAGTCAGTTTGAACAGCTCGCAAAATAGTAAGTCAATATATAAAAAACACTTGTATTTTTATATATTAGCAATGACTAATTATAACGTGAAAATTTTAAATACGTTAATTTTACAGCAGCACAGAAAAATGATATACTTAGTTATAAATTTAACAAAATATGTGTAGGATAAGTATGCTGAAACCATAAAACTGATGAAAGAAATCAAAGAATATTTAATATATGTATGTGTACACACACACACACACACACACATATACATATATATATATATTTTTCATGGATTACAAGACTGAATATTGTTGTTATAAAGTATTTCCAAATTGATCATGTATTCAACTCAGTAAAAATTAAATTCCCAGGAGGCTCTTTTTTGTAATTGATAATCGGAGTCTCAAGCACATATGGGAAAGCAAAAAAACTAGAGGAGTCCAATTAATTTTGAAAATGAAGAATACAACATGAAGATTACTACTACCCAATTCAAGATTTAATATGAGGCTCCAGTAATCAAGACAGTGTGGCAGTGGTGAAAGGACATGTTATTAGTGAAACAGAGCCCAGAAATATACCCAGCACATCATAATCAACTTATTTTTGAAAAAAGTATAAAGGTAATTCAGTGAAGAAAGCATAGTCATTTCAACAATGGTGCTGGAAAAAAACTGTATATTTGTGTGTCCAGTGTAAATAATAAAACTTGACTCACATTTTATTAACTCAAAATGAATCATAAACCAAAATGTAAAATACAAAACCATAAAATTTCTGGCAGAAAGTATAGGGGAAAATCTGTGATCTCAGGCTAGGCAGAGTTTAATGTAGTTTATGGAGTCTTTAGATAGAAAATATTCAACAGAATGAGGGGAAAACAAAATGAAATGCAAACTGCAACAGATAAACTCAACTGTGTTATAAATGAATAAAATATGCACAATGAAGGGGATAGGGAAGAAAAATACTACCCTACATTACTTTGTACTTCAGTACTGTGACTGAATAGTGTAAGTCATAGGTAAAAAGAACTGTAAGAAAATGTTTTTACTATATTTAGCTGATTTTTTCTTGCAAGAGTATGGGTCAGCAATTCTGAAACTAATTTTTGTGTATACTATGTTTGAAGAAACAAAGAAGTATATTATAATGAAACTAAACTGCTTATCAGAGAAAGCAGTTACAATTAAAGAATAGAGGAAAGTTAGAGTGAACCTGTGGTAGTGGATTGGAATCAGAGGAACTCATTATTTCATACCACATATATGCTGATCTATATAGATTGGTGCAAAAGTAATTGCAGTTTTTACAATTATTTCTAATCTATTAAACTGCAATTACTTCTGCACCACCCTAATATGTAGCTACATAAATAACTTAAAATGTGTGTGTGTGTGTCTGTGTCTGTGTCACTATATATACATGCATTTACAAGTTCTCCCCACTGAGAAATATAAATGCAATGACACTTTAATATCCATAAGTACTCCTACCACTCAGATCTTGATTTCTAAATTCCAGTCTCTAATTAAAGGAATCAGGGCTCTTTGATAAAACGATGGATTCCAGAGCTGAGAAAAGACAAGGCAAGATGAGTCTAGAGACTCTTGTGGTGGTCATAAAAACCAACCTGAAAGAGCTGCTATTGGCCGAAGCTAGAGAATTTTGAGAAATAAAATTAACAAAAATAGCATGAGTCTATAAACTATAGAATAAAATAAATACCAAGCATCCCATACTCATATCATCATGCATCCTTCATTATGATACAGCTACAAGAACACATCATTTTTTTAGCATCTTTGCCAAAAAAGCATACCCTTAATCTAATTATGAAACAAAGATGAGACAAGCACAAACTATAGGGCATTCTACAAAGTAAATAATCAGCAGTATTCAAAAGCATCATAATCATTAAAGACAGGAAAGACTAAAAAACTTTCACTGATTGGAAAAGACAAAGAAGACGAAACTAAGTGCAGTGTGGTATCTTGGACTGCATCCTGGAAGAGAAGACACACATTACTAGTGAACTGATGAAATTCAAATAAAATCCACAGTTTAGTAAAGAATATTGCACCAAAGTTAATTTCTTCATTTTGAGAATTATACTTAGGTTATACAAGATGTTGGGAAGCTGGGTCCAGTATATATATATATATATATATATATATATATATATATATATATATATATATATATATATGTGTGTGTGTGTGTGTGTGTGTGTGTGTGTGTATAATCTCTCTGAGTTAATTTTGCAACTCTTTCATAATCCTAAAGTTATTTCTAAATGAAAGTTTTAAAAGTTACATACTAAATGCCTATTATAATGTTAGTATCATTAGTTCTTCCTTATAATGTTTTATCAGACTCATTTATTGATCCTTAGAATAGTAGAATATTTTCCTATTCCTTGGGATAGTACAATATTTTGAAAATGGGTGTCACAGATAGTATGATAATGATAATTCTGAGAGAATTAATTAGTTCATTCTTCATTAAGAGATGAACAGTAAAAGTAAGAAAGTAATTTTCCTACTTATTTCTGATTCTCCCATCTTTGTAATAGAATGGAATCTATGCCAAAGACCAGACCAATTGTGGGAAAGAAATCTGATTTTTCTTATATCCTATAGAATTATATGTGGTACAAACTAGAATAAAATTCAAAAAACAGGTCCAGTGTCACAGAACTAGTGATTTTCAGTGCTATTGCTATGAAGCATCCCCAGTCCAGGGCTTTTCGATAATCCTTTGTTGCATCTTACATAGCAAATTTTGTACAGCATATTAAGGATTTCAGCTAGACTCTTTTAATGAAAGCAATAAATTTGTAATGAATTTTAAATTTAGTAATTGAAGAACACGGGAAATGTTCTTCAGTGAAATCTCCTTGCATGATTTCTCAGATGGTTTTGCCAACACCAGTTTCACTGAGAACATCACCCTGTTGGAAGTTGCAGTCTGAACAGATGAAGCACCTTTCAACCTGAGTAATTACCTCCCAGGGCTATAAACTCTCTGTGTCCAACACATAACCAAGCCTTGTCATTAAAATAGAAATTGCTTTCCCTTTTTTGATCTATTTTAAAAGAGAATTGTAGTCCTGACAGCTGATTAAGAGGCAGGGGGTAGAAGAAATAGGAGTATGGAAGAATGTCAGCCTGGAAAGAAGCTTCTCCTCTCTTGAAAATGAGATCGCCTTCGAGGCTTGGGTAAGGACCATGTTGGTAATCGAAGCAATAGGTAGGGACAGGAATAGGAAATCAAGAAACAATTAAAGCAACAGCTGCTTTCCATCCCTTCCTCTCTGGCTTTTCCTTATTCACACTCAATGATGAGTTTTATAGCCCTAGTAGGCTACAGACCAGAAAAAATTAAAACAGTCTCATGGAATTTATTTTTCTTTCAAAACATTTTTAGTACAAATAACTTCAGGACACAAACATCTCAAACATTAAATTAATACCCTTTTATCCTTTGCTGCCATCAAGATCCCCCAGTTGTATAGAAACAAGGATTGGAAAATACTGTCTGGTAGACCTCTTGGGCAACCTGAACTTCAGAAAAACAATAGCTACAACAGATGTTTCTTTCATATGATCTGTGCTTGATCTCATAAATAATGTTTCACTACCAGGGACTTGGCAAAAGGTCAGGAAATGTGTATAATTTAAGGGGAAAATATGGAAACAAAGAAAAGTCCCATGATACCCTGAAACAACTGCTACAAATTCCGATGATCAAAATATGGTTTATGTTACAGCAAATAATCTTTGTTTTAATGTCTAATTTCCAAAGATACTTAAGCTTTCAGACAAAGGCAGGCAGCAGTTTAAATAAAACCATGCCATTTAATTTTGCAGACAATAGGAAAGAAGTCTTAAGAAAAGACACATATTGATGTCACAAACTCAGTTTCTCCCTCATGCTGTCCACCGACTCTTTCAAATCAGCTTTTGGAAATCTAGTCTATGACTTCTCCAACCTGACCTGCAGAAGTTTATTTCAACATCCTATCTAATTTTCTTCATATTTATTCCAGGTAATTCTTCTTTTGTGATAAAACAAACAAACAAACAAACACACAAACAAACAAACAACCAGGATTTTTCTGGTCAAGACAGCAGAGAAGGTAAATGCTGTACTTAACTCCTATCATGACCACATCAAAATTATAACTACCCTGGTAATTCCCTGAGACCTCAATCACCCAACATTTGGACCCACCTAAGAGGCTTTCAGTGGCTTTTCTGGACAAACAGCCTACCTTGGCTCATGCTATAGACTTCCCTAAAATCTCTCAAAGATTCACAAAAGCATCGGGCTTTGGTATGTCCCATACCTCTTGCTGAGCAGCCCTAAACCTGGTACCACCCACAAGTAATCTCTGTTCATGGCTGGGCCTCTTGAAGCACCTCCAAACCCAGCACAGGTGGTGACCATCTGTGGATTGCTTTGTGGTTCATGCCAGGTGGCCCAGGCAGGGCAAAGGCTGTGCTGAACTTAGCCTGCAGCTGGGCCCCTCTTAGGAGGCCCTGGAAACAAGCAGGCCAGGAGGCCAGCCTTTGACTCAATGGAGCATTACCTGGCCACCTCCAAGGATGACAAAAACAAAGGGCAGGCTGGGCAGGCACCAGAGACCTGCTAAAGTGAATCCTACTCCATAGGTTCAGTTCCTGCACAATAGTTCCTCCATTATAGTCATGGCCAGTCCTCACAACCAATGAGTCCAAGGGTGGATCCCTGCAATTGACATGAAAACAGCAACCAAATCTCAACTACAACAGGAGGGCACATACAACCCACACAAGTGACACACCTGGGGGACCCAGCTCTGATCAGGGAGAATCAGGGTGATCAGGGAGAATGCACCACTGAGGCCCACAGGACACCAACTACATAAGACTACTGTACTACTCTACTAAGACCAGGAGGCATAGTAGCCCTACCAAATACATAGAAACAAACACAGGGAGGCAAACCAAATGGGGAAACAAAGAAACATGTCCTGGAAAAAAAAAAAAAAAAAAAAAAGAACAAAGCTACAGAAAGAGAACTAAACAAAATGAAAAGAAGCAATCTACCAGACACAGAATTCAAAACACTGATTATAAGGATACTCAATGATCTCAGGGAAAACTTCAACAAAGATATAGGAAATATAAAAATAGAGATAGAAAACAACAACAAAAAAATAATAGTCAGAAATAAAGAATACAATAACTGAAATGAATAATACATTAGAGGAAATCAACAGCAGATTAGATGAAGCAGAGGACTGAATCAGTGATTTAGAAGTTAAGGTAGCAGAAAACACCCAATCAGAACAGCAAAAAGAAAAAAGAATACAAAAAAATGAGGAGACTTTAAGGGACCTCTGGGACAACATCAAACATACGAACATTCACGTCATAGGGGTACCAGAAGAAGAGAGAGTGCGAAGAATTGAAAACCTAGCTGAAGAAATAATGACAGAAAGCTTTCCTAACCTGGTGAAGGAAATACATGTAAAGCCCAGAAAGTACAGAGAGTCCCAAACAAAATGAATCCAAAGAGGCCCACACCGAGATACATTACAATTAAAATGCCAAAGATTAAAGACAAAGAGAGAATCTTAAAAGCAGTAAGAAAAAGAAATTAGTTATCTAGAAGGGAGATCCTGTAAGACTATCAACTGATTTCTAAACAGAGCCTTTGCATGCCAGAGGTATTGGCACAAAATATTCAGGATCTACACCCAAGATTACACAGCAAAGCTATTATTTAGAATCAAAGGACAGATAAAGAGCTCTCCAGACAAGAAAAAGCTAAGAGAGTTCATAATCGCCAAACAAGTATTACAAGATACTGGTAAGGGGACATTTTTTAAGAACAAGAAGAAGACCAGAAATATTAATAATAAGTGGCAATAACTATATACCTATTAACAGGTAGTTTCAATGTAAATAGATTAAATGCTCCATTCAAAACATAGAGTGACTGAATGTAAAAGAAGACAAGACTCTTACATATCCTGCCTACAAGAGACTCACCTCAAATTAGAAGACACACAGAGACTGAAAGTGAAGGATAGAAAAAGATTCTTCATGAATATGGAAACAAACAAACAAACAAAAAAGCTGGTGTAGCAATATTTATACCAGACAAAATAGACTTTAAATCAAAGTTTACAACAAGAGAGAAAGAAGGACCCAGTAATCCCACTTCTGGGTATTTATCCAAGGAAATTCCAAATGCCACTTCAAGGGGTTGTGTGCATCCATATGTTCATTGCAGCACTGTTTACAATGGCCAAGATGTGGAGGCAGCCTGGGTGTCTGTGGATGGAAGCATGGATAAAGAGAAAGTGATATATATATATATATATATATATATATATATATATATATATACACATGTATATATATATATATACACACACATATATATACATATATAATGAAATATATATAAATATATAAATATATAATATATATATAAATATATATATATGTATATATATATATAATAAAATATAAATATATATATAATGAAATTATGCTCGGCCATGGAAAGGAATGACTTCTTGACATCAGCAGGGGCATGGATGGACCTGAAGGGTATAGAGCTGAGTGGAATATGTCAGAGAGAGAAAGACAGATGCAATGTGATTCTGCTTATGTGAGGAATCTAAAGAATAAAATGAACATATGAAACAAAACAAAACAAAACAAAACAAAAAACAAAAACCCTCATAGATACAGAGGACACTTTGATGGTTGCCAGATTGGAGGTAAGTTAGGCAGGGTGGGTGAAAAAGGGGAAGGAATTAAGAAGAGTACAAATTGGTTGTTACAAAGTAGTCATAGGGATGTAGGGTACAGCATAAGGAATATAGTAAATAATATTGCAATAATTATGTATGGTGTCAGATGCATACTAGATTTATCAGAGTGATAGATGGGAGGGGATTTGGGGGAAGGGTGAAAAAGGTGAAGGGATTAAGAAATACAAATTGGTAGTTACAAAATAGTTATGGGGATGTAAAGTAAAGCATAGGAAATATAGTCAATAATACTGTAATAACTATGTACAGTGCCAAGTGGGCACTAGACTAGTCAGGGGGAATCACTTCTTAAATTATATAAATGTCTAATCACTATGTCGTACACCTGAAATTAATATAAAATAATATTGAATGTCAACTGTAATTGAAAAATTTAAAAAGGGGGAGAAAAGTTGAAGGGGAAAAAGATGTTCAAATTTCCAAGTATAAACCAAATAAATCATGGGGATGTAATGTACAAAATGGGGAATATAGTCAATAATATTGTGATAGCATGGTATGGTGTCAGATGGTTGCTGAACTTATTTTGGTGATCCCTTCTTTTGGTAAGTAAATGTTGAATAACTATGGTGTATACCTGAAACTAATATAAACTGTACATTAGCTATATTTTAATAAAAAACTTTTTAAAAAGAAACAACCAGTCAGTTACTCATAATGATACTCCATCCATGTGCTTGAAGAGCACCAGAGTTATTTTCTCTCAAAAAATCTCTCCCTCATAAAAAAAAAAAAAAAGAAAGAAAAAAAAAAAAAAAGAAAAATTATTGTCCCTAACTTTTCCAACCTTTATTCAAGGATCATTTTCTCTTTCCTGGGATCCCTGTTCATATTAATACATGTATTCTCACTCTTAAAAATATGCTAACAAAATATTTTCTTTTATTTGAAAAGTTGTCTGCAACCAACATGGTCAAAGAAGTTTACCTGGGAAAGCCTGAATTGTATTCTTCTTCCATTTTAAGTATTATTAGCTCAAATACTCTTTATCATGAGTTGATTCAATTCCATCTTACTTGGTGTTACTCAGAAAGCTGCAATCATTAAAACACAGACTTTCCAGGATCAGGTTTCTGGAAAAAAAATATGTGTGCCAGTGGTTTGAATTGATGTACAGTGATGGCACACTTACCTTTGTAAAGGAATACACATGGAATCAATGTG
Source organism: Rhinolophus sinicus (assembly GCF_057876585.1). Lineage (NCBI taxonomy): Eukaryota > Metazoa > Chordata > Mammalia > Chiroptera > Rhinolophidae > Rhinolophus > Rhinolophus sinicus. Next base: position 60,266,284 of record NC_142502.1, read on the forward strand.
GTCTGTCATGCAAAGCATTTATGTATATAAAATGTGAAATTCATTGTCACAATTTGAAAGTATGCCAAATCCATGAAATAATACCTTACCCATCTTTGTACTGACCATTCACAATCATAGAACACATGGAGTATAAATCTTAAAGTGAAACAATTTTAAGACCAATAAGAAAGATACAAAGATATTTCAGTTTAGAGTGAAGCAAAATCTGTCCAATACTCAAAAGCCACAATATTAAATGTAAATGTGTACTGCTATTCCTTTCAATAGCCACAGAAATGATTGTTCTCCCATTACTTTCAAGGACTACTCTCAGTTGCATCGTTAATTCCAACTCCTCAAAAGAACCTACGCTTCCTTTGTGTCATTCCAAAACAATCTATTGCACTTCTAAACTATGGAACGTCGTAATTCTTTAGCCATATGGCTTTTACTAACTGAAATGAGATCCCAGTAGTGAAATGTCTTATATTCAAGATCAGTTTCCTTCTCAGACTTAAGGTATAATAAGATTTGAACTTCAACTGATGAAAGTAAACGCAAGAACGCAATTGTGAGAAAAATGAATTTTTTTAAGTAGTGAGAAATCCCCTATAAAATAAAATCCCATAAGAGCCCTTAACTCAAAATAGGAATTACTGGTTTTTCAAAGAATTTACCCATCTATCTATACTTAAGTGAAAAATTGCGCTATGTTAAAAGATACAAAATCTTGTTAGTTAAATTACTCATCATATGTCACTGCTTTGTATACACCATGTGTTTTTTGTTTTATTTTGTTTTTGCTTTTCTTATCTTGAATTAAGTTTAAAGGAGTATATTTTGAGTATGACTAATTTTGACAGGTTTCCTCCACCTAAGTTAGCTTTGTTTTTTAGGATGTTTTCCTATTTAATAATGAATAGGTATCTTTACTCATATTTAAATAATTCATTTTAAAGAAAAAAATAATCTATTCACCTTTAATGTTTGAGCTGAAAAACTTTTACATGGTGGCTAAAGATTACTACATTTAAAAAGTTTTCCCTTAGGTGTCAATTAGTTTGAATCCAGATTTTACTTATTTCTATGAGAATGGGTGGCTATTTAGACCACGAATACCTTCAAAGAAATCAAAGGCCTTTAGAAGACTAATGTATGAAGTAGAATAAACTTCTTTTTCAATGGTTCTCAAAAGATTCTTTTTGAATCAAAGGCAGCAGAGCCCACTACTGTTATACTTATTGAAACTTGTCTGTAGTCAAATAATTGGATGTTGCTTGGAGCTAAACATCTACGGGATAAAAGTGAAGTCTAAGAATATAAATAACATACATTTGCAGCTAGCTTTCAATTGCAATAAATTATTGCAATCTGTTAAAATATCAACATTAGGATGGTCCCATTACATATGGCATTTTGGAGACATAGTTTTGGGAAACTAATTCTTCTGGACAATTAAGGACTGACTGTGATATAAGTCATACAAGTTTCTGGAATAGAGCAAAGAAGGAAACTCTAAATTAAGGTTTAAGAGCTATATGACCTTCCCCTAATTCCATAGATTATGTTTTACCAATGAAGTGATCAACATATTTATCACTTGTTTTCATTCCACAAAGAAGGCAGAGACATTTGTCTTACTCTTGGTTTTAAATGGAGGATGCCTTAGTTTCCTGTGGTTGCTGTAAAAATTACCACAATCTAGGTATTTTAAAACCACAGAAATTTATTCTCTCACAGTTCTAAAGACCTGAAGTCTGAAATAAGTATCACTGGGCCAATATCAAGGTGTCAATAGGACTGTGCTCCCTCCAGAGGCTCTAGGGGAGACTCCCTTCCTTGCCTCCTTCAGCTTCTGATGGCTGCTGATATTCCTGAGCTTGTGGCTGTGTCACTCCAATCTCTTCCTTTGTAGTCACAATGACTTCTCTTCTACTGTTTATATTTAAATTCCCCTTTACCTCTGGCTTATAAGGATACATGTAATTGCATTCAGAACCAGCCCCTATGGCCTATATTTTCCCCATCTCAGTGTCCTTAATTTTAATAACATCTGCAAAGACTTTTTTGTCCAAGAGTGTAACATTCACAGATTCCAGGGATTAGAATGTGAATATCTTCTGGGGACCATTTTCAGCCTACCATAGATAAGTGAAATATTCTATCCCCAAAATTCACAGTTATGAGCTGAACATCTGATTTAGGAATTTAAAAATAAATGAGGCAGGACTTAACTTAGAATTAGCTGAGATATACCTCCTGATTTTTAAATATAGTGAAAAGCTATAAGTTTTTCCTCTAAGACCAGAAAAGAGATAAAGATTCCTACTCTTACCACTTCTATTTAACATAGTATTGAAAGTCCTAGCCAGAGTAAATAGGCAAGAAAAAGAAATAAAAGGTATTGAAATTGAAAAGGAAGTGGTAAAAGTCTCACTATTTCCAGATCATCATACAGACATGATTCTATATATAAAAAAAAACACTAAATATTCCACAAATAACAACAAAAAAAACTGTTAGAATGAATAAGTGATTTCAGTAAAGTTGCAGGATACAAAATCACTACACAAAAATCCATTACATTTATTTACACTAACAACACACTATCAGAAAGATGTTAAGAAAACAATCCCATTTACAATGGCATCAAATAGAGTAAAATATCCAAAATTAAATTTAACCAAGAGGGTAAAAGACCTATACACTGAAAACTATAAGGCATTGCTGAAAGAAATTGAAGAAGACACAAGTAAATGGAAAGATATTCCATGGTCATGGATTAGAATAATTAATATTGTTAAAATGGTCATACTACTCAAAGTAACCTACAGATTACAAAGAATTCAAACAACTCAATAGCAAATAAACAAACAAACAAACAAACAAGACTCCTAAGCAATCCAATTTAAAAATTGGGCAGAGGATATAAATAAACATTTTTCCAAAGAACATATACAGGCACGTGAAAAGATCCTCAATATCACTAATCATCCAGAAAATCAAATAAACAATACAGTAAGATATTACCTAATACCTGCTATAATGGCTATTATAAAAAAGACAAGAAGTAACAAGTGTTGGCAAGGATGTGAAGTAAGGGGAATTTTGTGTACTGTTGGTAGGAATGTAAATTGGTGCAGCCACTATGGAAAACAGTATGGAGGTTCTCAAAAAATTAAGAATAGAACTATCATATGATCCAGCAATTCCACTTCTGGGTATTTATTCAAAGAAAACAACAACAACGAAACCACTAATTCAAAAAATTATGTACCCCTATGTTCATTGTAGCATTATTCACAATAGCCAAGGTATGGAAACAACCTAAGTGCCCATGAGTTGATAAATGTTCATCAGTTGATAATCTTTACCCATTCATATGTAATTGAGTACTATTCAGGCGTAAAAAATAATGAAATCTTGCCATTTGTGACAATATGGATGAACCTTGAAGACATCATGCTAATTGAAATAAATCAGACAAAGAAAGACAATACTGTATGATATCACTTGTATATGGAATCTAAAAATACAAAACAAACAAAACCAAACTCATAGATACAGAGAACAGTTTAGGGGTTGCCAGAGGGGAGAGAAGAGGAGAGAGTATGGGTGTGGGCAAAATGGGTAAAGGGGGTCAAAAGATATAAACTTCCAGTTAAATAAGTCATGGGGATGTAACACACAGGATGTTGACTACAGTTAATAATACTGTATTGCAAATTTGAAAATTGTTAAGAGAGTAAATATTAAAAGTACTTAACACATGAAAAGAAATTTTAATTGTAAATATCTATGATGAAAGATGGTATCTAGACTTATTGTGGTATTCATTTCTCAATGTATACAAACATTGAATCATTATACTGTACACCTAAAACTAATATAATGTATGTAAATTATACACAAATAATTATACATAAATAAAAAATATTTTTCCTTAATCGAACATTGATAGACATACAAAAACATATCAAATAATTAATTCAATTAATCAAAAGGAAGCTGACAAAAAGCAAAAAGATGTGAAAGAGTTCATTGACCTCAGAAAAAGAAACTAAAACAGAAAGAAAAAAAAGACACAACTAAATTAAAGATTAAATTATGTGATAACTAAAAGAAAATAGAGTTGATTCAAAATACGAGAAGAAGCATTGTGGAGGTTAATGAAACAGCTAAAACTTATCAAGGAGAATGTGATAGATATAGATGATATGTAAAGATCCAATGACTGTATAATTGGAGTCCATGAATGGAAGAAAAAAAACAAAACAAAAACAGGAATATGAGTGATAGTTAAAACTATAATCCAGAAATATTTTTACAGAAATAAAAGTGAACTTGCACCTACTTATTGAAAAGGTGGACTTTGTACCTAGAAAACTGACACAGAATGTTCAACTACAAGCAGAAACATACAAAGTAAGTAGATAATAAACATTGAAATAGAGGGAATTTAAAAACTAAGAAACGTCAATGCCCAAATCTATGATAATAAATACGAATACCTAAAGGAGGTGTTAGTTTCAAAGAAAAACATGATCTATCAAAATTGAACACAGAATAGATAAAAATCTTAAAAATATCAATTTATTATAAATAGTAAAAGCTATAAAAATAACTGCATTATAAAAAATATACCGGACCCAGATGATTTTACAAGGAAATTCTGCCAAGCTTTGAAATACCAGAAAACAATGTTTATTGAAGTTCTCCAAAACATAAGAAAGAATCATAGCTAACCTAATAAAGATATCATAAAAATTACAGAACTACAGGTCAGCTTCATTAGTGAATATCTAAGCATAAATCCTAAATAAAATGTTAAAAATCAGAATCCAATAGCACTTTTAAAAAATACTTCATGGTCAAGTGGGATTTACTCCAGGGATGAAAGAATGGTTCAATATTAGAAATTTCATGAATATAATTTACAATATTAATAGATATGTGGAGAGAATGATATAATTATTTCCAAAGATGCTAAAAATATCTTTAACAAAATTCAACACAAAGTCCCAATTTAAAAAACACACAATAAAACAAGAAATTATGTATACTTTATTAAAGCATGTAACGCTAATATTCAGTCCTAAAACTATCATATTACTTAATGAATATACTTTATTGGAATTTCCATGAAAGCCTGCTGAAAAAGCAAATATCCCCATATTTCCACTACCTAACATTGTTTTCAAGGCAGGTACTACGACTGTGATTTATCTTTGATTCTCTGAGTTCAGCGAATCACTGAGTACACAAAGTAGGCAATATACATTTATTTAATTAATGATATGCATAATGAGCCAATGTGGTTCTGGAAGAAATGTTTTAATTGACTTTCAATAGAAGTTAGCATCTTGGTTTCAGGAGTCATAATATATAACCGATGGTTGCACCAGGCTCTCTAATCTTGGACACATGATTTCACATCTCTGTTTCTCAGATTCCTCATTGTACAATGTTTTATAGTAATTTTTATAGTAACTGTAGAATACTTATAAGCTAAGCACTGAGCCAGGTGATATGGATAAAAAGATTAAAATGATCCAATCCCTGTTCTCAAGAATCTTTCTACCTAATGGAAGACAAAAACTAAAAATTGCAATAAGTTTATGACATGTGCTTTGTTAGGAATAAGCACCCAGTGTTGTGGTTGCAGAGAGAATACATATTTAAAAATCCAGAGGTACAAACTGAATCTTAATGGACCAGAGGGAGTTAGGCAATCTGACCAGAAGGTAATACAAAAAGAGGACACTGCATATTCAAAGACTCAAAAGTGTGTTAGTGCCGGTGTGGCACGTTTACCAAGCTATAAGCAGTTTTGTGAGGGTGGGGGAGAGATGCATGTGGAGAAGCATGGAGGGTATGCCAGTTCCTACCCAGGCTGGTGTTGCCTGCAAGCAAATGCTGAGTTTGCAGCTTATGTTCCCAGTTGAATCATGACATAGCACTAACATGAATATGAAACCTCACCCACTACCTAAGGAGGGTGGAGGGAGACAAGGGAAAGTTGGGTCTCTAAGAAAACATCCAAATTTTACTTCTAGTTGCTTGTAGGCAGCCAGGCAGTTGCCATGAGATCTGGGTTGAAGAGGAGAGATTTTCTGAGAACTACAGAACACACCAGAGTAGAAGGCAGAATATAAAGAGAAAGAAGAAAAGCAAATCCACCAAGACTTAAAGAGGAAAAGGGGGAACCTGGACCAGTAAGTTTCTAAATTATAGGGAACAGAAACATTAATTTTTTTTTCTTTTTTCTTTTTTCCTAAAGATCAATGAAGTTGCAGGAGGAGAGTAAACTGAGGGTCTGGAAACTTTGTTGACAATAGTGATGTTTGAACTATGGTGTTTAATAGATAGGATATAAAAAGCCTCACTTAGGATGAACGTAAGCCACTAATTTATCTGGATATTCAAGGAAAATAAAGAGCTCAAGGGGAGAACAGCTAAAGATATAAATTACCTGTATAGTTATAAGCCCTGAAATGTACATTGTCATGGACTGTTTCACAAATATTTTGCTTCATTTTGGTCAGATTTTCAGTGCCAAAAAGACAAATGTCTTTCAATGACATGTGAGCTCTATTAGAATGACATAGCCACCATGGAAGTCAATGTATCTTTTAACTCATAACAGTAAGAGAAGAAAGTGCAAGTTAGCGAAAGCTAGCATGCTACCCTTCAGTGGTCGACAAAACATTCATAAATTGTCAAGACCACGTCAACGCCAAAGCAGTAACAGCTGTGCCATGGTACTCAACATTTTGATGCATTACTTTGAAGCAATGTCCATATATGGCTATCCTATTTGGACACATGGTCATTTTCCTATGCACAGCTAGTACAATATAAACATGTGAAATAACAAGATAAGATCCAAACATGGCAACAATTCAAAACACATCAGCCTCACTGAAATAGAACCCACTGTGATGTCAGCACAGTTCCCTGGGGAAGCTGTGTCTCCTGGATAGAGGGTGTTAAATCTCATAAAGACATTCTAGGTACTAAGGGAAGCAACAAGGCTTTATTACCGACCTCATGATATGGCATTGGCCCTTTTACATTAAAATACAGCTAGAGTCCTACTCCATGGAATGTAGAATTCCCAGACATTATCCTCCATATGTGTCCTTCAATCACAGCTTGTGAGTTTATTGAAGCCTATGTGCTATGTTATTGCTGCATATTTTAGATTCCATGAGAAAACAGAGTAATTTACAGAGTAACTTATTTCCATGGAACTTACTGAAAGATGATTTCACTCTATGTTTTTAACTCATCACTATATTTTTAACTCTTCATCTCAAACCCATGAGGTTAGATACAGCAAGTAAAATGTATCATGGAAATTACCAGTCCATGGTTAAAAAATCAGTAACTGCTAAAGAGTTGGCTCTAATCCTTTGACTCCAATTTAGTATTCCTTTGATCTATAAAAGGTCAGAGGTATAAACACACTTATATTTTGTAGTATAAAAATTAAACCAATAAAATATTCGGCATAGTTTGAATTTTATTTGTGACATTGAAATTTAATTTATAGAAAATTTGTTTGCAAAATTGGCACAAACTGACATTAATTTTCCATTAAAATGACATTTGAGTGGGAAAACTGTATTAAGAAAATGAAGAAACTAAGTATAATAGATTTTCATAGTAGAAAGTAATGACTTCTTTGTTTCAAAATCACCTTAGAAATGTAAAGTATTTCTTATAAGTTAGACCATTGTCACTAAAGAACTGTTCCCTGACAACACATTTCATGTGCCAACTTCTAAAATAGTAACTTGAATATTCTCTCAGATTCTAGGGACTTCAGAATGAAAGATAGGACAAGAGTCTTCTTTAATTTATAGTAAATGTACTTACTGAATAAAGAAAATTCTTGCTTTGAGTCTCATGCCATCTGAATATGCTACTCTTTTCCTCCTTTCTCACACAGGCCCCTCATTATTATCATCTATTGATCTAGTTCTTCCCCCTTTGATTCTCCTCAGTCTTCTTGCTAATTCTTGCCATCTTTCTCAGTGACTTTCTCATCCATGTAGATTAATCATCTAATGTATAAGTCCCTCAGTTCTTTGTAATCATCTTCATTGAGATTTTCTTTTATGTTACCACAAGTACACACTTCCTTAGTAAACAACTAACTGTATCATCATTTGAAATTTAGACCACCATTGAAACCTTAACATAAAGCAACTCCTTCTCTGATGAATATCTCTAATTTTTTTTTTTTTTTTAACTCACTAGCACAGATCTTCAGCTTTTCTAAATCCCGAATACAGGAATCTGCTCAATTTCTCACTGACATCAGCTTCTTGGTGTCACTCTCCCCTTTCAGTTTAGATTCTACAAATCGTCATATATATTTATAACTTTATATAAAGCCTTACTTCCTATGACATTTTTCGTTTTGATTTTACATACCCTTTTACATACATATTTTACATACAAAACTCAACCATTTATTTGTACCTGTACATACTACATCGGTTATGAGAACTTACTAAAATAGACACCATCAGCCATTAACAATGGACAACTCATAGCTTGAATTATTGAAAAGTTCAGAATTACTATGGAAGACAGAGACACAATATAATAGAAATTGATCAGAGTTATGGTAGAGGGATGTGCCAAGGGCTGAGAGCACAAGAGAAGGGACAATTTATAACGCCTAGCAAGATTGTCAAGAATAAGGTAATATTTGGAATACGTCTTAAATGTTTAGGAAAAATTCTTTAGAAGGAAAAGAAGAAAAGACCATTCTCAGCAGAAAAACAAAATTCAGAAAAGCAATAAATACTTACTGACATTTACAGTGTTTAAACCAGGGACGTATGCTCTGGAAATAGAGTGATCAACAAGCAATGGAAAGTCTAAAAGTTTCATCCCAGATGCTGAACAAACACAGGAAAAAAATCAGTTATGAGAGTGAAAAGGACATAATTAAAAGTTACATAATAGAAAGGACCACTTTAGGTGGTCAGGGACAGTCCCATTGAGGAAGTGCCATTTATGAGAAGTAGCACTGAGCCATCAGGGAAAGGAATGAGGGGAAAACTTTCAGAGCTAGATCATAAAATTTGTATGATAAGAGAAATCAGAGCAGATCAGTTAGATGGATAGTTAAGAATTTTTATGCTAAGTTTAACCATAAAAGGATAGCAAACATTTTATGGATATAACAAGGAAAGAGACTCAAAGGAGTTTGTAGTACAGATTCTGCAATTAAGTGAGAAGGACCTAGAAGCAAAGTGACAATGAAGAGGGTGCAGTTACACATCCAGTTGAAAGAAGATAAACACCTGAGCCCATACAGTGGCAGGAGTTACATTAACACAGAGAAGATGATTCTCAAGAGAGATGAAGACAGTGGGTATGCTAAGACTTAACACGTGAAAATTGAAAGACTTAAAGGTAAAAATGTTGAAGGAATTAATGATGACAGCTAAGCTCACAGTTTGGGTATACCCTGCGAATGATGATGTGATTCACCAAGATAAGGAATTCAAGTACAGGAATAGTATGGATTTGTTTTCAGTGAAAGGAGAGTAAGTGAAGAACAGAAGGGAACAGGCAGGCTGATTTTGTGGTGCTTGCAAGATACTCAGTAGTCAGCGTATAATGAGGAATACGTATCTAAAAATTAATAGACAAAGTAGAAGATTTCAAAGTTAGTAATAATGTGCAGAAAAAGTCATACAAAAAATGTTTGCGATTGTTAGGATTTATGTAAATAAATTCAACACTTAATCGCCAATCTCAAAATCCTCCAAAAATAAATCAGAAAGCTCTGTCATACGTAGTTCTATAATTCTAAGGTAAGAATTCTCTGAAGAAATCACCCCCATCTAAAGATGCAAGGAAAACTCCCTCCATGAGATAGAAAATCCTCCAATTAGTTGATAATTCTTTTGAAGTTATAATAATGGATCTAGCAAATAGACTTTAAACTTGGAAATTCTCAATCTGCTTTAATTCTGTTAATCACCAAAATTCAAGTCTTTATTTGTTTCCTGGATTGTGCCTTACATATTTGGGTATTCTGCATGTAGTAGAGTTACTTTCTTGTGTCAAATATGGAAGATATAATAGAATACTTATTATTGAGACATAAAGGAGAAAAATCAGGCTCCTTTACTATGGAAAAAAATTGTGGCATTATATCATGAAATATACAGTGAATAACACATCTTATGATCATGAAAGAGCAAAAAAGTTGTAAAATATATCTGTGAATGTCAAAAAAATCACTGCATGACATAATAAAAAAATCACTGGGCTTGGAGTCAGAATATCATATTCAAATCTCAACACTACCATTTAAAACTGTTAGAATTTAGGCAAGAAACTTAATCTCTCTAAAGACTACTGTTTATCTGAAAAATGAGAAGAATAATACCTAATCTGTGGCATTGTTGTAGTAATTAAATGAAAATCCATGTAAAAATCAGTGTATAAACCACATAGCATTTATACCGTGTAAATTGTAGTTAAGGATGGGCATTTAAACAAAGTATTAATTAAACAGATAAATAGGAGAATAAACTGACAGAAATGAAGACCCAGACATGAGAACCACAAAGAATTATGTCTGTAGCTAGTTCCAGTTTTCTTTCTACCCAAAACTGTGATTCAATAACCCTATAAGTAATGGGAAGCTAAAGACAGTTATTCCTTCTGGTCTTTCAAGTTAGATGGGGTGCTGAGAAAAAGAGGAATATGAAGAAAAAGAGGATTTCAAAGTCAATCTCATTCCCTGAATTATGATTGAGTTAGGACAACTCAATTCAAATGGCTTAAGTATAAATTAGTTAAAGGACAAACAAGCTGTGATTCTTTGCTGAAGAGTAAAGTGAAGTTCTAAAAGTAGTGCCTTGAAATCCAGAATACTGTGACTTTCTGAAATGCTGATATGCTGAAGCTCACAAGCTATCATTAATTGCTCAGAAAAATCAGATAATTGAATCTAAAAGTATGTGCTTCTCATTGAATGTAAATGTTAGATTATATTTTATAATGTATTGAAAGTAATGTATATTAATATTACGTAGTTTTAAAATACATTTACCACTAAGTAGATGCAATGTTAAAGTTATTTTAAAGAATTGAAAATGCCTGTCTTGGTGAATGAGGTGTGGTGTCTAATACAATATTGAAAACTAAAACTAAAAATGTAAACCCTTTAATCTAAGTGGGAAGTTCTCAAATCTAGCTGCCCATTAGAATTACCTGGGGAGTTTTGTGACACTACTGCTTTACGGGCTTCATCCCTAGATGAAGTGGGCAAGACCTGGCCAACAGAAGTTTTAAAAGCTCCACAGGTAGTTCTAATATGAAACCAATGCTGAGCATCTCTGATCTCCATATAAGGATGCATGGCCTTTCCATAGATCCCAGAGCCTTAATACCTTTGGACATTTAAGCATTACCACTGGAAGTCACTGAACAGACAGAGTGAATTGTGACATAGTCTTTTCATTCAAAGAGACATAAAATAATGCCATGTCCTAATCATTATATTTCTAATTTAGCTTTTCTATACACTGCCATAACAGGAAGATTACTATCCTCTGCTATTCTGTTGCCCTTCTGAACAAATATTACCATAAACACTAGCTCTACATCAACTTTTTCAAAACCATCAAAATCATCACCTCTCTGTACAAAATATCAGTCAGGAAATTAGCTCATTTATTTATCTGGAAGTACATTTTGAAGAATATTTACCCTAGGAGACCAACCTGAATGTAATCCTCCTCAAAGGTATTAGATTTTTCAGGAGTCAAGTTAAAGTTTTTATGGCAGTAATGAAAAATTGATTGTTGTCTTCCTCATACTTTTTCAGAACTCTTGGTCCTTCTATTAAAGTTCGCAAAACAGAGCACAAAATTAGCAGTATGTTACGTAAATATTGTTGGTTTTGTCTTTAGGCTGTTTTATGTCCTCTTTTACATCCTTCATGCAGACATTCTATAGCCCTCCATGCAGACTACTAGCCCAGTTCTTTATCCTTTATAACACATGTGTACACTTATTACCTAAAAACCTGAGCACTAAATTTTAGGCAAGGCCCACTCTATATGATCTGCTAAACTGCTATATAACTCCTGCCAAGAGCAGAGCTAACATACTGATTTTTACAGCATTACTTGGATTGTAATTTACAACCACTTATGAATTTAGATTATAAAGACTACCCTCATAAAAAAAATAGTACATGAAAAAGCTGAATAACTGCTCTGGTTTTTAGAAAGTTTTAAATTATATCACTATGTTTGCTTACAAAATAAAAACTTTTTAAACACACACACACACACACACACACACACACACGGTGCCAAAAAAAAAAAATGTATACACCTTTCAAGAAAGGAAAAACTGTATTAAAATGGTAGTACTATATACGAACAACAAAAGATGAATACAAACCATGTGTATACATTTTTTGGCACCCAGTATATGATTTTAAATAAAAGATATAGTATATACAACATAATATTATATAGCATATATAACATTTAAGACCAATTTATTACTAAATTTCATAATATTAAAATCAGCACTTTCTGCAATGATGGGAATAATGAAAATGTTTTATTCTGTATGAGCCAATATGGTAGCCCCTAGACATGTAGTTATGTGACCATATTGAACTGGGAGAATTTTATAAAACTACCACTTTATAGACTTCCCATATATGTTACATTTGATATGTGTCTAGTTCAACTGAGAAATTTAATTTTTATATTTTCTTTAATTTGAATTTACTTAACTTTGTTTTATTTTTATTTTTTTAATTAGTTTCAGGTGTACAAAGCAATGTCATAGTTAGACATTACACCTTTATGGGGAATACTTAACTTTATTTAAAATAGCTATATATAGCTATATATAAATTTTGAGTTTTTTCATATTAAAAATGATGAATACTGTTATTACTTAAATTATATATTAAATACATAGCTTGATTTGTCAACAAATAACGTTAAAATGACAATGTGCACTGTCAGGATGTTTAACCAAATATATATTAAAATGTAGATTATGCAATGATATGAAAAGTTGACAAGCATATATGTTGTACATACTATATATTTTATTTAAAATATGGTGTCTGAAATTCTTGCATTTTGCAGCTTAAAAGTCAGCTAGATTCCCTTTTATAATTTTAGATTATTGTTTCCAAGCTGTAATTTATGTAAGAAAAATTTTAACATGATAATTCAAAGTGCTTCTCCTCAAATAATCAATTACAGGATTTGTGAATAATCTTTATTCCCAATTTGTGTAAATTGTCACTATATTTTCTTATTTTAATATTTTTCCGTTTTTTTTAATACTAGAGACATCCTAATGTACTATAAAATAATTTTGATGAAGCATATTGATGTAGTAAAGAAATTATAAAAGGAATTATCAGAATTTGTATCATTTTTATACTCCTAATTAACTTATATTTCAGAACAGTCCTTAGCAAATGTTTCACTAGTGATATTATTTCATTTAAGACTAACAATAAAACCAATTTAAAACTATTAAACAATGGCCAAAATAATCACTCTGGTTAAAAGTGCTTGGATGAGTATTAAAGTGATTGACTGAGTTCTGAATTATGCATCTACTATTGGTTATTTACTCAGAGACATCTCATATGGTTTCAATTCAAAAATGATTTTTTAAATCATCCTTTCTTTTTTTCTTCTTAAAAATAGAAGGTGGAAAGGCAGAATTTTTAACAAGGTAATACCCTGCTCGCATGTTTAAGAACCTCTAGATATTTCCACTTGTTAGGAAATGCTGAGGCCTCCTGGCTATGATTCACTTGGTTTCCTTCCAAAGTCCCTTTGGACATGCTCTGACAAGAGCTTTATCACCAGATGCTGCAGGCCAATGTTGGAAGTCCAACAGATCTTCCTTCTTATGAAGGCATGCAGAACTTAGACAATTCATGACCACGGCAGCTTTCCAGGGTGTCAAAACTAACTTTTGGATCAGATCACATTTCCTAACATTTTTATTTTATTTTTCTTGACTTTGTCAATGAATGAGACCTGAGGGTACACTTATTTTTATGGGTGAATCACTCATGGAACAATTCCAAAATTTATCAGGATCTTGAAACAAGTGTGAAGAAACAGATAAACAGACAAACAAAATAAACCATTATAAATTGTGTTGATACAATGTTAAAAACAACTTCATATGATTTGTGAGACATGGACTATTTAACAAGGAAGCTTTGAAGTTAGAGTTTCTGGGAAGGTGACAGAAACACTCAGATACGGAGTGATTAAGTATCTTGCATCTCACAATATGTGGAACAATCGGGATTCAAGACCTGATAGTCCAGCTCTAGACAGAATCTGTATAATTAAACTCACTTTAAAAACACTAATACTACTAATAATAATTAATAATACAAAAGCTGTTTGTTTAAAGTGAATAATTAAATATATAAAATATATGGGCCTGATTAAGGAAAGACGAAAAGCAAACATGTGTAGTCCATGATTGAGAATGAAAAGAGACAATTACAGATATGACTGAGACAAAGAATTATAAAGGATCGTTCTTGGAACTTTATAGTCAACATTTTAAAAATAGAGAAAATAATTCATTCAATAGTCAAAAGACCAAAATTAATCCAAGAAGAACTAGACCACTTAAATAAGCCAATTACTCTAAAAATAGTTGGCAAAGTAATTAAGATCTCCAATTGAAAAAGACATTTGGCTCAGTCTCACATTTGAGGTCCAGCTTTTAAAAAAAACAGACATATTTTAAATATAAAACTTTAAGATAACTATTAAATGTGAGAATATTATTTAAATTATTCTCAATCAGATAATATAGAAAATTTTCTAGCGCATTTTTGAAGCCACCCCTACTATAAATGGTGATTACAAACAAAATACAACAAATACCATCTGTCACTTATGAATATTTTAAAATATTTTCTTTTTGTTTTTCCTTCTATATTACATTCAGATAATTATATTGACTTTTTTTTAAAAAAAACATACACATTTGTAGGTAGGCCATGTTATCTCTTTTAAGGATAATAAATGTATTATTAAATATTTTTATAGAAAGTAGATATTACATCTGACAAGGTTGAAGGTATTTATATTATTAGGGGAAAAAAGTAAAGCCATTTTTATTGAGAGGAAAAACAGAACAATTTTGCACTAAATAATTGGCTATAGACAAAAGAGTTATTTTTTATAATAGATGGTTGGGAATATAGGGAGGCTGATACAAAGTTCCTGGTAAACTCTGGATCATGCCTATAATTAGGCAGCCAATTTTGATTCCCTCTTCCTACCTTCAAACAGTCCAGCATTAAAAGTCTTCCACAAGGTAGGTATTTTCTCTGTGCTTTAAATTCTCCAAAAATATTACTCTATAACCTCAAAGAATATTAAAATTAGTAGGAATATCAGGAATCATCTATCCTACCTAATATGAGGAAAAGACTCAATATTTAATGTCTTTACTAAGAAT
Source organism: Rhinolophus sinicus (assembly GCF_057876585.1). Taxonomy (NCBI): domain Eukaryota; kingdom Metazoa; phylum Chordata; class Mammalia; order Chiroptera; family Rhinolophidae; genus Rhinolophus; species Rhinolophus sinicus. The sequence goes on from NC_142502.1 coordinate 60,281,791, forward strand.
GTACAACTTTCAAGGAGCAAAGCCATGATTCAAAGTAAGAAATTCTATTTTCAGATCTAGTGCTCTTTCTACTCCACTGGATTTTCTCTTCTCATGATAAGGAAAGAAAAAGTCAAAGTACAATGTAAATGACAAATATAAAATAACCTTAATGTCTCTCTCTTTTGCTGTGTGTGTGCATATGCGTGTGTGCTTAAGAAAAACTTTCCCCATAAAAATAAGGACAGGTAATGGAGCAAAGAAGCAAGTCTTGCTAGGCAGCCACTTAATTAAAATTTTCCTCCCATGCTACATGGGATTTTTGTTTCTTTTGTCTTTCTTGGTAATGTGTAGGTTTATTTTGACGGTGGCTTCTTGTTTCATTTGGTCTTGCATTACAACTATTAAAATTAGTCATAAATATTGAACGAACAGATTTTCTAGATCTAACCCTCAACTTTTAGGGAAATTAAAATTCATTGTATTTTTGCTCTATCTCTAAAACTCGATTATATATAATTGTATTAGATTTTAGAATGGCTACTATTTACTGAAAACTACATAAAATCCAGGAAGACTCTTTGAATGTAACTTAATTATCAGCAGTAATTACACATGGACAAAATGCTTCTAGTTGATTTTGAGAGGTAATTCAGTACAGCACATGTTGCTGATTACACTCATTGTCTTTGCTGAACTGAACACGAGCAATCTCATCTCTCCATTTTACATCATAAAGCATCCTCACCTTACAGCTACCGCTATTTTCTGCTTTCATACTGTCTCTATTGAAATGCTACTCTTGGAACATATATTTTCAACAAATAAAAATTCATAACCTCATGTAAATGATTAGAATAAAATCATGGTATCTTAATCACACTTTTCAAATGGGCCTAAGGACTAAAATATTACCATTGTATTCCTCCTCTCTCATTTCTCTGCATCCCTATGTGGGATGATGTAAGGTAAGTTAATGATTACTCTTATAACTTGTAGGCAGAAAAAGTACACACACATTATTATTCCTAACTTTCACGTTATTTATATTTTATGAGGCTTGGCAAAGATAGTAAAAACAAAAAACGCCAAAGAAACTTCAGAACAGTTAATATACATTATATAAATTCTCCTCATAGAAAAAAACCCTAAAAAAATTTCATAGACACTCTTCTCCAGTGAATAGTCAACTCCCAATTAACCCTTTTTCCTTATTTGTGGAAGGTGAATACAAGTATGTTTTTGTGTGTGCACATGAGTACCATTGGCTTTTAGGCTGGTCACATCTATTTTACACAAACAAGAAGAAAATACTTTATATCTTTGTTATGAGATAGTATTCTATGTAAGACTTTTGAAATCTCACATGTCGACTTTGTATCTTAATTCAGTGCAATTTTCACACTGGTCTAAGTTCTGGGGTTAGAGGTTTATAGGCACTATACTACATAAATTGTTGGCACCAACAAAAAACAGGAGTATGTATACTAGATTGACAAAATTTTAAAAACACAAGAGCCATGTTAAGATTTATGTAGAGATTTATGTACTACTTTTATTTGGAAAAAGTTTCCCTTACTCTTCATATAAATATATTATTTTAAAGATAGACACATTCAAAAACAAGAATCTAAGTACAGACTACCCCCAGATAATATTAATAAAATCATAAACTTTGCACCGTTCTTCCCCCAAATTCACTTAATTGCCTTAAGAGATCTGGGGAGAAACTGTGGTTGAGCCAACTAAGTAATAGGTTAAGTTTCTGGGATGTAGTGTTCTCATAATGACTCCCATTGAGTTTGCTGTAAGTCCAGGTACATGTAATATGTAAATAACTCTCCCAGTCACATAGTAATCTCAGGCACACAGTCAAAATATCTGTTTTCAAATAATGTAAGCTTTGCATTTCTCACTCTCTCTTCATGGGATAATTTCTTCCTCAAAGTTTGTTTCAATCATATTTGGAAGAATAGAAAACATAATAGAACAATCAAATTTTCTTCTTTAAAATAAAAATGTTATTGTCAGTGACCAAATCTGAGACGAAGATTTGCATATTAGATTTTTATCTTAGCGTGCTCTCGGTTGCAAACCTTGTGAGGGAGTGAGGACTGAGCAGAAGAGAAAGGCGGACTGAGATTCAATTTCAAAAGTGGCCTCAGCAAATTGGCAAATTCCGTGGCTTGCTCTGCAGTTGGGATGACTCTGCAGAGATGTCCCAAATGGAGCCAACAGGGCCATGAACTATAGCCCAACAAGGTCCTGTCACTGAGTGAAGGTTGCCCCCCATGAGAAGGTATAACCTTGGATGAAGCAGCTCTGTTGGTCAAGCGAGAAAGACTCAACTCTAAGCTGTCAGCAGCTTCACTTCCAGCAGCTGGGGAAATGGGTGCTTGGATCCTGAAGGAAAATCTGGGCGGTGCACTTCAGCAGCCGGGACAGTTATTTAGTAGCAATTCTGCAATATTTAATTGGATGCCAACAGCACATAAAGGAATGATGGATGAGTTCAAGGAGGAGGAGTCTGGCACCTTATTTTTAAAAAGCTTCCACTTCCTTGTAGCACCACAGTCCTTACCAATTCTATTTTTGGTGGTGGTAGTGGAACGGGTAAGGAGAGATGTTTGGACAAATTCTGGAGCCACTATCATTTGCCCTCACATTCCAACTTATGCATTGAGTACAGCCTAAACATTATTCAGTGGTTAAAGGCCTTTGCCATTTTTCATCCATGGACTTTATACACAGTCTAGAGAGTTAAATAAGTAAAAGATCTATAACTGAGAAGAAAATAAGTGTACTAAAATGAAGGTTTTCTAAATAATAAACTATTTTATAGAGTTCATTATTTAGGGGATGCACAGCAATATATATATACATATGCATATACATATATATGTATATGTATATAATGAAATAGCATAATATATCATAGTATAATAAAAATAAAAATGAAAACTGTGATGTCACAATAAGAAGCAGACATACGAAGATTTTATTCAGCATAACACAACTAGAATACATTGAGTTGACATATTGCAATCAGAACAAATTATTTTAGGGGAAAAATTACTTATATCATAGATCCTACTCAAATGATTAAATATTATCAATTATTACACATAAATTTAGAGTAAAATTAAAACAGTTAAATCGAGGAATTTAGAGCCACTTCTTATTTCTCCTTAGGAAGAATTGATTTTAAACTAAGCTTCCATCTGCCTGTGGACTACCTGCAGAGGTAATGTGGGCAGTTTAAAACTTATGAAAATTATATAACCCTGAGTTTCATAAACATCATGCTGGAGCACACTTGCATCACTTCTTTGATTCCCTTCTCTATTATGTAACCAGAAACACCTGACTTTAACCTTCTTTTTGGCTTCTTTGTTTCCCCATTCTATTTGTTAGATTTTGGTAGTTTGCAGATTATTGAATGCCAGGTTTTAATTTGCTAACTATCAGGTAACTGGTATTAGAAAAGGAGCAAAAAGAAAATGAAATTTCCTTAAGAAGAAAGTGATAACATAAATTGAGCCTGCCCTTTCTGGCAAGAAAAGAATAATTGTCTTCCTTTTTGAAAACACAAAGCCTATTATTGTTAGTATGGGTTGTCATATAACCTTTGGAATCAGGTGTAATATAAATGCATTTCAATAATAAATGACTATTGTTACTATGGTTACAATATGTTCTCTGATGAGAGATAATATCCTAATTCAATTCTAATAAAGTAGCTCAAGGCTTTACAACACCACAAGCTACAGAATTCATTATGACTCCATCCTCTCCTCCTATTTCCTTACCCTGAACACCATACTCATCTGTAGCTAGAATCCAGGGACTCTTAATCTGCAATATAGCTTATAACTACTCCTTTCTTTTCATCCTCACTGCTATTTATTTCATTGAATCTTTATCATTTCTTACCTGGCCTTTGCAGTGGATTCTGCCTCCCGTCAATTTTTCCTCCAAGGTGGTCCCATATAACTTCATTAATCAGATGTGTTTTACTCCTTTTATCAAAAATACTCTTACACAGTATTTATAAAATGAAGTATAAAAGTTTTTAGTATAGAATTCAAACCACTTCCTCAGCTCTGTGAATCAACTGGTGTTATTTTCTTCATTCTCTTATCATGTCCACTCTTGTCACTCTCTCTCTATCCTGATTATTGCAGGCAAATCTATACATCTATGGCATTTTGTATGCGATCCCAAAGCTGAGTATGGCTTTCCTAATGTATGTCTTTGACACTATTCTAGGTTCAATTTAATACCATTTTTTCTAGTAGTTCTTCCTTATATTCAAGAACATAATTAGGATACATTTCACTGCTGACTGCTCACAATTTCTTTACCTTTCACTTGAGTATGAAGTTCATCATTCTGTCTTATAATATAGATTATAAATGTTTTAGAACAATTATTGTTTTGTCCTAATATTTCAGTCCTCCTGTCTCTTAGGATCTATCTAGTATTTTACCTAATATGTGAGATATAGTATATCTTGGTTGGTAAAGTACATGGACTGGGGAATCATATAACCTTCAGTTAAAATCCTGAATATCATATTTAGTAGCATCATATCTTGAAGAATTTATTAACCTCTTTAAGTCTAAGTGTATTCCAGTGAAATGAATATAGTGCTTATATTAGAGGATCCTTATGAGGATTTATTCAACAAATATTTATTAAGACACTTCTTTGTTCCAAGTATAAACTGGGGCATACATTGGAGACAAAAAAAAAAAAAAAATGGCTGTGCCTACCTCCAAGGATTATTATAAAGATTGAATAATACAGTACATATGATAAACACTTTATACTTATGTTGCAAGTGTTAATAAAGATCAGTAATTAATAATATTGTTGCTATAATATTTTATTTATAAATCTTCACCAAACATTTATTAAAAAACTGTTAAATACCAGAATCTGCTGTTACTCTAGAAACAGAGTGAAGGAAGCCTGGCTCTTAAATGCCACAGCTTAAACATAAGGGGGGAATCAACTAGTAAACAAGCAACATGGTGCAGAGAGATGGATGTTGGTATATTGGTTAATATGAGAACAAATGGATCGGATATAATCCAATACCAGTGGAGAAGAGGTTGGAGGAAGATACTTTTGTTGAATCTCTATGGTCTGATAGGATTTTTCTAGATCAAAAAAAAAGAAGTGCATTCCAGACAGAGAAAGGAGCACAGAGGTAGGAGGCATGAGAGACCACAACAAAAATAAACATCTACATGTAGCTGGGTGAAAGTAGAAAATATGACCAGGGCAGGGAAGCCCATGGGAACCAGATCATGATGAATTCTGAATGGCATGCCCAAAAATTTGCACTTAATTTTCAATTAAATAAGGTACTCTTTAAAAAATTTTAATCAGGTTAGTAACATGAATGGATTGGCATTATTGAATGATTGTTCACTCCAGTTTTGAGGTGGAGAATGAACTGAAAGAGAGAAAGGTAAAAGCACAAAGAAAAGTTGAGGGAATATTACAGTAATTCAAGATAACTGTACCTGGAAGGCTTCCAACAAATTTTGTTTTGTAAATCAGTAATTTTAAAAATTTACATCCTTCAAATACAAGAGCAAAAATCTCTGCTACTATTTTATTATTATTTAGAATTGGACCACAACACAGTTGTCTATTCTTAAATATTTAGGATGTATCCACTAAGGGCCAGACATTACTCAACTATTGCTTGGTGATGTGAATAGGTAGAATTATTAACTACAGTCCTACGATAAAACAAGAAGACATAACACTTATAAATATATATGTTCCCACTCAGGGATCACCAAATTATATAAAGCAACTACTAACAAAACTAAAGTGAGAAACTGACAAAAACACAATTATAGTAGAGAACCTAAATACACCATTGACAGCTATGGATAGATCATCTAAACAGAAAATCAATAAGGAAATAGCACCCTTAAATGACACATTAGACCAACTGGACATAATTGATATTTACAGAGCCTTTCATTTTAGAATACCAGATTATACTTTTTTGTTTGTTTTGCACATGGAACATTTTAAAGGATAAACTATATGTTGGTACACAAAACTTGCCTCAGCAAATTTAATAAGATTGAAATCATACCAAGCATAGTCTCTGACCATAATGCTTTGAAATTGGAGATCAACTATGAAAAGAAAGTAGGGAAACCTACAAATATGTGAAGATTAAACAACATGCTACTAAAGAATGAGTGGGTCAAAGAAGAAATAAAAGGAGAGATCAAAGATACATAAAAAGAAATGAAAATGAAAATATATCATATCAAAATTATTAGCATACAGCAAAAGCAGCATTAAGAGGGAAATTTATATTACTACAGGCCTTACTCAAGAAACAAGAAAAATTGCAATAAAGAACCAAACATGATCTCTTAAAGAACTAGAAAGAGAAGAACAAATGAAATCCAAAGTCAGCAGAAAGAAGCAAATAATAAAAAATAGAGCAGAATTAAATGAAGTAGAGAACAAAAAGACAATAGAAAAAAATTAATACAACAAAAAGCTGGTTCTTTGAAAAGATTAATAAAATTGACAAACCCCTGGCTAGACTTACCAAGGATAAAAGAGAAAAACACAAATAAACAAAATAAAAAATGACAGAGGAGATGTTATGACAAATACCACAGAAATACCAAAAAATAAATAAATAAATAAAATAATACTACAAGAGTACTATGAAGGACTATATGCCACCAAATTCAACAATCTAGAAGAAATAGACAAGTTCTTAGAAACATATAACCTTCCTAGACTGAATCATGAAGAACTGGAAAATCTAAATAGACTAATAGACAGTTAGGAAATTGAAACAATCATCCATAGCCTCCCCAAAAGCAAAAGTCCAGGACCAGATGGCTTCCCTAGCGAGCTCTACCAAACATTCCACGATGACTTAATACTGGTCCTCCTCAAACTGTTCCAAAAAATTGAAGAAGAGGCAATACTTCCTAACTCATTTTATGAGGCCAATATTACCCTGATACCAAAACCTGGTAAAGGTAACACACGAAAAAAGAAAACTGCAGACCAATATCTCTGAGGAATACAGACACAAAAATCCTAAATAAAATACTAGTGAATTGAATACAAAAATACATTAAAGATTGTACATCATGATCAAGTGGGGTTCATTCCAGGGACACAAAGATGGTTCACCATAGGCAAATCAATCAATGTGATACAAAATATTAACAAAATAAAGGATAAAAATCATATGATCGTATGAATACATGCAGAAAAGCATTTAACAAGATACAGCATCTATTATGATTAAAATACTTAATAAAGTGGCTATAGCAGGAAACTACCTCAACATAATAAAGAACACATATGAGAAACCCTCAGGTAATATTATACTTAATGGTGAAAAACTGAAAGTGTTTCCCCTAAGATCAGGAACAAGACAGGGATCCCCTGTATCACCATGGTTATTCAACATACTATTGGAAATTTTAGCCAGAGCAGTTAGGAAAGAGAAATAAATAAAAATAATTAAAATAGGGAATAAAGAAGTTAAATTGTACTTTTTGCAGATGACATGATTCTTTATATAAGAAACCCTAAAGACTCCACCAAAAAACTATTAGAAACAATAAACAAATACAGTAAAGTTGCAGGATACAAAATCAACGTACAAAAATCCATTGCATTCCTATATACTAACAATGAAATTTCAGGGAAAAAAACACACAAAAATAAATAAATAAATAAATAAATAATAAATCCTTTTGCAATTGCAACAAAAAAGAACATAACACCCAGCAATAAACTTAACAAGGAATGTGAAGGACCTACACACTGAAAACTATGACATTATGAAAAGTAATTGAAGAAGATACAAAGAAATCGAAAGATATTCCATGTTCATGGATTGGAAGAAGGAACACAGTTAAAATGCCCATTTTACCCAAAGCAATATACAACTGTATACAATATACAATTTAATGCAATCAGCATCAAAATCCCAATGGCACTTTTAAAATAAATAGAACGAAAAATCATCAGACATGTATGGAATAACAAAGACCCTGAATAGCCAAAGCAATTATAAGAAAAAAGAACAAAACTGGAGGTATGACACTCCCTAACTTCATTTTATACTACAAAGCAGCAATAATCAAAATAGCATGGTATTGGCAGAAAAACAAACACACAGACCAATGGAATAGAATTGGCAACCTAGAAATAAACCCACGTTATTGGGCAAATAATTTTTGACAAAGAGCCAAAAGCATACAAAGGAGAAAAAAAAGCTTCTTCAATAAATGATACTGGGAAAATTGGAAAGCCATGTGCAAAAGAATGAAACTAGACTGCTCTCTATTACCATATGCCAAAATTAACTCAAAATGGATCAAAGACCTAAACATAAGACCTGAAACAATAAATTGCATAAAAGAAAGCTTAGTTACTAAACTTATGGACCTTGAATTCAGGGAAGATTTATGAATTTGAACTCAAAGGCAAGGGAAGTAAAAGCAAAATAAATGAATGGAACTATATCAAGGTAAAATCACTTCTGCACAGCAAAAGAAACCTTCAACAAAACAAAGAGGCAACCCACTGAATGGGAGAAGATATTTGCAAACAACCTTTGATAATGGGCTAATATCCAACATATATAAAGAACTCATACAATTCAACAACAACGAAAATCCAATTAAAAAACGGGCAGAGCTCCTGAGCAGACACATCTCTCAAGAAGACAAATGGCCATCAGATATATGAAAAAAATGTTCAACTTCACTAGCTATTAGGATAATGCAAATCAAAACCACAATGAGATACCACCTCATACCTGTTAGAATGTGTATTATCAACAAGAGAAGAAATAACAAGTTTTAGAGATGTTGTGGAGAAAAAGCAATCCCCATACACTGCTGGTGGGAATGTAAATTGTTGTAGCCACTATAGAAAGCAGTATGGAGGTTCCTCAAAAAATTTAGAATGGAATTACCATACAACCCAGGAATCCCTCTTCTGGGTATCTACCCCAAAATTCTGGAAACATTTATCTGTAAAGACATATGTACCCCTATGTTCATTGCAACATTATTCATAGTGGCCAAGACACAGAAACAATCAAAGTATCCTTTGATAGATGATTGGATAAAGAAAAGGTGGTATATATAAACAATGGAATATTACTCAGCCATGAAAAATGAAAGAAAAAAAAATGAAATACTGCCATTTTCAACAACAAAGATGGATCTATCATGCTAACTGAAATAAATCAGACAGAAAAAGTCAAGAACCACATGACTTCACTTATATGGGATATAAAACTGAAAGGAATAAACGAACAAGACAAATAAGGAAACAAAAACTCATAGACACAACAGTTTAGTGGTTACCAGAGAATAAGAGGGGAAAGGGCAATAGAAGAGGGAAAAGGTGACGGAAAGAGAACTGACTCTGGGTGGTAAACACACAATGCAATATACAGATGATATTACAGAATTGTACACTTGAAACCTGTATAATTTTACTAATCAATGTCACCTCAACACATTTAATAAAACAATAAAAAAATACAGTCCTAGTCGTCCAGAAGCATATTATTTAAACATTAATCTAACAAAAATGATATAATAAATAAATGTTAAAATAATAAATAAATAAATATTTACATAATAACTATAATAGATTTTAAAATACTAAGTGGACTTTGAAATACCTGTTGAGTAAAAGAGAGTGTTATATAGAGAGAACTGGTCAGGGAGGCTTCGTGTAAATTGACCATGAGGAAATCTAAGTAGATTTAAGTTAAAAAAAAAAAAAAAAAAAAAAAGAGCAAATAGTTTCCTATTGCTTCCTAATTATTAAAACATCAAAATAGAGAATTTGGTCTGGTAGACCTTATAATAGTTGGAGTTGAAATTAATATTAAATAACTGCGGCTACCTTTGGAGTTTTTAAGGCAGGTACTATCATAAACATATTTGGGTATTTCTTGATCATTCATCTAAGTCAATTCAAAATACGTATTAGCTCTTGTAAATGTTAATACTATAGGCAATAGAGAACAGATGGCTGCATGATCAGAAAACAGACGCTGTTTTCCTGTCACACCAAAAGATGTGAGCAATGTTTCTAAACAAGGGCCCAGCAGAGAAATAGTGGTGATGAAATTTTCTGCTTCAGGCTCAGGCCATATATCTTCTATCTAAAGCTGCTTAAAGGCATTTGTGGGCAGTAAGGGCCATTGTGGTGCTGATGATCTCCTGTGTGGAGCGTTCTGAGATAACAGGCAGGTCACCTTCTGCAGGCCTACCATGGAATTTGGGGGATAATCTCTTCAAAGCTCAGGATAAGCTCCCAGGCATCATTCAGTTCTCTGCTCTTAGCACCTTCAAGAGCTTTAGGAACCAGGCTGAAGAGACACTCTAAACGCTCTCTAATGTTCCACACAAATGGGATCATTGCCATCAACAAAGACAAAGAGGATTTTCCCGAGTTTACCTAGAATGGCCATTTATGCCCTGTACACTGCCTGCTCTGATGATTTCCATCTGCTTGATCTTCTCTCACTTTTTTCCCAAACTTGCTGTCCCCCATCTTACTCCTGTGCCAGTCAGAGCAAAGCAGAGAAAGGTGTGTCAGATTCTTTAGCAATAAAATTAACTGAGGATGTTAAAAGAATCTACTATTCATGGATGGGTGCCTTCTGAAATATTTGTCTTTACATCCATCTGCCTATATGCATATTATTTACTTTGACTCATTCATATAAGTTCATTGATTTAACTCTCAAATGACTATAAATAGCTGATTGCTATGTATCTGAAGTACCTGTGTATAACTTCCTGTGTTTAGATAGGCAAGGATTTTAGACATACTCATTGGCATAAAAATGGCAAAGTTTCAGATGCATCTATATGAACCTACAGCAAACTTCAGCCAAAGCAGCTGATACATGGGCTCAGGGAAAATGAACTTTCTGGAGCCAGAACAGCAGTGTCCAGAGTGAAATCACTTAGCATAAGTTTATACAATTTTGTTTTTGTTTTTGTTTTTCTGAGGGTGCAGGGGAAATTTTTGAGCAGCTACCCATGAGCAGGATGTGCCTGCTCCTGGATACAAGACTAGATGAATCTTGTATCTATTGATCCAGAGAGCTTGATCCAGCCATAGAAGCCTTCCCATCTCTCTCCCTTCCTCAGCTCCCAACAGGCCCTCCACTCTTCAATATGTGTAGCAGTTATTTCAGAGATTGGCTTATTACACACCAAACAATTCCATCTCTTACAGGCTCACAGCCAGCCCACGTTTCCTAGTTTTGCGTGGAGTTTGGCATGGATATGAGCCTGAGTTCTAAATAATGAAATAGGAACACAAATAACATGGACTCCTTCCATGCCGGGACCTTTGAAATCTCCCATGTGCTATCTCATATTTTTCTCCTTCCAGATGCTTGATCTAAACAAGCATGCTGACCTTGAGAGCCAAGTGCTGAAGATGAAAGAGACACAAGAGAGAAGAAACTCAGGTCCCCGAATGACTGTTTTATTCTTTGTTAGGGTAGTTGTAGCTCAGTTTGGTTCTCCCTCGTAGAGTACGGCCTTTACTCTAAAATGGTGCTCACCTCTAAGGTTTGGCTTTCTTGAACTCTCAACCGAATGCCTGAGTACTCAGTGATGTCTCTCCAGTCCAGCTACACCAGAACTCCAGACTCAACTTCAAAACCTGTGGTATCTCTGATCAGCTGTCATCCCTGTATGAGCTGCCTTCTGCTAAGGCCTAGCAAGTTTCTCCTGTTCATGTGTAGCCCAGGGTCTGGGCAAAACCTGTAGTGAATCAGTGAACATCCACATAGACATCTACCTGCACCCCTGTGCCCCACAGAAATCTTTCACTTCCTTTGTGCCCTGCCCTGCAAATTCCTGTCACTCCAGCACCCTGAATTACAAAATCTGCCCCTTACATCTCAGTAAAATTGTCACTCTGCCTGGACTCCACCTCATTCCACCAAAATTACTCACCAAATACTCTGAATATTACTGAAGCATGTCAATCCACATCATTCTCTATCTCTGTGTCACTAAGAGTTATTCATTTGTGTGATTGTTATGCTTTACTTATTTTTATAAAATCTGCAATTTCGCAATTTTATGTACATCTATTTTGTGGGCAAGTTACAAGCCTCACTTGAGAGTGTTTATAATTCAGGAAAAAATAGTAGTTGATTTGAAATATCTGCTGCTTTAAACATGAGAAAGCATGGTACAAACAATATATTCAATTAGAAATCAAAACGAAGTTACTGGTTAAAGATGCTTCTCATGAAAGCAGGGACTTCATTGTTATTTCCAGGCATGATTTTATTTTAGTGTCGAATGGGAAAGAAAAGGAGCATTTCTGATAATCAGAAAAGAATAAACAAAGGTCCATTAGTAAAATCTTCAAAATTGATTTAAGAAGAACAACATGAAAATGACCATTTTGATTGGAAAAGAGACAAAATATGATTACTGGTACAAACATGTTTTTGCTAAAAAATGTATGAATATTGTCTCTCAGGCACATTTTTACAATGAATGTTTATCACTTACATTATGATAGTGTTGTTGTTGTTTTTTTAAAGAAGGGTATGTAGTCATATGTTGACGCAAGAAAACCTTTATAACGAAAACAAGAGAAAAAATAGCTAAGATGTAAAAACAGTATATTAGATTCCTTGAACAAAATTTCATAAACTTTCTGTTGTCATTGAAAGTAATAGCAATAGTTAGAGGTATAAATAACTACTTATACATTATATGAATATGATATATGTCAGGTAATATATATTAAACATATTATGTGATAATTAAAAGAAAAATTATATTGAATATAAATTATTTAAATTAACAAATGATGAAAGTTAAGTTGAAATAATTGTCAAAATTATACTAATTTTTGTTGTTACTTGCCTGTGCATTCTTTCAATAACCTTGGTTTAATTAACATAATTTCCCATATAACCTTTACTCTTATATTTCGAAATTGAACAAGAGATTAGAACTGAAAAGAGGCAGATGAGCAAAGCTTGCATTTTAGGTGTCTTAAAGATTAGCTTGAGAAAACTCAGCTAAATTGTATACTTTTGATGTCTCAGCTTTCAAGTCAACCCAGACTCTGAGGTCTGGTCTAAATGCAAGGACATCGGATACCTCCATTTCAAAGCTTTTCATTTTTCGGGATGAGGTGTTCAATTTTTGAAATGTAACATTCCAATTCCCTCATGATCAAATGGTTTTTGAAAGAGAACAGAAGCTTCTGAAACATTATTATAACAAAAAAAAAAAAAAAAAAGGAAAATCAACTACAAAAGAATAGATTCTTGCTTAACCAAAACCAAAAGGCAAAGGGACATATTCCAAATTGTTCCATCCAAGGACAAAAACTGACAGAAAACCTTTCAGCAGGGTTTTATTTGTAGCAAAACACTGCAAATAAAAGAAGTGTTCCAAGTTTGTGTGTCTAAAAGAGTTAATGGTTATGCAAACTTTTTTAGTGTAACTAAATAAATATAAAGAAATATAACTGCATAGCATTGGTAATTGGGCAGAGGTGGTATGAACTGTTAAAAGACTATGATTATTCTTATAGGTATGTTAATACAGAAAGGAAATAACAAATGCCAGTTAAAACACTGCAAAATTTATAGTAAGAAACAATGCTAGCCAAGGTGATATGTGTGTGTGTACAAATCACATACACACACAAATATATATGTACTTAATTAAATGGCATAAGATTAATCAATCCATGGCTCCTTTATTCAGTAGTCCTCAATCCTTCACCAAATGTTTGGCCTTTTATAAGACAGGTACTGTGTAAGGCACTGAGGCTAACATGAGGAATGCCCCATACATGATCCTTCACTTATGGTTCCTAGCAATCTATGAAAGGAGATGGACAATATTCATATAAACAAAATGATACAATAAATTTTCAGACAATTAAAATGGAGGATAAGTGCCCCCCGAGAAGTGAGAGTTTTCATGGTTGCAAAAGAACGGCATTTATGGAAGCAATCTCTAGATCAGTTATAGAAAATTCAGTCATCTCTGAGTCATCCAAGTGCATATTCTACACAAGCTATATAAAGGAAAACAGTGATTAGCGGGCAACATCAAATTTTACTTGTCAGAGTGTTATAACTTTTAATCTCTATATTGAATTAAAGTACAAATGATAGTATAATACAACAATTAATAGAATTTTTAAAGCATTTTATAAACAAATTTATCCAACATTCCACATGGACATATGTTTGAGGATCATTAAGAAGGTTATTATTATTATTATTATTATTATTATTATTATTATTATTTAAGAAATGTTAGTATTACCGTGACAAAGAATAGCATTGTCACATTCTAGGGACCAACAAGTGCAGTGTGAATGTCAGAACAAGAATGCCTAGTAAAAACTTATCTTCTGATTACTAAAATATAAGTTTCAGACTTGTTGGTAGAAACAGCTCATGAAACAAGTCAACAGGTCAGAATCTGCATAAGCAGTGATTTCTAGTTTTTAGCTGTGAGCATGTCCTAAATAATCTATATTTGATAGACAGAAAGACAATTAAGTTCATGAACGTTGTACCATTAAAAGATTTCCTGCTTCAATTTCTGTGTGCCCTTTGTTCTTGTGTTAATTTTATATAGTCGTCTCTCCTCCCAAGACCAATATCCACAGCAATTTCCCCGTTTCCTTTACAGATTTTACTAGAAGACAGAATGCTCACCAGGTGTTTAGTAATTATGTGAAAACAAGATTATTTTATTATAAATGCAAAGGATGTTTAAGGTCAGATTCTAAACAGAATTCATTATTAACAGGGGCATACTCTCTCACGTATTTCAATTCATGTTGGCACAATTCATGAAGACTTGGCTTTCACAGACAAAACAGCCTCCTTTTATCCCCATGTTCAGCATCCAATGCATGGTTAGAGTGGTCTTTTCAGTCCAGCTGCAAACTCTCTTGACGAGTGGTAGGTCAAGACTCTTCCTTGAGAAACTACCTACAGACCAAGTTGGACAATGTCCCACATGTCTCTAGACTCTCTAGCAGTGGTTCCCAAAGTGTGGCCCCAATCAACCAAGACCATCAGCATCACCAGAGATCTTGTTAGTAACAAAAATTCTCAATTTTTACTCTAGATCTACCGAATCAGAAACTCTAAGGGTGGGGTTCAGCAATCTGTGTTTTAACAGACCCTCCCAGTGATGCTGATACACACTCAAGTTTGAGAAGCACTGCTCCAGGGCATCAAATTCATTTATCTCATCTTTGGGCACAAACCTGTTCACTAGCTGCCCTAACTTCTGCCACAAGCTTTTCTATCTCTCAACATTTCTTTAAAAATATTAATCTCTTCAATAGGCTAGTCTTTTCTGTCTTTTCATGTATATATATTCTATCTAAAAAATTCCACATTTTGGGGCACATCTGCCACATGGAATCACATTACCCTGAGATTTTCTTTTCCACTATAGACTCATCCTGGGACCCTTCATAGTATTGAAGGTAGTAGCACCAAAAAGATCCAAACATACAGTGGCCTTACCTTAACTACTACCACTACTACTACTACAAACAATAATAATTTTTCTCTTACTTAAAAATCTATAGGAATCTTGGGCCATAGTGCATGGCTACCTATTTGCATGGAATCCATGAATGTATTGAGACTGTGTGTGTGCGTTTGTGTGTGTGTGTGTGTGTGTGTGTGTGTGTATATATATATATATATATATATATATATATATATATGCGCAGTCTATATTCTGTATATATATATATATATATATATACACACAAAATTATATATACATATATAATTTTAAATTGAAGATAATTTGTATAGGTGCAGTGTTGTTCTGGTGGGGTCTGGGGGGTACACAATAGACTGGGAGACGTCTACATGCATTGTAAAAATAATTGTACTAGAATTATCCTAGATATTTTACTCCAAGAGTTAGTGTTAAATAAAATAGGCTGAGATGACATAAGTGGGATAAGGTACGGGAAGGGAATGAAGAACACATAGTAATATGTAATAAAGTGTTGAACTAATCCTGGAAAATTTTTATAGTTATAGGAATTACAGTTATAGGAATATGTAAAAGTTTGTAAATAACTTATATGCATAACATCACATGACTATAGTTTCTTTAATTTTCACATTTACATACTTAAGAGTCAACTCTTAAGTATTGCATTAACATCATGTCCTCATATTTGTTGTAACTAGTAAAAACAAATAACAAATATACATATGAAATCACGTTGCTCAGAGTAGGAAAAAAAACGCTGAAAACAAAAAACTATTTTCAGTTTATTTAAAAAGGTCTGCTAAAAACATTTGGAGATGTCATCAAAATGGCGGCGTGAGGTGAGCCTCTGTAAATCTCCCCTGGAATTTACAACAAATCGAACAACTATAACTCCACAAAGGACTCCCTGCACAGCAGACAGGCAAGACGAAGAGGCCCACTACTGAATTCACCTAAAGGTGGGAGAATCATGCAAGCGGGGGAGGAGAGAAGGGAGAAGTGCGGAGACGGAGCCCCACAGGCACAGGACGCAGACCCAGCTCAGTGCTCCAAGCTCGCTGCTTCCCGGAGCTACCGCAGCTGCGGGAGAGGGAAGCACTCGGACTGCTAAGGCTCCGCTTATGGCCCACAGGGTTGAGGGGGCAGCATATAACACAGCTGAACCCAACGCTCACATCAGAGACCTCGGAGAAAAGACTGAGGGAAGAAGGCTGAAAACAGTGGTTTAAGTCCTCACTGCCGAGCAAAGAACGGAGCCTTAGGCACTGACACTAGCCGCCCCATCCCACCCCTCCCAGAGCTCGCCCCGCCCCCACCTGCCTGGTGATAGAAGTGGAACAGTAGCAGTGTCAGATCAAAAGAACAGAATATTTGCTGTTCTGAGAACTGTCGACCGCAGACACAGATTCACAACCCAACTAGTTCCAGCACAGGGAAAGGAGCTGTGGAAGCAGGACCGGCTGTGGTGGTGGTTGCCACTATTGCTCTGGGCCACCACTCGCAACTCACACCGCCCCTGGCCCCACATATCTGGACGGATCCCTGCATGAGTAAACAGAACTGCTGAAAGATATGGTTCTGAATCTGGTGCAGGAAGACCTTTGGAACTTCAAAAGCTCTCTGCATACCCACACAAACCCTGTGCCCTGAAACCCAGGTGAACTATTAGTAGAGGAGAAGCCCGTCTCCCAGGGAACCCCCCATTGTGTGAGAAGCTGGGATGGTGCAGAGAAAACATAACACTACCATGTGAGAGAAAAAAAAAAGGCTGCAGTCGGAGAGAAAATAAAACATTCTACCGACAAGTACTGGAAAACAAAAGAAAGACCTCTTCCTATCAACCTGTTGCAGAAGCCACTCCTGTAAATGTCTAGGAAGAGAAATAATAAATCAGTAATTGCCATGAATAACCAAGTCAACAAGACAGCTCAGAAAGAAAAAGTCTCCAGAAAAGGAATTTAAAGATATGGAAATATGTGACTCAAATGACAGAAATTTCAAGATTGCAGTTCTGAAAAAACTCAATGAGATGCAAGAAAACACAGAAAAGCAGTTTAACGAACTCAGAAACACAATCAAAGAACAACATGAGCATTTTACAAAAGAGATAGGAATTTTTTTAAAGGAACCAAATAGAATTTCTGGAGATTAAGAACTCAATAGAAGAAATTAAGAATGAAATAACCAGCTTAGGTAGTAGAGTTGACCAGATGGAGGAGGAAAGAATCAGTGACATCAAAGATGGAAACCTGGAAATTACACAGATGGAAGAAGAAAGAGACTTGAGACTTAAAAGAAATGAAGGAACTCTACAGGAACTTTCTGACTCCATCAGAAAGTGCTATATAAGAATAATGGACATACGAGAAGGAGAAGAAAGAAAAAAGGGAACAGACAATATATTCAAACAAATTGTCGATGAGAACTTCCCAAACTTGTGGACAGAACTGGATCCTCGAATCCAAGAAACAAATAGAACACCTAATTACCTCAATGCCAACAGGCCTTCTCCAAGGCACATTGTATTGAAGCTGTCTAAAATCAACAACAAAGAAAGAATCCTCAAGGCAGCCAGGGAAAAGAAGATGATAACCTACAAAGGAAAGCCTATTAGATTATCATCAGATTTTTCAGCAGAAACTGTACAAGCCAGGAGGGAGTGGAACCAAATATTCAAACTATTGAAAGAGAAATTATGAGCCAAGAATAATATATCCAGCAAAAATATCCTTTAGATATGAAGGAGGAATAAACACATTTCCAGACATACAGAAGCTGAGGGAATTTTCTAATACACGACCTGCACTACAAGAAATACTAAAGGAGGCTATTCGACCACCATCAACAGGGACAATTTGTGGCAACCAAAACATAAAAAAGGGGGAAAGTAAAGGCCAGAACTGGAATATGGGAATGGAGAAAGTAAGCGTGCTGAAGAAAATAGAATACTCTATCAAACTTTCTTTAACATAAACTTAAGGGTGACCACTCAAAAAAAAAAAAAAAAAAAAAAATCCACAACTGAAATATATACTGTAATAAAAGAAGAAACAGAGGGAAACATCATAGAATACCACCACACAGAAATAATAGACAACAACAAAAAGGCAAAGAAACAATGGAGACACAGCCTTACCAGAAAACTAAAGATAGAATGACAGGAAATCCTCACATATCAATAATCACCCTAAATGTAAATGGACTGAACTCACCAATAAAAAGGCACAGAGTAGCAGATTGGATAAAAAACTAAACCCAACCATATGCTGTCTCTAAGAGACACATCTCAGCTACAAGGACAAACATAGACTCAAAGTGAAAGGGTGGAAATTGACACTCCAAGCAAATGGTACCCAGAGAAAATCAGGTGTAGCTATACTGATATCAGATGAAACAGACTTCAGGGTGAAAAAGACAACAAGAGACAAAGCTGGACATTTCGTAATGGTAAAGGGGACTATACTACAGGAAGACATAACAGTCATCAATATTTATGCCCCCAATCAGGGAGCACCGAAATATACCAAACAACTACTAACAGAACTAAATTAAAGGGAGAAATTGACCAAAAAACAATTATACTAGGGGACTTGAATACATCATTGACAGCTATAGATAGATCATCCAAACAGAAAATAAATAACGAAATAGCAGCCCTAAACGACACATTGGATGAAATGGACATAATTGACATATATAGAGCACTTCATCCTAAAACATCAGACTATACATTCTTTTCTAGTGTACATGGAACATTCTCAAGGATAGACCATATATTGGGACATAAAATCAGCCTCAGCAAATTTAAGAAGATTAAAATCATACCAAGCATATTCTCTGATCACAAGGTTTTGAAATTGGAAAAAAGGCTTTGAACTGCAAAAAAACAAACAAACAAAAAAAAAACAAACAAAAAAAAAAAAACAGGAAAAAACACAAATACATGGAGATTAAACAACATACTTTTAAAAAATGACCGGGTCAAAGAAGAAATTAGAGGAGAAATCAAAAGATACATCGAAACAAATGACAATGAAAATACATTCTACCAAAATTTTGGGGATGTAGCGAAAACAGTTTTAAGAGGGAAATTTATATCATTACAGGCTTATCTCAAGAAACAAGAAAAATCACAAATAAATAACCTCATGTTACACATTAAAGAACTAGAAAAAGAACAAGTGAAACCCAAGGTCAGCAGAAGAAAGGAAATAACAAAAACCAGAGCAGAACTAAATGAAATAGAGAACAAAAAGACAATAGAAAAAATTAATGTGACAAAGAGCTGGTTCTTTGAAAAGATTACCAAAATTGACAAACCCTTGGCTAGACTCACTAAGATAAAAAGAGAGAAGACACTAATTAACACAATCAGAAATGAAAAAGGGGAAGTTATCATGGACACCACAGAAATACAAAAGGATCATCCAAAAATACTATGAAGGACCATATGCCACCAAATTCAGTAACCTAGAAGAAATGGACAAGTTCTTAGAAACATATAGCCCTCCTAGGCTGAACCATGAAGAACTGGAAAATCTAAACAAACCGATCACCAGTAACAAAATTGAATCAGTCATCCAAAACCTTCCCAAAGCAAAAGTCCTGGACCAGATGGCTTCACTAGTGAATTCTACCAAACCTTCAAAGAGGATCTAATACCAATACTGCTCAAACTCTTCCAAAAAAATTGAAGAAGACACATTACTCCCTAACTCATTTTATGAGGCCAACATTACCCTGATACCAAAACCTGGTAAAGTCAACACAAAAAAAGAAAACTACAGACCAATATCTCTGATGAATACAGATGCAAAAATCCTAAACAAAATTCTAGCAAATCGAATACAACAACGCATTAAAAAAATTATTCATCATGACCAAGTGGAGTTCATCCTGGGGGCTCAAGGATGGTTCAACATCTACAAATCCATCAATGTCACACATCACATAAACAAAATAAAGGACAAAAATCATATGATCATATCAATTGATGCAGAAAAAGCATTTGACAAGATACAGCATCCATTTATGATTAAAACACTTAATAAAATACGTATAGAAGGAAAATACCTTAACATAATAAAGGCCATATATGACAAACCCTCTGCTAATCTCATAATTAATGGTGAAAAACTGAAGCCCTTGTTCTACGTTCAGGAACACGACAGGGCTGTCCCCTATCACTTCTGCTTTTCAACATAGTGTTGGAAGTCCTTGCCAGAGCAATCAGGCAAAAGAAAGAAATAAAAGGTATCCAAATTGGGAAGTTAAACTGTCACTCTTCGCAGATGACATGATGCTATATATAGAAAACCCTAAAGACTCTACCAAAAAGCTATTAGAAACAATCAACGAATACAGTAAAGTTGCTGGCTACAAAATCCACATACAAAAGTCCATTGCTTTCCTATATACTAACAAAGAAATCTCAGAAAAATAAATAAATAAATAAAAATTACGTTTGCAATTGCAGCAAAAAGAATAAAATACCTAGGAATAAACTTAACCAAGGATGTGAAAGACCTATATGCTGAAAACTATAAGACATTTTTAAAAGAAATTGAAGAAGACACAAAGAAATGGAAAGATATTCCGTGCTCATGGATTGGAAGAATCAACATAGTTAAAATGCCATATTACCCAAAGCAATATACAGATTTAATGCGTTCCCTATCAAAATCCCAATGACATTTTTTAAAGAAATAGAACAAAAAAATCATCAGATTTTTTTGGAACCAAAAACAACCCCAAATAGCCAAAGCAATCTTAAGAAAAAAGAGCAATGTTGGAGGTATCACACTCCCTGACTTTAGCTTGTACTACAGGGCAACAATAATCAAAACATCATGGCATTTGCAGAAAAACAGACACATAGACCAATGGAATAGAATTGAGAACCCAGAAATAAAACCACATACATATGAACAGATAATTTGTGACAAAGAAGCAAAAAACATACAATGGAGAAAAGACAGCCTCTTCAATAAATGGTGCTGGGAGAATTGGATAGCCATGTGCAAAAGAATGAAACTGGACTGCTATCTGTCCAGTACCATGTACCAAAATTAATTCAAAATGGATCAAAGACTTAAGCATAAGACCTGACACAATAAACTGCATAGAAGAAAACATAGGTACTAAACTTATGGACCTTGGGTTCAAAGAGCATTTTATGAATTTCACTCCAAAGGCAAGGGAAGTAAAAGCTCAAATAAACGAATGGGACTATATGAAACTTAAAAGCTTCTGCGCAGCAAAAGAAACCATCCACAAAATAAAGAGGCAACCAACTGAATGGGAGAAGATTTTTGCAAACAGTGCCTCCGACAAGGGGCTAATATCCAAAATATACAAGGAGCTCATGAAACTCAACAACAACAAAAAACAAACAACCCAATTGAAAAATGGGCAGATGACCTGAAGAGACATTTCTCCAAAGAGGACATACAAATGGCAAATAGACATATGAAAAAATGCTCAACATCACTAACCATCAGAGAAATGCAAATAAAAACCACAATGAGATATCACCTCACCCCAGTCAGAATGGCGATCATCAACAAGACAAATAGTAACAAGTGTTGGAGAGGCTGTGGAGAAAAAGGAACCCTCATACACCGTTGGTGGGAATGCAGACTGGTGTAGCCATTATGGAAGGCACCAGGAGGTTCCTCAAAAAATTACGAATAGAATTACTATATGACCCAGCAATCCCTCTCCTGGGTATCTACCCAAAAAATCTGAAAACATTTAGAGATAAAGACACGTGTGCTCCAATGTTCATTGCAGCTTTGTTTACGGTGGCCAAGACATGGAAACAACCAAAATGTCCTTCGATAGATGAATGGATAAAGAAGTTGTGGTATATATACACAATGGAATACTATTCGGCGGTAAGAAAAGATGAAATGGGAACATTTGTGACAACATGGATGGATCTTGAGAGTATAATGTTAAGTGAAATAAGTCAGACAGAAAAAGCAGAGAACCATATGATTTTACTGATATGTGGTATATAAACCAAAAACAACAAAAGAACAAGACAAACAAATGAGAAACAAAAACTCATAGACACAGACAATAGTTTAGTGGTTACCAGATGCTAAAGGGGGTCGGGGATGGGAGCTGAGGGTAAGGGGGATCAAATATACGGTGATGGAAAGAGAACTGACTCTGGATGGTGAACACACAATGGGATTTATAGATGATGTAATACAGAATTGTACACCTGAAATCTGTAATTTTACTAACAATTGTGACCCCAATAAATTAAAAAAGAAAAAAAAATTAATATGCAATATATGCATTTATAGGTAACTTGAACTATAATTTAGGCATCTTATTTATTAATCTCCACTGGTTGTGAGGTTTTCATTATTTAATTAGATTTAAGTGTACCTTAATATGATCTTTTCAAAGCAAATTGCCAAGCAAGAAATAGCCATAGGTTATCTGAAAACGTCCTTACCCAAGAGAATGAAGCATTATTATATAGTATATGATTACCTATTTGCATGAAATCCATGAATGCACTGATGTCAAATAATCCCCTTGGATTCATTAACTCCGTTGTTCAAAATATCTACAGGAAGTATAATGCTATTTTTTTGCTTACCAATATTTAAAAGTAAACACATTTCATCAATTAAAACTTCTTTCATGATTCCTATTTCTTGAATAATGTCAGTTTCTTCCTGATCAGGGTTCTGACTTTAAGTCAGGTACACATATACCTACACAAACTTTTCTAAGAAAAAAATTGGTTTAAAAAAAACAATTTCTAGATCCTTGAATTTCATATGCTCCTTTCTAAAATCTGATCTGCCCTGAGAGAGAGCCAGCCCTCAAATATTCCTTCCCCACTTCCTCTTTCACAATCACATTTCTCCCTGGTTGCTATAAAAGGTGCACCCTCATTCAGCATTTTACCATTATGCAAAAACCTCTAGAGTGCCAAACAAAGGAAAAATTTTGCAGCTCCTTTAATAGAAGGACTGTAAAAAGCATTCTCCAATAGTTTTAATTAGGAGATGTATTCTCAGTAATTTTACTTTTTATTTTTATTATCAACATATCTTATTTATTATACTTTGATCAAGTTCATATTATTAATAATGGTTATAATAATACAAATAACAGATTTAGAAAACACTTAGAGTTTTGGTCGCAGGAAGTTAATAGAAACAATTAAATTTTCATTCCACATATTTTTAAAATGATAGCTGATCCATAAAAATGTGCAAGCATAAAAGGATATTACTTTGGGATAAATGTCTATGAAGAAATTTGAAATTGAAATATAAGTTCAAGGAGAAAAACAAGAGGTATAAAAATTCCAACTATTTATAAAGCACTTGTTTATATAGTGTTTAAATGAATAGTGGAAGATAATAAACCACTGTGGTATTGTATTCCATTTGATACACTTAAAATAATGCAACAGTTTTATTTTAAAATCTCAATATTTAGTGCATTCTGACAATTTCACCCTTTAAAGTTAAACTTACAATGAAAATTTTAAAAATGAACTTTAAAGTTATGCAAAGTAAGAAATAATTTTAACATTCTTTTAGGGAGTAAACAAACAAAAAAATTAGTTGAGGACCACTTTCCTACATTGTTCTCATGTCATTATTAAATATCATTGTTTAGTTTATAATTTACTCATCATTTATCCAATCAATATATGCAAAGAACTAATAAATGCCAGTAATTGGGATAAATGTGAGGGTTTAGGAGTATAGGGTTACCTAGAGATAAAATAAGAGTTCTTGAAATCAAAGTGTTCATAGTCTAGTGAGAAAAATAGCAAGTGAATAAATGGTGTTAATACATTATAGTGTCATGATGAAGATAAACACAAGCTGCTATGGAACCAATAATAAGGACGCCAAACTCAGGCTGTTGTGAAGTGGGCAGCTAGAGAAGACACCCAGATTCCACAGATTACAGGATAACCTGTTTGCTAAATATTAAAAGATTGTTAAAAGTTAACCAGGTGTGTGTGTGTGTGTGTGTGTGTGTGTGTGTGTGTGTGTGTTTATGTCAAGATGGATGATGGAAACAAATCCAGCTAAAAAAGTAAGCTGGAGGTGAATGTGTGTGACAGAATAATAATTTGGAATATCCACTTGTGGATTATTGTCAATTCTTCTCCTGGTCTTGCCCAGCAGCATCTCCCACTCAAAACATGAAAACTAAGTCACCCAGAGAAAAATTGTTAGGCTGAATCCAGAGAACTAATACACTAGATTCTCAGCTCCCAACCTGATATAATCATGATAAGAGAGTAACAGAATAATTTTGAAAGCAGACACCACCAAACCGAAAGAATTCTTTTCTGGCCTATGCAGCAAGAGTAGGAATGTTCTCCATCCTGGGAAGAGAGCATATTTAGAAAGGAAGATTCTGGAATTCAACTTCACCAATGCACTCCTTGACACAAGGGCATAGTGAGGGGGTTCGGAGAGGGTAGTGTGATGGGTCTAGAAAGAAGTTCCATAGTGAGCCCTGCCAAAGTCTCTAACACCTCTCTGGTGAGGTAGGCAGGGATATTGAACTTCCCAATGGCCCCAAGTATGATGAAATTAGCGGAGAAAAAGACTCCGGGACTTGCCAAAGACACTGCCCAGCATATCGTGGGGTAAATGGTTTCCAATAAGAATCTAAGGAGGATGGACCACCGGTTCCAGGGACCTGAGATGGAAGTGGCATCAGTATCCCTTGGGAAGCCAGCCTAGAACCCATTCAGATCTGACGAACACACAGCGTTCCCTCTGTCATGCTCATCCTCTGCCCCTAGAATATCCCACTGAGGGATGCGGTCAGAGGAGAAGACATATGGGAAACATCCTGACAACGATTGTATTTCAAACCTGAATTGACTGAAAACCAGACGATTTGAACAGAGCAACCTGGAAAATGTCCGGATTAAGTTGTCTGTCATAGGATTCCAAAGTCAGAAAATCAAATTGAGTTACTGAAATAAAGTAAGTTACATTTTTGCACATTAGAGTTTGTAACTTGGATATTTACGGCTACCACACATGAAAGGCCTTGTATGTCAGACTAAGGAGTTTGGGTTTTGTCCTGAAGGCAATGGGAAGCAATTGAAGAATTATAAGTAGAAAAATGAGAGAAGCAGATCTGAATTTTACAGAACTCATTCTAGCAGCAGTGTGGAAAATGGATTGGTGAATTAGGGCATGGCGATATAGAAAACCAGAAAAAGGGAGACTAGCAAAGAACCTTTTGACCTAAACATAACAGAGCACAGAAATAAGCTGTGTGAGTGAAGATGGGAAAGAGAGGACTGATTTGAGAGGGTTTAAATGACAGATGTCTCCTCTCAGCTTGTCCACTCAACCTCAGCAGTTTGGCTGTTGGGCACGATTCTGACCACAATGCCACTGCTAAGCCACTCCCATTTAAGCCACTCCCATTTAAGCCACTCCCATTTAAGCCACTCCCATTTAAGCCACTCCCATTTAAGCCACTCCCATTTAAGCCACTCCCATTTAAGCTCCTGTACTGGCCCTGACAGATCCTAGATCCATGCTCATTTGCTATCACACTTTGTTTTATTTTACTTCTACTTCATAAAAGGTGACAAGTTACCACCTATTCCCATTCACACCATTTTGGATATGCTTACATTACCTCTAATGATTATGTACCACAGCTAAAGTTCAAATACAAAGTATTTCCCAATTAAAACTATATAATTTAAAACAGTAATGGTTGACTGAGTATATATACTTCTATCCTTATAGCTAACCTGCTGTTTCTATGAAAGCTTCTGGCACAATAGTGTATAAATTACATATAGTCTCTGAGAACAGAATTGCTTGGTTCAAATCCTAACTTTAAAACTTGTTAGTCCCATGATCTTTAGCAAGTTAGTTTATCTCTCTGTACCTCTGTCTTATTCTCTGTAAAATGGGGATGATACTAGTACCCAATTGATTAGTGCCCATTTAAGACTCTTAGTACTGAGCCAGGAACAAAGGAAGCACACAATAAGTGCAAATAATTGATCGTGTGGCAAATGCGACATTTCTGAAATGTCTTTAAATTTTTAAGTTGCATTTAGCACCAAAAATTTTCCTCAGCAAAATGTCTTATGCTAAAATATACTCAAATAAGGTGACCTTCCTATTAAAATCTGTGGCTACAAAAGAGAAAACAGCCATATAGTTCACACATTTATCACTAGTCTTCACTTTGTTTTGGTCATAACCATACAGATATTTCTTGACACTAACTTCAAAACATTTTATAGAAAGGCAGGGTAGAAGGTGTTCTCCGTATTTTATGTGGTGCTGCATTCAGAAATAAGCAAGCATTCCACTTACAATAATCATAAAGTCTACATAAGAAACAATCCCACGGAAAGAAGACTCTTGCCAGTTGGGTTATTTCTTCTGAGCAGGATGTCTATTTTTTTCATAGAACTAATCAGAAATTTTCTAGATGGTTTATCTAAAGTATTTTTCTCTTCTCCAGGCAGAGGATAAATTAGAAGTGTTGCAAAAAGGTCATTTCCACTTCTTCAAGAAGCACATTTTCATAATTGAAAGAATTAAAGTTCAACCACATATGAAGTGATTTCTAGTCAACATATGAGTTACACTTGTTTATTACAGGTAATTGTTTAATTTGAGGTTTGTAAAACATTTTAAAGAAAATAATCAACTTTATGGTCTTTTCTTTGTTAGAAGCACCAATCTTTATCATAACACTAACAGAAGAAAATGCGTTATACTAATTTGCTAGCAGCAACAGGTTGGAAAACTTTTTATTCAACTGGGTAGGTAAAAACATCTAGGTGAGCATATGGTTTGTTATACAACAACACATTGTGAGTGTATTATCGGAGGGAAGAGGGGTTTTGTCTCTGGACAGTATCTTCAGATTAGGCAAACAATTTATTTCTGACTCCATCCTCCAGAGATGGTGAAGAATTTAATACTGAGTTTTGCAGGAGAGATTTTATCACTTGTCAAATTAAGATAGCTACCTTTGTGCAATGGAAAGTGAATCAGAACACTAAGCTTAGAATCCAGCAGAAATTCATCTCAGTTCTGGGATGGTTTGTAGAGTGTCCTTTGGGCGGCAATTCCACAGGTCTACGTGCTGTAGAAGCCAGAGAAGAACAGGCTTTCCACCTGCCAGTCAAGCAGAAGTGAAGCTTCCACATGGCCCCAGGCTGTGAGCTCCTGCCCTGGCCATGACCACGTTGTAGATTTCTATTCCTTATCACACAGGTCAGCAAAAGGAGCAGGGAGTTACACTAGTGCCCCCTTATTCACTTCCAAGACCCCAGGGGATGCCTGAAACTTCGCATCATACCGAATCCTATATATACTGTGTTTTTTCTCTCTCTATATAAATACCTACGATGAAGTTCAATTTAGAAATTAGGTACAGTAAGAGTTTAACAACAATAACTAATAATAAAATAGAGTAATTACAACAATGTTTGGCAATAAAAGTTATGTGAATACAGTTATTCATTACAGGGGATCCCTTGCTGAAGTCTTCATCTAGGCTCAATGCATCACATTGCCATCAATCAGAACTCATTTTCTTTTCATGGCTTTCACCCACAAATTCAATGCCTTTTCCATCTTAACTAAGCACTCATCATGCACTGTGGTTGTAATTTTTTCACTTTCAGGTGCTACAACAAAACTGGCATGGATTTCTTTTTCTCTTCTTCACAATTTCACCGATACAAGATATGTTCTTACTATAGATATTAGCAACCTCAGCATACAGTTATTTTGTTTGTTTGTTTTTGTTTTCTTTCCTTATTAAGTCAAGAACTTTCACCTTTTCACTTAAAGGAAGCACTTGACTTCTCTTTGGCATATATAAATTGTCAACATCACTATTCTTGTGCTTTGGGGCTATTATTAAGTAAAACTAGGGTTACATGAACACAAGCACGGCGATACGGCAACAGCTGCTTTGATAACCTACTTGGCTACCAAGTGACTAATAGGTGGGTAGCATATAAGGCATGCATACCCAGAACAAATGGGATGATTCCTGTCCCAGGTGAGATAGAGGGAAGGTCAGGAGATTTCATCATGCTACTCAGTATGGTGTGCAATTTAAAAGTTGCAAATTGTTTATTTCTGAACCATTTCATTTGATATTTTCAGACTGTGGCTGATTGTGGGTAACAAACTGCAGAAAGTGAAACTGTGGATAAGGGGAGACTACTCTATTACCCAGTAATTATGCAGGAAAAACAGGATGATTCCAAGAGACAAGAATTCTTATGTTCTTGATAATTATGATGCAGTTGAAGTTTTAAATAAAGAGATATTGTAGACACAGATAGTCACATCTTTGCTTTTCCCTTGTTTGAAGGGGGTATTTGCACTAGAGGTAAATCTCATTTTTGGATAGTGAAGAATTTACTTCTGGTTTAAAAGGGAACCAGAGTCAGTTGTGATGGAAGATGATTTAGGGTCATCTCAGCATCTTCAAATCTCAAAATCAGGAGAGTAAGAGATGGTAATATCATCTATGGTCCCTAATAACTTTGAAACTCGATCAGTGAAATTAAGTTTCTAATGTAAGTTACTATCAATGTACCAATTCATTAAAATGAGAGATGAACAGAATTATTTAGTCCACAATTGGGAAGGACCAATCTGTTTCTCATTATGAGAAGTTTCTCCTCTCTCCTGGCTATTTATTGGATTTTTTTATGATTCTTGCTATATTAAAAAGTAAACAATGTTATAGTTGTAACATTTAAGTCCAAATGATCCAGGGGAGTTTTAAAGACTATTATCACATCTCATGAATAACTTCGAACATAAACTCTAAGTCCGTGAAAAGACTCCATAAGCTCCCTTGCAATATTCCAGCTAGGATGTAATAAAATAAATTCTCTTAGAGTTATTTAGCTCCTTTTTTTACATATGAAAAAGAGTCCCTTCAATATTTTCCCAAGTTCCGTTGTTTCTCCTTTATCCTCAAAATGAGAGAAATTGGAGTTCTTAGTTTTCTAAATAATTTGGCCTAAGCAGAACCACTTTGTGGTTGTCCTTACATATGTGATAGGCAAACTATCTCAGGGGCCTTCCTGAATCCAAACTCTGGGCTTTCTTTGGAGAGCAATATGACCCTATACTCTTACTTAGCAGCCTCCACAATGAGCCCTCACCCTGAAAGGAAGGGCCAACCTCACGGTATCTTCCCAAAAGCCATTTGGGAGAAACTTTCTTTGGGAAGAGACTTGATTTTCTAAATCTTTGTATTGCTCACATTTGATTTCAGTTCCACTGGGAGGATCCAGGGAAAAAGTCCTGAAAGGGCAAGTGGATGGGGCTGTTTTCTCTACACTCACTCCTAGGACCCAAGTAGCAGCTCCATGTGCATTTGTTTTCCTGTGTTTTATAAACTACTTCATTTGAAAAAAAAAAAAAGAGTTCCTCAGTTGATAAAACAAACATATTAGCTGTTCTGCATTGAATCTTAGAATCAGATAGTTGCCAGAATTGCCTGTATAATGTGTTCATTTTCCCTGATGAGTAAAGAGATCCCAACGTTGAAATCATAACACTATCTTGTTAGAGTGCAAGGTGGGCCATTCTATTTCTTTATGGTGGATAGAAGAAAACTGTTGTTTCTCTCCATTGTTTTACAAGTTGGACTTATACATTGTTTGGGGTAAACTGTAAAATTTAAATGTTACAAACTTTATAAAAGTTACATATAATTAGGTTCTAAAAGTTTGCTTTTTAAAAATTATAGAAAGGCTTGTGATAATTGGCAAAAAGGAATTCCAACAATTATAATTTCACCTAGGAATATAGATGAGGTTCTATACTAATAATTTAGTTTTAGGCTATCTCTGTACCCATAAAAAGAAGTGCTCATTATTTATTCAACCTTGTCAGAAGCTCTAAAAATATGTAATTATTATTCTTATAGAATAGGATTTAAAGGACAGGCTGATGAAGGTAAAAATAAGAGTTCCAGAGTGTGTTCTCCAACATTTTCAGAAGGAGACATCTGAAATTTGGGGTACTCTGTGAAATGTCAAGGAAGACTTGGATGTCTAATGGCCTCATATAAATGTAGGACAATTTTACTAGCAAAAAAATATAATCTATAATGTACGCGAAAATATGGCATCACAACCAAGGCCATATGTTTCCATTACAATTATAAGCTGCTTTGGTAAGTTATATCAGATTTTTTTCATTATTTGTAGAATTCATTTGTTTTGTCATCTGCTAACACACCGTAGGAAAATAGTAGCAGTCACCAAAAGTTAAAGAAAAAATAATTAGAGGAAAACTTAAAGTTCAGATATTTAAATGCCAGGTAAAAACCACCAATAATAGATTTTATTAAAAGAAAAGCTTGATCAAGTCATAAAACTTTGGTGTTCTTTAAGGGTATAGTTTGAGAACTATGAATCTAATTTATTTGCTACATTTTATAAATGAAGCAAACGAGGTCCAGGAAGGTGAACAATTCACTCAGCATCACCCTGTTATTATGTAGAAAAGCTAGTTATAGAACCCAGATCTGCAGCTGCCAGTTGAGCTTACTTGCTTTCCTTTTCTCTCTATGTCAGGATTCATTCCATGTGGAAGCTTGTAATAGTTTTTCTCACCTTTATGTTCATTGCTTGCTCAAAGCTTACATACTGACTTAATTTCTAAGTACTACCACGTCTGTACCAGTTTGCATATCCCTCACTCTTAGTGCGTGAGTACCTCCATTTCCCCACATCTTTACAACAACAGTCAAGGTGGCAGAAGTATCATTACCCTCTCCAAGGTGCTCCATCCATGGTTTTCCTCACTAATTTTGTATAGATTGACAATGAGCACAGATCCACGGGCAAATTGTTCAATTTCTCTTTGCTAGATACATACTTCTCCAGCACCCTTGCTGCTAAGGACTGGCCATGAGACATGCTTCTGATCAAGGAGATGCAAAAGGGACTCTTCTAGGAAATATTTCATTTTCCAATAGAAAGAGGTAGGCATGCAAGGAGACCGTTTTTAAACAGGCCCATCTCTTCCTTTCTCTGAATGCTGTCATATGATTGGTGCCTAGAATATCAGCAACAACCTTATCTCCTCGCAGTGACTACTTAAAGGTGAAAAGACAAACAAATGGGGACGGTGAAGGAAAGAAGGAGATGGCATTGCTGAACTTCAGCACCAATCTACAGCCACCTACCTCTAGACTCATCGTTGTGTAAGATATTTAGATGTCTTGGTCGTTTAAACCAATGTTAAATGGATGTTCTGTTACTTATAAAATAACAGAAAACATTAACAGATATGCTTGCAATTACATGATTTTTCCAATTAGTCATTCCAATGAATTTAAAGTGGTGTCTCGCTTTTTGTATTTATTTGAATCTCTAGTAGTTAGTGAGGTTAAACATTTTGTTCATACCATTGTTAACCATTTAAGTTTCTTCTCCTGTGAATTTACAACACTGCCTATTTTTTATTGAAGAATGGCTTGGCCATTCTTCATATTATTTTTGTCATCCATCTATTAGTTCTTTGTCTATTTTGTTAAAGAAATAAAACAATTAGCTTTATATAAAATAATCAATATATAAAATAATCAATTTAGGTTTTCTTATAATACGTGTTTTAGAAGGCATGTTAAAAATGTTCTTTCCCATCCGTTGGCCATGAGGCTATCCTTCTGTATTTTCTTTCTTCTATATTTAGTTTATAGTTCCACCTTTCACATTAAGTATTTAATCTGGAGGTTAAAGAAGTTGACTTTTGATTATGGTGTCAGGCAGGGATTATACTTTATTTTTCTCTATATAAATAATCAGTTTCTCCATATAATCTATGGTACAGTTCATCTTTGCCTCTCTGATGAATTGGTGTCTCCATGATCTGAGACAGTATTATCATTTAGACATGAGTCTTTTCTGTCCCAGTGGTCTAAGTGGTATGTGTTAGTATTTGGTACAGTGTGTCTCCCTCTTTAACCTAACTAATCATGAATGTGTAGTTTTCTTTTCTTATTTTAGAATCAGTTTATCAATTTTCTCATAAATTTCTACTTCAATGTTAATTAGAATGGTATTACATCTATAGATGAATTGCTAAAAATCTTCACATTTTTCATTTATGCCATCTATTAATATAGTTTAATTCTTCACTGAGTTTTATTTATTTTAGTTTTTCCTGTATTATATATATATATATACTTTTAATATTTAGTTATTTCCCATTTGTTCATCTCCTTTACTATTTAGTTTTTTATTTCCTTTAAAGCATTTTAGTTTTTCCGTAAAGTTTTCATGCATGATTTTATAAGCTTATTACTTAATTACTGTATAGTTTTGATTCTTTCATGAATGTTTTTAATTTTCTTCCTTATCGGCTTGCTTTCTGTTCTTGGCTTAGAGGAGCAGTCTTAATTTGTTATTTACCTTGGATCTAAGAATTTTGGTATATTTTCTTATTAGTTCTGATTGCTGACTGCTAATTCTGATGAATCTTCTATGTAGATTATTTACATCTGTAAATACTAACCATTTTGTCTCTTTTATAGCTATTACTTCTTTTCCTGTTCTCATCTTTGTCCAGTATTAGGGTCAACAACAGCTATTCTAGACAATAGCATTCTTGTGTATCAAGAGTTTACCCACTCAGAAGAAAACACATATTTGGGAAAAGAAAGAAGAAGAAAAAAGATGTTAGCCACCTAAATAAGTTTGACAATGCGGAGGAGAGCTAAAAATAAGAGAATTCCCACCAAAATAGCTACTCAAGATAACAAGGTAGTCTGCCTCTGCTTCATGGATGCTAACAGAATATATAAAACTCCAGGGCCGTAGACAGAGGAATTCATAATCCATACCAATAACAGTAGCCAGAGTATTAACATCACCACCGTAGTTCCCCAAGCCCCAAATCCCATAGGGTGTCCTAAGTGCCAGGTGAAGCCTCGGTACACAATAGGGTGCTCCACAGGTGAGAACCCCGTGATGAGAAATCTGCCACACCAGCAGTTAGGAAAACTGTACTTTGAAGGGAGACAAGATGCATTGCAGGACTATGTGATATATTCCTGGAAGGCATCATCTCACTTTTAGAAATTTAGGCTGCAACAAACCTAACAAATAGCCCAAATGAAAACACAGTCAGGGCCTTGCAATTTTGGCTTTCAGCAGGGCTGTATAAGAGAGCCCATGACAGACTGTTTCCCAGCTCTGTCTTATTACTGGTCTCTAATAGAATGGCATAAAGTGAAATTTTCTAAGTATCATGTTAAGTTTTTTGTTAGATGGAATCTACAATTTCAGGATATTTCCTCTTACTTCTTTCCAAGAGATTATTATAAAGAATACTGACTTTTTTTTTT
Organism: Rhinolophus sinicus; assembly: GCF_057876585.1. NCBI lineage: Eukaryota > Metazoa > Chordata > Mammalia > Chiroptera > Rhinolophidae > Rhinolophus > Rhinolophus sinicus. Next base: position 60,315,747 of record NC_142502.1, read on the forward strand.
TTTAAGTGCTGTTGGTGTATCTATTGAGATAACCAGCTGATTTTCTTTTTAGGCCACTAACGTGATAAATTATAGGTATGTGAATGTTCTCATATTTGTAAGATAAATAGTGCTTCATGACACATAGTGCTTTATTACACTCCTGCATTCACGCAGTTAATATTTAACTTAGATTTTTGCATCTATGATTAAAGTTAAGTGGTCCTATAATTCTCTTCTCATGAACAATTATTTATTCTAAAAGCTAAGGTTATACTAGCCTTAAAAATGAGTTGGACAGCTTTCTCTCTTTTTCTTATTTTACGGAGCAATCTGTCTCTTTAAAGTTTGGCAGAGCACATCTGTACACTACCTGGGTGTGAGTATGGGGTGCAGTCTTGGCTTTTTGTTTTTTTTGTTTGTTCTATCTTTGGATTTTGTTGCTGAGGAGCTCTGATTACTATTTCAATATTCTTTACAGGTTATTAGTGAATTCAATTTTTAACTTTCTCCCTGTAAAACTTTATCTACTTTGTCTAAGCTTAGAATTTACAGAGTTGAGCATATTTTATAATGTCTCGTATCATAATTTTCCCTTTTTTAATACATATACTTTTCTCCTTTTTTCAATATGCGTAATTCTTTATTCCACTGATTCTGCTCTTATTTTTATTTTCTTACCCTTTTCTTTGGACTTACCTGGTTGCTCTTTTACTAGTGGAGTACTTATGTGGAATATTTAGCTCAATTGTTTTTAGTTATTCTTCATTGTGTATTTAAAGCTATAAATTTATCTCTAAGTACTGTTTTAGTTTTACCTCACAAATTCTGAAAAATAATGCTGTTATTGATGTTCAAACATAAGTATTTCATGGTTTTTTTATGATTTTTCTTTTACCAAAATACTGACAGTTTTTAGTTTGTTGACATGAAGACTTTTATTTTGTCACTTTTATGTTGTTACTTATTTTTTAATGTTATTACATTATGACCTCCAAACATAGAATATATGATGGTGGTTCTTACTTATTGAAACTTCTTTTGTGGCCTAAGAAATTGTTCAATGTTACCTCAAAAATAAAGTATATTCTGTTAGTTATAAAGCTATTTCTATTAATAAGAATATTGGTACATACACATATATATATTGGTACATACAAGAATATATACATACACATATATATATATTTGAGATATTAATCAAATCTTTTTTTGTCTGCTTGATCTTTCAAATACTGATAGTTATGTTAAAATACTCCAAATGCACTTTTTTATTTATTTACTTCTTCCTACATTACTGTCTTTGTTTCTTTATCTATTTTTATCTATTATTTAAATATTTGATATCTCTTATATCAAAGGATATTTTGTTAGGGTCATTGTGGTTTATTATCATTTTATTTATTTAACCTATTGTTTCCAGAATAAAATAGTCTAATAAATATCCATTTTAAGATGGGTAATAAATTGAGGAAAGATTATCTTCCCACAGTTTTAAGGATCATAATTCATAGATTTCAATAGTTTTAAAAAATGTTCTGTGCATTTTCCTTCACTTTTTTAAAAAATATGATCAATATCATCGATTATATTAATCAATATACTATCGGGGTGGCATCATATCCAAACTAATCCATGCATGTATGGAACATGACAAAGAGAAGTGGATTCAGAAATTAATTTAAGAGTTAAGTCCAATACTATAACTATCACACAGAGTTTCTAATAGTCCACAACACTGCATTGTAACACCTTATATTCATTTCCAAGGACTATATCCTCCTCCACTGTAGTTATCACTAAAAAAGAACCTTTCAAGTGCTCTTATCAAGTTTTCTATATGCTTGGTCTGATGGCTTTGAACAATAGTGGCAATTTGTAATATAGCAGCCTCTCTCTTCAATACTCAGAAAAATCAAAGCATACAAAAACGATTTCTCCTGATGGAGTTTAGATAAATAAAAAAGAAAAGAGTTTGGTTTAATCTAGGAAGACCTCACAAATTTTTAGTAGAAAAATTGTTTCTGAGGTTTATTTCTATGTCTGTTTTGCTATATAAAAACACATAAAGAAAATATACAAATTTTTTTCACTTCAATAGTTGACGGCATGTTAATTTGTAGACTTTAAAAAATAAAGGTTATTTTCTTTATCAGACTATGAATTAACAATCAATTATGAGAGATTTAGTTTAAAATCTGCTGTAATCAAATATTTCATTTCTTTGCCTTCGCAGTGTATGCCTTCAATTTTTCCATACAGAATACTTCAAATAACTGTATGAAATCTGAACATGTACAAATCATAAATAGCAAACATATTTTCTAAAAATAAGATCAATTTTGATTATCAAATGAATATTAAATAGCTGAGATTTTAATCATCTGATAGAACTAAATCACTATTGCTTTCCATGAATCTGTTCTTGTTAGAATTCCGAAGACCTACAAACCATAAACGTGTAAACTCAGTTTAAAAAAAAAACAAAATTAGTCAATAAAAAACGATTTACCAACAATTACTATTCACTTATCAACAAATGAGTATCTATCTTATGCCAGCTAATAAAACGTTACATGTTGCCTCCCTTTCCACAGAAAGCTCATATTCTAGTAGAGGTACAAGACATGGCACTGAATGGTATGAATACATTCATAAATGTAGCAGGGTGATTTATTGATAATCACCAATGCTATAGTTTTAAATTTAGTAATGCTCTTCTACCTGGTAACATTTTCCCCTCTTTTCTATTACCACGTCAGAGCAGCTAGGCCTCTCGTCTCCATTGAGGGGAATGGAGGTGACCGAGAAAGGATTGAGAGTAAAAAAAATCTTGATCAAGGTTCACCAAACATCAAATTCATGCCATAAATAATTGATTTGGAAACAACTGTTTAATGGTGGTATGAGAATCAGGTTTTTATTTAGTCTGTTGTTTGTTTTTCATCCTAGATTTGATAAAACTTCCATGGCCTGAAAAGTGAAGTGAATACTCTAAAGCAAACAAGAGAGTTGTAAGCAACTGGGATGTCTGAGGAGCTACGAACAGCCTCCAACATGCCAACAAAGAGTTAACCTTTGTTAACAGGAGGTTGTGGTTGGTGGTGAAATCACCATCTAAGTTTGGAGAATCGTAAGACAGAAGAGTTAATTTGGACTTGCTTCCTATCTGGAACACTGGAAGGTAAAGGTAACACTTTAACAGAAATTGTGCACATCACCATAGTCAGAAAACTACAGTAGCAACAAAGACATTGCATGACATGCCAGGTATAGAGAGAGCCTGGGACAGCACTCTCAGTGTCTCTTGCTGCAAAAAAATGACTTGGGAAAGCAGCCAAAATGTTAGGTGTTTTCAAGAAGGGAACAAAAGTTAAGAGCGAAAAAATGTGTGTCAACAGACCTGAAGGGGTCTTGGGGGACTGACAAGAGGGTTCGCAGAGGAATATGGCATGAACCAAAGGTTGGAATTAAATGGAAATATAGACACTCAGGGGATATCAATAAAGACAAATGCAAATAATTGAAGAGCAGATTCTGTCACCCTTCCAACACTCCCCCTGCCATAATGCTACATTAAATAATTAGAAATTTAGGTGTCACACTAGAGAAGAAAAAAAGGGGGAGGGATTTCTAAATGAATGAGTTTAAATCTAAAATATACCTAATATATTACTGGAAAACTCTAATAACTGAGAAACTGGAATATACTAATTTTTTCTTTATTGAGGGATAATTGTGGTAGGGGCTTAACATAGAAGTGAAGCTGAGTTATAGAAATGGGACTTTTCTGCACCTCTAAAACTTGTGGATATTTAGAGAATAAAATGAGAAGAATTTTACAGTTATTAGTATAGTGTCTCCTGAAAAAAACTGAAGGTACCGAAATGTTACCCTTCTTCCAAGTTAGCTTGCTATAGTTACGTGGATGCTGGTAGAAGACACAAGACTCTTAGGTCAGTGGTGAAGACCACTTATTATTCACAACAATAACAGTGGCCAGAATATCCACATTTTGGTACCAGTTCCCTGAGCCCCAATTCCCACACGGCGAAGATAACAGAGCCAAATGGCATGAGCAGTGGGATGCATTACAAGAGGGCAACTTTGAATTTAGGAAACCCAAATCTTTTATAATGAGCAGTAAATATGCGTACCTTTACTCTGGGAAAGATATTATCTCTATTTCCCAGGGCTATTCACTGTTAATCTTCATGAGAAGGGGGTCCGGAACAAACGGCAATCAGTTACTCGCACACAGGATGTACAGAAACCTGAGAGATGTGTCTCTCAACACTGTACCTAGTAAATGCTAAGTAAATATTGACTATTACTATAATTAGTATTGCCATTAGAAAATTTCTAACTCCATATAATCTACTGACTACATCAACACACCCTAACATATAATATATTACTAATTTTAAAAGTTTTCATTAAGTAAGCATTTGATACAATCAAAATGTCAAATGGAACAACTATTTCATGTACATAATAAAAATTTTAAAAACTACTAAAATTGGCTAAATAATTTTTTTTCAAATCTATGAAAGTCAGATTTTCCCATAAGAATCAAAAACATTTATGTGATTTAACATTACTTTAAACAGAGGAAAAAGGAACTTTTAGGATATTTTGTACCACTTGGATGAAAGGATGCTGTGCACTACTTAAAACAGTATACTCATTATTTTAGAATAATAATACCTGATTAGCTTAATTACAATATAGATTTATCAATTTACATATACCATCTTTGCTGAACTTGTTGACAGGATGTTTCTCAGTCTAACAATTAAAGAAAGTACAGGTCAGAGTGATTTAAATTCATGTATATAGGTTTCTGATATATCAGTGATAACTCTAAAAAGGAAGTAAAATTCTGTGCCTTACAACTCCTACTTTTGTGTATTTTCTTGCATTGCATGATCCTCCTTTCAGGAAATAAGCCCTTCAAGAATATTCCTGTAATAAAAACTGAATTTTCTGAAATGTAAGCACCTCCTTCCTCTTTTTCTTTTTTTAAGCCTAACTCAGTTATGATTTTAATATAATCTGTTTGATTCCTCTTTCCTGGTAATACCAATTTGCGCCGGCAGGATCAACGGTGCAGAGTTCAGAACTCTTTGTAATCAACTTGGTCATCTCTGTTTTACCCCAAATGCAATTCTGTTATCAGTTGCCATGGCAGGTCCAGAAAATACACAGAGAAAACTCGAAAAGTAAGGATAGGGTGGTACCTATATTAGTTAAAAATCAGAATTAGACTTCTACACTTTTAACAATTCTGGAAAATGAGAACCTAGAAACTGTCCCAATTTTTTTCAGATGATTTTTAGCCCACCCACTCTGGTGGCATAATGTATTTGGTCTTGTTTGCATAGTTTATTTTGTGAAACAATGCTCATGAAAGTAAACCTCACTTGCATTATCTCTATTTTTCAGTTTAAATTGTACCTGATATGGTATTAAAAATTACCCTAGGAACACTCCTTGTCTTTAAAAAAAATATGTGGTTTAAATAAAAAAGTAACACTTTTTTATTCTAAATAATCAATGTCACAACAGCAAAACTTCTATTTATCCAGGATGACTAGAGAATATATTCCAGTAGCTAAATACTGTGTGTTTAAACAATTATTAGCAAATCTGACATATACATAGACATGTTTCCAATGAAAAGACAATTTAGAAAAGATAATTGAACAGTGACAATAATTTTTTCCATGTTATTGTTATTCCTCAAAAAAAGGTTGCAGTCATTTAGGGTCATAATTCTTATTAAATAAAAAAAGTAAATAACAGGATTATAAATATAGAGGGAACAAAAGATTTAGCTAAGTTAATCATGTGATTGACCATGGAAGTATTTTTTTATATAACCCTAATGTTTGCTATCTTAATTTTTATTTTCATATTGTTCTTACTGTCAAAATCAAAGTTCAGAATAAGTTTAGAATATGCAAAGTATTTTATTTTTGCTTTGCTGATTTATTTCTTTATTTATGATTTATTTGGATGAATAGGTATACATTCAGAAATGTAAAAGCTTTTTTAATTCCACAAGAAAACATTTGTCTAAGTAGATGATATTAACACTATTTTTTTAAAAAATCTGCTGGCTAGAGATATAGGCAGAAATTGGAGCCATCACACTGGAAATCAAAAAAAAAAAAAAAAAAAGAGAGAGAGAAATATTTGTGACCTAAATAATCCATTATTTACAAAAGGAGGAAGGAGCTAGCACTTTCATCCCCAGTTGGAGACTCTATAAATTAACATCAGTTAGTTGATAGTTTATCGACGCAAGAATTTCTCAAATTATGTGAGATAGTAAGAGGTGTAAATGGCAGGTTTTAATTTTTTTATTTTAAAGTGATATTCATAAATCAAATATTGTTCAGTATTGTGGACTGAATTGTGTTCCCCCAAAATTCACGTGTAGAAGCCCTAACCCCAATACCATAGAATGTGACTGTATTTGTAGATAGGGTCTTTAAAGATGTGGTTAATTTTAAAGGAGGTCATAAGGGTGAGTCCCTATTCCAATATGTTTGATGTCCTTATAAAAAGGAAGAGACACCAGGAATGTACACACGCAGAGAAAAGACCATGTGATGACACAGCAAGAAGGTGACTGTCTACAAGTCAAAGAGAGAGGCCTCAAGAGAAAGCAAACCTGCCAACACCTTGATCTTGGACTTCTAGGCAATGGAACTGTGAGAAAATAAATTTCTGTTAAAACACCCTGTAGTATTTTGTTATGGAAATCCTGGCAAACTAAGACACACAATTTCAAATACTTTCATTATATGATAATCTAAATTTAAGAAATGCTGTGATCTTTTAAAGAATATCAGCAAGTTACCTAGGGACAATTTCTTTCACCACGTTCTTTTCATCTTTTTCCTTTTAATAAGAATTTATTTTTCTAATGTGTTACTTTTGTTCTGATATAATGTTTAAATGTATTCATGAATTAAGTTTTCACCATTTCTGCTGCAACTGATTTATCTGTTATATAGTTTTGCAATCTATTTTAATCCAATGCATGTGTCTCCTGGTATTTTATCAGTGTAGTTAGTATGCTTTTTAAAGTGCTCCTTGGCAAAGTCATGTGGGAAATGCTGATTTAGCATACCTAAAATGCAGCTGCATTCTCAGCAAAATCCATGCACTGTAATACTATGTGAATAAATAGTTGACAAATAATGATAGTTAAATATGTCCTCTTCCTTCCCTTTCTTTGCTTCCCTATTAGACTTGCACACACACTTTCTAAGCAGCACCTTCATAACACAGTGTTGATACAAATGCATCTCAAGCTGGTTTCCCCAGAACTAAGTACCAATTATTTTAACTAAATATAATTTAACTCACCTCAGCTTTAAAGAAATACATTAGAATGCTTCAGGATGTATGTTCACTGTGGTTTTGTTATGAGAGGCTCATAGGGGTGTCCAAGAGAGGACTCAACCCTGAGCAGCCGTGACTGGATTCTCGTCTCCATGGAAGAAACAATTCAAGAGTGAGACAGATGCAACAAAGTAAAAGTGATTTATTGAAAATGAAAGTACACATATGACAGGAAAATGCAGGTGAACTCAGAGAAAGTGTTGTGTGAAGAAGTCATGATCAGGGGTATTTATCCCTCCCAATGTGGGAGTTGGTGATATCGCATTGGTGTGGTTTATTCATCTCCTCCCCTGGGTAGGACCTTCCTTTTTCCATTTTTTCTCCAGAACTGTCATGGTGTCAGACGCATGATGGGAGTCATAGTAACCACAATGCAAATTCGATTATTAATATAATGACATTATACTTAGCTAAAGGTCAGGTCCAGGTAGTAGGGATCAGCCTAGCTGGATGAAATTGGTTCTTGTTTTTCTCCAGCTGCAGGTACTGGATACAGCCATTTTGTTACTTGTGTAACCAGTGAAGTACCTCACATTGTACCCTGGATGGAGTCATCAATTTCCTATGCTACATGTCCTGCCTCAGTTTAACCCATACATTGTTTTAAACACAGATGCCCTGAGAAACAGTAATGCATTTAAAAGTTCTGAAAGTTTATGAAATCCTCCTTTCTACTAATGAACAGAAAGTTCATTTTACGAGGTGTGATCAAACAATATGGTGAATGTTTAAATAAAAAAAGTATTACAGTAAAAGACACATTGCCATTAATCCCCCTGAGAATACTACCCCTTGCTTTAAACACACTTATCCCATCATTCTTGCCACTTTCTGAAGCAGTTTTGGAAATCCTCTTTCGTGAATGTCTTTAGTTGTGCTGTCATGGCTGCCTTGATGTCCTCAATAATTTTGACTTTGGGGAGGAGCCAGAAGTCAGACGGTGCCAGATCCCACGAATAAGGCGGATGAGGACACACTGTAATGTTTTATTTTGACAGAAATTGCCGTATACCAGAAATGAGGTATGACAGAAAGCATTGTCATGAGGGAGGATGATTTATGGCCCACTTTAAAACACGCCTTCTCTCAACCGTAGCTCACGCCCAACTGACTGCACTAAACAAGTTGCACACACTGTTACTAAAGTTCAACATGTTGCTTCTCGTATTGAAGATCCCTACCTTTTCATTGGATGGCACTCGGCAGCAGCATTCACTGTACGAGTATTTTGTGATCACAATAGAAAGGCTCTGTGTCACACATCACTTCTTGCACGGCAATTTCTGTCAAATAAAAACATTGTGTTGTGTCCTCATGTACTTATTCACTGGATCTGGCACCATGAGATTTCTGGCTCTTCTTCAAAGTCAAAATGACCATGAAAGGTCGACATTTGGAATTAATTCAGGCCATTGAGGCAGCCACAACAGCGTAACTAAAGACACTCACCAAAGAGGACTTCCAGAACTGTTTCAGAAAGTAGCAAGAAAAATGGGATAAGTGTGTTCAAAGCAATGGGGAGTATTTTGAGGGGGATTAATGGCAATGTGTCTTTTACTGTATTAACTTTTTTTTAACTTAAATATCCACCATATGTTTTGATCACACCTCATATACTATACTATAGTATAATGTATTATACTATGCTCACACACATATATGTACACAGTGTATATCAATAACTTCATGCCCATATTCATTTAGCAAGTAGAACTCATATTTACCAGGTCTACATATATTAATCTTTTCATATTAAACCAATCCTATCTCACTAGCCTTTAAAAAAGAAATTGCAACAGAACCACCTCAATCCTAACTAAATGTTTCAGAATTGTTCTTCTTAGGAAAACTTTTCTTTTTTCAACCTTTTCTGGTATTAATATTTTGTTCCTTAGGTGCGTGTGTGTGTGTATGTGTGTGTGTGTGTTTGTGATGTAAAAAGCTATAAGTTTCCAATAATATTGGAAATGTATTCAGCTTTCAACTTCAAACTTGCATCATAGATTTTTGGATATGGTTATATAAACTAAAGAAAACTAAAGTCACTTAAAAATGCTATTCACACCTTAGTAAAACAAGACAACAAAAAATGCAACAATGTTCACATGATTATTTCTACCACAATAAAGAGCATTAACACCATGGCAAACTTTTCAGATCATCAAAATGTGTTTAGTTGTAAGTAGATCCAACCTCTATTAATAGTGCCAAACATTTTTATAATAAGTATTTCCTTGCATTTCTGCCAGGAAAATCAAAATGTGATCTGATTCACTACATGGCAACTTCAAAAAATGCTGAAACTCTTAGCAATTTTTTAGCAAGTTTTTAATCAATCCAGTTGAAATCTATAGCTTGCCTTGTGATAAAAAAGAGTGAGGTACTAAAAATGACCCATTTTTTTCTTTGAATAAGTAGCAGTAATAGAGTTCTTAGTGTGTGCCACATACATATATTATTTAACCCTCACAACATATAAAATGAAACAATTATGTGAAAAGTAGTTTCTATTATTATCCCCACATGGCAAATACAAAAGACTATGTAGGAGGAAGAAATTATTCAAAATAGAAGCAGTGGCATGCCAATGGAGGGTACAGAGGGTGTGGGGGGACTGTCTACTCCAGTACAATGTACAATATATACAATTTATTGCATTGTGCATGTTGATAAATATGGATATCAATAAATATATTTATTGATAAATATATATATAAAATCAGGGCTACATTGTATGTAGAGATAGATGATAGATGATAGATGATGATAGATAGATAGATAGATAGATAGATAATGAGGAGCTGCATGACATATAGAGAATTTGAGAATAATAGAATTAAAAGCCAATATGCTTTATATTATGAACATGCACTTATGGTGACAAAACATTCTCCCCAGGGGGGAAAATAGTGTGGTGTTTTTTTTTTAAGTAAGTCCTAATCAATTGCTACAATTACAGTTGATATTTAAATTAGCTTACTTTTTTCACTGATTATTTAATAAACATTGTATTCTACATGGTCAATTTAAAGTTGAAAACACTAATTAGATTTGGATGTGTAAAAAACTCAAGAGCATCATTATACCACAAACAAAAAACATATGAGGGCGGACAATTAAGTTTGCGAACTTGTTGCAACAATGTTGCTAACCTTTTTTGATATCAGAGGGATTATTCATTATGAATTTGTACCAACTGCACAAACAGTTAACCAAGTTTACTATTTGGAAGTGCTGAAAAGATTGCATGAAAAAGTTAGACGACCTGAACTTTTCGCCAACAATTCATGGCTCTTGTATCACAACAATGCACCAGCTCACACAACACTGTCTATGAGGGAGTTTTTAGCCAGTAAGTAAATAACTGTATTGGAACACCCTCCCTACTCACCTGATCTGGCCCCCAGTGACTTCTTTCTTTACCTGAAAATAAAGGAAATGTTGAAAGGAAAATATTTTGATGACATTCAGGACATCAAGGGTAATACGACAACAGCTCTGATGGCCATTCCAGAAAAAGAGTTCCAAAATTGCTTTGAAGGGTGAACTAGGCACTGGCGTCAGTGTATAGCTTCCCAACAGGGGTACTTCGAAGGTGACCATAGTGATATTCAGCAATGAGGTATGTAGCACTTTTTCTAGGATGAGTTCGTGAACTTAATTGTCTGACCTTCTCTGTTACACACTGCTCTTAGCCAATCACAGCAGGTGACTTGTTGGTCTTTCTCTGAAAACATTCTTAACTCTTTCACTGAGAAACGAAGATCATGGTTATCTTTCTTTCCAAGTTTGTATTGCATCAGTAAATACATTACATACATACATACATACACACACACATACATAAGGAAGGGTTGGAAATTGAATGGAAGTTGGAGAGCATTTGGTACCATTTTACTATACGGTTTTTACTACCCAAGCCACTTTTGTGACTTTTACCATATCTATTCATACTGATCCCACTTCTATTTGCTCTCTTTAATTTTTTATGTCACTGAAGCTGAGTAGTTATGTCACTGAGCAGCCACACACCCTGGTCCATCTATGGCCTGGAACCAATTTCCTCCAGTTACTATCTACAGTTTGTACTGTATCACTCAGCTGTTCATTCCAAGTTGGAGTATAGATATTTTGAGAAAAATCTACATAATCTTTCTTCCCTGAGAACGTTTCTCCCCATTCACGTGGCCATAGAGGAAAACTCCCAGCAGACTTATGTGTCCTTTGGGCACACTGGACAGGTCCTGAATGGGCAGCTGACCCACTTTAGCTAATCAGAGTTTCTTCCTCTTAAATGTGTGGTTGGCAACAAGAAATTATTTTCTCAGTTGGGAGTGGCTTCTAATACAGAAAGCAAGCAAAATTTATGAGCAATGTTGGGAATTTATTTTCTGCATAGACACTGCAAAGGACATAAAACTGGTCTTTAGGGATATAGAGAGAAGGCTGAAACAACAGTGTAGGGATTGGGAAGAGATGGGAGAGATGGGTGGGAGAGAGAGAGAGAGAGAGAGAGAGAGAGAGAGAGAGAGAGAGAGAGAGAGAGAAAGAGAGAGATGCATGAACAAATGAGGAAATACTCCAAACAGCTTTGTAGCCTCTGATTCCAATATCTTCCTAAGGTCTACCAGGAACTTGTTACAGTCATATAACAATAGGGTTTCTATTTCAACTAGGCTGAGTTTCCTGTTTTGTTTTGTTTTCCCCCAAAAGACGAAAAAAGTAATATAGTTTATTCCTATACACCTACTAAGTTTGAACTCTGCTAAAAAAAACCAATGTGATAACATTTACAAATCCCTTTCAATTTCAAATCCATAGAACAGGCAATTTGCTTCTACATGATTTTACAAATTAACACCAAACACTTCCAAAACTGTCTTAAACACATTTACCTACAGAGAGACCATACTGAGAAAAGTCTTACATACACAGACACACACACACACACACACACACACACACACACAGTATATGTATGTCTATGATTTATATATCCACTTGTTATTTCTTTCAAAGATAGAATGATATTTTGTAGAGTCAATGTGACACTGTAGTCCTTCCCAAACTGAGATTTTATAAAACGGCATTAAAAATGATTAAAGGAAACAATTTAGGTGATAGCAACAAATTTCATTTAACACTTCATGAAATGAACGGTCTCTTTTTGGAAAACTACAAAATGGGGCAGAAGGCAGGAAGCTTTCATCAGATAAAGAATTCAAAACAAGGGAGAGAAAAATAGGAAATATGTGAGAGGCTGGAACCACATAGTCAACCTTGTTTGGGGTGAGAAGGCCCAGAGTTGCGTGGCATTTGGGGATTGGGGGACTTAAAACAAACCTGTGGTCAAATAGAGCATTTCCAGGAACATGAACAGTGTGATGATGTGGCAGCCTGTGCAAGAGCAACTGCTTCTTGAGCTTAGAAAGTTATCTCAACAATAGTCCCAGTACCATCCCGCTTTCCCCGTGATTAAATGTTTTAAGCCCATTATGAATATCACATCCAACATCCTTATATGATCTTCATTATTATGTATAGGTCATATTGAGCATCATATGACAGTCTGGGGCAGTGGTTCTCCACTAGAGATAATTCTGTCCCCAGTGGGACACCGGTAACAACTTGAGACATTTTGTTTGCCACAACCCAGAAAAGAGGGCAAAGGGGGCTACTGACATCTAGTGAGCAGAGGCCACACATCCTACCATGCACAGCCTATCCTCTACAACAAAATATTATATTCCAAAGTACAATCATGCCAAGATAAAAAAACTGGGCCCATCACCACTCATCCTGAAATCCTGGAATAGAGTTAAGCTAGCACAGATGTACCATTTGTGGCATGAACAGAGAGAAGATGGCTGGTGAGACCCCCAAAGATGGACTGAAGTGAGATAACCATTAGCAAAGTGCTTTGAAAAAATACCTACGACCCCAAAGGAGCAACATAGCTAATAATGTAGTATCCATAGGGATGACAGGTGGGCCACAGGGCAGACAAGCCTCAAGACACAACTATTACCAGTACTCATTGACAGCCATTCATAGACCAATTCCAATTGAACTGTTAAAGCTTCCTGAAGCTTTGCCTGTACGCATGGAAAGAAGTAACCACCAGTGGAGAAGAAATGGCTGTGGGCCCTATCTCTAACTTTGCTTTCCCCCAAACACCAACAGATTACAATCGCCATGGGCAGCAGCATCTTCAAACACACAAAAAAAATGCATACAAGTGTGCCTGAGTATATCCCAGCTAATAATCAAGTAGAAAACAGTGTCCAGGTAAAGGGAAACTTGATTAAAATAGAAATGTAGACAGGAGCATAATTCATGCATTCCTAAAGTGTCAGCTTAAAAAAAAAATTTCTCTGCCTAATTATTAACGTCATTTCATGAAAATCTTGCCAGAGCCTGTAATCTTTCCTCTGAATGAATTCCATAATATTGTCTAAAACTTGAGCACATTATATGAAAATTTAGTATGCTGACTTATGTTAATGACTACAGGTAACTTTTATTCAAACTGACAAAGGGCTGGAAATAAAAGGTAATTTAACAGAATTCTAATCAATAAATATTAATTATTTTTCCTTAGCTCTAGGTTAATTTTTAGTAAGCTGATGGAAACACACCAATAAATACATCCTACGCTGTGTCACAACATCGTAACCCGTTTCTTTAGCTTGATAAGTGTTTATCACAGTTTGGTTACAACCTTAAACTAAACTAGGTCTCTTTTTGTAGGCCCTGCATCAGTGATTTTCAAACCATTGGCCACAGGGCTATTGTAATGGGTTTGCCCATCTATATATTTATACAAATCATGGTCTTTGGAATAACATGTCTCCCTTATACTGTTTCTTCTCCATATATGTTTGTTTACGTGATTAATAAAATAAATAATTTATTCCAATTATTTAAGTGATATTGATGTATTCACAATCAATAAGGTGTAGAAACAAAATTATTATCACCTGAGCGTTTTTTTATTATTTAAAAATGAATTCTTATCTTCAAAATGCAAAGAACCGCTATCCTATGTTGGGAGATCTGAATTTCTGTTTTTATGTCTCTTGCATTTATGTAAAAAAATGTCAGTTAACCATGGGATACTTCTTCTGATTCCACGTTTGCTCACTGTGGCATTCATAGCACAGCTGTCCAAATCTACCTTGGAATTCATATTTTCCTTCAAGATCAAAGTTTAGTGTACTTAGCTGTGGGCTTTGTTGATCCATTCCTCTTGAACTTCGTTTGGGCCCATAATTACATGCCCAATATAGAGAAAAATGTCAAAAAAGAAACGTATTTCAATTTCAAGCTTCAGAGGAGTTCTGATAATAAAAATGTGGTGAAAATGATGAAAACTACCTTGACTGATATACTCTTGTTTTTAGGGACAATGTGCAATGTGGTGGCTGTGAGAAAGGATACGTGTCAATTCCAAGATTACCTTTGCCAGGGGAAGGCCTTTGCCAGGGGAAGTTGTCATTTTAAAAAAGAAAAAAAACTCTTTTTGATGTAGAAAAATGTCCAGCCATGCTACTTGCTATGCAAAAACAGTGGGATTGCTTTCTGCATGCCAGAAGCAGGGCAAAGGCACAACACACCCACTGCCGGGGCCCATTAGCATCTTTTGTCATAATACATGGCAAATGGACCAGCAACTACCCACTGCCAATTAGAGTGATGATGAGCCAACCTAAAATAGGCAGGTGAGCAGACTAAGTGCCCCTGTGGTTTGCCAATTACCTAAATTATCTGCTGTAGTTTTAGTGCATGGTTACTATGAATACAAATATAAAACATGCTAGTATTCAGGGGAGTTAGGCACTGCGTGGTGTCAAAAAGCGAAGAGAAAATAAGCAAAATTTTCAGAAGCTGGGTTCCAGCAATTGTGATATCCAGTGTCACCCAGATGAAATGCTATCCTGCATTTTGTTTGACAATTCTGTCTCCTCCA
Source organism: Rhinolophus sinicus (assembly GCF_057876585.1). Lineage (NCBI taxonomy): Eukaryota > Metazoa > Chordata > Mammalia > Chiroptera > Rhinolophidae > Rhinolophus > Rhinolophus sinicus. The sequence continues at coordinate 60,331,111 of NC_142502.1, forward strand.
GGAAAGGCTCCCGAAACAACGAAGCATCAATTCTGTGCTCAATGTCACCAATCAATTGCACAAATCGTTCTCCGCGATTCTCACTAAATGGACATTGGAACAATCTATGGCACTGAATAAAAGAGTTAGTATCAGAAGACCACAACTAAATAAAACTACTTTTACCAGAAAAAAAAATCATTTATAGTAGACTTGGGGAAATAAAAAGAAAGAAAAGGCAAACAAGAAACTTGCAATTCGGCCATACCCTCATAGTATAAAGAGAGATAAAAAAAAATAAAAATCAAAGGGGTCTTTTGTCACAAACGGTTAGATGCAATCATGAAATCTGAGCAATAGCATTGTGAAAAGACTTCATCCTAGAACTTCTACTTTGTAACAGCTTCTGCTTACCCAATCAGTGGAAAGCACTTTCAATTTTCCATTGTTCTCACACCGCGTTCCCCCAAAAATAAGACCTAGCTGGACAATCAGCTTTAATGCATCTTTTGGAGCAAAAATTAATATAAGACCTGGTCTTATATTATATTATATTGCATCATATAAGACCCGGTATTATATTATATTATATCATACCCGGTATTTTATACTATATTATACTATATCATACTATATCGTACTATATCGTACTATATCGTACTATATCGTATTATATCATATTATATCATATTATATCATATTATATCATATTATATTATATTATATATGAGCCAGTCTTACATTATAGTAAAATAAGACCAGGTCTTATATTAATTTTTGCTCCAAAAGATTCATTAGAGGGGCCAGCCCAGTGGCTCAGGCTGTTAGAGCTCCATGCTCCTAACTCCGAAGGCTGCTGGTCCAATTCCCACATGGGCCAGTGGGCTCTCAACCACAAGGTTGCCAGTTCAATTCCTCCAGTCCCGCAAGGGATGGTGGGCTGTGCCCCCTGCAACTAGCAATGGCAACTGGACTTGGAGCTGAATGGCACCCTCCACAACTAAGACTGAAAGGACAACTTGACCTGGAAAAAAGTCCTGGAAGTACACACTGTCCGCAATAAAGTCCTGTTCCCCTTCCCCAATAAAATCTTTTTTAAAAAAAGGAAAGACGCATTAGAGCTGATTGCCCAGCTAGGTCTTATTGTCAGGGGAACAAAGCATTTGCAGTTACTAGGAACAATGAGAGAGCGCAACTCTGTTTTAAAGGCAATGCAACATTTTCTAATAAAATAAAAAAAAGCTAATGTGCTTAACATTTCCCCATCTTTCAGAAAATTACATACATACTTGCCTCCAAATTTGGCACTGGGTGTGAATACATGATCTGATGCCATTATATTCACATTCATTTAAACTTCGCAAAGGTTAGCACATTGCTAGCAAACGATTTCAGAAGAAAGGTGCCATGCTCAGTGGATAATATGAACAGCGGCTGTGCTTCATGTTAATAGCAGCAGTCAGAAATCTGAGTTATATTGCTTCAGTACTGAACTAATATGTGATCTTTGACAAGCCACTTAATCTTTCATCATTCTTAACTGTAACCATAGTTTATCTAAATTATAATAGCAGATAATAATACCTTGCTTGGAGTAGCGTGTAAGACTTGATTAATTGTCATGTGTGAAGCACTTTAAGGTCTTTGGATAAAATGTATTACTAAAGTGTACAGCATTAATATTATTCCCACATTAACAATGTTTTCTTGTGTAATGGTCTAATATACTATCAGTTTAGGACACATATGGGGATACTGTTAAGGTATAGTAATAGAATGATAAGCACTTCACTGCTCCTTGCATACATTCGTGTTGTACAAACTAGTCTACTTTGAGGAATATTCAATGTAGTTACTAAATTCCACACTGACTGTTTTATTATGCTAATTGATAATCTAGTGTGCTCCAAAGATTAAAGAAAAATGAAATTAAACTGAAAAATCAAAGGGTAACAACTTTATAATGCCTCTTTAATTTAGCAAAATACAATTAAAGTCACAAAGTGATAGAATTGACTATGAATACTAAGATGACTATAATTGACAAAGTAAATGTTACAGAGCCAAGCTGAATAAGAGCAAAGGAAAATGCCAGTATAGTTCAGCGCCATGGGATACCTATGTAGGCTCACAAAAGGGAACTATAAGATGTCCATAGATGTCACTGAAGAGAATGTTCTGAAGAATGCGTATATCACTGGAAATGGTGCTTTGTGTCAAATAAAACGGCACACATTTAAAAGTAACACAAAAATTCCTTCTTGTCTTTACTAAGAGGAAAAATATGCTGAGAAAGAATTAGACTTTACTAAGCTTATCCAAGTTACTTCATATTTGTAAACACATAGGATTCAATCTTGCCCACTTTAAATAAAACCACATACACAAAACATGCACACGCTTGTGCATATACACACACACACACACACACACAAGAAGTCTATGAATATATAGTTTAAGTCCAATTAAATTAGTAACTCCAGTAAGCTTCCCTTATAAAACCAACAAGATTGGACCTCTTTTGTTATGTAATTTCACAATTGCCCTTCTTCTCATGATTACAGTCTGACTGGAAAAACAAGTATACTGAGATACTGCTGAGGAGATGTCAAACTGGGATAAAGTCTTAGGTCAACAATTGCATAATATCTTTAAAATACTTATAAAATCCTCCGCCTAGGAATTTGGCATTCCTAAAGCTGTATACTCAAATTCTCAGATTTTTTTAACCAAAAACATGTAAGGGCAGAGCAACTGTCATGAAGGGCAAAATATTTCTGAAGGGTAAGTTTCTAACTTTTAAATTAGTGCAAATATTATATTTCACTCTATGCTTTATTTTATACATCAATAAACGTTCCCCAAAATCTTTGAGATAAAATTGACACAGCAAGATGGTAAATCATGTTGCTCTTACATCTGTCTGTATCCCTCAGCATTTCACAAGCAAAGATACAAATATGTAAGTAGAAATTGGGGGAAAAATAGCCTAAGGTAAATGAACAGGGGATAGTAACAGAGAGCAAGTAATTGGGAGTATATCTTATTTTAATAGAATGGCATCTTTGAGGAACAGGCTTGTGCGACAGTCGGAAGAGGCAAGGGTAACCGAAAGTTGATATGAGACCCTTTTCTATAAATATATATATTTACTCTTAATTAGCTTTATTATAGCATTGTGAGTTTTAAGAATGCATGTCATGTTTTTTATAACTGACTTTACCAGCTTTCTTGATGTGATGGGATTATGGATGATATTTTAATAAACTGTCTTTCTTATTGGAGTCTTTACAATGTTTGTACTACTTTTATGATTAGAAAAAGAAAAATACTATTAACATTTTTGGCAGAATATAAGATGCTGTTGCGTCCTGAAACATTGGAGATTGTTCCAAAAAATGCCGAATTTTCTCTCCTCACCGATAAAATCTTCCTCAATATGCAGAACTTACATAATTAAAATACAAAAACAATATTTCTATTTGTGAACACTAGAGTCCCAGAAGCACTTACCATGTTTCATACTTTAGAACAATACATCTATAGCTTTCATGAGAATCATGAAAAAAAAAAAAAAAATTTAAAGCAGCACTTAGTGTCTCCTGATTATATCAGTTGGAAATTGTTTCACTTCAAAGTGAAATTTCAGGGAGGCTGCTCCCAACTAAAGACAATAAAACATTCTGGATTCAGGACGACACTTTTATAAAGGAGCTATATATCTTCTGAACCTTGGTGCCAGAAATAGCATGAAAAGCATTGATAGTGCAAAGTTCCTCCTCCACACCTAAACAAATGAATGTTCATCATGCCTGCCAAGGATATCAAAGGAAAATGAATTCTTACTCTTCTCATAATATTTCTAGAAGGGAATCATCATTAGCAACAGAAATAATGCAAAAGAGTGAAACACTGCCAGTCAAGACTTATGTCCCAGTCTATTTATATTGGTCTCTGCTCAGTTGGATTTCTCTGGAGTCTTGCCTCCTCCATAAAAGGCAATACTACTAGCCACAATAACCCATTTGCTATGGACTACCCAACCAAAAATAATAAAAATAAAAAAATACCCAGTAACTTTTTATAAATATGTAAATTTAGTTGACTACACACCAATTTTTTCCCAAAAGTTTTACTCTCCCATAATGTATTTTTAAATGCATATTACAAATTTCAGCTAAAGAAAAAAATATATATATATTCCCCTATATATGGCATTGTATATTTCGTTAAATCAATACTGGGCCTGTGGCATTTCTTAGAAATTACTTTCTTGATTACATTAACTAGGATGTAGTATGGTTAGTGTTGATACTCAGATTAAATGAGAATGCATATAACTTTCTGGGAATATATTATAGCTCTGTTAAATATGTTATTAAGTAAAAAATGAAAGCAACATTTTAATAACATAAGATATTCTTGTCTTCAATCATAGCAATGTCTTTAACAAAATCTTTCAACTCCCCAAGAATTCATTTCATTTTCTGTTATTTTGATATTAGGTGTAACATTATTAACATCTTGTACTGGAAACTGATGAAGAAATAGTGTCATTTTAGTAGGCAGTAAAGAACATTTTTAAGAGCAAAGCTCACTCACCTAGATTCACTTCTGGTTTCACCACTTACTATCTATGACCATGGGCAAATTAACTGGACTCTAAATATCTATTTGCCCAGTGAGATTCTCATAAGAGTGTCACAACAATTAAGTGAGATAATTCATGTAACAGTAATTAACATATACTAACATTTCATATTATAGTTATTATTAGAATTCATCTCCAAAATAATGATTTTTTTCCAAAAAAGAATACTGCCATCTTGCAGACTTCAGCAAAACTGCTATTAAAGAGACAGAAATAAGAGTTGATTTTTTCTAAATATATATATACATAGGTGCCAAAAAAATGTATATGTGCTTTAAGAAAGGAAAAAACTGTATTAAAATGGTAATACTCAATATATACCGATAACAAAAGATGAATACAAGTCACGTTTGATTTTCACAATTACAAGAGGTGCTCAAACTGGTTACAATCAGCGTAATTTTAATACATATGAATATATATATAATACTATATATTCATTATTCTATATATTCATATACTATATACATATAATTCATTTTGGTTTTATTGCTATATTACCATTTTTTAGGGTATCTTTTATTTTAAGTTTAGCACAAGATAGGCAATTAAATTATTAGGCTTCTGGATAAATAAATTTAAGATTCTGCCTCCACACATCTAATAATGTTGGCTTTATTAAAAATGTTAAATTTAATTTTTGACCTAAATGATGATAAAGAACTTTTTGACTAAATCTTTTATTTCCATTCATTGTTTTAGACTCTTCTAGAAGTTAAGGCATAAAACATAGTCTTTCAATAAACAGGAAATGCTGATTTATTAATATTTTTAATCCTTAAATAACACACCAGAAATTTAATTTTTTTAATTTTTAATTTTTTTTTTTAAGTAAACTAAGCTGTGGTATCATAGAAAGATAAGGTCTTTGCTCTCATTTCCCATGTTCCTGCACAGCAGTCCCAAAACCCTGGGAATTTTCTGAGTAATAAGGGTTATAGGAGCCTCTTTTGTTCTAATGAGGGATTCTTGGGGTTTTTCAAGATAACTTCAGGATAGGAGCTAGTAGCCAGAAAGACCAAGTCTTGGTTAGAAACTTGGAATTTCAGTCCCGCTACCCCACTTCCAGATTTCCTCCAGGGAGGAATGTGTTCCTCCTTCCAGAACGTGTTTCCTCTCTTTTGCTCTCCGCCATATGAGGACATAGCAAGAAGATATCCATCTGCAAACCAGGAAGCAGACTCACCAGACAACAGTTCTGCTGGTACCTTGATCTTAGACTTTCTAGCCTCCATATCTGTGTAAATAAATGTCTGTTGCTTGAGCCCCGCAGTCCATGGTAGTTTTTTGTTATAGCAGCCCAAACTGACTAAGACAATCATCAATGACCAATTTCATTAATCACACCTACATAATGAGATCTCTATAAAAACCCTAAACAATTGAACTCAGGGAGCTTCTGGGTTGGTGAACACATCCATGTGCTGGGAGAGTGGCAAACCCCTACACCACGGGACAGAAGCACCTGTGCTTCGGACCCTTCTGGACACAGTCTATGTACCTCTTCATCAGGCTGTTCATCTGAATCCTTTATAATAAACTGATGAATGTAAGTTACGTGTTTCCCTGAGGTTTTTTGTTTTTTTGTTTTCCATTCCAGCAAATTATCAAACCTAAAAGAGAGGGAGGGTTATAGTAACTGCCACCTTTGTAGCCAAATCAGACAGAAGTATAGGGAACCCAGGAACCTGATCCTTGCAATGGCTTCTGAAGTGAGGGTAGTCTTGTGGGACTGACCATTAAGCCTGTGGAGGCAGAAGCTAATTCTGGGTAGTTAGGCTTAGAATTAAATTAAATTAACACCAGTTGGTGTTAGAATTGGTTAGCATCAGGAGGACAAAATAAACTCTCATAAGATCTTGATTCAATGTCTCATAAATTTACACAATTGTTTCTCTTAGCTTTAAATAGATTGTTTCGCCATTTTTTTTTCTTAAAATGTTGCTATTTCAATGGAATAACAGAAATCTCGTTAACATTAAAATTGTTTGCAATTGTATAGTTTGGAACTGTTTTAAAAAGTCTTTCATAAACAAAACAACTTAAAATTCCCCAGCTCTGTTGTCTAGAACCATGAACACTTCAGTCATCAAAATTCAACCTTTTGAATTGAGATAGTGTGTCTCTGCAGTACTTGTGTTTCCCCTATCAGGTTTTTCATATCTATCTTATACTTTAATTAAAATTTAAAAATGTTATTTTTTACCTGAAATGTTAATATTTTTAACATCAGCTCAATAATGTTATTACATGATTTGAATTACATATGTGTATATATACATAATTTTTATACATGTATACAAAGGTAAGCAGAATTGTCCTTTAAAGTTTAATGTTCAGAGGGAAACCTCTTTTTATTATATTCTATAATTGTGACTATTACATGATAATGTTCAATGCCTATGGCAAAAAAAATAATAAAGACAATAAAAGGTTTATTTCACTGTATATTGCTTGATTTCTTTGTAGCAGTTATGGAAGCAAATTTCTGTCTGCCAGGGGTAGTAAGAATGTTGCAAACATCTATTTTCTGGTATAGTTAAGTTAGAAATGCATGAGGGGGAAAAAAATGTCCATATGAAAAGCAAAAATAAAAACCAAAAGGTAAGCAAAAAAAAAGCAAGCAAGCACACAAAAAAATGGGGAAAAAAGCCTATTTTGCAGGGGAGATGGAGGCTGGTGACGTTACCCAAGCAAATACCTTAACATGGGATTTATAGATTTTTTTAAATGTTTCTCTTAAAATGAAAGTATGGGAAGTTTACCCAAATCATTCAAATCGTAATCCTGTATTTCAAATCTCAGGTTAAATGTCTATCTTAAACATTACTTAAAAATTACTTGGACTTTCTCTCCTTTATAACACTAAAGTGTATTTTTTTTAATAACCATATAATCATGTTATTTAAAATACTGTCATTTATTTATTTATTTTAAAACTGATTCTATGCCAAAAAAATATTTCTTTCCATTCTAGATCCTCTACAAACTCCAAGTTGATAATGCCTCTTCTGAAATATGGTTACCACAACTGAACGTGATAGTTTGGAATGTCACTGGGTCTGCATGAGTTGAGCCAACCCATTCCCTCATGTGACCTTGCTCCCATTCCTCACCATAACATCATATTAAATTTCTATCAGCTTCATTTTGTTGGAGTCAATGAAAACATAAGTCAGTTTTACCTTAACTGATGTTTTGTCAAATTTCTCTCATTTGAGGCTCATGGGATTGATTTCTTAACCTAAATGCATAACTTTATAATTATTTATAAAGTCTTACTTTAGTCTATTGGGATCAATTTATATTTTAATTTTATCATCCATTGCATTGGACATATTTCCTACTTTCTTATCATCTAAAAAATTGAAAACCACATTATATTCTCATTCAATATTTTCAAAGCCCTAGATTTTATTTACCCCCACTTGAAACTCTCCCAATAACTCTTGAACATTTCATGACTCTAAAAATTGTTCTTCTCCCACATTTTTTTTTCAATTGTTGAACAGAATAACCAAGGCCATCTGACTCATCAGTAAGTTCTGTCTAAATTAGCACCATATTTTAAATCAACAGTTTCTGAATATGAATGTCTATTAGTGTACAACTGAAAATGAGAATAAGGTTAGGAGGATCTAACTTTTTTTTAATGTATCCATACCTGTTTCTATCAACCACATATGTTATTCTAAGGTCTCATAGACCTATAACTTCATCCTTTGCTCTAGAATGTTAACAAAAATCAATATTAATCTTTATAGACTGTATTCTCTGGAATTTATATCTCTATCCATTGTTTTAAGATGAGATAATTCTTAATTGCTTTCATTTTCTGGGAACTCTCTTTTTCCCATTATTTCTCCAAAATTATAGGTGGTTGGCTTTGACATGATCTACTAATTGTTTTAGAAACTTCAGAGATTTAAGATACAAGGAATTTTCAGCGCCAAAAAAAAATAAAAAAATAAAAAATAGATAACTCCTAAAAAGTAGATAACCCATAATAGCATTCAGAATTATTGGAAAGTTCTTGGACATTAGTGAGAAGGCCGAGATTCCAGCCTAGGTTAATTTGAAAGTAAGTACCATGCATTATTTGTTTTTAGATACCTGTATCTAGCTCAGCGTCTACAGTGTAGTACATGTTTATTAAATGTTGGTTGAACATATAGAATCTAATTTATCTGAATTTGGAGCTAACTCATTGAAAACACAAAAGTACTCCTTTACTATCTCTTTCTATTTCAGGGACTTTAACATCTCTGCCATATGTGCTTTATTATTCTTAGTAATGAAGATCATTCTCCTTAATTTAGGAAAGCAAAAACATTATTAGGTCATCCAATCAATATAATTTTAACTACTTTCTCTATGCCATCTGTTGTGAAGAGTTGAAAAGCTATATCTTTCTGCATTATATATGAAAGCATACCCAGAGATTGAGCTGGTAATAACCTTTTAGGTTTTGAATGAAAAAGTAATAGGTGAATGAAAGTTAGACTTAAATCAAAATACTTTACAAAAAGTTAATCAAACTGTGAGTGTGTAGTATGCCTTCACAGTTCCCAGAACCTCTTAGAGTGATCTTGGAAAATATCTCTTTTTCAGTGTAATAGAATCTGAAAGCACTCAGGACCTGAGGTTATTAAAGTGAAATGCCTGAGTACAGTTCAAAGTGAAGATGAAAATTTAAAGCAAACATATGATATGCTAAATGTCATCTATTTCAAATATAATACTCTATATAGATTTTCCTACTAGCATAGTAGAACTCCCCAAAAATGATTAAAAATGTGTTAGGCAACGCAGTAAGTAGCAGAGACAATGATGACGATTCAGCACAGGGCCTTAACTGAATCTAGCAAACTAGGAAACATGAGCAAAATAAATATAAATGTGGTATGAAAACTGTGATGGTTGAAGTGATACACATGCACAGAAAAGCGTAAAGAAATTCTGGTCTAGAGTACTATAGGCAAATATGAGAGCTGAAGAAAATATTGAGATGGGTTTTAAGGGAAAAGTGGAGTCTACCAACTAGAAAGAGACAGTGAAGGCATTCCCGACTAAGAAAAAAGCAAGAAGAAACAGCAATCTGTGGTGAGACTGAGGTTTTAATGTGGTTAGATCACTGGGAGAGTGTGATCTGAAATGAGACTGTAAGGGTAGATTGAAGGCACATTATGAAGACTATGCAATCCATACTAAGGAGTTTGAATGATTTTATTTGCTATAGAGCACAAGGAGGAGATAGGATTTGAAGATGAGTCAAATTAATTTGATTTGAAGTTTGTAGTTATCATGAGATCTGGAAAATGAAAAGCTCTCGCAAATCATCTTTCCGATCTCAATAAAGTAGGCATGGGTGGTGAGAGGGCTGTGTGAGAGGAGTGATGAAGAAAACCTTGGCTTTGACCACTTCTTGATACAGGAGGGAAACACTTTCTTTCTTTTTTTTTTTTTTTTAATTTATTTTTTAAATTTATTGGGGTGACAATTGTTAGTAAAATTACATAAATTTCAGGTGTACAATTCTGTATTACATCATCTATAAATCCCATTGTGTGTTCACCACCCAGATTCAGTTCTCCTTCCATCACCATATATTTGATCCCCCTTACCCTCATCTCCCACCCCCCACCCCCCTACTTTCAATGGACAATGATTTCAGGGGAGATGAGAAAGAGCAGGGATTACTTATGACACGGAAAACTGACTTGAGGTCCACAAGGTGTCATCTTGTCCTCTACACTTTAAAACAGAGGAACTGGTATAATTTTTCCAGATCCAGCCCAAAGATTGGTGTATGTGTGTGTGTGTATGTGTGTGTGTGGTGTGTGTGTTAGAACACTTGACTGAAAGCAAGAATGATGATTCACCCAGTCAAGCTGCCACAGATTTAAAAGACAAAGCCTAACTATTTGGTATTTATTAAAGACCAGAGCATGACAAAGGAAGTAGGAGACCCTGCCATCAAGGGGTGTCAGTCTAAGAGAGAAGACAGTCAGGCAGGAGAAATAGAGCACTGCAAGTCCAACAATTAATGAAGCTTTCCTCTGTTGCTCTGATTTCACATTTGTTTATTAATGGCTGAACACTACCACCTCAGCTGCACGTGGTCAGGGTTTTTTTCCTTTTCACCACCATATCCCAGTGCCTAGAAGAGATCCCTCACTAAATGTTTATCTTGATTAATACACCATGAAATAGGTGTTATGATAACAATTTCAAAGATAAGGAAACGGATGCTAAAAAAAAGGTTAAGTAACTTGCTTAAGAGTATGTAGCTAGTCAGTGCCAGAGTTAGGACTCCAAGTCTAGGAACACTTGTATAAGATTTCCTATTTCAGTCACATATTTGCCTTTTAAATATCATTCACATATAAACACTTTGAAACTGATATGTAGAAAAAACAGGTGTGGTCTTTACTTACGATGGGTCAATTTGTACAGCTGAAATAGGGAAAAACTTTAATTGTCATTCAATCCACTAAAATGGCAATGCCCTTAAACATAGGGGCTATTAGTAATACAAATATGAGGTCCCCAGGATTGTGAAAAGCCTGCTTAACTAAACAACAGGTCTCCTGAGGCAAGTCTGTTTCCAGAACTCTTTCTGCCTTGGCTGTTCTCCATTTTTACATAAACGACCAGGCCTGCCAACCCATAAAGAGCTAAACATCTATAGCTTGTGACAAAGATTTTGCTATGAAGAAACACTATATACTGTGTATTCAAATTCACCCACTTTTCATATATTCTGATCACTACATATAAGTAATATTTGAGAATTTAAGTGACCTTTCAAATCTGGCCTGGACTAAGTCTGGACGACACAGACTTATCATTTCTTTTCACTGGAAATACACACAGCAAAATATATTGGTGTGATAGAAACAACCTTTTAAGTTGAACAAAAAGAAAAGTGTATTTTCTTGAAACGAAAATTTTCCAGGGCTCAAAGATATTTGATCAGCGTTTCTGAAAATCTATAAGAAACCAGTTAAATTTATGCTCTCTGAAAGTCTCATATTATAAAATGAGTTATAAATTAAACCAAAAATACCGATCACATGTTGTTATCCCCCTTTCTCTTGTTCTCTCATTTATATGTTTTATTAATATCCTCTTGTTTTTAATGGCATTCAGAATATTTGTATAATACATCTTTCTATGATAAGCATTGATTTTTAAAGAAAGAAAAATCAAGTTAAATAAATGATACATGCTATAACATTTTTCTTGTTTACAATGTTAAGTCAGAGAGATACATTGTTTTTAGTATTGATTTAAATGGGAATGAAAAATGTCATAGTTTTCATATTGGTCCATGACTCTTATTTGTATTGCCAGAATTGAGAATCCAAGGCTCATCCAAATTAAAACAATAAAACTCAATGAAGAATACATGTAAAACATATTTAAGATTTTAATTAATTGTATAGTAACAATAAACAATTTAACTGTTTATAAAATACTGAAATCTATTATTATTAAAACTTATTTTACTTTAGTTGTTAAATGACACCATTTAGTGAGTTGATGGGTATTATAATTGTAGCCATACTCTCCTCCAGGGGCCAGAAACTTTTTTCTCTAAAGGGCCAGATAGTATATATTTTAGGTTTTGTGGGCCACCTGTGGTCTCTGTGGTATATTATTTTTTCCCCATTTTTTAAAAAGAATATATTTAAAAACATTCTTAGCTAATGGTCTGGATCTACCCAGTGGCCTATACTTTGCCAACCCCAGCTTTCCAACTCTAGCTTTGTCCCTACAAGGCAAATGCTGATGCTCTTAGCTTGTATGTGTCGAGGAAGAAAGGTTTGCTAATAGGTGAGACAAATAAAACTTTCCCAACTCAATCACATTTATTTATTTACTTATTTATGTATTGCATAGCTGCATGCAGAGAGACTTGTACATTCACAGGTGTAGACTATTTCAGGGCCTGCTTTGTGCCAGCAAAGGGGCTCAGGGCTTTCCCAACACAACCTCACAGAGAGCAAACTCTGTCATCTAAAGACCTCGTTCTAATAATACCTGCAAATAAAAGATCCAGGTTTATAGTGAACTCTGTGTGTGTGAATCACATAAAATCTTGGTGGCCTGAAACTGTTTCTTCATTTGGCAAATGCCTATGAGTGTCTGTACATCTCAGGCATCGTGCAATGTCTACGGGACATAATGAAGTTCAAATCTGGAAGGGCCCTACCCATGTGCCTTTGAAGCAGAGGGAGGGAGATAAACATATGTGTGACGGAGAAAACAAAAAGTCATATGATGGTGAATAAAAGGTCTGGGGTGAGGGCCAATTGTTTTTGTTGTGTTTTTTTTTTAAATACGAAGTTCATATATTGATTATTCAACTCAAATGTTGCAATTCCAGGCATACTCAATTCAAGTCAACAATATTCACTCAAATTGAGCTCCCATATGTGAAAAAAAGAGGTATTTTAATATTTATTGCTTTCATTCTGGGGTGCTGACTATAAATAGGACAGTCAGGGAAGAGTGCTGATTTACTTATAAAACTAAATATTACATGAAAAATACCAGCCTCTGGTAATGTGAAAATTACCAAGAAGAAATAATAACGGCCATAAAACTTTAATAATTCTTTCTAATAATCTGGTAACCTTCATAATTTTCACAGAAAGGTCTTGACAGCTTACCTCAGTTGTCAGCAAAAATGTAATATCCAGTAGATAATACTATTGAAAAAAATTCCCGAATTTTACCGAGTATTGTATGCATTTACCAATGTATTATGAAGTATTTGAAATAGGTAAAAACAGTTCTTCAAAATCAATGCAGAATATTTGATAACTCAAATTTCACAACCTATGTTTTTCGCATTCATGTTAATCCACAAAATAAAATATCCTGTAGTAGATCTTCTCCTTGTTATTTCAAATTAGCCAGCTTCCCTAGCATTATAATTCATTTCCTTACCATTAAGTACATTTGGATCATGCTACTTATTAAAACTGGCATTCATTCTCAATTGATTTATTTTGCTTTTCATGTCACTATTTTAAATTTATTTAAATACGATCTTAGTTAATCAAAATAATAAGGTAGAGCACATAGCTTTTTCTGGCATACATGCTGCCTTGGGAACTTTACTGAGTTCTTGTGGTACCAAGTTATATTTCAAGAAAGGTTTGATAAACCTCGTAAGAGAAAAAGTTGAAGAAAAGCTGCTAAGATCAAGTTTTAAATTGTAGCCTTTGCAGAGAAAGAAAAAGGATTCGACAGTTGGGTGATGGAGAACAAAAGATTGAAGCCAGATCTTCTCAAATGCAATGAAGTTTGGAGAAAGAGAGTAAATAGCTTCATTAGTCACAGAAGTTGGCTTATGGCTATAATGACTGACATAAAATGGAATGGAAGGAGAAACTGCAAGAAAACTAGGAAAATCTATCTTAATGATATAAAATGGGCCCTTATGGATCATCATTATATATGAAAATATAATAAAATGCAATTCCTGGATTTTATCTTTAGTATGTCCTAGAGGTCTTTCCCTTTCTCCTTCCTTTCTGTTTCCAGGAGGAATTTCCCAGACGAAGTTTTTGCCATCACTTCTTATTCATTGATATGATGGGTCAATCTAGGTGAAGAAATTGAGCCTGCTCAGCTCGGGTCCCTCAGAGGTGTTTTCTTCCTTTCTTTTTTGGGGGGGTGGGTTGGAGTGGGGGGGAGGCAGCATATCCTTGAGAAGCAGGCCGTCTCCTTTCCCTTATGCCTTAGGATCACAGAGAAGGCAATGCCCCCACATTAGGTCTCTCATGTTCCAACATTGTCTGCGACTGGGTGAGCAAATGAATCTCATTTAGTGACGAAATAATAGTCAAATTCTTCGTTCAGTTCTTTCTCCCTCCGTCAGCCTCCTGTGTTTCAATGGGTTTTGAACTGAGTTACTTACGTGTCCCACAAAACCTTAACAGAAGAGGGCGCCCCACTGGATTCAACATCAAGAAAGCAGGGGTGGGGGTGTCTCAAGGCTCATTTTACCATTAACATATTCAATCACCCCACAAAAGGACTGCCCTAACTTCTCCAAATTTTATTTTGCCATACTGATGTTTGTACTGACTTTTTCCTAAGATTCTTCCCATTGTTGATCAATAAAGGTGACCTAAAATGATATCCCAATCCAAAAACTTTTTATTCACACTAAAAAGGTATTTTATATAAGTAAAATGTAACTGTCGTTAACTAGCTACTTACTATGTGCTAGTTACTCTGCCAAACATTTTATATGCACTAGCTCACTTTTAATTTTCACAACAATCCTGTGAGTCATCAGTCTTAACTCCTTTCTACAATGAAGAATCTGAGTTTTAGTGATCAAGCAGCTATACCAAGGTTATATAGCTATTAAAATGTAGATTGGGGATTCAGCTAGGTCAGTATGGCTTTAAAACTCACATGGTCACTTAACAAATAGACTTACATCAAAATTTCTTGGTATATCTTTTATATACAAGTTAAATGAATTGAAATAGCCTGACACTAGTCACATGATTTGTGACCCCAAACTCAATGTCATTTTTCTTCTATATATTTAGTTGTATACACACACACTAATATAGTACAAAAATTTATATATATGCACTATATATTACATGTTAAATATAATATTAATTTTACATATTAAATGTAATATTAGTTATATATTGTGAATATGCATATGTTATTTTTCTTTTTTCTGTCTTCCACATTTTCTTCAATCAACATTTAAAACTTTAAAGTATATGTCATGACTAATACCATAGATTGAAAACACTGGTAAATAACTGTACTTCATAGTTTACTATGGGTGTGTTAAAGAATTTACAATTTGGATTTAGATCACAGAAAAAAACAACAACTGATAGACAAAAAAAATTACTAACAGTTTCTCATTATACCAATTTATCTTCCTGGAGTATTAAATGTCTTCATATATATACTTTTGTTAAAAAAAACAAACACAAAAAAAAAAAACCTGGAATCCCCCAAATGACTAAATGTAGTAAAATTGGAGAGGATATCAACTTCCACTTTTGAGTAAGTAATAATAATTAAATTTCACTTATGTAATTTTCAGTTTTTGCATGAGACACTAATTTTCTTATGCACTCCAAAGTCAATGAAAATATCCCCTTAAGAATTTTGATATTTCCTAAAGCAGTAAAAGGTGGTGCTTCAATAATGGCAAGCTTTATGTTTTTGCAAAGAGATAGAGTGACTTAGTTTATATTTCCTTTTATGTAAATCCACTTTGGATTCAAAAGTAATGTGATCTGTAATTAAAATGCCTGAAACAAGAAAACACACCATAAAAAGCATCATCCTCCCCAAAATCATCATAGACTTAAAGCCACAGATTTGTGTTAACTTGTGAAAAGACCTAACATTAAAACAAATAACCAAACAAGAAACATTTTAAAACTGTATGAAGCAAACTAAAAGAGTGGAATGTGCCATTCTGGTCCTCCATTTCAATTCTAACCCTTATACTTGTGTGACTTCAGGCCAGATAGTGGTTTCTGCCCATCAGTCCACTCAAAAGGGTAATTGGGAGGTAACAAATACAAACTTCCTACAACATACAAAGAGCACAATAAATCATAGTTATTATGTTAACAAGAATGTAAAGTTATAGTCACATACTTCTAAATATATGTTAATAAAATCTCATATTTTTATCAGATGATATGGAGCAATCAATAGCTTGATTTTTCGAACCAAAAACAATCTTTTCCATAAAAAGCATTAACACATTTATAGTCTTCTCTTCATTCCAAGTTTTACATAGCTCTTCCTGTTTGTTGTATTATGATAAAGCCACTCCTTAAAAATAATAAAATAAAAACAGCTATTATACCTTAAATCTGAAGAACCAAACTTGGTAAGTATGATAGATATAAAACACTATAAACAATAATTTACTACATTGCACTGAAACATCTCTAAATGTTAATTTGCTTAATAAACATTTTCAGAGAAATGCTTGTTACGGTGTGTTCTAAAATGTGGTAAGCTAGTCATTGTTATACAAACAATGGTTATGTTTTCCATAGACCTGTATTAATCTATCCATAAATAAGGAATCTTTTATGAGCTAGTGTGAAAAATTCTGGACTTTCAAGGCAATACTAAGTTTATATACTGGGGTGCCAAACAAGTATATACAAGTGGACACTTTGGACAACATTGCTCAAGCAGTAGTTTGCCATAATCAGAAGTGTCTGGATGCTGATGGTTACCGCTTTAAACTGTTCTTGTAATTGCAGAAGTCAAACATGATTTGTATTCATCTTTTGTTATCAGTATATACTGAGTATTAACAATTTTAATACAGTTTTCTTTTCTTAAAATATGTAAACTTTTTTTGGCACCTTCTAATATATATGACATATACCTCAGAGGAAAACATTTTTGATGTATAGTCGTCACTGACCTGATTATAAAAAATAGTGTCAAAGTTTCACTTAAGAAATTTAAAGACCAATATTAGAAAGCAATACTGAAATGTCATGCCCCATTTCCTAGCACATAGGTTGTCTGAATTTACTCAGAGGGTGTTATATATCTGCGATTCTAAGTCTATTTAGAATACGTTGAGGTCTACACCTACCAGGAGCACTTATGTCTTTAAATGAGTAAACAGTCTGTAATGCTCCCTGTAATTTTCCTGATCTGAGGAAACTATAAAGATAATACCTTCCACTAGACCAGGACACAGAAGCATTACAGAAACATACAAAATCTACATGTCAAAAATCATTTAAATGCCCTTTGAAAGACAGCAACTGTAGTATTATCTTCTACAATGAGTCACACTACACTTTGGTGGTCTATTTGAATTTTGTTTTGTTTTCTCCAGTTCCTTCTAACCCTGTCTTCCAATTGTCTGTCCATAAAATATATACATAGCATATTTTGAAGTATGTACTTCATGACAGAACAGATATTTATAATTCCAAGCACCCAAGCCACGTATTTTTAGTGCTTTGTATTTCCTTCTGTTATTTATAAAATAAGGTATCTTTTCTGTTATTTATACAAATTCAAGCAAATACAATTGTGGCCCTTCTGTTTTGCAGAAGTTCATCTAATTTATTAAGTAGTACATTCTCTTGGAAAGTACTGACTTTCTCAAATATTAAGTTAGTGTATGTTGCAATATTTGGTATGTCCCCTGTTGTGCATCAATTCTCAGAATGATAGTGAAGTCTTTTATAGGATTGGCTGAAAATCAAATGCACATGGAAGTGATGTGTAATCTATGAAATGCTCTCTTTGCCCTAATGCCACCCACCAAGAGGAAACACAATAGGTAATTTAATGATCAGAGAGATAGTAATGATGTTAAGTTACTCCTGATCTTTAACTTCAATTTGTGTGTGCACAGGCCTATAAGGAATGGATATTGGAAAATGCCCAGAGATAAATCATTTTACAGAAAGGTCTTAATGCAAGGGGAGAAAAGACATAATCTATGCAGTCAGATACACAGGGATGCCATTGCCAGCTCTGCCAATTACTACCTACTTATTAGACATGTTACTATACGTAGCCAGCTTGCACGTTAATTTCATCACCTATAAAGTAGGGATAATTATTCTTACTGTATAACATTCTTGGAAAGATTAAATTTCATATATGTGCAAAACTCCCAGCATGTAAAACTTCTGGTACATCACTGTCTGATAAATGTCAGTGCCATTCCTTCTTCCTTCACCTTCTTCATCATTTAAATTACACTCAGCAATTATTTACTGAGCACCTTGTGTAACATAGTAGGCATTGAGGGATGCTGCCTTCACGCCTCTCAAAAGCTGGTGGGGGAGATGCCACACAGCCCATTCACCCACATACACAAACAAACAAGGACAAGGCCAACAGCTCTTTTTTGTTAATGGTGTCATTATCATCCTTCCATTCCCTTTCTTCCCACAAACTGAACCCTGACTGACCATCAATCACCACACCCCATCAGATCTACCTCCTTAATATCTTTTGCATCTATCATACTCTTTACATTCCTCTTCTGGCCACTATTTCATTCTTCTACTTACTGGCCATTGATCTAATTTAAGCTTCTATTAACTTAACTATTGCAAGAGTTTCTTAACAGGTTTCCCTGACTCCACTCTTTCTAATTCATACTTTGCATTACTATCCTGATTATTATCATTAACACAAATTTTACTTCCTTCATCTACCTTCCAAAAGCTTTGACTTTCCCACGTTAAACAAAGCTCATTTGTTTAAATCAGTAAAGACCTTGACCTCTTCCTACAACTCTAATCTTCTACTAACCAGTCAACCCATTCCAGGTCACAAAGAAAATCAATGTTCCTTAAGCATGACTTGCATTCGTTTGTTTTCTCCATTTCTCAAGTTAGAACTACCTTCAATGACATATCTCTTCCTCATCACAAAACATCTTCTTGTCAAATCTCATCCAAATTTTGTGACAGGAATCTGCGTTGTTGCATGAATCTTGCTTCCCTATTGTCATACCTATACTATGACCTCCTTAAATACAAACTTTCTTAGAAATATGTATGCATGTACCTATATATCTTCTCGACCAGAATGTGAGATCCTAAAGGGCAAGAAATATCAGACCCAGTCGTGGATTTTCCCAGGTCTTAGAAAAATGCTTTGCTTTTTTTGGAAGGCTTAAAAAGAGTGACTTTTAAATGAAAGTGGATTCAGCTTCATTTGGGGAAAAGTTCTTACCAATTTATCTTACATCTTTCTCTCATCTACTTAGATATTACCTTTTTCAACTTTTTAATAGAGTTACTTAACCTTTGACTAGTAACATTAAATCCCACCCTCCTTTTAATTTTATACAGTTTAACAGTTTCCTTTTATGGACGGAGTATAAAGTTAGTCACTTTCCTATATTTACTGTAGAGGAACCATGCAATGTCATTTGCCCAATCCAGTCTTTATGAAATCCTGAACTTACAGTAGAAATTTCACATACTGATTGAATGATTTGACCATAGATCAGAATATACCAGATGTGCACAAGATGAAAATAGTATCACCAGTTGGGCCTCATAAAACAATCACCTACAATTTGGGTATTCCTTTCATCTATTGAGGCATAACAAAATTCCCCAAATTTTAGCAGTGGTTTAAACCGATGACAACACTTATTTTGCTCACAAATCTGGAATTTATTTTTCTCACACACTCTATTTCACTTAGCATAAACAGGGTTGGCTTGAAGACTGGGGTCTGGAAACAAATGAAGGCCCATTTATTTACATGACTGGTCAAATGGAACTTTACCTGGCACTGTGATCAGAGTACCTATAGATGGCTTTTGCAAGTGGCTTCCACGCAGCATTGTGGCTGGATGACAAGGGCAGGGATCCCAAGAGGATGAGGTGGAACAATAATGTCTCTTATGACAGCCTCAGAAGTCACATAGCATCATTTCTGCTGTAGTTACAGGCTCACTTAGATGCAAGGGGGAAGGCACACAGATCCCATCTCTTGGTGGAGGAACGTCAACATCGTATTGTAAAAAGACATGTGGATGGGGGATATTTGTGTGCAATGTTTGGAAAGCACAATCTTCCACATCAAGCTTAAAGATAACATATGCAGATATAACTCTCCTGTCTCCTGATAATGTTCCCCACTGCTTAACATAGAATGTGGGTTATTAAAACGGTGAGGAGGAGATTAGGATTATTAAGGATGTTGCTCTATACAGTTTATTCTATGGAGTTGGAATTCAGACATTTCATAGCTAACTCTATAGATAGTGTCAAGCTCCAGGGCACTTGTTTAAAAATTCAGATTCCTGGAACCCAGAATTTTAAAATGAGTAGATCAGACATAGTGACAAGGTATGTGACAAGCATCCTCAGTGCCTCTGAGGTAGTTGATTTAGGATCCACACTTTGAGAAACAATCGCTTCTTCTATGATTTCAGCATATGCAATCTGATAAAAATAATACATTTGTATGAATCTTTCCAATACACAACTAGTGTTTTGGAGGGATAGAGTGGGCAGGGGACATGGTCATGCTGAATGGAAAGCAGTGTAACCAACTGTGCTGATGTTTTGTTTTCTCAGACTTAATGTCTTAGAAGCAAGTTACCGGTACTTGCCCAATGAACTGTGGGATATGGTACATAATGATTGGTGAATATGGGTAATCTCTGTACACATTTCTTCACTTTAAACTCCAACCAAATTCTGTGTACATTTTTCATAAAATAAACCTAAAGTTCAGAAAGATGAAACTGCACACAATCAGAAAACTAGGCAGAGGCAGGGCCAGGATTCAGTTTCTCTGACTCCAAAGACATCGTCTCTTTGTCCACTATACTTCAATACTCAGCATGAGTAGCATAAAATCTAAAGTTGGTTTCATATCCTCTATCACTTATGCAAATAATTTACTTAACATCAGGTATCCTATAAGGACCATGAAAAGACTTTTCACCCTCACCAGACTACAGAGTCTTTGATGACTCTTGCCATAAATATGTTTCATCCTGAAGCCATCTAGTCTCTGCAATGCAGCACTGAACACCGAGGTTTGACCAATTACTCTTTGAAATGCTTTACAAGATAAAACACTCCCCTTTCTGAAAAGAATTGGCACCACTTTTAGGTAACCCAGTTCTCACAACTGAAGATGAATCAAGTTGACCTGCTGTCTGGGCCAGAATATAAGTTTCTTAAACTTTCTCAATTCAGTAACCACTTTCCCTTCTTAACTCTTGAGTTTTTCACTTTAGCACACAGCATCGACTGTCTGCTCTGCAGGAAACTGGGAGATTCAGTCATGAGTTAACTGCCACCCAACACAGACCAAAGGCTCTCATAAGACGGATAATGTTGGAGGCAGTATAATGCGCATGCTAACTAGCCCTGCTCCTATGCTCCAGGTGCAATCCTCACTATCCAGTTTAATCATCAGAAAGTGGAATGCCTTGGCTGTTTCCTCTTATCCCCTGCAGAAAGGCCTTCACTGAGTACAATTTAATGTTATGTTCTCAGCCTGTAAAGTAAATCAATACCAGAACTGCCCATTTGAACAGCATTGTTGTTTCTTGCAGACATTGTCTATTACGTTATTCGGCACCACTTATATAAGGAACCACATGATAAATTTCTCCTAAAATTTGGTCTCAGGAAAAAGTTTGTTTCTATAGATGAATGTGTTTATTTTCTTCTGTCAGACAAGAAAAAAGAAAATGTGTAAACCCATATGTTTATCTTCTTGCCTTTCCTGCTAGAAAACTTAGAACCATTCTCAGTGCCCAGCTATAGTAACTTATACCAAGGGCCTCTTGACATCTATTATGCTTGGTCCTTTTGCTCCTTTGGAAAATTTCTGATCATCTTAGATTTTTATTTGTACAGTTTTGGTATTAAAATCATTTTTTTATGTTAAAAGATTATAAAGAATGCAAAGTAAAAGAAATAAAGATAAAATAATTTAAAACAGTATCTTCCAAGACTCAGTGATTCCTCACCCCAGTATTTTGTAAATTTTCTTTCAATAAAAGTTGCAGTAAGAGGATTTTTGATTAGTTCTAGCATGTAGGTATTAGAAACCCAGAAAGTCTTTTTTTTTTTTTTAATTCAAAATTACCCCTTTCAGCTCTTATCAACACATTAGGGAAATCATGTCATTGTCAAGTATTGCTGTCAATCATTTGTCAGTTACCAAAATGATGGTAAATAGTGTAAGTCATGTCAAATCTGGACCACTTTTAACCTCTTTATTTCTGTAGCCCAGATCACTCTGGCTTTAAAACAAGGTTTATACTTCTCTCCAAATGTCAACAAGAGGATTCTGAGTAACAGTGCGTGAAATAGTGCCCAAACCTAGATTTTCATAATGTATTGATGTAGGACTAGTACTGTTTCACAGATTGTTAACCTAAACAAATATCCCCGTAAGTGAGTAAGAGAGCAGGAAATTTAGGAGATAATGTGGAAACCAGAAAATGTAAAAAAATATGACGCAATTTTTCTGTATAAGCTAAAACTACAAGTGAATCTGATCATATTCTCACCAAACTTGAGACAGTGTTATTGTAATTAATAATTTGGCTGCTTAGTCAGGAATTTCTTTTGTAACCAGGCCTTCATTCTGGTTGCTCAGGTCCCTAAAATATTACAAATGTTTAGAAAGATTATAATCTTCTCAATTAGGTCACTTGAAAGTACTTTACTGTTCAATTATGTCCTATAAACATTTTCACATAATTTGCCTGAATTAAACATAATAAAGGATTGTTTTCAGATCGTAAAGTCAAAGGAAAGTAAAAACGCCTTTATGGAGAAGCTTTTACTTTTATCAGCTCAATGTCTTTACAGGACAAAGAGCTCCAGTTTTCTAGATATGTAACCCAACCCCTAGCCCCACCCTGTTCAGCCACACATACACATATTTTCAGAGATGAATCCTCTGATCACGGTGCTAAAATGAAAATGTGATCCAGTGTCTCTCCCACAAATATGGGTTTGAGCCCTCTGAGGAGTCACACTGTGACTTATAAACAAGGACTTCACTGGGCTTCTGACATTCTTTGTGAGGAAAAGGTGAGTGCTATGCCTGATGCCTCCAATGACTTTTAACTGAGCTTTACAGAGAAACACTTTTTTATAAACACCTGTGAAATGAATACACGCAACACATATACACACATACATAGTGAGGCTTTGGATTTTATAGTTTTTAAGTAAAATATCTCCGTGAGCAGTTGCGGAACTCCAAGCATCATCCATGGTTTCGTCTCCAGAAATATGAGACGTATTATGTACAGATGGATGAGGGGCCGTCCCTTACTAACAGGCAGTTATTACCACACACAGAATGAAAAATGCTCTTTAGTCACAAATTTTCATTAACTGAAAATTAGTTCACATCAGTAAAAGTGGTATGTACCATAGAATTTCCTGCCTAGCGGCATGCAGACATAAAGAATAAATGACATGGAGGAAGTTTATTTAAAATTCACCGGTCACTCTCTCCAAAACATGCTGAAGATGACCGAGTTTCTGAGGTACTCATTAGACTCCACAAAAATGTTTGACAAGGTAAATGAACAGGATTATTTATGCTCTAGTTATTAAGACTAACACCGTCCCCAAAATTGCTTTTAAAAACACTATTCTGCACTAAGCCCGACCTCGATTTGTTTACAAAAATAAAACTCTGTATTAAGGAGACACTGGAAATACACGTATGTGCTGCAGGGGTTTCTTGTGAATAATATTTTAGTATGATAACAATAATGAACTTTTGTAAAGTTCATTTTTAACTTATTTGTTAATGATAATGGAATGAAATGAACTTTCATTTTTTAAAAGTTAAAAAATGAACTACCGGAATCTATGGAGAGCCCACATCTTCAAAAAAAATGCATATGCATTTCAGTTTTATAGCATATCATACACTACAGACAGTAATGCATCTCTGTCTCATTTCATTCTGGGAAGCAAAACATAAATCATGTTCATGTTTCTTCTAGATGTGTGAGATCAAGTTTCCAATGTTCACCTACTCATTTTTTCCCTGTCCACTGTGTTATCGATGACAGTTATAAAAATACTTTCTAATCTTATCTCTTTAGTTATTCACTGGCTGCGTAGTAGATGAGGTAAAGCAATTCTTAGATTTAATGAGATTTCTGTCTTTCCAAGCTCCCAATTCATGTGGATACATGCACAGAGAAAG
Organism: Rhinolophus sinicus; assembly: GCF_057876585.1. Taxonomy (NCBI): domain Eukaryota; kingdom Metazoa; phylum Chordata; class Mammalia; order Chiroptera; family Rhinolophidae; genus Rhinolophus; species Rhinolophus sinicus. The sequence goes on from NC_142502.1 coordinate 60,355,475, forward strand.
ACCCTGGTGAACATTTTGGAAATTTTACAAACTTATACCCTCATTTAGGAGCAAAACATGACTGCTGCTCAGGCAGCTCTTGAAACGTAAAGAGAGGTGTAAACAAATTCAGAGACTTCTTCATTTGTGCAAATTTGATGGGCTTTATAATGGGAAAGGAGAGCTTTTCTGAATCAATGTTTAATTGGTTCAGAATTAAAGGTATAAAAATAATTTTTCTTTCTAGAAATGTAAAGACAGAAAATATAATTATCAAGTAGACTTCTTAAAGGGAATTTCCTGTAGGTGGTAAAACCAGACCATAAAATTGAAATGACAAAACATTATTAAAATCATAGACATCAGGATTAGAAGAGACCGGTAGAAATCTCTGATGTTGAGGGCTCAAATTAATGAGCCCTCATCCTGGGCTTGGTATGATGACAGTGTTTTCACCTGGATATCTCCTTTAATAAACTCATAAGAATGGATGAGGAAAGTATGATTATTACCCCTATTTTATGGATGTCAAAGTAAGGCTTAGAGAGGTTAAGAAATTTACCCAGAGTCAGGTAACCTCCGTGAGAAGTGCTGAGAATTGCATCCAGAGAGCCTGGCTCCAGAGTCCAGGTTCTGTCACTCTTCTTGACTGGCTCTCTCATTTAACCCCTTATTTTCATTGAAGCTAAGTGGGGCAGTAACGTATCCTGAACCACTTAGCCATGTAGGGACATAACCAGAATTGAAATCAAAGCCGGTTTGGTACTGAAAAAAATTACTTCTTAGAGAAGGAGCCAGGACAGATGCCATTCCTTCTGTGGCACAAAAAGCAGAAGTGCCCCCTGACGCAGGAGTTTGTGATTTTTATGTGCCATTTGGACTAGCTTACTCTCCCCACGCTCCATTCTCCCCCCACCACCCACCCATTTGCCTTGTATCCAGCCTCATAAAATACTCCTGTGTGTATTACACTGGCCAAGCACACAACTGCAATGCTGGCCTGGTGCGTGTAAATTGCCTCTCAGTGGGTGGCTATTATATTTATATTGGTTTAAACTGTTTCCATTGCCAATCCATTATGCTGGAATTCCCCCTTGCTGAGGGCAGCTGTGTTATTCTTTTCTTTGACTGAAGCCCAAGAACTATCTCTCCAACTCCTTGGGAACCAACCCTTTAAGAGTAAACATCTTGAGCCAAATGGGGCGCCTTATCCCACTGCCACTTGCTAAATCAGGAACATTCCCCTCTGGCCCCAACTCATCCATATTGCACATTTTTTTAAGGGGATAGAAATTGGAGTGGAGCAAGAAAGTATCATGATGCCTATTTACGCAGAAAGTCAAAGGAATGCACTGGGAATAACACTTGTACTAGTAATTCTGCTTCCTTCGAAGGCGAGCAATTCAAGCATAACCAAGAAAGAGGGTCCAGATGGCCCTGGGTACGTCCAGATGAGCACCCTTCAAGTAAAATGCAAGTGTGTGAGTGCCGCTTTCGGAACAGAATTCTGAACAAACATTTATGTGTGACTCTCAGGACTGAATGAATGCACATTCTTTAAATGAAAGTTACTTGGTTCAGCTTAGAGTTCAAAACTGGTGACTAAAAGTCCAGAACTGACTGAACATTGTATGTATTTCTATGTATAACTGAACATCAGTAATGTGTATTTCTATTTCTATGGCGATATGATAGAATTAGGAAACAAGCTTACAAATTTAATTGTTCCCTTGAGTTCTAACTTTATTACTGATGAGTGTTGATAACCCTACCCACTTGTCTTATAAACATAGACCCTTGGTTATCAGGGAAATAAGGGAGGAAATTTGGATAAACTTATTGATACATGTGCAAAGAAAACCCAAAACGCTTTTATCTGATGGTGCATCAGCTTCATCATTCTTAATTAAGAATTCACACCTAAGAGTGGTGGTTACAAGAACAAATACAATTAAAAATAATAATTCTTCCTGTTAAAAATGGAAAACCAGCTTGCTCTCTTCTCCCAGTTCCTTAGAGCATTTAGTTTAGCAAAATTAAAATTGTAAGTACTTTCTCCTGGTTTGGAAATATGTATACAGTATATACTTTTGAAAACTAGGTAGGCCTTTTGTGATCTTTCAGATCCAGGAATGCTTTTCTCAAGGACCCAGGAACCATCTCTAAGAAATGTCAATATCGGAGGATATAGTACCCCTATCTCCCAGTCTCTGAGGGAGGATAGGAACTCGACTTCAGTGGGCACCTTGCTCCAAGTTGCAAAACTACGTTCTGACATACATATATAAATTTGTTTTTCCTCTGGATAAAGCCAATTAGCTAGCACAGGTGGTCATTCCAATTACCAGGTGAAATTAGGATGAACTATGTGTGACAAATGAACGATGCTGGTAAGTTATCTTACTTGAAGACTACTTATTATTGATCTTCAAAATATATAGAATTGGGGAGGGGCTACCTACTTGGCTGTAAAAGAGGGTGAGATTTCTTTTTCTCTTTGCCATCCCTTATTGATTTCCTGTGATTGGCATTACATTCTGTTGTAATGCTTATTCACAATAAAAGTAAGTTAAAAATAAAATAATAAAAATAGTAAATAATAAAAATGAATAAAATTTTTCTCTACTACTTTTGTGGAGAGGATTTCTGGACTAGGAGAAGATTTTGTTTTCAATTATATTTCCTCAACAATATCAGGTTTTGAAGAAAGAAAGAGTTCACGTGGATTTTGGAGGCCATGTGTAGTGGAGCAGGTTTTCTTCGAAAGACCCAAGTCCTCCCTTCTAATATACCAAGGTGCACGGCACAAACCAGCCTCTGTTTAAGTCAAGACCACAGTCAGACATGAAGGGCTTGCTCTGCATTTGATTGTATGTGTAAGGTACTTTGGGTTCATTAAATCGACTTTACCTTGTTAGACTAAAGTCTCTAAAGAAAAAAGAAAAGAAAAGAGTTTTTCACATGCTCATTGGAAAAGCAGATAAAGGTAAAGTTGAAAATCATTTCAAGGAAATTTTAAGAGGACCAAAATAATTTGTTATATATATGAAATTCACATGTATAACAAATTATAATGAAGTGTTTGATATCTGAGAAGGATAATTTATTTGGACTCAACTTTAGCTCTTATAGTTAAAGTATATGCCAATCATTCTCAAAATGTAACAACGGGGAAGAATCAACTGGGAAGCTTATTTTAATGTGGTTCCACAGGATCCTCCCCTGAGATTTTGGTTCAGTAAACATGGAGAGGTTCCCTGAAAACCCCATTTTTCCGAGCACTACAAGTGACCCTGATGCAGGTGATCCAGGGACTCCAACTTAAAGAAACACTGATATATGCAATAATTACATGACATTCGAAATTCAAGCATAAATTGGAATTAAAACGAATCCAGTCTCACTTTTAAATAAGTAAAAACTTATACAGGGAATTATTACTCTTTTACTCAAGGACTATTTAGTTGTTACACTATTTTTATATGCATAGCCAGGAAAGGAAGATACTTATGGGGAAAACCATAAAATAAAATGGTTATATTCATGCATTTCAATAGAGCTAAAATAAAATCTTGAGTTATATTTAAAAGCATTATACTAATTTGCAACACCAGAAACCAGAGAACAAGGCAAGCAAAACTACATTAAAATAATAATTAAAAAAAGAGAATAATTTGGCCCTAAAATTCCATGCCAGAAATTTCACAGACCAGTAGGAACTTGAATTTTGCTGGAAGAGAAAATTTGGCATCTGAAATGTCAAACAGCTCAGGGTTCAATGAGTGGAGAGAGAGCTACAGCCACCCCTGGACCAACATGTGTGGTACCTGGATAGTGCATGAACTTAAGGATTTCTGAGAGGCAAGTTCAACGGGAATTACTTTGGAAATTTTTCTTTAGGGATGCAAAATTTTAACTTACACTGCTATGGAAAGATTAGCACTGTTGAAATTGAACTCCCTTAGTGAGAGCTGTAGCAGAACAGTATCTCCTGTTAAACCTGCTGTCAGATTCCAGCTAACTCAATCTCAATTTCTTTGCTTTTTAAAGCCCCCAAAGCTTTCGTAAAATGCTGCTGCTATACTTTCTCTTGTGACACAGATCAGTACTGTCAAATAGAAAAGTATTCCTGACTTTATCTCTCTCCATGATATTTCCAATATCAGCATTGCCTTCTGATAATATTTCAAATCAGTAAAGTCTTTAGTGATAGAAAGCAGATGCCACACTATTCAACTTTACAAAATGACAGGTCATCTTCCAATAGAAAACAAAACAAAATTCAGCATATTCAGTGTGTTGTAGAACTGGATTCCTATTTTTTTTTTTCTTTTCCTTTTCTTTATCCATTTTTTATGTCATTGTCCCCGGTCTGCCTCTTTTTCTGTGTTAATATTTTATGTATTCTATTTTATATCATTGTACAGCTATTCTGCTTTTCAAAAAAATTATGTACTGAGCACATTGATTTATTTTATTTCTTTGTTAGCTACTTTTTTTTTTTTTTTTTTTTACACCCTTGTTTCCTACATAATGTATAACGATGCAAGAATTTCTTTTATACTTTACACTCCGGCATTCTTTCTCTCCTTGACTCCATTTATCTTCACTCATTTTTACACATTACTGATTTCCCCTGTTATAGTATGAATTGTGTCTCTCCACCCCAAATTCATGAATTGAAGTTCCATCCCCTCAGTAACTCAGAATGTAACTATGTTTGGAGAAAGGGCCTTTAAAAAATAGTTAAGGTAAAATGAAGCCACATGGGTGGGCCCCAATCCAACATGACCAGTGTCTTATAACATGAGAAGATTAGGACACAGAGCATATAGACTAGGATGACAATGTGAGGACACAGCCAGAAGACACCATCTATAAGCCAAGGAGAGAGGCCGCAGGAGAGGCCAAACTTACCAATGCCCTGATCTCGGACGTCTAATCTCCAGAACTATGAGAAAATAAATTTCTGTTGTTTAAGCCACCTAGTCTGTGGTAGTTATGATAGCAGCCCTAGCAAATTAATATACTCTCTGTTTCCATCTTTCCTTGGCTTTAGATTTTTATTAGAGCTCATCCATGGTTTTTTTTTTTTTTTTTTTTTTTTACTATTCAGAGCTCTTCCTCACTTCTCTTCCTCCTATATATTTACTTATGTTCCTCTCTACTGATCAACACATAAAATATTTAAAATATTCCTTAGTGCTTATTTTGCTCAAAGATTGTTCTGTGAAGTTCTCAAATTCTCTGTCATTTCATCATCTATAAAATGGAGACAATAAAAGTATTAATCTCATATACTACCAATGCAAAGATTTATTAATTCATAAAATGTCTAGAATAGTGTCTGGCACATAATAAGCCAAAGTACATATTGGGTATTATTATTATTGTTGTTGGTGGTGGTGCTGTTGTTGTTATTATTCTTTAGTTGAACAAGTATCCACTGAGTGCTTATCCTGTACCAGGAACTATATTCATGGAGCTCCTGGTCAAATGGGAAAAATGACACAATATACAAACTAATCAATGCATAAATAAATAGTATCAGATTTTGATAAATGCTATGCGATCAATTTTAAAAAGGGATGTGATACAGAGTAAAGGGGTGACTATTTTAAATTTGATGGTCATTATGGAAGTGACCTTAGTTCTAGAAGGAAAAAAAAAAGAGAGCCAGCCATGCAAGGCCCGGTGGCTGTTGAGAGAGAAGAAAGAATGGCTGGTGCAAAGACCTTAAGGCGAGCATGAGCTTAGCGATGTTAGAGAGCTAAGGGGAGCCCAGTATGCTGCAGGGGGGTGGGTAAGGATGCAAGCTGCACAAACGAGGTGAGCAGTTCATATTGGACTTTATAAACCACCGAGGCTTGGAGAGGTTAAGCAACTTGCTGATGTTAACACTGCATGCCATTTGCTGGAAGGAGCACAAGAGGAGCTGGACTCAAGAGTGCCTGGAACCCTGAACTCGGTGCCATCGGGAACCCCTCTCTCTCTTTCTCTCTCTCCACGACTTGTTTCCTCATTGTTCTGCATCTTATCTTCATCCTCTCCCGCCAGTCCATGGTGCTCTAGAAGGGGCATTTCAAGGAGAATTCTACTTGGCCCAGCTTGGGCCTCAGTCCATTACTGACACAATCACCACTATGAGTCACACATCCATTCCTGTATCCAGGGGAATGACGGCTCCAACTAGGATCACAAAGTTTGATGGAGTTTCCCAGAAGAAGGAAGGTGCCAGAATAAAGCAATATATTTTCCTCTACAGTCTAAAAGGAAGCTCCTGCTGGGAAGTAAGTGTGAGGGCATATGGGCTTGGTTTGTCCCTCAGACTGCACAGAGGAGCTCCGTGGGGGAGAATGGGCGTGTGCGACTGTCTAGCTCTGGGGGATGGCTGCTCTGGGAGCACCATTCTTTCATCTCAGTCTGAGCAGGTTGAGTACAACTTTGTGATACGGTATCTAAAGTAATTTTCATTCTTATATCTAGATTCTGCAAAGTTTCTTCACAATGAGGTGTTGTTATTTTATCAGCGGTTCAGAAACTTGGGACTTTCTCAAACACAAACCCTGTGCATTTCCTGGTGGGTTTTCTCACCCCTCAGCCACAGGATATGAATGTTGGGAAGGTGATCAGGGCCGGTGAAGTGCCGAGCTGCTATGCTGCACACTGCCAAGTGACTGGGCTTCCCTGGGGTCGGGGAAGTGCTGGTGCCTGTGGGCTTTACAGAATCTTCCATAAACTGAAAGGTGCCTCTGATTGCAAACCAAAATATAAACTGCTCATTTTCTTTTCTTTCAGTCCTAGGAATTTACCATGAGGAGACACCGAACAAGTCAAAGTATATATGCAAGGATGTTGTTTATAGTTAGAAATCATTCAGAGGTTGGGGAGGAAAGGGATATTTGGAGTAGGGAGTCTGTTTAATATGTTTTCTGCCATAGAAGGAAGGTAATTCATTCATGCTTTCAGTAAGTATTCCCTACCTCTGCGAGAGATACCTACTGGAGTATCTTCTCAGAGCACAAAAATCCCCCTGCTTTAAAGCCCGTCTCTCTCCCCCAATCCACAGAGATAGGCTGCCAACAGCTATCTAGTCATTTATTCATACAACAGAAATATATTGTGGGCTCTGACAGCCGTAGTTGAAGCCAAGAAGCCACAACTCTGTTTTTTTACTATTAAGTACAGTGCTGCTATAAATATTTTCAGATATGCCTTTTGTTGACCGTATGTAGTCCTATTGCATATATACCTAGGAGGAGAATCGCTGGACATAGGATATGCTTATGTTCAGCTTTGGTATATCCTAGAGCAGTGCCATCAGATAGAAATATGATGCAAGCCAGGAGTATAATTTAAAATTTTTAGCAAACATTGTTAAACATTAACAAATTAAAAACTTACAGATGAAAATAATTTTAATAATATATTTCATTTAACTTAATATGGCCAAAATATTCTGATTTTGACAGTCAGTATTTTTAAAAAATATTAATATTTACATCTTTTTTTCATATGAGGTTTAAAAAAATCTAATATATGTACGGGACATCTCAGTTTAATCCAGCCACATTTCAATTGCACATGTGGTTAGTGACTACTGAACAGTGTAGTTTTGGAGGGAAGGGATTTTTGCCTCTGTCATTTAACGCTGTGTAAAAAGAAAATCTTACATTTAACATTTGCCTAGAATATAGCAAAATCGAACGATGTGTTTCACCACAAGCAGTTTGAACCAATTGAAGCTGATGACTACTAAGAACTTTGAGTGACCCAGAAATGCCAGACCTTCAATGGACCTAAATTAATTTTTTTTTCCTTCACCAATGATGATGATTCCAGAACTATATATGGTAACACAGGTGACACCACGTGGTGAAAAATAATGCTGAGGACATAGCATTGTAAGAAGATCTTACATGATTTTGTAAACATTAGGGACTTTGTCGTTTAGGTCAGTAATTCTTAAATGTACAGAGTATGTATGAAACACTTGGGAAGCTTGTTATAAATGGAAATTCCAATTCTTAAAAACGTAAATGTTAAAACAGTGATTCCGATGTAGGAGCTCCAAAGCCCTGAGGAAACCTAAGAAAGTTTTGAAGTGGGTGAAGGATAGTGTAATCTTATTTTTCTAAAGAGCTCTCTTGTAGAAATAGCACAGATTTCATGGGGTCAGACTGTAAATAGGGAGAACCAATACAAAGCTGCTGCAATTTTTCAAATAGGAAATAATAAAAGCCTGAAGTAGGGCACTTTTGGCCAGAGATAGGAGAGGATGAATTCGAGAGATATGAAGACTATTCAAACCTAGTGTGATGTGGAAAATGAAGCCAGGAGAGAAGCATGTGGGAGTCTGGCTGCAATTATGAGGTGAACCATTGTGCTGCTATTCATCAAGGTAAGAAATACTAAAGGGAAGTGGAAAACGAATGTTTCTCCATTCCAGTGCTGAACGTGAGCATGCTATTTGAATAGCTATAGTGTCAGTTTCTCTCAACTGACACTCATCTGCCATTTCTGGCTGGCATCGGTCATAATGTAGCCATTGTGGTATTAGAAATGGAGTGATTCAACAGAAATATCAAGAGCTACTACTGCCTCAGAGATATTTAATATTCTGACCTATGAAATAGCCTGAAAATCCATGTTCAATTCTAGTTACAAGTTAAAAATGTTTTTGTTTTTTGTTTGTTTGTTTTTTTTCTAATCAAAATAACTATATAACTCCTCCTTTGCTCAAAGTTAGTAGAGAACCCAAAAGTTATCTGATTTCTCTTAGGGAACATGGCCACCAGGTAAACGTCAAAGAGGAGTATTTAAGGTAAGTAGACGGAGAAATGCAACATTGTGTCCCTCCTGGGGTTAACAAGAAAAGCTTTAGACTTCTCAAGGATTAATAATAATGACACTGAATCAGAAACAAACCTTGCAGTATCAACCAGAGCCCTTGCTGTCATGGAATGAAGCTTTGTCATGCCTTAGTCCTCTTTAGAAAGCTTTCAATGAAAGATCCTTTCCATGCCTGGACAGAGCCTATTGGACTATTAAAATCAATATTCTAACATCCAGAATAATGAAAATTAGAGAAGCAGTGTTTCCTTAACAAGTTATTTGTATGTGCACTGCACATTGCGATAGCACTATTTCCATAAGTTATGCTAATGCAATAAGCTTTTGTTGAATTAAATTGTTTCCCTCTCTCCAACACCTCAAAAGGTACATAACAGAAGTTTCCCCTAAACTTGTAGAGAGTAGCTGGAAAGGGTATGAACACTGTATTGCCTCCCTCTGTGAGCTTTCAATTTCTTGCTAGGATGAGATCTGAAACCAAACTTCTATCGTTTTTATGCTTTTATGGATTTTATTTTATGCCCAAAATGTATGCCCAAGAGCTGCCTCCCAATGTTAAAAAAATATATATTGCTTTAGAATTCCATGTTTTTCCAATGTGGCTGGAATCTAAGCCATGCTTACCATAGGATTCAGACTGAAATTACTTGAAATATGTGCACTGATTTCAAGGACAATGGGCTAGGATATCCCATTTACTCTAACTGGCTTCCAGATAGCTACCTAAATCCTTTCTTTAAAATTCTCCAATAAGTGACATTAAAACCAAAAAGAGAGTTTTCTCTAGTGCCTGATGGGCATCAAAGAGCAGAAATATCGATAGCTTGGTACCAGCACAGAACTGGTGAAAATAATGGCAGCAATATCAGGCTTGAAAGTGCCCTAGTCCTTTCTACAGTAATACTGATGCTTTTGAGATTTTGTCAATTAATTACAGTTCAGGGGATTATCAGTGACAAGGCACACTGTTCAGTGAGACCGAGCAGAGAGAAAGAAAATGGTGGATCCTCTGTGGCCACCCCTTCTCCATCTTCTCAACTGGTCCTTCTCTTCTCTCCGACCTCTAAACACTGAAGGGCAAGAGGGCTTTAGTCTTGTGTGCTCTTCTCTTATCTATCCATAGTCATTCCATAGGTTATGACATTTGATTTATGGTTTCCACCATGCCATACACCAATGAATTACAAATTTACACATCCAACCTCGACTTCTCCCTAGATCTCTTGATTGGTTGTTTGATGGTTCCCTCTGGATATTTAGTAGGTATGTCTAATTTACCATAACCAAAATCAGATTTTGATTCTTTCCTCCAAATCTCCTCCTTCCACATTTGTTTCCTTCTCCAAAATGACAACCCTATTCTTTGAGTTATCCACACCAAAAATCTTAGAGCCACCTTTAATCTTTCTTCTTGTCACCCTCCATATCTATCGAACCCATCAGCAAATCCCATAGTTTTTATCCTGAAAACTATATTCAGTATCTACTTCATGTCCACTGCTACCACTTGGTCCAAAACTCCATCACATCTTCCCTGGATTGCATTAGCTTCTTCACTGGTCTTCTAGTTTCCAACTTTGCCATCTTAATGTGACTCGTTATACAATAGCCAACAGCCAGAGTGATACATCTAAAGCATGTATCAGATCCTGATTCTCTCTAGAAAAAAATCCTCCAACACCCCCCCTACAATCCTGACAAAAGCCTGGGTCTACACATTTACCATTTCCTCCTCTTGTTCCCCTCAGACTCTGCTATCCTCCTCTCTCATACTGTATTCTCCAGGCACATTTGGCTCCTTGATAATTCTGAAACATGGCATGCTTACTCCCCACTCAAGAGCTTATGTCCTGGATGCTCCCTTTGTTTAGAACATCCTTCTGAAAAATGTTCACATATCTTTGTTTCCCTATTTCCCTCAACCTCTGCTCAAATGTCACATGGTGGAAGTGACCTTCCTTGAGTACCCTGTATAAGAAAGCATACTTGCTCCCACACTCACTTTACCTTGCTTTTTCCCATCATATCTGTCACCAGCTGACTCACTACATACACATTTACTTATTTATTTGTGTATTGGCTGTGGTTCCAGTGGAGTAAAAGCTCCAGGAGGTCAGAACTTTCTCCGATGCTTATCTCCAGGGCCTAGAGTGGTGCTTAGAATATAGTAAACTATAGATAACAAATTAGAACAGATCCAAGATGGAGGATTAGATAAATACTGTGCCAGCTCCCTTCCATAAACACATTAATATTACAATTAAATTATAAAACAATCAACCTGGAGAACCATCCAAAGTCTAGCTGAACAGAAGTTTTATAACTAGGGATATAAAGAAGAAACCATGTCAAGACAGGTAGGAGAGGCAGAAACACCAAATGGGCCGGTCCCAAACCTCCATGTAATGGTTGAGAATCACGAGGGATATTTCTGCTGCAGAAGTTCCCCCTTGAGGAGAACGGTAACCCAGCCCCAGACCGCACTTACTGGTGCCAGAAAGAGGAGCCCCCACATCATCTGGTTGTGAAAAACAGAGTATTCCAACCATCCTGGTAGGACAGAAAACTGTGGAAAACCCAGATGTCCTCTGAAACGGCCCACACAAAGACTCACTTGCTCACAAGCACTCACCTCAGTCTCTGGCGGAGGTATGGTGACTCAGCGGGCATCAGAGGCATACAGGAGGCAGACTGAGCTGTGTGGCCTCAAGACGAGGGTGGGATGGAAGGCTGAAGGAAACCTAGACTTCCTCTTAAACGGCCCGCGCTTAGACTCACTTGCTTACAGGCACTCACCTGGGCTCCTGCGGAGGGACGGTGACTGAGGTGGTGTCAAAGACATATAGAAGGCAGACTGAGGTATGAGGCTTCAAGGTGAGGGTTGGAGAACCGTTGGCATTTTCCCTGTGAGGGGTCTCTTCCTATGCAGCAAGCAGTCAGGCAAGGCGCCATCTTTCCTGTGTTGAGCTTTCCCCCACAGACCAAATCTGAATCTGATTGGCCTGGTGAGCTCAGCTGCTCCACTCTGCTAACTCACTGGGATCCCACCCCATCCAATTCCTCCCAGTGCTGAGTCACTTTCTCACCAACAGTCAGCCCCACCCACATTGTATTCTGTCTTAGAAAACTAAGTCTGTGGGCCCCAGGTGAGCTGCGACTGGCCTCAGTTTACTCTGAGACTTGCCAAGTAGCTCCAGGCTTAGCACTGGCTCCAAACCAGTCTACGTTATGCTGGAAACCAGAACTTTTCCCACTCTAGTGACTTCCTGAGTCCTTGCTTCACCTAACTCATGTACCTCACAAAGCTTTATCAGTGGCTGAAACTTAAGAAAGCTGGCAGCAGGCTTGGGGTGTCCTGGCTTTTTGTGGAGCTACCCAAACCCCGTATTGGCAGCAGCTGTCCTCAATTCAGTGTGGCCTGTCCCATGTGCCTCCAATTTTAACACAGGAAGAAACCCACTGTGGGTTGCATTATAGCTCCTACCACGTAATCCCCAGCCAGTCACAGGCAGTGGGTAACCTGGGTCTGCACTGGAGCACATCCCAAGAGGCCCCAGAACCAACATACTTGGACGTTGTCTTCAGACTGAATCAGAGCACCATCCAATTAGCCCCAAAAGTGGCATACACAAAGGGTGCTCTCAACAGGCATCAGAGCCAGGTGGGGGGAGTCCCACTCCACGTGGTAAATCCCCACACAGCAGCCTGTAAGCTGTGGATGTGGTCAAACCCCACAACCAATCAGCCTGAAGGCCAGTCCCACCTGCTGATGTGCCAATAGCCATCAAGACTCAACTATAAAAGGAGGGTACAAACAATCCACACAAGGGACATTCCTGGAGCACCCAGAGCAAGTGACTAGGGAGATTGTGTCAGGGCCTCACAGGGCACATACTACGGCTACCTGGGCAAGACTGGGAGACAGAAAATCTACCTAATATATAGAAACAACAGTTTTGTGGTTACAAGTGGGTAAGGGGAGGGGGCAATGGTAGAACAGGATAAAAGGGGATTAAACATATAGTGATGGAAGAAGAACCGACTCTTCTGTGTGGTGAGCACACAATGTGATATAAAGATGATGTAATTTATAAGGTAGCTCCCATAAGATTGTCAGCTGATTTATCAACAGAAACTTTGCAGGTCTGAAGGGATTGGCACAAAATATTCAATGTGATGAAAAGCAAGTACCTACAATCAAGATTACTCTATCCAGCAAGGCTACCATTGAAAATCAAAGGACAGATAAAGAGCTTCCCAGACAAGAAAAAGCTAAATGAGTTCATCACTACCAAACCAGTATTACAAGGAATCTTATAGGGACTTCTTTAAGGCAGGAAAAAAAAACAACCCAAAATTATGAGTAATAAAATGGCAATAGCAACATATCTATCAACAATGACTTCCAATGTAAATGAAGTAAATGCTCTAATCAAAAGACATAAGAGAGCTGAATCGATAAGAAAATAATTCTTACATATGCTGCCTACAAGAGACTTACTTCAGATTGAAAGACACACACAGATGAAAAGTAAAAGGATGGAAAATGTTATTTTATGAGAATGGAAACAAACCAAACAAAAAGGCTGGGGTAGCAATACTTATACCAGACAAAACAGACTTTAAAACAAAGGCTATAACAACAGACAAAGGTCCCAGTAATCTCACTTCTGGGTATTCATACAGAGAAACTCAAAATGCTACTTCGAGGGGATGTGTGCATTCATACGTTCATTGCAGCATTATTTACAATGGCCAAGATGTGGAGGCAGCCTGGCGTCAATGGAAGAATTGATAAAGAGGAAGTGGTACATATATGCAATGGACTATTGCTCAGCCATAGAAGGGAATGGGTTCTTGCCATCTGTAACAGCATGGATGGACCTGGAGGGTATTGTGCTGAGTAGAGTGCCAGACAGCGAAAAACAGATACAATATGATTCCACTTACATATCGAATTTAAAGAACAAACATATCGAATTTAAATAAACAAACAAAAAAACAGAAACAAACTCATAGATACAGCAAACATTTTGATAGTTGCCAGATGGGAAGCAGGTGGGGGTGCTGGTAAAAAAAGGGGACGGGATTAAGAAGTACAGATTTGTAGTTATAAAATAGTAATGGGGATGAAAAGTATAGTACAGGGAATAGTCAGTGATATGGTAATAACTATGTATAGTGCCAGGTGAGCACTAGACTAGTCAGGGTATCACTTCTTAAATTATATAAATGTCTAACCACTATGCTGTACACTTGAAATTAATATAAAATAATATTGAATTTCAACTGTAAATGGAAAATTTTAAAAGAGATTAAAAGGTGAAGGGCAAGAAGAGTTTCAAATTTCCAGGTATAAAACAAATAGGTCACGGGATGTAATGTACAGCATGGGGAACATAGTCAATAATATTGTGATAACATAGTATGGTGTTGCTGAACTTATATCACGGTAGTCATTCTTTAGGTATACGAATGTTGAATAATTGTCATGTACGCCTGAAACTAATATAATGTTGCATATTAGCTATATTTTTAATAAAAATATTTTAAAAAATAATATAGTGGACTATAAATACACACTGAAAGAATAAGGTGAGGTTCAAAGACTTGGCTGATCATCAAATTGCTGTGAGGAGCTAAAGGATACATATTTCCGAGCCCAATCCCAAACCCGGTAATTCAAAATTTCTAGGGTTTATGCTCCCAAATCTGATTTTTAGACAGCTCCCGGGAGATTATGATAACTATTGAGAACCATGAAACCTAAAAACTAGTTATCTGAGTTCCTGGGAAACCACCTGTGAGAACCCCGGAAGCTACTTAGATAGAATTTGAGGGGGCGGGAATTCCCATAGGTGAGCCGACCAGAGTCGGATAGACAGTTTCCTAACTGTTACTATGATACTGTTTTACCTCCGGGCTCCCCTAGAATGGGAAACGTGGGCTACAGTGGAAAACGAATTGCTCCTTCTGTCTTTCTCGAGAGATACCAGGACCACCCACAGCCAAAAAGAAAATGTAGAAATTCTCCTGGTTTGTATTTGCGTGCAGGCAGAGGGTGACGGGAAGCCTTGGCTTTCACATCCCTCAAGGCAAAATCAACAGATTTTGTTTCACATGGGACTGAGGTGCAGTAATTATTCCTGGGTGTGTAATGGACAGAACCCTGGAATAGAAGTCAGGACAGTCAGGCTGTGGTCCCAGATCTGTCTAGAACTGGATTATAAGACTTGGAGTATGTTATGAAATCACTCTGGGCCTCAGCTCTCTCTTCTGTAAACTGTGGGGCTTTCTCACTCCAAAGGCCTACTGAAGCAATGCCTGATCTCAGCCCTTCAGCAACGTGAAAGAAATATACCTGAAGTACTCTTCTCTCCTGAAAATGACAAGAAGGGTGTCGGAATAGGTAGATGAGGGCAAGAACAAAGGTACAGGAACCACTTAGGCATAATTCTGGCCAATTGACAGGGTATGGGCTTCAGAATCTAAGTGAATAAATAAGTGGTCGCACATTCATACTCAACCTCTCTCATCCTGGGATACAGATAGATCGGAAAAGGCCCCGTTCCACGAGATACTTCGCTGTCCTTTGGCTGTGAATTGATTAGGCCAATTGCATTAGGAGAGAACCTGTCAAGTTTGATGATGTCTTTTACCGCAGCAGGAAAAGTAAAAATGATGTTCAGTTTGAGTGTGTCTTAAGTACTGTAATTAGAACACCAGTTTACTTTAATCCTGAAAATATCTGTTCTCCATCTAAACTCAGACTGTACTAAAAACGACTTGCCTTTCTTTTCCCCAAGCAGGCCAGATGAACAGAAGTGTATTCTCACAGTCCTCCTCTGGGGTGGTAATATGGATAAATGTATGTAGCAAAGTTCTTTTCAAGTAGATTAAGTGAAGGGGAAAGTTTAAGACAGAGGCTCAATAATTCTGCTAGGATCTCACTTGCAAACAGCCATGAAAAGAAAAAAATTACATAGGAGGGAATGGGTTGATGCTTTCTGCCTGCTTCGGGGCATCTCAGAAGAAGCAAAAAAAGAAAAAAAAAAAACCCACAGACCTGACCAAGGATGGCTGTGTCTTAACTCGTTTCCCTGGGGAACGAGGCACCTGATATTATCTGGGAACTGGATGGAAAAAGATGAGCACATAACACTCCTTCACAGGTATCCAGAGTTTTTCATATTCAAAGCTCTTTAATGTTTCCCTCGGGAGCCTTGTGAGATAAGAGAGAAAGTGATTATGTCCTTAGTTTGTGAAAGGGAGAATCAAAGCTGAAGCATCAAGCAATTTGCACAGAAAATAATTGGAATCAGTGTCCAACCAACATCAGACCTCAAGGGTTCCTGGAGTTGAAGCCAGAACTTCAAAATATGAGGCCCATCATCTGGATCTGAAAAACTTTTATCAAAGGAAACAAAAGCCCAAGCATGGCTCCATAATCAAAAGTGATTGGACCATACTCAGTCACGGTGCAGAATAATGCAGGTAGATTCATAATTAAAATGACAAATAAATGGCACTTCACTTTAAAATTAAATTAATTTCCTAGAACTTATTTCCATGGGCATATTGGCATTTGATGGGATTAATTATGCATTGATAAGAGAGCAAGTCTCAAAGATGGCCTGCATTCAAAAGAGGGGTAAGATAGACTTCCCCTCTAGATGGCAGAAATAGAAAAATCGCTCTTCAAAGAGGTGTGCATAGAGTGATGGGAAGAATGTGTGGTCATTTCTGGCAATTTACCACAATGAGTTTTGGGGGAATAGTCCTAGATCTGAAATTTTGTAAATGCATGACCTTGGACACATCTCATAAGCTTCAGTACAATAGCAGCATTAGGGAGCCTACTGCATGCAAAACAAACACCATACTAAAATCTGGAGATGCTAAGAGAGCCTGAGACACACTTCCTCCTATAAAGAATGTAGTTGATAAAACCAGGGTAATATTTATCTTAAAGGATTGGTGTGGGGATGAAAAAGGTAATGCAGATGAAATGTCTGGCACAGTACTTGGCAGTACCTTGCATACAGGCTCTCAACAAATGAACCCTATTGTCGCCTCCCGCATGACGAGGGTTGTGGGGAGCGAGGAGGGTGGGGCAGGGTTAAGAAAGACTAACCCCAAGAATAGTGTGCAAGTGGGGCCAAGGGACTCTAGCCTCAAGGACTGAGCCCCGAATGGGGCCTACTCATAGCTTTTATTAGTTAGGTGAGGATAAAGCTTGTCAATCTCAAGATCTGTGAATACAATACATTATAATAGGAAACTGATTCAAGCCAACCACCCTTGCCTGCAGGCAGCTGAACCCTAAGTCTCAGGATGTATGTACTTCCCCAAGGGACAAAACCTTTATACATATGAATAGATGGAGAGCACATCATTGAGTCACTTCCCCTGCAGGTTGTGGGAAGGAATGCAGCCACAGAGGCAGAGGCTCTCCTTAGTCGGGGGACGGCTGTGCCCACCTCTATCAACCCCGTGGGTTCTCTTGTTGGTCCCCACGCGACTGCTCCTGGCTTGTGTTATCCCCCCCCCCCGTGAGGAATCTTACCCATCATTGACTAACCAGCCATCTTTCTGGGGCCAAACAGGGAGGCATAAGGTGCAAGCACAAAGGTGAAGCAAAGTCCCTGAAAGGATCCGTCTTACAGATTCTCCTTGCTTTAGGGGCAGGTACGAGGAGACAGATGGGTAGGCTGCTGCGTGGCAACACCCTATCATTATTATTCACTTTTCTCAAGAATGTCCAGATTTCACTAACAACTTGTTATGAAAGACATGCCTTCTGTATTAGTCTGTTCAGGTTACCATAACAAAATACCATAGACTGGTGGCTTAAACAACAGAAATTTCTCTCTCAGGGTTCTGGAGGCAGGGAAGTTCAAGGTCAAGTTTACAGCAAGATACGTTTCATTCCGAAGTCTGTTCTCTGGGCTTGTCAATGATGGCCATCTTGCTGTGTGCTCACATGACCTCTCCTTTGTGTATGTGCACGGAGAGCAGATGAGCAAGCTCGCTGATGTTTCTTCTTATGAGGACACTAAGCCTATCAGGGGGCCCCACCTTTATGCCCTCATCTAACCCTGATTACCTCCCAAAGGCCCCATCTCCAAATACCAACACATTGGGGGGTTAGGACACATATGAATTTGGGGGGAATACAAACATTCAGTTCTTAACTCCATCCAAAACTTTTCATCTTTCAGGCTCAGAGGATAAAAAGCTGGGATGTGAGCTCTCTAGTGGCCTGGAATTGATTTCATAACATTGAATTGGAACTATCTTTTAAGAAAACATTTATAATCAAAACTGAAAGTGTACGTTCAACCTCAGATTTGTTCTATACATACATTTATATGCAAACAATTGTATGCCTAGGGTGCAATTATCAGAGCTATAAACACGTAATGCACTAATTTACTCTTCAACAAAGACAGGTGTTTAAGTGCCTGTCAATGTCCAGGGAGTGGCAAAGCCTGGATAATAACTTGAGTCACAGACACAACTTATTTTTTTGTTCAAAGGCTTATTGCAAATCCTGGGTGTCAGAACCAGGCAGTATGAAAAGAGAATGGAAATGGGAGTCCAACCACCTGGCTTAAAGACCCAACATTAGTACTAACATCTGTGACCTAAAGTAACATCTTGTAGGCTTAGTGTTTTTGTGCTGTGTGCCATGGTGCTCTGGTGTAACATAGACCCGCAGCAGGAATGGGAGACATAAGCAGCTTGAAAGCACTCCACACCCCTACCTTGTCAAATCCTCACCTAAATCCTTTGAAGCAAAGATACAGTGTAGGTAAAAATTAAATGTTTGGTGGGCAGTGGGATAGATCAGAATTCTAAACTTTACTGTGCTTACTTACAAAGCAACTGAGGATGTTGTTGAAATTCAGATTCTGATTCAGTAGGTCTGGGGTGGGGCATTTAAGAAGCTCCTAGGTCATATTGATATTACCTATCCCCAGATCCTACTGTGTATAGTAAGGAACTAGGTTACAATATGAATCTTTAAGTCCAAGTGTGCCATTTACTAAGGCAAAGAAAACCATTTCTAGTGTAGGTGCATGGGTATCCAATGAGAAAAGCCGATGAAGCTTTGTAATTTTAGGGACACTCCAACAGATCTCATATCGAAAAAGCTTTTTCTCCAGAAAAAGCATGTCTGAAATTACATTTGGACAGGCAGGTACATGTGGATTGACTTAGGTGACGTTCATAGGTGCCTCGACCTTCATGTAGAAGTCAAAGCAAATCTCTTTGAGGGTTCAGTGCAATTCTCTTACCTTTTCCATTGTTCTTTTCATTTTCTCACTCCTCTGCACTGCCTGTTTCCAAGTAAGACAGGGAAATAGAAGGACCAAAATACCAATAATAGGCAAGGATTTTCTTGCAGTATTTGCAGTCCAGCTGGAATTGGGAAGTAACAAAAAAATCTCACAAGCAAAGCAAATCTTGAGGCCATCCAATTGGGCAGAGCCCCAAGCGACTGACTAAGAATCTCATGGGGAGGGTATCAAAAGCTGTGGGCCTCTGAAGGCTCCCATCCTTCCTTTCAGTTCCAGAAATTTCCAGTCCCTACAACTCTGATGTCCCAGTAAGCTGGGTAAGAAGCTTGCTCTCTGCCCCGCCAGGGAATGAGTCTGAACACTATTATGTTCAGAGGCACCAATCTCCCTGATGAACCGTATTATCAGAGGTTGCGAAAATAATCCAGACATGAACAGTCGGCAAAACCACAGGAAAACTGCAAAGATGAATTAAATTACATTCCAGAGACTAAAGAATAAATTGGAAATGAGGCCATTTCTTATTCCAGCAAACTTCCTCCCAGTTCTCTCCGAATGTAAACACAGGGCTCTCTGCAGAGGATGGGGTCACCCACTGCCTGGGGAGAGCAGTTTGAATGTATTACTTTGGTGATCCCTTAGCAGCATCCACACTTCAGGAGGCACAAACCTGGCTCCCCTTTATTTGGTCTCATGTGCCGGTTTCCAGCTCTCATAACATTTTAATTAAATTTGGGCTTGTCGTTGTCTCTCACCTTATTCTCTGTATCAAAGGAGAGGCTTTTCACATGCTGCCTGGCTAGGGTCCCTGCAATTCTTCCATCCCAAAAGCTGACTGCTTAGCCAGACAAGGAGAGAGACAATTAAATCAAAGCACAGGTACCCTGCAGCTTCCCGGAGAGATAGCTGCACAGAACTTCAATGTGACACATATATGAAGGTAATGAATTCTATAATGCAAATTTACATATGGGTCAAATAAGAAATGGCTTTGCATTTGGTGGTACACTGGGTATTAGGTAGTTGCCACACAATAAATAATTCATCTTGCATAGTCACTTGCTATGTAAATGATAGTGTGTGTGTATTAACGCATTTAGTCCTTAGAATAAAATGGACAGCTGGGGCCAAATCACTCTCTCTTGGGACATGTTACCATGACCGCTCCCCAGTGACTTTAACTCTTCACTTCTGAGGATGGTAAATGAGCATATTAATTGAACAGGGCATGGGATTCATTTTGATGAAGTCAGGGTTACGCAAAAACAAGTGAATAATTAATACACCTTGCTGGCATTGACTTTGGCACAATGTGGGTTAATAAGCAATGAGTCACAAATCAATCTGTTTGGGATGCAGTAGAATTCAAGAAAATGACAAAGGTTAGCCATTTTCAAGTGACAAACTCCATTTACATTCATTTTCTTTAAATGCCATTTGGCCACATGAAAAACACATTTAACCTTCTAACCATTCAACCAGATTCCTTGGTTTTTTCAAAACAGTTATTTATAAATCTCCTGCACGACTATTTACTATCCATTTGGATATCAAATCTATGGAAAGGAGAAATCATCTTCTCACTTTGGAAACATGTTAGAAATGGAGTTCTGGGGACTGCAGTTCAACCTAGCCAAGTTGACACATCTAACAGCAATCACAGAGCTGATACTCAAACTTGTCTGGATCCATCAACCCTGAAAATGTCTTATGCTAAGGAGAATGTGGTAATTAATTTTATAAATGGAAAAGTTGTGGTAGTAAATGCTATAAAACTTTACAACTCAAACAGCTTTGCAGAGGAACTCTCTCTTGCGCTTACCTCGTTGAGCATTCTGCAAAAGGGATATTTCCTTCTAGCATTGCAAGAGTAACGCCAAGAGGTTGAGCGATGTGACTCCAGCCTTACTGCCATTAACTGAACTCCAGCTCACACAGAAGTGATCGTAGCAGCAGCAGTGGCAACAGGACGTAATTTGCTCTTGGAATGGTTCCTCTGTACAACTGATGAGCTAGAAGGACTCAGCCTCAGGGGCGAGTGATAATGATGGATTCATGAGCATACGTTGGTTTATCTGGGATAGCAAGGAGATGCCTGATAGAATGGGCACCATAAAAGGTGGGATACACTGGAGCCAATTGCGTGAGGGAATTGATGCCATTAGAAGTGAGTAGTAATATAAATGGGACTACAGTTGTACTTTGCAGCTACTGACATCTCAGGACTTGATGTGGCACCTGCATTTTCATATTTATATACCAGGTGTCCATGGAATGTTCTAGGACACTGGGTCCCTATGACAGGGTGGTAGTAAGACAGAACCCAGTCTGAGGTCTGAAAGACCAGAGCTGATGGGCAAGCAGTTAAAATCAGGTTGTCAGGGTTGAGTTAAAAATAGAATCAGAATCTCAGGAAAGGTAGACAAATGAAACTAGATGTATGACAGGAATACGGTAATATTATAAAACAAAACTCAGAAGTAAACAGATATGAATAGAAAAGGAAGAAACTCAAAAGCCAATAAGCTAGTCCCTCAAGGTCATAAAAAACTTGCTACATCTGGTAACATCTCCACTTTTCCATCTGACTTTGGCTAAAAGTAAACCATGGCTTTCCGGGTCCACCTGGTTCTCTTATAAATTTCTGACCACAGCTCACCATTAACCCCAGGTGTTTCTTATGTAAGGGGGAAGTAAGAGTTCTTAGTGGAAATTTCAGAGACAAACAAGGGATAATATAATAATCCCAACAGGGAAGTAACTAACTCTAACTTGTCATCACTTGAAAAAATACACCATTTGGCTAATTTAAGTAGATTTGAAAAGTTGTCTGTAAAACCTAATAATCAGCATAATGCTGCCCTCCACCCTTCCCCTGTGGAAAGTTACATTGTGATTAATCACAGATGTAAAACACAAACAATATAAAAATACAATTGAAAAACAAAAAAAAATTATGACAATGTTACTAAAATGGGAATGAGAAATCCAGATTCCTTTGAATTTCTTGGGAGATAGAAGAGTCAGAAAACCCCAAATAAGAAAATATAAGAGATTTTTATTAAAATGGGGGTTATCAAAATTCCACCTATAATTCAAGAAATTTGTGTATATGACATAGGCAACAAATATAGGTTCCATGCATACACACACGCACACACACACACACTCATATGATACATATCTGTTACACGTATTTGTTTTTCTCTGGTACCTCATAGCTAGAACTATCAGTGAATGGAAAAAGGGAATGCAGCAAATATAATCAAAAGATGGAGACAGAGAGAGATGAGAGGGGAAAAACAGAGAAATAGAGGAGCAGTGAGTGAACATGAGAGAGACGGAGACAAAGACAATGAGAAAGCAAAACAGAAAGACGAGTCCTGTAGAGGATGTATGAAAAAGAGTGGGAAAAAGATGTGAGAAAATAGGAAGGACAGAGAATCATAACATGGTTGAAAACATGTCCAGAGAACTCCACAGTATAAATGGATTTTTCTGTGCGCCTGAAGCAGAAACCAGAAGAAGAAGAAACAAAGAAGAAAGAAAAAAGAGGAGAGAAAGAAAATGTATCATAATTAAGATATCCTGTGATAAGACTTAATGTTAATGAAAAATATGGCTGCTTACCGCCCTCCTTAGACCTTTCATCTAATTAGAAAGAAGCCAGAGTTTTTAAAGTCGCCTTGAAGAGAGAACGTGTGATGTGCTTTAGATTTAAAAAGTTGTACTGCAATCCTTCTCTCCTCTTCCCTCTAGTGGCAAGGAGGACCCACTCACATCTGGTCTCCAAGGAGGCAGTTCCCACTCTGTCACAGAGGTCTCACTCCCCCAGGGGTGGCCTTCTTCCTGAATCTTCAGCCATCCTCTCAACCAGATCCTTCCTTCAACAGCCCACACTCACTCTTATCATTTTCCATCCCCCATATCCTTACATCCATCCCCTCTACCTATTGCTATATCTGTCTACTCTTTAGGAGGAGATCAGAGAGTGCTTTGAAGTGCACGTCTAATCATGCTACGTTTTCAATACCCTTCCAAGCCTTCCCATTGCAGTCTCAGCATCTTTACCATTTGATCTACAAAATGTTGCCTGATCCACCCCTAGTGCTTAACCTGCTTTAATCACATGGACTCACTTCAAGCTCCTTGAACATACCCTGTACCCAGCTTCCTCCTGCCTACACTTGTTCTCACCTCTGCCTGAAAGCGGTGCCTAGATTTTCTTATGCCGTTCTTCACCTTAAATGTTACATCCTCAAAGAGGCCTCACCTTTACTTCAAAAACAATGCTAAATCACAGCGCCCTTGATCTCTATTATGACCTTTTTAAAGGATAATTTTGGGGTGTAGAAAATTGTTAAATGTCCGCCTCTCCCACCAGAGTGCAAGAACAGACACTGTACATTCTGCTTACTTCAGTATTTCCATAAATAAACACACTTTCAGCATAGAAGCAGACCTTGTAAGTACAGAGGTAGGTGCTTTTACCTTTTGTCCAGGGATTTTTATGTTGTAAACCTTAGCAATACCTGGAAAAATCATCATTTATGTCAAATGTTTTCTGTAAAGGGCCAGATAGTAACTATTTGAGGCTTTCAGGCTATGCAGCCTCTGTTGCAACCACTCAGCCCTGCCTGTAGAGTACAAGCAGTCAGAGATAGATAATACATAAGCAAAAGGGCATGGCCATGTTCCAACAAAACTTTATTTACCAAATTGAAATTGGAATTTCACAGAATTCTTTCATGTCATAAAATATTATTACTGTTTGGATTCTTTAAAAATGTAAAAGTATGCTTAGACTTGGGGCCGTACAAAAACAGGCAAAGGGCTAGATTGGGATTGTGGGCTGTGGTTTATCAACCCTGGTGTAGGTTATACCCACTTGTCATCTGCCACTTTTCTTTCCCTTCTCAACCTTTCCTCATTGTAAAAACAACCAGATGACAATAAAAACAATAACAAATACTGCTTCTTAGAAAGAGGAAGTAAATAATCACATGCACACCCCTCCACCTCCCCCCCCTATCTCCCCCCCCCACACACACACACACCATCTTAGATTTAGGTCCAAATGGAGATTTTGGCTGAGCCCACACTCCCAGACTGTGCACTGGCCGTATGAGATCTCTTTCCCATCCTGGCCCTGCTCACGCTTGCTCAGCTCCAGGCCTCTGCTGGAGGCTGCCCTCACATTTTACACCTTGCCCTTCCCAAGCTGGTGATCACGACCCTTTTGGGGGAAACGTCCTTGCAGGCGTGATGATAGTTGCCTGTTCTGTTTTCTAGCGCCTGCTCTTAGCCCATGTGGCAGACACTTTAGGCTGCCGTGGCTTCCCACCTCCTCTTACCTTCTTCTTACCCGGTAGGGCTCATCTCCTACCAAAGGGTTAAAAACTCAATTTCCAGTGAGTTTCTTTTTTATTCCTAACATTTTCGTATTTTTTATTGGTAGCATAAGTGACACTTTTTCCCCCTATTTCAAATCGTGCATTGTGGTTATATAGAAATGGGACTGATTATTTGTTGTTGTGTATTGAGCTGAGTTCATGTCTTTTGGGCTCCACACCCAGCTTCCCACTGCCCTGCCCCACCCCCAGGCCGTGTCCTTGTCACCTTGGCACCAGGAGCAGGGTGCAGGAACTGGGTTACTGCATTAATATCCCAGCAGCGTTTGACTGAGTCTGCAGCCTCTTGCTGTAGTTTTCTTCTCCCTAAAATGAGGATTGGACCACCTGTACTCCCATCACTCCCAGGAATGTTAAAGACGAGTGACTAATGCAACAAGGGCCTCAGCACACTAGCGTAAATAGTTTGACGTGACTGAGACCCAGTTGTTGTTTTTGCTAAACCAGTTGTTATCATATAATTCCTAGACTATGGCCACACGATCCAGTTGTGGCCAATGAGATGTGTTAAGTAAAAGCTCTTCACCTTGTAGTTCTGTTGGTATTTGCTCGTAATCCTTAGCTTGAAAAATTAGATAATGACACATAGCATACCTACAGTGATTTTTAATTTTTAGAGCAGCATATATTGCATCATTTGAGCTTCAGAATAACCGTGAGACAGGTAGAAAAAAAATATATATTTTTTTTTTCTTACTTTAAAATTATGAAAAAATGTTCTAAAATGTTAGGTGCCTTCCACCAAATACTTACAACAATAAATGATGGAATTAAAGCCCATCTTCTGGCTTCCAGCCCAGGGCCTTTGGTGGTTCCCCACTCCACTAATGTTGATTAACTAATGGTGACATACACTACACATTCACCACTACTCATTAAATGTGATAATATATGTGTATTGTGGTCAATGTAAAGAAACTAGTTTATATGTACTTATTATTTATATGGAAAAAGTAAAGGGTATTTTTTTGTTTGTTTTTTAAGTAACAGAAATAAAAGTAATGCTTTTATTAAGGGAAACATAGACTATTATGTATGATTATCTTAGTTCAGGAATTACCATTGACTAAGTGGCTTATCAACAATGGAAATTTATCTTTCACAGTTCTGGAGGCTGGACATCTGAGATGACAGTACCAGCATGGTCAGGTTCGGTGAGCGCTCTCTTCCAGGATGCAGATGGCTGCCTTCTCATTGTATCCTCATCTGGAGGACTTGGGGCCAGAGAGGGCAAGAAAAAACACATTTTCTTGTGACTCTTATAAAGGCACTAATCCCATTTAGGAAGGCTTCGCCCTCATGACCTCATCTAATTCTAGTCACCTTCCAAAGGCCCCACCTCCCAATACCATCACATTGGAGGGTAGGATTTCAATATACAGATTTGGAGGAGACATAGAAACTCACTCCATAACAAAGACACTACGCATAAAGCAAAAGAAATGAGAAAAGTATTTCTGAAACATTCAGACTTGAATAAGTAAATTTTGGTAAGTTAGAATGTCCATAGAAGATCTACCTGAAGATTGAAGTACACATCCATCTCCCCTCTTAAGACCTTGGTACCTGTCCTCCAACAACTGAGACATCCACTGCTGCTGGCTCAGTTGTCTCTGCAGTCAGGAAACTTCCTCCTCCAAGGCTGACCCTCCCCTGGAGCAGCTGGTGTCCTATAACTGCTAGATGCTGACATACATAGACCCTTTGCCTAAGTTCAAGACAATTTTTAAGGTCATCTAAGCTCCAGACTTTCTTCTGCAATATTGTCAGGGTCTTAGCTGCAATCAAATCGTAGAGAGAGGAAGTTCTATGGTCCTCACTTACCTAAAAATGTGTCTCCAGAGAGTTCTCCTCAACTAGCCTTCGGTGTGCAATTCTCCCCCTGATAGTGTGTTCTCAAATAAACCAATCTAAGGCAAAGGTTAATTCCAAAAAGTAGAGCATGTATACATACCAGGGGTGCCAAAAAAAAATGTGTACAAGTGGACACTTTGGTCAATGTTGCTCAAGCAGTAGTTCACTGTAATCAGAAGTGCCTGGATGCTGATGGTAACCACTTTGAGCTCCTCTTGTAATTGCAAAATTCGAACATGACTTGTATTCATTTTTTGTTATCGGTATATATTGAGTATTACAATTTTAATACAGTTTTCCTTTCTTAAAATATGTATACATTTTTGGAGATATATATATATATATATATATATATATATACATATATATATATATGTATATATATATATATGTATATATATATATATATATATATATATATATATATAAATCTACTTGGTTGAACAGCCAAACTTAGCTTATAAATTCAGAATAAATTTTGAGAACAATAACTAGTTGCTGAAGTAGAAGGTATAAAAATGAGGAAACATATATGGGATGAACTTATTTTTATAAAATATATGTTGCATTAGGACAAAATGATCATACAATAAAGAGACATAAAACTAAACCAGAAAGGGTTAAGCCTAAGATTAACTAAGATGTGCAAAAGAACGAGAAAGAAAACTTAAGTGGTTTTGTGTGTGTGTGTGTGTGTGTGTGTGTGTGTGTGGTTTTAATTTTCCCCACCACGTTTATAAGCTTGGAAACAAGCTACAGATCATTCCAATGTTTTCTTTACCAGTTCTTTCTCCTTCTAAATTTATGCAGTTCCTGTAACCTAACAGGTGTTTAATAAAAGATAGAAGAAAAAAGGGAAAGAAGGAAGGAAGCAAGCAAGGAATAAAGTGTTACCAGCCAAATACAAAACCCTGAGAAATGCAGGGGAGAAAGGCTGGCTATTTTATTATGAATGGTGCCACCCAAGAGAATAGGAAGTTAGTGCTCACAAGCCCGAACTCTTCATTGGTTTACAGACAAGTGATTTTATGGAGCAAAATCGCAAGTCCTCATGAGTCAGGGGATTGAGGTTGTGGGTCTTGCGGATTGTGAGGAGTGAGGAAAGGGCAGTAAATCATAATTTTAGGTCTTGAGGTCAGCTACTGTGTCCCTCAGTCTGGTTTCATGAGGATGCAGCCAGGGATCGTTCTACTTTAGGGACCGGAGCTGAAACACAACTCAGGCCATGATGTCATCTTTAGCGGAACAGAAACCCATACCTTGTGACCCTTAGTCATAACATGGCCATTGTTTCTGGCTGCCTCAGGGTGTTAATGACCAGTAAGGGAAAGGGCTAACTAAGGCTTGCAGGGCATGCTGTGAAGAAACTGAATAGAGTGTTGGGGCCACATAGTACATCAAAATCATTCATTAAATCAGGACCTTTGGTTTCAAAAGGGAGGGAGGGAGGGAAAGAAACAAACAAGGAAAGGGGGAAAAGAAAAAAGAAAAAAAATAAAGAAAAGGACTAAATGCTATAATTTAAAGAGACAACAGAAAGAGCAACATTGTTTGATCTTATTTTGTTTCCATAATTTTTTTTTTTTATTTAGGAGAATAATCCTTGATATGAAAAAAGTAATGTCAAAGAGAAATTAAGCTCCAATAGAGGCAGGATAATGGAAAAGAATCATGTTTTATATTTTCAGTCTTTCAGAACTGGGTTCAAATCATAGCATTAAGACTTTGAGCAAGTTGTATATCAATATTTTATTAATCTTTTTATGAATAACGATTATAAAAAACAAGAAATATGAATCCATTTACATTGATCATAATATTGTTAACTCTATATTTAGCTAATTATCATCTATTCATCCATCCACCCATCCTGTTCATTGTTTAAACTACTCTGTCTGATGTGAATCCCTCCCATCCCTGCTTTAGAATCTGGTGAAATGATGCCGATCCATCAAGACACATCTTTGCCTGTGCTAGTATCTTCTATTTAGTATGACGTCTTTCTACTTTTACTTAAATTTTCATTTGTAGTCATAGTGTTGATATTTTACCTTAACCCCAAAATCTGTCTTTCTCAATTTTGCTTTCTTAAAACGTCCAGGAGAGGCTCGTACACATACTAGGGTCTCAATATTTATTCATTATGTAAACAAGAAAAAACTGTAATGTGTATGCCAGCTATGTTTAGAGAATTCAATTCTTTCCTCAAATTTACACAAGGAACCCATCAAAGAGTGTCATATGTTCTATGAATCAGCTCATACTTATCTAAAAAAGAAAAAATTCTTTTAAAAGATACTCTTAAAATAACAATGCCTACAATTTTTCATAAAGGCCTCTAGTAAGATAAAAATGTGTTCTCCCTTGGAGAAACATCAGATAGATGTGTATCTAAAGTTCAAATGCAGAGACTTAAGTTACTAAATATCAACCATCCAGAAAGAATAACTGATTATTCTTATTTCTAATTACACTGGTACTATAAGTGTTTGTTTTTTGTTTTATTAATACAATAAACTACAATTAGTACTTAAGAGTATAAAGGGAGGTATTTGCTCTTATTCTACAAAATATAAGACAGAAATTCAAACTACTTATAAAATGCAAACAGATACTATCTAACCTATGAGCTTTTTATTTATTGATCATCTTTGAAATGAAAAGAAATAATACATTAATTCAATAGTTATTCATTGCTGAGACATCATTAGTCACTTAGGACGCTGGCAGAAATTTAGACTTAAAGGTCAAAAGCACAGCTTTTAGTCCACATGAAAAAAAATGATGTTCTAAATGGTATCTGGATGACCTGTAAGAGTTCATGTGTCTCCTGAGTACTTCAGACCCTGTCAGATGTAGAAACAACCCAATAATGTATAGCTAGCAGAGCATAAGTTTTAAAGATAATGTGTCTTACTTGAAGCACTGAAGGTTAAGTGAGGATGTATTGAACTAGGGAAAGGAAGCTTTCCTGTAAAAAGAATATTCAGCAGTAAACTCTTAGCACAAGATTCCTAAACCATGCCATTACAAGGCCCCAAAACAACTTCTTGCTGAAACACTCAGCCCTGAAGAGCAGTTTCTCAGGCAGTTAGGATTCTACACAATGGGATTTATGAGCTAGGGTCAGCTCTTTGAACCGACAACTACAGCAGACTTCAGGATAATCTAAGGGCAAAGACCTTTGTGTATAATAATTACTCAGAATTTTTAACATGTACAGAATCTAAATTAAAGGCATAAATATATGCACAGTGTAAAGATGACTGATGCTAGCAAAACAATACAGTACAGTCAGCGAAGCCCAAGTGTGAGAAACTTGACACAGTGAAAAGTTACCCCATTCTAAACTTCGCCAGACCAAGGACCTAGGCCATTATGTTGCGGAGCCAATATTTCAGTCCCTGTTTATTGAATTTTGGTTTGCTCTAAGTTATTAATGTATTTTCCCCATTCATTTCTTGCTTTTCTTGTAACGTGTGGCTTTCATTTATGTACTCCCTTTATCTACTTAAGTCCTGTGTTTTAGATAGATTGTTGCTTGTTTCTTTTTTGTTGTTGTTTTTTCATTTACTGTGTTTTTTATTAGTTCGGATAAAATTTGATCTCTACTTTCATGTCTCCTGTTTCTATTTCATTACTTCTAGGATTTGCATTCTCTTCCTCAATAGCTCACTCTTCTGATATCTTCTAAAGGCAGTTCTTATCAATATTGTCTCACTGAAGTCTAGTGATAATGTTTTATTAAATGTTACATGGAGGCTGAAATCCCCCACAGCAGGTAGCCCAGAATCATTACCAGTCTGAATATTTTCTGTGCCAAGATGATAATGATAAACACAAAACCTCCGTTGGAAGCTTACCACTTATTACTTAATCCACAAACCCCCTGCAGGTATATTTTGGTGTCTTCAAATGCCCACCCAAGGGTTGTACAAAAGCCTAAAGCTAAAATACATAAATAGTTTTTAAAAGGTCTTATTATACAACATAAGCTTTTTGCTTTAGAGAGATTGTTATCTTACTAACAAGAAGCCCAAAGTAACCCAAGTATTTGAAAAAAATGTGCACACCACTAAGTGCCCCTTCGAAGTATTTTGAAAACTCTTTCTAAAATATTTTTCTTATTGCGACTCAGACCCAACTAAAATACTTCAAATTGCCATTTAATGAAATGTTTAGATAAGGGCAATGAAAGAGTTTTTAAAAGAACTGTCTTCAGACATCATAAATTCTGCAAGTCAAGTTGGCTGAGCATTATTCAAGTCATCAGGGGGGCTGCACGCCAGGCACAGGAGGCCAAAGGGCTGGAGCATCACCCTAAGCAAAAGCACGGTGGAAACACAAATGCAGATGAGAGCAGGCATTTCCATTCTGAGCTGCACTGGGTGTCTCGAAGCTGCAAAGTAACGTAAAAATCCGTTTCTCATAATATCACGTGGACAGGCCAGATCTGTTCTTGTTAAAGAAAAATATATATATTGGCTGGGCAGATAGGTTTTAAGATCAAAACAAAGAGGTGAGAGAGTTGCACACAGATGGGTTTGCAAGGCTGCGGTTCTCCTTCCTCCCTGATGCCAAGAAGGGTTTAAAGATAGCAATCTCAAAGTGAAAAAAATTAATCAACTGAGAATTGAAAAACAAATGCTTTCCCCATTTAAATTCCATTTTCAGATGACTACAGGAAGGAGGCTTCAAAAATCACCTTTTTAAAAGACAAAGCTTTAATTTCCAAGTCAAATATTTATGCTGTTTGAGATACAGGGGCTTGCTTTATGATAGCTAAGCCATGGCCTGGCTAATCCACAGGGAGTCACGGGGGTCCTGGGGGTCGCCCAAGCAGTCGATGCAAAATTGGAGGTGACTTCGTTGTACACATTCATTCTTGTAGAACCTCCTTTCAAAAGAACCACGATGAGCCTGGGACTGTGCTAAAGGTTCTGTGTATCATGAAGAAGTATACAATGTAGCGCCGGCCCCCAAGGAACTGATGAACCAGAGAAGAATTTCGTGAAAAAAAAAAGGAGCATTAGATATAACTGATAAAAAACAAAAGAAACAAGAGTTTGAAGAAGAATTAAAGCCTCCTTTGACTAGAGTGACCAAGAAAAGAGGTGTTTTTCTGTGTTAAATGTATCATAACAAAAGAAATACACCTTCACAGTAAGTACTTTAGAGAATATAAATAGACAAAAGGAAGAAAACAAAAACTCTCTCAAATATAGCCACTGTTAACATTTAGGTGTATATGTTCAAAATATGAAAATTTAGTTCACACCTGTAATTTAAAACATTCTACCATTAGAACTGAGGGAATGGTTGTTATTAATACGGAAATATCCATATGTTCATGACCTATTTTTAAGTGAAGATAACAGATTATTGGTTATTTATACATGCATCCATAAAATACATAAATTAAATCATATATGCTGTGGCAGAGTAAGATTGTATTGTGTTTTAAAATTAACTTCTTACTTCCCCACGCCCCCCTTTTTTTTAAAGAGCAAGACTTTAAAATGTAGTTCTAACTTAAATCACTTGACACTTGTTATGCATTGGTTGGTTAAATAGAACAACACTCAATAAAATAACGTCAGCTTCATTGTCACAAAATTGGTGACCAAATTCAACCACTTAAGACAGATGTGGTTTACAACTTCAAGCAAACAAGAGTCCTCCACAACAAACATTCTTACAATTGTGGCTTCATAAAACAAACATGTCAAGGTTATATACCATCAATTTTTGAGGAAAAACAACAACAACAAACAAACAAACAAAAACTATGTCAGCAGATCTATGGATTTTACAACAAAGCCTTTTGTCCTCTATAGTAAACAGAAAGGAATTCAACATTGTAGTGACAAGATACAGGAAAAGCATAGATTGAACTTAATATTTATGGTAATGGAATGCAAATACTCTTTAACCTTCTTCCTTATCTTTCTAAACAAAGGGTAATAGCCAAGTCACTGTTTTGCATTCTCAGAGATACACAATGTAAAACAGATTATTAAAGCCAAAGTCTTCCACTAAGCACGATTTAAAAATTACTGCATATGATTTCAACCATAATTTTAATCAAGACTGAATCAAAGTATTTGGGCTTTATAATTTTCTATTAGCATAATACATACTGTTGAATAATCGTGTTTCTCTTAACAATATAACAAAAACATCTATTTTAACAGGGATTAACATACTATTTTAATGGCTGCATTATAGTCCAGTCTAAATCATACCTTAATTAACAGTTATGGTTGGACATTGTAAATGTTTCTAATTTTCCATTAATATGAATAATGCTTCTATGACTGTTATGAAATATTTTCTATATATAACCATATTTATTCATGCATTTTCTCATAATTGTCTTAGAGAATCACTAAATAGGGGAAATTTTGGAACAAAGGGTATGCCCACTTTAAAGGTTATCCCTGAGTATTGCCCAAATACCTTCCTAAAAATTGTATAAATGTATGTATTATAAATCCCCCAGAAGGGTGTTATAGTGTCTATTTTCCCCACACCTTTTAAACAATGGATATTATCATATTTCAAAATTATGTCCCAAATTTTGGGTGAAAATTCATTCAATTTTAAATTGCATTTCTAGAGAGACTTCCCAATTCCCACATATTTTGAGTCATTGGCGTTTACGTGTAATTTGCCTATATTGGTAGGTTGGATTAGTTTCCCCATATTTAGTGCCTTTTCCTAAGGTGCTTTTCCCTGTTGGAGGAGGATGCCTCCCACCCAGGGAACACAGATGTGACTATGCAAACTGCTCTGCCAAAGAAATTGGAGTGGAAGTTAGTGACATGCCTCAACTGAAATTTTAAGAATTAAGTCTTCATTTACATTTTCTCTTTTCTTCTGCCATGAGACTGATATCCTGGAGATAATCTGTGCCTGGGGAAAAGTGCTCTTGGAGAGAAACTGTTCCCGAGAAAAGCCACAATTTTCCCATAATGAATATAATGTGAGTGAGAACTAAAGTTTTATCATTGTGAACCAATGATAGCTTGGTGTCACTTATTTTCTTATCATAACTTAGGTGTTTGTGAATAATTTAAAAACTTGAACCCAAAGTGACAAATAATAACAACAACAAAATACGTGGCATTTGCTTCAAGGCTGACAAGTGGTCAGTGAATAAATTATCTGAGCTGGATGGATGGTGATTCATGTCATGAGACTGTGAAATATCAGTCTTAACTTAGATTATGAACTAAAGGGTTGTGTTAGTGAGTGCAGATCTTAGGAAACAATATTATTAGCATGTCTTAGTTACTATTTGGTTCATTTAGCAAGATACTTGGAAAAGGAGATGACTTTTAAAAAATAATTTACTTGTTTGCCATAGAGAAAAAACGAAAGTCTAGAAATACTGAGATTACAGTATTAGAAGATGCAACTAGTTTTCAGCACCAACTAGGGACAGATAAAACCTTTGGACGACAAAGAATAATTACAACTCAGCATCATAGCAAAGCCCAAATCAAGATTGTTAAAACTGAAATGATTGTTAGCACCCAGTAAATTCAGGTAATAGAGACTGGAGGTGTGGCTTTCCCAAATCCCAGGCTGAAAAACTAAAGCTACCCAGAAGTAAACGTAGAGAAACAAGCCCTGAAATCATTGTGGATGTGAGTTCTGGCACATGATGCTAACTGAAAGCAAATAAATAAGAAACTAGCTATGTTTTTAATTAAACCCTCAAAATTGTTACACACCTGACCTCAAAGAGACTATGGCTACTTGAGTTAAAATAACCCTAGAACACCCAATAGATTGACAAAGCTTAAGGAAAATATGTTTTGCACAGCAAAGGAAATGATCAACAGAGTGAAAAGAACATATGTAATGGGAGAAAATATTTGCAAACCATATATCTGATAAGAGATTAATCTCTAAAATACATAAAGAATTTATACAATTCAATAACAAAAAAATCTAATAATCCAATTAAAAATGGGCTAAGGACTTGAATAGACATTTCTCCAAAGATGACATACAAATGACCAACAGGTGCACCAAAAAATGCTCATTGCCTCTAAGCTTTAGGGAAATTCAAATCAAAATCACATGAGATATCTATTGGCTATTATCAAAAAAACTAAAGACAAGTGTTAGTGAGAATGTGGAGAAATTGGAACCCTTATACCACTGTTGGCAGAAATGCAAAATGGTGAAGTCACCACAGAAAACAGCATAGATATTCTTCAAAAAAATAAAAAGAGAACTACCTACCATACAATCCAGCAATCCCACCCTAATCAGCTTAGTAAGGCTCCACTTTAAAGATTTTTCAACTAAATCCTTTGGATTTTCAATTAGGCAATTAGATTATTTACAAATAATAATTTTTATATTAATTTGTAATATTTACATGTTATGTTTCTTCTCTAATTGCATGACTAGAATTTTTTGACTTATGTTGAATGGTGGACATCCTTGTTGTGCTTGTTATTTTAATAGTAATACTCTTGTGTCTCAGCTTTCAAAATAGCACCAACTATTAGTTTCTTAATGAAACTCTTCATGTTAAATAACTACTCATTAACTATACTCTATGTTCTTATCAGAATTGGATATTAAAAGCCTCATCATTTCAGAGGGTTATACTGTGATCATATTATCAAGCAATAGGTCATTATTTTAACTTACTTAATATATATCCTAATATCTTTGAATTCCAGGGATAAATCCAATTATTCATAATGCGTTATTGATTTAATATCTTACTGGCTTCAATTTGCTGCACTTTATTTAGGATTTCTTCACTTTGCTGGCATGTTAGCTCCACTAGCACTAGGATCATCTTAGTATCTCTACCATAATTTACTGTACATTGTAACATTTAATTATTATTAATGAATGCATGGCTACATATCTTTAAGAGAGATTGCTCTTTTTTGTGTTTGTTCTTATTGTCAAATTGCATCTTTCTAATATAAGTATTTAAGGAACATCTCTGAATATGGTATGTTAAATTGGCATAGATGATTCCACTCGCCTACTCTCTGCCACCACAAATAAATAAACAAATAAAATATTACAGATAAAACATAACTTAAAAAAATAATTCCACTCCATTAGAAAAAAGAAAAAGAAAGAAGGACTATCTCTGCTTCCAAAAATAAGAAGGGACAACAAAAGCAGTGTAGTAAGTCTGAGAACACATTACCTGGCCACTTGCAGGGCTTTTAGTAGATAAATTAATATATTTATCTACTATTATTAGATAAATTAATATATTTACTATATTAATATAGTAAATATAGTATTAATAGATAAATTAATATATTTACTATATCTACTAGATTAATAGATATAGTAATATAGTATTAATAGATAAATTAATATATTTACTATATTAACATATTTATAAATATATTATGTACATATATCCTTATAATTATATTTTCTTATTACATTTGATTTCCAGACACTCTGTTATTTTTATTCAGTTTTATCTTTGATAAGAGTTACTTCAATTAATAAAAATGTTTAGCATGATGTGCCAAGCATTTAGATAATACATAAAAGTGCTGAAACACACAATGTGCTTTATAAAGGTTGCTATCATTATTTGCATGAATTACCTAATTCAGTTCTTACAGAAAGCTTATAAAATAATAATTAGTATTATTTTCATTTTTACTGCAGTAAAAAAAGGCACTGGAAGGTTAAATGACTTGCCCAAGGTCACACAGCTAGTAAGAAGTAAAGTCAGATTTTCACTTAGGCCTCCTCATCATCACAGGACACATTGTAATTATCAAGTGGTTCATGTTTTGGTTTGTTTGTTTATATGTTATCATTCAGATTATTATACTCTGGCTTACACGAGAATCCCAAACCACAGTAGGAATTATTCAATTCCTACTCTGGGAATATTTTGGAGTATTTAAAAATAATTGATAGTTGTGATTTCTGATTATAGGGTGTACTTCCTAATATTCATCTATTTGATTTCCTTAGATAATTTTTCAAGAAGAGTTTACAAGTGGTATGGAAATAATTACTTACATATCTAAAAACGTGTGTGTGTGTGTGTCCCCGAGTGAATGTTAATTGGTCAATGAATAGAATTATGGGGAATTGGTGTTTTATCCTAAGAAAGCCATTTGTACTACCTGTCACCAAGAGAGCTGTGTTTTTATCAAAACCCAGTTAGTTTTCCCCCTGAACATACCTTTTTCAACTTTCTGGGCAGTTAACCATGGCTATGTGGGTTATGGGAAGTGAGGTGGAAGCTATGGATGTCACACCCATGCCTGCCCCATAAAAACCTCACGTTTCTCCACTCTCTCTCCTCTTTCCCATCTAGGTACTGACTTTGAAAAAAGAGGATTCTAAAGACCTAGAAGAAGGTGGAGTCCAAGGAGGAGCCCGACTCTCTGAGCACAAGGAGGGTGACTTGTTCAGAAACACCTGCTGGGTTTCATATAAGCAAGTACTTTCACTGTGTTAAGCCACTGAGATGAGATGTCTTGTAACAGCATCTTGTGTAATTCATCATAACCAATTTAAGACAGTTTTCTGGATCATAGTGTTTCACAGTTTTATGATAATGTTATTCTTTTCTATAATTAGCTACTAAAATCTGATGCTTGTTAAATTGTCTCTTTGTACTTGTAATTCAGGATATATGTAGATATGAGTCTTTCATTAATTTTGCCTTGCACTCACTGCACTCTTTCCACATGGACACACAGGATGTGGTTAGTAGAGTAATGGCCTTCTTCAAGGGTCCACGTTCTAACTCCTGGAGCCTATGCATATGTTACCTGTTATGGCAAAAGGGTCTTTGCAGATGTGATTAAGTTAAGGAACTTGAGATGGGTAGTAGATAATCCTGGAGAACTTTTCCCAGATATGGTCAAAAAAGTTATCGCAAGAGGAGCTGGGCTAGACGGATATAAAGTTGCTGGCTTTGAAGATGCAGGAGGGGGCCACGAGCCAAGTAATGTGAGTAACCACTAGGAGCTAGAAAAGGCAAGAAACAAATTCTGCCCTAGAGTCTCTAAAAAGATATGCAGCTCTGCTGACACCTTGATATACCCCAGTGGGATCCACGTTGGACTTCTAACATACTGAACGACAAGGTAATAAATTTGAGTTGTTTTAAGCCACTTAGTTTGTAGTAATTTGTTTTAGCAGCAATAGAAAACTAATACACAGGTCTTTGGTCATCGCAGGTAATGTTATTGTATTATTTAGTTTATTACTGCTTTTCTCCTGTAAAGTCTATTGCTCCTCCCCCCAAAATTCAAATTACCCAGATATTGGATCATATCACTATATCCTTCATCACTTGTACTTCCCTAATTACATTCCACCTTTTTTTTTTTTTTCCTTCACCTGAGTTGTGGTCTTCCAATATACTAATTTGGTTCTACCGCTATGGAAAATGCTTTCCTTGAGAACTTTTATTTATTTATTTATTTATTTATTTATTTATTTATTTATTCATTCATTCATTCATTCATTCATTCATTCAATCAGTTCAATAATTATTATTTCAATTCTTTAATGGGGTGGCTGGTTAGCTCAGTTGGTTAGAGCACGGTGGTGCTCTTAACACAAGGTTGCCAGTTCAATCCCCACATGGGCCACTGTGAGCTGCACCCTTCACAACTAGATTGAAACTACTTGATTTGGAGCTGATGGGTCCTAGAAAAACTCACTTAAAATTTTTAAAATTTTTTAAAAAGTTTAAAACTGTATCACTATATCAAGATATTCTTTTGTCAGTGTAAAATTTATTGGAGCCTCATTTAGAATTTCTAAAACCTCTAAAAACCCATTTCTAATTTCCTATAACGATTGTAATCTACTGGAGAACATATGTTCTGAATACTCAAAATGGCTCCCCTGTTTTGGACTGCTAATTCTTTAAGATATGCCTATTTACTTTCCTCTTCTTGCTCATCCTTATAGAAGTGGATATAATTATTATTTTTTGGCCTCCAAAATAAATGAAAAAAATGAGAAGAAAATATTTAAGACATATCATGAGTTTTTCTTGCCTGGATAGTAATCTGATAGTGTATAAATCATTAGGATGGAGTTGTAAGCAGCAGGAAGTTTCGGAAGGGGTATATGGAGTTTCACCCTTATTTAAAACCAGTTGATTTTTTTGTCTCTCTTAGCAGGGTAAAGCCAGCTGTATATGGAAGCTCTCTCCAGTGGCAATATGGCAGGCGTTAACCAGGTCATTGCTCAGTCCTACCCCTCAGTACCCACATACAGTTCTCTTTCCTCACTTTAGTTTGGAAAATCATACGTGGCATTGGGTGAAATTGCTATCATTTTGATTTTCAGACATTAGGGAGAGGACATTTTAGGCCTTGGAAATAGAAACATTTGTAGTAAGGGGCAGGCAGCATATGGGAGGAGAGTACGGACCTTATGTTTGGTTGGTATCAAGATTTCATATCTTCATTTTGAACCTCAAAGGACTATTTAAAAGCCATACATTTTCCTGTGGACTTCAGAGATACTAATTGTAATAATCATTGTTGGTTAAACAGGAAATAATACCAGTTAGTGGAAATGACATCTTAAGAACTACTTATTTCTTACAATTGAATTATATTATTAGAGACCTGAACATATCTGGATGGAAGAATAATCACACTTAAAGAACAGCACTGTGATAAATGCTTTTACAAATATTATCTTATTCATTCTTGTTTAATTCTTAAAAGCAACCTATTGAATAAACTTTGTAATCTACATATTACAGAGAAAA
This sequence comes from Rhinolophus sinicus, assembly GCF_057876585.1. Taxonomy (NCBI): domain Eukaryota; kingdom Metazoa; phylum Chordata; class Mammalia; order Chiroptera; family Rhinolophidae; genus Rhinolophus; species Rhinolophus sinicus. The sequence continues at coordinate 60,394,642 of NC_142502.1, forward strand.
TAACTGAAATGCAGAGGATTAAGTACTGTCCAAGAAAACATAGCTATCAATTAGTAGAGCCAGGATTAGGATTGAAACACAGATCGACCAACTCCAAATTCAGTTCTGAAATTGAAGTGCAAATATATTTGGTGGTAAATAGTTACAGGATGAGATGCCTGTATAGAAAGGAAACTGTATATGTCTTAACTGAGACATGAGTGGTATAAATGGCCTCAGTGGGTCCTGGCTGTGCTGGAACTCTATCAGAGTATAATGTGCGGTTACCTATATCACAGAAGTAATGTGGTTGATCAAGTATCTTTTGCACTTTTTAATATAAATTACATTTCTGTGATTTTTCACCATGTAATTGCTTCTGTGTGTAGTTCTTTTTCATGCTAAATTTCACATTTCCTTGATGTGGTCAGTTCCTATGAATTCAAATCAGTGGAATTCAAACAGGATTACATTTCTTTCATCTAAATAATTTATCTTAAAAAAATGGATGTGAAGAGAGTGGCTTAGAAATAGAAAGCGTTGGATATACAGAATCGGCTCTTGGCTTCCAGGAGTATGAAGGAAATTGCACAATAAATCAATTTTTACAGGTGCTATTGACTTGCAACATTTGCTGCTTTTAAAAATTAATAGCTGAAATAATGAACATTCAAAAAACGCTCTCCACCGTCATTTTGATTAATTCTTTGATATGAAGTACAGATGACAGATGCAATATTTGAAACTAGATTTTCCTGCAGTCCAATCAAAGAAAACCCAGATAGAGACCACGGTGGCCAATACAGTCTTTTAATTTATTTTTCAGTTAATTTGATCCCCTTGCATAGACATGCCCTATCCAATAAAGTGAAAGTTTAATTATTTGTATAAATATTATTGTAAATGCACAATAGTGCCTCTACAGTTCGAGTGTCATCATTTTATATTAATATTGCATTACAGTAAAACTGGCAATAAAATGCTGCTCTGAAGAAATTGTGCATGGGATTTTTAACATGGTGCTCAGCCAGTAGACAAGTTTATTAAACTTACTGAGGTATGTAGTGGAATAAAACGGAGTTACTAAAATACTACACATGGAAACTGCAAGAAAACTCAGACAATGAAATAGTTACCAGAAATTAGAGGCCAAACTTTGTGACTTTTTTTATACCAATGTGAAATCCATGAATAGCTTCAGCTTATCATAAACCATACATATCCATCCAAATTAGTTTCCAGTAGATACACACAGGCGCATGAAAACAAGTGATAACATAAGGTAAAAGATACAGCAAGTCCAGTTATGACTAGAAATAAAAGTTCTCACAGAGCGCTCCTTGAGGATCTTAAAATGCCTCACAGTCAGAGGGAAAAGACTCAGAAGTATGCACTTCTCATTTGGATCTTATTGAACGGGCAGTTGTTCATCTTCTTTTACATTAACTTGAATGGCGGACATACTACTCTCTACACTCCAAACCTTACAGTGAACTTGTTATTTTATAACGGAAAGCATCTAAGTAAATGTTTATCTTATTAAATTAGGTTAGTATAGAACTTAGTTCATGTGAGTATAAAGCAACTTAGGAGTCGGTCTAGCATCAGTTGCTTCACAGCTCTGCTCTTTGCTGTGTGAGTTTGCACAAGTTAATAAACTTCTCAGAGCTTTTCTCATTCTTGGATTGATGGATAAAGTTAATCAGGTATTCCCTGTACAGTATTTAGCAGAAAGTCTGACTTAAAATACACATAAGAAATATTAGTTACTATCAAACTGTTTTGTTCTAATTTGAGTTGTATTGATGCAACAAACATGTAAACCCAGAAACATAAACTGGCAGATAAAACAGATCACAAAAGAGAACTTCCTCGAGGATGGAACTGGGTTGATGTGGTGAAACATTTAAGCAAAACTGGCTGTAAAGATGATGAATAGCTCTTGGAATTTGAGACAAAGAAAGAGCGTCCTTTAAAACGTAAACTGGATTCAAAATCTTTCATTACTTTTTCCCGGTATTAAGATGGCTATGGAAAAACAAATATTTCTGTGTGTTTCTTATGTTTAAAATGTTGCTAAAAATTGAAGATTTTCTGATTGTTAAGACACATTAAGTACTGTGTGACTTTTATAATTGTTAAACTATTTAAACATGAGGTAAATGCCAAATCACAGTATACATTTAAATATATTTTCATGAGTACATTTTTTCATGCTCCAGATTGCCACCTCTGGCAAGCTATTCCTACTAAAAGATGTACAGCAGAAGCAGACACCTACATTCCATGACTCACTAGTAAATTAAACAGAAAGCTCCAGTCACAAGAGAAAAAAAGAAAATAAAACTTCTACGAACATTGAAGGCCAAATTTTGTCTGCTGCACACTCATGGTGGATATATAACCTGAATCTCAGATGTTGTGAAATGATTCTAAGACATATAAATCAGGCTGTATTTCCTCAGAATGTCTAAGGCAATACTGGTGGTGTTAACATTTTGATAAACTAATGGTCTATAAATAGTATGTCGTATTTCATTCCTAGACTGGGCAGCCTAGGATTAACTGGATAGAAAACCTAGGAAACATTAAGAAAAATCAAACTTGAATGACTAAGGTTTCATAGAATATAAAAATACACACACACTTTATTCATATATAATTCAAGATTATTAGAGGTAATAAATACAAATCACTTCCCCTTTAGGGAAATACAAAGAATTTGGTATAAATTTCTAGAAATCATTTAATCAGTGTAAAAATGGTAGACTGTCCAATTTTATTTTAATATTCAATCCAAAATGCTTGCCTTACAACAGAGTATTTGTCATATGACACTATTAATACTTTAGTTTTTCCACTTGCAAGTTCAATCAAATATTTTTAATGTCTACTGAATAAAATTAGGAAAATCATAACAAGTAAGCTATAGTGATTAAAAGCTCCTAGAATACGTAGGTATTATTTTAAATTCTGAATAAAATTTTCATTTATGTAAAAAGAAATACTGTAAATAGTTTGTACAAGTGTTTCCAAGACCACCCTCAGGTGTGATGATTTGCTACCAATACTCACAGAACTCAGAAAAGCTGTTGAACTGGTGGTTATGGTTTATTATGAAGGAGACTAATTAAAATCAGCAGAGAAAAAAGGTGTGCAGAGTGGAGTCCAGGAGAAACCAGGGATGAGCTTCCAGTTGTCCTTTCCCAGTGGAGTTGCATGGATAGTTCTTAATTCCTCCACTAACAATGTGTGACATGTACAAATTTGAAGCTCGCCTAAACCCTAAGTCCAGAGTTTTTATTGGAGGTTAGTTATGCAGGCACAGAGCATCCACATGAGTGACATTGGCTACTCAGTCTCTAGGCCTTTCAGAGGTAACACTGATACAGTATGGCTCAGGATCCCAGGTGAACAAAAACAGCGATTCACCATAAATCACATTGTGAGCATAAACTATCTGACATGGTCCAAAGCCCACAGTATACAAATACGCCCTTATCAGGCAGGTTATTCCAGGGGGTAGAGGTGTCTCTCAGGAGCTGGTCTGTGAAACAGGGGTGCCAGCCACAAGGCAGGGGCCAACCCAGGGTACCTAGGAGTAGAAGAGGAAACACAAGGGAGCACAATCCCCCTGATTCCCTCTAACAAAAATGTGGTGGATGTACAGGAACTAAACAAATTTCTCAGAACCTAGACCATAGCCAGTTATTCACTGAGTTGAGTCCAGGACAAGCATTAGATTTTAGTAGGTTTGTCTTGTTTGAAAAGTGACCCCATCACAGTGGCCATGGGGTCATAGTGGCTCCAGGTATAGTGTGAGGCATCTATTGTGCCTCATGAAGGCAAGTAGGAGAGAGCAGCGATTTGAGACAATTTGGTGAATTAGGTACTTAGGAAGAAGTCAGTGCCTAATAAAAAATTTGTTAAAACCCAGACTTTGTACTTCCTTTTCCTCTATGCTCCTCTTTGTTCTGCTTTTTAAAGTTTGTTCAAGAAATTTCCATGTTTATTTGGAGTTATTTCCATGTTTATTTTGGGCAAAGATATCAGGTCCTACTCTTGAAACCTTTGAATGTTGTCTTATTTGATAAAAGGATCTTTACAGATGTGATTAAGGATCTTAATATGAGGAGTGGTATGGGTTGAATTGTGTCTGACCAAAATTCATATAATATATCATAAAGTGACCCTATTTAGGAATAGACTTGTTGCAGATGTAATTAGTTAAGATAATGTCATATTGGAGTAGGGTGGTGTCCTTATGAAAGAGGGAAATTTTGAGACAGACATGAACACAAGAAGAATGCCATGTGAACATGAAGAGATCTATCAGGGTGATGTCTACAAGCCAAGGAATGCCGAAAATTGCCAGCAGACCATCAGAAGCTAGAGAGAAACATGGTGCAGATTCTTCCTCACAGCCCTCAGAAGCAATCAACCCTGCTGACCATGATCTCAGACTCCTAGCCTCCAGAACTGTGAAACAATGAATTTCTGTTGTTTAAACCATTCAGTTTGTGGTACTTTGTTACTGCAACTCTAGGAACCTAATACAGACAGATATTCCTAGATTATCTAGGAGGACCCATATTATAAGAAAGAGGCATAGGGAGATTTCACACAGACATAGGGAAAAAAAAAATCATCTAGAAGAAGAGATAATGTGACTATGGGTGTGGTCACAAGTCAAGGAATGCTGGCAGCACCCAAAAGCTGGAAGAGGGAAGGAATGGATTCACCCCAGAGTCTCTGGAGGAAGCACAGTCCTGCCAACACCTTTATTTTGACCCAGTGAATCTGATTTCAGACTTATAGACTCCAGGACTGTGATAGAATGCATTTCTGTTGTTTTAAGCCACAGATTTGTGGTAATTTATTTACAGTAGTCATGGGAAACTGAAACATTATATATTAATTTAACATAATCCTGTGGATCCTTATTACATTTTCTGGAAGGGAACCTCTGAATATAGCTATGGCAAAGGGCATTCCAGGGCACAGTAACAATGGATGGTTAATGTTTTATCTATCCTGCCCGGTTACATATTTACGACACTTTATAAAAAAAAAAAAGAAATCAAATTATGGCATCTGTGAGATTAAAGGTTTTAAAGATATTTGATCCTTTGATACCAGTATAAAATATTCTGAATGACCTTAATTTATTTAATTACTACAAAGATGTAAAAATTGAGACCAAAAATAGTAACTGCTGGGAAACAGTATGGGTTTACTAATAAAAAGTCTCATCAGACCAAACATGTATATATTTTTTTTTTGGCAGCATTGTTAGATAATAAATTCTCAGAAATATAAGTCTGGCATGTCTGGATTAAGGCCTTTGGATAACAGTAGAAAAAGATGGACGGGATATAAAATGCTAAAAAGGTAAACACTTGCAAAGTAGAAAGGGATCTGTAATTAGTTACCACCACCCTAAAGGCTGCTGAGATGTAGGTCAATGTCAAGGTGAAAGGATTTTTCAGGTAACACAAGTCTGCATTTATGGGGTACTTTCTATGGGCCAGACATTATTCTAAACCCTCCCGTTTTTATATATCATTGGTTCCCTTTACCTATTCAGAATTTCTCCTTCAACAACATTTGCCTGCTGTCACTTTCACTCTTTCTCCTTCTTCCCTGCCCTCTTTTCTATCTTCTCTGCAGTCCAGTATTTCTGCTCCTTTCTTAGGCAGATTTAGAGATAACTAACTCTAGTTCTGTGCTGTTCAATATAATAGCTATTGAGCACTTGATACATGGCTGGTTCAAATTAAGATTGTTATAAATATAAATTACATAGTAGATTTTGAAGACATAACATTAAAAAATGTAAAGTATCTCTACAATTTCTTTTATTGGCTATATGTTGAAATGACAATATTTTTGATATATTGTATAAAATATGTTATTAAGATAACTTTACCCAATTAATGTTGCTACTAAAAGTTTTAAATGATGGATGTGACTCACATAGGTGGCTTGCGTTAACAACTTTGTGAGCATTGTTCTGGATGAGAGCTTAGGGGTTTTGCATCATATGATAAGCGTGACATTTTGCTAAACGAAAGTTCATCTATGCCAGAAAGATTTTTGTGCCCCTCCTTTAGAGCCAGAAGTGGCCACAGGCAGTTGCGGTAAACAACTATATTTTCTTCTAACCGATGACTAAAGCTACTTAGTCAGTTTACTGAAATTGTTGGACTCAGTTGTATGATTATCGAGCGCAGACATCCTCCTCCCTCAGTTCCTTCCAATCATGGTCTTTGAAGGTGATCTTTCCCACTCCTGGATAAAATCTCAAGTGGTGCCCAAAGCTTTCCTGGTCCCTCTCAGAAAGAATGATCACCTCATTTCAAAAATTTAAAAACATCATCAAATCCAACTTTACAGTTTAATCTATTACACAATTTAAATTATCTTTCCTCAGCTGGGGTCTGGCTCAGCTTTCATCCTACAGAGAGCAAGGAGACTATGCTTAGTATCTAAATTCTTAACTCCACCCTCCCCACTGCCCTTGTCCCTTCCAAAGCAGTGGGCAAAGACAGGAGAGGTGGCAGGGGGAAAACTCCCAAACACCAAGTGACTTGTGTGGGTAGCACATGGCTTCAGGGCCCTGTGGGCAGCAGATGGAAAGCTGATTTTTCTCTACAGAACTTTGCTGGATGCCTCTGAGATCCTTCCAGTGCAGACCTCCAACTACCCGTGACTTTTGCGAGGCGGGTGACATGGCTTCTGGCTGGTCGCTGTCACACAAGCCTGTGGGCTTCCAGCAGTCTGCCCAGTGCTGGGTCGCTTGACCCCTTTACCCCGTATTTGGTATGACTCCCCATGGAGATGGCTGCAGGCTGGCTCCCCTTGGTGGAGGGTGCATCTCTCTCTAGAGAACTTGACACAACCCACCTCATCCTTCTCAATCAGTCTCTCATTCTCTCTGTCTCTCTCTTTCGTCACCATGTAATCTGCCCTAGGATTTAGAGGGTCAACAGTCTCTGTATGTCCCGATCCCAGGGAACATAAAGCAAGCTTTCCAAATGAATTGCTTCATAGCCCTCCCTCTTTTGACTGGAGATGCTGTACATGCCCCCGGGCCACCTCCATGAGTAGCTGGAAAGGAGAAATGCAATAGGACTCCAACAACTCTTTCCAAGAGAATTTAAGCTTTTTCTATTAGTTAGGCAAGAAAATTATAACAAATGGAACACCAAATTTTAGTAGCTTAAAAAATACATTTATCCCACTCTCCTATAATGGTCCTGGGTGGGGTTTAAGTAAGTGGCTGGCTCTTCTCCAGCTGACCACTCACGGACACTTTCTGTCTAGTACATCATCATCATTTGCATCCAGACTGAGGAAAGGAGGGGGAAATGGAGAGACACATCCACTCTCCTGAAAGTCCTAGGTGGAAAGTGGCACAAATCTCTTCTGCTCATCTCCTCTTGGCCACCTACCTGCATGAGAGCCTGAGAAATGCAGTCCAGCCATGTGCCCAGCTACAGTTCTCTCCTTATGGAAGGAAAGAACCGATTTTGTTTTACAGTTGATGGTCTTTGCTACAACCTCCAATAACTCTAAGCTGCCATGAGTCTTTTGCCTCCCCCTTATATACCCTTGAAGAAAAACAGTGACTAGGACTGGGAGGAATAGTTTTATAACACCTTACAGCATGGCCTACAGAGGGGCTGTGTCCTTCAGGTTAGAATGCTAGAATACTTGTACGTATATTATTTTTTACGGCATTTCGAACCTCAGTAGAAACTGAGACAAACTGTTCCTCTTATAACATTCTGTTACTCACTTATTTATTAAGTATTCATTTTACACCATGCATTTTATTTTTGTCTTCTAATTTATTCTCACAACTGTTTTTTGATGTAGGTATTAGTCTCAGAAAAATTATTTGACTTATTTTAATTCCATTAAAATAGCCAGTACAAAAAGGAGTCAAAATCCAATCTCAGTTCTTCTGGCTCCTATGATAAAAAGCCTCTTGGCTACCTCCTTTCAATTTTGCCATTTTATAATGTTTACTTTTCTTTATTTTATGCACTTTTAATTTTCCTTTTAAATTATGTATCAAGTACATAAATAAAAGGAATATTAGATATACACATATATATGAAGTGTTTATATGCAATATATATGCAGTATATATGCATATATACACTGATTATAATTTAAGGAATATGGAAACAATTACTGTGAAAATTAAGTAAGTTTTCTTGATAGGGAAAATTGTTTCTTCAAAATTATATACTATCCATGGGATATATCTTAAAATGTTTTATTAAAAGAGACACATGGGAAAAAGAAAGCATTATACTAAACATAATAATTTGTTAATCAAAATAAAGTGAAGTACATCTATACAAAAAATAACTTGACTATACAATTTCTGACGTCTTCAAATATTTACAAAGTTTTTAGAGGGAAAAAGATTACTATCCTAGAATGTTTTTTCACTTAAATGGAATATTAGTCAGGGTTTAGTGACAAAGTATTTGGAAGGGCTGGGGGAGCAGATTTTACACTGAGCTTTAACGAACAATTGCTAGAACACCCAGAAAGGGTCTACAGAACTATAGCCTCTGCCCTGATCTGGATGCACGGGGGTTGCGAGGGGCACTACAACTGCTGTTTCCAAGACAACACCCCTCCTGTGGCTCTGCGCCAGCCAAATGTTTGCCAGGGTCCCCACTCCTTTACACCCATGGGTTTAAAGGATGGGCATTCAGACTTCTGCCATGGCTGGTACCAAAACCCTCCATGCAGTCATTTGTCAGCCAAGAGCAGAAGCAGCGCACGAAGTGTGGCCTCTGCTTCATGACACTGATCGCTCCTTTTCACATTTCCCCATGGGTTTTCTGTTTAGTGAAAGCTCAATTATGTTCCGAAGCTGAGCTGTAAAGGGGTCTTGTTGAGCCTTTGGCCTGCATAAAGTCATGCTACAGGGAGTGGGAGTGAAGTTGGGTGAATCACCCCACTGTATCTACCAGAGGTTGGAAGGCAGTTAGGGAAAACAATCAGGATGTAAAATAAAAATCTGTTTGAATATCTATTGCGTGTTGAAAAAGAAGAATGAATTATTGCTAGGTAATTTACAAGCAGGCATTAGTATTTTGATTGTGTGTTTTAAGTGTGCAATCTGTCTTCAAATGAAAAGATTACTGCTATTTGGAAAAGTCTTGACATGACAAATAAGGAGCTATCCAATGACTTCAATTACAGCTGTTTTCACAAGGACCCTTGAATGGGTCATGCTACGACTCATTATTTTTTCATTTCAAAGAAAATAATTAATTGAGTTCATTTGGGAATAGTTTTGTCTAGATGAAGAACATGAATTTATTCTGAAAGTCTATTTCTCTTCATTTGGCTATGTGTTAGGCACCGAGATACAGTGCCTCCAACAACCTTTAAAGATTGGAAATATTGGCTTTATTTTATAATTAAGAAATTGAAGCTTGGAAAGGTTAAGTAATTTGTCTAGAGTCGTACCACTAATATAAGCTAGGATGTGAACCTGGTTTACTTGACTCCGTTTGACTATTAGGAGATCACCACACACTTGGGGCTCTTCTGTGTACTTAATAACTGCTCACAGATCTCCTTTATGTTTGTGGATTTCACTAGCCTTCCACATAGGCAGTTGCATGTCATCTTCATGGTGCGACATCTCAGCTGGTACTGCTATCTATTGAGGGAAAAAGGCAGGGCTCTGCCATTCCATGAAGGAGAGAAGGAGTGTGGTAACAGGGAAAGAGCTGAGAGAGGGTATCCCTGATTGTAGTGCAATCAGATAGACAGCTGAGGCCTAGGCAAACCAAGGCTGCTTATACAAGAGGTGGAGAGGAATGAGTGAGAAGTGGGGCTGAAGAGAACAAAACTTCCATAAACCTGCCATAGCTGACAGCAAAAGAAATTCTGCCTGGTGGCTAGGATGGGAAAACATGAAATGGAACAAGGAAGCACAGACTTCTATGTAGAACAGGGTTGCCATTCAGATCTAAGTAGAAGCCAGAGTCAGTATAATGTGGGTAATTTTGGTTATGATGAGCGTGTCAAACAGTAGAGAAAGTCAATAAGGGAAAAGATTAGTAAATCAGGAGTGGAATCCTTATAACTAATAGTAATAAATAACCAAGATGTATAATCATGTCCCAAGTTACACATACAATTACAGTTTTAATAAAATATGTAGTTATGTAAATTCACAGAGAAATCACTTTGTATTAAGAACAAGTGTATAACTATGTCCTAACTGAAATATAATTCAGCTAATTTTTAAGCCATTTCGATAGAATTCAGAGTAAAAGTAACAAATGTCATCAACGTACAGATCTTTTAAGATATTTTATAATTATGGTGTAGATATATAGATATGTAATTTTCATGAAAGTATGGGTTTAAACTTTCCATGTTGCTATCTTGGCTTTGTGACAATGATGGGCAATGTTACTAAGTGAAACTCTTTTCCTGATATGGTAAATATATTTGAATTAAGTTATTTCCAGTTATTTTCTTTCTATTACTTTGGTATTTATTGAGCATCTTCTTTAGGTAAGCCCCTTTTAAATTATTCACAATAATCCAATTAGAATGCATGGAGATCTACTAAGTGACTTTGCTTTGAAGAAAGGATTTCCAGAGACTCTAAATTTTTATACTATATTTAGTATCTATGTGTAATAAGAAACCAGAGGTGTATATTATATCATTCTAACAGGATAGTCTTTTGTCTCCCCAGGGGAAAAAATTATCTTCACATTCAAAATTCCAAATGCTTCCCCCAAATAGATTTGATCAGTCTTGCCTTTACATTTTTGTTCAATATTATTAATGCAAATACAACTATATGACTATACTGAGCCAACCTAGCTGCATATGTAGCCCAAGAAGGCTACCTGTAGGGTCTATTAACTTACAGAGACTATGAAACACTCCAGTGGAGTTTAAATCTTCATTTAGTACACTGTGCACTTGTTTGTAAAAAATTGAAGGGCTATCTATTTTTATCATGAAATAATGAATCATTGAAAAATTATTTTGTGGCACTGCTAGTTCTGATATTTTTTTAGGAAACTTTAAATTACCATTCTATTTAAAGTAATTTTGCATTTTAAATAATTGATAATCACGAGTAATAAACAATCATTACTTCAAATTTAGCATGTCCTCTGATATCAGAATAATCAAATATATTTTCTAATAACCTATCTTTTTTACTAGGTGCCTCACTTTATTTTTATAAAATAAACTACTTGATAACTTTAATGTCCTTATTAGAAGAAAATAGTGAGTCCAGCTAGCTATACATCTACATGAGAATTTCCAGTTATGAACTGAAAACTAACCAAGACATAAACTGAAAATTATGGATGGTGAATCTATCTGCAGGGTGTTATTACTGCATCCCTAAAAGTCTCATCTTTATGAATGCAAACGTCTTCCTGAACCATAATGAGACTCAGTGTAAATCTCTTCGGGGTCATGTTTAACAGTCTATGCCTATGGAAATCATAAGATTATCTGCAACAGTGCTCAGTTCCTTTCTGTTTCTAGCTGAATTAATTCTGCTCTATTGCACAGTTGAGCATCTGAGTGATTTCTAAAATAATAAATATGATGATCCTCAGGCTCTGAGAGGCTGACTTTACTTTCCTGATACTTAGAAGGGTATATATTAATCATACAGGTAAAAATTCTCTGGATATTTATTAAAATTAAAAAAATAGCTTAACATCTTAATAAATCCTACTGCATACCCTGCTGATTTAGGGCCTGGGTCAGCAATATTCAATAAATATGAAGATAAAAAGCTAGCCATCTACAAATGTTTACTTGGCCTGTATTCCTCGGTATTGTAATGCTAATAAATGAGAACATAAAAGTTACTTTTACACCAATAACGAGGTAGTGAAAGCAAGTAAACAAAGGAGGAAAGAGTTATATTTTTTCCTGGAAATAAACTAGAGTTGTGAAGATAGAAAAATACTGGAAAAAAAAAAAAAAAGCTCTAGGTCTACTTCCTTTACTTACTATAAGAAACATTATATTCAGGCAGCCGTAGTGGGTAGCAGCATATAGAGAACCAAACAGTTCTGATTAAAAGTGATTGAGCAACATAACATTCATAACGGAAATATATACGCACACAGACACACATGAAATATATTCAGCTAAGTAACAAAAACACAGAGGGTCTGTATTCGTTTTAATAGATAACCTTAATTTCATACTGTGCCAGTATCTGAAGGAATGAAACTATCACTAGGACCACCTTAGCATAAGAAACATGCATTAGAACTAGTTTTATTGTCGCTGATTACTTACTTAAAGGAAAAATTATAAATAACAAAAATAACTTGCATGACAAGTGAGACAAATTTGAACTGTATTTCATGTAATCTGATTAGATATATCATTCATGAATGACTCTAGATGGACAGAAGTGAAGTAACTTACAGAGAGACAAGGTACAGTTACCAGGTAGCACATCCTTGTGGCTGTGACTCGTTACAACCTGCTCCTTCCGGCAATATGTGCTCTACTAATACCTGTTTTCTCACCATGAGGTTCAAAATAATGCTACCAACCTTTTCCCAGAAAATGGTCTAAGGATAAACAGACGAAATGTCTCTAAAGAACATTTAGTGGTTAAATCTATAGTAATATGATTGTCCTAGTATATAATTGCATAGCTAGAGTCAAGCCGGTAAAAAACTAGTAGTTTTATTTATGGATTTATTGCTCACTTTTATTATAATATCTAAGTTCTCACAGAAAATATTTAAAAATGTTTTAAGTTCCTTTTGCTTATTTATCTGATTTTCCTCCCCAACCTACTAATACTCCTGGGCATGTCGAGTTTATAAAGAAAGTGGTAATCACTAATGACCTCGCCTTGACAGGTCAGAGCAATACAGAGGAAGAAGGCTGGACTTGGAGGCCACATTTCATATTCACACTCTGACATTATTTATATTATTATAAGTTTTAAATCAGTCAGAAGTAATCTTCTTGTCTGAAAAAAAAAGAGTGACAACAGCTTACTTCATAGAGTTGCTGTAAGGAACTAGTCCAGGTACCAAGAAGCCCTGGCTGCATCACATATAGTAGTTGGATTTGAAGATATGTGAACATAGTCAAGGCATTAGTCATTGTCAATGAATGTAGCCAGGGGTTTGAATTTTCTGTGTTAAATTCCTATGTGGGCAAGTTGGAAAACATCTCCACTAGTCTGTGCCCCCATCTCTCCTGAATCTGTAACAAATTTTTATTCTAAAAGCATAACAAAAATAGTATATCCAAATCAAAATATGACTACATGTTAACTAAGTTATTTTTCCAGAGAACACTTCACATTTACATTAAGTTCATATCCGGTGAGTGTCCTAATTTAGACAGCTATGGCTGAGCATAACTCTTCAGTAACCAGGGGAAAATGAAGCATGAAAAATATGGTCCAGTAACTTTTATATTTGCTTATCAAAGAGTTTATTCAGAATTGAATCACTTTTCATCAGCACAAACTCTCTGGTCAATACTAGTTTCCGGTAAATTTGTGAACATTTTAATTCATGTTTAAATACTGTTGTCAATGTGACGGTTGATGTATAATCACTAATTTCATGTAAAAAAAAGTGTGAAAATCTTGAGGGCACAGCTTATATCTTGTGTGTGTGTATGTGGTGTGTATATTTCCCCCATTCCCATTCTATAAAACAAAACAAAACAAAACAAAAAACATGAGGGAGAAAAAAACGTGGGAGAATACAGGTCAATTTATTTATTTTTTTATTTAGGAAAAAAACAATTATTACAATAGAAAATAACAGTGCAGATCCTAATTTATATGGCTTGTAGAGGGAGGATGTTTAGAAGGTGTTATTTAAACTGAGACCCAAAGGATAAGAAAAGAGCTGGGCTTGTGAAGGACAGAGGGAGGACATCGCAGGCCCTGAGCGAAGGAAGAATTTGACAGGTTGTAAGACCAGAGAACCACCGTATGGCTGGGGCACAGCTCTAGGAGAGGCAGCGAGAAAGAAGCCTGGAGAAGAAGGGAGGAGCCGGATCATTGGTGGCTTTATAGGCTGCAAATATCAGACACCTCTGGAGCCCCAGTTTACATCCTAGGAGCCAGTACTTCTCAAACTCATATATGCATATAAATCACCTGGCAATCTTGTTAAAAAGTAGACTGGGGCTCACTAGTTATGGAATGGTGCTGAGGTCCTGCATTTCTAACAAGTCTGAATGACACAGACACTGCAGGACTCTGGACCACACATTGAGTAGCAAGGCTTTAAGGCCCACTTTTTTTTTCTGCCTATGGCACCTGTGGAACCATTCAGCCATTTTGATGCATGCACAAACCTGCAAGTGTCAGGGCATTAATTCTCTGTTTCCCCCAAAATAAGATCTAACCAGAAAATAAGCCCTAGAATGATTTTTCAGGATGACATCCCCTGAACATAAGCCCTAATGCGTCTTTTGAAGCACAGCTTAATGTAAGACCTGGTCTTATTTTCGGGGAAACACGGTACTCCTTGAGATAATAATCCTCAACCAATGGGAACAGAAGCCAAGAGGATGCTTTACATCCTCTCCTCTGCCTACACTCAAGTGCGCTTTCTCCACACCTCCTCAGAGCGTCCCAGTGGGACGGAGTCTTGGCCGCCCACAGTGGTGACCAGCTCAGTGGCATACCCTCGCTTTATTCTTCCTTCTCTGTTACACCCTTCCCAGTCCCCCACTGTTCTCTGGGATCACTGACCCAAATAAACTCCCTGCATGCAACGCCTTGTCTCAGTCTCTGCTTCCTGGGAAAAACAAGCTAAGACACCATCGTCCTAGGTCAGTGGGGGAAATAGCTCCTCTCTCTAGATCCTTGATTAACTTGTGATGCGTGTGAAGTGAAGGATACAGTCAGATTCATCTTTGTATACCCTACAATTAGAATAAAGCCTTATACCTGCAGGAGCTCAACGAAAGTTACGATTCAAAACAATTTATTCTAAGCTTATTCAAATTAGTCAAAGGATTTTCACAAACTGTTCAGGAAGATTATAAGACAGCAATATAAGAGAGTTAGAACAGTATAATGGCTTGGAGCAGGACTCTGGAACTGGATTGCCTGGGTTCAAATGGCAGCTTTGCTGCCTTGTAGCTGTGTGAAAGCAGACATGGCACGTACATTGCCTGTGCCACGGTTTCTTCATATGAAAAATGGGGATGATGAGAACGGTACCTATCTCTTCATGTTATGAAGATTTATGAATTAATATTTTTAAAGCATTCAGAGCAGTATCTGTCCCATAACAAATGTTTTATATGTGTCTGTTAAATGAAATTTAATAAGTATGTTAAGGAACTCAAAAGAAAATCATGAAGTAGTTCCCAACACTGGTTTTTAGACTCATATTATTGTATACAAATCAACATAGGTCCTTGCTAAAAACGGGTTCCTGGGACCCACCCTGGACTCACTAAATAAGATTCTGTGGCACAGGATGAAGATTCTGTACTCTCAGCAAGTTGCCTCAGTGATTCTGTATATAACCAAAACTGGAAACCATAATCGACCACCATTGTTACCTAATAAGTTTCGTCAAGTAACTATCGTATCAAGAATTTGTATGCATATTACAAGTTAAAGGCAAAAAGTGAATTGAATTGAAAAAATTTATCTCATTTTTCTATTTCATTCATTCATTTACTCATCAATCCATTATATTTTTACTGAGTGTTTATTATTTTTATTGAGTGTTTATTATTTGTTATTCTTGACTAACTTGTAATCTTTGTTCTCAAGTTGTTTGCAGTCTTTGTTGACGCTGACTGAAATCCTGTACAGCAGGTAACTCAGGTATTATTAGTTCATAGCACAGTCTGTATAGTTCAGAGAGGTTGGTTAATTTGCCCAAGGTCACATAGCTTGTAAAGTGGTAGTACTAGAATAAGAATCCTGACCTTCTCAATCCAGATTCTCTACTACAGATGCTCCTTGACTTACGATGGGGTTACGTCATGATAAACCCTTCATAAGTTGAAACTATCATAAGTCAAAAATGCATTTAATACACCTAACATACCAAATATCATAACTTAGCCTCGCTGGTTTCTACTGCATGCCTATCACTTTCACACTGTCCTAAAGTTGAAAAATTAAGTCAAGCTGTCATTAAGCCAAGGACCATCTGTATTTTCATTATATCATGCTTTACACTAGCTTATATACTAAGAAGAACAATAAATAAGCACATGGGTTTTTCTATACTTAAATTCCACGTGTTAAATGTTAGTTTATAAAAAATCTACTTTATGTGTTAATGAGAGTTGTAGCTTTGGAAAGTGTTTCCTTGATGTGAAATAGAACAGAAAATAAAAAACTAGTTTAGATACACAAACAGTTTCATTTTTGTAATGGCCAATAATGGCCTGTAATCAAACTACAGCTGGTAAGGTAAATAAACAATTACCTTGTTTGCTGGAAGTTTAAACATGGACTAATTCATTAATTTGTAAATTGTTCCTTCATTTTTTGACCAGACTACACTGCCTTTGACTGTGTTTATATATATACATACATATATATATATATATATATATATATATATATATATATATGTATATATACATATATACATATATATGTATATATATGTGTGTGTGTGTGTGTGTGTGTGTGTGTGTGTGTCTATATATATGGGCTTAAGGGAGTGTTGGGAATCTGGGCACGCTTATGAGTAAAAGGTGTGAGACCGGACAGTTCTAGGAGTCAGCGGTAAGATAGGTACCTTAGGACCAAGAGAAGGATCACTAGATTAACTACCACCCAATCACAAGCATTTATTACATGGGAGGCAAGCTCATGGGAATTCAATCCTTTTATTTCTAAGTTCTTCCTTAAATTTCATAATCATAATTCTCACTCTAAGAAGCACCATGATTTTCCTGAGCAAGTTTGCATGCATCTGTCGACCCCTGAAGATGCCACTATTTAACTTATATCATTAAAAATTTACACATCAGAGTATTAAACTTACATTATGCATAAAAATTAATGCTATTAATACCATAAGGTACCTGGAGATTAATAGATGAGATACCAAACAGGAATACGATTCCACTTAGGACTGTAAAATAAATTGTTTTCAAGTGAAAATTTACAGTAAGTGAAAGAAATATGCCTTGATTTTGATTATTTTCAAACTTTTTCTGCCTGTGAGTTTTCAACTTAAAAATATAAAAGCATTTTACCTAATTTACAAGGATATGGTGCTGTCAGTGGACAAGAACTTTGATAAGAATATCAGGTCTTCCTACTGGCCAGGCCCGTTCATGTCCCCTTAACAAACACAAGAACAATCTTATTTTTGGCAGCGTGAATACCTTGTGGTCAGTGACAGGAAGAGAAACTGTTCATGACTTCCAAAAACAAACACACACAAAAGTCAGAAGTGGAGTGAGAACAGGCTCACTAAAATTTAATGACTAGAAAAGTGAACAGACTGAATCCAACCTTTACATACAATTGCCTAACCTCAATTGCTCTAATTGGGTTCCAAGTGCCCTAAAAATATGTTAGAATAGTGACTGCCAGTTTCTCACCATCCTCTTCTTTCAAGGTGGCCAAGGTATTTCCAAGCTTAGCTGTTGTGTGAGGGCTCTGTACAGCCTGAATCCACCACACAGGGGAACCGTGGAGTGATTCTGCTTCTTTTCTCTCCACTGGCTGCAGCTTCCTTCATTCACAGCAAAGGAAGATGATACTGGGGAGAAAAAAACAAACAAACAAACAAAAACCCAACAATGGGAGCAGAGAGGTGTCTAAGAAGAATTAACAAAATGGCATTTATGCTGGGTGACAATATTCTCAAATGCTTTGAAGGAGCTGCACACAATTGTTTAAAACCTGATCCTCCTTATGATGATAGGACAGTTTTTCCCACTTTGCACACAGTGATTGCTCTGTATCTGTGCCAAAGCTGTAGCAAGTGATCTGTTGATGGAGAAAAACACTCTGCTCTTCCCTTTGAAAAGTGTTGTTTTTATCTATTTTAAAAAATGGCTCTTGTATTTTTATGTAAAATAAGGCCCCTGCACTGTCACTATAAACTTGATTCACATGAATTTTTTTTATAGGTGTACATGTTCATAGTCAAGGAGCGAAAACTATTTGGTGGGAGCCACTGACATTTTGATTGTAGGAAGAAGGAAATGGCAATAATTTCTCGGAAGCCGGGCAGATTATAAAAGAGATATAGAAAATGCGACCCAGGCTGATACTGTAACACCTCTAAAACACAGATGGTTGGACTCTCATAAGATGTCCCCCCGCTGAATTAAAGTACAGAGATTGAATAAATCAAATGACCACCATTGGGAACCAGCAAGCACATTTTCTCTCCATTCCATTCCTTATTCTATGTGGACACAAATAACATGACTTCAGGCAAGAAGAAGAAGCTGGGTGTGATAACCCCCTAACATCCTCTAACCTTTTCAAGCTCAGTGAGGTGCTTTATGATAACAGCTCTCCAGTTAGATACATACAAATTGCCTGCAGCACCAAATAATTGTTCTGACTAGCTGCACACTCACTCTATCCTCACAACTCCGACTTTCTAAAGATATTGGATATGTGGATTCTAGATAACGTTTGCCGAATGTCCCCAAAGTCATTACTGAATGTGTTATCAAGGAAAGCCTATAGCACAGGCATAAAAATGATGGACATATTATTCTCTCTTTAAAATAAGAGTTAAAATAACTAATAATAATTACATGTTAAGGTCGTTTCATGACAATGATAGAATGGTGCCATCCACTGAAATATTCTGAAAAAAATCTCATTATATATATATCCTTCCAAATATCTTCAGAATGCATTATTACCTGTAGCTCTCACTTTGTTGGATAGCCCAAATACCAAAGAGAAAAAAACAGCCAATATATCATAGCAGTTAAGAATATGTTTTGAAGTCAAACAGACCTAAATCCAAATTCATATAATGTATGAATATAAACAATCTACTTCATATCTCTAAGCCTCAGTTTCTCTGAAAGCCAAATAATGTTAGTACTTATCTCATGGGTTTGCTTTGCTTTAAAGAGTAACTGAAATACTTCATGTGAAGCACAACACATAAAGAGACTCTTATAGTAAGCCTTCAGTAAATATTAATTGTAATTATAAAAATTAGTAGTAGTAGTTGGTTGATGATATGTCTGAACCATATCCTGTCATTACAAATATGTGTGTTAAAAAACCAGAAAAATTTCCCTATTGTCCAGTTAATTTTAAAAACTTTGTCTTGGGAGGGAGCCTCTCACTGAAGTAGAATTATACCCAGGCCTAGTTATAGGAACCATTACAAAAGTTTTAAAAGAATAATAAGAGGATAAAGATATTAGATAATGAACACCTTACTCTACACAGTCATGTACCACAGAGCAACATTTTAATCAACAAAGGACCACATATACACAGTGGCCCCATAAGATTATAATGGAGCTGAACAATTCCTATTATCTAGGACATTATAGTCATCGTATCGTTGTCATCGTAGCATATGCATTACACTCATGTTTGTGGGGATGCTGGTGTATAGCATTTATAAAATCAATAGTAGTGTACGGTGATATCCTCGGCCTTCACATTCACTCACCACTCACTGTCTCACCCAGAGCAACTTCCAGTCCTGCAAGCTCCATTCATGATACGTACCCTATACAGGTGTATCACTTTTTATCTTCTACGTATACCATATTTTTACTGTACCTTTCCTGTGTTTAGATATGTTTATACACAAATATTTCCCATTGTGTTACAATTGCCTACAGCACTCAGTACTGTAACATGCTGTACAGGTTTGTAGCCTAGGAGCTAGAGGCTGTATCGTCTAGCCTAGGTATGTGGTTGGTTGTACCATCTGGGTTTGTGTAAGTGCACGCTGTGATGTTTGTGTATGATAAGATCACCTACAATACATTTCTCAGAATATATCCCCTGTTGTTAAGTGACACATGACTGTATTCCTTACTACTAATAAATTATACTATAGTGGAATACACAATTCTATACTTTATATACTCAATAAGTGAGAAACAGATCTTATGAAAGCCAACAAATGTTCACAAAGGATTTGTAAAAGAAATAGATATTATTTCAGTTGCCTATTCATTGATATACAATTTCTATAGTTCAAGTTCAAATAAATTAACATTGTTTTCTAGACTAGGATATTGTCCATTGTTCATTTTTTTCTCTTTTAGTTATTATAGTCTAAAAACACTATTTGTCCACAAGAGGGTAAAAAAATAAATACAATTTGTATGGTGTGTCTATGACTCGACAAGTACCGCAGAGTTCTGAGTACACAGTAGATCCTCAGTAAAATGGATTGAAGTCCTTTCAAAACAGACGATTTCCAAGGCTATATTATAGTAAGTAACTCACATCTAAAATTACATAAATCCAAACTTGTTATTTTTTTTAAGTGTAACCTTTCCTGGTAATTATTTTTTTAACCTGGTAATTATGTTTTTATTACCAATCATAGCAATCAATGGTTACATATTGTATTACAAATTGTTCACAAAGAACTGTGAAATATATTACCTTAGGTAATCTCACAAATAGTACATACAATTGATATTATAGCTTCATTTTAGAAATGATGAAACTGAGACTTAATATACAATTTTATAAAATTTTACAGTTTTTAATGAGGAAACAGGATTCTAAGCCAGATCTTATAGCCCTCTCCCCGAGCCCATACTTCTTTTTCAACCTCATCGACTTGAAAGAAATCACTTGTTTTGCAACTCTGGTGTACAGATCATGGGGTAGTTTAACCAAAAGAAGATAAGACTATGTTATCTGTCCTCGTTAAACATTCACAATCTAGCAGAGAGTTATATCTGCAAATGATCCATCTCAGAATAATTTGGAGAAGCAAAATGACAATCTAATCTCCTATTTATGAAGGAATATTCAACTTCTTTAGATTAAGTGTAAAGTGATTTGCCTTACAGCATATCAAGTACATTTCAGTGCAGTCAGTATTAATTGTTAAGCACTGACAATAAACAAAGAATTCAGCTAAATATGTGTTTTATGAAAAATTGGTTATGTTTTGTCCTGCTGCTTCATAGACCTTCACCCACTGGGGCTGAAGCATCCAGTGTCTGCGTGATTACAATTTCAAGGTTGAATTATAAAATGAGCATTAAAAATTACTTCAGCTGCAATGGTTGTGATAGCCAATGCTTTTATTTGCAAGAGCTAAAACTTAAGAGAGACAAATTCCAGAAACTTCCCTTTAAATATCAAGAACCAGAGGCTGGCAACCCAAGAGAACAATGTTTTTCTAATAATAATATTAAGGAAGATATTAGATGCAAAATACTTGCAGTTTTACCTGTCCTATGAGAAAGTAAAATAAGAATTTTATGGGATAGATTGGGGGCAAAACTGTTGGGAAGCAGGTAGTGGGAAAGAGAAAGAAGCAAAATGGTTGTGATTTGTAATGTGAGTATGGGACCTGTCCCTACTCCTCCTTCTTGGACTTGTCACCACAGGTTGGTGGTGGGATGGAACATAAATCTCAGGAGAGAGGTGACTTCTCTCTGACTGCTCCTTGATGGGAAGCACTCCCATCAAGAGCTGACATGGAAACCTGGCCAACATGGGGAGATGAATGGGCCACTAAGAGGAGATCACTAGCCACAAGTTAAATCAGCAGTAGAGAAACCAGCACAAGATATGGAGAGGGTAGAAAAAATATGTTAGCTGTACCTGCCTTTGACACAAAGAAGAAAGGGAAGAAGCTTGAATTCAAATATTTATATAAAATATTGAAGGTGCATGGAATATGGTACCTTTAATTTTTTTAATATTTTTCACAGTCATCAGGAAAAATAATACCATTATAAATAGTGATTCAACAGCAAATTGAATGGAGTTCCAGAAAATAAAGTTGCATTTCTACACATCTGAGAATGGAAATTACAATCATGCTACTTTATAAATGGAAATATGGCAAAATGGGTTGTGGCAAATAGATATGTTAAATGTTATCTAAAAGGAATAATCAATATCAAGAAAATATATATATATATATATTTTTGGATAGAATAAGCTATTGAATTTCAAATCCAGAATTTAAATATGAGGAATTAAAAAATATCTATGTGTGAAAACCAATAAAAGGCAACATAAAAAGTTTAGGGCTGCATCTCTTAATTCACTTTCTTGTTATAATCTAAAAATGTTATCTTCTCAGACCTTTGTGAAATAAGCTGTATCATAATATTAGATAGGTAATTCTTATTTTCAAGAAATAGTTTTTCGGTTTAATAGTGAATCTTTGGTTTTAAAACTTTTAATTCTCTGAATGTTTCTCTCTCTGAGAGTTCAATAGCTGAAAGACTGACTTGGGTTAAAACTTTTGAGAAAGTACCTGTATCTCTAGTATTGTCTCCCACTTCTTTTCCTTTAGGTCATTTGGCAACAGTCACACTTACCGTTTCTTCAAAGAGATTCCTGCCTTAAAGACTGTGCAGGCTGTTCTCTCCTCCTGGAATGCTCTTCCCATAGATGCCCATAAAACTAACTTCCTTTACCTCTTGCAAGTCCTTGTTCAGATTGAACCTCGTCTGTGACTCCTACTCTCAGCCCTCTCTTAATGCAGCAATCTGACCTTCTCCTGGCACTGCTGATCTCCCTCACCCTACTCTAATTTTACGTTTTCAGTATCACTCAGTACTTTCTATATACTACGCAATTTACCTCCTCACGACTAGTTTGTCTTGTGTTATGCGCCCTTGAGTCAGCTCCAACTCCTGGCGACTCCATGAATGAGTGATGTCCTTGATGTCCCATCCTCAACAGCCCTGCTCAGCTCCTGTACACTCGTGCCTATGGCTCCTTTTATGGAGTCAGTCCATCTCATATTTGCTCTTCCTCTTTTCCTGCAGCCTTCTATTTTCCCCAGCATATTGTCTTTTCCAAATAACCCTGCCTTCCCATGATGTGCCCAAAGTAGGAGAGCTTCAGTTTTGCTATTTTTGCCTCCAGGGACGTTTCAGGCTTAATTTGCTCTAGAACCCTCTCGTTCATCTTTCTGGAGATCCAGGGCATCCACGGAGCTCTCCTCCAACACCACATTTCAAATGAATCAACTTTTTTCCTATCATCCTTCTTCACTCTCCAGCTTTCCCATCTATATATGATAAATGGGAACACAAGAGAGTGGATTACCTTAGCCCTGGTTTATTCACTGCTTTATGCTACCGACACTCGAACATAAGGTCCAGGTAGCCTGAGATCCTGGTCTTCTTTATTCATTGATAAATACCAAGCACCTAGAAGAGCACTGTGTACTCAGAGCAGGCACTCAATAAATAAACAATGAATGAAAGAATGTTAACATTTCTCTTTCAACTTCCAATAATTCTTATATATTATTTTATCTTTACAATATGTAGAAACAAGAGATATTCTCTCAAGTCTGAAGATCAAAGAGGCTTGAAATATCAATGACTATCTTAATTTCTAGACTGATTTTTTCATACCCACTGAGCCCTCCCTTTGGAACACTTATTCTAAGAGTCTGTACTTTCAATTCAATCTGCCTGTGTTTTTCTGTGAGAAAGCACTTTTGTGCATGTGGCTTCATTTACCTATTGCATCGCTTGCACAAACTTTGAGCACTGACCAGAAATTAATGTAATGCCCCAAGAATCCTAAGGCTCTTAGACCCTGTTGCTAATTTTCGTGGCACACATTTTAAAACTCTCACGACCCCACCACCACCTCAGTCTCTTGATGGTCCAGCCTCCCCGTGTTGTGTAGGAAAACCTGTGGTGAAGACATAGAATCAACACACAACTTAATTTACTAATACAGTGCACCCATAGTAGAACAAATTACAGTGGACTTGATTTTCACCAGTTTCTCTTTAAAAAAATAAAAATAAAAAATAAAATAAATAAATAAATAAATAAATAAATAAATAAATAAATAAATTGTGAAAAGATATATGATTGAGAAAAATGGAGTAGTCAAACGTATAATACTTCATATGAAAGATATAGTAGACATGGCATCAGAGTATTACATGATATCTTAATTAATCCTCTTTGATCTACACTTTCTGGATGACAGGTTTGATTCCTTCACCCAACTACTTAGATTCCTCTGAGAGGTCCCTCCATCCTCTATTTTACATGGAGTAGTTTGCAACATTTATGTCCATGTTCCCATGCCAATAAAGGTTATCCACAACCCCTATCTCTTTGTCTCCAGGAACTCTAAAATCAATCTTCTTTCATGAACCGCAACACTGATGGCTGATAAGAGATACATTCATGACTAAAGGAACTTATTTATCTTACAACCATGAAGCAAGTTTGAAAAATAATTTCAATACAGGAATTTTCTTTAAAATCTCATCAATTACATTAAAAATTTCAGTGCTTTAAGTGTTGACCTATAGGAATAATTTTATATCAACCTAAGAACTCTATGCCCATTTTTCTCTTGTCCATAGGTGGTGAACACTGTGAACTATTTAGAAACTCTGAATTTTAACTTTTGAGACACTTAAATATAGTCTCCATTCCAACCTGCTTTTTTATGCCCTCAATAATCTCACTTCTGGGACCTTTCCCCTTCAGTCTGGGTTTTCAGCTGTTTAATAATCTTTCTACTTCCCTTGACCATGCGCTACAGAGTTTCATCATGATCATTTCAATTTTGTAGCTACTCTTCAACCACTTCTGATGGCAGAAAATTTTGTTTGTTTGTTTTTTCACAAGAATGCAATATGTCACATACATACATTAAGGTATAACACATATAAAACCTTTTTTTTTTCTTTTTTTTTAAAGAAAATGTCTAAAATGTCCTTAATTATAAGATCAGAAATGTCAGGGCATTTGCCTCTATAGAATCTGTAATGTGAAGAGAATTCCATAAAACAAATATAATCATATACATATTATACCTGCACTACACACACACACATACACACACACACACACACACACACACACATACACAGAGACACACACACACACACACACACACACACACATTAAGAAGGAGTAAGGAAAGAAAAAAGAGGAGGGGAAGCTAGGTTGCATTTTTCTTTTTCTTTTTTAATGAGTAGGTGGAATGAAGAAAGAGCAGGGCTTTGGATCTGTAATTTATTTCTGAGACAGAAGGATAATTGTGCTCTCTAGCTCAGTAAATCTCAGTCTTAGTTGAGTTACAGGCGAGTACTGAGAGGACAAACTGAATTGTTGAATTCAGGCAGTATAAATGATAAGAAAGACATTTGAATAAGAAACTATTAAGTTCAAAGATTAGAAAAAAAACTAACATGGCAGTACACTGGCTCAAACATACAATAAAACCCATGAGCTTCCCCAAAACACAATTTCTTGGTTGTTACTTGACTATTTTTCATACTGATAGATGTTTTGCCCTCCGGGTGCACTGCTTTACACATAAAGAATGATTCTGCTTTGTTGCCATTAGTTCGAAAGACAAGACAGTGACATTGCGCAAAACAGAGTCCAGTATGAACACTGTATTCAGAAGAAACCCACTTTCAAAAGCCCTATTCTGATGATAAAGAAACAGAGATGATATTTTTTGTGTGTGTCTGAATTTGTGATCCTTGCAGGATGAGGGGAAAGAAATCAGATGTGTCCTCTGAATAACAATGAAGTATTGGAAAGCAATGACATTCTAATCACTGCTTCAAATGTCAGTGCAAGGATGCCGTGGGTAGCAGCTCCAATACATAAGTTAACGGCTTTACTGTAAAATCACAAGGGAGCAATTAATGGGAAGCTGTTACTAACCTTCATGCATTCCATCGCTCAAGTGTCTAGAGAAAAGGTCTAATTATAGTTCTAACCTTTCCAATGGGCCATGAATGACTCTCCAAATATAGGATGTTGTGTAGGAAAAACTGTGATAAAGACATAGAATTGACATATAATTGAACTTCCTACCACAATGTACCCCTAGTAGAACAACAAATCATGTTGGTAACTTGATTTTCACCAGCTTCTCATTAAAAGAAAAATATTAAACTCTGTGAAAAGATATATAATTGAGAAAAATGGAGTAGTCAGACATAAAACTTCATGTGAAAAATATAGTAGACATAGTATAAGAATATTACCTTATATCTTATTTAAAAGCATAACTATTTAAAAGGCAAGTATTATATTTCAAGGAAGAGTGAGGATCCATATGGAATATGAGACTTAGCAGTTTATTAAACAATATGATTAAAGGGAATCTGATGAGAAAAGTATTTTCATTTCACAAAAAAGTTCAATAATTAGAAATGTCATGAAAACATTTGCTTATAACAGAGAAAAAAATTAAAAGTGCAATATATCACTTTTTGGTAGACACTTATTTCAAGATGATGGTACATTTATTTGTTGCTTGTTCTAGGTAAGGTATCTCCTGCAGTGTGGAAACTGACATTTCTAATAAAGTCAAGAGACCCTATTCATTTAAAAACTATTAATTGAGTTTTTTGAGCAAGGCAACTATACTGAGAAGGATAACAAATTCAATACCTTTAAGAGATGTGTAATGTATGTAGAGATTTAAGACAATACTAAATAAATGCATAAAGAGCAGATGTAATGGGAATTCTGCATCGCAAATCAAGTGATCCCTGTACCAGGACACTCTACTGAGTACAGAGGAGGCCTGGGAAGATCCAAGAGGCTGCCTGGAGAAACTGGGACAGATGGTGGGTCAGATGGCCATACTGGGCATTCAGTGAGGCAGAGGCCATTCCATAGGTGGTCCTTACTTATTACTTTCCTTGAATACAAGAGGGAAGAATTATTGAACCCCATTTCATCCAAGATAAAGCTATAGACCTGACAGCAGCCTAAAATGCCTTACATGATCAACTCCGCCTCCCCACTTCCACTTTTACTACTTCCCCCTTTGCTCACTCTGCTCCAGCCACGTTGGCCTCATCCACAAAGACTCCAGAAACTCAGGCACTGCCCTGCCTTAGGAACTTGCACAGCTGTCCCCTCTGCCAGGACCATTTTGTTCTGGCTGGACCAGTCTTCCACCAGACATACGCATGGTCACTTCCTGTACCTTCTCAACACAGTGTCCCATGCCCACTTACCTTGTTCTAACTTTGCTTTTTTCTTTTTTTTTTTATAGCACTTACTGCTTTCTAACATGTGGATGTGTGTGTGTGTGTGGATGTGTGTGTGTGCGCGTGTGTCTAATTTCATTTATTGTCAATTTTCTCTTTCCTGCTAAAACACAAGCTTCACAAACTGGAATCTTTATTTTGTTTACTGATATATGTCAAATCCCTGGTATAGGATGGATGCTCAGTAAGTATTTGTGAATTGAATGTTTGAAAGAAGTTCCCAATAAATAAATTTTAAATTGTAGATCTATTTTGTGATAGAAATTGATGAATAATGTATTTTCCTGAATTAGAACAATCTTTTCTCCTTTTTACATATGTAATTTGGAGTCATGGTCATCTAATTTGAAAAATTAGTTTTCGAACAAATTTAATCTCAATCTCTGCCTTTTTTTCCTGCTGAAAAATGTTAACGTAATTGCAGTTATTTTAAAATGCATTCTTTCGATAAGATTAACAGGACGTGGCAGATGGGTAAATACTTGCAAATGTTTTCTGTGTTCTACTTTAAATTCCTCAAGTCACTTTTGCAAATATGAACCATGTCTGATAATCTGGAATAAGAGCGTTTTGAGAATAATTTTTTAAATATGGTAACATAGATCTTTTCTAAATTCTTCATTAACTTTTAACAATGCAATTACATTTATAAAGCAGGATATAAATTATATTTATAAAGCAGTATTAGTTTTAGCAATTTTTATTTACATTTTTAACCACAGGTCTATAGTAACTTTAGTTTCTAAAAAGCTTAGGCAGAAATAAACAAATAAACTTTTTAATTCTGTTTGTTTTTTTCTGTTCTAGATTATATATACACACATAAATATACATACATTACATATATCTATATACTTATTTGTTTTTTATGTCATGTTGTTTATGTCTGTTGTGCTTCACCCAAGAGGGAACACACATGATGAGTAATATAATAATCATGAGCACATATCCATTAAACCAAGTGATGTAATAGTTAAACACTAAGAAAACAAAATTTTTAATGTGAACCCAGGGATTGGGCTGTTTCACCAATGTAAGACAACATTGCTTTGTGCTCCATCTATTTAAAAAGTTTCTGAATGACAGTAGTTGCTCCATAAATTCTTGTCAGATAAGTTAATGAATGCTGCTTAGTTTACGTATATATAGAGGTTTTGTTTTTTGTTTTTGTTTTTATGAATAGGCCATGTTCACTTGCCTTTTACATAAGAAAGTGGAAATAAACTATGTCAAGAAATTAGACATAATTTTTATTTTTCATTTCTTAATTTTACAAATACTTATTGATCACCTACTATGCTTCAGATGACATGCTGTTAACAAAGTTAATAAAGTAGGTTGAGCAAGTATTGGAATACTAGAAAAAAGGTTGAACTTTATGGTACAGAATTTTTAATGGTAAAGCAAGACACTGTAGGTAAATACAAGAAATACAAAAGAGTATTCTTAGTCCTTCATGGTTTCATAATCCAAAAATATAAAATGTATATTTAAAAACCCCATAATTCAAGGCAGTAGGCTAAATGATACATGAAGAAGAAATGAAGATTTTCACTTCTTCAGTGAAAGAAGTGAAGAAGTGATTTCTTGGGTGGTTTTGTGTGTGGTTCTTTCTGTTTTGTTCCATTGATCCATACGTCTGTCTTTACACCAAAAGCACAGTTTTGATGAGCTGTCCAACTTTGTCCCTTTTTCAAAGTTATTTTGACTGTTTTAGGTCCTTTTTATTTCCACATAAATTTTAGAATCATCCTATCAATTTCTAAAAAAAAAAACGCACACAAGTTTCTGGGATTTTGATTGTGAGTGCGATAGACCAATTTGGAGAAAATTAACAACTAATAATACTGAGTTCTCATCTGTGAGCTCTCCATTTATTTAAGTCTTTTGTAATTTCTTTCAGCAATGTTTTGTAAGTATACGAGCGTTTCAGTATACGAGCTTTGCACAAATTGTGCCAAATTTATCCCTAAGTACTTCATATTTTTATACTATTGTAAATGGTAGTTTGTTTTAAAATTCAATTTGTTATTTAAATTTCAATTGTTATTTGCTAATATATAGAAATACTATTGATTTGTTCAATATATACATTACTCTTGTATCTTGCAACTTTGTGAATTCCTTTCTTAGTTCTGGTAGCATTTTTGTAGATTCCTTAAAATTTTCTATAGATTTTGTGTAAAATTGGTATTATTTCTTCCCCACTTTCAGTGGCAGATAGCTTTTACTTTTATCCCACCCTCAGCAGCACCAGTCCTTTTGTGTTACTGGGGGAAACAGAATGCCTCCTGCCTCTTGCTCAGCAGCAAACAGCTTTTGCCTCATGTAAGAGAAGGGTCGAGAATGCAAGTGGAGTGTGTTCCTGTTAACCATAGAAGACCGCCACTAGGTAGCATTACCACCTGCAGCACTGAAAGGACCTCTCTGAGGTCTTGTGCCCTGTCCCTAATTCTTTGCATTAATATCTAGTGAAGGCTCATGGAAAAGGGTGGTGAAGAATTACAGATTCTCCTATTCTCCTATGTCTCCTATTTGAAGCTGGGGTTCCCACAGATTCAAACTGCCATGCTACCACACATTCCACCTTTAAAATGAATTATAATTTCCATTGTTTCCTTGAACTTCATATTTGTTTGACTGCCTCCTCTTCCTTCTGTGATCTCCTAAAGGCTAAACTTCGTAAGTCCTACTCTCCTCCAAGAGTTTAACAGAATTTAGTTTACCTGGTCATCTCGTAACTAGCCTCAACTCTATGATGGCTTTGCATATTATCTAGCTTTTTATCATTTTTAGAGAGGAAGTAACATTGTCTGTGGCCTTCTACATCCTAAATAGAAGTTACATGTGTTTTGTTCAGTTTTAGAGGACCACTGACAAAAAGGAGTTCATCCAGAAGAGGTAAAAGTGGAACAATAGACATTCTTCTACTTCCTTCTAGTTCCACTGCAAACTCCAGGTCAAGCCATCAAAATAACGTTCATATTACTCTCAATTTCCACTTCTACTCCCTAATCCAGTCTGCAAACAGCAATCAGGATAATCTGTTGTGTTGTTGTTGTTGTTGTTTTAATGTGTATCAGATAATGCCCTTGTACTGCTTAAAATTCCTCAGTGTATTCCTATTGAACATGACATAAAATATGAAATCTTTACAATAATCTGCATGACCCTGCCTCATCTTTTCATGGTCCATATGTCAACTCGCCTCTTGTTACTTTCCATCTATGTTTTACTTATCTTGGTTTCCTTTTCTCTCTTTGGATCTCCCTTCATGCTTTACCTTTTCTCTGAAACACTACAACCTACTACTTGAACATTTAGCCCCAACACTCACACACACACACACACACACACACACACACACACACACACACACACAGGCTTTCCATGACTGGTTCTTATCTCATTTTTCATATCTTAGATGAAAGCCAGGGATGGCCTTTCTAACCACCTTTTCTTTCCACCAACATTACTCTCCATCTCTGCATGTTGCTTTTTTTGTAACACTTAAGAAAATGTATTTATGTGGTGCTTTGCTTGTTTGCCTTTTCACTCATTTATGGTCTTTCCTCTCCACTGAAAACTTCATTAGGACATGGACAATTTATGTCTCGTTTACTGGAGGCTATGCCACACCTAAGACAATGCTTGGCACACCATGCATTCAATAAATATTTCAAAAGTATTTAAAATGTATAATATTTGATCACCATATATTATTATAGTTTATATATTATTGTATGTTAAGTACATCGAAATAAATTACTGTACTATTATATATTAAATATTCACTATAAAATATTTAAATTAATTTAACAATGTATATATGAGTAAAGAAGGAAATTCCAGACAAAGCTTCAATAGAATGATAAAACAGAATATAAAACGTTAATCCCTTAAACTCTAGGTAGACTGGCGCTTAAATTATCCTGAATGAGTTTCTAGCCATTTCTGAAAAATAGAAAATATTTATGTAAAGACATATGTAGGTGAATGTAGTTTTCTGGGAAAAAATATCCAGGGATACAAATGAAAGTCAGTTTGCAACCTTCTATTTTATGAGTCTGGTCTTCAGGGATCTTTCAACTTCATTTTCCTGAATCAAGTAGCTCAGCTATTTGAAGTAAGCATATGTATTTTTAAGTGGTTATTCAAACTGAATTTCCTGAATATTTTAGGGTTTAGTGCTCACTAAATGTTATATAGAACGAGGAAGAAATGGATAGTAAAATTGCAGGGACTCGCCAAAGCATTAACATTTTATTCTTCTGTGGGCAAGCAAATAGCATAAAGTATATTTACATAAGGCAGAAGAGTGTCTTAGAATATATAAGTCATCCACATGCCTGAAGTATGCTCAGGATATAGTGAAAACTTGATTGCTTCTGTTGATGTATCATAAAATAGAAGATTAAAATAATGTTGACTAATACATCTAAACAATGTTCTTTCTTAAAAGTGGTGCAGTGGCCTAAAGGATCTGTGTCTGCAATTTGTTTCTTGGCACCTTTTAAAATCTTCCAATAAATAGAAATTACTATTTTTTTAATCCACCTTCAAAACACCTTGGAACTTGATTTTCCATTAATGCAGTGAGTAAGCTTGGGAAATTTCACCTTCAAAACCTGAGAGCATAAAAAAGGAACGGTTCAGAATGTCTCTTTCTAAAGAGACCTAACTTGAACTTCTGTGACCAGATAACGCAATGAGATAAATCCCACCCAAGGCCTAGTTTTGACTGAGCTATTGAAATCATATTAATAAAACTAAACTGAAACATATAAAATAAAATATATTTACAAATTAGGTGGTATTTATCTAGAATATAATATATTTGTAAACTTTAGAAAGTTTGCGACAACAGTAGATAAAAGGCACTTTCATAATGAACTAATAATCTTGTTATCTTTTTAGCCTTAAATATATATAAACATTACAACTCAACAACAACAACAAAAAAGCCCTATTTAAAAAAATGAGCAAAGGACTTGAATACATATTTCTCCAAAGAAGACATGCAAATGGTTAATAAGCACATGAAAAGATGTCTAACATCACTGATTACAGGGAAATGCAAATCAAAACCCGCAATGAGATACTGCTAAGGCACACCCATCAAGGTGGCTACTATCAAAAAGAAAAACAAACAAGCAAACAAAAACAGAAAATAACAAGTGTTGACAAGGATATGGAGAAATTAGAAACCTTCACAGTTGGTAGGAATGTAAAATAGGGCTGCAGCTATGGAGAAGAGTATGTCAGTTTCTTAAAAAGCTAAAAGGTGAATAATCACATGATCCCCCATCCCCACTTCTGGGTATATACCTGAGAGTATTAAAAGCCAGATCTGGAAAAGGTATTTGCACACTCATGTTTATAGCGGCATTTTTCACAATAGTTTAAAGGCAGAAGAAACCCAAGTGTCCACTGACGGATGGCTGAATAAACAAAATGTCATACATACAGTGTTATATTATTCGACTCTGAAAAAGAAAGAAATTCTGATACATGCTTCAACAGAATGAACTTTGAGGACATCGTGCTCAATAAAATAGCAAGACACAAAAGGTCAAATATCGTATGATTCCACTTACGTGAGGTACCTTGCGTAGTGAAATTCATAGACAGAAATCATAATGGCAGGTCCCAGGTCCTGGGGAGAGAGAAAAGGGTGATTTATTGTTTAATGGGCCCAGAGTGTGAATTTTGCTAGATAAAAAAAGAGTTCTATGGATAGATGTTGGTGATGGTAGAACAACATGAATATACCGCCACTGAATTGCACACTTAAAAATAGTTAGGATGGCAAATTTTATGCTATTAGTATTTTACCACAAAATTTAAAAAGCACAAAACATATATCAACATCATTTTTTGGTTTCTTTATGCTCATCTAAACTTTAAGACTGCGTCCATTTTACTCACCATGCTATCTCTGATTTTTAACACACACATTATGTATTCAATAAATAGTCATCGCTTAATTTGAAAACTGAGTGGGTCTCACATGATGCTCCTGAGAGTTGTATCGTTTTCTGTCATTGATAACTAAATAGAAAATGATGATGTAAGTGTCATACCTGGGAGTTCACTATCATCATGTCTTGTCAGAGACACAGCGATAGAACTCCCTGGTTTTATATTTTTGCTTCTCTATTTCAGACTATTATGTGCAAATAAAGACGGGCAAAGACTGGGGTGATTCTTGTGATAACCTACATTTAGAACTATGATGATGTCCATCATTTGAACTATTCTCAAGTGAGTGATCCATAAATAGAACAGCTCTTTAGGGTGTTACACAGTAAGCCTGCCAGTTTAAGCTTGTCAGGACTTTCAGAAATCCAGCTACAAGTTAAAAGAGAGCTGTGGGGGGAGAACTAAGAAGAGATGACAAAGAGAAGGATAATCATAATAAAGAAGGACCACATCAGCAAAGCAGAAAGGTTTTAAGGTAGAAAAGGGTATAAAATTAATATTTAGAGAGCATCTAAATCCTGGGATTATGGTACATTTTTCGTATATCATCTCATTTAATTCTCACAAGAACCCTGCCAATCATAACCACCATTTTTGCAAATGAGAAGACCAGGATTCAGAGAAGATTACACACACACACACACACACACACACACACACACACACACACATATATATATATATATATATATATATATATATGTAATCTTTTAGGTGATAGATTAGATCCAGGAAATATACACAAGTCTTAGTGATGTAAACTAGTATTGTTCCAGTCATGTAAACAGCCCCACTTCACAGGTGGTGGTCAGAGAAGGGAAAGGACTTTGAAGATTTAAAGATTCTATGGAAGAGGGATTTTTAATTATGCAATCAGTATTTCAAACCAGCAAGTGCTTTCCAGTTGTACCTGCATTCAGTGATCGTAATGATAAAAAATAACTACCAAGTAAAAGTGTTTATATATGCACATACACGAGGAAGTGCACCTCAAACAGGCAGGAAGCTGTATTCTCTGCCTATGTACAAGCAGGAATTGTAGCACAGCTTTTATATAGAAACCTGGTTGGTGAGGGTTAACTCAATCATTAGACATTTAAAAATGTGGTCCCTAAAAATCTGTAAGATTACACAGTGATCCCCTTTTCGTTCTATTCCCATCTTTCATTCATTCCTAGTTTACTTTTTTCTCTCCTCTTCGTACTTTTCTTCCCACTCCATTCTCTGTACTTTTCTTTCACAGAAGTAAACTTCTTCACCTTTTCCAAACTCAGGCAACTTTTCCCTATACAGAGGCAGCAGCAGGCAGCTTTACCACCAAGTGAGGTGGAAATTTTATATGTCAAACAGGCTGGTGGGAAGGGTCCCTGGAGTCAGAGGAAGATGAACGATGCCTCTCTGTGTGCACTGCCTTGCTTCACAGCAGCTCGCAGAGTGAGCATTCATTTTCTTCAGGGGCATTGCTACAAAGCACATTTCTGGAACATTCTTAAATGTTCAAGTGAAACCTCAGTCTTCTAGCAAGTCTCTCTCAGGCATGGAGAGATGAGTTTAGGCTATGACAAGCAGAAAACTAACTTTGAAGTATTTCTTACTTATGTTTTCTCCATGTCCTTATTTGTCTTTTTTAAAGTAGAAAGCAAAAGGGAAGGGACAACAGTGTAACTATTGCATGAGAGCTTGAAGAAAGAACTCATTTCACAAAAGAGACACTGCAACTAGGCAAAGCAGAAAATGTGAGCCTTAGAGCTAGCAAACACAGGTTCACTTTCCATCCTACCCAGCCCTCTACAATGACCTGGAACAATATACATAATCTTGATCCAGACCCCGTCGCCCTTTTGGGAGGTGGGGGGTGAGAGAGGCATATGTTGATTTTTCCAAACTACTCGCCATCCACTTAGCAGAGTTGGCAGAATAGTGAGATGGTATAATCATCTGAAAGCACTATCTTCCTACCTCTTAATGACATAGGGAGTATATTCGTGACAGTATTCTGGGTTTTCCTGAAATCCTGTAGAGTTGAAAACTTTAATAATTTAGACCATAGGTATGATAGACACAGGCAGTAGTAAACAGCTTTTAAAGATAAATTGATTTTTTTCTCACATCTGAAAAACATGAATGTCACTTGTCCTGATCAAAGGTGATTGTTGTTTTTCATTTGTCATAGGAGCTAAAATAAAATTCTTTGTATACAATTATGTAATAGCAATGCCCTGCAATTTAGTACATTTGCTTCACAGTCTCCTTTAAAAATGTCTATCATACCTCAACCTGTTATGGATGATTTTATGAAAACCTTACCGATGAAGTATATAATTTGGGAAGAAATTTATTAAATAAAATAATAGTGGACTAGTGTTTAATGGGATAGTAACATGGAACATATTTTTAAAGTTATTTCCATGTAACGATTTATTTAAATTACTTAGCCTATAAACCACTATAGCAACTTAGATATATAGTATATGTGTTTGTTTTCTATAGCTGCTTTAACAAATGATCACAAATTGGATGGCTTAAAACAACACAAATTTATTATTTTACAGTTATATAGATTAGAAGACCAACAGAGATCTCACTGGACTCAGATCCACATGCTGGCAGAGCTGTGTTCCAATCTGGAGGTTGTAGGAGAGAATCTATTTTACTTCATTCTCCACCTTCTAGAAGCTACCTACATTCCTGGGTTCATGGAATTTTCATTTTCAAAGCCATCAACTGCGGGTCCAGTCCCTCTTACATGACTACCTCTGGTTCTCTCTTCTCTTTTCCCCATTTAAAGAGTCATGTGACTAAACTGGGTCCACCGAGCTAATCCACAATAGTCTCGCTATCTCAAGGTCAGCTGATCAGCAATCTGAATTGTAACATTCACAGGTTACAGAGACTAGGATGTGGACATCTTTCGGGGACTATTATTCTGCTTTACCATGGCATGTAATCATTTATAGCTGAATGTAATAGTTTATTGTTACTATCCTAGATCTATTATACTGTTTATGTATCTAAAATACAGATTAAATAACATATGATATATAGGATTATATATTCCATACATTATGATACAGTTTATAATAATTTGAATTATGTAATATTACATGAGCATTTCTCCTATGTATCCCAGTCAAGATAATTTCTCCTCATGCTATATTTAACAGTGGGATTTTAAAAAAGGATAAGAGATACAGCAATAAGTAGGAGGGGTAAATTATCAATTTTAAATGGCTGGATGCTCCCTGACTGAAATCACTGCCAGGGAGTGAACTATGCAATTTGGGAAAAATCAGAACTTTTCTATACTTGGCAAATCTGAACTCCATGAAAATCTCAATGCGATAAACTGAGACCAAAGGCTGGAATTGGCCCCAGGCTTTTGTAGGAACCCAGACCCAAAATTTGTGTGTCGTGAGTCCTGAGAGAACTAGTTCAGATTTGGCCTCCAGAATGTGGTGATACTTACCGTTTCCCTGAAAATAAGACTTAACTGGAAAATAAGCCCTAGCATGATTTTTCAGGATGACATCCCCTGAACATAAGCCCTAATGAGTCTTTTGCAGCAAAAATTAATATAAGACCTGGTCTTATTTTCAGGGAAACACGGTGAGTGGCACTCTTTTATACACTGAGCACTAAGGAGGGCTATGTCATATTCCAAACAGCTGCCATGTGTCAGATACTTTTCAAAGGAGTTATGTAGTCCATCACTATTAATACAGATATTGCAACATTTTACTTGCAGAATTTTGTATGCATAGTTTTGTCCTCTCCACAGTCCTCAAAATAGACATCTTTGTCCCTCTTATAAAGATGAGGAAACCGAGGCTCAGTGAGTAATGCAGCAGGGATTTGAATACTGGCTCTTTAGATCCCAAAGCATCATATTCTTTCCCTTACATCACATTGAGTTTCCAATCCAAACTCATGACACATCATTAAAAGCAGGGAACTAAAGGAGAAGTCACTTATAAATTTAAATTGTACTGAATATAATTTTTGAATAACTGTTAACTTCAAATAATACAGTTCTCAGGTTGATGTAATTGGAAATTTCCAGGGTGATCTCAAGGTTTAATTTCATCCCTCTTTTACTTCAGGTGTCTAAGTGGGTGAGTGTAATAGACTGAATAACGACCTCCCCAAAATGTCCACGTCCTAATCCCTGGAACCTGTAAATGTGTTATGTTATATGACTAAGGAAAATTAAGGTTGCAGATAAAATTACATTTGCTAATCGTAATGCAGAAATTATACTGGATTATCTGGGTGTGCACAATGTAAACACAAGTGGCCTCCATCGGGAAGAGGGAGGCAGACGTGTCAGAATTAGAGAGGGACTTGACTGACCATTTTTTCATTGAGGGTGAAAGAGATTCACAAACCAACGAATGTGGGCAGTGACTAGAAGCTGAGAAAGGCCAGGAAACAGATTCTCCCCTAGAACCTCTAGAATGGAATGCAGGAGAGCTGACACTTATATTCTAGTCCAGTCGGACCTATGTTGGACTTTTAACCTCCAGAACTGTAAGATGATAAATTTGTGTTGTTTTAAGCCTCTAAAAGTTTGTGGTAATTTGTTACAGCAGCAATGGCAAACTAATACAGTGGGTATTAATTAGATCCACTCAGGTAAAAGAACCAGGCACTCTAAAGGGACTGTGGAAGCTTGTTCTTAATATGTGACTTAGAAGCTCATCTGTGAAGGAGAAAATGGCATATATGTGGTGATTCTAGACCTAGTGGCGGGAAGAAGAAAGAAGTAGAAGGATATTAGTTGGGCTCCTTGGGAGTTAAAAAATTATCTTTTTTTTTGTATATTATAATTTAATAACTTGTTTAGTCTTTTCTTGTTTATATCTTAATCTCAATATAAAGAAAAATTTTGTCTTTATTTTTTGCATTCTGTATAATAGTAAGAGATGCATACTTAGAAATCATTAATATAAAACAATTTTTAAAACTGTGGTTACAGCTTCAGTATTCTACTTACCTTTCGAATATTCAAATATTTGATTTGAATATTCAATATTGGAAATGTTCAATTTCCAGATTTATGTTCTAGTTCATCTGAAATAACTTGGGCTAGATGTTAACAGTACAGTGCTGGACTCTATTGCCCAGTAAACTGAAAACTAAAAATCCAATTGAGGGTCTCACTCTCTATGCTTCTTTATAAAGGTATATTTTTCTCTTCTCAGGGATACCTTGAATTGCTTTTTAAAAATTATCTTAAAGAGATATTATTTCAGGAAAAATGTTCCCCCTAAATATAAAAGGAATAGCTGAGCAAAGCCTACATCTAAGATAGTATAAGAGTCATAGACACAATGAGCTGTCTTTACCTGAATAGCACTCTTAGCGGAAATATGTAACTGTAAAGCATATAAACCTAAATACTAAGGTTCCACAATTAAGAGGGGGTTCATTTTGCGGTTAATCATTTGTTGAAAATAATCGAAGATGGAAAAGGGTGGAAAGTTTTAAAACAAAAGAAGAGTTAATAAAAAGGGGGGGTGGGGGATAACGTCCCCATGGAGATGTATCTGGCAGTGCTAACAAATACCTCCACAGCCCTGATTTCCCTTGTGAGCTCAGAGCACTAGGTCTGGGCAGCCGAACCAGAATGGATGACAATAATTAGATTCTGATGAGTGAAGGACCCACACGAGGGCCAATGTTTCTGGAGGAGTTCATGAAAGGAGAGGAAATCTCCTGATTTCACAAGGATGTAAAATGGATGCAGAGTCTCCAAGAGTTTTTTTGTGTTTTTTAAATGACTGACTTCTTCCTACTCACCTAACAGCACATTTAGAGGGGGAAATATCTTGCACACAGAAAATTGATCACAACTGGAGAATTTTAATATGTGCATACTTCCAGTAGTAAGATTCAGGAGCACCCAGAGCTATTATTCAAAGTCAGTATCAGACCATTTAATTTTCTGCTTCAGTTCCTTTCTGCTTCTCCCCCTCCAATCCCAGCCTAATGGCCATACACCATCTTCTCCTTTTGCTGTCTTTCTGCCTCTTTTAAGCACTGTTTGTACTCTGAATAGAGTTTTATGACTGACATCTCCAGGTACAGTATCTATTCTCCTTAATGAAACCCTAGTTGCAGTGAGTGCTAATAGCTCAACAAGCATTTTACAGCCCTTATAAAGAACGAGTGTAGAGTGGACGTGAATGTACTTAGCACACAGCTTGGTAAATAGAAAATGGGACATGGGCGGTACAGTTACAGCTGTGAATGATTTGTGGCGACTTTCATGTCAGCTGGTTTTTCTCTTTTGTCCCTTACTGGAAGCCTCAGAATCCATTTTAAGTTAATTCTAAAAGCTAAGTCTGAAACAAATTGTATAGTGACAGGTGAAAAATGTAAGTGGAAAAATGCTGCCAGGGGCTACAGTATGCGTTAATCCACTTGGACAAAAGGCAGTGTAAATGTCTGAAAATACAGCCGTTTTCTTTTAACTGCCTAGGCACCCCCCCCTTTTTTTTTTGCTCCTTTTGATAATCATATCCTGATTCATCTGGTATTACAATTGCTTTCTACAATTTCCTCTTACCCGTACCTCCACTTCCAAGTTGAGAGACTTCATTTTTTTTTTTCTTTCCTTTTGCTTTTCTACGGATTCATTTCTGATTTAGCATTTGTGTCTAAGAATACAACTTATTGGGTTGTAGGTGAACAGACCCAGGTATATGCAGTAACTGAACTAATAATACAACCAGCTGTTCCTACTATTAGCCTAGCAGCTGTCTCTTACTCAGTTCATCCTGGTGCATAAACTTTGCAAGTTTAAAAAAAAAAGAACGGTAAAAGGAAAAATGAACATGCTTTTAGAGCTACTGTTCTGGGAAGAGATTGAATAGAGAATGTCTGAATATCAAAGAATCATGCATGCACTTATATTGTGAAATCTGGTAGTGCTCTATTTCAAGGACAAGGTGGTATCTGCAAGGGAACTGGTTGTGTGCTCCACAGATGCAGAGGCCACTTTCAGAATTCTAAACTTCGGGGGAACTTTTCAGTGCTGTGAGCAGTTCATTAGCTTTTCAACTGCAAACAACTGATTCTTTTCAACACACAAATCACGAAAGAACATGACTTTGAAGTAAGTAGCTAATCCCATGACATATCCATCATTTCGTATCAAATAAAACTCAGCTAAGGACAAGCATGCAAGTACAGGTGTCAGTTAATAAAGAATAAATTGAGATTGTGAGTCTCATAGTCAAGATTATATTGAAACGATGGCATTAATAGTTATTAAATTAAGACAGGTTACTTGGATTTTTTATAAGATATTAGGATCATCCTTTACCATTATAATGTTTCCATAGCAACAATAGAGCATTATAATGTTCACTTGGATCACAGCAGTTATTTATTATGATACATATCACTATAATTATTTGAAAATTATCTGAATAATAGTTACCATTTGAGTGCCTAATAAATGCCTAATATTTAACTTAACCCTCATAAAGTTTGTGTCCCAACCCCCATTTTACAAAAGAAGAAACTCTGGCTCTGAGAGTTGAAATAACTGGCATTCAGTCACAAGACTGTGAGTGGCAGGGCTGGGATTCCAACCTCATTCCACGAAATTCAAGGGCCCATGCATGCTCCCGCCCTTCTGCTATGGACTTCCTACTATAATGTTGTTATAGACTGAATTGCATTTCCCTCCCAAAAAACATATGTTCAAGTTCAAGTATTTACTCTCACTACCTCAGAATGTGACCTTATTTGAAAATAGGGTCTTTATAGAGGTAATTAAGATGAAGTCATTAACGTCAGCCCTAGTCCAGTGTGACTGGTATCCTCATTTAAAAAGTGAGATTTGTACACAGACACATGCATACAGGGAGAATGTCATGTGAAAATGAAATCAGAGATCAGAGTGATGAGTCTATAAGTGAAGGAACTCCGAAGATTGCCGGCAAAGCCCCGGAAGCAGAGAGGCATGAACAGATTCTCCCTCACAGCCCTCAGAAGGAACCAACCCACACCTTCATCTCAGACCACTAGCCTCCAAAACTCAAAGATAATGAAAGCATTGTTTAAACTATCTAATTTGTGCTATTTTGTTATGGCAGCCCTAGGAAACTAATACATTAAAATAGAAAAATAAATATGTAAAACACAAATATGTATAAAATATAATGTAATATGTTCTTTGCATTAGTTATTTTTATTTATAAACGTTTACAATATTTTCCATTATATTTAATTTGAATAAGTTTTTTAGACAGTTTTAGAAATTAACTTGTTGACAAGGAATCTAAATACAAGAAGAAATGAAATCAGTGAATAAAACATGGAAACACAAGGAAAGAATCAAACATAATAAAGATCAATTAGCTCCTTTTTATGTAGCTGCTGTAAGACACGAACCTCTCTACACCCATTCCCCACTTCCTAACAAATAATGTATAAAGGCACATTCAACAACAGCCGAGGTTGAATTCCTGCTCACCTAACAATACTAGTTAGGTGAATAGGTCAGTGGGGAGAACTTTCCTCCCATTTTGGGTCCCCTGGCTGACAAAGGCCCTGCGCTCTTCAATCTGTGGTCTTCTAAGGTCATCCTGGAGTTTCTCTCCCTTCTGTCAGCCACAGGGGAAAACAGAATGGAGTGCTCATGGGAGTTCTATTGAAGTTAGACCTGAAAGTAAAACACATCACTTCCACTCACATTCTGATCATCAGGCCATGCTTAATTGTAAGGGAGCTTGGGAAATGTTGTTTGTCTGCCGTAAAAAGAAAGAACATGGATTTTGGTGAATAGGTAACAATTTCTGACACAAATAAGCAGACCCTCATTGATGCCTGGAAATCCTGATTCATTTTCCTAGTCCATTCCATCTCACTTCCTCCTACATGACAGAGCTTCACCTCCCTCCTCAATCTCCAGCCCTTCCCTCCGAGGTCTTACTTCATGATGACAACGTTGTTTCCAATTTCATAACCTCCCACTGTCCTATTTGCCAACTGACCAGCCTCTGTACCCACACACTCAGGCATTTATCCTGTTACTGTAGAAGATCTCCCCACAGCCATGTCTAAGGCAAACCCTCTGGTTCCTCCTTCAAGGTACAACCCTTCACTTCTTGCCTTCTCAAGTACATTACTCCAACAAGTCTCTTTTCCCTCCGGATTCATACATTTCTCTCTATCTATGGGATGATTCCCATAATTAATCAAATATAAAATAATCTCTCTGACTAAAAATATTAATTTACTGTCTCATTTTTCTACCACACTTTATAGGAGTTTGCTCAAAAGCGTTAATTATGCTCCCCATCTCTAAACCCATTCCTTCCATTCATTTTGAAATACACTCCAGTCATTCTTACCACTATAAAAAAAGATCTAGTCAAAATAAAAAATTAATCCCCCTGCTATAACTAATAGTCAGTACAGCAGTACTTAACACACTTCATTACCATCTCCTTCTTGAAACACTTGCTTCACTTGGCTTCCAGAATGACATCCTTGCTGGTTCTCTACCTAGCTCCTTTGCTGCTCTTCTTTGTCTGCTCTCTAAACATTGGAAAGCCATGTCTAAATTCGCATTCTCTGATCTCTCCTCTATCAAGTGTGTCCTCCTCAATGATGTGTGCTAATTTCATGACTCAAAATCCATCTAAATGATGATGATGTTTCCCAAATGTATATTTCCAGCTCAGACTTTCTCTCTAGACTACAAATCCATACACGTACATTCAATTGCTTATCCTTGACGTTTCCAACTGGAAATATAACTGGACTCTCAAACTTACCAGGTCTAAAAATGAATTTCTGATTCTCATTATCCCCCAAAACAAACAGGTAAACAAGTCTTTCCTCTTCACTAATTTTCTCCATCACAGTAAATGGCAAGCCCATCCTTTCCATTTCTCAGGCCAAAGAGGAGTCTGATTTGTCTTTTTCTCATCTTCTGTTTGGAAAATGCTATTGATTCTACCTTCAAAATGCATTCAGAGCACTTCTCACCACTGCTACTTACACCACTCTGATCTGAGCTACCATCATCTCTCACCCACCTGTGTTATTGAAATAGCTTTTTAACTGCTTTCCTTATTTCCATCATTGTTCCCAGCAATCTATTCTGAAAAAGAAGCACACAGAACCACCCATTTAAAATGTGAGTCAGATCAGGGCAATTCTCTTCTTAGTCCCACACTGCCGTCAGGTATCACTTACATGAACTGTTTGTCATTATGTAAGTCAGCCAGACCTTACATGCTCTGCACGTGTGGCTCACCTCTCTCCCTCTCTAACCCCATCTCCCATTCTCCCACCCACTCTTCTCCGGCTGTGCAGCTTGTTTCGGAATCCGTGGACAAAACCACTCCAAGCATACTCATACATCAAGGCACTCGCTCTTGCTAATTTCTCAGTCTGGAACTCTTTTCCCAAGATGCCTACATGGCTTTCTCCTTAATTGCCTTCAGGTTTCTGCTCAAATGTCACCGTATGAGTGAGGCTTTATTGACATCCTATACAAATATCAATCCCCAACCACACCAGTGTTCCCCATGCCTTTTATCCTGCTTTCTATTTCACTGCGACACTCATTTTTACCACCCGATATAGTATATATATTTTTTTTATATCTTCTCAAAAAGCAAGGACCATGTCTTTTTCTTAATTCCTAGTTTCCATGGCAACTATGTGGCACATGACAACAGCTATATTCTTCAACAAACTTATGATGAAATTCACAATTTATAACTTTTCATTTTAGACCAGAGTTCTGAAAACAGTGGGTACTGGGAGGAGGACCCAAAAAGTTGCAATAGTAATTTGTAATAGGTAGAGAATTTACTAACACAATCAACAGATCAATAATAAGCCACAAAATTGAAAATTCAGTTTTTAAAAATTCTGTTGAGGGCAGACAGGTGGCTCAGTTAGTTAGAGAGTGAGCTCTGGGCAACAGGGTTGCCAGTTCGATTCCCACACGGGCCAGTGGGCTGCGCCCTCTGCAACTAAGATTAAACAATAGCAACTGGACCTGGAGCTGAGCAGCGCCCTCCACAACTAAAATTGAAAGGACAACAACCT
This sequence comes from Rhinolophus sinicus, assembly GCF_057876585.1. Classification (NCBI taxonomy): domain Eukaryota; kingdom Metazoa; phylum Chordata; class Mammalia; order Chiroptera; family Rhinolophidae; genus Rhinolophus; species Rhinolophus sinicus. The sequence goes on from NC_142502.1 coordinate 60,438,909, forward strand.
GACTCGGAGCTGATGGGTCCTGGGGAAAACACACTCTTCCCCAATAAAGTCCTGTTCCCCTTCCCTAATAAAATCTTAAAAAAAAAAATCTGTTGATTGTACAAAGAAATGTTCTCTTTCTTCTCACAATGAATTATATCAGCAAAATAAAATCATTTTACAACACTCCTGGAACAAATTATAATCAATGAAAACCTAAATTTGCTCTACAGATAAATAAAGGTGTTCATTATTAATACTGCAACATATTTCATAAATCTTCCTGCTCAGAGTTACTTTAAAGAGTGAACTCATTTGTATTATAGTGGTTCTATTTGTAAAAATATTTTTAATACAAAAACATACTTATTATATAACATGAAATTTTCTGTAATGATTATCACTGAAATAATATGATTTATGTTAATAAAATATTATACAGAAATTCAGAATGAAGCTTGTCTTAAGTAAACAACAAATGTAAATTTTAATATCAGATCTAACTTAAATCTAATTGAAAAAATAATGAAGTAGAAACTACATGTTTATTAATTAACAGTTACTGAAATTTACTCTAGATTCCTCTGTGTCTATATTGCATCCTAATATTCAGTCAACTACCAAGTCTTCTTGATTCTACCTTCTAATTATCTCATACAGCAAAAACAAAAACTTTACGGGCATTTTCTTACTATAAAAATATAACTTCTTCATTGTAGAAAGTTGGGAACATTTTTTGAGTTCCTACAGACAAATGCATTTTAAGAATAAAATGAAAATCCAACCACTCTAAGAGACACCAGTGATTTTTGACTGATTGCACTGCTTCTGTTGATACTTGTAAAGGTAAGCCTCAAACCACCCATTGACTCACACACACTTTCTTTGGGCATCCATTGACAGAAGCAAGAGCAAAAATTACTAAGGGAAGAAAAACGGCTTATGGAGTAATCAGCTAAATTGCCTTTGCATTTTTAAGAGAAACAAGACAGACAACAAAAGAATTTTATTTACAGTTTTATGAATCAAACTCAGATATAGTATGATACATTTTCCATTTTAATTCTATTTAAATGAGGCATGTTGGTGACAAATTGATTTTGAGAGTGATTCAATAACCAGATGATGCATTCAGTAATTCTACAGTCAATTATTGAGTGTCATCTATTTGTCAGGCACTTTGCAAGGCTATGTGTGGACAGCAATAAAAGACATACAGGAGCCCCTGGACTAATGGAAGCACTGGAAAACTAGCAAGGAGGTTCAATGCCATCTGACAAGTGTTATGTCAGAGGTGTTTGCAGACAGCTAAGGACCCACATACCCAGGCTTGAAGGGGTGGGGAAGGATACAGGTTCAACCATGCAGTAATCCTGTTCCAATAGAATTATCCCTGTTTTGCCAAGTGAGAGGTAAAATAGAATGTCTCTTTCTATAGCTTTAGTTGATTATGGTAGGTTTATAATAGTCATCTCTAAAGTCTATTATAGGTCTATGTGATCTGTTAGCTCTGGAGGAGAAACATAGCCAAAGTGGAAGGGGATTTCAGAGGAGAGAGAGAAATAGAGAAGGTGATATCCAAATTTGGGATGGGCTTGGAAGAATGAGGTAAGATTTCAACTGGTAGCAATGGGATAGGATACTTCTTTTAAAAGCATCAGTCTGAATAAAGATTCAACAACTTTTAGTAATGGAACATAGTACCTCAGCAGTATGCAGTCCTCTCTGTAGCAAATAAGATATGTTTATGAGAGTTGTAAGAAAGAATGTGTGAAAGGCGATTATGGATCCATAATCTAAATGGTCTTCAATCAGGCTTTGTACTCCATCTCATGAGCAATAGAGATTTATTAAAGAGAAGTAAATGTTCAAAGGTTTTCTTTAGAAAACAGAGTTTTAAACATGTGTGCAAGTCACATATTTTTATTTTCCCAGTAGAAATGATTAATGTGTTTGCTTATAAACCAGGCACTTCTTATAGGAGAATACTAGGCAAAATCCCTGACCGTGAGTAGTTTATAATCTAGTTAGTGAACAAGATACATGACTACAAATACATGACTGATTAAAGAACAGGAGTTAAAAATACAAAGCATTTTTATATAAATACAAATCACTATATATGGCAATCAGTTTGCAAGGATATTAAATGTCCCTAAATATTGCTTTTAGGGAAACATTCTAGAAATAGAAATAATCCCAATTATACTGTAAAATTAAAATATTCTAGAAATTCATAACAAGAAATAGAATAACTTTAGATATTTTAACTTCCATCTTAATTTGCTTTCCTAAGTGAATTGATCAAAAAAAGGAGGGAAATTACTTTTATTTTCATATTCTTACTGTTTACCTGGAGTTTCATTTAACTTATTTAACTCTCATGACAAGAGGATAGGTGTAGTATACCCGTTTTTCATTTCAAACAATTGAGGTTCAAAGTGTTTAAGCAATTTGTCATTGATGATACAGTTGGAAAATGGAAGGGTAAGGGTTCAGAAGCAGACCCAACTCCTAAGACCTCCTTCTGCTACACCAGTCTGCAGTGGCAGATAAATGGAGATTTGATTTTCACTGATGTAACATAACCCCTCTAGAAACCTCAATAACTTGGCTCTAAAGTCTCCTCTTTTGCAGTAACTAATATTTACATGTGTACAATGCTAACTACATTTTCCGACCCATAGGAAAAGCAAATTTTATAATATTAAACAACTCACATTAGAAAATTTAATTTACGGCATATTAAGAACATAGTAAAGCCCACATTTGTTCTTCATATGTTATAATTGTCACTTTTGGGGTCTAGATATCTGCCAAAGGACTTATTTTGAATTCCCAAATGTAATTTTACTGCAGTAAAGTTTGTGAGTTTCATATATTTTAAAGTTGCCTAGTTTCACACTATATGTGAAACAGCCTTCCATTTTGAAACATAACAATCTGTCTTCAATTTTATCACGTGGCTACTTATCAATGCTATTTTAAGAGTGTTATTATTTAACTCCTTACATATACTTTATTCCAAACAGTGTCTCCCAAGTTTTTCTTCTACTTGCCAGTTTCCTTTAATTTAGAAAAAATAATCTAAATTTAGTGAAAATCAATATCCTTTTAGTACAGTATATTCTTGCACATAAAACTAAGGTGGGTGGAAATGGGGGACTGAGATTTAATTTTTGCTCTTTTTATACATTTAAGATGCATGAAGTATAGATATCATAATACAATTATGGAGGGGGAAAATAAACTAGATTTTCTTTGAACGTTGTTTGTTTCGTATCCCAAAAGCAACTCAGATATATTGCACTCTGACATTCAGAAAATTATAACAATGCCATTGTGCTTCCAGAAGCAAAGGTAAAAACAGTAAACAACCGTTAAATCTCTACTGTTTCAGTTTCCATTTTTTGTAAAATCAATTGCATTACAAAAACAAAAACATTTCCAAAACTCTAAATAGGCTGGAAACTCCATTCTGAGAATCGCTGTTGTTGTTAGCCTAAAAATCCCACTTTGCCTAGACGTAGCAGTATTTACGTTTCAAGGTTACAGTGAGGATTCGAGCTGACATCTGTAAAGCATCTGGCACAAAAGCTAGCTCATGGCAGGTATTCATGTATCATCCGCTATTATTCTTTCTATTTGTATTCTGTATATTGTTATGAACAATAGGTCCTGTTGCACCAACTTGGATCCACAATAAAGAGGCATTTCTTTTACTGCTCAATTTTATAACGACTCCTTGACTGGTCTATCCAGACCAGCAGGAAGGCCACTTTCCTGATGCCTTCACCCCCATGCAAGCACACATGCAGCTGCACACTCCACTACCATTACCCCGAGGCCCGCAGGTAGATTACTCATCCAAATACTTGGCCCTGGATTACTGACTCATCATCCAGAGGACACTAGTTAGTCGTGCTAGTTACCAATAGGTGCATTTTTCCCCATGGCTATTGCTATTACCAGCACATACCTACACTGTATTCCAAGACAGCTGAACACCTGCAACAGCTGCGTTGGGGGACAGAATGAACACAAGGCCAGAATAAGCCTTTCATCAGAACCTAATTCAGCCAAAGGGAGTGCGAAGGCAAAGAAGTTATTTGGTGTCTCAAATGGCACGTGCTATGTGATAGGCAATGAGAGAAGAACAATATTAATTCCATCTCAAACAGTGCCAAACCAAGGATAATGCCATATTTGATCAAATGAAAGCCAGTCACTTTATCTACTTGTAGTGCAGGCTGTTAAATAATAATGTTCAGAAAACAATATGGACTTGCTTTTCAGTGTAAATGGTAGAAAGAGCAAGGGCTCTGGAGTCAACCCCAGTTGGAACCTGGTGCAATGACGTAGGGCTGCATGATCTGGGACAAAGACTGACCTCTTTCAACCTCATTCTGTTCATGTGTAAAATTGGCATAATGCATGTTTTTATATATAATAAACATAATGTCTGATGCATAGTAAGCATCCCATAAATATTAGCTCTTACAATTTACTGTTATTCTTTCTAAGAAGCAGTTTTCTCCTCTGACAAATGATTATGGCAATATCTATGGGAGGCTTATTATGAAAATTTGAAATAGCACTTTTAAAGTACCTGGCAAATAATTGATGCCAGGTTAAAAAAAAATTGGTAAAAAATCATACTTGGGGATGGAGAAGGAAAGATTTGAATAGTGATTAAAAGAAATCGAATGCTCTCTTATTTCCTGTGCCTTCAGTCCTGAATATAGAGCAGTGCTGTCCAGCAGAAATAGAATGCAAGACACACATGTAATTTTAAATGTTCTGATGGCCACATTAAAATAGAAAGAAAAAAGGAGATGAAGTTAATTATTTATTTAATCCAATATATCTAAAATATTTATTTCAACATATCATCGGTATAAGCTATTATTAATGAGATATTTACATTATTTTTTACCAAAAAATTATCCAAACCTAGTGTGAATTTTACATGTGCAGCACACCACAATTCAGCCTAGCTACATTACATGTTCTCAATATGCTACAGGCTACCTTATTAAAGAGGACAGGTATCGTCACTTGACTTGCATCAAAATATTAAGCTCTAGAACAAATCCAGTCTTCAGAGAAGAGAAATTTAGGATCTGAGGTTGTATGTCTCAAGTGATTTAGAACAGTCAATCTCCTGTTAGACTGGTTCTACCCTTGACTCAAGTTCCAACAAGTTTCTTTTATTCAGATCCCACCTCATACCTCAGTCTCCCCAAGATTACAGGACTTGCCAGAGCAGGCGACAACAGAGCTAAAACAGTCTCTGCTGGGTTCATGTCACCAGCCTCTACGCCCTTGTACTGTCAGACAATTGTTCACATTTGAATTCCTTACCTATCTCCATCTGGTGGAAGAGCCCACCTCCAGGATATTTCCTAAAAGATAAGCATCACATTCTGGTATACAAATGGACAGAGTCCTGGAGACAGAAATAACTTAATGATCACGTGGTCAGAGGGCACAATGCAGAAGAGAGCTGTAACAGCATTGTGAAAATAATGCGAGGAGTGTGGTTTCAAAAGATTCTCCTGTCAACTGAATGGCCCACAGTGTTGCTTGGGACATAGACAAACTGGATTGTATGGTAAACATTTAGCTATCGTAGCATGAGAGAGATAAAATAGTCCTGGGAGCATTGGCAGGCTAGTGGGAAGGTAGCCCAAAGAGGTTGAGAATTTCTCAATAGCCAGCGCTGCCACTCAATAGACTCTAATGTGAACGGCACCTGCCATGGCTGTGCAGGATACAACCAGGACACTTGGAACTGGCAGGCCTCTGAGAAGTCAAAGAAAATTAAAATGTTTTACACAGCAAAGTAAAACTAATTGATTCAGGAAGATGGAATATCACAGAATAACAAAGAGTGAAGGAATTCACCCACAAACTTTTGTCAGTGGTAACTTGGAGAATTACAGATTTGGATAGCAGCTTCTATACAAATAGTGAGGTGATGCGATGTAGAAAAGATCTATGTAGGAAAGGATAAAGGAAATATAGGGTAAAAACTAAGCTGGAGTAAACAGAGAAACCTGAAGGACAAAAGACTAGGCTAAATATATATCCCCACATAATCCTCAAAGACATTGTGGGGGAACGTTAGGTTTCTCAAGATATGCAAGATGAAGGTTTGAGTGTATTCTATTTAAATATTAAATACCACTTTCCTTGAGCAAACTAGAGATGCAGGCAGATGATTTCTTGGATATACAAATTGGTTGACCAGTCAGACTCTGGCTGACCATTAGTCATGGAGACTTAATAAATATCTGTAGAATAAATGGATTATGGTTTGGACTAGCAATTGACTCCTAAATTTGGCTGCTCATCAGAATTACCTAGAAAACTTATTTTAAAATAGGTTTATTGGCCTCAACATGGAGATTCTGACAATGTAGATATGGGTTGGAGCCATCAAATTTGTACTTCTAACAACAATTCCAAATATTTCTGATTCAGTGGTTCCACTTGGAAACAGCCGGGTCAATGTAAAATTCAGGAGTCTTACATTCCTGAGGATCCCCATCTCTGACCAGAACTCAGATCACTACATGCAACACTCAGATCCCTTGGTGTAACCCCCAATGCTTCAAAGACAGGCTGGGAGAGTCTGTTGTCTCAGTCCTTCTCAGAGATTTCCAAAATATCTTCATTCAGTTGTTGGTATACCAACGTGGAGAATCCAGGGTCTTTCCCTAGCTGGCTCCTAGAGTAGAAGTCAGATGAGATTCAAAGTCAACCTCCTAACCACTATGTAACAAATATATCGTTACATAATAAAATATTTCCATTGTTAATTTTTACTGGCTAATAATGGAACAACCTGTGTTTGAGTATGTCTGCACATAAGAGAGCAAAAGCAGTAGAAGTTGTTATCCTCTTTACATTTTATTTTCTGCTTCTCAAGAACAATGGAAGCCAAGTATAATAGGAAAGGAAATGTTCTCAACTATTTCTATAACTTTGTGAAATAAGAGATGGAGAAAGTACATTTTTATTTATGCCTATTTATCCTTCTGAGCTTAAACTAATCCTGAAGGGTTTGAGCAAAGAGCCAGCTACGCTAGCACGCTAAACCAACAGGTGATTTTAATTTACTTGCTATAAATTGTTGTGGGGGACCTATGCTAAGTTCGTTCTCATTAATTCATCTGCATCTCCTTTCCTGGAGTGAAAGTTGCTGATTGCACAGATAGGATTCAGAATGAAAGGCTGAACTGAGCAGAATATGGAATGTCAGCTTTTTGTTGACACTATTGGGATGTTCTCCCATTGGATCCAATACATCAAAAATACTCCAGCCTGCAGAAACCATAAAATAATGCTGGGGGAAATTAACATGATTTCCAACATTTTGTCCAACTGAAGAAATATAAAATTTATTAGTTCTTTTTTGAACATTTATAAATAGCTTAACTTTACTCTGAAATCTCCAAAACTTCAAACATAAGGAAACTGTCTCAAGATTATAAAATAGGTGTTAACAATATGTTCCTATCAAGCTTTCCAACTCCACTGATATCTGCTAACAGTAATTCATTCCATAAATAATTCTGTATTTTCTATTATATTCAAGACATTATTATTTACTATGGGGATGAGAATGAATATGATATGGTCCCTGTCAGGTTCAAGGACACAAAAAGAGGTAATATCCTGAAGAAAAGACCTATAAAAACTCTAAGACTTTGAAGTATTCAGTCTCCCATTAATCTCCCATACCTGGCTTAATTGCTCTTCTCATTTACCTCCTATGATGTCATATAGAGAGTAATCTTAGGTATATTTGATGCCTCAAATATAGAACCCTCCCTCATAGAAGGAGAACTGTAAGGTTTTTAGAAAGATGTGCAGTTTTAGAGCTTATTAGAAAAAAAATTGATTGCTGTTAAATGTTACAATTGAAGTGTACCATTTGTAAAATGGCATGCATTGAAAACCATGCCAAATGTTGGTCTAAGTTCAACTCCAGCAGCTATATCACCCAAATCTAATTTCCCATAGCCATCTCTGTTTGCTCCAATTGAAAAGGCAGTATAACAGAGTGGTTAAAAAAAGGACTGGGATGTTAGAGAGACTCAGTTCAAATCTTTGCTTTGCTTTTTACTAGTTATACAATGTTGGTCAAGGTCTCATCCTCTCTAAGCTTTAGGCCCACACCTATAAAATGGAGATATTAAGAACTACTCAAATATTTGAGGACTAAATGAAATAATGACTCTAAAGTGTCTGCAAAGACTCTGGTACTTAGTCATTAGTGCATGGCAGCTAGTCTTTTTACTAGGTGTCCTTACCAAGTTTACCATGTTTATGTCAACCTATTTCTGCCAAGCCCCATTGTAAGTTCCCAACTTCAATCAATATTTTATGTCTAGCCTTGACCCAGGAGCTTTGGCCTTTATCCTGGCCCAGGTGGTCATGATCTTAACCATAGCTCCAGAGATTTTCTGTTCTCAACCTTAGTCATAAATCCACATCCTTTGTGCAAACCTTACTGCAATAATAACCATCCCTGGACTGTCATGGCTATAGAGTAGTCTGTGCCCTCATGAAAATTACAATCTAGGATATAATCAGAAAGAAAAAAAGAGTTGGCAAGCCCAGTTAGGATGGGCTTCTTCGAGGCAGTGTCATTTAAACTTGGCTTTCACATGGCTCAGTTAAGAGAACCATACATCCAGAAGGGGACAGTACTATTATTAGCAAAGGTGTCTAGCATTAACACATGAAGCATGTCAGAGGTAGGTGATACCATCTGCTTTGTTCAGCCCTAATACTTCATCCAAAACTCTTGGGGTCAGATATGTTTAGGACTCAACATTTTTCAGACTTTCAAAAGGGAATGCAGTTCATATACTATCCATTAAAATATACCCTGCAGGCTCTGGGCAGCACCTAGTAATCAAACAGTCATATTTCTCCATCAAACATGCAAATATTCATGCAAAGTGACATACACGAGACAAAAATAGCCTCATGTCAGTCAGATCAGGGTTTAACACCAAATAAGTCATGGAAAAACATTCAGTGTTCAGAAATGTTGAGATTTATGGATTGTGGATTAAACATTTGGTGTCTGTACAGGAAGATGCAACCCGAAAGGTGGGTTGGGAGCATAATATAAGAGGTCTGAATGCTTGGCACGGGAGTCAGATTTCGTTAGACGCCGATGGGGCATCCTTACAAATAACTTTGCACATTCAATTTTTAGTCATTTTTCAATGTCTTCTTTGAAAATATAATTGTTGTTTCTACTATATCTTATTACATGATTTTCTTTCTCTTAGCTTTTATGTTAATGTGTTAATCTGTCAATCAAGTTCCTCTTCTTATTCTTCTCTGACAAGCAACAGAACAATTCTAAACTGTAACTTAGCTATCACTCTTCTTATTATTCCTTTTTAATTTACATATAGTGACACTCATTCCTTTTGATGTACAATTCTATGTGTTTTAACACATGAAGAGATTGGTATACTCATGACCACAATGAGGATACAAAACAATTTCATCACTACCACAACTCCCCCATATAGTGGTTATTTTTAACTGAGCACCACCAGGAATCATGTGAGGGAGCCATCTGGTTGTCTCCTGGAACCCTTCTGAACCACAGGAAAACTGGCTGTGGATTCCAGCTAGAATTAGTAAATACTGTTGGCTGCGACTCATGTGATCACTGCTCCTTTAGTGCAGTGGGTCTCATTTCCTGAAGGTTGCTGTCCGCGAGGCCATTCATTTCTCAAAGGTTAAGGTGAACTGAATTGTTTCAAAAAGTTCTTCCAAGTATTGCTCTTCACTGACATTTTTGAAATACTAATGTGATTCTGTTTAAGTAGAACTTCTTGTATGATTCTTCTAGTTGCAAGGTTTGTTTACACACGCCTTCCTCTATCAGAACTCCATAGCTATGTATTGTTTAACTTCAGATCTAGCCCCTGAAACATTGGCACATTCAGATTCAACCCGTGCTATTTAGACTCAACCCGTGCTATTTTAAGAAGTAATACATTCCTTTAGGATGAGTGAATGCTTAATCTATACTTTAAGCTGTCAAGTAAGTAGGGTAAGTGGTATTGGTAGTGTAGCTACAAAACGGATGCATGACTGATCTACGGGGTCTGCAGGTACAAGAGAAAACTCTGACGTGAAAATACTGAGCCACTGGCTGCTGAGCCTTAGTTACATATAAATCAAATGAGGACCCTTATTCATGTGTTTCACAACTTGTGCTTCAGTCTCAGGCATTTCAGTTCCAAAACCGCTCGTTACCAGACTGGTCCATCTTTGCTGCTCTTTTCTTTCATCTTATACAGTGCACATCTTAGGGAATTGCTTAAATATAAACTTTAGAAATGAAGGTGCCCAGCTCAACCTTGTGATGTTTTGGGAAATAACACAAGCCAAACAAAAATATAACTTTGAATCTTCAGTCAAAAAAAAAAAAAAAAAATGTGTAAGAATTTGGGAAAACTAAATATTTTTTTCCTTTTTATAAATATGTTCAAGTTTCAGAATATTCGTGTTTTTTTTCTGATATAGTTAAAAATAACTCAAAAGAAAACATTCAGCAAATTTTTGAATTTTTGCAGGAAGGTGTGTGAAGGGGCCCTTTCAAGGTAGGACAGCTGAAAGGTAGGCACAGAGTTTGAATGAACTTATCTCCTGGTAAATTGACAAAGCTTTATTTCCCTAGAGCAGGACAAAATGACACAGAACTGTATATTCTCTACCAGTAGAGTTCTTGTCATAAATGTGATAATAACAAAAAAACAACACATATTTTATACGCTGTGAAATAATCCAGTTTTACCTATACAAGACAACTGAGGGAGGGGTTTACAAGTGGAAAGATATCATAAATGAATACGGGACTGGAAACATCACAATTAATTCAATAATTGCTTTTTATGAAATGCTTGCTGAAATGACCATTAGATTAAATGCGCCCCAGTGGTGCAGCAGAGTTAGCAACGTCCTCTCTAATCGGGAGACAAATGTAAATCTGATAACAGTTTACATATGTTTCTATTGAATATCTCTAACCCAAAAGTTCTGACCAAATGAGGCCACCCTGGAACTGGACAATGGCAGTCTGCACGGCAACAGCTCCCTACAAGTAGCAAATCCTCATTAATCCCTTTGGAATTCATTACAATGACACTAATCATGTCAAACCCATTGCATATTAATTTAAATGTTGTATGCAACTCCATGGGAATCCAGAACGAAATTGCTCAAATGTTCCGTATCCATTCTCCTGAACAACAAAAATCAGTCTGCAGCTTAAATACCCAGTTATTGTACATAAATATGTTACTTATTATAACATCGCTGATTGAATACAATTCATTTATACCAACGTAGGTGCCACATGTGAACAATAAATGATTAGCAATTCACTGTTTTTCAGTAAGAGCTAATGGACTTAGGAAAACAAAATAATTCAACACTAATTCTAAGTCAAGTCCCTTGTTAGTCTGCTCTCCTTTATAAGGCACCAAAAATAATACTCTTGGCAATGATGAATAAGCAGCAAAGCTTCTTTCAGTGAAAACCTTGAGAGTATGAAACAACAGAGATGACTTGCTTCCTCAGTGACCAAACTTAAGTTGACTCCTACACCTCTTAGGGGCTGAGCATGGCCTCTGTTCAGGACCATGGTAAGAGCCCATTCCCAGTGGTTCCCTTACAGCTTAAGGAATTGTTTCTCTCACTTGGGGAGCCCTGGGCTTCCCCAGTATGGCAGAGTTGCTCAGGGCAACTCAAAGAGGGGGGGATGTTTAAGAAATAAAGAAGAGCACAGAGAGAAATAGGGAGAAAGGAGGCAACTTTCACATATGCATGTTCCGAGGAACAGAGTCTCAGAAAAGCCATAATCGGCTGAATCTCTTTTGAGGTGGCTTGACTTTGAAAATTGCAATAACGTTAGGGTCTCCAGTCACATTTGCATAGCTTTTGCAATTAACAATGACATTCTCCCAACTACCCTCTGTGGAAAAAAAAAAAAAATGACCGATATGCTGCTTTAAGGGATATTCAGTTGGTGACAGTTAACCCTGCTAAAGAGAATTCTACGAATTCCTTCATTTAACTTAAATAAACTTTGACTAGAATGAGAGTTCTATTCTACACTAAGCATCCTGACCAATGTGCTGCTCAAATTTACAGATTTATCCTATCTTAGCATGGAAATAGTAAAGTGTTATATAAAAGCTCTGACAGGAAAGTGTACACTGGAAGTATGAGTCACAGAAGGCGGGTTGAAGCCGCTCTATTAGATAAAATGAACTGAAATCTCTGGGTGGACACTTTTACACTGCACCCACAATATTATTCTTGATTTGCTAGGAAGAAAGCAATTTATTCTGTCACTTTCTGGGGACTTAGAGCTAATTGGCTTTCATAGTTATGTGATTCTGCAAATGAGCATAAAAGTGAAAGCTGACAAAAATTCAAACAGGAAATCTGAATCTGCCTATTTTCATAAGTATCTTATAATGGTTTGTAGAAAGGGAGGAGATTTTGATTAGAATAGCAAATTTCTTCACGCAAAGGGAAGTGTTCCAAATTACCCATCACTGTAACAAACAGAAAGATGGTTCTTCATTCAGATTCCCGAATGAAAGAAAATGAACCCCACCCCCACCAGCCCCTCCACCATTGTGGTCAGTCAGCATTGTCGTCAGTGGGCGTTCCTTGGAGAAGGAATTCATATCACCTCTCAGAACTCACCATCTCTTTGTTGCTCTTCCTACTCCAGTCCACTAGAAAGGACATGCATAATATATCACATCTCAGAGACCAACGAGACAGTGTGTCTACAAATGCATGAGCAGGAGAAAAGAAATAGAAAGAAAAATAACTAAAACCTCTGTACAACCCTAATAGAAAAGGAGCTGGAAAAGATTAGGTTCAGCACATAAGAAAATAAGTCTTCAATGCCTGAAAAGAATGTCGATGTATTTTCACAGTGTCTGGACAGACGACAGAATGAACACCATGGAAGGGAAACTGAAGAGAAGCAAACCAGGGCAAATGTGAAGCACCATTTTTCATGCACAAAATATATGGGGTGAATTTGCTGAGGCAAACAGACGAGGGTCACTTATGAAATTGCGTCCAACCGAGGCCAGAAGCAAGTCTGCCTTCAATTTTTTTTGGTTTGGAGTAAATATCTCTTCTCCTCTCCCCTCCCTTCCTCTCCTTCTGTCTCCTCATGACCAACCACATCCTCTCTCCCTAGCTGACCATGAGACAACATTTACAGGAAAAGCTGCAGGTCAAGCAGACCAATATGATATTTATATTATGCGGTTGTGCATTTTGTAGAACTTTGCAGACATTGGGTCAAACTTACGTTTCAAAAAAGCTGCTCTTCTGACTGCCAGTCCTTTTGCCATGTTGAGGCACTAAAGCTGTTTTTTGCTTTGTTTGTTTGTTTATTTTTTATTTTGACCCGAGCTTGAGCTTTCAAAGTTATTTTCCACTCTGATGATTACGGACAGCTCGACAGACAAAGAAAAAAAGGATTTAAAATAGGCAGTCACTCTAATATGTACTTTACTCTTTTTGACCATGAGAAAGAAGCCCAGGTGTCATATTGCCATTTCTTAATCATCAATGTCAAAAACAAACAAACAAAAAAACACCCACTTCTGAAAATGCAGACATAAAAATGCATTTACAGTGAAGAGATCAGAAAAGAAAGTGACAAATGTTGCTCACAAACAGTACCCTGTGTTTCTATAGAAAAGTGGGAGGTTGAAACTCAAGAGAGAGATTGTGATCAGGAAATTTTGAAATTGTAATAAGAAGAGCACAAAAATAAAAGTAAGAAATGTGTTTAGCATAAGTTAGCTATTACAGAATGTATATTCTGAGAACTGCTTCTACAGTCAATATCTTTCCTTCCCTTCCAGACCTTTCAGCCTCTGTGAGCTCTTCTGTGTTCTAAGAAATCTACTTCTCCATTGGGTTCCGTTGTTATATTTTAAATTGCTAGTCTGTTAGTTCTGTCTCTTTCTTTATTCACTTTACATCAGGATTGTCATAGTCAAACATCTAAAAATTCCTAAAAGCAAAGTTAAAATGTAGTCTATATTATCTTAATTCAGAATATTGTAGAGGACTGTTGACCTCCAGCAAAGTAAAGTGCCATTGGTATCAAATGTCAGTGGTGAAAAGGAAATAATATAGGTTAGTCTGGGTTCATGTTTAGTGAACTACTTTTAATATTATTTACCTTTCTGAAAATTATTTCATGTACCTTTTAGATGTGTTATTAAAAATAATGTTTTTAAGTGTGACTTTAAAATACGAATAGCTACTCTTTATTGAATTCCTACTTTATGCTAAACAGTATGTGTTTTACAGAAATAATTTCTGCTATTTATAAGTGTTCTGCAGAATGTTTGCATCTATTGTCTGCTCACCAAAAGGGAAACTGAGGCTTATGACTATTGCATCTTGGCTGAGGCCACCCTACAAATGAATGGTGGGTGGCATCCAAACCCAAGGTTCTGTGGGTCTTAAATTGACAATCCTACTCTTTCCCTTTCATCACGTCATCTTCAGCTAGTCAGCTTTGTGGGCACTAATTATTCTGCAAACTAAGATAGAGTTAATGGATTTTTTTCCTTGTAGGAAAAAAGGCAGAAAGTTTCAATGACTAGGTTGAAATGTCCCATAAATGAGTCCGCAAAGAACAGAAGGCAGGACAGAAGTGCAGAACCATGGTCTAGAAACAATCATAAAAGATTTATTGAAGACCTACAGTGTTGGCTTCCGAGCTGTAGGGAAGAATGAGGTAAGCAATCTGTCAACAAGGAACTTAAATTCTCAAAGGTAAAACTAGCCTAATGTGGATATAAAGAAATAGCATAGACTACAGTAATGCTTAACAGAGCTGGCCTTTTCAGAGAGTAAGAGGATGCATACATTTATAAACGAACACATCTTTAAGCACCCGAAAATATTATTTCTAATATTTGGTGTTTGATGGCATTCTAAACTCTATTACACACTTCTCTGATTTCATAAATGTAGATTATTGCACATACTTTTTCCCTTCCGTGATGATTTGGGATCACAACTCTGCATTTCAATCACTGTACTGTGGTGTGGGAGTTATCGAGTCCTGGAAAGCCATCTGCCTGGACACCAGTGGCCCCAGGCTTTAGACTTCTAAGGGTCTTCTATCTGTGCATTCTTCATTCCTGTCAGATGTGATCCCTTGCTACTCTCATTGTGACTCGGCTGATTGTAATCTGCTGTTCCCAGGCGTGACATGCAAGGTTTTTCATGATCACATCTCTGGCTTATTTGTTCAGCTTCATCTACTAGTTTTCTTTTTTTTCCCTCCCATTAATGCCATTCTCTATAATTATATTCCAGGAGTTCAGAAGTCTATTTAGCTTCTAAACACAATGTGCTGTTTCACACTTCTGTGGCTATGCTTTGGCTGTCTTTTCCTTTACTTATCCACTTAAATAAAGTCAGCAAAAACAACAACAACAACAAACATCCTTGTCATTCTCTGAGCCAAACCAAGAGATAAAAATCTCCAGGGAGACTTCCTGATACCATTTCCTGAATCCAGGGTAGAAATCATCACATATATTTCTGGGTAACCCCAGTATGGGGTGTATTTTTGGCTATAGTATATTGAGTAAAGGAAATTTGTTTATAAATCTGTTCTCTCTACTAACTTGTAAAGTTTTTATCCACATTTGTATGCCCAGCACTTAACTTACGGTGTGGTATGTAGTAGGTGCTCAATAAATCTCTGCACACTTAATAAATGTTGCCTCCATTTTTACATAAATATGCACCTTTCTTCTGGAATCAATCAACTGAGTGCTGGGAGATTTACCTTAGTGCTACAAGTCAAACCTCTAGATGAAGAATACATGGTCATTTATAATGAATTGTGTGCTACAGAAAACAAATATATCACAATAGGCTTTCAGTATGGGGGTGGAAAGTGGGGGTGGGGGGAGGAATAGCTCATGAATATCTTCCTTGGCAGTTTCCAGGGAAGGCTTCAGAGAAGATGTGAATTGCCCCCGCCCCCCAGTTGATGTGCGTAAGTATCTAGTGCAGCTCTCGTGGTAAATGGGTTGTTTATGGAGCTTATGTAAAATACATAGCTATAGATCTTTATTAAGATGTTATAGTGCCTTATTGATCTATTAAAAATAAATGAAGTGTATACCATAATGTTAAAGCTTTGACTTTAGCTGAGTCTCTTGAATTTACTAAGAGGTAGGAGCATGGGTACCTATTTCAGTCAGAGATAAGCTGAAGCAAAGGTATAAACAAAATCAGCTGTGGAAGAAGAAAACAATGGTGGGGTCATTTGCAAAAGCTGGGATGGGCTCCCTCTGATGCCCAATTGGAAAAAGGGAAAGACCACATTTTTTTTCTTTCTCTCAAGTAGCTCTCATGTGGTGGTACGATTGAGACACTGGGATATGACTCATTTTGGCCACCTTACTGCTACAGATGACCAACAGGTATATGAAAAAGAAGTTCAAAATGACTAACTATTAGGCAACTACAAATCAAAACCACAATGAGCTATCACCTCACACCTGTTAGAATGGCTATTATCAAAAAGATAAGAAATCAGTGTTGGAGAGGATCTGAAGAAAAGGGAACACTTGTGCACTGTTGGTGGGATTGCAAATTGTTGCAGCCACTATGAAAAATAGTATGGAGGTATCTTTAAAACTTAAGAACTACTGGGAGATCCAAGATGGCAGAGTAGGAAAACACTGTGCTTGCATCCTTCCGTGAACACATTAAAATTACAACTAAATTATAGAACAATCAACCTGGAGAACCATCTGAAGTCTAGCAGAACAGAATTACTATAACTGAAAATATAAAGAAGAAGCCCTGTTGGTACTGGTAGAAAAGGCAAAGACATGAATGGGTCCCAAACCTCCGTGTGGTGGCTGAGAATCAGGAAGGATATCTCAGCCACAGAGCTTCCCCTCAAAGAAGCGAGGGATGCAGCCACACACCGGCTCCCCAGCCTGGGGTGCTGGGAAGAGGAACCCTCATAACATCTGGCTGTGAAAAACAGTGGGGATTCTGGCCATCCAGGTAGGATGGAAAGCCAAAGAACCCAGACATCCTCTTAAACTGCCCGCGCAAAGATTCACTCGCTCGCATGCACTCACCCTGGACTCCAGCAAAGGGACGGTGACTGGGGGGGATCGGAGGCGCACGGGGTTCAGATTGAGGTGTGTGGCTTCGTGGTGAGGGCTAGAGGAGAGCCACCATTTTCCTGTGAGGGGACCTTCTCCCATGCAGCCGGCAGTCAGTTGGGCACCATCTTTTCTGTGTTGAGCCCTACCCACTCGGCCAAATCTGAATCTGATTGGTCTGGTGAGCTCCACTGGGAGCCAGCTCCACCCAAATGTGGGTGGGGCTGGCTCCCAGCCGAGCTTCTCCACAAGCAGCCAGCTCTGCCCACATTGCACTCTTTATTGGAAAACTATCAGAGTCCATGGGCCCCAGGCAGGTGGCAACTGGTCTTGGTGTGCTCTGAGACTTTTGCTAATTAGCTCCAGGCTGGTACAAAAAATGTAAAAAGGCCGGTAAAGGTGAAGCGGAATAATGGGTCCAAATTTCCAGGTATGAAACAAATAAGTCATGGGGATGTAATATATAGCAGAAAGAATATAGTCAATAATATTGTGATACCATAGTGTGATGTCAGATGGTTGTTGGACTTATGGTGATCACTTCTTTAGACATACAAATGTTGAATAACTATGGTGTACCTCTGAAACTAATATAATATTGTATGTTAGTTATATTTTTAATAAAAATCTTAAAAAAAAAAAAAGAACTACCATATGATCCAGCAATTCCACTTCTGGATATTTATCTGAAAAATATGAAAACACTAATTCAAAAAGCTAAATGTATTTCTAGGTTCATTGCAGGATTATTTGCACTGGCCAAGATATCGAAACAACCTAAAGGTCCATCAATAGATGAATGGCTAAAGAAAATGTGGTACATATATACAACAAAATACTACTCAGCCATAAGAAGATGAAATACTGACATTTGTGACAACATGGATGGATCATGAGGGTGTTATGTTAAGTGAAATAAATCAGATGGAAAAGGACTAAAACTGTATGATATCACTCATATATGGAATATAAAACAAAAAGTAACAAACAAACTAACAAAAATAAACTCAGAGGTAACAGAAGACAGAGCAGTGGTTACCAGAAGGGCAGGTGGGTGGGGGTAGGGCAAAATGGGTAAAGGAAGTGAAATATGTGCTAATGCAAAGAAAAAAGACTTTTGGTGGTAAGGACTCTAGAAAATACAGATACCGAACTATAATGTCATTCACCTGAAGTTTATATGTTATTAATCAATGTTACCTCAATAAGCGCGCACACACACACACACACACACGCACGCATTTTTGTTGTTACTTTTTTTGTTGTTTTTTTGTAACATGGCCTATAGATAATGTTGAAAGTGGTTCTCTGACCTTGGCCTTGATGTCTTGCCAATCACGCAACCTCTAGTCAATGTATATCTCTTAGTAAACCGCATTAATATTTTAAAAATTGAAAACTCCCATTTACTTTTCTCAGTAAATTTTCCTTTGGACCCAGATTTTGCAACACTACAAAATAAACCAGTACCCATTATCAACTGGCTTAAGAAATGTGGGAGGAAGAAATAGAAATGTTTTGTTTTTCTTTATCTAACCTTGACTCCAACTTTCTTCCTTGATTCAATTTCTTGTTACAATATAATGTGTATCATTTGAATAAGACTTTCATGACACAGAAACCTCAACAACAACAAAAAATGTTACAAACTGAAAAGCAGTTCATCAAAAAGGACAGTCAAAAAGTCCACTGCAACAGGTTATAAATGAATTCCCATCAGTAAAGGCACAAACATAGAAATCACTCATGAAAAACACAAACCCAAAGCAGGAGACCTTGGAATTGCATGGTACAATACTCAGAGCAATTTGTTTTATGTACGTATGCCAATGTGTCATACAAAATGAAGCCACAAACCACACTTCTAAGTGATCCATTTCATAAAGCCATGCTATTTAGGATCCTAATGCCTCCTTCTTTTAATCTTTTTATCAAATGAATTCCCCAGTATTAAATGGCAGGAACTGATCTAACATTTTGTTTACTTTAACCCATTTTAGTGATACATTAGCACTGTGTTACTGACTCGCAGTGGCTTTCATTTGGAACAAACAGCAAAATGTTCTTATTTTAAGCCTCTCACTTTCAAATTCCTTTTCTACACTTCGTTCACTCTGTTTTTCTGAGGGAATGACTCTCCATGCCTTCTTGATCAAGACAGACAACCTAATGGATGAGTGGGCTTTAATTTCTATGCTTTTGACATTCAAACTTGATTTGCATTGTCGTATGGAATTATTTGGTATTAAGTACAAAATACTATTTCTTTCTCTCTTTTTTCCTTCCCTTTTCTAGACAACCAACTGCTGGGAAATTATTGTCAAAGTCTTAAAATGATTTCCCAGTGATTACTTCTCAGTACAATACAATTTCTTTCTTAGTCCTGGTCTCTCTTCAGCTCTCTTCTGGGGACCAGTGAATCCCCGTGTGTCTGCAGCACACACACAGCAGACACACTCCAAATACACAGGCATCTCTACTCTTTTCTGTAGTGGCACTTAGGGTTATCTCAGTGAGTGAACAGGAAATAAAGAGGTGGATGTAAAAAGACAAAAAGAAAAAGAGGGAGACTGTTAATTTAAAAAGAAATAGGAAGATGATTCTTCAAAGATCTTAAGGGCTTATTTGCTGATAAGGATTAACCACAGACATTAAGTGCAACCTCTTTGGAGTACCTGCTCTGGGCAAAAGCCTATGTGTGACGTCGGGGGATAGAAGGAAACAAATTGTTCCTTTGCCTTCAAGATGCCCTCGGTGCAGTCAGAGGAATGAGTACGGTTATCCAAGGCAGGCAGTTAAAGGTTGTACATATGAAATGGGCTAAAAGGAGTCCTACGGAACACAGGCTATGTAGTGCTTCATTCTGACGCGAGACAGGACAGAGAGGGAATGTCAGTGCCAGTCCCATTTCAATACGTGGGAGAACTGAGGAAGGGAAAGAGAAAGGGGAGCAGATCATAAACAGAGAAAAGGAAATGAACTGGAGGTGAAAACAGAAATGGAAATGGAAATAAAGGGGCGGGGACAAAATGGTAAGAAACAGAGCCAGATTTAATTTTCAGAGCATTAACCTGGGAAATATAAGTAGTTATACCTCAGGGGCCTGTGAATCGAAGGACTTTCCTTTAAGGGCCAAAGGCATAAACTAATTTATTTAATTAGAAAAATATGCTTGTATTGGACTCTGAGTAGTTTCCCTGAAGAAAACTTGTTTCTTTTACAGTTAAAGTTTCTGTTTAAAGCCTCTCTCCCCCCATTCTTGCTCCACCGTGAAGCCTATACCTCTTCAGCAGGTGCTCACCCCATGCAATTACTGTTAGCCAGGATGTGAATAGGACCCTTCCAAGATCTCACATTTGTTTTGGGGGTACCAAGACAGGAACACATTAACCTATATATACCTAAGCCCTATAGTGGTTACTTTATAATAAGAAAGAAAAAGTAAAAACTCAAAAGGCATTTCTTCAGTGACTCACCAAATCTTCACAACAGCAAATAATGCAGTAGAACAATACAATATATTTTAATATCTTATAAGGCAGTGAAATAGTAAAAATACAGCAGAACAACCATAGTCAATTCACCATTCTCTTTCAGTGAGTTTGTGGAATCTAAGAATATTCTCTCTAGCAGTAAGGCAAGATGCTCAGTCTTTCTTGTACCTACAATAAGAGGAAAATAGATTCTGGTGGACTGCAAATTAAAACAAGATACGCTTCTTTTTACATACCATAATCAGGGCTGCAAATAGAAATTTAAATACTGTATCATAATTTTGCTCTTGAGTATGGAAATTCAAATATATTAAAATGCTCTAAATAACCTACTTGCATTTTTGATGAAAAGATTAAGAGACTATCTTCAATTCTAACCTGTTATCACCTACTTTGGTAGTACTAGCTTCTCACACATTTACATGTATGAAACTGTCAGATAAATACTAAACTGAGGAATATAAATTCAAAATACAGGTACTTATATAAGAAAGAAACAAAAGCAAGCTAAAGATGTAAGGGGCGAAAAAGAAAGGAAGTAAGCATACTGCTGAAACCACACAAATACTAATACTTTGTAGTTGAGAAAAGTGCTTTTAAAATCTTTGTGGTGGTACTAAGCAAAATTAATAAAAAGTTTCATAAGCAGGCTTAACTTGCATTTTTCCTTCATTTAATTCTAAAAACAGAAATGGATAATCTTGGGATACTGTGTAATATGATCTAAAATCTGCTTTTGGGTTCAAGGAACTTTATTACCTGGAGACACTGTGTTCACAGTCAAACCCATAACATTATTAAATATTGTAACCAACAATTCATTTCAGGTAGGTTTCTTCAAATCCAAGTGACCAGAATTTGAACCTGTGTTTTGGTGGCTACAGGCAATGCATCTCGTTATAAATAAAGGATGGAGTTTAAATCTCAAGGAAAGCTTTCTTGATATCTATATTTTTCATTGACTATTAAATACACTTCAGTGTACTTTAATGAACACCTATGACTTATGGTTTGAGAAACATGTGTATGTAATTGTTCTGTTTTAGAGGTTTTTTGAATGCATACACCGTAATTCTTTACACATCCTGTATACATAAGTGTCAGTAACCCAAAAACTCAATGAATGTATTTCTAACAGCTAACAAAGGTGTGATGAAAGCTTTATTTTTATTTGCCTTTACTATTATTACTGCTTCATGCAAACCATAAAACCATTCTTATAACTAACAACTCGATCTGTTAAAATGATCTTACCCTAGGAACGACACAAATACAACTTGCAAGTTATTTTTATATGAAATCAACTCCAGTTTGAAATGGTTTCCACAATTACTAAAAGGCATGCTATGCTCACAGAAAAGAACTGATATCCCACAAACGTGGTGCCGTGTGTTTTTTCCTGGAAAACTCAGCACAAGGTCTGTCAGGTATATCTGCTAGCATAACAAACATGTCACCCAGATTTGCATTGGGAATTAAAACATTCTGTAGCCTGACAAAAGAATGTGTGCTTTTAGCAAGCGTGACGAGAAGAAGGCACTGCAGTACATAGACATTGTGAGCTAAAAGTCCTCATCAGACAGCTTGAAAAAGTACTATACTCCCATGATAGAGCTTCCCTGAGTGGCAAGTCAGGCTATAGAGAGCCATGGCTGCATTCCCACCCGTCATCCAGGCAAGTCTAAGTCTATCTCCTGCAAATCTGACATGGTCTCTCTTTTATTCTTGCATTTACACACCACTTATTTTGGAGCCATGAATGTAGGAAAATGCACGTGTGAAATGTCATTGATATTAAAAATCCAACCTACATTTTCCCTAAAGTCAAATGTAAAACAATAGCATTTATAAACTAATACTTTTATCATTGTATAATAAGCAAGTAGTAATGTTAATAAGCTTATAGGACAATACCATAAACATATTCCCATTATTTTAATAAAAAGTCATATTGCTCATTTAAGTCAGGGCAGGGCTAAGAATTTCTCTATTGATATAATACATTTTTCATAATCTTCTTTAAATAATTATATTAATCCATTTCTTAGTTTCAAAAGAATGCCCAGCAAATAATTCTAACAATATTGTGTACACTTCAAAATGGATCTACACATATTTTAATCACATACATGTGATAACTGAAAGGAATTCTCTTCTGCATAAAATACAAGAAATACTGTAATTAACACAGTTTTGTTTGAAATGCCACAGACTCCGCTTGTTTTTCAGGTTATTAATGGAAAACAGACATCAACTTATTAGCAGTTTCATAAAGGCAGTCTTTTAGAAGTATTTCCTAACACTTAACTATGAATGCAATTTGGTTGTGTCATTAGCTCCACAAGTAAGGCTTTCTATATTTAAAAAAAAAAAAAAAAAGTGACAGAAACCAAATAAAGTGCTCATCACAAATGGAGAGAATTTAACTTGAACAACAACAAAAAAACAAACATACAAACAAAAGGTTTTCCCAGAAAATGTTCTAATAACTACATTTTAAAACACAATGTTCTTTAAAGTTATTTATTAAGAGGGTTCCTTTTACTGAGTAAGTGTAACTGACATGTTAGATGTAACTGAATAATATGAAATACAGTTTCCACCTAAATATCTCTATGCCAAACATGATGAAGAGCAATGAACCACATTCATCATGAAGAAGTAATAGTACTCACAATCCTCGGTTTATGTAAGACAAAAAGAAATACAAATCATGAAGTGACATAGACTACCACTCTAAAACTGTAATTTAGCAATATTTTTTTTGGCATCTTATTAATACTTATACTAAGTATTCCTTAGTAATACTTATTGATATGTTTAATAGAGCTTATTGATATATGAAAGACATAAGCACATTCTTAAAAATCAGAAGCTGGGCATATTCACATTTTATACTAATAAGCAAAAACAATGCATTCTCCTGGCCAGAAAGAAACTTCATGTATTTAATCCTCACCTACAACCCTGGGGGTAGAACTTTATTATCCCATCTCCAGATGAGTAAAAATGAAACCAGAGAAGTTAAATAACATATTCAAGTCACACAGCTAATAGTGCTAGAGGCAGGATTTGAACACAGATCTGACTGATGCGAAATTATACTGCTAAATGCTTATTAATAATGCAATAATTAATTCTATTCATTATCTTTCTCCAAAACATAAATAATGCAAAAGGTGGCTTTACAAATTAACATTCTTTAGTCACCTATGAAAATGTTTTCTTCTATACCCTCATTATTTAATATTTAAATCTAAAAATGTACTCACAGACACCATAGCCCTGAGAGCGCTCACCAAGGCACAAAACTCAGTATTAGCCCTTCTATGGGGTGGGAGGAGGGGTCAAAACACACCTGGCCTCCATCCTGCTAGAGGAAGCTCCATTTTGTAATTAGCCTGCCCAGAGGGGGTACCTTTTTGCAATCCATACACTCACTGAGTCGCCATTTGTGTAAGCCACGGCCCCAAATGTCATCAATACATTGTGATTATTTTCTATAACGAGATTTAGGAATTTATTAAACATTTTCTTTCTTTCTTTCCTTCTTTCTTCCTTCCTTCCTTCCTTCCTTCCTTCCTTCCTTCCTTCCTTCCTTCCTTCCTTCCTTCCTTTCTTTCTTTTCTGATTTCCAGTTTTCTTCTGGGAAGAATAGACATAAGATACAGGAAATGGTGAAGTCAGTTGCTAAACTAGGGTCTGGAAAGATGGGAATCAGTTTAGTCAACGTAATTCAAAACTCACTTATTGGTGGGAGTTACCAAGCCAATGGGGCTTTGAAGGAGGAGGAGTTCTCAGGATCTTCATGGAAAAAGATAGATGGCTGAAATGATGAATAGGGAATAGTCATTACAGAGTAGAGAATGAACTGAGAGGCTAAATGTAGTCTTAGGATATCATTCTTTCTTTTTCTAATAGGAAAAGACATCCTCTGTAAAGAAGGTGGGGGAGAAGTTTGTGCAACTAAAGAAGGAGATAAATGAAATTTTTAGTGACACACTAACCTCTCTTACCTTTCACTTTCTTAATCATCTTTTAAATGACTAAAATACTAGTGTTTAAAATACATATTCAGTATTCATTAACATGAATAGCAAATGAATCATAAAAAGCATACTTTGGCCTTTTAAAAATTTTATGTAAATCCTCTCACTTATAAATAGTAGATTGTTGTGCCAGTTTAATACAACCTCAGTCTGAATTTTGCTTTCTTTACTTCTTAGCTCTGTGAACTTGGTCCAGTAATTCACCTTCTGGAAGTTGAGATTTTTTTTTTTAATCTCATACCTATGATAGGTTTTGTGTATGGATTAAATATTAAATGAGGTAATATATATGTGTAAAACCCTTAGCACAAGGTCTGACATTTTATGAGCTCTTAATAATTGGTAGACATAACTGTTTTGGTTTCTTGATTGTTTTGCTTGAAATATTGATTATTGATTATTTTCTTGATTATTTTCTCTGACAAAAATAATGTCTAAAATGCCTGCAAGAATTCTGACTATACAGTATTTTAAATTAAAACTTATCTTGATTCCTAGTTCCCTTTTCTCAAGTGAACTTCCTTGTCATTTACATGGAAATCTTATTTTTAACAAATGTAACAAAAAACTGCCACCTAAAAGCTCTTCGAGCTGATTAATGGAATCAAAAAGTACATTTTCTTAATGTTAGTATATAATCACTCTTGCTTAAAATTGATCTCTTCAGTTTCAAACTTTGAGAAGCAGCAAAGCTATCATGTTTGGCTAAGAATATTTCCTGACCATACATGGCGTTCTGGAAAAATCCCTACTATGAGAAAAAAATCACTAGGATTTTTATAAAACAGTCATCACAAATTTCCTTCTTCTTTTCCCAGTGAAAATGAAAAAAACAATATAATTATAAAAAGCAAAGAGGCAGGATTCAAAGATAGACGGCTCTGAAGAAAAAAGATAGCTAACAATTAAAGATAATTCAAACAGTGGGCTTTGATGTTCTTTTCTTAGCTGTCCTATTAAATATGTTGTTTTCTTTTTTTCACATTCCAATTCTACCAAATATGAAAAGACCATATACAAAAGGAACCAAAAAAAAATGCTTGTTAATCTAATAACAGAACACCGAGAACAGAAAACCTATCCTACAACAAAGTGTAATTGAGATTGCCTAGACCACAGACAATTTATGATCAGAAATCTTGAAAAAAAAAAGCCATCAATAGAAATGATGTTTCTACTGTGAGCTCATGGTCACAGCAAGGCCACAAGACCAGGGACATAAAGCCCTATTAATTGTACTTCCCAGGGGTCACCAAACATCTCTGCCTGCAAGATAGTCCCGATTTATGCCTTTTCTCTGGTATAATTATTAATAGAGTACCTTTAACTCCAAAAGTGTCCCAGTTTGGACAATAAATTACATAGTTGCCCTAGGCTTACCCCTTCTCCCTTTCACTTTCTTCTCCCTCAAAAAAAAAAAAAAAAAAAGCTAAGGGTAAGCTATTTTAACTTTTTAGGCTATCTGAGAGAAAAGGAAAAAGTTATCTGTTTTTTAAGCTCAGCTATTCATTTGACTACCTTTCAATTTCTTAAAGTAGGGAAGATTTCTAGTCTGAATTGACTTCGAAATGGCCCCATCATTTTGGGCAGAATCACCCCCACCTTTCCCCACAACTCTGCCTGCCTTATGAATTTCTGCCTAACTCTATGACATGATGTTGAGTCTGCTTATTGAATTCTATTTGAAATTTTCAAGGAATTATACCTTACATGAGGACTCCTTAATATAATTGCTGTTTCTTTAAAAAAGAAAAAATCAGATGTTCAACTTAGGATACAGAGCCAAGAATAGCAGTTCATATCAGCTGCAAGAAAGGCTCAGCACCTTACAGCAAGAGCCCCTTAATCAAAAAGCAATCTTTTGGGATGAGTTAGTAGTACTTTGCCTCCGGTGCTAACCAAATCCCCTACTTTTATTGTATATTTCCACAGGAGTCTAATGATGAAATACATTAGATCCTCTTGCAGGTGAAGAAGAAACACACTTAAAACACTGCTTTCTGGGGTGGGGGGTTGGGGGGTGTCACATGGTGCTTCTAAAAACAAGGGGAAGAGGTCGGCAACAATAACAGCATCCAAACCAACAATGTATTCTGTAAGTAAAAGCCTTGATGAGGAAAGGGGGAAATTTCCTCTTTCATAGGAAATTCACTATGTGCAATATTGCACAGAAGAGAAACACGAAACAGTTTGTTTTTGTCATGGGTGGGGCTAGGGGTGCAAATCTTCATTTAAAAATAAGAAGCTTACCTTTTAGTCGTGAAGTTTTCCTCGACCTTTAGCCAGAAAACCTTCACAGCTACAAAGGAAAAAAAAAAAATTCCTTTGAAGAAAAATATGCTGTTACTAGAGAATAAAGATTTACATTTATTTATCCATTGGGTTTTATCTGCTCTAGATAAAGACACAAGCATGTGAGAATATGGGATACAGGTCTTCATCACTTGTACACAGAGGCCATGAATTGCATTTAATTGACGTATTTTATTTATTTGTATTTATTTTTACGTATGCATACAAACTGACATATAATGCACACACATATACAGACACAAGATATGTTTGCTGTCTTCTGATGTACATCCTTACACACACACACATACACAGAAGCACTCTCACACACATCAAGGTTTTGTAGCACATGTGTAGGCACAGTACCTCTTTTCCCCAAATCATTGTCTCATGAATCCCCCCACCTCCAGTATGGTGAAGCCCCAAGAATAGGACAGGAAGTAATATTTTAGACTCACTGTGCCTGCAAATCAGCTTCAGTATCCTTTTTATTCTGCAAGTAACCTCAGGTCAAACAGGAAAACACAAATCATGAAAGACTCTAAATATACCATATTTGCTTTTTCTGTTGTTTTTGTTTAGTTTTTAAATTTCACTGATTTGGGGGTAGTAATTAAGTGTTTTGGTATAAAATATCTCCTGCTGGGTGATAGGCTGTATGGGAAAAGGAAATTAGACAAAAGCTACTGAGTAATAACCACAAATGACTTTATAGCCCATTCTGTTTGAATGTCAATAGAACTTGAAAGCAATGACTCCCCCAAGTATAATCAGGAATTGACTATAATTAGCCATTTGCAAATTTTTACCTGCCACTATGATTTCTTATCTAAGTGGGGGAAAAAACAGGCACAGTGACCTGAAATCTCAGAATTATGAATGGCAGAAATTCCTAAATGTAAAAGGTATTTACTATCTTTCCAAAATTTATCAGCATTGAATTAACTTGGCAGCTTCTTGGTGACCTGGCCCAGTGATGAAGTATGTATCACCTACCATTGTATGTATTATCATAAGCTGCTTCAAAGATTTGGAGGAATGAGAGAAGGGTGAAAAAATAAATATAACTATACACTGTTTAAATAATGGTTGTATAAGTAAAAACTACATTGGAATTAAAGAATAAAAAATCACTTGAAGTACAACAAAAATATATACCTTGTCATGCTGTACACTGCACAAGATGAAAACTGTGTTTGGATTTGTTTCTAGCAAAATAGTCACTTAGGAGAACACATTGAAAGAGAAGCTGATAAAAACAATAATTGTTTTATACAATATTAATTCAGTTACAATGATTTTCTCTCGTATACCCAGGCTAATGAGCTTAATCAAACAAGGTACTGCTAAAAATGGACTAATAGGTTTGAAATTACAAAACTCTGTCTTCCAACTTTAGATATGGATTTCTTTAAAGAGCCTTATTTTTTATTCTAAATTATTACATGTAAGAAAAGATTTTTCTGTCTATCAGAAATCATATTTCTAAGGGTGATTGTATCTGTATATTATCAATGTGCCTAAATAATAGGTAAAAAATTCAGTCAGTGATGGATTTTTTTTTTTTTTTTTTTTTTTAATGCAGTCACTTTACCCACATGATATTTACCACATTGCAATTCCTGGGCATGCTGAGCATTAGGAAACCCCGAGTAAGCCACCTCGATGGTTATTAAGATAAAGATACTATGCTAAAGAAAAATATTCCCCAATAGGAGGTACTAATAAGATAGCCAACAGAATAAGAAAAGTATCAAAACAAGAAATAATAAAAAGACAGCCACTGTGTCCAAGCTGGATGCTTCTATTTAGTAGTTAAAACATTGCTGAGCTACAATGATCTGTTACTTGAAAGTACACGAGTTTAAGCTGGTAGCAGATACAGTTTCTAATTTTATTCAATGTCATTTGACAAATACCTATTATGCACCAAAAATGTGCCCAGTTGTATTCAGAAGACCTAAAAGAGATTAAATCTAGAATACGATGAGTCAACCAAGCCAGGGATTCCAGATATTTGAAAATAGAAACCATCAGCAACAAAAATATAAAAGTAAGTATTTTATTTTTAAAAAGCAATCACTGATATTTAATTGCAAGCAGTCTTTGAGCACCAAATTAAGAAGTTATTGGTAAATATTATTGGTAAATATTGGGAGGCGAGTTATTGGTAAATATTGGGAGGCTGCAATCAGATAGACTTTGGTTTCCGTCACAGACCACTAACCAAATATTTGATCCATGTCATTTTTTAACTGCACCATGTTAAGTCATTTGGCTGAATCACAGCAAACATGCAGTTTGCATCTCTGTTTCATGAAGAATGATAATTATACATCTTCCCATAATAATAAATTATTACATCCAATGCAAAGGATAGGTCTGCCCAACACTATGCAAGACATTTAGCTCTGCTGAGTGTTTTGGTATTTAGAAACATTACACAACATGCCATGTCATTTAAGTCCTTGGGAGAGAGAAGCATCAGGCAACAACTAGAAATCTTGGCCGAGGATTTCACGTTTGGGGGACCAGCATAGCAGAGAGCCTGTGGGGTACCAAGGCAGGGTTCTCAACAAAAGGCTCTGCAAATAATAGCAATTTATCAGAGACTGTGGTTAGTTTCCTTAACTACACTCACATAGGGAGCTAAAGGCAGCCTTGCTGCAATTTTGTCAAATGCAAAGATAATACAGTACAACTGGAAGGTCTGACTTCCATGGACTGATTGAATTGGGGTAAATTTCTGCACACCTTTACCCTCGGTCACCACAACTGTAATGTGGAATTGTTGTTAATACTACTATACTAGATAGTTATAAAATTTTAGTAAAATAAAGTATATGAAAAAGTACTTAGAAATGTGAAGACCTCCACAAACGTTAGAGTTAATGCATTTATGACACTACCTCATTCTAGATAGATTTTCATATAGGTTTTAAGGCAGCTAAATCAGTAACTATAACATGCTTGTCATGTAGAAGACAAAATATCTGGACAGTTAACTGCATTTTTCATGTTTCATGTTTCATGCTTCAACCAGATGTTTTGTCACTTTGGAGCCAGAATAATGTTTTTCTTCCTAACGCATTGCGTTTCTGTTAGGACTGCCAGAATTCTGGCTGACTACAATAAGTCACATTAACTTTTATCTTTTTTCAGTTCAATTAATGTTTCAATTGAGAAATCAAGGTTCAATTATAAATTTCCCTTTCAGGGAATTCTACCCGCGTGTGAAGTGGTGGTAATGATGGCATGGGCGGGTGACAGGGTGTTACTGCAGAGTAGCTGTCCTGGAAACAATGAAGGAATGCATCCAGCATAACTGGAAAAAAACAAAAAAGAATCAACTACAGATGGAAAGAGGTACTTGTTAAAAATATAAAAATCTCAGGATGAAAGAGCAAAAGATTTGAGTCTATTTTCATCAACAAATGTGTATAGAAGGTATAACTCCTTCATACTGAAAGATTGAACTGCTAAGATCTGTTTCCGTGGCTAAAAGCCGCATGTGCACACTTGAAAGCTATGCTTTGGTAGGTGGCTTTGAGTTGCTGTTTAAGTTGTTACTTGGAGCTCCCTCTTCTCCTCCTAAGGTGTGTGCCACAGTCACTCACAGGGAAAACCCAGAAGCCAAGTCATCTGTTTGTGGCCGTTTCCTAACGCTTCTGTAGCTATTCCACCCCACCTCTGCAATGCTCCACTTTAAGGAATTCTTAGAATTTCATACATATATCCTATGAAATCATTTCCCTCCTTTGAAGTATCTCATGGACCTTCTACAAAGTAGGAGCTCAATATGTATTTGTTGAGTCAATTAGTGAATACATGAGTGAAAGAATCCTGCTGACATCAGGTAAGACTCAGCAGTTGTACTGCAATTAGCATGATTTCCAAATGGGTACGTGTCAATTCGTGGTAATCCGCTCTTACAGTTCAGTGGTAATATTTAACATGCTTTACTACCTAAAAAATCTCAAAACATAAAATTGAACAAAAATTAGATTTTTTGAAATCTCATCTCTGTATCATTCTCTTCTTTGATAATCTAACAGTATCTTAAAGTGTGCCAGTAGGGTTACAATGCTCACTCATTCAGTGGAAGCCTACCCCCACATCAGCCCCGGAAAAGAAAGAGACCTTCCTCGAAAGCTACTAGAGAATAAGGATCTTGGGATGTGCAAATTACTGGCCAAGGGGCAAACTACTGGCCATGGGCCAAAGCTGGCCCTCGCAGCCTGACTATATGTGTGTGGCCCTTGATCTAAAAATGTTTTTTACATTTTTAAATGGTGACATGTGACAATTACATTGTTCCAATAAAACTTTATTATTGGATGCTGAGATTTGTTTAAAACTCAGCATCCAATAATAAAGTTTTATTGGAACAATGCCATGATCATTCATTTATGTATTGTCTCAGGCTGCTTCTGATATTTAATGTCTGAATCTTTATAGAAAAAGTTTGCCAACACCTGCTCTAGAACATGGCTATAGTTCCATAGCGTACATGTTGGCAATTTGTACAAATAACGTGAATGTTTGTTTAATAATTATATGTGCGAACAAAGTCAGCTCTGTCTACATGAGCTTATTTCAGGAGCCGTATTATTCGAATAACCTCTATGATAACAGAAAGGCTATTAATAACAGATTCCTTTGTTTTTCTTTGGAGGTAGAAATAATATGGGGCCCAATTCTAACTCATGTGGTGCTTTTCCGCAAATTAACCACAGATGTCCTCTATAGGCAATTAATTAGAAAAAGCAACCCATGCCTACTGGCAAATCCAAAGGTGTCCAAGGGGTAGGACTGGGTGAATGAGTGGATTGGATTCCATTCTCTGTTCACCATTCGGTTTGGTATTGTGGGCAGTGCACAAAGAGCATAACCAGAAGCAATGGCCCCAAGCATTCTAGCAAACCATGGCAGACCACCTCAATCCTTCCAGCGTGACTAACTTTACCATTATTCTGTGGACTTGTCTGTGATATATTTTCTTAAAAGAATTTTGATGGAGAAATTATAGCAACAGCATGAATATGGAAGAAACTTTCAGATTCTAGGATCATGGGAGCTTTGTGGATAGAATTCAGAAGAAAAACTTCTCAACCTCCATCATCTTGCTGAGGGCCAACTGACATTCAGTGTCCAGGTAGACTGATTCCAACCTTATGAACACATTAGTCTTTGACTGTCACTTGAGAACTAGGGTCATTTAGAAATCAACACCAAGCAAGGTGCAGTGACTCTATGATTTGTTCTTTGAGCTCAGTCAAATGGCTTGCCAGGCAAATAACTGCTATCCAGACCTTTGCAGCAAAACCTGGTGAGAATTGTCATTTCGGTCTATAACAAAGGAGCAGGGCTCACTTTCTAGCAGTGAATGAAAACAAGAAAGTTGGCAGGTCAAAAAATTATCACAGTGGAGATTACAGATCTGGCCACTTGCTTTCCACCCAATCAATAATAAACCAGTTCTCATTTTCCAAAGCGGGATTGGTTTTCTTTGTTTGTCTCCAAATGAAAACATGGTGCTTGGCAGGCTGTGGGAGACAGCACCTCACTGCCCAGCCCTGGACAGCGTGCTCTCACCAGGTTTAGTCAAGTTTTTATAATCTCGTTTATTTCCATAAACAAACAGCCTAGTGCAGTTAATGAAAAGAATACCTGATCCAGGCAAAATAAAAGCAATTTAGATCTCTCCTGTGACTTCTGGTTTCTGGTTGCTGTTCACATCTCCTCTTTTCCCTCTTAGAGCCAGAACCTCTGTTGGTTACAACTGGCAAAGCCCAGAAAGAAAGCAGCTATAATACACAAGTGGTCAACGAGGCAGCGTTTAAGGGAAAACACTGCTGATAAGATAAACAGCTTGTGATGTCCTTAATTATAATATTTCATACTCATTTAGCCATCTCCACATCACAGAGTTAACAAAGTGGATTTCAAACAGGAAATAAAACTCCTTCCCTCCAGCCCAGAGGCCTAATTATAAAATAGCAACCTACTTTTTCTGTAGTGAATACAGGGCTCTTTTTTTTCTTTTTTTTTTCCTCCTCCAACAGAATTTATTGAGCTCATTACCAGGCTGCTTATGAAGTGATTTGAAATGAGGCAACATTAAAGCATTCCACAAATCCCTTGTACTTAGTCATCCTGACACTTTATTTGAACTCGGAGCACTGATATGGAATAACTGCAGCACCCCACACTGCTGACTCTATTATCTGACAGGAGGTCTGGAATCCAAAAAATGATATATCATCAAACTTTCTTAATCATCACAACAATTTGTCGGAAAGAACCAGGTATAATTTGGGCAATGCTAGAGGGGCTTGGCTGCTAGAAACAAGGCGAGTGCAGCATGTGTTAGCCTTGGAGGAAGAGAGTCACATTAATCAGGCAGCGAAAGAACCAAAGGCAGTGTGTATTTTAAGAAAAATTGACAGGTAGACTTCAAAGCAGCAAAAGCACTGAACTCGCTGCCTGCTATTAGTCCTACTCTAACTTCTGTTCTCTTGCAACCCAAGAGGCGGTGGTAGACTAACCCTGGCTGGGTTATCACTGAGGCTAATACAGCATAGTTAAAAACTGTGTCTGCAAAAGTTTCAAAGAGGGAGAAAAAAACACACCTCTGAAGGACACGAAAGTCTATGGAAGTTGACTATCTGTTATGTGAAAATGTGGCTCCTTTTTGCCTTTTATTGCCTCTTTCCCTAACTTACTGAACTGGTAATAAATCAGAATCTAAAGAAATGTCTCCTGGTAAAGGGGAATTATGTTTTATATCTCGCTGGGTCCTACATGTATTCTGATGTGCAGCCTGCCTTAGAAAAATGTCAGTTTTTAAGAAGAAGATTCATGGAGGAGAGGGTATGTGTGTGCACGTGTGCGTGTGTCAGTGTGGGTAAAAGGGGGGAAATCCAGCCTGCAAGAATAATGAACCCCAAATGCAGTTCTCCCCTTAGAGTGAGGCTATGTCTTCTCAGCTATAGCTACTACTAATCCTTGCTACGTTTCCATAATCCAGCAGCCATACCAATAGGTTAAGTAGCCTCACCACAGAAGTAGGAAAGAAACTTCAAAACAATGGGAACAACTTCTGGTTTTTCTAAGCCGGGTCTTAAAGTAGCGCTTCAGCATGACAATAAGTTCTAGGAAAGTCCCATTTGAACAGAACACCAAAATATAAGGGGGTCTTATCCCACCCATGAGATCTTCAAACTTGGCAGTCAGAATTCCGAACTGAATCCATTACATCTGAACTGAATACATGTCCCTAAGTGATTTCCCTTCAGAAAATTATTCATCAGCATCTCTTCAGAAAGTATTAATGACTGGAGGCGTACCTGACATAATATTTTCCTCAGAAGAGAGAGGAGCCTTTTCTCCAGGCACAATCTCCATCATGCTGAATGTTTACTATATATATTGAATGTTTACCACATACAAACTTTGGATTAAGTTCTATAGAAGATTTTTTTTAAAGTAAATTCTATGTCTTTTGCCTCAAAGCTCTAGAATTGAATGAAGCAAACATGGGATTTAACATCTTCCATAGTTGAATTCCAAGGGTGTCATACCTCATCCTGTGGGTACCATTGATATGTAACGTGTGTATCATCAATAATTCTGAGACACTGTGCCTGGAAAAGAGATGTCTCCTTTGCCCAGGTTTGTTTCCTGAAACTCTTCTCATTCATCCTTTGAACTCCCTCATCTTATCAGTCTTAGAATATTCAACATCAGTGACCTCCAGTTCCACTCATCTTCATTCATCCACTAGCACCACATACCTCAGAGCTCAGCATCACTGAGAACCTCTGTTCCTCCAAGAACTTGGTTATCTACCATTTCTCCCACTCTGTCACTCCTACCAAACTTACTATTCATCATGAAATGCTTTGATTCTTTGCTCCCAATTTACCAGCTCTTTTTCTGGTTTTGTTAATGCCCTACCTAGGCTCAATCTCATAGGAGCCATGTCAAACATAAAGTAATTTAAGGCAGTCTTGTATAGTGATTAGGAACAGGGGCTCTGGAATCGGAGTGCCGGAGTTTAAACTCTTAACTCTACCACTAATTGACTATATGTGATCTTGGGCAAATAATTTTATGTCTTTCTCTCGCTCTATCAGTAGGAAGGTCATAAATACTTCAGTGTGCCAGACACGGTTGTAGACACTAAAGATTCAATATGGAAGCTGTTGCAGAATTTTAAGTAGAGAAGTGATACAATCAGATATATCCTAGGTCCTTCCATGACCAGCTATGTGACTTTCAGCTAACATTAATCTTTCAGTGCCAACGTTTTCTCATCTTTAAAATGGAGATGATAATAGTACCTCTCTCATAGGGTTTCTGAGATGATTGACTGAGATAATAGTAAGCTATAAATAAATCTTAGCTATTAGTAGTAACATACCCATGAAATAATCTTTTGTACCACTGCAAATGACTTAGAAATGCAGTCTACAGTCTCTAATTTTAATTCTCTATTACCAATCTACTTAATTGAACTTGCAAAATCTGGTTTTCATGATTCACTTATTCACAGAAATATTTACTAAATTTCTCATGCAAGAGGCCTCTACCAGGTGATGGTGAGTCAGTGAAGAAAAAAAATATGATTTCTACACTCATAGGCTTCACCAATCATCTCCTCAAAATTGGCATTTCTAATGATTATCCACAGTCCTGTCCTTCTTGGCCTCTAATAGAATACTTTAAAATATTGAACAGTCCATTTTCATGAAAATATCAAGTTCTCCCATTTCTTGGCATCCATAATGTGACATATTTTTTGGTTCTTTTATTTCCCTGACCCTGCCCTCTAGCCCCCTTCTGGAGTCTCCGTTCTTACAGTCAATTAATATGAGAGTATATATCCCTCTGTCTCAATAGCATCTTTCTCATCAAAGTCCCCCATTCTCAGGACTCCTATTATTGCTTCTTTGAAAATGACTTTGACCATTTTCTCCTCTGACCAATTCCTGATTTAATTCAATGCTTCTTAATGTCTGCTTATCATCACCCTTGGGGATGCCCTGACAATTCCTCAGAGTCAGCATATGCTAAAGTTAGTTTTCCATCTGTTAAAAACACCCAATGTCATCTCCTAAGTTTCCTAATTTTTTCTCATATACCTGAAATTGAATCCTCAAACCTATATTCCACACTCTACTTTACCTACCATCCTCATTCTTTAACTGATTTCATGGATTCTGTTTCTACAAATGTTTTTGCATCTGCTTCTGTCTGTTTTTAGTATTAGAGTCATTATCCTATTCAGACTCTTCTTTAACTTTCACTTGAACTATTGTACTAGTCTTCTATTAATATCTATTCCCACACCACACCCCTCAATCTCTTTTATCTCTTGGGCCATCACACAGGCTTCTACAAGATCTTCAAGCTCTCTTGGATTTTTACTGTCTTTTCTGAAAAGGGTAAGCGTTCTCCATAGCATAACAAAGTAATTCAACACTTGTAAGCCTAATATTTACTGTCCTCTATACTCTGGCCACACACTACCTTCAAAAATAACGCCTTATATTTATATAATCCATTAGTGTTTCAGAAGCATTTTATATCTATTACTTAATCTAATACTCATAATATGCCTTATGATGCAGATATTATTACAACCTAATAGTCCTGTGTTATTAATAAACTATGAAAGGCCTACAGATGGGAAAACTAAGAATCAAAAGATTTGCATTTTTCTTAAGTTACATAAGCATTTCTGAACCAGAACGTGGGCAGATTTGATAAGGATTTTGACCTAACAGTCAAAATCAACACACCCCACTTTTGCAAATAATAATACCTCTCATTATTCCCCTTTGTGAAATATATAATAAGGAATATCTGAAACCAAAGGAATTAAAAGTCAGTAAACCTGGGTTTAAGTTTGGACTCCTTATTAATTTCCTACCGAAGTTCATTAACAACTCTACACTTTATCATATCTGTGTGCAAGAAAGTTTCATAATTCCTAAAACACATTTGCTTCACAAAGAAATAATGAAAAGTAATGAAATTATATCCATTTTAAGTATTTAATTTTAAAGCATGTAGTTACCTACTTTCATAGCATCAAAGCTTTTTAATCATCATTAAGCATTTGTATCACCCCTACTTCTACAGATAGGCAAGTATAAAGTCAAGTCCTTCTTTAAGGTCATATATAATGCCGTTTATTATCAGATGAAAACTCAGAACCCTCAGCCCATACCTCCAGGTAACATTTTCATTTTAAAGTAATCTATAGAACATCTTTAATTGAGAAAATAAAGGAGAGTTTTCATGATAAAAACTCAAAGTTTATGTTCCTCAAAAACAAAAGAAAAAAAATCAACATATTTCGTATGGGTAAAGAAGACAGAGTCAACAGCTCAAAACATAAGAATATAATTTTAAGAGCAATTACAATAAATTTCTGAACCTTCATTGAAATTAGTTCTTTCAGCACCCAAATCTATATTCTTCATAATTCACAATTTTCAGACAAGAAGAAGCGTGATGGTGTGTGTGGGGGGGGGGGGGAAGAGAGAGAGAGAGAGAGAGAGAGAGAGAGAGAGAGAGAGAGAGAGAGAGGAGGAGGAGGAAGAAGAGAAAGAAGAGGAAGCAAGGAGGGGAAAAAGAAAGGAAGGAAGGGAGGGAGGGAGGGAGGGAGGGAGAAAAGGAGGAAGGAAGGTAGGAAGGAAGGAAGGGAGGAAGAAAGAAAGAAAGAACAGCATTAAGAACTGGATGGTGAACAATATACAATGTACCATCATCAGAAGCTCAGCACTAGAAGGGGAGGGTTTTGCATTCTCAACTTTGTGGTCAACAAAGGAATTTTGCTGCGGTCAGCAAAGGAATTTTAAAGAAGCCATGAAAAGAAAACACTATAGTTATTCCATTCAGGATAAACTGATTGTGTTCTAGTTAAACACACTGTAAAACCTTTTTCAGCTCAGAAAAAAGGCTCAGGAAAATAATTCCCAAGTAGTTTTCTGCTGAGACTTAGGTACAGTAGAAGGAAACTATAACTGTGTCCTCCAGGAATTCCTGTCTACTAGCCCACGCAACAGTGAATATGACACTTAAAAAAATCATTTTAAGTTCAAAAGTATTTTGAACATTTTCAGTTCTTTGTGCATAACGGGATATTCTTTATAAAGACTCAAATCGGGATGTTCTTAGTCACAATTTGAAAAAAGAAATGCAGAGCTAGGACAAAACTTAAAATAAATTAATGATAAATTTCATACAAAATTAATATAACAAAGAAAGGTTTTAGCAAGAAGGATATAGATAATTCATTGAGATATGTACTTGCATTCAGCTTATCACCAAGCATCACTCGCTGTACTCAATATAAATGTATGTGTGTGATGATATCATGTAGATTAATCACATGATATTTAACTTAATTTTATTGAGAGAAAACATACTCATGACTTATAGAACAGCTATGGTACTTAGTAAACAAATCTAGATTTTCTCCTCTAACGACCTCCTTCCAAAATTTAAAGTAGAAGTCAGTTCATGGCTCCAATTTTTGCTCTTTAAGTCAAAGTTTACTCTAATAAATTTCTAATCATCACATATGAAACTGGTGGCAGAATAAATAATTTTTACTCCCCACCTTTTCTCACATACTTTACTTCTCACTTATTAGGTTGTCCACCATCATTTTGAGCCAGATATGTGTTCAAGTGTCTTTCTTCTGGTTAACTGAAAAATAGGAATATTAATTAAACAAACAACCTAAAACCATTGAAAGAATTCACAAAAACATTTTTATTTGATCTAGAAATTAGAGAAAATAAATTCTGCTGCTAAAGAATCTTAGAATTCATCAGTTGTAAAAACTAGTTTATTGCCCAATTTGAGATATGGGTCTGCCAACATTTACAGTTAAAATGCATATTTTTAAAAATAAGACATGGTCTGATAGAAACAGTATTTCAGTTTGACACAATAGCTAACAAGACTTCAGTCCAACTGTGACATTCTTTACCACAGCTGAAAGAAAATATGTTTGCATTCAAAATAGTCTCCCTGTTTTTCACAGTTACGGCATAGACTCAGAATGCATTTTCTACTACTCTTTATTCCCCAAAGTTTTTTCAACTAAGAGGAGTCAGAGTCCTGTATATAGATTTTGCCTGTTGGTGCATGGGTTTTTTCTGTCTTGTAAAATAGAATCACACTTAAGATATAAGCAACATCCATCAAATAGACATAGTTAGGGGTGGATGTTTCATAATGCTCGACAGTTATGGTGTACTGATAAAGTATAATCTTATTTGATAAACTGTAAACTTGTTTCAACAGTTACTTGTTTCAGCAGTTACTCTGAGGGTTCCCTGTATCTGAACATTTATAATAAACAATTTATTAAATGTGACTATATTGTTTAATTAATGTGTTTAGATCTTGAAAGTTGTTAACATACATATGATTTTTATTAATTTATAAAATTAATTATTGGGAAATTAAATATATTAAAACTATACAGGGGAAATATTAAAAATATTTTTTATAATTTTAGTACCTTTTAAAGAATGTCAACTATGTTGCTAAGAGTTAAGAAATATGGAATTATATAATGGTTATCAACAGATAACTATTAGGTAGTTTTAGTGGTTTTTTTAGTCAATGGATTAAAAATCCATCTACACAGATAGGCTATCTGTGGGATTGATGTGGTGGAATGTCCTTCTGGCAGGGAATCAAAAGCTGGGTGAACAAAGACAGGTCCTTAGGTAGCTCAATGTCACTGCAAAGATGCTGAGATACGCAGATATCACTAGCATTACAAAATTGTGTATTTTGCTATCCCAACTGCCATGTATAATCTCAACTTACTGGGGGTCAGCATAGAGGAAAATGCTTACCCACTCTAGGTCTCATAAAGTATAGAAGTGGGAAGAGTAAAAAGGAGACTGTTGACTTTAGCTAATAGAATAAGGAAGTAGAATGACAAATGCAAAGGCAATTTTTATTTCTAATGGTGATAAATCACACATTGGGTAGGTTCTGTCCAGAATTACCACTGTGCCTGAACCACTGACCCATTCACTGTCTACCTATAGGAACACAGATCACTTTCTATTCCTTGTCTTCTTTTCTCATATTATCTTTTTGAAAATTTTAAACTCTATCCAACTGCTCATGGTCTATTGAATGCCCTTTTTCTTTCTCAAGTCTGTCATTCTGCAATTGGCCTGGGAAGCAGTTGGGAGAATTGGTGAAATGAATTCAGACAGCCTTCTCATTGCAGCAGGCCCAGGACTCCAAAGGGCATGCCCAGCACTGTTAGCAGCGAGAGGCCACAAGCCAAAGTCTCTTTATCTTCAATAAGAGCTCCACAGCAACGTCTCCTTCAATACACCACAAGCCTCCCCACGCATACAGCCAAGAAGAGAGAAGGTGAGAAGTAGGCAAGCAAAGGAAGAACAGCTCTTCTCGTGTGTCAGGATGTATTGTATCTATAACAATAGGGTCTTGAGCACGGGTTTTTTTGTTGTTGTTTTCGTTTTTGTTTTTATGGGAACTATAACTGCAGCATCATAACTAGCTATAGTAATAATGTTGTCTAGGGCACTGAAGCATCCATCTTCCATTCTTTTTCACCACGTTCCCCAACTCCATCAAGAACTCAATCACTATTTAGCCAAACTCACTTTTCCAGCTTGCAGAAGTAGAAAAAATAAAAATAAATAAAAAATGTATCTTATTGTGGGAGGGAGGAGGATTAGAGAGTCGAGCTCTTTTTACACTCAGATGGCAGCGGCCCCTTTTTATTAGCACACTGAGGATGGAGGAATACTTCTCAAGGAACATGTACAGAGTTAGTCTTTTGTTCATTTGCAATCTGGAATACAGAAATTTCAACTTAACTTTAAATATGGTGGAGAAAAGAGTGAGTGGAATTTCAGAAGAATGGCACTATGCAGAGTGATTAGAAGAAAGCGTTTTGTGTTGGGCAGATCTGGAGTCCAATTCCACCTGTTTCATTTACTTACTGGCTGTGTGTGCTCTTGAGTATGTTATATAATTTAACCTATAAAAATGAAAAAAATGTAACCAAACTCATTGAAGGAGTTCATTAAATGAATGTCAACTATTTACCTTTATTTCTGATAGCTATTGTCAATCACAGGAGATCAGAATGAAGCATAGTACTATAGAAAGTGTTCAATTAAAGTATTTCCATGGGAAATGCATGTTGAGTAAGTTTTCACTAATTAGCTAAGCATTTTCTTCCATGAAATATGTATATCCTTGCTGAGTATATGGGATATGGGATTAGTCAAATCAGATCAGACCATGTCATTCAGGTCATTTGAATTTCACTGCCTGTCATTTCTAATCATGCTTCCTAGTAGGTGCTGCGAGAAGAGCCTCCTCCTTCTCCTTGGGCAGCAAACAACTCTGAGAAATCTGAGCCACTGAACCCTGCGACCTTGCTCACAATGCCTGGCTCTGCTTTAGAGACAGATTACTGGATACTTATAGAGTTGATACCCTGGATTTAATGTTAATACAAAATACAAGAGCCCTTTCTCCTCTATTGGCTACATTTATGTGCCCTGTCCCTTTTCCCCACCTCGTTTAAAAAATGGAAGCGTGTAGCTAAGAAAAGGAGATCAAACTAAATTGAAACACGAATCATGTTGCCCATAGAGTCTGCTTCTGTATCTACTCTTAGCTTTTACATTTGTTCCCGCATGCACGAAGACACTTTTTCTCCTTTCTTTCCATCTTTGAAAGAATCACAGAAACAAAGACTCGTTCACGTCTGTGCACCACCAGCTCCCTTTACATGTGATCCCCAGAGTGCCCAGACTGCTGACAGCCTCTGTGTGAGGACCCTGACGTGTTTATTTTGACATTCTCTCAAAGGCCAAGAGAAACAGCAGGGTGATTACTACATTTCTCCCTTCCCACTCTCCCACATCCAAAAGTCAGCTCTAAATTTTTCACGATAACATCTCCATCAGCTGCAGGACTTTTTTTTTAACAAGATTTTTTTTTTTTTCTACTTTCTTCCCAGTGTAGTGTTCTTATTTTGAGATCTGGGATTTGTAAGACCCTTCTACCTTATCACTCTTCAAGAGCAGGAAGTCTCCCCCAAACTCTCCTCTCTTCTTAGCTTGGAAGAGAAACCCAGTGACTATGCTATATTTATTACTAGTGCTTAATGTGTTTTAAATGTTAATGAAATGGGAAATGCCCTCAGCCATCTCTAAATCTAGTATTTCAGGCTAGTTTCTTGGGATTGGTAGAATTGGCCAGCTTTGTAAGACAACATGGCCAAATTTGGAAAGACCTAAGACCTAGAATTGTAGATTCCTTCATGAGCGAATGTATGCAGGTTCCATTGCTTATAAATAAGCTTTAAGTGAGAAAGGTCTAGGGGTTTTAAAAGGTGGAAAACAGGAAATGTGTGCATCTGAGTTGGGAATGAAAACACACAAAACGAAATCCTTTATTTAGAGTTTATCTAGCTCACTGATCAGGGACCTGTGATATTTTTACAGGCTGCATTCATCGAGGATGTTTTTTTAAATTTTATTTGTTTATTTGTTTTGGCCAAGACAACCATTCACTGAGAATCTCAGCAACTAAAAGCAAGAGCTTTTTTTTTCCCCATTGTGAAAGAGAGATTTTAATTTCTCCTCATATTTTATTTATTTATACTTTAATCAACATGTTTTTTATATGTCAGTCAATAAAACTACCATTGCTTTGGGAACGGTATTTTGTATTTAATAAGCTATCTTTTAACATATTAGTTGGGCAGTGTTAATCTAGCCTTCTTACTCCTGGGGGAAGTGGATCAACCATGATTGCCTGAGAAAAACAGAAAGAAGAGTACAGATAACATTTTTTTTTTTTTTAAATCAAACAATAAAACAAACAAAAACAAGCTCATAGATACAGACAACAGAATGGTGGTTACCAGAGGGCGAGGAGTGGGGGAGGATGAAGTGGGTAAAAGGGGTCAAATATATGGTAACAGATAACATTTTAAAGGAGTCTCTGGCATAGGTGTACGTTGGTTTTTGTAACAACTCAATATTTCCAAGTGAGAGTATTAAAACAGCACCAAAGAAAAGCTTGCAAACACAAGGTACCTGAGAAAACATTTGTCATGATTGTATGTCTCAAGATTGATATAATCTGGAGAAAACCCTTACCCCAACTGCCTTCCATGCTGTGAAGTTTCCGATGTACAGTGTATATCTATGGTTCCCACTCTCACATATCTTGATGATAATGAAAGGAATGGATTTTTCATAAGCAAATTAGCATTCAAAAAAACCTCCTGAAGATGATTCAAAGAAACTTGATACTTAATGAAAGATAGTTTAATGACCACTGACTGAATAATTTTCCCTTCTCTCAGAAAGTGCAAAACCTAGGGACAAGCAACAACAACCGAAAGAAGATAAATGGCCAGTTATTGGGCTAAGCTCTTTAAAGAAGTTCAAAAATATGATAAAATGAGTATTTAGAGAGTCTACAGCATCAGAAGCGCCAAGTGAAGCTTAATTACTGACTATGAAATTGCAAGATAATATTCTGCTAAAACAATTCACAAGATCAGTGACAGCTCCAAAAAAGGAAGTGGCCAAACTTCATTGCATTTTGCTGTATTACTATGTGCCAGAATCACCTACTATTGTAAAAAACAGAAAAAACAAAACAAAAAAATAAACAAACAAAAAACTGGCTTCCACAGGACACAGTAGGTTGTGTGCTAAAAGAACTGAGTGATTAAAGCTGAGTATAGACAACAAAAGTTGGCAAAGCCCATCCATCTATTTGATCACAAGTGCAGAAGTGATCAATGACACAATAATAATACAAAAGTAATTGTTGGTACAAAAAAATAAAGAAAAGGTCACTGGATAAATGTTGGAGAAATACAAGAACACAAAAAAATTAAGAATCATATGACATAGAGATTAAACTG
Organism: Rhinolophus sinicus; assembly: GCF_057876585.1. Classification (NCBI taxonomy): domain Eukaryota; kingdom Metazoa; phylum Chordata; class Mammalia; order Chiroptera; family Rhinolophidae; genus Rhinolophus; species Rhinolophus sinicus. The sequence continues at coordinate 60,482,944 of NC_142502.1, forward strand.
GGTGAACAAACTACAACCCAAAGGCCAAGTACAGCCACTTCCTGTTTTGTAAATAAAGTTGTATTGGAATACAGCCATGCCCCTTATTTCTGTGTTGTCCATGGCTTGTACTCACACTATTGCAGCAGAGCTGGATAGTTATGAAAACCATTTGGCCAACAAAGTCTAAATTGTTTGCTACCTGCTCTTTTACAGAAAAATTTGCTGACCTCTGTACTAAATAAAAGAGGAATAAATGGCTAAGGTTGCCAAAGAAAGTAATGAGTTACCCAGAGCCACAAAACAGGGAAAAATACAAAAACAAAAACAAACCCATGTTTAATTAGCAGAATACACAGAGAGGAACCATCTGACAATAAGAATGAGTCCCCCCAACAATCACTCCAAGATTCTCAGGCTGCACAGTCAGAGGTCTGAATAATGATAGTTCAGGAGGAGAAAGAAATGTTTGTTCCCCAGGAAGTCCTGCATTATAAGCATATATGTTATTTCACAGACTTTTGTTGATCCCCTCCTGTATTCCAAGCTCTGGGCTGGGCTGAGTGGGCATTAGGCATCTGAATGGCTACAACAAATTTCTAATCCAGAAGAGCTGGGGGATAAAAGCCGCTTCTTCACCCTTTTAGAGGTCAACATGAAGAGCAACCCATTCTCTTCCTGACAAAGTCTTTACTTTTGCCATTGTCAGAAACAGTGTTGTCTCAGCCAGCCTTTCACAATGAGAGGTGTCACTCAAACAGGAAATCTAGATTTTTCTTTTCTAGAAATTTATAGTCAGAAAGTGTCAAGAAATGGTCCTACACAGACTCGGCTTTCAGTGGGTGCTTTTTAATCAATTGACTTTCCAACTGTATTCACTAATGTATTCCTGTCCTTATACTACAGTTCTTCAGTCTTTGGCCCTTTGAGGAATACTGTTGCTTTGTGTTTTCCTAGCCCTCTAATACAGAGACATAATGAAAGATTGGAAGACATTGACTAGGAAGGGGATAAGGCTTCATGATATTTGGAAACTCACTACTGGGCTGAAAAATTGCTTTTCAAACAGTGGATTGCATTAGGTATTCCATGCACTAGATCGGGGTGTCCAAACTGTGGCCCGCGGGCCAACTGCGGCCCATAATCCATCGTTAATTGGCCCACAGCAAATTCCAAAAATATATTTAGTTTACTTATATAAACCAAGTGAGGCAGTATGTACTTCACCTCGAGTGAGTGGTCCGGCTGTTTGTGTATTTTACCGCATATGGCCCTTGGTGAAAAACGTTGAAAAAGTCTGGACACCCCTGCACTAGAGCTACCTTACCAGTGTGTTTTAACTGCAATTCAGCTGCAAGAATTAGAGAGGTCTTCAATGGGTCTTTACTATTCTCCAAGTCATGTTAGAAATACTAACACAGACTGCTGCTAGAATAATTTTCTCCTCAAATTCCACTTTTATTCACCACCTCCCTGAAAATATATAATGGATACATGATGCCTATTAAATTAAATTTCAAAATCTCTGCCTAAATTACAACCTGCACTAAATGGCCCCCTTCTGCTTTACCTATTCCATCTCACATGCTCAACTCCTGTGCTTTGCTCAAGCCAAAGGCCGGCTATAAGCTGGACGGGAAGGTTCAGCTCTTGCATACTCTCCAGCGTCTCTTCTAAAGACCATTCTTCACTCCTTCAGTACCTGGCTTAACACTAACTTATTTCAAGAACTTTGCCATACTCTGCAATGTCCCTTTCAAAATATCCCCTGATTTTCTTCTTTTCTACTTGAGTATTTACTAAAATCGTGGGGGTGCCAAAAAAAATGTATACAAGTGGACACTTTAGTCAGCGTTGCTCAAGCAGTAGTTCGCCATAATCAGAGTGTCTGGATGCTGATGGTAACCACTTGGAGCACCTCTTGTAATTGCAGAAGTCAAACGTGACTTGTAATTCTTTTGTTATTCTTTTGTTATTGGTATATATTGAGTATTACAAATAATACAGGTGTTTTTTTTTCCTTTCTTAAAACGTGTATACATTTTTTGGCAATATAGATATATATACATACATATATATATACATATATATTATATATATATATATAATATATATATATATATATATATATATATATATATATAGTTGGTGCAAAAGTAATTCACTTTTTTGCAATTATTTTTAAGCTTTTAAACCGCAATTACTTTTGCACCAACCTAATACACACACACATATATATACATATATATATATATATATATATATATATATATATATATATATATATCTGATTAGCTTATTCTCCCAAAATGCATTGTAATGTCTAAAGAGCAAGGTCCCTCACATTCATAATCACTGTGGCACCAGGCAGTATGACAACCTGACTGACCAACCCACAGGACAGCCACATGGTATAGTAATACCATTCCCACTTCCCCTTAGTAAATTTTCTGTCTGTTTCTTGATGTTTTGTCTATTTAATGTCTTGTTGTGCTCTCTTGAGGTCCCAACACATTGCTGAAAATGAGACATAGATATGAAATCATTATAATAGGAGCACTTAGGCATTTTGCTGCAGGAGTTTTGATTTAGACAATTTTTTTTTTTTTCTGCGACTATGTGCTGTTTTGTCTCATCATCCGTCATGTTTGATAGTAAGCCATCGCCTCTGCCTTTTACTCATTTGCACAAGAGCCCAGTCAGATATTCTTAGCCTGATAGAGACATTCAGGGTCTCAAAATAAATAGGTTCCATCAATATTGGTGATTGCAGACTAATTCAGATGTGTTGTCCTGCAAAACATAGCAGGCTTTGTTTGAACCTCATGTCAGATTATCTGTGTTAGTGTTGATCCGCAGCAGAGACGCGTACTGGCTTCTCAAAATATCTTTTAGCTATTATCTATAAATGCTTGAAAGGATTCACAAATGCAGATACCTTGTTATGCATGCTGCTTCCCGAAACCGCCTCTGAGACACCAGATGGCACAGTGAGAGCTGTACAAATGACAGATGATGAAGTGTATCAAGCCACATAAATTAACCTCATCATGGCCATAGTATCAGGTGCCACAGGGAAAAAGCAGGAGGACTGAGGAGAGACTGTACTATATTACCCACAGGGATGAATTTACAATCCATCTGGGGTCTCTCATGTGAGGATGCAGGAACCCCAGATGGCCTGTGAATTTTGAACATTTGTGTATGCAGGGGTTGTTTCATCTTTCTGGAAATTAGCTGACACTTTGGTCAGGAAGGATGCTTTAACCAGCACCAAAGCCATGTTTCAATCGGCTCAGACAACCTCTGACTATCATTAGAGGCAATACCCCCAGGCTCACCAAGCCAGTGCACCATGACGGCTTCCAGGCCAAAAGAGTAAGCAAGGGGCCTGCTTCCTGGAGGTGCTTCCACCCAGAGCTAATGAGGCCGTACTGTTTGTGGTGTTACTAAGTTTCATAGACATCAAGGGACATCATAGAGAACAGAACAACTGCCCACTACTGAGTTCCAAGAGTGGCAAAGCATTCAAAACCAACCATAGAAAGCACAGAAATAATCACTGAAGGATCATTATTTCTCAAGCTTGTAAAATGGGATTTAGGTCTATACAGGTGCCACTTCTTCTAGAAGGTAAACTGCTTCTTGCTGAGGAGTTTTAGAGAGAAGTAACGGCTACAAAACCATGCTTGCAGCAGGACTACAGAACAGTTCTTAAAAATGGACTAGATGGATGGGCAGAAAGGAAAAGCAGACAATTTAAAAAGTGTGATAGGCAAAATGTTAAGAACCAGTGCAGAGATGGGCTGAAAGGAGACAAGAGCACATTACATTGAATGGGTGATGTCCAGACAGCCTGCATCCGGAAGGTGGTCTCTCAGGGAAAAGCAACAATTCAGACCCTGGCAGCCTGGCACGAGGAAAATTGGCATCAGTCTTTAGACACTGAGTCCCAGAATATTCTCTGGACCCATAGAGAGCAAGACCCAGTGAACTACATCATCGGAGTGAGGAGAGTGGTAAGGAAACTGGAATTACATCAAATCATTGATGCCAGAGAAAGGAGGGAACTTGAGAACACAGTTCAATGATCCAAGCACACAGTAGGGCTACAGCCTGGGACTGAGGCAGGAGTCCAATAGCCGGAGTCCAGGAATTCAGAGAAAACTGTTCTTCGGGCCAGAGTTGGCCCTGGGACCTTGGGCCAGATCTGAGCCTACAAGTCAACTCTTCTGGAAAGCCTCCTTTTACCACCAGCATTTGCTTTAATTCCCCTTCTCCCTCTATCGAAATGGATACTTACCCTTATCCTGCCACTTCTAACTGTCTCTGTCTTTGCCTTCTCCAGCAACTGTGACTCCTTGAAGGCAGGAGCCAGTACTTTTATTCTAAGTGTCTAGCACATAATAAACATTCAAGAAATAAATTGCTGGCTCATCAGATGACCAAGGATTGATGCAAATCTCCCAAACTAAGATCAGACATGCAGGGCCGCCTGTGAGGCTGGAAAACCATGTGACGCTGTCTCCCCTGAACGGCTCAGCACACTACAGCCACATCATCCACTGCCCGATTTGTAAATAAGTTTTATGGAAACACAGCCACACTCACTTGTTGACCTATTTCGAGGAACCACCACAGAGTTGAGTAGCTGAGACAGAGACCACATGGCCCACAAAGCCTAGGATACTTACTATCTGGCCCTTTAAAGAAAAAGTTTGCTAATATATAATTAATATAATGTTGCACGTCAATTATACCTCAATTAGAAATGTTTCTAAATTTAAAAAATAAAATAAAAATCATTGAAAGAAAAGAAAGGAAGAAAGAAAAGGAGAGGAAAAATGTTTGCTGACTCCTGACCTTTAGAACGTATGAAAATACCATTTCCTGGCCCTGCCCCTGAGATTCTGATTCAGGAGTGTGAGTATGTTTTCCAGGTGAATGTTCTTTGTATAAGCTACACACACACACACACACACACACACACACACACACACACCCCGGATGTACAGAATTCATGGACAAGCAATACCCAATACCAGGCTGGAACTACTTTGAGTAAGAGTTTACAAAAAAAACAGTATCATTCTGGGGGTACTAAAGGGTCCTCCCACACTTACACAAACCTCCTAAGGACCTGGTTACTGTGGCTGACCTTTCAACAAGAATTATGCTGTGCTAAAATGCAGATATTTTATTTCTTAGGGATGCTGTATATGAAATCATTAGTATTTAGTGGTAAATACCTTTCTAAAAAATAAACTTTGGTCACTGCATAGAGCCAAGTGAGACTTGAAAATATAAGAAGTGATCACAAGAAGTGTATTCAGAAAGATCTGAGCACGCAGTGCTTCTGGAGGGCTCCTCGGGGCCCCTAGGAACTGCATGGAGGGCCTGGTGGCAAAGGGTAGAGAAAGGGAAAGCAGCAGGGAATGGAAAGACAGATTGCCCCGAGGTCATGCTGCAGTTTTAAGAAGGTGTTTTGTGACTATTGTTATTCTAATGCATGAAAAATCTCTCTGTCTCTGCCCCCATGATATATGTCAAATCTGTCCTCTTCTCTCCATCTACCTTGAGATACCCCCTCCTGCCCACACACCTGAGTTCTTAGCCATCATCATCTTCCCGATGGGTCTGAAGTGTCCGTTTTCCCTTGACAGGCCTCCTCCCAGATGCGCTAGCCTCCTACCTGCTCTCCCTGCTTCTGTTCTTTCTACCTTCGATCTACTGCCCACACTGCAGGGTGGGTGATTTTTCTAAACACAGTTCACATCTGTTACTCTTCTGCTTAGAACTTCCCCTTGACTTCCCAATATGCTTAGAATAAAATCCAAACTCCTCCTCCTAGCTTATGAGGTTGGGTACTGCCCGAGGTCACACAGCTACTTTAAGATGGAGCCGTACTTAGATACTAAACAACTGACTATTTTCCGGTATGGCACCAAAAGGCTGCTCAGCTTGCTGGGAATTGACTTGTTCCTGGCACCCGCACCCACACACATCGCTGTCTCCTGTCTCCAAGCCTGTCCCTGATCCAACTGGCTCCTGCCCCAGGTCCTCTCTGATCTGTTCATGCTACTAGAATGAAACAGGTCATGCCCAGCCATAATGTCAGAGATGAAAAGGAAGTAGATGAAATTGGAAGCACAAAAAGAAAAAAAATATTTCTTCATTATAGTTAAGAGCGAGAGTCAATAGTGAAGGGTACAGAGCCCCAAAATGGACAGGAATATAGGCTTGACTTTTATTGAGATGTGGAAGTCAGATCTTGGTATGTATACACAGCCATAATTTTCTCCTTATCTACATACATATGTCCATTTAACAGCAAGTCTTTAATATCTACCCATGTCAATTAAATGGCCATGATTTGGGTCATATAACCATGCAGATTTGCCCACATTGAATCAGAGCCTGTTCCAAAGCTTGATATGAGGGAGGCCAGTGGTCTATCATGTGGCCCAGCTCAAGTACCATACCCAGCGGGAGAAGAGTACACTGGACAAACTCTCCTAGTAAGTCCTTTCTTGGGAAGTTAGAATGCACGGCAAATAGAGACATTCACATGGAAGGGGAAGAGAAAAGCAGAAAGACTCCAAAAAAGAAAGAAGTACACATGAGCCACATAGAATGAGGAAGCCATCAGGCACAAGAATAACAGACTGTTAGAGCTGCTGAGGGATGCTGAACAATGCTCCAGTTTTCCAGGAGGCCTATTTGTTACAAGGCTTTGCACACTTCATTATTTCCTGGACAATGCACAAGCATCACCTGGAGGTCGTATGATGATGTCTCTGTTCCCTGAAAGATCCCAACTGAGAGGGAACATCCTAGCTTCCCCTCACTTATTTCTTAGACAACTCACATGAATTTTCTGCAGGAGGTCATGTATGTTTCATAGGTACCTCTCCTTCCTGTTTCCTTGATGAGAAAAAAAAAAAAATGGGTCAGAAAATAACTATGTAAATTTTCAAGCATAAATAAATTATAAAAAAGCAAAAACATCCAAATCCACACCAGTTACATTTTGCAATGTCTCTGATGTTTGCCATAATAGTCTTATCTATTTTAAGTCAATAAATCCTGTGTAGATTCTACTATTAATAGGCACAAATTACAAAAATGAAATGGGGTAGATTAAGACTTCTAGCTTACAGTTAGCTGTAGGTTACTTACTTTATACTTTTATATCCCACCTTCTAAGAAGCAAGTGGGGTTACTCCCTGTCTTACTCTAGTTGCGCTGCTATAACAAAATAAGTGCAGACTGAGTTGCTTAAACAACAGACACATATCTTCTTAGTCTGGAAGCTGGAAGTCCAAGATTAAGGTACCCAGCAGGGTTAGTGCCTGGTCAGACCTCTCCTTTTGGATTTCTGATGGCCACCTCCTCACTGCGTGCTCACAAAACCTCTTCTTTGTGCATGTGTAGAGAGACAGAGAGAGAAAGCTCTCTGGTGTCACTTCTCATAAGGATACTAGTCCCACCGTGTTTCCCCGAAAAAAGATCTAGCCAGACCATCAGCTCTAATGCGTCTTTTGGAGCAAAAATTAGTATAAGACCTGGTCTTATTTTACTATAATACAAGACCCAGTCTTATATAATATAAAATATAATATAATATAATAATAATATAATATAATATAACATAACATAACATAACATAATATAATACTGGGTCTTGTATTAATTTTTGCTCCAAAAGACACATTAGAGCTGATTGTCCGGCTAGGTCTCATTTTCAGGAAAACACAGTAGGAGATAAGAACCCCACCTTTATGACCTCATTTAAACTTAAATATTTCCTTAAAGGTCCCATCTTCAAATACAGTCAAACTGGGAGTTAGGGCTTCAACACATGAATTTGGGAAGGGCACACACATGCAGTCCATTACACCCACTTAGAAAATGTAAGGATAATACCTTTTTCTAAGATACTTTATATCTTATACCTTTTTGTGAAAACAATGCTAAAGACAGGTTAGTGGAGTGATTTTTCAGTGAGTGTGCCATTATTAGTATTTCAAAAGATAAGCAATTTAGGGGCCGGCCCAGTGGCTCAGGCAGTTAGAGTTCCATGCTCCTAACTCTGAAGGCTGCCGGTTCGATTCTCACATGGGCCAGTGTGCTCTCAACCACAAGGTTGCCAGTTCAATCCCTCAAGTCCCGCAAAGGATGGTGGGCTCCGCCCCCTGCAACTAAGATTGAACACAGCACCTTGAGCTGAGCTGTGGCTGAGCTCTCGAATGGCTCAGTTGGTTGGAGCGCATCCTCTCAACCACAAAGTTGCTGGTTCAACTCCCGCAAGGGATGGTGGGCTGTGCCCCCTGCAACTAGCAATGGCAACTGGACCTGGAGCTGAGCTGTGCCCTCCACAACTAAGACTGAAAGGACAACAACTTGACTTGGAAAAAAAAAAAATGTCCTGGAAGTACACACTGTTCCCCAATAAAGTCCTGTTCCCCTTCCCCAATAAAATCTTAAAAAAAAAAAAAAAAAAAAGATAAGCAATTTATATAAAGCAGAGTTCCACTGCTCTCAAGATACATTTCCACCCTGAGATCGCCTTAGCATCGATACAGTCAAGATTCTGCTCCTCAGAGGTCTGCTTGGACTGGTTTGACTGCTATAAGAAGGAAATCATGGCCTTTTCTTCTGTCAGACTTTGCCTGAGAGCTCCTAGGCCTGCTGCCTTCACTCGGCTGGACGTTTTGTTTCATGCCAAGATTATGTCAAAGGTTTTTATGCAAATTCTAGAATTTTCATCACAGATTTTATGTGCTAAGCCTCCTTTGGGCTTGGTGACTATAGTTCTGTGTCTTCATGCTACCAGAAAATATCTTGGAAGCTTATTTTCACAAACAGAGAAAGGTTAAATGCTTTTCATTTCTTTTCGAATAGGATATAAGATCGTCTCATTCATTTCCAAGTGTTTTGCTCTTTCCCAATTTGGATAAGGCACTTTTGTCTTATTTCCTTAGTGTTTCTCATTCTTTTTTCAATTTCAAAATATAAGCAAAATAAGAGCCATGGGAAATTTCAGTGTTTTATTAGATATAAAATCATAGCTTAATTAAGTAGCCTCCAACTTTCTCACATGAGACAACTGGCAATAACCGTAATTGGAGCCCCAGTGCCTTGAACACCGCAGCCTGTGTCTTGACCTCAGGCTTTTCCCATTTACCTGTCCCTATACAATTTTCTGGCAAATGATCGCATACCATAAATCAAATTTGACCTTTGCCACATATGTTTTTTTCTCACTTTATCGCTTATTCTGATTTCTAAGTTGGTCTGTCCACAAACTTTACTTCTTTTGTAAATTGCAGTATCTCAACAGTACTTCCTACTTGATATTTATCAAAAACGTATATATCATTCCAAGAGATATTGCCATACTCAGAAATGATGAGAAACCCATCAGCTGGGCTTCTGTGGCAAACACAATAAAGAGCAGCTCCTTATGGTTTCAAAGGATTTCTGTGTTCACCAACATGTAATGCTCACATCAATCTGGAAAGACAGTGTTTCCCCATTATGGCCATCAAAGAAAACAAGAAACAGATTTGGGCCAGTTGATTTTTCCCAAGTCTCACAGCTATTAAGAGCCAAAGTCTAGGTAATGGCAAGTTTTCTTGGCCATAGCCAGGGCTCTTCTCCTTAAATTACAGCTGTTGCCAGTGAAAATTCAAAAGGAAAACAAAACAAAACAAAACAAAACAAACAAACAAAAAACCCACCAATTTTCTTAGAAAACTGGTACAATAATTTTTCGGTAACATGCCAAAACAATGAGCAAGCATTTCTTTCCCTGCCATTCACTTAAAAAAAAAAAAAAAAAAAAAATTAATTTCAGGTATGCAAAACAATATAATAGACATTTCACCCCTCACAAAGTGATAAAATCCTTCCACCAATCTACTACACCTCTGACATCGTATATAACTGTTACAATTCCACAAACTCCTGCCACTCACTTTTAAGGGAAAAAATCACAACTATGCCTCTTCCACTAGTCAGGTCCTTTTGCTTACAAGTATAGAGATAACCTCAAGTTACCTCCAGCAGCAGCAGTTTATTTACAGGATATTCACACACAGAAAAAGCTGACCTTCACTTCTCAGCACTGGAGTGTTTCTTCAGCTGTCGGGACTGTAACCCCAGGAACCTAGGAACTGTCACTCTAGGCCAGCCTGCCTTCCCCTTGACACAGCTGCTCTCCTTCCTCTGCACTCCTTGGTATGTTATATCTCATACATTTTGCTAACTCATAAATTTGGCTCTTTTATAACTTGGCTGTACACAGTACCTAAGGTAACAGACTGCATAATGGCCTGACAAAATGCCCAGGTCCTAATCCCCAGAACCCATGAATGTTACTTTATATAGCACAAGAGCCTTTAGCAGATGTGATTAGGTTAAGGATCTTGAGATGGGGAGATTATCCTGGATTAGCCAGGCGGACCATATCATCACAGGGCTCTTTCTAAAAGGAAGGCAGGAGATCAAAGAGACAGAAAGTGTCCTGACAATGGAAGCAGAAAGACATTTGAAGATATTACAGTACTGGTTTCAAAGACGGAGAAAGAGGCAATGAACCAAGGAATGGTGGGTATTGCAGCTCTGGAATCTGGAAAAAGCAAGGAAAAGATTCCTCCCTAGAGTGTCCAGAGACACCTTGGTTTTCGCCCAGTGAAATTGATTTTGGGCTTCTGACCTCCAAACTGTGTGAAAATAAATTTGTGTTGTTTTAAGCTACTAAATGTGTTGTAATTTGTAATAGCAACAATAGGAAAACTAATACACTCAACATAGCTTCACCTGCCTATCTCTACACGAGACAGTGTAACCTTGCCTCCCATTACTAATGGACTCCTGGCCAGGGTTTTCCTTGGTGTAAATTGATTTAGTTTTGTGTGTACATGTGTGTGCTAGTTAACACCAAAGTTGGCTGGCCAGCCTAAGAATTGGCTGGGCTTGAGTGGAATAACCATGCGTCAACTATGGCCGAGAGGATGCGGCCATGTGATACAAACCATGAGTGCTTTACTAATTCCTTTCCATCAGGGACTGAGAATGTAGGAAAGGCCATGTAGAAGGGGCTGAGGCAAGGCACTGCATTCCCACTGTAATGCAATTCTTGTTTTAAAAGGTAACATTTGCAACTTGACTAACCGTTGTCCCCCTAGAAACTTAAAAAAAAAAAAAAAATTACAAACCACATTAAAAACTTCTGTCTCCAACATAGATGTGCCTAGCTGATTAACTTTCATTTCATTTCAAATGAACAATGTCCATGGAAGTATGATCCCAGGAAGGGACAGGTTCTAAAGTCCTTGGTTGGTTGGTAGTCTACAGCCCCTGCCCTTTGGGCGCAGTCTGAAAGCCAAGAGTTCTTATGAGCCCACGTGTGCAGGATAAGCTTCCAGCTACAACAACAGTTGTGGTTCTGTGGCAGCCTTCGTTCCGAGAACAGCAGGCTGGCGGTTTTAGCACCCACTTGGTGGGCTGTTTCTCTAGTAAAACTGCAGTAGAAGCCCCTCTTCCAGAACAAATGCCCCTATGGAACAGAGAACACTGGAGGCCCCTAAATCACGGCCCCCTCCAGAGGAGCTAAACAACCTGCTGGCTCAGTGATTACTTCTCAAGAGAGAGAACTGACTTATTTCATGAGTAGGTAATTACTGTTTTTATTTTTATTTATCAAAATATTTGGAGCAAAAGAAAATGTCCTTGAAAGGTCACAGAGGAGACATTTTTCTAAAGCTAAAAGCCAGGCTGTCAGTTTCTTTCCTGCTTCTCCTTTTTTCATTCATGATTACACTAAAAATATTTCCTTTTCTGGTAATATTTAACATCATGCGATGGGTCAGTCTCTGTGATGGGAAAGCAGAAGGTGTTGATTTTAGAGATCTGTATATCTAATCTTTTAAAACAGTTCTTCATTCTTTTTGAATAATGAATAAAGTTGGTAAGACCAAAAGATCACCATTTGCCCATTTATTAATCACTATATTCTTTAAGGAGACAGCTCCCTAAAGGATAGAGTAGCAAATAATTTAACTTAATGCAAAAGATATGTTCCTGAAAATTCTTTTTACTATAATTTTTATACAAATGTATTTTAAAATTACATCTGGGTAAATTACCAAAGGGACAATCAAGTGAACATAAAATCAGATAATTTAAAAACACACGTATTTCTGGAAAAATGCCAAATCGAGCCAAGTATTAAGAACATATTTACTTACACTGTGTATATAAACTTATCTAAACATACACATTCAGTATTCGTATATTGTTGTATATGTTTCTGTATAAATGTATATTTTTGTGTAATATCTGTAAAATAATCTTTCATTTAGATTTTTTTTTTACCTTTTGACCCCTTCACCCATTCTCTACCCTCCCATCCCCCTGCCAGCAACCGCTAGTCTGTTCTCTTTTTTATAAGCTTGTTTTCTTGTTGTTGTTGTTGTTGTTATTGTTGTTTTTAGAGTCCACATATAAGAAAGAGCATATTTTTGTCTTTTTCCGTCTGACTTATTTCTCTTAGCATAATACCCTGAGGTCCATCCATGTTGTCACAAATGGCAAGATTCATTTTTATGGCTGAATAATATTCTATCATCACATCTTCTTTATCCATTCATCCATTGACGGACACTTAGGTTGTTTCCATATCATGGCTATTGTAAATAATGCTGCAATAAACATGGGCATACATATATATTTTTCAGTTAGTGTTTTTGTTTTCTTCAGATAAGTACACAAAAGTGGAATTGCTAGATCATATGGTAGTTCTATTTTTAAATTTTTTGAGGAACCTCCATACTGTTTTCCATAGTGGCTACACCAATTTATGTTCCCATCAACAGTGTGCAAGACTTCCCTTTTTTCACATCCTCATCAGCACTTGTTATATCTTGTCTTTTGATAACAGCCATTCTAACAGGTGTGAGGTGATATTGCATTGTGGTTTTCATTTGCATTTCTCTGATGGCTAATGATGTTGAACATCTTTTCATGTACCTGTTGGCCATTTGTATTCTGCATGTCTTCTTTGAACAAATGTCTGGTCAGATCTTCTGCCCACTTTTTAATCAGTTTTTGTTGTTGTTGTTTGTTTGGTTTTACTATTGAGTTGTATATGTCCTTTATGTATTTTGGATATTAGCCCTTTATCATCTATATGATTTGCACGTATTTTCTCCCACTTGGTAAGTTGCCTTTTCATTTTGTTTATGGTTTCCTTTGCTGTGCAGGAGCTTTTTCGTATGATAGAACCCTACTTATTTGTTTTTCCTTTTGTTGCTGGTGCTTTTGGTGTCAGATTCAAAAAATGATCTCTAAGACCTATGTCAAGGAGCTTACTGCCTGTTTTCTTCTAGGAATTTTAGGTCCATTTTTAGTTAATTTTTGTGTGTAGTGTAAGACAGTGGTCCAGTTTCATTCTTTTGCATGTGACTGTCTAGTTTTTTCACCACCATTTATTGAAGAGACTATTTTCCTTATTTTATATTCTTGGCTCATTTGTCATAAGTTAATTGACCATGTATGTGTGGGTTTATTTCTGGGTTCTTTATTCTGTTCTACTGATCTATGTGTCTGTTTTTATGCCAATAGCATATTCTTTTAGCTAGTATAGCTTTGTAATATAGTCTGAAATCAGGTAGTGGATGTCTCCAATTTTGTTCTTCTTTCTCAAGATTGTTTTCGCTATTAGGGGGGTTTGTGATTCCATACAAACACACATAAAAAAGTTATTTGTTCTATTTCAGAGAAAAATGTCATTGGAATCTTGATAGGGATTGCACTGAATCTGTAGATTGCTTTGGGTAGTATATCCAAAAATAAGTTTTAAGTATAATAAATATGATCATTTGTCTGAAGTTTCGTCTTAAACTATAAATTTAAAAGAACATACATTTTAATTTTAGGAATTTCAATGGTGAATTTCTTACATGAATTATAATAATATAATACAGTGGTAAGCAGAAATCAAAGATAATCACAAATTGTAATTTTTTAAATCCTTTCAAATTTTTCTCTCAAAAACATTTTGTTGTTGTTGTTACTATAGCTTCTTACTAATAACCATTTTGTTTCAACTCTCATTACTTCTCCTAGTGCCTCAGATCAGTGTTAACTAATGATGCTTAGAAGGGTAAAAACCTTAAATGAGAGCTCCTAGAAGGAAAAGATGCAATGGGCTATAACAGTCAATTCTGAGATAAAGGAGAGCCAGTAAATTTGATTGCAGATTTTTCTCTCTAATGTTTTTGAAAAGTGGAGTACATAAATTTAAATGTTTTCTTTTTTTACTTTTGAGTGACCAATTACATATATATTTTTTTTACTTTTTAAAATTAAACTATATAAAGTGTTGTGATCAAAATGGCGGTATGAGGTGAGCGTCTGTAAATCTCCCCTGGAATTTACAATTAATTGAACAACTATAACTCCACAAAGGACTCCCTGCACAGCAGATAGGCAAGACGAAAAGGCCCATTACTGAATTCACCTAAAGGTGGATGAATCCCTCGAGCAGGGATGGAGGGAAGGGAGAAGTGCGGAGACAGAGCCGCAGGCACAGGACGCAGACCTCGCTCAGTTCTCCAATCTCGATGCATCCCAGAACTACCGCAGCTGCGGGAGAGGGAAGAACTCGGACTGCTAGGGCTCCGCTTATGGCCCACAGGGCCGAGGGGGCAGCATATAACACTGCTGAACCCAATGCTCACGGCAGAGACCTCCGAGAAAAGACTGAGGGAAGAAGGCTGAAAACGGTGCTTTAAGCCCTCACTGCTGAGGAGAGAATGGAAGCCTTAGGCACTGAGACTGGCCGCCCCTCCCTACCCTCCCAGAGCTCACCCCGCCCCCACCATCCCGGTGCTAGAAGCGGAACAGTAGCAGTGTCAGATCAAAAGAACAGAATATTTGCTGTTCTGAGAATTATAGACCGCAGACACAGATTCGCAGCCCAACTAGTTCCGGCAAAGGGGAGGAAGCTGCAGAAGCTGGACTGGCTGTGGTGGTTGTCGCCGCCATTGCTCTGGGCCACCTCTCACAACTCACCAGCTGCCCCTGGCCCCACCTATCTGGGCGGATCCCTGCAGGAGTAAACAGAACTGCTGAAACATATGGGCTCTGAATCTGGTGCAGGAAGAGCTTTGAAACTTCAAAAGCTCTCTGCATACCCACACAAACACTGCAACCTGTGACCCAGGTGAACTATTACCAGAGGAGAAGCCCGTCTCCCAGGGAATCCCCCCATTGTGTGAGAAGCTGGAATAGTGCAGAGAAAACATAGCACTACCGTGTGAAAGAGAAAAAAAGGCTGCAGTCAGAGAGAAAATAAAACATTCTACCAACAAGTACTAGAAAACAAAAGAAAGACCTCTTCCTATCAACCTGTTGCAGAAGCCACTCCTGTAGATGTCTAGGAAGAGAAATAATAAATCAGTAATTGCCACAAATAACCAAGGCAACAAGACAACTCAGAAAGAAAGTGAAAAGTCTCCAGAAAAGGAACTTAAAGATATGGAAATATGTGACGTAAATGACAGAGAATTCAAGATTGCAGTTCTGAAAAAACTCAACGAGATGCAAGAAAACACAGAAAGGCAGTTTAATGAACTCAGAAACACAATCAAAGAACAACATGAGCATTTTACAAAAGAGATTGAAATTTTAAAAAAGAACCAAATAGAATTTCTGGAGATTAAGAACTCAGTAGAAGAAATTAAGAATGAAATAACTAGCTTAGGTAGTCGAGTTGACCAGATGGAGGAAAGAATCAGTGACATCGAAGATAGAAACCTGGAAATTACTCAGATGGAAGAAGAAAGAGACTTGAGAGTTAAAAGAAATGACGGAACTCTACAAAAACTTTCTGACTCCATCAGAAAGTGCAATATAAGAATAATGGGCATACCAGAAGGAAAAGAAAGAGAGAAGGGAACAGAGCATATATTCAAATAAATTGTTGATGAGAACTTCCCAAACTTGTGGACAGAACTGGATCCTCGAATCCAAGAAGCAAATAGAACGCCTAATTACCTCAACCCCAATAGGCCTTTTCCAAGGCACATTGTATTGAAGCTGTCTAAAGTCAACGACAAAGAAAGAATCCTCAAGGCAGCCAGGGAAAAGAAAACGGTAACCTACAAAGAAAGCCCATTAGATTATCATCAGATTTTCAGCAGAAACTCTACAAGCCAGGAGGGAGTGGAACCAAATATTCAAACTATTGAAAGAGAGAAATTATGAGCCAAGAATAATATATCCAGCAATGATATCCTTTAGATATGAAGGAGGAATAAAGACCTTTCCAGACATACAGAAGCTGAGGGAATTTTCTAATATATGATCTGCACTACAAGAAATACTAAAGGAGGCTATTCGACCACCATCAACAGGGACAATTTGTGGCAACCAAAACATAAAAAGGAGGAGAGTAAAGGCCTGAACTGGAATATGGGAATGGAGAAAGTAAGCGTGCTGAAGAAAATAGAATAGTCTAAATATCAAACTTTGTCTTACATAAACTTAAGGGTAACCACTCAAAAAAAAAAAATCCAGAACTGAAATATATACTGAAATAAAAGAAGAAACAGAGGGAAACATCATAGAATACCACCACACAGAAATAATAGACAACAACAAAAAGGCAAAGAAACAATGGAGACACAGCCTTACCAGAAAACTAAAGATAGAATGACAGAAAATCCTCACATATCAATAATCACGCTAAATGTAAATGGACTGAAATCACCAATAAAAAGGTGCAGAGTAGCAGATTGGATCAAAAAACTAAACCCAACCATATGCTGTCTCCAAGAGACACATCTCAGCTCAAGGACAAGCATAGACTCAAAGTGAAAGGGTGGAAATTGACACTCCAAGCAAATGGTACCCAGAGAAAATCAGGTGTAGCCATAATGATATCAGATGAAACAGACTTCAGGGTGAAAAACATAACAAAAGACAAAGATAGACATTTCATAATGGTAAAGGGGACTATACAACAAGAAGACATAACAGTCATCAATACTTATGCCCCCGATCAGGGAGCACCGAAATATACCAAGCAACTACTAACAGAACTAAAGGGAGAAATTGACCAAAACACAATTATACCAGGGGACTTAAATACATCATTGACAGCTATGGATAGATCATCCAAACAGAAAATAAATAACGAAATAGCAGCCCTAAATGACGCATTAGATGAAATGGACATAACTGACATACATAGAGCACTTCATCCTAAAACATCAGACTATGCATTCTGTTCTAGTGTACATAGAACATTCTCAAGGATAGACCATATATTGGGACATAAAATCAGCCTCAGTAAAGTTAAGAAGATTGAAATCATACCAAGCATATTCTCTGATCACAAGGCTTTGAAATTGGACTTCAACTGCAAAAAGAAAGCAGGAATAAACACAAATACATGGAGATTAAACAACATACTTTTAAGAACGACTGGGTCAAAGAAGAAATTGGAGGAGAGATCAAAAGATACATAGAAACAAACGACAATGAAAATACATCCTACCAAAATTTTGGGGATGCAGCGAAAGCAGTTTTAAGAGGGAAGTTTATATCATTACAGGCCTATCTCAAGAAACAAAAAAAATCCCCAATAAATAACCTCATGTTACACCTTAAAGAACTAGAAAAAGAAGAACAAGTGAAACCCAAGGTCAGCAGAAGAAAGGAAATAACAAAAATCAGAGCAGAACTAAATGAAATAGAGAACAAAAAGACAATAGAAAAAATTAATGTGACAAAGAGCTGGTTCCTTGAAAAGATTAACAAAATTGACAAACCCTTGGCTAGACTCACTAAGATAAAAACAGAGAAGACACTAATTAATAAAATCAGAAACGAAAAAGGGGAAGTTATCATGGACACCACAGAAATACAAAGGATCATCCAAGAATACTATGAAGGACTATATGCCACCAAATTCAATAACCTAGAAGAAATGGACAAGTTCTTAGAAACATATAGCCTTCCAAGGCTGAACCATGAAGAACTGGAAAATCTAAACAGACCGATCACCAGTAACGAAATTGAATCAGTCATCGAAAACCTTCCCAAAAGCAAAAGTCCAGGACCAGATGGCTTCACTAGTGAATTCTACCAAACCTTCAAAGAGGATCTAATACCAATCCTGCTCAAACTCTTCCAAAACATTGAAGAAGAGACAGTACTCCCTAACTCATTTTATGAGGCCAAGATTACCCTGATACCGAAACCTGGTAAGGACAACACAAACAAAGAAAACTACAGACCAATATCTCTGATGAATACAGATGCAAAAATCCTAAACAAAATTCTAGCAAATGGAATACAACAATGCATTAAAAAGATTATTCATCACGACCAAGTGGGGTTCATCCCCGGGGCACAAGGATGGTTCAACATGTGCAAATACATCAATGTGATACATCACATAAACAAAATAAAGGACAAAAATCATATGATCATATCAATTGATGCAGAAAAAGCATTTGACAAGATACAGCATCCATTTAAGATTAAAACACTTAAAAAAATAGGTATAGACGGAAAATACCTTAACATAATAAAGGCCATATATGACAAGCCCTCAGCTAATCTCATAATTAATGGTGAAAAACTGAAGCCCTTTGCTCTACGTTCAGGAACACGACAGGGCTGTTCCCTATCACTTCTGCTTTTCAACATAGTGTTGGAAGTCCTTGCCAGAGCAATCAGGCAAGAGAAAGAAATAAAAGGCATCCAAATTGGGAATGAAGAAGTTAAATTATCACTCTTTGCAGATGACATGATACTATACATAGAAAACCCTAAAGACTCCACCAAAAAGCTATTAGAAACAATCAATTAATACAGCAAAGTTGCTGGCTACAAAATCAACGTACAAAAGTCTATTGCATTCCTATATACTAATAATGAAATCTCAGAAAAACAAATACAAAAAACAACTTCTTTTGCAATTGCAGCAAAAAGAATAAAATACCTAGGAATAAACTTAACCAAGGATGTGAAAGACCTATATGCTGAAAACTATAAGACATTTTTGAAAGAAATTGAAGAAGACACAAAGAAATGGAAAGACATTCCGTGCTCATGGATTGGAAGAATCAACATAGTTAAAATGACCATATTACCCAAAGTAATATACAAATTTAATGCAATCCCCATCAAAATCCCAATGGCATTTTTTAAAGAAATAGAACAAAAAATCATCTGATTTGTTTGGAACCATAAAAGACCCCGAATAGCCAAAGCAATCTTAAGAAAAAAGAACAATACTGGAGGTATCACACTCCCTGACTTTAGCTTATACTACAGCACTACAATAATCAAAACAGCATGGTATTGGCAGAAAAACATAGACCAATGGAATAGAATTGAGAACCCAGAAATAAAACCACATAAATATGGACAGATAATTTTTGACAAAGAAGCTAAAAACATACAATGGAGCAAAGACAGCCTCTTCAATAAATGGTGCTGGGAGAATTGGATAGCCATGTGGAAAAAAATGAAACTGGACTGCTATCTGTCACCATGTACCAAAATTAACTCAAAATGGATCAAAGACTTAAGCATAAGACCTGACACAATAAAGTGCATAGAAGTAAACATAGGTACTAAACTTATGGACCTTGGGTTCAAAGAGCATTTTATGAATTTGACTCCAAAGGCAATGGAAGTAAAAGCTGAAATAAATGAATGGGACTATATGAAACTTAAAAGCTTCTGCACAGCAAAAGAAACCATCAACAAAATAAAGAGGCAACCAACTGAATGAGAGAAGATTTTTGCAAATAGCGCCTCCGATAAGGGGCTAATATACAAAATACACAAGGAACTCATGCAACTCAACAACAAAAAAACAAACAACCCAATTGAAAAATGGGCAGACGACCTAAAGAGACATTTCTCCAAAGAGGACATACAAATGGCAAATAGACATATGAAAAAATGCTCAACATCACTAATCATCAGAGAAATGCAAATAAAAACCACAATGAGATATCACCTCACCCCAGTCAGAATGGCTATCATCAACAAGACAAATAGTAACAAGTGTTGGAGAGGCTGTGGAGAAAAAGAAACCCTCATACATTGTTGGTGGGAATGCAGACTGGTGCAGCCATTATGGAAGGCAGTGTGGAGGTTCCTCAAAAAATTACGAATAGAATTACCATATGACCCAGCAATCCTCTCCTGGGTATCTACCCAAAAAATCTGAAAACATTTATACATAAAGACACATGTGCTCCAATGTTCATTGCAGCTTTGTTTACGGTGTCCAAGACATGGAAACAACCAAAACGTCCTTTGATAAATGAATGGATAAAGAAGTTGTGGTATATATATACAATGGAATACTACTTGGTGGTAAGAAAAGATGATATGGGAACATTTGTGACAACATGGATGGATCTTGAGAGCATAATGCTAAGCGAAATAAGTCAGACAGAAAAAGCAGAGAACCATGTGATTTCACTGATATGTGGTACATAAACCAAAAACAACAAAAGTACAAGACAAACAAATGAGAAACAAAAACTCATAGACACAGACAATAGTTTAGTGGTTACCAGAGGGTAAGGGGGTGGGGGGTGGGAGATGAGGGTAAGGGGGATCAAATATATGGTAATGGAAGTAGAACTGACTCTGGGTGGTGAGCACACAATGGGATTCATAGATGATGTAATACAGAATTGTACACCTGAAATCTATGTAATTTTACTAATTGTCACCCCAATAAATTAAAAAATAATAAACTATAATTGATATACAATATTGTATGAGTTCCAGGTGTATTTCTGATTTCTTAAAGAAGATTTATCTTCTTACTGTGTTCTTCTTAGTAACCTTGATTTATATTCTCTGAACACACAGTAGCTGGTTTGAGATGACCGAGGAATATGATGTCAGCTAAGTGAAACCAAAAATCTGCATAGTGAGAATTAATTGTCCCCATAGTCACAGAATAGATATGACAACCTAAATCATTTGTACCATATTTCTGTTTTCCCAATGATGTGCCTGCAGATACATATTTATAAATACATCATAATTATGGCAGTTGTAAAAATAAAAACTTAATTGTCATAAAATAACAATATGCAGCTCACATAAGCCAGTACCTCCATGTCAACTAATAAATGACTTCTTGCCCCAAATCACTTGCTTATTCTTTTTCATCCATACCCCATCCAGTACTTTTTACCCTATCTTTTAAATATCCTCACCTACTAAAATTTCATTTAACATTATTTTTTATAATTTATATTATGAAGAAAATAGAATAGATATATTGAATATGCTTTTTCAAAATATGCAACCCACCCCATCTACACACACACACACACACACACACACACACACACATATGCACACACACGCACAATTTATCCCAGTGATCATTGCCCATCCACTTTGTGAATCACCATTTAAAGTGTGGTTGCTATTAATGAATAAAAATTGCTGACATATGAATAAAATATTGCATTACACATAGATAATCTTGAAGAAAGAAAGGTGAAGTGGCATTACTAATAGTAACAGATAAGTTACTATTCAATGACTTCAAAATTAAGAGAAGATGTTCAGTAGAAGAAGGAGTAGTTCACAAAGCCACACATGAACTATGAAAAATGATTACGAGGTGATGAATTTACAATAATCATCCTGGAGGAGGTTTCTAGACCATCTGTGGAATGGTTACCAGGTAGTGTTAATTTGGTTAAAGACGACAGAAAACCTGGTATTCGAATATTCTATATTCAAAAATATAGTAACTAGTAATATTTAGAAGATGCTGCAGAGGAGGGGGAAAAAGGATGTTAACATGTCTTACAAAATAGAGTAAACTAAATTAATACATATTAGCCTTGGCTTTATGGGTATGGGGAAAGAGAGAAAAATGTAAATGATATATTTAAGAGCAGAGAAAAATAAATAATTTGATTTTTATAAAGTATTTCAGAGTCGATAAATTACAATTGATGAGAAAATATATTACTTACAAGTACTTTGATGCCTTATCCTGCTGGTTTCACAAAATTCAAGGGCTGTTATCCCAAGTTCACTAAAAGTCGTATCAGTGTGAAATCATGTTGTTCTAAGTCCCTGCCACCACCATTGAAATAAACTAAATACTTTAGTATAAATTGTCTATTGTAGAAACAAAATATTTCCATATGTAAGAAAAACATTCTTAGTAACTTTTTTTTTTTTTGAGGGGGATAAGTTTTCAACAATTCCTCTAGGAATGCAACAAATGTCATTTCATATTCCATCGTTATAAACATCAAGGAAAAGTATCTTAATTGTATAATATGTATGTGATAGTCTAAGAGTAATGATGTAAGTTGACCCTGGAATCTTTAAAATTCCATTTCTAACAACTTATTATCATTTCATTTCTCTTAACTGTCCTTAATTCTTCCTCATTTCTAGAATGCCTCTGCTAACTACTACAACCATTGATTTGGTCCCACTACTGAAAAAGTTTCATGAGAAAAAACTTTATGGAAATATTTGTGCCTGACACTCCGTTTGATCTCCTACAAAGTACAAATTGTTTGCACGCAGTTAATGACCAAAGAAAGGCAAATTTATCTCAACTTTTGCATACTGAAACTATGGTCATTAGAAAATGTCACTGCAACAGGACAAATGAGAATCCTAGAAATACATGATAGCAGACTCTCATCTGTACACCATTTAGAGAAATGCTGAAATCTCACTCTTTTTTACTGCTAAGTAAGGAGACCAGAGCTGTTACTTCAGCCTCTCAATTTACAGTACTTAACAGTTTGTTTTCAGCTTGGAGACAGCAGCAGATCCTTTTCTTGAAACAAGAATTAGTCTAAGAAAAGATTCTTAATTTGGAGAAAATCATTGAAGGGTCTTGCCCGGGGGGAATCAGTGAAGAATGGAGAGCAGACTTCTCCACCAGCCCCTAAGGTATCTCATTTACCTCCTTAGTCTGCTAAATGCCAACCATGATCAGACTTCTTCAATATCAGATTTAGAATACCAAACTTTCCCACCCTGGGGAGAACAGTTGAGGTAGAGAACTCTCTGACTCAGACCTCTCTCCTCTGAGGGGGATAGGCCAATCCTTGAGAGGAACACTCAACTCTCTGGGTGGAGCAGCAGCAGAATATCTCAAGATGTGTTATGTACTCAGATGTGACCCAATGATATTCTTTAGAAATGATTCTAAACCAGGACAAATAACATGGAAACAAGTAAAGACTGTGAGCTCAACCTGGAGAAGATGGAATGTTTTATGCAAAATCTAATTTAACATGTTACTCAGTTGTGACCCTCCCATCTGATACAATGGTTCACAGATGGGCTCCAGAGAGAATATCATTAAGCTTTTGGATGGATGATGGCTAGCACTGTGACACCTCGGAGATACTGAGACTGTAAACTAGTTCAAGGGCAGAATGTCACCAGACTTCAATTGCGCAGGCACGTGTTGTCAAGAAGAAAGTAAGAGAACTTAAAATTCCTAATATTTTAAATAATTGTGACCTCAGAGTTCACTCTTCCATCATGCAATAATGAGATATTTAAAAGTTTTACTAGCATAACAACAGTTGGTTCTCCTTGAATGTTTATCAGACCATTTGAGTTTTAGTTTTCTAAATCTTTTTCTTTTTTTCTAATTATTTTCAACCTTTGAAAAATTTGTCACCAATGATTTAATTACAATGTTTTTTGTTTGTTTGTTTGTTTCCCCCACTGTCAACAATTAGTATTGAATAACTAGGGAATTAAAAATATGATGTATCAAGGAAGCCCTAGACGTTAGTCATATGTTATATAATATATATATATATATATATAGAGAGAGAGAGAGAGAGATAAGTAAGTGCAATTCTTCAGCAGCTGGAATGACTTTTAATTGTGAGGTAGTTGTATAATTAAATGCTAAGAGACAGTGGGAGTAAATTGGCAAGCTTATAAAAAAGAGCCAAAACAGCACATGGCTAGACAATGAAGGAAGATCCTTTAATGTGTGGGAAATGAAAGGGGAAAAGCCCGTGGGAAAGACTTTTCCCAAAGGAGACTAAAGGAGAAAAGAACACATGTTAAGAAATATAAATTAAGTTTTGCTTGCCTCCCATTTCTTTGACTGTGAAATATTTTCTCTATATTAAGAGTACAAGAAAGACCCTGCGAGGGCTACTGTGGTACATTCCATTCTGGATCTACGGAGAAGGGAGAAAATTTCAGCAGAACTGTCTCTCTCTCTCTCTCTCTCTCTCTCTCTCTCTCTCTCTCTCTCTCTCTCTCTAACTATCTCTATCTCTGTTTACATATTCCTATTCCTTCATGGGATAGAAACCTTGATTGTGGAGAAAATGCTTTCTTTTGATTGGCTTGAGTTCAAGTTGATCGACTTTATTAATTTTCTTTCAGTTTAGATTTAGCTCAATTATGGGGACACACTTGAGACAGAAGGAAATAAAAAATTATATTTCCCTCCATAATGAAATTGCTTAGATTCATAGTTGTGGGTGTATCTTTTAAAGCTGGACAAAGTATGATAAAACTGCTAAAGTATAACATTTCAAAGGGCCTCACCGGCATATTTAGTAATACTGCTGAAACGGCCTGTTTTGGCTACTAAGTATGACTAAAGCAGGATACCTGAATTAAATGTAAGGCAATCATTGTTGTGGTCAGTCATTGACTGCTCCCCCAGCCCCATCTCCATTCTCAAATATGTACACACATTCTCTCTTTCTTTCTTTCTTTCTCTCTCTCTCTCTCTCTCTCTCTCTCTCTCTCTCTCTCTCTCTCTCTCTCTCTTTCACACACACACACACACACACACACACACACACACACACGCAGCATCTTTCATCTTCATCTCCTGGACCTAAACTCTAGCTAAAACGCTAATGTGTTGACTAATAAGTAAGGGCAGAACCAACTTACATATCTTAGTAAACCAAATAAGTCTCATAAATAATAAGTACACCTAGAAATAGAAGCAAACCTCTCAATATCTATTTTCCCATAGTTCCATAACACAAAGGACAATTTCTAGTACTTCTCAGATGAACAATAATCAACAAATTTATCCTGTTTTTCTTTCTATAGGTTGGTTTAAGTATAAGTAGTACATTGACCACTTATATAGCAAAGCATTTGGGGGACAATCCATTGGAATTACTGAATGAAGAAATAAAATCTAGAGTTCTCGTCTAACCAGAGAAGCACCTGAAAGCATCTATACATAAGACAAGGGATGTATTAGAATGTTTAGCAGAAATGTGTGAAACAGAAATTTTTTTAAAAAGACAGTATAAGAACTACAAAGAACCCAGGAAGCAGGGAGCATATGGAAACCATAATATAGGTTGGGATTGAATTTTGTAAAAAACAAACCTCAAAGAGAATGAGCTGATTTTCTATATATGTTCACCTCTCTGTTCAGTTTGCTGTGTTGAAAATCAGTGGGGATGAATCCCAGGCATAACACTTCCTCTAGATAATTGTTTTTCTTGCCGTAGTTAGTGGCATGAGAGATGCTATTGTGAGGACTAAGTAACGCCCATAAAGCTGATCGGAGACCAAGATTCCCATGCCTCCCACAAACTTGAAATAATTCCAAAAGGATGCATGAGAATAGAAAAATCCAAAACAAACATGAGACCTGTGAGATTAGCCTCTCCTTTATTGTCCTTGCGGAAGAAACTGAATAAAAGGAAAAACTCACAATAGATACACAGTTCTTATTAAGCAATGGAATAGTTAATTAATAATACCAATAGATAATATTCACTGAACCCTTTCAATGCACCAGGCCCTCTTAAGCCCTTTCCATGGACAATTATTCTTACGTTCACAACAACCCTATGAAGAAGATACATCAGTCAGGAGACAGAAACCACATCATGCATTTGAACAGAGAGAATTTAATAAGAAGAATGGCTAACTAGGGATTGAAGAACTGAAAAGACAGAAGGAAGCAGGGAGGTAGTAATTACCGGAGGCAGCTACCTCCACCAAGGTGAGGAGAACAGATAGACTAGTTTACAATTATTAATATTAAAATTTACAAACTTGATGGAGGGATCTTGTGGAGCAAAAACCAAAATTTCTGAAGAGGGGGACACTGCTTGGCTGGTGCTAATATTTCTGATGAGGCTCAATGAGGTTTTTCTGACTATGCTGAAAAAATTTAAATATATGACTATGTACAGTGAATGAATTACTAGAAGTAACCTCTACTTAGAGTGAAAAATATTGCTTGTGTGAAGCTGGTAACAACAGGAAATCAAAACAGGGATGTGCCCCTTCTTTTATTTCCAGCCTCTCAGATTCTCTCTAACGGCCCCTGCTAACGGAGCAGGCAGCAAAGGAGACATATCCTAGCCCCAACATCCCAAAGCAGACTACGGCAGCCAGGAGACAATAGCTAAATCACTGGCACAGGAGCTGTAATTAACAACCCACATTTGATGTGAGGAAGCTGAGGTAACCGAGAGGTAAAGCATCTTGCACAAGTTCTCACAGCATGTAAGTGGGAGAGCGAGGATATACAGGCAGTCTGACCTGAGAGATCCTTTCATCGTCTGGGGAGCTACACTCATTGTTTCCATCTTTTGGAAAGGGGGTACAGCTTGTTGCCATGGAAAGAACAGTCCACAGAAGCTAGTTTCCATTTCCTGTTAAGCCACAATGTGTGTGAATTTCAGCAAGTCATTTCACTCTCTGGACCTGAAAAATACCCATTACCGAAACAAGATGCTTGAATTAGGTAATGCCTGAGGTTCCTTTTAACTTAATAATCACTCAAATTAAAGTAAGAACAAGCTCATGAAAAAAAAAATCTAATCCCTGAAGTGCTTACAAATAATTTGCAATACGGGTTATAGTAACTCTAGCCTATTAATATTACACGAAATTACTGCATTTGGAAATAATTGCCCTTTTTTTATGTGTTGATGAGGCTCAGAGTCTCCCCTCGTTTGGTTTAGGAGCATTTAGAATGTTTAGTCACAAGACAGACACAACAAATAGAATTTTTGTATTTTCAAAGATATTCCTACTATGTACCATAATGTGCTAAATGCTAAAGATAAAAAGACAGGGTTTCGTCCTTCAGTGACCTTATAATGACAAGCCTCGGAAAGCAAACCAGTGAACAAGTGTTTGTAATATGATGAGATATGAAGAGGAATCTGTGGAAAACTGGAGCACCTGCCGATTGTCTGTCAGCCCATGGTTGGAGGGGAATGGCTATTTGTCAGGTAAGCTTTTTTAGAGCAGGTGGTTCCTGCGTTGAGTTTTGAAAAAAAAAAAAAATTAGTCAAAGAGATGTGGTGCAGGATATGATTAGAGTTGCGCAAAGGCAGCATAAGCATATTCAAAGCAGATAGAGCTTTACTACATTGCTGACATCACTATTATTATTTTAAAATCTACATTGAAAAGAACATAGTACACTTGAAAGCTGCAAGTACTTCTGCGTTGCTAAAGAAAAATGTCAGGCTGGGGCAGGTGGGAGGACATCCATAGGAGGAGATACAAGTATGGGTAGCAGTCAAGTTATTAAGGATTTACATTTTGAGCTAAAGACATTGGGCTTTCTTCCCTAAAGTGCACTGACACAATGGATTAGTAGTCAGCCATGAAAAGGGACAAACCACGGAAACAAGCTATAGTGTGAATGAACCTAAAAATATTCTGAAAAACAAAATAAACAAAACAAAAAAACTCATAGATGGGCAGAGAACAAACTGATGTTGCCACATATGAGGGCAGTCAGACTAGGAGGTGAAAAGGGGGACGGGATTAAGAAATACGAATTGGCAGTTACAAAATAGTCTTGGGCTGTAAGAGAATAGGGAATATAGTGAATAATATTGTAATAACTATGTATGGTGTCAGATGGGTACTAGACTTATCTGGGGGATCACTGTGCATTTATATAAATGTCTAACCACTATGCTGCACAACTGAAGCTAATATAATATTAAATGTCAACTGTAATTAAAAAATAAAAAATACATATTATGCTAAGTGAAAGAGACCAGAATGTTCTATGATTTCATTTATATGAAACTTCAAGAAAGACAAATCTATAGACAGGAAGCAGATCGAAGGTGGCCTGGAGTTTGGGGGTCCGAGTGAGACTGACTTCAAATCGCACTAGAGATGGAAGGTCGGTCACTGGCTCTGGGTCGAAGTTCAGATAAATTAGGACGCACAGCACAAAACAAAGGATGTGTGAAATGGAGTAGGTCCAGGAGTCTATGTGTCTTTATGCAAACCCTATCTGGCTTTCTAAACGCCTCCAGACCGCAGGCAGAATGCTGTGGGGTGGTGCAGTAGAGGACAGTGTTTCCAAACCAGCTTTATACTCTCTGGTGCTTTTGAACATCAGCCAGCCTCAAGAAACACCTACATAGAAGGAAAAGAATACTCTGGATACAAACAGAAGGAGCATCAAGTTCTGGGTACTTCCTTTCTAGACGCTCTTAAGTTATTTGACTTCTCTCTGAGCCCCAGGTTTTAATTTATGAAAATGGCAATTATCTTACCCCGCTCAGGAAACTGTTGTAAGTTAATGATAACATAATCAATTCTCTAGTAAAGTGTATATCCTATTTTAGATTATACATTAAGTTTCCGTGTCAACATTGTTATCTTAACCTCTCAGGACTCAGATTTCTCATCTGTGAAATGGTTCCAGCTCTAACCAACTCCAACATAGGAGTTCCTTTCCGGCTCTAACTTGCTATCTGACTGTCAGATCATCGGCAAAATGTTTGGTTTCCCAGAATGTTTTATGTGTATAAGGTTCTTACAAATGTGATTTCCCAAAAAGGGCTTACTAGAATTGCTCATTCGTTCAACGCAGGCTTATCCAGAGCCCAACTCAGGTTATGTGGCATCTGTGAGGCAGGTGATGATCCAGCCCAAAAAAGCGAGACAAGTGAAGTGCCCCACCTTGAATACTCCAGGTATTCAGAGAAGACAGAAGGCTGCAGCCTCCTGCAATTGGAGCAGTTTCAAGTGTTGTGCTCTCGACAAAATGTCCCTTGGGTCAGAGTCAGGTACACACATGCATTACCAAAATCTTCTCAGGTGAGGCTTGTATCATGTTAAAATAACTCCGTTATAGCCCTACTTAATGATTCCCTGACTTTCCCCACTGATTTTGCCTTTGTTAACTAGCTCCATTAATACAAGTCACTTCCCAGTGTACACTGGGAAGGTGGAAGGCGAGTTTGAATAGAACTGATGAATTCTTTACTTAATCATGCACTATCTTTCCCAGTGACCTTTTCCTATTCTCATTACTCCAATTCCTAAGAATGAACATGTTCTATGGAACAATTAGCCTTCTTCTCTGTCTTTTTATACTTAAGTGACTCAGTGTTATAACAACTCTGTAGGAAAAATACTGCTCCCCATTCTTCGGTAAACTAAAGACGAGAAAGTAGATTAAGTTTCTGAATAAAGAACAGTCCCAGCAGAAATTATAGCCACCCACACTATTTTTCTGTACCCTGACATACATGCAGAGCTTCTGCAGCGTTTCTTGAGTCTCCAAGGGGATGCCAGGCTGGTTCTGAGGCAACCATTATTCTCTGATGAAAAGCTCCTATGACCTCCACCTCAGGTATTAGAAAACTTATCTATTTCTCACCTCATTCTTCAAAAGAGTGAGCTAGCTTTGGAACCTAGCAGGTAAGAAGTTAAAATGTATTCCATTTTTTAAAAAATAGGGTTTTTTTTGTGGCAGAAATTGCCTCTTTCCCTTCTGAACTGACCCACCTTTTTGGAATGAGAACACATCAGAGGCACAGATTTGAAGACCAGCCATTGAAATCCAGGAGAAAATTAAGGAATTGGGAAGTGTGGCCTTGGAGGTATAAGTCTAAAGCAAATCTGCATAAGTGCTGCATAATTGATAATGAACCACTTACTGGTCTTGCAAAAAGCACTAATGAAATGGCTGCTTTCTGCTGCATTGACTATTTAGCTATTGTTAAAACGTGAGCAATTTAACTTTTAAACTTTATTCACCAATAGTACCTAATTACTTTTTGGAGTTGGTAAAAGTATCCTTGCAGTGCCAGGGGCTCCTCTATGCAAAATGCTGAGGTTGGCAGTTAGCCAATCTTTTGGACTGCCAGTACCCACTTTTTAAGGCTATTTTTGGTTTTCATTTTCATTCTTCTTCATATACCAAGATCCTGAAGTTCTTTCCCTCTATCTTCATCATAATCTGCTTTCAGGAACAGAATTGACAAATTCCATTTTACTAAGATGTTTATAATTAATAACAGCTTCAAAGTCCTACCCTATAGGTATTTGTAACAACTTGAATCTTAGGCCACAACAGTAGTTGTTCAAGAGGGGTGAATATCAGAGTCAAGTGTGGAGCCATGTCAACACATACTTTCAGCCTCCTACTCAGAGATTCTGATTCCAGAGGTTTGACTGTGGCCTTACTATGACCTGGGAAACTGTGTGTGTGAGTGTGTGTGTGTGTGTGTGTGTGTGTGTGTGTGTGTGTGTGTGTGTATACATGCACACATGTGTGCAGGCACTCACAAATCTCCAAAACTGATTCTGATGCAGCCCCTCAGTGGTAAATGACAGGCTAAAGGGATGAAGATCCAATGGCAAACCTTCAATCATTAATCAGTGGTTGGCGTGACTTTGATTGGGCAGCTAATGGTACCGTGACATCTCACCAGTTATAGAACCACCTCTTCTCCCTGCATGTTAGACAAACTTGCTAAAAGAATCAACAAGTAGATTAAAGATAGACACACTCTAGCTGGTGTTACCCCAAGTAGTTCATGGCACATTCATTAGAATCTTCCAGGGTGGTGTTTAAACTGAAGTTTCAAGAGCCTCGCTTAGACCTCGATTCAGAATATTTGAAGAAAGAGCCAAGAAATATGACAGAAAGGATGTTCTTTAGGCAACTTAAGCTGAAGAACTGCTAATCTAGATGATAATGGTTTTCTCAATAATTATTTTCTAATGGTGACTATAAAGAAAATATAAAATATATAATGGCCATCCAAAGGTAAACTATTATTAACATTTTCATATATTTCCTCTCAGTCTTTTGTTCTATACAGTGTCTACAACTCTATAGCTATTATCATGTTAATATTATTTTAGAAGCCTTTTCCCCTGTCATTGGCTAGCTTGCAAAAATTGTAGTTTTAATGGCTATGTATTCTTTCATTATATGAATATAATGTAATTTACTAAATTAATCCCCATTGTGGACATTTGAGCCCTAATTTTTGCTATTAAAAATGAATAATAACATAATGAGTAGTTTTATATGTACATGTTTGTTTTTCCTCTAAATTTTAGGAAAAGAATTTCTGGATAAAAAGTTTTGATAAGTGTTGAATTTTCATCTTTAGGCTAAAGCAGTGTGGTGACCTGCTCTTTGTAGTCAAACTATCAGCAAAAGTTAAGTGTAGGTTATTGGAATGGAAAGAGGATCTTCTGGAAGGACAAACTACAGGGTTTTTAACTCCAAACAACTTCCTGTGGACTTAATGATGGTTCTGCCAGACTGGAGCTCAGGACAGTACCTGAGGGCGGCTAGCTGTCCTGGTTTACCTGGGACTGAGACATTTCCTGGGATGCAGGCCTTTCAGTGCTAAACCCAGGGAAGTCCAGGGCAAACTGGGATTGTTGGTCACCCTAATTGAAATCTAAATTTTGAGTTTATAAAATATCAGCAGGAATTTTAGCTGAGTTTTGTATGAGTGTAACATGATGTAATATGATAATAGTATTCATCATTATGCTTTTCTTCAACATTTTCTCCACTGCAACACTGAAGAGAGTTGGGTATAATTGCTCACATTTTATAAATTATAGAACTACACAGGCGAGTTGAAAGAATTGAATTAGGACCCCAGTATTACCAGTAAAGACAGCAACACTGCCTGCCCTATCTCCAAGCCCATCTAGAATCTATACAGCATTAACAATGGCTCTTGAAAAGCCAGCCTTCCTTTCACTTGGTTGTGTCCTATTAGCTGTAACTACTGGGAAGAGCTTACACACTCACCTCATCTCCTCAGTGGCCTGCTGGCTTCTCGACTCATTTAAATCTAGCTCTTCACTTCTCATCTGCTCTTTACATTACTAAAAATTCATTAATTCCAAGCAATGAAGTAGAGATCTAACTTTAAAAAAAAAATAAAAGAATTAACTAGGAGGGGGATGGAATTACTTCAGAGGCTCTATCTACTTCTCCTTATGCACAGTGCAATGCCTTAATTTCAATTAAGTGTTATGGTCAGTATAGGAGTAAATGCTCTCTCTCTTATAGCTTGCCTAACTCACCAATACATTAAACAGAACATTATTGTTTTTCAAATCAATAATGCCCAGAATGTCAAAAGACAGTAGCATAACACCAATCTTTACCTTTGCCTTTATTTTCACGTTTCATGAGTATAAGATCACATAGTTGTCCCAGTGTATTGATGATTAAAATAATATGAATTCTCAATTATGGAGACAATGGAAAGTATGTACTCTATTCTAACTACCGTGTTTCCCCGAAAATAAGACTGGGTCTTATATTAAGTTTTGCTCCAAAAGACGCATTAGGGCGTATTTTCAGGGAATGTCTTATTTTTTCATGTACAACAATCTACATTTATTCAAATACAGTCGTGTAATCTTCTGGAACATCGTCATACCGTCTGGCTGACGATCTTAACTGGGGCTTATTTTTAGGGTAGGTCTTATTTTTGGGGAAACACGGTATGCTGAATTTCTTCAGAACTGTATCTGGCTATAATTGATGAGCAGCTTTCTTGCATTTAATTTTTT
Source organism: Rhinolophus sinicus (assembly GCF_057876585.1). NCBI lineage: Eukaryota > Metazoa > Chordata > Mammalia > Chiroptera > Rhinolophidae > Rhinolophus > Rhinolophus sinicus. Next base: position 60,515,812 of record NC_142502.1, read on the forward strand.
GAAACAAATGTGCACATTTAGAGCTTTTAATAGTATAGAATAAAACCTGGTTTAGATTATTGTCTTATCATATCTCATCTTTACGTGAAGAAACCTGAATGTTTTACTTTGAAATTTAATCCTTTCATTCATTCATTCATTAAATATTAATTGATCACCAAAAGTAAAAACATTCCTCCCTCGGGATCTTACAATCTAGTGGTGGTCGTGGGGCAAGGAACATCAGATTAACAAATAACGGTAAGAGCACCAACGAAAAATATGAGTAAATCAGGGTAAGTGGCTACTACTTGAGACAGCAAAACAAGGGAGAGTTTCTCTGAGGTGGTGATGCTTAAACAAAGTTGGATGATGTGAAGGAGTGTGCCATGTAAATATCTGTATAGGCAAAGGGCACAGTAAGAGCAAAGGCCCTAAAGAGGGAACAAACTCTGATTAGAGCGAAGGGAATGTGGAAGCCCTTGGGAAGTTTAAGAGCAGAGGAATGATTTGATGTAATTCATGTCATTCAAAGAAGCATCACTGCCTGCTGGGGGGCAGCCTTAGGGATTCAGGATGAGCATGGAACAAATAGAATTCATACAAATATTCTCATACCCTTCTTTTAAGTCGAAGGTACCACTGCTTATGATATTGTTGGCTATATTTATAAGTCTATATTTATAATTACAAATTCAGTCTGCTTGGTTGGTTTGAGTTTCTTATAGTCCTATTTCAATAATTCTCTTACTCATCTATTTATTTATGTACTATTTACATAGCACAGTACTCTGAACAGTGTGGTGTTGTTACAAAGAAATAGATTGTGTGGTTCTTACTTTCTTCTCAGAAGTCTGATATTGCTCACGATGAAGGGTTCCCCACCATAAGTACCACTTGTCAGTCTGATTTTCTTGCCTATTTTGTAGTACTCTTTCACGTCTTAGATTTGCTTGAATACCATCCATGTTCGACAGATGTAGAGCTCTGAGGAGTTGACTTTCAGTCAAGTTTAAGATTGTGTAAGACAAATATGTCTGAAAATACCTTAATTCTACCTTCCCATTTAAATAAATTTGCTATAAAACAATACTGCTGTGAAATAATATTACCACAAACTTAGCAGCTTAGAACAACACACAGTTCCTGTAGGTCATGAGTTGGGGCACAGACTAACTGGCCCCTCCCAGGGCTACAGTCAAGGTGTAAACCAGAACTGCAGTTTCATCTGAGAACTGATGAGGGAAGGATTGGCTTCCAAGCTCACACAGGTTATTACCGGGGTTCAGGTCCCTACCTTTAAGGACTGACAGTTTCCGTTTCTTGCTGGCTGTAGCCAGAGATCACCGTCAGCTCCAAGAAGTTCCTTGTCATATGGGTTTCCCCACATGACTGCTTGGTTTCTCAAAGCTAGCAAAAAAAAAGACAGTTTTTACAATTCTGTAGAACATATACAAGCACTCATATACATCCTATCACTTTTACCATATTCTGTTGGTTAGAAGCAAGTCACAGGTCCTACCCTTTCTGAAGGGGAACACATTACACAAGGGCAGGAATGCCAGGCGTCAGGGATCATGGCAGCCACTCTAAGTGTTTGTCTGCTATAGTACTGGCTAGCGAATTTCAGGTTAAAAATAAATCTTACTCACGTAGAACTCTGTAGCCATTGATCTACCTTCTTTTAATATCCAGTGTTGCTATTGCAATTTTGGTTTTCATTTTTACATATGTTTGGGGCCTACCCCCCACCCCACCCCCTTGGGAAGATCCTAGGATCATCTTTTTAATCCCTGGGGGTCTAAAATTCTGTGACGTTTCTAGATATGGGTTTTCGTTTGCTTATTTCTTATTAATCATGCCTAGTATTTGGTGAGCTCTTTCAATCCAAGGCTCATGTCTTTGTAATCTAGAATATGTTAATGATTTGTTTCTTCGATGATTTCCATGAGCCTTTTACTATTCTTCAATTGTCCTTCTTGTTTCTTGGATACACTATTTTCTCTTTGAGCTTAATGGTAGTTCTCAAGTTTTTGTTTTGTTTTGTTTTCTACTCTCTCTGTAGTCTGTCTTCTGTGCACAATTCTTTATTGATTTTGATCTCAAAGTTTTGTGGTGGAGGATTTCCTCAAATGTGACTGTCTCTTTATAATCAAAAGAAAGACACTACCCTTTTCTACCACTCCACTCCCCCCTTTCCCTCTGGTAACCACTAAATGTTGTCTGTGTCTATGAGTTTTTGTTTGTTTGTTAGTCTTATTCATTTGTTGCTTCCAGTTTTATGTCCCACATATGAATGAAATTATATGGTTCTCCACTTTTCCATCTGACTTATTTCACTTAGCATGATATTCTCAAGATCTATCCATGTTGTTGTAAATGGAGGTATTTCATCTTTTCTTATGGCTAATATTCCATCGTATATATGTACCACATATTTTTATACAATTGTATACCTGAAACCTATATAATTTTATTAACCAATGTCACCCCAATAAATTTAATAAAAATTGAAAATAAAGAGTGACACACTAAAAACCTGACTGAAAGCTCTGTGTGAATGGACAGAGCATGTTGACTTTAGAATTTGGAATAGAGTCATTGGCAAGTTATTCTATTATGCCTGGTGTCACTGAGTCCAGAAACTCAACATGGAATGGGGATTGGAAAGTCTAACTGCTTTGTAAACAACTTCCAGTCAGTCCATCTGCCATGAGGTAGCCTCCTGCACTTTTCATAATACTAGAGGCCATTATGTCCTGGGCTTTTCTGGAGTTCTGCGGGGCTCATCACCTTGCTTCTCATCCTCACCACCTTCTACCGGCACTTTTGTTTCAATCTCTTCTTTTAAGTCATTTGCCACTTCTTCATTCATTCTTCATCTTCCAAAATTGTGTTTACTTTCTTATCTACTGTTTCTTCTCCATTTGTGTATCCTTATGGGTTGGCCTCTTTTTTTTCTTTTTTTTTTTTAGTCTCTTACTGTCATTTTAGGGATGGAACAGAGATAAACGTACATGTTCAATCAGATATGTTTATGCATAAGTCACCCCAGACAACAATCAAAATACTGCAGTGACTCATGAAGGTAATAAGACCCCCATTAATTGATAGATGCTATCAGAAGAGAATAGTTTTTAGGAAAATCATATAAGGGAATCACTGCCACACTTGGGAAATTTAGTAGAGAATTACACAGTCAATTCAAACTCTCACTATGACACTCTGTTAAAAAAATGTGTGCTTCTGAGTGTGCACTAGAATAATCATGTTTATGTTTACTTTCTTGCGAATACTAGCATACAAAATATTTACTAAAAAACTATAACACCTTATTTGTCACTTAGATCTGAATGATGCTCAATTTATTATAACACTCCATCATTCTGAGTACTGGACAAATTATCATCTAATATACTCAAATTCGGGACATACTGGAGCCACATAGGATGGGATTGCTCCACTGTCTTCCTCCTTTTGGGCTCCTTACTTAAACACCATAGTCTATCTAAACAGGTTAACTATTAGACCACTTATATCATAGAGCCTTAAATCTCATTACTAAGTTTCAGTGGTAGAAACTTGCAAGGAAACAAGATGTTGAATTTAATATTTGCAGTTTAATATTTACAAAAAAATAGCACTTGTATAATACTTGAGTGGTAGACAGAATAATGTATCCCAAAGATATCCATGTCCTAATTCCCAGGACCTATGTGTATGTTATCTTACATGGCAAAAGGAAATTAAGGTTGCAAATATAACTAAGGATTACTTGAAAATAAAGAGATCATCCTAGATTACCTGGGTAGGACCAAGGTAATCACAAGGTTCCTTAACTGGAGGAGGCAGAAGAGACAGTAGAACCCGAGAGATGGCACCATGAGAAAAAGTTGACTAGCCACTGCTGGCTGTGAAGATGGAGGGGACCATGAACCAAAGAATACGGACATCTTCTAGAAGCTGAAAAAGGCGGGGGAAAAAAAGGATTCTCCCCAAAGTCTCCCGAGAGGAACACGTCCCGCTGAGACCTTCACTTTAGCCCAATAAGACCCATTTCAGACTTCTGTCCTCAAGAACTGTAAGATAATAACTTTTTTATTGTTTTAAGCCACTAAGTTTGTGCTAATTTGATACAGCAGTAATAGAAAACTAATATAGTTGATTAATGAGCATGGTGCTTATATATAAATAACATGGGGACATGAAGAAAGACAGCTATTATTTTTTAATAGTCATATAACACTGTCACAATTCTTTTTTCCACTTCAGGGCTTCACTTACTGTTTTGCTTTTATGAGTCCCTCAGCATCTGTTTCTCTAGTATTTGCTGATTATTCCTCTTTATGTCTCATATTTATATTTACTATGAAAAAGGCTTCCCATTAGGTTGACCATATGCCATCTTACTTGAGGGTATTCTAATCGGACAGAACTTCTTAGGTAGAAAGACTACTAGCCAAGTCATAGACACCTTCCCCTGGTGACAGTCCTTGTTCAATTAGCCAGGCATAATGGCAGAATCATGTGGTCCAAAACATGGTACAAAGCCTACATAAAGTAAAAGGGGTAATATTATTAGCTGGTATCTCACACGGTCTCCCACATAAGCACCCAAAGCTCTAGTTTATTCCCTAAACTGCCAATTCAACTACACATAAACCACCTAATACATGAGGATGCTATTCTTTATCTTACTCTTAAAAATGTGTTTCAGAAAAGAAAATTTTTCCATCTCCTCTGTGTTCTAATTCAGCCTTCAGCAATCCTTAATGTAAAGATGTATATGATGATGCTTTATAAAATAAGTCACAAGAATGATAAGGTCACTTCCTACTGAAGAGTAAGAGTCAGCACTCTCCTTGTATAAATCTATTACATACTTAACGGAGAATTATTGACACGTCCCTGTCTTTTCTCTCCAGATTAAGGAGCATAATACTTTGACTTCCCTGCCATACTTATCTCAGGCAGTTTGCCATAGAGTTTGAGACCAGAGCTTCTAAAGCAGATTATCTGGGTATAATCTTGGGAAAATGACCTAATCTGTGCCTTAACATTCTTAAGCATAAAATGAGAATCATCATCATAATACTACACTTTTAATCATCATAATAATAGTACACCTATTGGGTGCTAGAGGATTCTGATCTCTAATTCCCAATGTGTGGTGTTGGGGACCATGCCTCCACAGCACCAACAAGCATCGTCCCCACACCAGCTGTGTGTCCTAAAATTCAACTCAGTCCTGACACTATCTAGCCAGAGATAGCATCCAATTCCACGTGTTAAGGCTCAGTCCTACAAGGTTGACTCCTCCACACATACTTCAGATGCCAATCTCAAGACCAAGTTGTCACCTGGTCTTCTGACCAAATGGCTATAAATTAGAGGTTCCAATGACCCCTCACCTTGACACACACACCTTGGGTTCAATTAATTTGCTAGAGTGCCTCACAGAACTCATAGAAACATTGTATTTACTAGAATCTGGTTTGTTATAAAAAGACATAACTCAGGAACAGCCAGAAGGGAGAGATGCATAGGGCTAGGTATGGGGAAGGGGGGCAGATCTTCCATGCCCTCTCTGAGTAGGCCACTGTCCCGAAAACTCCATGTGTCCACGAACGTAGAAGCTATCTGAACCCCTTTCTTTTGGGTTTTTACGAAGGCTTCATTACACAGGCATTATTGATTAAATCATTGGCCATTAACAATTGATTCAACATCCAACTTCCTTCCCCTCCCCTCCCCAGAGGTCAGGGGGGTGAGACTAAATGGTTTAATCCTCTAATTACATAAGTGGTTCTCCTAGCAACCAGACCCCATCTTCAGGTGCTTTTCAAAAGTCACCTCATTGACATAACAAAAAACACTTTTATGGCTCTCAATACTTAGGAAATTCTATTGGTCCTGTGCCAGAAAAGGGGAGAAAGACCAAATATATACAAACATGCATGTTTATATTTTATTATAAATTGCAATATCACAAGTGCTTATAATTTTAAATAATAAATTTATGAACTATGAATAATATATGAACATTGCATAAGCATAATAAACAGGGCTATATTTTTAATCCATTTCTTTATTTTATCTCCTTCATTCTCTCCTCTTTTATTTTCTAAGGATAACTTGTTTGTTTCAATAAAATAAAGGTTTTCCAACTTCTTGAATGTAAAACTAAATGAGACTAAAGTTCTGGAATTAGGATCAGTTATCATTGTCCTGAAAAATATATGTTCTGTGATCACAGAATTAACAAGTACACTTTGATCAGCCATCTTAAAAATGCATTTTGATGATCAAAAAGGTGAAAATGTCAATGTTTCAGTACTAATCACAATCAATATTAGGAAAAAAGAGGGCTAGTTTAGTGGCGAAAAGTATGGTGTTTGAATCACACAGTTTGGGTCTAAAAATTGTCTCCACCATCTACCAGCCATGTGGCATATCAGTTAGGGTAATACTAGCTGCTATAATAAATAGACCTCAAAATGTATACCAGAGGTTTATTTCTCACTCACGTAATAGTCCAAGGCAAATATTTCTGCTTGTTAGGAGGGTGGCCTTCCTCCTGGTGGTGATTCATCTCCTTCTATCTTAAGGATTCAAATTGTTCAGGGCTTTATTGTTCTTTGTACCCAATTGATTGTTCGAAAGGGAAAGAACATATGAGGGAAAAATCTGCTTTTGAAAAGCCATGATGTGTAGATGGCCCTATTCAATTCTGCTTTCATTCCATAGACTAAAACTTATGTCCATATAAGTTCTAGTCCACATAGACTAGGTCACATGTCCATATCTAACTGCAAGGGAAGATGGAAAACATGAAATATTTTTTTTACTCCAAAGAGGAAAGCGATATTTCTGGAACAACTAGAAATTTCTACTACGGTGACTGAATAAGTTGCTTCATTTCTTATAGTCTTAGCTTCTTAATTTGTAGTAATAATAGTTCTTACTCCACTGGGTTACCACGAGGCACAACTGTGCCTGGCTCAGGGTAAGCTGCCTTGAAAAGAAAACAAAGACAGCTATTATTTTCAATATTATTTCAAGGTGACTATACTAATGACATTAGGACAGTAGCTGAATTTAGTTTATAAAAATACCAGATTTTTAAAATGTCTTTCTATGCTCTGGCTATATAATCTGGGTTTTGTCATGGCTCTCTTTACTCTGTCACTAAATCAAACATTTATCAAATCTGAAGTCATTTGTTAGTTCGTTTCTACTTCTCAAAGGACTGAACAATTTACTTAAAAGTTCTATTCTCCAAATTATTTACAAAAATACACACAGAAGAGTCCTAAAGAACTTCAAATGCATCTGTTGAAATAATACCATGTTTTTACGAAACTGCTTGAAATAAGAATCTTGTGAATTGAGGTACGAAAAATTCCTCTTTACATGGATTCTAATTTAATGTGACAATTTATAGTGAAATTTACAAAATCTTTAGGTCAAGAGGATCTTATTTGTCATCTCATCCTTCGGTTTTTTAACTAAGTCTACACCCATGTCCCTGTCAAATGTTCCTGCTGAGCGAGCACTCATTCAGCTGAAGTCTGAGCAACACTGCCTCCTAAGGGCACACAGACATACTTGGATAATTCTGACAACAAGCAAGTGTTACCTAGAAGTCAGAAATCTGCAACCTGGTAATGTCTACATATTAGATCAAGTTTTGTCTCTTGTGACACACTTGTAATTACTCTTCTAAATGTCATTCTTACAAGTGTTTAAAGACTTAGTAGTTTTTAAGTAGTTTTGTATTCAGGTTAAATGTTTCCAACTCCTTCCACATTTTTCTGTTAGAAGGCTTTGAGTGGTATCATCATTATGTTGTTTTCTATGAACTTAAACTCCTGTTAGATGTAAACCTCTTAAAATCCATTCCTCAGGACAAATATAACTCTCTGTAGTTGTCCAACTAACATAGAGTAGAGTATTCCCATAGATTCCCTCTGACTAATGCTATGGTTCAAATAACACTGGGTGAGTCCACAGCAACACTTTCCTTAATCAGTCATGTGATGTGATGCTAGCAGACGGTCTGACTCTACTCCATAATGTTACCAAGGACAAAATTGAGAAGGCCAAACATTGAGAAAAAAGTAAGAATTGTAATAAGTAAATAGTTTAAGAATTGTATCTGTAATATTGTGTCTCCAAGTAGCACATCCTGGAAAAAAAAATCTAGAAAAATTATACACACAAATTCTCTGAGTAAATTTAGGAAATAACAGATATTATATTGACTTCTTGGAAATTCATAAGGTTTATTGAATATTGAATACACTGATCAAACCTCTTTAATTTAGTTAAAACTCATTTGACAGCGAGACCCTTTAGAGGTATTTAATACCAATTAATAGCTTAGAAATACTGTTTTACAGAGCATTCTGCACAACACTGGCACACTCGATACTTGCATAATACAGACAGAGTAAGTAGACATTCTAAACTTCCCACCCACCCATTTTTGCCTCTATTTACTTAAGATTATATCTAACCCAAGCAGATACATGCCCACAGATAACTGAAAGGAAATAGTCTAATCCAGATTTCCCTTACTTGTCCGGAGAGTTTAGTTAAGAAAGAGTACCAAAGATTTTTATATGCCTTACCTGGTATTTTCTTCCTTACTCGGTCGTAGAAGAAAATCAAAATGTTCTGACCTAAATTGTCTTTTCATATTTATTTTGGATTATCACTGTATGTTGTATTGTGTGGAGCTGTTAACTGAATGTGTGAAAATTCTGATTTTATAAACTCATTTTAAAAGCTGGTTCTCTTAATAATTTCTGACAGAGAAAAGAAAACAGTTAGTGAAGGTAACTTTTGTTAAATACACGAACTTGAATTCCTTTTAAATCAAACATGTCACAATAGAAAGGAAAGACTAATTCACAGAATCCTGGAGGATTACACATAAATATTGAGTGGAAGCCCACTTCGTACACCCCTGAAATTTGAAAGTTTATTACATCCCCCTCACATTCCTTTCATATGTAGAAATTATATGTTTCCTTACCTCACAAATCCAGAGAGCCGCAACCAAGCCATGCACACAATATCCCTGTTTATTTATGATACTGAACAGGCTAAGATGAAAAACACTGCACCCTTTATGCTGTGGATGGCTGATCTTTGATCTTTACCCCCTAAGAGAGTCCTTGTGCAAATTCCTCTGAAAGCATTTCCATGACCTGCTGAGCTCCCATACCATTCTATTTTAAAACGCTTTGCTAAACTCCCTCATTTTTAATAAAATGTAACTGTTTCCACTTTGGACCATTGAAGGGCCAAAAGTTCTTCCCAGGTTCTTCCTGTTCTCACATCTGATTTCACATAAAAGTAAGACAAGTTTAATGGATGAGAGTAGGAAAATTCCGTGGTACTCAGAGGAGTAATGCCTCCGGCAAATTGAACTTAGAGGACAGTGTCGGACATATGGTGTTTGCCAATCAGAATTGTTTGATGGGTCAAATAATCAGCGTGTGAATTTATGAATACGAATCTACATTTATTAAGAGGAGCCTCATTTCTCTCGTATTTCTACCACCTAAACTCTAGTCTTGAGCAGAACAGGCACTTGGTAAATGTTTGTGGAACTGAATTGCCTGTGTTGTAAAAGTAATTACAGGGCTGAATGACAGAAGCGTGCCAAGGCTATGACTGAAGAATGTCAGGAATGCCTTCAGTTGGAAATCACAAAAGACATTGGATCTCGTTTTTTGAAATAATAGATAGTCACATCATCATAGTAAAAATAGATTAAACACTTATTCAGCAGTGTTTTAAAAGGGTTTTATATAAAGTTCTAAAAATGTTTTACATATAGTTTACATGTAATCGTCACAAGAACCCTGAAAGGTAAGTACTTTTCCTTATCAGTTGAAGCTGATGAAGTTCAGGTTCACTATCTTGCCCGTAGTTATCGTCCTAAAGTCCAGGGGCCAGGATTAAGCAAAACCCTGACTAACTCTCAATCTGAGAACCTTCCCATAACCTTGTGCTAATTCATTTGTTCTTTTAGCATCTATGGCATTTCTCTCTTATCTAGAATTCAGGATGTTTCCAAAAAGGCTTTTCCAAACCACGCTCCAAATCTTTCCACCTAACTGAATGAATTAAAAACACTGGGCTAGGTTGTTCTGAAATACCATCGAGAACTTCAGCTATTTAAATAGAACTAAATACTCAGACATGTTTTATCAGCCACCACATGAGAAAGAAGGTAGCAGAGGAGCTGCCTCAGAAAAAAGAAAATGCACAATTCCTATCTTTTTATTCTACGTAAATGCATACCCTTTGCCTTCCTCACTGTATAGGTGTTAGCTGGGGATAAGAATTGCTTCCTTCAGTCTAGAAATTTCTATTAAGATACTGAGATGCTTTCCCCCCCTAAGTAAACTGTCTATTTTATTATATCTGCCACTCTATAATCAGCTCCATTTAATGCCTCTATGATTCTGTAAGAACAACAACAAAAAGGGAGCTATTTATTTGTAAACATATATGTATTTCGTTCTAAAAGTAATCACCATATTTACATATTCATTAGAATTGCCACTCTACATGAAATGGGGACAGTAGCTAAGGGCACAATTTTAACTTTGTGGATGACCAGTTTTGCATAAACAAAATGAGATTATTAACATCAAGTCTGTATATCAAATCTAAGGGAGGAAAATAAAACACAGGCATATTTCCTAAAAATGCTATTTTAGGAAAACAAACTAATGAGTAATGTCAAAAACTAAATATTCCAAAAATGTAAATCAAAGCAAATACTCTAATTTGAATCCTTAAAAAAATAAGAGTTGGTTCTTAGGAAGAAAAAAATAAGGAATATAGGCAAATCTCTAGAAAATCTAATTAATGAAAGAAGAGTACAAATAAAAATTAAATTCCCAAAGGGCTACAGGATATAGAGAGAATTATAAATCATAAGGAACTACTAGGTATAAAAGTTAAAAAATTGAATTAAATTCAATTTTTTGGTAAAATAGATGTAATCAATAATTCAGGAAGTAGGAGACACTCTGAAGATACCAAAAAATACAAATAAAAAAATAAGACTATTTTTAGAACAATTTTAGGTTTACCGAATTGAGAGGAAGGTACAGAGATTTCCCATAGACCTCCTGCCCCCACACATGCATAGCCTTCCCCAGTTATCAACATCACTCACCATTTTTTTTTACCAAAGATGAGCCTCCACTGACACATCATGATAACCTAAAGTCTGAAGTTTACCTTAGGATTCAATCTTGGTATTTTACATTCTACGGGTTTGGACAAAAGTATAATCCATCATTATAATATCATACAGAATCTTTTCACTGCCCCTCAAATCCTCTGTGCTCTGCCTATTCATCTCTCTACTCTACCACCCCTGGAAATCACTGGCCATTTTTGTCTCCATAGTTTTTCCTTTCCAAAATGTCATAGAGTTAAAATCATACAGTATCTAAGCTTTTTAGATTGGCTTCTCTCACTGAGTAATATGAGTTTAAGTTTCCTCCATGTCTTCTCATGGTTTGATAGCTCATTTATTCTTAGCACAGAATAATATTCTGTTTTCTTGATGTAACACAGTTGATTTATTCATTCACCTGCTGAGGAACTTCTTGATTGCTTCCAAGTTTTAGCAATTATGAATAATGCTTCTGTAAACATCCATGTACAGGTTTTGTATTGAAATAAGTTTTCAAATCATTAGAGTAAATACCAAGGAACATGACTACTGGAATATATGGTAAAAGTCAAGATGTAACCTCATTTTATTGTGCTTCCCTTTATTGAACTTCACAGATCCTTCATTTTGACAACTTGAAGGCAAGACCCTAAACCAAGACCCTAAAAAAGATTACAGCTCACTTTATTAAGATACTCGCTTTATTGTGGTGCTCTGGACACAACGTACATTATCTCCGAAGTATTCCTATATGTTTAGTTTTATAAAAAACCTCCAACTGTCTTCCAAAGTGGCTGTATCCTGTTGCATTCTCACCAGTAACATATGAGAGTTCCTTTTACTTCACGTCTTTGCCATCATTAGGTATTGTCAGTGTTCTAGAATTGTGGCCGTTCTAACAGGTGTCTAGTGGTGTTGTTTTAATTTGCATTTCCCTCATGGCATAAAATGTGGAACATTTTTCATATGATTATTGCCTTCTGTATATGTTTTTTGATGAAGTGTCTGTTAAGGTATTTGATCCATTTTTTAATCATGCTGTTTGTTTTCTTATGGTTGAGTTTGAAGACTTCTTTGTATATTTTGAATAGCAGTCCTTCATCACATGAGTCTTTTGCAAATATTTTTTCACAGTCTGTATGGCTTCTCTTCTAATTTTCTTGATATTATCTTTCACAGAGCAGAAGTGTTTAATTTTAATGAAGTTTCCTACATACCTGGGATAAATCCCACTTGGTGGTGGTGTATAATTCTTTTTATACTTTTTGGATTCAATTTATTAACATTTTGTTGAGGATTTTTTATTGTTGAGGAACTCATCCATGTTTATGAGAGATGTTGGTCTGTATAGTCTGTAGTTTTCTTTTCTTGTAATGTCTTTGTCTGGTTTTGGTATTAGGGTAATGCTGATGTCATGGAATGAGTTAGGAGTATTCCCTCTGCTTCTATCCTCTGAAAGGTATTGTAGAGAATTGGTATAATTTCTTCCTTAAATGTCTGGTAGAATCCACCAGTGAATCCATTTGGACCTGCTGCTTTCTGTTTTTGAGGTTATTACTTATTGATTCAATTTTTAAATAGAGAAAGGCCTAGTCAGATTGTCTATTTCTCCTTGTGTAAGTTATGGTACATTGTCTCTTTTGAGGAACTGGTCTATTTCATCTAGGTTATCAAAGTTTCATTTTCTCTACTTTTTTTTAACGTATCAGTCATACTTAATTTTTTCACTGTTTTTAGTGATTGCCCTAGAATTTGCAGTATACATTTACAATTAATCCAAGTCCTCTTCACATAACACTGTACCACTTCACATGTAGTGTGAATACCTCATACTAATAAAATAATCCTAATTCCTTTCTCCTGTCCCTTGTGTCACGGCTGTTATTCATTTCACTTACAAGTAAGCATACATAAGCATATATATTGTTGCTATGATTATTTGAACAAATTGTGTGTTAGATCAATTAAGAATAATAAACGTTTTTTGTTTTGTTTTTTATTTTACCTTCACTAATTCCTTCTTTGATGCTCTTCCTTTCTTTATGTAGATCTGTTTTCGGCCTATATTCTTTTTTCTTCTCTCTTAAAAATTTCTAAACGTTTTTTGCAAGGCAGGTCTACTAACAAAAAATTCCCTCAATTTTTCTTTTATCTGAGAAAAGTGAAATCTCTCTCCTTCTCTTTTGAAGGATAATTGTATAGGGTACAGAATTCTAGGTTAGTGGCATTTTTATTTCCTTAACACTTTAAATATTTCAGTACACTCTCTTGATGTTTGCATGATTTCTGAGAGAAGTGGATATAATTCTTATCTTTGTTCTTCTATAGGTAAGGTGACTTTCTCTCTGGCTTCCTGCAGGATTTTTTTCTTATATTTGATGTCCTATAGTATGAAAATGGATGCAGTTTTGGGTAGTATGTAACCTGCTTGTTATTCTCTTTGTTTCCTGGATCTGTGGTTTGGTGTCTGACATTAATTTGGGGAAATTCTCAGTCATTATTGTTTCATGTATATCTTCTTTTTTCCTCCTTCTTGTATTCCCATTATGTGTATGCTACACCTTTTGTAGTTGTCACACAGTCCTTGGATATTGTTCTGGGTTTGTGTTTTTTTGTTGTTGTTGTTTTTTTCCACTCTTTGTTCTATTTTTGAGAATTTTATTAATATATCTTCTAGCTCAGAGATTCTTTCCTAAACTATGTCCAGTCTACAAATAACCCCATCAAAGGCCCTTTTCATTTTTGTTTCAATGTTTTTGATCTCTACTATTACTTTTTGGTTCTTTCTTGTAGTTTCCATCTCTCTGCTTACATTGTCTATCTGTTCTTTATTCTGTCTACTTTGTTAATTAATGCCCTTACCTCATTCATCATAGTTATTTCATATTCCCAGTCTGATAAGTCCAACATTCCTGCCATGTCTGGTTCTGATGCTTGCTCTGATTTTTCAAATTATGTGTTTTGTCTTTTGGTATGCCTTGTAATTTTTTTCTTAATATCCAGACACGATGTACTGGGTAAAAGGAACTGCTGTAAATAGGACTTTAGTGCTGTGGTCATCAGGTGTGTGAGGGGGAAGCTTTCCGCAGTCTTCTGATTAGGTCTCAGTCTTTTAGTGACCCTGTGTCTTTGGATTGTAAACTTCACAAGTGTTTCTTGTTTTTTGCTCCTCCGTTAGGTGGGAGAGATGGCTACCATTGGCTGGAGTTGGGTATCTCCTTTCCCTAAGTCAGTTAGGCTGTGGCAGGACCCCAATGGGTTAGGCTCTGGTTAATGAGATTACAATGAAAGCAGGTCTTGTTAAGAAGAACAGAATGTTCTAGTATGTTGAAAAATGGTCCCTCCTCCTCCCCGACCCTACCCGCTAAAAGTCCAAGGGCATTTTCCTCCAATATTTACTGTGGGCATATTGTCAAGCTCCTAGAAGTAAATTTCTCAATATTATGGGGGGCCCTGTGACTGGGTCCCCCTGAAGTTTTTAACTCTTAGAGTTACATCACTTACAGTTCAGGTTTTCCTACCTCAGCACTGGTTCCTACGACAGTTTCTGTTCATGAGTCTCTGCTCAAATAAACCACAACTCCCTATATTCACCTGTCGGTCTCTCTAACCTTGGGGACAGCAGTTTGCCCTGTGTCCTCACCTCTCTTACAGATCCAAGAAGAGTTGTTGAATTTTTAGTCTGTTTATATTTGTATCTGTTGTTAGAACAAAGTGGTGACTTCCAAGGTCTTTATGTGCAGAACCAGAAACTGGAAGTAAAAAAACAAAAAATGTTTTACTTAACAAAGACTAATTATAAAAATTAATTTTATTGGTGAGTTCCCTCAAAGTATTAAGTAACATCTAATTTCATCATCACACAAATTTTGGCGCAGCGTATAAAAAAATGGAAAGCTACCAAATTCATTTTAAAAAACCAGCATTAATGCTGTAACAACCTAACAAAAATATCACACATAAAAGATAATTATAGACTCATTTTTGTATGTGAAAATAGATCTGAAAATTCTAAATAAACAGTAGCCATAAAATTTAAGCATATATTGGTGGAACATCAAGTTCTGAAAATAATAAGACTTTATCTTATAAATATGAGGACCATCTAATATTAGAAAAACCTATAAATATTTCATTTCAAATCAATCAGCCGAATAAGAAAAACTATGTCATGATAATGAGGGAAAAAACAATGGATAATATGTGAAATGCATTGCTCAATTTTAAAAGAGCCTCTTTTAAAAACTTTGACTAAAAATTGAGTCCCTTTTAATTATTTTTTTAAAATATCACAGCATCACTGTAACATTTAACAATGCAGAAATCTATATGTTAAGATGTGAACGTTCCCATCCCTAACCACACCTGCATCTCCCATTTGTCACCTCCCAAGAGGTAAGCACTGGCAGCAGATTTGTGTGTATTCTCTTTAAGGAAATAACAGAACTCTTTAAAGAAATAAACAAACAGACTGGTAGGTACACAGATATACATCTGTAGTATGTTTCATTGTGTAAATAAAACTTTATATGATACAGTTACAGATAGAGACAGAATATTATCAAATTAGACACCAAGTATAAACACAGTATAGAAATGTCCTTGTGCCCTGATGAGAACAAGGGGAACTGATGATTTGAAGGATCAACATACTTTAGGTTTTAAATATTTCTAACTACTACTAAATCTCCTTTCTAAAAGTTTGTGTCGATTGAAACTCTCATGTACGGTATACGAGAAATTCCTTTAAGCCTAAATTCACAATACTGGTAGCTTCAGTCTTGGGAGAAAGAAGTCATGGTATTTCAGAGTACAGCTGTGGAGAGACTGCCTGGATTGAAATCCAGTCTCCATTACTTTTGAGCTGTATGAACTTGAACAAGTTACATAACCCCTCTGTGCCTTAGTTCCTCATCTGTTATGGTGATTAAGAGATTATTCCTAAAGTACTTGTCATCATGCTTTGTGAGAGAGCTCCAAATATATGCTCATATATATATATATATATATATGATGTTAACGTCATATACATGATGTTAACCTTTTGCTTACTATGTGTGCTCTATTTTTTAATCCCAATCTGTAATTTGCCACTTACCTTAAATTTTCAGGTCATTTTTCTAGTCAATTTTAATCATTTTTATAAAACTCTGGGTTTTTTTCCTACATTGTTTCTAGATTTCATGTCTTTTTTTAAAAAAAACCTTAGCATATTCTAAATTATATGTTTCTCTAAAGCTCTCATGTTTTATTCTAATTCTTCTATAATTTAATTTTAATTTTTTATGTTTAGGTTTTAAATTCATTTGATAATTTTGTGTGTGTGTGTGTGTGATATGAAGTAGATGTGTCTATTTTATGTTAGATTGATAGACAATTATTTCAACATTCTTTATTCATCTATTTGGTAGTTTATATTTTACCATTGATTTGGAAGGCTAACATTGTTATGTATATGTATATATATATGAATTTTATAAACACCCACACACACATATTTCTAGACTCTCTCAAATATTTCAGTAACACTGATATATTTGCTTTTCTTGCACCAGTGCTACATTTTCAAAATTATTATAGTTTATACACATTGGATCTTCATACTGCAAGTACCGCCTTTTGAAGTGTCTCAACTTTAAATTATACTTGAGCACTTACTCTGCCAGAACTTCAGAATCAGCTTATCAGTTTACATAAAAGTCCTCCTGGGATTTTTATTTGTGACACATTGAATTTACATATTTATTTATGAGGAATTGATTATCTTTGCAACTTGGAGTCCTTTCAACTAGGAATTAGTATGTCTTACCACTAATTAAAGCTTTTTTTAATGCTCTGAATAAGTTTTGTGATCTTTTTCATGTATATCATGCACATTTCTTGTTAAGTTTATTTTAATGTTTTTTTGGTGTCATTGATAGGATCTATTTTCTATTTTCTAATTAGTCACTATTGGAAAATAGGAAAGCCATTGATTTATTTATGCAGGTGAATACAAACCCATACCTGTCTCCGATCAGCAAATATGTATCACCAGTCAACCTACTTAATGGTGAAATACAAATGCAGTTTCAAATACTTTAAAGAAACAAATAGCTAATTATTGTTATTGCCTTTCCTAGTTAACCTTGTTCAACATCTTTGGACCAAAGTAATAACACATGAAATAGGGGGGAAATTAAAATTCAAAGGAAGAGGTCTGGGTGGGACCCCCTCCTATATGTGAGCAGATTGTTCCCTGACTAGGATTTCAAGTCAGAGATGAAAAGGGGCTGAAATACAGCCATTGTTCTGCTCAATGCACAGTATCCTGGGGCAGGGGGGGGGGGGGGGGGAAGGGAGTTGCATCTGCCAAAGGAGGAGCACTTGGTTCTACTTTTCATAGAAGCTCTTTCCATGGAGCAAACCAGCCACCCTTGTGGAGACATCTACCTAGATAAGGTACTTTTTTATCCTGTCTGCACAAAAGTGACTTATAGGCTAGCACAGTCCTGGGAATGAGAAAACAAATTGTCATTATTCTCAGATGATATAAAAGTACCTAGAAAATCCAAGAGAATTAACTGAAAAGGTGTTTCCATTAATAAAATAAGCAATAAATGATGGTCAGAAGCAAATCTCTCTGAGTCTCTGGCACAAGTTCAGTAGCCTATGAATCACGGTGTCCATGTGCAGAGCACAGACGTGGGGGGCAGGAGGGAGCACTTCTCACTGTCTTTGCACTGGTGCCTGCTTGGCACCAGCCATCTGGAAATGCTGAGAGGATTGGAGATGGCACCCTTGGCAAGAGCTGCTTTTTCTATACTGAGTAGAGCCAGCAATAGAGGAGACTTCTCTGAGAAGCTTTAGCAGCTGCAGTGAGTGACCAGTGCAAGGATATGGTGATGGCACACTCCGCAAAGGCCTCAGTCTTGGCACAATAAACAGAGAAGCAGTGAAAGGAGACCTCACTTGTCGGCTTCACGGATTTGGGGACATGACCAGGAGAGCAGAGCAGGAAAGGAAGAATGTAGATTAGGGTCTCTGACCTCAGCACCACTGACATTTGGGTTGGACATTTCTTTGTCAGTGGGGGGAATGGGGAGCAGAGACTGTCTTGTATGCTGTCAGAAACTTAACAACATCCCTGGCCTCTACACACTAGATGCCAGTAGCACTCCCACCCCCGACCCCAACAACAACCAAAAATCTTTCCAGACATTGTCAAGTGTCCCCATGAGGCTGGGGTGGGCAGAACCAATCCAGTTGAGATCCACTGTTGTAGATTTATTGGTGAGGAACCAGACTGAGACCCCCTTTGGAAATTCTCAGAAATAAATAAGAGAGAAGCTTTAAAAAATACTAATTTTGATGTACACACATTTATACCTAGATCCCTGTAGCAGGGTGCAAGCATATGTGCCTTCCCACAATGGTAATGATGTTGTTTAATGGGTTAGCATAAACGGATGGCTTTTATTATCGGGCAATTTCTTTTTTTATATGTTTCTACATTTTTAACTTTTTAAAAAATGAATATGCACTACACATATTTATGTAACCATTGTTTTTTGAGTGCCTCCTATGTACCGCATAGACTAACGAGGGTAGAGATTGGGGTTGGAAATCCCAGGCAGCGGGTGAAGTGGTAGAAAGACCGTAAACAATAAGCATAATAAATAATTAATTATCAAAGTAAAAAATGATAAACTGTATTACTAAAAAAAAAAAAAAAAATGAGTAGAGAAGGGATGCCATTAAACAAAAGCTGTTCTTAAAACTACAGAGCACAGAGTTGCTGTGGAAGCATTTTGTCCTCCTTTACGACCATTCTGTCATCTATTCTCCATTCCTGAGTGCCATTGACCTTCCATACAAAATGACCTTTCTGTGGATGCAAACGGTTGAGCTTTTTGTGGATCCCCTAAAGTCCTCATGAGTCGATTGAAGCCTCACTCTCTGACAATAATTGGCCTCAAACAGCTTTATCAATAGCCTTTCCAGTCATTACAATAGAAACTGACACCTATTTTCCAAAACCCTTATAGTTCTCATGGCCATTTCATTACCTAAGGCACAGATTTGCTTGAAACTCCTGCCATGATAGCTGGAACAAACCTACATAATACCCTACAGGAAGGCTACAGCGGGGTCTGATCCTGGCTGCAACAGTTAACAGCTCTGTGAGTGGTGGCTGCCAGCTGGTTGCGACTTAACTTGCTGGGAATGGGTTATTAAATGACTCATTAAAACCCGAGCCAAACACCAAATAAATGGATAATGTATTCAAATGGTCTGGAGGAGAGGAATGGATGATTTGTTTGTTTCTATGTCAGTAATTAGGTAGATCAGGTCTTAGGTAAATAAGACAGGTATAGCGTGTGCAGCTTCAGGAAAGGACAGCGGCCTGCCTTCTTTGCAGTGAATATAAGAGAAGGAACTGTTCATGCTTCTTTTACCTAGAGCCTGTCACACAGCATCTGATAGGCTTTTTCATGACAGTGGCAACACACATAGATTTAGGGGAACTTGGGTTAAACAAATTGGTTCACGACCATACACTTACTAAGAACGGATAGAAAGTCCTCTTCAAGACCTGCCCAAAGAGCATCCCACTGAAAATATGTTTAAACATTTTCTATTGGTGCCAAATGAAAAACTAAACAAAATAAAATAAAGAAAAATGAAGGCTTAACTTCATTGTTGCCCTTGCTGAAACCATTTTTTTTGTCAAGTGGTTTCAAGAACATTTGCAAATCTCAGAGAGGACACGTCCAGGCTGTCAGTCTTTGAAAGTTTTGCAGGAGACAGCAAGGTCCTCATAAGCATGAAGATGTCTTGTTTCTGGTAAACTCTATTTTGAAGAAGAAAAAAAAAAAAGAAAAAGAAAAAGAAAAAAAAAAACACTGGCTTTACTTTGAAGACTTTGCATCAGTCTCTGGAGGCAAACAGGGCAGCAGTCCAGAATTTTCTTGGCCGTCAGCACAAAGGAGGCTGCACATCAGTAACAAGGAGAAAACGGCAAACTTCAGCAAAAACAAAGACCTGTCCCGGTTTTAAAAGAAAGACAGAAAGAAAGAAAAACAGGACATATGATCACCTTAGTTGGCTGCCAAGTATATGAAGTAGCTCCAAAAAGAGTGTAACGTGCCATTGTAAATGAGAGACTATAATTACAGCTAGAAAAGCTGGGGAGATAAATTCCATTGAGCCTCCCAGTGCTGACTGTGGATGGGCAGTAGAGTGGAGGCCTTTGAGTGAAGACAGGCCTGGAGGAACAGCCAACGGGCGGTCCTGTCAGCAGCGTTCTCAAGACCAACCATCTTTCTGTGAGCTCTGTAATATGGGATACCAAAAGTACCGAAAGCCAGGGCTTCTCAGGAGCGTGAAAGCAGGAAGAGAGCCTTTTGGGACAGTTAGGTATCTCTGCACTGGTTGATTCAGTTTGATTTTCCTCTAATGGTTCATGTGGGCTTCAAAGAAAGATCAAAGGGCCCTTCCCCAGGTTGCACAGGCACTTTTCATAATGGGACAGCAAGCCTACCCAGGGGGCAGAACCGGGGAAAGGATGGTCCTTAAACTTATTCCATAGACGTGGTAAATCCACATGTTTAGGATAAGAATCAGGTTATAGTGAACTTCACAAACGTATTATACAGTCCAACAAGTAGACGGTAAAAAGTTACTCTACATTTCATATTGTTGTTGCATTTCCATTCCTTCTTTCTCATTGAACTCAGCAATGAAATTAATTTTAGTGGGCGGTAGGGTTGGGGACTCGTGGCTTACCTTGGGACATGCCTCATGGTACTGTTGTTAAGAAATAGGTTGCCAAGCAAGCTGGGAAGGATGCCTTTACCATCTCACAACCTTGGGTAAGATGAGGCTTCTGAGAGCCATCTTTATAGCCTTTGCTTTTCTTAAGGCCCAAATATTTGATGGAAACTAAAGGCATGTTTCCCTCTTTGTTCACAAAAGATTATTCATTTCACTGGATATTGGAGATCTGCTTTAGCCTACTCCTGATGTATTCTATGGAGAATGCTAAAAAGAGAACTCTATCATGAGACCTATTTCTTTTGTTGTGGTTATGCTACAAAGAAACATACATGAAGTGTTATGATTATTAGTTCTTTTATGTATTATGAGAGTAGTATGGGAGTTGGATAATTCTAATGTATGTTTCCAATGGAACCAACCTTCTTAGATTTCTTTATATACAAAATAATGTCAAAAGGGAACTTGGCAGTGTCTGAGCACTTACACAAAATTATCTAAAATATGGAGTCATGACTCAGAAAAGAAAACCAGGTCACCTCATCCTTTGAAATGGGCAACCTTGAGCAGTCTTGTAAAGAGCTGATAGTATCTAGTCTGATGACTTACAAATCATTGATGGAACTGTTGATGAAATTAAGAATGAGCATGATTAAATCGCAGGCTCCAAGGCTCTGCCATAGACAGGTCTGTGGGGTATCTCAACAGAGAATCTACTGTCACTTGCATCCTCAGGAAAGTTGTTTGATGCACAAGGTCAAAGCCAGTCAAGAAATAAGGAACTATCACAGATACTGCCGTTCCTCAACTCATAAAATTGTATTGCTTACTGAAGGTAACAAAGCAAAGAAGGAAAAGCAGAGTGAAAACTAGTAAAAATTGATATCATTTACGATTGCCATTTCATAATTAAAATATTTAAATCGCCCAACAGATGGTATACTTGTTCAGGAAAAAAAATAAAATGGCTATTTTCACCCTGTAGATACTTTGTAAATACCATTTGCATTTCTGTTCAAAGCCGTTTGTATTCAAATCAACACCTACAAACTGAAGTGACTGTGCACTAGGGCTGTATTGGAAATCAGTGTCCTCTCTGGCACTTACAGAGGCATGGCAGTCCCCACCCAATCAGTGGGGGGACACGAGCCTCTCAGAGTACATCTGCCTTAACGATTATGCTTTTATTTGGGCGCCTGGCAGGTAGTTCCCATTATCTACAACAGGGACTAGAAGAGGAGCAGCCTGTTTGGGAGAGGAAGTATGATTGCTTTTGAGGTGCCATTGAGACATCCCAGAGGAGATGTCCCGCAGGAAGTCGGAACTGCAAGAAGGCTGAGCCATCCTGACTCTCCTCCTACCAATACAACCTCTTCTTCAGATGCCCTCGCGCTAGCTCTGCACTCCTTACCCACCCCAGAAAGGTACAGATTTCATAACATGAATTTTGGACATTTCATGTAACCTGCATTTCATGTCAGACCATCTAAAACAGAGCCTAGAGTTGCTGAAAATCTTTCTTGATTTTTCCCACATACTACATTTAAAATAAGATAGTCTTATTTACTTAGCATATTTCACTGCAAAGTTGGTCTTTTAAAAAGATTCTCCATGTGGTATGATATATTTATCAACCAATGAAAAAACCGACTATTAAATCATGAACCAGTGTAGAAAGGTTCTATTGTATTCAAAATGACAATTTTCTTAGGATACATATATTAGGGGATCTCAGTTATATCTCTTTCTCCTCCCCACTTCTCTCCCTTTCTCTCTCTCATCTATGTATCTATATCTATCTATATACCTATTTGTCTGTCTATAAAACTAATGACATCCAAATTTATTTTCACAAATACTATTGTTTTATGAAATTAATCACATGCCTCATGTCTTATTAAAATTTTAAAATACTAAGTCGGGAAGAGAGATATAGTGTCTTTTGAAGCAGACCTTCTTATAATGACAAGTGAACTTGGATAGTAACACAAGGAAGCTGAAGGCAGCAGATTTATATTGGTTGAGTTGAAAATTTTTTAGTTAAAGCTATTTTGATGTTATAATAAAAATCCTTATTGGGTTCTACAGAATGACCTGTAATTTCTACTTTCTGGATGAGAATAGCTCAAATTTTTAAATTAACATACAAAATATGTAGCACAAAGCACTCTCTCAATATAATATAAGCAAATTTGATCTATAACAAAGGCTTCATTATGTAGGCTGATTTTAGAAGATTTTTAGCTCCAGGAGACATTAGAGATTTTTGAGCATGTTTAAGCTATGTGGCATCGCTGTCCTCAAATTTAATTTTCCAAGAATCATAGACCTAAAAGGAATTCACTAGTTCACTTTTTCTAATTAGCATTGGATACTATATTTTGTTGTAGACATTTACATTTAATCATATGAATTGTTGATAAATCCACCATTTCAAAGGACTGCAGAATGAACCATTTGCTTCTTGCTTACTCTCTCAGAATCTTGCCTGATCATAGCGTCTTTTCTCAAATACACACTCTTTATAGTATTGTTATCACTGTGATATTCCCCAAGTTGCTAAGTCCCCTCTACCAGACCACACATATGCATATTTTTGTTTGTATTTTAATTAGAAGATTCCAGTGCAGCAGTACACAACAGAGAAACAAGATAAAACCCTGAAAGCTCTGCTAGTGCATGCCCCTTTGAGGGGCAGGATTCCCCCACCACTCCTCCAGGACTTGGTCCAGTCTCCTTGTAAATTCTCCAGACATTGAGATTTCCTTCGGTTCCCTTGAGTTTCTACCTCTGGCTCTGTTATGAAGCTTAACACACTTTACTCTTCAAAAACTCCCCCTGACATTCAGCCCAAATGTTCTTTAGTTTCACTTACAATTAATACTCCCCAGGACTGACCTTTGTTGGAAGTACAATAAACCATCCCTTTCTCTCCAGAGTGCTAACACTTTTTACACCCTGTGATCCCTCCCCTAACTCTTAGATGTCAGTGAAAATATTAAAGTGCACTCAGGAAACACATTTCATTGCAGCTCAGCTCTTTGATGATAACAGTTCTTAACCTTCAGAAACCAATTCCATCATTGATCCATTCATTCGCCAAATATTTTTGAGCACCTACTGTGTGCTCGGCATTGTGCTAGGCATTGAACCTAAGGGACACAGGGCTGTCATCTATCCTCATTTACACTATTCCAAATCCGCTGCTATTGTCTCCCACATCACTCGTAGCAATAGGCTCAGCATGAATATAATTTTTTTCCTTTGCTTAAAACTTGATGATGTCTTCATGTAACGAGTATTATATTTCAAATTGTGACTGAAAACTAGACAATTTTAATTCATTTGGTGCAAGGCTAGGGCATTTAGTATACTTTATTCCAGAGGTCAGAGATGTCTTTTGTCCTCTTGTCTGACTATAAACTATTGCGTTCTTAACTCCTAACATCTGAAGACTAATTGTTTGATGTAGTTTTTGTTATGAGAGAACAAAATCAGAGGAATTCTTTTTAAATCATGCTTCTAATTTCTTGTACTGCCTTTATAATAGTAGACACAATTAAAGCCTTTAAAATGTATTCTTTATACTGAATTTCTGAAAATGAAAAATAAAGGCCCTCCAAAAACAGAAAATTATTCAGAGTAAGAGGAAGCAGTTCAGACACTCTTACCATGCATTATTTTCTTTGCTACTTCCAGATCCTTCATCTCATTAATTGTAAATTCACCTTAGAA
Organism: Rhinolophus sinicus; assembly: GCF_057876585.1. Taxonomy (NCBI): domain Eukaryota; kingdom Metazoa; phylum Chordata; class Mammalia; order Chiroptera; family Rhinolophidae; genus Rhinolophus; species Rhinolophus sinicus. The sequence goes on from NC_142502.1 coordinate 60,540,491, forward strand.
AAGGGGACTTAGATAACTCATATCCGAGTGTGAGAGACCCCCCTCTATCTTTTGCCAAGATTAACCCTTCAGTTTTCCTCTTGATTCCAAAGAGCCTTGTGTTCTGTGACCCTGGTCATATTATCCCTTCTCCTGGAGTTCTAACATCCCTACAAGATGTCTAGTCTACATGACCAAAACCAATCTCTTTATCCCCTGCTTTCCCAAACTTCTGCCCCCTTATGGTCCCTTTGATATGATGGCAGCCCCCACCTACCATATACCCAGACTAAAGCTTCTGCACAGTCTCTACCTATTTCCTTTTCTTCTTTCACCACCATCAAGCTGTATAGATTTTAACTGCCACATTTCTCTTAATTTGAGGCTTTTTTAAGTTGAGGACATATACAGGTGTGGTCAGATATAACTTAGGCTTGTATACAAGCAGGGAGTTTAAACGATGAATTAAGGAGGAATAGAAGAGTTGCAGGTATGGTAGAAAAATTATCACAGCTCATATTTGTTCGGTTCAATGCTGAGCATATAGACCAGGTTTTTCATAACTATGTTATTATTATTTCTCCAAAAACTTTGTTCCTTGAAAAAGTGTCTCATGATCAAATAAACTGGGAAATGCTAGGTTAAAACAGATTTCTTTCTTTTTTTTATCCTGGTAAAATATGTATCACATAAAATTTACCATCTTAATCATTTTAAGTGGACAGTTCAGTGGTATTAACTATATTCACATTGTTGTCAACCATCGCCACTAACCATCTCCAGAATTTTTCATCTTCCCAAACTGAAACTCTGTACTCATTAAACAATAACTCACCATTACCCCTTCCTGCAACCTCTAGCAGCCACCATTATAGTTTCTGTCTCTATGAATTTGACCACTCTAGGTGCTTAATGTAAGTGGAATTGTACAGTATTTGTTCTTTTGTGACTGGCTGATTTCATTGAGTATAGTGTCTTCAAGTTTAATCCATGTTATAGCATGTGTCAGGATTCCCTTCCTTCTTAAAGCTGAATAATATCCTATTGTATGTACACACCACATTGTGTTTATCCATTCTTCTGTCAATGGACACTGGGTTGCTTCCACCTTTTGGCTGTTGTGAATTATGTTGCCATGGAACTTGGTGTACAAATATCTGTTTGAGTCCTTAGTTTCAATTTTTTTGGGGGTACGTACCCAGGAGAGGAATTGTTAGATCATATGGTAATTCAGTGTTTGATTTTTTTTTTTTTTTTGAGGAAATGCCATATTACAAACAGATCCCTTGATTGTAGGAACTCTTAATAAGCAAACATTTATTATGATTTTTCAGGCAAGCAGCTTACTAGAGGCAGTGTTTCTCCAACTTTATTTGACTAGAAGCCTTTTAAACATGCAGGTAAAACTGAGTGAAGGGATGCAGTTGGGAAAAGAGAAAGCTTGATCTTACCAAAATACAAAGTACATACAAAGATCAGTGCATTTCTTTGGCATCCAGAGACCCCAGAGAACTTCCCACCATCCTTACACAGAGATACCTTTGCATTGTCTCCTATATACATCCTATGAGAAATTGATGCACTATTTGAATTTACCTGATGCTGAGAGGGAAAAAAAATGTTCTGAAGTTGGTAACACATAAATGTAATTGAAACAGAGAGATAAGAAGGGACAAAAGAACACATAAGAGAATGGAAGAGAATAAATATTTGTAAAGCACTTAGAACACTCTGGTCATACAGTAAGCACAATATTTGTGCTTATTAAATAAGGAGAGGAAAGAAAAGCTGTTTAAATAAAAATGTCTTTAAAAACAACAGAAATAGGGAGACACAGAATTTAAGCTCCTGTACTTCAGGGCAGAGGAGGCTACCTGCTTTCCACTCCTGAAAAGGCAGGAGAAGCACAAGTGGGATTAAAGGCCATTCGTTGCTTACACCGCTCAGTACTTAGTAGCATCGAAGCTGTTTTTGATGAATATCCACAGTGTCTGGGAAGCTAAAATATTTCATTCATGGTTCTGTAGATTTTTACTAGTGTGTAGGAAGATTAAAAAGGGGGAAAGAAATGTTGGAATTTTAATTAGGTACTTTATCCCCCTCAATATGGAAGGAATTAATGTTGCATCAATAACAAGATTATGTATTTCTATTGTAACTTGTACTGACCTAAAAGCAACCATCTGAGTTATAATTCTTTCTGTCTTCTGTACACAAATTCACTTGTTTTGGTTCATTAATCAAAACCACTTGGTAATATAAAACAAATTGGACAATTAAAGAAATGCTGCAAACTCATATGCATTAAGACCAGAGCACGTGCTACCTAAAGATGGCCCATCCCCTCTGCCAGTGTGTTCAGAAAATCTGCAAGTGATAATCAAACACCATGTTCCTTAATAGCACCCATCCCCACAAAACTTAATCATATAAGGAGGGTTCAATTTCTACAGCAGGATAAAAGAAACAGTGCCAGATATCAGCTTCAGAAGCTGGTATACCTACAAAAAAGATAGTGCTTAACATTATTTTCACTTTTTCTATAGACATATACATTTATCAATTTCAGAGCATATATATGTTCCTGATGCTTAACTATCGATAAAAAAGTCACCCCCCTAAAATGAATATTTGGATATTCACAACTAAGACACACAGAAGATTCATACAATGTTATATATAGCTTCTCTCACATGTTATCAATTATTTGAAATATAATTTACAGAAAACATACTGCAAATAAAATGCCATGGAAGCAAACATATTTTCTGAATAAGTACATTTGTTTTACAAATCATGAATTTCCTTAAAATCTAGCCAAACAATGTTAAATTATCACATGGAAGGAATGACAAAACTGGTACTGTTTTTTCACAAAACCAATATTCTAGGAGAGAGCAAAAGTATTCCATAAAGTGAGTTGGTATCAATGCATGTGCAGTTGCAGGAAGGCAGGCAAAGCCTGGGATCAGAGGAATGAAAATGGCTGGATCTGTGACATAAATGAGAAATTGATATTGTCTCTCTCATGTTAAATCTTATTTTTCATAAAAGCCATAACATTAGACTGTTGACTCTTAAGCTGCCACGCCCACTGAGACTAGTTTTGTCTCAAGTCTCCACATGAAAATATTTGTCCTTTGATACATAACAGAGGACCTGCAGGTTTCTGTAAGGGTCTTTTAGATTTCATCTATAGAAATGGAACTTTCCATTCCAAATCAGAGTCCTACCTATCTACCCATGGAACACGTTACATGATTCACCATTGAAATGAGTAAAAATCAGCAAATTTTCTGACTTTTTAAAATATAAAGTATACAGAAGGTCAAGACTCCCTTATTTTGCTAGTAACTCTGATCTACCTTTAATAATATATTGAAAAGTTTTGCATTGCCACCCTAGCCCTCTGCACATCTGTGCTTCCCAGGACACCACTTACACATAGTTTAACATGAATGATGACCCTGCCCTTTAGAAACCTGTGGTTCTGCCAGCTATTCAAGGTCTTCATATCTGTGCATATTCCAGTTGTGGGAAATAAAGTTATTGTGATCCTGCATGCCTATGCAAGCAACTTTCAGAGTATACAATATCACTTCTTACCCAGAAATGGTCACAGTTTGCATCCTAGCCTGAAATTGCCCTTATGAAGTACAGTCACTCATCCCTAGGTCATAGAAAGGACATCTCGAAGTTGCAGTTTTAATTATCTCTGCTTTAATTTAAATCTCAGTGTGATTATCAACGCTAAATCCTTTCATTGTTATTTTACCTACACATCAATATAACCAGTTTAAATTCCCAAGTTATCTTCTCTTGAAATTAGAAAATGGCTATTTGATGCAGAACACCATCAACAGGTGATTAGACCAGCCAATTTGGTCGATGGAGATAGCAATTGAAGCTGAGACTTTCAGCTAGCACAGCTGTGAAAATATCCTGTGTAAACAAGGTCGCACAAGACGCATACTTCTCTGCCAATACACATGACCACAGTAAATTGGTCCAAGAGCCATCTCACGCTGGCCCTTTTCCAACCCAGTGATGAATCCGTTTATCAAAATCACTGTCAGGTAAATGTTCTAAGACCTTGACTAGGGTATTCCTTAAACTTTAAGAGATGGAACACTTTGTAATGTATTTTCAAATTGAAAGTCACTTATCCTCTTAGCACCCCAAGAAGGTTTATGAACCAGATGCATGCTAAGAAATATTTTGAAAAGAACCAGTTAGGGCTTAGATGGAAAGCTTCAGTGTAGTGGATTGTGGTATACTCCCAATTCTATCTAAAATGGGTTTTTAGAATTAAAAGTTTAGGGTCCTATTTACTCAGGGAAAAAAAGTGAAGCTAAAGTGCTGGAAATGGGATGCAGTAAAACTCTAGGATTTCATCCAACTATTGCTTGGAAATGAAAATTCCCTAATGGGAATAGGTCTTTGAAATGGGACATCTGGGTTTTACTAAGTGGGTAATTAAAAGTTTGAAATCTTGCCTGGAGAATGGGACAAAAGCTCAAATTACCAAGATAGGTGAGACATTCCCCACTGCCTTTATCATAGGAATGGCAGAGGTCCAGGCTCTAACAAAGCAAGGCAGAGAGTGTGTGGAGCGTTAAACCACCCAAGGATAAAGGGGGCTTTGGAATCTGATTTCTAGGGGATATTTGTCAGAAAACATGCTATACTTCCCACAGCTAATGAAACATCCTGTGTTCCAAGTCCAGCATGGAGTGACTAATGCTCAGCCAGGTAAATCATCATCCTAAAAGGTCCTTTACTCTTTCCTGACTCATGACCAAGACGTGGTCTTTCTTTCCATAGCAATGGCCAGGCACCAGCTCAGAATGAAAGTCACAATCTAGTTGTTCACCTGAGTCACTTTCTGAAGCTTATAGTTGACCTTCAGAGGCTCAAATTCAAGTAGAAGCAGGCTTACTGTGCTTCATTCTGAGAATAAATAAGATTATAGGGTAGAATACTGAATCTAGATGAGACTCTGATTAAATATAGATAGACTTTGGGTGATCTTCCCAAACCAACTTATACAGAACTTCTCCCCATATTATACATAACTGGCTTGATTTTCTGTGACATTTTTTGTTTAAAGAACATTGCATAGCGCATGTAGCTGGGTTGACAGATTAGCAATAGTATACATAGACAAATTCTAGAAAAAAGAATGTTACCGTATTGTCATGTTTCAGGATATTCCTCTTGGTAGCGACATCCTACTCAGGAGGTTATGCCATCCATTGAGACAGTTTATAGTATCATCTGACAGTATTAGTATTTTTAGGGTCTTTGTATCACAGCCCTCCAGGAGGCCATGAAGAATTATGGTTCAAAGCTTGAAATATTTCACTCTTCCCACAATTTTATAAAATAGTAGGAAAAGTGTAAAGTATAATATTATGGTAGGAATGTGAGCATTGAACTAAAAAAATGTTTAGTCAGTTAGTAAGTGTAAATTAGTTTAATCTGGCACCCAAAGTAAGAATTTCTTGAGGCTAATTGCTAATGCACAACATTAGCGCTTACAATTAGAATTCAGAAATGTTCAGCATTCATCCTAGTGCTGCAGATCTTCTAGAAAAAATATTTTAGACAATCAAATCTATTTCAATCTTATAGCAAATCCAGGAAATAGTTTATTCTTTTCACCATATCCTAAAGGGGATGATGTCCGCAGCTTGCAGGAATAGATTAATAACAAGGCAAGAGGGATTTCCAAGTGTGACCTTGTCTATTCTACTGTTTGTGATATGAAGCAGCAGCTGAAGTTGTCTGGTTTTCAGTGTTTCCTTGCACAGGAATAACGATGTGGCTATTTTGTTCCATTAGTGCTAAAATCTTGATTAGATTGATGTTCACTATTTTACAAAAGGCAGTTAAATGAACAAACCACATCACAAGGCCAAGGTCACAATACCTCCTTCAGCTGTCTGCCTACCTTTGCCTGATGCCCTGATTCCATTTTTTAAGCTAAAAGGTCCTAGAGTTAGTTAAGCAAGACTAAGCTTTCAGGTTTATCAGAACACTCCAAGCATCCCACCAACTGAGATATGTCAGTTGATCTGGCACCTCATTGAAACATCTATGAACTTAAGCCCTGGCCAGGCGCATGTAAATGGAGGACAGAACAATGGAAAGATGGCCTACCCACCTGCTTTGCAAATGCTCATGCCAGCTGTGGTATGGATAGCTGGGGGGAAAAGAAAATCTGGAGCTTGCTGGTTTCCACACTCTCATGGAGGAGGCCATTGCCATAAATTACTACCTTATCAGTAACCCCAGGGGGCATTGTGTCCTCAGGCCCCATGTCCATTACTTGACCACTATCTCCACTATCACCACCAACCCCTAACTGCAGTCTAGGGAGCCACAAGACTTCAGGGCCAGAGCAGAGAGGCTGGTAGCCCTTGACTTAGATAAGTTGGTTTGACCAACATGATATTCACTTTGTGTCCTCTTTGCACTAAGTGTAATTCACGTACCCAACTTGCCTTAAACATAAAATAGAGGATAAAATGAAGGCACAGGAGAGAAAAAGGAAATCTCATACTTTCAAATGGAAGTATTTTGATGTCATACCCTAGCCACCTCCTCAGATGGGTATTAAGGATAAAGACTTATTGAGAAGCTAGAATAAAAACTGAACCATAAAAGAAGTCAGAGTTTTTGCTTGAATAAATCGACATGTAGCTTTTGAATCCAGTTTCACATCTCTTGCATAGTTTCTGATTCTTCAAAATTCTTGGATTTCTTCAAAATTAAAATGGTCAATTATGTAATAGAATAAAAACAGTGCTATTTTTCCCTTTGTTGAAGGTATCAAAGATAAGAAATCATTTTTGTTTTGTTTTTTAAGAAAAGTAACAAAAATTTAACTTCTTAACAGATGCTAAAACTTGACCTCACTAAACTCTGAACATGACATCTTGAAATAAATACTCTGATAAACAATATGATACACAGGAAAATTATGAAAACTCACTAGACATGAAAATTTGTCTCATAAAGCTCAATGCTTAGGTCTAGATATACGTTTGGGGTTTAAAAGACTCCAGAATGGAACCATGGTATAAAATGCAAAGGAAGTATAAATAAACCTTGTAAGTTTTAGTTTAGCTTTTTTTAATATGACTGATACAACTAAATGAAATAATCACAGAATGTCAAAGCACAAAATGTAGTTTCAATATGCACAAAAAATCTAAATGACGGTAGGATCGTTGAGACCCCCAATTATCCCACTGTGAAATTTCTGGTGAACCGCGGCTAGAATTAACCTCCCTGGCCCAATTCTGAACACAGCAGCAAGAATGCTGAAGACGGTGTAGTATTTTGTGAGTGTACCTCATAATTTAAAGCCCTTGAAGAAATTCAAAAGAAAGGCTAGAACCTCATTCTTCCTAAATCACAAATGGGTGGCTCTTGATTTTTCTCTGCTTTTATTCATGAGAAATCCCCAGAGTTTCCATGGCTGTCTGCTTGTGCTGCCTACAGACAGTATAACGGAAACTGGGATGTCTGTAAAAGCTCCCTGGGGAGTTCTCGCCGAAGAGTTTGCCTAAGTTCACAAATTCTCTCTTGTACTTCTGTAAATATCAAGAAGAGGTAAACATGAAGAAAGAAAAAAAAATCACCAGCACAGTATAAGGATGTTAATGAGGAAAAATAGACTGGAATTAAGAAGAGAGAAGTTTTAGTCTAACTATCAAGTGGGAAAAAAGAACTGACTGATAATAAACGTACTGGATTAGGGCATTGAGTGATTTTTAAAAGAAATAATGCTCTCAAAACCATTTGAAACTGAGTATTTATGGGAAAAAAAATACAGAAGACCTTTAAAAAGGCCAAGGCTACAACAGCTCCTAGAGGAGAATATAGCTATTATTAAGACATATTTTTAGCATCTTCTGGGATATTCTTGAAACTAAAAATAACTAATATTTACATTCTTATAATTTGTTTGCCACTGTTCTAAGCACTTTGTGCTATTCTCACAACAACTTTATGAAGTATTACTATTATTATCTCCATTTTTACAGATAAGGAACCTGAGACATTGAACAGCTAAGTAACTTGCCCAAAGTCACCCAGCAATTGAGCAGTGGAAAGATTCAAAGTGGGGGTAGGGCTTCTTCATGGGTACTCTTGTATAGAGATTTGTGTAATAAATATCTTGGTTTAAAACATCAAATTATTATACAGCTAATTCAGCCTTCAGCAAGTGTTATCCTTATACATGGTCAAATGAGGCAAAATTATGAAATACAGAAATTTGTCTACTTTGTAGCTTCCTACATCCTGCTGAAGCCTCCTTAGAGAGTTCCTCCCACAGCCTTTGGCAACTACTATCCCCTTTTTTTTTTCTTTACCTTTCTCCCTAACAGAGCCTGCTGTCAGTTGTAAAAATGACTTAATACACATATTCCAATAAACATATCCCAGCATATAATAATATAGTCAGTGCTCCGTAAGTATTTATTGAATGACCATTGAATAGTACTAAGGCATTGCTTGTCCCCTAGTATCTTACTGACTTTCCAGCACCAAAAGCTCTAGGATTTAGCAGCTGATAGACTTAAAACCTTCCCATTGGTCCTTGTGTAACTTAAATAATAACATGAGTTATATTGTACAGTTTGCAAGGCTAATCTCACTTGCCTATGCTCAAGATAGTTGTAATTATTGTTTATAAAGGGAGAGAGAAAAGGCATGGATACTATTGCAGAAGATTAAAACAAAGACTAGTATACTCTGTGAGTGGGGTGGAGGGAATGGAGGCAGTTTCTGGGCAGGGGGTGGAAAGCGTGAAGAAAGAATTCTGCACAGTGGAATTTCAACACCATGGCATTCCAGGAAACCCCAGAGCCAGCTCAGCAGGGAACATCTGCCAGTTGCTTCCAAATGGAGGAGAACTATTCCTCCAATGAGAAAATAGTGACGAAGGATAATCTTAGACAGGAATAAAACTGAATTTTTACAGTGCCAACATCAGGCTTATTTTTAAAAGATTCCCTCAACATTTGCATGTGTGGTGAGAGAAAGAGAAGCAAAAATGCAATTCCTCAGAATTAAAAGCATATTGGAAAAATAGTTTTATCAAGCATGTGCCTAATTTAAAATACAGAAATTTTATTAGGTTGAATCATGTAAAGCTGCCATTTTTATAAACCAAAGATGGTCAAAGAGAGTCCATATTATATGGTTCAACCTAAAAGAATGTCATCCTGATCAATACGTGGCTGTAATTCACAATAACATCGAATATCTGTAAGACATGTTTTGGTTATAAAGTGACTTTCCTATGGCCACACAACTGGCAAATGGAAAGCTCTCTGATTGGTGGTCTCCTTTCCTAGACTATACGCGTCTTCCCCAGAGCATTTATTCATTCAGCAAATACATTTGAACATTAACCATGTACCATGCGTGGTGCAAAAGGTCATTTTTCAATACAGAGGAATCACCTGTTATTTCTTGCCCGACTGTTGACCCCCCCACCCCCCACCAAGAGCACTCAGTTGGGAAGCCCTGTGTTTGTCTAATGCGAGTCCGATCAAAATTGTAGTGGGGGTAGGTGGTGATAAGAAATGACAAGGAGGGGTTGCAGATAAATGAGATTAATCTGTTTTTTCAAGGATACACATGTGCATTTTAGATAGGAGGACAAGCTAAGAAAGGGAGCCAGCCCGGGCAGGAGCAGCCTACTCTGCCATAAAAAAGCCTGTCACGGGATGGGGAAGCCAGGGTGAAAACAATTCATTCCAGGGCAGTGGACGTGGGCCTGGCACCAGCAGCCTCAGAGTCACCTGGACATTTATTCGAAATGCACATTCAGAAATGACCCGTCACAGAACTGCTGAATCAGATCCTCTTCCAGCAATCTGAGTTTTAACAAGCCTTCCAGGTGGTTTGCTGATACTGAAGTTTGAGGAACACCATTTTCTAGAAAATGAGAGATCATGCCAGGGGTGAAAAAGGTGAAAGGAGTGCAGGAACCCAAAGGGGAGTACAGGCATCCAGGCAGTCCTGTCAGAAATACAAATCTTGCTGGATTTCCCATTTTCATATGAAAACATGAAGCTGTCAGTGGGCATCGAGTCAATGAAAAACAAAAATACATATAACAGCAACAACTAACACTTACCAAGGGCTTAACATGTCCCCAGTCATTGGCTAAGTACTTTGCATAGGTTTCATTTACTCCACAACCTTATGGAGCAACTATTTAGCAGATAAAGAAACCGATAAGAAATAAAATGACTGACAGGTTAAATAACTTTCCATTTTCTGTGGCTCTAGCAAGTCATGGAACTAATTCAAAAGCGAGGAAGTCTGATTCCACTCAGCTATCTGCCGTATTTCACAGGGCATCCTAACGCACTGTAGCTCTTATTCCCAGTATGCAAACAAGCCCATTCTCCATACATTTTTCAATCAAAATACTGTAGTTCCCGTAACAAGGTGAGAGAAATGAAGAATGTACACTCTTTGCTGAGTTTTCACCCCAACCCAACACTTAAGGGAAAAAAAGCATCCATCAGAGAACAAAGGATGTAGCGCCACCTAGTGGAAAAATGTCTCCGTTTATTTCAAAAGGCCTGTCTTTCAGTTGTGCAAAGAGCACGGTAATGAAAATAGAAGCTACTCCTGACAAATCACCACAAAGCTGGCAAACCCAACTACGAGTGAAGAGTCGTTTCAAGAAGCGAGCTCAGCTGTATTCCTCTTGGGTCATGACCCTATTCTGTGAGCTGTCAGGGTAACAACCCATTTTAGAGGAAGGCAAGAAAGGACATGCCCAGCTAGGAACGCTGTTATCCCCCCTAAATGCTCTGTGCACTGCTTTGTGCATCTGTAAACGCCAAGAATGCCGTCTGACTTCTCCAGAACTTGCTGTTTGGAATAGCAAAGAAGGATTATGCTTGTAAATAGGAAATGCTAATTCTGCTTAACTACAACAAACCTCAATGAGGCTTCACTGAATGAGACACAGCTTTCCTTCTCTGGACACCCTTCCGAGGGAAGGAATATAAGAGGGCATGTGACGAAATGGGACACAGGACAGGGAAGCAATTTGTCTTAGTTCCTTTATTGACAGGAAGATCAAAATGACAGATTTTACTGGGTTTCATCTGTCTCTAGAGCCAGATCCATGAAGAAAGGGAGCCATTGTCTCTGGCATGTGCTCCAGAGGTTGTTCAGATTGTTCAGGGGAAATTTCAACTTCCTGTGATTCCGTGATCTGCCCCAAAGAGATAAAACCCCAATCTGCTTTTTAAGACCATGCCACAGCAGGGACATTTTCCAAAGTGTAGGAATTATTTGCTATATGGCAATGAGGTCCTATCTTTATTCAAGCTTAGGAGACTCTAGGTTTAACAAAACAAAGCCTGTTGGCTGAATCTAGAGCTTTCTATGCTGTTCAGATGATGCATCTCTAAAGGATGGGTGTGGTCCACTCCATTTCCTCAGGTATTTGGCAAAGGACCCTTTCTCTTCTTTTTTTATTATTATTATTATTTTTTTTTTGGAAGAACCCCCAGTAAAACAGTTAATTAGTGGGACACACAACAGAAAACCCTGACCTAGAGTGGGTGGGATGCTTGTCACAAAGCCTCCAAACAGGCCATTCTGGTCAGCCTGGTAACTTCAGAAACCAGTACATAAGATATTCAAGTCTTCCAAAAATATTGTCTTTGGGGAAAGTGAAATATCTCTTGTAATCTTCCAGTATAATTACAGGTACTTCCTTCTTAATGGCTTGCCCCACCAGCCCAGGGGAATGAGACCCCTTTCAAGGCTCTGTGGACAAGACAGAACAATCTCTCACTCCATCTCCTCACTTCATCTGAGTATACTGCCCTCTGCCCCCTCCTGTCTCTGGGATCTGACTGTTCCCTTTGCCTGCAGGACAAAGGATCTGGGAATTCTAGAGACATAAGACACAGTCTTTGCTCCCAAGGAGCCTAGATTCTTATCTCTGAGATTGCTCTTATAGGCTCAGCCTCTGGCTTTATTGTCTGACTTTAAGGACTGAGGATCAATGGTGGTTCTCCTACCCCCTAAGGAGCACCCAAGGGACCCTGCAGTGGCTCTGCCCTGGATTTTCCCATGGTTTCTGGCACACCTGAAACTATCATCTCTGTCCTGGCTTTTTCACTGGGCAGGGCTGGGGCCACCCCTGGAGCTGTGCTTGGTGATTTTTGCTGTTTTCCCTTTCATCTCCACAGCAGTGACTCTCTCTCCTAGAAATAGTAAAGACTGCTTCTATAATTCCACCTTTTTTGCAAAAATAGGCCTCAGACACAGAAAAGGCAAAGAGACAGAGAACCCAGTCACCCACATGCGATCAGTTTCAGTTCTGGAAAGTCAGGAAACAAAGGAGCTGTCATCCAGCCCTCCTTTTTCCACAAGGGGACTCTGAACAGGTTCCAAGAGCAGTGGCAGGACCAGGCTACCTGCAGCCAGAGGCAGTGCCCATCACAGCCCTTCCAACGCTGGCCACCAGCCGATTTGGAGGTCCTACTCTGCAGACCCCCTTCAATAACAGAGATTTTGCTTATCCTTGCAGCTCTCCCTCTCCCCACGCAGGCAGGATTTCTTTTATCACTCTAATTTGACAAAAATGTGCCTCTTTCTAAATCACACCCAGGAGACAGGGAAGGAAATTCTATTCTTCTTTTCCTCCCTTCTAAGCTGCATCGTCTGTTTTCCCTGGGCTCAGAAGATTAGGTTGTTAATGCAATTGTGGGCTTGCCTAGGAATGGAACTGCCATTTATAACCTCACTTCTAGGAGGAAAGCCAATGCCTAGAGCACAGATTCAGGCACCCCGGGAGAGCACACCTATTCAGTGATTGAAGGGGTACGTCCAAGGTCACCCACCTTCTGTTACATAAACTTTCAAAACTTTCAAAATGAAAGTTTATGAGTTGGGGACTTCTTTTAGGCATTGACTGAATGACCCTGTGAACCCACTGAAAATAAAAGATTAAGGGCTGTCTGAAAGCAAACCTTGTTATACCAAACTTCAAACGTGAGATGGGGGAAGGAGAAGGGAACTACAGTTCTCAGGTGATAGATTCCAGAGAGCACAGAACCTGATTTCTAACATCCTGAGTACCTACCAGCTCACATCTTGCCCCTTCTAAGGCTTGGTCCTTCCTTTCTCTGTCAGAATAATAGGAAGTGCTAGTTTCACACCTTGCTTTGAAAGGACACTGACTCTCCTGCCTTAGATCATCTGGGGGGGGGGGGGGGGGGTGGAATCCGCAGTTTAAATTCCAAGGGAAAACCAAATACTTAAACCTCAGTTTTTTTCTCGCCTGCTGCAGTATTTATTATGTGGACAGAGATAAAGCACCCTTCAATGAGTGTCAAGAGCTCACTGTTCTTAGGAATAAACACCAAATTCTTTACCATGGTCTCCAAGGCCCTGCTGTATCCCTTCCCACTGGCCTGTAAGCCTTGTGTCCTAGCATTCTCTTCACCGGCTATGCTGGTCCTCTTTCTGACCCTCCCATGCTCCTTTTGCCTCAAGGTCTTTGCATAGCTGTTCCCTCTTCGCGGAGTTCTGTTATTCCTCTACACTGTCCACAGCCCCTTCGCCCAATGAATGCCTCCTCACCCATCAGTACTCAGCTCACATATCACCTCCTCAAGGACTCCTTCCTCAACCCTTGGCCTTAGTTAGGACCCCCTACCCCCACCCCTGTCATTGACTCTCATGGTCCCCTTTGCTTCCAAGTATTTTTCATAATGAAATAAGTAATTTGTTGGATAATTGACTGATTCATGACTGCCTCCCCTACCCCACAAGCAGAAAGAATTACATATAGAGGCAGCCAAATTGTGAAAGCAAGGAAGAAACAGCATACATTTAAAACAAATTTCAAAGAAACTCCTATAGCTCATGGCTTCTATGGGATAGGCGATATTGCATAAGCTCAAGGACACAAACTGTAGAGTCACAATGCCTGGGTTGTCATCTCAGCTATGCCACTTAACAACTGTGTGACTTGGGGAAATTGGCGTAGCCTGTCTTTCAGATTCCATCTTTGTGGAAATGAACTATTTGTACTATGAAAACTCCAAGCTCTGCTATTTGGTTTTGATTGTTTTTTTTAAGCTTTTGACCGGATTGTAGGCTACCTGAAGACATGTTCTGCTTAGACTAAACTTAAATCTCTTACTGGGCCAGACAGGGGTTTCTGTCCATGGCTTGGAGTTATGGGATTTTGTTTAATTCCTTTAAAATGAATGTAGTGCACACTAGGTGTTCAAAGACCATTCGATGTTCCGTATAAAGCTGATGTCTATGGACTGAGGTCCGTGAAAATGTTTTGGCATAGAGCTGTGTTTGTCATTGCCAAAGCAGTGACCACAAAATGATCTGCGCAGGATGGAGATGGTGGATTTTTTTGCAAAACAAAAATGTTATTTTGGCGTTGTTGTCTCATCTATCTTTGCCTTCCCTGATGTTCCTTTCCTCCCCAAGCTCAGGAACTTGGACCTCTTGTTCCTCATTGTCAATGAGATAGTTTTCAAGGTGCTCATGTGGTGCAAGATATACACACACATATACCCACATATACTCATAACACAAATGCACACATACATACATATACACATACACAAACACACACACACATATACGCATGCACACGTGTACACACACATACACATACACATGTGTACATACATACATACACATACATGTATGTGTAATCTCACTTTGTTTTGCCCTGAAAACTTTATTTACCAGAAAGCACCATTAATCCCTTGAGAGCATCATTCAGCATAATTATAATCAGAAGGACCCAAATCCTGGCATTGCAATCACTCAAACTTCGTGTTTCTTCCTAAACTCTAATACTCAGTGGTCTTCCTGAACAGCCACATCTACCCAAAATACACAATGTGAAGTGAGAGAAGACAGAGGGCATAAGTGAAGCTTGCATTATTATAGTTCCTAATTGGCTGTATCCTGTACAACCTGTGAGAGGAAGGCAGTTCCACAATGCTGAGTGTTGATCCCGCCTCGTATTACTGGTCTTTCCTATACTTATAAATCATACGGATATGCATAAGTATAGAGAATGAAAAACAACAGGCTGCATGATTAGATCTCTAGGAAAGCAGGGAGATAGTTTTGAGGTTATCTCTTTGTACCTAGCCCAGCAGTGTCAAATGGGCCACCATCGGATCAACTAGGGTGTGACACCATCTCATTTTCCCCGTGGCTACAAAGAATAAATTGTCCATGTGACAATCCAGAATGACCCAGGGTCTGAGACATCCTCAGTCCATACATTCTACTAGGCTGTATCTCTCCACACGTGTTGCACATCTTTCCAGCTGCTCGTGCTAGTTCACATATAAAGGCAGGAACAAAGCCTGGGCATACATTTGCTATCTAAATTTGCTCAAGTCCAAGTTTGGCATCTGACTCATTTGCTTCCCCTCATGAATAATTCTACCTGATATTACTGGAAAATAACACTTACTTTTAGTTGTTCCCATTTATCTACCCTAGATTTTAAATGATTTTGCTTACATTTTATCCCCAAGTTCATGAGATAATTTATTACCTGATATCTAGAAGTGACTCCATTTACTATTATAACCATGCCATTCTTCCAAAGCTTCACTCTGGAATATTATGACAAAATAGCAAGAACATAATTTTAACACACATAAAAATTATTACCTTGCAGCTGTGCCTTTCTTTCCTGTACCAAGGTCCACAATCAATTCTATTTGTGCACACTACACAAAGAGAGTAATAATTTAACATCCCTTGATTTTTTTTTTTTCCTTTTCCTGAAATCTCTTCAGGAGGTAGTAAAAGGCCTTAAAAAACCTAAGCTTTGTGCCAAATATCTGCAACAGTCCTTCTACAAAAACTCAAATGAAATAATTAAGAAGCTGCTTAAGCAACCATTTGCCACAAACCAGATTGAGGTATTTGAAATATGTACAAATATTTTTAAATAACCCCCCAAAGGGGAAATTCGTACTAATAAGTGAGGACTGCTGAGCTCCTGCTGCCGGCTCTGCATCCTGGGAGTATATATGAGTAAATATAAACAGGTTCCAACATTTTTCATCTTCCCTAAGGTATCTGAAAGAAATACTCTGATTTTAACTGCTGCAGATCTGGGGCAGAGCTTTTTCTAATAAGATTTCGTAATCTTCACAGCACAATACTCTCTATGTTAGAGCAATCCCACGACTCCTAATTCCTCAGCAGTTAGTGTGCCACGGTGAACTTCTGAGTCTCAGATAACATTATGGCTGTGGTTTATACCCTGATTGATAACATAGTCAATGGAGGCAACCTGTCCCAGAGAACGGATCCAAAAAGCTTTGCATAGTGTTTATGATACAGATAACCTCCTGGCTGACATCTGTGGAGGAAAACCTTTGATGGATGAAAGAGGCTATAAGATCCTGTGCACCCTGATAGCGCTGGTGAATTTCTCGTATATCACTCTTTAGACAATTATAGCACTTTAGTCATTTTATTTGGTCACAAATGCTTAACTGATTTTTATAGCAATACATTTTGCAGAGAGTATTTGATAAATATAGTGAAATCATTTTATGCTGGATCCCAGAGGACACGTCAAAAAAAAAAAAAATGCCATTAAAAAGACAGTATGTCTTTGCTATACATCATATTAGGCCATGTACTGTTACTGGAGCCTGAGTCAAATTGGAATGTTAAGTGCCTCCATGACAAATACGTCCTCTAATTCCTTGCTACTCAAAATGTGGTCCTTTGCCCCCAGTATCAGCACCACCAGGGAGGGAAGCTTGTTAGAAATGCAAAATCGCAGGTCCCACCCCAGACTTATTGAAGCACATTCTGAATGTTAACCAGATCTCCGGTGTTTCTGTGCACATTCAAGTTTGAGAAGAACTCCTCTTTCCATCTTAAACCAAGTGGCAGCCACAGGCTGAATCCCGTAAGCAGCAGGAGGGAAAGGGATGTGGCCACCAAGGAACCAGGTTTTTTCACATCTCTTCCCTCTAGTTCTTTCCATGGTAGTTTGGCATTGACTAGTAGTCTTAGGCTGGAATTGAAATGACTCCAGTGGGTCATGGATTATTGGTGAACTATAAACACACAGGGGATCATGCAAAGAAAGGAGAGCCTGGTAAACAAATTAATCACAACTTTGAGAGCCTCTTAACGGTTTATGCTGAAAATCCTTAAATTGACCCAGAGCAGCTTAATAAGTGTGGTATGCAGAGCAGAATGCTAGAGACTCGGAAGTTTATCAGCTCTTGGGTGCACCCTACTTATACTCATGGCTTCTATCGAACATGATCCAATTCATTTCTAATTGACTTCACTGGTCTCTTAGAGAATATCAAAACTAAAAGAATGAGTTATTACGTACAAAGGATAATATGAAATATTTAAAGCAAAGAGAAACCAAAAAGTGAAGAAGGAGAAGGAGGAGAACAGGAGGAAGAGGAGGAGGAGGAGGAGGAGGAGCAGGAGGAGGAGGAGGAGGAGGAGGAGGAAGAGGAGGAGGAGGAGGAGGAGGAAGAGGAAGAGGAAGAGGAGGAGGAGGAGGAGGAGGAGGAGGAAGAGGAGGAGAAGTAAAATAGTATTTGGACTCTGACTGCTGAGGCACTTGTGAAGTTTCTGGTTATACAGACTGAGAGATCAGTTACCATGTGTGTCCTCTTTAGAGATTAATCATGACCGTGAGAGCCTCTTAACCGATTGAACTGAACAACTAAATTTCCGGGCTGCCAAAGGGACTTCTTTAGACAACTTTAAAAGTGGATAGCATGCTGACTTTCTGCCTCTCCTAAAAACTAAGGTGAAGTGCCACGTGAAGAATGTTGGAGATCAAATTGGTCAGCATCATGCAGCAGGGCGTTTCTGGAAAGCCCCCCCAAAGAGAGAACCCTTTGCTGAGGAAGGAGTCTTTAACCTGTAAGTGGCAGGTTTCTGGAACAAAAATTATTGGATTGCTCTGTGTTTGGCTAAAGGGACTATTCAACTTGACTTTCCTTATAATAGCAAGGAAGCCCCAAACTTGCTAGCTTTCATGTTCCGCAGGAAATGAAAAATAACAGAACTGAATTATTTTATTTTCGAAGTCTTTTGGTCAATCAAGAATAGCTCTGGGGTCCTATCACTATTTTGTATTCCATGGGGCCAGCTGGCGGCTGGGTTGGATACAGCACAGTGCTTCCATAAATGGATAGAAATGTCTAATATGAGTGATAGGGCTCAAATCTCTTCAAAGCTATTATATTAACATACAAAAGATCCTTCAGCCAAACTAGGGTACAGGGCCATAAGCGAAGACCCCAAAGGAAATGTTATTTCTTATTTTTGTTTTGTCTTTTCCTCAAGCATTGCTGTACTTGATGAAACTGAATAACACCATCTAAAATA
Organism: Rhinolophus sinicus; assembly: GCF_057876585.1. Classification (NCBI taxonomy): domain Eukaryota; kingdom Metazoa; phylum Chordata; class Mammalia; order Chiroptera; family Rhinolophidae; genus Rhinolophus; species Rhinolophus sinicus. Next base: position 60,558,908 of record NC_142502.1, read on the forward strand.
TATCTATAGGGTGGTTACACTTTACAAAGCACTGTTATGTACTATTTTATTTAATACTCAGAGCATCTCTGTGAGAAATGTATTAAGATCCCTGTATTATAGATGAAGAAACTCAATTCCCAGAGCTCTGCCCACCATCTCATGGGTAGCAAGTGAAAGACACACTGTGTTTCCTTAATAGAAGGAAGTCAATGCTATACTTAATTACCGTGTTTCCCCGAAGATAAGACCTAGCTGGACAATCAGCTCTAATGCATCTTTTGGAGCAAAAATTAATATAAGACCTGGTCTTATTATTATACTATCTAATACAGGGTCTTATATATAAGACCCAGTCTTACATAATATATATTATATTATATTATATTATATTATATTATATTATATTATATTATATTATATTATATTATATTATATTATATTATATTATATTATATTATATTATGACCGGTTCTTATATTATAGTAAAATAAGACTGGGTCTTATATTAATTTTTGCTCCAAAAGACGCATTCGAGCTGATTATCCAGCTAGGTCTTATTTTCGGGAAAACAAGGTCAGAAGGAGATATGTCAACACTGTCTGCCTAATCCCACCAGAAGAAATGCAAATTTTGCAGAAAAATGTAGAGAGGCGAATGGTAAATAAAGAATTCCAGCCTCCATGCAGTGTCATTTCCTAGAGTAATACCACTATGAAGAGTTTTATTCCCTCTTAAAATGCAACTCCTCGCTCTATACTTTCAAGTCCCAGTCATCATTCAGAATGCAGTGTAAGTCCTTCCTCCTCCTTGAAGCCCACCTTGCATACTAGCCAGAGTGAATATTTTTCCCTCAAACTTGGACAGCAAGAACCTTGACTAGACACAAATCATGACGTCATACCTTGTGAGATTGTTAGTTATGTCCATGGCTTGCCTGTCTGTTTCAAGTGTAGGCTCTGAAGTTCAGGAGCTGTATCTTATACGTGGAACAACATAGCTTTGTATGGAAATCACGGGCTCTGAAGTCAGCCATATCTAGGTTCAAATCCCAGGGCTTCCCCTTCATAGCCATGGACTCTTCCTTGTGCCTCTCTGAGATGCTTAATATGATAATGTCTGTAATTTTCATTAAAGCACCTCAGGTTATCACCATGATAATATGTAAATGCCAAATAGTTTAAGCCTTAATTCAAGGAATGGACAGCTAACATGCTATCAAGAAAGTGCCATCCAAGGGTGGTCAGTTCCCATTCTAACCCAAAGGGTCACTCTCCAGAAGGGGGTACTGCATTTCAATATCTTTATATATGACTTCAAACTACGACTAGTTTACAGACTAATTTTATACCATTTTCCACCAAAAGAACCTAACAGTTTAGCATACACATATAGGCTTAGGTCAGTTTGCCATATTTTCTTATCTGTAAACAATGATAAATACATTTGCCTTTCAGGGGCATTGTGTGGATGCAACTGAGATAATAAGTTTAAAGAATCAGCAGCTCATTCATTCAGTAGAGTTCATTACTCTCTCTTAGATGACTATGTTACATCTTTCTATCCAGCCACCAGTCTCCAATATGTGTCTCTCCTCACTCTCAGCTGATAAATTTGCTTCCTTGTCTACTAAGAAAGTGGAAGCAGCACAAACCAACTTCTCTTCACACAACCACTGTATCTACCTCCCCATGCATCAGAACATCTGGAATCTGCTTCCCATCTTGTTACTTTGGGGATGGGTCCATGCTTCCATCTAATGACAGCCCCTCCACATATTCTCCAGACCCCATCACTGCTCATCTACACAAGTACATCACTGCAACCACTCCCCCCATTTTGATAATCAGTTTTTACCCTCCTTATAGGATCATTTCCATCAATACATGAATATGCCAGAATTTTCCATGCTATAGCTTTGATTTCAATGAATAATAAGAAAAAACTCTCAGTGGATACCACATCCACCTCCATCTATGGCTCCATTTTCCTGCTCTCATTTATAACGAAACACTGAAAAGAATTCTCTATTCTGCTTGTCTTTAGCACCTTACCTCCTCGTCTTGAGGCCAATCAGGCTTTTATTGCCAGTGGTTCCTCAAGGTTTTCTATGGTGTCTTCACTGCTAAATAGTTAATTCTCAGGTATTACAATCATAAAAAACACATGAAACGGTTATCACTTGCCATTTTTTTTCTTTTCTTTTTTCAGCCTTATTGAAATACAGCGGACAAAAAAAATTGTACCTATTTAAGATGCTCAAGGTGATGTTTTGATATATGTAGACATTATAAAATGATTACCACAGTCAATTAGTAATGTGTTCATTGCTTCACGTAGTTATCTTTCTTTGACGAGAACAATTAAGACCTGCTGTCAGCACATTTCTAGTACACAATTCAATATTACTAACGATAGTCACCAGGCTGTACATTAGATCTCCAGAAGCTATTCATCTGGCATAACTGACACGTTGTCACCATTTCCCCCACTCACCACCCCTTGGTAACCACCATTACACTCTCTCCTTCTAAGGCTCAACTTCACTTGCCCTTTCTTGAGATGCTTTATTCATTTGGCTTCAGGGTCAGCACAAATGTAAGACTGTCCTTCTACCTCACTGGCCACTCCTTCTCCAGAAGCTTGGGGGCTCCTTCCTCATCCCTCCAACCTGCACAGGCCCAGATTCAGGCCTCGCAACTCTCCCCTATCTTCAGACACTCCCAAGGTGATCTCATCCTAGGTCCTCTCTTCAAATAGACATTGATATGCTGATAAGCCTTCCTAACTTACATCTCTAGCCAGTACTTCTCCCTTGAATCCAGGCACATTTCTTCCATCTGCCTTGACATCTTCTCTTGGATGACTACTAACTATCTCAAACTTAACATGCATAAAAGTCAAACTCCTCATCATCCTTCCTATCCGTATGAAGCAACTCCATCCTCCTAGCTGTACAGGCCAAAAGACCTTGGAGTCCTCCTTGACATTTCTCTTTCTCTCACACACCATATGTCATCCAGCAAGTCCTGCTGGCTTTTACTTCAGAATCCTGCTTCTCTTGGTCTCAAGCACTCTATCCTAGGTAATTGTAAAGTCTTCCCACTGGTTTCTCTGCTTTCTCTGTGGCCTGCACAGAATCATTTATCTATACAGGAGGCAAAATGATCCCATTAAAAACTAAATCTGCCCTTGTCATGGCTCTGTCAAGACACCAAAATCCTGTCAGTGACCCATGAGGTCCCATACTCTAACCCTACTCCTGCGTCACCCAATTTCTCTGACCTCATCTCCCCTCATTCACCTCTTTCCAATTGCACTGGCCCTCTGGCTGTTCTGACAAGCCCAGCACACTCTTCCCTTAGTACCTTTGTGCTGGCTCTTTCTTCTGCCTGACAATGTCTTCTCCCAAATTTCTCTGTGGCTTTCTTCCTCATTTTATCAATGATATTCATTTTACACATAAACAGGGAAGCCTTCACTAATTCTCCTACAAAAAATGAACAAACAAACAAACAAACAAAACACTCAACATTTTGCATCCATCTTTCCCTCTTTCTCCAAAGCATTTATCATTATTTGGCTTAGGATATACTTATTCACTTATGGTTTCTTTTTCTCCTCATTAGAATGTGAGTCTCATGGGGTTTCCCTGCTGTATACACCCAGAGGTTAGAAGTATCCCTGGTACATAGTAGGTGCTCAAAAAATGCTTATTGAGCAACTACTCCATAACTTTCATTGTTGCCATCATCATTATCATCACTATTGTCTCTCAGAGCCACTCCCCAGGGCCTTCCTCAGGGGAAGTATGTGCCCGTTCATTGCTGGTGGCATATATGTGGTGACTGCATGGCGATAAACATAAATCTCTGCTTCCTTCTGAGTGTCCATAGATTTGTAGTCACATGATTTATACAGAAGTCAGTCCAGCAAATTTTCTAGCGATAAGACCTCTTTCTACCCATTTAATAGTTATTAACAATGAGGAGGAGGAAGAGGATATTTAAGGCAAATAGAGTATAGTACTATACACTGACAGCACAGGAAAAAAAATGTTTTTATCATCCTTTAGATAATCTATAATAGTTACTCTGGCTTAGGAATGGTGAAACTGAATTTTTTAGCCCCAAAATATAATTATCTAATATGTTGGCATCTTTTTTGTATTGTTCTTTACACACACAAAAACATATAGTACATATAAAAAACAATTAATATCCTCTCTGTTCTGGATCCTATTTGACTGTTTTCAGCCATACGAGCCCAATGTGAGAGATAATGCAAACTTTTCACCATCAATCAACAATTGTTTTGTTCAGGACTTACTGGACTACAACCCTTTCTTAGCCATATTATGTCATCCTCCACATTTGCTTCATTTTCATAAAGTCCTTTTAGTAAATTCTTCTTGCTCCTAAATAACCATAGCAACTAAGCACATAATAATTGTAAATTTAAAATCTACATAGCATATTAGCTCAATCATTCATTTTGTGAATAATTCAAGTCCCCAAAGAAACTCGCATTCCATTGCTGTGTTATTTATTCTGGAATTGTAAATACAACAAGACTTTATTCATGTGGGCTCCACCACTTTGGAATTTGAAGAAATTCACACAAGATGAAAGGCAAAGGTAATCTTTGATTAGAATGTCCTTCTTAATAGGTTGGAGCAATTAATTTTGTAACCAACTATAAGGAGAAAAAAAAAACCTTGAGGACAAACTACTTGGAAGAAATCTTTTGTTTTGTTTATAAAGTAAAAAGTACTTAAATATTCATCCAGTTACTTTAGTGTCATTTAGCAAAGCATCCCACCTAATAGCAGGATTCTTTCAACTCTGATTCAGGGGTTCCCTCAAGTCTGATTTTATTATTTTATTCTATAAGTACTTCCACTCCACACTAACCCTGTAGCCTTTACTGAATTATAATTATTATATTAGTTGTAATAGTACAGTCATGCATCACTTAAGGATGGGGATACATCCTAAGAAATGTGTCTTTGTGCGATTCCATCATTGTGTGAACATCACAGAGTGCACTTACACAAGCAAAGATGGTACAGCCTATTGCTCCTAGGCTACTCCTGTACAGCATGTCACTGTAGACACATAACACAATGGTAAATATTTGTGTATCAAAACATATACCTAAACATTGAAGAGGTACAGTAAAACAATAGTATGAGAGAGAAAAAATGGTCCACCTGTACAGGGCACTAACTTGAATGGAGCGTGCAGGACCGGAAGATGCTCTGGGTGAGTCAGTGAGTGAATGGTGAGTGAATGTGAAGACCTAGAACATTACTGTACACTACTGTACACTTTATAAACACTGTCCTACAAACCCTCCCTGCTTCCTTCCAACAGGGTCAGAAGTAGATTGTAGAAGCTATCCATGCTGCTCCATGAGCAGGGATGTGGGCTGGACTGATTGGAAATATTGAGGAGAAACTGGTTGAGTGAGGTGTAGATCACCTTAATAGGCACCATCAGGAGGGAGTGAAAGGTGGCCTGAGGATCAATAGAAGTGAGAAATCAAGATGGAGAGATACAGGAACATAGGGATTGTCACGGCAATGAGGTTTTGGCTATTGCATGTTGGAGCAGTGGTCAGATTAAGAAACTTTGTGGTAGCCATTTAAAAAGAGGGTGTTTAACATAGAGAGAGTGTAGAACTGACTACTCAATATTTTGACTTTGGAAATTTGTTTTTGGTTCCCTTAACTTTATTCGGCCCTTAACTTTACGAGCTCTCTCTGACATTGAATTGATGGAAGAAATAAAACTTATCTCTGCTTTATATCATTACAATCTGAACATATTTGCAAAGTACAGGGAAAGGCTGACTCCACACTGCCACAGAAAGCTTTTAATAAAGTGGCAGTGACACTTAATACTTGTTAAGGTAGCTCCTGTGGACCTGTGTCCTTGTACAGGATCTTAGGTCCTCAACAAAGAATTTACAGCAATGTACTCTGAAGATCATCAAGCTAGATCTGGGAGGGTTGCAGCACCCTCTGAGTGGCTGACTGATTGGGACAGCACTCAAAATGGAGGTGCTGTGAGTGAGAGGAATCTATTCACACAGATATTGTTCCCATCAGAGAAGAAAAAAAAAATTCCTCCTGAACTACCTATCCCTCCATTTCTTAGAGGAAATTCAGTTCTATTACAATCTTATGGGACTACTCTCATATGTGAGGTCCTTCTTTAACCAAACGTCGTTATAAGGAGCATGGCTAGAGTTGAGAAGTAATAAATTGAATTACCATTAAAATAAATCCTTTAATTCAACATGCTTGCTATTTTAGACTTGCTCTTCCCCATCTGACCTGAGTTAGTAGTGTTTGAGTACATAAGAATATTATGTACACAGGAGATAGTTTAGGGATCATAAACATTTTCTAAATAAAATAATTTAAGTGCAATTTACCTTTGATGAAATTTTGTTTTCAATTTAAAGTAAACATATTTTAGTGAATTTGCTTTGTTATTTTTGACACATCAAATTGTTTGCTCAGTTAATTTTGGATTCTATATCTACATGAACAAATAGGTATAGAAATATTCTATTCCTTCCATGCTCTATATTCTATTCTATTTTAAATATTCTATATTTTACTGCAAGAATCATTAGCATTATATGCAATGTCAATATTTAGTGTGAGTTCAACAAGGATAGATTTTCAGCAGCAGTAACTAACTTGAAAGACATTGCTTTAACCTTCCTGTGTTAAAAAAAAATTGCAAAATATTTCTCCTTATTGACACTGAATATTTATTAATTCACTATTTATTGGCTTGTTTGTTGTTTTCATTAGTTGAAATGCCTCAAGGAGCCATCATACCCACAGATCAAATAATTGAGGCACAAATCATATGAATTAAAACTATCTCAGCAGACACAATGTAGATACATGGGGGGAAATTGTATTTTGCACCTGATGGTCAACAAACTAGCAGTTTGCTTTTCCAGAAGGGAAGGGAATTTTAGTGACAACAGTCTTCTGAAAACTTCTGTGTCTGCTTTCCTGAGATTCAAAAATGGCCTTGTATGTTCTCTCATAGTCTCAAGGCTTGAAAGTCATCCAAAAGCCAGGGACCAATCTAAAGTAGATTGGCTTATACCCAAATTTAATGAAAGTTCCTTAGAGGAAACTGATTTCCCTCATTATCCTTTATGTAGATAATACGTGGAATTAATTCTCCTTCACTAAGTTATCATTACATTGAGCAGACAAACACAGATATAATGTTATTAAAAGTAATGGAACGAGTTCATCCACTGTTAATTTTAATGGTTTGTATCCTCTCAAGTGTCCCAGAGAAATGTCTCTGTCTCACTGCTTTAGCAGATTAAAGGTCAGAGTTAAGGTTACCAAATTTCATGCTCGCTAGAGAAGGATCTGCTCTCTCTCAGGCCTGTCTCTTGGAACTCTGAATGCAGCTGGGAGGAGCAGACATAACTGTTCTAAAGACTTCTTTCCAACTGTGATGGTAGTAAATACAAGTACCGTGTTTCCCTGAAAATAAGACCTAGCCGGACAATCAACTCTAATGCGTCTTTTGGAGCAAAAATTAATATAAGACCCAGTCTTATATTACTATAATATAAGACCAGGTCTATAATATAATGTAATGTAATATAATGTAATGTAATATAATATAATATAATGTAATGTAATATAATATAATACCGGATTTTACACTAATTTTTGCTCTAAAAGATGCATTAGAGCTGATTGTCCGGATAGGTCTTATTCTCAGGGAAACATGGTATATATGTGTTTCACATACTTATTTTGCAAAGTAATTACAAAATACATTTTATTTTCATAATGAAATTATAAAGAGACATACATGAGATATTTAACATTTATTGTAGATTTTTCCTTTCTGGGTTTAGAAATAGTATTTTTTCTTAAATATTCAACAATCATACTTATATACTTATTAATATTCAGAATGAATAAAGGCTGGGCAGGTAGCACCTTACGTTTTAAGCATCAATCTTCTTCATTTTGTTGAGGTAAAACCTAATCAACCTTTCTTTGCTGTAAAAATCTTTTACTAAGCATCTCTCAGCTGTATAAAAAAAGACAATTCCAGAGCTGTAAGTGCAATGTAAGGGATATAGACAGACACACTCATGTATACTCATATACATACTTGCATATTTGAAGAGAAGAGAGATACATAGAAGGAGAACTCCAGAAGTCTGCAGATGACCACTACTGAGTATTCAGTTAAGTAGCAACCAGTGCATTCATGTGAGGAATCTACCTGAGGCCATGAAAAGAATCACCCAGAAGAATTAAAGGTAACAGTATTCAGAGATCATACAGGGCCAGGAATAATGTCTGTCCCAAACCAAAATGAAAAATCTCAAAATTCATTGGCATCAGTTAAAGAATTGAGAAAAGTATTGCTTCAAGAGTAGGGACAAATAAACACTGCTCTAGTCCCTCCTATCAAAGCTTAAAAGAAGACCCAAAAGGATTAAACTATTACCCAGTACTTTAACCACATTCGAGTACAAAGCTCGAGAATATTTTTTTAGACATAAACAATACCCAGCATTCACAATGCCTGAAATCCATAAAAAAAAATATCAAGTGTGCAAAAAAGAAGGAAAGTACAATATATAATGAGAAGAAAAAATGTCAACCAATCAAAACTAACCCAGATAAGATATAGATGGCACTAAAAAATGTACTATTATAACTGGATTTCATGTATTCAAGAGGCCAGAGGAAAGATTAAACATTTAAATCAAAGACATAAAAAAACTCAATTTGAAATTCTAGAAATAAGAATTACAATATTTGCTTTGTAAATTATACAAGGTCGGTTTCTCATTTGAAAACTAATAAAAGTCATTCATCACATTAACAAACTAAAAGGAAAAACAATATGAGTGTGTCTCTAGATCAGAAAAAGCTTTTCATAAGATCCAAAATCCAATACCTATTCCTAATCTTAAACAAAAATGAAATCCCTCATCAACTTGGGAATGGAAAGGAACTTCCTCAGCCTGATAAACAGTATCTATGAAAACTGTACAGCTATTAACATACTAAACAGTGAAAGATTTAACACTTTCCCTCTAAGATCACGAACAGGACAATAATGTCCTTTATCATCTTTTCCATTCAACATTGTACTAGAGATCCTGCCCAGTGCAATAAACAAGGGGGGAAAAAAGTCCTCCATATTGGAAAAGAAGAATAAAACTGTCTTTATTCATAGATGATGTGACATAGATGATGTGACATTTTTTTAAAATCATATGGAATCTACAAATAAGCTACAAAACTAAAAGATGAGTTTGACAGATTGCAGGATACAAGACCAACATACAAAAATCAACTGTCTTTCTATATACTGCTAACAAAAAATTGGGGAGGATATTAAAAAGACAATGACATTTACAATAGCAAAAAAATTAAAACAATGAGAGATAAACCTGACAAAGGATACACAACATCCGTACACTGGAAACTATAAAAGTTTGCTGAGATGAATTGAAGAAGACGTAAATAAATGGAGAGATACACCATATCCATTACTTACAAAATGATCTACAGTTCATACTAACATGCAAAGGACTTAGAATAGCCAAACCAATCTGAAAAAGAAGAACACAGTTGGAGGACAGCACTACCTGACTTTAAGACATTACAAGCTATAGCACTCAAGACAGCGCAGTATTGGTATTAAGATAGACAAAGAGGTCAGAAAATGAAGAGTGCAGAAATAGATCCACACAGATATTGTCAATTGATTTTCATTAAAAAGGCAAAGACAGCTCAGTGGAGAAAGAATAAACTATTCAATAAATGATACTGGAACAATCAGATATCCATATTCAAAAAATGAACTTTAATCCATACTTTACATTATAGTCCTTAATTTAAAATTTAAAACAATAAAACTTCTAGGAGAAAATACAGAAGAAAATTTTTTGTGACCTTGAGTTTAGATGAAGATTTCTCAGATAAAATACACAAAGCACTATCCATTTTTAAAAGGGGATAAATTGGACTTCAGTAAAATAAAAAACTTTTGATTTAAAAAAAAATAAAAGAAAAAGAAATCACTGGTAAGGGAATGAAAAGAAAAGCCGCAGCAGACTGGGAGATATTTGCAAATGGTATATCTGACAAAAGACTTGTATCCAGAATATATAAACTCTCAAAACTCAATACAAGAAAACAAACAGCCAATTATTTAAAAAAAAAAAAAAGTCAGCAAAAAATTTCAAAACAATTTCACCAAAGAAGATATATGGATAACAAACACATGAAAAGTGTTGGCAAGAATGTAAAGCAATTAACACTCTCATACATTGCACGTGGGAATGCATAATTGTACAGCCACTTTGGAAAAGGATTTGGTAGTTTCTTAAAGAGTTATACACACACTTATCACACAACCCAGCCATTTCACTTCTAGTTATTCACTAAAAGGAATAAAATCAAATGATTATAAAGATTTATACATGACTGTTTATAGATGCTTTATTTGTAATTCCAAAAATTGAAAATAACCCAAATGTCTATTAACAGCTAAATATAGTTTAAAAATTTTGATAACCCACAAAATGGAATACTACTCAACAATAAAAGGTAATGCACTATTGATATACACAATACAAACAAATCTCAAAAAAATAAGTTGAGTAAAAGATCCAGACCAAAAAAAAAAAAAAAATACATACTGTATATGTATGAATTTATGTAAAATTCCAGAAAATGCAGTTACCTATAGTGACAGAAAGCAGATCAATGATTGCCCGGGGATAAAGATGAGGCAAAGAAAGGGCAGAGCTGGGTGAGGAAACTTTTGGTGGTGAAGAATATGTTCATTTTCTCATTATGGTGATGGTTTTCCAAGTTTACAAATATTTCAACTTATCAAATAGGACACTTCACATATCTGTAGTTTACGGTATTGTAAATAATTATATCGCATATGAATTACTCCTCAACAGAGTCATTACAAAGAAACAGCAAAGCTTTGTAAGTTCAAACTTTTGGGTAAAATGTAGATCAGAAATGAATCCTAAGTTTAGACAAGGAGAAGTCAGTTTCTGGACACCAAAAGGAAAAAAAAAAAAAAAAACTCAAGGAAGTGATTTTCAAAGTATATAAGGATTCAGATGTGTCATCCATAATACAGTGAAGAAAGTCAAGCCTTTTGACAGTTTCAGGCACTAGTGACTTTCAGGAGCACAGTTTGGTCAGAATAATGTTACAGTCAGCTTAAGTCAATGGAGGTTACAGGTCAGATATGGTCAGAACACTCAGATAGGGATGTCAGGAATGGGATTAGGGAATGGAGAGTCCATTACTTCAAGGCGGGAGTAGAGCCTCAGGAAGGGTCTGCTGGGATGTGGACATGAGTAGATTTGAGGGCTGAGGAGAAGGAGAGTGTGGAGGGACAAACTGGATGGCTTAAGAAAGGAAAAAAAAGAACTGATGAAGCAAAATTATAAGTTGACAGGTTGGTATGAAATTAAAAGTAAAAGTGGATCAGGACAGTTCAGAAAAGAGGAAATCCTTGTTTTCCATTGAGAAGGGAAAGAAGAAATAAGAAAAGAAAGATGGACAGAAATCTTAGGTAAAGGTGTGAGAGGAAAAGAAGAATTTGTAGAGTGGTGTCCATATGATAGCTTCTGTCTTCTCAGGGAAAGAGAAGGTCAAAGTAATTAGCTTGGAGCTTTGGAAGAGGGCTAAAAATGTAGAGTTGTTGCTGTCGGATCACCTAGAGATAAGTATAAGATTGGCAGGTGATACTGAAAGCTCAATCAAGTTTAAAAATCACAAATTAGTACACAGTTAAGAAACCAAGAGATATGATTTTCTTTATTCAGAAAAAAACAAATGGTTAGTTTGACCAAGAGATGGAGGTTAGCCAGTGAGGGCAGCCAAAGTTCAAGAGGGAACAGAATTGCAGTTACTTTTTACAGTGTAATTGAAATGGTTTCCTGAGTTTGGACACATCCATCCATTCATTGACAAAAATATTTACTTAGGAACTGGTAGACCTGAGTTGTTGAGCATGCAAGAACAATTATCTTCAATGAAGGTTAACAGTATATAATCAGTAGGAGAATAAATACATTTATTGATTCCCATTCTTTGCTGTGGACACTAGTCTACAATTGAATCACACAGTCAAGAGCCAGAAGTGATTTTAAGGGTTGTATAGTTCAACACTATGATTTTATTGATGAGGAAGCAGATGTAGAAAAGCCCAGGATTGTTCCAAAGGGAACAAGAGACAAAACAAAATTATTTGGCTCCCAGTATGTATTCTAGCCAGTCACCTAACTTCATTTTCAAACTTCCTAACCAATATTAAAGGCAATATATTGTACATTATACCTGGAAACATTGAAACACATGCATTATTTGGGAAAATAATTTTGGTTAGCGGAACTCTTGTCTAACAATGAGTTTAAAAATACACTATCAGGTGGCCGTATCACCTACTATCTCCAAGGAACTTAAATTAAGGAAATTTTAAACTTGAGAAAATACCATATTAGAAAATATTTATTCTTAGCATACTCCAACTCTAATACTGTTCTTTACATTTTCAACTGAAAACATATGACTATTAATATTTCAAATAATTCTATTTTACTACCCAGTTTTTCCAGCTTCTAATTTCCTAATTATAAGGTAAATGCCATATCAGCAGTTGGTCTGGACTAGACATTCTAGAATGACAGCAACAGAGAAGAACAGAAGGTTATCCCCATGTGAGAAACGGGATTATATATGTTCCTTGAGGTCAGCGACGATGAGTCATGAGGACTCACTTATCCATGTCACACAGAATACCCTCCGTGCGATATGCGCAGCAAGGATGAATTTAAGTGAAGAGACACTGGGTTGGAGTTTGATTTGTTATTAACCTACAATGTGTACTGAGCAATTTGCGTAACTTACTGCTATTCTATATCCACCCTCTTGCTAATGTCACCTAATTGTCAAACACAGTGAACAGTTTCTACACGTCACATAGCTTAAACTCTGCTGTCTTTCCATTTGAACACTTGTTCTTCCAAGCTCTCTGCTGCTGCTCGGATACCGTTTCCTCTCTGGACTCTGTTTTTAAGTTTCATTGAGGGATACTTCTTCAAGCCACCCCCTAAACATTTGTGTCCCCAAGGAATCTGTCCTCAACTCTCTCATTCTGTACAATCTCCCCCGTCAATTTCATCTACCACATTGCTTTAAATATTTTATCTGTAACTTTTACATAGATATCACCCTTGGACTCAGACTCCTATATCCCACTTCTACTAAATATCACCACATGAATATCTCTCAGTCACTTGAATCTGAGGAACAATACGGCTAGAACCAAATTTATTAACTTTCCGCGTGGCCCATTCCCAACCTGTCTTAGTCCATTTGGGCTGTTGTAACAAAACTACCATATCTGGGTGGCTTACACAATAAACATTTATTTCACCCAGTTCTGAGGGCTGGTAATTTCAAGATCAAGGCTCCATCAGATTCAGTATCTGGCAAGCGCCTGCTTCCTGGTTCATAGGTAGTCACCTTCTCGCCGGGTCCTCACATGGCAAATAGAAAGAGGAAGGCTTCCGAGTCTATTTGGTAAGGGCACTAATCCCACTAATGAGGGCTCTACCCTCATGACTTCCAGAGGCCCCACCTCCAAACACCATCACATTACGGATTATGTTTCAACATATGAATTTGAGAGAAAAACAAATATTCTGTTTACAGCATCACTCCAACTTCCAATTCCTTCTACTCTTTTCTCCATTTTGTCTAGTGGTGCTATCTAGTCACCCAAACCAGGATTGGTCCTAGATGCTTCCATCTCCCCACTCTTATATATTCAAACAATAATTTCAGCTTTTGTTTCCATCCATTAAAAAATATTCACATCTTCTCTTCTTTCTCCTATACTCATGGCTACCCAGATTAGACTAACTTCTTTTTCTAGTGCCTCCTGTAAGACTTCCACCTGTCTTATCTTTCCATCCATTCTCTACTCAGCTTCCAGACTGATATTTTAAAAATGCAAGTTTAATCTCAATATATTCCTGCTTAAAATCTTTTATTCTTCTGTAGCTAGCTGACTATATGTTACAGTAATCCTGGTATAATATTAATACCGCCTCCTTTCACAACATATGCATTACATATACCCTAAATACCATATGTATAATATATAATCACTCTATCCTTACCCTAAGGATAAAGTCCAACCCCATTATCATAATATGCAAAGAGCCTTTCATGACCTAAATCTTCTTACTGCTTTAGACTCACCTTTAGTTACCTTCCCTCTGTTCCAATCATACTGAATTACCTGCTTCTTCTGTATGTGCTCATCTCTTTTGTGTTTTTATTGAGAAAGCCATCCCCACTCAACTTTTAAGACTCAAATCAAAGATTTTCTATGATGCCTTGCTTAAGCTCCATGACATCTTTGGGGGGAATAGACTACTTCCTCCTTTGAGTATTTACTTACTTTGCAACAGCCACTTAATGTCTTTCTTCCTTTCTTTTAACTATAATCAGTCTTTATGAAATTATGATTCCTTAGAGGTCAGGAGCTATGTCTTATTTACCTTTAGTTTCTCAACATATAGCACAGTGCCTGGCACATAGAAAATGCTTAATAAATATTGAAAGAACAGATGATCGGATTAATGAATATGTCAGAAAGCTGTGGTGGATGAGAGAATGGAAATGAGCAGAATTTTAAGGTCAAGGCAGTAAGTCAACATGGCAACCTGTGTAGCTTTATTTCACCCCCCGTGAATGAGCTTTAATCTCCCAATTAAAATTCCATTATATATAGGAGTCGTTGGCTTTGAAATATTACCACCAGTACAGCTGCCCTCTGGCACTACTGGATCGCACAACAGGAGAGCAGGGATCCAGCTGCCTATAGGATTTATTTTCAAATTCAATTTTCAATTAAAACTGTGGGGAATTGCCATTTAAACAATATTTGCTTTGTTAGAAGCCTGCAACCTGGAATGAGTCAATGTAAAAAATAAATAAATACCACCAATAATTTGCATTAAGAAGATTCACTCAGATGCACAGAAAGCTGCTTATTCCTCTAGAAGTTCATGGTTTCCTTTCCCAATTTTAGTATATGTGCTGCCGAAGTGAGCACATGGTTTCCTTTCCCAATGGTTCACCTCACTACTATGTCAAAGTTCTATAGACTTTATTCCAGGAAAATCTTTGACTCCTTCAATACACTTTGGAGACTCTTCAGAGCTGGACAGGTCTTTAGCAATACCTAGACCTATCCCTTCATTTTTACAGATGAAGAAACTGAAATCTAAAGACTGTAAGTACCCAAGGTCACGCTTCCTGTGAAGCCACGCCCCTCACTTCTCACCTAGTCCCCTTCATCACCCCCATTATATTTAGTCAAATGAAACCTATTCAAATGTGACAGCAGGAATATCCAACCCGAAACACTGCTTAACTCTGCCATTATTGGAAATCTCGCATCACCAGAAATGCTCTCAATGTTACACCGGTCATTTTTCAAAGAGACTAGTTTGGAAAAATGTCACATCCTTTACCATGTGTATTTTTAATATGCATCCTTGTTTTCCTCCTCTATGTAATTCTCTTTAAGAAGAGGGGCACTCTCTGCTTCACTCCCATTTATGAACTGAATTCACAACTGAGAAATAACTCAAAGAAACTTATATAGTCCTTTGGTCTACAAGGCACTGTGCTTTCTAAGAAACAATCACCATTCTTTTAACTTCACCACTCTGGAGTCTACCATCTTTCTCCCTCTTTAAGGAAATAATTATAGTAATGACCTCACCATCAGGTACTTCTTAGGAATTAATGATCAACTGAGGGTAATGGCCCACATAATAGCCATGGTCCATCAACTACACCCAGCCTACATTAATCCTGAGGGAATGTCCTGCTTCCCAATTGTTATTGCTTAATTTAGATGCTTTTCATTCTCATCAAGCCTTAACAATATTGCTACATCCACCAAGAAGCTTTGTGTTTTGTTTTATTAGTCTATATCCTAATGGTGCGGCAAGAGTGGTTTCCTTAACTGGTGATCAAGTAAAGCCACAATGTATCTTATTAAAAGTTACCTTAAAAGCCATTAAACATCTCTAGACATTTTAATATTTTATACCTTTTATACATGACTGTTAAATCAACAAATGGGACAGGGTACTGTCCTCAAGAATATAATCCCCACCTGTCTATCCAATTGTCCCTTAGCTTTCTCCTAGTATCTTCAACTCACAGAATAAATCTAAGTGCTTTATTAATTTTTACAAGTTACTCTTCCTAGTTCAAAGCGGTTTTAAATTCTAAATGGTGTCGTAAGTTGTCTACAACACTAAATGTTACATATCCCTTACAAGCAGATTCCAGGCATTACACAGCCCACATCACTGCCACCTCTTTTACTTGGCGTGTCTGCAATGCTTCATTTCATTCAGAGATGCACAAAGCTTCGCTGGCCCTCTATTTGGTTCATTTCCTTCTTCAGTTTGATGAATGGAGCTATAGCGGGGCTAAGGGAGGTGGGAGTATAAGGCAGACAGAGAGGTCTATGGGTAGCATGTAACACTCCAGAGCTCTTTCAGCACCAAAGTCAAGTTCAAAGATACAATCAGGTCCCTACTGGGAGAAAAATAATATATATTGCCAACAAATAGCATTTAATAAAAATGGTGGAGAGGGATATCTGTATTGTCCTATTTTCATATGAGTGCAAAGAATAACAAGGAAAAGTTGGGGGGGGAGGGAACAATGACTCTTGGTAATTCCATAATAATTATTTTAGTACAAGCAGAAAGCAATGCAAATATGAAGGATTCAAAAACAAGTATAGTAGGACCTACAGAGGCCCCCAGGAGAGAGGAGCTTTAGTCTTAGATCTGCTAGCCAGTAGGTATGGGACCTTTGACAACTTACTCATTCTGTCTGGATCTAAGTTTCCTCATCTCGAAAATAAAGTATTGAACTAGAGAGTGTCCTCATTTATTTTCAGCAACAACAGCCTATGATTCTTTGAATCCAAAAATCAAATGTTTGGATACTTAATTGTCATAATATAATTTAATTCTATATAACATCAATTATTTTCAAAATAATTACTTTCTTCTACTCCACGCTTATACATTTACTTACATGGTTACTCATTTGTCAAATATTGCCATGCATACTAGAAGTGAGCAGGGTATAACAGAGAATACGTAATCTGTAATCTCTGCTCCTATACCAAAAGGTTTACAATCTAGTGGGGAAAACAGAAAATGAGAGTAACAATGACAAATGAAGCTAAGTAGGAAAGGAAGAGGGTTACAGAAGAATAAAATGGACTTGGAGCAGGAGGGCATTATAAGCTGAGACGAGAAGGAACCGGTCATGTATTTACACCTGGGGTAGTCAGTCCCTGGTGGTGAGAGGGGGTGAGGTTAGAAAGGCAAGCAAGACTAGGTCAAGCTGGACCTCATAGCTCATAGCAAGCAGTTTCAGTCTTATTTAAAGTGGAATGCGAAGCGACTAGAGACTTTTAATAAATAGTTGTCAAGTAGAAAATTAACTTTTGACCTTTTCAAGAAGAATATAAAAATTGTTTTATTCAACCAGTATATAAGGGATAGAAAGGATTTCCATTTACCAGTGCTAGAATGCAACTTTTTAAAATTACACTTTTAAAAAATACAGGAGTATCTATGTTAGGTAAATGGCTATGATAATCAGCTGAGTTACATCCTCTCTGTCAAATGTGTACTTACACTAAGAAACCTAAGTGCTGTTTTTACCTTTAAAATGTGATATGCATCTCACTATGATATATTTCACAATTATTTGGGAAGAGTTTGGAATTCAGCATAAATTCATTTGAATTTACCAAAGGAGAAGGGACTTAATCTGTACAGACACACAACCAATAGAATGTTCAAAGACAAGAATTAGAACCAAGAGTCATTGAGGACATTAATGAAGAAAGGAGGGGAACTGTGTTCAGGCAGCAAATCTCACTAGTGACAGCAATAAACGAGCTTGCTTTGAGTTTCAGAACTGTTTGATATGCTCCAATCTATCATGTGAGATACAATTTTCAAAGAGAATTAATAAAGGCCTCAGTATTTTGGACTTTTAAACACAGACTGGACAAAATATTAGGAAGAATTTTTGAGGAATCAGTTCTGCACTGGGAAGAAACTGAACTCTACAACATGTTTCATCCTTATACTTTTCTACTGTTCAATAAAATTTTAAACAATGGGGGAGGGGGAATTATTCAGAATTCTTTTTATCTTCACATATACAGGATTTTATTTTTTTCCTCTCAAGGATAACTATACTAGCACAACTAATAAAAGTGAAAATATAATTTGTATTCTAGTGTTGCAATTTTAGATGTACAGTGGATAAGATGACATCAAAGAAATAGGTGCAATTTTTGATTGACTGGATCTTAAAGAGTCAGGAGGTTTGAGTTATACTAGAGGCAAATTATTTACCTTTTTGCACCTCAGGTTTTTCAACTGCAAAAGGGGGAGAGCTAGGGGTAAATCTCTATATAGCACATTCACATAGTAGTCTGATCTATGTTTATAACATATTTATAAACACACAAAATGTTTATAACACAAATAAGTAATAAATGCATGCATTAATATATAAATATATGCACAGTGTTCAGTTAAAAATTCTCTCCTTAGCAAACTGGAACTGGTTTTTCATAACTGAAAAATGTATATGGTAAATTCAGGCACAGTTTGATCCAGGAGCTCAAGTCATGTTTTCTTAAAAAAAATCTCTATGCATGGGTGTAGGAGATGGGGTGGGCATGAGCCACTGCTATGAAAAGGGAGAAGATATAAAGACATAGTGGGCAAGGGAAAACAACAACATCTCCCGCACATTCAAACATAAATGTTTTCATATGGATTAGGCCCGCCTGCTAGTAAGAGAGATCCAAATAAGATAGAAATTTGTTTCTCTTTCTCTAAACAATCCAGATATATGTGTAGGCAATCCAGAACTGTCTTGACATCTCCTCCATCATCTGGAAGCCAGGCTACTTCCAACTTTTTGCCCTGCTATCTCTATGGTATGGCCTTTGTCCCTATTTTCCAGGATGGAATCCCAGCCAATAAACCCATATTCCAAGCAACAGGAAGAAAGATGGCAATGGGATTCGACTGCTCTCTTTTGACAGACTCTCCTGGAAACAGCCATATTTCCACTAACCCCCCGGGGCATATTCAACTGCAAGGCATGCTGGGACTTAGAGTTTTTATTTTAGGCAACTACATATCACCTGAAAAAAGCTGGAGATCCCAAGAGGAAAAATATGCATATTCGAGTAAGAAGCTAAGTCTTTCACATATAATATTTGTACATACACGAATAGTAAAACGTAAGTGACATAAGATCAGGGAGTTTTCTCTGGTTGGTCACTTAAACCCAGATTGCAAAACAGTTCTTGAAATATAGTAAGCACTTAATAAATATTTGTTGAAAGAATGCATCAGTGAATGTGTGTGTATGTATAAAAACACATGAAATGTGTTAATGGCAAGTTCACCAAAACTCCTTATAGATTGCAACAGCATTAAAAACAACTTAAAAGCAGCTTCATCTCCAACAGATGGTATGAATGAAAAGAACACAAGTGTAAAGTCACAGATCTGAATTGGTATCACAGGTTCACCACTTACTCACTTTGTGACCTTGGGGGCTTGATCTCATCTCACTGACCCTTATAATGTAATGTTGGGTATAATCTAAACTTGCAGGAGAATTTAACTGAGTTAAAGTATGAGAAACACAGAATATAGTACCTGATACATAATAAGCCCTCAGTAATGGTCATTTTTGTTCCATTTTCAATTAAATTCTGTATTCCAATATGCAACTTGGCCAACTACTCCAGTTTCTCCAAGAATACATCTGAAAAAGTCTATGGAATAGTATCCTTGGATGGGGTTGTTTGGTTCTCAAGCATTTCAAAGCAGGTACTAGGAACTTGAGTTATACAAAATTTTCACCCAAATCTCTCTCTTTAATGGATTGTTACATGCATATGCATTCAAGTTAAACCCTGCAAAAAGAACGCAATAATGAACAAAGCTCTTAAAATGAATGTTAAGTATTGGAATATGTCTCTGCTAAGCATGGACATGTTTTTGTTCTTACATATATGTACACATAAAATAAAGTATTTATTTGATTATGAATTACAGCTTGTCATAGTTTGGTAACACAGTACAAAAATCGATATTAAACTGAAGAAATAAAAACAACAGAGCTATGGAAGAATAATATAACCTGCTTCCTTAAAAATACAAACACAAAATAAAACATGAGCAGAAAAGCCCACCTAATTTTTAAAACATTACATTTTTATTTCTTTTAATTGATATAATTCTAAAATAAAAAAGTAGATAACTTACTAAAGTAAATTAAGCCTGGTTAAGATACATTTTATCTTTTAGGAATCATCTGAAGAAAGATTTGTGGCTAAGATAACCAGCAAAGGTTGAATTTACTGGAAAAACTAATTTTGAAGTAGGTCAAGAATTCCTTCCAAGCGGTAGATACACTTAAAAACATTCAGACTGTCAACTCCAAATCGAGTAGCAGTGTTGATCCTGCAAAATTTTTTCACTGTCACTGTGGAGTGAAGTAAGTAAAAAAACAAGAAAATGGTCAGTCCCATAAAAACTATAAATTGCTTTTAGGATTTATATTTTCCCATCCTTCTAAAAGTAGCATTTAATAAAATAATCTGGTTCTTACTCCAATTCAATCAATAAAACAGTGATTCCCAAACCCAATTTGCTATTATTTCTTCACTGAGTTTTAAGCACCTTTCATCCTTAGCACCAGAGTCTTGTTATCAGAAAAGGTATTTACCCATAAGCCCAATAAGTATTACAAATTTTTAAGGGAAAATAGCAATGACCTGCAGCTGAGATGTTTTCTCTCCTAAACCACTTGTTTGGACAGCCCGTAAAATGACATGAGTCCCTGGCAATTTGTTTGGCCTAAGTTTGTGGGAGTTTTATTGTTGTTTCTGTTCCCTGATGGAGAAGAGCAGAGAGGAAACCAGCATTTGCTGAGCACTTACTCTGTGCCATTTACTTTACAAACATGAGAATATTTTATCCTCAAACAACTTGAGCAAGTTTTTGTTAATATTCTCATTTTATATTTGGGAAATTGATGTTCCTAAGGGCATTGCGACTTGCTAAAGATAATCCATCTAGAAGGGGCAGAATCTGACGAGGGCAGGGTTTGGGTCTGTTGACACTTGTCTTTCCAAAAAAGCAGCTAAACAATGTCTCTCCAATATTGCAGATGAACAATACAACCTCATCATTGTGGGAAGCTAAGGACAGCTAGGAAAAAGGTCCACTCTGCCAGGAAGAAGTCCAACACCCTCTTGTCAAAGACAGGTACTTATTTTAGCAACTAGCCCAAAGCTGGGAGCCGGCATAAGCAAGGGATTCATAAGAACTTGAGTTTAGCAACACAGATTTTATGTTCTTCACAAATTTTTCTCGTCTGCCTTCTCGCATATCCACAGCCACCACAGATACCAAATCTAAAGTTGTGATTCAGAGATATTCCAGTGAGAAAATATTTACAAACATTATAACTCAAGCATGCAGCTAAGGAAATAATAAGAATCATATTTCATTCAGGCAGGTCCCCTTTCCTGTGGTCATAACCGTATGAAGTACAGTGGTAATAGCATCTTCCACTTGCTGAGAACTTACTAGTCATTATGCTAAGGGCATTTCAAGCATGGTATTAAGTAATCTTCAGCAACTTTGTGAGGTAAGAACTATTATTTCTCCTTCTAGAAGGTGTTAAATGATGTGGCTTAAGAGGTTAAACAACCAAGCTGAGATCCCACAGCTGCTGAGTGGCAATGTGGATACTGGAAATCCTGTCCCTCAGACACCCAAATTCACGTACATCAGTGATGTGTGTCTTCATCACTACTTGGTCCCTCTGTTCCCCCCACTCCCATCCCCACCTGTCCCCACCTCTGTTTACTCAGGCTGCAGAGTGGGAAAAACAGAAATTATGGTCAGGAAATGTTCTCAAATGTATACACTAACTATTTCCTATAATTTATACAATTTATGTAATTTACATTAAAAAGTATATTTTTCTTCGTTCTGCATCTCTTTTTACTGAAATCAGTTTTTCTCCTTTTACCACCTTTCCAGGCCCTACACAGTCCAAAATGTGTTTATGATATTAAAAAGTTTTGTTAAACCCAAAGGTAATATGGAAGCTTCATTCCCAGTCTCTCTTAAGCAATATGATTCAGAAACAAAAGAGACCACTCACAAGAGAGACAAACATCTTTTCCATTTCATTTTCTTCATTTATCTCCTTTGGAATATTTTCCAATTCCTTTGTTAGAGGAGTGTCTTAGTATCTTTCCCCTTTTTATTACATTAGCAGTTTCTCATTTATTTGCAGTCTTCTCTTGTTATCAGCATTTTTTCCCTATCTTAAAAGCAGAGTTATGAGTTTTCTGTCCCTTTAGACTTTATAAGATAGTAAAAATATAACTCCATGGAGACTTTTGCCTTATTCAATTTTTACTCAGCTTGCATGTCTGAATCAAATCATTCCAGTGTTAATTGATTGGAAATACTGGTTTACTAGATCACAACTAGAAATAAAATTTGATAGGTTTGCCCTTGTCCCTCAGGATACATATCACCAAATCCTTGTTGGAAATTCTATATTTAGAGAAGGTAAAAATGGAAACAACCAGATGGATTTTGTTGGCATGTCAGATCAATGGATGAGTGTCAGAAATGTGAATACATTTCTCTTTTCTCACAGAAGCTCTGGAAACTGCTCTTCTGTCTTACGAGTCTCTAATGTAATGACGGAAGATGGCTTCTACATATTTCATTTGACAATCTCCTTACTTTCCTAGTCCCTCTATTTACAAATTACTGGGACTATCCACTGACACGTCCCACAACATCTTAAAATCAGAATATTGTGTGACCTTAGAAAATTGAACTGTTAATTTTTAAAGTACATAACTTGAGTAAAGAAAATACAACTGCTGTTATTGCTAGAAAATTTTCGTGTTTTTCCTGCCAGTCATCCTGATGATTTGAATTACTTACAGGATGACTTCCTTTTAACTGCTGAAAATATCCTCTCTAATTTGGGTTTAAAGGGGTTTCTAAATTACTTGTATTTCCTATTCAAATGTGAAGAGTAAATACTCTATAGAAACTTGAGACTTGCTTGTAATATTAAAACGAAGAAACTAATGTGGCAATGATATGACTTCCTAGATTGTTATTATTTTTTTAAGCAAGAAAAATAGAGGATCATCAGTTATATCTCAGGCACTCCTGTGAGACTGAAAACACTTAGCAGTCACATTAAAAAAAAAAAAAAAAAAAAAAAAAAAAAAAAAACTGTCTTAGGTGGGAGGTTTCCAGTCATACATTTGATATAAATCAACCAGAAAGCTTTAGGAAACAAGACTAGGACATTAGCTCATTGGTTTGGAATCCTCTGGCCGCAGGCCCAAATATAGAGCCTCCAGAAAGTCAAATATGGACAGCAGGTAGTTTCAGTTGTGGCAGATCCCAGCTGGAAAAGAGGGAAGCTGCTGCTGTTGTCTTGCTAAGCTGATATTTCTGTCACTCTTGCCAACTACAAAATCCATGTTAAACCCTTGCTATATAGAACAGTCATGTTTTTAGGATTAGTAGGGGAAGATCAGAGCCTTAAATATTCGCTAATTGGATTCCAAATAGATTATCTGATATCATGACTTTAGAGCACCAAATAGAGGGAAAAAATTAAATCTCTCATGAAAAAAGCTTCTATTTTTCAGGATCTAGGATAGTGATTGTTGTTTTGTTTTTTTAATAAGAGTCAATTATGGACCCTTAAAACCTCTTTTACAGGACCCTGGGGGGCGGGAGGGGTTGGCCCTGGCCTATATGTGTCTATTTTCTCTAGTCTTCAAGGAGTACATTTTCCCCAAATACATTCTATATTCCCAAATAAAGGCTCAGAACTCCATCCTGCATGACTTTAAGAGACTAACATTTTGCCAAATCCTCTTCTCTACTGAGAGCCCTCTTATATGTTCAATGAACAATTAGTGAAGCAGAAAGGCACACTGTCCTGTACACAGTCATGGGTACAACAAAGAGTTTCCAAGGAATAATTAAAAGCAGAGTTTAAGGGCTATTTCTATGTCATTCTCACTGTGAGGCTTAAATTGCCCTTCACCCTACCGCTAGGTGGAATGACTTTCTCCTCTGTGCTCCCAGGAGGCAATGTATGTTTCTCTATTGCATATAGTACTTATCACAGCGGAGTGTGGGGTTTGACTTTATGTCTCTGTTTTCTTTGTGTTCCAAGCACACACAACATGTTCTGCTTCATAGCTTCAACATCTAGAACAATTTCTGGCATATCAACAATGCTCAGTAAATGTTTATTATCTAGATATTTTTCTCTTTCAAGGGAAACCCTTAAGAGCGTTAGAATTTTAGCTGATACAACAACTGTACTCAAATACTTATTTGTTATAGCCTTAAGTTATCTCAAATTTGGTCTGCTGATAGACTGACTCTAACACCATACATTTCTCCTCTTTATTGCTAGAAGACTCTTAGGGAGCAAGTTTACCTCAGTAACTCTGTTTTTTTTACATTCACGGGGGAGTCAGAACAATCTGAGTGACTGCACTTCCTGCTCACTTACTATGTACTGAGTATGAGACAGAGAGAGCGAGAAGACAAAGAAAAAGAGAAAGAAAGCATTTAAGCCACTTACCAGCATTGCAAGGTAAATGCTGAATATGAGAGAAGATAGACTTAGAAAAATAAAAGGATTTATTGTACAAATTAGAAATTTTCATTTAATTGAGATTGTTAGCAATATTTTTTAAAACTAAAACATTTTAAAATATATTCTTGCTATTTGAAATCTCAAAAACAATGTTGTTGTGCTTTATATCTCATTTCAAAATGTCCTTCAATGGATGTTTATTTCCTTAAACACCCATTTATAATATGCATTTTTATATTTGTTTTAAAGAGAGAAACAAAACGTGCGTGCAAGAAAATACACTAAATAGTCCTACCTCATCTGTTACAAAGTCACAAGTGAATTTACTCCCAGCCCCTCTCCACTTGAATATAAATCCTCTAGATCACTATTTTAAAAATGATTTATATAGCCTGAGAACCCTTATTTCATACAAAATATTACTATAATCAGTAAAAACTAGAAGTTGCCCATGTGTCTCCACTTCCCCAGGCTGCCGCTAGGGCTCATTGTAGAGTGAAAGCTATTGCCCTTAAGACCAAATTGATTCCTAATAAGAAATGAGGCTTTTAGAAAATTGTCTGGTAAATAAACATCAAGCCCAATTTCATAGACATTTATACATAAAACAGATAACCAGAAAAAGCTTATTTGCTCTAATTAGTGTAGTTAAATAACTCTTTTATTTCTATAATGATGAAAATAGACATTGGTTCCCTTGCATCTATAAAAGGTAAAATGAGAAAATTAAGCAGTGATTGAAAAATGAATGTGTTCAATTATTCTTCTAATTTTGTTTGGCATCCTGTGATACAGTCTCACTATGCTAAAAATACACAAAAACTCAATGTCAGGATATGTAGATAGTAACTCTATAGTAAGTAATTTGTATTTCACTTTATAGCTTACACATAATATTTAATCTTTACCCAATCCTTAGCAGCAAGCATCCCTATTTTGCAGATAAAGAAACTAAGATTTTTTTCAGTATGGCTGACGATGAAACAGTCAGTTATAGACTCAGGATTAAATTTTTGATTCCCACAAAACAAGTACTTTTCTACTATGTATTGTTAAAGAATAATTTTCAAGAGGGTAAAATCAAGACCCGTAATCAAATATATAATGTTGAAGGTTTAATATAACTCGTTAATTAATGAAGTAACCAGTATGATGTTAAACCAGTTCAAAGATCACTTAAGAAGCTAAGTCTATATAGACAATTTAATAGATTGTTGCATTAGATATAAACCTGGTTAACTCCAACATGACCCAAACCCAAAACTTTTGGCGTTATCCATTTCATCCCACCAAAAGCATTCACATCTTTCAAACAAAAATCTACATATTAAGTTCTGCTGATACATACTTTAAAAATAGTCCAATAAATAAAAACTCAGGTTCAGCTCTGTTCTGAAAGTACACTCAGGATATTCTTTTGCTTATTTCTACATTTCAGATCATTTTTTGACAATATATTATAGCTGCTTTATGGAAGACAGAAGAAAACTTAAAGACACATTGCTGTGAATTTTCAAATAAGGGGGAATTGACTATGAAATGTTGAGAAATTATAGTACAGAGCAAACTTGGCCTCAAGCCATTAGAAATAGTAGCTATTAATTTTCAGTGAGGGAATCAAGAGTGTCTGCCTAAAAGGAAGAATTGCAAATAATGCTAGGCTTGGAAAATAATAGCTATAGCCATAAACCAGAAGTTTGTCTTTATGAATCCATGTTCATTTACTCTTTCACAAGGATCCTGCTCTGTGCCAGACAGAATATTCAAAGAAGACGAAGTCCCTGCCTGCCATCCAAGTGCTCCCTGTGTACAGAGAGGAAACGTGTTCTTCGGCAGGAATCTGGTTCTAACAGTGAAGCTGTGGAAGCACAGGTGATGGGCTCCGCTTGGGAGAAGAGGTGAAGGGATCAGGAAAGGCTTCCAGAAGGGAGTGCCCAGCCCTTGAACATTGATTTGAAGGAAACAAAAAGTTATCCAGGGGAAGGGGAGGGTGCTGGACCAGGACAAGAGCTACATGGGCTTTGGGAGTGGTCAGTGTGACAAAGCAAGAAGTGAGGATGAAGTGAGAACTGGCACAGGAAGTGGGGCAACCATCAGGCGGAAGACAATTCAGAAGCTTCTCTGCTCTGCTGAGAAGATTCCTTCATCCTGCAGGCAAAGGAGGTAACTGTAGGATTTTAGGCTGGGAAATCCAATGCTTTACCGTGGTCTTGGGTGGCAGGATGAAGGGAACAGAAACAGGGAGACCAGTTGGAGACTAATAAATGGTTATAAAATAAATGGAGGTAAGGATAGTGAGCCAAGGCTGTGATAACAGGGTGGGGGAAGATGTTGTTTCCTGGAGACACTCACCTCACTAGCTCTCTTTCTGCTCACTCTGTTTCCCTGTTTGACAACAGAGGAAATGGCTTTCTTCTGGGTGGGATGGCTTAGCGGGAGGAGAACCATTGCCAATTACCCTGGGAGCCAAAACAAAGGAGGCAGCTGGCTTCCCCAAGCCCCCTGGGCAGCCCCTGGTGGCCTTGTGACAGCGGCTTGCTCCTCCCTCACTGCTATCCCCCCTCCCGTTCCCTGATCTGAAGCAACATACATTTCGTTCTTTTTTTCATGTTTTAGTTTTCACACTCTGGGCTCCATCAATGACTTCTGAAAGGAAACACTTGTCCATAAAAGATCCAGACATTTCCACACTGCAGACAAAGGAACTTAAGCAGTTTTATTCAGCAGTTTTTTCACAATTACCAGGACCAAAAAAAAAAATTAATCAGCTTTGAAATCCAAATGAAACTCCCAAGAACGTACTAGGTACTTCATTTTGAAAGTGAGGGAGTCCAGGAGAAACATATTACTTTCGACTGGTAAGAAAAGAAATGGGACGCTCTTTACCCAAATCCATCAGCTCTCTTTGCCTTAGTTCTTCCTGGAATGTTTCTATTTTGATAACCCCAAGGTAAAAAAACAACTGTTAACTTGACTGTTCGCTCTTTGGTTTTCTTTTCTTTTTTTTTCCCTTTTGTCTTTTCAAAGTACTTATCCAACTCAACAAGACTTACTCGTACGCGTCTCGACAATCTGAGGTGAGGTGTGCCAAAATGAAAGCACACTGACACAGCTGAAATATAGAAACATGCCATGGGTGCTGAAAACTTCAATGCCTAGTAATTTTGCATCCTTCAATGCTTGAGACCTTTAATTAAGAAAGTGTGTAAATATAACAAATGTAGAAGAATTCCCTGAAGTTTAAGATAGGGACCCCAAGAATATGCCAGGGATAAAAACTGTGCCTTGAAAATTCTTGACTGACTTCACTAATGAGAGCCTAAGAGTTCTTTCTCATAACCCCGGGCTTGTCTCCTGATTAATTTCCTTCCAGTACTTAATCTTCAGTGCATGACACTTTAACCACGAAGCTTATTATTCTAAAAATAGTATGCTAGCTGTGCCATCTTAGCAGATATATACATGAAGATCTTATTTCTACATGATTTCCTCAGGCGTTTAAATGTTAATATCAGACTTGTACCAAATGTAATAAACAAGCATACCAACAGAAATAATATTTCATCCAGCTCAATTTCCTAACTTCTATATGTAAAAGGACTTTCACACATTTCCCCACTCTGAACCCTAACTGGAATTGATAGATGTTCTTTTATGGGAACAAAGAGGAAAGTCACTATGTTCCCATCTGAGAACAGTAGTGTGTCTCTATCTATACAAACAGATCAAGGTAGCTTATTCCACACCACCTTGGGCTGTGCCTTGTCAGTGAATTTTTATGACAACTTCTAAGATAAAAATAAATTATGGAGGATTTTATCGAGACTTTAGGTTAAGAAATTCATTATGCGAGGGGAACAAGGCAAGAGTGAGGCATTGAGACGAAATCAGTGGGAACAATTTAGGTTTGGTAATAAGATGAGATTTATGTTTCATTCCTTTCCCTCTCTTGGCAGTGTTAGATGAATGGATACACAGGAAGACATTTCAGTTCATATAAAAGTTTTACTAGGAGAATGAGACATCATAACACTTCACTGTAGTCTATTGAAAGCATAGTACTTGCAGTCACGAGTGTGGTGATCTCGGCGTATCAGATTTTCCTAAAATTACAATGTGATGCCAGCTATTACCACCTGCTAGAAATACTGCCCTGCTTCCTGGGCACACTCCTCCCTCCCTCACAAAACAGAAGAATTAAGTGGCTGGAATTTGAGATGAGCTTTCTCCTTGCTAGGGTGCCCAGGAATACATAATCAATGGGAAAAACACACTGACCTTGGATTTCTCCTTCAGCAGTCTTCTAAATAGAGGTCTTTATTTCAGCTGTTCCTCCACGCTTAAAAAAAAAAAAAAAAAAAAAAAAGGCCATAAGTTACACATTTAATTTTTGAGGCATCATTGTTAGATAAATTTCTGAAAAAAACAAACCTCAAGGGCTTGTCACAACACCCCCTGAAACTTCTGATCTCCTTCAACACTTTAGCTTTTCAACCCCAGTGATTCAAGTATGAAACAGAAATCACCTCAGAGTCACTTCACAAGTCTGGGAAAGCATAAACACAGGTGAATGACATTGTGCTGCCAATATTTTTAAAATTCTGATTTTAAATAGGTTCCAGTAAGCTATTTACACTCTCTGTGTGTTGTGTAAGGACCCTTGAAATTGCAGTGCTTAATTATGTGACAACTATTTTAAGATGGTCTGAAAATATCACACTCCTCTGCCTTTGTCCTCTTATCAACTACAACAAAATAGAGGAAAAAGATGGGACATGTGTAAATTGAAAAATCTCTTGGTTGTATATTGCCAAACACAGCACATTTGCTGCTACGTATCAGTAATGGAACAAATTTATCCATGTCATCTCCGGACCTCTGTGTCACCTTCATCCATTCAGCCTCTGTCCCCAGCTCAGGGTTTCAGTCTCTACCTCCAAGTCCACCATTATCCTACAGGCAAGATGAAATGTGCACGTGACGGCTCATTCAATAATTGGTTTCTTGGTTCCTTGTCATCTCCTTCTCCAGGGACACTCTTTCACTTCTATACAGCCATCCACTTGATGCCCTTTATACAGACACTGACTCCTCCACTTCTAAAATGATAGATTTAGACATCCCCCTCTCTCACCATTATTTTGTAACCTTGCAGCAGCTTATGCATCAGTACAAAGAAACTTTTCTTCAGAATCTCCAAGCCACAGGCCAATCTTCTCTCTCCATCTTTATCAGGCCCTACAGGTTTCATTTTCCTATCCAAGCTAGTCTACCACCCGCAAAATGCTCTTGCCCATATAGGGCAAGATTGCCCAAATTTCCTATTCCTATTGCTTCTCTGTCTACTCACCTGGCAAAATCCAGAAAATCCAGCATCTGTGAAACTACACAGATTGTTGGCAACATTAAATAACAATCACCCATCTCAATTGGGAACTATCATGGTCCAAATATTATGCTGTATTTCTGCGGTCAGTACTCTCTCTAATTCCCCAACACCATAGCTATTTTAAACATTCTGGAACTGAGGAGACAATACTTATCTAGGACACTGATGTTGGTGTTATGGGCATATAGATGCTAAGTGAAGCCATGAAAGTGGATGCAAGTGCCCAGGAAGAATGTGAGGAACGAGAAGGAAATGGTCCTTGGATAGAGCCCTCAGTAACTAATAATATAACATATTCAGAAGAAGGGAAAACTGCCTTGCAAAAGAAACTGACAAGTAATGGCCAAAAATGGATGAGAAAAACAAAGAAAATGCGATGTCCATTATACCAAATAAATTGATTATATTAAGAAGGTGGGGTCAGTGAAAATGTCAAATATTATTGATTGACTAGACAAATACTGAAAACAAGCCCTCCAGGTTAATGATGGAGATATCATTGGAGAGGGAAGTTTCGGTGGGAAAGTCGGCACAGATGCCAGATTTTCATCAGGTTGAAGGCTAAGAAGAAGGTAAGGAGTTGGGGAAGAGCATAATCATTTCTGACAAGAAGTTTGGCCGGGAAGCTAGAGTCAGGAATGCTAATTGGAGAGGAGCGTGTGTTTCAGACAGATGATTGAAAGTGCTGCAAACCTACCCTTCAGGTATGTATTTAAGAGTGAATAGAAAGTCTACGGAAACTATCTGAGATGTTTTCCAAAGACAGAGAAAGAACTAGTCCACAGAACTTAATTGAAAGGGGCCATGGTGTGAAAGACGCAATTGTTTTCTGTGCGTGTCCATCAACTCCTGCTTGTTCAAAAAAGCTTTATACTTTAAAACCTTTGCTTGTTTCTTATTGCTGTTAGCATATGCTCAAACTCTTTCACGTGGCTGAAGGGCCCTTGCTAACCTGGCCCCAGCCTAGCTCTCTCCTAGGAAGTCCCCACTCCTCCCCAGACACCCTGCACCAGCCCCATGGAACACCTGGTATTTTTTTGAATATTTGTCCTGCTTTCTCTATCTCTACAGCTTTGGATACAAAGTTTCATCTTCCAGCAACTATATCTCCACCATTTTCTTGGCCACCTCTACCTCTCATTTTCTAATTGCTTCCTCAAGGAAGGTCTTTCCAGTCTCAAAACACAAGGTCAAGGGCCCTCTGCACTCCCAAAGCACCCCTCACTTCCCTATCACACCTTCTTTCACATAAGGTCTTAGAGCTGTGTCTGCCCATCTCTTTCATTGCACATTTGAACTCCATGAGAACACAGACTGTATTTGTCTTCTTACTATTAAATCTCTACAACCAAGTACATTGCTTGGCATATAATTGCTCAATACAAACATGTTCCAAAATGACAAATTAACATTTTAAAGAAATATCCAATTGTAACATTTGCTTAATTACATAAGAATTTTATTCAATAGTAACTGTGATTCTTAAAAATAAGAGTATTTTATCTATTACTACCATGGCTTAAAACATTTTCAATAACTTCTAATACTTCTTACACTAATTAATCTTTTTGTAACACATTTGATATTCTACTATACCATATAATTTACTTACTCATCATGCTCTCAGAGCTCCCTCTCTGGAACACAGACTCCCTGAGGGCAATGACGCTTTTCTGTTTCGCTCACTGATGCAGTCCCGTGTAACTTTGTCCTGGAACATGAATAAATAAAGGAGTGCATGAAGTGTATAGGCAGTGTTTCTGCATGTTCTCTTCATTACTTAGGAATTTTATCATAGGAGATTTTTACCCTATGTCTGAAATCGCTTAAAATAACATATATTTAAACACAGTGCAAGATAAGTCACTTGCATTTCAAATAAATTCAGTCCACCCAGAAGTAGAGCTAATTCTTCCATAGTTACATTTGAGAATATCAGAGGTTTTGGCCAACATATTCAGCACTAAGTTTTTCAGTAGATAAGGTGAAGGGGGAAACCAGTTGTATTACATCGTTTTTATTTCCCTGACAACAAACAAGAATAAAACTTTCATCTGCAGAGTTAAAGTTGTTCTCATGGAGGAATTTATGGCAATATTCCTTGTGTAATATACACGGAGGCTTACAATGAATAATATCAAAAAAATTACATTTTTTCACCAAAGACATAAATAAAAATGGGCAAGAGGACAATTCTCACATCAACAGAGGGCATATCACTTTATCATAATTCCGAAAAGGTGTTTTTGTAAAAGTATGATAAAATAGTCTAGATACACTGTTTTGACAGTTAAACAATGCAGAGAAAGATAATCTTTGTTGATTAAAATGAAAAGACAAATTAACATTCCATTGTATGATTTTAAGAGACAAATTTTAAAATATGGATGGCTTATACTTTTAGAAAACCAATTTTATCATACTGAAAAGGCAGTCCCTCTTCAATGTTCAAAATTTGAGAAATAAAACCATGTAAACACACACTCATCACCCAAAATCCTACCACTCATAGAGAACTTATTTTGTTTTTTGTTAGATATGCTTCTGCATCAACCCAACACACACACACACACACACACACACACACACACACACACACACTCCCCAGTCACATATATGTAAAGTGAAATTCTAGCTCTTCCTCAACTTTATGATTCATCTTATACTTACATAATTATATATATATATCACATCTTTTAACTGAAATGAGATCATAATGCACAATATTTTATTATCCAGTGTTCAACCTAATTATAAATATCCCATGATCACCATCACTTCAGGCCAGGGGGCATGTGCTTTTATGCAGAATATTTTTAAATATAAAATATATACTTTAACTTTCTCATATGTCCTTATTAGTGATTCATACAGCAGAGAACAATGTAATCTGAGCCTGAAATAGTTTAGATTTGTTTAATCCAACTGTCCCTCTCTTCACAGGAGTAAAACAACATCAGTGGGGCTTTGTTATTACTTTTTATTTTCAACACAGTATGCCACTGTGCCAACGAAAATATTTCACCTGCAAAATACACCCATGAATAGCTAAATAAATTAATCTGTTGACTAATATGGTCTGATTTTAAAAATAAAGTGTGCCCTAAGCCTAAAGGAGAAAGCTAATCTAAAGGAATCTCTTTGGGATAGAGAACTATGCAGTTTACCTATCCAATATCGTTTACATATCCAATTCCCTTTTATTCTTATTCTAAGCTATGGTGGTAATTTTAAAACCACAGCCCTCATCTGACACAAAAAACATTATGTGAGCTTGTATACATTTTTTCAAACTCTTGATCCAAGAGCATGTATAGTAAGCAGATGCACGTCTTTGAATTATTTACCAAATTGTTTCAATAAAAGGTTTTAAAAGAGAAGCATTAAGTGCTGTTATTTGATATAATTTTGAATCACATTTTATGAGACCATTTCTGTCTGTTATGATTAGTTATAATATATATTAGTTATATATATTAGTTATATATATAACTAACATATACATATATACATATATAACTAATATATATAAGTTATATATATGGTACATATGGTATATATATATATATATATATATTATATGTATATTTCTAAACATGTATCTAAATAGCAGCAGTACTTAGATACATGTTTAGACATATACATATACCATACATATATAACTAATATATATAATATATAGAAATGCATTATATAATAATAAATAAAATATTAAAATATTGAGGTTCTGCAATCTGGCCACATAGATGACTCTTATCTGTTGTATCAATAGATAATGATGATTTGATGAACACTGAAAAATCCTTGAATTGTTCTGATAATTTCATCAATAAGATGGAATAGGGAACATCAGTGAGCAACATAACTGTTTTTGAATCTAAATCACTTTTCATATAAAAGATTATTTTGAGAAACCCCAGCCTGGCAATTGAAGCTATTGAGGGAAAAGGTAGCATATATTTCTAAACAATGTCTAATAAAATGATTGGTCAGTCTATCTGAAATGATAAAGTATTTTAGCATTATAGACAGGATTAGCTATGATTCATATGAATTTTGAAGAAATTAGAGCCAATGGTTTAGCAAGAGATCACTCCTTATATTAATCAGATTTAGTGGCCATAACAAAATACCATAGATTGGGTGGCTTAAGAAACAGAAATTCATTTTCTCACAGTTTTAGAGGCTGAAATCCAAGATCAGGATGCCAGCCTGGTCAGATTCTGGTGAGAGCAGTCCTGGCTTGCAGAAGGCCACCTTCTCCCTGTGCCCACTCATGGCCTTTCCTGGGTGAGTGCAAGGAGGGAGAAAGAGAGAGAGGGAGAGAGAGAGAGAGGGGGGGGAGAGAGATAGAGAGAGAGAGAAAGAGAGGGAGGGAGGGAGGGAGGGAGGGAGGGAGGGAGGGAGGGAGGGAGGGAGGGAGAGAGATCTTCCTTTCTTTTTTTTTAAATAAGGCCATCAGTCCTATTGGATTAGGACCCCACCCTTACGACCTCATTAAACCTTAATTACCTCCTAAAAGCTCTATCTCCAAATTCAGTCAGATTGGGGTTTAGGGCTTCAATAAATGAATTTTGGGTAAAATAATTCAGTCCATAGCACTCTTCAAAATAGACTTTGAAGATTCTAGTGGAAAGAGATTCTCTTTTAAAGTATTTAAATTTTTGTTTTAGTAAAACTAAACACTGGGTAAATGAAGTCACTAATACCTCCCTGGGTGTATAAAATCTCTAGCACCTGAAAAATATGGAGATTATTTTAGGGGCTGAATTTTTGAACAAAATATTGGTTGAAAGGGATAGAGAGCTGAGTTTCAATAATTCTTCTTAACAGTCAGTCAGTTCACGTAACAAATATAGTGACTTCCTACAATGTTCCAGCCATTGTTGTCATGCTCTTAGTATGTTTCCTAAACAAAGTGGATATAAACGCTTGCACTGATTGAGCTTACTTTCTAATAAAGGGCAATAAATGATCAACACATGTAAAAAAGTCACTCTTTTTATGGCATGTAAGAAGGTGAGTACTACAGAAACAAATAGAACAAAGTAAGGAGAGAGAATGTTTTGGGGTATGATTTCAATGCAGTGGATGACACTTAACATGAGAAGATGACAGACAGTTGGTATGACATTTGAAGGACACGAGGGAGTTACTCCTGTGGAGGTCAGGACGACTGTCCTTTAAGGCCGTGAGAACTGCAAGTGCAAATGTCCTAAAACAGCAGCTGCTCTGTCACATAAGGTAAGGGAGATAAATTAGGACGTTATAGCAGAAGTCAAGACTGAGAGAGCATGGTGGCTAAACCCATGATACTAGCTGTGAAAATAGTTATAAGGCTTGGAGTCTCGATATATTGAGAAGATAAAGCAAACAGGATTTGCTGAAGAATTGGATGTGGGATGTTGTGGAAAGAAAAGTGTGAAAGATCAATTCAAGCTTTTGGGTCTGAGCAACTGTGACAATGGAGTATCCATCAATTGAAGCACGAGTGAACCAGGTCTTAGGGCGAAGATCAAAGCCAATATGATATGATATAAGAAACAATAAACCTAAATCCCACTCAGTTAAATTTAAAGCCAAAGCAAAGGGACAGCCAACAATTAAAATTCATTAGAGGCCTCTTAGAAGAAAAAACAAATTTAGAAGACTGGATACTTAATACATTTTTATGACTCCAAAGATTTGTTACCATATTTCAGTGAATTGTGATACCTTTGATTTAAGAAACACTATTTTACTTACTACTGTCAAAGAAAAAAAATTAAATTAAATTGTAAAATAACATTGATTGTAAGAAATACCAATTTTAAAATATGATATTGTAATCAGCATGTCATGATATTGGCAATTGGGTATGTACTGGGTACCATACAATGTCAGACATCAGTGATACAAAAAGGAGTAAAATATGGCCCTTGAGAATCTGAGGTATTTACCATGTTATCTATCAATCTACCTGTCTTCTACCTATCAAAGCATTTTCTAGATGAGTATACTAACAGGTTTGAGATACCTGCAGGTTTCTGGTATCTTTGTTAAAAGAAAACAAACGTTACTAGATGCAATTACATAAAAACTGTATTATCTAAAAAGCTGGTTCCAGAATTATTCTTAAGATGGAAACTGTGTATAGAAAAGAACATGATAAGAAGCTGAACACTGAGGGCACAGACACCATCTAGGCCAAAGCAATGTAAGGCAACACAACTTATTGCTCGAGAGCAGGAGCAAATTTTGTTTACCTCCAGAAAGACAGAGGGGAAAAGGTAGAAGGAGAGGGAGGGGGAGAGACAGATGGGGGGGGGAAGGAGAGGGACCACAGGGATGGCTGAAGAGTATGCAGGAGGAAGGGTCAGAGGAAATCCTCATGTGTTAGGAGAGTGGCTATGGTAGACAGAATAGTGCCCCTAACCTCCACTCCAAAAAATATCTAAACCCTAATCCCTGGAAACTGTGAATATGTTAGAGCACATGTCAAAAGGGAATTAGGGTTGCAAATGGAATTAAGATGACCCTGAGATGAAGATATGATCCTTGATTATCCAAGTGGGCCCAATAAAATATTAAGGGCCTTTAAATAAGAGAGAGGGAGGCATTAGAGTCAGCGTTAGACTAAAGATATTTGAGAAAGACTTGACTGACCATTGTTTTGGCTTTGAAGATGAAAGTGGGCCATGGGCCAAGGAATACAGGCAGCCTCCAGAAGCAAGAAAACAGATTCTCACCTAGAGCCCCCAGAAAAGAATCTAGCCCTGCCAGCAGCAGAGTGATACTGCTTAGGGAGACCCATTTTGGACTTCTGGTCTCCAAAACTATAAGATAATAAATTATGTTGTACTTATTGCAAGATTTGTGGAAATTTGTTATAGTAGCAATAGAAAAATCAATACAGTGGCCAAATCTCATTTAATGGCAGTGATGGTCCTTCTCTCCTTGGTATATGCATGTGCCATTCATTCCAACCGTTGAGACAGAGAGTTCATTCCTCCACCCTCTTGAATCTGGGTTGCCCTGCAGTTCTTTGATGGATAGACTGTGGCAAAGTGATGTTATACCTGTTCTAACCTTAGATTTTAAGAGGGACTGGCAGATTCCACCTGGTTCTCTTGGAATGCTCTCCTTTGGAAGACTCCTTTGTGAAACCTAGTCACCATGTTATGAAAAGTCCAAGCCACATGAAAGCCACTCATAGGTGCTACATTGAACAACCCCAACGAAACCAGCCAACAGTCAGCACTAACTGCTTGCCAATTGAGTGAGCCACCTTAACTAACCAGCCCAGATGAGACTTCAGATAACTTCACCTTAACTGACAACTAATAGCAATCACGTGAAAGACTCCAAGCAACCAATAATGTAAAAATTTTGTAGGGTATCAGATGGGCACTTGTCTTATTAGGGAGAACATTTCATAGACTGTGTAGATGCTGGACCACTGCTCTGTACACCAAAAGCTGAAGTTGAATAACATTGAATGTCAACTATAATATATATACATATAGTCACAGGATATGGAGTACAGCATAGGGAATAGAGTCAATGGAATTGTAACAGCTAAATACCATGTCAGAGGGGTAGTACATTGGGCGGGAGGGGAATTATCACTTTGTGAGGGGTGTAAATGTCTATTATATTGTTTTGTACACCTGAAACTAAATAAATGAATAAATAAATAAACAAACAAATAAATAAGAAGCTTCCAGCTGATCCGAGTCAATCTGCAGAACTGGGAGAAATAATAATAAATCTTGTTTTCAGCCACTAAGTTTTGAGGGAGTAAATAGGAACAGATGCTTACGGTTCACTTTGAGGTTGATTATACTCTTACAATGTAACTCTCATCTAGTTACACACACATAAATGTTCAGAAATATCTACTATCTACGTGTGTGTGTGCATGCATGCACGTGTGTGTGTGTGTGTGTTGGGCATGAGGAGCATGATTAGTGGAAATTGCGGAAGGGACTGAATTTCACATCCAGTTTGAAGGCAAACAGAAAGACACATGGAAAGAGATTAGAAGTATGGTAATCATGGAAACATAACCTCACTGGGGAATTTTCTAGAAACATATAGAGTTATTTAACCTCCACATGATGTGGTACTGGGGCCCTGAGCCATTCCCAAACAGAGCCAGACATCAGATGACATAAGATTTATTTATTTATTTATTTATTTATTTATTTATTTATTTATTTAGATAAGGGGCAATCAAAGCTCAATTTGGTCTATCTACAACTCTGTCTTACTCACCTACGTATCTTCAGTGCCTAAAACCATGCCTAGCACATGACAGGTGCTCTCAAGTGTTTATTAGTTTTCAGCACAGAGTTAAAAAGAAGATAACATTCTTCATTCCTTAAGTCTCAATACACCGATAATAAAATATGAGATACTCTCACTCAAGCTTTTCCTCCATATCCCAAAACACCTTTACTTCAAGAATGAGCCCAGGTGATAGAAGTAAATGTGAATGAAAAATGTGATTTTTTAACAATCTGTTAGTAAAGGTAAAGAATATGGAGAATGATGATTAGATAGCCAATATGTTGGCACCACAGTTTAAAGCATACACCTATATCAATTTTCTTCTAAATTTTTTCACAAAATTGCTATTTCTCCTAAAAATTACAATGATAAAGCAATTTCAGGGGGTGTTTCATTATTTAGTTCAACCAAATACCCTAGAGAGAGAGTGCATTCAGATTAATTTAAGATTAAGAATTGACAGAACCATACTGCCATTCAGTTCCCAGAACCAGCAGCAGAGAAGCTAATTACTATTTCTTTAGAAATACTTGCATGCACATATACACATTACTTATTTATCCCGTCCTCTGTCCAAAATGGATTTGAGACCACTGACATCATTTCATCAGTAATAAAATATAGGACCAAGAACCACAGGAGGAACCAAATAAACGACCCATAAAATAGTGAATAGACATTGAGGGCCTGAACCCCAATATTGCTTCAGAGTTTCCTAACCTAACAGTCTAGAGAAGATAATATAGGTCTCATTATCAGAAAGGACTTTGAGAATGTACTCTGAAACTGATTTCAGGTAGCTAAGAGATTGTTGCATAATGCATTTGATGCAATCTATATATTATGGATTTGTAAGGAGGTGAATCAATACTAAAATGAATAAGTTCACAGTGAATGGTTCATTCAACACAGAGACTTTGGTCTAGGCTGAATGTAAATAGACGTGAGTAATGCTCTTCATATGGCAAGTATGAATTAACCAAACATTTGACACAGAGCTATGCGTTAGGAATGCTGGAACACTGGGTGAGGCTAATAGCGTAACAGAAGGTCCTGCACTCAATTCTATTCTGCTGAACAAGTTTTGTTAAGGATATTGATACTCTGCTGATAAAATTTGAAAATTATACGTAACTAGAATATTAGTTAATGTGCTGGATAAAATAATCAGGATTAACAAGAATGAAAAGATTTTAGCACATTGAACTAACAAGCTATTTTTATTTGAGGGTTTTACTAATGGCCATATAAGTTGTCCTCCATTCAAATGCAGAGATCAGGAGAAAGGTAAGGAAGATTGGATACACAGGGGACTATCTGCCCCTCCACCAACATAAAGTGAACCGCACTGGGCCCCAAGAATATATCTGAGTCAACTAATATAGCCACACACAGCTAGAGAGAAAAAAGTAACCAGGCCTCAAAGATGTAAAGAGACTAGTCTATGTGGATGGAAGAAAAAAGTTCAAGAAAGAGGGTGAAATATAGGTTGGTGCTTTTTAAAGTATGAGACTGTATCCATAATAAACTGCAAACTAAGTAATTCCTTAGTGCTGAATAAGAGATTGAAGATTCCCCCCTCTAATGGAGAGAAGGCTTTAAAAGGATGAAAAGAGGTGACATTCTTAGAGCCCGGACAAGGGCATTCTTCTTCCTATAACACCTTGCATTGCTCTCTTTTAGCCCACTGAATGCGGTAGCTAAGTCTATGATTTAGGAGGGACATGGCTGACCATTTCCAGGAAAGAGCCCATGAGTGTGTCTGGGGAGACCTGATCCTACCTTACTGAAGCCATTTCTCAACATCTACACTGTTCTTTTGTCCTTCTGATGATAAAATGAATGTTCTAGCTGTGGTGATGAACCAAATATCAAAAGAGAAATTCATAAAATTGTAATATAAACCCAAGGTGAACAATGTTGAAAGATCATAAACCCATTTTACCTAAACATATAAAAAAACATTGATAGTTGCTGCTTCTGAGGCCAAGTTGATTGCAGGAGGTGGGAAGTGGGACTGCATATTTGTGTCTCTCCCAAAGTCATTTGCTGAAGCCCTAACCCCTAAAGTGGTGGTATTTTGAGATGGGGCTTTTGGGAAGCAATAAGTGTTAGATGAGGTCTTTCAGAGGTAATTAGGGTTAGATGGGATTCGTGCCCTTATAAGAAGAGACATCAGAGTGTTCTTTCTCTCTCTCTCTCTCTCTCTCTCTCTCTCTCTCTCTCTCTCTCTCTCTCTCTCTCCCCCCCCCCCACTCCCACTGGTTCACAAAAGGAAGAAGTCATGTGAGTGCATAATGCGAAGGTAGCCATCTGCAACATAAGGGCCGAATTCTCACCAGAAAACAACACGTCTAGCACCCTGATCTTGGACTTGCAGTCTCCAGAACTATAAGAAAATTAATTTCTGTTGTTTAAGCCTCCCATTTTGTGGTATCGTGTTATGGCTACTTGAGGAGACGAAACTAGTGCATTTATTCCAGCGCAAGGGTTGCAATGCATTAAAATTTGTCTTTTGGAAATAGAACATGAAAATGGGGTGCCCAATTAAAGTTGGTTACAAAGAGAAAACCCTAAAGCTAAAAATAAGCTAATAATAAGATCATGGTATTAATTTTCAAAATAGTAGCTGTCTCTCCCTAGGGAAGGATTATATTTTCTCACCCATTCGACATCAGACATGAACTTGTGACATGCTCTGGCAAATAAAACATGAGCAAAAGTAACATGCATCATTTTTAAGTAGAAGCTTTAAGATCATGGTGTAGTTCATCACAGTCCATTTTCAATCTCTGCCATGTGACCAGCAGGGCTTCAGATAGTTGCAGCCAACCTACAATGGACATGCAAAAGCAACACGAAATATACTTTTGCTGATGTAAGTAACTAAGATTTAGGATCATTTGTTACTTTGTAGTATAAATTAGAATATTCTGACTTACACAACATTCATCTAGGTAATAATTCTGTGATAAATGAAACTAAGGAGGGTGATTGAGCGAGGAGGACACATCCATGGGCAAATTCAATAAAAGGGGCAAAGGTTTTGCTTGCTAAAACAAATGTCAGTGAGGAAGACCTCCATTACACCCCTCTCTAAATAAAATCCTGCTATAAATTCTAAACTTTGGCTTTTGTCTTTCCTTACACTCAGCTTCCTTTTTTATTTTATTTATTTATTTTAGGGCGGGAGACATCGTTCAACAAAGTACTGAAATGATCTCTTGGGGAAGGTGAAACCCAGCAGCAAATTTTGTGTAGAAATTCTCTACAAAATTTTTGAGATTCTGCCTTTCACTGTGACTTTCTTCAGAGCTTTTATTCCATAAAAACCATAGATTGATTTTGTTTTATTTTGCTTTACTGGTATCTTCCTACTCTATCTGCTAATAATTATTTATCAATTAAAATGAACAGAATGAAATTGAAGAGGGAGATTATGAAGTAGCGAAGCAGACTATTTTCTTTATTTGCAATGTGAGAGAAGATATCTAGATACTTTTTTCAGGTTTCTTGGGAAAACAGGTATATACATGAGCTTCTAGTATCCTCAGCAACACACCACATCATATCTTACCCTTGGCAATACATCAAAAGATTGTCAGCACTATCCTCAAAATCCCTCCCTTACAGACACATGCACTCCTCTTTACTTTTAGCATCACGATTTCAAGGCTTTTGGGGGGAAAAAAAAATTAAAGTATCTCTTCTATAAGTTCCTTTCAAAATGCTTAGAGACCAGTGACAAAAGGAAACAGCCCTGTTAATGGCTCCCATGAAGCTTCTTTTTTGATCTAAGCTATCCTCCTAATAGAGAGCTTACTACTGGTAAGTACCTTCAGCTTGCGTCTTCCATCTCCAAGATAGGCCATGAAGGCCCATCAACTACCCCAGGTAGCAGGTTAGGTCCAGATGGCATCTCCAGGTAACTATCTGGAGAGAAAAATAAATCTAGCCCCCCTTGTTCTGGACTAAAAATGTATTGACACAACAAAATTGCTTAAGATATATGACACAATACTCTGGGATCGTATACATCTTTAGAAAACCACGTAAGTAATAAAATGGATTAAAGATTATATTTTTAACAGTTATTGCATAATAATAAATCAGTGGACTGGAAACCTAGTATCTTAAATTAATTAACTGAATGTGCTAGTAAGGATATACTAGGAAAACACACAAAATGTAGGTGATGCTGTCTTCATATGAATGAATCATCAAACAAAGATCATTGCTAAGCTTTCTAATTTACTTATATTCATTTCAAATATTAGCAATTACAACTTGTACTTTCAAATTCCATACAAATGCAAAGCTACCACAAAATAGAATTAACAGGGAGCCTTAGAAATTCATTAAACTGAATTTTAGTAGCAGCACCATGTTTTTGGCTAATATAGGAATATATGTCTGTGCATACACTATTTATGATACCATTTGAGACTTACATAAAATATAAGTTGAGAGGAATGTGTTGCCTTTAATAATTTAGAAGGGTAGAAAATAACAGCGAGGGGAATTGAGAACAAACCTCGCCTTTTCTCATACTGTAATATACAGATATTACATCTGTGGCTTCCAATGCAGATTCTTAATTTGAGCCCAGACAAGCCTTCCAGTATGAAGAGATTAAAGGGATATCCGAGGGAGGAAGTATAGATGCTGTTTCTGGTGCATAACCATGTTTGCAAACATGTTAATCAAATCTGGGTGCTTGCTAACTTGATAATTAAATTTACAAATGATTGGAAATATTTACCCCAGAAAGATTTAAAGTCATTGCTGAAATCCTAATGACAGTTCTAGCAATATGTGTATGCCTCTTGAGGGCCCACTGAGGATAGTTGGTATTAAAAATATAATTGGTTTTGAAGCACATTAGATTAAATTTTTTCCTATGATTCATTCTCTCTTCTTTGTATTCACCTTTCAGGTCATTTCCTGCTTCCTGAACAAGGTATCCATAACTCAAATGCACTACCATATGAATTTGCTTATTTTTGTTAAATTCAGCTAGTTCCAAAATGTTCCATTTCCATTTAAAATGATGTGTTTCAAAATGAAAAGATTAAAGTATCTAATTAAGTAATACTTAGAAAAAGCCACCAGCAGTATTTGAAATCTGACAAAAGGCACATTGTTAAAAAACCAGAATAGAAAGCAATTGAGTAGTTGACGTCACCATAAATTTAAAAAAAAAAAAAAAAAACTTCATTTACTCGGTCCACTTTTAGCTCTTCCATGCAGTTTCATGCCACATCTGACATATTACATTTACATGATGAATAAAAGCATTCTGCTTAAATCAAAATTTTTTAAATGATGCATGAACTTTCAGCTGCATTAAATGAGTTAAGAACAGAATTTCTGACCCCCTGTTGTCAGGGGGAAAGAAATGCCAACTTCCCAATTTTTGATGGCTGCAGCCAGCAACACTGCATGGAGTGTTCTTTTGAATGCATATGTTAAAATGGGGTCAAGGGTCTTAGGAATAAATTGCTTGCCAAACAGTATCAATGGTGCCCTCATCTGACCTTGTATATAATTGTTTGCATAACGGAGCTGAATAACAGCAAGATGGTTAATCTGTGCATGCATTTTTCTAGCCATCCATGGATCTTAAGGGTCAATATGATTTACTAACATTCACTAAAGGTTATTAAAATTGCTGTACAAGGTTGATGGAAAGATGTTATTGCTTTTGTAATAAAAATGACTTTCATGGAACAGTTTACACATAATTTTTTATTAGCTTTTACTTCCCATCCTCCTCCTCACCCCTTCAGAGTTTCATGGTTGATAAAAGTGGATTATTTGTGCTGTCTAGTGGCATTCTTTATTTTGTATTTGTATGCTACCATGGATGTGGATAGTCCTTTCCAGGACTCAAATTATAAATGAGGTAGCTCTCTGCCCCAGATAGCTCCAAGGCTCCTGCCTTCACAAAGGACACCAGTAGGAAAGTAGTTGATTTTGCCCTCAGTCTAATATGATCATGGTAACTGTCCAAATTAAGAGATTTCAGTGACCTGGAACTTTCATACTTCTCCAGATTACTCCAGGCAGCCACAGAGATGCTGCTTGAAAATGCATCAAATGAATTGCTAACC
The DNA here is from genome assembly GCF_057876585.1 of Rhinolophus sinicus. NCBI lineage: Eukaryota > Metazoa > Chordata > Mammalia > Chiroptera > Rhinolophidae > Rhinolophus > Rhinolophus sinicus. Next base: position 60,603,549 of record NC_142502.1, read on the forward strand.
ATTTTCCCCCCTGAAAATAGAACCATCACTTCAGAAAAATCCCATAGCCACCAGCAGACCAAGAGAACACAGCAAAAGTGATAAGCACAGAAGTCTAGCGAAGACTACATGTAGGTGTCAAAAGAGAAAAAAAAAAAATGGAGCAAAGAGGAGGGACGAAAGGAAACATTATCACCATCACAAAACATTTATTAAGTAGAACATTAGTTGAAGTACAACATAGATATGGTTCCTGCTCACTGGAAATTTAATATCTAAAATGTCACTTGAGGAAAAATCCCAGTAAAACAGAGAAAAGTTATTCAAGAGCAAACTTACACAGAGAAAGACATGTGAAGAAAACATAAAAGTAAGGATTAACAGAAAAGTTGGTTTTCTAAAAGTTTCTTCAATTAGAACACTATTATGAATATGATTATAAAGTTATGATCAGATGTATCTAATATAATCAATATAATACAATCTCATTACTTTCCTACCATGTATTTTATTTCTCACTACTTCATGATAAAGCATGAACCAGAAAAAGCATCCAATTTAAACTGTATCTGGTCCTTGGGGAAAATAACAGGACCACATGATTCTGAGTCAAGATTTAGCAAGTGTTAATAGGAGCTTAATATATATTTTTAAATAAACGAAGAACTCCAAAATTAATATTTTTCATGATTTCCTATATGGAATTCTAGATGTATTTACGGTGTAAAATGCACTGTAGGTGCATTTTAGGACATCACAATCTCTCTCACTCAGAGCTTAACATTTCAGATTCAAAGAAATACCCATCATGCTTCTATCATTAGAACTCAGTACAAAATCTCAGGATACACAGGTTGTAATTAGAATGTAATTTCAAATTTTAATATGTATTCTAGTTTATTTTCTTCTTTGGGAATAAAAACAAAAACTGTAATGAGATTCAGATTAAGCTAACATTTTTTGAACATTAAATGTGTGCCATACACTTATAAGTGCTTGTACAGTAAGATCAAAACCTATGGAATTTTCAATTTGTCACCATGAGAAACAACCAAAGGAACTATAATTAAGTAACAGGAAAAAGAAAAAGCTTAGAGAACAATAGTAGTGAGGATTCCCCATGCCTACTTAAAGAAGAACAAAAGAAAATATCCCCATATCTGAAAAACATTAGTAAGAAAATGAGGAAGATGTTTAAGTAAGAATGTGATTTTAAAATAAGTGCATAAAATTAGATTTCCTCCATTTTTCTCTGGGAAATTATCTTACAACAGCAGCAAAGAAAAGAAAAGAAAAGAAAAGAAAAGAAAAGAGGAAAATGCAAACACTGTACCCAGTGAAACTGAGATGCCAGAAACTCTGGATCACAAAATAGGAGGAGGCTAGTCTAAAATATTCATTGAAGGTCAAAGAAAGGTATGGGAAGACCACTAGAAAGGATGCAGCTACAAATACCAGAAAAAAACTAAGTACAAATCTTCTGAAGTTTAAAACAATACAAAACAAACAAAAAATAGTAACTTATTTGCAACAATGGAACAGATTCTGGGGACTAGAGGCAGTGCTTCCTTGTTGCATTTGGCCCAAAGTCTTATTAAAGTGGAGAGTGGGGCTAGCTCAGCCTATGGGAGACAGGGGAGCAACAGTGGTAGAAGAAGAAAGATGTGGCAATGTTAACAGACTTTGGGTGAGTATCAAATTTCTTTCCTTCACACACACACACACACACACACACACACACACACGCACAGCATAGGCAGAATCCCAGCTAGCCCTGGCCCCTTCGAAACATGCATGTCCTGTATTACTCATAGTTGGTCAAGGAAAAAGTTACTGTAGCCAAGAATAAGAACTAATTTAAAAGGAGCCAGCAAAGGACCTATACAATAATGCCACAAGAAAAAAAAATTAGAGGAGCACTGGGGATACAAAGGGCAGATGAAAAATCCTCACATATTAAAAGAGAAAAAATGCAGTAACCAACAAGTGAAAATTATATCACCCTGAATCTTCAAAACTTAATGAAACAGTTTGTTTAATGAAAGACTACAGAGAGGAAGTATAAGTACAGAGAAGAAATGTTAACACTATGGAAGAAGATAAAGCATGTTGGGATGGGGCAGCAGGGTGGACAGTCACAACAAGGAATGTCTGATCGGAAGAAACACAAGCAAGACTCAGAATTGGTGGGAAAAAAGTAAGGATGATAAGAGGCCAAGACTGAGACAGCAAGAAAACTGATGTGAATATAACAAGTCAAAGGGGATCTAGGATGAAAATTACATAGAAGATGGGCAAAGGGCACTAAAACACAAGTAATAGGTATTGGGAAATAAGAGAACAAAAATAACAGAACAGAATAAATGTTTAAGGATTCAAGAAACTGTCCAGAAATAAAAAGTATCAGAATCTGTAAAATGATAAAGGGACACTGTATCCCAGAAAAAGAAAAACTGATTTAGAACAATCAATTCAATGGCACATCGTAATAAAGTCACTGAATTTCAAAGATGAGAAAATCCTTTGTCAGATAGAAAATAATATTGAGTCACGTATAAAAAGTAGAATAATAATAATAATCTAACTTGTACTAAATGTCTCCCTAATAATACTAAAAGAGAGTGGGTAATTTCTACAAAGTATTCAAATAAAGAAGGTTTGGTTCATACCTATATTCCAAGGCACAGAGTTTTTCAAATAAAACAAAGACATAAGCTTTTACAAATACGCTTTGGAATATAGACTTAAATTTCAGCCAACAAAGTAATGAATGGAAAAACTGTGTCAAAGTGTCTGGCCATGAGCATTGAGTCAATTTTAAGAGTAGGACTAAGATAAAAACAAATATGAGAATTGTGGTGAGAGAAGAGAATGAAAATGCAATACATGCAGATGAAGCAGAAATGGGAAGGCAACGGGGAAATTAGGACTTTTAGAGCTTAGGGTGGTCAAGACAATCTAATTGATAAGTCAAATAATAAGTTGATAAATCAAATTAAAATGCTATGTGTTTATTTGAAGTTATTAACATAAACATTGAAAAAGGAAAAAATGAACAGAAATGAGTTCTGTCATTCCTCAGAAAACATAACATAAAATATGACAACAAACCTAAGGCAGAACATATATATTTCATATAAAAATACAAATGAGATAAACTAAGTTATTAAAATAGACTCTCAGATCAGACTGGAAAGCAAATCTCAATTACATGCTGCATTTGAGAGAAATACCCAAAACAAAGTGACTCAGAAAAATGATGAAACTAATATATAAATCTAAAAGCTGACTGAACACACACACACACACACACACACACACACACACACACACACACAAATTGATATGTTACTAAATACAATATAAGAAATAATTACACAAAAAGAAATTAAGAGACATAAGAAATTAAAATAATCTTAATATGCTCAGTTATTGTAAATAAACTTAAGAACCAGGATAAAATAGATCATTCCCTGGAAAACATAAATTAGGACAACTTATCACAAAAGAGGAAATGTCTACTAGAAGTAGAAAACGTTGCTAAAGCACAACCCATCCCTAGAGTACTGGGACTGGATGGAGTCACAGGAAATATCAGAGAAACAGACAATTCTAGTGTGATTTAAAATGATCCAAGGCATAGAAAATAATGAAAGCTTCCAAAATCTTTTTAGAAGAAAAACAATTTAATAAAACATTTCAAATCAATCTCATTCTGGATATGTTTGTAAAACTACTAAATAAATTGTTAACAAACAATGATAGTTTAAAAATAATTTTCCATGGCAAAGTGTGGTTTGTTTTAGGAATACAAGAAAGTTCAGTGTTAAATTTATTTTCCATAATAATGATTTTAAGTGAAAATTTGTACTATTGCCTTTATGGAAGCCTAAGAGTCATCTAATAACATGCAACATTTAACCTTGATTAGACAAAAATTCTTAATAAAACAGGAATAGCTATATTTTTTCAATATCATAATGCATATCTTAATATCAGATTTGACCTAAAAGGAAACATCATGTTTTACAGCAAAACAAACACTGAAAGCTTTTCTATTAAAGTTAGAAACACTAAAAGTGAGGAGAACTTTTATTCCCACTATTATTTAATATTGGTCTGGAGTTACTAGCCAAAGCAATTCGATAATCTAAATACACAAGGGGGATACAAATTATAAAGGAATATATAAAATTATAGTTATGTATATTAATATTAATAATCATTTTATTATAATTAATGATATTTTAATATGGATAATTCAAGAAAATCAACTGTATTTTAAAGTATAAAATAATTTAATGAGGGAGTGCCTTGGCAAAAGAAATTAATTGGCAGAATGTAACCTTGATACGTAAAACAACAATCATTTAGAACATGGAATGGGAGAAAATAACCGATTTTCTTGAAGACTACTAATTGTCCCACAGGATTCATTCTCCCTTTCTACTGTGAATAATAGAACTCCCTTTATTTCCTTCCACATATGTTTGCCCACCTGGACACTCCATGCCCAAGCCTTTCTTGCAGGTAGGTGCGCCATATGCATATTTTGGCCGTCAATAAGAGTAAGCAAAATTATATGGGAAACTTCCTGATCATCTCTTTAAATATGCTAAACCTCTTTCTTTCCCCTTCCAATAGTCTGTAAGATGGATATAATGCTAGTAAACTGACAAAGCAATCTGGATTTGCAGGTGATCTAACTGAGCACAGAACCACTCACATCTGAAATGTTACATAAAAATAAACTATCTTTTTTGGGCCCCTAGTTGTTTGGTTTGTTTGCATGTTTGCAATAGCAGCTGAGTCCATACTATAACTAACACTCCAAAATAGGTGAAAGTTCTATATGCTCTATATGAAGAAAATTTTAAAATACTATGAAGTGAGAGAAAAAGCTTGAATAATTGGAGAGTGGAAAGTCACACCATGCTTTAGATAAGAAGACATCAGAAAGATATTAATTCTTCTCTGCTTAATCTAAAAATTTGACACAATCGTAACAAAAATGGCAACACGTTTCCTTTTGAAATAGGAATACTCAAATGAAAAAATTAATAAGCAAAATTATCAATGAAAATTCTGCAAAATAATATGGGAAGGAATCTACACCTATTAGATAAGACATGTTATAAAGTAATTTACCTCTGCTACATGAATGAAGCACAGGTCAGTGGATTAGAATAAAAATTCCATAACAGATTTGTGTAATAAATTTGATATTTCAAATCAGTGAGAAAAAGATGAAGTGTATATAAATGGTACATCCATATCTCACACTTTAAACAAAGATAAATTCTAGATGATTAAAGATTATTAAAAGATTAAAAATGAAACTCCAAAAACATTTAGAGAAAACTTATTTTTAATAATCCAAGATTGACAAAGAATTTGTAAAATAAGACAAAACGAGATGCCATAAAAATTATTGATAAATTATACTACATTCAAAAAAGATAAGGTCTAAAATAACCATGAATCACCAAATGACAGACAGCAAATGTGGCTAACGTTTTCATTCATATCACAGATAAAGGCTAATTTTCTACAATAAAAATCATTCCTATAAATCAATTAGAAAAAAAGACCAACAACACTTTAGGGAAAACATAAGCAAATATTTAGTTTAGGAATAAGAAAATACAAATAACTCTTAAATCTATGAAAATTTGTTACCCCTCTCAAGAAGAAAAGTAAAAATTGCAACAAATAATAGCTGATTCCAGGTCTGGTACAGAAAATACAAAAGATTTAACTGGGAAGTCAAGTTGTGCCAGAAAACAATGAAATTATCAAGGACTAAATGGGCCATGTCAGAGGGACACAGGAGCCAATACGAAGGGACTACATTTGGCCAATGTGTAACTATTTTAGCTTGAAAGAGAGTAATGAATGCAAATGATTAAAGCACATAAAATATGAAAACTCAAGGGTTCTTATTGACAGCCCGCTCAATAGGAGAGAGGGAGAGAGAGAACCTAAAATTTAAACAAAATTAATAGAGCACCACTGGAAATAACTAGGGCCCCAAATCCTTGTTCTGAAAATAGGCAGTTAAAAAGAAATCATTTATATTGCCTTTCTTCTATGAAGTACACTTCAGGGAAAATAATTAGCCTTAATGGGTAGAGAAAGGTTATTCTTTATTGAAGAGTTCTAACCAAAACTTGTGAAAGGAAAGGTAGAATTTTTTTTAAATCACCATTTTACAATCCCTCATAAAATAAATGATTCAAGTAATGATCACATGTATGAAGCCATTTGATAAAATATAAACAAGGAAACTTATAATGGAGATCAGACTGTGACCACTTGAATCCACTGATCATCACAGAAAGTGGCAAAGGCGTGGATTGTATGTCTCCTACTTCGAGGCAATATGGAATATACTGCAATACCTATGAAGTACTGCTAAGATGTTGAACCCAAATCTAATTAAGTGTCAGACGTTAATTTTTCTCTACAGAGGATAAGCGAACAACTTAAATTACACCACAAGGAAGCAATCAGACAAATCCAGAATTTGGGACTCTGGATAGGACAAATGATCCAGTTTCTATAATCCTGTCAGGAGGTCAGAAGGAAAGGATACTGTTCTAATTTGAAAGGGATCAAATATGTGGTGATGGAAGGAGAACTGACTCTGGGTGGTGAACACACAATGTGATATATAGATGATGTATTACAGAGTTGTACACCTGAAACCTATGTAACTTTACTAGCAATTGTCACCCCAATAAACTTTAATTTAAAAAAAAGAAAATGGAAGGAAAGAAGGGAGGAAGGGAGGGAGGGAGGGAGGGAGGGAGGGAGGGAGGGAGGGAGGGAGGGAGGGAGGGAGGGAGGGAGGGAGGGAAGGAGGGAAGGAGGGAAGGAGGGAGGGAGGGAGGGAGGAAGAAAGTTAGGAGAAATAAAAATCAAATATAATAGGTGGACCTAATATAGATCCTGATTCAATAAACCAATTATAAAAGGACAATTTTTTCTCACATTTGGAGAAACTTCCTTATGATTTTTATTAGATGAGATGGACCAATAAATATTCATTAGGTATGATTACAACATTGTGATTACACAATAAAATGTCTACATGTCTTGGAGATGCTTGTTGAAATATAGGGATGAAATAAAAAGATGTTGAATCTTTTTAAAATAGTTAGCAACGAATAAAGAAAACAAATAAAAGCAGGGCGATCACTAAAACAAAAGTGGCAAAATCCTGAAAATTCTTGAATTTGACTGATGGTTGAATTTGATATGAAGTTTCATTCTTTCTATATTTGTGAATCATGAGGTCCATTTTTCAATCTATCAGTTTGAATTTAAACCTGTGTAAGGAAAATTTACTCTCATATTATGCTGGAGGGAGGGTAAACTGATAAATGCTATGTAGAGAATCTGGCAATATATATCAAAATTTTAATTGTACATAGCTAGCACTTATACTCTTAAATGTGTATTCTACAGATATATGACCAGACATACAAAGTGACATTCATAGGAGGACTGCTTGTAATAGCAAATGATTAAAAACTACCATAAGGTCCATAACTAAAGATTAATCAAAGTATAGTGCAGGCAGACAACAAAACATTTTGCAGTCATTAAAGAAGAGAGAACTTGGTCAAGCAAAATAAGAGACAAAATAATATAAATACTAAATATTTTTAAGTTATTAAAATAATGCTGAAGTCCTATCAAATGCATGAATAGACTTTCCAGAAAGTAAGAAAAACCCCAAGGCTAGAACAAGGGAAAAGTGAGAATCCAGAGAAGTAGGCTGAAGCTACTGGCTGCCCTGAGGAACCTAACAGTCCTGCCTGACGTATAACATGGTTTCTCAGCCTCCAATTAGTGACTAGTGACATTTTTGAGCCAGATAATTCTTTGTTGGAACTGTCCTGTGCATTGTAGAATATTTAGGAGCATCCCTGGCCTCTACCCACTAGTTTCCAACGGCCCCTTCCCCCAGTTATAATAACCAAAACATCTCCATACTTTGCAAATTGTCCCCTATGGGGGGCAAAATCATCCCTAACTGAGAACTAGTGATACAGAGGATCAGTACTAATGGGGCCATGGAAGAGAAAAGACTTCCCCTCAATAAAGCTAGAAGCCATGGAAAGGAGTAATAAATATAAAATCTAAACAACAGACACAAGGTCCATAAGTTTAGCGTCTATGCTTTCTTCTATACAAGTTTATTGTTTTGGGTCTTATATTTAGGTCTTTGACCCATTTTGAGTTAATTTTGGTACATAGTGACAGACAGCAGTCTAGTTTCACTCTTTTGCACGCGGCTTTTCAATTTTTCCAGCACCATTTATTGAAGAGGCTTCCTTTTCTCCATTGTATGTTTTGGGCTCCTCTGTTGAAAATTATCTGTACATATTTATGTGAGTTTATTTCTGTTTTCAATTCTATTCCACTGGTCTATGTGTGTGTGTGTGTGTGTGTGTGTGTGTGTGTGTGTGTGTGTGTGTGTGTGTATATATATATATATATATATATATATATATATATATATATATATATTGCCAATACCAGCTCTGTAGTACAAGCTGATGTCAGGGAGTGTGATACATCCCACATTATTTTTTTTCTTAGGATTGCTTTCGCTATGAATTTGACTTCAAAGGCAAGGGAAGTAAAAGGTGAAATAAATGAATGGAACTATAACAAACTAAAAAGCTTCTGCTCAGCAAAAAAAAAAAAAAACCATCAACAAAACAAAGAGGCAACCAACCGAATGGGAGAAGATATTTACAAACACCTCTGATAAGGGGGAAATATCCAAAATATATAAGGAACTCATATAACTCAACAAAAAAAAGATAAACAATCCAATTAAAAAATGGGCAGAGGACATGAACAGAAACTTCTCCCAACAAGACATCTAAATGGCCAACAGATATATGAAAAAAATGTTCAACTTCACTAGCTGTTAGGGAAATGCAGATCAAAACCACAATGAGATATCACCTCACAACTGTTAGAATGGCTATCATCAACAAGGCAAATCATAACAAGTACTGAAGAGGCTATGGAGAAAAAAAAAAAAAAAATGTCATATACTGTTAGTGGGAATGTAAATTGGTACAGCCGCTATGGAAAACAGTATGGAGGTTACTAAAAAAAAGTTAATAATAGAATTGCCATAGGACCCAGCAATCCCTCTCCTGGGTATCTACCAAAAAAATCTGAAAATATTTATCTGTAAAGATATATGTACTCCAATGTTCATTGCAGTATTATTTATGGTGGCCAAGACATAGAAACAACAAAAGTGTCCTTTGATTGATGTCTTGATAAAGAAAAAGTGGTATATATACACAACGGAATACTACTCTCCCATAAGAAAAGATGAAATACTGCCATTTGTGACAATATTGATGGACCTTGAAATTATTATGCTAAGCAAAATAAGTCAGACAGAAAAAGTCAAGAACCATATGACTTCACCCATATCTGGTACATAAAATTGAAAGCAACCAAGGAACAAGACAAACAAATAAAGAAAAAAAAAAAAAAAACTCAGACACAGACAATAGTTTAGTGGTTACCAGAGGATAAAGGAGGAGGGGGGTGGTAGAAGAGGATAAAGGGAGTCAAATATATGGTGATGGAAGGAGAACTGACTCTGGGTGGTGAGCACATAAGGTAGTGTATTATAGAATTGTACACTTGAAACCTATCTAGTTTTGTTGATCATTGTTACCCCAATAAATTTTAATTAAAAAAAATCTAAATAACAGAGACAGCAGCAAGGAAAATTATCTTTATCCATATTCATTCTATTTATAAGGTACAAAGAAATAAAACACAAATAAATATTGTAATTAAAAACAGTCATATTTTGGGAGTAGCAACTGACACCCTGAGGAGGAAAGAAACAAAATGCAATCTTCAAATAATTCCCACAGATAAATTTCCAATAAATAGAAGCTCTCAGAAAATAAACAAATAAATACACAATTAAACAAGACTCCACAAGCAAGAGTCAACAGAAACAACAATCCACAAAACCTGGTACAAAAGATATACAAATTCAGCAATTATCAAATACAAACTATATATAATTTATCAGAGAGATTTATAGAAGAACTAAATAAAACATCTAGAAATTAGAAATTTAATTGAAATTAGAAACTTATTAGATAGGATGACAGGAGATTATACTGAAATGAACAATTAGTGAACTGGAAGCTAGAAGGGATGAAATTATGCTAAATGCAGCACAGAAAGATGGAAATGAAACCATGAAATAGAGCTTAAGACTCAGAGGATGAAATGAGAATGTCTAATAGACATCCATCAAAATTTAGAGGGAAGCAATAGAAAGAACACAAGCGAAGTACTATTTGAAGAGATAATGTCTAAAAAACTTCCAGAATGGACAAAAGACACCAACCCTCAGATCCAGGAACTACAACAAATTTCAAGCAAGAATTGTTGATATTCTGAGATGTCATAGTAACAATAACAATACAATGATAGCTACCATGTTGAGTGCTTCCTCTGTACTAGACATTATACTAACAATACTTCATTGATACTAACTTTAATTGATAGATAGCTTTTTAAAAATAGGAAGACACATGCAACTTCCTTAAAGGTTAAAGATTATACGTTAAAAGAATTTTATGAGAGAACCAAAACCAATTGCAATGTTTGGATAATGTCTAGTACCAAATTCAAGCAAATCAACTATAATTATCATATTATTTAATGTCTCTTAGTGGAAATATTTCAGCACAGATCTGTCCGACTTACACAAATTTTGCCCCAAAGCTATGCAATGTTTAAACCGTGTAAATTTCTGAAAGTTTGCTACTGTTCTATACTCTATCTTTTTTTAAGAAATTTTATTTTAAAAGTGTTCTTTCCAGCTTTTACAGGGATAAAAGGAAAATGAGCACAATGACAACAAAGGACAAAATTAAGGATGGTATAAACAAAACCAAAAAAAGAGATAAAATGTTGTCCAAAATAAACTAGTGATCACAGACATAGTTTATCATTTCTGTTATGCAAGGAGTTACCTCATAGAATATAATGCACTTTGTGATTCTATCAGAGGTTTTCTTAGCAAAGATATAAGAAATGTGTTTTGCAAGTTATTATTCAAAACTACGGTATTAGACAACATCTATAAAGAGACCAAATGTCTCCCTGATTCCATCAGCATACCACATGAATGTCTAATTTATAAATGACATTCTGTGAAGAAGGAATTTTTACATGGCTTTCTTCCAGCTTTGCTACAGCGATAGAGCAAATCTTTCTTAGTCACCACTGTCTGGTTCTGATTCTCAAACCAAGGGAATCAAAATAAATGTCAAACTGAGCCCCGGAAAGGTGTTTACTCCCAGGGACCCTAAAGGGTGGGTGAAGAAATGCAGAAGAACCAGGATCACCACTAATGGACACTGAGGGCAAGTCTTTCATACAAGGTGAGACTAGGATAAGTACAGTTGCAGGGAATACGAGGTTCCAAAGTGCTAATAATCAGATGCAAGGAACAAATTAAAGAACCTGGTTCTGAACTAGAATACAAAAGATGCGTGACCCTCTCATGTGGTTCTTGTGCTGGGTATTAAATAGGCAGCCCTAAGACAGACTAAGCTGGACTGAGCTAAATACAACTCCCAGCCCACATGAATTTTGCCTCCCTGATCATTGTTTTCTGTATTGAATCCCTCAAGTCTTGTTATACTTAGGCTAAGTTTCTTGAGACAAAAGAAAAGAGGTAAAAAATCTATTCCAATAAATTTAACTTCTTTACCAACATTTTTTGGATAAATAGAGTCGAACTACATGTCTTATTCAAAGTACATCTGGCCAGAGCAAAGTAATTGAGTCACAGTCATTCTATTTGCTAACTTTTCATTCCTTTTCCTTCAAACTGGCCCCTTTTGCTTGCACATCTTTTCAAGATAAAACCTCTTTAACTTTCTATTTAAGAGCCTCGATAGGTATAAATTTATTTATAAATGTTCAATTTCATTACCCGAGAGGTGAATCAGATAGAAGTTCAGGAAAGAGGAGAGGTGTGAGTTTGTTTGTTGTTTTGTCACTTAAAGCAACAGAAATTTATTCTCTCATAGTACAGAAGGCCAGAAGTCCAACATCAAAATCGCTGGACCAAAATTAAGGTGTCAGCAGGGTCCTGCTCCCTCAGGAGGCTCTAGAAGAGAATCCTTGCTTCTTCCAGCTTCTGGTAGCTGTCAGCATTTCTTGTCTTGTGGCCACGTACTCCAATCTCTGCTGCTGTGGTCACATTGCCGAAACAGGAGAGGTCTCACTGTAAGTCAGTTCCATTTCCTTCACATATGACTGTGTGTTTTGCACTCAAGGAAAAGAAGAGTTGAAGGCAATGGAGCTGTAAGTACGATTTTTTAAATGATTATTGCTTTAAAAAGTCAAGAGGAAAAGGCATAGGTGTTGTTAATCTTCTCCATTTTGTAGACAAGGGAGCAGGAGAGCATAACTGACACCTTCCATTATAGGCCCGCAAAGCAAATGCACTCTCTGTTGTTGAGACATACAGAAATTACTAGAGATCAGAGAGGCGACAGAGAATCTGCCAGAGGCCAAGGCACTGGAATCATGAATTTATTTGTAACAGATTCCAGAAGAACTGGAAAGAAGCAGTGTATTCAGTAATGAGCAGAAAATAGGACTAGGTTAAGTTATCATTTTCAGAAGAAAAATATTAGATAGAAAAGTTAGGCTTTAAATCTTATTTATTTTCAATATAGCAGGCTACTGGTTTACGTTTTAATATTCTTATAGTCATGTTTTTAGCATCTTCTAAAATTAAGAACCATTAAATACAAAAACATATCACTTACCTGAGAGAACCCTGAGTGTTCTAAATAAAAGGTTATGATTTTAAAATCTTGCCCCGCACTTAGAAGAGTAGGGAAGCAGAAAGAAGGGAAATGATGTTTACTACTTGCCTTCTGCATATTGCAGTAGGTACCAGCACATATGCCGCTTCATTTAACCCTAACGACAACCCCGGGTGTGAAGTATCCTGCCACTCATTTGAAGAAGTCAAATGAAACAGAAAGAGGTTGAAGGACTGATTGAGATCATTTCACAGTAAGTGGTTGAAATGTGATTGAAATATAGATTGTGTCTAGATATCTATCAATGATTGGCTGTTTGGTAACTTGCCTTTAACAAATAAGTCTTAATAATGAAAACAAGTGGCATAGTCACAAATCTGTGAAAAAGAAATCAATAAGGAATGGTTTGATAGTGTCTGTTTAAGTAGTTTTCTCCACTGGTTAAGATAATAAGTCAATTTTGATTGCTACACCACTCACTTATCACCAAGTTTTTTATAAATTGTTTTTTTATCATAGACAAAAAAATTCCCTTTTGAAAATTACTCATTCATCTATTCAATAGATATTTACTGAACACCTAACTACTTCATGACTGCTGTACACTGGCACGACACCCAGGAATAAGACAGATATGGCACGTATCTCTTACAGCCTACCAAGAGCTCACTTAATTACCTTACTTTGAAATATGGAAAAACATGTCTTTAAATATTGGCTAATTGTCCCCACAAACCAGTCGTGTTTTTCCTCTCCACTTACCAATATATACTACAACGCCGTAGAGGTACAAAGGAAACTGAATGAAAGAAAAGCAGATATTGTGACCTTTTAATGTACGTTGATACTGTACCATCAAGAGCTTGTCCAACACAAATAACAGACCAAATCAAATTTGGTCATCACAAAGCTTTCTCAGCTTTTGCAATACGGTTGTATATCAACAAGGTGTATCTCCTGAAGCAATGAACAGTACTTCTTAACTTGGAATTCGGCATATTCTGTGTTTCAAAAGTACAGTATTAACAAATGACTGCTTTATTGACTCATTTAAGAGAAGTGTCACTAAACTTATATTATCTGTCTTAGTGACACACAAAACACGAGATTTTTGGCAAGTACTGATAGAACTGTGTAGGAGGGAGATTAATGGAGAGCAAATTGGAGAGTAATTAATCAAGCTGCATAAGAAAGTGAGAAGCAAAAACAAAGATGCAAGATTTGACAGGAAAATTCTAAGCTCTTTGTACTTGGCACCAGCCAAAAAAAAAAAAAAAAAAAATAGAGGCATAATAGGGCTGAGAAGTTCATGAATATGCTCCAATTAATCTGTATGTGCACTGAAATGCATTTTCGTTTGGTTCATTTAAATCTGAAATTCCCTTCCCCATTGATGTCAGCTAGTTAGCCAAGATGGTGCATTACTGTTATGATCACTGCAGCGCACATAATTTAGATTTATCTCTTTGGGGACTCGGCTCCACCCCCTGCTAGCTAATATGCTCACCATGTTTAATGGTGCAAAAAATTTCCCTGAGTACAGGTTATTTATCTTTATCAGGGGCTGCGTTTGGCTGGCTGTCTGTTATCAGCCAGAATATTTGTTCCTAAATGGTTGGTTCTCATCCATATTCTAGGGCAATCCTGAGGCTTATGTTATCACTCAGATTGGCAATAAAAGTGTTTTAGTTCTTTAGATACACCTTAGTAATACTGATTTATAAGTTTGAAACAGCTGAAATTATGATTCAGTCTATGAACCCTGAAATCACTGTCATTAAATACAAAATCAATCTAAATTCTGAGAAAGGATTTTCTTTGGGGCAGTTTGGGGGAGACATAATGAACAATACAGGCACACAAATATATAATAAGAAAAAGTTATAAATGATAATTTTAAGTAATGATGTTGTCAAAAAAAAACCTGAGAAGAAAAACATGGACAAACCAAAGAAATAGAACAGTTAATAGCCAATGACCACTATCACCATCTCCCAAAAATTAAATGAAGAAAATGAAATCAAGGGTCCTTGACAAGATAGTGAACAAATATAGACAGATGTCACCCTCCCTTGAACCTAAACCCAAAGATGTACAGAATCAAGAGTGATGTTGGTAGTTCTGAGAATATATAATAATATTTTTAAAGGGCAAAAAAACTCTAGGAAGATAGAAGACTTTGAAATACAAAGGCACAAGAGGGCTCTAGGGAACAGTCTGGATGTCAAGGGGAATTTTTTTAGTTGAGATCTTTTTTTCTCTTCAAATTACTTTGGTGGATCACTGCCCACGCATTTCCCATGCAAAGCAGAGAGACAGCACTGACAGCAGCCTCGCCTGAGTGGTGGCTTGGCAACAACAGGGTGAGGCTGTCGCTGGCTAAGGTAGGTGGTAACTAACTTTTGTAGGCAGACACTCCCCCTTCACATTGTGGCTTCTAGATAATTCAAGTAAGTAACAGTGTCAATACGACAGTTTCAAGGAAACTCCCTAAGACCCAGGTCTAATAGGATGTGGAAAGGAAGGGTAGCCAAGCCCCACTGTAAAGGCAGAGGCTCTTTGCCCAAAGCAGGTCCCACCCACCGCCATATTTGTAAACTCACAAGTAGGAAAGCATGCAAGTGTCTAGAAGGGAAAATACATATACCCAGCCAAAGTTGCTAATCTCCAGAGACTGAGAACTTTGGGGAAAAATAAACACCACTGAAAAGCCCAATCACTATGAAAGAAAAAAAAGAAGAATAATAAAAAAAGAAATAACTGAACATACTATATTAGGTGAAGCTGAATTAATATACTAAAAAAAGAATGTCAACTTAATAAAAATACACTTTCAAAAAGATAAGGGATAACAGTAATTACATGAAGAGTGAAAAGCAATTATAAAGAAGAACAAATAGGAAATATAGGAGGTGAAAAATATAACAGCTGACAGAAAGAACTTAGTACGTTGCTTGAAAAACCTCAAAACTACATCTAAAGAATGAAGAGTTAGCTATAAGATAAGTCAAAGAATGCTCTCAGAAGGCATCAGAAAGGAAGCACACATGAAAAATTTTCTTTTTTTATTAATCTGAGAAATATAGAAGACAGAAGAGAAAGCATCAACATACAGACAACAGCAATGTTTTAAAGAAAAGAACTATGTAGAGGAAAGAAATACCTGAAAAAAATAACAATGGATAATTTTCCATAACTAAGTGAAAATGAAAGATAGCAAACGGACTCAGGATAGCAATAAAAATAAATAGAAAAGATAAAGAAATATTCTGACACAGTATAGTAAAATTCAATAATTTCAAAGATAGGAACAAATCATAAAAGTTTCCTAAAAGAGCAAATGACCTTAAATGAAGAGGAATCAGAATTATTTGTGGCTTCTTACAACAATATTGGATACAGAAAACAATAAAAAATGTTTTCAAAATTAAAGGAATAAAAATTTGAACCTGAAATTTTGTATATTGCTAAGCTTATTTAAAATTGAAAATTAAATAAAGATATTTTAAGCCATACAAGGCCTCAAAACATTTGCCCTGAAAAAAGTCTTTGAAAATCTTCTTGGCGGAAGTACTCAGTCAGAAAATGAAATCAATTGAAGAATACCACAAGAGATGTAGGTGGTAAGAATGAATTGATAACCTAGTAAAATTTCTTATTATTTCAATAAGCAATGACACTCCCTTTCAAAAGAATTAAAATGCTAATAAAACATCTTCTAAATTCCCAGGTTCAAATGGCCTTGCAAAAATCCCCATTCTTCCATACTATCAATAATCACTATGTTATACTAGCTGTTCTAGATAGAAACAGATACAAACTTTGAAGAGGTTAATGTAAGTTTTATTTCAAAACTGTGTGGACAATAAAAGAGAAGAAGAGTCTTATTTCTCTTATGAACATAGCAGCAAAAACTCTCAATGAAATATTAACTAACTTAATCAAGAATATATTAAAATTATACATCATGGTCAGATATGGCTTAGTCCAGTAATTCAAGAATGTTTTGATATCAGCAAATATAAAAAAACAATTTCTCACTTGAACAAACTAAAAGATGAAAAAAATCACATGACTATGTCAATAAATTAAGAATAAGTATCAAACTATATCAAACCATTTTTATGATGTTCTAAGAATAGAAAAAATGTATTTAACTTGAAAAAAGCTACATGCCAAAATTTATGTCAAACATCATATAAATGGAAAAACTTTAATTTCCCCCTTTACATTAGATCAAGATAAATATTCCAAATATCTTTTTTTTTTCAATTCTCAAGTGCAGTTAGAGAAAAAATTATCAATATTTTCAGATAATCTGATCACATATATATAAAACTCTATAGAAGCAACAGTTGCCAGGTGAAACTTAATAAAATTCAATGTTATTCTTCTACATCAACAATAATCAAATAGAAAAATTAGATATTATTCACAATAGAAAACTATTGAATATCTAGGCATTATTCTAGTGAATGACTTTTAGAATGACATTTTTAAAACTCAAAACCCCAAAGAAAAAGAGAGAGATATTATATTCGCAAATGAGATGAAAATTCTACCTGAATTAACCTATAAATACAATACTAATTAAATTACACAGAAAATTCCTTAGAAAACCAACAAATTATTAAAATGCATATGGAAAAATAAAGATTTATGAATAACTTAGTCACTTCTGAAAAATAAAAGATGAATAACTTATCTAACAAGAGATCAAATTCTACAGAGCCCTAGGAATAATTTTAAAAATAATAACAATGTAATACAAAGGCAGGTTCACACAAATAGAATAAATTGAAAATATTAAAAGTTCTGAAACAGACCCATGTAAGTATGGAAACTAAAAGGTAGCACCACAAATCAGGGGGAGGTGATTTAATATATGGCATTGAGAAAAATAACTTAATATGGAGAAAAATAAAGCTGGACTATCTTACTCCATATATAATAATGGAACACGTGGTAAATTAAATTATTTGAAAGGTAAAACTCTAAAGAAGAAGAATAAAAGTTAGGACACCTGCTCTGGGACCTTTAATAAAAATCCAAAATTACAAAGCATAAAATGAAAAATCAAATTATTTGACATCAAACTTTTTAAGAAAAATGATACATTTCCAAGGACATACAGAAGACTTAATAGAATGGGTCCCTTTGTGGGCAGGAAATGGAAACGGGCATCATGAATCAAAAGAAAAACAGAAGAAGGGAAATTCATTGTCTGAGGCAGTGTATCATGAGCCAAGGAGAGTAAACAACTTAATCCCTGGAACCAAGGTCTAAAGGAAGAAAGGGAAGCAGGGAGAGAAGGGAAGCAAGGATCAAAGAACCATTCTGCCAGGCTCCGTTTTTACCCCAGACTGCCCAGACTTCCCAGAGGGGGGCGCCCAATATGCACAAAGACTCAATCAATCCCTTATTATAAATTGTCATGTTCTTCTGGGTTCATTCTCCACTGGTTGGACTCCATTCTCTCTCTCTCTCTCTCTCTCTCTCTCTCTCTCTCCCTCTCTCCCTCTCTCCCTCTCTCCCTCTCTCCCTCTCTCCCTCTCTCCCTCTCTCCCTCTCTCCCTCTCTCCCTCTCTTTCTCTCTCTCCCCCCCACCATCCCTCTCTCTCACACACACACATCAAGCACATATGTGTGTACACCATCCCCAATACTTTTTCTTGTATAAAAGTCACACCCTCTCTCACACAAGCCCCAGTGTCTGAATGATCCATCCAGCTGCCAATAAACAGACAAAGCACCCTAAGTACTGAGAAAACATATTCTTCTAGAAATGGAGGTGTATTGAAAAAACACAACGAAGGACATTGAACCTTGCACTAGAAAGTACGATTCCTCTTTATTCAAACCGTGAAATTTGGTAGCAATGTTTTTAAAGGAACCATGCTTACAAAATGATTATGATGTTTTTCGTGGTACATTGTAAATAAAATTCTTTATTATAAGACTTTTCAAGGAGAATTTCAAACTGGTTGTGACTTTTTCAAATGCCAAGGTCATGTAAAAACAAGGAAAGACTAAGAAACAATTACAGATTGGAAGAGACCAAGAAAACATGATGACTTCATTTAACATCATTTCCTGAAATGGATCCTGGGACATACACTGGCCTGATATTACTGTTTTGCCTCATCTCTTACTATAACTCACATAATGACATAGAATGAAGCACTTTCTTCTACTTGGGGTCTCCTCCCTAACAGCCCTGCATACGCTCCCAACCCTAGCATGAAGGGTCCCAAACTCTCTGTAATCTCTTCCCTGCAATCTAAATTCTCCACTTTTTTGAAGGTACAGCTCAAGTTCCATCTCCCCCAGGATGCTTCCAGATTAACAACAGCCTATGATTTTGATTAGAGCCTAGAAATTCAGAAAGCAATTCAAATCTGCACCACGCATTCTAGTTTTGAATTGATTGTATATTATCTTTCACTTGTCTTTAGATGTTTCTTGAAGTTATCTCTTGACATACAAATCATATTTTGAAATCCTTGAAGTCAGGGCTACGTCCTAGTTTTTGTTGTGTGTGCATATGCATGAGGATCCCTTTCAATCGTCTACAGGACCTAATCTGTCACCAGCTGAGTAGTTGTCATTTAATGAATTGCTTTCTTCACTATATCACTGTTGGGAAACATAGCCTATTTGGGTTGATACTTATGAAGGGAAATAACTGACCTAAGATGAAAATTAAGTGCAGTTTTCAAGAAAGTTGTTATTGTCATTTGGGATTAAAAAAATAAAACTGTCCAAATTCTGATGAAAACACTTGAGTGAAACAATTCCCACAGGAAGCTGTTAACCTGCTACAACACAGAGAAATATAGATCACACTGAAATGGTCTTTAGTTGTACGCTCCCTTATTCAACCACTTACATAATGCACTTTTGTTTAAATCAGATGCTAAACCTGAAAGAGGTAATGGTATTTCATACACAGGTGTAATGAGCCGTTAGTCCAGTGGCACAGGTGATATTAAAAAAATAAAAATAAAAAGATGCTGGGAAACACTTGCTTAGTTATACTGATATACACCATATGGTCTCCAACAGGATTTTTTGGGAGAAACTCTACTTTTCCCCAAAGTTACTTATCCCATCAACCCTTGTGTTCTCCCCTCTACAATCTTTCTCTTGACTCTGCCACAATCAGGTAAAATATGGGCCACCGCAACCCCCAACCCTTTTCTCAGAACCTTTCATCACCCTGAATCCCCAAAGGTTTATGTTCCTTCTAAATATGTGTACAAAAAGGGAAGCCAGCATGGCTGGATTCTTGCCTCATCCTGTAAAATGATCTTGTCTCAACTTACACCTATAACCAGCATCATTGTATAATGGAAACGTCCTGGTTTTAAAATATATGCTGCCAAAGTGAGCACAAGACATTGTCAATCCAAATGAAATAAACAGGGTTTTAGCAAGTAAAAAGAATAATTTGGTGCTTTACATCATTTATATATTAGCACATCAGGGAAAAAAATGAATTGTTTGGAAGCTCTGCAAAAAGGAAATTCAACACAGTTTATAAATGTGCATAGTTTCCTGGAGAGGGGGAAAAAGAGATTAGATGTTGTGGGGAACTCATTAACCTATTTAAGGCAAGTCCTACACATACACATGTTAAAAAAAAAAAAAGGCCTTAGTTCTTTAACACGATTAGATGCTGGCTACCAGCTATGGTTTGTAAGGAATGCTGGCTCCTGCTTTGGGGAAACACAATGCACCTTCCCTTTGACAGACTTATCTGTCTTCCGTTTGTCACTTCCTTTGATACGGTCAGCAGAAGAGCCCTGTCTGTGGTCTTCTCCAAGCCACCTGGAGCACACTCCATTCAGTTTGGGCAAAGGATTTAAAGGCAATCATCAAATTCCTGACCTGATACGATGAGTGATCACAACTGCTCTGCCATCCAATTCCCGATGCATCCTTTGCTCTAAGCCAAGGATATAGACCAGCAGAGCAAGGCCACTTGCGTCAGCAGACATGGTTTACTTGGCTACTTAACATGCAAGATGGCAATATTCAAAAATCAGGTGACTTCATATAAAAATACAGACTTGTGATTTCTTTCTCTAAAATTGTAGCGTATGTCAAGACTCTCCCCTATCCCATGCCTCATCAATCAGGAGGGATGCCCCCTTCAGACAGGGCGGGCGTTCCCCAGGAGCCACAGCCCGCTTCATGTGCTGTATCTCCCTCTCACTGAGGCTGAGTTTCAGTTGCTACTTACCACAGAGTTTGGGATGTGGCTTGTATTACATCTAATAAATTTGACTCCCTATGTCCCATGCATGGCACCTGAAGGCATTTTGGTTTATGACTTCTGACCAGGACTAAAGTCAGCTGTCTCTGAAAGTCAGAGACTCAGCCACTGGACTCTAGGGGTCAAATGGGCAGGGTCCAGATGTCTACTTTGGTCACCACAGTATCCCAGCACTTGCATCCTTCTTGGGACACAGCAGGTGCTGAATATATACTGGATGAATGAGCCTCAGAACAGGAATAATGTGTGCAACATTTGAAATCTCATTCCTGCCCAGGGTTGCTTAAGTACCACCATTATCATCTTCTTGCCTAGGTAAGGTGTTATGGGTTGAATTGTGTCCCCCCAAAATTCATGTATGAAAATCCTAACATTCTGGGCTTCAGAATGTCACTTTTTGGAGATAGGGTCTTTACAGAGATAATCAAATTAAAATGACAGCATTAAGGAGGCTTTAGTCCAATATGACTGGCATCCTAATAAAAAGGGGAATTTGAAGACAGAGATGCACACAGGCAGACCAGCATGTGAAAATGAAGGCAGAGATCAGGGTGATGATTCTACAAACTAAGGAATGTCAATGACTGCCAGCAAAGCACCAGAAGCGAGGGCCGAGGCACGGCACGGACTCTCCTCACAGCCTGCAGGAGAAACCAGCCCTTCCACAGCTTGATCTTAGACTTCCAGCCTCCAGAACTAAGAGGAATAAATTTCCGTTGTTCAAGCCACCCAGTTAGTGTCACACTGCTTACAGCAACTAATACATAAAGAGACTAACATTTCAGCTCAGCCATGTTGTACTTTCCACCCCCCTACAAGACCACGCTTCCCTACTCTTTAGTGCTGCTGGGTCACACCTTCCCTTAATTATTCAAGACATGGGGAATTCAGTTTGTTTAAAAATCTTTTATTAGCAAGACCCTGTCATCCTTATCTATGTCCACCCAACTCCAAAGTCTGGTATTGCACAATTCTTAGAAATCCCTGCGACATTTATGCCATGAGGCCTGAGTTAAGTGTTCATAGGTGGGTATGATCTGTGGGTGTGTTTCAGGAGGAGGAAAGGGGATGACAAAGTTGGTGCATCATGGGGATGATAAACAGCAAATTTCTATTTGCTGTTGAGCTTTTTTGTCTGTTTATCAAAACACGCTATTAGTGTAATTGGGCTGACAAGACTGGATAATTTCAGCAAAACCTTGGGATCATTTTACAACCTTTATGGGCTTTTTGAATTTTTATTAATTATGTAGGCTTTTCATTTTTAGACTAATTTTTGTCATTTATGCCTCTTCAAATTGCCTGGCAATATTTTAGGAATATTAAAATTTTGCATCTGTCACTAAACGAAATGTTCAAAAACAAATTGGTCACAAACGAATGTTTTCAATCACTAAATAAATAATATTTACTACTCAGCTAAGTCCCTTGGCCTGCAATTTTGTTTTTAGCATTGTTACATACTAAGATTTCTTTTACGGCCAATGATTACTTCTTCAAGTATTTATCTATGCTCCTACATATCTTTTAAATTTTAGCAGCTACTATAAAGTTCTCTTCATTTAAAAATATGCAACAGGGATGAATAAATGGTTATAGTTTATTTGTGTGACGATGTCATTAAGATTTTAAGTGGTATTTTAACATTGGAATGAGACATAATAGTGAGCAATAATTCTCAGGACCATCTTCCTTAATCACAGATATTATTCTACCATTCATCTTAAACACCCAACTCAGAATCAGAAAGTGATTTTTGCTTATTTCAACTAATCACTTTTTAAAGGTCGAGCATGGCTCAGTGGTCAATTATTGTCAATGTGAAAACAATGATAGAACTATTCTTTTAGTTTGATCTTTGAACAGGTAAAATATACATCAGCCAAGTTTTTAAGTTACCAAATAATGACTAGAAATATTCTGTTTTTATAATATTCTTGCTTCTGCAGTTTAATAACTAATAAACTGCTTCCAAATTTTTTGGCTCCTGGATGCAGGACTGAGCTATAGTAGTAAAAAATTAGGAATAAATATACGCCACAATCAGTTTGAATACACCAGTTTTTCAAATCAACCTAAATGGTTCTAGATGTAACCTAGGTAAGAGTTTTCCCAAACTTGAGAAGCCAAATATGACAAAATAAAAACTGAAAGTCAGTATAAAATTTTGTGCCTTTTCGTTAAGTGAATGACATGCAAATTATCGGCAAACCCTGGATATCTTGAATCTATTACTACATAGTCAAAATCTCAAACATAATAGTCGTGTAGGCCTGGAAGCAGAGCAAGGATTCAATGATTCAGTGAGTCAGCAGATAAAAAGATAATCACCTTAAAGTGACTCTTGGATGCTTTCCTGGGAAATGAACAACTGCAGCATCATTTCAATGATTAGGAAAGTTAAAAGAGAGGAGCATTTGAAAGACAAAGACGTTTACTCTGGATCTTAATCTTAAGAAAGTTATAATGTATTCAGGTGATCACATTCATTAGTAAAATATGAACTTAGATCAACAAGAAAATTTAGAAATTTGAAAGCAAAAATGGCCATTTTCCATATATACATATTAGAGGAAAATAAACATACCTTGAAGATCATTTCTTATAATGTAGCCCAAACAATTTGGAATACGTGAGTGGTAATGGGATGAGGTCTGTCACCTTAGACTACCACTAAAGACCCAAAGAACATCCTCTAGAGTCTAGCAACACTAGCAAACGAGAACTCTCAAACACTTACTTTGAAAGGAACATATACTCGTATCTATTTTGGGTAAAATCATACACAGCAACATTTTCAAAATGTGCAGAATTGGAAAAATAAAAAGTTCAGCTAAAATGTTTAGACCATTGTGGGAAAAGGCTCACTTTAATGTGCTTTTCAATTCTGAACACATTGGCAGTGCTCAAAACACATTACAAAAGTAATAACATGATAATGGAGTTGGGAATCCTATAAAGGTTACATAGAATTCAATTTATAAATCAAAATGCCTAAAAATCAAACTTGGGCCAACTGCCTTAAGGTATTAGATTTTCACTACATTGAATAAGACAAGGATCTCATAGCCATGAAAATAAGTAGTGACCAATATGCCTAGGGTCTAATTTTAAACTATTTAGGCTTTCTTAGTTATTTTTTCTCATACCTACAAAAAAATTTTTCTCCTGCAATTTTCATTGAAATCTAAGCTCAGAGATTAGAAAATCTGAGTACCTAATAATAGTCAGATATATGTGAATATTGGGATGTAGAAATCAGAATAGCCTAGAGAGAAAGAGATGGCACTTATTGCATCACATGATCACGGTATAATCATCAGCAGTGGAATTAAACAAAAATAACCAAACAAAAACTACTGAACATTTTAGTTTCAAAATCAGTCAAATTATTTTGCTATTTATTTTATTTTTTATATATATTTTTTAATTTTTATTAAATTTATTGGAGTGACTCTGGTTAGTAAAATTATATAGGTTTCAAGTGTAAAATTCTATAATATACAATATATTGCATTGTGTGCTCACCACCCAGAGTCAGTTCTCCTTCCATCACCATTTACTTGACTCCCTTTTCCCTCTTCTACCACCCTCCTTTCCCCCTTGCCCTCTGGTAACCACTAAACTGTTGTCTGTGTCTATGAGTTTTTGCTTGTTTTTTTGTCTTCTTTGTTGCTTTCAGTTTTATATCCCACATGAGTAAAGTCACATGGTTCTCGACTTTTTCTGACTTATTTTGCTTACCATGGTAATCTCAAGACCCATCCATGTAGTTGAAAATGGCAGTATTTCATCTTTTCCTATGGCCGAGTAATATTCCTTTGTATATACATATGTACCACATCTTCTTTATCCAACCATCTACAGAAGTACACTGGTTGTTTCCATGTCTTGGCCACCATGCTACAATAAACATAGGGATACATATATCTTTACAGATAAATGTTTTCAGATTTTTTGGGTGGATACCCAGGAGAGGGATTGCTGGGTCATATGGTACTTCTATTCTTAATTTTTTGAGGAAACTTCGTACTGTTTTCCATAGTGGTTGTACCAATTTACATTCCCACCAGCAGTATATAAGTGTTCCTTTGTCTCCACAAACTCTACAACACTTGTCATTATTTGTCTTGTTGATAAAGCCATTCTAACAGGAATGAGGTGGTATCTCATTGTGGTTTTGATTAGCATTTTCCTAATAGCTAGTGAAGTTGAGCATTCTTTCATATATTTGTTGGCTGTTTGTCTTCTTGGCAGAAGTGCCTGTTCAGGTCTTCTACCCAGTTTTTAATTGGATTGTTTGTTGTTTGTTGTTGAGTTGTACATGTTCTTTATATATTGTGGGTATTAGCCCCTTATTGGAAGTGTTGTTTGAAAATACCTCCTTCCATTTTGTTGGTTGCTGCTTTGTTTTGTTGATTATTTCTTTTGCTGTGCAGAAGCTTTTTAATTTAATATAGTCCCATTCATTTAATTTTGCTTTAATTTCCCTTGCCTTTGAAGTCCAAATTCATACAATCCTCTCTGAACCCAAGGTCCATAAGTTTAGTACCTATGCTTTCTTCTATGCAATTTATTGTTTCAGGTCTTATGTTTAGGTGTTTGATCCATTTTAAGTTATTTTTGGTATATGGCGACAGCAGCCTAGTTTCGTGCTTTTGCTCATGGGTTTTCAACTTTCAGCATTTATTGAAAGGCTTTCGTTTCTCCATTGTATGTTTTTGACTCCTTTGATGAAAATTATCTGCCCATATATATGTATGTAGGTTTATTTCTGGGTTCTCAATCCTATTCCATTGGTGTGTGTCTGTTTTTCTGCCAATACCATGCTGTTTTGATTGTTTTCACTTTGCAGTATAATCTGAAGTCAGGGAGTGTGATACCTTCAACCTTGTTGTTTTTTCTTAGGATCACTCTGCCTATTTGGGGTCTTTTGTGATTCCATACAATTCTGATGATTTTTGTGCTATTTCTTGAAAAACTGCCATTGGGATTTTGGTGGGGATTGCGTTAAATCTGTATATTGCTTTGTGTAATATGGCCATTCTAAGTATGTAGATTCTTCCAATCTATGAACGTGGAATATCTTTCCATTTCTTTGTGTTCTTCAACTTCTTTTAATAATGTCTTATAGTTTTCAGATTATAGGTCCTTCACATCCTTTGTTAAGTTTATTCCTAGGTATTTTATTCTTTTAGTTCCAATTGCAAAAGGAATTGTGTGTTTTTTGCTTTTTTTTTTTTTTTTTTTTCATTTCTTTTTCCGAAATTTTATTGATAGTATATAGGAATGCAATGGATTTTTGTACATTGATTTTGTATCCTGCAACTTTACTGTGTTCATTTATTGTTTCTAATAGCTTTTTTGGTGGAGTCTTTGGAATTTTCTATATAAAGAATCATGTCATCTGCGAAAGGTGACAATTTGACTTCTTCATTCCCAATTTGGATGCCTTTTACTATTTTCTCTTGCCTGATTATTCTGACTAGGACTTCCAGTACTATGTTGAATAACAGTGATGAGAAGGATCATATCTGTCTTGTTTCTAATCATAGAGGAAAAGCTTTCAGTTTTTCACCATTAAGTATGATATTAGCTGAGAGTTTGTCATATATGGCCTTTATTATGTTGAGAAACTTTCCTTCTGTACCCATTTTTTTATTTTAATCATAAATGGATATTGTATCTTGTCAAATGTTTTTTTCTGCATCTATCTACTGATGATACATGATTTTTTATCCCTTATTTTGTGTACGTAGTGTATCACATTGATCAATTTGCATATGTTGAAACATCCTTGTGTCCCTGGCATGAACCACACTTGATCATGATGTATAATCTTTAATGTATTTTTGTATTCGATTTGCTAGAATTTTGTTTAGGATTTTTACATCTGTATTCATCAGAGATATTAGTCTGTAGTTTTCTTTTTGTGTGTTATCCTTACCAGGTTTTTGTATCGGGGTAATGTTGGCCTCATAAAATGGATTAGGAAGTATTGCTTCTTCTTCAATTTTTTGGAAGAGTTTGAGGAGGACAGGTATTAAATTATCTTGGAATGTTTAGTTGAATTCACTAGTGAAGCTATCTGGTTCTGGACTTTTGCTTTTGGGAAGGTTATGGATGATTGTTACAATTTCTTTACTGCTGACTGGTCTATTCAGATTTCCCAGTTCTTTGTGATTCCAGTCTAGGAAGGTTACATATTTCTAAGAAGTTGTTTCTATTGTAACTTCTCCTCTGTCATTTCTGACTTTATTTCTGTTTTTCTCTTTTTTCCTTAGTAAGTTAGACAGGGTTTGTCAATTTATTAATATTTTCAAACAACCAGCTCTTTGTTGTATTAATTTTTTCTATCGTATTTTTGTTCTCTATTTCACTTAATTCTGCTCTATTTTTTATTATTTTCTTCCTTTTGCTGACTTTGGGTTCATTTCTTCTTCTTTTTCTAGTTCTTTAAGATGTAATGTTAGGTTGTTTATTTGGAATTTTTCTTGTTTCTTGATATAGGCCTGTAGTGATATAAATTTACCCTTAATACTGCTTCAATAATTTTGATAAGATGTATTTTCATTGTCATTTATTTCTATGTGTCTTTTTTTTTTTTTTAAGATTTTTTTTTTTTTTTTAATTGGGGAAAGGGAACAGGACTTTATTTGGGAACAGTGTGTACTTTCAGGACTTTTTTCCAAGTCACGTTGTTGTCCTTTCAATCTTAGTTGTGGAGGGCGCAGCTCAGCTCCAGGTTCAGTTGCTGTTACTAGTTGCAGGGGGCACAGCCCACCATCCCTTGTGGGAGTGGAAACCGGCAACCTTGTGGTTGAGAGGACACGCTCCAACCAAATGAGCCATCCAGGAGCTCAGCGGCAGCTCAGCTCAAGGTGCCGTGCTCAATCTTAGTTGCAGGGGGCAGTGCCCACCATCCCTTGCGGGACTTGAGGAATTGAACTGGCAACCTTGTGGTTGAGAGCCCACTGGCCCATGTGGGAATCGAACCAGCAGCCTTCAGTGTTAGGAGCATGGAGCTCTAACCACCTGAGCCACTGGGCCGGCCCTCTATATGTCTTTTGATCTCTCCTTTTATTTCTTCTTTGACCCCGTCGTTCTTTAGTAGCATGTTGTTTAATCTCCACATATTTGTGGGTTTTCCTGCTTTCTTTTTGCAGTTGATCTCCAATTTCAAAGCCTTGTGATCAGAGAATATGTTTGGTATAATTTCAATCTTCTTAAATTTGCTGAGGCTAGTTTTCTATCCCAACACATGGTCAATCCTTGAGAATGTTCCATGTGCACTAGAAAAGAATGTATTGTCTAATGTTCTAGGATGAAAGGGTCTGTAAATGTCAATTATGTCCATTTGGTCTAATGTGTCATTTAAGGCTGATAGTTCCTTACTGATTTTCATTTGGATGATCCATCTATAGCAGTCAGTGAATTATTTAGGTCCCCTACTATAATTGTGTCTTTGTCAGTTTCTCCCTTTAATTCTGTTAGTAGTGTTTTATATATTTTGGTGCTCCCTATTTGGGAGCATATATATTTATATGGGTTATGTCTTCTTGTTGTAGTGTCCCCTTTATCATTATGAAATGCCCATCTTTGTCTCTTATATAACCTTTTCTTTATCCTGAAATCTGTTTCATCAGCTATCAGTATGGCTGCACCCAGTTTTCTCTGGATGCCATTTTCTTGGAGTGTCATTTTCCACCCTTTCACTTTGAGTTGATGCTTGTCCTTGTAGCTGAGATGTGTCTCTTAAATGCAGCATATGGTTGGGTTTTTGTTTTTTGATCCAGTCTGATACTCTGTGCCTTTTTATTGGTGAGTTCAATCCATTTACATTTAGGGTGATTATTGATATATGAAGATTTCCTATAGCCATTTTATCTTTTATTTTCTGGTAGCTCAGTATCTCCATAGTTTCTTTGCCTTTGTTTTTCTGTTATTTTAGTTTGGTCATATTCTATGATTTTTTTTCCTCTGTTTCCTTTTTTTTTTATGTTATGTGTCTCAGTTCTGGATTTTTTATTTTATTTTATTTTTTTGAGTGGTTAACATTAAGTGTGTAAAACAAAGTTTCATATATATAGTAGTCCTTTTTTATTCAGTATGCATTTTACCTCTAGTCCCTTTTGCAAATTCGGACCTACACTGCCTCTCCTTTTATGTTTTTATTGTCATAAATTAACTCTATTTATGCTGTGAGTTCAATTCTGAGTTGCAGTAGCAAATTGTCTTTGTCTTCTCTTTCCTTTAATGTTTTTATCTCGTTTACCCTTTATGTTATGTTTAAGTGTATAGTGCCCTATTCTGTGTAGGGATTGCCTTTCCTGCTTCTGTCTGTCTATTAATAATCTTACTCATAGTTTTGTATCCTTTTGTCTTTTTGTTTCAGTTAGAAAAACCTCCTTCAGTATATCCTGTAATGCAGGCTATGTGGTGGAAAATTCCCTCAGCATCTGTGTATCTTGTAATGTCTTTATTTCTCTTTGCATCTAAAGGATAATTTTGCTAAATATATTATTCTTTGCTGGTAATTTCTCTCTTTCAGTAGTTTGAATATTTGATTCCATTCCCTCTTGGCTTGTAGAGTTTCTGCTAAAAAAAAAATCTGATGACAATCTAATGGGCTTTCCTTTGTAGATTACAGTCTTCTCCCTGGCTGCCTTGAGAATTATTTCTTTGTCATTAATTTTTGACAGCTTCAATATAATGTGCCTTGGAGAAGGCCTGTTAGTATTGAGATAATTAGGTATTCTGTTTGCTTTTTGGATTCAAGAATTCAGTTATTTCATAGATTTGGGAGGTTTATGTCAACTCTTTGTTTGAATAGGCTCTCTGTGCCCTTCTCCCTCCCTTCTTCTTCTGGTATACCCATTATACTTATATTGCTCTTTCTGATAGAATCAGATAGTTCTTGTAGAGTTCTTTCATTTCTTTTAACCCTTAAGTCTTTCTCTTCTTCCATCAGTGTCATTTCTAGATTTCTGTCTTCAATATCGCTGATGCTTTCCTCCATCTGGTCAGCTCTATTTCCTAAACTTGCTATTAGGTTGATACAAAAGTAATTGCGGTTTAAAAGGTTAAAAAAAAAATTGCAAAAAACGCAGTCACTTTTGCACCAACCTAATATATCATACCTCATCTCTTTTATTGAGTTCTTCAGTTCCAGAATTTCTATTTGGTTCTTTTTTAAAACTTCATTCTCTTTGGTAAAATATTCACTTTGATTGTTGCTTTTATTTCTGAGATCATTAAATTACCTGAGTTTTCTTGCAGCTTGTTGAGTTTTTCCAGAACAGCAATCTTGAATTCTCTGTCATTTAAGCCACTTATTTCCATGTCTTTAAGTTTATTTTCTGGAGATTTTTCATTTTCTTTCTGAACTGCCTTGTTGCCTTGGTCATTCATTGTAATTAATGGATTATTTCTCTTCCTGGGCATCTATAGGAATGAATTCTGCAGAAAGTTGATATGAAGATGGCTTTCTTTTGCTTTCCAGTAAGTGGCGCTAGAACATTTTATTTTCTTTTGCCCTGTTCTGGCTTCGGGGGGTGGAAGATTTCCTGGAAAGGTGGGTATCTCCTCTGTGACCTGGTCGCCTCAGCCTCTGGGCACCACACCCATGGGAGAATGTGGTGGGCAATGGGTTTCTGAGCCCAGTGCTGCCCCTGAAGAACTGTGCACCTCAACAGCCCTGGGTGCCCTGCTGGGATCAGCCACAAAAGGTAGGGCAGGATGGTGTGTTTGTGTCTTTGTTCTCCTCCAAGTAATGGCAACTGCCAGACTACAACTGCCTTGCCCCTATAGTACCTCCCTTGTCCAGGGAATTACCCTCAGTGTGTGTCTGCCGCTCAGGAACTGTCTTTCCAGTTCTCATGGCTATAGATATTCTTGTCTTTTATCTGACACTGCTACAGTTTTTTCTGTGGCCTACTGATAGCACAGGGACGGTGTGAGGGAAGTGAGTTCTGGGAGGGTGGAGGGAGGCAGCCTGGCTCTATGGCTTTGTTTTCTGCCTGGCAGTGAGGGCTGCTAGACCACAGTTGTCACACTTCTATATTTAGTGTTTGTCATGAGGTTTCTTCCCCAGTTGCTGGGTTCAACTATATAATATGCTGATCACTCAGGCTGCAATCTCAATCCTCCCCTCTCCCATTATTGCAGGGGCTCTGGGCTTCATCCCACATCCCTCAGCTCTGCACGTCTCCCTTCCTTCATCCCCTGTTCACTCCAATTCACACACCTTCAGATGTTTCCATGCACATATCTCTCAGACATGTTCATGTGTTATGTAGGGAACCCTTTCTTGAGTATAGCTGTTCAACTTGTAACTTC